>NC_053389.1:293948423-298748423 GCF_905171765.1 Bufo bufo | reverse complement strand
ACAGGAGGTGGTCATGTAGGACCACCACTGCTCCATTCGGAGTCTATGGGAATGACACGGTACTCTGCTAGCTCAGATATCCCCATAGAGTCCGAATAGGGAAGTAGTGCGCATGTAAGACCACCGCTTCATATAAATGGGGGGGGGGGGGCGCATAATCAGTTGGAATCCAAATGGTCAGACCCCCATTGGCCATACAATTATCCTGTGAATAGGTGATAAATGATGTTATGGGCCGTCCTTCTCAATCAAAATGCCAAGAGCTGGCAAAGAATATCACAGTCAATGTATCTGAGGACATTTAAAGGGGTATGTTAAAACATCCATCGGTGATTAGACGATTCGTTCCGCCCTCATTCTGTTCTATTCATTATCGATAAAGATGACCAGCAGCCAATGAATGAGCGTTAGTTCCATTATACGAGCCAACTGTCACTAACGAGCATGTTCCCGATAATCGTGCAGTCTAATAGGCCATTTAGGGCTCATTCAGATAAGCAAGCTTCAACTCACCCGATCACCGTCCAGAAAACAAATGATTCTTTACATGCCCATTCTTCTTGTGCCGCCATTCATTAGAATGGGTGGCTCTTGCAGGAAACTCAAACCTAATTGTGGAACATCACACATGTGCACTGGCCCATTGACTAGAATGGGTGCTGTCATCCTACACTCGGCCAGCACCTGGACTCAAATCCTGCTCGTGTGTTAGATCTGCACATATCCTGTCCACTGCGTGTCACTGCTGAGGTCCTGTCAACAGGACAGGATAAGGAGGCTGAAAACCGCATGACCTGCCCTTGGGAGGTCACTGCTGGGTCTGAAGAGCTTGGAACCAGGGTAGAGTCGGAAACGTAAGTCAATTACAAAGATGCTGCCTGTGGAGATGTGGATTCATCCTCATGCAGAAGACCTTCTTCTTCATTTACTCCCAGCATGACAGGAGAGCGCACAACAGTCTATCAGTGGAGACACCAAAACTTCATCCTGGCCACACTGTCCTTTCAAAAGATGAATCATACGGCAAAATCAATATCTGCATGGCAGCTCGGGCAGGCTACGTAATGACTGTTCTGCTAGAGAAGCAGCTCATATTCAAGGCCGTCACTTCACATTCAGACACAAAGGCTCTGGCACATGGGCAAACCAAAAAAGCAGTTCATATTTAATGTTCTACAAGTCGTTCATTGTCTAGACGGCATTTAATCAGCTTTCTCCAACGGTAATTGTGAATATTGCTTTGTAACTGACTGAACTTCCTGTGCTGATGTCATCGAGTCATGCGACCAGTGTCCCAGGCCACGAGCCTTGTGGCACCAGGGAGATCATAGCACTGCTAAAAGGTGGCACCACATCACTAGGGTAGGAGCCATATCACATACACTTAGTATGATTTCTGATTTCACGCAGGTTCCCTTACCAACATTATCTGAATATACCGCAAATCCCATACCGTTCAGTTAAAGGGCTTGTCTCACATCAGCAAGTGGCATTTATTATGTGGAGAGAGTTAATACAAGGGAATTACTAATGTATTGTCATTGTCCATATTTCCTCCTTTGCTGGCTGGATTCATTTTTCCATCATATTATACACTGCTCGTTTCCATGCTTACAGACTACCCTACAATCCAGCAGTGGTGGTCGTGCTTGCACACAATAGGAAAAAGTGCTGGCCTATGTGAGCTCCCATAGTTCTGGCCACCAGAGAGGCCGGCACTTTTTCCTATAGTGTACAAGCGCAGCCACTACTGATGGATTGCAAGGTGGTCGTAACCATGGAAACAAGCAGTGTATAATGTGATGGAAAAATGAATCCAGCCATCAAGGGAGGCAATATAGACAATCACAATACATTACTAAGTGCCTTGTATTAACTTTCTCTACATGATAAATGCCACTTGCTGAAGTGAGACAACCCCTTTAACCCCTTGAAATTGTGGAGTCATGCAATCATAGTAGGACGTCTAAGGGTACTTTCACACTAGTGTTTTTGTTTTCCGGTATTAAGTTCAGTCACAGGAGCTCAATATCGGGAAAAAACGCTTCAGTTTTATCCCAATGCATTCTGAATGGAGAGCATTCTGTTCAGGATGTCTTCAGTTCAGTCCCTCTTACGTTTTTTGGATGGAGAAAATACCGCAGCATGCTGCAGTTTTCTCTCCGGCTAAAAATACTGAACACTTGCCGAAATGCTGGATTCGGCATTACTTTACATTGAAAATAAGTGTTCCGGCAAAACGGAGCCGGCTTTCCGGTCTGCGCATGCGCAGACCTTTAAAAATGCTAAGAATTTTTATACCGGATCCGTTTTTCCGGATGACACCGGAGAGACGGATCCGGTATTTCAATGCATTTGTCAGATGGATCCGCATCCGGATCTGTCTGACAAATGCCATCCGTTTGCGTCCGGATTGCCGGGTCTAGCAGGCAGTTCCAACGACGGAACTGTCTGCCAGAATCGTCTGCCACAAGTGTGAAAGTACCTTTATATGCCCACTTACATCAATAAGACAACATTTTCTTCTGCTCATTTCACTGTATGGCGGTGAAGTGTAGTAGTAGATGTATTCCCTGTGCATTACATACAGTATCACAATCAGGGCTTACTTGTATTTAAACGGCAATGCACAAAATGTAACAGAAATGAACACCACAGCATAAAAACAATCTGGAGGAAATCCTGAGGCGTGCACCGCTCAGATATGCTGACACTAAAAACCCAGCAGTCTGCACCAACCTGTGCACCGTGGCATTCCAGAGTGGCAGATCTGCCAAGTGCCATGGGACTGGGTAGCATTCTGCATCATTAACTTTTCTGAACCACAGGATGCCAAACCACTCCAATATTTTATGAACATGTATTTTGGTCAAAAACTGTGCTCAAACAAGAGAACACATGTAGCCCTATGTAAACGGGCAAGACCCCATGTAGTGCCTGAGGGTCTGTGCAGCCATGGCACAGCCGAAGAGAGCAACGGCGTGAAGTCTTACTGCCAATCCATGCCGCTGCAATACAGATATGTGATTGAGCATACTGCATCAGTATTACAAATCAGTAAGGCCTCATGCACACGACCGTGTCCGTTTTCTGGTCAGTAAATCGCAGATCCACAAACACAGATTTGGTGCATGTGCTGTCTGCATTTTATTTTTTGCGGACCCCATGACTTCAATAGTTCCGGGGTCCGCATTTTGTAGACATATTCTATCATTTTGCAGAACGGCCATACAGATGTTGAAACCACACGGATAATCCTTTTATCTATTCCGCAAAAAGAAAGAATGAGTCCCCTATCGGGAGGATAGGTCATCAATATAAACCCACTGAACAACCCCTTTAATAGCCCTTGCTCTTTGCTGCTACTGCAGGGTGTCCACTGTGGACTGTCTGTATACAGAGGTCTCCACGCCTGAGCAGCAGTAGTCCAGCACATACTGTATATACCACTTCTGCAGCAATGTGTATACAACATAAAGAGCAATTGTCATGGAGAAGGCGTACTGCCAGAACACAGATTACAGCTCAGTGTGACGGACAACAGTGACTCATCCCGCTCTTCAAAACTGCCAGATATACAGACCATTCCTCAGTATGAATCCTGCCAATACACACATCGCCATGTTCAACTCAACCTGCCAAGTATCTAATACTGTGATGGCTAACCTCCGGCACTCCAGCTTTGGTAAAACTACAACTCCCAAGATGCACATGTGCTTAGCTGTTCTCAGAATTCCACAGAAATGAATGGAGCATGCTGAGAGTTGTAGTTTCACCACAGCTGGAGTGCCAGAGGTTAGCCATCACTGATCTAATATGAATGGTGGAATCTCAACTCTCCCCTCATCGGCAGATGTTAAAGGAACGAAGGATCAGGCAGTTAGATTTCAACATGTCCAATCCTTTTGCTCTTAAGGGAGATAAGTGCCTAACAGTGGTTTACCCCCTCTGACATGTATCAGCCAACAGGGGGTATTCGGTATATGTTCCCCTGAGAAGTGCCTATAGATCTGGAGGATGCGATCCCAAAACCTGGCAAGCCCAGCAGATGTGCAACATTGTACCCTGTTCCATACCGCATCGCCAACGAGTCTCCGGGACTGTCGGGTACATATGATGTACAAGCACTGGGCAATAATACCACCTTGTTAGTTCTTCTCCTTCGCCTGAGACATACTATGTGTCAACGTACACATCTTCAGGTCCAGAAAATATAACCCCTAGCTCATACTCCCATTTCTCTCATAGACTTTCTAAAGCCAGGCAACAGTCAAAAGAACCTGAGGGGAAGCAAACAGAGAGTGCTAATGTGCAGGTGATCTCCGGCTATATTCTGCCGATTCATTGACCTTCACAAGCTAAATATTACAACCCCCATTCAAGAAGTAGAGACGCTTATTCACACTAGAACAAGATGGCGACATTGAGAGATTTTACTATTTCACGAAAAAAATAAATCACTTAGAACTTGATGGCAGCAATGCATTTCCAAAAAGTTGGGCCAGGGCCCTGTCTACCATTGTGTGACTAGAACATGGCTCTGTGAGATTTGCAGGTTATTGCATTGCGCTTTTATTTACATTTTACACAGCGCCACAACCTTTTGGGGAATTGGGGTTGTGTATACAGCACATGCTGGGATGTGTAGTCCACACCAAAAATGCTAACTCATAACACATAAGATGGAGAGCTTTAAAGTAACTTCAATATAAGGCTTATTATTTGTCCAAAAAATACTAATTATTTTTAACTACACTAAGAAATTTGTGGTGATTTAAGAATCCAGAGTAGTTCTCGCCCACGGTGGACTGCAAAAAGCGCCCAGTCACACATCACTATACAGGTGAAACTCGAAAAAACTAGAATATTGTGCAAAAGTCTATTTATTGTAGTAATGCAAATTAAAATTTGAATATTGTGCAAAAGTCATTTATTGTAGTAATGCGAATTAAATCTAGAATATTGTGCAAAAGTCCATTTATTTCAGTAATGCAACTTAAAATTTGAATATTGTGAAAAGGTTCAATATTCTAGGCTCAAAGTGTCACACTCTAGTCAGCTAATTAATCCATACCCCCTGAGCAAAGGGGACCTGAGATTGAGACTTTGGGGTTTCATAAGCTGTAAGCCATAATCATCCAAATTATAACAAATAAAGGCTTGAAATATCTCGCTTTGCATGTAATCAGTCTATCTCATATGTTAGTATCACCTTTTAAGTTGCATTATTGAAATAAATGAACTTTGCACGATATTCAAATTTTTCGAGTTTCACCTGTACATGGATATTGTCATCCCTCCAAACAGGGTTCCCAGACATCTGTAAGTCTGAGCCACTTTCAAATACAACAGATGGCGTTAAGCCACACAGAACAGGAGAAAAAGCCTCTTAAATGTATGACCAAGTGAAATTCCTCTTACCTTGTCATTGGTAGTACCAAGTTTTCGCAATGCTATGATCTCCCTGAGGCAACTAGGGCACTACAGGATCTGGTGTTGCCACCAGCTGGAAAGCCATTGGTTGAGAAACATGAGACTCCAGAGCAACCTGCTAGCCAAGGGTTCCAGTAATGCCTGGCAATCCTTGTGAGGGGGTCCTGCATTATGAGACCACCACATTTATGTTCTCGTAAACATCTCAGAAAGTATGTTTGCACCATAAATTGGAGATTCACTTTAAAGGTAACCTGTCACCATGTTTCATGCCTACCTTCACAAATGTACATGGCTACTGATCTTCAACAGTGCGGCATAGACGAGAATAGTGGGCGCTATTAAGGTCCTTTGGTGTAAAAATAGTCACAATTGCCGATACAACAATATTTTGGTGCATGGGCCTTTTTGCGGCAACTACAACAGATGGGTTGGATGGGGGTGGAGTGGGAGCCATGCCGGGGACGGCTAGCATAGTTTTTCAGACAGGTGCCCATATAGGCACCTTATTCATGACTCGTCTTAAATTAGCCGTATACAACGGCAGTGCAGGGGGGACAACTAAGACCGGCATCTTAGTAAATATTCCCAATTATGTCTAAAAACTCCCATGCTCTATGCCAATTAGATCTGTTCTTCTCAACTGAACCAGCCCATGAATTGGTGATGGATATGACTCAGGGCCGACGTCAGCACCCGCCACACCCGGGCAAGTGCCGTGGTCCACTGTGCCTGCTCATTTCTGCAGCTGTGTTCTGCCTGTTCTGAATTCTAGGGCAGCTTACCCCAGAAATGCAGCGCAATTTTCGCCATGTGCACTGCTGGGGTGGTGGGTCCCAAGACTCAGAACAGGGTAGTTGGAGTTTCAGTAGATGCTATGCTAGAATGGAGTTGTTAGAAGGAGGTCTGTGATGGCACTGGTCACATGACGAAATTTGGGAAGTGCTGACAAACCCCAACTGCAGCAGCTTGAGGAAGGTAGGATATGCTGCAGTCCTGGAGTACACAGAGCTTCATGGGGAGCAGGTGAGGGGCAGCATATGGAGCTCATATATGAGGGGGCAGGTGGAGCACAGGGGCAGTGGGGTTCAGGTGGAGTGGAATCTGGTGCAATTATGGGGGTTTATAGTACAGATTCGGGTGTATTCTGAGGGCCATAATGTGTGTGTCTGTCTGCCCCTGTGTGTGTGTCTGTATGCCCGTGTGTGTGTGTGTCTAAGGCCTCATGCACATGGATGTTGTGCACCCGCATACGGCGGGTCCGCAATACACGAGGCACTTGAATGGGTCCGCAATCACGGAGATGCAGTGCGGAAGCACGGATGGGAAGCACTACGGAGTGCTTCTGTGGTGTTTTTGGCCGTGCCTCCACACCGCAAAAAAATAGAACATGTTCTATTTTTTTGCAGTGCATACGGATCACGGACCCATTCAAGTTGAATGGGTCTCGATCCGTCCCGGCCGCTGCACGGACGTTGCCTTGGCATTGGGTATTGATAGAAAAATTTTGTAATGATTTCTTATTCATTTCATTATTTTTATTTCATTATTTTAATCCATCCGCATAAATAGTCACTGGCCAATGTTTCGGTCCAACATAGCCCTTGTTCACGGCCTTATTTTATTAGGCATTGTAGATTGCAGATTACGGTCCCCAATGCACGGAACGGATGCACAACAGCCATGTGCATGAGGCCTAAGGCCCCTTTCACACGGGCGAGAATTCCGCGCGTGTGCAATGCGTGAGATGAACGCATTGCACCCGCACAGAATCTGGACCCATTCACTTTATTGGGGCTGTGCAGATGAGCCTTGATTTTCACACGTCACTTGTGTGTTGCGTGAAAATCGCAGCATGTTCTATATACTGCGTTTTTCACGCAACGCAGGCCCTATAGAAATGAATGGAGCTGCGTGAAAATCACATAGCATCAGCAAGCAAGTACAGATGCGGTGCGATTTTCAAACATGGTTGCTAGGAGATGATAGGGATGAGCAACCCCGGACCCCATTAAAGTGTATTCACTGTATCATTTTCCCTTATAAGATTGTTATAAGGGAAAATAATACCATTCTTAATACAGAATGCTTAGTAAAATGTGCCTTGAGGGGTTAAAAAATACAAAAACTTAAAGAGGACCTTTCACTAGAATAGAAAATCTAAACTAAGTATACAGACATGGAGAGCGGCGCCCAGGGATCTCCCTGCACTTACTGTTATACCTGGGGGCCGCTCCGTTCTTCCGGTATAGCCTCCGGTATCTTCATATGTTCGGCTCCACCCAGTTGAGCCTGCCGGCATCTCCTTCTCCCATGCTGTAGCGCTGGCCAATTGCAGCGCTCAGCTCATAGCCTGAGTTTTTTTTTCTCTCAGGCTATGAGATTGGCCAGCGCTACAGCATGGGAGAAGGAGATGCCGGCAGGCTCAACTGGGTGGAGCCGAACATATGAAGATACCGGAGGCTATACCGGAAGAACGGAGCGGCCCCCAGGTATAACAGTAAGTGCAGGGAGATCCCAGAGCTGGAGCGCCGAAATCTCGCGATGCGCGAGCTAGCACATGCGCAGTGTCGGCATCATGTTCATTCCCTGTGCTGGCATCAGCACAGGGAACGAACTACGCATGCGCTAGCTCGCGCATCGCGAGATTTCGGCGCTCCAGCTCTGTGACGTCAGCCGGCAAGGAGGAGATTCGGAGGACGCGGGGCGGTGCTGGGCTCCTTGACGCTTGACTCATCTCCAGCTACAGGACTCATATCAGCTAATTTGCATATCACTCAAAACGGTTTTTTTTTAACACAATAAAAGCGCAGAGAGCTGTGGGACCTGGGTACTGCAGATGTGCTAGTGGCCATCTAGCAGCCCATGTCCCCAGCTCTATGCGCAAAATCATGGTGACAGGTTCGCTTTAACTTACCTCATCCACTTGATCGCGCACCTGGCATAGTCTTCTTTCTTCTTCTTTCAGGACCAGCAAAAGGACCTTTGATTACATCATCAAAGGTCCTTTTGCAGGTCCTGAAAGAAGAAGAAAGAAGACTATGCCGACTGCGCGATCAAGTGAATGTGAGTTATGTTTTTATTATTTTTTAACCCTCAATTGACATTATACTTAGCATTCAAGAATGCTATTATTTTCCCTTATAACTAAGTTATAATGGAAAATAATAAAATCTACAGAACATCAAACCCAAAACCAAACTTCAGTGAAGAAGTTCGGGTTCGGGTCTGGGTAACATTCAGTTCTTTCTCACGCGCGTGACAAAACTGACTGCAATTGCGTGCCTACTCCTGCGGGTTTCCCGCAATGCACCGTGAACGCATCCTGCCCTCACCTGCGAAGCCCATGTGAAAGAGGCCTTAAAGGGATTCTGTCATGAGATTTGAGCCCTATAAGCTAAACATATGGCCAGGTCCGTACTAATAACATGAATCCTAAACTGCCCTTATTAAACCTGCTTGTGGCTCTATTAGCCCAAAAAACTGTTTTTTATAAGCTGTCACTCACCTACCTAAGGTGCCCAAGGGGTTTTACGTTAACCCAGGGTGCCCGCCCGCACCCCTCGCTGTCTGGTGCCCAGCGCCGACTTCCTCACCTCAGCCCCACCTCCGCAATCCTTCCGTCCCTCTGCTAGATCCGGTGCCTGGCAACTAGGCTCAGCCTGATGCGCTGCGGACTCCTGGCAGCGGCTTCGTTGAGCGAAGCCTAGTGTGCAGGCGCCGCATCTAGCAGAGGGACGGGAGGATTGCGGAGGCGGGGCTGAGGTGAGGAAGGCGGCGCTGGGCACCAGACGGCGAGGGGTGCGGGCGGGCACCCTGGGTTAACGTAAAACCCCTTGGGCACCTTAGGTAGGTGAGTGACAGCTTATAAAAACCAGTTTTTTGGGCTAATAGAGCCACAAGCAGGTTTAAAATGGGCAGTTTAGGATTCATGTTATTAGTACGGACCTGGCCATATGTTTAGCATCTAGGGCTCAAATCTCATGACAGAATCCCTTTAAGGCTTTGCTTATACTCCATACCACAGTCTAGCCAGTGTCTAATGGGTTACAGTTTAGACCACCTTCTAGTACATGTTGATAATTCCCTTTTAAACCCCAGTTCATGTCCCCTCAGTACTGGGAATCAGTGGGAGTCATATTATAAGGTAACAAAAGGTTGGAGCATAACTGAAGGTGGAATTCCCTTTTAATGTCCCCTAAAGGTGGCCACACACATTAGATAGAAGTTGGTTGACGATCGCACAGGTGTCTGTCCATATGTATGTGTATTTGTCCCTGTGTGTATGTTTCTCCGTGTGTGTGTGTCTCTCCGTGTGTGTGTGTCTCTCCGTGTGTGTGTGTGTGTGTGTCTCTCCCTGTGTGTGTGGGTGTGTTTCTCTCCCTGTGTGTGTGTGTGTCTCCCTGTGTGTGTGTCTCTCCCTGTGTGTGTGTGTGTCTCTCCCTGTGTGTGTGTGTGTCTCTCTCCCTGTGTGTGTGTGTGTGTGTCTCTCTCCCTGTGTGTGTGTGTCTCCCTGTGTGTGTCTCTCCGTGTGTGTGTGTGTCTCTCCGTGTGTGTGTGTGTGTGTGTGTCTCTCCCTCTGTGTGTGTGTGTCTCTCCCTCTGTGTGTGTGTGTGTGTGTGTCTCTCCTAGAGTTGTTGCGATACCAAATTTTTGATTCGGTTTCGATACCATGAAAAAGTATTGCGATACTCGATACCATTCGATACCACGCGAAAAAAATAAACAAAAAAAGCCACGTGCATTCCTCATTTTTAAAAATGGCGAATCGCGCAGTTTTTATTTTATTTTTTCTGTTCCGGCATTCACAACCTAGATTTTTTTTTTATATTTTAATAGTTTGGACTTTTCTGACGTGGCGATGTAATATGTTTATTTATATATTTTATATGTGAAATTGGGAAAAGGGGGGTGATTTATACTTCATATTTTAGTGTTTTTTTTTTTTTTTCACTTTTTATTTAATAACTATTTCCCCCCTTAGGGGCTAGAACCTGGGATCTTTCATCCCTTTTCCTATTCACCCTGATAGATCTCTATCAGGGTGAATAGGACTCCACACTGTCCCTGCTGCTCTGTGCTTTGTGCACACAGCATCAGGGATGTTACCATGGCAACCAGGGCTTCCTGGCTGCCATGGTAACCGATCGGAGCCCCAGGCTTACACAGCTGGGGCTCCGATCAGAAGCTGCCACTGCACCACCAATGAGGGGGAGTGGAGAGGTCCCTGTGGCCACTGCCACCAATGATTTTAATACTGGAGGGTTGAGAGGGGCCGGCGCACTGTGCCACCAATGATTTTAATGGGATGGGGGGATTGAGGGGGGGGGGGGGGGGCACACTGCACCCCCAATGATTTTACCCCTTTATACAGGAGGCGGGTACTAGCAGATCAGCGGCAGTTAACTGCCGCTGATCGCAGCTCCCTGTCAGGGGCAGGGTGCCGGAAATGCGATTCTGCTGCCGGCACCCGCCTCCTGTATGTGTTAAAGACTGACTACTGTATATGAGTCCAGACTTTCACTATTAGGCCACACAGAGCGGCGCCCAGCGATGTCTCAGCACTCACCATTAGTCCTGGGCGCCGCTCCGTTCGCCCGCAGTGCCCCATTACTGTCTCCTCTCCTGCTCCACATGCTGCTGATTACTATCGGAGCGATGGGAGGAGACATCAGCTTCACTAGTGGGCGTTCCTTCTCCCTGGCTGTAGCGCTGTCCAATCGCAGCGCAGGGAAAAGGAACGCCCACTAGTGAAGCTGATGTCTCCTCCCATCGCTCCGATAGTAATCCTATCATTGGTGGCGCAGTGCGCCCGCCCCTCCTCCGCCCCCTCTCTTCTCATTGCCGCCCCTCCTCCGCCCCTCTCTTCTCATTGCCGCCCCTCCTCCGCCCCTCTCTTCTCATTGGTGGCAGCGGCAGCAGCACAGGGGGAGGGAGGACAGCTTCCTTCTCCCCGTGCTGCTGAGAGAGAACATGAGCGCGCCGATAGCAGCGCGCTCATGTTCAGAGATACTAGACTGCGCAGAAGCGCAGCCCAGTATCGAAAAAACGGAAATCCCGGTATCGTATCGATACCGGGACAAAAGTATCGATTAGGTATCGAAATTTCGATACCCGCAACAACCCTAGTCTCTCCCTGTGTGTATGTGTCTCTCCCTGTGTGTGTGTGTCTCTCCCTGTGTGTATGTGTCTCTCCCTGTGTGTATGTGTCTCTCCCTGTGTGTATGTGTCTCTCCCTGTGTGTATCTTTCCGTGTGTGTGTGTGTGTGTGTCTTTCCCTGTGTGTGTGTGTGTGTGTGTGTGTGTCTCTCCCTGTGTGTGTGTGTGTGTGTCTGTCTCTCCCTGTGTGTGTGTGTGTGTCTCTCCCTGTTTGTGTGTGTGTCTCTCTCCGTGTGTGTGTGTGTCTCTTCCTGTGTGTGTGTGTGTCTCTCCCTGTGTGTGTGTGTCTCTCCCTGTGTGTGTGTGTGTCTCTTCCTGTGTGTGTGTGTGTCTCTCCCTGTGTGTGTGTGTCTCCCTGTGTGTGTGTGTCTCTCCCTGTGTGTGTGTGTGTCTCTCCCTGTGTGTGTGTGTCTCTCCCTGTGTGTGTGTGTCTCTCCCTGTGTGTGTGTGTCTCTCTCCCTGTGTGTGTGTGTCTCTCTCCCTGTGTGTGTGTGTCTCTCTCCCTGTGTGTGTGTGTGTGTGTGTCTCTCCCTGTGTCTGTGTGTCTCTCCCTGTGTCTGTGTGTCTCTCCCTGTGTCTGTGTGTCTCTCCCTGTGTCTGTGTGTCTCTCCCTGTGTCTGTGTGTCTCTCCCTGTGTCTGTGTGTCTCTCCCTGTGTCTGTGTGTGTGTGTGCGTGTCTCTCCCTGTGTGTGTGTGCGTGTCTCTCCCTGTGTGTGTGTTTGTTTGTCTCTCCCTGTGTGTGTGTTTGTTTGTCTCTCCCTGTGTGTGTGTGCGTGTCTCTCCGTGTGTGTGTGTGTGTTTGTCTCTCCCTGTGTGTGTGTGTGCGTGTCTCTCCGTGTGTGTGTGTGTGTGTGTGTGTGTGTTTGTCTCTCCGTGTGTGTGTGTGTGTGTGTCTCTCTCTCTCTCTCTCTCTCTCTCTCTGTGTCTCTCCCTGTGTGTCACTATCACCCTGCCCACAGTGTTCCTATGCCTTGACGCAGCTGCATCAGGACGTTCGGGCAAGTAGAAGATGGAAGAGGAGGAAGCGCCGTCAGCATGGAGTCCATGGGAGAGACACAGCGAGGCACACTAAGGATGTAGGTAACACTAACACATAATCTACACTAGTGTTATCTGTGGTTTTACATAGGACTGCAGGTAACATTACCACATTATTAGCACTAGTGTCATCTGTGGTTTTACATAGGACTGCAGGTAACACTACCACAATATCAGCGCTAGTGTCATCTGTGGTTTTACATAGGACTGCAAGTGATATCTACTATATTTTCTGTACTCAGATAGCCATGACTGTTATCTGTGCTGTTACATAGGACTGCAGGTGATATATACTACATTATCTGTACTCAGAGAGTTATCACTGTGTAAGGGGGCCCACTAAGACTTTAATGCCCAAGGACCCACCTGAACCTGGAGCCGGCCCTGATATGGATGACTCCTCCTACATCATACATAGGACTTGCCAAATCTAGTTTGATGGGGACCGGAGCATGCACAGAATGAAAATAAACGCTCTACCACCTGTGGGCACGATGTTCACAATCCACATGTGCTAGTTTACTGCAGTATAGGGCCACCACTGTGAGTTCCCTGCTACGGGCACTGGGTTCCTTCTCATTCTCATCTCGGAGAGGCCTGCGGTGTCAGTCATGAATACATGGGCATACAATAGAAAAGTTTCTATGTCGTCATTTTCTCAGGTATGTGGCACTTGTGAAGGCATTTACAAGTGATACAGCATAGTAGGAATGGTTTACAGGGTAAAGCTGGTGTCAGGTTCCCTTTAAAAGGTCACCTTCACAGTTTCTGAATGTTTCCCATAAAGAAAACCAGGAAGGGACCCTACAGAGCGGGGAGGCATATCACCTTCTTTTATATTGTATGCATAGTAAATGCAACAATGTAACAAGAGAGAGAACAAACCTAACACTTCCACATTGCTGGAGCCTGCTGAGAAGAACACATTACCCACAGTGCTACAACCCCGGCTCATCTGAACGCAAGCAACATTCAAAAGGGGCGATAATACAAGGACACAGCGCCCCTATATACAGCATCTGCACTGGGGTTTGTGAAGTCCCGGTATAGATGGAAGCAGAAGCCGCCTGCTTCCTGGACAGGAGAAGATGATAAGGGTTGTGATACTGCAATCAATGAATGAGAGGCTGTTGCTAGAGCGCTGACGCATGACAGTGAGCATGCAGGAGCCGCCGCAGCAGCTTCTGTAATACAGGATCTAGTTCAGCAATCCGATGGCATGTGCCCCTGTACTTCTGGGCACAATGACTGCGCCTGCTTTTAAGAAACAAAGTCTGACCCCAGAATGAAGCTGTAAAAACATAGTCCATGGAGCAGCGGCCTGCAAACTGGGAATAACGACAAGGAGGCAGAGAATGGTGGGCGATGCCACACTCATGCCCACTTCACCTGGCTGGTGGATGCCACCCTAAAGAGTGCCACTATTTCAGCAATCCAAAGGAAGAATGGTGGCTCATGAATTATGCCAACATCTCACTTCAGATAAACTCGGCACTCCTCTCAATCTTGGAGGAAGCTGCCAAGGTCCAAAATAACCGGGAATTTAGGAAAACCAAGGTGCCAATCTCTGTTAACATTAAAGGGTATTGCTGTCTGCCCGATGTTCAGGAAGATTATCAGTAATGAGCTTTCATACGAACGATAATCTGGCGGTGTAAAGGTGCCGCTGATAATCTGATGAATGAGCAAAACGCTCATCGGGTAATCCCCTCTTTAAGCGTCTAAACAGCCTCTGCTCCTGGCATTGATTCTGTATGAGGACGAGCAATCACTGCTCCCATACTGTGGAGGAGATCTGTGCATGTAAATACAGCGGCCACCTCCACTGATGAAAGATCGCTTCCTTCCCAACAATCGCTTGCTACATCGGTCCATGAATGGTGAGGAGTCCAGAGTTTCCAGTGATCCTAAGAATGAAGCGGCCACAGCGCATTTATTTATCAAGACGGGTGTGTGCTACACCAGTCTCCATGGGGCCTGCATTTAGGACGAGGTGCCTCCAGCTCTCCATGCGCCAAACTGGGAGCTGCCATAGATTTCAGCCATCTGGTGTACATAATGCTGACTGAGCTGGGCCCAATGACTCCGCCCACATTCTGTCCTCACCACGCCCCCTTTTCTTAAGACTGGCAAGGGCAGCATAGAATGCCAACTGCAACTAAAAAAAGTTGCAATGGCATTGGAAAGGGTTTTACGACTTTTTTATGATAAATTTCCCCTTAGAGCTGCATTTTCTCCTAGGGTTTCCCTGCACTCCCATTCACTTAAATGTGGCAGTGCTTTGGTCCACCGCACAACATGTGGACCAAAGCAACATGTGGACGTTTTTTGTGTTCCGTATACGTGGCATTTTTTTTATAATTCCGTATACGGAACCATTCATTTTAATGGTTCCGCAAAAAAAAACGGAATGTACTGTATGCATGCCATTTCCGTATTTCCATTCAAAGATAGAACATGTCCTATTATTGCCCGCAAATCACATTGCGTGGCTCCATTCAAGTCAATGGGTCCACACAAAAAAACGGAACACATACGGAATGTACACCGTATGTCTTCCGTATCCGTTCCGTTTATGCGGAACCCTCTATTGGAAATGTTATGCCCAGTCCAATTTTTTCTATGTAATTACTGTATTCTGTATATGCCATATGGAAAAACGGAACAGAACCGGAAACACTACTGAAACAAAAATTGGAAAAACTGATCCGTTTAAAACGACCCGCAAAATACTGAAAAAGCCATACGGTCGTGTGAACAAGCCCTAAAAGTGGCACTGTGACTCCTTCATTCTCCGGATAGGTGGAAACCCAGAAGTCGGACCCCCACCAATCACCCTAGAGACATGCCATTACTTTACAAGAGGGGACTATCCCTTTAAATGGATACACACCTTTAAATACCTTTGTAAACGCCTTACTTACCGCACACCGATACTGAGATACAGGCTGTATCATATTCCAGAGGTACAGGACTAATTCTGCAGGCTTCACAGCTGAAATCTCCCAGAATTCCTTGCTGGCTCCATGTCAACCCAAACATTGCGCCCATAATTTGCATTCTGGGAAGTCCTCCTCAGGCTTTACCGCAATCTTATACAAGACGACTCCATAGACAGAAGTAAAAAGTTGGCCAAACCCATCGTTTTCGGTGATACCATCATTTACACATATAAACAGAATGTCAGTCTAATCGTTCTGTTCCCACAGAAGATATGTTGCCACCAGAGGTTTCTGGCAGAGGTTTATCCCCTCTGACAACACATACACATGAATGGGGGTGTCGGGTGGAAAAGCTGTGGGACAAACCAGCGTTCGGCAACTGCTTATTGAAGGTGTATGGGCACCATGCCTGCCCTACTACATAATAGGAGAGTGTTAGGGGTGCATCTGACAACTTGCTGACTGTTTCCAATGCCAAGTACAGAACAGCTATGGACTATAATACAGAAAGGATCAGTACAGGTAAAGTAATATATTTACAAGGTATTAAAGGTGGGCACGTGCTTCAATTCCATTAATCATGGCAGTGGTGACTCCACCATAATCTGAATGGCCCTCACCCCTGCCACATGCTAGTGAGGGGTCAGTGTTACCAGACTGTCACGTGGCAGCTGGTTGGCATCACTAGCACTTGGACATTATTTCTTGGGAATAGTAGTGTCAATGTCATGCCACCTGGGCATAGCAAATACTGCCGTGACATGCCTGATAGAAACCAGTTTGAACACATAAACATAGCACAGTGTATGTGTATACCCATTACCTGTCATGTGCCAGGAGGCATCATCACAACCAGCTGGGCACTGCCAGTCCTCTTTTCGTACCTCCGCTACTTCTGTCACACACCCAGGATATTTCAACCCAGATTGTGCAGCACAGCATGCCATCATCACCCGCCGGGCACAGACATCAGAGAAGAAGCATACCTGGATAAATCACCCTTGTACTAAAGCAGCCCTGTCACATCCCAGGGTGTGCCATCATTACCATTTGGGCATAACAAATACTACCACATAGTTACCAGGTGGGCATGCCCAAATGGGTGTTCTCAGTACCAGGGGCAGGAGTGCCATGACTTTCACCTGGTACATAGCCAGCACCCCTGTGACATGACAGCTGGGCACATCTGCCAAGCACATAGCATACAGTGACCTTGGCGAAGTGAACCACAGCATGGGGGTCCCTGAGGGCGAGAGCTCACCTTTCTGCCCGCTGAATGCCGTGTACCAGGACAGGGAGAGAAAGATGCAGAGGCAGAAGGCGAGCAGAGTCAAGAAAGTGCCATTGCGGAGCCTCATCTCCTCCTCCAGCTGCTCCTCAGCCTGGGCGGGGGCGGCTGCATGTCCGGGGGTCGGGGGAGGAAGGTGTCCGGTGTACCCCTTTCTCTCTCTATTCCTGGCGTGTAGCGACACACAGCTCCCGGGAGCGACGGCTGACAGAGAAGACACAGCCGGCCACAAGAGCGCAGCACACACGCGCGCCCCCGCTACCAGAGTGACGCGCTCGACGGGGGTGGCGGCCGCGGGCACGCGCCAGGTGACGTCATCCAGCTCCGGCGACGGCTCTAGTGAAAACAATTGTGGGTGCCTGCTGGTGTTCTGCACGCAGCACCGTGTATAGCGGTCAGTAGAATGTACAGCCAGTGCAGAGGGAAACAGCCAATGAAATGCCAGCGTTCATTATAGCTGTAGCAGGTGAGAACATGAAAGGAGGCATCTGATTGGTTGCTATAGGCAACTGCCCCTTTTAGCTGCACTGGTTTTCCTGTGAAGCCTCCAGTGCACTGAAGCCAATCAGTTCAGTCATTATGGGAATATCAGTCTCAGCTTTTCACACAAAAATGAAAAAAGTGCTTAAAGGGGTTGTCCACTTAAAGAGAATCTATCACCAGTTTCATGGTGCCCTAAGGAAGGGCACCACAAACTAGTGACAGATCCCCTTAGCAAAATGCTGGGTCACTTTCTTTAACTGACAGCCATTTTGCTGAAATCCTGTATTGAACAGCTCCAGAGCATGCCAATGAGACGAGTCCCCATATTCATGAGCTCCTGGCTTTCTCCACCCCCTGCTGCTGATTCGTATGGAAAAAACTGCCACTCAGGAGGGTGGTGAGAGCCGTGAGCTCATGAATATGGGACCTCATCGGCATGTACTGGAGCTGCTAGAAGACAGCAGTATGAGACATTCCTACTACTTAGGGCTCATGCACACAAACGTATTTTCTTTCCGTGTCCGTTCTGTTTTTTTTTTTGTGGACCGTATGTGGAACCATTCACTTCAATGGGTCCGCAAAAAAAAAAACTGAAGTTACTCCGTGTGCATTCCGTTTACCTATGTCCGTATTGCCGTTCCGTAAAAAAAAAACTGAACATGTCCTTTTATTGTCTACATTACAGACCAGGATAGTACTGTTCTATGAAGGGCCAGCCATTCTGTTCCGGATCCGTTTTTTGGGGACCGCAAAATACATACGGTCGTGTGCATGAGCCCTTAGGCTACTTTCACACTAGCGTTCGGGGCTCCGCTTGTGAGTTCCGTTTGAAGGCTCTCACAAGCGGACCCGAATAGATCCGTCCAGCCCTAATGCATTCTGAGTGGATGCGGATCTGCTCAGAATGCATCAGTCTGGCAGCGTTCAGCCTCCGCTCCGCTCAGCAGGCGGACACCTGAACGCAGCTTGCAGCGTTCGGGTGTCCGCCTGGCCGTGCGGAGGCAAACGGATCCGTCCAGACTTACAATGTAAGTCAATGGGGACGGATCCGTTTAAAGATGACACAGTATGGCTCAATTTTCAAACGGATCCGTCCCCTATTGACTTTCAATGTAAAGTCAAAACGGATCCGTTTGCATTATCATGAAAAAAAAATATATATATTATTTATTTATTTATTTTGGTTCATGGTTATGCAAACGGATCCGTTCTGAACGGATGCAAGCGTTTGCATTATAGGAGCGGATCCGTCTGTGCAGACACCAGACGGATCCGCTCCTAACGCAAGTGTGAAAGTAGCCTTAGAAGGATCCTTTAACAAGAAGCTGCTAACAAAGTGCAGCAGTCGCTACACCTTTGTAAAAAGGGTCCTTAACCCTTCATATGACTTGACATACATGTATGTGACAGGTGCACAGAGATTGCACAAAGCGGCCCACCTTCAACAGCCAGGATCGGAAATAACTCCCAGCCTGGGCATTTAATCTGTTAGTGGCTACTGTCGATAGCGACCATGGATTTTGAGTAGTCAGAAGGAGGCCTGAGTAGTCGTGAGTGAATGCTCCCAAGTCTGGCATCTTAGTACTCCTATCAAGCCATGGATGAAGCTCTAGGCACAATACACTGCAATACAGATCCAAAACAGAAAAGAAACATTCAGCTCAATTTCGCAAAGGTTCAACGGTACTTTATTAGCGCAGTTGAAAATTAAACATCCAGTCCAACCAGTCTTAGTCTACGCGTTTCGGGCTGTCAGATATACAAGCCCTTACTCATGACATGCTGAAGACACAACTGAGCGCAGCAAATTGGGCTGTCATGTGACCCACGGTAGATGGCAGCGGCGCAAATCCAAAAAAACAACCTCATGTTGTTCATGATGAACACTAAAGGAAATAGTCTCCAAACAGGAATTTGTATTGGGTAAAAGGTGGTATGGCTGCCACACCACCAGACCAAATAAATAACAGGTCATCGATGTAGCGACCATACCACCTTACACAATCCCAATATGGATGGGTGTCGATAAGGAGAAAGCCCCTCCCCACTATGCCATAAAAATATTGGCTATGGAGGGAGAGAACTTAGCCCCCATCGGTCTGTGCGGCGCATTGCCTATAGCACAGACCTGTCACTTACCAGTAGGAGGAGCGCCTGGCCGGTCACAGACATCGCAGCTCGCAGGTAAGTATAATGCTTCTAAAAATTGCTAAGTAACCATGGCAACCAGGACTGCAGTAGCGTCCTGGTTGCCATGGTTACCGATTGGAGCCCCAGCGATTAAACTGGGACTCCGATCGGAACTCTCCACTGCCACCAATGATGGGGGAACGTGATTTTAACTAGGGGGGGGAGAGGTGAGGCTGCACTGGCCACCAATGATGGGGGATTCGGAACGTGATTTTAACGGGGGGGGGGGGGGAGATGTGAGGCCGCACTGGCCACCAATGATGGGGGATTCGGAAGGTGATTTTAACAAGGGGGGGGGAGATGTGAGGCCGCACTGGCCACCAATGATGGATTCGGAACGTGATTTTAACTGGGGGGGGGGGGAGAGGGGAGGCCGCACTGGCCACCAATGAATATAATATTGGGGAGGGAGGGGGTCTGCCTCCTCCTGCCTGGCAGCACCTGATCTCTTACAGGGGGCTCTGATACGCACAATTAACCCTTTAGGTGCGGCACCTGAGGTATTAATTGTGCGGATCACAGCCCCCTGTAAAAGATCGGGTGCTGCCAGGCAGCAGGGGGCAGTCATGTGCACAGTTCTCAGTATATTCTAACTTGAAGCGTCCCCATCACTATGGGAACGCCTCTGTTAGAATATACTGTCGGATATGAGTTTTCACGAGTTTTCTGAAAAAGCTTTTATGCAGACGGATCTGCGATCAGTCTGTGTGAAAGTTGCCAACGGATCACGGACGCGGATGCCAATCTTTTGTGCATCCGTGTTTTTTCACGGACCCATTGACTTGAATGGGTCCGTGAACCGTTGTCCGTCAAAAAAATAGGACAGGTCATATTTTTTTGACGGACAGGAAACACGGATCACGGCTGCGGATGAACAACGGTGCATTTTCCGAGTTTTCAACGGACCCATTGAAAGTCAATGGGTCCGCAGAAAATCGCGGAAAACTGAACAACGGCCACGGATGCACACAACGGTCGTGTGCATGAGGCCTAAGAGGGTTAAAGCACCGGTCAGAGGAGGTGATCGCAGGAGGAAACTTCTCAACAGGGAATCCTTCTGTATTTTTCAGTTGGACAGCCGCCAGCCTAAGGGCTCTTTCACACCTGCGTTGTTGTGTTCCGGCATAGAGTTCCGTCGTCGGGGCTCTATGCCGGAAGAATCCTGATCAGGATTATCCTAATGCATTCTGAATGGAGAGAAATCCGTTCAGGATGCATCAGGATGTCTTCAGTTCTGGAACGGAACGTTTTTTGGCCGGAGAAAATACCGCAGCATGCTGCGCTTTTTGCTCCGGCCAAAAATCCGGAACACTTTCCGCAAGGCCGGATCCGGAATGAATGCCCATTGGAAGGCATTGATCCGGATCCGGCCTTAAGCTAAACGTCGTTTCGGCGCATTGCCGGAGCCGACATTTAGCTTTTTCAGAGTGGTTACCATGGCTGCCGAGACGCTAAAGTCCTGGCAGCCATGGTAAAGTGTAGCGGGGAGCTGGGGAGCAGCATACTTACCGTCCGTGCGGCTCCCCGGGCGCTCCAGAGTGACGTCAGGGCGCCCCAAGCGTATGGATCATGTGATCACATGGATCACGTCATCCATGCGCGTGGGGCGCTCTGACGTCATTCTGGAGCGCCCCGGGAGCCGCACGGACTGTAAGTATACCGCTCCCCCGCTCCTACTATGGCAACCAGGACTTTAATAGCGTCCTGGCTGCCATAGTAACACTGAAAGCATTTGGAAGACGGTTCCGTCTTCAAATGCTTTCAGTACACTTGCATTTTTCCGGATCCGGCGGGCACCTCCGGCAACGGAAGTGCATGCCGAATCCCAACAACGCAAGTGTGAAAGAGGCCTAAGGGACTTAACAAAAGATTGGATCTGATATTGCAGCAATAATGCTATGCAATATAGTGATATCATTTCTCTAGAATTTCTTTTGTGTCGAATATTGGTGTTTTTAGCTAATTAAATATATAACTTTTAAACAGAACAGTTGATGCATGTGATTGGCAACATCTTTTTTGGGTCCCATGACAGCCCAAGGGGCACAGGTGTTGACCCACTTTATATGCTGCGCTCAGTTGTGTCTTCAGCATGTCATGAGTAAGGGCTTATATACCTGGCAGCCCGAAACGCGTAGAATAAGACTGGTTGGTCTGGATGTTTAATTTTTAACCGCGCTAATAAAGTACCGTTGAACCTTTGCGAAATTGAGCTGATGTTCATTTTCTGTTTTGGATTTCAAGTTACCCACATCCAAGTACGGTTTATCTTCCGTGCTCATAGCATAGAAGGAGCAGGTGAGAGACGTGTTATCAACTTGTTTCTCTTGACTGCAATACAGATGTACTACAGTGTACTTACTATACATTCACAAGATTAGGGCTCATGCACACAAACTTATTTTTTTCCGTGTTCATTCCATTTTTTTGTTGCCCGTATGTGGAACCATTAACTTCAATAGGGCCACAAAAAAAGAGAAATGACTGTGTGCATTCCACGTCCACATGGCCGTTCTCCCAAAAAATAGAACATGTCCTATTATTGTCCTTATTACGGACAAGGATAGGACTGTTTTTTTAGGGGCCAGTCTTTCCATTCCGCAAAATGTGGAATGGCGCGGCCGGTATCCGTGTTTTGCGGGTGCGCAATTTACATTGAAACAAGAATCAGACCCTGAAATGTTGAAGTCCATGTACTGGGACAAAAATAGAAAGTGAAAAAAAAGTTTAAAAAAAAAGATTTTATAAAAATAAAAGTTTGTAGTAAAAAAAAAAGTGCCTTCATCAAGTGATTTTTAGTTAAAAAAAAATAACTAAATAGAAATAGATATATTAGATATTGCTGCATCCGTAAAGAGCAGCTCTATAAAAATATCACATGTTTTATCCCCTCAGGTGAACGCGGGGAAAAAATATAAAAATAAAAACTGTGCTAAATCAGCAATTTTTTGGTCACCTTGCCCCCCAAAAAGTGTAATATTGAACAATAAAAAAATCCTATGTACCCAAAAATTGTACCAATAAAAACGTCAACTCTTCCCACAAAAAACTAGCCCCTACACAAGATGATCGACAGAAAAGTAAAAAAGATATGGCTTTCAGAAAATGGAGACACAAACACCAGATTTTGACACTGAAATAAATTTAAAAAAATAGACATATTAGGTATTGCTGCACCTGTAATGACCAGCTCTATAAAAATGTCACGTGATCTACCCCCTCAGGTGAATGCTGTAAAAAAATAAATAAATAAATAAACTGTGCCAAAACAGCCATTTTTTAGTCCCCTTGCCCCAAAAAAGTGTAATATTAAATTATCAAAAAATCATATGTACCCAAAAATGGTACCAATTAAAACATCAAATCTTCCTGCAAAAAATTAGCCCCTCAACGATTGAGAAATCAAAAACTGGAGTGGTATACTGGGTATACGCCTATATAAACAATCGAGCAAATAATGTGGGAATAGGCGCTAAAACAAAATAATAATAACTTTATTATATGACTGGTTAAAATGAAGGGTATCACCCGTCAGTGTAACAATAGGCACTGACTAATACTAAGTGTGTGAGAAAGAATTGTTGACTCCAAACAGCGCCACCATCTGGAGCACTAAATTAGTCTCACAGACTAACTAACACTTACAAAGGGGCTCAATACGCCACAGGGCACAAGTTGTGTGACCCAGGGTGAGGACTATAAACAAGGGGATGTCTGGTGTCCGGAGTACACCAAACAACACTCCAAACAGCGAGAGCCAGCGCGCAGACTCTCACTGCACTGAAATAGTCACAGGTGCAGGACTATGGCAGAGCACAAGCCGTCACTCCAATGTGAATTTACGGAGCAAGGATTGCCCTGACATACCCCTCAATGGTAACAGCTCAACGCGTTTCTATGCATTGGGAATGCATTTCATCAGGAGCTATGTGCACCGAACTTAGAACAGAGCCCAAAGCCTCAGCTATGATTTTTAAACCGCGCTGGCTCTCGCTGTTTGGAGTGTTGTTTGGTGTACTCCGGACACCAGACATCCCCTTGTTTATAGTCCTCACCCTGGGTCACACAACTTGTGCCCTGTGGCGTATTGAGCCCCTTTGTAAGTGTTAGTTAGTCTGTGAGACTAATTTAGTGCTCCAGATGGTGGCGCTGTTTGGAGTCAACAATTCTTTCTCACACACTTAGTATTAGTCAGTGCCTATTGTTACACTGACGGGTGATACCCTTCATTTTAACCAGACATATAATAAAGTTATTATTATTATTTTGTTTTAGCGCCTATTCCCACATTATTTGCTCGATTGTTTATATAGGCGTATACCCAGTATACCACTCCAGTTTTTGATTTCTCATTTAGTTTTATTGCATTACAGGGAATGGCAGGCTTTTTGTCTAGCAGCTCGGTGGATGGGAGATTCTAGTGAGGTGTTCTCTGAACGAGACATATCCTTTCCTTCCCAGACCATTACCATCTCATCAGCTTTCAAACAAGTTACCAAGATCTATAAAAATTTTGTTAGATCCTGGTGGGAGGTGCAGTCTTTGGAAACATATATTGGGAATAAAATTGTCCCACGTGGTCTGAGGAATCCTATCACACCGGCAGTCCGACTGAGATCTACGGATTTTCTCAAAAAGTGGGAGAGGGAATCCGTAGATTCATCTCTGAGATTAATGAAGCTCCTACTAGAGGAGGGAAAGAGTGTTGTGGCATCTCTGGAGAGTGAATTGAAGGAAGCGATTGAGGCAACTAAAAAATTTAGTAGTCATACTGACTTCAATAAAAAAGAATCGTTCCTTCAAATCTCCGTAGAAAAATATACTGCCCAGTTGAAAGAAAAGAAACACTCTCTCTTCAATAGGGATATCAGAGACTACAAAGAGGGCAAAATCTTTAACTATAGCAGTAAACACTCAGATGCCCTTGAGTTAGATACTGAAGTTTCTTCCTCAGAGGGTGAACTAGACTCAGAGGCTACTAGTGGAAAGCGAACAGGGCCCCAATCTGCCAGAAGACCTTATGGTGGTAGAAATAGGGGTCAGGGCGGCAGAAAAGGACGAGGAGGTAGAGGTCAATACGGTAGGGGGAGTTTTTTGGGGCACACCCCGCCGATATCCCGATACTTACTGAGGAACAAACAATGATATCCCCCCCTGTTTCCCAGACAGCATCTCAATTCTCACCCAGATCAGCGAGGGATGAGTTACAAGTTATTAACCTGTCTCCTCGTATTCTCACTACCATGGAGACTCAAGTTTTACAAAAGGGCCTCTCATTTGTCCCGATGCGTAGATTTGATTGTTTTGGGTGGGTGAAGGATTTAAATCTATTTTAGCGCAAACTCAAATGGCGCAATCACCCATGACCGCAGGAAATGCGAGGAATTGGGAATTGAGATGTCAGATTTGCCAGATGTCCAAATTTTGTCAGATCTGTTTGCTGAAGGACAAAGAAATCCAGGTGATGGTCCATTCACTAAACTCAGATCACCATCAACCAAAATGCCTCCTATTGGTGACGGTACCCCTATTGACACCTTCGTGTCTATAGTGTCCAGCAAGCTGAGTCAAATTGATTCGCATGGACTTAGTAGTGATAATCTTAATGAACAAGAAAGAGGGGCTCTTTGGTTGTTGCAGCAGGATAAGGAGTTAGTGATCAAATCGTCAGATAAGGGCGGGAATATTGTTATTCTTGGGCACGAACAATACCGTAATATGTGTATGAGTGTGCTCAAGGATAAACTCACATACGAACAACTCCCGTCTGATCCCACTCCAGTCTATAGGATGGAATTGTCCTGTATCCTGAACCAAGCCCTAGAGAAGAAACTCATTGATAAGACTGAATTGGCCTTTCTTTTACCTGTACACCCAGTCACTGCGGCCTTCTACTGTCTCCCCAAAGTTCATAAGGGGTATGAGCCTTTAAAGGGAACCTGTCACCTGGATTTTGGGTATAGAGCTGAGGACATGGGTTGCTAGATCACTGCTAGCACATCCGCAATATCCAGTCGCCATAGCTCTGTGTGCTTTTATTGTGTATAAAAACCGATTTGTTACATATGCAAATTAACCTGAGATGAGTCATAGCTTGAAAATATGACTCTTCTCTGGTCACACAAGTAAGATATGACTCTTTTATGTTAATTTGCATATGTATCAAATCAGTTTTTATACACAATAAAAGCACACAGAGCTATGGGGACTGGGTATTGTGGATGTGCTAGCGGTGATCTAGCAACCCATGTCCTCAGCTCTATACCCAAAATCCTGGTGACAGGTTCCCTTTAAAGGGGAGGCCGATTGTGTCTGGGAATAACTGTCTTACAGCCAATATCAGCACTTATGTGGACACCATCCTGCGTCCCTTTGTCAATAGTTTGCCCTCACATGTTAGGGATACTATGGATGTGTTGGGACGGTTGGATGGTGTCCAATGTGACAAGGGTACTTTCTTGGCTAGCTTGGACGTGGAGGCGCTCTACAGCTCGATTCCTCATGAATTGGGCTGTGGAGCGATCCTCACGTTCCTCCAGCAGAGAGGTGAACAATACAGGGATCATAATACCTTTGTCATGGAATTGTTGAGTTTCATACTCAGACATAATGTGTTCTTGTTTGATGGCTGCATTTTCCACCAGCTGGGCTGGTGGGAAAGAGAGGTGGTGTTTTGTGAGGACATGGAGCGGTTCACGAATGTGGTCCCCCTCTGGATCAGATACATCGATGATGTGCTGATCCTGTGGGGGGGCGACAGTGAGCTGTTCCTAGAATTTGTTGCAGTCCTTAATAGGAATACTCTGGGATTGTTCTTCACTTCAGAAATTGATCTGAACACTTATTTCCTTCCTGGACCTCGGCATTTCACTGTCTGCTGATGGGCGTATTAGCACCAACGTTTTAAGAAAGCCCACAGCTACGAATAATCTGTTGAAATGGGAGAGTGGGCATCCTTTGGCCCTTAGGAAAGGAATTCCGAAGGGCCAATATTTAAGGGTGAGGAGGAATTGTTCTCATCTCAGTGACTTTAGAGTGGCTGCGAAAGATCTTCAGCAGAGGTTTCAGCATCGCGGTTATCCTCAGCAGTGTTTAAAAGAGGCCTATCAGCACTCTATAAGCACCAACAGGGATCTGTTGTTGTCTCCCAAAAAGAGAGACACTGGTGATAACATCGTGAGGATCATCGGGACGTTTGACAGTGCCCATGAGAGGGTGCGCCATGTTCTTGCTGAACATTGGGACATACTCAAATCTGACCCAGATATTGGGTGTCTGATTCCAGCTAAACCCTCAGTCACATATCGGCGCAGCAACAATTTGCGGGACATGTTGACGCATAGCTTATACAATAGCCCCCGACCGCAATCATGGTTACGAAACCCGCTTGCAGGAACATTTCCTTGTGGATCCTGTAAATTTTGTGGTTTCATTAACAAGTCCAAAAGCTTCACCAACAGTACTGCAGATAAAACGTTTTTCACCAAGTCTTTCTATAATTGCAAGTCGGTTGGTGTCGTTTATCTAATGACATGTGTCTGTAACATCAAATACGTTGGTAAAACCATCAGAGAGCTAAGAAGACGGATCGGGGAGCATATTCTTGACATCACGAATCTCAAAGACACTCCAATTGCACGCCATGTTCTTGATCATCACAGAGGGAATGCATCTGCGGTCAAGTTTCAAGTGATCGACTCTGTGAAGTTGTCACCCAGGGGTGGCGACTGTGATCGCATGTTGTTACAAAAAGAGGCAAGATGGATTTTTTCTCTAAACACCATTAAACCATCTGGCCTCAATGATGCGATCTCATTTGTCCCCTTTATATAATGACAAGACTACTGTACCATATCGTGCATTGGCTTAAATCAGGAGATTCATATTGTCTTAAATCAGGAGATTCATATTGATCCATCTATTCATGTGAGCATAATGCGGCTGCTCGTTCACATACATCTTTAGGTTATGATCTTACCCCACTGTATATTAACGATAAGGTTTCCGTGCTGCTGTGATTGTATTTAAGCCGCCTTGTTAATTCCCTTACATATAAATGCGGCGCTTCTGCGCTTCCCCTGAGACCCACTGAGTTCCTCCTTCTGTCAGCCATTGGTTCACCCTGTGCCGAGCCTCCTGGCCGGATTGGCTGTTAGACGGAGGCGTGTCTAGCAGGGCGGGGTTTCACCCTGTAAATTTCGGCGTTCTGTGGGCCGCTTTGCGGCCATTACAGCGCCGATTCACATGCACACTAGCACGCTGCGCCTCAACCTAGAGGCTGCTAGCTCAGGCAGGACAGTAGTCTGTGATTTACAGCACCGTGCCTCACACTAGAGGAATGCGGTGTTAGGCAGGTTATCCTACTGCTGCCTGTGTGTCCACTACTTCGGTTTAAAAATCATAGCTGAGGCTTTGGGCTCTGTTCTAAGTTCGGTGCACATAGCTCCTGATGAAATGCATTCCCAATGCATAGAAACGCGTTGAGCTGTTACCATTGAGGGGTATGTCAGGGCAATCCTTGCTCCGTAAATTCACATTGGAGTGACGGCTTGTGCTCTGCCATAGTCCTGCACCTGTGACTATTTCAGTGCAGTGAGAGTCTGCGCGCTGGCTCTCGCTGTTTGGAGTGTTGTTTGGTGTACTCCGGACACCAGACATCCCCTTGTTTATAGTCCTCACCCTGGGTCACACAACTTGTGCCCTGTGGCGTATTGAGCCCCTTTGTAAGTGTTAGTTAGTCTGTGAGACTAATTTAGTGCTCCAGATGGTGGCGCTGTTTGGAGTCAACAATTCTTTCTCACACACTTAGTATTAGTCAGTGCCTATTGTTACATTGACGGGTGATACCCTTCATTTTAACCAGACATATAATAAAGTTATTGTTATTTTGTTTTAGCGCCTATTCCCACATTATTTGCTCCCCTCAACGATTGGCAGAAAAGTAAAAAAAATAAATATGGCTTTTAGAAAATGGAGACACAAATACTTTTTTTTAAAAAAAATGCTATTATTGAGTAAAACTGAAATAAATTTAAAAAAATAGACATATTAGATATTTCTACGTCCATAATGAGCGGCTCTATAAAAATATCACATGACCTACCCCCTCACCTCTGGTGAACTCTGTAAAAAAAAAATAGAATAAAAACTGCCAAAACAGCAATTTTTTTGGTCATCTTTCCCCAAAAAGTGTTACCAATAAAAACATCAACTCTTGAGCCCCTACACAAGACGATCGGCAGAAAATTAATAAAAATATGGCTTTCAGAAAATGGGGACACAAAAACATGATTTTTTTCAAAAACGCTTTATTATATAAAACTAAAACAAACCAATAAAAATAGACATATTTGGTATTGTCTCGCCCATAACAACCTGCTTTATAAAAAATAACAAACTGTCCTGTCAGGTGAATGCTGTAAAAATAAAAATGGCACCAGAACATCCTTTTTTTTTGTTTCCCTGCCTCAGAAAAAACTTAATATCAAGCAATTAAAAATCATATATACCCCAAAATAGTACCAATAAAACTGTTACCTTATCCTGTCGTTTCCAAAATGGGAGTTTCTACTGTAGGGGTGTATCAAGGAGTCTTCAAATGCGATAGGGCAACTTAAAATTATTCCAGAGAAATCTGTCCAAAATCCATATGTTACTCCTTCCCTTCTGCGCCCTGCCGTGTGCCCATACAGCAGTTTACGATCACATATTGGATATTTCTGTAAACTACAGCTTTGCTGTTAACTTTTGCTGCCTTACAGGAAAAATGGTTAAAAATAGAAAATCTGCAAAAAAAAAAAGTGAAATGTTGAAATTTCTCCTCTATTTTCCTTTAATTCTTGTGGAACACCTAAAGGGTTAACAAAGTTTGTAAACTCATATTTGAATAACTTGAGGGGTGTAGTTTCTACAATGGGGTCATGTATGGGTGGTTTCTATTACGTAAGCCCCACAAAGTGACTTCTCCTTAAAAAAGGAAAAATTTTCTTAAAAATTTAATCTAAAATTCTAATCCAGGGATCAGCAACCTCCAGAACTCCAGCTGTTCTGAAACTACAACTCCCAGAATCCTACTTTCACTTCTGTGGAAGTTACAAGAACAGCCAAGTTAAGTGTGCATGCTGGATGTTGTAGTTTCACAGCCGCTGGCGTGCCGAAGGTTTCTGATCCCGGTTCTAATCTATCTAACATAAAAAATTAAATAAAAAGACATTTATAAAATTATGCCAACATAGTAGACATATGGGAAATGTAAAGTAATAACTATTTTATGAGGTATCACTATCTGTCTTAGGCCTCATGCACACGGCCGTGTTCCGCGGCCGAGAGCGGTCCGTGTTAACCCGGCCGGGATTCCTTCTGACAGCAGGAGCGCACGGCGCCATTGGTTGCTATGACGCCGTGCGCTTCACGCCGCCGCTGCTGTACAGTGATACACTCGTATAGATCATACCAGTGTATCACTGTACAGCAGCGGCGGCATAAAGCGCACGGCGTCATAGCAACCAATGACACCGTGCGCTCCTGCTGTGAGAAGGAATCCCTGCCGGGTTACCACGGACCGCTCTCGTCCGCGGAACACGGCCGTGTGCATGAGGCCTAAAAAGCAGAGAAAATGAAATTTTGAAATTCTTTTGGTAAATTTGGGATTTTTTATAAATAAAAGGTAAAATATATTGACTCAGATTTCCCACTGTCGTGAAGTACAATGTGTCACGAGAAAACAGTCTCAGAATGGCTTGGATAAGTAAAAGAGTTCCGAAGTTATTACTACATGAAATGTCAGATTTACAAAAAATGACCTGGTCAAGAAGGTGAAAATTGGCCCGGGGTAGAAGGGGTTAAAGAGCACTTGCAGTATGCTCAGAGGATATGCTGTAATGGAGTTTGTACATTACACCGAGTGGGAATACATCTTTGCAGCCATGCAGTTGCGTCATCTCAGCTCTCATGCTGGGGTCATGATTTCTGGGGTTTTACTCCTGTCATGTGCATTTCTACAATCACAAAGAGACCTTTTTCCTGTGAGCGTCCTACTGCAGTAGCACTGAAACCAGTCTTTGTATGACAGTACCTCGCTATGTGTAGCTGGTTAGTCTTACTGCTATCTTTAGATAAGTAAAAGTCACCAGAAAAGTATACAGTATGTGCTGTTTTCCATCATGGTTTATCTTAAAGGGTTAATTCCAAGTTCTCATTTCCCATTCCACCCTCCTTCGACCGCTATGGGAATACTGAAAATAGCTGAGCGCTGGTTTGGATATCTGCTGAAGTCCCATGGCAAAGAATGGAGAGGGTGCCACACATGGTCATGTTCACCCCTGGGCCCCCTTCTGGAGATAGGAGCGGGTCCCAAAGGTGGGAGCTAAACCTACCTGACATTTACGGCATCGCCTAGCAGTATGGAATACCGTCTACATTTTTGTACAGAAGTGTCAGACTTATTTTGAGGTTTAGAAGGAACCTGTCCCATCCGTTATGTCTCCCTCACTGATGGCAGCATGAAATCAGTGCTTTGTCACTTATCTGTAAAATTACTGCTGATAATTTCCAGTTTAATCCTGGCAGTGCTCATCAGAAGAGAGTCCCACACTGCCAGGGAAGAGTCCAGCTTCTTCATGCGTCGCCCCTTCTCCATGCTCACCCACTGATGACAGTTCTCTCCTAGGGATAAACCTGATGAAGGAGAGAACTTTCAATCATCCGCAGGTGGCAGAGAGAAAGAGAACTCATGAATATGCCAGACTCTTGGCAGTGCTGGACTCTTCTCTGGTGCACACTGGCAAGAATGAAAACTAAGGCCCTGATTTATGAAGACCAGTGTGTGCTATGCTGCTCTTCATTGGGCTTGTGCCACCAAGGGAAGCTTTTAATTATGACAAGACGCAGGCCTCCTTATAAATTAACTGCATCCGCTGGAAGTCTGGGCACCTGAATTCTACTCCAGTCGTAAATCATGAGAAATATGCCAAGGCCAACGGCCCCACCTACACCCCATCCTCACCATGACCCCTTTTCGGAAACTTCTGAGGGCAACATAAAAGAATGACAGTTTAGCTCCCGTCTTCTCCTCAGGGTCCTTGCTGTGTCTGACAGCCGGGACCCGACCTGCTCCTGCTAGATTGCTGATCAGCACTTGGATTAAAACGCTGTCTGACCATTTTTATACGTGCTATCTACACGGGGTATGTGCAGATAGGACATACTGTATATATCCAGTGGGCAGTCGGGAATGGGTTAACTTTAGCAAAAAAACGTTTTCAGTGTGCCTGTCATTACTTTTGAGGCCCATAAGAAGAAGTCCTGGTTTCCTCAGCCACCACTGGTCAGAACTTACTGAAGACAGATCCAAAAGATCCAATGGTAGAAATCTAATGTATGTAAAATGGATGATTTAGATAAATTGCTGACATCCCAGCAAAATATGCATAGTATTCTCTATGGGAGATAGAAAAGTGACAGCTGTCGGACCCTTTTTTAAATAGATTGGCCTCAGAGTGATAGATACTGAGGCTTTAAAGTGCATCTGTCACCACATACCACCATGTCAAACGGTTAGTACAGTTGTGTTCAAAATTATTCAACCCCCAATGCTGTAAAGGGTTTTAGGGAATTTAGTGTACATTTGTAATTGTGTTCAGAATGAAATCTTACAAGGACTTTTTAAAGAACCAAATGCAACTAAAATGACATCAATTGTTTTTGTAATACAGTATTAAATGTTTTTTTTTTGTGATTTCTTCATTGACACAATTATTCAACCCCTTAAAGACTACCACTCTTAAGAACAGAGGTTCATTCAAGTGTTTTCGATCAGGTATTGAAAACACCTGTGGATGTCAAGGAGCAGCAATCAAGCATAATGAGCACCAATTAGGCAGATTTAAAAGGACTGTGATACTCAGCTCCTTCTAGACATTTTCTGGTGTGTTTACAAACATGGTGAAGTCAAGAGAATGGTCCAGGAAGACAAGAGAAGAGGTGATTCAGGAAGGGCAATGGCTATAAGAAGATTGCAAAGATGTTAAACATACCAAGAGACACCATAGGAAGCATCATTCGCAAATTCAAGGCAAAGGGCACTGTTGAAACGCTACCTGGTCGTGGCAGAAAGAAGATGCTGACTTTGACTGCTGTGCGCTACCTGAAGCGCAAAGTGGAGAAAAGTCCCCGTGTGACTGCTGAGGAACTGAAAAAAGATTTGTCAGATGTGGGTACTGAAGTTTCAGCTCAGACAATAAGGCGCACACTGCGTAATGAAGGCCTCCATGCCAGAACTCCCAGGTGCACCGCCTTGCTGTCTCCAAAGAATAAGAAGAGTCGACTGCAGTATGGCAAAAGTCATGTGGACAAACCACAAAAGTTTTGGGATAGTGTTCTGTGGACTGATGAAACAAAATTAGAACAGTTTGGGCCCATGGATCAACGCTATGTTTGGAGGAGGAAGAACAAGGCCTATGAAGAAAAGAACACCTTGCCTACTGTGAAGCATGCTTCTACAGGTACAGGGAAGCTTCAGCGTGTGCAAGGTACCATGAATTCTCTTCAGTACCAGGAGATATTGGATGAAAATGTGATGCAGTCCGTCACAAACCTGAGGCTTGGGAGACGTTGGACCTTTCAACAGGACAATGATCCCAAGCATACCTCCAAGTCCACTAGAGCATGGTTGCAGATTAAAGGCTGGAACATTTTGAAGTGGCCATCGCAGTCACCAGACTTAAATCCGATTGAGAACCTCTGGTGGGACTTAAAGAAAGCAGTTGCAGCGCGCAAGCCTAAGAATGTGACTGAACTGGAGGCTTTTGCCCATGAAGAATGGACGAAGATACCCGTAGATACCCGTAGATACCCGCTGCAAGACACTTGTGTCAAGCTATGCTTCACGTTTAAAAGCTGTTATAACTGGAAAAGGATGTTGTACTAAGTACTAAGATTGAATGTCACTTGGGGGTTGAATAAAACTGATAATGATGTGAGCACAGAAAATACATTTGTGGTTATTTCATTATAAATGTTATGTTATATTTGTCTGACTTACAAGTGCCTCTTTGATTTAATTGTAAACAAGATGACTGAAATGATCAAAATCAATGTCAAACTGGCCAAAACACTCAATTTCAGTGGGGGTTGAATAATTTTGAACACAACTGTAGCTATACATCCGTGTGAGTCCTATGATGTCTCTGGCATCTCCACATGTTCCAACAGCAAAGTCCATAGTTCCCATCCCACAAAGAAGATAGAACAGGTCATATTCTTGTCCGTTTTGTGGACAAGAATAGGCATTGTCACAATGGGTTCCGCAACCCCCCCCCCCCCCCCAAAAAAAAAACAAAAAACGGATGCAACACAGACGTCATCTGTATTTTTTGCAGATACCTGTTTTGTAGACCGCAAAATACATACGGTTGTGTGACTGCACCCTGAAACCCTGGAATTCATCCATAAACATAATAATATGCAGGTTACCCCCTAGGTGCAATGAGTTGGTGTCATTGCACCCAGAGGTTCCCCTCCCTGTCTTCTATGCCACTCCCCCACTGCTTTGATGGACAGGACAGGCAGTTCCTGAGGTCTCACGGGATCACGTTCTGGACATGTGCAGTAAAGGGATGGAGGCTCTGTGTGTCTTATTATCAGGTGCGTCTTATAAAATGAAAAATACGGTAATTACTTTACACAGTTTAGTGTCATCTGCAAAAATGGATATTTTACTGTGCACACCTTCTACAAGATCATTAATAAATATATTGAAGAGAATAGGGCCCAATACTGACCCCTGTGGTACCCCACTAGTGACAGTGACCCAATCTGAGTGTGTACCGTTAAAGGGGTTGTCTGAGTTATTTTTTTGTTCTTTGTATGTTTCTAACTAGGCAAATTCACTTACTTTATCTCCAGCTGCTGCTTTCTCAGATTTCACTGAGGGTCACATGACGTGTGATGTCCACTTCTCTCCCTGCTCTTATGATGTTTTGTGTACAAGCCTGAGAGATCTGATATGAGTCTGTACACAAGAATTCACTGTGCTGGCCACACCCCCCTTCACTGCCCTCTCTCCCTGGATTCTTAACCCCTTCAGCTGCACAGACTCAGGGCTGAAGGCTTTACTGACTAGCTGCAGGCAGTGAGGAGACAAATGCTGGGCACAGGAGCTGACAGAGGAGTTCTGCAGAGCAGTGCACGAGAACAGGTAGGGGGAAGATCCTGTGTGTATCAGCAGTGTCATTATACAGCTGGGACTTGTAGTCCTACACATACAACATATTTCTGAGTCTCCCAGCAGGCAGACATGTCATTTAGGGCAGCACTTGTATTCACTCCCTTTGCAGAGTAGGGGGAGAGGCAGAAATTGCAGGTAAACAAAGGGCCAGAAAAGAACCAGGGAAATGAGGAAATATAGATTTTTTTGCCTAAAACTTGCTTAGCTTAGTTATATATTGCTGCCGATAAGATTTACAGTGCTTTTTTTTTTTCATAACTAGGACAACCCCTTTAATAACCACCCTCTGTTTTCTATCACTGAGCCAGTTACTTAGGCTACTTTCACACTTTCAGTAGCCTTTTCTAGCAGGTTGTTTCGGTGGGGGAACAGCCTGTCAGAACCATGCTTCCGCAAGTCCACGTCAAACAAGCCGAGAGGCGGTCAGACAAAAACCGCAGTGTGCTGTAGTTTTTTCTGGCTGGAGCAGACGGCATGGTGGACTTGCGGTAGCATGGATCAGGCAGGCTACCGCCAGTGTAAAGATAGTCTTACCCACATACAGACACTTTTTCCCAGTCCAAGCATTCTCATTTTATATACTAACCTTTTATGTGGTACAGTGTCAAATGCTTTAGAGAAGTCCAGATACACGACATTCATTGATTCGCCGCTGTCAAGTCTAGAACTTACCTCCTCATAGAAACTGATTAAATAAGTTTGACATGACCGATCCCTCATGAAGCCATGCTAATATGGCGTTATTTGCCTATTTTCATTAAGGTTCTCCAAGATAGCATCTCTTAGAAAACCTTCAAACAGTTTACCCACAACAGATGTTAGACTTACTGGCCTATAGTTTCCAGGCTCTGCTTTTGACCCCGCGTTTTTTTTGCGGATCTGATGCGGACCCACTAATCTCAGTGGGGCCACAAAAGATGCAGACAGCACACCTGCTGTCCTCATCTGTAAGTTCGTTCCGTGGCCACACAAAAAAACAGACAAGAATAGTATTTTTCTGTAGACTGGGGAAAAAAAGGTAACATGCTCACAGCCGAGATCCATGTTTTGCGGACCCATGATTTCAGGACCGCTAAACACTCACAGGCCTTAGTATGTCAACAAAAGATGGAGAAACACTTGGCTTGAGTCAGGTAAGGACAGATTTAATTCTGAGCAAGCCTTTGGAAGAATATTTGTTAGGAAAATGGAAAACTGCCATATGTCCAAGCAATTCGCCAGTGCAATACTTTAGTGTACTCTTGCTTGTAAGAGAAGAAATACGGTAAGGTAACACCAGCTTTCTGGACAGTTGCATGCAATTTCACAGGAAAGGGCTTTGATGAGTTGGCACTGGGCACATGACGGCTGCTTATCATGCAGGATACAGTTATAATAACAAGATGAAGAGTTGGACAGAGAAGAAGACAATTTACACTACACAGGATGTGACTGTTCAGAACATCACAGGAGACCAGTCCTACCTCGCACTTTTCATTCAATGCAATTGTGCTTTCCAGTGATGCCTAAGAGCCCCTGTAATTCTGGAGAAAACTCCCAGCATGCCCTGCAGCAGATGTTCCGAAACTGTCAGCTAAGCAAACAGTGCGGGCGGATTTCTCACATGTTTCTTAATAAGGGTTGTAGGAAGGCGCAAGGGTCCGTCGTTGACGGAAGGTATGTGTCCCCGAGGTTCCTGGCCTCGGTGAAGTAAAAGCCGGTATTTTCAATTGTCAGCAGCGGCTAGTGCTGGTTGACACGTTGCTATTTTAGTATGGCTGTAAGCTGATCCGGGCCGGCTCTTACTGGGAGTAGCCAAAGTGCTGGGTGGGTGGCTTCTCTGGATCTGTTTTGCCGGAACACTCGGGGCCGGATCCAGCATTAATGCATTTCAATGGGAAAAAATGCTGGCATTCCGGCAAGTGTTCCGGAATTTTGGACGGAGATAATACCGCAGCATGCTGCGGTATTATCTCCGTCCTGAAAAGGCAAAAAGACTGAACTGAAGACATCCTGATGCATCCTGAACGGATTGCTCTCCATTCAGAATGCATTAGGATAAAAAAAATGTCTTCCCCTGCAGGAAAAGGTTAAAGGAAAATTCGACGATAAGATGTTTAGATTGTGAAAATATAAAAATGTATTTTTATTTAGTGTATTTTCACTTTCACAAACCCTACTTGTCCTTGAGGGGTGGGGGCTGAAAATGCAGCAATCTCTGTGTTGTCTTCTGTGACCTCCAGAGCCGCTCCCCATCACACACAGAGCAACTCATTCTTGTCCTAACATGTTGCACAGGGTGGGGGATTTAAAGGGGACATGTCTCCATGAAAATGGAGTGTAACCTACTGGCAGAAGGAGATGAGCAGACTGATATACAGTTTTGTAGGAAAATTCAGCAAAAATTGCAATTTATTTATTTAATCCTCTGCCTATTTCAGCTTAGGAGTCATGTGGGCGGTGCCAGTCAGTGATTGACAGCTAACTCTACATGACTAAGCATACACATGACTCATAAAAAATAAAAAGAGCATAGGTTTAAATGAATAAATTGCACATTTTACTGAATCTTCATCGGACCTTTGAAATAAAAATAAAATCTTTAATAAATAATATAAAATAACTCTCCAGTCATCTGGTGATCCAGTGCAAAAGCTCCTGCGGTCCTCCACAATCAGTGTCCTCAGCAGCTAAGTGCCGTACTACTAGCATCACCGTTCACAGCTGGAAGCCATGACAGTAGTCATGGGCAGACTGGCCATAGACCCTACAGGGAACTTTCAAGGTAGTCTGATGCCCAGAGGGCCGCCTAGGGCTACTTTCACACCAACTTTTTCCTGGATCCGTCATGGATCAGCAAAAACGCTTCCTTCTTAATAATACATGCGTCTGAAGCCGTTCTGAATGGATCTGGTTGTATTAACTCTAAAATAGCCAAGACGGATCAGTCTCTAAAACCATTGTAAGTCAATAGGGGACGGATCCATTTTCTTTTGTGTCCGAGAAAGCTGATCAGCCACCACTGACTTACATTGTGTCAAGACGGATCCGTCTTGCTGCGCACCACATCGTGGACAGAAAAACGCTGCTGGATCTGGAGAACCAGAGGTTGCTGACCCGAGATGTACTAGTTTTACCAGCCTTACCCACCTGGCAGAGGGAAGTATTTTTTAATACTTCTGTATTTTTTTTTTGTAATATGCAGTGCTTAAAGGAGTATCTCACATCAGACCATATCATTATGGCTCCTAATAAAGTCACCAGCCAGACATTGGAGATTTATCAAGACTAGTGCAATGGAATGCTGGCTTAGCGGTCCATAACAACCAGTCAGACTGATCCTTTCATTTTGCAAAGGAGCTCTAAAAACAATGAAAGGTGGAATCTGATTGGTTGCTATGGGCTAGTAAGCCAGTTTCCTTTACACCAGTTTGCATAGTTAAAACTCATTTGCACAAGCCAATGTGTAAGGATTGTTTTATTTTTATTTACGCGCACATAGGGCTCTTTAATACATAATTTTTTAGTGTTATTTGAGGAAAACTGCAAAACATTTTTAAAAAGTCATCTTTTTAAAACGATAACTCCTTCTTTATGCAAAATGACACCAAAATAAATAATAAAAATGTTTTCTATTTCATGTAGGTCATTTTGATATATAATATGTATAGTTTCATGTGAACAGGGCCATAATGACAACGGTTTTGGTTGGCATGGACATTGTGGATTTTTTCAAATACTTTTTACTTATTTTTTAAATATATTTTTGCCACATAATATGTCCCCCAAAATGTCATTAAACGACCTCTGGGGGACAGTGACACTTTTTTTTTTTTTTGCACTCTTTCCTTTCTTTTACAATTTTATATGTATTATTTTTTTTTTATATTTTAATAATTCTTTTAACTTCTTTTTTATATATATTGAAACATAATATGTCTCCAGAGATAATTGGAAGACCTCAGTGGATACTGACAATTTCTTTTTGTATTTTGCAATATTTCCACTGTAAGGGCTCTTTCACACAAACGGATACCGTGCGTGGAATCCGCTGCGTGAATGAGTGCCAAACCCCATTCTGGACAGCAGAGACACGGAGCAGTAACATGATTGACTGTGATCTTTTTACTACAAAATCACGGTGACAACTTTATCTCACTGTGATTTTGTAGTAAAAAGATCACAGAGAGGCTCGAAGCATTATCAATCATGTTACTGCTCCGTGTCTCTGCTGTCCGGAGCGAGGTTTGGCACTCTTTCTCGCAGCGGATTCCACGCACGGGATCCCCTCGTGTGAAAGAGCCCTAACTGGGGCTCCTTTGGGGAAAACATAATCATTGAGCGCTATGCACAGAGCAGAGGAGAAGGCAGAAGTGGTAATAAACTGGTTCTGTCTTCTCGGGTCCCCAGCACCCGACCTGCTAGATTGCAGGAGCAGCAATACAACGCTGTTCGTGACTTTGGTCAGAAACACAGATGACTGCATAATCTGCTGTGTTTCTGTCCAGCAGTATGGGGGGTGGAACTGTGGCTCCTGCTCCCCTGAGGTAAACCAGTGTTTTCCAACATATGACTGTCTTGCTGTTGCAAAACTACAGTACAACTCCCACCATGCATGAGAGCCACACTGAGATCATGATGTATGAGATCACTGATGTACATACCAAAGTAAAGGAAAAGTAAAAAGGCAACAAAAATAGTCATGCCATATATATCAATATGGCAATAGCAGGTTAGCCAATAGTAGGTTTTTCGAAACATTTATATTGATGACCTATCCTACACAATAGGTCATCAGTAGGGATGAGCAAAGCGCACTCTTCTGATCCTACATCCGAAGTCGCTTCGCTCAAAACTTCGATTTAATTCTGCACAGAGATCCGTCTCCGTACAGAATTAAAATGTGTGGCCTCCAACGAGGTGAAGTCAGTCATTCCCGAAGTGTCGCGAGACTTCGGTGAATAACTTCGGTACTTGATTTTTAAACCAGAAAAAAACTTTTTTAAACTTGGATCCGAACTCGGCTTCGGTTTCGAGGTACCAGTCGGAACCGAAGACGAGTTCGTATCCGAGTTTTGAAATGGTTTTCCAGTCTCCTGCAGCGAGGACAGAGAGCACAATATGAGAGCGCATATCTCTCCTCTTTCCAGTGATCAGTGGGGGTCTTGGCACTCAGGCTCCCTCTGATTAAAAGTTATTTGATAACTCGCTTACTAAGGCCTCTTGTACATGACCGTATGCCCTCCGAGATATACAGTCCGTGAGCGGGCCATATGATCATATGAGTGCAGGATAATAGTCCCGCGGGCGGCCCGACGTGCACAGCATCATTGTAATCTATGATGCTGTGTGCTCCCGTGCTCACGATCATATCACGATATCCGGGACATATGGACCGTATATCTCGGAGGGCATACGGTCGTGTGCAAGAGGCCTCAGGCTACTTTCGTACCTCCAGGGTGAATCTCCGGCATGGTTGTTCCTGCAGGCAAGCGGAAAATCGGTCGGACACAAACTGCAGCATGCAGCGGTTTGTGTCCGGCTGGTTCTCCACTTGTCTGGCAAAATGTGTACGGATCCCCGCCAGACAGCATTAAACTTAATGGGGCCTGCTGGAATTCAAACCGGAGGTGTGAAAGTAGCCTAAGATGGCTTTTTACGCTGGTCTGGTTTCCCACCTTGCGCTGCCATTAGATTTGTCTAATTTATGACAAGGCGCATGCCTCGTCATATATTAGGTGCATCTATGGCAGTCCTTGCACCTGGCGATAAAACTACGCCAGCTCCTGGCTGGTTTAGTTTTTCGCCAACATTTATGCCTGTCTCCAGCTGTAAATGTTAGTAAATTTGCTGGGCAGAATCTCGTCCCCAACACACTCCTGCTCTGCCCTGTCCTGCCCAGCTGCCAAACACTGTGAAACCGGCTGTGCGACTAAATATTGTTAAAATAGTGACAAGTTCCGTCAGAAATGACCCTCAGTCACCCTTTAAGTACAATGCTCATCTGATGGGCCGCCATGTTATACTACAGAGGCAACTGCAGTGGAAGTGTATGGTCAGTGAATGCTTGCCTTGGTAAAATCACCACCCCAGGGTTGCTGATGACATTATGAAAGCGACTCTTAGGGCTCATGCACACGAACGTATTTTCTTTCTGCTTCCGTTCTTTATGCAGAACCATTCACTTCAATGGGTTCCGCAAAAGCAACGGAAGGTACTCCGTGTGCATTCCGTTTCCGTATTTCCGTTCCTTAAAAAAGTAGTGCATGTCCTATTATTGTCTGCAAATCACGGTCCGAGGCACCATTCAAGTCAATGGGTCCGCAAAAAATACGTAACGCACACGGAACACATCCGTATGTCATCCATATTTTATCCGTATTTTGCGGATCCATACTTTAGAAATGCTATGCCCAGCCCATATTGCTCATGTGTTTGGTCATTAATTAGTTACTGTTTCCGTTTCCAATCCGCAAAAAAATGGATCGCATACGGAAACCATACGGATATGTTTTGTGGAATAACCGAACGGAAGAGGACTTAAATCAGAGAAAAACCCCTCAGATACGGAACAACGGATCAGTGAAAAGCGGACGGGAAAACAACCACGGTCGTGTGCATGAGCCCTTAAACTATCTTTAATTTCCAACCAGTGTCATTATTACAATAATGAGGAATTCATGGAAATTAGCCACATCTTAAAAAGGAATAAAATGCATCTCCTAAAAAGAAACAGGATGTTTTGCACTTGTTAAAAATGAGTCTAATGATGAGAACATATTACAGTTAATAGGCTCTGTTCTAGTGCTTTTTATGGAATCCACAAAATATTCAACAATATCTCAATCCAGACATTTATTGCTTCATTGTGGAACCATGAATCCTGGGCAGTTAAGCACGCACTAAATAAAAAAGTGGAAGTTTGTCTAGCTGCAAAGCATAAATAATGTACTGAATGCATCTATACAGCCACGTCATGGTTAAAGAAAGCCAAGGACTAATTACCCCATATTCTAGACAGGAGCAATACTGCTCATCTTTTCAGTGGGATTGTAAAGTTTGTCAGCGCCACCTAGTGCCGAGATTTAGTACATGCATCACAACAAAAGTGAATGGGTGAATAGTCTTTTGTCTGATGGGAGATTATTATCGTGGCCAGATTGGAAATTGAAAACAGTCCTTGGCTTATATCCACAACTATCTGTTGACAATAATAAGACTTCTGAGATTATACAGAGCTCTGGGATAGGCGTTGGGAGAATATTTTTTTTACTAAAAGAAGATGTTTTCCATGCTATTATCAATAAGGAAAAAAAATTAAAATGAGAGAAAGAAATATGACCACCAGTGCTGGTATTACATTACATGAACATTTTGGTGCTCCTCTACTTTGAGGTCATACTAAGTGTACAATACAAAAAACGTATGTCGCTTAGGCCATGTTCACATCGCAGTTTAGTTTTCCATTCTTCTGATCCATCACAAGAACAGAAAAATAAAAAAAACTGATCCTGTATTATAAGCAAATCTCCCATTGGACAGCACTACAGCCTGGGAGAAGGAGACGCCCAGGAGAAAAAGGGCAGGCTCCTCCCAGTGTTACCAAGTCAGCGAAAATACCGGGGGACAGAGGGAGAACGGAGCGGCGCCCCGGAATAATAGTAAGTGCAGTGAGATCCCGGGGCGCCGCTCTACACAGCCTGATAGTTATCTTACAATGTTTGGACCGATGGAAGGTCCTCTTTAAGTCTGTGTAATTTTCCTTTGTAGCTGCCTGTTTAAACAAATCCCAATCTATGTCCTCAAAGCAATCCTGTAGTCTCATTGTGGCTTCTTCAGGTCAAACTCTGATTGTATGCAAAGTAGGCTTAATCCTGGTGAAAAACAAAGAAATGTGATCCGACCTGCCAAGATGGGGGCAGGGAACATAGCGAGAGAATGGAGCAGTGCCCCGGAATAATAGTAAGTGCAGTGAGATCCCGGGGCGCCGCTCTACACAGCCTGATAGTTATCTTACAATGTTTAGACCGATGAAAGGTCATCTATAAGCTCAGTTATGCAGATTTTGCATCCGTTTTAGTAACTTCCATCTGAGATTTGTTATTTTAGATGGAAAAAAGTCCTGCGTGCAGGCTTATCTTCACTTGGCACAAAAAGATTAGGCATTGAAATTCAACAGCCCAATCCTGAAATCATCTGCCTGGGAAGAGACAGGAGGACCTCATACACATAAGATTGACATCTGTTGGGTAAGGGTTCAGCCAACTTTGCCCTAATGTATTGGGCCTACTGACCAATTCCATAGCTCCCAACTGTCCCAGATTCAGCGGGACAGTCCCGGATTTCAGTTGCTGTCCCGGTATGGGGGAGGTATGTCCCGCTTTCAGGTAGCTGTCTCTGCTTCTATAGGAAGCAGAGACAGTTGCCTGTAATGATGAAGCAGAGAACCGTCACTAGCATCAGCTCCCTGCTCCATCATTCCTCCCCCCTGCCGGCTCTCCACACCTCTGGTCTCCTCCATAGACCAGAGCAGCCGATGTCCTGCTGCTGCTAGGAACTAGGTGATTATGTGGAGTTTATTTTTTTTACTTTCTATAGGGGAGGGGGGGGGGCACATAACTGGGCATATTACTGGGGGCACAGCTGGGCATAATTCCATGAGGGGGCACATAACAGGGAATATTACTGTGAGGGGGGACATATCTGGGCATCGCTACTGTAAGGGGGCACATATCTGGGCATAACTACTGTGAAGGAGGCACAATGTGGGCATAAATACTGTGCAGAGACAAAAAGGGGGAATAACTACTATGTGGGGGCATTAGGGGACTGGTTGGGAATAGGTGCATAGTTATGTTTTGGCTGAATTAGAGCCATGAATTAGAGTGCAGAAACAATTTGCCGCACCACGCTTCACGCGCCGCACATTGTGTCCCTCTTCGTTAGTTTTGAAAGTTGGGAGGTATGCTATTCCATCCCCCCTCCCACAGTTTGCTAACAGTGCAGTTCCTTTGAGTAGGGGAGTCCTACACATGTTCTGACAAGCTAAAAGCAAACAGAATCACACCCAGAGCTGAGCCTCTTCTCTAAATGGCTCCATAGTAGCTGTATAGGTAATCAGTATCTGATTGGTGGGGGTCCGACACCTAGCACACCCACTGATCAGCAGTTACGTGTAGCCTCTGATTGCTGGAAGCAGAGCTAAATTCAAAGTGTAGTGGCCATGCTAGGTTACTGCCAGTGATGGCCAGTTCGCAGTGTTCGCCGCCGAACACATGCGATCTGCCATCTTTATTCCCAAGTCCGGCGATGCAGAGGTAAGTCCGGGCTGTTCTCGGAACTGCCTGCTCCCGGTGACCGCATGTGTTTCAGAGCGGCTCGCGGCGCAGGCACAGGTAAGGACTTACCTCTGCATCGCCGGGTTTGGGAATAAAGATGGCAGATCGCATGTGTTCGTCTGCGAACACTGCGAACTGGCCATCACTGGTTACTGCAGCTCAGCTCCTATTCACTTGAATTTGATTCCCATTCACTTGAGGATAGGTCATCAAGATCAGGAGCACAGAAAACCTCTTTAACAACTTGCACAATGCTAAGCTCTCAAATCACCAAAGCCAGCCACCTCTAGATCACCAGGAATGATGCAGTTAAAGGGCTTGGAAGGATCCTCAGATGACAAGTGATCACCTCCAGTTTGGGGGTTAGCTAGCAGCAAGGGCTCAATTTCCTTGCAGTGCCATCACAAAAGATATTGCAGCATTATACAGCTACTATTTAAATCAGTGTATTTCACTGGGTATCTCATCATTTCCTTTATAGGGTAATTGATTTGTCCAGCAGGTAGCTGTGTCAAAAAGAGGTCAACATGGAAGAAGGAGTTAATGTACAGTCGTGGCCAAAAGTTTTGAGAATGACACAAATATTAGTTTTTACAAAGTTTGCTGCTAAACTGCTTTTAGATCTTTGTTTCAGTTGTTTCTGTGATGTAGTGAAATATAATTACACGCACTTCATACATTTCAAAGGCTTTTATCGACAATTACATGACATTTATGCAAAGAGTCAGTATTTGCAGTGTTGGCCCTTCTTTTTCAGGACCTCTGCAATTCGACTGGGCATGCTCTCAATCAACTTCTGGGCCAATTCCTGACTGATAGCAACCCATTCTTTCATAATCACTTCTTGGAGTTTGTCAGAATTAGTGGGTTTTTGTTTGTTCACCTGCCTCTTGAGGATTGACCACAAGTTCTCAATGGGATTAAGATCTGGGGAGTTTCCAGGCCATGGACCCAAAATGTCAACTTTACATTGAAAGTCAATGGGGACGGATCCGTTTGAAAATTGAGCCATATTGTGTCATCTTCAAACGGATCCGTCCCCATTGACTTACATTGTAAGTCTGGACGGATCCGCTTGCGGAGCGGAGGCTGAACGCTGCCAGACTGATGCATTCTGAGCGGATCCGCATCCACTCAGAATGTATTAGGGCAGTACGGATGCGTTCGGGGCCGCTTGTGAGCCCCTTCAAACGGAGCTCACAAGCGGAGCCCCGAACGCTAGTGTGAAAGTAGCCTTAGTTATTACTTTTGCCTTATGGCACGGTGCTCCATCGTGCTGGAAAATGCATTGTTCTTCACCAAACTGTTGTTGGAGGGTGTTTTGGTACCATTCTTTATTCATGGCTGTGTTTTTGGGCAAAATTGTGAGTGAGCCCACTCCCTTGGATGAGAAGCAACCCCACACATGAATGGTCTCAGGATGCTTTACTGTTGGCATGACACAGGACTGATGGTAGCGCTCACCTTTTCTTCTCCGGACAAGCCTTTTTCCAGATGCCCCAAACAATCGGAAACAGGCTTCATCGGAGAATATGACTTTGCCCCAGTCCTCAGCAGTCCATTCACCATACTTTCTGCAGAAGATCAATCTGTCCCTGATGTTTTTTTTGGAGAGAAGTGGCTTCTTTGCTGCCCTTCTTGACACCAGGCCATCTTCCAAAAGTCTTCGCCTCACTGTGCGTGCAGATGCGCTCACACCTGCCTGCTGCCATTCCTGAGCAAGCTCTGCACTGGTGGCACTCCAATCCCGCAGCTGAATCCTCTTTAGGAGACGATCCTGGCGCTTGCTGGACTTTCTTGGACACCCTGAAGCCTTCTTAACAAGAATTGAACCTCTTTCCTTGAAGTTCTTGATGATCCTATAAATTGTTGATTGAGGTGCAATCTTAGTAGCCACAATATCCTTGCCTGTGAAGCCATTTTTATGCAACGCAATGATGGCTGCACGCGTTTCTTTGCAGGTCACCATGGTTAACAATGGAAGAACAATGATTTCAAGCATCACCCTCCTTTTAACATGTCAAGTCTGCCATTTTAACCCAATCAGCCTGACATAATGATCTCCAGCCTTGTGCTCGTCAACATTCTCACCTGAGTTAACAAGACGATTACTGAAATGATCTCAGCAGGTCCTTTAATGACAGCAATGAAATGCAGTGGAAAGGTTTTTTTGGGATTAAGTTAATTTTCATGGCAAAGAAGGACTATGCAATTAATCTGATCACTCTTCATAACATTCTGGAGTATATGCAAATTGCTATTATAAAAACTTAAGCAGCAACTTTTCCAATTTCCAATATTTATGTAATTCTCAAAACTTTTGGCCACGACTGTATATATGGGGCACTAATATGGCGTTTTTATGAGTGGCATATGACTAGTACTGTGTTTGGAGCTTTGTGGTTATGATTGTATATAGAGGCTGGTAGCTATTTCTGTTTGAGGTGTGTCTCTGGTTTTATTTCTACCCTTTAGTTGACACTAATTTTTCGCAGCAGGGTTCAGACTTGTATTCAGCAATTTATATTCCATTTAGGCCTCATGCACACGGCCGTTGTTTTGGTCCGCATCCGAGCCGCAGTTTTGGCGGCTCGGATGCGGACCCATTCACTTCAATAGAGCCACAAAATATGCGGACAGCACTCGGTGCGCTGTACGCATCCGTTGCTCCGTTCCGTGGGCCGCAAAAAAAATATAACCTGTCCTATTCTTGTCTGCGCTTTGCAAACAAGAATAAGCATTTATATTAAAGGCTGACCGTGCAGTTCCAAAAATTGCGGAATGCACACGGACGCCATCTGTGTTTGTGCTTGTGTGCTGCAAATGTAGGGATGAAAGACATTTGATATAATGTGTGACCTTTAAACGGAATGGCCACAATGGAGGTTCCAATAAAGTGGAGGGTTGACCAACATCGTGTCACTTTGAATACGCATTTATTAAGATTGGCATCTCACTGAGGTTTACACTAGTCTTAGTGTGGTACACCTTACTAAACATTGCCAGGTTGCCCACTGTAAAAAAGTGGAGGTGAAACTTATGAGCTTATGCCAACCTTTCTTTTCCACAACATTTTCTCCAACCACGCTCAAACTTAAAGGGGTTGTCCGGGATTGGGGACATTGATCTAATAGTACAAGTGTGGCATACACATTACATACAAGCAGGTAGTACCTTTGGCACAGATTTCTGCAGCCCCGTTTTCATCTTTGAAATTCATGGCCGGAAGTTAGTTTTCTTCTCCTCAGTGACGTACTGGGTTCCTTGCAGGCAAGCAAAGCTTCCTCTTCCTGCTCAGGGAGCCCGGTGACGTCACTGGCAGCAAATGAATCGAGGTGAATATTGATGAGGGGGCGGAGTTACAGCGGCTGGCCGACATTCCGCTAAGCCCCGCCCCTTAACCCGCAAGCCCCGCCCCTCCAGTAGGGTGGCCAGACGTCCGGTTTTAGGCCGGACAGTCCGGTTTTCAGGCTCCCTGTCCTCCGTCCGGCGCAGTGCCTGGACGGACGCAGGGATGTCCTCCTTTTCAGTGGCTCACGTCTCAGACAGCAGCATTGTGCTGTCTGAGCGTAAGCTGCAGCAACTGACCGAGGCTTCTCTCACCCCCAGTCAGTCACTAGAGCCGCAGAAATGACTCCCTGTGGCTGACTGAGGGGGAGAGAAGCCCCCCCGGCTGCCCCGCTCACCTTCCAATCACAAAGTTCTTCCCACTCCTCTCCCCCGTGTTTTTCCAGCCTATGGTGGGGGCGTGGCTTCACGGATATGGGGGCGTGGCTTCATGCCGTTTGGAGGCGTGGTTTTGATCATTGTGGGGGTGGTTTGGGGCGTTGTGGGTGTGGTTTGGGGCATTGTGGGTGTGGTTTGGTGTGTTGTGGGTGTGGTTTGGGTCAGTCCGGCTTTCTAGGGTGAAGCCAGTGGCCACCCTACCCTCCAGTCCGGTGAGCTTCTGAATGAATTGAGGTGAATATTGATGAGGGGGCGGAGTTACAGCGGAGCAGAGAGACAGCTGTAACCACCTGATGCTGCGCTGCCCCAGGACCCACAGGGCAGTGCAGCCGGAAGTCAGGTAAAGATAAACAGATATATAAACAATGAGTGGGGGACCGTTGGAGCCACATAGAAGTGGCAAAAATAGCTGAAAATGTATGGAGGCCTTTACTTAGATGTACATTGTGAGTAAACGTGTTTTTTAAAAAAAAAAATTGGTCCCGGACAACCCCTTTAAGATCCACTTTTTCATGGTGCAGCTTCAGAGGAAGTTGGCATTATGTGTGGTTGCTGTGCTGATGCCATGAGCTTCAGGGCATCAACTGGATAACAATAGAATCTGCTTATGTGATTGCTGTAATAACCAATCACAGAAATGTTATTTTCTTAAGATATGTTTCTGGGTTTTGATGTTTTTTTTTCTACTGACTTTGTATTGTGTTTTTAGGCAAAAAAAATTCCATCTGCAGATGTTGCTTGGAAATCTATGAGAAATAATAACCACAGGACAAACAGGCATTTTACTGTAGGGGTCTTTTTTGACACTTGAAGTGCATTTTTTGGGCCAGTTGCATTGTTTTGAAATCACAGCATGCTCTGGGAATGAGAGTGCGTTCCCTCTATTTCTGCCTCATAGTCATCCATTCATTTTTCCCCTGCTTCAAATACGCAAGTGGAAATGTGTGTGAAATTTATTTTAATGCTGTTTTTTTTACCAATGTATTTTTAACATACTGCCCTAAAGAGAAAGTGGTATCAGAATAGATATAATACAAAGCAAAGTTGTAGTACTGCTGTGTATTATATGAGAGATCAAAAGATCACATGTTCAAGTCCCCTAGTAAGGTGTAGAAAATAAAGTAAAAAATATATGGAAAAACAAGAGAAAATGTATATTTTTTTGCTTGCAAACATATTTATTTCTGTGAAAATATAAAATAAAAAATATACATAACTGGTAATACCGCATCCATATAATAAAATAAAGTTTCTCGGGGTGGGGGACCCTGTAAAAATATTTGCTATGGGGTCCAGCCTTTTCAAGTTACAGTATGCCCCTGGCTGCTCCATGATGGAACTTTCATCAGTTTAGCCCTAGTCTAATTATGATCTTACCTTATAGGGCGGCCCCCACTGATGCCATGGCATTTTTTATTTTATTTTTTAAAGACCCCTCCCCCGTTCGTCCGCTGTTGGCACCGTTGATTTTGGCGCCTTATATTATAATGAGCTGACTCGGTTATACTAGGCGGAGACTCGCAGTTTCACTGGGGGCGGTTTTCTTCTCCCTGGCTATGAGCACATCCAATCAGAGCACACCGCTCTTAGCCAGGGAGAATAAGCTCCTCTGTGTTGCATGGAGTCAACCAACTTCTGGCACCTCTGAACAGGTATTCCAGCCCAGGATGATTGGACTACATTCCACAGTTCTTCTCTATCTCTTGGTTTTGCAATCTTGATGGTCTGGAACCAAGATGTTGCTTGTTTACTGGTGTGTTTGGGGTCGTTGTCTTGTTGGAACACCCATTTCAAGGGCATTTCCTCTTCAGCATAAGGCAGCATGACTGTCACGGGGTTCCGAAGGTGCACTCGGTCCCCCATTGCCCGCAGACCTGTTGCTTAGCTTTGGGAATGAGGATCTGTGTTTGACCTCATTCCCAGGGCGGCTTTACTAGTTGGGTGGCTCCCTGCTCCTAGTCTGCCTTGAGCGCCGAGCTGATCACTCGGTGCTCGACTGGTTGGTCTGTCGGTCATGTGACGCTGGCCACGTCACATGACCCTCACTCCCCACTATAAATACAGGCAGCCTGCTGGCCACAGGTTGCCTGTTAATTTAGGTTCCACTTGTGATTTGGTCTTTCCTGGCGTACTTACCTCCTGCTGAATTCCTGACGATCCTCTGCCTGCTCCTTGTGTACTTTGCTGCTATCCTGGTATTTATGACCCCGGCTTCTCCTGACAATTCTCTGCTTGCTCCATTTGCACTTTGTAGCTTTCCTGGTATTCACGGTCCGTTCATGTCCTGTTGTTTGTCTGTCTGTCATCCCTGCACTTAATCCAAGTTAGGGATTGCCGTCCAGTTGTCCCCTGTCATTAGGACTCGCGAGGCAAGTAGGCAGGGCCAGGGGTAAGGGTGCAGCGCAGTGGTCACTTCCCTCCCCCCTGTGTGTGTGTGTACACGACCGTTACAGATTAACAGGCCCAATAACCACTGTATTATGAATCCTCTGGTGACCCTGACTGACCATGTCTCTAAGCTGACGCAGAGGGTGCAGGAGTTAGGGGAAAAACTCAGTTCTTTTGAGTTAGGGCAAGGTTCTTCCACTCCTCAGGCCTCCAGTCCGCATTTTGAGCCCCAGATTAAGCTCCCAGAACCCTTTTCTGGAGACCGGAAGAAGTTTCTCTCTTTTAAGGAGAGTTGCAAACTTTACTTCCGTTTGCGCCCCGTGTCCTCTGGCCCCGAGAGTCAACGCGTGGGCATTATCATTTCCCGATTACAGGGTGATCCCCAGGACTGGGCGTTCTCTTTACCTGCTGGCGCCAGTTGTTTATATTCTGTGGAGGGGTTCTTTCAGGCCCTGGGTACCCTCCATGATGAATCAGACAGGGCTCTAGTAGCCGAGACGGCTCTAAAGGCACTGGTTCAGGGCAATTTACCAGCGGAGGATTATTGCACCCAATTCAGAAGGTGGTGTGTCCCCTCAGGATGGAACGAACCAGCCCTGAAGAGTCAGATCAGGTCTGTCTGATAAATTAAAGGATCTTCTGGTCAGTTATCAACTTCCAGAGACCTTAGAGGAGATGATGACCCTTGTTGTCCGACTTGACCGACGGGTTAGAGAGAGACGACAGGAACAGTTCTCTTCCCAGATGGTGGTCCAGCCAGAGGCCTATCCCAGAGACAATGTTGAGGTCTCCACCAAGGAACCCATGCAGGTTGGCATGACCCAAGGGAATCTTCGCCGCAGACGTGGAGAATGCTTTTACTGTGGAGATCCTGACCATTGGATCAACCAGTGTCCTAAGAAGGTCCTCTCTGTCAAGTCTCCTAAGGAAAGGCAACCTAAAGACCAGGTACACCCTGAATTTTCTAAATGTAAGCTTTCGGTACCCATTACGATTTCTCTGGGAGTAGATAAATGGCCGGGTAAGGCCTTTATTGATTCTGGCTCAGCGGCTAGCTTTATTGACTCTGAGTATGCTGTAAGATTGGGTATTCCTATGTTTGCCTTACCAACTCCTATCCATGTCATGGCTATTGATGCTACTCCTCGTATTGGTGGTATGGTGAGCTTATGTACCTCGGAGATTTCTCTAACCGTGGGTGTGTGCCACTCAGAAAGATGTTCGCTTCTAGTCCTGGAGAACCTACCGGCTGAGGTGGTACTAGGGTTGCCTTGGCTCCGACTACATAACCCCACTATAGATTGGTCCAATGGGGAGTTGGTGAGATGGGGGCCTAAGTGTGACTCGTGCTTGTCCGTGGTACAGGCTGGGGTCTCAGTAAAGTCTGATACTTTACCCACTGTTGTTAAAGAATATTCTGATGTATTCTCATCACCAACCCCGGAGGTTCTACCCCCCCATAGACCTTATGATTGTACCATAGAGCTAGTAGAGGGGGCCAAGTTTCCTAAAGGACGAATTTATAATCTTTCTATGCCCGAACGCAAGGCCATGGAGGATTATATTAAGGAGAGCCTTGGTAAAGGGCATATTAGACCTTCTGTCTCTCCTATGGGGGGTGGGGTTTTTCTTCGTTAAAAAAAGATGGTGGTCTTAGGCCATGTATCGATTACCGGAGATTAAATAAAATCACTGTCCAGAATAGATACTCCCTCCCATTGATTCCGGATTTATTTAACCAGGTTCTGGGGGGCAACCTGGTTTTCCAAAATTGACCTGAAAGGGGCATACAATCTAATTCGAATCAAGGAGGGAGACGAATGGAAGACGGCGTTCAATACTCCGGTAGGACACTTTGAATATCAGGTGATGCCTTTTGGACTCAGCAATGCCCCAGCTGTGTTCCAAAACTTCATGAATGACATTCTTAGGGAGTTCTTAGGTAAATTTGTTATTGTCTATCTTGACAACATTTTGATATTCTCTCCTGACTTCGAATCTTATGTGTCTCATGTTAAACAAGTATTAGAGGTGTTGAGGGAGAATCAGCTATCCGCTAAACAAGAGAAATGTGTCTTTGGTGTACAGGAGATTCTGTTTCTAGGGCATGTTCTGACTCCTCATGCCTTCAAGATGGATCCTGGGAAGGTACTAGCAATTAAGGAATGGGTAAGACCTTCATCCTTAAAGGCCTTACAACGGTTCTTAGGTTTCGCCAATTACTATCGTAAATTTATTATGAATTTTTCCGTAATTGCTAAACCGTTGACCGACCTTACTAAGAAAGGGGCGGATTTGGAGAATTGGTCTACTGAGGCCATTTCTTCATTTGAAAAAATTAAAAAAGGCATTCAGTAGCGCTCCCATTCTGATCCAGCCTGATCAGGAGAAACCTTTTATTGTGGAGGTGGATGCGTCAGACGACGGCGCAGGAGCAGTCCTTTCACAAGGTCCTGCTAGCCTCACTAATCTGAGACCATGTGCCTTCTTCTCCAGGAAATTCTATCCCACGGAGAGAAACTACGACATAGGGAATAGGGAGCTGCTGGCCATTAAATGGGCATTTGAGGAGTGGAGGCATTTTCTGGAGGGGGCAAGGCATTGTGTAACTGTTGTCACTGACCATAAAAACCTTATGTTTCTCGAGTCTGCTAAGAGGTTGAATCCCCGTCAAGCCAGATGGGCTCTGTTTTTTACTCGTTTTGATTTTTTCCATCACTTTCAGGCCGGGAAGTAAAAATGTGAAGGCGGACACATTATCTCGGAGCTTCCAGGCTTTTCAACCTACTGAGGTACCACCTGAATCCATCCTACCAGCAAAAATCTTCTTAGCAGCTCTTACCCAGGATATCTCGGCTCGCATTAGGTCTGAACAACATCTGGCACCGGTATCCACCCCAACAGATAAGTTGTTTGTTCCCGTACAATTTCGTCTCCAGCTGTTTGCCTGCCTTTTGTGGACATCCGGGTGTTGAGGGCACTAAGGATCTGGTTTCTAGATCTTATTGGTGGCCCACTCTAACTAGGGATGTCAAGTCCTACATGTCAGCCTGTGAGGTTTGTGCCAGGTCCAAGACACCTAGGACTCGCCCTGCTGGTAACCTACGACCCCTACCCATTCCCAGTAGACCCTGGTCCCATATCTCGATGGACTTTATAACTGAGCTACCGCCGGCGGAGGGTAAGACTGTAGTTTGGGTAGTGGTCGATAGGTTTAGCAAGATGGTCCATTTCATTCCCCTGTCTAAACTCCCGAATGCCAAAACCCTGGCGTCTATTTTTGTGAAAGAAATTGTTCGATTGCATGGTATCCCGGAAAATATTGTTTCTGACAGGGGTGTGCAGTTTGTGTCCAAATTCTGGAGGGCCTTCTGTCAAAGATGTAAAATTTCATTGTCTTTTTCCTCTGCCTACCACCCTGAGAGTAATGGGCAGACTGAACGCCTTAATCAGTCTGTCGAACAATTCTTGAGGTCGTATGTTGCTGATGACCAGCAATTATGGGTGAAATTTCTTCCATTGGCTGAATTTGCTTTGAATAACCATGTCAATTCTTCTGCTGGGGTTTCACCTTTCTTTTGTAACCATGGTTTCCATCCCCATTTTCATTCTGGGTCATCCGTCTCCTCCTCTAACCCTGAGGCGGATAGGCTCTCCTCTGAACTGTGCACAGTTTGGGCCCGGGTTCAATCAAACTTAGAAAAGGCTCAAAGTTCTCAGAAACTCAAGGCCGATAGGAGACGTTCAAGGGGGGTACATTTTCAGGTTGGGGATAAGGTATGGTTGTCCTCCAAGAATCTCTCTCTTAAGGTAGATTCTAAAAAGTTTGCTCCTCGTTTTATTGGACCATATAAGATCACGGAGGTGATTAAACTGGTATCTTTTAGGTTGGAGCTGCCCGAGTCATTCCACATTTATAATGTGTTCCATAAGTCTCTACTTAAAAAATATTTTGAACCGGTAGTACCATCAAAAGCCTCGCCTCCGCCGGTTCTTGTTAATGATGCTGTCGAGTATGTGGTGTCTAAAATAGTGGATGTCAGGAAGGTGCGTAATTCCTTGCAGTACCTGATTCACTGGAAGGGGTATGGACCTGAAGAGAGATCTTGGGGATCTGCCAGGGAGGTTCATGCTCCTAGACTTGTTCGTAAATTTCATTTAGAACACCCTGAAAAGCCATCGCCTGAAGTCTTGGGTCCGGTGGCCCCTCGTAAAAGGGAGGGTACTGTCACGGGGTTCCGAAGGTGCACTCGGTCCCCCATTGCCCGCAGACCTGTTGCTTAGCTTTGGGAATGAGGATCTGTGTTTGTCCTCATTCCCAGGGCGGCTTTACTAGTTGGGTGGCTCCCTGCTCCTAGTCTGCCTTGAGCGCCGAGCTGATCACTCGGTGCTCGACTGGTTGGTCTGTCGGTCATGTGACGCTGGCCACGTCACATAACCCTCACTCCCCACTATAAATACAGGCAGCCTGCTGGCTACAGGTTGCCTGTTAATTTAGGTTCCCCCTGTGATTTGGTCTTTCCTGGCGTACTTACCTCCTGCTGAATTCCTGACGATCCTCTGCCTGCTCCTTGTGTACTTTGCTGCTATCCTGGTATTTATGACCCCGTCTTCTCCTGACAATTCTCTGCTTGCTCCATTTGTACTTTGTAGCTTTCCTGGTATTGACTCGGTCCGTTCACGCCCTGTTGTTTGTCTGTCTGTCTGTCATCCCTGCACTTAATCCAAGTTAGGGATTGCCGTCCAGTTGTCCCCTGTCATTAGGACTCGCGAGGCAAGTAGGCAGGGCCATGGGTAAGGGTGGAGCGCAGTGGTCACTTCCCTCCCCCCTGTGTGTGTGTGTGTACGCGACCGTTACAATGACCTCTTCAAATATTCTGATGTATTCAAACTGATCCATGATCCCTGGTATGCGATAAGCCCAACACCTTAGTATGTTTGGGGGTCGTCTGACAAACTGTCTCCGGCCACTAGACCCCAAAAAAACTATCTTACTTTCATCAGTCCACAAAATGTCTCTTAAGGCCAGTCAATGTGCTCTTTGGCAAATTGTAACCTCTTCAGCACATGTCTTTTTTTCAACAGTGGGACTTTGCGGGGGCTTCTTGCAGATAGCTTGGCTTCACATTGTTCTAATTGTAACAGTACTCACAGGTAACTTTAGACCTTCTTTGATCTTCCTGGAGCTGATTGTTGGCTGAGTCCTTGCCATTTTGGCTATTCTTCTATCCATTCGAATGGTAGTTTTTCGATTTCTTCCATGTCTTTCAGGTTTTGGTTGCCATTTTAAAGCATTTGCGATCATTTTAGCTGAGCAGCCTATCTTTTTCTGCACTTCATTATATGTTTTCCCCTCTCCAATCAACTTTTTAATCAAGGTACGCTGTTCTTCTGAACAATGTCTGGAACGACCCATTTTGCTCAGAATTTCAGAGAGAACATTTGCTGCCTTCCTTCCTTAAATAAGGGCAATAATTGCCACCTGTTTTTCTAAGAATGAATGACCTCACTCATTGAACTCCACACTGCTATTATTTTGAACATGCCCCTTTCAATTAGTGATTCAATTACACAGAATCAGCAGCATGCATGTCATGACTGTTGAGTCTGTTGGATTTGTTACTCTACTACACCTGCTAGTAAATTATTTGCCATGTAGAAATATCATTTCTACCAAAAACAGTGATTGATCAGGTTAGTGATGTCTGACTGCTATTATTTTGAACACAACTGTATATGTTAAACGTAGAACAAAAACGTGATGTGAACAACCCCTTTGACTTTTTTTTTGTGTGTGTAGTGTTTGCAACATCTGTATACTTATGCTTAAAAAAAGAAATACATTCTTTAAAAAATTTATTTTTTGAAGCTATAGGCCCTGATTTATCATGCCTTCACTAACCATAAAATTGAGCCTTTTCAACTTTTTGGCCTGCAGCAAAAATTTTGCAACTTTTTGCATTTTTACAGCACTCACAACAGTTTTGAAATATGTGTGGCAAAATGGGTGTAGTTAGCTATTGTAAGAAGGTACCTGGAATCAACGTGGGTGGAAGGTATGTGTCACCAAGGTTCCTAGCCTCGGTGAAGTAAGAGCCGGTATTTTATGTGTCAGCAGCAGCTATTGCTAATTGACACCTTGATACTTAGTATGGCTGTAATAGTTGATCTGGGACGGCTCTTACTGAGAGTAGTCAAAGTGCTGGGTGGGTGACTACTCCCCATGTTCCAGGTCGCATTTTGCCAGGCATAAAAACCAGCCAGTACTGCCAGGTGTAGTGGATTTACCTCCCTCTGACAGTGAAGCTTAGGAGTCTGTGTGCTCTGAAATGAGGGCTGTGCTGGGATTTGAGGTTTGACCTGGGCTGGATGACTCGGACCTCTCTTAAGGCGAACAGGCCGCTTATGGACTTGATGAGGCTAAACTGCTAACAGGGTGTGAATTAACACCCAGGAGAAAAGGTGACTTTTATTGTTTATGGACTTTCCTTGTGTGTGAACAAACACCAAGCCACCTGCGTTTTGTGATACACCTTATCTGCATTTTGTTATACACCAATGTGTGAATAAACACTGCTGTTTGATTCAAGAACTGTGTACTTTGCCTCTATACTGCATCCGCTAGTCCTAACTACCAGAGCGAATCCCCACAATATGTTAATGAGTTTCACTTCAGATCTAACACTGAGACTTTTTTTTTTTTTTAAGTCACAATATCACTCCAGTAGGAGGATGAAGTAAGAAAACTGGAGTAGGGTTTCTAGACAAGTGTTAAGTTACAGGAGGATACAATTTATGATAAATATAGCATAAAGTACACCTACACAGACTCAAGCAAAACTGACTTCAGATATTTCCCTCATGATAAATTTCCCCCATAGTCTATAGTACGTGTCAGCTCACCAGTGTCCTCCTTTGCAAAACAGTGGACCCCTACAAAAATGATTGGGGCTTGTCCTCAATATGGGGCTAGTGAAAAGGTCCTCAATTAGATCATTGACCAACAAGTCGTATACATACCACACTTGTGTTCTCCGCAGTTATGCCTAGAAGCAGATAACAAATGCTAATGTGCGTCCCCCATTTTAATAACCACCAAGCCCCTCCAGTAATGAACCAGGCCGCAGCCGCCTATAGAATAGAAGACCATTGATACCCATTTTGGTGGAGTTATTTTTCTCTGTCTGTAACCCCTAAAAAACTAGTGTTGTATAAATCACTAATAAGTTTTAAGTTTATCCCCTGAAAGCAAGCTATGTGTGGGGTAAAAAAAAATCTATAAACTGTGTAGGAATAGTACAGGTTATACCGCTGCCTTTTAAATCTAAGAAGTAGACGACGGCAAAGTTAACCCCCTTAGGATGTTCTAGTGACATTGGAACTTGTAGCAAAATAATCTGGAAATTGATGCGTCCTCTTCTCAGGGTATGGCTACATGGTGATGTGTTGCGCAATATTTAATAAAAAAAAGGAAGTTACTACGTGTGCATTCCATTTCCGTATGTCCATTCCGCAAAAAATAGAACATGTCCTATTATTGTCCGCATTATGGGCAAGGATAGGACTGTTCTATTAGGGTCCAGCTGTTTCGTTCCACAAAATACAGAATGCACACGGACGTCATCCATATTTTTTGTGGACCGAAAAATACATACGGTCGTGTGCATGAGCCCCAAGACTGATAAGTCTAGGTTTATAGAATGGCAGAATCTGCTTCAGGGGGTTCCAGCAGGAATCTCAAATTCTGACAAAAACACTACACAAAAAAACACTGAATGCAAAGGCCCTCAAATAGATCATTGTTACATCTGTATTGTCCGCTGCAGGAACTAGTGGGAAAGTGCCTGAGAAGGGAGGAATCAAGCAGTATTTGCAACAAAGGCAGACTGGGAACTTAAAACAGCCCTGGAAAAGTACATGATGCTCCTAAATTAATTAATGCTGAGAGCATGAGATTATATACCCGGCTGCCAGCCATAAGAAGAGCTCAGGCACCCCCCTGGGCATATGCCCACTGGTAAATTTCCCTGTAGGGTCTATAACCAGACCTGTGATAACCACCTTGCAATAAATTTTAATGAACACAAGAAATGCTGACCAATGTCCATGCGGACAAAAAAGTGACAGAGGGCATGTGTTGTCACCTCAGATGAAGTAAGGCTGGTCTGCATCAAAGTCTACGGTACATTAAATTCATGGGGGTGGCGGATTTATCTGATCAGACGATACAATTAAACCTGGTGTAAAAAATAAAATCCCATGCCCAGGAGCGTAACTACAGTCCTTTTGGGCCCCGGGGCACAATAACCCCTTAAAGACACTGAGATTTTCCATTTTTGCGTTTTCGTTTTTCACTCCTCGCTTTCCCATAGTCCTAAGTTTTTATTTTCTCATTCACATAGCCTTATGAGGGCTTATTTTTTGCGGGACAAGTCATACTTTCTAGTGGCACCATAAACAGTTGCATACCATGTAGTAGGAAGCGGAAAAAAATTCCAAATGGGGTCGAATTGGGAAAAAACGCTATTCTTATTTATTTATTTTTTTTATTTTATTTTTTTTTTTCACTGTACACTATGTGGTAAAATTGACCTTTTATCTTCATTCTCCGGGTCAGTACGGTTACAACGATACCACACTTGTATAATTTTTATTGCATTTTAATACTGAAAAAAAAAATATTTATAACCATATTCTGACTCCTATAACTTTTTTGTAGTTATGTGTACTGTTCAGCCCCCCGAACCCCCCCCCCCCGGTTACGCCATTTGCCGTATGCCATTAATATTGTTATATTTTAATTGTATGGGCATTTTCGCACGCAGCGATGCCCATGATGTTTAATTTTTTTATTGTTTAAGTAGTTTTTATTTTAAGAAAAGGGGTGTGATTTTTACTTTTTTTTTAAGTCACCTTGGGTGACAATAACTGGCAATCATTAGATTGCCCATTGTGTTTATTGATGGCTAAACAGTCATTAAATACTTAATTTGGAATATAACAATACAATGCTGCCACCTAGTGGCCTGTATTGGTATATTCCTGAAATAGACACTGAAGCCTGCTTGAGGTCAGGCATGTAACAGGTTCCCTGATCTCAGTCGGGAACGGCTGTTACCCGAGCGGAAGCACATGACTTTTGCTTCCGGGCTGATCAGATTTACTTGAATGGGTCCGCAATTCTGGAGATGTGGAACGGAGTCACGGAACGAAACACCGGAAGCACTACGGAGTGCTTCTGTGGTGTTTCTTTCCGTGGTTCAATATGACATCATATTTTTATGCGGTGCGGACATACCACAGACCCATTCAAGTTGAATGGGTCCGGCCCGCTGCACGGATGTTGCCCGTGCATTGGGGACCGCAATTGCAGTAGTCTGGAGGAGCTATATGTTTGGTTGGTGACTTGATCACCAGTAGTTAGAATGTATGTAAACAAAGTGGTAATGGTGATTTTAGGTTAAAACATAACTTTTAATATATACAAGATTAGAATATGTCCCTAGATGCTATGATGAAAGGTAAAGAAAAAGTGCATGATGGCACCAGGGATACGAGTGTGCTTGGTGCACGGCGGCACCTTTAAATGCAAAAAATAATAATAAATGGGTGCACGGCGGCACCTTAGATAACCAGTAGGTCCTACCGTTGTGGCCGTGGTCCTCTGGTCTCTGGAGATGTCCAACGCAAGAGGGTTTTGCTGTAGAGAAGAGCGAAGGGGGCCCGGCGGGGATATTTAGTGGGTGAGGGGTACCTGGACAGCCCTAAACTAAGGGTGCTATCTCGCCCTAGCGTCCTAATACGGAGCACCCGTTCTGAAAAGAACGGACCCCGTCCGGAACCTGGCCCTTTTTCTACTTGGCCCTATTGTGCCCTAGTGTAGCTAGTCCCTACACGCATGTTTCATTTTTGCTATAAAACTCATCAGGGGAATGTTAGGCACACATAGAGGGGCAATATAATCTAATGACATATAGTGTTGGTAACTTGTGATCAGTGAACAACACATATGTCATATATAATTAGGATGAAAATATGACACAAATGATACTGAAACGTATTGGCCTTTAGTGAAGGCTCTAATCGAGTATCAGGGCTGGGTACTTGCCTAAGATATAGAGACAAGATCGAGGGGGTCACCTGGAGATAGTCCGGTCCCTCTCTTGGAGCGCAGCGGCGTGTCCAGAGGCCGTGATGAAGCCCCGCAATTGCAGTCCCCAATGCACGGAACGGCCGCACAACGGCCGTGTGCATGAGGCCTTACATGTTATCCACATCATCAGTGCAAAAAGGAAAAAATGCTGAACACAGAAACCCTTTACGGGTGCCTTCACACGTTGCGAATTAAGCACGTTTTCCACACATATTTTCGTAGGGGATAGACTGCAGCATAATACAGTACCAGCAAAGTGTATGAGATTTGACAAACTTTACTTTTTTTCTTAAGTAAATTGACTTGCCGTGCTGATTTGGAAATCTGCAGATTGTTTGTGTAGAGTGGTTTTCCCTATAGACTTCAGTTGGGTTGTTAACATACACAGAAAGTTTCCACAAAAACGATGCAAAGTTATGTGCGGTTTTTATGTAGTTTTTGTTGCAGATTTTCTGCATAGTATCCTTAGACGAGGAAAGGGACAGACAAGGATAGGCGCACACTACCACTACATAAGCAACAATATAACCGCCAATCAATGACCATGTAGTGACCACACCATGTGTACCCAGGCAATATACATTATCACACTTTTCTAGTGTCTTGGGTGAAAAATGGCAACCCCACTCCATAGTGCACATATGCACACTAGCTTGTGTAGGTTCACATTATGCTATGTGTTTATTTTTTCAGTTTTGTCATTGTTCTTTTTTCTGACAGCATAAAAATGTAGTTTTTTTTAGGTACCACTCTGTCCACCTCCACAATATTGCTGCAATTATTTTTTTTTTGCTAAAGTAATATGAAATGGGTGTAACCATATAAATGTCTGTTAGAGGTGATTAGATAGACGGATGGAAAGACAGAGAGACGGATAGATAGATATTCAGAAAGTACACACAAACATATGAACTTGCCATCTGCATAGGGCTGGACTTCTCTCATGCTGGCAGCTTGGTCAAGAAGCAGGACCTCATAGTAAGATAGAAAGGGGGAGGTGGAAGAGCGAGCTGCAGATAGGGCTGGTCAGAGGACAGACAGTGCTCGCCGGGGTTGCCAACCTGAATATTTCTTCTTTTATGCACAACTTATTTAAAATCATGGACAGTCAAAAAGTGTTTAAGATCATACTGGAAAGTGCAATATACTGATACTGAATGCATTAGCAGTCTTTAATGTGATAAAAAAAAAAAAAATTATGATAATTACAATCACATGGATCTGCCACCAGCCTCAAAAAAATCCCGGGCACATCTTTTAGGCCTCCTGCAAACACTGAAGGCGTCCGTGTGCGTTCCACAATTTGCGGAATGGCATGAACAGCCATTGATTTAACTGCCTATTCTTGTCCGCAAAACAGACAAGAATAGGACAGGTTGTATTTTTTTTGTGGACCACGGAACGGAGCAACGGATGCGGACAGCACACGGAGTGCTGTCCGCATCTTTTGAGGCCCCATTGAAGTGAATGGGTCCTCATCTGAGCCGCAAAAACTGCGGCTCGGATGCGGACCAAAACAACGGTCGTGGGCATGAGACCTTAGTTTCACAGACGCTGGAAAAAAAACCAAAAACTTATCTTTACGGACTGTCCAGGAATTTCTAGAGGGTTGGCAACCCTCATGCTCACCCATCTTGCTAATAATAGTTATCACCTTCACCAGATATGTCAGAGTTGCCTGCTCTGTCTCTGCAGCCTGCCTCTTCCTCCTCCAGCTTGTCCCGAATGCCTGATACAGCAAAGACAGGATATGAAGTAGTGGATAAAGGATTCATAGGTCCTCCCTGTGCTGCGATTTGCAAACCTAAATGATGGCTCCATTCTGCCCTGACGATTCCACACAGCCCAGGAGGAGGAAGACGAAGGTGGTGGCTTCATAAGGACCTATTCAAACTACCGTATTTTTGGTCTTCATCCAATCTGCAATTTTGATTGCGTATTTAAAGGGAACCTGTCACCTCCAACAAACATCCCAAGCCGGCAGCAGTACCTGAGAGTAGCCAGTGTTTGTAACGATCATTTTCTTCCTGCAGGCAGATGAAGCAAAAGCTGTAAAAACGTTCTATAATCCCCTGCTTCTCTAGTCAGGCTTGAAGTCACAGGGGCAGCGGCATCCTTGCTTCAAGTCACGGTAACCACGCCCCCTTCCCTGCCCCTTCGCTGTGATTGACAGCGCTTATGCACACAGTTCGGCTGGCTTTGCTGAACAGCTGGCTGTCAGTCACAGTGAAGGGGCAGGGAAGGGGGTGTGGTTACCGTGACTTGAAGCAAGGAGTACCTATGTTGATTCAACCTTGTTTTAACGTCCGATGTGGTCTCACCCACATAGAGGAGGTGGCATAGGCATTCAAGTAAGTACACAACATATGTAGAGTCACAAGTCAAATAATGTTTACATGGTGCACATGCGCGGGATAAGAGGAATTCTCACGGTCGCGGGACACATGCCGGCACCTGCGCAGTCTCCAACATGGGATGCTGAAGCTGTTCGACACATGTGAGGAATCATAACGTGGGTTTGTCTTTTTAACTTTTTTGATTAACACATGATCAGCATAGGTGCACTTTGTGTGTAGATTATTTGTAATTCTGAATTTAACATAGTATTATGGACAAAATTAAATTATTTAAATCCGTCGGCGCTCTCTCCATCGGCAAGTACACGTGGGCTGGCACGGTGATATGACATTACCGCACCAGCCCGCGCATACCGGCGCTTCCAGGCGGAGGATCACTTTGATCCTCCCGCCTTTGAAGTGGCCGCGTAACTCAGGCGCTGTAATTACAGCGCCGGAGGTACGCTGCATACAGGGGCAGGGGAGCCCTTTGTTCTCCTGTCCTTGTTATGCAAAACATCTATTTGATTCTCTGTCTTTTGGTGTGCCCGCAACTGGACACATTTATCTAGTTATCCAGGCGGCATCTTTCCCCCTGCAGGCGCGCTGGCATGCGCCTGCAGGAGGATTCATCAGCTGCGGGACCACCCGTGATTGGGGGGCATGCATGGACAGCATAATAAGTATACAGTCAGGTCCATAAATATTGGGACATCAGGAATTACATGTGTCCCATAAATATTGGGACACATGTAGGAATTACAACAGTTTGCATATGTGCCTCCCACTTGTTAAGGGACCAAAAGTAAAGAGACAGAATAATAATCATAAATCAAACTTTCAATTTTTAATACTTGGTTTCAAATCCTTTGCAGTCAATTACAGCTTGAAGTCTAGAACGCATAGACATCACCAGACGCTGGGTTTTATCCCTGGTGATGCTCTGCCAGGCCTCTACTGCAACTGTCTTCAGTTCCTGCTTGTTCTTGGGGCATTTTCCCTTCAGTTTTGTCTTCAGCAAGTGAAATGCATGCTCAATCGGATTCAGGTCAGGTGATTGACTTGGCCATTGCATAGCATTCCACTTCTTTCCCTTAAAAAACTCTTTGGTTGCTTTTGCAGTATGCTTTGGGTCATTGTCCATCTGCACTGTTGAAGCGCCGTCCAATGAGTTCTGAAGCATTTGGCTGATATGAGCAGATAATATTGCCCGAAACACTTCAGAATTCATCCTGCTGCTTTTGTCAGCAGTCAACATCATCAATAAATACAAGAGAACCAATTCCATTGGCAGCCATACATTCCCCACGCCATGACACTACCACCACCATGCTTCACTGATAAGGTGGAGGCTTAGGATCATGAGCAGTTCCTTTTCCTTCTCATACTCTTCTCTTCCCATCACTCTGTACAAGTTGATCTTGGTCTCATCCAGGGATGGACTGGGACAATAAAGTGGCCCTGGACTTCCAGCCAGACCGGCCCACTTTATTTTTCCCAAACACACTCAAAAAAAACCATAAGTAAAAAACATTCCACTGAAAGTATAAACAGGTTTTTTATTTTTACTCTTAATTTAGAAAAAAAAAAATGCATGCCAACATTACGATGCCTTTAGAATGACATGTGTAAGTTACACTCCATTCAATGGCGGGTGTATAAATAAGGAAAACAGTTAAAAATAACATCTTATTTTAAATATAACAACAAGAAACAGTTCAACCAATAACTTGTGGGAATCACAAACATAAAAAGACAGCGAAAAATCCACGCCAACATACAATTAACAAGGCAGTATAACGGCTAACCACCCAAAAATGTTCAAAATCACTGGTAGGGCCTATAGCAGAAGCTTAGAAAATAATTCAACTTTTCTCTGCAACTTTGTCCAATGATCACATCAGAGTCAAGAGAACAGAGGATGTCCTTTTCTGTGGACATCAACATAAAAGCTTCCAGATGCTCTTGTGACAGCTTGGATCTGAGTCTGGTTTTGATGAACTTGAGTGTTGAAAATGTACGTTCACAAGCAACCTGAGTGATGGACAGGGTGAGTAGGAACTGGTATGCAAGACCTAGGAGGTGGTAGGCATTTGACATTATATTAACCTCCTGAGAATCTGGTAGCAACACAGTGGCATTCTTTACAGGAGGAACACTTCTTACATTGGACTTCGACCTGCTCATCTTCACTTTCATTCTCCAATGTTTTCACCTTGTATTCATCTAGTGGAGACATTTTTAATCTTTCCCACTGAAGAGCAAAACTGCTTAATTCACACTGTAATTCTCAGCACTTGCTTCGCTGTCAAACTTTGACAGACATTTGCTAAGTTCTTGGAACATCAGTGGTGAATAGACGAGGACTTTAACTGAGTGAAGTTCTCTTGGGTCCAGAAATGCAAGGTCAGCATAGAGTGTTCCATGACTCAGAAACCTTCTGTGCAATGTCTCTGTAGCTGTGTCCATTATTTGGATTGTGTACGGTCACTTCATAAGCCTTTTCTGGACTTGTGATCGTTTCAGGCATGAGCAATCTCTCCAGGCATGGTTTTCTTCTTCCTTTTTCTCTGTGATGGCAATGTAGACTGAACTTCCAGTTCTATCTCTTTGTCCTGCTCCTGCAAATTTTCATTTGCCCAAAGAACAAATTTCTTTGCAGCTGCACTAACTGAGGCAAAAATCTCTTGACATTTTTTAAGACTTTCATGTGTTGCCATTACCATTCTATGAGCAGACAGTATATCCATCCCCTGTGTCTGAAGATATTTGGACAGTGGTGAAGTCTTCTCGGAATATCCTGAGGAAGGTTTGTGCCGTAAGTATCATCTCATACTTGAGCAGAGCTTCTACAAATCCTCGTGCTTGAATGCGAGCAGTTGTTTTTATGGTAATGTCTTCCTGTATGCTGTCAATGCAAGAATGACATCTACATAGAGACAATTGTCTGGATTTGCAAATGATCCAAATACTTTCCTGAGAGCGTTATCCTTGGCCCACCACCGTGTCTCTCCAATTAGTGAGAGTCGTCTCTGGTGCTTGTCTTGGCTCTTACTTTCCCACACATTCATCCTTTTATACGACTCTCGAAATAACACTGCAATGTCATTAAGCACTGTAAAAAGGTGATCCACATTGAATTACTGTTTGGGTTGTGTCAGCCAGAACTAGTTAAGCACATGGGTATAGCACCAAACATGCACTTGATTTGGTGAAAATTTGGACATATGAGCAGAAAAGCCTTTGTAGCGGCCTGGCATGTTAGAGGCACCATCTGTAGCATGTCCGATGCACTTGCTCAAGTCCAAATTGATCTTATCCGCAAGCTCTGCAACAATATTCCACAAAATGTTGTCCAGTGGATTCCTTACACTTGACAATGCTGATAAGCCTTTCATGATGGTGTCCGTTACATATCGCAACACAATAGAACACTGGTCTTGTGAGGTTATGTCTTGTGTGGTGTCAATCTGCACAGAGAACATTACGGCATTTTTTATGTCTCTCACAATGGTCTCCTGAATAAGGTGCTGAATGAGTGTCAATAACAGAATTAAATGTTCTTTTAGACAGTAACGTAACCAGGGAACCTCTGCCTGTTGCCCCAGTCTGATGTAGCTTCTTTGATTTTCTGTGCATTCTTTTAAATGCTCTTTCAGACAGACATCATACTTACTTAATAGGAGTATCATTTCTAAGAAGTTGCCGTGATCAATATTGCTGTCATCAAGCATGTATGCAGCCTCATTCCCTGACCTATAGCTAAGACCTCTTTTTGCCGATCAATTTTACTACATCAAACCACCACGCTCCAAGATTTGTCGCTCTTTCTCATTTGTTCTCTGTGTGAGGACAGCTGACTTCCACTAAGTAAATGTTTAACGTCACATTTAGAGGCATTTAAGAAGTATGCTTCTGCGCAGGTTTTGTGTGCCATGCTCTTTTCATGTTCCACTATGCGCTGATGCACATGTTTCCAGTCTGTCATACCAGTTATGAACGGAGATCTGTCATATAACTTGGCAAATGCTATGCAGACAGAGCAATGTAGTGCATGGCGTTCTTGGCAGTAAGTAAGCCACCCTCTATTAGTTCCATCCTTGCAACAGAACACTTTCTGTACCAATGGATTACTTGTGGTTTGTTGTGGATGATAATTAAAAAATATCTTTAAATTTTCCTGGTGGGGACGAATGTAATAATTTATGTTTTCCTCAGTGACTTCACTTTCATCTGTGTATGCTGCCATTACACTCTCTCCTTTGTTTCCATCTCCTCTGTCATCTACTATCTCATGCGTTATGTCTTCTCCTCTCTCTAATCCTCTGTCTTTTTTCAGAACTTCTCTCTCTTGTCTACACTCATGTTCCTCTCATCTCCTCTATCGTCTTCACATTCATCGACTGCCTCATGCTCCCTCTCCTCTCCACTTCCTCTATTGTGGACCCAGGCCTGAGAATAGACATATAGTAAGTCACAACTGTAGCTAAATATGTTCCATAAAGTCCACAAATCTGTATGTGGTTTAAGAAGGAATAAATAATAATTCTGACTTACCATAGCAGTCAGGCCCGCACTGCTCTCTAGCTTTTGCGGACGTTCCAGCAAATAATGCATCTAATTTTACACATTTAGTGGCATCTGCCTCAAGTGCTTGCCTTTTTTGTCTCTTAACTTCTCGGCTCTCCCTTACGTTTAGTCTTGTGTTTTAAATGTTTGTTGTTGCAAGTCACACCTAATGGCAATAGGTAACACTTGGTGTTATGTTCACAATAATAAAGTAAAGAAGTTTACGTCCAGGTAATACATAAAATTATCTGCCTGAATAGACGTATGAGGGGAAGAAAAAAAATAATAAAGTAATTTATTAATATAAATTAGGGGAACTGAATATCACGTCTGTGACTAATCAGGCTTCCAGACTCCAAGAAAGTGGTGTAGGAGAGGGATAAATCCACACCACTGTAATAGAGTCTAGACAAGGATCCTGTACAGCTAGCACAGCGGTGCTAATATGAGCTGATCAGGAAACAAAACACGGCTCAAAGGGTTAAACCAAGCACAGCACAGGTGTACAGGGTGTGGATCAACCTGGCTTGGGCTGTATGAGCTGCTGACAAGGAATAAGGCCCCTTGAGGGTCATACATCCGCCAAGAGCCACAGGTAGTAGTGGTCACTCAGCCTATCAATCAGCCCATCCGCCAGGAAAACCTGATAGTCAATAAAGCCCTGAGTATACAGGTCAGCTATTGTATGTGCTGCCTGAATATACCAAACACCCTGCCTAGAGAGCCGTGAAATAGACACACAATCACCGGCTCATATGGGCCACAATTCATCAGAGCGAAGCGGAGTTGTTATAACATTAATTGCCTTGTAGAGCAGAGCCCGCCGGCCTCAAACTGTTGTGTGTAAAGGCATTCGGCGCTATGATGGCCGTTAACCTTACTTGCTGTTGCTGACGCTGTGGTGGTGGCCAGGCTGCCATCAGAAATTTAGGGGCCCCTTACACAGCTCAAGGCCTGGGCCCCCAACCCCCCCCCTAGGCGAAAGCTAATTTTGCCGCCCCCCTTGACTCAAGCCCATTGACCACACCCTTTAACCCCGCCGCTTTTTGTCGGCCACCTATTTAATAATTGTTTCATGCAACATTTTACTTGACCAGCTAATTTTTAGATATCTAGATATTCTTGGTGGTCATCTGTGCCATTTAGGGCCTCAAGACATTACATGTCCCACTACACCACATTACATTATTGACAACTGTAAGTTTTACCTTGACTGGTGGTGGCCTAGGTGTGTTTATCAGCAGGTCTGCTCCAGTCACTGTTATAGGGATCTGTGATGACACTTATGGGGGGGGTATCTGTGGATGACACTTATGGGGGGGGGGGATCTGTGGATGACACTTATGGGGGGGATCTGTGGGATGACACTTATGGGGGGGATCTGTGGATGACACTTATTGGGGGGGGGGGTCTGTGGATGACACTTAAGGTGGGGGGTCTGTGGATGACACTTATGGGGGGGTCTGTGGATGACACTTATGGGGGGGGGGTCTGTGGATGACACTTATGGGGGGGGTCTGTGGATGACACTTATGGCGGGTCGTCTGTGAATGGCGCTGTTATGGAGGGGATCTGTGAATGGCACTGTTATGGAGGGGATCTGTGAATGGCACTTTATGGAGGGATGTGTGGATAGCACTGTTATGGAGGGGATCTGTGGATGGCACTGTTATGGGGGATCTGTGGATGGCACTGTTATGGAGGGGATCTGTGGATGGCACTGTTTATGGAGGGGATCTGTGGATGGCACTGTTATGGAGGGGATCTGTGGATGACACATACCGTAATAGCATCTTATGCTATGTGTCATCCACAGATACCCCCATAACAGTGCCATTCACAGTCCAGATACCCTCCATAACAGTGCCATCCACAGATCCCCCCCATAAGTGTCATCCACAGACCCCCCCCATAAGTGTCATCCACATGACAGACCCCCCCCCCATAACAGTGCCATCCACGGATCCCCTCCATAACAGTGCCGGCCCGTCATCCATAGATCCCCCTCCCCGCCACTCACATCACAGTAGTATTATAACATTAATAAATCGGTATCCGATCCGGCTGCAGTCAGTAACTTTAATTTTAACACAGGCAGCGGCGCAGCGCTCATCTCATCTCTTTAGTCTTTACTACAGACAGTACCTTACAGGCTCTTACATTCATTCAGCTCCCGCCTCCAGCCTGAGCCTCTCCAGTAACAAGTGCGGGCGGCAGCGCTCACCTCACTGACGCACGCGCCTGCGCCGCCTAGTGGGAGGAGCAGGCGTGTGACGTCAGTGAGTGAGCGCCGCCCGCCCCCACACTGCCCTGCTGTTACTGGAGCTTTACCCCCCTGCCCCTGATGGCCAGCCCGGCGCAGGGCTGGTGCAAGTATTTTTGCCACCCTAGGCAAGAGGTAATTTTGCCGCCCCTTGACTCCGCCCACTGACCACACCCCTTTACCCGCCCCCTTTTTCGGCCTCCATTATGTAATTTGCCCCACATACAGTAATACTGCCCCACATACAGTGCCCTCCTTTATGTAATACTGCCCCCACATACAGTAATACTGCCCCCACATAACAAACAGTGCCCACCATTATGTAATTTGCCCCTCCAGTGCCCCCACATACAGTAATATTGCCCCCAGAGACAGTGCACAGTCAGACTCCATTATGTAATTTGAAATTGCCGCCAAAGGCCCCCCCCCCCCCGTACATACTTGTGTCGCTCGCTGACGCTGATGATCCTGTTCCTGTGGGGTGTCTTCTTTGTCTAGTGCTCTTTTCCCTACCCCCGTAATATTTGTATACCTTCAGTCGTCACTTCCGGTTGTGACGTCCCCCCCGGATATGAACGATAGGATGGATCGTGTGTATTGGTGCGAGATCCCGCGAGACCCGTGACCTCCTCCGGCCTCGCGTGATCTCGCGCTGAATCGACTTAACAGGGGCCAGGCTGCAGCAGCACATCCACTATGAAGATCCGGCCGGCGGCGGCAACTAGGAACACCCAAACAGCAGGAGGAGTCAGATCATTAAGGCAGAGGAGGCCGCAGCAGTCAGAGGATTGGTCAGACATGGATCACAGGTAGGGGCGTGACGCGGGCGGCGGCTAGTAGGAAATTAGATGGATGGATCTCACAAGTAGGGGGGCGTGGCACGGCGGCGGCTAATAGTACTCGGAATTCGGACTCCAGAGCGCCGGCGCCCCCAGGCAGAGTGCGCTCTACGCGGTGGCCTACTCTGCTTATGGGTGGCGCCGGCCCTGGCCCGGCGGCCCATAATTCGATCGGCCCACCGGGATTCTCCCGGTACTCCCGATGGCCAGTCCATCGCTGGTCTCATCTGTCCATAGGATGTTGTTCCAGAACTGTGAAGGCTTTTTTAGATGTCGTTTGGCAAACTCTAATCTGGCCTTCCTGTTTTTGAGGCTCACCAATGGTTTACATCTTGTGGTAAACCCTCTGTAATCACTATGGTGAAGTCTTCTCTTGATTGTTGACTTTGACACACATACACCTACCTACTGGAGAGTGTTCTTGATCTGGCCAACTGTTGTGAAGGGTGTTTTCTTCATCAGGGAAATAATTCTTCGGTCATCCACCACAGTTGTTTTCCGTGGTCTTCTGGGTCTTTTGGTGTTGCTGAGCTCACCGATGCGTTCCTTCTTTTTAAGAATGTACCAAACAGTTGTTTTGGCCACGCCTAATGTTTTTGCTATCTCTCTGATGGGTTTGTTTTGTTTTTTTCAGCCTAATGATGGCTTGCTTCACTGATAGTGACAGCTCTTTGGATCTCATCGTAAGAGTTGACAGCAACAGATTCCAAATGCAAATAGCACACTTGAAATTAACTCTGCACCTTTTATCTGCTCATTGTAATTGGGATAATGAGGGAATAACACACACCTGACCATGGAACAGCTGAGAAGCCAATTGTTCCATTACTTTTGGTCCCTTAACAAGTGGGAGGCACATATGCAAACTGTTGTAATTCCTACACCGTTCACCTGATTTGGATGTAAATACCCTCAAATTAAAGCTGACAGTCTGCAGTTAAAGCACATCGTGTTTGTTTTATTTGAAATCCATTGTGGTGGTGTATAGAGCCAAACATGTTAGAATTGTGTCGATGTCCCAATATTTATGGACCTGACTGTATATATACATAGACATGCATATAAATTACAGGGGTATATATATATATATATACATATACACATACTGGGCCCATACAATTATATATACATGTATATAATATACATACAGGGGATATATATACATATATACACTCACCTAAAGAATTATTAGGAACACCATACTAATATGGTGTTGGACCCCCTTTTGCCTTCAGAACTGCCTTAATTCTACCTGGCATTGATTCAACAAGGTGCTGATAGCATTCTTTAGAAATGTTGGCCCATATTGATAGGATAGCATCTTGCAGTTGATGGAGATTTGAGGGATGCACATCCAGGGCACGAAGCTCCCGTTCCACCACATCCCAAAGATGCTCTATTGGGTTGTGACTGTGGGGGCCATTTTAGTACAGTGAACTCATTGTCGTGTTCAAGAAACCAATTTGAAATTATTCGAGCTTTGTGACATGGTGCATTATCCTGCTGGAAGTAGCCATCAGAGGATGGGTACATGGTGGTCATGAAGGGATGGACATGGTCAGAAACAATGCTCAGGTAGCCCGTGACATTTAAACAATGCCCAATTGGCACTAAGGGGCCTAAAGTGTGCCCAGAAAACATCCCCCACACCATTACACCACCACCACCAGCCTGCACAGTGGTAACAAGGCATGATGGATACATGTTCTCATTCTGTTTACGCCAAATTCGGACTCTACCATTTGAATGTCTCAACAGAAATCGAGACTCATCAGACCAGGCAACATTTTTCCAGTCTTCAACAGTCCAATTTTGGTTAGCTCGTGCAAATTGTAGCCTCTTTTTCCTATTTGTAGTGGAGATGAGTGGTACCCGGTGGGGTCTTCTGCTGTTGTAGCCCATCCGCCTCAAGTTTGTGCGTGTTGTGGCTTCACAAATGCTTTGCTGCATACCTCGGTAACGAGTGGTTATTTCAGTCAACGTTGCTCTTCTATCAGCTTGAATCAGTCGGCCCATTCTCCTCTGACCTCTAGCATCCACAAGGCATTTTTGCCCAAAGGACTGCCGCATACTGGATGTTTTTCCCTTTTCACACCATTCTTTGTAAACCCTAGAAATGGTTGTGCGTGAAAATCCCAGTAACTGAGCAGATTGTGAAATACTCTGACCGGTCCGTCTGGCACCAACAACCATGCCACGCTCAAAATTGCTTAAATCACCTTTCTTTCCCATTCTGACATTCAGTTTGGAGTGCAGGAGATTGTCTTGACCAGGACCACACCCCTAAATGCATTGAAGCAACTGCCATGTGATTGGTTGACTAGATAATTGCATTAATGCGAAATAGAACAGGTGTTCCTAATAATTCTTTAGGTGAGTGAGTGTGTGTATATATATATATATATATATATATATATATATATATATATATAATGCAACATATATTCCCACTTGGCCATTCAGGGCCTATATATATTATATCAACAATGGGGTATATATATATATATATATATATATATATATATATATACCTATCTGACACTTCCCTCTACACACCCTAAGGGCCCATTCACATGATGGCATATTTGAGTCCGTTCTGCAATTTTGCAGAACGGATGCGGACCCATTCATTTCAATAGGGCTGCAAAAGATGCAGACAGCACACTGTGTGCTATCCACATCTATAGTTCCTTTCCATGGCCACACAAAAAAGATAGAACATGTCCTATTCTTGTCCGCAATTGTGGACAAGAACAGTGGCGTCGCCAGAGGGGGCCACGCCCCCCCCTACATCAAGCTGTGGCCCCCCCATGTGTTCCCCCAACTAAAATGTCCCCCATTCATTTTGGTACTAGTTGGTCTGTGCTGCGCACTGCGTAGGCACTAGGCAGCCCTACCGGACATCATCTTCACATCTGATGATCTGATCTGACTGAGTCTCGGACTCGGTGCCGTTGCGGTCTCACTCTCTAGTCTCCACCCACCGCCGCCGCGTCCCCGGCCCCGCCCCCGACCCCAGGACCTGACCAGTTGAGTCAGACTCAGTGGCAGTGCTGTGCATAAATCAGCACGCCGCTAGTCGAGACTAGCTGATTCTGATTCATTCAACTACTGGCAGCAGCTGCTTAAAGGGCTTCTGTCACCCCACTAAAGTCATTTTTTTTTTTTGGACAACTTAAATTCCTTATAATGCGATATATCAATATATAATGCTCTTACTCATTTTGGTTGGGCAGTTTTTTAAAAAAACGGACTTTTATAATATGTAAATGAACGCAGACCTGGACCTGTCAATCAACATGAGGAGGGGGCGTCTTTATGAAAGGAGGATGCGGCTGCTACCAGCAAGTACTTGCTTTTAGAGAGCTAATTTACATATTATAAAAGTCTGTTTTTTTAAGAAACTGCCCAACTAAAATGAGTAAGAGCATTATATATTGATATATCGCATTATAAGGAATTTAAGTTGCCCAAAAAAATAAATGACTTTAGTGGGGTGACAGAAGCCCTTTAAGCCAGCCAGGCCCAGACTAGAGACTGTGAGACAGACAGTGTGTGGCGTGGCGTGGCCCTACCCTACCCTACCGATACCGAACAGACTGGACTGAGACTGACTGAGCCTGACCTAGTGGTGACAGTGTAGCAGGTTAACTTAATAATAATAATAAGGTACAACTTACAAGTAGTGACTAGTGACTGAGTGGACTGACTAAGTCTCTTTCTATTCTAACTAGAGAGATTAGATCTGACTCTGACTGAGTCTGAGAGGAGAGCTGGCTGGCGGCTGCCCCTGAATCTTCCTGATTTAAAAGTTAAAGGGGTTCTGCACTTTAATTTAACTGATGATCTATACTCTGGATAGATCATCAGCTTCTGATCGGTGGGGGTCCCGGGTCAGACACCCGGGACCCCCGCCGATCAGCTGCTTGAGAAGGCACCGGCGCTCCAGTAGCGCCGCGGCCTTCTCACTGTTTACCGCCGGCCCAGTGATGTCACGAGTTACGACTAGTATCAACTAGCGTGGGCGCGGCTAAGCTCCATTCAAGTGAACAGAGCTTAGCCGCGCTCAGGCTAGTTGATACTAGTCGTGATGTCAGTCAGTGGGCCGGCGGTAAACAGTGAGAAGGCCGCGGTGCTGCTCGATCGCCGGTGCCTTCTCAAACAGCTGATCAGCGGGGGTACCGGGTGTCTGACCCCCGCCGATCAGAAGCTGATGATCTATCCAGAGGATAGATCATCAGTTAAATGAAAGTGCAGAACCCCTTTAAAGTAAAATGTCAGTGCAGCCTGGATGATTACAGTGTTAATACTACTTTACCGTTTAGAGAAATCATGTTCAAATGTGAGCGGTGGGGAGGGTGATCTGTGGTCTGTGGATGTCATGAGTCATTACACTGTTATAGGGGGGAGGGATCTGTGGATGATACTCTTATAGTGTTATAGGGAGGGGGATCGGGGGTCTGTGGATGTCATGAGACTGTTACGGGGGGGGAATCTGTAGATGACACTGTTATAGGGAGGGGGATCTGTAGATGACACGGTTATGGGGGGGGGGATCTGTGCCACTCTGTGGATGACACTGTTAGGCTCCATTCAGACGTCCGTAACAGCAGGATTGTGCGGGTCTGCATTTTTTTTCGTGAACGGAATTGCGGACCCGGAAGTGCGGGTCCGCATTTCCGTATACGGCAGCACGTCGTGCTGCCCTATAGAAATAAATGGGTCCGCAATTCCGTTACGCAATTTTCGGATGTGTGAATGGGGCCTTATAGGGAGAGGGATCCCGGTATGACACTGATATGGGGTGGATCTGTGGATGACACATAGCATAAGATGCTATAAACGGTATGTGTCATCCACAGATCCCTCTCCATAAGTGTTATCCACATATCCCCCTCCATAAGGGTCATCCACAGATCCCCTTCCAGAAGTGTCATCCACAGATCCCCAGGCAGCTAGGACATGTTGAAATCTGAGTGATTGGGGTTTTTCTTCCCTATTGCGGTTTTAGGTATTGGGTAAAGTATCGCAGCACTTCTAAGCATACTTGTGTAAATGTATCGTTGTTATAGCTGCCCCCCCCCCTACTTTTGTCCTGGCCCCCAGTGTGCCCCCCCAAAATTTGAAAGCTAGAGACGCCACAGGACAAAAATATGCATTTCCATCATAGGGCTGGCCGTTTCGTTACGCAAAATGCGGAACGCACACGGCCGGTATATATGTGCTTTGCAGATCTGCAATTTGCGGATGGCAAAAACGGATACGGTCATCTGAATGAGTCCTAACAGTGGGAAAGCAGCAGCCATATAACTGTCTGCTGCTCAGACTAAAGCCTCCTGCCCATGATAGTATCCATTTTGTAGTCTCCAAATCACGGATTTTCCAAATACTGATGTGGCCCGTGTGTATCCCACAATTTTTGCCGGGCCCACAGTAAAAAATCCTATTGTTGTCTGCAAAACGGACAAGAATAGGACAGGTTCTATAATTTGCGGCCCAGCTGCACTGATGTGGTCAGGACACGGATCACATACGTGTGCTGTCAAATTTTTTGCAGACCCATGGAAATGAATGGGTCTGTGTGCAATGCGCAGAAAATGCAGATAGGACACAGAGTCAGGGAAAGAAGTAATGGTTTTGCATGAAAATGTAATCAGTTTTGTCTGCAATTGCGTTCAGTATTTCAGTTTTTCTGCACGTGAAGAATAACGATCAACATCTCTTAGCAACCATCACTGAAAAATGCATTGAATCCGGACACCATCCATTCTTCACACGAAACCCATTCTCTTCTATAGAGCCAGGGCAGCTTGATGTGATTTTCTGAGTGCAGAGATGATCAGTGAGAAACAATGCTCATGTGCACAGACCCATTGAAATGGATGGGTCAGGATTCAGTCCATGTGCTGTCTGTTAAAACATGCATTGCATCCGGATGGAAAACTCTCTATGTGCAGGAGGTTACAGCATAGCAGGGTAGAAGCGTCCCACTCTGCATCACATCAATGGAAGGGGAAGTTGCAGCAAGCGTGAGGTCCCTTGCTTCTGGCGTAGGACCGGGAGCAAGTGGTCCCCGCTGACCTCTTGCAGCCTGTGCCATTGATGCATCCTCTAATAGAGACTGATTTACAGTGGAGCAGGATGCCATTGGCTCCTGTGCCCTGCCACACTATTCAACTGTATTGCCGTCATCAGGACTGCAATACAATTAACCCCTTAATGACTGGGCCATTTTGCACCTTCATGTCCAGGCTTATTTTTGAAAATGTGACACTTTATGTGGTAATAACTTTGGGACACTTTTACTTATCCAAGCCATTCTGATATTGTTTTCTCATGACACATTGTACTTCATGTCATAAATCTGAGTCAATATATTTCACCTTTATTTATGAAAAAAATCACAAATTTACCAAAAAAAAATTGAAAAATTCGTAATTTTCAAAATTTCTATTTCTCTGCTTTTAAAACAGAAAGTGATACCTCATAACATATTTATTACTCAACATTCCCCATATGTCTACTTTATGTTGGCATCATTTTGTAAATGAAGCAAAAATAAGATGGGTTGCTCAACCAGGGGTAAAAAACGGATAGGTGCACTGCTATTAGACTCACCCACTCTAAATATTGAAAATGAAAATAGGGTAGCAGGCAGCACTTAACGTTATTTTCGCCCTATAAGACGCACTGGCCTATAAGACGCACCTAGGTTTTTGAGGAGGAAAATAAGCGAAATTTTTTTTTTAACCAAAAGGTGTGCTTTTGGTGAGTTTTGAGCTAATGATGGTCTGTGCATGACACTATTATGGGGGATCTGTGGATGATGCACTGTCATGTTGGGGATCTGTGGATGGCACTGTTATGGGGGATCTGTGGATGGCACTGTTTATGGGGGATCTGTGGATGGCACTGTTATGGGGAGGGGCATCTGTGGATGGCACTGCTATGGGGTGGGGGATCTCTGGATGACATTGTTATGGGGTGGGGGATCTGTGGATGACATTGTTATGGGGTGGGGGATCTGTTGATGGCACTGTTACGGGGGGATCTGTGGATGACACTGCTATATTTTTGTCATTCACAGATCCCCCTCATAACAGTGTCCCACAATACAGTGTCCCCTCTGCACACCGAAGTATTTATAGACTGTAATCCTTAACCTGTTAATAAGTTTAACTAAACTTGCACTCTCCGCTGTTCCCCTGTATCAGTACAGCACTTACTAGAAACATAGAAACATAGAATGTGTCGGCAGATAAGAACCATTTGGCCCATCTAGTCTGCCCAATATACTGAGTACTATGGATTGCCCCTGGCCCTATCTTATATGAAGGATGGCCTTATGCCTATCCCATGCATGCTTAAACCCCTTCACTGTATTTGCAGCTACCACTTCTGCAGGAAGGCTATTCCATGCATCCACTACTCTCTCAGTAAAGTAATACTTCCTTATATTACTTTTAAACCTTTGCCCCTCTAATTTAAAACTGTGTCCTCTTGTGGTAGTTTTTCTTTTTTTAAATATGCTCTCCTCCTTTACCGAGTTGATTCCCTTTATGTATTTAAAAGTTTCTATCATATCCCCTCTGTCTCTTCTTTCTTCCAAGCTATACATATTAAGGTCCTTTAACCTTTCCTGGTAAGTTTTATCCTGCAATCCATGTACTAGTTTAGTAGCTATTCTCTGAACTCTCTCTAGAGTATCTATATCCTTCTGGAGATATGGCCTCCAGTACTGCGCACAATACTCCAAGTGAGGTCTCACCAGTGTTCTGTACAGCGGCATAAGCACTTCACTCTTTCTACTGCTTATACCTCTCCCTATACATCCAAGCATTCTGCTGGCATTTCCTGCTGCTCTATTACATTGTCTTCCCACCTTTAAGTCTTCTGAAATAATTACTCCTAAATCCCTTTCCTCAGATACTGAGGTCAGGACTGTGTCAAATATTCTATATTCTGCCCTTGGGTTTTTACGCCCCAGGTGCATTATCTTGCACTTATCCACATTAAATTTCAGTTTCCAAAGTTCTGACCATTCTTCTAGTTTTCCTAAATCCTTTTCCATTTGGCGTTTCCCTCCAGGAACATCAACCCAATTACATATCTTTGTGTCATCAGCAAAAAGACAAACCTTACCATCGAGGCCTTTTGCAATATCACTTATGAAGATATTAAACAAAATTGGTCCCAGTACAGATCCCTGTGGAACCCCACTGGTAACATGACCTTGTTTTGAATGTTCTCCATTGACTACAACCCTCTGTTGTCTGTCACTCAGCCACTGCCTAACCAGCTTCCATAGCAGGTAGAGCGGCTGGCAGCTTTACGTCACTCACTGACGTCGCGAGCCTGCTCCGCCTGCTTCATTCTTAAAATGGGAGGAGCAGGCGCGCGACGTCAGTGAGTGACGTTACTGCTGCCGTCCGCCCTGCTATGGAAGCTTGTTAGTAAGTGCTGTACTGATACAGGGGAACAGGAGAGAGCGCAGCGTTAGTTAAACTTAATAACAGGTTAAGGATTACTGTCTAGAAATACTTCGGTGAGCGGCAGGGCCCGGTGTAAGAGTACAGTGACTGCACCGGGCCCCGCCGCAAGTTCCGGACTCCAGCCCCTCCTCTCTCCACGCTCATACATTGCAGGCTGCGATGTAAAATGGAAGCATTTTCCCCCCACTTTTGGGGGGGGGGGGAAAGTGCATCTTATGGGGCGAAAAATACGGCACATAAGGAGCACGTATTTACTATTAAGTAAAAATAAAATATAAAATATAGTGGGGCACTCTCTGTAGTACTGCAACCAGTAGAATTTAATAATAATACAGAAAATAAATAGATAAAATCCGAGTGGTAGCTTATACAATATTATGACGACAACAATAATAATATATATTGGTGATTGTAAATCTCATACATAGTCCATCAAAAGAATCCAAAGAAAACTAGGTGGGATGATGGTCAACCCAACCTGCAGTGATATAAATGTTCACAATAAAAATCGTATCAGATTCGATAGATAATCGCCAATTGTCCTCTAAAATCCGAATCCCTATACCAGGCAGTCTCCAATCTTAAGTGCAATCAAGCACTGACTCTGAACAGAGCGGCGTCCCGCTCACTTGTATACAACAGCAGCGTCCCGCTGTATATCCCAAGTAATGCGATCGCTTATTTAGATAAACTGTGACAGTCTTACCGGGAGGACTTGCGTGGATTATTTTCGCCCTCAACACAGTATACCTATAGTTGTAGGTTCCGGTCTCAAGGGCTACCAGTCAGGAAATCTCACGCCAACGCTGCTTGTACACGTGGCCCCACAATGGATGAGGATTTCCTCTATTTGGCAAGTGTTACATGCACGACTTGATGTTTCCTTGAATAATGGATTCCACTCCTCCTCAGGTGATCGATCTGTGCTTTATCTTGATTCCAATGTTAGGGGATAGTACCACAGATTCCTCGTCACTCGTGTGCGACATATTTCTAAATTATATTTACTATTAAGTGTTAAAAACAAATAGTATTAAAATATATAGCAGCTAGTACAAGTGGATGCAATATATAGCAAATGACAAGCAGCAAGTAAACATGGTGCAAAATAGCAAATAAATATGAACAAGTAAAAGCAGCATCTGGTGGAGATTGATCAAGTTCAATGGAGATCGATATGTATATGAACAAATAACAGCAATTATTCGCTGAATGTTCCAATTGTAAGGAGAGTGCTTTGGTTCGAATCAATAATCCAAGGATTTTGCTGTCATTTGCTATATATTGCATCCACTTGTACTAGCTGCTATATATTTTAATACTATTTGTTTTTAACACTTAATAATAAATACGTGCTCCTTATGTAAGTCCTGCCTGCTACCCTACTATCATTTTGTAAATGTCATTTTATTTTGTTGGGACGTTAGAAGGCTTAAAATTTTTAAGAAAATTTCCCAAACCCACTTTTTAAGGACCAGTTCAGGTCTGAAGTCACTTTGTGGGGCTTACATAGTAGAAACCCCCATAAATGATCCCATTTTGGAAACTAAATCCCTCAAGTTACTCAAAACTGATTTTACAAACTTTGTTAACCCTTTAGGTATTCCACAAGAATTAAAGGAAAATGAATATGACATTTCAAAATTTACCTTTTTTGGCAGATTTTCCATTTTAAATCAATTTTTTTCTCTAAAGGGTTTCTACCACTTCATTTTCACATAATTAGCTTTCAGACACTAGCGATCCGCTAGTGTCTGCTCTCCCAAACAATCCTAATATAACTGTTTATTATAATCAAAGTATGGTGGCTCACTCTGTATACGGTAGTGGAAATGGGTGCTACTAAGTCTAATATGACTCACCCAGTCATAAATAGGATAAAATATATAAATGTATAGGAAGACTGAGCACTCGCCAGCTGGACCAATTGGAGACCAAGAAACAGATGATATATAATAATTTATTATTTAAATATACCCCTAAAATCTATAATACAATAGAGGACAATATAATACCTAAAAAACAATTAGTAATAAAATGTCATAAATACACCTATATTATATATATAAATATGACTAGAGCAATACTAAAAAGACCTAAAAAGGGCAGGTGTTAGCAAGATAAAAAAGCATGAATATAAATGGTTAAAATATTCGGTGAATATTCGGTGAATATTTAGTAAACTTCTGGTCAGTTCAGTGTATGTACCAGATATAATGTCCGATGATCAGAGTTAAGATATTCAGTGGATATTCGGTAAACCACTGATCAGTTCAATGAATGCGCCAGATATAATGTCCGATACTCAGAGCGGGTAAGTGTCCCTGTGTTTGGAAAGATCAGTTCACTTTATGTAAAATGCTTTGATCGATATGGCCAGATGAACATGAAGTCAGTGGGTATAATACACCTGTTATTTGCCGTCTGATGTGAGTATAGCCGTGGCGTCCCACGAGGCTCACTATATCAGATTCGGCAGTACCTGGGTCTAGTCGCTTGCTTGAGGTAGTTCAGATGATCATGTAGTTCTCAACATACGGAATCTCCTGGTGATGTTCACCGATGCTGCAAGCCTGGACCTGGTTAATGATTAGCAAGGTGTTTCCTCCACATTAGCAAGAAGTTGCAATTCCGGCAAAGTTAAAATCCAATTGTCGGGATGTTGGGGTCTCGTAGGTGTTCATCAGCTGATGTCCAAGGTATACAGAAACCAAACGCGTTTCGGGGTCCTTTCCTGGCCCCTTCCTCAGTGGTGGTCTGTGGAGGGTTTTGATCCCCTTTTTATACCCAACATCCCTTAAAGTAAGATGGAACAAAAATGTGGATTTTGGATCTGGTCACACAGAAACTCTGGCATGGAGCAATCTAAGTGATTGTTCTTTTTATAGGAAAAAAGTATTTTCGAATGTTGTGCTGAAGATTAGTCTTAATAATCCTATTATCTGGTGTTTCACAATTGGGTCCCATTCTTATTATACAATAATTTTCATATGTTTAATCAGTGCAGTTTTATAATTTATAAAACACAGATGTGGTTCATATGTTTTATCAATGCGGTTTTGCAACTTAAAAACGCAGATGTGGTTCTTTTAATGCGCATGCATTATCGATGCTGTCTTGTAGTTCATAAAACGCAAATGCGTTTTTTTCAATGCATATGCGTTTTATTGTCCCTTATATACATATATAGGTGCAAATATATTTATAGGTATAAGTTATATTGGTTTAATACAATATATAGTTTTAATAGAGATAAATAAATATAAATGTAACAATAAGAATGAAATAAAAATGAAAATTAAAAATAAAGATATATAGATATATATATAAAAACAATTATAATATATATATTTTTAATGAGAAATATATAAAAATGTAAAATATTCGATGAGTTAAAAATGTATATTCATTACTTCTATGTTCATAAAATGCTAATGTGTATCATATATAAAGACACAGGGTATGTCAGTTTCCGTCAATTCTATGTTTTAAAGAAATATCATATTACAAAAGATATAAGGAAAATGTAACAATATTTAAGGAATAACAAAATTTAGTTAAGATGATGCAGACTGTATTGGAGCTATAATGTAGCTATATTCATTATTCATTAATTCATTAATTCTGACTTATTTGTAGAGTCATTGTAGAGTCATCTACAAATAAGTCAGAATTAATGAATTAATGAATAATGAATATAGCTACATTATAGCTCCAATACAGTCTGCATTATCTTAACTAAATTTTGTTATTCCTTAAATATTGTTACATTTTCCTTATATCTTTTGTAATATGATATTTCTTTAAAACATAGAATTGACGGAAACTGACATACCCTGTGTCTTTATATATGATACACATTAGCATTTTATGAACATAGAAGTAATGAATATACATTTTTAACTCATCGAATATTTTACATTTTTATATATTTCTCATTAAAAATATATATATTATAATTGTTTTTATATATATATCTATATATCTTTATTTTTAATTTTTAATTTTCATTTTTATTTCATTCTTATTGTTACATTTATATTTATTTATCTCTATTAAAGCTATATATTGTATTAAACCAATATAACTTATACCTATAAATATATTTGCACCTATATATGTATATAAGGGACAATAAAACGCATATGCATTGAAAAAACCGCATTTGCGTTTTATGAACTACAAGACAGCATCGATAATGCATGCGCATTAAAAGAACCACATCTGCGTTTTTAAGTTGTAAAACCGCATTGATAAAACATATGAACCACATCTGTGTTTTATAAATTATAAAACTGCACTGATTAAACATATGAAAATTATTGTATAATAAGAATGGGACCCAATTGTGAAACACCAGATAATAGGATTATTAAGACTAATCTTCAGCACAACATTCGAAAATACTTTTTTCCTATAAAAAGAACAATCACTTAGATTGCTCCATGCCAGAGTTTCTGTGTGACCAGATCCAAAATCCACATTTTTGTTCCATCTTACTTTAAGGGATGTTGGGTATAAAAAGGGGATCAAAACCCTCTTACAGACCACCACTGAGGAAGGGGCCAGGAAAGGACCCCGAAACGCGTTTGGTTTCTGTATACCTTGGACATCAGCTGATGAACACCTACGAGACCCCAACATCCCGACAATTGGATTTTAACTTTGCCGGAATTGCAACTTCTTGCTAATGTGGAGGAAACACCTTGCTAATCATTAACCAGGTCCAGGCTTGCAGCATCGGTGAACATCACCAGGAGATTCCGTATGTTGAGAACTACATGATCATCTGAACTACCTCAAGCAAGCGACTAGACCCAGGTACTGCCGAATCTGATATAGTGAGCCTCGTGGGACGCCACGGCTATACTCACATCAGACGGCAAATAACAGGTGTATTATACCCACTGACTTCATGTTCATCTGGCCATATCGATCAAAGCATTTTACATAAAGTGAACTGATCTTTCCAAACACAGGGACACTTACCCGCTCTGAGTATCGGACATTATATCTGGCGCATTCATTGAACTGATCAGTGGTTTACCGAATATCCACTGAATATCTTAACTCTGATCATCGGACATTATATCTGGTACATACACTGAACTGACCAGAAGTTTACTAAATATTCACCGAATATTCACTGAATATTTTAACCATTTATATTCATGCTTTTTTATCTTGCTAACACCTGCCCTTTTTAGGTCTTTTTAGTATTGCTCTAGTCATATTTATATATATAATATAGGTGTATTTATGACATTTTATTACTAATTGTTTTTTAGGTATTATATTGTCCTCTATTGTATTATAGATTTTAGGGGTATATTTAAATAATAAATTATTATATATCATCTGTTTCTTGGTCTCCAATTGGTCCAGCTGGCGAGTGCTCAGTCTTCCTATACATTTATATAACTGTTTATTGTCCTGCCGTTTTTCTAAAAATCGAACTTCTATAGATATGCTAATGAGCCTCTAGGTGCTATGGGGGCGTCATTAGCACCTAGAGGCTCGGTCTACCTTCACAAACTGCCGCTGCCCAGCGCGTTCCTTACAGCCCGCCCATCTCCTCCGGAATGCGATCAATCGGACGAATTCTCGCGCATGCGCCGTGCGCATCTGTATTCGGCGCATGCGCAGTGAATGTCTGACCGCTTCCCTGCACAGACATCTCCGCTGCGCCTGTTCCTCGAAGCACTATGACGTCATCGGCGCAGTGGAGATGTCTGAGCAGGGAAGCGGTCAGACATTCACTGCGCATGCGCCGAATACAGACGCGCACGGCGCATGCGCGAGAATTCGTCCTCTTGATCGCATTCCGGAGGAGATGGGCGGGCTGGAGGGACGCGCTGGGCGGTGGCAGTTTGTGAAGGTAGACCGAGCCTCTAGGTGCTAATGACGCCCCCATAGCACCTAGAGGCTCATTAGCATATCTATATAAGTTCGATTTTTAGCGAAACGGCAGGACAATAAACAGTTATATTAGGATTGTTTGGGAGAGCAGACACTAGCGGATCGCTAGTGTCTGAAAGCTAATTATGTGAAAACGAAGTGGTAGAAACCCTTTAACACATCGAGGGTTAACAGCCAAACAAAACTCAATATTTATTACCTTGATTCTGCGGTTTACAGAAACACCCCACATCTGGTGGTAAACTGCTGTATGGTCGCATGGCAGGGCGCAGAAGAAAAGGAGCGCCGTATGGTTTTTGGAAGGCATATTTTTAGATGCCATGTCCCATTTGAAGCCCCCCTGATGCACCCATACAGTAGAAACAATCAAAAGTGACCGCATTTGTAAAACTACGGAATACTGTGACAGTTTTATTGGTTACTATGATTTTTAATCGCTGTATATTATGTTTTTTGTGAAGCAAGGTAACCAAAGAATGGAATGCTTTGGCAGCGTTTTTTAGTTTTAGTTTTTTACAACGTTTATCTGACAGGTTGGATCATGTGCTATTTTTATAGAGCAGGTTGTTACGGATGCGATAATTATCAAATATGTCTACTTCCTTTGTTTGTTTCAGTTTTACATAAAGCATTTTTGAAAAAAAAGAATGTTCTTGAGTCCTCCATTTTCAGAACGCATATTTTGTTTCTTTCTGCCGATCATCTTGTGGAGGGTGCTCGTTTTTGCAGGAAGAGTTGACGTTTTTATTGGTACCATTTTTGGGTACATATGACTTTTGATCATTCATTATTACACTTTTTGGGGCAATGGTGACCAAATTTTTTTTTATTTTGGCACAGTTTTTTTTAATTTTTTTTACGGTGTTCATCTGGAGGATTAGGTCATGTCATATTTTTTACCGACATGGCAATACCTAATATGTATACTTTTATTATTGATTGAAGTTTTACAAAATAATAGCATTTTTGAAACAAAAAAAATACCGGTAATGTTTTAGTGTCTCATAGTCTGAGAGCCATAGCTTTTTTTATTTTTTGGCCGATTGTCTTAGGTAGCGTCTCATTTTTTGCTGGATGAGATGTTCACCTGAGGGGTTAGGTCATGTGATATTTTTATAGAGATTGTTGTTACGGATGTGGTGATACCAAACATGTTTAGGGTATTTTATTTTCTTAATTTTTACCCAAAATGTGCGTATATTTTTTTATACTTTTTTTTTTACACTTTATTTACCACTTAGTTCTTGAAGATTCAGTGGGTCTGATGGCTATACAATACACTGCAGTACACTGTATATTGTACTGCAGTGTATTTTCATTCACAGTAAGCCTGATCAGGCTCCTACCTCTGGCAGGACGCTGTCAGGCTTACATACCATGGCAAGCCTGGATGCCTTTGTAAGGAGTCCAGTTGCCATGGTAACCACCAGAGCAGCGGCCCGATGGGAGGGGGGAAGGAGGAGCTCCCCCTCTATTATGATCAATCTGGACGCTGCCAACAGCAGCGCAGCACCCGATGGGGGAGGGAGGAAGCTACCATCCGGTCCACACCTATGTTCCGTTGTTTTAAAAGGGTTGATTGCCCCAGCAGGCTGTTAACAGTCGTGATTTTCAAAAAAGCTCTGACTCCAGTGAAGTTGGAAAACATGGCATCTTGCCTAGACATGTACCCAAATCGGGAGAAAGCGGATCTAATTCTTAATGGTTTCAAGAATGTTTTTTTCGTGCCTAAATTTAAAGGTCCTGGGTGTGTGTGGATTGAGAATCTAGCTCAGTTAAATTGATGAAGAAGTTGTTCGGATAAAAATTGAGAAGGAAGTGTTAGCGGTCAGGGTGGCTGGCCCCTTTCCTCATCCGACATTTGAGGATTTTCGTTTATCCCCTTTGGGTTTAGTTATCAAGAAAGCTGCTAAGGAGTTTAGGTTAATTCATCATTTATCGTTTCCTGAAAAGCAGTCGCTGAATGATGAATTGAATAGAGAGTTATGTTCAGTCTCTTATAGTTCTTTTGATGAGGGCCGTCAGCTTGCTCAACGGCTTTGGTCAAGGTTGTCTACTGGCCAAGGCAGATATAAAGTCGGCCTTTCGCCTATTGCGGGTCAACAGAGACGGTTTTAACTCATTAGGCTTTCAATTTGACGGAAGGCTTTATTTTGATAAATGTTCGCCAATGGGTTATTCGTTATCCTGTTCATATTTTGAGTCTTTTTCGTCTGGGTTACTATGTTTTTAGTTAATGCTGGTAGTTTGTTACATTATTTAGATGATTTTTTGATTGTCATTGTTGAATCGTTTTTTTAGAAGTTTGTAAGTATTTTGGTATTCCTTTGGCGGAAGAAAAGACTGTGTTGCCTTGTTGTGAAATTTAATTCTTAGGTATAACAATTGACACTATATCAATGGAATTTCGGCTTTCGGTTGAGAATGCGCGGGAAGCTTATGGAACTTATTAGAAGAAGGTTGTCCTTAAAGTTTATTAGGTTTGTTTGTTTTTGCCTCCAAAGTAATCCCTATAGGTAGAGTTTTTCTAGAAGGCTTTATATGGCTACTAGGGGAGTTAAAGTGTAACTGCCGTTTTATTTTGTATTCCCTAATGGTATAGTACAACCTGCTGTATAAGTGCTTTTGTGATTTGATCATTGATCATTACCTGCTAATAAACTCCCAGCATGCTACTTTCCTATTCAGCAGCTCTCATCTCACAGCGTTGCCATGTGCAGTCCGTCTTTTTAGTATTTTAACAGGAGACGGATCAGCTCTGGGAGGAGGAGCTCAGCCCTGACAGCCTGAAGCTGGGCTTAGGCAGAAAGTGGAGGGGGAGGGCTGCTTTAGATGGTGATATCTTCTCAATGGTAGCAGCTAGAAATATGCAACAGCTCTAGCTCTAGCAGTCGGGAGTAATTGCAGGTAAAATCTGCTTTTACTTTCAGCTTTATTCACAGCATCCCGATTTCTATTATTGATATCTTCCCCTGTACTGACCAGATTTATGTCATTCTGGTATTGGCTGAAAGCTTGGAGACAATACAAAGCCCATATTTCTAGCTGGTACCAAACCATAGATATAAGCAGCTAAAGCAGCCCCCCACCCCCCCCCTCTCCCTGTCACTCTGGAAGAGAATTAGGAACAGCTGGCTATAAAGAGGTTAAAATAATTGCTTACTGATTTAATGTAATTACAGGGCTTGTCTCTGGTTAGCTGTATGTGAGGATACACACTGCTCTGGGTACTGTGGGAAGTTATCTGCGTTCTGATTGGTCCTGCTAGTTCATGTGAGGAGAGCAAGGGCTTATGGGAAGTGAGGGAAATACAGGATGGCCTCAAGGAAGGGCAAAGATCATCACAGGAGGAGCAGCAGAGGCCATCTTAGTAAGTTTATGAAATAGAGGCACAGAGAAATATGGTTGCTAAGGGCTGAATACAGACATCAGAAAGGTAAAATGAGCTGAAAAATGCTGCTTCATGAATATCTTCCCTTCAGCATCACATATGTTCGGAATTTCATTTTTGGTAGTGAAATGACAGTTACACTTTAAGTCTCCATTTGCGCATATTAGATTATCTAAATCGTTAAAAGATGATTTTAGGGTCTGGGAGGAATTTTTAATTCATTTCAATGGGTCTGGTATTTGGCAGCGTGAATTTGTTGATTCCAAGGCATTAGGTCTTATGACCGATGCGTCAGGTTCGTGGGGTTATGGAGGATTCTTCCAGGGTTAGTGGTCGGCTGAGCCCTGGCATGAGTCTTGGAAGTTAGCTGGTGTTACTAAAAATGTAGTCTTACTGGAGTTATTTCCGTTAGTTGTATCTTTAACAGTGTGGGGTCAGGAGCTAGCTGATGAGAGTTTTGGTTCATACTGACAATAAAGGAGTGTTATTTGCTGTTAACTGCTCATCATCTAATAATGAGAAGGTGGTGAAGTTACTTCGTTTTTTGATTCGTTGCTGTTTACATAAGAATATATGGCTTAAAGCTACATATATACCTAGTAGAGCTAATTTAATAGCAGAGGCTCTTTCTCGCGCACAATGGGAGAAGTTCTACGCCTTGGTACCAAATGTAAAGAAAGAAGGCATTCCGTGTCCGCCTTACCTGTGGAGTCTAATTTGGCATTGATGTGTGAGCAGATCCAGAATTCGTTGGCCCCCGCCGCCTAATACTTGGAAGGGGTATGCGTTATCTTGGAATAAATGGTCTTTATTTTGTATATTTAATAATGCTAATGTTTTTGTGAGTAATGAGGGTTTGTTTATGGAATTTATTTGTAGTTTATTTAGGGCGGGTCTAGTGTCACGACTGTGACTGATCCAGACAGGTCTGGGAGGAGAAGGTCGCAGCGACTTGCTACTCGCGATAGCTTGTGAGTTTGCTCCATGGTTCAGGGTATGTCATCCGGGTTTTGCTTTGTGAACCTTTTTGTCCTGACTGGGAGTTTGTAGGCATCCTTCTCAGGTGAGTCCTGTCTGCCACTCCCAGCTACTATATTAGTTTCAGTTTCACTTGCAGTCATTGCCAGATATAGTCCTTACTTCCAGTTCTATTCTGACCTGAAGGAGATCGTTTGATGGTGTTGCTGTGGAGCTCTTGTCCGGCGTGGACTGTCGTGATTGGGATCGCCTTCTCTGCTCGTGACTGGATAAGTCTATCTCTGCTATAGTTTGTTTGTTGCTGTCTTCCCCTGCTGTTCTCCTAGACATGAGTGATGGTGACTAGTGCTCCCATCGGCCTTTCCCCACTCTAGGCTTGTTAGGGTGACTGAGGATTTAGGCATCCTGCTCGCCGCACGGGTTCACACCCCGTCTAGGGTATCAGGGCAGACAGGTGCCAGCTTAGGCTTAGTCAGGGGTGGCCATACTATTCCCATCCGTAGAGAAGGGTCCCCCTTCCCCTCCGTCTGGTGCGACACGACTGCTGCTGGGATAGCGGTCGTGGCATCTAGGGTCCTCAGCTGTGCAAAAAAACTTTGGCAGGGGTGTCTTTCTTTTTCAAGTTAGCTGGACTTCCTCCTGTTAATAGCTCATTTATCGTCAAACAATTTTTGAAAGGTTTCAAGAGAGCTAGTGTTGTTCCTAATGTTCGTAGGCCCATTACTGTTGATTTATTGTTTAAATTAGTATCGGCTTTGCATCATTGTTCTTCTTCGGTTTATGAATTTAGGTTGTTTAGGTCCGCATTTGTTGGGGCATTTTTTGGTGCATTAAGGGTTAGTGAGCTGGTTGCTCCCAATGTTCGCTCGTGTTCTCCTTTGGTGTTGTCAGATGTTCAGTTATTGTCTTCTTGCGTTATGGTTTCTATTAGAAAGTCCAAAACGGATTAGCTTAGGAGGGGTTCAATTATTACGTTGAGTCAGCTTGTTGGTTCTGTAATATGTCCAGTTTTGGCAGTAAAGGAGTGTATTGGAGCAAGGCCCCGGGTAGATGGTTCCTTCTTTATGCATGTTAATGGGTCTTCACTTTCTAAATTTTAGTTTAATACTGTTTTAATTTTTTTAAAATTATTTCTGGGTTTGGAGTTTGAGCATTATTCATCTCATTCTTTTCATATCGACGCTGCCACTGAACCGTCCAGGATGGGTTTGGATAATGCTTTAATTAAGAGGTGGGATTCTGATAGATACAAGTTGCATATTCGGCCTAATCTGGTGTTACTGTAATTTAAGTCTCTTTCAGGTTCGGGAAAGATCAATGTTTGGATTTTCGGTCATTCCTTTGTTTTTTGGGCAGAAAAGAGGGCTTTAGTCCGTAACTATTCTCATCAATTTTTTTTGACATTCCTTTGGTCTCTATTTCTTGGTCAGGTTTTAAGGGGTTGCATTGGAATCAAGTGATTCCTATTCTTAAAGGTGAGTTGCAGACCCGCCGCCGCGCCCCCCCCCCCCCTACCCAGGTGATTATATTTCATGTGGGCGGCAACGATTTGGGAAAATAATAAAACTTTAGATTTATTGGCAGACATGAAAAATGATCTGTTTTACATTAGTCAATTGTTTCCAGGTGTTTTATTTTTTTTCTGAAATTATTCCTCATTTTCTGTGGAATATCCCTCATCTTTGTTTTTTAGATAGGATTTGAAAAAAGATTAATATGGGATTGGAAAAATTTTAACCCCTTAAGCCACCATGACGTACTTGTATGTCATGGACTGCACTGCATTAAGCCACCATGATGCACAGGTTCGTCATGGCAACAAACTGTCACCATGTCTGCAGACAGCCAGGAATCTCAGCTAACCGGCCCGGGACCAATGAGGCCGGTGATCACTCAGGTTGGCTCATCCCCACCATTTATGACTGTGGGGATCAGAACCTTGTAAAAATGTTTAAATGAAGTGTTCATTCCCCACCCCCTGCAGTCTGCAATTTTGCCCACCTCACTTCCCAAAAAATTGTATAAAAAGTGATCACAAAAGTCATATGTTCCCAAAATTAGTACCAATCAAACGTCACCTCATCCCGCTAAAAATGAGTCGCTACATAAGACAATCGCCCAAAAACATAAAAAACTATGGCTTTCATAAAACGGAGACACAAAAATATAACTGCCTATTCTTGTCCGCAAAGCGCGGACAAGAATAGGGCAGGTTATATTTTTTTTGTGGACCACGGAACGGAGCAACGGATGCTGACAGCACTCAGAGTGCTGTCCATATCTTTTGCGACCCCGTTGAAGTGAATGGGTCCGCATCCGAGCCGCCAAAACTGCAGCTCGGATGCGGAACAAAACAACGGTCGTGTGCATGAGGCCTAAGGTGAATGCTGTAAAAAATAAAAATAAAAGCTGTGCCAAAAACTCCACATGAGACAATCGCCCAAATTTTTTTAAAAATATGGCTTTCAGAAAATGGAGACACAAAAGCATGATTTTTTTTTCAAAAATGCTTTTATTCTGTAAAAGCGAAATAAAATAAAAAAAATAGACATATTAGGTATCGCCGTGTCTGTAACAATTTGCTCTATAAAAATATCACATGATCTAACCTGTCAGATGAACAGTGTAAAAAAACTAATAAAAACTGTGCCAGAACAGCCATTTTTTTGTTACCTTGCCTCACAAAAAGCGTAATATTGACTGTTCGAAAATCATATGTACCGGTACTACAAATTAGTACCAATTAAACGGTCACCTTATCCCATGGTTTCCAAAAAGGGGTCACTTTTTGGAAGTTTCTACTGTAGGGTGTTCAGGGGGGCTTCAAATGGGATATGAGGTCTGAAAACCAGTCTAGCAAAATCTATCCACCAAAAACCATCTTTACCACCACATATGGGGGGTTTCTATGAACTGCAGAATCAGTGTAATAGATAGAGTTTTGTTTGGCCGTTAACCCTTGCTGTGTTACATGAGATAATGGATTAAAATGGAACATCTGCCAAAAAAGTTAAATTTAGAAGTTTCATCTCCATTTTACTTTAATCCTTGTAGGTAAAAAAAAGTTTGTAAAATCAGTTTTGAATAACTTGAGGGGTGTAGTTTCTAAAATGGGGTCATTTATGGATGATTTCTACTATGTAAGCCCCATAAAGTGATTTCAGAACTTAACTAGTCCTTAAAAAAGTGGGTTTTGGAAATTTTCTTAAAATTTTTAAGAATTGCTTCTAAAATTCGTATCCTCCGAACGTCTTAAAAAATAAAATTACATTTACAAAATGATGTCAACATAAAGTAAACATATGGGAAATGTAAAGTAATAACTATTTTTTATTACCATTATGTCACATTTCAAAATTTGGCCTGGTCCTTAACCTCTTGGATGACACAGGGCGTACAGGTACGCCCTGATGTCCCGATACTTAAGAACACAGGGCATACAGGTACGTCCTGTGCATTTCCGATCACCGCCGCGTGGCGGGCGGTGATCAGAACAGAGTGCCTGCTGGAATCATTCAGCAGGCACTCTGTGAAAATGCCGAGGGGGGTCCTGTGACGGCAAAATCTGCGGTTTGCAAGCGCAAACTTTCGGAAGTTTCTGAATGGGAACACCAACATATTTCACAAAGACTGGGGGAGGACCTAGTACTCCGGCGCAAGTATATAGATGATATCATATTTATATGGAAAAAAACGGATAAAGATTTAGAACTGTTCCTTGAACAAATCAACCAAAACCCAAACAATCTAAAATTCACCTCCAACACCAGCAAAGAACAAATAAACTTCCTGGACTTAACAATAAAAATTAAAACTAATCATTTGGAATGCTGTACATTTCAAAAAGAAGTGTCCAAAAACAATTACATTCTATTCTCGAGCTGCCATCTACCAAGATGGTTACTCAACATCCCCACCGGACAATTCTGGCGTATAAAAAGAAATTGCACCACAGAATTTGAGGAAGAAGCCCAACGGATGAAGGAACAATTTTTAACGAAAAAATACCCACCCCACTTCTTAGATACAGCTTTATCTAAAGTCAGAAGTATGGCGAGGGAAGAATTCTTCAAACCACCACTTAAAGAAATAAGAAAAGATAAACAGGCTGAAGTGTTAATAAGAATAATCCTCCTATATAACGCCTCCCAAAAATAGAGTGGAAACAATCATTATAAACCACTGGCATTATATCTTAAAAGACAAAATAATCGGTCCCCTCCTAACAAGCACACCACAGATTGCCTACACTAAAGCCCCTAATTTAGCGCTAAAAGTAGCACCAACAGTTAGAGACTACAAAAAAACACAAAACAAAGAAACCCCACACAACTGGTTCAATTTAAAAGGTTTTTACAGATGCGAACGTTGCTGCAACTGCAAAAACACCAAATTCCCCAAAAAGACCACCGAAATCTTAAGAACAAATAAATTCACCTACCAAATAAACGAATTCCTATCCTGTGACACATCCAACGTAATATACACTGCTCAAAAAAATAAAGGGAACACAAAAATAACACATCCTAGATCTGAATTAAATATTCTTCTGAAATACTTTGTTCTTTACATAGTTGAATGTGCTGACAACAAAATCACACAAAAATTAAAAAATGGAAATCAAATTTTTCAACCCATGGAGGTCTGGATTTGGAGTCACCCTCAAAATTAAAGTGGAAAAACACACTACAGGCTGATCCAACTTTGATGTAATGTCCTTAAAACAAGTCAAAATGAGGCTTAGTAGTGTGTGTGGCCTCCACGTGCCTGTATGACCTCCCTACAACGCCTGTGCATGCTCCTGATGAGGTGGCGGACGGTCTCCTGAGGGATCTCTTCCCAGACCTGGACTAAAGCATCTGCCAACTCCTGGACAGTCTGTGGTGCAACGTGACGTTGGTGGATAGAGCGAGACATGATGTCTCAGATGTGCTCAATTGGATTCAGGTCTGGGGAACGGGCGGGCCAGTCCATAGCATCAATTCCTTCGTCTTGCAGGAACTGATGACACACTCCAGCCACATGAGGTCTATCATTGTCTTGCATTAGGAGGAACCCAGGGCCAACCGCACCAGCATATGGTCTCACAAGGGGTCTGAGGATCTCATCTCGGTACCTAATGGTAGTCAGGCTACCTCTGGCGAGCACATGGAGGGCTGTGCGGCCCTCCAAAGAAATGCCACCCCACACCATTACTGACCCAATGCCAAACCGGTCATGCTGGAGGATGTTGCAGGCAGCAGAACGTTCTCCACGGCGTCTCCAGACTCTGTCACATGTGCTCAGTGTGAACCTGCTTTCATCTGTGAAGAGCACAGGGCGCCAGTGGCAAATTTGCCAATATTGGTGTTCTCTGGAAAATGCCAAACGTCCTGCACGGTGTTGGGCTGTAAGCACAACCCCCACCTGTGGACGTCGGGCCCTCATATCACCCTCATGGAGTCTGTTTCTGACCGTTTGAGCAGACACATGCACATTTGTGGCCTGCTGGAGGTCATTTTGCAGGGCTCTGGCAGTGCTCCTCCTGTTCCTCCTTGCACAAAGGCGGAGGTAGCGGTCCTGCTGCTGGGTTGTTGCCCTCCTACGGCCTCCTCCACGTCTCCTGATGTACTGGCCTGTCTCCTGGTAGCGCCTCCATGCTCTGGACATTACGCTGACAGACACAGCAAACCTTCTTTTTACAGCTCGCATTGATGTGCCATCCTGGATAAGCTGCGCTACCTGAGCCACTTGTGTGGGTTGTAGACTCCGTCTCATGCTACCACTAGAGTGAAAGCACCGCCAGCATTCAAAAGTGACCAAAACATCAGCCAGGAAGCATAGGAACTGAGAAGTGATCTGTGGTCACCACCTGCAGAAGCACTCCTTTATTGGGGGTGTCTTGCTAATTGCCTATAATTTCCACCTGTTGTCTATCCCATTTGCACAACAGCATGTGAAATTGATTGTCACTCAGTGTTGCTTCCTAAGTGGACAGTTTGATTTCACAGAAGTGTGATTGACTTGGAGTTACATTGTGTTGTTTAAGTGTTCCCTTTATTTTGTTGAGCAGTGTATATGATTGAATGCCCCTGCAATAAACAATATATAGGAAGAACCAAAAGAACTCTAAAAAAAAAAAGACTATCAGAACACAGGAATAACATTAAAAACAGTTATGAAAAACACTCCCTATCAAATCATTACAAACTATATCACAATAAGGATGCAAACCAACTGACATATGTTGCCTTTGAAAAAGTGGAAGGCAGTTGGAGAGGGGGTGACCATCTATCAAAAATGTCCAGACAAGAATCCAGAAGAATTTATGACTTTGAAACATTAATACCAGACGGTCTAAATGCAGAGCTCAAATTATTTGGATTTTTGTGACCCACAAACACTGATCCTTCCGTCACAGACTATATTAAACCCAGGCGCTTGCGGACGGACGAGGTCCGTCTGTTTCATCAGCACCCCGTCCGTCCCTCGATAGGGGTCTCCTGCCCCTACCATTTACACAAGAAAATACAGACAAATCACTTAAATCCACCAAGATACAATGAACCACATGCACAATCAGATATCCACCTTTATGACTCAATATCACTATTACATTTTATACATTATAAACCTTTAAAACTGACTTAGAGACTAAATAAAACAGTAGATTAAATGACGAAGCCAAACAATACAATTAGACCAAAAAACGCATATATACACAAAAACGCATGAAAAACACACTGAAAACGCACCTACGTTTTCTATATCACAGACAACATAACATCAAACATGAGACATCTATAAACTCCTTTTTTTGCCAAATCCCTTTAGAACACTTTGAAAAGCACCCACAAAAGATATATAACGGTCACCCAAATAAAGAGAGATAACCAGGAAAGAAAAGACATACGCTCGTCAAACAAGAGCCAACCAAACAAAATCAAAGACAGTCTTAAATAATAAATAAATAAAAACAATAAAAAACAATGAATAGAGTAGATACCATCTACTAAATGACCCACAATAAACTAAAAGAAAAGTACAATCACTTTTTGAAACAGCATTATAGACAAAACGACACTAACAGGTGAAAAACGTACCTACTCCAAACAAACGCATGGAAAACGCACATAAAACACAATTGCGTTTCCAATAGAAAAAGGAATTTTAAACATAAACATAACAAATATTCCTCCCATTATCCCCAAAAAAGACATCCTTAAAGAATACAATTAAAATGAAAATGTATCATAAAGAGCAAAATCCAGGCCGGGTTTTTGGTGGGTCAATGGAACAAGTGGGTATAAAAGAGGGCAGTCCTAATGAATCCAATATGGCCACTGAGGAAGAGGTCGGAATACCTCGAAACGCGTCTGGCTACCTGGCATCATCCTTGAGACTACCCGCCAATACCCATGCCTTCGCAAAGGAAACCTGGATTGCCGCACAACCAGAAGAAACCAATGCGATCAACTTAACATGCGAAAGAAACATCAGCTGACCGGCACAGAAGAAACCACGTGTCAGATCATGTGAGACGCCGAATCAGCTCCAGAAAGCGCGCAACACACAGTGTGAGGAAGCAGGTCACTGGAGACCTACACCGACTATCGCCTGACTCAAGCACAGCAGAGATTGGACCACGGGGTGAGTACAGCTATTTGCCGTGTGGGACGCCACCGACAATAGCAAACACTAGACTTTGAACACTTAACAATACCACTAATACCCCCTCTGCCGGCATATATCATCTGCTTTGCTAACAAGCGCGATTTTACCCAATACGTACAAGTGACATTGGATCAACCTACCGACTATTTCCACTATTTATTGGACCATTATTTTACTCATATACCTATTTTATACTCTTATTTTATTTTTATTTTTATAATTATATATTTTTTCACCTATTATTTATATATATATATATATATATATATATATATATATATATATATATATATTTTTTTTTTTTTTTTTACCAACATGTTCCATGGACATTTACCTAAATAAATCCTACAACTAACATATACTTGAATATCTCTTAGATATATGATTTAAATAGATGAACCATCACAACTCATCCCTTACTTTCTTTATTTGTATTAAATCAACCAACCACCACCATTTTAATTTCCATTTTTAATGAATGAACTAATGACCTTACCACCTACCTTTTATTAATTAACTACTAATAAATATCCCATTAAACCAGATATAGAGTGCCTGCCTATTTTTTACTTATTATTTTCCCTTATAACCATGTTATAAGGGAAAATAATACAATCTACACAACACCTAACTGGGTACCAAACATGCCGATTTTTCTCACGCGCGTGCAAAACGCATTAAAATGTTTGGCACTCGCGCGGGAAAATCTATTATTTTCCCGCGACGCACCCGCATCTTATCCGGGCCAAAAACATGACGCCCATGTGAAAGAGGCCTAAGCTTTGTAACGTCCCCCAAAAATTTATTGGTATTCCCAAAATGATCCAAACATATGAATAAAAATGAATTTGTTTGACTCCATTTTACCAGTTTCATGGTTTTAAAGTTTTATGGTTTTGCGTTTTAAAGTTATTCACACATAAAGTGACACTGGTCAGATTTGCAAAAAATGGCCTGGTCCTTAAGGTGAAAATGAGCCAGGTCCTTAAGGGGTTAGGCCCCTTTCACACGAGTATTCCGCGCGGATGCGATGCGTGAGTTGAACGCATTGCACCCGCACTGAATACCGACCCATTCATTTCTATGGGGCTGTTCAGATGAGCGGTGATTTTCACGCATCACTTATGCGTTGCGTGAAAATCGCAGCATGCTCTATATTCTGCGTTTTTCACGCAACGCAGGCCCCAAAGAAGTGAATGGGATTGCGTGAAAATCGCAAGCATCCGCAAGCAAGTGCGGATGCGGTGCGATTTTCACGCATGGTTGCTGCGGTGCGATTTTCACGCATGGTTGCTAGGTGACAGTCTATTCACTGTATTATTTTCCCTTATAACATGGTTATAAGGGAAAATAATAGCATTCTGAATACAGAATGCTTAGTAGGTGATCAATTGAGGGTTAAAAAAATAAAAAAATTAACTCACCTTCTCCTCTTGTTCGCGTAGTTCCCGGTCTCTTCTTTATTTCTTAAAAGATGAACTATCGGCTAGGACCTGTTGTGACGTCAGATCACATGCTCCAATCACATGGTCCATCACCACGGTGATGTACCATGTGATTGGAGCATGTTATCTGACGTCACCAAAAGGTCCTTTAGCCCACAGGTCATCATTAAAGAAGTAAAGAAGAGACCGGGAAGTACGCGAACAAGAGGAGAAGGCGAGTTAATTTTTTTATTTTTCTTTAACCCTCAATTGATCACCTACTATGCATTCTGTATTCAGAATGCTATTATTTTCCCTTATAACCATGTTATAAGGGAAAATAATAACATCTACACAACACCGATCCCAAGCCCAAACTTCTGTGAAGAAGTTCGGGTTTGGGTACCAAACATGCATTACAATGTTTTGCACTCGCGCGGAAAAATCGCGGGTGTTCCCGCAACACACCCGGACCTTTTCCCGCAACGCTCCTGTGAAAGAGGCCTTAAGGTGAAAAATGGCTCGCTGCTGAAGGGGTTAAGATGTGACTTATAAATATATAATTCTGTAACATGTTTAATGTCTCTACCTGTAATATGCCGATTCACAGTACTGGATGCATTGTGAGTATAGTATTGTCAGCTGTTCTATTCAAACCACATGCCTCATCTGCATTTTTCATAACTGATCTTTTACAGTATTATTTCTGCTGTGGAATTCAATAAAACAAGTTTAGAAAACAATGGTATCTAATACTTTAGATGCAGTAATTTAGACGACTGAGGGTACTTTCACACTTGCGTTGCTGGATTCCAGCAGGCAGTTCCGTCGCTGGATCTGGCAATCTGTATGCAAACGGATTCCATTTGTAGACAGATCCGGATGCGGATCCGTCTCAGAAATGCATTGCAATACCGGATCCGTCTCTCCGGTTGTCATCCGGAAAAACGGATCCAGTATTTATCTTTTTCACATTTTTAAAGGTCTGCGCATGCCGGATCCGGCATTAATGCATTTCAATGTAAAATAATGGCGGCATTCCGGCAAGTGTTCCGGAATTTTAGACTGGGAAAATACCACAGCATGCTGCGGTATTTTTTCCGTCTAAAAACCGTACAGTGACTGAACTGAAGACATTCTGATGCATACTGAACGGATTGCTCTCCATTCAGAATGCATTAGGACGGAACTCAATACCGGAAAAGTTTAACTCAAGTGTGAAAGTACCCACGCTTTTGCTAAAAGGACTTCGGATCATCGCAACAATATACGAAATTCTATACGACAATCTATACGAAAATCTTATACGAATTTCTTTACGAAAAAAGAGTACAAAGAAAAAGGTACAAGCTGAACGGCAACTAACCACGTGCTAGATCACGTGAGACGCCAACCTGGCAGGAAAGAGCGCGCAACACACAACGTGGACGAGCAAACCGCCAGGAGGATCACGCCGGCTACTGCTTCACCAATACAGGAACAACTCAGACCGCAGGGTGAGTACAACAATTGCTGTGTGGGACGCCACCAGCAAGAAATATCACAAAGTGAATATTGTACAAAATACCCTTTGACGGCAGACGATATCACCTGTATTTACGTACAAATCCGGTACCTGAAAATACTGTCTAAACGACATTGGACTAACTTAAAAGCCTTTTAGCTTTATATATACTACTTTTATATATACAGCCTTATAATACATTTTTTACCTTCATTCATTTTTTTATCTTGGACAATCACCGTTGTATTTCTTGGACATCTTGGACTATTTTTAACTTTAATTCTATATTTTTATATTCTATATTTTTTCATATTTGTACACCTTCAAGACTTCTAATGACTTATATTATCGACCATTTTTTGACTATTACTATCGATTATCTTTCATCACTATATCCTGTGTGATTTTTCATTTAACATTGATGCTCATCGAATATATTCATTTATCTTATCGATTATATCTATTTTTCCTATTGATTAATATACTTTTTATTGACTATATATATTTTCTCACCGATTAATTTTTTCCCATCGATTATTATATAATTTTTCCCATCGATTAAATATCGAATACCCACTCCCATCGATTTAAATATCGACTAGACACATCTATACCTCACTACCCCCTCACTCCCCCTCTACACCATCCGGGTGATAATCACAGCATAATCTCACCACAACACCCTATCACTCAATCCAAATCAACAAGAAAACAACCAACTAATAGTCTTTTAAAGCATTCTTATTTTATTATACAAATAAATATTTTTTACAAACAAAACCTTTTTTAAAACAACCAATAATAAATATCCTATAAAAAACAGATATAGAGTGACTGTCGACTTCTTTACTTCTATCAAGTGTAAAAGTACCCTGACTTTACACTTTATGCTCTATGATGTACAGTAGAATGTATTTGTAGTCTTCAACTGCCCTCTAGTGTACAAATAATTAATTACAACCTCAGTCACATAGTGGAGAGTTCTATTTTAGGGTGTATTTGCATGACAAAATCATTTCAGGTTTTTTTTCCCGACAAAAATGCAGTATGACCAGAATGTGAGGAAAGATCACTATTCAGAGCAGTAGGACATTGTATGCAACGTGGTTGCGCAGATAGTACTGATGAAAAGTGTTCAGTAATTACCAGAGTTTTCCAAACAGACTTATATGTTAGGCAGACAGTGAACAGTCAGTTCTTGAAGTTCATATGCTTGAATCAGGAAAAATGGGCAAGCATAAAGAATTACCAAGCTGTGACAGCCAGCCAAGTAGTTCAGATCATTTCCAAAATGGCAGGTCTTGTGTGTGTTACTAGTATGTGGTGGTCAGTACTAGTGTTGAGCGAAGTTTAGAAAAATCTGATTCAGCTGCTTCGCCAAATTGCACAAAGAAATTACGGGGAACAGTAATCTTCATTAAAGACACAGCGCAAAATCTCACATGGTGCGAAATGACGTCATATGTCACCGTGCACGAGATTTTGGGCGGTATCTTCAATCGAGATGGACGTGGCGGCCTCTTCATGCTCAAACAGATGATGTATGTTTTTTTACACCATTTCAGGGAAAATTGATTTGTTACCACGAAGCATGAGGAAATTCGGCTCGAAGTCCACTTCAGATACTGTGATTCACTCAACCTAGTCAGTACCTACCAAAAGTGCTTCAAGGAAAGACAAATGTTGAACAGAAGCAGGGATTGAACGGCTGAAAACCCCACAGAGAAACTTGCCTTTAGATGCTCTCCACATGGCCACTAGCAGGGTACTTATGTATCCAGCCAGTGGCCCAGGTGCTCTCCTGAATTCAACCATGACTCCATCCTCCAGATGATAAAACAGTTGGACACTGTGGTGGAGTATGGAAGCTTATGGCTCCTTACTGTGCCATTCACCCTCATATGCCAGATGCCACTAAGCCTGAAGCCTATGGGATAGCATACAAATGGTGAACTATAGGAGCATTATTATTACTGGGCCACTGAAGGACACTATAGGGAATGTTATTACTACTAGGTGCACTATAGAGGGGATTTATGACTACTGGGGGCACTACAGGGGGCCTTTATTTCTACTGGAGCCACTCAGAACATATTCCTACTGGATCCACTATAGGGGGCATTATTACTAGAGCATTACTATAAGGAAGCACTATAACTGTTGAGAGAGAGCTTGGCACAATTATTTACATTTAGTACTAGTATTTTGAGAGGAACTATGTGAATGACACTATTTTGCAGAAATATTAGTAGTATTTGGGGGCATTGGTGAGCAGAGTTGGCACAGTGTTGGGGGTGGCAGCAGGATAGTGAGCTTGTGCAGAGAAGGTGGAAAGGATGATGGAAAAGTGAGGCAGACTCTGTAGAGATAGTATGTGGCTTGGAGAAGTCCTCATTGATGGTCTGGGCAAAATTTAGATGAGGAAACCAAATGTCTACAAGTGGTGGAGACATCACTGAATGCAGGGGCGTAACTACCATAGCGGCAGACCATGCGACTGCTATGGGGCCCAGGGCAAGAGGGGGCCCAGTTAGGATCATCCCTCTTCTACTAAGGCTACTTTCACACTAGCGTTGTTTTAATCCGGCGTTCAATTCAGACACCGGAACTGCCCGCCGGATCCGGAAAAACGTGTGAAAACGGATTACATTTGAATCCTGATCAGGATTTTGATCACAATGAAAAAATGCATTGGAAAAACGGATCCGCCATTTATGGACTAACTTTTTTTTCACATTTTTCGGGTTTAACATGCAAAAGCCGAATCCGGTTTGACTGAACACACAGCGCCGGATCTAGAGAATCCGTTACGTTAACCTTTGTAACCTGCATATACACTCACCTAAAGAATTATTAGGAACACCATACTAATACGGTGTTGGACCCCCTTTTGCCTTCAGAACTGCCTTAATTCTATGTGGCATTGATTCAACAAGGTGCTGATAGCATTCTTTAGAAATGTTGGCCCATATTGATAGGATAGCATCTTGCAGTTGATGGAGATTTGAGGGATGCACATCCAGGGCACGAAGCTCCTGTTCCACCACATCCCAAAGATGCTCTATTGGGTTGAGATCTGGTGACAGTGGGGGCCATTTTAGTACAGTGAACTCATTGTCATGTTCAAGAAACCATTTTTTCAGTCTTCAACAGTCCAATTTTGGTGAGCTCGTGCAAATTGTAGCCTCTTTTTCCTATTTGTAGTGGAGATGAGTGGTACCTGGTGGGGTCTTCTGCTGTTGTAGCCCATCCGCCTCAAGGTTGTGCGTGTTGTGGTTTCACAAATGCTTTGCTGCATACCTCGGTTGTAACGAGTGGTTATTTCAGTCAACGTTGCTCTTCTATCAGCTTGAATCAGTCGGCCCATTCTCCTCTGACCTCTAGCATCCACAAGGCATTTTTGCCCACAGGACTGCCGCATACTGGATGTTTTTCCCTTTTCACACCATTCTTTGTAAACCGTAGAAATGGTTGTGCGTGAAAATCCCAGTAACTGAGCAGATTGTGAAATACTCAGACCGGCCCGTCTGGCACCAACAACCATGCCACGCTCAAAATTGCTTAAATCACCTTTCTTTCCCATTCTGACATTCAGTTTGGAGTTCAGGAGATTGTCTTGACCAGGACCACAACCCTACATGCATTCAAGCAACTGCCATGTGATTGGTTGACTAGATAATCGCATTAATGAGAAATAGAACAGGTGTTCCTAATAATTCTTTAGGTGAGTGTATATTAGTATTGAACGAATCGAAGGCAAATTGACTTCGATCAATTCAGGAAAATAGATTTGCTACGAAGTTGAATTTCCTTGCGCTTCATGCTAACTGATCTATTTTTCCTGAAATTGCGGTAAAAATAAAAAAAAAACATACTAACCTCATCCATTTGCATGTGAAAAGGTCGCCGCAGCTATCTTTATTGCAGAAACCGTGCAAAATTTTGCGTGGGGTGATGTATAACGGACGTCACCACGCCAGCGCGCTGAACATGCTTGGCGATGTGATCATGATTGGCGTCACCACGTCCACCCAGCGTGATGACATCATCATCATGTCACTGTGCGAGATCAAGATGGCTGTGACAGCCTCTATGTGAGCAAATGGATAAGTTGAGTATTTATTTTGTTATTTTTTTTCCCTGAATAACCCATGAAAGGCCTAAATTGTAGCCTCAGATGCCGCAATCAGCGATGAATGCAGCATCTGAGGAGTTTAATGAATCGCCATTCCCCATCATTGCGCCCACTACATACAAAGAAATGAGCTTGTGACAAAGTAATTAGTCACAAATCAAATTTTTGGGTGAAATTCAGCGAAGCAGACGAATCAAATTTTTCAGAACTTCGCTCATCTCTAATATATATATCAATGGAATTCATAAATCTTTTCTGTGTTGAATAATTTGGGACACCCGGATTGGGAACATAAGTTTAGACAAGGCTTACAGATTTAACTCCAGATCCGGCTCACCCCCAGAGGCCTTTGTCCGGATATAAAAGGTTTCCATGACTTTCTGTTTCCTTGGTAACACTGTGCAAAACCCTTGGGAAAGAAACTTAAAAAGCATGTAAAATACATGAACAACAGTCTAGTCTTATTAAAGGCACAAGTGGCTCTATGTCAGGGGTGCACAACGTTTCCTGGTTGGGGGCCACATTGCCAGACTGAACCAATGACGAGGGCCGAAATTAAAATTTAAAGGTGTATTAACAACTGAAATATTGTACTTATGGCATATTGAACACACATTATATACCATTAATGTCTAGTTACACTTCCAGGACTCCCATCTAATGGGAGAAATACATGAAAAATACATGTGAGCAGCCACAAGACATAGGCATACATGTCTGTTACCAGATGTTTGGGGGCCGCACAGAATGATATCAAGGGCCGCATGTGGCCCCCGGGCCGCAGGTTGTGCACCCCTGCTCTATGTGCTCGATGCTAGAACGAGGGTTTTAGCCAGTGTGGGGACTCGCTCTGGTAGACAGGATTAGCGGACGCAGTATAGAGGCAACAACAAGTTCTTTGGATCAAACGGTTCAGTGTTTTATTCACACTTTAGGCAAGTGACAAAACAAACAGTCATATTCAAACAAAAAGTCACCTTGCAGTGTTGGTGGTAATTCACACCATGTGGCAATTCTGCCTCAAAGAGCCCTTGCTGATAGCAGCACCAACCTGTTTTCAAGCCACACAGGTAGCAAGCCTTTATCCAGACACAAGGCTCCCAGATCCCAATACAGAGAGCTGGATTCTGAGCCCAGCTGCCTATTTAAGGACAGCCAGGTGCTGCCAAAACCCAGACTGGCATTTAAAATCCGGTCCGGTATTTGACCTCCCCTGGCTGTAAATCAGCCCAGCAGCACATGCTGGGAGGAAGATACCTATTTTCCCAGACCAAACCTCTCATTGTGTCACACCAGTCACAAAAACAATTTTATGCAGGCTTTTCTCAGAGATGGCTGCACCCAACGACATCTGAGGAGATGTCATTAAAGGGGTACTCCAGGAATTAAGAAAATTAAAATACTTTAATATCACTTTATTATAAATATATTCCCAAATACTTTTCATTAGTTATGATGGCTCATTTTGCTTAGGGAGCAATCATTAGAAGAGATAAAACGGCCGCCGTCCTATTAGTACACACAAAACCTGTCCTAATCAGATAGCAGGGCAAGTTACTTCAGAACACTGAGGTAAAGAACTGCCTTATCCTACTCTCTGCTCTACTTGTCAGATTATGATGGAGTACAGAGAGGATGGACAGGACAGACTGTGGTAATGTGAGGTTGTGGTAATGGAGACTGAATACAAGAGCTGCTGCTCATTAGCCCCATACCACCCTCCTCTGTGTACCTCATCTCCTCATAGACACCATTTCTAAAGAGATTCATTTTATCAGCTGTATTCAGGATCATAATCTCTGACAGGTAGAGCAGAGAATAGGATGAGGCAGCTCTTTAGCTCAGTTTTCTGAAGTAACTTGAACCTCCTGTGCGATTAGGACAGGTTTTGTGTGGACTAATAGGATGGTGGCCATTTTATTTTCTCTGATGATGAAATCAGTAAACGCAACAGCTTCCCTAGTGCATTTAACAGGACACCATTACATTTATGAAGCCCGAGTGAGGATTAATTATGATAACCATCAGCTCCAGAAGACATATTTCATATAAAAATGTGTCACTTGTGACAAAAGGCACCGTTCACAGTAACTATTTTGTTTTACAGTTTGTCATTCAGTTATATATACTGCTTATTCTGTCTGTGTCTGGGCCCAAATTCACATCAGCCCTATCATGAAGGATGTCATAATGCTAGTAAGAGAGATTACTTATTTTAAAGGGGTTGGTTGATAGCTGACAAAATCTAGCCAAGGCGGGTAGATTACATAAAAAAATATAAATAAATCAATATTCCCCTGCTAAATCATCAGCCATTCCAGTGGCACCGCTATAGTATACCCCTCTCATCTTTGTTTACTTGGCTGTAGCAATGAAGTTCCCGTTCACACACATGACTGCTGCAGCCAGTTACATGCAGTGTCTGTAATCCCTGATCCAGAATGGTTTGGGGTGTTCCTGGGGCATGGCCTGTTTGTCTCTTATTTAACAACTTTAAAGTTGGTATTTACAATGCATTAAAAAAAATATTCAGAATGGGACGCACTAGGAACTTAACCCGTTCTACCCCGAAAGTTTTTTTTGTTTGAGTTTTCGTTTTGCGCTCCCTGCTTTTCCAGAGCCATAACTTTTTTATTTGTCTGTTCACATAGCCATGAGGGCTTGTTTTTTGCAGGACAAGTTGTACTTTCCAAAGCCACCATTTAATATTGCATATGATGTAGTGGGAAGCGGGGAAAAAATTCTAAATGAGGTGAAATTGCAAAAAAAAAAAAAAGCAATTCCAACACCGTTTTACGTTTTTATTTTATTTACGATGTTCGATAAAACTGACCAGTTCCTTTTATTCTGCAGGTCAGTATGAATCCGGCAATACCTTATATGTATAGTTTTTCTTGCGTTTTGATAAAATAATAAAAAAAGTGGGGAAAAAATTAGTTTATTTTTTTGGTTTAATGGGAGTAATGACTGGGATATAACAATACCAGGGTTCTCTCTATATAGGAAAGACAGAAAAGGCAAGAAAGGGGGAGGGGTGGCCCTGTATGTGAAAGATAGCATAAAATCTAAGTTAATACAAGTTAGCGAGAACAATTTAGAGTCAGTTTGGGCTACCTTGCAGCTTGATAATCATACGGTAACTCGTGTAGGTGTGATATATAGACCACCTAGCCAAGTCAAAGAATTAGATGATCTACTAGTTGAGGAAATAGCTAAAGTTAATTGTTTGCCGCGCCCTCAAGCAGCCGCTTGGGCTGCCTTATGATTGAGCCTATCAGATTGGAACAGTTTCAATGGAGTCCAGGAGAAATGGGACTACTTAAAGTGGCACTATTGAAGGCAACAGATAATTGCATTAGGCTCGTCAGTAAAAGCAAAAAAAGGAAGAGACCTTTGTGGTACTCAACAGAAGTTGCCAAAATCATTAAAAACAAAAAGATAGCATTTAGTAATTATAAAAAAAAACAAACGAGGATGACAGGCAAATTTATAAGATTAGGCAGAGAGAGGCCAAACAAGTTATGAGCTTCTAAAGCACAGGCAGAAGAGAAATTAGCTCAGTCAGTGAAAAAAGGCGATAAGACATTCTTCAGATACATCAATGAAAAAAAGGAAACTAAAACAAGGAATTAACAAATTAAAAACAAAAGAAGGAAGGTACATGGAAGAAGATAAAGAACTAGCTGACTGCCTCAATGAATACTTCTTCTGTTCAGTTTTTACAAAGGAAAATGAAGTAAAAGGACCTGTTAGGAAAGAAGAATAATGAATCTTTTGATGCATGTGTCTTTACAGAGGAAGAGGTTCTAAGTCAGCTGTCTAAAATTAATACAAATAAGTCACAGGGGCCTGATGGGATACACCCAAAGCTATTAAAAGAGCTTAGCGGTGAACTAGCAAAACCATTAACAGATTTATTTAAACAATCACTGGTAACAGGAGTCGTCCCAGAAGATTGGAAATTAGCAAATGTGCCCATTCACAAGAAAGGTAGTAGGGAGGAATCGGGCAACTATAGGCCAGTAAGCCTGACATCAATAGTGGGGAAATTAATGGAAACCATACTTAAGGAGAGGATTGTGGAACATCTAAAATCCCATGGATTGAAAGATGAAAAACATCATGGGTTTACTTCAGGGAGATCATGTCAAACTAATCTTATTGATTTTTTTGATTGGGTGACTAAAATAATAGCTGGCGGAGGTGCAGTAGACATCGCTTATCTAGACTTTAGTAAAGCTTTTGATACTGTCCCACATAGAAGGCTTATCAATTCATTGCAGTGTTTAAGCTTTGACTCCCATATTGTTGAATGGATTAGGCAGTGGCTGAGAGACAGACAACAGAGGGTTGCAGTCAATGGAGTATATTCAGACCATGGTATTGTTACCAGTGAGGTACCTGAGGGATCTGTTCTGGCACCCATATTGTTTAATATCTTTATCAGCGAAATTGCAGAAGGCCTCGATGGTAAGGTGTGTCTTTTTGCTGATGACACAAAGATTTGTAACAGAGTTGATGGAGGGATACACCAAATGGAAAAGGATTTAGGAAAACTAGAGGAATGGTCAAAAATCTGGCAACTAAAATTTAATGTTGATAAGTGCAAGATAATGCACCTGGGGCGTAAAAACCCAAGAGCAGAATATAAAATCAGTGATACAGTCCTAACCTCAGTATCTGAGGAAAGGGATTTAGAGGTCATTATTTCAGAAGACTTAAAAGGTAGGCAGACAATGTCATAGAGCAGCAGGAAATGCTAGCAGAATGCTTGGGTGTATAGGGAGAGGCATTACCAGTAGAAAGAGGGAGGTGCTCATGCTGCTCTACAGAGCTCTAGTGAGACTTCATTTGGAGTATTGTGCTCAGTACTGGAGACCATATCTCCAGAAGGATATTGATACTTTGGAGAGAGTTCAGAGAAGAGCTACTAAACTAGTACATGGATTGCAGGATAAAACTTACCAGGAAAGATTAAAGGACCTTAACATGTATAGCTTGGAAGAAAGACGAGACAAAGGGGATATGATAGAAACTTTTAAATACATAAAGGGAATCAACAAGGTAAAAGAGGAGAGAATATTTAAAAGAATAAAAACTGCTAAAAGAGGACATAGTTTTAAATTAGAGGGGCAAAGGTTTAAAAAGAATATCAGGAAGTATTACTTTACTGAGAGAGTGGATGCATGGAATAGCCTTCCTGCAGAAGTGGTAGCTACAAATACAGTGAAGAAGTTTAAGCATGCATGGGATAGGCATAAGGCCATCCTTCATATAAGATAGGGCCAAGGGCTATTCATAGTATTCAGTATATTGGGCAGACTAGATGGGCCAAATGGTTCTTATCTGCCGACACATTCTATGTTTCTATTGTGAATGGTGGATCCTGTCTTATCTGTACACAGAGGTGATATAATTTACAGGCAGGATTAGAACGAGGATAAGCAGTTAACTGCAGTAAAGTGATCTGTACAGACCAAGATGTTATTATGAGGCTTAGTGGCCAGTGAGATATAGATATAGATATATATACACTGCTCAAAAAAATAAAGGGAACACTTAAACAACAGAATGTAACTCCAAGTCAATCACACTTCTGTGAAATCAAACTGTCCACTTAGGAAGCAACACTGAGTGACAATCAATTTCACATGCTGTTGTGCAAATGGGATAGACAACAGGTGGAAATTATAGGCAATTAGCAAGACACCCCCAATAAAGGAGTGGTTCTGCAGGTGGTGACCTGACCACTTCTCAGTTCCTATGTTTCCTGGCTGATGTTTTGGTCACTTTTGAATGCTGCCGGTGCTTTCACTCTAGTGGTAGCATGAGACGGAGTCTACAACCCACACAAGTGGCTCAGGTACTGCAGCTTATCCAGGATGGCACATCAATGCGAGCTGTGGCAAGAAGGTTTGCTGTGTCTGTCAGCGTAGTGTCCAGAGCATGGAGGCGCTACCAGGAGACAGGCCAGTACATCAGGAGACGTGGAGGAGGCCGTAGGAGGGCAACAACCCAGCAGCAGGACCGCTACCTCAGCCTTTGTGCAAGGAGGAACAGGAGGAGCACTGCCAGAGCCCTGCAAAATGATCTTCAGTAGGCCACAAATGTGCATGTGTCTGCTCAAACGGTCAGAAACAGACTCCATGAGGGTGATATGAGGGCCCAACGTCCACAGGTGGGGGTTGTGCTTACAGCCCAACACCGTGCAGGACGTTTGGCATTTGCCAGAAAACACCAAGATTGGCAAATTCGCCACTGGCGCCCTGTGCTCTTCACAGATGAAAGCAGGTTCACACTGAGCACATGTGACAGACGTGACAGAGTCTGGAGACGCCGTGGAGAACGTTCTGCTGCCTGCAACATCCTCCAGCATGACCGGTTTGGCATTAGGTCAGTAATGGTGTGGGGTGGCATTTCTTTGGAGGGCTCTGTGCTCGCCAGAGGTAGCCTGACTGCCATTAGGTACAGAGATTAGATCCTCAGACCCCTTGTGAGACCATATGCTGGTGCGGTTGGCCCTGGGTTCCTCCCAATGCAAGACAATGCTAGACCTCATGTGGCTGGAGTGTGTCAGCAGTTCCTGCAAGACGAAGGCATTGATGCTATGGACTGGCCCGCCCGTTCCCCAGACCTGAATCCAATTGAGCACATCTGGGACATCATGTCTCGCTCTATCCACCAACGTCACGTTGCACCACAGACTGTCCAGGAGTTGGCAGATGCTTTAGTCCAGGTCTGGGAGGAGATCCCTCAGGAGACCGTCCGCCACCTCATCAGGAGCATGCACAGGCGTTGTAGGGAGGTCATACAGGCACGTGGAGGCCACACACACTATTGAGCCTCATTTTGACTTGTTTTAAAGGACATTACATCAAAGTTGGATCAGCCTGTAGTGTTTTTCCACTTTAATTTTGAGGGTGACTCCAAATCCAGACCTCCATGGGTTAAAAAATTTGATTTCCATTTTTTTTTTTTGTGTGATTTTGTTGTCAGCACATTCAACTATGTAAAGAACAAATTATTTCAGAACAATAATTAATTCAGATGTAGGATGTGTTATTTTTGTGTTCCCTTTATTTTTTTGAGCAGTGTGTGTATATATATATATATATATATATATATATATATTAGGGCTGCAACGATTAATCGATGTAATCGATTATAATCGATAACTGGATTCGTTGTCGACGAATCCATTTATCGAAGAATCGCCGATTCGCTGCTATGCAGGCGGGCACCGGGCGGGCGTTTTACTTTAAGTCACTGCATCTTTATTTTACCTTACAATCGTGACGCTCCAGTAACAACTCTGCAGGCAGAGCGGAGGGCGGCGTAATGTCACTTACTCACGTGACGCGCCTGCTCCGCCTCCTTCATTCATTAACCACTTCAGCCCCCAGTGCTTAAACACCCTGAAAGACCAGGCCACTTTTTACACTTCTGACCTACACTACTTTCACCGTTTATTGCTCGGTCATGCAACTTACCACCCAAATGAATTTTACCTCCTTTTCTTCTCACTAATAGAGCTTTCATTTGGTGGTATTTCATTGCTGCTAACATTTTTACTTTTATTGTTATTAATCGAAATTTAACGATTTTTTTGCAGAAAAATGACATTTTTCACTTTCAGTTGTAAAATTTTGCAAAAAAAACGAGATCCATATAGAAATTTTGCTCTAAATTTATTGTTCTACATGTCTTTGATAAAAAAAAATTTTTTGGGTAAAAAAAAAAATGGTTTGGGTAAAAGTTATAGCGTTTACAAACTATGGTACAAAAATGTGAATTTCCGCTTTTTGAAGCAGCTCTGACTTTCTGAGCACCTGTCATGTTTCCTGAGGTTCTACAATGGCCAGACAGTACAAACACCCCACAAATGACCCCATTTCGGAAAGTACACACCCTAAGGTATTCGCTGATGGGCATAGTGAGTTCATAGAACTTTTTATTTTTTGTCACAAGTTAGCGGAAAATGATGATTTTTTTTTTTTTTTTTTTTCTTACAAAGTCTCATATTCCACTAACTTGTGACAAAAAATAAAAACTTCTATGAACTCACTATGCCCATCACGAAATACCTTGGGGTCTCTTCTTTCCAAAATGGGGTCACTTGTGGGGTAGTTATACTGCCCTGGCATTTTAGGGGCCCAAATGTGTGGTAAGGAGTTTGAAATCAAATTCTGTAAAAAATGACCTGTGAAATCCGAAAGGTGCTCTTTGGAATATGGGCCCCTTTGCCCACCTAGGCTGCAAAAAAGTGTCACACATCTGGTATCTCTGTATTCAGGAGAAGTTGAGGAATGTGTTTTGGGGTGTCTTTTTACATATACCCATGCTGGGTGAGATAAATATCTTGGTCAAATGCCAACTTTGTATAAAAAAATGGGAAAAGTTGTCTTTTGCCAAGATATTTCTCTCACCCAGCATGGGTATATGTAAAATGACACCCCAAAACACATTCCCCACCTTCTCCTGAGTACGGCAATACCAGATGTGTGACACTTTTTTGCAGCCTAGGTGGGCAAAGGGGCCCATATTCCAAAGAGCACCTTTCGGATTTCACAGGTCATTTTTTACAGAATTTGATTTCAAACTCCTTACCACACATTTGGGCCCCTAAAATGCCAGGGCAGTATAACTACCCCACAAGTGACCCCATTTTGGAAAGAAGAGACCCCAAGGTATTCGCTGATGGGCATAGTGAGTTCATGGAAGTTTTTATTTTTTGTCACAAGTTAGTGGAATATGAGACTTTGTATGAAAAAAAAAAAATCAGCATTTTCCACTAACTTGTGACAAAAAATAAAAAATTCTAGGAACTCGCCATGCCCCTCACGGAATACCTTGGGGTGTCTTCTTTCCAAAATGGGGTCACTTGTGGGGTAGTTATACTGCCCTGGCATTTTCCAGGGGCCCTAATGTGTGGTAAGTAGGTAAATGACCTGTGAAATCCTAAAGGTGCTCTTTGGAATGTGGGCCCCTTTGCCCACCTAGGCTGCAAAAAAGTGTCACACATGTGGTATCGCCGTATTCAGGAGAAGTTGGGGAATGTGTTTTGGGCTGTCATTTTACATATACCCTTGCTGGGTGAGAGAAATATCTTGGCAAAAGACAACTTTTCCCATTTTTTTATACAAAGTTGGCATTTGACCAAGATATTTCTCTCACCCAGCATGGGTATATGTAAAATGACACCCCAAAACACATTTCCCAACTTCTCCTGAGTACGGCGATACCAGATGTGTGACACTTTTTTGCAGCCTAGATGCGCAAAGGTGCCCAAATTCCTTTTAGGAGGGCATTTTTAGACATTTGGATACCAGACTTCTTCTCACGCTTTGGGGCCCCTAGAATGCCAGGGCAGTATAAATACCCCACATGTGACCCCATTTTGGAAAGAAGACACCCCAAGGTATTCAATGAGGGGCATGGCGAGTTCATAGAAATTTTTTTTTTTTGGCACAAGTTAGCGGAAATTGATATTTTTAATTTTTTTCTCACAAAGTCTCCCGTTCCGCTAACTTGGGACAAAAATTTCAATCTTTCATGGACTCAATATGCCCCTCACAGAATACCTGGGGGTGTCTTCTTTCCGAAATGGGGTCACATGTGGGGTATTTATACTGCCCTGGCATTCTAGGGGCCCTAAAGCGTGAGAAGAAGTCTGGAATATAAATGTCTAAAAAATTTTACGCATTTGGTTTCCGTGAGGGGTATGCTGAGTTCATGTGAGATTTTATTTTTTGACACAAGTTAGTGGAATATGAGACTTTGTAAGAAAAAAAAAATAATAATTCCGCTAACTTGGGCCAAAAAAAATGTCTGAATGGAGCCTTACAGAGGGGTGATCAATGACAGGGGGGTGATCAATGACAGGGGGGTAATCAATGACAGGGGGGTTGATCAATGACAGGGGGGTAATCAATGACAGGGGGGTAATCAATGACAGGGGGGTAATCAATGACAGGGGGGTAATCAATGACAGGGGGGTAATCAATGACAGGGGGGTAATCAATGACAGGGGGGTGATCAGGGAGTCTATATGGGGTGATCACCACAGTCATTGATCACGCCCCTGTAAGGCTTCATTCAGACGTCCGGATGCGTTTTGCGGATCCGATCCATCTATCAGTGGATCCGTAAAAATCATGCGGACGTCTGAATGGAGCTTTACAGGGGGGTAATCAATGACAGGGGGGTGATCAGGGAGTCTATATGGGGTGATCACCACAGTCATTGATCACGCCCCTGTAAGGCTTCATTCAGACGTCCGGATGCGTTTTGCGGATCCGATCCATCTATCAGTGGATCCGTAAAAATCATGCAGACGTCTGAATGGAGCTTTACAGGGGGGTAATCAATGACAGGGGGGTGATCACCACAGTCATTGATCATGCCCCTGTAAGGCTTCATTCAGACGTCCGGATGCGTTTTGCGGATCCGATCCATCTATCAGTGCATCCGTAAAAATCATGCGGACATCTGAATGGAGCTTTACAGGGGGGTGATCAGGGAGTCTATATGGGGTGATCACCACAGTCATTGATCATGCCCCTGTAAGGCTTCATTCAGACGTCCGGATGCGTTTTGCGGATCCGATCCATCTATCAGTGCATCCGTAAAAATCATGCGGACATCTGAATGGAGCTTTACAGGGGGGTGATCAGGGAGTCTATATGGGGTGATCACCACAGTCATTGATCATGCCCCTGTAAGGCTTTATTCAGACGTCCGGATGCGTTTTGCGGATCCGATCCATCTATCAGTGGATCCGTAAAAATCATGCGGACGTCTGAATGGAGCTTTACAGGGGGGTAATCAATGACAGGGGGGTAATCAATGACAGGGGGGTGATCACCACAGTCATTGATCACGCCCCTGTAAGGCTTGATTCAGACGTCCGGATGCGTTTTGCGGATCCGATCCATCTATCAGTGGATCCGTAAAAATCATGCGGACGTCTGAATGGAGCTTTACAGGGGGGTAATCAATGACAGGGGGGTAATCAATGACAGGGGGGTGATCAGGGAGTCTATATGGGGTGATCAGTGGTGATCAGGGGCCAATAAGGGGTTAATAAGTGACGGGGGGGGGGGGGTGTAGTGTAGTGTAGTGGTGCTTGGTGCTACTTTACTGAGCTACCTGTGTCCTCTGGTGGTCGATCCAAACAAAGGGGACCACCAGAGGACCAGGTAGCAGGTATATTAGACGCTGTTATCAAAACAGCGTCTAATATACCTGTTAGGGGTTAAAAAAATCACATCTCCAGCCTGCCAGCGAACGATCGCCGCTGGCAGGCTGGAGATCAACTCTCTTACCTTCCGTTCCTGTGAGCGCGCGCGCCTGTGTGCGCGCGTTCACAGGAAATCTCGGCTCACGCGAGATGACTATTGGCGTTAGCGTAGCCTGGGGGAGCCGCCGCAATGACGCCTTTCGGCGTTAGCGTGGCGGCAAGCGGTTAAAGCTGGCAGTCTGCAGTTAACCACCTCAGCCCCCTTAGCTTAAACACCCTTCATGACCAGGCCACTTTTTACACTTCTGCACTACACTACTTTCACCGTTTATTGCTCGGTCATGCAACTTACCACCCAAATGAATTTTACCTCCTTTTCTTCTCACTAATAGAGCTTTCATTTGGTGGTATTTCATTGCTGCTGACATTTTTTGTTATTAATCGATATTTAACGATTTTTTTGCAAAAAAATGAAATTTTTCACTTTCAGTTGTAAAATTTAGCAAAAAAAACGACATCTATATATAAATTTTTCTCTAAATTTATTGTTCTACATGTCTTTGATGAAAAAAAAAATGTTTGGGTAAAAAATGAAATGGTTTGGGTAAAAGTTATAGCGTTTACAAACTATGGTACAAAAATGTGAATTTCCGCTTTTTGAAGCAGCTCTGACTTTCTGAGCACCTGTCATGTTTCCTGAGGTTCTACAATGGCCAGACAGTACAAACACCCCACAAATGACCCCATTTCGGAAAGTAGACACCCTAAGGTATTCGCTGATGGGCATAGTGAGTTGATAGAACTTTTTATTTTTTGTCACAACTTAGCGGAAAATTATGATTTTCTATTTTATTTTTTCTTACAAAGTCTCATATTCCACTAACTTGTGTTTTGGGGTGTCATTTTACATATACCCATGCTGGGCGAGATAAATATCTTGGTCAAATGCCAACTTTGTATAAAAAAAAAAAATGGGAAAAGTTGTCTTTTGCCAAGATATTTCTCTCACCCAGCATGGGTATATGTAAAATGACACCCCAAAACACATTGCCCAACTTCTCCTGAGTACGGCAATACCACATGTGTGACACTTTTTTGCAGCCTAGGTGGGCAAAGGGGCCCACATTCCAAAGAGCACCTTTAGGATGTCACCGGCCATTTTTTACAGATTTTGATTTCAAACTACTTACCACACTTTAGGGCCCCTAGAATGCCAGGGCAGTATAACTACCCCACAAGTGACCCTATTTTGGAAAGAAGACATCCCAAGGTATTTCGTGATGGGCATAGTGAGTTCATGGAAGTTTTTATTTTTTGTCACAAGTTAGTGGAATATGAGACTTTGTAAGAAAAAATAAAAATAAAATAAAAAATCATCATTTTCCGCTAACTTGTGACAAGAAATAAAAAATTCTAGGAACTCGCCATGCCCCTCACGGAATACCTTGGGGTGTCTTCTTTCTAAAATGGGGTCACTTGTGGGGTAGTTTTACTGCCCTGGCATTTTAGGGGCCCAGATGCGTGAGAAGTAGTTTGAAATCAAAATCTGTAAAAAATGCCCTGTGAAATCCGAAAGGTGCTCTTTGGAATGTGGGCCCCTTTGCCCACCTAGGCTGCAAAAAAAGTGTCACACATGTGGTATTGCCGTACTCAGGGGAAGTTGGGCAATGTGTTTTGGGGTGTCATTTTACATATACCCATGCTGGGTGAGGGAAATATCTCGGCAAAAGACAACTTTTCCCATTTTTTTATACAAAGTTGGCATTTGACCAAGATATTTCTCTCACCCAGCATGGGTATATGTAAAATGACACCCCAAAACACATTCCCCAACTTCTCCTGAGTACGGCGATACCACATGTGTGACACTTTTTTGCAGCCTAGATGCGCAAAGGTGCCCAAATTCCTTTTAGGAGGGCATTTTTAGACATTTGGATCACAGACTTCTTCTCACGCTTTAGGGCCCCTAAAAAGCCAGGGCAGTATAAATACCCCACATGTGACCCCATTTTGGAAAGAAGACACCCCAAGGTATTCAATGAGGGGCATGGCGAGTTCATAGAAAAAAAAAAAATTTGGCACAAGTTAGCGGAAATTGATTTTCCGCTAACTTGAGACAAAAATTTCAATCTTTCATGGACTCAATATGCCCCTCAGCGAATACCTTGGGGTGTCTTCTTTCCAAAATGGTGTTATTTGTGGGGTGTTTGTACTGCCCTGGCATTTGAGGGTCTCCGCAATCATTACATGTATGCCCAGCATTAGGAGTTTCTGCTATTCTCCTTATATTGAGCATACGGGTAATGAGATTTTTTTTTTCCGTTCAGCCTCTGGGCTGAAAGAAAAAATGAACGGCACAGATTTCTTCATTCGCATCGATCAATGTGGATGAAAAAATCTCTGCCAAAAAAAAAAAAAAGGAGGGGAAAGGCGTCTGCCAGGACATAGGAGCTCCGCCCAACATCCATACCCACTTAGCCCGTATGCCCTGGCAAACCAGATTTCTCCATTCACATCAATCATTGCCTGGATTTTTTTTTTTTTTTATATATACACTGCTCAAAAAAATAAAGGGAACACTTAAACAACACAATGTAACTCCAAGTCAATCACACTTCTGTGAAATCAAGCTGTCCACTTAGGAAGCAACACTGAGTGACAATCAATTTCACATGCTGTTGTGCAAATGGGATAGACAACAGGTGGAAATTATAGCCAATTAGCAAGACACCCCCAATAAAGGAATGGTTCTGCAGGTGGTAACCACAGACCACTTCTCAGTTCCTATGCTTCCTGGCTGATGTTTTGGTCACTTTTGAATGCTGGTGGTGCTTTCACTCTAGTGGTAGCATGAGACGGAGTCTACAACCCACACAAGTGGCCCAGGTAGTGCAGCTTATCCAGGATGGCACATCAATGCGAGCTGTGGCAAGAAGGTTTGCTGTGTCTGTCAGCGTAGTGTCCAGAGCATGGAGGCGCTACCAGGAGACAGGCCAGTACATCAGGAGATGTGTAGGAGGGCAACAACCCAGCAGCAGGACCGCTAGCTCCGCCTTTGTGCAAGGAGGAAAAGGAGGAGCACTGCCAGAGCCCTGCAAAATGACCTCCAGCAAGCCACAAATGTGGATGTGTCTGATCAAACGGTCAGAAACAGACTCCATGAGGGTGATATGAGGGCCCAACGTCCACAGGTGGGGGTTGTGCTTACAGCCCAACACCGTGCAGGACGTTTGGCATTTGCCAGAGAACACCAAGATTGGCAAATTCGCCACTGGCGCCCTGTGCTCTTCACAGATGAAAGCAGGTTCACACTGAGCACATGTGACAGACGTGACAGAGTCTGGAGACGCCGTGGATGACGTTCTGCTGCCTGCAACATCCTCCAGCATGACCGGTTTGGCATTGGGTCAGTAATGGTGTGGGGTGGCATTTCTTTGGAGGGCCGCACAGCCCTCCATGTGCTCGCCAGAGGTAGCCTGACTGCCATTAGGTACCGAGATGAGATCCTCAGACCCCTTGTGAGACCATATGCTGGTGCGGTTGGCCCTGGGTTCCTCCTAATGCAAGACAATGCTAGACCTCATGTGGCTGGAGTGTGTCAGCAGTTCCTGCAAGACGAAGGCATTGATGCTATGGACTGGCCCGCCCGTTCCCCAGACCTGAATCCAATTGAGCACATCTGGGACATCATGTCTCGCTCTATCCACCAACGTCACGTTGCACCACAGACTGTCCAGGAGTTGGCAGATGCTTTAGTCCAGGTCTGGGAGGAGATCCCTCAGGAGACCGTCCGCCACCTCATCAGGAGCATGCACAGGCATTGTAAGGAGGTCATACAGGCACGTGGAGGCCACACACACTACTGAGCCTCATTTTGACTTGTTTTAAGGACATTACATCAAAGTGGGATCAGCCTGTAGTGTGTTTTTCCACTTTAATTTTGAGTGTGACTCCAAATCCAGACCTCCATGGGGTAAAAAATTTGATTTCCATTTTTTTATTTTTGTGTGATTTTGTTGTCAGCACATTCAACTATGTAAAGAACAAAGTATTTCAGAAAAATATTTAATTAATTCAGATCTAGGATGTGTTATTTTTGTGTTACCTTTATTTTTTTGAGCAGTGTATATACAAAGTGTTTACCAAAGCATATGAACACCGCCGCCTCCTCAGCTCATATGCCTCGGCAAACGTATCTTTTACTGCAGAGGAGAAATCTCGTCTTGCAGCGCCGCATACACCGACTTGTGTGTAATCTGACAGCAGCGCAATGCTTCTGTCAGAATGCACATCAGTGCTGCAGCTAGTTGATCGGTTGGTCCACCTGGAAGGTAAAAAAAAACAAAACAAAAAAGAAAAAACCAGGCCGCAACGCAATAAATTTTATTAACTTTATAATAACTTTTGAACAGAACATATAAACTTTATTTAACTTTTTGAACTGAAAGTTAACTTTTTTGCTTACTGGTGTTTTTTTTGTTTTTTTTTACCTTTTATAGGACAAACCTCTCCTTCCCCATGGGACAATGTGCAAAGCGCAAATCGCCCAAAGATGTGGCGAAGTACATTATGCACTTTATCCCAGATGAAAGGAGAGGTTTGCAGCAGCTGTGAGAGAAAGGGCCCTAAGAGCCCTGTGTGCCTGTCCTGTGAGATGCAATCCCTATGCTAAGTGTACCTGTGTGTGGTACTTCCGGAAACACTCTCCAAAGCATAGGGCAGGGTGGTCAGGGCAGTCAGGACAGAAATAGCGGGTGTCACGCCTTATTCCACTCCTGCTACAGACACCACATCTTTTTCGGGGTGACGGTTGGGTTGAGGTACCGGCAACGACACTGGGGAAATGTCGCTCGTGTAGACGGCTAACTACACTGGTGGATGGGGCCACGGAACCTTCTGGATACAGGAGGTTCTCGATGATCTCTTCCTGAAATTTGAGGAAGGATCGTGTTCTCCCAGCCTTACTGTAGGAGGACAAAACTATTATATGCAGCCAATTGAATTAAATATACAGATACCTTCTTATACCAGCGTCTGGTGCATCGGGAAACTAAATACGGAGACAACATCTGGTCATTGAAGTCCACCCCTCCCATGAGCAAATTATAGTCGTGGACACAGAGGGGCTTTTTAATGACACGGGTTGCTCACTCAATTTGTATTGTCGTGTCTGCGTGAATGGAGGAGAGCATGTAAACGTCACGCTTGTCTCTCCATTTCACCGCGAGCAGTTCTTCGTTACACAAGGCAGCCCTCTGCCCCCTTGCAAGACGGTGGTAACGAGTTGTTGGGGGAAGCCCACGCGACTAGTTTGCGCGGTGCCACAGCAGCCAATCTGTTCTAGGAACAAATGCCTGAAGAGGGGCACACTTGTGTAGGAATTGTCCACATAAAGATGGTACCCCTTGCCAAATAAGGGTGACACCAAGTCCCAGACTGTCTTCCCACTGCTCCCCAGGTAGTCAGGGCAACCGACCGGCTCCAGGGTCTGATCTTTTCCCTCATAGATCCGAAATTTGTGGGTATAGCCTGTGGCCCTTTCACAGAGCTTATACAATTTGACCCCATACCGGGTGCGCTTGCTTGGGATGTATTGTTTGAAGCCAAGGCGCCCGGTAAAATGTATTAGGGACTCGTCTACGCAGATGTTTTGCTCAGGGGTATACAAATCTGCAAATTTCTGGTTGAAGTGGTCTATGAGGGGCCGAATTTTGTGGAGCCGGTCAAAAGCTGGGTGGCCTCTGGGACGGGAGGTGGTGTTGTCGCTAAAGTGCAGGAAATGCAGGATGGCCTCAAATCGTGCCCTGGACATAGCAGCAGAGAACATGGGCATGTGATGAATCGGGTTCATGGACCAATATGACCGCAATTTATGCTTTTTGGTTAGACCCATGTTCAGGAGAAGGCCCAGAAATTTTTTTAATTCGGAAACTTGGACTGGTTTCCACCGGAAAGGCTGGGCATAAAAGCTTCCCGGGTTGGCGGCTATAAATTGAGTGGCATACCGATTTGTTTCTGCCACGACTAAGTCCAAGAGCTTCGCAGTCAAGAACAGCTCAAAAAATCCCAGGGCCGAACCGATCTGAGCTGTCTCAACCCGAACTCCAGACTGGGCGGTGAAAGGGGGAACTACAGGTGCGGCTGAAGTTGGGGACTGCCAATCAGGATTTGCCAGCACCTCAGGGACTCCAGGGGGTCTACGGGCCTGTCTGTGCGGTGGCTGCGACGGGGTAACTATTGCACGTGCCATCGTACCAGCTTCAACTGCCCTTCTGGTGCTCACCACTTCACCATGTTGTACGGCAGTGCTGGTACTAGGTCCAGGGAGGGCTGCGCTGCTGGTGTATGCCTCACCACGTGATCCGAAAGCGTCAGCCCCACTCTGCTGCTCTTGAAGCGGATCCTGCGCAACCTGTGGTCTAGCGACACGGGGCCGGGTACGCCTGGTGCTATCAGGGACCTCAACCTCCTCGTCCGTACTTTGGGTCAGACTGCCACTGCTTTCTACAGGTTCATATTCTGACCTGCTAGATTCGTCAGATGAGGGTTCCCATTCCTCATCCGACTGGGTCAGAAGCCTGTAGGCCTCTTCAGAAGAATACCCCCTGTTTGACATTTGGACTACTAAATTTAGGGGTATTCCCTGAGACTACCTAAGAAAAAAAGCAAGCCTATCTTACAAAGGGGAGGCTAGCGAAGTACTGGAGGCCGTTGCGATTGATAAAAAAATATCAAAACTGATTTTTATCGCCGCAGCGCTTGGAAAGTGATTGTGCAGTGTTCAAAAAAATTAAAAAAATTTGTCACTGCGGCGGGGCGGGCGTGGGTGGGTGAACGCACGTGTGGGCGACCGATCAGGCAAACACTGCGTTTTGGGTGGAGGGCGAGCTAAGGTGACACTAATACTATTATAGATCTGACTGTGATCAGTTTTGATCACTTACAGATACTATAAAAGTACAAATGCTGATTAGCGATACGCTAATCAGCGAATCAGTGACTGCGGTGCGGTGGGCTGGGCGCTAACTGACGCTAAGCTACCTAACCAAGGGACCTAAATTATCCTAAAACATATCAGTCAATACCAGTGGGAAAAAAAAGTGACAGTTTACACTGATCACTTTTTTCCTTTCACTAGGTGATTGATAGGGGCGATCAAGGGGTGATCAAGGGGTTAATTGGGGTAATGGGGGGTGATCTGGGGCTAAGTGTAGTGTTGGTGGGTACTCACAGTGATGTCTGCTCCTCTGCTGGAACCAACCAACGAAAAGGACCAGCAGAGGAGCAGAGAAGCCATTTAACACATCATATTTACAAATATAATGTGTTAACTGGCTTCTGATTAGATTTTTTAAAAATCATCAGCTTGCCAGCGACGATCATTTGCTGGCAAGCTGATGACGTGACCCCCTCTAACCTTTGCCGGCCCGCGATGCGCATGCGCGGGCCGGCTTTGAGCGAAATCTCGCGTCTCGCGAGATGACGCATATATGCGTGACTGTGCGCAGAGATGCCGCCTCCGGAACGTGATCCTGCGTTAGGCGGTCCGGAGGCGGTTAAAGCACATCTTGTTCGTTTCATTTCAAATACATTGTGGTGGTGTATAGAGCCATAAATGTTAAAATTGTGTCGATGTCCCAATATTTATGGACCTGACATTATATATATATATATATATATATATATATATATATATACACACATACATACAGTTGCAAGAAAAAGTATGTGAACCCTTTGGAATGATATGGATTTCTGCACAAATCAGTCATAACATGTGATCTGATCTTCATCTAAGTCACAATAATAGACAATCACAGTCTGCTTAAACCAGTGGTGCCCAACCATTTTTTGTCTGAGGGCCGCACTAGACTTGGTATAGATTTCGCGAGCCGGAACCACGTAGCTTTGCCAGAAAGAAATGCAAACGCTGTGAGGGGGCACGTGTGAGCATTACTACTGTGAAGAGGGCACATATCTGGCATAACTACTGTGAGGAGGGCACATATCAGGGTATAACTACTGTGAGGAGGGCACATATCAGGGTATAACTACTGTGAGGAGGGCACATATCAGGGTATAACTACTGTGAGCTGTGAGGAGGGCACATATCCGGGCATAACTACTGTGAGGGGGCACGAGTGAGTATAACTACTGTGAAGAGGGCACATATCTGGCATAACAACTGGGAGGGGGCACATATCTGGGCATAACTACTGTGAGGGGGCATGTGTGAGCATTACGTCTGTGAAGAGGGCACATATCTTGGCATTATTACTGTGAGGGGGAATTTGATGTATACATGTGTGTAATGTATGGAGTATGTGATGATCACACACTGCACTACATACATTACACACATGTATACATCACATACTGCGCTGTCATCTTCTTCTGCAGGTCTACCTTGATGTCTGGTCTTTAGGCTTCAGTCAGTTCCTCCACTGCCATGCTTGCACCGTGTGCCCGACACCACCAGGAGCTGGCCCCTCCTCCTTTCATCTCCCGCCGGCTTCTCCTACAGCAGGGCGCTATATCGCTCCAGTGCCCGCCCAATCTTAACAATCTGGGGCGTAGCTAGAAATGACTGGGCCCCATAGCAAAAAAATTTATGGCCCCCCCCCCTCCCGGATCTCCCACCCCCACATACCTATCAGACCTCCCACCTCTCCAGAGCTCCCACCCAAACACCCCTCCAGGACCTCACACCCCAACATCCCCACAGCCCTCTCTAGATCCCCCCCTTCAGTGTCGTCCACAGATATCCCCCCCTTCAGTGTCGTCCACAGATATCCCCCCCTTCAGTGTCGTCCACAGATATCCCCCCCTTCAGTGTCGTCCACAGATATCCCCCCCTTCAGTGTCGTCCACAGATATCCCCCCCTTCAGTGTCGTCCACAGATATCCCCCCCTTCAGTGTCGTCCACAGATATCCCCCCCCTTCAGTGTCGTCCACAGATATCCCCCCCTTCAGTGTCGTCCACAGATATCCCCCCCTTCAGTGTCGTCCACAGATATCCCCCCCCCTTCAGTGTCGTCCACAGATATCCCCCCCCTTCAGTGTCGTCCACAGATATCCCCCCCTTAAGTGCCGTCCACAGATATCCCCCCCCACCCAGAGCCGCTTCCTAGCTAATTTATTCACTGCACTAGCCTCTGTGAAATTAAAGAGAAGCGCCGTAATCTCGCACAGGCGCACTGGCAGAGACGGTGCATGCGCACTTCGATGCCTCTGCCAGTGCGCCTGTGCGAGATCACGGTGCTTCTCTTCAATTTCACAGAGGCAAGTGCAGTGAATAAATTAGCTAGGAGGCGGCGCTGGGCGGGGAGATTGCAGGCACAGGCAGCATTGCTTTGCTGCCTGTGCCGTTCGCAGTGCATCCTGTTCTAGTGCGCTGATAAAGTCCGGTCACTGCGCGGGCCACATGACACGGCTTTGCGGGCCGTAGGTTGGGCATCACTGGCTTAAACTAATAACACACAAAGAATTAAATGTTACCATGTTTTTATTGAACACACCATGTAAACATTCACAGTGCAGGTGGAAAAGGTATGTGAACCCTTGGGTTTAATAACTGGTTGAACCTCCTTTGGCAGCAATAACTTCAACCAAACGTTTCTTGTAGTTGCAGATCAGACATGCACAACTGTCAGGAGTAATTCTTGACCATTCCTCTTTACAGAACTGTTTCAGTTCAGCAATATTCTTGGGATGTCTGGTGTGAATTGCTTTCTTGAGGTCATGCCACAGCATCTCAATCGGGTTGAGGTCAGGACTCTGACTGGGCCACTCCAGAAGGCGTATTTTCTTCTGTTTAAGCCATTCTGTTGTTGATTTACTTCTATGCTTTAGGTCGTTGTCCTGTTGCAACACCCATCTTCTGTTTAGCTTCAGCTGGTGGACAGATGGCCTTAAGTTCTCCTGCAAAATGTCTTGATAAACTTCGGAATTCATTTTTCCTTCGATGATAGCAATCCGTCTAGGCCCTGACGCAGCAAAGCAGCCCCAAACCATGATGCCCCCACCACCATACTTCACAGTTGGGATGAGGTTTTGATGTTGGTGTGCTGTGCCTCTTTTTCTCCACACATAGTGTTGTGTGTTTATTCCAAACAACTCAACTTTGGTTTCATCTGTCCACAGAATATTTTGCCAGTACTGCTGTGGAACATCCAGGTGCTCTTGTGCAAACTAAACGTGCAGCAATGTTTTTGCAGCAGTTGGACAGCAGTGGCATCCTCTGTGGTATCCTCCCATTAAATCCATTCTTGTTTAGTGTTTTATGTTTCGTAGATTCCCTAACAGGGATGTTAGCACACGCCAGAGACTTTTGTAAGTCTTTAGCTGACACTCTAGGATTCTTCTTCACCTCATTGAGCAGTCTGCGCTGTGCTCTTGTAGCCCTCTTTACAGGACGGCAAATCCTAGGGAGAGTAGCAGCAGTGCTGAACTTTCTCCATTTATAGACAATTTGTCTTACCGTGGACTGATGAACAGCAAGGCTTTTAGAGATACTTTTATAACCCTTTCCAGCTTTATGCAAGTCAACAATTCTTAATCGTAGGTCTTCTGAGAGCTCTTTTGAGCGAGGCATCATTCACATCAGTTAATGCTTCTTGTGAAAAGCAAACCCAGAACTGGTGTGTGGTTTTTATAGGGCAGCTGTAACCCACAACTCCAATCTCATCTCATTGATTGGACTCCAGTTGGCTGACACCTCACTCCAATTAGCTCTTGGAGATGTCATTAGTCTAGGGGTTCACATACTTTTTCACATACTTTTTCTACTCTCCCTAGGAGTGGCCGTCCTGTAAAGAGGACTACAAGAGCACAGCGCAGACTGCTCAATGAGGTGAAGAAGAATCCTAGAGTGTCAGCTAAAGACTTACAAAAGTCTCTGGCATATGCTAACATCCCTGTTAGCGAATCTACGAAACATAAAACACTAAACAAGAATGGATTTAATGGGAGGATACCACAGAGGATGCCACTGCTGTCCAACTGCTGCAAAAACATTGCTGCACGTTTAGTTTGCACAAGAGCACCTGGATGTTCCACAGCAGTACTGGCAAAATATTCTGTGGACAGATGAAACCAAAGTTGAGTTGTTTGAAATAAACACACAACACTATGTGTGGAGAAAAAGAGGCACAGCACCTGCACTGTGAATGTTTACATGGTGTGTTCAATAACAACATGGTAACATTTAATTCTTTGTGTGTTATTAGTTTAAGCAGACTGTGATCGTCTATTGTTGTGACTTAGATGAAGATCAGATCACATTTTATGACCAATTTGTGCAGAAATCCATATCATTCCAAAGGGTTCACATACTTTTTCTTGCAACTGTATATTTATTTAGATATATAGTTATTAACATGGAATTAAAAATAACATCATCAACAATTCTTTAACCCCTAGAGGACCATCTCTGTACGTGTACACTGATGCCGGTGTATTAACCCCTTGTATGCCACCGTCAAAGCTGACCACAGCATGCAGAGGGTCTGGGTGCCCTCCGCATCTCCATCAGGTCACCGCGCTGCAGTGACGGCGCCCCCATGGCAGAGAAGGCAGCCTGATGCCTTAGGCATCGGGGCTTGCCTTCTACAGAAGCCTGTGAGATCCAGCCCCTTAGGCGGGATCTTACAGGCAGGCTGTCAGCATACAAACTGACAGTCAATGCATTACAATACAGGATGTATTGTAATGCATTGCAGAGGGGATCAGACCCCAGAAGTTGAAATCCCAGAGTGGGACAAAAATAAAAAAAGTTAAAAAAAAGTGTTTTTCATAATAAAAAAAAATAAAAAAAAATATCCCCCCCCCCCAAAAAAAAGAAGAAAAATAGACATATTGGGTATTTCCACGTCTGTAACAACCGGCTCGATAAATATATCACATTATTCACCCCCTCACCTGAACGCCGTAGAAAATATAAAATAAAAACTGTGCTAAAACAACAAATTTTTTGTCACCTTACATCACAAAAAGTGCAACACTAAGCGCTCCAAAAGGCCCCCCAAAATAGTACCATCACCTCATCCCGCAAAAGTAAAAAAAAATATGGCTCTCAGAATATGGAGGCACTAAAACATGATTTTTTTTGTTTCAAAAAGGCTTTTATAGTGTTAAAAGTGAAAAAAAAATAAGTAGACATATTAGGTGTCTGTAAAAAAAAGGTCTATTAAAATATCACATGACCTAACCCCTCAGATGATCACTGTAAAAAATAATAATAATAAAAACGGTGTCAAAAAACCTTACATCACAAAAAGTGCAATATCAAGCGATCAAAAAGTCATACGTACCCCAAAATAGCACTAATCAAACAGTCATCTCATCCCGCAAAAAATGAGACCCTACCTAAGACAATCTCCCAAAAAATAAAAAAAATTATGGCTCAGAATATGGAGACACTAAAACATGATTTTTTGTTTCAAAAATGCTTTTATTGTGTAAAACTTAAATAAAAAAAGTATACATGAAAAATGTATACATATTAGATATCGCCACATCCGTAATGACCTGCTGTATAAAAAAGATCACATGATCTAACCCCTCAGGTGAATTCTGTAAAAAAAAAAAAAAAAAACATCACCTTACATCAAATTAAGTGTAATACCAAGCGATCAAAAAGTCATCTCATCCCGCAAAAAACGAGACCCTACATAAGACAGTTGGCCAAAAAATAAAAAAAAACTATGGCTCTCAGAATATGGAGACACTAAAAGAAAATAAAAAAAATTCAAAAATGCTTTATTATGTAAAACTGAAACAAACAACCAAAAAAAGTATTCATATTTGGTATTGTCGTGTCCGTACACAAAAAAAACAAAAAATAAAAACGGTGCCAAAACATCTATATTTTTGTTACCTTGCCTCAAAAAAAGTTTAATATAGAGCAACCAAAAATCATATGTACCCTAAAATAGTACCAACAAAACTGCCACCTTATCCCGTAGTTTCCAAAATGGGGTCACTTTTTTGGAGTTTCCACTCTAGGTGTGGATCAGGGGGTCTCCAAATGTGACATGGCAACTTAAAATTATCCCAGTGAAATCTGCCCCCCAAAAACCACAGGGCGCTCCTTTTCTTCTGCGCCCTGCCGTGTGCCCGCTCAGCAGTTTGCAATCACAAATGGGGTGTTTCTGCAAACTACAGAATCAGGATAATAAATATTGAGTTTTGTTTGGCTGTTAACCCTTGCTTTGTTACCGTAATGTTTTTTTATTAAAATGGAAAATCTGCCAAAAGAAGTGAGATTCAGAAATTTTATCTACATTTTCCTTTATTCTTGTGGGACACATAAAGGGTTAACAAATTTTGCAAAATCATTTTTAAATACCTTGATGGGTGTAGTTTCCAAAATGTGGTCACTTTTTTGGAGTTTCTACTCTAGGGGTGCATCAGGGGGTCTTCAAATGTGACATGGCAACTTAAAATTATCCCAGTGAAATCTGTCCTCCAAAAACCTCATGACGCTCCTTTCCTTCCGCCCCCTGCCATGTGCCCGTTCAGCAGTCCACAACCACATATGGGGTGTTTCTGTAAACTACAGAATCAGGGTTTTGTTTGCCTGTTAACCCTTGCTTTGTTACTTGAAAAAATGGATTAAAAAGAAAAATCTGCCAAAAAAGTGAAATTCTGAAATTTCATCTTGTAGCTTCTAAAATGGGGCCATTTAGGGCTCAAGCACATGACCGTATTTATTTTGCGATCCGCAAAAAATACGGATGACGTCCGTGTGCATTCCGTATTTTGCAGAACGGAACAGCTGGCCCCTAATAGAACAGTACTATTCTTGTCCGTAATGCGGACAATAGTAGGACATGTTCTATTTTTTTGTGGAACGGAAACACGGACATACGGAAACGGAATGCACCTTCCTTTTTTTTTCGCGGACCCATTGAAATGAATAGTTTCGCATACGGTCTGAAAAAAAACCGGAACGGACACAAAAAGAAAATATGTTCGTGTGCATGAACCCTTATGGGTAGTTTCTATTATGTAAGCCCCACAAAGTGACTTCAGACCTGAACTGGTCCTTAAAAAGTGGGTTTTGGAAATTTTCTGAAAAATTTCAAGATTTGCTTCTAAACTTCTAAGCCTTCTAAAGTTCCGAAAAATAAAATGGCATTCACAAAATGATCCAAACATAAAGTAGACATATGGGAAATGTAAAATAATAACTATTATATGAGGTATCACTATTAGAGATGAGCGAATTTTATATTTTGAAGCATTCACGCTTCGTTTAGTGGTAAAAGCAGAATTGTGTTATGGATTCTGTTACCATGCCTTTAGAGGCATTCCGTTATTCATTCCGTCATAATAGAAGTTTATGGGCTGCAAAACGGATCCGTCCCATTTCTGTTATGCAGGGGAGTCCTCTCCTGCATAACGGAAAAGGGGTGGATCCGTTATGCAGGCCATAGACTATGCCAGAATTAGCTGAGCGGAGCAGGCTCCTGCTTCTGCCTGCTCCGCTAAGCTAAGAGAACTGCATGTCAGCTTTTAGCTTAGCGGAGCAGGCTGAAGCAGGAGCCCGCTCTGCTAATCCTGGTACCCATGTGCTATGCCAGGAGTTTGTAATCCTCCGGGGGGCACGGGCAGGAGCAGCAATGTGCACTCCTGCCCGTACTCACAGCGCTGCTGCGGCCCCATTCATAAAATGTGTACTCCGTACACCGCTGAGCTGTCAGTGGTGTACAGAGAACAGAGTTTTAAGCGCATAGTTAATGGTGCGCTTTACATAGGTAGGGAAAAGCGTCATAGGGACAACATATAAAAAGTTCATATAAACGTTAATTACTGTTTAAGAATTTCGCTGCATTTTGCTCCATTTAGCTTTCACTCCACCCTCACAAGTCTCCCTGCCCCAGCCACTGAAAAACACCCCCGCAACGTGATGCTGCCACCACCATGCTTCACTGTAGGGATGGTATTGGGCAGCTGATAAGCAGTGCCTGGTGTCCTCCAGACAAGACACATCAATTTTGTTTTCATCTGACCTTTCATGTGTCGTTTACTGAGGAGCAGGGGCGTTGCTAGGTTAAAACATTCGGGACCTGAGCCCCTGATGTTTTGTCCCAGGCCCCGAAAGTCCTGCCTGCCTGCTAAATACAACTGTATTGCCGTCTTTAGGAAAGCAATACAATTGAATCTAATGCACTTGCAGAGCTGAAGGACCTGTGATGACTATCGCTCCGGCCCCATTGACTATAATGGGGGCGGGCTGGAGTTCCGGGGGCAGCAAGGCAGAAATGTCGTAGTTTCACTCCGGCTGCCTCTTGGCATGTTTGCCGTGCTGCCGCTGGAACTCCGGCCCGCCCCCATTATAGTCAATGGGGCCGGAGCGGCAGTCCGGGGGCACGCATGCACTAGCGGCAGCACGGATCCGACAGGCTGGTCACCCGCCGGAACAGCCTGCTGGAGTTCCTTGCCGCTAGTGTGAAAGCACCCTTACATGGCACTGAAAGTTGGAGGGGGCAGGGTGATGTTATTTACATGGGACTGTATGTTGAAGGCAGCTGTGGGAGGGGATAATGTTATTTACATGGGACTGTATGTTGAAGGTGGCTGTGGGAGGGATAGATGCTATTTACATGGGACTTTATTTCGGAGCGGGCTGGGGAAGGCAGTAATGTTATTTACATGGAACTGTATGTCGGAGGGGGCTGCGGGAGGGAGTGATGTTATTTACATGGGACTGAATTTTGAGGGGGTGATGTTTACATGGGATTGCATGCTGGAGGTGGCTGGGGAGGGGTGATATTATTTACATGGGACTGTATATTAGAGGGGGCTGGAGAGATGGTGTGATGTTTTTTTACATGAGACTGTATGTCGGAGGTGGCTGTATGAGGGATTGATGTTATTTACATGGGACTGTATGTTGGAGGTGGCTGTGGGAAGGGATTAATGTTATTTACATGGGACTTTATTTTGGAGGGGGCTGGGGGAGGCAGTAATGTTATTTACATGGGACTGTATGTCGGAGGGAGCTGGGGGAGGCAGCGATGTTATTTACATGTGACTGTATGTTGATGGCAACTGTGGGAGGGAGTGATGTTATTTACATGGGACTGTATGTTGAAGATGGCTGGGGGAGGGAGTGATGTTATTTACATGGGACTGACTGTTGAGGGAGGATGTTTACATGGGATTGCATGCTGGAGGCGGCTGGGGAGGAGTGATATTATATACATGGGACTGTATATTTGAGGGGGCTGGAGAGATGGCGTGATGTTATTTAAATGGGACTCTATGGTGGAGGGAGGGAAATAGTGTTATTTACATGGGACTATATATTGGAGGGGCTCAAGGGAGGGGAGTGATGTTATTTACATGGGACTGTATTTTTTTTTGGGGGGGCAGGAGAGATAGTGTGATGTTATTTACATAGCTGTATGGTGGAGGTAGGAATATAACTGCAGGGGGCATTATAAATACTGGGGGCACTTCAGGGTGAGCATTATAAGGCCTCATGCACACGACCGTATTTTTTTGCGGTCTGCAAAAACGGGTTCCAGTTTTCTGTGATCCGTGACCGTTTTTTCGTCCGTGGGTCTTCCTTGATTTTTGGAGGATCCACGGACATGAAAAAAAAGTCGTTTTGGTGTCCGCCTGGCCGTGCGGAGCCAAACGGATCCGTCCTGAATTACAATGCAAGTCAATGGGGACGGATCCGTTTGACGTTGACACAATATGGTGCAATTTCAAACTGATCCATCCCCCATTGACTTTCAATGTAAAGTCAGGAGTTAATATACCATAGGATCAGAGTTTTCTCCAATCCGATGGTATATTTTAACTTGAAGCGTCCCCATCACCATGGGAACGCCTCTATGTTAGAATATACCGTCGGATTTGAGTTACATCGTGAAACTCAAATCCGACAGTATATTCTAACACAGAGGCGTTCCCATGGTGATGGGGACGCTTCAGGTTAGAATATACTAAAATAACTGTGTACATGACTGCCCCCTGCTGCCTGGCAGGTGCTGCCAGGCAGCAGCCCCCCACCCCCTGTAGTTAACACATTAGTGGCCAGTGCGGCCGGCCCCCCCCCTCCCCTGTAGTTAACTCATTGGTGGCCAGTGGGCCCCCCTCCCTCCCCTGTAGTTAACTCGTTGGTGGCCAGTGGGCCCTCTCCCCTCCCTCCCCCTCCTAATTAAAATCTCCCCCCCTATCATTGGTGGCAGCGGAGAGTACCGATCGGAGTCCCAGTTTAATCGCTGGGGCACCGATCGGTAACCATGGCAACCAGGACGCTACTGCTGTCCCGGTTGCCATGGTTACTTAGCAATTTGTAGAACCATTATACTTACCTGCGAGCTGCGATCTCTGCGTCCGGCCGGGAGCTCCTCCTACTGGTAAGTGACAGGTCTGTGCGGCGCATTGCTTAATGACCTGTCACTTACCAGTAGGAGGAGCTCCCGGCCGGACGCAGAGATCGCAGCTCGCAGGTAAGTATAATGGTTCTACAAATTGCTAAGTAACCATGGCAACCGGGACAGCAGTAGCGTCCTGGTTGCCATGGTTACCGATCGGAGCCCCAGCGATTAAACTGGGACTCCGATCGGTACTCTCCGCTGCCACCAATGATAGGGGGGGGAGATTTTAATTAGGAGGGGGAGGGAGGGGAGAGGGCCCACTGGCCACCAACGAGTTAACTAAAAGGGAGGGGGGGGGCAGCCGCACTGGCCACCAATGTGTTAACTACAGGGGGGGGGGCCCACTGACCACCAACGTGCTAATTACAGTGGGCAGTCATGTACACAGTTCTTTTAGTATATTCTAACCTGAAGCGTCCCCATCACCATGGGGACGCCTCTGTGTTAGAATATACTGTCGGTTCTGAGTTTTCACGAAGTGAAAACTCAGCTATGAAAAAGCTTTTATGCAGACGGATCTTCGGATCCGTCTGTATAAAAAGTAACCTACGGCCACGGATCACGGACACGGATGCCAATCTTGTGTGCATCCGTGTTCTTTCACGGACCCATTGACTTGAATGGGTCTGTGAACCGTTGTCCGTCAAAAAAATAGGACAGGTCATATTTTTTTGACGGACAGGATACACGGATCACGGTCTCGGCTGCGAAACGGTGCATTTTCCGATTTTTCCACGGACCCATTGAAAGTCAATGGGTCCGCGAAAAAAAACGGAAAACGGCAAAACGGCCACGGATGCACACAACGGTCGTGTGCATGAGGCCTAAGAGTAAGAGGCAGTAAAAATACTGGGGGCACTGTAGGGGTATTATAAATCCAGGGGACATTATAGGCGTCTTATTACTACTGAGGGGTCTGTAAAAGGGGCATTTAGATCCGCCTTCTTGCTACTAAGAGCACTATAGAGGGCTTATTACTATGAGGGGTCTGTAGATACTGTAGCTTTATTACCACTGGGGGAACAATAGGGGGCCTTATTTCTACTGGGAGCTCTGTGAGGGTATTATTAATACTGGAGGGCTCTTCTACTAATGGGGGCACTCTTGGGGAGCATTATCACGGTTGGGGGCACTGTAGGGGGCAGTATTACTAATGAGGGCATTCTAGAAGGGAATTACTATTGGTGGGACTTGGAGGAGCACTATTAGGCCTCTTTCACACGAACGTGTGCGCTCCGTGGCCGTATTGCAGACCGCATTTGCGGATCCGCAATACATGGGCGCCGTTCCATGGGCATTCCGCATCACTTGAATGGGTCCGCAAATCCGGAGATGCGGAACAGAACCCTACGGAAACACTACGGAGTGCTTCCGTGGCGTTTCGTCCTGTACTTCCGTTCCGTAAAAAAATGTCCTATCTTTTTGCGTAACGGGCGGATCGCAGACCCATTAAAGTGAATGGGTCTGCAATCCACTGCGGCTGCATCACGGTCTGTGTTCGTGCATTGCGGGCCGCATTTTGCGGGCCGCATTTTGCGGGCTGCAGCACGGCCACTGGGAGCACACATTCGTGTGCAGGAGGCCTTACTATGGGAGCACTAATATTTTTTCAGGATAGTATTTGGGGGATTGGGGAGCACAGCAAGCAGCAGGATAACACTGTGGGGACTCCAGGTTGGGGGATGATGGTAGAAATGTAAGATGGTAAGATGTCTGTGTGTCACACTCTGCAGAGACGAGGCGCAGCTGAGAGAAGTTATATGAACCAGATGGAGAAGATGATGACAGAATATCTACATCGGAGGAGTCAATACCTGGGAGGCCCTGGATGTGACAGGTATGTGCGGCTGTATAGCAAGTACAGGAAAGTGCGGGGGGAGGGTTGATTTAGAGAACTGGGCCATATTCATTGGGGCTTGGGCCCCGGATTCTTTTTTTAGACCCTAGCAACACCCCTGCTGAGGAGAGGCTTCTTTCTGGCTACTCTGCCATAAAGCCCATATTGGTGAAGCACAGCAGTGATAATTCTGATTTCACTTTGTCATTGTAGGGTTTTGAGTGCAGATTGATGGGGGAAAACGTGATAAAAAAAAATGTGAAGAAAGTAAAGGGTCTGAAGACTTTCTTAAGGCAATGTATATCATACTTTTTTTGTGAATAGTGTAATCTTGTGTTACTTATATAGAGGTTTTACCTTTAAGGGCTCATGCACACGAGCATATTTTCTTTCCGTGTTCGTTCCTTTTTTTTGCAGACCGTATGCGGGACCATTCACTTCAATGGGTCCGCAAAAAAAACGGAAGGTACACCATGTGCATTCAGTTTCCGTATTTCCGTTCTATTATTGTCCGCATTACGGACAAGGATAGTACAGTTCTATGAAGGGCCAGCTGTTCCGTTTCGCAAAATACGGAATGCACACGGATGTCATCCATATTTTTTGCGGACCACAAAATACATACGGTCGTGTGCATGTGTATTCCACACCTAAATCTTGACTAAAATCCGCTAACGTTCTGCTGGTAATGCATGTGAATAGGGTATTTTATGCACCATTAATATGCTTAGAATATCAAAGCCTATGATTTACCTAAACATAGATTTTTTTTTGTGAGTAAAGGAAAGTTTTTAATTCAAAAATACACAAATCTAAAATGATAACACTGCTACTTCTCATAAATAGGAATATATACTGCAGCAACACAAAGCAGAATAATATCACAGACCATTAAAATAGTTCATAAAAAAAGGACACCTTCTCATGACAAGTTCTTATCTGATGAAAGCAGCCGCAACCAATCCAGACAAGGACATGTGAGATAACAGACCTAGAACCGGTCACCCGTGTGATCATGAGTCATAGTCACCTGACCCAGCCTGGGTAAACACTGGAGAGGAAGCGACGTATTCTCTTACCATTATATAAGCGAGATGTGAAAACGATGAGGTCATGAAAGTGAGGCCTAGCATGACTCAGGTGTTCCACCAGGTGCGGCCTACAGTGACTTCACAGTTTATTGCATGACTGCATGTAAACCTAGTGGTATATGCAGTGTAGGCCACAAAAACCTGGATATCTATAGAACTTATGAATACGTCTAAGCTAAAAAACACATTCAAGGTACACAAACTGTCATACCATAACTGAATATAAGGGGTATTATTATAAAATTAAAGGGGTTGTCCGCCTTTTTCCTACTGATGACCTGTCCTCTAGATAGGTCATCAGTATCTGATTGGTGGGGTTCGACACCTGTGACCCATGCTGATCCGCTGTTTGAGAAGGCATTGGCGCTCGCCGTGGTGCAGCAGCCTTCTCGCTGCTTCCCACAGGCCAGTGACGTCACGTCTATAGGTCACTTCAAAGGGCAAGCAAGCAGGCTGTGGTGCTACTGCGAGCGCTGCTGTCTTCTTAATCAGCTGAAAGGCAAGGGTCCCGAGTGTCGGAACCCCACCAATCAGATGCTGATGACCTTTCCAAAGGTTAGATCATCAGTAAGAAAAAGGCGGACACTCCTTTAAAGGGTTTCTGTCACCCCGCAAAACTCATTTTTTTTTTTTTGGATAGTTAGATTCCTCATAGTGCGATATAGGAGAATATAATGCTCTTACTTACTTTCATGCGGCCGATTCTTTATAAAACGAACTTTTATAATATGTAAATGAGGGCTCTACCAGCAAGTAGGGCGTCTACTTGCTGGTAGCTGCTGCAGAAATCCGCCCCCTCGCCGTGTTGATTGACAGGGCCAGCCGTGATCTCCTCCTCCGGCCGGCCCTGTCAGTAATTCAAAAATCGCGCGTCTCGCGCTCATTCGGCGCAGGCGCTCTGAGATGAGGAGGCTCGTCTCCTCAGCACTCCCTCAGTGCGCCTGCGCCGATGACGTCTTCTCTTTCGGTGATGTCTTCGGCGCAGGCGCACTGAGGGAGTGCTGAGGATACGAGCCTCCTCATCTCAGAGCGCCTGCGCCGAATGACGCGAGGCGCGCGATTTTTTAATTACTGACAGGGCCGGCCGGAGGAGGAGATCACGGCTGGCCCTGTCAATCAACACGGCGAGGGGGCGGATTTCTGCTGCGGCTACCAGCAAGTAGACGCCCTACTTGCTGGTAGAGCCCTCATTTACATATTATAAAAGTTCGTTTTATAAAGAATCGGCCGCATGAAAGTAAGTGAGAGCATTATATTCTCCTATATCGCACTATGAGGAATCTAACTATCCAAAAAAAAAAAAATGAGTTTTGCGGGGTGACAGAAACCCTTTAAGGAACTATGTTATGATCAATTCTATATATATATATATATATATATATATATATATATATATATATACATATATACTGTGTGTGTGTGGTGACAACTCAGGGTCACTTAGCTCTCCAGGATCACCGTCTTCTCCTCTTACGGTTGGCACACCTCAAGAAGCCACTCCAACACTGCAGATTTGGGTGCAAACTGGCCACGACCAGCTTTATTGTCACTTTTACAGTAGTCCAAACAAATCATAAACATAAATCCTCGGCCGTCTAGCCACTGACTACACAGTAATTCTCCCTCTCCGTCAGGATCTGGGTCTACCAAAACACCACACAGTGCTTACCCCACACAGGGTTAGAGGGTCCCGGCTCCCACAGACCTTGGCACAGCCTGCTCCTTCCCCAGACGGGGAGCCCTGATTGAGGAGCTCAGCCCACCTTTACCTGAACTCCTCAGCTTGCTGCTAATTACCTTAATTACCAGCCGAGCTGTTCCACACAGCGGAAACAAAAACACTATTTCCTCAAGTTTCTTGTTCTCATATGGCCCTCTGGCAACTCCACTGCCACAGAGTGTGTGTGTGTATATATGTGTGTGTATATATATATATATATATATATATATATATATTTTGGAATAGTAAAGTAAATTTCCTTTAATGGGTGGAACCTATTGTAACAGCAGTTGCTGACTGCCAATGTTCCCCTACTCACCACAGTGCTCCCCGTCTCCGTCTCGGGTGAGCACTGTCCTCCCTGGCTGCCTCCATCATTGTCCGTGTCTGGCAGCATTGCAGGGCAGCTGGCGGTGGTGATCAGCTGCAGGTGTCTTCCCATTTACCATCGCGGTCCTGGGCTCCACCATCCTTCCTTGAGTCCACTCCATGGTTTCCTTCAAGCTCTAGATACAGCACGCCTTCCAGCCTGTTCCCTGTAGCACCTCGTTAAGGGCCGAAATTCGTCACTTCCTGTGATTTAAGGGTTTTACACGTGACCTGTGTGACCAATCCAAGCCATCCCGCACCTATATAAGGCTGGTTTCACACGGGCGTTGTGGATTGGGGCTGGATGCGTTCAGTGAAACTTGCACTATTTTGCAAGCAAGTTCAGTCAGTTTTGTCTGCGATTGCGGTTAGTTTTTCCCGCGCGGGCGCAATGCGTTTTGATGCGGTTTTCACGCGTGTGATAAAAAAAACTGAATGTTTACAAACAACATCTCTTAGCAACCATCAGTAAGAAACGCATCGCACCCGCACTTGCTTGCGGATGCAATGCGTTTTTCACGCAGCCCCATTCACTTCTATGGGGCCAGGGCTGCGTGAAAAACGCAGAATATAGAACATGCTGCGATTTTCACGCAAAGAAGAACTGATGCGTGAAAAAGAACGCTCATGTACACAGACCCATTGAAATGAATGGGTCAGGATTCAGTGCGGGTGCTATGCGTTCACGTCACGCATTGCACCCGCGTGGAAAACTCGCTCGTGTGAAAGGGACCTAAGTGGCCCAGCCCCTTCCCAGGTGCCTGAGATCTTTGTGTCCTGCAAAGGTAGCATTTTTCTGTGCTTGAGGTCCTGTAGTCCTGACCTGTGCTTGTCTCCTGGATTTCACTACCTGTCTATACCTTTCCTGCTACATCTCGATTCTCCTGCTGCTGACCCAGATTAACTCACCTGTATCTGTGCCGCCTGCCCTGACCCATTGCTTGTACGACTACGCCTCTGCCTCATCCTTGGTCCTGCACTGTCGCTCCTGGTTACAACTTGGCCTGTTGACTATGTCCCTACCTCTGGTACCTTGATTTGGTACTCCCTGGTCCGCCTGGACCAGCTGCTTCGTGTACCAATCCACTTCAAGAGGTACCACCTGGTGTTACCCTCTGGAAAGTCTATCCTCACTATCAGGGGTACTGAGAAAAACTTGTTACCTGCGTCTGGGTAATAATGCCAGTAGACAATGGTGGGAATCCTCACGCAGCGGTTTTTGTCTAGCTGATACTTGGCATTGTTGCCAGGTTGCGGCTGGATTTCTGCTGGACCCTATAATCAGGAGGTCTAACTGGAAGGCGTTAGTAACCAGCAAGGCTGGATCCAGGGATCTCCGGCAGGCTGTTCTTTCCGCAAGTGTGAAGCTAGTGTCATCTGTCAGGATTCTGGATTATAATTTTCTAGAAAAGCACATAGTATTTGAAGTTAAAAACCAGGGACAACACATTGAACACATCAAATAGCTGTGCATCACAGGGAACGTTCCCGGTTGTTGTTGCAACTTTCTGTGTTGATGACTTTTGAACCACAAGAGATATTGCAAATATGATTGCAGCAATCGATTTCTGAGAAAATTCTGGTCTTCTTTAATATGATACATAACCTCTTTCCCATCGGAAAAATTTGCCCTTGATCCAATATGATGGCTTTCAAGATGGCGGCCATGTTCCGGACATAGCCTAAAAGATAGGCCCCCTCACCCATTACTTGTTTCATTTCTGAAGTAAAAGGGTGTCCTTCGACTTTTGACTCACCCTGTAAAGTGTATGGCCAGCCTTAAGCCCTATTAGGGTAATTAGATGTTAGGTCGGGCTCACATCCCCGTTTCACTTTCCTTCTTAACCGTCAGAAGACCAGAAAACAACACCAAAAAAATGGATCCTGTATTTTAATCATCCGTTATTCACATTTTTGCATCTGTTTTAGCCATTTCTGTTTGAGATCCATTATTTTAGATGGGGGAAAGAAAGTACTTTTTGGAGGACATTTTTATCATTTAAAATAACGGATATCAGACGGAAATGGCTAAAACAGATGCAAAATGTACATAACTGATGCTTAAAATACACAATCAGCCATGATGTGAGCCCAGCCTTAGGGCTCATGCATACAACCGTTTGTATTTTGCAGTCCGCAAAACGCGGATCCGCAAAAAATATGGATGACGTCCGAGTGCATTCGGTATTTTGCGGAACGGAATAGCTGGCCCCTAATAGAACAGTCCTATCCTTGTCCGTAATGTGGACAATAATAGAACATGTTCTAATTTTTGGCGGAACGGACATACAGAATGCACACGGGAAAAAAACCTGAACGGACACGGAAATGAAATACGTTTGTGTGCATGAGCTCTTATAGAGATGCGGTGCAGAGTGGAGATTTGCATACAGTAAAGACAATAAGTTATGGTCTGTGGTAGCGGAATCCATAACGGAATTCTTAGATAGCCCGAACCTTGTACGCCGAACTTGAAACACAAAGTTCGCTCAACACTACACTGAAACTGACCTAGATATTTAAAAAAACGTACTGGCCCATAAAAGTGGCAGTAATAGCCCTGCCATGTCCCTCTCAGCGAGGTGACTCAGCAGCCATGCTACAGGCAGGCTGGAGTGACACAAGGCCAGAGCTGTGCAGCAAAGCATCATGGAACGCAGTCACATGACTACACCGATGGGGCCCCTTCAAGGGGGTTCTCTACTATTAGATCATCCTGCAGGGCTGAGAGCAGAGACGTTATGTAGAGTCAGGTGAGACCTGCGCCTCACATGACTAAGCACTGTCACATTATATTCGTACTACGTCATCTGCTGGGACTGTAACTGAGCGTTCCCTTAAAGGAATTTTCCTGTTGATATAAAGCTTAAAGGGGTTTCACAAGATAAGCTATAAATACCGATCGGGAGATCCCCTTTCTGCTTGATGGGTCAGTCATGGGTGGCTGAGATCTGGTAGAACCTTTTCTAAAGTATATGAGGGCCCAGACCCACCACCTGTTAGGGTACAGCTACGCCGCAATTTTTTTGCGACTGTCGCATGTTGCATTGGGACACAAATACATTATATGAAATGTCGCCATCTAGCCATACCTTTATGGCCACGAGGGTTTGCCTAAAAAACACAGCCATGAACAAACAGCAAGGAGATGACACTTTTATTAGAAAGCCACGGGGCCCCGCATCTCCTGGCTTGATTGCGGCTGCGCTGTGCAGTGACCGCTACTCCAGACACCACCCTAAGGGCTCATGCACACGAGCAGGTGTGCCCTGTGTCCATGCTGCAGACCGCATATAGCGATCCGCAATGCACGGGCACCATACGTGTACACGCTGTTTGCGGACCCATTGACTTGAACAGGTCTGCGATCCGCAAGAGACGTCCACACTGCATAAAAACAGGACATGTTCTATTTTTTTATGGCGCATAGACCAAAATCCCACGTAACCACTGTGGGCTTCCAATCTGTGCCTCCGCTTCGCACCGCTCCGTATCTTGAGGATTGTGGACCCATTTAAGTCAGTGGGTTGTTGGTGCAATGGGGCTGTTTGCATTCTGCAATACGGGCACGGGGCACACACGCTCGTGTGGATAAGCCTTCAGGCTAAGTTCACATGGAGTTTTCTCAACATGGATTTTGGCGCACCAAAAAAAAAAAAAAAACATGCAGAAAATGCTTGCAAGCCATCTCTATTGATTTTGATGGGAAAACTCCATGTTACTTTACACAGCGTTTTTTTTTGTCCACTTGTGGTTTTAAAAACCGTGGCATGGAAAAAAGAAGTGACATGTCCATTCTTGACGTGGATTCCACAAGGTCCAGAATTCGCACCGAAATGGGCAGAACCGGAAACCACGCCGGAATATAGACCGTTGCTAAAAGGAAAAAAAAAGCGGAATCCTGAATCAGAATCTGTGTTGTTGTTTTTTTTTTTTCAGCACAGAAAAAACTTCGCCTGAGTGTACACGTTGCAGTATTGTGCCACAGGTCCAATTACTATTTGTCACGATTTTGGCTTCTTTCACACTAGCGTTAGGCTTGTCCAGCAGGCTGTTCCGGCACACGTTCTACCGGAAGTCCTCCCCGGCCCCATTCACTAAAATGGGGACGGGTGGGAGATGTGGCCGCAGCACGGCAAACATGCCGAGAGGCGGCCAGACAAAAACCGCGCAATACATGAAATGCTCCGATGCTCATATTAGGGGGCCGGAGGGGTGAAGATGGGGATCTGTCCAGGTTCAGCGCTGAACCCGGGCAACCCCTTTAAATTAAGAGTAAAAATAAAGTATTAAAAATGCACCAAAACCATTCCTTAAAAACCTGCTTTTAAAATCAGCGTGGATTCTGCGCTGATTTTGGTGAACTTACCCTAACAGGGAAATTTACTGGTGACAGACTCTCTGTAACATTAATATCCCACTAACAAAACGTATGCCCCATTCAAAGAATAAGGGGTAAGTATCCTATACTAAAAGGGGTTGTCCAGAACTAGAAAAAGATGGCTACTTTCCTCCAAAAACAGCACCACCCCTGTTCACAGGTTGCATGTGGTATTGCAGCTTGACGTTGTTGGCGATGAGCCAGGCACAACCCATGAAGAGGTGTGGGGCTGTTTTTGGAACAAAGCAGCCATGTTTCTCTAAGGGCTCATACACACGAGTGTATTTTTTGTCCACGTCCGTTCCATTTTTTTGGTGGCCCGTATGCGGAACCATTCATTCCAATGGGGGCCACAAAAAAACGGAAATTACTCTGTGTGCATTCCGTATCCGTATGTCCTATTCTTGTCCATTTTGCGGACAAGGACAGGCATTGTTACAATGGATTTCGAAAGAAAGAAACGGATGTCATTCGTTTTTTTTGCAGATCCGTGTTTTGTGAATGGCAAAACAACGGTGGTGTGCATGAGCCCTGACCCTGGACAACCCCTTTAAGCACTATCAGTATGGGATCCAGGACAGGAGTAAGATTTGTACTGCTGCGTTGGTTTCCTGTAACAAACCCTCAGCTGTGTGTGTTGTACCAGTACATGTATGGCACATCATTATGCCCATCCAGTTTCCATGTGCCATTTAATGACAGTGTTGATGATTAGGCAAAAACCACGTCCTCCATGTTTAATGCCCATGAGTCAGCTGTAACTCTCCACATACAGTGCACGTGTGTTCCTCAGCTTTCTCGAAGGTCTGTGTGTTGTTCCTCAGCTTTCTCGAAGGTCTGACGTCCCTCATTCTCCTCCCAGGATTGGGGAACCCCCTTTGTTTTGCTAGCTCATCGTGACATCATGAAATGGTCTCAAAACCGAATGGGCGTGATCAAGTAAGCTGTCAGTCTGGCGTGGGCGTGGTTACCTAGCCGGCACTCATACAGAGAGGGCGTGTTAAGTAGATGTCAATTCAAGTGGGTGTGGCCAGCGCAGTTTGTACTTGGACGAGTGACTGGGCGTGGCTAAATTGAGTGGAAGCAGCTGACGGCAGAGATCCCGCCCCTTAGACGGGTGGGTGGGGAATTTTCCGGGACGGTGTTTATATACACCAGGCTGCAGTGTTGGGGCACAGTCACAGGACGGAGAGGATCAGACGCACCGTGTACACAGGTCTCTGCTAATTCCTGCTGCGACATCATCCCGGAAAAACCGCACACGCCTGCAGCCATGCCGGTCACAGTGAAAGCTTACCTACTGGGCAAAGATGAGAGCCACAAGGAGATCCGACGCTTCACCCTACAGCTGGGCAAGGGCAAGTCTGCCAGCCAGCCTTCCAGCTGTGAGCTACTCACCAGCAAGGTGACAGAAGTCTTCCAGGGCCTGAGAGGAGGCACGTTCCAGATGTTCTACAGAGGTGAGCCCCATACATGACGTAGTGCTGCACCCAGGAATGGGTATGAATGTGCCCAGTGCCAGCTGAAGTGCCATACTCTTTAGGAGTTAATGCATTTTTTTTTGAGTTTTCACTTAGATGTCACTGGGCACATGTAGTGCTATGGCGCCCCTGCCCAGGGGTGTAAGTAGAAGTGTCAGGGCCCCACAGCAACTTCTCCACACTCCTGTGGCTAGTGGAGATCAGTCTCAGACCAGGCCGGCAGCTGCTCCGTCCATGTCCTACAGTGTCACTGTATATAATGCCAGGGGCCCTGGGGCCCTGACAATATAATCTTTTACTCCTCCTTCTGAGTTCGGGCCCCAAAGCAGCCACTTTCCCTGATTCCCCTATAGCTACTCTCCTGCCCTCTCTTCCACTACATACACACATGGGCCATGACATACATAAATATAGGTTATGCTAATGTATCCTTGGTCGCTGGCATAGCCACTGGCGCTCCAGACCCTGGCAATGTTGGCACTGCCTTCCTGTACCCAGCACTGAGGCCCCTCCTGGGGACATAGTCCAGCACTGTGGTGCTTTGATCTGTTTTCTTTTCGATGACACCCGTTCAGTGGAATGCGCCCTTATCATGTACTTTGGCAGCAGGAGGAAGTGTCTAGGGTAAAGGTTGTTGTGAAGGCACTGTCAATAATTGACCTGCAGCGTGGATGTGTATGCTGCGCTTCTCCTCTGCCGATTTCACCTTTTGCATTGGAGAGGGTGAGATCCACTGACCATTTCATGGCAAAAAAACAAACAAACATGTGGACATACCCTTAAAGGGGTTGGCCCATCTCATAGCCCAATGGCTATACAGCAATACTGCCAATGCATTTTTACGTTAAAAATTTTATGGCGTTCAGTTTTCGGTATAAATAACAATATCTTTATTCTCTGGGTCAATATGATTACAGTGATACCAAATACATATACTTTTTTTTAACATTTTACAACTTTTTGTTTTTGCATTGCCGATTCCCAAGACCCATAACTTATTTTAAATTTTTATGGAGTTGTGTTCGGGCTTGATTTTTTGCAGGACGACTTGTATTTTTCATTGGTATCATTTTTGATCGCTTGTTACTACGTTTTATTTTCGGTGGCAACGAAGAATAAATTAGCAATTCTGATATTTATGAAGTCCGGGTCGTTCCGGATGCAGCAATACCAAACTTATGGGAAAAATATATATATATATATATATTTTTTTTTTTTGCAATATTTATTTTTCTTTGAAAAGCATATTTTCAATGGGAAAAAAAAGCATCCTTTTTTTTATTTTTGTTATTGAATAAATGTTTTTTTTTTTTTTTTAACCACTTAATAGTCCCACAAGGGGACTATAACAGACAGCTTTTTGATTGCTTTTAAAGTGCAATGTACTATCCTCATAGTGCATTGCATTTTAATGACAATGCTATTCTAACATTGACCAGCAGGCTGCGCTGGAAATTACTGAAGGCGTGTCTAGGGCCTACATCAGACCCCAGGCAGCCTTCACACACATCGGCACCCCGCGATCGCAGCTGCACAGGATGCACTCACGGATCTGAACATTACTAAATATTTAATGAGGCTGGTTGGCATCCTTCAGATGGTGAGAATATCTGCTTATGCATATATTGAGAAATAACATTAGCTGTATGAAGGCTGGGTTCGCTTCTGTACTAAATATTCCAATAATAGGAGCAGAACCAGAAAAATAATGGGCCCCATTCCATTGCATAACAAATGAACAGCACAGCACCCAATGGACCCTTTAGACCAGGGATCAGCAACCTTCGGCACTCCAGCTGCTGTGAAACTACAACTCCCAGCATGCAAACATGGTCGGCTGCTCTGACAACTCACATAGAAGTTAATAGAGCATTCTGGGAGTTGTAGTTTCAGAACATCTGGAGTGCCGGAGGTTGCTGATCCCTGCTTTAGACTATAATGGGACCAGTTGGGTTTCTTCCAGTGTCTCTTTTTATTAGCTGATTCAGAAGCCCCAAGCAGGGCCTCCAGTGTAGATGTGAACATGGCTATTTGCCATCAGTGGTCCTGCACCTATCTCTGAGCGAATGGTATACTGTTTCTTTTAAATGTTCCCATCACATGCAAGAGCAACCCAGTAGTGAGCTTATATTTCCCACTAACTGTCCGCAGAATACAGGCTGCTGTTCATGGCACTCTTCCCTGTGTGTAGAGCATAGCACCCTTTTGTTGTCAGATCATTCTTCCCCCCAAAGTCAGTGATTAGTCAATTGCTGTATATCTAGTTAAGGGCTCATGCACACTGCTGGATATGCTGGACCGTGGCTCCCTGGACCAGAACTGTATCAGTGTTTTATGATGCAGTTAGTACATGTCTGATCTCGGATCACTCACAGTTTGGTACAAGAGATCCGCAATCGGATACAAACTGACTGTATAAAAAAAGCGCTATGATACAGTCAGTTCAGGTCTGGGGAGCCGCGGTCGGCCTGGGAGATCTGGCAGACACAAGAACTGTGTGCGTGAGTCCTTAAAGGGGTTCTCCAGGAATTAAGAAAATTAAAATACTTAAATATTCCTTCATTATAAATATATTCCCAAATACCATTCATTAGCTATAATGGTTCATTTTGTCTAGGGAGCAATCATTAGGAGAAATAAAATGGCCGCCGTCCTATTAGCACACACAAAACCTGTCCTAATCACACAGCAGGACAAGTTACTTTACAACACTGTGGTAAAGAGCTGACTCATCCTCCTCTCTGGTCTGCTTGTCTGGGATTATGATCCTGAATACAGATAATAAGATCTTCAGCTGAATCTCTGTAGGAATGGAGTTCATGAGGAGACATGAAGTACAGAGAGGACGGACGGACAGGACAGGCTGTGGTAATGGAGACTGCATACAAGTGCTGCATACTGCTGCTCATTATCTACACCCCCACTATCCTCTTTGTACTTCATGTCGCCTCAGGAACTCCATTCCTACAGAGATTTATCTGAAGATCATATTAAACTGTATTCAGATCATAATCCCTGACAAGTAAGAGAGGAAGATGGCGCCGCTCTTGTCCTCCTGTGTAATTAGGACAGGTTTTGTGTGGACTAGTAGGATGGCGGCCATTTTATTTCTTCTAATGATTGCTCCTGAGATAAAACAAGCCATTATAACTAATCAAATGTATGTGGGAATATATTTATCATAAAGTAATATTTTTTCTTTTTATAAATCTTTATTATTATTTCAAAAATTCATTACAATCATCAACATTATTACTTATTTTTACATTATAAGACAATATAAATACAATTTATAAATTACCCACCCAATTACCCCAATGCCTGTTGCTCCCAAAAAAAGAAGAGAATTTTTTTTTTTTTGTATTTTAATTTTCTTAATTCCCGGAGAACCCCTTTAAAGGGAATCTGTCACCCCAATTGTGGACCATTATCTACAGTAATACGTGAGTAGTACGGCAGCCACGGAGTCCAGTTCACTGCTTTTTATTTTTCTACAGCCCCCTGTTTTCCCCCTGTGCTGAAATACATTGACAGGACTGCCGTGCATGTGTGCACGAGTCCTCTCCGTTCTGTTAGAGAGCACAGCAGTCCTGACAGTATATTTCAGCACAGCTTTGAGTGCTGGCAATGTGGGAACGGGGACAGTAGGAAAATAAAAAATAGTGATCTGGACTCCTTATCTGCAGGACTACCCGTATTACTGTAGATAATAGTCCAAAATCGGTGCGACAGATTGCCTTTAAGAAGATCTGTAACCTCTCCTGACATGTCTGTTTTGGTAACTACTTGCATCCCCCTTATAGTAACAAATCTATCCTTATGACTATGTGTTGTTATTCCTGCTAAGTTATAAATGACTTACTAGCACTTTGCCATGAAGGTCCAGATGGGTGTTACTAGTTGAGAGTGGCATTATCCAACCAGTGCTGCCAATGTCAGACTGTGCAGTGAGCCCCCCCCCCTCCTTCCCAAACTGGTAACACCCATCTGGACCTTCATTGCAAGCTGCTAGTAATTCATTCATAACTTCTAGAAGGAATAATACAGGAATGGCACAACATAAAATCATAAGAATAGATTACATGTGGAATTCACGAGAGGTTACAAGGTCCTCCTTAAAGGGTTTCTACCACCAGAAATACTGTTATGTAGCTGACTCATATAGCGATGCGCTAATGTCAGCACTACATAACAGTATGTTTCTAACATTAGTCCCTGCAGACGTTTTTGTAAAAAAATGCACTTTTATTATATGCTAATGAGCCTCTAGGTGCTATGTGGGGGCGTAAAATCAGCACCTAGAGGCTCCGTCCACTCACCCATTATCCCGCCAAGGTCCCCTGTTCTGCCCGCCCCGCTCCTCTTGATTGATGCCACGGTCCACCGCATCATTGACGAAATCCCGCGCCTGCGCCGTTCACTTCTGTCTTCGGCGCAGGTGCAGTGAGTGACTGATGCGATCCTGGTGCCGGATTCCTCACTGCGCCTGCGCCGATTACGTCACAGTGAGGAAGCCGGCATCAGGAGAGCGGCCATCACTCACTGCGCCGAAGACAGAAGTGAACGGCGCAGGCGCGGGATTTTGCCAACGATGCAGGGAACAGTGGCATCAATCAAGAGGGGCGGGCAGAACAGGGGACCTGGGCGGGATAAAGGGTGAGTGGACGGAGCCTCTAGGTGCTGCTTTTACGCCCACATAGCACCTAGAGGCTCATTAGCATATTATAAAAGTGCTTTTTTAACAAAAACGGCTGCAGGGAGAAATGTAAAAAACATACTGTTATGTAGTGCTGACATTAGCACACATCGCTAATGTCAGTCAGCTACATAACAGTATTTCTGGTGGTAGAGACCCTTTAAGTACAATTCCACCAAAGGTTAACCGTCCCTGTAATTCTTCCTCTGTAGCCGGAGGGTCGGCAAGGGTTACCAATTTGGCTTTGATTTTTCTGGAGAATTTCTGGGTTGTTATGTAACTCTGTTCACCTTTTCTATGCTTGTTTGTGGGGACTGGGTTGGGTACATGAGCAGATAAATGGCTTTTTGTTTTCTTGTATTCTGTAAAGAATGCTGTCAGACCAGTGGGAGGAATGACGTGGAAGACACAGCACCGCATCAGCTCTATTCCAAACAGCAGTAATGCGTAGCCTAAGATTCAGCTGAGGTGCTCGAGGCACCAGATCTATGTCTGTGACAGATCTGGTGTTGTCACCGACACAACTGCTGTTGCTAAGCAACAGCTACATTATATATGAAATGGTATAGATTCCCTTATAAATAATTAGTATTATAGTTTTCCTTTAGTTGATCTCACCAGAAAAGACTTGGTGGGTGGATGTAAATAATACAGTAGTTTTATGCTTTAAATATTTCCTTGATAGAAGCTTGAAATTCCCTTTACCTATCCCTTTCCTTTTTCCAGATGAAGAGGGAGATCTTGTTGCTTTCTCCACTGATGAAGAACTGGACATGGGCCTGGAAATGGTGAATGACGGTGTCTTCCGTCTGTACATTAAAGGTATGTTTCATGTGTAAAGTACAAGGTTATTATGGTTGTTTCTTAGTGGTTTATCCCTTTTATTGCTTCGTCTCTGTACATACAGCTGTATTATGGATCTCCAATACAGAACCTGTATACTGTACTTTTCACCCTATAAGAAGCACCTGCCCATAAGATGCACCTCAGTTTTAGAGGCGGAAAATAAGAAGAAAAACATATATTTTTCATCAGACCTCAGCTCAGAGCCCCAATGAGACCCCTAAAGTTAATCAGACCTCAGAACAGACCCCCAATGTTAATAAGACCCACAATCAGACCTCCGATCAGATGTTAATAAGATCCCCATGTTAAAAAGACCTCAGATCAGAGGGGAAAAAATCAACTCTATCCTGCTCTGGACGCTGCTCCTGCTGTGACCTGACGTCGTACAGCGCGAGGTCACAGAGCGCGCCAACATCCTGACGCTAAGCGCAGGTCACAGCACGGCCAACGAAGACCAGGAAGCGGTGAGTACAGAGCCTGCACAGGGAGTGCTGCATTCACCGCTCCCCCGTCCTCCTGTACTAATGAGCATTTTTCACCCACTTTGGGAGAAGGGGGGGAAAGGATCGGCGGAAAATATACTCAGGAGGTATCCTCTGGTTGAAGAATCCGGATTTCCTCCAGGTAAACAGTCTAGGGATCACTGCTGTGATTGATCCTTACCTGGGGATCAACATTTGGGATTTTTATCCAGTTTTTGAATGATTAAATGGATCATCCACTACCGTCTGTTTATTAAAAGTTCCAACGAGCTGATTATTTCAGATTTTTCTCATACTGCTTTTTCAGTCTGCTGTTACCTTTTTTTTTATAGATGATTCCTATAACTGGGGGCGAGTAAGAACTCTGGGAGCTTTAAATGGTGGTCATATTGATTGTCACCCAATTTCCCCTAAAATAATACTAAATAAATGAGTATGAATATTGGAAATGCTCATTTTAGTTGTCATGTAAATGAGAGGACGTGTAAATAATTGAATTCTAATCAGTCATCAGGTTATTGCTGTGTTCTTGTTCTCATTTCATTTATTTCATTCCTAGAAAAGAGAGAATGCAAGCGAGAGCACCGCGCACATTGTGGATCGGAGAACACCCAGAACGTGGTGCACCCCAACGTGACCTGTGATGGGTGTGATGGTCCTGTTGTGGGGAACAGGTACAAATGCCTGATCTGTCCTGACTATGACCTGTGCAACACCTGTGAGGCTAAAGGGATCCACAAGGAGCACAACATGATCATGTTCCCGACTCCCATTGTAAGGAGCCTCTCAAGGCATGCCTTTATTTCCTGTGTTATCTTACTTTGCATACATGTGAATATACTGTGCGGAATACACTGATCTTGTGTTCCTTTCTCCAGGCCTTTCCTCATGGTCGCTGGCTCCGCAAGATGCGCCATGGAGTGCCACCGTTTTCATGGATGCATGGGTGGGGGGTCCCAGCCAGAGGAACTCCCTGTCCAAACGCTCAGCAGCCACAAGGATGTCCTGCCCAAAATAGTCCTACCACTTCTCAGGAAGGTAAATGTGATGTTATTGTACCTTTTTAAAAGGGTGTTCTGGAACTTAGATACTGGTGGCCTATCCTCTGCAGCCGCCAGCAGAGGTGGATCTGAAGCTGAGCTGCAGTACGCTGCTACAGTACAGTTTTTGGCTGCCTGAAACAGCTGATTAGTGGAGGTGTGGGGTGCAAGACCCCCACTGATCTGGTATTCCTATCCTTTGGATAGGTCATCAATATCTAAGTTCTGGAAAACCCTTTAAATACCATGAAGTACAGTATTGGAGTGCTGTTTTATGAACTCAACTTAAAATGTACCTGAGTGGTCTAAACGGCTACGGTTACAACTATGTGTGACATTTTATAAAGTGTCTACTTTTATATTGACTTTTAAGAGGGATGAACAGTTGATGATGCATTCTTATTTTATTTATTCTTTGGAACCAAAGGTGATCCTGGCAATCCCTCCCAGCCATGCAGCGATCCGAATGTTGCCTTCTTGCAGAATGTTGGAGAGAGTGTGGCAGCCATGTTGAGTCCTCTCGGTAGGAATCGTGTTCTTACTTTCTTTCCTGTCAATTAATATATAATCTAAGATGGCAAATAAAATTTTACTGCAAATAAAACACCTAAGAATACTATTGGAAAAAGGATATTTATTATTTAGGAATTTTCTTTATAGGAGAGACAGGTGCCCGGTAATTCTTACCATTTCTGGTGGCAACTGCCACTATGTATTATCAAATTGGCACCTAATACATTTAGGTATTACACACTGCCTGTGCTCGGTCTGTGATGTGGCACCCCATGACAGATATTTGTATGTACGTGTGTCTACCTAACATGTCATGATAATTGCAGGAATTGATGTGGACATTGACGTGGAACATGGTGGGAAGCGCAGCAAGGTTTCAACTCCACAACCGGCTTCTGAAGCTAGAGACTCTCAACCAAGCAGCACATCCTCTACCCAGAATCCCCAGAGCGGCAACACTGCCCCCATGGACACTGCACCTATGGACACAGACAACATTGCAAAACAGATGGAAGATGTACACATAAATGCAAACACACAGTTGAGCAATGTGAGTACCAGTCATTCCATTTATATGAGGACTCCGGTTCCTGTGATTCGTAGGGGTCCTGGTGGTTGGAATCCCACCCATCAGACACATCACCTATTCTGTGGAGAGGTAGAATAAAATTGGTGACAGATACGTTGCAGACAATGCTGGGGCTTTTTCTTTTAATAGACCCAGTCGCTTTGGAAAAATCAGTATGGAATAGCTTCAGTGCTGGAGTGCGCTCGGTACAGAGCATGAGCGAGAGTCCTCCTGTTCATGAGCGCCCAGCTCTTCCTGCTGCTGATTGCAATAGGAAGAGGACTGTCAATCAGTGGCAGTGGTCCGACAGCTCATGAGTATGAGGACTGCCTAGCGGGTGCTCTGAATTGAACAGACTCTCGGTACAGATTTTAGCAGACTTACTGGGTCGGTTAAAGTAAGTGACCCAGAGTTTTACTCAGGATATCTGTCATCAGTAGTGTTGACTCGTTGAGCGAACTTGTTTTTTTCAAGTCCGGTGTACAAGGTTCGGGTTATCAAAGAATTCCATTATGGATTTCGCTACCACGGACCATAAGTTATGGTCCGTGGTAGCAGAATCCATAACTGAATTCTTAGATAACCCGAATTTTGAACGCCAAACATAAAACACAAAGTTCGCTCATCCCTAGTCATCAGTTTATGCTGCCTTTAAATAGGACAACTTAAAGCTGGTGACATTCCCTTTAAATATTGGGACACTTCTCTTGGATGCATTTACACCAATCGCCTTTTGGGGCTGATCTCTACCAACACTGTACATGATGTGCGACCTGTAACTTTGCCCTCTTGGCCTAGTGTGAGTATGAAGCATGGGAAAGCTCCTACAGTTGTGCCTGTTCATTGCTTCTTACCTGCCTAGGTGCCCTAGATATGCCCCTTACAGATGTTTGGCACATTTGTTTAGCAAAATAAGTAATTAAAATGTTGGATTCTTTGCAGGAACAGGGTGAACACAGTGGCAGTGCTTCAGGGGGTGATGATGACTGGACTCATGTATCGCCTAAAGAAGTAGACCCGTCCACTGGTGAACTTCAGTCTCTTCATCTTCTGGACACAGATGTCCCGAATCCCTTAGATGCATCCAGAGCTACACAAGCACCCACAGGTCTAAGAGAAGCGGCTCTCTATCCACATCTCCCAGCAGGTACCTAGATTTTCTGGACATATTTAAATTTTTTATTATATCACTGTCATGTCTGTGTTCGGTCCGTGATTTCCATCAGTGATTTAGAGCCAAAACCAGGAGCGACTCTAAGGCCCCTTTCACACGGGCGAGATTTCCGCACGGGTGCAATGCGTGAGGTGAACGCATTGCACCCGCACTGAATCCAGACCCATTCATTTCTATGGGGCTGTGCAGACGAGCGGTGATTTTCACGCATCCCTTGTAAAAATCGCAGCAAGCTCTATTTTGTGCGTTTTTCACGCAACGCAGGCCCCATAGAAGTGAATGGGTGCAATGCGTGAAGAAGTGCGGATGCGGTGCGATTTTTGACGCACGGTTGCTAGGAGACGATCGGGCTGGGGACCCGATCATTATTATTTTCCCTTATAACATAGTTATAAAGAAAAATGATAGGATTCTTAATACAGAATGCATAGTACAATAGGGCTGGAGGGGTTAAAAAAAAAGTAAAAAATTATTTAACTCGCCTTAATCCACTTGTTCGCGCAGCCCGGCTTCTCTTCTGTTTTCATCTGTGAGGAAAAGGACTTGGAAAGGAAAGGTGTGTGTGTGTGTGTGTGTGTATATATATATTACACACAGATAGTGGTTAGATCATAGTTACATAGTTAATACGGTTGAAAAAAGACAAACGTCCATCAAGTTCAACCAAGGGATAGGTAGGGACGCGAATCCCATCGTGATATAGTGTAGCTGATAGGTTCTGCTGTCAATACGTACATGCAGACCTGCGAAAGTATTCGCATCATTAGTGCCGATTAACGCAATTGCGAATATATTGGAGCACTCTATCTGCATATAAAGCTATTGTCATGTTCTCCCGTGCCAACCATTTTCTCCAGTCTCAGGAAACTTCTAGCAGCTTGGAAAATGTAGCAAAAGTGACCCACGTCTGTATTTTGTGTGCATTACGCAAATATTACATTGCCTATTTTTCGCAATCAAGAAAATAATCTTGCATTATCACAAATTCGAATATAGCCCCTGCCGCTCATCACTAGTAATGAAGTGATTTTCAGTCACGTGTGACTCTAACATTTTCCTGTTTTGTGCATCTCGATGACTTGGTAGATTTTGCAGTCCTATGGTAAACCACTGATATCACATGACATTGTGCCGAACTGCAAACTCTGTTCTCCTGTATTAACAGGCTGAGCACTACTTACTCGTTCTGTAACGCTCATTTTGAGTGTGAGGCACCGCACAAAACTGTCATAGTCATAGTAACGGATTCTGTTCTGTGCAGTAATGTGTCTTTGTCCCTCTTTACAGAAGCCGACCCTCTTCTCATTGAGAGCCTGTCACAGATGCTGTCCATGGGATTTACAGATGAAGGTGGTTGGCTCACTCGTCTTCTGCAAGCCAAGGGATTTGACATAGGGTCTGCCCTTGACACCATGCAGTCAGTGCGGCATCTTCCTCCACAATAAATAATACACCGCTTTGTGCTTTTTATTATATAACTTTGCCTTTCATATTTTCCACTAAATTACTGTACTAGTATGTATGAACAATGAATGAATTAACACTGCGGGAATTTGCTTTGCCCAAATGTCCCACAATATGAACTATAATTACCGTGCAGTCTGTTAACCTTCTAGTCCTGTATGGTCATTGTGTTCCCTGTGAAGATCAGGTGGTGTAATAAATCAAAAACTTACAATATCAATTACATGTCTTCAGTGGTTCATGCTCTATCTGAATGTAGACCTACAGGCAAGAGTGCACACAAGAAGCTAAACATCCCTTAGTGGGGATTTACTAAGCGACAGGCAGGAGAATTCTGCCTCATTTTGCTATAAAAACTGGTGTATATGCCTTGCATCATCTTACTGATTCTGGCTCATTAGACAAGGGACGTGGCTCAAAATGCTACAACACACACCACAAATTTGATGTAAAGTTAGATTCTAACATGGGAAAACTTGTCGTACAGTGTAATACACAAATAACTCTGTCCACCTGTATACTGCCTGGTGTCTTAGGCCTCATGCACACGACCGTTGTTGTGTTCCGTTCCGCAAAATGGGGTTCCGTTGTTCCGTGATCCGTTTCCATGTGTCTTCCTTTTATTTTTGGAGGACCACCAGACATAAAGGAAAGTAAAAAAAAAGTCTGACAGGTTTGCCATGCAAATGATAGGGAAAAAAAAAACTGACACTGATGACAATCTTGTGTGCCTCCGCGTTTTTTAGCGGTCCCATTGACTTGAATGGGTCCGCGAACCGTTTTCCGCAAAAATAATAGGACAGGTTATATTTTTTTGACGGACTGGAATCGCGGACGCGGATGGCAAACGGTGCATTAGCCGAGTTTTCAATGGACCCATTGAAAGTCAATGGGTCCGCAGAAAATCACGAAAAACGGCACAACGGACACGGAATAAAACAACGGTCGTGTGCATGAGGCCTTAAGGTAATATTACACAAGCGGGTGTCATACAGATCACGATCAAAGATATAGCGCCTCATTAACGATGAAAACTTTGCCTATTATACACCTAGAATCGTTACTCGTTTGCTTTTAAATCATTCCTTATTTTTACATGTAGAGATGGGAGACAGATGCTTGGTCAAAAGGCATTTATTAGATTGTTAGTGAGTGGACGACTCCATAATGAATGGATCTATTAACGAGGAGCGTTTTTTTTTTTTTTTTTAGCATGCTGAAAGATCACGAGAGAAGCGATTTGTCGCTCGTCTTTGATAATACTTAATACATCCCATGATTCTCGTTCATTTTCGCTCGCATGCACGAGAACCTGTAGGCTATTCACTCCATGTAATAGGACCTTAACTATTAGGATTAGTAAGTCTGCCCTATATTTTTGTATGACAGGACAGATCTCGGGAATCATGCAGCCAATCGCCTACATTTACTAATGTAACTGTAGAATTTGGTGAAAAATGTGTTTGCATAATCTGCATAAAATTTAGACCTATTAAAAGGGAAATGGTCACCATGATCTTGGACTATTATGTTGAGTACTAAGTAGTGTTTTGCACTGTCAGCGCTCAAAGCTGTGGAGAACCAGTCTGCACTGCTATGCCTCGCTAACATATAGGAGAGTCCTCCTGTACGCACGCACAGCAGTCCCAACAATGTATTTCAGCCCCGCTTTGAGCGGTGACTGCTAAGAAACGGAGCAGTAGGAAAATGAAGACTAGCGATCTGGACTCCTTATCCACAGTGGTATTCATGTATTACTACAGATGACAGTCCAAGATCATGGTGACAGATTCTTTAAAAAAAAATAAAAAATTGTAATCAAAGTAATCCTCTACGCCTTGCTCAGGGGTATGACTTTTTGTTGGAAAGTACGGTAAGCCACCCAATAGGTGCTGTAAGGTTAGATAGTGTCTAAAGGTGTGGCAAATTTATCATAAGGCATAAATATGACAGAACTTTAGACTGATGGACCTTTTACAGTCTGATATATCAGGAACAAACTAAACGTTTCTGACAACTGCCTGATCATCAGCAGACATGAGGGCTGCACTTCCATGCAACAATCTCCTCCGCTGTATGGAGACTAGTGATTACTATAGCAATCGCTTGTCCCATAGGAAACCATTGCTCCTGGGAAGCAGATCGCTGTTTAGACAGTACAATCTGCTGCACAGAAACAATGATTATTGGTCTGTGTAAAGGGACCTCAAGTTTATGCTAACGACACTTTAGATGGGATTAGTAAATCTGCACCGGTGTACCTAGACATTTAATGTTGGCACAGAATTTTTTTTTTTCAGTTTTCTGCTGAGGTCTATGGAAGTTCTTACTGTTTGGAGCAAGTTTGAACTTTTAGTAGCCAGACTTTTCCATAGTAATATATGTACTAACGCTTTATATACATGGCTAAACGTCAGCATACAAATTATTTCTCCGAGCCAGTGAAGCGTTTTACAGCTTGTTGGAAATAATCTCATGTCCTGCCTATGGAAGAGTCTCGCAGTGCTAATCGGTATGAGAATGATCTGTAATCCCTGAAATGTGAAATCAAAACCTCTAATTAAATCCTTCATGGCATTACAAAGTGACTTGTGTCCATCGATGTGAGCGCCGTCCCTCATCTAAAGAACGACGAGCATGCTGGAAGTTATCATTGTAAGCACCAGGTTGGAGAATACTGAACTTGGACTATATTGTGCAGTATTTTATCTCTACTGATTGCTACAACGGATGCATTATGTTCTTCCGTTATCCTATGTGTCCTCTTTAAAGAGTTAGAACAACATGGCTGATTTAGTTCAGGTACATTGCCATTAGGGTTGAGCGATTGCTGTAAAAGCCAGTGAGGGGGCTATAGGGTGGGCGTGATTTAAAGTAATTAGAACATTTTCACATTACAATAATAACACACAGTGGTCGGCCCAAAATGACCCAAGATATTATCGTCTATTTAAAATTAGGCCAGTCCTCGACCACTTTAACACCAAGTTTGCTTAGGTGGACACTGATGAAAAAATATCCACATAGACAAAGTACCTGCCCAGCAAGAGACCAAGGTATGGAAATGTACAAGCTGTGCGAGAGTTCCTCTGGGTACACCCACACTTTCCGGGTTTACATAGGGACACCCAGTTTAAGTGGATAACTATTATATGAGTATTTCATTATTTAAGTTCCTAAAGTACTGTAGCTTGTATCACGGTACGCATAAAATCAGACCAGCCTTCCTAGATCCTCACTCAGGCAACCATTTAGAAAGGGGGCGACAGTAGGCCTCGCCTCAATAAGAACATGTTAGTGGTTAAGGACAAGAGGGATGTTCTTGTACTGACCGCAATCCATAGTAACAGCAGCTCCACTGCCCCTCTACGAGGTATGACTGCATGCTGGACTATAATACCAACATGGGAGGAGTTGATCTTTCACATCAAGTTTTGAAGCCATACATTGACACTCAAAAAAAGGTGTGGTACAAAAAGCTGGCCGTGCACATTGTACAGATGGCGCTGTATAATGCATTTCGATCTGCAGGCCTGTAATTTTACTACCTTGTTACACTCTTGATATATTCCGCATAGCTTACATATCCACTTTTCACCATCTACTACACATTCATTTCTGGAAAACACCTGTGGGGTCAAAATGCTCACTACACCTTTTGTGGGGTGGTTTCCAAAATGGGGTCTTTTGGGGGGGGGCTCTTTTTTATTTCACATCAGAGCTTCTGTATAAATCACAAAATTAGGCCGCAAACGTGCATGGTGCAATTTCAATTCTGAGCCCGGTTGTATATCCAGTCTACAGTTTGGGGAAACATGGGGTGTTTGTACAAACAGGAAACACAGCATAATAACTAGAGAGCTCACTTTTCACAGTTGCATAAATTGGGCACATCATATTGGGCAATGAAATGGCATTTCTGTGGAAAAATAACAATCTTAATTTTTCACCATTTCTGGAAAACACCTGTGGGATAAAAACGCTCACTACAACCCTTGAAAAATTCCTTGAGGGGTGAATTTTCCAAAACGGGGTCATTTAGTGGGGGTTTCACCTGTAGTGGTACCTCAGGGTCTCTTCAAATGTCACCGGAAAAATATTCCAGCAAAATCTGCCATCAAAAAACCATAAGGCCCAAGTCCTGCAGTATGCCCATACAGCAGTTTACAACCACATATGGGGTGCCTTATTCAGGAGAAAATGGTTAACAAATTGTGGGGTGACTTTCTTCCGTTACCATTCGTAAAAATAAAAAGCAACTTTATTCTTAAAAGTGTAATTTTTCATTTTCACACCGAGGTGTTTTTAAATTCTATGACAAGTGATTCTAAATTCTATGAAATGCCTGTGGGGACTAAGTGCTCACTACAACCCTTAATTTTCCATAAATTTTTATTTTTATAAATAAAAGGTAAAACATATTGACTCAAATTTACCACCATCATGAACTACAATGTATCCCAAAATAAAGTATCAGAATCACTTGGATAAGTAAAAGCATTCCAAAGTTTTTACCACATAAAGTAGGAAGGGGAGAACTAGTTGTGTCTGGACGAGGTTAGGCTCCATTCACACGTCCGTGGTGTGTTGTGGATCCGCAACACACCCGCCCGGCACCCCTATAGAAATGCCTATTCTTGTCCACAAGAATAGGACATGTTCTATCTTTTGCGGAGCTGCGGACCCGAAGATCGGGGCCGCGCTCCGCAAATGCAGACAGCACACTGTGTGCTGTCCGCATCCATTCCGTCCCCATAGAAAATGAATGGGTCCGCACCCGTTCCGCAAAATTGCGGAACGGATGCGGATTCATTTGCAGACGTGTGAATGGAGCCTTAATGTAATGATGGACTGCGGTTTCTCTTTACTTAGTGGAGTGGTTCTTGCTATAATGTGGATTAGAACAGCAGTCGAATAGGGTTAAACACTGTATGTAATTGTATATACCAACCCTACCTCTGCACAATACAACTGATGGTCTAAAAAAATTAGGAAGGCAAGACATTCCACAGATTAAAGGCTCATGCACACGGCCGTTGCCGTTTTTGAGGTCCGAAAAACAAGGATACCGGCCGCGTGCATTACGCATTTTGCAGAACGGAACGGCCAGTCTCTAAATAGAATAATCCTATCCTTGTCTGTAAAATGGACAAGAGTAGGATATGTTCCATTTTTTTGCGGAGCTGCGGAATGGAAAATAAAGTGAATTAGGTCTGCGTCCGACCCACATAAAATGCAGATCAGATGTGGACCAAAAAGGAGATTTTTGTATAACTTACCAGTAAAATCTCTCTCTCTCGCTCTTCATTGGGGGACACAGGAACCGTGAGTAAAGCTATGTCCTCTAGGAGGCGTTGACACTAGTAAAAGCTGTTACCTCCTCCCCTGTCAGCTATACCCCCTCCAGCCTGGAGAGAGAGCTTCAGTTTGTGTACAAGCAGTAGGAGAAGCAAGCCAATTAAGAAAAAAAATATGGAACACCAACCATGCCAAAAACCCAACGGGGTTCTAACCAGAAACAGCCACAGCTGTGGTTGAACAACAATACTGGGTGGGTGCTGTGTCCCCCAATGAAGAGCGAGAAAGAGATTTTACTGGTAAGTTATACAAAAATCTCCTTTTCTCGCCCATATTCATTGGGGTACACAGGAACTGTGGGACGTCCACAAGTAGTCCACAGGGAGGGAAAAACCACAGCCCCATGGAAACATCGTCCCTGCAGGCATCTAGGAAACTGCAGTCTGCAAGACCAAGCGGCCCAAGGCAGCGTCTGCCGATGCATAAGTATGTACCTGGTAAAATTTTGTGAAAGTATGTAAGGAGGACCAAGTAGCCGCCTTACACAACTGTGCAGCCGAAGCGCGATTCCTCCGAGCCCAAGATGCGCCCACCGCTCTGGTGGAGTGAGCCATGACACCTAAGGGCGGAACCCTGTCCCGGGCGCGGTAAGCCTCCGCAATTGCAGCCCGAATCCAACGTGCGATTGCCACTTTGGAGGCCGCCAATCCCTTGCGAGGACCCTCCGGAATGACAAAAAGGGAGTCTGTACGGCGGAAGGGAGCGGAGGATGCTAAATAGATCCTTAGAGCTCTGACAACATCCAAGTGATGCAACTCCCTTTCCTTATGGTGTGAAGGAGAGGGACACAGAGAGGGAAGGACAATTTCCTCGTTGATATGGAAGTCGGAGACCACCTTCGGAAGAAAGGAAGGAACGGGCCGGAGAACCGCTTTATCCTTATGAAGAACCAGGAAGGGTTCTCTACAAGAAAGGGCTGCCAACTCAGCCACCCGTCTGATGGAAGTGATAGCCACAAGGAAAACCACCTTCCAGGACAGGAGACGGAGAGAAATCTCCCGTAGAGGCTCAAAGGGGGAAGCCTGGAGCGCTAGGAGGACTAAATTCAGATCCCAAGGCGGCAACGGAGGACGGTACGGAGGAACCGTATGTGCCACTCCCTGAAGAAAAGTCCTTACAGGCCCGAGGAGGACGCTTGAAAAAAAAAAAATAGAAAGCGCCAAGACCTGACCCTTCAAAGAGCTAAGGCTCAAACCAAGGTCCAACCCTGATTGAAGAAAGGACAGGATCGTGGGGAGAGAAAAACGAAGAGGAGGAATGGTTTGGTTTTCACAGAAACCCAGGAAGGACCTCCAGGTCCTGTAATAGATCCTGGAAGAAGCAGGCTTCCTAGCCCGAATCATAGTGCGGATAACATCCACCGAAAAACCTCTTCGCTTTAGAATGCCGGTTTCAATAGCCACGCCGTCAAACGAAGAGACCTTAAATGCTGATGGAAGACCGATCCCTGCGAAAGCAGGTCGTCTCTGAGCGGCAGTGACCAAGGGACGTCTCCCAGAAGAAGGAGGTCTGTCCAGCCGCCATCTTCACCCTTCCTCTTGTTCCAGCAGGGTCACCCCTTCAGCTACTGGCACCGTAGTGGCAGGAAGCTGGAAGAGGGACTTGGACGGGTGACCCCTTGGCTGGCGGGATGCAGGGAGCGAGGCTGTCCTGGTCCACCTTGTCTTCTTGTGGGGGGAGGAGGCAGCGTAGCGAACCAACGCTGGTGTGCCCTCCCCGGGAGAACAGGGAGGCGAGGCGACCACTGTTTCCCACCTAAAAGAAGAGAAAAAAAACAAACTAAAATAAAAAATCTTCAGGAGCTACCCTGCAGAGCAGGGAGGTCTTGCCTCCTATTGACACTAGAAAAAACTGAAGCTCTCTCCACAGGCTGGAGGGGGTATAGCTGCCAGGGGAGGAGCTAACAGCTTTTACTATTGTCAACGCCTCCTGAGAACATAGCTATACCCACGGTTCCTGTGTCCCCCAATGAATATGGGCGAGAAAATACATTTGTGTGCATGAGCCCTAACTCTTGACAAATCATACCTGTTAACGGAAATCCATTCCAGGTGAGGTTATGTGTTCCTTCAACATTTTCATGTCTTCAATAGGAACTTACAATGTAGAAAATAAAAAAACAAGAATAATCAAGGAATGAAAAACCGGTACTGTAATATGAATCTACAATATATACCTGTATATTAAAAAAACATTTGGCCAAACTTTTGCCTGGTACTGTATATGTTTTTATCATGTGTTATCATTATCCCCAACCACACTAGTAATACTGATTGGTACAGATGTACACACATTAATAATCTGTATAGAAACTACAACGGCATTATCCACACTAAAAATTCACTCATTTAAATTTTTATTAAGTGGAACTATTCAAAATAACATATACATAAAACAAGTAAACATTGCAGAATGAATACTGGTAAAGACATGTGAAGATAAAACAGTTTATAGAAGTAGATGGGTTTCTGATGCAGGGATGCGAGATCCCGCTTTCACAGAAAATAGGTCATATAGGACATAGATAAATATTTGTACTGTACATGGATCTTAATAGTCATCATCAAAGTCGTCATCGGTCATAAAAAGATTAGACTGAATAACTGGTTTCTGTATAGAAACCGATGAGCTGGTTTTAGGGATCATGTCTGACTGAAGCAACCCTGGAGAGGAAATCTTCTGTGCAGACAATCTACTTGTTGTAGGAGAATCCTCACTGGGCAGGACATATTGGCTGCTGGTTACAGACCAGTTTGGCCCAATCTTCTTTCTGAGCTCAGAATGATTATAAATGGTATCTGTTTGGGGCTCCCTCTTCAGGTAGCTGGAAGTACTGCTGGTGGACTGATCAAAACGTCCCACCGATTTGTTCATAAGAAGATATGTGTCAGAGCTGGTCTGCAGGGTTGATGTAGGAGATATAGGGTTGTCCTGCCATTCTAAGCATCCTGGGTCTTCTGTTATTCTGCAGGAAAACTTGCAGGCTTCTGATGGGTTCTCACCCTAAATATAAAAATAAAGAGGAATAAAAATTTACCATTAAAAGGGGTTATCCAACCCTGAACAACTCCCCCACAATGCCCGGACACGTCATACTGACAATACTTAGGGGGAGATGCAAAAAACGGCTGTGGAGCGATCCGGAAGGAAACCGGTGGACCAAGTAAGTATGGTTAGTGTGTCTCTGTAAAAATTCAAGGCACACAGAGATACAATATGGGCCTATAGCAGACTATGGCCGCCACATTATGGGTCCATACAAAGATCTGTAACGTGGCCATGAGGTCTATATTGGTCTGCTGCCTAACAGGTGGACATTTAGGAGTGATCCGAGTTTCCATACTCCGCCGTTTTGATCTTATATTCATGTATGACATATCAGAGATAGTTTTGACTGGATTTCCCATTATATTTACACAGAAAACATTTTTACTAATATTCTTTTAACACCCACCTCATAGATTTTCTTCTTCTTTGAAATAGTTTCTTTGATATTGTCCTTGTAGAAATCACCTGCATCATATGGTAAATGCATACGTTTCCTAAAATCCAACATTGTACAAAATTTTTTATTTAGAATTCACTATATCTGCTGAAAACTTTCTGAGGAAGCATTTATTATTATACAACCGAAGCAGCCAATACCATTAGGCTACTTTCACACTAGCGTTCGGGGCTCCGCTTGTGAGCTCCGTTTGAAGGGTCTCACAAGCGGCCCCGAACGCATCCGTACTGCCCCAATGCATTCTGAGTGGACGCGGATCCGCTGAGAATGCATCCGTCTGCCAGCGTTCAGCCTCCGCTCCGCTGACACCTGAACGCTGCTTGCAGCTTTCGGGTGTCCGCCTGGCCGTGCGGAGGCAAGCGGATCCGTCCAGACTTACAATGTAAGTCAATGGGGATGGATCCGTTTGAAGATGACACAATATGGCTCAATTTTCAAACGGATCCGTCCCCATTGACTTTCAATGTAAAGTCTGAACGGATCCGTCTGAACTACTTTCACACTTAGAATTTTTTCTAAACTATAATGCAGACGGATCCGTTCTGAACGGATCCAAACGTCTGCATTATATGCGCGGATCCGTCTGTGCAGACAGCAGACGGATCCTCTCTGAACGCAAGTGTGAAAGTAGCCTCAGTTATGCAGAAGAGGTCGTATCACAGCATAAACGGTTACCGGTTAGTTTGGAAAAGCTGGGGGACAGTATTGGCTAGAAGGGTGACCATAATTGCTGTCAATGAGCTGTTCTTTCACAAGAATTAAAGGGGTTTTCTCATCACAGACAATGGGGGCATATCACCGGCCACCACCAAGCACTCTCCCCATAGAAGTGAATGGGAGAGCACCGCGCATGACCGCCCACCCCTCCCATGGGCCCAATGGAAATAGCCGAGCCAGCGCTCGGCTACTTTCAGCGGCCCTATAGAAATGAATGGAGGGCGGCTATCTCCTAAATAGAGCCCTCAAAGTGATGGAAAGCGCACTGTGCATGTGCAACCGTCCTCCATTCATTTCTATGGGTCCGCCGAAAATAGCCAAGCGCTGGCTCGGCTATTTCTGTCGGGCCCAGAGAAGTGAATGGGAGCAGTAGCTGGTCATGCGTGGTACACTCCCATTCACATCTATATGGAGAGCGCATGGTGGTTGCCGGACCAGAGTCCTCCAGCCACCACTTTGCGGGGCTCAGTTCTCGATATATAGTGATATGCCCCCATTGTCTCAGATGAGAATACCCCTTTAAAGAAGCTGTCCCACTTGGAATTAATTTTTCTTCAAAATAAAGGATCATCATTCCCCACTGCTCCAACAGTCTTTACTTTCTAGTCGCTCTCGACACACAGAACTTGACCACTCAGCCGGGCTGCAGTGCTGACCCGCCTCAGCCAGGGGTCATATGTTGTGTCAATCAGGAACAAGAAGCAGAGATTAGCACAGATGCAGGGAGCATTGGAACTGAAATGATTAGATTTTTTCTTCTTTCTGACCATTTAAAAAACAAACAATCAACATTTAACTGGTCGGACAACCCCTTTAATATAGGCGTTATCGGGGAATTTTATATTGATGACCTATGCTCAGGACGGCTCATCAATATCAGTTCAGCAGGGGTCAGCTGTTAGAAGAGTCCATAGCTTTGTATGAGTGCTTAGGCCTCTCCTAGGCCAGAGATGGCACTGAACATCAGTCATGTGGCCTAGACCCAGCTCAGTCCTATTCAAATGAATGGAATGGAGCTGAGCTGCAATACCAAGCACAGACACTATACCATGTACGGCGCTGTGCTTGGTTAGCTGTGAAGACACTGCAGTGCTCACTGGATCTCCTGATGACAATAGGTCATCAATATCAATTTCCTGGATAATCCCTTTAAACTTAGATTTTCTACAAAATGCAATCCTAATAGGCAATGTCACGTCTCCTTTTTATACATTTTCCTGACATGACTAATCATATAAGGGAACTACTGTAAACATACTGTATATAGGCAAAAACGATGAGATAACATACACTCTATACCTTGTGGCAGCCTCACCTCAGCAGGTTCATGATTTATTACACTAACAGTTATGCCTTTCCTATAGTTACAAGTACAACCTGACAGTTCTTGATTTACAATCCTGGTGAGAGTAGTAGTGATCACGATCCTCCTCCTCCTCCTCTTCATCAACGTTTTCTTCCAAATATTTATTCCAGTGACTCATGGGGGCTGGTTCCTGTGTGCGACATTGAACAACACAACATTAAAAGCTTCTTGTCTTATATACAGAGGGCCCATCACCGCTTCTTACAGTCCGTTTTAGTAAATACTTGTATTCCCAATGAAATAATCCTGGAGCATTTTTCTAAGAACTCTGCAAGGTCCTCTATTATTCCCCTTGGCGATAAGGTGTGCCCCTACTCACTGCACTGATTGGACAGCGTTAGAGTCTGTAGGCCTTCAGTCCTATCTGGTAACAGCCAGCTGTCAATGTATTCTGATTTAATAAATGGGGGCTGCTGCAGCCAGATGCTGCTGTGTAGTGAACGGTTTCGATCCACTCCACACAATGCAGCAGAAAACGACAGTGGCTGTAGTCTATGTCTATGCAAAACTGATCCTCGCAGTATAAAACACTCGGCAAACCCCTTTAACAATTATGATCCCTGTAAAAGGGCTTTCCAGGATTTTCATGTTGATGGCCTATCCTAGGATGGGTCATTAATATCAGATTGGCAGGGGACCTGGGAGCTGGCCGTACAAAGAGGCCGTGGCGCTCCATAAGCACTTCGGCCTCTTCCTAGGCCATGTGATGTCACATTTATCGGTCACATGGCCTAGGTGCAGCTCATTCTTATTTAAGTGAATGGAGCTGAGCTGGAATACTAAGCACAGCCCATATAAAATGTACGGCGCTGTGCTCGGTAAGCTGCGGTGCTCACCAGAGCTCCAGGAGCGCAGTGGCTTCCTCAAACAGCTGATCGGCAGGGGTGCCGGGAGTCAAACACCCACAGATCTCATATTGATGACCTATCCTGAGGATAGGTTATCAATATGCAAATCAATGAGCTGGTATAATTTCCAACCACTAAGTTACCTGTGGCATTAGAAGGCTTTGTTTCGTTTCATCATCAGCCTCATCGTGAGAAATGACATTCTGGCAGCTTTTCCTACAAAACAAAAAAGTCATATGGTCGTCCTCCCCATAGATTTTTATAGCGCACTGCTTTCTAGTAAAGTGAATTAATGATACGGACAGCGGCGATTATTTCACATTTATAAGTTATTTAAAAGTTCCTGGTCGGAAAACCCCTGTCATTTTTTACACATTATCACCGATATCTGCTGTTCTTTTTGGGGTGCGATCTTGCCAGTTGTGTTCTTCTCTATTCTACATTTCCAAAAATATTTGACAAAAAAAATGATATGAATGATTATTGGCACTATTTTGGAATAAATATGGTTACTTCTACTTTTTTGGGGCGAGGGGGTGACGCAAGTTGATCAAATAAACAATGAATCAGCTATTTTGTCCTGTTACAACATTGACCACGCAGGATAAATATTTTTATATTTTAATAGTTCAGACATTTTTTGACCAAATTATGATATTTTTTATATGTAAAATTGGGTAACTTATTTTACTTTAGTTTTTAGTCCCCTTAGGGAACTTGAATATGCGATTGATCCCTTATACCATAGACTTCAATAATATAGAAACCTACCTGGCTGTGAGAGATACCTGAAGGATCAGTGTGCAGACAGTGTCACAGCTCATGTTCAAGTAGCAATGCCATTGATTATTATTGAGACTGACTAGAGGAAATGCACATGTATGTACTCATGAAGAGGTAGTCTGACAGCTGTTATTTGGCATTAAACTGATAATATCGCCAGGAAGGGTATATTCAAAGCAGAACCATTTTGTGGCTGATGACCACATTAGAGAAAAATACGTTTTTTTCATTATTCAAATGATGCAAGAAGTGCCCTGGGGACGGTTCCCACCTTGGAAATTGCTCCTGCTATCCTGCCCTCCTTGACGGACAGCTTTACTAATCTAGCACTTGGCCGAGGAGCGCATGGCGCATGTGTGAGAATATGGGAAAGAACTGATACTCATCTATCCCCTGTTGCCCGCATCCCCTCCTGGCCCCATCTCAACACTGGTGACTGGCTGAGTGGGTTTTCTTTTGATGAGATGGGGCCAAGAAACTGAGACCAGCAGAGTCTGAAAAAGAGTGGTGAAGGCCAGTATTATTTTTTTTATTTTTTAACCCATTGCCAGCTGCCACCCCTTTAGTGGCCATATAATACCTGACACACTCCCTTTAAGGCTCAAACTGAAATTCTTATTATATATGACTGACATCTGAGAATGTGCTAAGAAGGACACTGTGCACTTACCGGGCAGAACCAGTAGCCGCCTGCTCCACCTGCCCTTGTAGAAGGTTCAGCTTCTGGACGTGGTGCCTGCAGTCTGCTCCTGAACCTTGACCATAAACCTACCAGATTACAAGATTTAGAGAGAAGGAGTTAAAAACATATATACTTCATAGTAATTCTACTGCATGGTATACACTGTATGACGGACTTAAAGGGAATCTGTCACCAGTGACCTCCCTATCAAAGTTTGCATAGACTAGGGCTGCAGCCATCGGTTATTTTTGTAATCAAGTGCTCTACCTATTCATCCAATGATTAATCCAGTACTCTAATAAGAAAAGACTAATTAAAAGAACGTTTACCCAGTGCCATCAGCTCCCCCTTAGCCATAAGTCCCCAGCGCCTGTGAAATAAAACACTTACCTCTCCTGTAGGGGCGCTGCAGACACTCCAGCTTGCGTTTAATATGTCTTGACAATATGTGTATGTCAGGATACAATGCAGCGCAGGGCGGTATGGGACGGCGGGAGACAACGGAGTGTGAGTAATAGCAAGCGCTTCAGTCACGCTCCGTGGTCACATGGCTCAAACGGATCATCGATGCAAAATAAAATAAAATATTGCATCGAGGATTTTTCTGCGTCGAGTTACTCAATTCATTCAAGTAATTGTTGCAGCCCTAACATAGACGCATAGCTGTGGTTCATCGGATTACACCACTGTTTTTCTTGGTGCACCATCTTGAAAGGAAAGGCACCATCTTTAACCGCTTTACGTCCGCCCATAGGATATAAACGTCCTATGGGTGGACCTCTATTTCTGAAAGCACGTTTTAGAACGTCCTTTCAGAAATAGCAGCTGCACGCTAATCGTGCAGCTGCTGATCGGGTTGCCCGCTGTCAGTGACAGCAGGGCAACCCTAAGACAAGGCAGGGACAGTGCCCAGGTGTCCCTGCCTTCCGGATCGCTGCAGACACAGCGCTCACCGAGCGCTGTGTGTGCAGAGAAGGAAGCGCTGTGCGCTTCCTGTTCCGGCCCGGCGGTCATGTGACCGCCGTGACCGGAGAGTGCAGGGGCTGTGTGAGGTCTCTCAGAGACCTCGATCAGCCCTGCTGTGAGGCTGTACAGCGCTGGATTGCTGCTGTACAGCCTCTCTAGGGGTGTATTTGTCCTGTAACTGGGGCTACTATGTCAGCCCCAGTTACAGGAGAAATCAACAGTAAAAAAAAAATGAAAAAGTGAAGTAAATGTCCCCCAGAGGTCTTGTATGACCTTATGGGGGACGAAAAGTGTAAAATAAAAAAAATAAAAAGGTTGAAAATAAAAAAGTAAGGAATGAAAAAAAAAAAAATAATTAAAAATAGAAAAAATAAAATAAAATAGACATATTTGGTATTGCCGCGTCCGTAAAAACCAGCTCTATAAAAATATTACATGACCTAACCCCTCGGGTGAACACCGTAAAAAAAAAAAAAAAAAAACTGTGTCAAAACAAGCAATTTTTGTCACCTTGCATCACAAAAGGTGCAACACCAAGTGATCAAAAACGCGTATGTCCCACAAAATAGTACCAATAAAACAGTCACCTCATCCCGCAAAAAATTAGCCCCTACATAAGAAAATCTCTCAAAAAATAAAAAACTATAGCTCTCAGAACATGGACACATTAAAACATAATTTTTTTGTTTCAAAAACGCTATTATTGTGTAAAACTTTAATAAATGAGAAAAAGTATACATATTAGGTATCGCCACGTCCGTAACAATCTGCTCTATAAAAATGTCACTTGACTGAACCCCTCAGGTGAACGCTGTAAAATTAAATAAATAGAAACTGTGCTAAAACAACCAATTTTTTGGCCACCTTGCCCCATAAAGTGTTATAATGAATGATCAAAAAATCATATGTACCCAAAAATAGTACTAATAAAACTGGCACCTTATCCCCTAGTTTCCAAAATGGGGTCACTTCTTGGGAGTTTCTACTGTAAGGGTGCATCAGGGGGCTTCAAATGGGACATGGCATCTAAAAACCATGTGGAGTTCCTTTTCTCCTGCGCCCTGCCGTGTGCCCATACAGCAGTTTATGACCACATGTGGGGTGTTTCTGTAAACCGCAGAATCTGGGTAATAAATATTGAGTTTTAAGCAAACGATAGGGCGGTGGCTCACTCTGGACGGGAATGTGGAACAGGTGCTGCTAGCCCAAATATGAGGGACACCCACCCTCAGAAAGGTAAATGGGTAAAACTAAAATGATGGGCGAGCACACTTCATTTGTATCATAGAGTACATAAAATTTAATTAAATCCAATAAATCAACACGTGTCTAAACATAAAATCAAGTCATACAATACAATAAAACGTATGTACTTGGAATAATACACTTGAAAATACCGCAGGTGAATGGGATGGTTTGCACAGTGTGCTAAGATCCAATTGCTGGTATTTGGACCAGATGTCATATGCCAGTTGGTATCAAATAGAAGTCCGCTAATATAGTGAGATAACTTGAATTCTCCTGTCCAGGAGATCTCCAATTGCAGGTCTATTGCACAAATATAGCGCCAAAGATATATGCTGGTAGTAGCTCCAATGTAAGTAGAAAATATAAGGGTCACCTAATTCAGTCTCTTATATAGTCCCCCAAACCTTGGGTGCTGGTTTTGTACACCAGTTTGCTGAATAAAGTCCTGTAATCACTGTAAATATTGCAGCTTGTGTGTAAAAGCTTCTTACCTCCCTCGTGGTGGACGGGCTGTTTCCAATGTGAGTCGGGCAGCGCGGGACACTGCCGGCGTCTGACTTTGTTCAGCTGCAGCTGACTTACCCGAAGTCTCACGGGATTTCCAAACGGGATTTCGTCCGGCACGAAAGAGAGGGTACAGTGAATCGCCAATATGTTTCTAGTTATTGGAAAAGTCCTTCGATTCAATTTCACAGCATGGCCATGCTTGTAGACGTGGAGGTGCTTTTGTTACAGGCATGTGATCCGGCCCATACGCGTTTCGGGAACTCTCCTTCCCTTCATCAGTGGTGTCACATCACCTGTGAGCCTCCACCTTTTATATCTTCGATAGCACCAAAATGTGGATCACTGGATTATTTCTTCTGAAATGTAGGCATGTATTTTTTATGCGTACACTTAATATACATCTATTGAGATACTTTTGTATTTTTTTTGTATCTCACTGATTGCTCCCGTCATTATACATATATCTGTTTGAATACAATTTCTCATATAGATTGCGCTTGAAGATTATTCAATTTTAAAACGCCGGATATAGATCCCTGGATTCCTTCTTCTGAAAACTCGGCATGCGTTTCTTATATATACACGTTTTTTTATGCATGCGGTTCCTATGCGTTTATTTAGGACTCATGCGTTTTTTACTTCACTTCTTCCTTCTATCAATCTGAACAAATCTATGTGAACAGAATTTGTAATATAGATAGGAGTTATCCCATATTAAAGTTACATTTTTATAAATTCACTTATTACTCCCATCATTATACATATATCTGTTTAAAACAATTTCTCATATAGATTGCACTTGAAGAATATTCAGTTTTGAAGCACCAGATATAGGTCCCATATCTGGTGCTTCAAAACTGAATATTGGTATCAAATAGAAGTCCGCTAATATAGTGAGATAACTTGAATTCTCCTGTCCAGGAGATCTCCAATTGCAGGTCTATACAGTGATTACGGGACTTTATTCAGCAAACTGGTGTACAAAACCAGCACCCAAGGTTTGGGGGACTATATAAGAGACTGAATTAGGTGACCCTTATATTTTCTACTTACATTGGAGCTACTACCAGCATATATCTTTGGCGCTATATTTGTGCAATAGACCTGCAATTGGAGATCTCCTGCACAGGAGAATTCAAGTTATCTCACTATATTAGCGGACTTCTATTTGATACCAACGGGTATATGACATCTGGTCCAAATACCAGCAATTGGATCTTAGCACACTGTGCAAACCATCCCATTCACCTGCGGTATTTTCAAGTGTATTATTCAAAGTACATAAGTTTTATGGTATTTTATTGTATTGTATGACTTTATGATTTTATGTTTAGACACGTGTCGATTTATTGGATTTAATTAAATTTTATGTACTCTATGATACAAATGAAGTGTGCTCGCCCATCATTTTAGTTTTACCCAAATATTGAGTTTTGTTTGGCTGTTAACCATCGATGTGTTAAAGAAAAAAATTGATTAAAATGGAAAATCTGCCAAAAAAGTGAAATTTAAAAATTTGATCTCCATTTTCCTTTCATTCTTGTGGAACGCCTAAAGGGTTAACAAAGTTTGTAAAATCGGTTTTGAATACCTTGAGGGATGTAGTTTCTACAATGGGGTCATTTATGGGGGTATCCACTATGTAGGCCCCACAAAGTGACTTCAGACCTGAACTGGTCCTTAAAAAGTGGGTTTTGGCAATTTTCTTAAAAATTTGAAGAATTGCTTCTAAACTTCTAAGCCTTCTAACGTCCTAAAAAAATAAAATGACATTTCCAAAATGATGCCAACATAAAGTAGACATATGGGGAATGTTAAGTAATAAATATTTTATGAGGTATCACTTTCTGTTTTAAAAGCAGAGAAATTGAAATTTAGAAAATTGCGAATTTTTCAAATTTTTGGGTAAATTTGCAATTTTTTCATAAATAAAAGGTGAAATATTTTGACTCTAATTTATGACTGTCATGAAGTACAATGTGTCACGAGAAAACAATCTCTGAATGACTTGGATAAATAAAGGCGTTCCAAAGTTATTACCACATAAAGTGAGATATGTCAGTTTTGCAAAATTTGGCCTGGTCAGGAAGGGCACAGATGGCAGGTGGTTAAAGACCCGACATGGGCCATACATGTATGGCGGATGTCGAAAAGGAGTTAATACTGGGGCACTATAAGGACATTTTTATTATTACTGGGGACACAATAGGAGGCATTTGTAATACTAGGGCACAATAGGGAGCATTATTATTGCTGGAGAGACAAATGGGCATGATTAATTTTGGGGGCACTATAGGGGAATTATTATTACTGAGGGTACTATATTTATGCAAATAGTGCATGGTAATACATATGGAGCAAGTGCAATGTAGTTGCACCTATTTCACTGAAAGTACACCTGGGGAATGCCTGGAGTGGAGGCTTTTTAAAAAGTCACACTTCATGAATGTAACAGAAAAGTGATCTACTATGAAACCCTGACCAAATTTCACTCCACATTTGCAGCTGTGACTTTTTGGACACCACTGCACCTAAATTTAGGCGCACAATGCAGTTTGTACAATGCCCTCACTACTTTCTGAAAAATGGGATGGGCAGGGGTGCAGCCATAGATTAGGCGCACAGACTGGCAGAGGGCGTGCACCTCACCATACATTAAGTGCGTCCTCCAGTGGCGCAGGGGATATCATAGACCAGCATAAAACACTGGAATTAGCAACTGGGCAGGAAATTTGCCGTTTTTTGGTCACTTTACCTCCCACAAAAAGTGATCAAAAAGTCATACACACCCCAAAATGGTATCAATGAAAAGTACAGTATTAAAACATAAGAAAAACTATACATATGTGGTATCGCTGTAAATAGGGAATGCCAAAAAAACAAAACCCATAAAACTTTTGCAGAATTGCATTTTTTTTTTTTCCAATTTCACCCCATTTGGAATTTCACCCCATTATTCCAGCTTCCTGCTACATCATATGCAATATTAAATGGAGGAATAAGTACAACTTGTCCCTCAGATAACAAGCCCTAATACAGCTATGTGAACTGAAAAATAAAAACGTTATGGTCCCGGAAAGGCAGGGAGTGAAAAATAATAAAGCAAAAACGGAAAAAAAACACAGAGGCTGAAAGGGTTAATAATATATTTGGAGTGAGTACAATGTGGTTAACACCTTTAGGTATAAAAGTAGACCAGGGAGTTGCGACTTTAGTAAGAGTCGCACATAGAAAATGAGCCATAATCCAGGTCTAATCTCTCGTTTAGCTCTTAAAACCACAGACCACTGTAAAAAAAAAAAAGGGGCGAGGAGCACAAAATGTCGCAAAAGTAATGTCGCAGTTGTGATGATTTGCAACTTTTTTTTTTTTGAAGTATCTGATTTGCTGAATATCCCCCTGAGTTCCTAATTGGCCCCTGGATAATCCACACAGATGACATTTCCCAGAATCCAGACAAGACATCTGGCACAATACAGCCTATGTCCGATTGTAAAAATGACCATCGATGTGGCCTTGTTGCCCATAGCAACCACAGCTCAGCTTTCATTTCCAACGCTGGATTTTGATTGGTTGCTAGGGGCAACACGGCAACTCTTTCTGGCGCCATGAGTGTACTACATTTATCACATAGGACTCGCCTTCAGCAGGGACTGCTTCTCTCCGCACAGTTTGCATGCCCATTTCTCGCTCTTTTTAACCTGCAGGGCAGAGAACAGGGCTCAGTTTACTAAGAAATACAGGGGGTGAAAGAAATAAAACTTTAAAAAAATGCAGCCTACCTGGTGCACCTGGAAAACCTGACAGGAGCCGCATCTGAGCACCCGGAACTCCTGCACCATTGTGTATAGGGCGAGCGCGGGAAGTGCTCAGTGCTCTCAGCTCGTGCTGCTGCACTTCCTAGTAGCGCCATCTAGTGGACACTCAGCGTCCTCCCTGGGATCATAGATATGGAGGACAATTTGTCTCCAGAGACGTTAAAAGCAAGATATTTCCTTGTTTGAAGCTTCAGTGACGTTTTTGTCGACCACCTTACTTTTATAACAAAATGTTTTTAAATATGTTGCAACAGCGTTAATCCCTATTGACTGTCTTTGCTGAACTGCAAACCCTGAATTTAGGTGAAGTCAAGAAACAGGCAAATCCCATAGAGACACATAAAATGGCAGCACTATAGCCGAAAACTGCTAAGCAGCGTTGAGCGGACTTTGTGTACAGGGTTCGGGTTATCTAAGAATTCTGTTATGGATTCTGCTACCACGGACCATAACTTATGATAACCCTAGACTTGTACGCCGAACTTGAAACACAAAGTTCGCTCAACACTACTGCTAAGCCATTTGGTTTTACCACAAATCAGATGGGCTTTCAAACTGACTGTATAGCCCCTCAACTATGAGGAAGTGCCCTAGTCTGCATGGCCTCCTGAATGATTAATACTTACCTGCTCCCCGCTACTCCGGTCCAGCGCACTCCTCTTTTGGAGTGACAGTCCCTCATTTAGACCCAAGTCCCACTGTTCCTCAAGATAGGTCATCAATATCAGATCGGCAGGGGTCCGACACCCGGCACACAGCGCCATCTCCTGTCTCTTTTCCTGCTGCGCGGTGAGCAGGAAAAAGCCCTATAAGTCTTGCCTGAGAAGCCCCTTCCATCTAACTGCTCTGAAGCCATGGTTGCTAATAACTGTGGGATGAAAAGACGGTTATCTTTGATCCTATTCATCGCCAGCGGGTGTCAGCCGGCACCTGCCATGTATGGAGCGGACTCAGCTTATGAACCTGTGCTGTCCCAGCTAATGGCTCTCTTTTAGAATTCAGATTATATTCTGTTATATTTGTTATCCACTAGAGATGAGCGAACTTCTGTTTTAAGTTCGGCGTCTAAAGTTCGGCTTCCGGTTAGCGGAGGATCCCGATATGGATTCCGAATTCCGTTGTGGTCCGCGGTAGCGGAATCAATAATGGCCATTATTGATTCCGCTACCACGGACCACAACGGAATTCGGAATCCATATCGGGATCCTCCGCTAACCGGAAGCCGAACTTGGATGCCATTATCTGGATGCCATTGTTATATTTGGTTTTATGAAGTTATCTATGCTGTGTGATGCCCGTTGCTGTATTGCGGATCGCATTTGTGCATCTGCAATACACGGGCACCGCTTCGTTGCCATTCCGCATCACGGATGCGGACCCATTCATTTCAATGGGTCCGCAAATCCGGAGAGGCTGAACGGAAGAACGGAACGCAACACTATGGAAGCACCACGGAGTGCTTTATGGGGCTCTGTTCCGTGCTTCCGCACCTCAAAAAGATAGAACTTGCTCTATCTTTTTGCGAAACTGAAGTATTGCGGACCTATTCAAGTGAATGGGTCTGCGATCCCCATGCACCTGCCCCACAGAAGGTGCCCTTGCATTGCGGACCGCACGTTGTGAACGAGCCCTTATTCTGTAACTTCTCCTGCTCTGTAAACTCACATCCTGTGTCCTGCAGTCTTTTCCTGTTTGTCATACATGCATCACAGAGCTGGTGAGAGGATTATCTTTTGCCCTCTATCATTTCTCAAGGTACATTCAAAAATTACCTAAAGGCAAATCCATTGCATCTCCCTCACTGGAATTCTACACGCAATTGGTGTCACTAGGGGAATAATTATAGCGAGTTCTCTATCTACCACTGCTTGTAGAAAAGATTGCCACTTACACACCTCAGTGGCAGAATAGAGCCTGCTCCATACATACCCAGCATTCGTATGACGGCTATATCTGTAATAGATGGTTTTGTAGGTAAACGGAAGTTTACATGTTTATAATGTGCACACAGGCAAGAATTTTGACTGCATTGTGAACACTATATAAGTCTCTACACTTAGGACACACGCACACAGCCATGTTGTAGCTCAGTTATTTATGGAGGCATAATAGGGCTGCCGTAGAGGTCCATGAGCCATTTACTGTACCTACATGTGCCTCCAATTTAATTCAGATTTTTTTTTCCTGTTGCATTTCAGAGAAATGCTAACGGTCCGTATAATGACCACAAATCCTAGACTGACCTCGAGTCTATTGATCAAAATAACAGCATAATAGGGACACTTAGACCCAAGGCTGGAATAAGGTGACTAAGGCCCCGTTACCTCTGAGGAGGCTGCATTATTTGCAACACATGTTGGGGCAGGGGAGGCTGTTTTTTCAATTTTAATTAGTGGCTATGTGAAAAGTGAGGTTGGACTGCAGCCACCTCTGTAATACACAGCCATACTGCAATATTATGACACAATGAAAGCAGATCTTGGTCAATATGATTTATCTGTGTTGCTAATTAGTGTTGATCGAGCACCAAAGTGCTCTGGTGCTCGAGTAGAACACTTTGGGATGCTCGGGTGCTCTACAGAGCACTCGAGCACAATGGAAGTAAATGGGAGAACCCAAGCATTAACCGCCTCCGGACCGCCTAACGCAGGATCGCGTTCCGGAGGCGGCAGCCCTGCGCAGAGTCACGCATATGCGCGTCATCTCGCGAGACGCGAGATTACGCTCAAAGCCGGCACGCGCATCGCGGCCCGGCAAAAGTTAGAGGACAAGTTCGTCATCAGCCTGCCAGCCATGATCATTGGCTGGCAGGCTGGCGATTTTCAAAAAAACGAATGAAAAGCCAGATAACACATCATATTAGTAAATATGATGTGTTAAATGGCTTGTCTGCTCCTCTGCTGGTCCTTTTCGTCGGTTGGTTCCAGCAGAGGAGCAGACATCACAGTGAGTAGCACCAAACACTTCACCTTAGCCCCAGATCACCCCCATCACCCGAATTAACCCCTTGATCGCCCCTGTCAATCACCCAGTGAAAGGAAAAAAGTGATCAGTGTAAACTGTCACTTTTTTTTTCCACTGGTATTGACTGTTAGGTTTTAGGATAGTTTAGGCCCCTTGGTTAGGTAGTTTAGCGTCAGTTAGCGCCCAGCCCACCGCAGTCACTGATTCGCTGATTAGCGTATCGCTAATCAGCATTTGTACTTTTATAGTATCTGTAAGTGATCAAAACTGATCACAGTCAGATTATAATTGTATTAGTGTCACCTTAGCTCGCCCTCCACCCAAAACGCAGTGTTTGCCCGATCAGGCCTGATCGGTCGCCCACACGTGCGTTCACCCACACCCGCCCCGCCGCAGTGACAAAAAATATATATTTTTTTTGATCACTGCACAATCACTTTCCAAGCGCTGCGGCGATAAAAAAATCTGTTTTGATATTTTTTATCAACCGCAGCGGCCTCCGGTACTTCGCTAGCCTCCCCTTTGTAAGACAGGCTTGCTTTTTTTCTTGGGTAGTCTCAGGGAATACCCCTAAATTTAGTAGTCCAAATGTCAAACAGGGGGTATTCTTCTGAAGAGGCCTACAGGATTATGACCCAGTCGGATGAGGAATGGGAACCCTCATCTGACGAATCTAGCGGGTCAGAATATGAACCTGTAGAAAGCAGTGGCACTCTGACCCAAAGTTCGGACGAGGAGGTTGAGGTCCCTGATAGAACCAGGCGTACCCGGCCCCGTGTCGCTAGACCACAGGTTGCGCAGGATCCGCTTCAAGAGCAGCAGAGTGGGGCTGGCGCTGTCGGATCACGTGGTGAGGCATACACCAGCAGCGCAGCCCTCCCTGGACCTAGTACCAGCACTGCCGTATAACATGGTGAAGTGGCGAGCACCAGAAGGGCAGTTGAAGCTGGTACGGTGGCACGTGCAGTAGTTACCCCGTCGCAGCCACCGCACAGACAGGCCCGTAGAGCCCCGTAGAGTCCCTGAGGTGCTGGCAAATCCTGATTGGCAGTCACCAACTTCAGCTGCACCATTAGTTCCCCCTTTCACCGCCCAGTCTGGAGTTCGGGTTGAGACAGCTCAGATCGGTTCGGCCCTGGGATTTTTTGAGCTGTTCTTGACTGCGGAGCTCTTGGACTTAGTCGTGGCAGAGACAAACCAGTATGCCACACAATTTATATCCGCCAACCCGGGAAGCTATTATTCCCAGCCTTTCCGGTGGAAACCAGTCCAAGTTTCCGAAATTATTTTTTTATGGGCCTTCTCCTCAACATGGGTCTAACCAAAAAGCATGAATTGCGGTCATATTGGTCCACGAACCCGATTCATCACATGCCCATGTTCTCTGCTGCTATGTCCAGGGCACGATTTGAGGCCATCCTGCGTTTCCTGCACTTTAGCGACAACACCACCTCCCGTCCCAGAGGCCACCCAGCTTTTGACCGGCTCCACAAAATTCGGCCCCTCATAGACCACTTCAACCAGAAATTTGCAGATTTGTATACCCCAGAGCAAAACATCTGCGCAGACGAGTCTCTAATACATTTTACCGGGCGCCTTGGCTTCAAACAATACATCCCAAGCAAGCGCGCCCGGTATGGGGTCAAATTGTATAAGCTCTGTGAAAGGGCCACAGGCTATACCCACAAATTTCGGATCTATGAGGGAAAAGATCAGACCCTGGAGTCGGTCGGTTGCCCTGACTACCTGGGGAGCAGTGGGAAGACAGTCTGGGACTTGGTGTCACCCTTATTTGGCAAGGGGTACCATCTTTATGTGGACAATTTCTACACAAGTGTTGCCCACTTCAGGCATTTGTTCCTAGAACAGATTGGCTGCTGTGGCACCGCGCAAACTAGTCGCGTGGGCTTCCCCCAACGGCTCGTTACCACCCGTCTTGCAAGGGGGGAGAGGGCTGCCTTGTGTAACGAAGAACTGCTCGCGGTGAAATGGAGAGACAAGCGTGACGTTTACATGCTCTCCTCCATTCACGCAGACACGACAATACAAATTGAGCGAGCAACCCGTGTCATTGAAAAGCCCCTCTGTGTCCACGACTATAATTTGCTCATGGGAGGGGTGGACTTCAATGACCAGATGTTGTCTCCGTATTTAGTTTCCCGACGCACCAGACGCTGGTATAAGAAGGTGTCTGTATATTTAATTCAATTGGCTGCATATAATAGTTTTGTTCTCTACAGTAAGGCTGGGAGAACGGGATCCTTCCTCAAATTTCAGGAAGAGATCATCGAGAACCTCCTGTATCCAGAAGGTTCCGTGGCCCCATCCACCAGTGTAGTTAGCAGTCTACATGAGCGACATTTCCCCAGTGTCGTTCCTGGTACCTCAACCCAACCGTCACCCCGAAAAAGATGTCGTGTCTGTAGCAGGAGTGGAATAAGGCGTGACACCCGCTATTTCTGTCCTGACCACCCTGCCCTATGCTTTGGAGAGTGTTTCCGGAAGTACCACACACAGGTACACTTAGCATAGGGATTGCATCTCACAGGACAGGCACACAGGGCTATTAGGGCCCTTTTACTCACAGCTGCTGCAAACCTCTCCTTTCACCTGGGATAAAGTGCATAATGTACTTCGCCACATCTTTGGGCGATTTGCGCTTTGCACATTGTCCCATGGGGAAGGAGAGGTTTGTCCTATAAAAGGTAAAAAAAAAAAAAAAAAAACACCAGTAAGCAAAAAAGTTTACTTCAGTTCAAAAAGTTAAAAAAAAGTTTATATGTTCTGTTCAAAAGTTATTATAAAGTTAATGAAATTTATTGCGTTGCGGCCTGGTTTTTTCTTTTTTGTTTAGTTTTTTTTACCTTCCAGGTGGACCAACCGATCGACTAGCTGCAGCACTGATGTGCATTCTGACAGAAGCATTGCGCTGCTGTCAGATTACACACAAGTCGGTGTATGCGGCGCTGCAAGACGAGATTTCTCCTCTGCAGTAAAAGATACGTTTGCCGAGGAGGCATATGAGCTGAGGAGGTGGCGGTGTTCATATGCTTTGGCAAACACTTTGTATATATATAAAAAAAATAATAATAATCCCGGCAATGATTTATTTATCCACATCGATTGATGTGAATGGATAAATCTGGTTTGCCAGGGCATACGGGCTAAGTGGGTATGGATGTTGGGCGGAGCTTCTATGTCCTAGCAGACGCCTTTCCCCTCCTTTTTTTTTTTTTGGCAGAGATTTTTTCATCCACATTGATCGATGCGAATGAAGAAATCTGTGCCGTTCATTTTTTTCTTTCAGCCCAAAAGGCTGAATGGAAAAAAAAAATCTCATTACACGTATGCTCAATATAAGGAGAATAGCAGAAACTCCTAATGCTGGCCATACATGTAATGATTGCGGAGACCCTCAAATGCCAGGGCAGTACAAACACCCCACAAATAACACCATTTTGGAAAGAAGACACCCCAAGGTATTCGCTGAGGGGCATATTAAGTCCATGAAAGATTGAAATTTTTGTCTCAAGTTAGCGGAAAGGGAGACTTTGTGAGAAAAAATCCCCAAAAATCAATTTGTGCCAAATTATTATTTTTTCTATGAACTCGCCATGCCCCTCATTGAATACCTTGAGGTGTCTTCTTTCCAAAATGGGGTCACATGTGGGGTATTTATACTGCCCTGGCTTTTTAGGGGCCCTAAAGCGTGAGAAGAAGTCTGGGATCCAAATGTCTAAAAATGCCCTCCTAAAAGGAATTTGGGCACCTTTGCGCATCTAGGCTGCAAAAAAGTGTCACACATGTGGTATCGCCGTACTCAGGAGAAGTTGGGGAATGTGTTTTGGGGTGTCATTTTACATATACCCATGCTGGGTGAGATAAATATCTTGGTCAAATGCCAACTTTGTATAAAAAAATGGGAAAAGTCTTTTGCCGAGATATTTCTCTCACCCAGCATGGGTATATGTAAAATGACACCCCAAAACACATTGCCCAACTTCTCCTGAGTACAGAGATACCACATGTGTGAGACTTTTTTGCAGCCTAGGTGGGCAAAGGGGGCCACATTCCAAAGAGCACCATTCGGATTTCACCGGCCATTTTTTTACAGATTTTGATTTCAAACTACTTACCACACATTTGGGCCCCTAGAATGCCAGGGCAGTATAACTACCCCACAAGTGACCCCATTTTGGAAAGAAGACACCCCAAGGTATTCGCTGATGGGCATAGTGAGTTCATGGAAGTTTTTATTTTTTGTCACAAGTTAGTGGAATATGAGACTTTGTGATCATCATTTTTATTTTTTGTCACAAGTTAGTGGAATATGAGACTTTGTGATCATCATTTTCCGCTAACTTGTGACAAAAAATAAAAAATTCTAGGAACTCGCCATGCCCCTCACGGAATACGTTGGGGTGTCTTCTTTCTAAAATGGGGTCACTTGTGGGGTAGTTATACTGCCCTGGCATTCTAGGGGCCCAAATGTGTGGTAAGTAGTTTGAAATCAAAATGTGTAAAAAATGGCCGGTGAAATCCAAAAGGTGCTCTTTGGAATGTGGGCCCCTTTGTCCACCTAGGCTGCAAAAAAGTGTCACACATCTGGTAGCTCCGTACTCAGGAGAAGTTGGGCAATGTGTTTTGGGGTGTCATTTTACATATACCCATGCTGGGTGAGAGAAATATCTTGGCAAAAGACAACTTTTCCCATTTTTTTATACAAAGTTGGCATTTGACCAAGATATTTATCTCACCCAGCATGGGTATATGTAAAATGACACCCCAAAACACATTGCCCAACTTCTCCTGAGTACGGAGATACCAGATGTGTGACACTTTTTTGCAGCCTAGGTGGGCAAAGGGGCCCACATTCTAAAGAGCACCTTTCGGATTTCACCGGCCATTTTTTACACATTTTGATTTCAAACTACTTACCACACATTTGGGCCCCTAGAATGCCAGGGCAGTATAACTACCCCACAAGTGACCCCATTTTGGAAAGAAGACACCCCAAGGTATTCACTGATGGGCATAGTGAGTTCATAGAAGTTTTTATTTTTTGTCACAAGTTAGTGGAATATGAGACTTTGTAAGAAAAAAAAATAAAAAATCATAATTTTCCACTAACTTGTGACAAAAAATAAAAAGTTCAATGAACTCACTATGCCCATCAGCGAATACCTTAGGGTGTCTACTTTCCGAAATGGGGTCATTTGTGGGGTGTTTGTACTGTCTGCCCATTGTAGAACCTCAGGAAACATGACAGGTGCTCAGAAAGTCAGAGCTGCTTCAAAAAGCGGAAATTCACATTTTTGTACCATAGTTTGTAAACGCTATAACTTTTACCCAAACCAATTTTTTTTTTACCCAAACATTTTTTTTTTTATCAAAGACATGTAGAACAATAAATTTAGAGAAAAATTTATATATGGATGTCGTTTTTTTGCAAAATTTTACAACTGAAAGTGAAAAATGTCATTAAAAAAATCGTTAAATTTCGATTAATAACAAAAAAAGTAAAAATGTCAGCAGCAATGAAATACCACCAAATGAAAGCTCTATTAGTGAGAAGAAAAGGAGGTAAAATTCATTTGGGTGGTAAGTTGCATGACCGAGCAATAAACGGTGAAAGTACTGTAGGTCAGAAGTGTAAAAAGTGGCCTGGTCATTAAGGGTGTTTAAGCTATGGGGGCTGAGGTGGTTAAACCAGGCACCCCCTGCTCTGAAGAGGGGAGGGTGTCTGGTTCATAGGAAAAGGTCGGAAATTGATGGAAACACCACTGAAATGGTTCGGGAACAGCATGGAGAGGATGTCTGGATGCATCTTGGACTCCCAGGTCGCTGCTGGGAACGATGTTGTCCGAGTGGTACGCCACTTTTACAGACTGACAATAATATGCACCAAACCGAAGATAAAATCGATTTTAGAGGAAAAATTGTTAGGAAACATTCTTTCCTGTATATTTACTTGTATATAAAGTGCAAGTGCTACCAACAATTACATGGAAGAGGCACTCCGATACAACCTGTGTATGACATAAAGGAGGGCCTCATTCACATTGTGGTACAATTGTTCATGTAGTGGGACTCCTACACTCATAAAGCCTATGCACTAAGTGAAAGGGCTGCCAAAAATTACAAGGAACCGGCACTCCAATACACCCTTTATTACACATAAAGGAGGGCATCATACACACCCTTGAAAAATTATGATTGATGGCCTGCTGGTGACCCATAAAAACATTAGGAGCAAGGGCCTGCTGGTGACCCTCTAAAACATTAGGGGCGAGGGCCTGCTGCTGATCTGACCATCTAAAAATTGGGTGAGGGTCTGCTGCTGAGCTGACCATTTAAAACATTACGGGCGAGTGCCTGCTGGTGAGCTGACCATCGAAAAAAATTATGGTTGAGAACCTGCTGCTGAGCTGACCATCGAAGAAATTATGGTTGAAGGCCTGCTGCTGAGCTGACCATCGAAAAAATTATGGTTGAGGGCCTGTTGCTGAGCTGACCATCGAAAAAATTATGGTTGAGAGCCTGCTGCTGAGCTGACCATCGAAAAAATTATGGTTGAGGGCCTGCTGCTTAGCTGACCCTCTGTTGATATGATGGAGGAGGAGGACTAGAAAAGGAAGATTGAACCATATACCCTTTTTTGTGGTGGAAGGGGTGCATGGGAATACAGTGTATTCAATACACCATAAAAGCCATATTTAAAGTGCCTTTATGTTCAGCCACTTTCCTCTGGTGGAGTAGAGAAGTCAGGGGCAATCCAGGCCTTGTTAATTTTGATAAGAGTCAACCTGTCAGCATTTTCAGTTGACAGTTGGATGCTCTTATCAGTTATTATGCCCCCAGCAGCACTAAATACCAGCTCTGACAAAATGCTGGCGGCAGGGCAGGCCAGGACCTCCAAGGCGTAGAGCGCCAGTTCGTGCCACGTGGACACCCAATAGTTGTAAGGCACAGATGGATCATTGAGGACGCTGACATGGTCTGCTACGTACTCCTTCACCATCTTCCAAAACTTTTCTCTCCTTGTGACACTAGGCCGCGCATCAGGGTGAGGTTGCTGGCGGGGTGTCATGAAACTGTCCCAGGCCTTTGAGAGTGTTGCCTTGCCTCAGTTGGAACTGTTGTGTGTTCCCCTCGTCTCACCATCTCGTTTGCCCAAGGAACTACATACTCTGCTTGTCAGCTGGAAATTTTTGGAGCAATTTTTCCACAAGGACCTTCTGGTATTGCACCATTTGCTAGTCCTCTCCACCACAGGAATGAGAGATGAGAAGTTTTCTTTGTAGCGGCGGTCGAGAAGGGTGAACAACCAGTAATCAGTGTTGGCCAAAATGTGTATAACGCGAGGGTCACTGGAAAGGCAGCATAACATAAAGTCAGCCATGTGTGCCAGAATCCCAACAGACAAGACTTCGCTGTCCTCATCAGGAAGATCACTCTCAATCTCCTCATCCTCTTCGGCCCATCCACGCTGAACAGATGGAATAAACCTGCTGTGGGTACTACGCTCTGTAGCAGAGGCAACCGTCTCCTGCTCCTCCTCATCATCATCCAATTCACGCTGAGAAGACAAACAGAGGGTGGTCTGGCTATCACCCTGTGTACTGTCTTCCCCAATTTCCACCTCTTCCACATGCAAAGCATCCTCCTTTATTGTGAGCAGCGAGCGTTTCAGTAGACACAGAAGTGGGATGTTACGTTAATAATAGCGGCATCGCTGCTCACATCTGTGTTGATTCCTCAAAGTTGCGTAAAACCTCACAGAGGTCAGACATCCATTCCCACTCGTCGCTTGTGAAGAGCGGAAGCTGATTGGAAAGGCGACGACCGTGTTGCAGCTAGTATTCCACTACTGCCCTCTGCTGCTCACAAAGCCTGGCCAACATGTGTAACGTGGAGTTCCAGCGTATGCTCACGTCGCACAACAGTCGGTGTGCAGGCAATTGCAAGTGCTGCTGCAGCATTGCCAGACCGGCGGCAGCTGTAAATGACTTTCGGAAATGGGCACACACGTGGCGCACCTTCATCAGTAGCTCAGGCAAATTGGGGTAGGTTTTGAAACCGCTGAACCACTAAGTTAAACACGTGGGCTAGGCATGGTATGTGTGTAAGCTTGCCGAGCTCCAAAGCCGCCACCAAGTTACGGCCATTATCAGACACAACCATGCCTGGTTGTAGGTTGAGTGGCGAGGGTCAGCTCAGTCTGATCCCTTATACCCTGCCACAGCTCTGCGGCGGTGTGCTGTTTGTCACCTAAACATATTAGTTTAAGCACGGCCTGTTGCCGCTTCCCCACTGCAGTGCTACACTGCTTCCAGCTACTGACAGATGGCTGACTGGTGCTGCAAGATGATAATTCAGAGGTGGAATTGGAGGAGAAGGGTAAGTTGCAACCACTAATGTTGGTGGTGGCAGAAATCCTGATAGAAGTAGGGCCCGCAATCCTGGTGCTATCCCAGGGTACGACACGCTCCCGGCCTCCACAACGTTCACCCAGTGTGTCATCAGGGAAATGTAGCGTCCATGGCCACAAGCACTTGTCCATGTGTTAGTCGTTAAGTGGACCTTCCAAATAACTGCATTGGTCAGGAAATGGGTGATGTTACGGGACACATGCTGGTGTAAGGCTCCCCGGGAAAAATAGTGGCGTCTGTGGACTGAGTATCGAGGGACCGCCGCCATCAGGCTGCGGAAAGCCTCAGTGTCCACAAGCCTAAATGGCAACATTTCCAAGGCCAGCAATTTCAAAAGGTGCGTATTTAGTGCTATGCCTGTGGGTAGGTGTGGCTGTGTATTTGCGCTTTCGTTCAAAGGCCTGGGGTATGGACATCTGTACGCTGCGTTGAGACACAGAAGTGGATGTGCTAGCTGATGGTGCTTGCAAAGGTCCAAGTGCAGGGCGGGAGGCATCCGGGCCTGCGTCTTGGACAGGGGATTGGCCAGCACGTAACACAGTGGGAAAAGGAGGCAGTGGTGTGAACCGCAGACACTGATTGCGGACCCAGGCGTTCAGCCCACCTATTAGGGTGATTTGATGCCATGTGGCGGATCATGCTGATGGTGGTGAGGTAGCTAGTGTTCACGCCCCTGCTCATTTTGGTACTGCACAGGTTGCAAATGACAATTCTTTTATCGTCCGCACTTTCCTTAAAAAAGCGCTAGACTGCGGAACACCTAGCCCTTGGCAAGGGAGATTGCCGCAAGGGGGTGCTCTGGGGAACAGTTGCGGGCCTGTTCGGGGGGCCTGCCTTTTCCCTTTTGCCACCTCAATGCCTCTTCCAGCCTGTTGTGGTGCTGCGGATCCCCCCCCCCCCTCTGTACTGCTGTCCTCGCTTGGCTTGCCACCTTCCCAGGTTGGGTCAGTGATTTCCTCGTCCACCACCAGTGATGGCCAGTTCTGGGCTGTTCTCGGAACTGCCTGCTCCCAGTGACCGCATGTTTTTCAGACCAGCTCGCGGCGCAGGCACAGGTAAGGACTTACCTCTGCATCACCGGACTTGTGAGTGAAGATGGCAGATCGCATGTGTTCGTCGGCAAACACTGCGAACTGGCCATCACTGTCCACCACCTCCTCTTCCACTTCCTCACTCTGGTCATCCTCCTGACTTGTTGACCAAACAACAACCTCACTTATTGACAACTGTGTCTCATCCTCATCATCAACCTCTTGAGACACTAATTGCTGTTGACTTATTGGCAACTGTGTCTCATCAGAATATCCTCCTCGGAATATCCGAGTGTGGGATCAATTGTTTGCCAAGACTATCCATGGTCGGAGGAAGGAGGATCAGGGTGAGGATTCTGTTGACCAGACTCTTAGCTACTGAGACTGGACTTTGTGGAAGACAAGGTGGTGCTAAACCGACTGGAAGCATTATCTGCTGCAATCCAACTGACCACCTGGTCGCACTGGTGTCCTGCACCGCCCTGCAAACTGGGACATGAAGCTAGGTATTGTGGATGAGTGTTTCTTGTGCTCTGGCAGCAGGCACAGTTTCACCGCGCCCAGGGCCATGGCCTATGCGTGCACCATCAGCAGCACGGCCACTTCCCTGTCCCTTACTGCTCGCCTTCTGCATATTAAATGGTATACATGCTTGCAAGTATGTCACACGTACAGTAGCGAAGGTTTTGTAAGTGTATGCGCAAATAAATGAAACTGAATGTCACTGATATTTAGGATATGCAAACGTTATACAGGAGATGTAGAGCAGGTAAGATAATGTTGCTGTCACCAGTGGCGAAAAAATTAAACTGAATGTCACTGATATTTATGATGTGCAAACGTTATACAGGAGATGTAGCGCACGTAATGTCGCTTCACCAGCAGCGAAAAAATTAGAGTGTCACTGATATTTAGGATGCGCAAACGTTATACAGGAGATGTAGCGTAGGTAAGTTCGCTGTCACCAGAGGCGAAAAAATGTGACTGAATGTTACTGATATTTATGATGCGCAAACATTATACGAGAGATGTAGCGCAGGTAATGTCGCTGTCACCAGCGGCAAAAAAATTAAACTGAACGTCACTGATATTTATGATGTGCAAACATTATATAGGAAATGTAGCGCAGGTAATGTAACTGTCCGCAGCGTCTATGGAAAAAGTACACTGATGTCACAGATATTTTTAGGATGCGCACATGTTATACAGGAGATGTAGCGCAGGTAATGTCACTGTCCGCACCGGACACCATCTACGGAAAAAGTACAGTGGATGTCACAGATATTTTTAGGCTGCGCACACGTTACACAGGAGATGTAGCGCAGATAATGTCGCTGTCTGCATCGGCCAAACAATTGCAAGCTATTTAGCGCAGGTTGTGCTAAAAATATATATTGCTGCCAGATACAAAAATAGTCCTTAAAAGGACTTTTGGGTCTCTAGCACAAACCCTGCCTAACCAAAAAATAAAATAAAATTCCCTACTAAGACTGGCCGAACCACGTGTCATCGGGTGCTTTATAGCGCTCCGATGACACATTCCGGCCAGCCAATCACTGTAATGCCAGTAACCAACATGGCTACGGCATTACAGTGAGTGGCAGTACTTACCTGCACGTTTACTGGCTGCTTAGCAGCCAACAAACGTGCGGGGAGGAGACTCGAGCATGGCGCTCGAGCACACGCGGTATTCGGCCGAACACCGCGATGTGCCGAGCATCGCGATGCTCGAACCGAACTGGTGTTCGGCCGAGCATGCTCGATCATCACTATTGCTAATCCATTTACTCACATAGACAGCTTAGCGCCATTCTTAACATAATATTAGCTAGCGGGCACAAGTGTATTCTAACAATATGTAATAAACATTAGTTATAAAAGCTAGGACTAGTGTGTTTCGACAATTGTCTCCAAAGGCGGCTGTATTTTTCTTGTGCACTTTTGCTTCGCCACTAGTTACTAGGTCCATTTGTTTTCTTCTGTCTGTGTAAAATCAGAGACATGCAGTGACATTTGGGCACATATATGGCATTGTTACAATCACATGAAAATGGGCATTTGTATGATGAAGCCTTTGACCATGGTAGGGGTGGACTGGCCATAGAAATTTCATGGTGGGCTGATGCCCAGGGGGCCTCTCGAGCCCTCCTCACAGCCGCAGTCTGGGTACATAATGGTCTGATGATCTCAGCTGATTTAATGCTAGGAGCATCAGGTACTTATGCATCTGGCCAATGGGCTCAGGTGCCCTCCTAAACTCAACTGTATCATGGTCTTTAAGATGGTGATACAGTTGAATACTGTGACGAGGGAAGCTATATTTTGTGCTGCACTGTGGTATTTAGTTCTGCTGAAGCACTATTTTGTGCAGCATAGATTTACAGGCCCTGCCTACTTGTGTTGCCCATCCTTCTGTCAATTTGGACCCACCTACAACATGGGGCCAGATTTAGGTTTTCATCCAGGGCCACTTTAAGTTCCCAGTCCACCCATGGACTGGGGAACATGGCTAGGGAGTTTGTGCCCCTTCACTAACAAGAGTCCTTATTTACATATGTCATTGATTATGTCTGTGACATGTCATTCATTGCTTCATCCATGAAGATATCGGTTAAGGTCTGTGTTTGGTCCCTGTGCCCATTTTTTTACTCTTTGTGTATCATCAGTATTTCACATACACTGCTAAGCTGAAAAAAGCATCTCCTACCAATGGTCTTTGAAAAACTACTGACAGAACATGGATGCCATCAGTTGTGTCTGTGATTTTTACAGACCAATAGACTTCAATGGGCATTTTTGGTCCTCATCATGGACCAAAGTAGTGCATGTCTCTGCCTTTCCACTAATCCCGATCATGCATTAGGTACCAAAGTAGCTTGTCATTAGCCAGGATGAGAATTAGACCTGAGCTTGTCCCCTGTAGAGGTGTGTTGGTAGGCCCAAAGTTGAAAGTGATGGCGTGCCTGAAGTTGAGAGAGATCCAGAAGTGGAAAAAAACTGAAGGGGTGAATCACCAAAACTACCATATGCTAGTCTTTTGCACCTCCTCTGGCACTTCTCGAGTGAATATTATTTTACCCCAGCAAAAGATGCCATATACTGCAGTATACTAGACCAGGGATATTTGTATCTGTATTGTTGTGCATTTTCATACGTATACAATATTATCCAATGACATTATAATCAAAATGAATGCTCATCTCATTGCCTTTAAGAATAAAATCAGCCTGAACCAAAGTTCTATTATGTGGCTGAGGAAGCCAAGATGAGTTCATGGCAAGTTCAGTTTATATAAAAAAATAATTGTGAACATAAACGGACATTGTATTTAAAAGTTATTACTAAAGATATGGGACCATCTGTAAGGAGTAAGCCAACTTCCTAAGACATGTCTGTCTGGAGGGAACAAGGTTACTTGATAAGGACTCATATCCTTGAGACACACCTGCTGTATGAGGTTCAATTTATATATTCATAATTATATTATATATATATATATATATCTATTATGGTATATTTAGTTTACAACATATGTTAATCAATAATTCATATAATGTGTTATCTATGTGTAACAATGTATCGATTTATATACACTCACCTAAAGAATTATTAGGAACACCTGTTATATTTCTCATTAATGCAATTATCTAGTCAACCAATCACATGGCAGTTGCTTCAATGCATTTAGGGGGGTGGTCCTGGTCAAGACAATCTCCTGAACTCCAAACTGAATGTCAGAATAGGAAAGAAAGGTGATTTAAGCAATTTTGAGCGTGGCATGGTTGTTGGTGCCAGATGGGCCGGTCTGAGTATTTCACAATCTGCTCAGTTACTGGGATTTTCACGCACAACCATTTCTAGGGTTTACAAAGAATGGTGTGAAAAGGGAAAAACATCCAGTATGCGGCAGTCCTGTGGGCAAAAAAGCCTTGTGGATGCTAGAGGTCAGAGGAGAATAGGCCGTCTGATTCAAGCTGATAGAAGAGCAACGTTGACTGAAATAACCACTCGTTACAACCGAGGTATGCAGCAAAGCATTTGTGAAGCCACAACACGCACAACCTTGAGGCGGATGGGCTACAACAGCAGAAGACCCCACCGGGTACCACTCATCTCCACTACAAAAAGGAAAAAGAGGCTACAATTTGCACGAGCTCTCCAAAATTGGACTGTTGAAGACTGGAAAAGTGTTGCCTGGCCTGATGAGTCTTGATTTCTGTTGAGACATTCAAAGAGTCCGAATTTGGCGTAAACAGAATGAGAACATGTATCCATCCTCTGATGGCTACTTCCAGCAGGATAATGCACCATGTCACAAAGCTCGAATCATTTCAAATTGGTTTCTTGAACATGACAATGAGTTCACTGTACTAAAATGGCCCCCACAGTCACCAGATCTCAACCCAATAGAGCATCTTTGGGATGTGGTGGAACGGGAGCTTCGTGCCCTGGATGTGCATCCCTCAAATCTCCATCAACTGCAAGATGCTATCCTATCAATATGGGCCAACATTTCTAAAGAATGCTATCAGCACCTTGTTGAATCAATGCCACGTAGAATTAATGCAAAAAGGGGGTCCATCACCGTATTAGTATGGTGTTCCTAATAATTCTTTAGGTTAGTGTATATGTTATACCATATAGAAGGTATTGTAGAAGGTACAGAAACAAGTAAGTTTATGTTAATTGGATTTCTGGGAAGAGTAAATGTTATTTCAAAACAATAGTTATTCATGGATGTACAAGTTCCGATGCCAAGCATCAAAGCCGCTATATAAAATTTTCATCAAGTCAACCTATATTTCAAAAAGATAGGAGAAGACAGTCAACTCCAACAAGTCCAGGATATAGGTAATTAAAAGTGTCAGGAAAATACCTTCCTCAATGATTTATATAAAAAGGTCAACAAGGTCATGTGAACGTATTATTAGATATTTGATTTTAATGCTTAAAAGTTGTGATGTTCATCTACAGTACCGCAGTGCCATCTGGAGGCAGGTGGACAATATAATATTATTTCATTATTTGTTCTATACCATATTAGGAGTTGATATGACATCATGATGTTATTAGCATACGAATACACCCACCTTACCTGATTGGGAATCCCTAATCTAAAGGGGATGATTCTTAGATAAGGGGGGGAATAATTACTCGTATGCGAAGTAGCAGAGGGGAGCTAGAGAAAAAGATCCATATATCCAATGATCCATCCATTCATTCAATCAAAAAGAAAAACTTTACCAGAAGAAACTTGGATTATTCTTTTTGGATTACTAGGAAAGTTCTTCAGAACTGGTCCCCTCTGAACTCTGTCTACCTTTGACCCGGTAACGTATATTTTGTTTACTACTCATGATATTAATAAGATATTTCTCTCGGTATATAGCCAAGAGTTCCCATATTGTGGGAATATATAGTGTTAGGTGCCTCCATAATGCTAATTATTCTCTTAGCAAAGATGCATATTGTTAATGGAAGATCTGACATTATTTGAAAAGAGGACTAAACCCTTGGAAAGTTATTTTCCTTAGTCTGATTGCCAAGCTGAATATTTTATCATATTAATATCATATATTTTTGATTGGTCATAGGAAAACAGAATAAAGGGATAACAGTTAATTTCCTGTATATCTGTGTTTTATTGTTATAGCCTGTTTGATAACAGAAGATCCTAAGTCTCTCTTGGTATATGAGTCCGTTTGTTAAAAGTATGACACTGGTTGTCATAAATCACTAAATCATACTGTGCTGATCAGATAGGGGTGTGTTAACACCACCGTGTGATACATTTTGGGTGTTACGTTGTAACTTCATCATTTGTTTTGCAATTGTATTGTTTTTATATTCTTTGTTTTTATAATAAACGATTATATATTTTTGCATATACAATTGTCCCTTTGTTTCACTGCTTGCACAAATCAGATTAAGATACTTGATAAAAAAGAACTTAGAGGCGTTTTTTATGTCCGCCTGAAGGATAATATAATTTTTATATTTCTTTTTTTATCCTCTCTTTTATATGAAGATTCTTTCATATAGAAGATGTCGTCACAGTATACCCCAATATTCTCTTTCCCTTAAATTAATCCCAATTCCCTGATGAGTAGATGTGAAATGTGCATGTTAGGACGACGGGCTAGGGCCATACAGTACATTTTTGAGTCGGGTTCTGGACAGGGTCAACCTTGTCAGGGTGGGTGCTCTGTGGGTAGGTTAAAGCCAGCTTCGCGTTCCCTTTTAGGACATAATAGGGAGTGGTATCCACATTCATGCTTGAACTGTTTTAGCTTTAAGGTAACTCCCCATTTGAGGAATAGCTTGCGACCAGCACTGAGGGGGTCAATCACTGCATAGTAACTCCCACTGAACTCAACACTAGGTTTATAAATCTGTATACAAAGAGCTCCTCCTAGTGGTGATTTATTAATTTCCTTCACAGCTGTGTGTCTGTTTCTGTCAATGCCCCAAAATCTTCAGGCAGCATGTTATAGAGCAGGAGGAGCGGAGCAGATTGATATATAGTTATGGGAAAAGATTCAGTATAACTTGAATTTCATTCATTAAAATCCCTGCTCATTCTGAGCTTTGAAGTCAAGGAGGCGGTCCCATCAGTGATTGATAGCTATCTGTGTATATACAGTCATAGAGGGAAGGCTGTCAGTCACTGATAGGACCGCCTCCTTGACTTCACAGCCCAGAATCAGCAGGAATTTAAATTAATGAAATACAGATTATACTGGATCTTTTCCCAGAGAGCTATATATCAATCTTCTCCGCTCCTCCTGCTATATACCATGCTGCCTGCAACTCATTCACAATAATCAGTGCAACAGGTTCCCTTTAACACCACTTAGAGATTTCACTTACTGGGAATCTGCAAAGGCCCATTCAAGTCGATGGTCGTTTCCGTAGAATATTGGAATAGAATACTGTGTCAGATTTCCAGAAACAGAAATCTCAAGCAGTAATAAAAGGGTTAAAGCTCTCCAGAAGACCCTTCCTTTGGGAAATCAATGTTAGTCTGACATTATAGACTTTAGCAATATGATCTGCTCACATTATAACCCTTCAGATGATTTGGACTCGATTTCCCTTTAAAGGGAAACTGTCACCTCCTATAAACATCCCAAGCCACCAGCAGTACCTGAGAGTAGCCATCAGCGTGTTTCCGACAATCATTTTCTTCCTGCAGGAAGATGAAGCAAAAGCTCAGAAAACTTTATTTTATCCCCTGTCGGCGCGCTTCTCTAGTCAGGCTTGAAGTCACGGAGGCAGCGGCCTCCTTGCTTCAAGTCACGGTAACCACGCCCCGTTCCCTGTGATTGACAGCGCTTATGCAGTGAGTTCGGCTGGCTTTGCCGAACAGCCGGCTGTCAGTCACAGCGAAGGGGCAGGGAAGGGGGCGTGGTTACCGTGACTTGAAGCAAGGAGGCCGCTGCCTCCGTGACTTCAAGCCTGACTAGAGAAGCGCGCCGGCAGGGGATTAAACAACGTTTTCTGAACTTTTGCTTCATCTGCCTTCAGGAAGAAAACGATTGTCGGAAACACGCTGCTGGCTACTCTCAGGTACTGCTGGTGGCTTGTGATGTTTTTAGGAGGTGACAGGTTCCCTTTAAAGGGAAATCGAGTCCAAATCATTTAAAAGGTCATAATGTGAGCAGATCATATTGCTAAAGTCTATAATGTCAGACTAACACTGATTTCCCGAAGGAAGGGTCTTCTGGAGAGCTTTAACCCTTTTATTACTGCTTGAGATTTGTGTTTCTGGAAATCTGACACAGTATTCTATTCCAATAGTCTACGGAAATGACCATCGACTTGAACAGTCCTTTGCAGATTCCCAGTAAGTTAAATCTCTAAGTGGTGTTAAAGGGAAGCTGCCTCCGTGACTTCAAACCTGACTAGAGAAGCGCGCCGGCAGGGGATTAAAGATCTTTTTACAGCTTCTGCTAAGGGCTCTTTCACACTTGCGTTCTTTTCTTCCGGCATAGAGTTCCGTCGTCGGGGCTCTATGCCGGAAGAATCATGATCAGTTTTATCCTAATGCATTCTGAATGGAGAGAAATCCGTTCAGGATGCATCAGGATGTCTTCAGTTCCGGACCGGAACGTTTTTTGGCCGGAGAAAATACCGCAGCATGCTGCGCTTTTTGCTCCGGCAAAAAATCCTGAACACTTGCCGCAAGGCCGGATCCGGAATTAATGCCCATTGAAAGGCATTAATCCGGATCCGGCCTTAAGCTAAACGTCGTTTCGGCGCATTGCCGGATCCGACGTTTAGCTTTTTCTGAATGGTTACCATGGCTGCCAAGACGCTAAAGTCCTGGCAGCCATGGTAAAGTGTAGTGGGGAGCGGGGGAGCAGTATACTTACTGTCCGTGCGGCTCCCAGGGCGCTCCAGAGACGTCAGGGCGCCCCACGCTCATGGATGACGTGTCGCATGGATCACGTCATCCATGCGCATGGGGCGCCCTAACGTCATTCTGGAGCGCCCCGGGAGCCGCACGGACTGTAAGTATACTGCTCCCCCGCTCCCCACTACTACTATGGCAGCCAGGACTTTAATAGCGTCCTGGCTGCCATAGTAACACTGAACGCATTTTGAAGACGGATCCGTCTTCAAAAGCTTTCAGTTCACTTGCGTTTTTCCGGATCCGGCGTGTAATTCCGGCAAATGGAGTGCACGCCGGATCCGGACAACGCAAGTGTGAAACCAGCCTTAACTACCTGCAGGAAGAAAAGGATCGTTACAAACATGCTGCTGGCTACTCTCAGGTACTGCTGCCAGCTTGGGATGTTTTTAGGAGGTGACAGGTTCCCTTTAAAATCTCCAATCCATCATAAAAAATTAATAAATAATAATTCTACTTTCCTGTTTCAGCCTCAGCCATAGTATTACATGGAAAGAAAGGCATTTGCAGAATGTATTCATTATACTTTATTGAATGCATGACAAATCAATATTTTAAAAAGGTACAGGTTATTTCTTTTAGCATTAAAAATAATACAGTAGTAATAATAAATTATGTACTGATCAACATGGGCCATATACCACCCAGTGCATATGTACACACAACAGGGCTCACACACACAGTGTATACTGTGACCAATAGACAGGTCCAGTTGCATTATCTGCAGGAAATAAGTGGGATCTCGTTCACAGTGACATCGACGTTATTGATTGATACATGGGTTATAATTGTACTTTATACCTTTTTGAGCATGTTATCCAAGCCTCAGGTTGCTAATATAAAATGCTATCACGAGAACAGAGATAAATGTCACACTGTGCCTAGTGGCATAATAAAATAAAATGTGACTCCGGGGGTAACGTATCAGTGGTACCAGTCACCAAAAAGCAGGGGTCAAAAAAAATACTCATGCTTACTAATGTAATACTTTTACTCTTTTCAATCGCTCGAGAAGGTCCAAACTACGATTTTCGGATGTAGTTTGGTAAACTTTTGCAAGTTCTCCCACTTAGAAATCATGGAGGGGACTGAAATTCACATTGTAGGTGCATTCCCACTCTAAATTTCAGGAAATCACATTGTATGATTTTTAAAGAATTTATTTGTCTTGCACTGCTGCACATAAGTATTTGAACACCTGAGAAATAGCAAGAATTCTGGCTCTCAAAGACCTGTTACTGTGCCTTTAAAAAGTCCACCTCTATTCAACTCATTAATCTAACTTAGTAGCACCTGTCTGAGCTCTTTAAAGACCCCTGTCCACCCCACAGTCAGTCAAACGCCAACTACTACCATGGGCAAGACCAAAGAGCTGTCAAAAGACACCAGAGACAAAATTGTGGACCTCCACAAGGCTGGAAAGGGCTACGGGGCAATTGCCAAGCAGCTTGGTGAAAATAGATCAACTGTTGGAGCTATTGTTAAAAAATGGGAGAGGCTAAAGACGACTGTCAGTCTCCCTTGGACTGGAGCTCCATGCAAGATCTCACCTCGTGTGGTATCACTGATGATAAGAAAGGTGAGGAATCAGCCCAGAACTACAAGGGAGGAGCTGGTCAATGACATGAAGAGAGCTGGGACCACAGTTTCAAAGGTCACTGTTGGTAGAACACTACACAGTCATGGTTTCAAATCATGCATTGCACGGAAGGTTCTCCTGCTCAAGTCATCACATGTCCAGGCCCGTCTGAGGTTTGCCAATGACCATCTGGATGATCCAGAGGAGGCATGGTAGAAAGTCATGTGATCAGATGAGACCAACGTAGAACTTTTTGGTCTAAACTTCACTCGTTGTGGTTGGAGGAAAAAGAAGGATGAGTTGCATCCCAAGAACTCCATCTCTACTGTGAAGCATGGGGGTGGTAACATCATGCTTTGGGGGTGCTTTTCTGCGAAGGGGACAGGATGACTGCACTGTAATAAGGAGAGGATGAATGGGGCCATTTATTGTGAGATTTTGAGCAACAACATCTTTCCCTCAGTCAGAGCATTGAAGATGGGTCGTGGCTGGGTCTTCCAACATGACAACAACCCGAAGCACACAGCCAGGATAACCAAGGAGTGGCTCATTAAGAAGCATATCAAGGTTCTGGAGTAGCCTAGCCAGTCTCCAGACCTAAATCCAATAGAACATCTTTGAAGGGAGCTGAAACTCTGTGTTGCTTAGCGACAGCCCCGAAACCTGACAGATCTAGAGGAGATCTGTGTGGAGGAGTGGGCCAAAATCCCTATTGCAGTGTGTGCAAACCTGGTCAACAACTACAGGAAACGTTTGACCTCTGTAATTGCAAACAAAGGCTTCTGTACCAAATATTAACACTGATTTTATCAGGTGTTTAAATACTAAGGTTCAGCAGTGCAAGACAAATCATAAAATGTGATTTCCTGATTTTTTTTTATTTTTATTCTGTCTCTAAGAGTGGGAGTGCACCTACAATGGGAATTTCAGCCCCCTCCATGATTTCTAAGTGGGAGAACTTGCTAAATTGCAGGGTGTTCAAATACTTCTGTTCCTCACTGTACCAATAATTACTGTAAGTAAATGACTGGATGTACGCCATGATACATCAAATATTCAGACGGTCAGTATAAAGATGCAGACATCATGCTGTGGCCTGTATGAATGATGCAGGGACCAGGTTGCTGGTTTTGGGCCTATTAATGTGAATGGGGCAAAACTCCAATACCAGACACAGGCAAAGGACCAGGGTGATGCTGCTGCTGAGGGTAACAAAACAGCATATCCTGTTCTTCTAATCTGGAACGACTTTAACCTCTCTTTCTTTGTATAACCATAATCCTAAGTATTTTTCCATAAGTATAATGAAGGTCTGACCCTTGGCTACCTTACAAGGTAACATAGATTTTCAGTAGGAGATAGGAGTATTTTTGAAAAGCATTTTTGTACTGCCAATTACACAATTGTAAATTGGACTACTGAATCACTGAGATAAAAATGCTGCTATTGGTTGATACCAGAAAAAAGACCCTTAGTAATTCCCAAAATGAAGGAAAACAAAGCTCCAATATATCAGGCTTTGAGGTTATATTTTTCAGTGGAGGCCTCTGACGAGTGGCAAAAGGGGTTTGTACACTTTATGGGCTGTTCATCTTTCCAAGATTACCTGGATCTTCTAACATTTCAGAAGACAGGTTAAAGCAATACTCCAGGCAAATCTGATGGTATGACTAGAGCAGGATCTTGGAGGTGAAGCATGACATAAGAAACTGAGAATTAGAAGTACTGTAAATATAACACCAAGGGATGAGTCTCTTTGAAGTTCTTAATGCTTTGACTGATTCCATATTGGGGAAACCTAAAAAATTAAACAAGGGTGGATGTGCTTGCTGGTTTTCTTCCAAGTTTACCACTTTGTTTTTCTATCAGAAGTGTAGTGAGATATGCAGTTTTTAAAGCTTTTTTTTGGGGGTACTAAGGTGCACAGGTTTGTACAGCGTTTTGTTGACCTACAAATTAGGCCTCATGCACACGACTGTATTATTTTGTATCTGTGTCCAGATTGCTCATGGACAGATTCATTTCTATCGGTGCACAAAAATGTCATCCGTGTGCTGTCCACATCCGTACGTCCATTCTGCAAAGTACAGATCATGTCCTGTTCTTGCAGAGAAGAATAGTTATTTCTAGTCATGGACGTGAAAAAATGCAGACTGTACACAAAAAGTGTCTGTATTTTGCAGATTCTTGGTTTTCAAACCACAATACAGACACGGTCCTGTGCATGAGGCCATCTGAGTGGATAAGCAGGTTGACCATCAAAGTGCTGTGTCCAAATCTCTTCATGAAACATGATAGGAGATAAAATGATGGTACTACAATGTATTACAATATGTAGCCTCCTAAGGTTGGAATGTAATGAAAATATCACTGACATGATGTAAAAAATGAAAAAGAAAAAAAAAAGTTGGCATAGCGAACTGAAATGTGTCAAAAACCACATGGACTAAAGAGCAGCATAGTGCATTTTGCCAACAGTATGGCTATATCTAGTGTGCATAAGTTACTGAGCCAAGGAGAGATAAAAATACCAACATTACCAATGGAGAGTCATAAATTTATATACACCAATCATGAAATAAAAGTTGGATGTATAGGTAAAAAACACTGGAAAATAAACATATATAGATCTGATTTGTAGTAAATATAATTGAAAGTAAAATAAAAAGAAATTGGGATACTATTCAGTATACCAATATATTGCACATTAGCTACAAGCCTATGACACGGTATGTGTTGGCTCTACCACAGTAGCTGAAACATAAGTCTACTTTACATTACTTAGGCACCACACAGACAGGTGTATAGAGCTATGAGGAACAAAGGCATCTCTTACTCCACCTTCACAGGCACACACGGGCCAGGAGATGGAGCGATCTTCTCAATACAGGTGAAACTAGCCAGGAACGGCATGGGGTGCAGTGATATGTTACTGGAAACAGAGTAGACTATAAAACTGATTATCCAAAGAGTGAAGAAGAAAGCATGCAGGGTTTTAAAGCTGCAAATAAAAACCTACAAAGTCATGTTTTTTTGTTGTTTTTTTTCTTGAGGCGGAAGATTATTACATCAAGCAAGGATTTCCGGAAGGTGGCATTTGCTACTGAAGGGAGGTGCATAAAATACAGAGACAAGAAGAGCAGCTTAGAAGGGACCAAGTTCACGAGAAGTTGTCTTGTCTGTTTCAATGGAGAATTCACTCAAGCTCAACCATCTAAATAATTTAGGATAGCATCTGTTAGCCAGAGACAGAAGAAAGCTCATGTTCACTTGAAGAGCTGATTTGCCTTTCAACTTTCTTCTGCTTGATCTTCTGTGCAATGTCCACTTTCTTCTCAAAATAACTGACTAATGCTTGCTCAGTCAGCATGGAAGCCAGAATCTGTTCAAAAGAGATTGACCATTCTGCATCAATGGTACTGCCATACTTGGGTGTTACACTGCCAGGCTCACACCCAACTAACACTGTGTCATCTGCAATATCCTCACACTGAAGTGAGCTGGCGCTCACCATAGAATAGGAGGAGACTGAGGTATCATCCTTGGTTTCATCATCAGAGGTGGGCTGCGTAGGAGGGCTGTTTCTCTCTGTGTTTCCTACTTCTTTTTTCAGTTTTTGGATTTCATCTTGGGTGATAGCTGACCCAGTGTTGCCAGGAACAGGAATTGGTAGCGTGGACTGTTCTTCTTTTGAGGTCCTCGGCTGTCTACTATCCAGACCTGAGCTCTGCTCTTCTTCTTCTTCACTAGAGGGCTCTCTGGTTATATTTGTTTGCCCACCTTCAGAATTCCTAAGGGGAGGATTGGAGAACTTTTTTCCCACCTCACCAATACGCAGCAGAAGACTGGCCACCGTGGCTATAGCATGGTATAGTTCTTGCTCAACTGGGTCCTCACTGAACATATTGTAGAATGTCTTGCATAACTCAATAAATTGCTCCTGTGATGAAAGCAAAAATAATGCATCACCCCAAAAGGTATTTGAAAAGACAATTTCTAATTTAAAACAGCATTTCTAGCTAAATATGCATTTTAGAAAAAAATGGTTAACTGGATAGTAAGTCTCTGACCACTGCCCAATACTAATGTGGCATTGAACTGAAGACCTCAGTAATGTGAAACACACTGGTTGCTAGGGACATACTGGTGCACTGATTTAGAAAGCTGCCGCTGTTAGGTTGTGTGCCCATACCATCCAGTATGTCTGAAATTAGTACAAAAGGGGGAAAGGGAGAAGAGGAAAGAAAAGTGAGAGTTTTATATAATTTAAGATTTGTATAACGAGTTGGTTAGCTGGCATATCCCAAGCAATCTTTTAATCTCACCTGGTTCATCTTAGGCATGTCTTTGATAGTTTCCTTCTTCTGCTCTTTCTCACTGGCCCACATGCGCAGATAGTACTTATAGTCAGGAGCACTGGCTGTTTTCTCCTCTAACATGGGAAGATAGTGATATTATTTTTATTGGCACCAAGTAAAGCAGTCCTTTATATTATGTTGTGTGCCTCCTGGCTGTCTCCTGCATGAGATCTAAGAGCGTGCTATGTTTAAAGGGGTTTTCAGAGACTTTAATACTTATGACCTATCCTCAGAATAGGTCATCAGTTTCTGATCATTGGGGGTCCGACACCCGGGACCACCCGCCAATCAGCTGTTTAAGAAGGCAGCATTCTCCAGCTTTTCCTAGTGATGACATGTTCATCGGTCATGTGGACTTTCATAGAAGTGAAAGGGGCTGAGCGTGTTACCAAGCTCAGCCGCTATACTATGTACTGTTTTGTGCTTTATAAGCAGAGAGAAGGCTGGGGTGCTACTGCGAGCACAGCTGATTGGCGGAGGTCCTGTGTGTCAGACCCCCACAGATCAGATACTAAAGTCCTAGAAAACACTTTTAACCATGGGATGTAATTTTATGTTGGACAAAAGCTTTGGGGCATTACAACTATGCCTAAAAATATCCTACCATTTTGTGTATACAGCTTCTGTGCAGACCTATGTCTACATGGTATAGACAAAAAGGAAATCAATGTTGTGTGATTTAAAGGGAACCTGTCATGTGGTTATTTGATTATAATCTAACTAATTATATACAATCATTAACTACTAAAAAGTGCCTTAGATGTATTCACTTACTGGTGTGACAGATGGTTACCTCATAATATACACACAAAGATGCCGCATGCTAATGAACTGATTTGAGTCCAGCGTGATGTTATGGAGTCCAGCGTATATTTAATTCAGAGCTATAGCCACTCCCCTGCCCACCTGCTGCTGATTCATATGGAAAATAACTGTTATTCAGCAGCAGGTAGGCGGGGAGAGTCAGGAGCTCATGAATATTCATGACTCATCATTATCAGCTGGAGCTTTTCAATACAAGATGTTGGCAGATTGACTGGGTCAATTAAAGAAAGTGACCCAGCATTGTGCTAAGAGAATCAGTCACTTATTTATGTTGCCCTTAGTTAGGACACCATAAAACTGGTGACAGGTTCCCTTTAAGTTCTACTCCATTCTTTATGCCCTAGCTCCTACTACAGCTTAGTATTAAAAAGTGGTTATACAACTTGATTTTTTTTTAAATAAAACAAACAAAAAAAAAAGAAATAGTAGTCATCTCTTCTTTCCCTACGACATCCAGTGCTGGCAGTCTGGAAGTTCTCCTAGTCTTTCTTGACAAATTGCCAGCATACAACTGTTGTATCCAATCAGTAGTTTCACAGGTCACTTGCTGTAATTTAATGACATCTCTGCACAGAGCTGCAACATGATGCCAGTAGTATGGCAAATAATCACTGACTTGCTGCAGCGGTCACATGCTAACCACTTGTAATCAAAGCCTGGTAGGACTGCCGAAATGTGAGTGATGGATCCTCAGGAGAAAGAAGACTACTGTTTCTTTTTTCCTCGCAGACTTCTCCCTCCTCCCATTGCTAGCATGGTTACATGCTGGAGGTAACTGGTGAGCTGTTTGTGAGTCAGACCTCACGCTCCTGTAATTTGCCCACTGCTCCTGGTATTGCCCATATGGCTCAGGTAGGTAAGTGTTAGGACCCGAGCTACTTGAGAAACCTTGGCACACAGTAGGATATGTTGGCTAATATCTCAATTTTAACATCAGTTTGAGGGTTTAGTAAGACCGCAGAGTGCAGCTGTCTTTGCTATTATTATATTGTTTATTTTTTCCCCGTTTAAAACACTTTTAATAAAAGTTGGATAACACCTGTAATGCTAAGCTACAGACAGCAGAAGAGGCGGACAGAGGTAACTGTTGTATAGAACTAGGACGCACAATAAAATTTGTATCCATGGAAACACATAGGTTTGCATAGAAACTGTATACACAAAATAGGATAGCATTGTAATTATAGTTAGATCAAAGAAATGAACACAATAATGGTTGCAGGTGTACACAGGCTTTTAATATGGAAACTGAAAGAAGATATAAAATGTAAATACCCTTTTTTTCTTGAGAGTCACCGTTGTCAGATGCAGATCCATTGCCCTGTCCATCAGAGTCTGAAAATCAAACATTTACGAACTGTTACAAACTGAAAATAAATCATTAGCCCACCCATAAAAGATTAACCTATTTTGGGCAGAGGTGTAGAGAGTACTGTACTGGAAGTCATTTTTGAGCTGAATGTACAAGAAAGCAGCAATTAGTGCTGTTATCATTAACACAAAGATTTCAGCAGCCTCTAAAATGGCTACTGTAGCACCACTGGAAAGTATGTACATAGCATAGTACATGATTAGAAAAAAGATCTTTGTTTTAATGCCAGAAGTAGAGACACTTTTGTCTATGGATTGTCTGGAATAAAAAAAATGGACAATCCTATGATCCCAGGCACTTTATCCAATGAAAAGTGCATCTTATGGAAGCCAAAACGGCCTGAGAGACACAATCTAGGTGATCTAGGGCCTGCATGGTTTAATACACATTATTAGAGTGCTTGATGAGTGTGGGATTCACACAAAGTAAAAAACTAACCTGGGAACTCACTCTGGAGAATAAGATCCAGTTCGGAGAGATAAGGAGATACTGCAGTCAGAAAGAGAGGGGAGAAAGTTGAGGTGGTGGGAGAAGGATAGATGAGAAAAGGTGGGAATCAGATAAAGGTAAGCACTGTAAGGCTCCATTCACACGTCCGTGGTGTGTTGCGGACGCGCAACACACCCGCCCGGCACCCCTGTAGAAATGCCTATTCTTGTCCGCAAGCTGCGGACAAGAATAGGACATGTTCTATCTTTCGGGGCCGCGCTCCGCAAATGCGGATGCTGACAGCACACTGTGTGCTGTCCGCATCCATTCCGTCCCCATAGAAAATAAATGAGTCCGCACCCATTCCGCAAAATTGCAGAACGAATGCGGACCCATTTGCGGACGTGTCAATGGAGCCTAACTCAGCTGTACTAGTATGAGAGAGGTGGAGAACCTGGTCTAAGCAGACATTGCCGTATACGGCCCTATATTATTATTATACTATTTCCACTCAGAAATAGTAAAATTGGTTATATATTAGTAAACCCAGAGGCCTGAGAGGTGGCCAATTTATTTCATTTTTTAAGCTCAATATTGATGGCCTATCTTCAGGATAGGTCATCAATATCTGATTGGTGGTCTTCCAACCCCCTCACTAATCAGCTGTTTGAAGAGCCCACTGGGCTTCGGTGAGCACTGGGGCCTCTTCACAGCATACCAAGCACAGCAGCATCCATTGTATAGTGGCTGTGTCTGGTATTACAGCGCAGACCCATTCACTTAATTGGGACTAAACTGCAAATAGGCCATGTGACAGATGAATGTGACATCACTGGCTTAGGAAGAGGCCACTCAAGCATCTGATCAACTGGGGGTTCAGGGAGTCAGACCCCCACCAATCGCTCAGAAAACTCCTTGAATGTTGGCCTAGATTCAGGTGAAAATGCAATTTAAATGCTTATCATACAGTGTAAGTACCACCTGAAAAAGTGCTAGGATCTTCCTTTAGTAACTGCACCACAGCATTGCTTTAATCACTTTACCTTCTGGAGTCACATCCTCGGTAAAGAAGTTTGTGGCTTCTAGGGCTGATTCTGTTTCTTCTGCACCTAGGGCTATATACATAAAGTAAGAGAAAAAAAAAAATCACATTAACACCCAATATTAGGATATGTTACCATTTCTTTCCATCTGGTTTCCATCGCGCCATTTATGATGCCATATACTTAAAGGGGTTGTCCAGCTTTTTTTTTTTTTATCTGTCCCCTAGCCATCTGTATTTGTCAAGAAATCCATACTAACCTGCTCTGAGCCGCTCTGTTCCTGCTCCCTTCACTGCCATTTTGGTCCCCGTCTATCAACTTCTGCCTGGACTGGGTGATGTGCACCACTGCAGCCAATGACTGGCCTCAGCAGTGACGACCCCAAGCAGCACATGACCAATCAAAGAAGTGCTGCTTGGGGACATGTCCTGCTTAGGCCAGTCATAAGTTGCAGTGGTACATGTGAGTTGGTGTATGATAGATTGGGACCAGAACACTAGTGAAGAGAACAATGGAGTCTGAATGGAAAAAGCTTGACAACCCTTTTAAGATAGCTTTTCCTCCCAACACTTGGCTTTTTGCACTGCAGGAACAGACACCAAAGTTTTACAATCAGTATTAATCCTTGTTCTAATCCAACTTCATGTAGGTTTGCAGAGTGGCCATAACCAATCTGCAGTGTAGTAGCCCTGATTTCTGCATGATTGTGCAACATAGCAGCTCCATATTAACTGCTGGCCAACTCCTGGCAGATTATAACAGTATCGTCACCTGATGAGTCCAAATGGACAAAACACCACCATGTCGGGTCCTGTGATTTTTCTAGGGGCATCTTAGGGTGATTAGCAACAGGGCAAGGCCCCAGATAGGGTATAATAGGCTAGGCTAATCAAGGTATAATAGTCTCTCTCCAGGGCATGTTAAAGAGGATGTCTCAGATATTTAAAAATCTTGAACAAGCCCTAAAATAGCTTTAAAGAGGACCTTTCACCACTCCTGACATGTCTGTTTTAATAGCTTCATGCATTCCCCATGTAATAACAAAGAAGTTATGAATGAACTGCTAGCAGTCTGTAGTAACCTCCCCTCTGTACCCTTACTGCAGACTGCTACCAATTCCTTCATAACTTCTAGTAGAAATAATAAAGGAATGGCACACCATAAAGCTATAAGAATAGATGCTCCAGAATTGTTATTACATGGTGAATGCAAATAGCTATTAAAACAGGCATGTCAGGAGAGGTGACAAGTTTTTTAAATAAAAAAAATTATACCTTTCTTCAGCATTGTTCTCTTAGGCACTAGTCCGGTTCTCCTGCTGCTGTTTGGTTACAGCAGTGATGTGCCTAGATAAGGCATATGACTGGCAGTGATTGGCTGCAGTGGCCCGTGCTAATTTTTAATTATCTTGTACAAGCCCTTTAAGGGCAGTGGACATTCCAAGACTCATCTGCCACCAAAAAAGCATGCATATTCTACAAGACCTGGCACGATAATTTTTATTACCATACCTGTTTTTTTGCTATGCTTTAGATTTGTGACTGTTAAGGAGTTATTGTAGTGGTTTCTTTGCACACAGCCGAGCAGAACTACAGTATAGAAACTGTAAAACAAAACATGCAATGCAACAGCTCTCTGCAAACCAAATAAAGTGCAAAAATGCATAATAATTGCAAGTGCTATACTTATAAATTAGAGATGCTTGGCAAATCATTTTGTACAAACTTATTTGAGCCCGTCTGCCGCACGTCAAGGCGATCTCTGTAAGACGGGTCCTAAATTCTACCTGTTATGTGCCATGGTGGCTACCATACAATTCATACACTCCCTGAATTGTATGGTAGCCATCATGGCACATAACAGGTAGAATTTAGTGTTAGGAACCTGTCTTACAGAGATCGCCTTGACGTGCGGCAGACGGGCTCAAATAATTTTGTACAAAATGATTTGCCAAGCATCTCTAATTTATAAGTATAGCACTTGCAATTATTATGCATTTTTGCACTTTATTTGGTTTGCAGAGGGCTGTTGCATTGCATGTTTTGTTTTACAATGTTGTTCTAAGCCATAGCAACGTGCCCCTGCGCTTTGGGATGTGCTGACTGAACCCCTTTTTCTTTGCAGTTTGTACAGTCTAGAAACGTACACTGTTTTGTTGGCTATTTCTTTTACGTTTCATTAAATAAAGGTCATTATGATGAGGTAGCACAGCAAAGGGTGCAGGCCGCATGACATAAGGACCCTGGTTGTTTTGGACATGCCCAGGAGGGAATGCAAACAGAATGGCTTTTTGGGAGAAAATTTGGAGGAAAATTCAGAGAGCTGCTCAGAAACAGGTCTTGACCCAGGTACATCTAGCCAGGTCCCCCTCCATCTGCATTTGTTTTTACTGTTTCCTAGGCTAGGGTGTTTTTTTGTTTTGTGGTTCAATCTCTTTTATTTTATCGTTTTTAACATGTTTTTTTGTTTTGGAGCATGACAGGTTGCCTGTGACAACTGACATCATTATAGAGAACATCATTTAACATAAAATGAGAATTTCTTCTGCAAAAAAATTTAAATAAAATAAATAAATAAAAATAAACAGCGATGAGCTACTGACTTGGTTAAAGGGGTTTTGTAGTCCAAAACGTTTAATACTGATGGCCTATCCCCAGAATAGAACTAGATGATATGTGATCTGCACACCAAGTGTCGAAGTGTCAGGGTGCACGTGTAGGGCAATCGCCAGATTCAGAGTATGAAGTAATAAGCGGCACTCCTGGAGTAATTTTTTCAATGCTTATTTAATTTACCATCAAGAAAAATCATACATAAATTCATATCCAGAGTAAATTTCATATTATCTAGAGCCAAATTCAGTTTCCGAATGTTTCGGTTATCCAGTGACCTTTGTCAACGGAATCTGCAATAAATATATATATGTAAAGAGTGGTCAAAAGCTGGAGTGAGGAACAAGACCACACCAGTCCTTCTCAGACAGCTCTCTCTGTCCGACACTAATTGTCCTCTACTATTCCTCCCCTCCTCCTACAAGTGTTTCTGGCTCCCTACACACCACCAGATCTCAGAAACAGTGCTCCACTACTTTGTCCCCCCCATTTTTGCTCTATATACAACAATATAAGCTAGGTCACATTACACAATACTGGCACTCATACACATTTGTAACATAAATATATACAACTACATCTCCTTTTGCTATAATTATACTACCAATTCCTTCATAACACTTGCCCCCTCTAGACAGTTTCATTAATTTGTTTTTTCCCTTCACTAACTACTACCGGTACTCCTACTCTATTCATAGAGTTCATGTCCCTCTTGTTTACTCATTAAATATATATATGTTTATTGCAGATTCCGTTGACAAAGGTCACTGGATGACCGAAACATTCGGAAACTGAATGTGGTTCTAGACAATATGAAATTTACTCCAGATATGAATTTATGTATGATTTTTCTTGATGATAATTATATAAGCATTGAAAAAAATAATTCCAGGAGTGCCACGTATTACTTCATACTCTATCCCCAGGATAGGTCATCAATCTGATCGGTGCGGCGGTCAGACTACTGGCAGTGAGCTCTGGGGGCTCATCACAGCACCGTACATTGTATAGCAATTGTGCTTGAGCTGTGCCTAGGTCATATGACCGATGATTGTGACAACACTGACCCAGAAAGAGCCCGCAGCGCTCACTGGAGCGCCATGGCTACTAACAGCTAAAGAGCTGGTGGTCCAACTCCTGCTCCCCAATGATCAGATCCTGATCTATCCCGAGGGCTGGCCATCTATATCAAAATCTCAGACAACTCCTTTAAGGAATACAATACTGATGGCCATCAATATCAGATCAGTGAAAGTGCAATTTTCAGCACTCCCAATGATGAACTGACATTATTGCTTCCCCCACATACAGCACTGAACATTTAGAAGAAGCTGCGTTTGGTATTGCAGCTCAGTCCCACTGACCAAGCTTCAGTACCAGGTACAGCCACTACCAAAAGTAAAAAGCCGTGCCTGGCAAACAATGAGGTAGAATGGCAACCCTTCAATCAGCTGATCTGTGGGGGTGCCAGGAGTCGTAGTCCCAGGAAAACCCCTTTAAACATATTTTCACTTACCAGGTGGCAGGTGCAGTTTGTAAAGAAATTTAAGCTTCTCTGTCATATCACCATGATACATTCCTCCTAAAATAAAGATACAGGTAAAATTAGACTCTTATGACACACTATATTATGAACCAGAATTCTCTAGCCATCCATATCAGATACAGTATATAGACAATGTCCGGGTGTGTACCGACATGCCCCATTGACAAGAGGTTTAGTAACATTCAGCAGTCAATCTATTTACACATTCCAAGTGGAATAACAGAGGAAAGGCAGAAATCAGATGGCCTAGGGGGTATCCAAGAATGAACTGAAACATACATGTAAAGGGTAGTTAGCATATTTTGGACAATCGGTAAGACAAGGAAACTCGTTTTCATCATCCAATGAGAATATTGGACTTTGAAAATATCTTATAACAAGTACTTACCAAGTCCAGTTACAAATTCTTTAAAGTTTATTAGCAAGTCTTTGTTAGTATCCAACAAGCGGAAGATACGAGTAGCCAAGATGGAGGTGTGTGGGCCAAAAGACCAGGGTGTGAGTTGGGTGAACAACTCCAGAAACTGATCTAGGTCTATGCGGTACTGCTCCAGATAAGGCAGGCTGGGGTCATGGCGATTGCTGGATGTGCGGTTCCCTCCCCAATAACAGCTCATTAGATGCTGAGCCTGAGGAAGAAACATTACAGACATTACTACAATACATGGATACACAGCTGACGGTGACATTTGAATGATCTAGAAAAATATAGGATTTTTTAACCCCCAAAAACCTGCTTTTCTGGGACCTTATAGTGATGCTTTACCATTAGGTCAGCAATGTATGATATGTGGGGGTCAAAATCCTTGTTTGCTAGAGTGTCACTGCCCCTTCGCTGCAGAGTCTGGAGCAGCAACTTCCATACAAGTGTATTACATTTGTTCCATGACATCTCAATGTTTTTACAGACTAGCACGTTAAATATCAGTGAGATTTATTAAAATGACTGCAATTAAAATGGTTGTTGCCCACAGGACCATCCAGATAGCAGCTGCCATAAAGGAGTGACACAACTATCTACTCTGCCAATGCTTGGGGAGTGCAAGCGCTGATGAATGATGAGGGTCCTGCACAATTTTCAGGCAAATTAAGTTTTCATAGGAACACCTATTCCCTATTTGGCCAATATAATTGTGCCACCAATCAGTTGATAAACAAACAAACACTTGATTGCTGGCTGATGGGCATCTCATCAGGATGAAAGATGCTTGGTATTGGCAGCACAACTCCCTGTGACATGCCTTTTATAATCAATAGAACTGAGTATGGGAGGAAGGACTGTGGTAGCAACAGTGTCGGACTGGGGTACTTAGGGCCCACCAGTGTAACTGACTCTGGGGGCCCATCTTAGGGCTCCTGCACACTAACTTATTTTTTTTCCATGTCTGTAACGTTCACTTCACTTCAATGGGGCCGCAAAAAAAAAAAAAAAAAAAAAAAGACTCTGTGTGCATTCCGTGTCTGTATGTGCACATGGCTGTTCTGCAAAATGATAGAACATGTCCTATTATTGTCCACATTACAGACAAGGATAGGACTGTTCTATTAGAGGCCGGCTGTTCTGTTCCACATAATGTGGAATGCACACACCCGGTTATCCATGTTTTTCGGATCCGCAATTTGCGGTCATGTTCATGAGCACTTACAGTGATAACAGAAATAATAAAGATGAAGTATGATGGCAGCAAAACGTACAAACATACATGTGGCAGAATTTACACATATATGGATATCCTGCACTTAAGTCAATCAGAAACAAGACACATGCAGCGCACAGCAATCACTCATTGGACAGATCAGAGTGAAAAACTAAGATTTAGTCTTACCGGTAAATGGTTTTCCAGGAGTCCGACATGACAGCACCCACTGGAGGATGTCCTATTGGATCTCTGTAGGGACAGGAAGCGTGGGAGGTTAAAAGGCCCCACCCCTCCTACCAGTGTTTTTCCAAATTACTACACCAGATAGGATCCAAAACCTTTATTTGAAATTCCATGTTATCATCACATTGGAAATTATTTACGGATCCAAAGAAATAACAGCCAAAAAGGGGGGGGTATTAACGGGTGCTGTCATGTCGGACTCCTGGAAAACCATTTACCGGTAAGACTAAATCTTAGTTTCCAGGACGTCCCTCCATGACAGCACCCACTGGAGAACTACCAGCTTACTACTTAGGGGGGGACCACTGCCTGGAGGAGCTTACGACCAAACCCTAGGTCCTGGTTGGCAAGAGAATCTAATCTGTAATGTCTAACAAAGGTAGAAAAACTGGACCATGTAGCGGCCCTGCATATTTGTTCAATTGAGGCCTCCGCTTTTTCTGCCCATAAAGTCGCCACGGCCCTGGTGGAATGGGCTTTTATAGATAAAGGGTAAGGCAGTCCCTTCAGCACATAAGACTGCCGAACAGTGTCCTTGATCCATCGAGCTAAAGTCTGTTTTGAGGCCTTGTTGCCTCTGTTCTTTCCTCCAAACAAAATAAAGAGGTTTGATGATCTTATCCAAGAAGCTGTTCTTTGTAAGTAGGCTAAAACCGATCTTCTTACATCCAAACAGTGAAATTTTTCTTCCTGTACATTTTTGGGGGAGGCACAAAAGGAAGGAAGAATTATTTCTTGATTTTTATGGAATGGAGAGACAACCTTAGGTAAAAAGGATGGATCCAACTTTAATACAACCCGACCGTCCAAAACTTTTTAGATATGGTTCCCTGATGGAAAGGGCCTGAATTTCTCCTATTCTGCGTGCTGTGGTTATCGCTAGAAGAAAAATTGTCTTAAGAGAAAGCATCTTATTTGATAACTGTTCAATCGGTTCAAACAGGGGATTACATAGACCCTCTAAAACTATATTTAGGTCCCATGATGGTACTGTCTGCCTGATAGTGGGTCTCATTCTGGAAACAGATTTTTATAAATCTCCTAACCCATCTGTGGTCTGCTAAGGAAGTGTCCAAAAAGCAACTCAAAGCTTAAATTTGGACCTTAAGGGTACTGGGTTTTAGGCCCAAATCGAACCCCATCTGTAAAAAATCCAGAATGCAGCCTATAGATGGGTCTGAGACCCCTGGATGTGAGTGTGAAAGCCATGAAGTAAATCTTTTCCATATTTTCAAGTATATGGCCGAGGTTATGGGCTTGCGGCTTTGTTGTAAGGTTGATATTACCTTATCTGACAGACCCTTTCTTTTTAGGGTCTGCCTTTCAGGGTCCAAGCTGTTAACCTCAGCTTCTCAAGGTTCAGATGTTCTAGGGGTCCCTGTAGGAGAAGGTCCCTCCTTCCCGGAAGGGTTATTGGATCCCCTATAGTCATTTCCTTCAACAGAGGAAACCTGGCTCTCTTCGGCCAGGCAGGAGCTATGAGAATTAGGGTCATTGTGCACGTTCTCAGCTTCTTTAGGACCAATGGAATCAGGGGAAATGGAGGAAAGGCGTACCCCAGTTCCATGTCCCAATCCTGGGACAAGGCGTCCACTCCTAGCGGGTTGTCTCTCGGATTTAGAGAGTAGAAACAGCTCAACTGGGTGTTCTCTCTTGACGCAAATAGGTCTATTTGTGGACACCCCCAATGGCGGCAGATCTGTAAAAAGATTTCCCTGTTTAGAGACCATTCGCCTGAGTTGAGACTGTGTCTGCTTAGGAAGTCTGCAGTGGAGTTTTCTACTCCTTTTAGGTTGACTGCTGATACTGAGAGGACTTTCTTCTCTGCCCAACAAAATATTTAGTCTGTCAATCTTTGTAGATAAGGGTTTCTGGTTCCATCTTGACGTTTTAGGTAACAGACCGTCGTCACATTGTCCGATAGGACCTTGATATCGTGGTTGGAGAGTATCTGCTCTGCCTTCCTCAGAGTCTCCCATACTGCCTTCAGTTCTCTGAAGTTGGAGGATCTGCGACTGTCCAGACTGGACCATCTCCCCTGAAAGTAGTGATCTCTCAGATAGGCTCCCCAACCCCTCTGGCTTGCGTCCGTGGTGATCACTATGGACGGTAAAAGATTCCAGGCGACTCCTCTCCTCAGGTTTTCTGGGTTGGTCCACCAGGATAGAGAATCTAAGCTTTGCCTTGATAGAATTATTTTTGAGTTCAAGGATTGATGATCTCTGTCCCATGCTGACAGGACTGAGTTCTGTAGGATCCTGGAATGGTACTGTGCCCAAGGTATGACTGAGATACAGGATGTCATTAGGCCTAGAACCTGCATAGCTTCTCTTAGTGTATGATCCCTTCTCTTTTGAAAGGTTTTTATCCTCTTTCTTATTTTTTCCTGTTTTATCTGTGGAAGAAAGGAATGTTGTTTCTCTGAATCTAAGAGGCCTCCCAGGAACTGTTTCCTGGTACTTGGTTCTAGGTCTGATTTGGCGTAGTTTATTATCCAGCCAAAATCCTTGAAAAGGGTGAGGGTCTGTTGGATATGGCTCTCTAGACTCTGTTTTGTCTCTGCAATAAGAAGGAAATCGTCCAGGTACGGAATAATTTTTATCTGTTGTTGTCTTAGGTATGCCACCACTTCCGTGATTACCTTCGTGAAAATGCGAGGTGCCGAGGATATTCCAAAGGGTAGACACTGGAACTGGTAGTGAAGAATCGTTCCACCCTGGTTGATCGCAAACCTGAGATACTGTTGATATTGTGGATGTATTGGGATGTGATAATAGGCATCTTTTAAGTCCATGGTACATAAGAGATCCCCTACAGATATTAGTGGGATTGATGATTTTATGGATTCAATCTTGAATTTGTGGTATACTAACGATCTGTTCAGGGATTTCAGGTTGATAATCGTCCTGAAGGTTCCGTCTGTTTTTTAAAAATTAGGAATAGCCTTGAATAATGGCCCAAGCATTTCTGATCGTGTGGAACCTGGACTATTGCGTTTAGATTTATCAGCTTCTGTAAATCCAGACTTAGTTGATTCTGTTGACCTGTTGATTGAAACTGTAATCAGGAATCTTTGCGGGGGACGGACGGACGACGACCGCAAAATTCTATTTTTACTCCTTCCCGGATGGTGTTGAGGATCCACTGATTCTGAGTGACCCGGGTCCAGGATTCCCATAATAAACGGAGTCTGCCCCCGACCGGCCTGATGTCATTGCTTGTTTGTGCTAGTATTTGGGTTGAAGAAGAAACCCCTTCCTCTTCCTCCTTTGGGGTAGCTCCATCTTCCCGTCTTACCCTTGCCCCTCTGTGTTGAGGTTGAGAACTGTTTTGAGGGCTTACGAAAGGGCTGTGACTTTTTTATTTTCTCCTCTGGGAAACCTTTCTTTTTGTCTGCTGCACTTTCTAGAATGGAGTCAAGGATCTGTCCAAAAAGATAAGCCCCAGTAAAGGGGATTGCACAGAGTTTATTCTTGGAAGCAATGTCCCCCGTCCAAGATTTGAGCCAGAGGGCTCGTCTTGCACTGTTCATGAGCGCATCATTCCTTGCTGCGAACCGTATGGATTCTGCAGAGGCATCTGCCATAAAGGAAGCCGCCATCTTCAATAATGGTAAGGATTCCAAAATTTCTTCTCTGGATGTCTTCATCCTAAGATGATTCTCTAATTGATCCAGCCATAAACACATGGCCCGGGATACCGAGGTAGCTGCAATATTCGTATTTATGGTGACCGCTGATGATTCCCAGGCCTTTTTTAGTAGCCCATCCATTTTTCGATCCATGGGATCCTTTAATTGTGAGGAATCCTCAAATGGTATGGAAGCTTTCTTCACCACCTTGGCCACCTGAATGTCCACCTTCGGTATCTCGTCCCAAAGCTTTGTTTCTTCTGGGTTAAAGATTAGCCTGCTCTTAAATTCCCGTGGCACATAAAGCTTCTTGTCACCCTCTTCCCATTCATCTTTGATTAGGTCTCTCAGGTTAGGGACGGGAAAGAGTTTCTTCTTTCTAGCTCTTAGACGGCCGAACATCGAACATCTCGTCCTGTACGGTGTGAGTCTATTCTTCTTCTTCTACCGCCATTGTCTGTCTAACCGCTGTTAAAAGCGGATCCAAATTTTCTGCTGAAAACAGATATCTTCTTGGTTCCTCCGCTAAAGAAGGGGGACGGTCTTCCTCCAACTCGTCCGAATAGTACGCTGGTTCTTCTTTGGAATCCAAGTCCAACTGTACTCTGGGTCGTTTGGAAGGTGGGGAAAAGGGGACCAGAAGGGAAGGGGGCTGACTCATTCCTGCCCCCTGTAATTTTTCCCTCACTATGGCTCTGAGCTCCGCCAGAAAGGAAGGTTGCTCCTCTTTTAGGATTTTCGCTAAACAATCCGTGCACAGAGGTTTCTTGTATGACTTCGTAAGTTTCTTAGTGCAGGTTCCTCACTTTTTTTTTTTTTTTTCCTGGAGTCTCCATGTTGTTTGTGTCCAGCCTCCTTCTCCACCTTAAGGAAGACAAGGGGGAGAGGGAGATATAGAACAGGGCACGCAGGTGCTAATCCTAAGTATATGGACATTACTTACATTACCCTGGACGAGGGGGTCTGCAGTAGCATCCTGCTTTACAGATACCTGGGCCTCCATGATGTATCCTGCATGCAGCTAACATCACACTTTTTAAATGGGCTTACCATCGTGGCCCTGCCCTCGTCGCCGCTCGGTTCCACCTCCTCTTCCGGGGGACTCATTCAGAGAAGAGTCGACCCCTCATGCGAGGCCTCAGGATCCTGAGGCCTCCAGCATGCGATGCGCACCGCCATTAATTTCCGCCTTCTCCGCGTCACTTCCGGTCACATGGGAATTCACGCGGTCCGCGTCATCAGAGGAGCGCCCGGAGCCGACGCTGCGCCCAGAGCTCCATGCGCAGGAGAAGTGACGTCAGCGTCCCGATACCGCGGCTCTACACGGATAAAGGTACCGGGGCATGCTAGGGGACCCCTTCCCAGAGGGGTGCTAGCTTAGGCCGCATCTGAGGCTGAAGAGGAGAGGCATAACCCCCCGACCAGCCTCAGCCTTAGTGTTCCTCCCCACTTTTCATAGCAGGGATACCTCTCTGCGCCTATCTCCGTAGGGACAGGAAGAACACTGGTAGGAGGGGTGGGGAGGGGCCTTTTAACCTCTCACGCTTCCTGTCCCTACAGAGAACCAATAGGACATCCTCCAGTGGGTGCTGTCATGGAGGGACGTCCTGGAAATAGAAGAGGCGGCACTCACCAGTGCGGATATAAAATCCTTTATTCGTCCAATACAATATTCGGGCAGGAGCATGCGGTGACAGAATACACAGAGAGGATTCGCGGCGATGGCCGTTTCGTGCTAGGTTGCGCTTTGTCTGGCCACTGACCTCATTGCGCTGATCACTCATTGGACAGATGTGGGACACAAGACACTTATACATGGGTCACATGCCACTGATGCATATGTCACATGCTGCACATACACCACTGATACATAGATCATATATAGCACACACCAATCACACATTGGAAACAAGCAATGTACACACCAAGACATTTATGCCTAACCCTATTAAATGTAGCACACTTAAAGGGGTTGTCTCACTTCAGCAACTGGCATTTATCATTTAGAGAAAGTAAATACAAGGCACTTACTACAATGTATTGCGATTGTCCATATTGCCTCCTTTCCATCACATTATACACAGCACGTCTTCGTGGTTATTACCACCGTGTAATCCAGCAGCGGTGGCCGTGTGGGCACACTATAGGTAAAGGTGTTGGCCTATGAGCACTTACAGTCTTTCCCTATAGTGTGTAAGCATGGCCACCACTGCTGGATTGCAGGGTGGTTGTAACCACGGACACTTGCTGTGTATAATGTGATGGAAAGGAAGCAATATGGACAATCACAATACATTAGTAAGTGCCCTGTATTAACTGCATGATAAATGCCATTTACTGAAGTGAGACAAACCCCTTTAACCATAAATGTCTGGCATGAAATTTACTAAATCTTAACCTCCTCATATTGTACATAAACTACATTATAATTAAAAGAGTTGTCCTACCATAATGATCTATTGCCTATCTACAGGATAGGTGATAAATATCAGATTGCTGGGGTCTGACTGCTGGAACACCAACTGATCATGAAAAAAGGGGTCCTGAGACATTCAATTACATTACCACCAATTTATGTACACAAGGATCTTAAGACCACGTTCCCTTGATCATGGGGGTCCCAGCAGTCAGACCACATCAATCAGACACTTATCACTTGTCGTGTCATAGCTGTTGGACCTTTTCACATTTCCTATCCTTAAAGGTTTTCTTTGGGTGTAAATAAAATAAAATAAAATAAAAAATCTGGCCCAAAATATGTGTCAAACTAAAATAGAAATGCTCGTCTGTTAAAGGACCTGTGTCCACTTTTCTAGTTATCCTCTATCTACAGGATTGGTGGATAACTAAGTGATCCGTGGGGGTCTGAACGCTGGAGCCCCACTGATCCCCCTTCCTGATTGAGTGCCATGTCGAGCATATGCCCTGCCTCTCCATCCATTCTCTATGAGGTCACTGAAGAAGGCAGAGTACAGCGCTGGCTATTTCCAGTGGTCCCAAAGAGAATAAATGGAGCAGCAGGGCACACATATGTGTGGTCTGCCACACCATCAAAAAGAGGGAACAGGACCCGTTCCTGGGATCAGTGGGGGGTCGCAGAATCGGACCCCAGAAATCATAGTTATGCCCTATGGTGTGGAGAGGATAACTTGTAAACCTGGACAACCCCTTTAAATCCTCCACCACTCCACCAGCAGTATCTCTTTACATGTCAGCAGTGATGCCTGTAAATACGGAATATCATCACTACCGCCATGTAAACCATACGTGTCAATACTGGAGAATGTGGCGCACTGTGCAGAATTTTTCGGGCAGAAGTCCAACCCTCTTTGCAGGTCATAACCTTTAACAAAGCCCAAGCAAAGGTGCTGAAGGAGTAACGTGAGCAAAGGGCACAAACGGAGGGTCATAACTGAAACAGAGGCATTAGGGTCACCTGAGGCAGGGTAAAAGTGGGGATCCTGGAACAGGGGTAACTAGAGAAGAGGCAATATTAGGGGTGCATTTAGAGTGGGGGCATTGGGGGGCATCTGGAGCTGTGGCACTAAAGGGGGTGCACCTAAAGCAGAGGCAATGGTGGGACCTAGGACAGTCCCCCCAATGCCACTCTGAACTCTGCAGAGAGCAGCACACTTACACAGATCTGAGTCTACTATAAACAAATTCCCTATTTCCCCGTTACAGTCTCCTACAGCTCACTACTGTCACACACCTGAGAAATCAGCCCAGCACCGCAGAGGAGTCCTTCTCTCCAGCAACCATAGTTTTCTGACAGCAGGGAGGGCAGGAGGATGGCAAGACATGTTCTCTCCTCCTTCACTGCCAGCAGCCGGGAAGCTTAGAAGATACTGCTGGGCCTCCTGTACAATTTACACCAATAGGAGGCTGCATACCTGTGCGATACTGCCACCTAGTGGCTACAATAATTATCTCTCCTGAGAAACAAGAGAAATAATTAATCCTCCGTCTTATCACCAGGGGCAGGAGACTGGGGGCCTACCGAGGAATTCCCTACCTCCCCAGTGGGCAAGTCTGAGACTGGGTAGCAATCGTTCCTCCCACAATCAGTTTGCATCAGCCTGTGCAATCAGGCCAAACCAACTGAGCACTGATGGATGTGTTATTATCTATTGGTGCTCACAATGCCCGAACATATCCATCGGTGCTCGACTGCTACTGCAGCCATTCCTCCCTCAGTTCTACTAATTCTTGGCAGCACATCCCTGACTACACTTGAACATGTGCTGCCGATTATCTAGCACCATCCATTCTGATGAAAGATGCGTATCCGCCTATTAATCAGCGTCTGTTCATTTATCAGCTCGATTAGGTTGCCTTCAAGTGCAGCTGATTTTGTTGCAGAACTTTCTGCAACTGAAAATCCGTTCCATTCACCGTTCTGACAACCTCATTCAGGTGAATAGAACGGATTTTCAGTCGCAGAGCCGTGATACACACTGAAGTTTAGATCTGCTACAGCTGCATATGTCGGGAGGATCTCCTGAAGCATAATGCCAATGGAAGGCAGCAAGGTGCCCCACTATATAGGCAACAAAATACCTATACTAAACAATTTTTTTGTTTTATTATTTTATTTATTAAAATACAGTACCGTATACCTTTGTATGGTAGTTCTCTAACTTATCCCATACTGCACAAGGGTATACAGTTTCTACAGGAGCCAAAAGTGCAATGGTTTGTCCTCTGTCATGTGAATTGAACCCTATGGATACATTTGGTGTATACACTGGGAGCTTTTACCAGTATACACACCAAACGTATCTTAAGGTTATGGCCAGCTTAAAATTGGTCAAACATTAGCAAATTTGGAATTCTGGGTGGCATTTGTCTATGACTGGCTGCAGCTTGCAGTACATCAGTTAAAAGCCTTTTAAACAGTTTTATGATTTGAAGGAATGATGGGACACGTGGGCAACAACTTACAGAAGACATCTAGCACTGTGTCCATCCATAAATATGGAGTTTATTACAACACATAATAAAATCAGATACAAACATACCAGTAATGCAATTCAAGCTACACAGAAGTCAAACGAAATACCTAGCATAGTAATAGCTAGTACAGTAATGGCCGATGGCATCCTCGTGTCTGCTGACATTGGCCAGGATGACACATTTCTTCCATGGCTGGGTTCACATCACGTTTTTGTCTTACGCTTAACGTGTAAAAAAAAAAACTTGCACGTTAAACGGATGCCATACAGTGGCATCTATCACCATAGAGTTCCAATGTAAAAAAAAGTATACTTGGATGGAAAAGCATAGTTCACTATGCTTTTGCATTCTTTTCTTTCCCCAATGTATATGTCAAAGAGAATCTGTCACCTAGTTTTACCCTATAGAGCTGCGGACATGCAGGGATAGATCTCCACTAGCATGTCCGCAATAGTCCGACAGTCAAGTATGATATGGTGCTGGACAGTTGATATGCAGTGTGAATGAGGCAGGCTTAAGAGCTCTGTGTAGCTTGAAACATGTCAATGGTTTGTCTGAATGCGACTTTAGTATGTACTGGATGGATAGATGCAGTGCATGATGTCTTCTATCAACAACTATCTGAAAACCGATTAAAATTTACAACAATTCAAGTTTTTGGCTGTTATCTGCCTTGGATAAGCCTCTGACATGACTTTTCACATCACGAATGGAGATTGACCAGATTAGTGTGTGGAGCAGAATAAAAATAACACAGAAAGCACTAACCTTGAACAGAACGTACATATCTTCAAGCTCTTCCATGGAGAAGCCAAGATCAGTGGAAATAGCCCTCACCTAGAAGACCCGTAAGAGAAGGATTACATGTGTATATGTCTTAGGATGCCTTCACACCAGCACTACAGATTCCGTGGTTCTGCTCCGTTACAGGACGCGCTGGAGCCATGACAGTAAGAAATTTCTTGTGACAGACCCCATTGACTACTGTATAATTAGATGCATTGGGTTTCTGTTAGAAAACCCTTCATTTTATTATGGTATCAGCGATAGAGACCCCTTTGATGTAAACTCAGCCTTCCTGTATATTAGAGAATAACTGTATCCATTAAAAAGACTTTTTGAATGCCTATGCGCCTAAGTTTAGCCAAACATAGTCACTATGATACTGTAGCTACTATATGCTATATAGTGTATAATACATATAATATGTACATAATTTAGACCTCTGCTTCCACTTTTGTGAAATCAGATATGACAGAAGAACTGAAAGTTAATCCTGTTAGACACCTAACATCCTTCATGGCTAGATAAGCCTCAGAGTCAGAGATACAAAACTTTAGGTAAAGTACAAATATTCTTACCACACTTCTCTTTGCAGAATCCTCTAAAGATTGTATGACTTTCAGCCTCTGCTTAAACCGCATCTGTTCAATGTCATCAGCTCTCAGGCTCCTAAACTTCTAGAAGTACAAGATAGGTCAAAAGTAGCAAACGCCTGCAGTAATCAGAAAGATCCTGAAGTGTGAATACATCCTGAAGAATGACTTTGCCGTCGCTCTTATTGGACATTACCTCATATGATGCTTTGATGATGTCAAATATGTCAACCTCAACCGGAGGTTCATCCCCACTGGTGAGAAGGGCATGCAGATGAGGGATTGGAGGTGACACGCTCTGCTTGTTCACCACATTATCAAGATATCTATTAATTAAAGAAGCATAAGTGAAAGGCACATTACAACGCCGCTACAAGCTACATGGCATGCAGGTAAACTTTGAAGAGAATGCTACACTTGCAAAAGTGCCAGGACCCCTTTAAAGAGGACCTTTTAGGTTGTTTTTTTTTTGTTTAGATAAATACCTTTCCTTGCAGGGTACTGTTTTTTTTTTTATATCGCTCCTACACCCCGCTATGTTCCCCTGCAGTTTTCCCACTCAGTATGTTAAGAGCATCGGTACAGGGAGGAGGAGACAACAGGGTTTCTCAATGGGCGTCTCCTTCTCCCTGGCTGTGCCGCGTTCCAATCACAGCGGAGAGCGTCACAGCCAGGGAGAAAAAAAAGCTCACCTTCTTGCTGGCTGTGACGCTCTCTGCTGTGATTGGATCGCGGCACAGCCAGGGAGAAGGAGACGCCCATTGAGAAACCCTGGCATCTCCTCCTCCCTGTACCGATGCTCAGTATTACCATACTGAGCGGGAAAACTACAAGGGGGCACAGCGGGGTGTAGGAGTGATATTTGAAAAAAAAAACAGGCTGAGTGGCAGCATCAGCGGGTGGCAACCCACAAGGAAAGGTATTTATCTAAACTAAAAAAAAAAACATGAAAGGTCCTCTCTAAATAGCGGATAGTTGAGGGTGCTGGGAGGCGGATCCCTGCCGATTGGATATTGATGACCTACCCTGAGGATAGGTCATCAATATCATTACAGTGCACAAGCCTTTAACAAAAAAAAAAATCACCACACTTGAAACAGAACCAAAATTCATATTACAATTATTACCTCCCAAGTACAGTCATGGCTTCCCCTTCATCATTGGAGTACAAAAGGCTTTCCATGTTGGCCTCAAGCACGGCCAGTGATAGTTGTAGAATCAGTTTGATCCCTTCGTAGAAAAAGCAGTCAACCACCACCACTGCACTCTCAAATGGCATGACACTAAGAAACAAGGTGAGGAACCACGACAGAGAAATGGTGGAGATCACTCCCAGTTCCTGCATCTTCTCAGACAGCTGTGGTAGAAACTCACGTGTCAATTCCTCAAATACACCCTGGTCCACTAAGGCGCCTGAAAATCCAAACATGAAATATAGTTAACAATAGGAAAAAATTATCTAGAAAGGTAAAGCTGAAGGCCAGGCCACCTCATCTAATATTATGGGAGTGACCCGTAGGTTATTTTCCAGCATGGTGCACTACAGATAAATGCGTGACTGGGATCTCCATGCAGGTTCCTGCTTATTGCTGGGTTTCACCTGTACTTGCAACTGTTTGGAATGGTAAGCACAGTTGAAGACTGACAATTAACAGTAATTTGCATGCAGGGTCCGCATCCAGACAACACAATGTATATCCAAAAACTCATTTTTTTTCTATAGGATATAATGTGGTTTTAACTGCACTTCAACCTATAGGTTATAATGTGGTTTTAACTGCACCTCAACCATTACGTGTGATCATACCTTTTCATCGTGACTTGTCTGCATCTCGCTGGAAACTGATGTTTTAACCTACCATTCTAGCAGTAAGTATGGACCTTTTTAGTGATATTTTGTAAATCTGACACCATTTCATACATAGCTTACAGGGCATGTTGTGGATTTCCAGGCTTTCTGGCTCTCTCCCAACAGATGATGTCAGGAGATAGTTGAGAGGCCTCCAGGTTCCCCTCAATTTGGCAGGTCTCGAGGACTTTTATGTGTATGGGTTCTTTACGTTTATATAGGCAATGTACAGTTCAATACTGCAGAGAGACAGCTGATGTTGCTCTCTTACCAACAACCCGAGTGTTGTAATAATCTGGAAGCATCCGTTCACACAAAGACACCAGCAGCCAAAATGCCTCTTCCTCATTACAGTAAAGAAGCAGAACGGAGGTCACTATATTCATCGCCTGCAGAGGGAAAAGGGTTGTGATTAACCACTGGCATCCAGTGTACATTCTGCACATATAGTAGTATATACTGTGTAATAACCCACATAATACATTAAAAGAAGAATATTGGATCTTTTTGTACTAACATTGGTGGGAATATTTTTGCATAATGAGAATATAAAAGCAGTTTTTAGTACTTTATTACAAACAACACTAATACATATACACTAGGTTTTAAAATATAATGAAAGAAACTCCACACTCCTAAATTTACTTGCAAAGCAGACGTTATTGTGCGAACATCCAATGTATTTTTTTTAAAATGTTTTTATCCTATATGGCCTTCATCAGACACAAGGATGCCGCACTGAGGAGGACATAATGCGCTAAGCCTAGAAGAATGGCGCTATTTTCAAGGGCTTAGGCCCTTTTCCTTTCCTTTGCGGAATCCTTGTGTCTGATGAAGGCCATATAGGAAACGAAACATAAAAAAAATTATAATACACGATCTTGCAGTAAATAACGTGTGCTTTGCAAGTACATTTTGGAGTGCCGAGTCACTTTTATTTCTGTATTGACGTGTTTGGGACCCATCTACTGCACCCTGTCCTGATGTTAGTGTGCTACTGAACTTATCTAGAGGTTTGAAAACATGTTCACAAAATGCTCTTGCACTGAAATTGGTATTAAGTCCTACCTGGCAGTACCCAATGTTAGGGTTGCGGAAAGCATATGCTGTCAGCACGCGGCGTAATGCAGCTATTCCTAGTTCATTCTGGAACGCAGGGTGTTCAGGCATAGAGCGATGGAGATCACGCTCTATCTCGTCTGTGGCAAGGTTACATTTTCCTGTGGATTTCTCTACCAGGTCAGCATAATAACCAGGGTGTGTTGCCATTTCATTTAAGGCCCCTACAGATAGAAAATGCGAGGAAAATAAATTAGAAAGCCTAGTTAGAATGGCACACACCAACCAGCATCATAGACTTTTCCAGAAGTGCTCAGATAAATATATGTCACGATGCAGCTAAACAGTATTTAGCTAATTAAAGTTAAAATGAGAATGTCTGGTTGAGATACTCCACCAAGGAGAGTCCCTAATAACCCATATACATACAGATGTAGCAATTGTCATCTTGATTCTTAACACCTCCAGTAAACAATGCCAAGAAACCTTTAATTGACTTTTTCAGTGACTTTCAATAGCATTTTTGCTGGGATATCACGATGAGACATGCACTCAAGTTTGGAATTGCTACATCTGTATGTACAGCCCTGTGATGTCTTCAAACTACAGGGCACCCTATAATTTCACTGGGCCACGGTGTAACATTTTTTTAATCCATGCCCTCCCCCCCACCGTCAATAGCTTTTTGTCCCATAGCTTATATTATCTCTTTATATGAGCTACACTGATGATTTATCCCCTGATTATATTCATAAGTTGGGATAAAATAAGGAGCGTGCTAGGGAAGTTAAAGGCATTCTCTTGGATTTTGATATTGATGGCCTATACTTAGGACAGGTCACCAATAACAGATCAACAGGGGTCCGATTCCTGGCACTCTGGCCGATCAGCTGGACTTTCAGTGCTGGAGAACAGCTGATCATCAGGCGTACCAGGAGCTGGAACCCCCACTGAGCTGATACTGATGACCTACCCTAAAGATACGCCATTGATATCAAAATGCAAGAGAACCCCTATCTGACTAGGCTACCCTATTGGTGATCACTCTATATTTTAAAAAGGAGAAAAACACAGGTCTACACATATAGTACTGGAGCTGCAAGATGGCAGATTATCTGACCTCCCTAAATTTTACTGCCTACTGGAGCATACCAATTAATTGGCTATTCTCTTAAGGTTTATAGCTGACCTGAGAACAAGAGCCAGAGCTCTCCTCGCAAGTTCTCTGGAATGCCTTTTAGCACCAGCTCACGGGTCTTTGATGTTCGATACATGCACATCCCACGACCATACTCAAAGAAGTGAATGTTCCAAGACTCTTCCTTCATTTTCTCCTTGGCCTACACAAAGCAATATATAACAGTATATAAAAGAGCAAATTTACTAAGCCTGTAGATGGTGTTAACTAGACAGGCTGTCTAGCCATGCACCAGATCAGGTTTGATGATAAATGTGGTGCATGGCTAGACACCATTTTTTTTCAAATTGGTCAGCTTAATTTGAGACAGAATTTAAAAAGGGTTGTCCGGTCCCAAAATCGAAATTCTTTTTATTTGCTTCTAACACCCCTCACCATACATATATACGACCCCAATACCTTTTTTTTCTGTCTGTGCTTTCTCTCCCCTTGTCTGGGCATCAGACTATCCTGGCAGATCTGTTTACATTCCTAGTTTCCTGTTTTCTTGAATAGGTAACTTTATTGATAAAGCCTGGCTGCACTGCAGGAGCGACTTCCACTACATGTGGCCATGTTACTACACCCATACATGAATCCTGCTAGTCTATTTCTCATTCAGTGTCTAAATCACACCACTGGCAGTCCACAGGCTCTTCCTCACCATATCCAGACTGCAATAAACAGCTTGAATGAGCAAGCACATCAAATCACATCTGTATCTAATCCTATAAAGTATGGTACAGTCTGCTGAGCCTGATACATAGCCTGTTGTGTCCCAGAGGAAGCGAATTGCGAAACGTGCGTTGGGGTTTAAGCCACACTGGTCTGTATAACTTTTTATGCATTCCCTGATGTTCTCTATTTACTATTTATTGCACTAGGCACTTTGTTACTATTTGTTGAGGTCACATACCCTGGTGTTTTGTATCAACTATTATATAGATGTTTTTTTGCACTATGCAGGAATGAATATTACCCTCTTATACTGTCTAAGGGTGGGAACCATACTATAACAGAGTTTATAGATGGGTTTTGCTTAATAACATTTGACGTATAGTACTATGGCTTGTTTTTCTGTATATGCTACTGCTGCTGAATTTATATTTTTATATTTGATGTAAAACTAATAAAGTGTATATTCTGATTAATTATATGCTGTGTACCTATAATTTTGGTGTGGGATAGCCTGTTGTGTGCGATACTGCCTGATGAACTTTATATCTAATCCCATTGTACTATACTGTTCTATCCCTTGTACTACACTGTCTGGTGTGGTGTGTATCTAATCCCATCTTGCATGATACTGTCTGGTGTGTATCTAAGCTTATCATGTCAGATACTGTGTGCTGTGCCTCTATATCTAAAGCAATCATCTGTGATACGGTCTACTGTTCCTGTATCAAAGATTCTCATGTGTGATCATGTCTGCTGAGCTGTGCATCTAATTCTATCCTGTACAATACAGTCTGCAGAGCTGTGTATCTAATCCTATCTTGTATGATATTGCCTGCTAAGCTGTGTATCTAATCCTATCCTGTATGATCCTTTCTACTGAGCTGTGTATCTAATCCTATCTTGTATGATACTGCCTGATGTAGTGTATATCTAAAGCCTCGTGCACACAACCATATCCGTTTTGCGGTCTACACGTTGCGGATGCTCTAAATAAGAATACCGTCTGTGTGCGAGCCGCATTTTTTTGATATTATTGACTTGTATGGGTTTGTTGTCTGCATTTTAGTTGCTCTATCTTTTGTGGAACTGACATACGGATGAGGAAAACACACAGATGACATCATCCGTCAGGATCGCACACGGACAGTATACTTATTTAGCAGATGCGCATCTTGCAGACTGCAGAATGGATAAGGTTTTGTGCATTAAGCCTAATCCTATCTTATTTGGTCCTGCCTGCTGAAATGTTTATCTTGGCCTATCATGTGTGATACAACCATGATCAGCCCGTGAAACACGGTTCATGTGCAGGACACATCTCCCAGGCCGACTGCACTCTCCTGACCCGAACTGACTGTATGAGAGTAATGTATGAAACAGCCAGTCTCTATCTGATCGGGGGGTAAGTACACATGATGAGGTGAGTACACGACAATTGTCCCGCGGTCAGATACAGACTGTTTGCATCATACATACAGGCAGTATGCATCAGGGAAGACACAGTCAGCCTGGAAAATGTGACCGACACATGGATCGGGACATGGATTCCGGGGCTGATCACTGTCATTTGCATAAGTGAGCCCCCATAACAGTGACCTCCACAGTGCCCCCATAAGTGACCTCCACAGTGCCCCCATAACAGTGACCTCCACAGTGCCCCCATAACAGTGACCTCCACAGTGCCCCCATAACAGTGACCTCCACAGTGCCCCCATAACAGTGACCTCCACAGTGCCCCCATAACAGTGACCTCCACAGTGCCCCCATAACAGTGACCTCCACAGTGCCCCCATAACAGTGACATCCACAGAGCCCCTGTAACAATTACCTCCACAATTCCCCCGTAACAGTAACATCTACAGGGTCCCCATAACAGTGACATGCACAGTGCACCCACATGCTATCCAGTGCCCCCATTGCCATCCACAGCTCCCCAAATACCCTCCAGTGCCCCTAAATGTCATCCAATGCCCCTAAATGTCATCCAGTGCCACCCTAGTTGCGGTGATGTCAGCGATGATGCACTGTCTCCTGCTTCTTGGAGGAAAAGAAGAAGGCGGTGCTGGAGCGGAAGAGCTGAAAGCCCGACAGGAGCGGTCACGTGAATGTGAAGAGGGTCGTGAAAACGCTGCTGCTACTAGGGTTAAGTATGGCTGTCCTAATCTTCTCTGCACAGGTTAGATTTAGCCCTCATTTTTAGGGAGGCCCGGAGAACCCCTTTAACACCAGAATTATGGCACATTTTGTTGCAAAACATTGCATCACAAGCTACACCCCTTTTTGGGCTAAGCTCAGATAACTTCTCTAAAACTATATGCATCAAATTGTATCAAAATGCGCTACAATTTGGCACAATTTATGCCAAAATCAAGGTGCACTCATACTAGTAAATCTGGGCATTATGTGCTATTGCTGCAAACAGCTTAGCTGAAATACAGGGTGGCCCACAAAGAAGTAGCCCGCCTCCAATATCTCAAATCAATCTGCCTAATAGTAAATCTGTCTTCGTTGTCCATAGCAACCCATCCGAACTTAACTTTCATTTTTTCAGAGCCCTATAGGAACTGAAAGTTGAGTTGCCATGGGCGGGCCACTCTGTACAGTGGGCAGATTTACTAATCCTATGGATGGCATTAGACAGATTGTCTAGACCTTCACCTGGCTCAGGCTGGATGATAAATGTAGTACATGGCTAGACACTTTTGTGTAACTTTATACCAATTACTTAGTTTGATACAGAATTTTATGCCAGAATTGTGGTGAAATTTTGGTGCAAAATGTCACATCTTTGGCCATAGCCCGTTTCCCATGAAGTCACCACCCCTTTTCCGACCAGGTGCAGATCATTTCTATAAACCTAGATGTCCCAAACTGCACCACGTGTTAGTGCACTTTATGCCAAAATCTAGTTGCACTCACGTTAGTAAATGTGCACCAATGTCCTTTTTCTCATCACTGTGTTCTTCCCCTTCTGTCACAATAACTTAAAGGTTATAGCATAAAGAACGACTGTAAACCCTTAAAGGGGACGTCTCAGTAAGGCTACTTTCACACCTGCGTTCAGGTGTCCGCTCGTGAGCTCCGTTTGAAGGGGCTCACGAGCGGTCCTGAACGCAGCCGTTCAGCTCTAATGCATTCTCAGTAGAGGCGGATCCGCTGAGAATGCATCCGTCTGCCAGCGTTCAGCCTCCGCTCCGCTCAGTGAGCGGACACCTGAACGCTGCTTGCAGCGTTCGGGTGTCCGCCTGGCCGTGCGGAGGCGAGCGGATCCGTCCAGACTTACAATGTAAGTCAATGGGGACGGATCCGTTTGAAGATGACACTATATGGCTCAATCTTCAAACGGATCCGCCCCCATTGACTTTCAATGTAAAGTCTGGACGGATCCGCTCAGGCTACTTTCACACTTAGAAATTTTTCTAAGTTATAATGCAGACGGATCCGTTCTGAACGGATGCAAACGTCTGCATTATAGGAGCGGATCCGTCTGATGAAACATCAGACGGACCTGCTCCGAACGCTAGTGTGAAAGTAGCCTAAGAAAGGCCCTTTCCACTTGCCCTGTTGAGGTATACAGATGCAGCTCTGGAGCCCAAATTATTAAAGCAAATGATTAAACTTTCGGGAATAATGGTCGTCAGAATAACGACATTTCACTTTGTACGCTCTCATAACTCACACAGAATATCCTCTATATGCTTGCACCACATAAAAATACTACTTCCATTATACAATAGAGTATGCCTCACGTCCTGCCAGTGTAACCCAGGAAATTGTAGATACAACCGTCATGATGAGTCAGCATGTCAGTGGTAAAGCACAGCATTATAATGTCTTCATCCTTCTACTATATGGGTACATACGCAGGGCCGGCGTCATAACCCGGCATCCCCGGGCAAGTGCCGGGGCCCAATGCTCCTGGGGGGGCCCATCAATACAGGTGGGAGCTCTCACTGCTGTCCTTTCACATACGCAGTACCCCTCTGGTGGGCCCTCTGAGCTGCAGAGACTCAGGACACGCCCCCTCTACACAGGACAGAGCTGCCTGAGGAGACTGGAGAGAGACCGCACGGCTGGAGCTGGAGCAGAGAAGTGTGAACACAGTCTGTGAGTGAGTCTGCACTGTGACTGTCTCTTCTCTGTGGGACAGAAGGAAAGGGGGGGACACTGCTGCTTCATTCTATTTAGTTGTGTTACTGTTTTATTAAGCTGATTGTCTCCATGACACCTGCCCCCCCCCCCCCATATCCTGTCCTATATCACCCTTATGGGGCCCCTGCCGTCTCCTTTCCTCCCTCATGTATCCAGGGCTCCTGTCCCACCCTCCTATCTCCTATTGCTGCCCTGCACAGACTTCCTGCCACTACTTGTATGAATCCCCCTCAGAGCCCCTTCAACCTACTTGCTGTGTCCACCCCTCCTGTCCATCCAGGGCCCCGGGCCCCTGTCTCACTCCTCTGCCTCTCATTATGGTGGCATCTGAACCGCATTCACCATAAGAACCTTCTAACGTCACAGGGTCATGTGACTGTGCCCCCCCACCCCGTACTGTGCCCCTTTATACCCTGCATTGTGCCCTCCTACCACACCCTGTGCAGTGCCCCTAGTCATTCCCTGTACTGTGCCCTCTTATACCCTTTAAGGCTACTTTCACACCTGCGTTAGGTGCGGATCCGTCTGTTATCTGCACAGACGGATCCGCACCTATAATGCAAACGCTTAGATCCGTTCAGAACGGATCCGTTTGCATTACCATGAACATGTTTGTTCATGATAATGCAAACGGATCCGTTTTGACTTTACATTGAAAGTCAATGGGGGACGGATCCGTTTGAAAATTGAGCCATATTGTGTCAGCTTCAAACGGATCCGTCCCCATTGACTTGCATTGTAAGTCTGGACGGATCCGTTTGCCTCCGCACGGCCAGGCGGACACCTGAACGCTGCAAGCTGCGTTCAGGGGTCCGCCTGCTGAGCGGAGAGGAGGACAAACGGTGCCAAACTGATGCATTCTGAGCGGATCCGCATCCATTCAGAATGCATTGGGGCTGGACGGATCCGTTCGGGGCCGCTTGTGAGACCCTTCAAACGGAGCTCACAAGCGGAGCCCCGAATGCTAGTGTGAAAGTAGCCTTATCCGGTCACTGTATGGTGGTTTTATCATTGTATGGCGGTGTTATCACTATATGGCGGTGTTATCACTATATGGCGGTGGTATCCAATAACTGGATGGCCATAACTGTATCCTTTCCCTGCCCACACCACTTTTTTTAGACCTGGCATGAGCGGGAAAAGATACAGATTGCGGTGTTAAGGACCTTTGCGCCACATCTGTGTCAGAAATACGCCTAATATAGACGTATTTCTATATAATAAATGACCACCTAATTGTATTATCATTAGGGGGTAAGGCTAATATCTTTATATTATATAGACTCTAGTGTATTATACTGCGCCCTGTATTTCCCAGTAGAAAATGATCCTTGGGAAGCACAGTCCCCATCCCTGACCACAGGACCAGGCAGCGCTCTGTCAGTACATGGCGGCGTCCCCTCTCCGCCACGCTGCTTATTCTGACACTAGGGCTGGGTTCACATCAAATTTTTTCCATCCATTTAATGCATACCAAAAATGTATGCGTTAAGGGCTCTTTCACACTTGCGTTGTCCGGATCCGGCATGTACTCCACTTGCCGGAATTACACTCCGGATCCGGAAAAACGCAAGTGTACTGAAAGCATTTGAAGACGGAACCGTCTTCCAAATGCGTTCAGTGTTACTATGGCACCCAGGACGCTATTAAAGTCCTGGTTGCCATAGTAGTAGTGGGGAGCGGGGGAGCGGTATACTTACAGTCCGTGCGGCTCCCGGGGCGCTCCAGAATGACGTCAGAGCGCCCCATGCGCATGGATGACGTGATCCATGCGATCACGTGATCCATGCGATCACGTGATCCATGCGCTTGGGGCGCCCTGACGTCACTCTGGAGCGCCCGGGGAGCCGCACGGACGGTAAGTACACTGCTCCCCCGCTCCCCGCTACACTTACCATGGCTGTCAGGACTTTAGCGTCCCGGCAGCCATGGTAACCACTCTGAAAAAGCTAAATGTCGGCTCCGGCAATGCGCCGAAACGACGTTTAGCTTAAGGCCGGATCCGGATCAATGCCTTCCAATGGGCATTAATTCCGGATCCGGCCTTGCGGCAAGTGTTCCGGATTTTTGGCCGGAGCAAAAAGCGCAGCATGCTGCGGTATTTTCTCCGGCCAACAAACGTTCCGTACCGGAACTGAAGACATCCTGATGCATCCTGAACGGATTACTCTCCATTCAGAATGCATTAGGATAATCCTGATCAGGATTCTTCCGGCATAGAGCCCCGACGACGGAACTCTATGCCGGAAGACAATAACGCAGGTGTGAAAGAGCCCTAACAGACGCCTCAGACTGATGCCGTACAGTGGCGTCCGTTCACCATACAGTTCCATGGTAAAAAGACATATACGTTAACCTCTGCATTTTTTACTTGACTCTGCAGGATACAAAAACGTGGAGTGCTGCACATGTGTATACATCAAACCGATAGGAAAAACGTAATGTGAACACACATTGGGGGGGAGGGGGGCGTACTAAATTTTGCTGTGGGGCCCAGTCAGTTCTAGCTCCATCACTGCACATCTCCTTCTCTCCTCCAGGCCTGGCTCACTGCTGCAGCGGCCGGAGGAGAGAAGGAGCGCAGGGAGCTGCGGTTAGTGAATGACAGGACCACCAGCTCCCCTGCAATGATAGGTATGTGAGGGGGCCACTGGGGGGTCATTCATCACACTGTGAGGGTCCCTTACACAGTATAATGACTCCCAGTGCCCCCCATTTAGTATAATGATCCCTCCATTTAGCATAATGACCACCAGAGCCCCCATTAAATATAATAACCCCTCGTGCCCCCTCCATACAGTATAACCCCCAGTGTGGGGGCGACTGGGGGTCATTATTCTGAATGGAGGGTCACTGTGGGGTCATTATACTGTGAGGGCCCTTTACATAGTATAATGACCCCCAGTGTCCCCCATTTAGTATAATGATCACCAATGACCCTCCATTCAGTATAATGACCCCCAGAGCCCCCTCCATACAGTATTCCCCCAGTGTGGGGGCTACTGGGGGTCATTATTCTAAATGGGGGCGACTGGGGGTTATTATTCTGAATGCAGGGCCACAGGTGGTCATTATACAGTGTGTGGGGGGGAAATTGGGGGTTCATTATACTGTGTGAAGGGCCACTAGTAGTCATTATACTGTATGGGGGACAGGGGGACATGTCAATGTAAAAAAATGCCTCATGGGGGCCCACTGGGATTTATCGCCCAAGGGCCCACATGAACCTGGAGCCGGCCCTGTACATACGTGTATATAAAGTCATGTGGAAGGAGGGAACATTGTAAAGAAAAAAACCTAACCAGACTATTTTAGCCAGATTACAGAATAAGCATCTATTACCCATTTAGGACCTAGTTCTTCAATGGATTCTCTCTGGAAGAGTTTCAGGAGCCCATGAGAGGTAGTGGGAGCCCCTGTATTATTAGTCTTCTGAGGAACACTGGGTCCGTCATAAGTTGGGCTACTGGGATCAAGCCTTGGTGCCTATCAGAAAGACAAACAAATTTACTTAAACATGACAAAACATATGACTGAAAAATATGTGGCTGACACTAAAACATCTATTGGCTCATTTAAGTATCAAGCGGGAAAACTTTAGGAAATGATTATACAGCCATTCTGACAAGGATTTTGAAAGTAAGTACACCAGCCTCATCAGGTCTAAGAGATCTTTTTAATGTATGCAGTTTCTATTCTAGCAAAATTTATCACCTGCTCACAGGATAGGCAATAAAGGTATGATTGCTGCAGGTCGGATCACTGATCTCCAGGTTCCCTGTGTGAATGGGGCAGTGGCATGTGTGACCACAACTCCATTCACTTCTATGGGACTGCAGAGTATAGCTATCACTGACGATTGCTCACCAATGCTCCATTTACACAGAGGGCTCGTTCTCATGATCGGTGAGGGTTCCAGCAATCATCCTGTGGATAGGTGATAAATGCTATTTGTGGTCCAGCACTATTGCTGATCTGGTATTCTCCTGACAAGAGGACCCTGGAATCATGACATTACCGTCCAACAGATGGTGAACTATTTAAACTTTGCTAAATCAACTATATTCTCCTTATAATAGTATATATTGAAAAGACACCCAAAGCACTGCTTTGGTTAGGTGCAATAAAATACGTAGCTAAATTATATACTTTGATTACTGCCCTGTTCTTTCATCTCCTCACTGCAGCATAACATTGTACTATTCAGATAAGGGTTAGAAAACGGTAATAAGCTCTTTACACCTCATATGTGCCATTGCCACTGCTTCCTTTCCGCATGGCAGCCCGTTGTTCCCCTCCGTTGTCTCCTCTGGCGCTCTGTAGTGATGTCTTCTGCAGGAAGTCTGAGATGCGTTGAACCAGAAAGTTCCTGTCTTTAAGATTGGCGAACAGAAAAGTCATTTTCCCTTTAGTACTGATGGACAATGGTCTAGGAAGCACGCTGGAACTATCAGCCTTCTCCACGATGGTTACCTGCAGTTCACACAACGCTTATTAGGAACCAATAATTCACTTCTGTGCTCATCTTATTTTCAGCACAGAACTGGATCTTAAAAAAGGTACATGCACCTTCTAAACCAAAATAGAAAAAAAGGAACTTTACAAATAGTATTTATTAAAATAAAAAAATGTGTACAGCTCCTATGGAGATGTGTGCACCAGGTTGCTGCAGCTGTTAATCCATGCTTAGAGAATGCAAGCAAAACTGGTGTGCAGGGCTGGGTGATTAAAGGGGTTATCCAACCACTATAATGAACCCCATTTCCCCTAACACCCGGACCCCTCGTATACATTATACTTACCTGTTACCCGGCAGCCACGTCGCTCCGGATCCTTGCACGGCCGCCGCTGCATTTCCCTGTGCCGGAGAGCAGGTAAGTATAATGTATATGAGGGGCCAGGGCATTGAGGGGGTTCATTATAGGGGTTTGAAAAACCCTTTAACTGAATTAATTCAACCTTTCAGGGCTCGGAGATGTTGTTTTTTGAAATATTGACTAATTGAATTTTTTGTCCAGAGCACTATATCAGGCAGGCTGTGTAGTGTGCTCAGTACCTACCACCCACGCCATTAACCCCGTGTGCGGGCAGCACGGAATGAAGTGACCCTACACAAGCGGTGCTGATACAGCGCTCCGGATCACTGCAGGAGCCCACAACTAAGTGTTGCCAGGCTCCTGCTGTAACGGCTGGGATAGAGATAACTCCAATTCCAGCCGTGGAATTCTCTAGATGCCACAGTCAATAGAGACTGTGGCATCTAGACAGGTAACGAGCTCCCGGTCACCATCGGCCTACTGCCCATGACAGTATTAGCTAGAATAGATGGGTAAAAGAAGGTGTGACATTACTAGTCATGTGGCTCCAGGCCAAGTATGTAAGTGCTTCCTTTAGCCTGAACTAGTCAGAGCAGGTAAAGCATTTCAGTTACCCTAAATATTACTATATGTTGGACTTATTTTCAGAGCGAGGGTGATCACTTTTGGTGGCACCTATAAGCTGTGCGCTCTGATTGGATGCGCTCACAGTCAGGGAGAAGAGAACCGCCCCCAGCGAAACTGCGAGTCTCCGCCTAGTATAACTGAGTCGGCTCATTATAATATAAAGCGCCGAAATCAACGCGGCCAACAGTGGGGAGGGGAGACTTTGGAGAAAAAAAAAATGCCATGGCATCAGTGGGGGCCGCTGATTGACCCAAATAATAAAAGTAACATAAAGCGCTGCGGAATATAGTAGCGCTATATAAGAGCATAAAATAAATAAATAAATAACATGGTAGTTATGAGGCATCATGAATGTCGTAAATTTAAAGTGCAAAAAATTCATAGGTGGTTCCCCATAACCACCCCAAAAAATAATAAAAGTTAATTGATTGGTTATATGTAACCTAAAATGGCGTCACTAAAAATACAATAAAAAAATAAATAAACGAAAAAATAAAATAATCAAAAACATAATTGTCCTTAAATTGAAAATAATCAAGATTTTTCAGGCAAAATCGGCCAGCCCTACTGGTGTGCTGATGTGTATGTAGTCTGATCCTGCAGACATATATTTTTCAAACACATCCCTAGGACCGTTACAAGGGGTTAGGAGGCCCCATATCAAAATTTGGGGAGCAACTTAAGGGTCCATTCACACGTCCGTTGTTTCTTTCCTGATCTGTCCCGTTTTTTGCGGAACAGATCTGGACCAGATCTGGACCCATTCATTTTCAATGGGTCCTGAAAAAAAAATCAGACATTGAGCTGTCCGATTTTTTTCAGGACCCATTGAAAATGAATGGGTCCAGATCTGGTCCAGATCTGTTCCGCAAAAAACGGAACAGATCAGGAAAGAAACAACGGACGTGTCAATGGACCATTACTATGACTTCATTCTTTGGCAGAATTCAGAGCCTGAAAATCATATTATTGATTACTTTGCTTTTCAATCTGTGCCAAGGGTCTTTGTATAATTTACAGGCATAATGTGCATAAATTACGTAAGTGGTAATGTCACAGTACAGATATAATCCACTACAGCTCAGCCACAGTAGTGAGGTAATACAGAGTAATGTCACAATACTGAGATAATGTGATGTCACATTACAGGGATAATGTTCACAGTGATGTCACAGTACAGAAATAATGCAGTGATGTCATAGTTCACAGAAAAATGTGCACAATATCATAGCAAAGGAATAATGCATATAATGATGACATAATGCAGGGATAATGGGCATGTTGACCTCCCAGTATAGGCTTAAGCACAAGATAAGAAGAGCTGGCCGTGCTTGCACACTATAGAAAGAAGCACCACCCTATGTGCGCTCCCACGGTCCCAGGCACCAGAGAGGCAGGTGCTTTTTCCTATAGTGTGCAAGCATGGCCACCGCTGATGGACTGCAGGGTGGCCGTAACCATGGAAACGAGCAACGTATAATGTGATGGAAAAATGAATCAAGTACGCAAAGGAAGCAATATGGACAATCACAATACATTAGTACGTGTCTTGTATTAACTATTAACTTTCTCTACGTGATAAATGCCACTTACTGAAGTGAGACAGCCCCTATAAAGGGAATGTGTCATGAGAAAATTACCTGCTGTTTAAATTCCTTTCTTTTTTTTTTTTACATATTTTTAAATAATGTTTGATAACGTTATTTTTAATTTTCCATGTCACCTTTTATATTTAAACTAAAACGGAAAAACCCTGCAGTTTTTGCACTGGGCACTTTGCCTAATAATAGGTGCCACTTCTTGGTTTGTACAGATCACTTTACTGCAGTTACTGCCTGTAATGATAAGGAGATATCACCTCCGTGTATAGATAAGACAGGATCCACCATTCCCAATAGCCGATTGTCAGAGCTTATCTATTCTTTCCTTGTACAAAGTCACAGAGCATGCCTGGAAAATTGTATATAGAAGTCAATGAGGTCAGGTGGGTTTAAACTGACAGAAGGTGGATCAACACAAGTAGGCATGGACAACAGAAATAGGCAGGTCCAGCAATACTATACTGCAGAACAAAATACTGCCTCAGCAGAACCAAATACCACAGTGCAGCACAAAATACTGCCTCAGCAGAACCCAATACCACAGTGCAGCATAAAATACTGCCTCAGGAGAACCAAATACCACAGTGCAGAACAAAATACTGCCTCAACAGTGCAGCACAAAATACTGCCTCAGCAGAACCCAATACCACAGTGCAGCACAAAATACTGCCTCAGCAGAACCCAATACCACAGTGCAGCATAGAATACTGCCTCAGCAGAACCAAATACCACAGTGCGGCACAAAATACTGCCTCAGGAGAACCAAATACCACAGTGCAGAACAAAATACTGCCTCAGGAGAACCAAATACCACAGTGCAGAACAAAATACTGCCTCAGCAGAACCAAATACCACAGTGCAGCATAAAATACTGCCTCAGCAGAACCAAATATCACAGTGCAGCATAAAATACTGCCTCAGCAGAACCAAATACCACAGTGCAGCACAAAATACTGCCTCAGCAGAACCAAATACCACAGTGCAGCATAAAATACTGCCTCAGCAGAACCAAATACCACAGTGCAGCATAAAATACTGCCTCAGCAGAACCAAATATCACAGTGCAGCATAAAATACTGCCTCAGCAGAACCAAATACCACAGTGCAGCACAAAATACTGACTCAGCAGAACCAAATACCACAGTGCAGCACAAAATACTGCCTCAGCAGAACCAAATACCACAGTGCAGCACAAAATACTGCCTCAGCAGAATCAAATACCACAGTGCAGCACAAAATACTGCCTCAGCAGAACCAAATACCACAGTGCAGCACAAAACACTGCCTCAGCAGAACCAAATACCACAGTGCAGCACAAAATACTGCCTCAGCAGAACCCAATACCACAGTGCAGCACAAAATACTGCCTCAGCAGAACCCAATACCACAGTGCAGCATAAAATACTGCCTTAGCAGAACCAAATACCACAGTGCAGCACAAAATACTGGACAGGATCCACCATTCCCAATAGCTGATTGTCAGAGCTTATCTATTCTTTCCTTGTACAAAGTCACAGAGCATGCCTGGAAAATTGTATATAGAAGTCAATGAGGTCAGGTGGGTTTAAACTGACAGAAGGTGGATCAACACAAGTAGGCATGGACAACAGAAATAGGCAGGTCCAGCAATACTATACTGCACGTCCCTTTATTAGGAAGAATAGTGTCCCTGTCTAAGGTGACCATAGACAGGGACACTATTGCTCCTGATGAAGGGACGTGCCTGTCCCGAAACGCGTTGAGCCGGATTTATATGTACATGCAATAAAGACCTTTGAAGAGAAGCACCCTTGTGATTGGCTGCCTTCATCCGTTAAAACTCTAGAAGCGATCCAGGCTGGGGGGGTGTTCGGTTTACAGGTGTATTATGCTTATCCTGGTAAACCGCCCCCCTCGTGAAGTGAGTAAATAAACCCACGATACCACATTATTTTAATATATGTATTGGTATCCTTTTAAACAGATTTTACCTATTGATTTGCCCAACTGTACCACACTACATTGTGTACGATACTGCAGAACACGGTCTCTTAGGCACTTGAGACGGTATGCAGTGACCCTATCTATGTGAACAAACTTTTAATCTTTTATGCAGATTTTATATATGTGTATATATATGTTTTTATCCTATACATCGATATCTCTATATACATCCCTACATCCTTTAATTCACTTTTTTGCAAATATTATGCTGATGCAAAACCTATTACACACCTAAGTAGCTTGACACCAACCCACCAATATCGACCGACCACTATTGGCGCCCAAAAGGGTTTATTCAAGAATAGGTGAGACCTGGAGGGTATTACCACCTACCAGTCCCCCTATTTTGGCATACTACCATATCCTTTACAGGCAGACACCCTTGTCGACCTGACTAAACTCGGAGCAGCCTCTAGTATCTAGCACCCAACCTCCTTTCCACCCCACTCCTACAAACCCGAGGCGCCTCAAATTATTCAGATCTAGTGGAATCCTTTCCAATAGATCCGTCTGACCCTCATACTTTCTCTCTCTCTCTTATTCTCATTCTCCTGAGGACAGCAATACAGTTGGATGCAGCCACTGGCCATGTGCATAAGTGCCTGATGCTTCAACATTAATTAATGTGAGAGCATCAGATCTTTATGATCCTGTCTGGCAGCCATGAGGCCTGCAACCTCTTCCTAGATCTGTAATGTTGTATCCAGAGGTCACATTGCCTTTCTGTAGTTCAATTCCATTAAAGTGAACGGCATTGTGCTTAGTTTACTATGAAGAATGCTGCGGCCCCTTCATGCAACTGATCATCTGGGGTCCCAGGAGTTGGACCTCCACGATCAAATACTGATGATCTATCCAAAGGATTGGTCATCAATATATAACTCCTTGAAAGCCTCTTTAAATAACCATTCAGCCGTATCACACAGGCTCTCTAGTATTAAATGCGCACTCTGCCTACTGCAAATACAGTGAAACCCCACAGATGAACATCCCTGATCTAGGCTACATTTTTAAGTCTCCTATATCCTATGTGTATTTCCCTTCTTCAACTGAACCAACCCTCAAGACCATTTTATCACTGCAATGCTGCAAAGTAATCTCAACGGTCTCTCTATATTAATTTCACAAAGCGATTGCCTCCTATGTGGAATTTGTGCACTTCATATACAGATTGCAATGAGACAAACCTTTGTTGACATTATGTATATTTGCAACACTACAACAGAACATCCTTTTCCCTCTACAAATCATAGTATCCATGTTCGGACCCCATGCTCACCTCCCGGAGGGGTATAATTAGGTGACAAGCCTCTTCTTCCTTGCTGGCAAAGCAGATGTAGTTATTAGAAACAAACATTTGACCAGGGATATGCATCTTGGCAAATGGTGTCCACAATGTACAGTCTGTGTGTCCATCCAGCCTCTCGTCTCTGGGAAGTCGGAACGTGGCACGATACTGTTCATTCTTTGCCCTAGCATCCAGGTCTCTGACAAGATAAGAGGGACATTCAAGTAATCTGAAAACCATGTGACAACACAACCAGAATGTAAAAAAGTCAAGGTAATTTCTATATTCAGTACACAGCCTGGTATCGTAGACAAACTCACCTCTTCAGAGCAGAAATGTTTTTGAGAGGACGTGTAGGTTTGGGCAAGTTCCGATCCTCCAGGAAACCCTCATTGTCCAGAAGCTGTCTCATAGCAATGTTGGCGAGCTGTTCCATGAGCTTAAAAGTCTCACTGATGTTAAGAAACATGGAGAAAAAGTATTCGTTGTCCCGTGTGCTGACCTTGATACATTCTGGGAAAAGCAGCGTTGCATTCTTCTCAAGCTGAGTCACATCAAGCCATTGGATAATCAAAGTCACTAAAAGGAGTACAACATGAATAAAATCACAGCCATTAAAATCCTGCTCAGATATTTAATATCACGAAAATGTTTTCCAGTACATAAAACTGAGCACAACTAAACCTCTGTCCATACACAACTGCAGACAGGTGTGGTGCCATTTTTGGAATAATGCATCCATGTTCTCCTGTATAACCCTTTTAAATACTCATCCATGGAGCTTTTATTGTACTTTCAAGTTTCAAGTGTTTTTCCGCAACCATACCCTAAATAGTAAAATACAGCAGAAAAACCTTAAGCATTTTGGATAATCCACTACCTTGGTGTTCTCAAGCTGTATAGATCATAAGGATCTTTTTGGTAATCACCATAGAACAGACTACTAAATAAACGGGCAATGTGCTCACCAAAGGGTACGTCAACACGTGGCGTAAACAACGCAGAATTTCCTCAGCAGATTTGCGTGTGGAAAACCTGCAGCTTTTTACAATGCCAGCTATAAGTATGAGATTGCAACCACTCTGAAAAAAAACTGCAGCATAAACTGAGCTGCTGTGTGGACTTTAAATCTGCAGCATGTTAATTTACGTTGCGGATCTTACACTTTGCAATGCACAGAATGAAATCCACTGCAAATCAGCAGTGGAAATTATGCAACGTGTGGACGTACCCTAAGTCAGCCCAAGCTGTAAGAGAAGTGATGGATGTCTCACCTTCTTTCCCCAACAAAAATGAATAGAAGCAGACATGGTTGACAGTCAGGTAGAGCCATCCTTGTCTGGGGACCCGTCCCTTCCAGTAGCTGCAGGAGTAATAATTCACCAGCTTCTCCACCTCAGGCATCCCAAACTGCTTCCTCATTTTCAGCTCGGCTTCCTTGAACTTCCCAGGGTCTTCTTCATCCTTTGGAAGCAGGCTTTTGTTCTCCTCAGCAATAATACCCTTTCATTAAAAAATAAACAATTAAAGCAATATTATAGTCTGTAAAGTTACTCTGAACTAAAGCATCCTGAGGGTTCTTCGGGAATTAAGAAAATGAAAATACTTTACTTAAATATTACTTCATTGTAAATATACTCCCAAATACCGTTCATTAGTTATAATGGCTTGTTTTGTCTAGGGAGCAATCATTAGGAGAAAAAAAATGGCCGCCGTCCTATTAGCACACACAAAAGCTGTCCTAATCACACAGGAGGACAAGTTACTTCACAACACTGAGGTAATGAGCTGCCTCATCCTCCTCTCTGTCCTACTTGTCAGGGATTATGATCCTGAATACAGTTTAATATGATATTTAGCTGAATCTTTGTTGGAATGGAGTTCATGAGGAGACATGAAGTACAGACAGGGAGGGACAGAACAGACTGTGGTAAAGGAGACTGCATACAAGTGCTGCTGCTCATTAGCTACATCTGCTCATGAAATCAATACCTACAGAGATTTAGCTAAAGATCTTATCATCTGTATTCAGGATCATAATCACTGACAAGATCTTTAGCTAAATCTCTGTAGGAATTGAGTTCATGAGCAGATGCAGCTAATGAGCAGCAGCACTTGTATGCAGTCTCCTTTACCACAGTCTGTTCTGTCCCTCCCTGTCTGTACTTCATGTTTCCTCATGAACTCCATTCCAACAAAGATTCAGCTAAATATCATATTAAACTGTATTCAGGATCATAATCCCTGACAAGTAGAGCATAGAGGAGGATGAGGCAGCTCTATAGCTCTGTGTTGTGAAGTAACTTGTCCTGCTGTGTGATTAGGGCAGGAATTGTGTGTACTTATAGGACGGCGGCCATTTTGTTTCTCCTAATCATTATAACTAATGAAAGGTTTTGGGGAATATATTTATAATAAAGTAATATTTACGTGTTTTCATTTTCTTAATTCCCGGAGAACCCCTTTAAAATCATACTGCATTAATATAAAATAAGCAGGGCAGATTTCTGGGGCAGTATTGGACTGTGTTGGGGGGTCTGAGTTTTAGTAGCCTAGTACATTAGGGGTGATGTTTGTAAATGTTGACTGCATAACTTACTGTACATATATCATCTATCTCCAGTGTATCTGGGCATACGCACAAAATGCATAAAAAAATATAAATACAATTCCAGCAAGCATATAAGATGATAAATAATTGCAGCTTTCATCTTTTTAATCTTACCAAATACAATGACTTTTTCTATAGAAATTATATATTCGGCTCTGTTCACATTTGCACTGTGGCTTCCGTTTATCAAAGGAAGCTACAACACCTTGTCTGATCCGTCGCTTGGTAGACAACATCGGCACCGGACAGATGCCATTGACTTATAATGGCATCCATCAAGTTTTGGCAAGGTGTACATCAAGTGCTGCATTTATTCTTCTGTCAAATATTGTGGAATCTGCGATGGATGCTCCAAATACATTGTCTACTGCAGATATAAACAGACTCTTAAAGCCTGATTCACATGACCATGCTCTGCCCAGGAATCATAGGTTATGAGTTGGCCGCAGCTCCTGGACTGTATCATAGTGAGTTACGATACAGTCAGTTCCTATCTATTGTGGGTCTATTGTACTGTACTGACATTATCACTTTGGAACAGGGGAGCCACTGTCAGTCCGGGAGATGAGGCTGACACATGGGCAGTGTTTCCCGGACTTAGGCTCCATTCAGACGTCCGTAGAATGGGTCCGCATCCGTTCCGCAACTATGCGGAATGGGTGCGGACCCATTCATTCTCTATGGGGCCAGAAGAGATGCGGACAGCACACAGTGTGCTGTTCGCATCCGCATTTCCAGAGCGCGGCCCCGATCTTCCGTTCCGCAAAAAAATAGAGCATGTCCTATTCTTGTCCGCAATTGCGGACAACAATAGGCATTTCTATGGGAGTGCCGGCCGGTGCATTGCCGATCCGCACTACAGATGTCTGAATGGAGCCTTACAGTGATTTTTCTGTATTCTGAAAGAATTCTGACCACATAATTAGGGTACAACAGGGTTCTGAAGAAAATGTACAATATTTTTCACTTGAATGGTTTTCTTGATTTCAAGACTACCGTACTCTGGGAAATCTAATTCGCCGGTAAACCACAGGCCCACAGGGAGATCAGTCAAGAGAGCTGTGGTTTCCTACATCACACCCCTTCTTATCTTCCTAATATAAAGAAACAGGAAATGCACCAGAGACATACTACGAGAAAATCTTCCTAAGTGAGACATTACAGTTTAAGAGCTGAATCACTTATTAAAATTTAAAGCCTTTAAAAACCTTTGATATGTCAGAGACATATTAGGCTACTTTCACACTAGCGTTTTTGCGGATCCGTCATGGATCTGCAAAAACGCTTCCGTTACAATAATACAACCGCATGCATCCGTCATGAACAGATCAGTTTGTTTTATGTCTTCTATAGCCATGACGAATCCGTCTTGAACACCATTGAAAGTCAATGGCGGACGGATCCATTTTCTATTGTCCCAGAGAAAACGGATCCGTCCCTATTGACTTACATTGTGTGCCAGGACGGATCCGTCTTGCTCCGCACCACATGGCAGACAGAAAAACGCTGCAGGCAGCGTTTTGGTGTCCGCCTCTAGAGTGGAATGGTGACTGAAGGGAGGCAAACTGATGCATTCTGAGCGCATCCTTTACCATTCAGAATGCATTAGGGCAAAACTGATCCGTTTTGGAACTCTTCTGAGAGCCCAAGACGGATCTCAGAAACGGAAAGCCAAAACGCCAGTGTGAAAGCAGACCTAAAGGTTTTAATCAACATGATTAATAAGATGGCACTAGCCAAGATTTTATATCTTACTAGGAAGCTTATAGCTAAGTATTGGCTACAATCATCTGTCCCTGGGATAGCAGAATTAATAAATATGACTAATAACATGATTTACAGTTAGGTCCATATATATTTGGACAGAGAACATTTTTCTAATTTCTGTTCTGTTTTGAACAAAAAATTTCAGATGCAGTTGAAGTTCAGACTTTCAGCTTTAATTTAGTGGGTTGAACAAAATGATTGCATAAAAATGTGAGGAACTAAAGCATTTTTTAAACTCAATCCCTTCATTTCGGGGGTTCAAAAGTAATTGGACAAATTACATAATTGTAAATAAAATGCCACTTCTTTGCTTTAATAAACTCCTGGGTTGCTTTGGCTTTATGTTATGGGTCATTGTCCCATCTGTATTATGAAACGCTGACCAATCAGTTTGGCTACATTTGAGCACACAATATGTCTCTGAAAACCCCAGAATTCATCCAGCTGCTTCTGTCCTGTGTCACATCATAAATAAACACTAGGGACTCAGTGCCACTGGCAGCCATGCATGCCCAAGCCATCACACTGCCTCCGCCGTGTTTTACAGATGATGTGGCATGCTTTGGATCATGAGCTGTACCATGCCTTCACCATACTTTTTTCTTTTTATCATTCTGGTAGAGGTTGATCTTGGTTTCATCTGTCCAAAGAATGTTCTTCCAGAAGTGTGCTGGTTTTTTAAGATGTTTTTTTTTAGCAAAGTCCAATCTTATTCTTGAGACTTAAGAGTGGCTTGCACCGTGCAGTGAACCCTCTGTATTTACTTTCATGCAGTCTTCCCTTCATGATAGATTTGGATATTGATACGCCTATATCCTGGAGAGTGTTGTTCACTTGGTTGGCTGTTGTGAAGGGGTTTCTCTTCACCATTGTAAATATTCTGCGATCATCCACCACTGTTGTCTTCCGTTTTTAGTATATTGGTAGGTTGGGCACACCTCACTCGGATAAATCTATATCGTTATCAATTTTATTACATCAATTTTATTATAACACGTTATAATTATAAAATAATAAATGTAAAACCTGTACAGATAAGTGCGCCCAATAACATAAGATAAAAGAAGATAAAAACATTCAATGAATTCTACCATGTGTCTGTTCAGACACGTATATTGGACCCATATGGTATATATTGGTATATGAGAGGTGAACGGATAGCGTGTTCGCTTGATGGAACAGGTCGATTGCTCGCTCTTCTCTTACACCAACATATTATAACAATCAAAAAAATATAAATGATATTGATGCATACAAAAATCTATTTCATTAATATAGGTATAGATGAAAAGTCTGTTCTTTTCTCTATTGACACAATAGAGGTTATCGTTGATGTAATGAACTGTATAGGGCTACGATGTTCCCCTCCACACTTTATATAGGTGGCAGTAGCAAGGTGCCAATTTTTGTAACCCAAAACAGTCGTAACGTTGTGTCCTTTAGACTATAATTCTGTAATTAGTCTAATATAGATTTCATTATTGTTGTTTTTTTTTTATATCCGCAGATTTACAACAGTATCCACAAAATAGGAACAATGTCACTTTGATCCAAACCTTTGCATCAATATTCATATATACAGATATATCGCTGTATTACTCACGATTGGATATGACTCTTTATGAGTAGTGAGAGTGGCAATCCATAAGTATAGATGTAATCGTGTGCGGTACTTCCTTATCCCCTTATACTTGCATTGCGGACGTATACTGAGAATGGCAGATGGCGGAGTATATGATCGTGGCGTCCCACGTGTGTGTAGTCATGTAGACTCCTGCTCTTTACCGTCTCGCTCCTGTTCCGGATACTACGTAGTTAGTGCCCAGGTGTCAGCTAATTTGATGCTGAACACAAATAGTTCTAATAGCCGTAGACAGGAATTTTGGATAGGGGAGATGAAATATTCGTAAGTTTCCTCTAGATCAAAGCTTTATATCAATGTCATCTGTTTGGGGTCCTATTATACCAGACGCGTTTCGGAGACAACTGTCTCCTTCCTCAGTGGTTTTGGATCAAAGTGACATTGTTCCTAATTTGTAAATCTGCGGATATTTAAAAAAAAAAAAGACAATAATTAAATCTATATGAGACTAATTACAGAATTATAGTCTAAAGGACACAACATTACGACTGTTTTGGGTTACAAAAATTGGCACCTTGCTACTGCCACCTATAAAAAGTGTGGAGGGGAACATCGTAGCCCTATACAGTTCATTACATCAACGATAACCTCTATTGTGTCAATAGAGAAAAGAACAGACTTTTCATCTATACCTATATTAATGAAATAGATTTTTGTATGCATCAATATCATTTATATTTTTTTGATTGTTATAATATGTTGGTGTAAGAGAAGAGCGAGCAATCGACCTGTTCCATCAAGCGAACACGCTATCCGTTCACCTCTCATATACCAAAATTTACCATATGGGTCTAATATACGTGTCTGAACAGACACATGGTATAATTCATTGAATTTTTTTATCTTATTTGATCTTATGTTATTGGGCGCACTTATCTGTACAGGCTTTACATTTATTATTTTATAATTATAACGTGTTATAATAAAAATGATGTAATAAAATTGATAACGATATAGATTTATCCGAGTGAGGTGTGCCCAACCTACCAATATACTATATACTTTTGCTTTTAACAGACTGGGTGTGTCTGATTTGGTTGGAGGCACCCATAAGCAGAGAATAGGTGAGCCAACACTAGTTTTTCATGTCTTCCATTTTTGTCCAGGTCTTTTTGCATTGTTGAGGTCACCAGTGCTTTCTTTCTCACGATGTACCAAACTGTAGATTTTGCCACTCCTAATAGTGTAGCAATTTCTTGGATGTTTTTTTTTCTTATGTTTTCGCTTATGAAGGATGGCTTGTTTCACCTGCATGGAGAGCTCCTTTGACCTCATGTTTACTTCTTAGCAAAATCTTCAAAATGCAAGCACCACACCTCAAATCAACTCCAGGCCTTTTATGTGCTTAATTGAGAAAGAAGTAATTGCCCACACCTGCCCATGAAACAGCCTTTGAGTCAATTGTCCGATTACTTTTGGTCCCTTTAAAACAGGGTGGCACATGTAAAGGAGCTGAAACTCCTAAACCCTTCATCCAATTTGAATGTGGATACCCTCAAATGAAAGCTAAAAGTCTGGACTTTATGTCCATTATATAACTATAACTTGAATATGTTTTAGTAAACAGGTAATAAAAACAAAATATATATGGACCTAACTGTATATGGAAAGGAAAATACATTTGAAAAAAGAGGCAGTCTTAGGAAATTCGAGAAACAATGGAGTGCTTGGATTGCTCAACCAGGACTGGCCACGGTGGCTTGGCCGTAAGGTGGCTTCTAATCTAGCTATGGATAGCTGGGGTGTCAGTGACTGCACGGGGGGGCGGGGGATGGGGGGTAAACGGGGGTTGGCGGGAGGGTGTACGTTGAGGTGGTAGTTTTATCACCCTTTTTGTACTTTATGTATTTTTGTTTGTTTTAAGAAAATCTTAAATAAACAAATCTTATTGTAAAAAAAAAAAAAGGTTTTGATCAGTGGCAGTCTGAGACCCATCCCCGATCCCTAAACCGAGGAGAGAGAAGCGCTTGCCTATGGCGCTTGCTGAAGGAAAGGAAGTAAGATGGACTCAATAGAAAGTCTATCAGTGTTCCAGACTAAAAAAAATACCTAATAGCCATTGGCTTCTGAACTGAAAAATTTAGGAGCCCAATTAAATTTTTAGTCGCCAAATCGAAACCGAATCAAAATTTTGGTATCGTGACAACGCTACACCGATCAGATCGCATTTTATGAAAACGTTCGGCCCATATTAGAACAGTCCTATCCTATTTTTTGGGGTGACAAGGTGACTAAAAAATGGCGAATCGCATGGTTTTTATTTATTTATTTCTGTTACGGCGCTCACCGCATAGGAGATTTTTTTTTCTAATTTAATAGTTTGGACTTTTCGGTCGCAGCGATATTTTAGGGTACTTTTACACTAGCGTTTTTCATTTCCGGCATAGAGTTCCATCACAGGTGCTCTATACCTAAAAGAACTGATCAGGCATATCCCCATGCATTCTGAATGGAGAGCAATCCGTTCAGGATGCATCAGGATGTCTTCAGTTCAGTCTTTTTGACCGATCAGGCAAAAGATAAAACCGTAGCATGCTGCGGATTTATTCCCCATAGGAATGTATTAGTGCCAGATCCGGCATTCAAAATACCGGAATGCCGGATCCGTCCTTCCGGTCTGTGCATGCGCAGACTGGTAAAAATGTGTAAAAAGATACAAGACGGATCCGTCTGTCCGCATGACAAGCGGAGAGACGGATCCGTCCTTGCAATGCATTTGGGAGATGGATCCGCATCTGGATGCGTCTCACAAATGCTTTCAGTCAGATCCAGATCGGCGGATCCGGTAGAAGTTCCGACGACGGAACTGCTTGCCGGATCACACTGCCGCAAGTGTGAAAGTAGCCTTAGTTTTTGTGTTGTTTTTTTTTACTTACTATTAGCCCCCTTAGGGGCTGGAACCCTTGTCCTATTCACCCTTAGGCCCCTTTCACATGGGCGAGATTTCTGCGCGGGTGCAATGCGTGAGGTGAACGCATTGCACCCGCACTGAATCCGGACCAATTCACTTCTATGGGGTTGTGCACATGAGCGGTGATTTTCACGCATCACTTGTGCGTTGCGTGAAAATAGCAGCATGCTCTATGTTGTGCGTTTTTCACGCAACGCAGGCCCCATAGAAGTTAATGGGGCTGCGCGAAAATCACAAGCATCCGCAAGCAAGTGAGGATGCGGTGCGATTTTCACGCATGGTTGCTAGGATGAAAGTCTATTCACTGTATTATTTTCCCTTATAACATGATTATAAGGGAAAATAATAGCATTCTTTAATACAGAATGCTTAGTAGGAGGTCAATTGAGGGTTAAAAAATAAGGTCAGGTCAGTTATCTTCATTGGTGGCGCAGTGCACCCCCCCCCAACACCCCAGTATTATAAACATTGGTGGCGCAGTGCGCCCCCCCCCCCCCCCCAACACCCCCTGTATAATAAACATTGGTGGCGCAGTGTCAATGAGGGTTAAAAAATAAAATAAAAATTAACTCACCTCCTCCAATTGATCGCGTAGCTGCCGGTCTCCTGTTCTTTCTTCAGGACCTGTCAAAGTACCTGTGGTGACATCACTGTGTTCATCACATGGTAATGGACCATGTGATGAGCTCAGTGACGTCACCACAGGTCCTGAAGAAAGAACAGGAGACCGGCAGCTGCGCGATCAATTGGAGGAGGTGAGTTAATTTTTATTTTATTTTTTAACCCTCATTGACACTGCGCCACCAATGTTTATTATACAGGGGGTGTTGGGGGGGGGGGGGGGCGCACTGCGCCACCAATGTTTATAATACTGGGGTGTTGGGGGGGGGTGCACTGCGCCACCAATGAAGATAACTGACCTGTTAATACAAATACAGGAGGCGGGTGCCGGAATCAAATAGCCGGCACCCGACCTCTATGACAGGGAGCTGCGATCCGCTGCAGTTAACCCCTCAGGTACCACACCTGAAGGGTTAACTGCCGCTGATCGCAGCTCCCTGTCATAGAGGTAGGGTGCCGGCTATTTGATTCCGGCACCCGCCTCTTGTATTTGTATTAACAGGTCAGTTATCTTCATTGATGGCGCAGTGGCCCCTCCCCTCCTCCTCCCGTCTCTCTACTTACTGGTGGCGGCAGAACAGGGGGGAGGGAGAGACTCCTTCTCCTCTGCGCTTCTGAGAAGAACATCGTCGGTGAGCAGAGAACTATCATCTCCTGTGCCCGCCGCTGTATTCAGAGCTGCGGCGGCGGGTCTAGTCGCAAAAGTCTTGTCGCCATTTGTAAATTCTAAGTCACATTGGCGACCATTTTGGTCGCCATCTGGAGCCCTGTCTATGGCCCCGCCACGCTTCAGTCTCCTGCAATGAGGAGAGAGGGCGCAGTATGCAAGCGCTTCTCTCTTCTCATTTTATGGATCAGAGGGGGTCTGAGTCCTGAAAACTCAGTGACCCTTTAAAAATATGCTATATCAGCTATTATGTTCAGGGAAATACTGTAGGCAGAAATGGCTTGAATTATACTAGTTGAATCAGTTAGGACATCCCTTAAAGTGGTTATCCCACAAAAATTATTACTATGCAATGAATAGGGCATTTCAAATGAAGTATTACTGCAATATACATGCAATAAAAATATTGGTAGTTTTTTTTATGTACATTAATTTTCCTCTTTGGTAGGGCCCACTGCAACATGTTTCTCTTGTGGCTGAAAAATTGGGTCCACCTTCCCTGCATTCAGTGGTGGACTAACATGCTTAGTGGCTTCCCTGCTTCCTCCTTCCCCTCAGTACTGGCGTAGTGATCTCATAGTGCGGCGGTCCAGACACCTTTCATTTATTTGTCCCTTACTCTAAATTCATAGAAATATACTGCTATCTCTCTGTAGATAGTGGAGAAAAAGATGGGGTGCATTAAACAGTACATTGTGATTTATGCAGGGAATTGCTGGGCTGTGTGTGAGGGATTATTTTCTATGCAGGGAAGCAAGACAACAAAAGAGGGTCAATAAGAGCTGTCTGCGCATGCAAAAAAACTTCTACTGGATACGCCTAGACTGTCAGGCTTTTTCATGTTTTCTGCATTGATTGTCTTCTTTACCTTATGCTAAGTTGGTTTATAAATGATAAAAGTGTAAAAAAAAAAAAAAAAAAAAAGAAGCTGTCTGCAGGGAGATGAATATGCATGTGACAAGCTACTGCCCGCCCACAGAAAGTAAAAAGATAAGAGCTGCAGAGGGGTGAGTAAAGAAGCAATAAAGCGATAAATAATGATAATTACTCTGGAGGGCAGTTGTTTTCACACTGATATAAGTAATGATGTACATTACTATTTAACGTGTGGGATTAACCCTTTAAAATTGTTGTTAGAGTGATCAGTGCAAAGTAAGCTTTACTGCTTTGAAGCAGTCCGTGTTGATTTTTTGGAGGGAGGCAACAGCAAAAAATACTGCACTATGGGGTGAACATATCACACATCTTTCCAGACGATAGATGACAAATGCCAGATTGCTGAGTCCTGTCTCTGAATGGAGCAGGAGTGTGCACGTTGGTCCACAACGCCATTTACTCCGATGTGGCTGATGTACACAGCACTCCTCCATTTCCATCGAAACTACTGCTCCATTCAGAGAGGGAACTCTGGATTGCTGTGCGTCCCCCAGTGATCCAACAATTATCCTCTATCCTGTAGATAGGAGATAATTACTTTTTGTGGGATAACCCTTAGGGCTCATGCACACGACCGTTAGTGTTTTTGCATTGTGCAATTTGCAGATCCACAAAACGTGAACACCAGCAGTGTGATTTCCGGAGAAGAATACGACATGTTCTATATTTTTGCAGGGCCGCAGAACGAGCATGCGGATGTGGACAGCACATAGCTGTCCGCATCTTTTGCAGCACCACTGAAGTGAATGGGTCCGCATCTGACCTGCAAAAAACGCGGACCGGCATGCGGACTGAAAACACGGTCGTGTACATGAGCCCTTACAGGGATGAAGCCACAAGGATTTTGAGCTCCACTGCTGCCATTACGGGATTATTCCCACAACTAAAGGGACTTTGCTTGCATGGTAATAGTCCCTGATGTCAGCCAAGTTAAGCTCTCTGTGTATCCATACACTGCCTTATGTAAATTGTCACATAGCATCTCAGTGCTACAGATGAAGCAAATGCACATATTACGGTCATTACATGGATTTTGCCTTTGACAAAGGTTGTGATGTCATCCTCATTTTCAAAGATTGAGAGAGTCTGCAGCAGATTGTTCTCCAGCCACTCCCAGTGTGCAGTGATCTCTTTTCGTGAGGTTCCTGAAATTAGAAATGTACAGCCAGTAATCAGTCACAATCCTACCTGTTATAAACTTTATGATAGGCTAGGGAGAGGCCACAAAAAAAAATCACGTGACACCATAAAAACAACCGCAAATGGAGCAGCATAACACACAATATACACAGAAATCTGCTTGTGTTGTACTAAAAAACTGGAATGTTTGCTGACACTCCATCCCATGTATGAGACTGCCGAGCTGACGCCAGAGACCAGCCTTGTCAGAAACGTGGTACTACGTGGCGGTCATCAGGTAAACTGCCATACATGTAATATAAAGACAAACTGAGTCTGCTAGAACAGGAGCTGGTCTCACTCCAGCTTATAGAAGAAGGGGTCCTGAGTCCAGGACGTGGACAGGGGTTTTCCATATGAAACAACCCACTGAACAAAGGACAAACACGTTTTACATATAGTAAGCTGTCCAGTCTGTTGTCCAATGACTTTAAAAGGATTGTGCTATGATGAAACCCCTTCTCGAAAAATGGCTGACCTAGCAGTCAGCTGATCACCACAGGTCTGGCTCCTAGACCCCCCGGCACCACAAAAAGTCTTACTATGTAATGAATAGAGCATTTCAAATAAAGTATTATTGCCATTTACATCCAATAAACATGCATTACATTGCCCTCTCTGGTAGTGCCCCCCACTGTTTATCCTCCTGGTCCACCTTCTCCTGCATTTAGTGGTGGACTAACATATATCTCCCAGATGGTGGATACCATATCTCTAGGGTTATATGTTAAAAACTATTTTCTACGCAGAGGAGGAAGGCGTTAACAAGAGCTAATTGCAATGCTTCCTAATAATACAAATTATTCATATAAATTAAGTATATTGCAAAACATTGTGTGAATTTAAGGCTAAATGCACACAATCAGGATTGCGTGCGGATTTTCCGCGTGGATTTGCGTGCGGAAAATCCGCACCGTAGGTCATATACATTGTATTCTATGAGAATTTGAAAAATTCTCAATGGACACGATGCAGATTTTTTCCGCGCGGATTTTGACCTGCGGTGCAGATTTGAAAATCCGCAGCATGTCAATTTATTTTATTTCTCCTGACCGGATTTTCTTCATTCACTTAGTAAAATCTGAATGCGGAAAATCCGCACGCAAATCCGCACCAATTGATGCGGATTGACCGCACAGATTTGCCTGCGAACAGCTGCGGATTTCAGTGCGGATTCTCCGCACATGAATCCTGAACGTGTGCATGTACCCTTATGGGCATCTGGCTGGCCTGTTACATGTGCACTTGGCAGCTGAAGGCATCTGTGTTGGTCCCATGTTCATGTGTGCCTGCATTGCTGAGAAAAATTGTGTTTTATTATATGCAAATGAGCCTTTCGGAGCAACAGGGGTGTTGCCATTACTCCTAAAGGCTCTGCTCTCTCTGCACCTGCAGCGCCCACTGCACACGACCTTAAGTGTTTTGCAAACATGGGCACCGCATTTGGCGGAATGCACACGGCCAGCCCTATGATAGAAATGCCTATCCTTGTCCACCATTGTGGAGAAGAATATGACATGCTCTATCTTTTTTGCGGGGCCACGGAACAGAACTACGGATGCGGACAGCATACGGTGTGCTGTCCGCATCTTTTGCGGCCCCATTGAAATGAATAGGTCTGCACCTGTTCTGCAACATTGTGCAATGGATGCAGACCCAGAGACATGGTCATGTGAATGGACCCTTAAGTGGAGAGGGTGCTGCAGTTGCAGAGAGAGTTGAGCCTCTAGGTGTAATGGCGCTTTTATCTTTTTTATGGCATAGAAGAAGACTGAAATCGATGCCAGTTCAAGTGCACTGGCTGCCAAAGGTTGCGCCTGATTTATGACGAGGCATACAACCTGTCATAAATTAGGTGCAACCTCGAGCAGCGTGCAGTGTACGCCGGTCTATGATAAATCAGGGCCTGTGCCTTTCTGGCTGGAAATACAAGTTTGTAAGCCATTCTGCTTGCTTTGTGAGGAGAGATGGACAGAGTAGAAGGGGCACAGCGCTCTGTTAAGCACTTCTGTCAATCTGTTCCGGAGATCGGCGAGGGTCTCACCACTCAGACCCTCACTGCTCTCATATGACATGTCACAAGCTTTCTGAAATGGTCCACTCATTATTTTCATGTTAATTCCTCAAATTATTCAGACTCTTCTTTAGTCTTAATTCTGAGTTTTACTCTTATACCTACCACAAGCCACTGTCCAGTAGATCTGTGATTCTTGGGTCTGGTGCAATATCCGATAAGGAGCAACGCGGGCGCTTGAGTCCAATACAACATCTAGAGTCCCCACAAGCAAGCCTAGAGAACAGAAGAGGAAACAGACAGAATAACCAAGATGACATCAGGTTGTCATGTGAATGTATTGTGTAAATTGTGCACATGTGACTCCCTCTGTCTGAAAACAATATGCTGGAAATGGCTCACAAAGGTCACATATTCACCAACTGTGCACTGCATGATTTTGATATACACCCTACAATAACGGTTTTACGAGCAAGTCTATAAACTAACTGACTTTTCTTTAACCCAACAAGGGAGAAGCCAGTTTAAGCCAAAGGGTTATCTTAATAAAAAACATTTATGACATCGTCAGAGGTTCATGGACTACCGTTTAAACATTGAGAGATGTCATAAAAGGTACAAAAGCGAGTCAAATGGGTCTTCTGCTTTGTTAGGCTGGATTGACACTATGTTCTAGCCAAGTTGTCTGTAATCTCATGTAGAATGATATGTCACTGTGTAGCCCTAGTTTAAGATCTGAATTAACTTTAAAGGGAGTCTGTCAGAAGTTTTGGCCATGCTAAACTGCTGACCGCACTAGGTAGGGGAGAATAGTACAAACATACATTTGGCGACCACTTCTGTTCAGGAGTAGTGAGAACATGAAGTTTTACTTCTGCTCTGTAAAGTTCCCAGAGTGGAGTGTGACTGTGCAGAGCTCTCTGCATTGAACTTCTTCACAGTCCTCCCCCTCTCCTCCGAGCGACAGTTGTAGTGGTCTCCTGGTTAGATGCTGTGATTCAGAGAAGAGGGAACTGTGAAGTAGTTCAATGTAGAGAGCACTGCACTGTGACACTCCACTTCCTGCACACTTGCAGGAGCAGAATCTGGAGGAATAAAAGTTCATATCCACACTACTCCTGATAATAAAAACTCTGCAAAACCTATGTTTGTAGTTGTACTGCTCTCCCCATCCCCTTCCTATTGTGCTGTCAGCAATTTAGCATGGTGAAAACTGCTGACAGCCTTCCTTTAAGAGCTGAAGATTCCTACTCCAAAAGATCAGCTGCTCCACCACCAAAACTCTTGTGGGACACTAAAGTGAAGCTGGCCACAGACATGAGAAAGCAGGAAGATGATTCTAATCTGGTTTATATTATCATGTGCTGATTTATGGCTGATCTGACATACCACCACATACTGTTATACATACACCTCAATAATAAACCAGTATGCAGTAAGCTCCCATAGAGGTGACTGCAGGCAGCTAGATTTGTACCTTATTCCGTTGGGTTATCCTCTGCCCATTTCTTCATAATGAAGAAAAGAACTGATCTGTTCAGATGTCAGTTAATTACAGTAAAGCGACATAGCCCCTCTCGCTAAGTCCCAAGCACTATTTTAAGGGTGGCAAGATAAAAGGGTAAAAACTTGAAAACTTTTGTGCAAATAGGACAAAAAAAGTGACTTGTTAACCCTACATTTGTGCTGGACATCCCTTATCAAATTGCCCTAATGCCTAAGAAATTTCATTGTAGTGCTATATCCGTACACTGACCATTATAAAGACATAGCAACCTATAGTGAACACCAATACGCCTTTTTACGATGGTCACTATAAGGGGCCTTAGGTTAAAGGGGTATTCTGGTTATATAATATTATCCCCTAGATAACTATTAGATCGGTAGAGGTTCTACCTCTGGGACCCCCACCGATCACGAGAACAGGGATCCCCATACCCTGAGGAGCACCCCAGAAATGAACGGAGTGGCCGGTCAGGCAGGTGCGGAGCCGCACTATTCATTTCTTTGGGAGTCCAAGCAGAGACCCTGTAGGTCACTGAATCAAATGAAAAAACTCTTACCCTGCGCAATCAGGGTAAGAGTTCAGGGCAAGGGAGAGCATCAGAGCGTGAACTGCTCCGATGCTCATTTAACGGGGCTGCCTGGGTGCTCTGATCCTGGACAACTCCAATGAATTATGTTATCTGTGCCCCAAATGCTGCCATTAGAAACTATAACTTATCCCCCCAAAAAACAAGACTTCATACGGCTACAGCGACAGAAAAATAAAATGATTAGAAAAACTGCTTTGTCACTAAGGCCAAAAACAGGTTGGTCCCAAGAAATGACTTATCACAGTACGTTAGTAAGTGGATACATACAGTATTATACTGGGGCAGTGCTGACACTGCATACACTATTATACCAAAAGCAATGCTGCCAGAACATACAGTATTGTACGAGTAGCAACGCTGCCAATGCATACAGTATTATACCAGTGGCAGTGCTGCCAGTGCATACAGTATTATACCAGCGGCAGTGCTGACACTGCATACAGTATTATACCAGCGGCAGTGCTGACACTGCATACAGTATTATACCAGGGGCAATGATGCCAGGGCATACAGTATTATACCAGGGACAGTGCTGACACTGCATACAGTATTATACCGGAGCAGTGCTGCCAGTGCATACAGTATTATACCAGGGGGGCAGTGCTGACACTGCATACAGTATTATACAAGGAGCAGTGCTGACACTACATACAGTATCATACAAAGAGCAATGCTGCCAGTGCATACAGTATTATACCAGGGGCAGTACTGCAAGTGCATACAGTAATATACCAGGGACAATTCTGACACTGCATACAGTATTATACATGGGGCAATGCTGCCAGTGCATACAGTATTATACCGGTGCAGTGCTGCCAGTGCATACAGTATTATAACAGGAGCAGTACTGCCAGTGCATACAGTATTATAACAGGAGCAGTACTGCCAGTGCAAACAGTATTATACCAGGAGCAGTGCTGCCAGAGCATACACTATTATACCATAAGCAACGCTGCCAGAACATACAGTATTGTACCAGTAGCAACACTGCCAGTGCATAAAGTATTATACCAGTGGCAGTGCTGCCAGTGCATACAGTATTATACCAGCGGCAGTGCTGCCAGGGCATACAGTATTATACCAGCGGCAGTGCTGCCAGGGCATACATTATACCAGCAGCAGTGCTGCCAGTACACACAGTATTATACCAGCGGCAGTGCTGCCAGTACATACAGTATTATACCAGGGGCAGTGCTGACACTGCATACAGTAATATACCAGGGACAATTCTGACACTGCATGAGTGCATACAGTATTATACCAGGGGAAATGCTGCCAGTGCATACAGTATTATACCAGGGACAGTTATGACATTCAGTATTAAACCAGGGGCAATGCTGCCAGTACATACAGTATTATACCAGGAGCAGTGCTGCCAGAGCATACACTATTATACCATAAGCAACGCTGCCAGAACATACAGTATTGTACCAGTAGCAACACTGCCAGTGCATAAAGTATTATACCAGTGGCAGTGCTGCCAGAGCATACAGTATTACACCAGTGGCAGTGCTGCCAGAGCATACAGTATTATACCAGAAGCAATGTTGCCAGTACATACAGTATCGTACCAGGGGAAGTGCTGGCACTACATACAGTATCATACAAGGGGCAGTGCTGCCAGTGCATACAGTATTATACCAGGGGCAGTGCTTCCAGTGCATACAGTATTATACCAGGGGCAATGCTGCCAGTACATACAGTATTATACCAGCAGAAGTGCTGCCAGTACATACAGTATTATAGCAGCGGCAGTGCTGCCAGTATATACAGTATTATATCAGGAGAAGTGCTGACACTACACACAGTATTATACAAGGAGCAGTGCTGACAGTGCATACAGTATTATACCAGAGCCAGTGTTGACACTACATACAGTATTGTACCAGTGGCAGTGCTGCCAGTGCATACAGAATTATTCCAGGGGAAGTGCTGCCAGTGCATACAGTATTATACCAGAAGAAATGCTGCCAGTACATACAGTATTGTACCAGTGGGTGCATACAGTATTATACCAGTAGCAATGCTGCCAGTACATAAAGTATTATACCAGCGGCAGTGTTGCCAGAGCATACAGTAATATACCAGTGGCAGTGCATAGAGTATCATACCAGTAGCAATGCTGCCAGTGCATAAAGTATTATACCAGCGGCAGTGCTGCCAGTTTCATACAGTATTATACTAGCGGCAGTGCTGCCAGTGCATACAGTATTATTCCAGGGACAGTGCTGCCAAAGCATACAGTATTATTCCAGGGACAGTGCATACAGTATTATACAAGAAGCAATGCTGCCAGTGCATACAGTCTTATACCAGGGGCAGTGCTCACACTACATACAGTATCATTTGAGGAGCAGTGCTGCCAGTGCATACAGTCTTATACTAGGGGCAGTGCTGACACTGCATACAGTATTAAACCAGAAGCAATGATGCCAATACATACAGAATTGTACCAGCGGCAGTGCTGCCAGTGCATACAGTATTATACCGGGGAAGTGCTGACTCTGCATACAGTATTATACAAGAAGCAGTGTTGTCAGTACATACAGTATTATGGCAAAGGCAGTTCTGACACTGCATAAAGTATTATACCGGGGCGGTGCTACCAGTGAATACACCATTATACCAAAAGCAATGCTGCAAGAACATACAGTATTGTACCAGTAGCAACGCTGGCAGTGCATAAAGTATTATACCAGTGGCAGTGCTGCCAGTGCATACAGTATTATACCAGCAGCAGTGCTGCCAGTACATACAGTATTATACCAGCGGCAGTGCTGCCAATACACACAGTATTATACCAGCGGCAGTGCTGCCAGTGCACACAGTGTTATACCAGCGGCAGTGCTGCATGTGCACACAGTATTATACCAGCGGCAGTCCGGCCAGTACATACAGTATTATACCAGGGACAGTGCTGACACTGCATACACAGGGCTCCAAATGGCGACCAAAATGGTATCCAATGCGACTTAGAATTTACAAATGGCGACAAGACTTTTTAGTCTTGTCGCCATTTGCGACTAGACCCGCCGCCGCAGCTCTGCAGTTGAATACAGCGGCGGGCACAGGAGATGATAGTTGCCCCGCCGCCGATGTTCTTCTCAGCAGCGCAGTGGAGAAGGAGTCTCTCCCCCCTGTGCTGCTGCCGCCAATAAGAAGAGCGACGAGAGGAGGAGGGGATGGGCTGTGGCCACTGCGCCACCAATGAAGATAACTGACCTGTTAATACAAATACAGAAGGCGGGTGCCGGAATCAAATAGCCGGCACCCGACCACTATGACAGGGAGCCCCCCTGATGCACCCCTAGAGTAGAAACTCCAAAAAAGTGACCCCATTTTAGAAACTACGGGATAGGGTGGAAGTTTTGTTGTTACTAGTTTAGGGTACATATGATTTTTGGTTGCTCAATATTACACTTTTTGTGAGGCAAGGTAACAAGAAAGAGCTGTTTTGGCACCGTTTTTATTTACAACATTCATCTGACAGGTTAGATCATGTGGTATTTTTATAGAACAGGTTGTCACGGACGCGACGATACCTAATATGTATACTTTCTTTTTATTTATGTAAGTTTTACACAATGATTTCATTGGCTTTTTTTACACCGTTTTTATTTTTTTACGGTATTCACCTGAGGGGTTAGGTCATGTGATATTTTTATAGAGCCGGTCGATACCGACGCGGCGATACCTAATATGTATACTTTTCTTTTTCCCCTATTATTTACCAATTTTTTTGTAACTTTATTTGGGGAAAATGCCATTTTTGTTTATTTTTACTTGAAACTTTTTTGGGGGAAAACTTTATTTTTTCAACTTTATTTTTCACTTTATTTTTTGTCCCACTTTGGGACTTTAACTTTTGGGGGTCTAATCCTTTACAATGCATTCCAATACTTCTGTATTAGAATGCATTGGCTGTATGAGTAATACTGTGTGTATTACCCATACAGCTTCCGGCCTGTGAGATCCAGGGGGCTGGATCTCACAGGCTCGTCACCGGAAGGCAGCGCGATGCCTTCCTTAGGCCTCTTTCACACGGGCGTTGCGGAAAAATGTGCGGGTGCGTTGCGGGAACACCCGCGATTTTTCCGCGCGAGTGCAAAACATTGTAATGCGTTTTGCACTCGCGTGAGAAAAATCGCGCGTGTTTGGTACCCAAACCCGAACTTCTTCACAGAAGTTCGGGCTTGGGATCGGTGTTCTGTAAATAGTATTATTTTCCCTTATAACATGGTTATAAGGGAAAATAATAGCATTCTGAATACAGAATGCATAGTAAAACAGCGCTGGAGGGGTTAAAAAAAATAAATAAAATCATTTAACTCACCTTAATCCACTTGCTCGCGATGCCCGGCATCTCCGTCTGACTCTTTTACTGTATAGGACCTGTGGTGAGCATTAACTATAGTTTAAGGACCTGGGATGACGTCACTCTGGTCATCACATGGTACGTCACATGATCTTTTACCATGGTGAATCACCATGGTAAAAGATCATGTGACGTACCATGTGATGACCGGAGTGACGTCATCCCAGGTCCTTAAACTATAGTTAATGCTCACCACAGGTCCTATACAGTAAAAGAGTCAGACGGAGATGCCGGGCATCGCGAGCAAGTGGATTAAGGTGAGTTAAATTATTTTTTATTTATTTTTTTCCCTCCAGCGCTGTTTTACTTAGCATTCTGTATTCAGAATGCTATTATTTTCCCTTATAACCATGTTATAAGGGAAAATAATAAGGTTCGGGTCTCCATCCCGATCGTCTCCTAGCAACCGTGCGTGAAAATCGCACCGCATCCGCACTTGCTTGCGGATGCTTGCGATTTTCACGCAACCCCATTCATTTCTATGGGGCCTGCGTTACGTGAAAAACGCACAAAGAGGAGCATGCTGCGATTTTCACGCAACGCAAAAGTGGTGCGTGAAAAACACCGCTCGTGTGCACAGCCCCATAGAAATGAATGGGTCAGTATTCAGTGCGGGTGCAATGCGTTCACCTCCCGCATCGCATCCGCGCGGAATACTCGCTCGTGTGAAAGGGGCCTAAGGCATCGCGCTGCCTTCCATGCCATCGGATCCCCCCTACAGCCCCACGGGGACCCGATGGCGGTGATCGGAAATACACATGACGTACCGGTACGTCATGTGTCCTGAAGAGGTTAAAGAATGCTATTATTTTCCCTTATAACCATGTTATAAGGGAAAATAACACAGTGAATAGACTTTCATCCTAGCAACCATGCGTGAAAATCGCACGCATCCTCACTTGCGTGCGGATGCTTGCGATTTTCACGCAGCCCCATTAACTTTTATGGGGCCTGCGTTGCATGAAAAACGCACAACATAGAGCATGCTGCGATTTTCACGCAACGCACAAGTGATGCGTGAAAATCACTGTTCATGTGCACAGCCCCATAGAAGTGAATGGGAACGGATTCAGTGCGGGTGCAATGCGTTCACCTCATGCATTGCACCCGCTCAGAAATCTCGCCCATGTGCAAAGGGACTAAGGGTGAATAGGACAAGGGTTCCAGCCCCTAAGGGGGCTAATAGTAAGTATAAAAAAAAACGAAAAAACACTAAGGCTACTTTCAAACTTGCGGCAGTGTGATCCGGATGTGACTGAAAGCATTTGTGAGACGCATCCGGATGCGGATCTATCTCACAAATGCATTGCAAGAACGAATCCATCGGACAGACGGCTCTGTCTTGTATCTTTTTACACATTTTTACCAGTCTGCGCATGCGCAGACCGGAAGGACGGGTCCAGCATTCCGGTATTTTGAATGCCGGATCTGGCACTAATACATTCCTATGGGGAAAAATGCCCAAAGGCAAGGCAAAAAGGCAAGTCTTCATTTTTTTTCGCCGGAGATAAAACCGTAGCATGCTACGGTTTTCTCTTTTGCCTGATCAGTCAAAATGAATGAACTGAAGACATCCTGATGCCTCCTGAACGGATTACTCTCCATTCAGAATGCATTAGGATAAAACTGATCAGTTCTTTTCCGGTATAGAGCCCCTGTGACGGAACTCTATGCCGGAAAAGAAAAACGCTAGTGTGAAAGTACCCTAAAATATTAAGTTTAAATCACCCCCTTTCCCAATTTTACATATAAAATATATAAACAATAAATAAATAAATAAACATATTACATAGCGCTGCGTCTGAAAAGTCCAAACTATTAATTTATAAAAAAATATCTCCTATGCGGTGAGCGCCGTAACAGAAATAAATAAATAAAAACCATGCGATTCGCCATTTTTTAGTCACCTTGTCAGGATCGGACTGGTCTATTATGGGCCGAACATTTCATAAAATGCGAAATGCACACGGCTTTTTTTGGTGTTTTTTGTTTTCGTGGTATTGAGTATCGCAATACTTTTTTATGGTGACGAAACCGAATAAAAATTCTGGCATCGTGACAACGCTACGCCGATCAGATCGGCGTAGGGTTGTTCCGATACTTTTTTATGGTGACGAAAGCGAATTAAAATTTTGGTATCTGAACAACCCTACGCCGATCTGATCGGCGTAGCGTTGTCACGATACCAAAATTTTGATTCGGTTTCGATTTGGCAACTAAAAATTTAATTTGGCTCCTAAATTTTTCAGTTCAGGAGCCAATGGCTACTAGGTATTTTTTTTAGTCTGGAGCACTGATACAGTATTATACCAGAGACAGTGCTGACACTGCATACAGTATTATACCAGTGGCAATGCTGCCAGTACATACAGTATTACACCAGTGGCAGTGCTGCCAGAGCATACAGTATTACACCAGTGGCAGTGCTGCCAGTGTATACACTATTATACCAGGGGCAGTGCTGCCAGTGCATACACTATTATACCAAAAACAATGCTGCCAGAACATACAGTATTGTACAGTAGCAATGCTGCCAGTGCATAAAGTATTATATCAGTGGCAGTGCTGCCAGTGCATAGAGTATTATACCAGCGGCAGTGCTGCCAGTGCATACAATATTTTAGCAGCAGCAGTGCTGCCAGTACACACAGTATTAATGTGTGTATAATACTGTATGTACTGTCAGCACTGCCGCTGGTATAATACTGCCAGTACTTACAGTATTATACCAGGGGCAGTGCTGACACTGTATACAGTAATATACCAGGGACAATGCTTGTTGACACTGCATATAGTATTATACCAGGTGCAATGCTGCCAGTGCATACAGTATTATAGCAGTACTGCCAGTACATACAGTATACCAGCGGCAGTGCTGACAATACATACAGTATTATACATGGGGCAGTGCTGCCACAGCATACAGTATTATACCAGGTGCAATGCTGCCAGGGCATACAGTATTATTGCAGTACTGCCAGTACATACAGTATACCAGCGGCAGTGCTGACAATACATACAGTATTATACCAGGGGCAGTGCTGACACTACATACAGTATCATATGAGGAGCAGTGCTGCCAGTATGATACGAGGGGCAGTACATACAGTATTATACCAGAGCAGTGCTGCCAGTGCATACAGTATTATACCAGGGGCAGTGTTGTCAGTGCATACAGTATTATACCAGGGGCAGTGCTGCCAGTGCATACAGTATTATACCAGGGGCAGTGCTGAAACTACATACAGTATTATACTAGTAGCAATGCTGCCAGTGCATACAGTATTATTCCAGGAGCAGTGCTGAAACAGCAAACAGTATTATACCAGAAGCAATGCTGCCAGTGCATACAGTATCGTACCAGGGGAAGTGCTGACACTACATGCAGTATCATACAGGGGTCAGTGCTGACACTGCATACACTATTATACCAGGGGCAATGCTGCCAGTACATACAGTATTATACAAGGAGCAGTGCTGACACTATATACAGTATCATACGAAGGGCAATTCTGCCAGTGCATACAGTATTATACCAGCTGCAGTACTGCCAGTGCATACAGTATTATACCAGTGGCAGTGCTGCCAGTGCATATAGTATTATACCAGGGATAGTGCTGCCAGTGCATACAATATTATACCAGAAGCAATGCTGCCAGTGCATACAATATTATACCTGAAGCAATGCTGCCAGTACATACAGTATTGTACCAGTGGCAGTGCTGCCAGTGCATACAGTATCATACCAGTAGCAACGCTGCCAGTACATAAAGTATTATACCAGCAGCAGTGTTGCCAGAGCACACAGTAATATACCAGTGGCAGTGCATAGAGTATCATACCAGTAGCAACGCTGCCAGTGCATAAAGTATTATACAAGAGGCAGTGCTGCCAGCGCATACAGTAATATACCAGTGGCAGTACATACAGTATCATTCCAGGAGCAGTGCTGACACAGCTTACAGTATTATACCAGAAGCAATGCTGCCAGTACATACAGTATTGTACCAGGGACAGTGCTGCCAGTGCATACAGTATTATACCAGCGGCAGTGCTGCCAGTGCATACAGTATTTAACAAGCGGCAGTGCTGCCAGCGCATACAGTATTATACCAGCGGCAGTGCTGACACAGCTTACAGTATTATACCAGAAGCAATGCTGCCAGTACATACAGTATTGTACCAGTGACAGTGCTGCCAGTGCATACAGTATTATACCAGCAGCAGTGCTGACACTACATACAGTATTATACAAGGAGCAGTGCTGACACTACAAACAGTATCATACGAAGGGCAATGCTGCCAGTGCATACAGTATTATACCAGTACGTCTAGTGCATACAGTATTATACCAGTGGTAGTGCTGCTAGTGCATACAGTATTATACCAGGGACAGTGCTGCCAGTGCATACAATATTATACCAGAAGCAATGCTGCCAGTACATACAGTATTGTACCAGTAGCAACGCTGCCAGTGCATAAAGTATTATACCAGCAGCAGTGTTGCCAGAGCACATAGTAATATACCAGTGGCAGTGCATAGAGTATCATACCAGTAGCAACGCTGCCAGTGCATAAAGTATTATACCAGCGGCAGTGCTGCCAGCGCATACAGTAATATACCAGTGGCAGTGCATACAGTATCATACGAGGGGCAGTGCTGCCAGTACATACAGTATCATTCCAGGAGCAGTGCTGACACAGCTTATAGTATTATACCAGAAGCAATGCTGCCAGTACATACAGTATTGTACCAGGGACAGTGCTGCCAGTGCATACAGTATTATACCAGTGTATATCAGGGCACGGCTGTCATGTGTGCTAGTATATACCAGGGCAGAGCTGCCATGTGTGCGTGTATAGCAGGGCAGAGCTGGCAGTGTATACCAGGGCACAGCTGCCATGTGTTCCAGTGTATGCCAGGTCAGTGCTGCCAGTGTATACCAGGGGAGAGCTGCCATGTGTGCCTGTATACCAAGTCAGTAATGCCAGTGTATACCAGGGCAGAGCTGCCACTATGTGCCTGTATACCAGGGCAGAGCTGCCACTATGTGCCTGTATACCAGCGCAGTGCTGCCAGTATATGTCTGTATAAGGCTACGTCTACACTACGACATTTGTCGCGCGACAATTTTTATAATGGCGGTCTATGGTGTCGCACTGCAACATGCTGCGACTGCGACGCAACAGTCGCAGAAAATCCATTCAAGATGGATTTTTCTGTGACTGTTGCGTCGCAGCATGTTGCATGTTGCAATGCGACACCATAGACCGCCATTATAAAAATTGACGCGCGACATTGGTGCAACAAAATGTTGCAGTGTAGTTGTGCCCTATCTGTCGTGCGACAAATGTCGTTGTGTAGACCTAGCCTAACAGGGCTTGGAAAACCCCAACGTACGTTTCACCGCTCATCCTCTGGGGGCCCCCTCCAGCTCCGTATTGGTATGTGTTTACTTATTATGTGCTCTTTCTTTGTACTTTTCTAGTTTGATGATGGTCTTGAAGACTTAATTGTAAAAGGCTGTTACCTTTTCATATCAGATAGATTATTCTGATGTCTGAGTTTGATCAATTGTCCATATTACATTGATATCACTGTTATATCATTATTGTTGGTAGATGGTTGGCCTCTGATATCATTCTGTTTAGGCACGTATTATAGTGAGTATGTTTTGGGATTTAGCCTTTTATACCTTGTACATTTAATATTGCACAGTATGTTACATAAAAATCACATATGTAGATTTGGAGCTTGGTGGGGTGTATCATCTATCATAGCACCTACCTGCAATGTTTTTATGATTGTTTTTTATATTACTTTTGTATATCTGATTGTGGACACTTAATATAGATGTTTTTTGTATTATATATGTGGTGTCTTTCAAAAGGGTCTCTCTCAGTGTTTACCAGGGCAGAGCTGCCAGTGTATATCACTCCACAGCTGCCATGTGTGCCTGTATACCAGGGCAGTGCTGCCATGTGTGCCTGCATACCAGGGCAGTGCTGCCATGTATGCCTGCATACCAGGGCAGTGCTGCCATGTGTGCCTGTATACCAGGGCAGTGATGCCATGTGTGCCTGTATACCAGGTCAGTGCTGCCATGTGTGCCTGTATACCAGGTCAGTGCTGCCATGTGTGCCTGTATACCAGGTCAGTGCTGCCATGTGTGCCTGTATACCAGGGCAGTGATGCCATGTGTGCCTGTATACCAGGGCAGTGATGCCATGTGTGCCTGTATACCAGGTCAGTGCTGCCATGTGTGCCTGTATACCAGGGCAGTGCTGCCATGTGTGCCTGTATACCAGGTCAGTGCTGCCATGTGTGCCTGTATACCAGGGCAGTGCTGCCATGTGTGCCTGTATACCAGGGCAGTGCTGCCATGTGTGATTGTATACCAGGTCAGTGCTGCCATGTGTGCCTGTATACCAGGTCAGAGCTGCCATGTGTGCCTGTATACCAGGGCAGAGCTGCCATGTATGCCTGTATACCAGGGCAGTGCTGCCATGTGTGCCTGTATACCAGGGCAGTGCTGCCATGTGTGCCTGTATACCAGGGCAGTGCTGCCATGTGTGCCTGTATACCAGGGCAGTGCTGCCATGTGTGCCTGTATACCAGGGCAGTGCTGCCATGTGTGCCTGTATACCAGGGCAGTGCTGCCATGTGTGCCTGTATACCAGGGCAGTGCTGCCATGTGTGCCTGTATACCAGGGCAGAGCTGCCATGTGTGCCTGTATACCAGGGCAGAGCTGCCATGTGTGCCTCTATTCCAAGGCAGAGCTGCCATGTGTGCTTGTATACCAGGGCAGAGCTGCCATGTGTGCCTGTATACCAGGGCAGAGCTGCCATGTGTGCCTGTATACCAGGGCAGAGCTGCCATGTGTGCCTGTATACCAGGGCAGAGCTGCCATGTGTGCCTCTATTCCAAGGCAGAGCTGCCATGTGTGCTTGTATACCAGGTCAGAGCTGCCATGTGTGCCTGTATACCAGGTCAGAGCTGCCATGTGTGCCTGTATACCAGGGCAGAGCTGCCATGTGTGCCTGTATACCAGGTCAGTGCTGCCATGTGTGCCTGTATACCAGGTCAGTGCTGCCATGTGTGCCTGTATACCAGGTCAGTGCTGCCATGTGTGCCTGTATACCAGGTCAGTGCTGCCATGTATGCCTGTATACCAGGGCAGTGCTGCCATGTGTGCCTGTATACCAGGTCAGTGCTGCCATGTGTGCCTGTATACCAGGGCAGTGCTGCCATGTGTGATTGTATACCAGGGCAGTGCTGCCATGTGTGCCTGTATACCAGGGCAGTGCTGCCATGTGTGATTGTATACCAGGGCAGAGCTGCCATGTGTGCCTGTATACCAGGTCAGAGCTGCCATGTGTGCTTGTATACCAGGGCAGAGCTGCCATGTATGCCTGTATACCAGGTCAGAGCTGCCATGTGTGCCTGTATACCACGGCAGTGCTGCCATGTGTGCCTGTATACCAGGGCAGAGCTGCCATGTGTGCCTCTATTCCAAGGCAGAGCTGCCATGTGTGCTTGTATACCAGGTCAGAGCTGCCATGTGTGCCTGTATACCAGGGCAGAGCTGCCATGTGTGCCTGTATACCAGGGCAGAGCTGCCATGTGTGCCTGTATACCAGGGCAGAGCTGCCATGTATGCCTGTATACCAGGGCAGTGCTGCCATGTGTGCCTGTATACCAGGTCAGAGCTGCCAGTGTGTGCCTGTATACCAGGGCAGAGCTGCCATGTGTGCCTGTATACCAGGTCAGAGCTGCCATGTGTGCCTGTATACCAGATCAGTGCTGCCATGTGTGCCTGTATACCAGGCCAGTGCTGCCAGTGTATAGCAGGTCAGTGCTGCCAGTGTATACCTGTATACCAGGTCAGTGCTGCCGTATACCGGTATACCAGGGCAGTTCTCCCAGTGTATACCAGGTCAGTGCTGCCAGTGTATACCTGTATACCAGGCCAGTGCTGCCAGTGTATACCTGTATACTAGGTCAGTGCTGCAGTGTATACCTGTATACCAGGGCAGTTCTCCCAGTGTATACCAGGTCAGTGCTGCCAGTGTATACCTGTATACCAGGCCAGTGCTGCCAGTGTATACCTGGTCAGTGCTGCCAGTGTATACCGGTATACCAGGACAGTTTTGCCAGTGTATACCTGTATACTAGGTCAGTGCTGCCAGTGTATACCTGTATACCAGGCCAGTGCTGCCAGTGTATACCTGTATACCAGGTCAGTGCTGCAGTGTATACCTGTATACTAGGTCAGTGCTGCATTGTATACCTGTATACTAGGTCAGTGCTGCCAGTGTATACCTGTATACTAGGTCAGTGCTGCCAGTGTATACCTGTATACCAGGCCAGTGCTGCCAGTGTATACCTGTATACCAGGCCAGTGCTGCCAGTGTATACCTGTATACCAGGCCAGTGCATACCAGGTCAGTGCTGCCAGTGTATACCTGTATACCAGGTCAGTGCTGCCAGTGTATACCTGTATACCAGGTCAGTGCTGCAGTGTATACCTGTATACTAGGTTAGTGCTGCCAGTGTATACCTGTATACCAGGCCAGTGCATACCAGGTCAGTGCTGCCAGTGTATACCTGTATACCAGGTCAGTGCTTCCAGTGTATACCTGTATACTAGGTTAGTGCTGCCAGTGTATACCTGTATACCAGGCCAGTGCTGCCAGTGTATACCTGTATACCAGGCCAGTGCTGCCAGTGTATATCTGTATACCAGGTCAGTGCTGCCAGTGTATACCCTGGCTGGTGTATGATGAGGGAGCCCCAGCCTTGTTTACATTGTGGCAGAGTCACCATGATGCAGAGAAGTTGGATGACGCTGGTGGCTGCAGACATATGCCCCCGTCCACGTCGTCTGTGTAGCTCTCCCCCCTCCTCTGCCCCCGGTGTCACCTGTCAGGCCTCCTCCTTTGCCGTGTCCCCGGCGCCTCTGCAGAATAAAGAACGGGTTGGCTCGCTCGGTCACCCATAGCGCGTTGGCCAGCAGCAGCACCTCCTCCGGGTTCAGCCACATCGTCAGCGGACGTGGAGCAGCCCCTCACCCCGGCGCGGTGCCCGTCCTACGGTGGGTCGGAAGGAGGTCGGTGCTGAGGACTGGACACCCAGCCCTGGCCTCCTGAGCTGCTCCTGGCTGTACTGTCCTCAGCTCAGGCCGCAGACAACTGGCTCCCTCTGCTGGAAAGAGCGCGGGATGACACAGGCTTTGTTATTGTTATTGTGGAATTCGGTGTTCTTCTGTCTCCTGTTATTGTTGTGTGTTATACTTCATACAGAGGCCTGGGCTGCAGTCACTTCCTGATGGGTCTTGGGTGGCCAACTGTCCAGAAATTTCTGGACAGTCCGTAAAAATAGGCGACTTTTTTTCCTCTGTGAAAAATAAAATTTGATGTGTCCATAATTTTTTTTTAGGCTGGTGGTATTTGACTAGATTATTTTGGTGGTAATTATCATCATTTTACAGCTCACAGTAGATGCTGGTAATGCGTTCTTATCAGTATATCGAGCTATAGACATGCACTATTTATAATCTATATCATTCATTATGGTTTTCCAATTTAGCTGTAAAAAAAAAAAAATGTTGGCTGTCCTTGATTTTGGGATAAATTGTCTAGAAAAAAAAATTTTGGTTGGTAGCCCTGGATGGGTTTTATAGTAATATATATAGTTGTGAGGTATTTTCAACCACAGCAACTTGGATACAGTAGTTAAAATGTGTGAAACAATACAATAATCACGTGGCATTTTCACTGACCGGGGCATACATGAGGTACCAAAGATGCAGTCTATGGGGCCCCTGGAATGAGGGGCCCAGTTCTGATTAGTCTCATTACAGGGAGAACCTGTACAAAACTTCCCTCCCCAGAGGAACCTCATAGTGAGCAAACATGAAGGTGGGCGATAGGCCAAAGGAGGAAACAACACCAGGCTAACAATTTGGTCATGTAGCGTAAGACCAAGGAGACCTCTAATGAAGGGATCGCTGGCCAAGAGATGTGAAAAACTGCATAGGACACAAATCAAAATGTACTAATTACGGTACATAATGGTTGATGCTTTTCACTACCCCCTATTCCTTATGAAAGCGCTAACACTACACGGAGGCACTCATGTTTTGCGGAATTCCTTTCCTCAACTGGTTCCATAATCACATGTGATGAAGCCACAGCAAAATTTTGGATATTAACAGGACGCGTCTTTACTTATTTGCAAATTCGCAGTTATATTACTCAAGTATTACGTGTATTCTCCCCAGAATCTAGAATTCACCATTTAGAAAATCTAGGAGTCCGGGCCAACGCCGGACAAATTTCTGTGAGCTCCATTGGTCGTTTTATTAGACCAGGAATTGATTGGACGAGTACAGGCCCGAATAAATGGAGCACTCAGTTATCACAGTATAGTGGAAGCCACTTTGAAACTAAAACGCTATTCTTCCATACAATTCTTATAAATCAGCGGTATTAATTATTTTTCATAAAGCGTATATTTCATAAATTCAATCTAAAATGTCACCCTCTACGCCTTCATCCTGCCCCAGATGCTGATATATTTCACTGCTTATGGGCCATGCCCCCCTATTCAATAGCCTGGGAAGGTCCCTCTATAGAACAGTCCTATCCTTGTCCATAAAACAGACAAGAATAGGACATGTTCTATTTTTTTTGCAGGTTCCGTGGAATGGACATACGGATGCGAAGTGAATGGGTCCGCATCCGACCCTCACACAATGCAGGAAAAAACCACGGTCGTGTGCATGAGCCCTTAATAGTAAAGTAGAATTCCTATTCCATATGGATTGGACAAAAACACTCTTAGGGCTGATGCATGCGGCCATAAGTGTTTTGCGGTCCGCAAATCACGTATCCACAAAACACGGATACCAGCTGAGTGCATGTCACCATTTTTTTTTTGTCCTATCCTTGTCTAAAAAATGGACAAGAATAGGACATGTTCTATTTTTTTGCCGGCCCGCGGAACAGATTTACAGATGCTGTCTGTATCTTTTGCAGCCCCATTGAGATAAATGGGTCTGCATCCGATTCGCAAAAAAACGCAGATCGGATGCAGACTAAAACTATTTTTCCTTATGTGGGAGAAATTTATTGCAACACGTCCCACAAAGATTAAGGCCTCATGCACACGACCGTTGTGTTCTGTTCCGCAAAATGGGGTTCCGTTGTTCCGTGATCCGTTTCCGTTTTTGTTTCCGTGTGTCTTCCTTTATTTTTGAAGGACCACCAGACATAAAGGAATGTAAAAAAAAGTCTAAGACAGGTTTGCCATGCAAATGATAGGAAAAAAACGGACACAGACGCGCGGGCGCGGATGACAATCTTGTGTGCCTCCGCGTTTTTTAGCGGTCCCATTGACTTGAACCGTTTTCCGCGAAAATAATAGGACAGGTTATATTTTTTTGACGGACTGAAACCACGGATCACGGACGCGGATGGCAAACGGTGCATTAGCCGAGTTTTCAACGGACCCATTGAAAATCAATGGGTCCGCAGAAAATCACGAAAAACGGCGCAACGGACACGGAATAAAACAACGGTCGTGTGCATGAGGCCTAAAACAGCAATTAAACAATGCTTTCAGTTTACCTCACGGTATATATTACAACAATTATGTAGACATGAACAGTACAGATTTGAAAATTCAGGACTTTTTTTTTGTAGTTTTTGATTTAGATTTCTCTGGTGCACATAGATAACAGGTTAGGTTTGATGGGTAGATCAGTGGAAAAATGTAAAATTGTTCCTTGTATTATGTATATCATATATCTTACATATCATATCATGTATGTACAAATATTGGTGACCGGATAAAAAGATGTTTAAAAAAAAAATGTTAAAAATTCTTAAAATAACAGGCAAGGATCAGAACCTCCAGGAAGTCACACAATTTTTCGTCAGATCCCACTGATGTCGACAGGATCCTGTGACAACAATCTCGTGTGGATAGGAGGTTTCCCCATGATCCTCCACGGCCTGTTTTTGGAGGAAGGCAAGGTTTGGCGATGATTTTAAGAGTAATGCGTCATCAGAAAATGACCTGCTGTTTAAGGCTACTTTCACATCAGCATTTTCCTTTAAGCTATTAAGGTCCATCATAGGGTCTCAATAGCGGAGGAAAACGCTTCCGTTTTGTCCCCATTCATTGTCGATGGGGACAAAACTGAACTGAGCAGTGTGCACCCGAATGCATTCCGTTTCATTTGGTTACGTCCCCATCGTGGACTGAAAAACTCTGCAAGCAGTGTATTTTCTGTCTGGCATGGGGTGCGGAGCAAGACGGATCGGGCATGAAACACAATGTAAGTCAATGGTGGCGGATCCGTTTTCTTGATCACAAAAGAAAACGGAACCGGCACCCATTGACTTTCAATGGTTTTAGTGACGGATCCTTCATGGCTACGTTAGAGATAATACAACCAGATCCGTTCATAACGGAGGCAGACAGTTGTATTATTGTGATGGAAGCATTTTTGCTGATCCCTGCCGGATCCAGCAAAAACGCAGATGTGAAAATAGCCTAAATCACTTTTTTATGTTGAACATATTTTTTAAGAATTTTTGATGATGTTTTTAATTTTCCATGTATTCAATATATTGAAACAAAAAAGATACATTCCTGCAGTTTTCGCACTGGCCACTATGTCTAATAATTGGCGCTACTTCTTGGTTTGTACAGATCACTTTACTGCAGTTATATATCATTCTAATCCTGCCTGTAATGATATCACCTCCGTGTATAGATAAGACAGGATCCACCATTCACAATAGGTGATTGTCAAAGCTTATCTATTCTTTCCTTGTACAATGACCTCTGCACAGGTCACAGAACATGCCTACAAAACTGTCCCATAGAGGTCAATGAGGTCCCCTCCTGACCATGTCTATGGACCATGGGGATGCCGTAAAGCAAAGTGGTGTACGCAGAAGATTTATTTTATTTTTTTTCTACTGGTGCTTTTGTTCATTAGGTAGCATATTTTAGTCTTTCTGGCTTCTTTTCAAAATATGCAGCATGCTGTAGCTCTTGCCGTTTTTTTTTGGGGGGGGGGGGGGGAGATTTTCACAGTAGGGGAAAATTTCCATGAAGAAAACTATAGTAGGCAAACACACAGACACAAAAAATGATAAAAACAGCAAAAAATGCATGTGCTCTATTTGGCTTTTTTAGTGGGGAAAAACACCAGGCAAATTTAATGTGTGAAAAGACCCTCTTGATAACAGGGCAGGTACATGCGGCATCATTGCTCCGTAGAAGTAGAACGGAGCGCTGCCCCTTAGGGCAGACACAGCAGAAAAAATGGCCACTAATTTAGCTGCGGATTTAGAAATCCACAATAGGATGCTGTGCAATCAGCCCATGGCAATTGCCCCCTTTGCCCCCCCTATACTTCTGCTCTGTCTGTAGGCTAAGAACTAGAAGTGTAGCTGAAATTGTCCTACAGCGCATTGTGATTTTAATGCTTGGCCATAACAGCACTGGCATCTGGTGCTAGGTAGGGATATACTCAGGATTAGTGGATGGTAATACAAAAATGATGACATCTCCACTTGAATTCTGATCCATTCCTTAGAGAGGTTTTCAAGAGCTTACCTTTGGATGACCTATCCTGAGGATAGGTCATCAATATCAGATTGAACAATGGAGAAGGGGCAAGGGGATTATAGTATAGGAAAAAAAATAGTGCAGGGTACATGGTAAAAACAGAGTTAAATGACACTGTTTATTTGAACTAACGCGTTTCGAAGATGGTCTGTCTTCTTCGCTAGGCATGTAACAATAGCAGTAGACACCAGCTTTATAAATGCTGAGTTAGCAAAAATTACCACACAAGTTAGAAAAACCTCCAAAGTGTCTATACCATTCCAAAATATAAGGGGCGAGCATGGCGCGAAAACGCCCATGCAACAAAATATTGTACAGTATATTTTAAAACTGGGTCTTATAATGTCGGGCGTGGCAAAAAATGAGAATTCTCAAAAATTTACACCCCCATAACTCATTACATATGACCCTCTTAGCTAACCCACATTTCCAAATGGGGTCACCACATAGAGATTTTTTAGACTGGCATAAGGGAGGTATAACTTTGCTCGGCCACTTGGTGGACCACACCACACATAAGATTCTGTCTTTTGAAACTCTCAAAACTAAATACCCCACCATTAAGTAAAATTTCTTCCCTTACTTACAAGCCAGAAGTTATCTCCAGAAGTTGCTACCCAACCTAACCCCTCGAGAATGGAGTCCGTCTTTACAGGCCTCCCTTAAACATACTCCTACCTTAAGGGGACATACCACCAGTTACTACAAATTTCTAAATACCCCTCTAGATTATAGTCAAGGGCAATGGGCAATAACTAAGTGTCTCAGCGATATCCCGCAACTAACAATGTCCACTTTGTATCAGGCCCTGGAACGCAATCTCCGCTATTTTCTGGCCAGTCGCTACCGGGAGATGACCCTACAGATTTATCACCGGGCATATATTTCTTCGGTACGGGGCCATCGTATGGGCGTCTTTGAGTCAGATGGCTGCTTCCGTTGTGGTGAGGACAGAGCAGACATTTTTCATTGCTTGTGGTCATGCCGGTGATACAATCCTTTTGGGGTAAAATACATACATTTACCACCACCCATTTGACGTCAGGAGCACCTTTGGACCCTATATGGGCCATTTTTGGATACACTGACTCGACCACAACACGGTGCACCCCTGGTATCCAGAAACCTATATGTCTAATAGCAGCAGCAGGGGTCTAGACCATCCTCCATACATTGATTGATCCTACACCCCCACCATTTAAGTTATTTCTTAAGAAACTCTCCTTCTTAATGAAGATGGATTGGGTAGAGGCCTCTTCAAAAAAGGAGACACATGTGAAGCAATTTTTTGCATGCTGGGAGAGTTTTATAGACATTCAGGAAGATGTATTCAGGAGATGTATTCAGGAATGTTTCCAGCTCGCCTCCTGGTACCAGACACGAATCTTATTGAATGACCTGCCTATATCAGGGACATGATCTAATCTGAGTGCTCAATGGGTCCCTGCACGCCGCGTATATGTTTAGACTTTACATGTACTGAATATGGAGAGGAGATTAATGAGTTGGGCTAATGTTATGTTTTACTTGCTCTGCGGTTTGCAAAGAATTCTGTAATGGTTCTTTCACCACTTTTTCCCATGTCCATCCTTTCCCCTTCCCCCCGCCCCATCCCTAATTTCCCTCCTAAAAAACCGACAGATGTCGGAAGGTTGACGAAATGACTTTAATATATTGCTCTATTTGCTTGTATTGGGACCATCACCAGAAACGTGTCATAACTAATACTGATCAATATTACTGCTCTTATTAAAATGTCTGTCTTTTTTTTTTCTTATGTCAACCTTAAATAAAAACATTTGAAAATAAAACTGGGTCTTACTACTTTTTTTTACGTAAAAAAACTGGTGTAGCGCCTGTTGTAAATGACCTCAATGTGTAAACTTTATAGATCCAGTAGAAGACTGTTGTAGGGAGGATGTGATTTCTTGCAATCATTTATTGATCAACATATGATTAACCACTTATATTTTGGAATAGTATAGATACTCTGGAAGCCTTGTAGATTTTTATGTATGTTTTTTTTATAAAGCTGGTGTCTACTGCTATTATTTTATGCCAGTGTATTTTATCTCTCCATTGGCAGCGCCCGTAACCTGTTTTACCACATTTTTATTTTCCCTATCCTATAGTCCCCTTTCCCTCTTCTACATTATTCAACACAAACAAGATGGGACGACATGAGAATGCCCCAGCTCCGGTGGGAGCAGTAGCTGAGGAGCTGTTCACTTCGAATGCTCTCCAGTGTGTCTCTGTATACACCCCCTCCCTCTGGTGAATATCTATTTACTATGCATATTTTCACCAAAACTTGAGGGTAATACACCTGGAGCACTTGCATGCATTCTGCTCCTAAAAACAGCTGATTGAGGGCTGCCAGGAGTCAGACCTTGGCTAATCTGATCTTGATGACCTATCCTGGACAGATATGCTGCTGGTTTTCCCATATTCTGCATATCTGTGTCTGCGTGAGGAATCATCTCAACATGTCTCATAGTCTCTTCTACTTCTGTTCTTGTTACACACTGTTTAAGCACATCAATTTGAGCTTAACTACAATGTAGATGAGCGCAATAATCAACAAAATCTGTATTATTCCTTTCATTATGCCCATGAGCCACCCACCAACATTTTTAAACCAGCTATCTGGGTTCAAGAAAGAAAAAGTATCTGACCACCAAGAATCTTTATCCGCACTATGCTCATTCAGCCACTTATCTCTCATCTCTTTCATTTTTCCAATACCTGCCCTTATTTGTAGGTTACCCTGTGGATCTATGTAATGACAGCAGGTTGGTCCTATCACTTGACACATTCCTCCCTCCCGGGCAGTGAGAAAATCTAGAACTAGAGTATGCTGGTTAGTAACTATTATTAACTGAGATTGTACATCATTAGTTTGGTGTACAAGGCCTAACACATCCCATATTTGGTCATCTAGGTAGTCAGTGGCTATCACTAACTTATCCCACATCTGCATTAACATTGGGTAAATAAACATCTTGTTTGAAATGCTAATCTCCACTACATGAGGTTTTCCATTAGGTCTTGGATTGTTGTCTGCAGCTCTTCTATATAATGTATGTTTAGGCACAGCATTTATGTTAAGCTTATCATGTGAAAGCATAAATGTGGCTGGAGTTAACCGGACAAGAGTACAGGTTCCAGAAGCTCCAGGTGGAATCCACTTATATGCTGCCACCCCACAGGCAAAAGATTACCAGGAAGAGTATGGTTATAAGTTAAATGATAGAGGAGAATATAGGCAGACACTTTCATTGTACAAACACCATATTTGACCTTCGTCTTTGCTGCTACCTATCTCTCCTCCCAAACCACAAGAGTAACTATCATTGGTCTCGGGGGTGATTACAGCCCCAGTGTTGTTCTTACAATCTTCACTATCCTTTATTGCATGTTTAAAGGGCTTCTGTCACCCCACTAAAGTGATTTTTTTTTTTGGGGCTAGTTAAATTAGTTATATAGCGATATATGAAAATATAATTGTGTTACTTACATTGATCCAGCAGTTTATCAAAAAAACGAAGTTTTATCATATGCAAATTCGGTCTCTACCAGCAAGTAGGGCGGCTACTTGCTGGTAGCTGCTGCAGAAATCCGCCCCCTCCTCTTGTTGATTGACAGGGCCAGCCGGGATCTCCTCCTCCGGCCAGCCCTGTCGGCATTTCAAAAATCGCGCGCCTGTGTGGATTCGGCGCAGGCGCTCTGAGATGAGGAGGCTCGTCTCCTCAGAACTCCCTCAGTGCGCCTGCGCCGATGACATCACCAAAATAGAAGACGTCATCGGCGCAGGCGCACTGAGGGAGTTCTGAGGAGAAAGAAGGCTGGAACTGGGAGACATCTAATTTATAGTGTCCAAAACTTCCCTAAAACAGGTGTGTACGATGTAACTTTTCTTAATGAGAACCTTTGTTTGGAGGCATATGAATGGTTCAGAAACAACTCAGAAGATCCTGAATAAATGGGAGTGAAGATAACTCTGTTGTTTGGTCTGAAATTTCAATTGTAGTACATGTTTATAATCCTTTCACTGAAGTTAATTTGATTATGGACTTTTTGCTGAAATATTGTGAATATGTGGGGAAACCTGTGCCTCAGAAGAATCATCTTGGTATCTTTAATTGTAAATACCGTTTCAAAGCTAAATTGAAAAAGGACCCACAGCGTGTGGGAGGTTTTAGTCACCCGCCGGCTAATTTTTCAGTGGCGGGGAATCGAGGTTACTTAATGTACCGTGGGCAGCTGTCATATTGCAGAAAATGCTATTCTTTTGGACACACTCAGGAGAGTTGTCAGAAAGGTGTATGTTGTAGGAACTGCAAGCAGGAGGAACATACTGCTGGGGAGTGCCCAACTCTTAAAGCATGTGATATATGTGGGAAAACAGATCACATGTATAGGAATTGTCCAAGTGCTGAAGCCCAAAGAGACAACAACATGAGGCAGCAGCAGATAGTTCAAGAGGAGCGGGAAAGGAAAAGGCTAACCTATGCTGCTGTGGCGAGTGAGGGTGTGAGAAGGGAAAGAAGAGAAGGGACTGTGTTGCGCCCTGCTACAAGACTTGATTGTGCAACCCTTCCTGAAGCACTTCCTGTAAGAAGCTTGGAGGAAGTTATAGATGATCTTCCAAGTGTGTCTGACCCAATAAATATTGAAGAATTTATGTCTGGAGAGGTGTCTGGAGGAGGGCGGTCTGGAAAGAGTCAAAGGGAGGGTGGTGGGGAGTCTAACACAGAAGAAGAAGAGATCTCTTCAGTCGTACGGAAGAGTAAGAGTGTCAAAAAGAGAAGGGGTTATACGAGTGGACCAGAAATCAGCAACCCCTATGAAAGCCAGCAAGAGGAGAGCATGGATTCTGCTGGAGGTGGCGAAACTGTATGACTTTGAGCATAAGCTACCTGGAAAATATGGATAAATTTCAAATGTTTTTTTTTTTTCGGAAAAAAAATAAAAATAAAGATAAAAAAAATATGGGTTTCAAGATCTGCTTACAGAATGTAATAGTATTTAAAAGTAAGATTAGAAGAACGGCGATTCTCGAATTTCTAGCACAAGAAGATTTGCAATTTTTCTTTTGCAAGGTATGTGGTCTGTGTGAAGTAGTAAGAGAAGAAGAGTGGATGTATGGAAAGTCTGTGTGGTCTGGGAGCGTGTTAAATATAAATGATGGTGTTGGCTTCTTAGTTAAAGGGAGAGATGTATCTTTAGTAAGTTACATAGTAATAGAAGAAGGGAGGTGTATATTAGCAAATTTTGAATATAAAAATGTGAAATTTTGTGTGATTAATATTTACGCACCTATAAATAAGAATGAACGGAAACTTTAGTTTGAGAAGGTAAGATTGTTTATCCCTGGGAGAATGCCAGTAATTCTTGCGGGAGATTTTAATTGTGATTTAGATAAGAGTCATATTGATGAGTCTGGGAAAGGGTTAATAGACTTACTTTCGGATTTTAAATTATGTGATATGCAAAATTTATGTAAAGTTGAACCTAAATTGAAGACCTATCATGCGGATAGTGGCAGATTTCATAGCAGGTTAGACTATTGTTTTGTATCACAAAATGTGTGTCCTTTAAGTTATAAACAGAAAGAAGTTGTTTTTTTTGGATCATGAATGTGTGATATGTGAGTTGGATATAGAATCAAGAGGAGTGTATGGATGTGGGTTGTGGAAATTAAATGTGAGTTTGTTGGAAAATGAGGATGTTAAAATGGATTATAGAGGATTGTTTGAAAGTTGGTGTAGGAGGAAGAGTGAGTTTAGTGATATGTCTTAGTGGTGGGATTGGGTGAAAATGAAAACAAGGTATTTTTTTAAGAATTTAGGTTATAAAATAGCGACAGCAAAAAGAGAGCAGTATGTAAGATTGAATGCTAGGTTAAAGTATTTGTATAAATTAAGAGAGGGGGGTGTTGATGTAAGTGAGGATATTGTGGGTGAAACGTGAGATTTAAGAATTTTTGATCGAAAAAAGGAAGAAGTATAATTTACAGGGCAAAACTAAAAAATTTGGAGAAGAATGAAAAATGCACACGTTTTTTTTTAAAAGGTGTTTGGAAAGAGGCAGTGCATAAATGTATGTTATAATCAGAGTGGTAATGAGGTGAATGGAGAAGAAATGAAGGAAGAAGTTTTTTTGAAGAATTGTATGCTGAGAAATGGAGGGATGAAAGGTTGGAGGATGATGTGTAAAGTGTGATAGATAAGAGCTTGAATAAAGAAGAAAGAGTGGGGGTTATGAGGGATATAACAAGTAATGAAATATGGAGGGTGGTTAGCAGTATGGCAGAAAATAAGACGCCAGGGGAGGATGGTCTTCCGGTTGAATTCTATAGAAAGATGTGGGATGTGGTAGGAACTGATGTGGTAGCATTGTATAAGTTTATGTGGATGAATGGAAAAATGGCTGATAGTATGCGGTTGGGGGTGATTACCTCGATTCCAAAAAAAGGTAACTGTAAGGATTTAAGGAATTGGCGACCGATAACGTTGCTTAAAGTATAACTGTCATATATTTTTTTTTTGGAGTATTGGATTGTGGTGATTAATATCTCCTTGGTGGCCCTATTTCAACTTTTCACTGTGTACTCAATTACCCCTTAATTCCACAGTTTTGTTTCCTGTACTGCCTGCTTTTACCTGTGCTTAAAATAGGATTGCTATGCAGGCAGGGCCGGTGCAAGGATTTTTGGCAACACAAGCAAAGCTACATTTTGGCGCCTCTCCACCTCGCAGCTCACCTGGCCCTGGTCCAATCTGCAGCAGCTTCTCCTCTGTGTGGTCCTGGTATCTTCTCTCTGCTTCAGACAATCACTAGTTTGAGGACCGTATTTTTCGCCCTCTAAGACGCACCTAAGTTTTAGAGGAGGATAATAAGAAAAAAATAATTTCCATTTCACCTCAGGTCAGACCAGCAATCAGACCCCCAATGTTAATCAGACCTCAGATCAGACCCCCATGTCAGACATCAGCCCCCCATGTCAGCCATTATGCCCCCATGTCAGCCATTAGCCCCCCATGTCACATTTCTCCCTCTCCATGTCAAATCACCCCCCTCTGTCACATCAGCCCTCCATGTCAGATTTCTCCCCCTCCTTTTTACATAATCCCCTCTGTCACATCACCCCCATGTCAGATTTCTCCCCCATGTCAGATTTCTCCCCCTCAAGGCCTCAATGTCACATTTTTCCCCCTCCATGTCAAATCACCTATGTCACATCAGCCCTCCATGTCACATTACTCCCCCTCCTTGTCACATTTCTCCCCCTCCATCCATGTCACATTTATCCCCCTCCAAACCATGTCACATCACCCCCTTCCTGTCACATCATGATCACATCATTACCCCCTATTGTGTCACATTTCAGTCCCCCCCCATGGCACATCATTCCCCCCCCCCCCAGCTAGCCCTGGCCCCATCCCCATGTCACAGACTACAGACATTGTCCCCCTCCCATCATGTCACGGTCACCATCCCCCCTCCTTTTATGATTGTTGTTTGTATAATAATTTTTTTAAAAGACATGTATGCCATACAGTCTGGCGCTAGTGCACTCATCAGTGATCACCTGTCCTGCGGCTACGGCAATCTGGCTGTGTGTGAGTCAGACTTACAGACACAGTCAGCTCCAGTCCCTGCTGCCGCCAGTCGCACCACTCGCCAGTCACACCCCCCTGGCCTGGCCCTGTGACCGTGTTGCCGGGCCCGTGTCACTCTGTGAGTGAGAGCCAGGGGCGCACGCAGGCTGGGGCGGGCGGGCGGGCGGCGGCGCAACTCACAAGTAAGTTATAAAAAAATAATAAAGAAGGTTCATTTTTCCGACCCTCCCCCAGGGTGCGCCCTAAGGCATCTGCTTGGTCTGCCTTATGGTAGCACCAGCCCTGGGCTGGTGTCATGGTAGGTGAGGGAAGGGAAGCAAACCAAATACAACAAAAGCAACAAAACACCAGGCTAGGCCCCAAAGCTAGGGAACAGAGAAAGGTCACCACCTGACAATCCCTGAGCCTTTCCCTGACTGCTGACAACATGAGCAAATCCTTAAGGTGGAAGTGCTCATGCGCTGGAACCTAAGCCTAGCTGAAACTGTAACAAACCCTCAGCTAGGGAGCTGGAGATAAGATGACCGGTTCCTAGTGCTAGGTGCAGGAACCAGCGTCTTCCTGCGGCCTAGCCAGAACACACAACAAAAATGAAGGAGTAGGACTTAGGTTAAGACGGCCGGAGAGCAGGAGATCCACCAAACACCAGCTGAGAACTCCAGAAGCAAATATAAACTGCAAGGATTATAGTGAGAGGCAGGTATAAATAGCACCAATAAATAGCTAATGAGCAGAACCTGTGGGGAGGTGGGATCCTGCCCAAAACCACAACAAAGAGAAACAGAACAATCAGTCAGATAGACTTACATGCAGCAAGTCTGTCAGATCTTCTCAGGCCTCTCACAAGGTAGGGCGTGACAGTACCACCCTTCTATGGATGAACTCTGGTCACCCAGGACCAACCTTATCAGGGTGTGCCCTGTGAAAGGCCTTCACAAGGCGACTAGCATTGACATTGGTAGCCGGAACCCACATTCTTTCCTCAGGGCCGTATCCACTCCAATGCACAGGGTACTGAAGGGAGCCACAAAGAAAACGCGAGTTGAGTATTCTGGAGATCTGAAACTCCAGATTACCATCTACCAAGACAGCGGGAGGTGGCAAAGGAGATGGTTCAGCAGGTTCAACATACTTCTTCAACAAAGACCTGTGAAACACACTATGGATCTTCTAGGTCTGCGGAAGTTCCAGACGAAAGGCAACCGGATTAACAATGGACGAGATTTTGTAAGGACCAATAAATCTTGGGACCAACTTCCAAGAAGGTACTTTCAACTTAATGTTCTTAGTGGACAACCACACCAAATCACCCACACACAGGTCCGGACCAGTCATACGTCTCTTGTCAGCCATCCGTTTATATCTTTTACCCATTTTTTTTTAATTAGTTTGAATCTTCCGCCAGATAGAAGACAACGAAGAAGAGAATCTCTCCTCTTCAGGTATACCAGAAAATTCAGTCCCAGAAAAAGTACCAAACATCCATCCCTGGGCTAGATGATGTGGTATTGAAGGACAGGGTGGGCAAAGAACTGTCCCTGATATTGCCCTACAGGGGGGTGCTATTCTGGCCCTGATAGCCTAACCACAGAGCACCCGCCCTGATAAGAGTGACCCCGTCCGGAACCTTACCCTATATAAAAATGACCCTAGTAAGCCCCTAGCCCCTGACTTCCAGGTGATCACTATATAGATCTATCTATGTGTTTTTCACTCATTATAAAAGTATATTATAAGTATATCACACCCCTGTGTGTATCACACCTATCGATAGCACACATATACCAGTCCTTAAAAGGACTTTTGTGGCCCTATTACCTAGTGTTTGGTGTCCCTAACAGCCTGTCACTGCTCCACACAGCAACCTCTCCCTAAACTGGCAAAAGACTGAATGTAAAATGGCGGCCAGATCAGGTTTATTTATAAGGTAGGGGGTATGTCCTTGTGCTGAAACGTCTCAAATGGCTGTCCTGTACCACCTGATGGATGTGTCATGGGTCAAAGTTCTTAACAATGTAAATGAATACGGCGGGTGCGAATATCTCCATATGTTTGCATGTTCGGTGAACCGCAAACGAACAAAGTTTCCTGCGAAACGACCGCCGGGCGAACCGCAAGGCCATCTCTACTCCCCACCAAATGATAAATGTCATTGATAAAGTGCTGGAAGACTGCCAGCGCATTAGTCAAACCAAAGGGCATGACCAGGCTCTCGAAGTGGCTCTCAGGGGTATTGAAGGCCGTCTTCCATTCATCCCCTTCCCTGATTCTTATTAGATTATAAGCCCCTCTCAAATCCAACGTAGAAAACACCTTGGCTCCGACAATTTGATCAAATAAATGCGGGATCAAGGGAAGAGGATAAGGATCACGGACAGTAATGAGATATAGTCCCGGAAATCTAGACATGGTCTAAGGGTCCCGTCTTATTTTATTAATAAAGAAGAAGCCAGCTGCCATAGGTGACTTAGATGGCCTAATATGCCCTTTTGTCAAACTCTCGGCAATATACTCCCGCATGGCTACTCTTTCGGGTTGGGAAAGATTATATAGCCGAGATTTTGGCAATTTAGCTCCGGGAATAAGATTTATTGGACATTCATACTCTCGATGAGGGGGCAACTCCTGATCCCCACCCTCAGAGAAAACGTCAGCAAAATCAGAAAGAAACGAAGGTAATGCCTTAGTGGAAACCACAGAAATAGATGTGCCGAGACAGTTGTCCAAACAAAAATCACTCCAATTACTGATTTGTCTAGTTTGCCAATCAATGGTAGGGTTATGTTTGATAAACCATGGTAAACCTAGTACCAGAGGAGCAGGCAAACCTTCCAGAACAAAACAAGAAATGGACACAACATGAGAATCACCCACCCTCAAATTAATATCCTGCACAATATGAGTTAGATACTTTTGCGAGAGAGGAGCAGAATCAATAGCAAATACTGATATCCCTTTGCTTAATGCACTTGTTAAAAAACCATGACTTTGAACAAATTGATAATCAACAAGGTTAACCCCTGCACCACTGTCCACAAATACTTCTAACTCAATATTTTTAGAGTCTAGCGCCACCATGGCAGGCAGCAGAAATCAGGTACTGCAGGTATCATACAAATAAACCTTTTCTGACTCCCCATTCACGCTACCAGGGGTAATGGGACTCGTTTTATTGGAAAAAACCCCTTTTTATTTTATTTTCCACTTTGGGGCTTCCTAAAAGGACACACATTAATGAAATGTCCTTCTTTACCACAGAAGAAACAGAATCTACTCTGACCTCTAGAGTTCCTATTACCAGGGCAAGAAGAGACCTGACCTAATTGCATAGGGGCATCCTCAGGCAAGTGTCATTGTGCCCCGAGTGACAGGAGGAATAGTTTCCCCACATGATAGAGCATCCTGTTTGAGGGGAACCTTGCACCTCTCCCTCAGGCGTCTATCAATCCGTACGGCTAGGGACATGGCCACCTCCAAAGAATCAGGGTTTTCATGAAATGCAAGGGCGTCTTTTAGTCTCTCAGACGGCCCCAGACAGAACTGACTACGGAGAGCTGGGTCATTCCACTCTGAGTCAGTCGCCCATCTTCTAAAGTCATCACAATATGACTCAGCAGAACGTTCTCCCTGACTCAAGCTACGCAGCTTAGATTCAGCCAGAGAGACCCGGTCTGGATCATCATAAATCAGGCCCAGGGCTCTGAAAAATTCATCCATCGATCAGAAGGACTGAGAACCGATCAGCAGAGAAAAGGCCCAAGACTGAGCATCACCTTTTAGCAGAGAAATGATAATCCCCAACCTTTGATTTTCGTCTCCAGATGAGATTGGACGTAGACAAAAATACAATCTATAAGTGTCCCTGAGCCAAACAAAGTTATCACTTCCCCTAGAAAACCTATCTGGGAGAGCGACTTTAGGTTCAAGGCTGGCCTGGTTCCCACCAGCAGAGCCAGACACCAGGAATCTATGACACAGTACAACAGAATTACGGAGGTCAGCTACCTTCCTGCATGCGATCTACCAGTGCATCAACAGCTTCCATTTTGCACAGAGCAAGTAAAAAAAATGACGGTATGGGCGGTTTATAATGTCACGGTAGGTGAGGGAAGGAAAGCAAACCAAATACAACAAAAACAACAAAACACTAGGCTAGGCCCCAAAGCTAGGGAACAGGGAAAGGTCACCACCTGACAATCCCTGAGCCTTTCCCTGACTGCTGACAACATGAGAAAATCCTTAAGGTGGAAGTGCTCATGCGCTGAAACCTAAGCCTAGCTGAAACTGTAACAAACCCTCAGCTAGGGAGATGGAGATAAGATGACAGGTTCCTAGTGCTAGGTGCAGGAACCACCGTCTTCCTCAGGCCTAGCTAGAACACACAACAAAAGGGTAGGACTTAGCTTAAGATGGACGGGGAGCAGGAGATCCACCAAACACCAGCTGAGAACTCCAGAAGCAAATATAAATCACAAGGACTATAGTGAGAGGCGGCTATAAATAGCAATACTAAATAGCTAATGAGCAGAACCTGTGGGGAGGTGGGATCCTGCCCAAAACCATAACAAAGAGAAACAGAACAATTTGTCAGATAGACTCACGTTGTCACAGTCGTTACCTCTGGCTGTGACCTTCTGTCTATGCTCTCGCTGCAGCTCCGTTCCTGTGTGTTATTTGTGGTTCTTTATGGATTAACTCCCCTTTGTGCCTATTAGAAGTTAATCCTCTGTGTCTTTAGTACAGTGAACTCATTGTCATGTTCAAGAAACCAATTTGAAATGATTCGAGCTTTGTGACATGGTGCATTATCCTGCTGGAAGTAGCCATCAGAGGATGGATACATGTTCCCATTCTGTTTACGCCAAATTCGGACTCTACCATTTGAATGTCTCAACAGAAATCGAGACTCATCAGACCAGGCAACATTTTTCCAGTCTTCAACAGTCCAATTTTGGTGAGCTCGTGCAAATTGTAGCCTCTTTTTCTTATTTGTAGTGGAGATGAGTGGTGCCCGGTGGGGTCTTCTGCTGTTGTAGCCCATCCGCCTCAAGGTTGTGCATGTTGTGGCTTCACAAATGCTTTGCTGCATACCTCGGTTGTAACGAGTGGTTATTTCAGTCAACGTTGCTCTTCTATCAGCTTGAATCAGTCGGCCCATTCTACTCTGACCTCTAGCATCCACAAGGCATTTTTGCCCACAGGACTGCCGCATACTGGATGTTTTTCCCTTTTCACACCATTCTTTGTAAACCCTAGAAATGGTTGTGTGTGAAAATCCCAGTAACTGAGCAGATTGTGAAATACTCAGACTGGCCCGTCTGGCACCAACAACCATGCCACGCTCAAAATTGCTTAAATCACCTTTCTTTCCCATTCTGACATTCAGTTTGGAGTTCCGGAGATTGTCTTGACCAGGACCACACCCCTAAATGCATTGAAGCAACTGCCATGTGATTGGTTGACTAGATAATTGCATTAATGAGAAATAGAACAGGTGTTCCTAATAATTCTTTAGGTGAGTGTAGATTGGAAACAGATAATGCACACCTATTTTTCCCTATGCGCCCTCCCTAGACCTCAGCACAGGGACACCCCTCAATGGTAGGGGTTCCCTGTCCTCGTACCTGGTCTGTATACCCCTGTAAAGCCCTACTTTAATTGAACAATGGGGGGGCATACGTGGCTACATTAACCTGCTGAATATATAAATAGGTATACCACTAAAGGATAGAATGGATTTCTGCACATGGATTATATGGATTTCTGCACAAATTGGTCATAAAATATGATCTGATCTTCATCTAAGTCACAACAATAGACAATCACAGTCTGCTTAAACTAATAACACACAAAGAATTAAAAGTTACCATGTTTTTAAATGAACACACCATGTAAACATTCACAGTGCAGGTGGAAAAAGTATGTGAACCCTTGGATTTAATAACTGGTTGAACCTCCTTTGGCAGCAATAACTACAACCAAACGTTTCCTGTAGTTGCAGATCAGACATGCACAACGGTCAGGAGTAATTCTTGACCATTCCTCTTTACAGAACTGTTTCAGTTCAGCAATATTCTTGGGATGTCTGGTGTGAATCGCTTTCTTGAGGTCATGCCACAGCATCTCAATCGGGTTGAGGTCAGGACTCAGGCTGGGCCACTCCAGAAGGCGTATTTTCTTCTGTTTAAGCCATTCTGTTGTTGATTTACTTCTATGCTTTTGGTCGTTGTCCTGTTGCAATACCCATCTTCTGAAGAGCTTCAGCTGGTGGACAGATGGCCTTAAGTTCTCCTGCAAAATGTCTTGATAAACTTGGGAATTCATTTTTCCTTCGATGATAGCAATCCGTCCAGGCCCTGACACAGCAAAGCAGCCCCAAAACATGATGCCCCCACCACCATACTTCACAGTTGGGATGAGGTTTTGATGTTGGTGTGCTGTGCCTCTTTTTCTCCACACATAGTGTTGTGTGTTTCTTCCAAACAACTCAACTTTGGTTTCATCTGTCCACAGAATATTTTGCCAGTACTGCTGTGGAACATCCAGGTGCTCTTGTGCAAACTGTAAACGTGCAGCAATGGACAGCAGTGGCTTCCTCTGTGGTATCCTCCCATGAAATCCATTCTTGTTTAGTGTTTTACGTATCGTAGATTCGCTAGATGTTAGCATATGCCAGAGACTTTTGTAAGTCTTTAGCTGACACTCTAGGACTCTTCTTCACCTCATTGAGCAGTCTGTGCTTTGCTCTTGCAGTAATCTTTACAGGACGGCCACTCCTAGGGAGAGTAGCAGCAGTGCTGAACTTTCTCCATTTATAGACAATTTGTCTTACCGTGGACTGATGAACAGCAAGGCTTTTGGAGATACTTTTATAATCCTTTCCAGCTTTATGCAAGACAACAATTCTTAATCGTAGGTCTTCTTAGAGCTCTTTTGTGCGAGGCATCATTCACATCAGGCAATGCTTCTTGTGAAAAGCAAACCCAGAACTGGCGTGTGTTTTTTATAGGGCAGGGCAGCTGTAACCAACACCTCCAATCTCATCTCATTGATTTGACTCCAGTTGGCTGACACCTCACTCCAATTAGCTCCTGGAGATGTCATAAGTCTAGGGGTTCACATACTTTTTCCACCTGCACTGTGAATGTTTACATGGTGTGTTCAATAAAAACATGGTAACATTTGATTCTTTGTTTGTTATTAGTTTAAGCAGACTGTGATTGTCTATTGTTGTGACTTAGATGAAGATCAGATCACATTTTATGACCAATTTGTGCAGAAATCCATATCATTCCAAAGGGTTCACATACTTTTTCTGTATATAAATCAAACAAAAATCCAGACGCAGCATTTCCCCAGTCAGTAGATATCAAGACCGATTCGTCAGGGGATCAAATATACTTAACTTAAGTCTCACAATAAAGACTATCACTCAGTGCCCCTCAATTAGGACCCTCTGGGAGACTTGAGCCAGGATGCAGGCTTTTGGGATGTCAGGTGTCTCTGTAACTGTAGACATGGTCCAAGTTAAGCTAAATAAGGTAAATGTGAACAAGATTTTAGGTCCAAATGGGCTACACCCATGAGTTCCTAAAGAACTCAATTCAGTTATTGCTCTGCCCCTGTATCTGGCCTGCTAAGACCTGTCCTAGGTTGCTAATATAGCTTATATGTTTATACAGCTAGACCTGCCAATAAACTTAATACAGTTCCTATGTTTATATGTTAAAGACAAAAGCAGAGTTATTTACTGTGACTTCATGTTTTGGATGTCATCTAACAGTTATATATTGTGTTTACAGAAGCAGAAAAGATAATATGCCTTTAAGATTCATTATATAAATGTAAGGTAAGCTCAATGACACAGCAGAAACAACAGAAAGCATAAAGTTGAACTGTTGTTACTCAGCAGGAGGTAAGACCAATCACAGCCAGCCTCACACTGAGCAGGAGTCTTGGCCAATCACAGCCAATCTTACAATCAGCCTGTGTGGGAAATCCCCTAGCTGGAATCGTGTGTTTTATGGAAGCAAGAGGCAATAATTGCTATTTAGAACAGTTATATAATGTTCCTATTGTTAAGGTAGTGATTAGAACTGTATACTGAACCAGTTATGTATGCTTACTTACAGTTCCACCATACAAATTGCAAATCATGAACTGCTCATACCAGATCATACTGAGCCATAAAAGCAAACTGCTCAAAAAAATTGTATAGAGCAAACTGCAAACCAAGTAGAACAAGTAGAACTATTGGTTAAACCTCAGATATACCTCTCAGAGAGATCATAAAGTGCTTAAATAACTTAAAGTGAGAGTACAGATACCGAAGAGAGAACTATATCCACCATTTTATGTTGAATGACAAGATTGAACAGTTGAACCACCATCTTATGCATAACACCATTTTGTTAAACTTTATTCAACAGGTGTTTTGTACATGGTCTATCTGCTGCGGAGGCGACAGGATTATATATGAAGAAAAGTTGAAGTTAATAAAAAAGTTATTTCAAGCATTTGGTGTGCTCTTTAAACCTACTGTTTCCATAGAATGGCGCTAGAAGTACAGAGTAACAGACAGTCTGGTTAGACTAAAAAGTCAGAGATAGCAAAATTCTTCTAATGCCACAGCACAAAAGGCACTTCATCGTGCTGCGCCTGCATAGTGGAACTATTACCCTCAGAGGTCGAAGCGATAGCGCTCCTCAACTTGCACAGTAAAGAGCGCATTAGGGCAGCTGAGCACCAGCATATACCGCTGCGCAGCAAATGATCCCTCAGCGGAGCTACCATAGAGGCCATAGAACGTGTGCCTTAGTCAAACTTCAGCCGACTCTTAAAGCAGGGCTGAACTGGATATGAAAACCAGCCGTGGAAAAAATTACATACCAGCCCCATAGCATTGTGTAATTATACCAGCAGTCCAGCACAACGTCATTTTCTTGTTTACCCTCATGGCATCTGCTCGTGTTAAAGAGCCCTAAGCCCAAAGCATGGCGACACTCACCCAGTCCTAATAAAATCTGGTTCTACCTCATCCAGGGTGTCGTTCGTTGGCGCGATCGTCGACTGGATCCAGAACAAGGTCCCTGTGGTAATAGAGAAAAAAATAATAATCACATAAGGAAGAGATGGTGACTGCCCCTGTGAAATCAGTTCCCCTAAGTGCTACCACACTGTACTAATGCCCACATTGTGGCCCCTCACAGTACTAATGCCCACCTTGTGGCCCCTCACAGTATGTAAGCCCACTTTGTGGTCCCTTCACAAAAGTTATGTCCTTCTTGTGGCCCCTCACAGCAGTTATGCCCACCTTTGTTCCTGTCACAGTAGTTATGCCAGATATGTGCCCCCTCACAGTAGTTATGCCTAGATATGTGCCCCTCACAGTATTTATGCCAGATATGTGCCCCCTAACAGTAGATATGCCAGATATGTACCTCCCTCACAGTAGTTATGCCCAGATATGTGCCCCCTCACAGTAGATATGCCAGATATGTTCCTCCCCCACAGTAGTTATGCCAGATATGTGCCCCAGGGCTGGTGCAAGGATTTTTGCCATCCTAATAAAATTTTGCCGCCCCCCATGTGACATCACAATGCCACAGTGCCGCCATGTATACATTAAAAAGCCTGCAGGGATTTCTTTGTGATTTTCTTTTGAAAACAAAATAAAATATTATAAAAAATAAATAAAAAAAAGGCATCTGTCAGCAGACTTGTACCCATGACACTGGCTGACCTGTTCCATGTGCGCTTGGCAGCTGAAGGCATCTGTGTTGATCCCATGTTCTTATGTGCCCGCATTGCTGAGAAAAATGAAGCTTTAATATATGCAAATGAGCCTCTAGGAGCAACGGGGGCGTTGCCGTTGCACATGGAGGCTCTGCTCTCTCTGCGGCTGCTACGTCCTCTCCATCTGATTGATAGGGCCAGACAGTGAAACCATCATCACTCCTGGCCCTGTCAAAGTGGGGGGGGGTTCGGCGGTTGCAGAGAGAGCAGAGCCTCTAGGTGCACCTGCCTCTTCCTGGGTCCGCGACATCACGTCCATCTGTCAAGTGGCCTTTCTGCATCCTCAGTCCCATGCAATAGAAAGGGACTGAGCTGTAATACCAACCATAGCTATTATACAATGGGCAGTACTGTGCCTGGTAAAAAAAAAAAAAAAAAAAAGCAGGGACAGGCTATAAAGACCAGAGTTTCAAGTCATCTATCATCAGGGGAAGTAATCCAAATAGGTTCACAATAATGGTTCACAATAAGATGAGAACTATAGGAGGACAGAACAGGGACATACCTTAGATCAGTGGATCCATAGGAAACAAACCGGGACATCAATTGTCCCTTACAGATGGTAACCCCACAAGTGGCTGGGGGAAACCAATGGAACAGCTGAATTCGTTCCAACAGCTGCACGCTGAGTTTCATGTGAGGCGCCATGTTTATAGACACACGTGGTTCGGACACCTGACCTACACGACGCGCTTCACCAACAGGCGCGTCAAGCAGGTGAAACGCAGCGCACCAGCAGGTGAAGAGCAGCGCCTGGTCACGTGTGGCGGGTGGGTGTCAGGAGAAGATGTACGCGCGTTGCTAAGCAGCCAGGAGACGCCGGCGAGTGCGCTGAAATCTGACACATGCTGCAGTAGAACGGGCAATTTAGCCAGTGCTCATATAACAATTTGAGAAATATATATAGCATTTAGTGCAGGAAATCAGGTAACAGAGATGGCTTGTGTTCTCTTAAACAGACAAAAACAGAGAGCAATGTGCTGCTGAGCAAAAGAACAAAAAAACATCAACGTGTACCCCCTCTAAGCGTTTTAATAGATTCGTAGTATCCCGTGTATAAGATGGTAAGGCTAACACAAAAGGAGCCAGGATCTGGTCGATGTAGAGGCCCACATTCTGACAAAGATTGCCCACCCCTGATAAAATGGGGCGACCTTTGAGGGGTGATACCCCTTTATGTAGCTTCGACAAACAATAAAATGTTGCCTGCCTGGGGAATGTTGGAAACATGAATTGATAATCATCTATTGTGATCAAGCTATGTTTTTTAGCATCGTCTAGAATAACCTTAAGCTCTTGTTTGTATTCCTCAATAGGATCCTGTGATAAAACCTCATAGGTATCCCGGTCCTTCAATATTGATTCGCACATCAGTCGGTATTGTTCGTTATCCATAACCACCACATTGCCCCCCTTGCCGGACGGTTTGATCACCACTGAGGGGTCATGTTCAAGCTTAGACAATGCGGTGGTCATGGCACGATCGCAGTTTAACCTATGTTTTGAGGAAGTAAGTTCCCCAATCTGAGTGGTCACCAAGTCCAGAAATACATCATTACAAGAGATCTCACCAGTGAGGGGAGGCATTTTATTGCTTTTAAATTTGAGGTTAGAAAAAGGGCCTGTACCCTCACTAAGTGGGATTTCAGTTTCTAGGTCAAAAAGTAGACTACGTCAAACAAAATGTCCAATGGTATGCCGAGTTCGCGACACTGCCTCCTTTCTTGATGCCGATAGTGTTTATGCCACCGAAGCTTCCGCACAAATAAATGTATGTCCTTAACTGTGTGGAATTTGTTAAACTTCGGTGTAGGCACAAAGGACAGGCCCAGCTCAAGAACTCGGATCTCAGCATGATTTAAAAGCCGAGAAGAAAGGTTCACTACTTGTGGGCCTCTTACTGAAGGGGGTTTGGTGGTTGTGAGCGATTTCTCAGGGGGTAGACTGGGGCCTGATTGGTAGTTCCCTGATTGATTTGGCCCTGGCTGCTGGGTCCTAAAAAACGAGAATCTTGTCCCTGGTATCTACCCCTATAGCGACCTCGACCAGACCCCAGACGTCCGTTAATACAGGGTGCCGGCGGTCTGGTGCCCAGCGCCTCCTTCCCAGTCTTAATCGCCGCCCTCCCTGTCTACAGTGCCGCCTTCCTCACCTCAGCGGCGCCTCCGCAATCCTCCCGTCCCTCTGCCAGATCCGGCGCCTGCGTAGTAGGCTCAGCCTGATGCGCCGTGGACTCCTGGCGTTGAGGATTGCGGAGGGGGCGCTGAGGTGAGGAAGGCGGCACTGTAGACAGGGAGGGCGGCGATTAAGACTGGGAAGGAGGCGCTGGGCACCAGACGGCCGGGCACCCTGTATTAACGGACGCCGCATTGGGCACCTTAGGTAGGCTATAAAAACCTGTTTTTTGGGCTAATAGAGCCACAAGCAGGTTTAATAAGGCCAGTTTAGGATTCATGTTATTAGTACGGACATGGGCATATGTTTAGCTTATAGGGCTAAAATCTCATGACAGAATCCCTTTAACCACCTCAGCCCCCCTAGCTTAAACACCCTTAAGGACCAGACCACTTTTTACAATTCTGCACTACACTACTTTCACCGTTTATTGCTCAGTCATGCAACTTACCACCCAAATGAATTTTACCTCCTTTTCTTCTCACTAATAGAGATTTCATTTGGTGGTATTTCATTGCTGCTGACATTTTTACTTTTTTTGTTATTCATCGAAATTTTAAGATTTTTTTGCAATGTGGTATTGCCGTGCTCAGGAGGTTGGGCAATGTGTTTTGGGGTGTCTTTTTACATATACCCATGCTGGGTGAGAGAAATATCTCAGCCAAAGACAACTTTTCCCATTTTTTTATACAAAGTTGGCATTTGACCGAGATATTTATCTCACCCAGCATGGGTATATGTAAAATGACACCCCAAAACACATTGCCCAACTTCTCCTGAGTACGGCAATTCCACATGTGTGACACTTTTTTGCAGCCTAGGTGGGCAAAGGGGCCCACATTCCCCTAAAATGCCAGGGCAGTATAAATACCCCACATGTGACCCCATTTTGGAAAGAAGACACCCCAAGGTATTCCGTGAGGGGCATGGCGAGTTCATAGAACCTTTTATTTTTTGTCACAAGTTAGCGGAAAATTATGATTTTTTTTTTTTTCTTACAAAGTCTCATATTCCACTAACTTGTGACAAAAAATAAAATTTTACATGAACTCACTATGCCCATCACGAAATACCTTGGGGTGTCTTCTTTCCAAAATGGGGTCACTTGTGGGGTAGTTATACTGCCCTGGCATTTTAGGGGCCCTAATGCGTGAGAAGAAGTCTGGAATCCAAATGTGTAAAAAATGCCCTGTAAAATCCTAAAAGTACTCATTGGAATTTGGGCCCCTTTGCCCACCTAGGCTGCAAAAAAGTGTCACACATGTGGTATCGCCGTACTTAGGAGAAGTAGGGCAATGTGTTTTGGGGTGTATTTTTACATATACCCATGCTTGGTGAGAGAAATATCTCTCTAAAAGTCAACTTTTCCCATTTTTTTATACAAAGTTGTCATTATAGAGAGATATTTTTCTCACCCAGCATGGGTATATGTAAATAGACACCCCAAAACACATTGCCCAACTTCTCCTGAGTACAGCGATACCACATGTGTGACACTTTTTTGCAGCCTAGGTGCGCAAAGGGGCCCAAATTCTAATGAGTATCTTTTAGGAGGGCATTTGGATTCCAGACTTCTTCTCACGCTTTAGGGCCCCTAAAATGCCAGGGCAGTATAAATACCCCACATGTGACCCCATTTTGGGAAGAAGACACCCCAAGGTATTCCGTGAGGGGCATGGCGAGTTCATAGAATTTTTTTTTTTGGCACAAGTTAGCGGAAATTGATTTATTTATTTTTTTCTCACAAAGTCTCCCTTTCCGCTAACTTGTGACAAAAAATAAAATTTTACATGAACTCGCCATGCCCCTCACAAAATACCATGAGGTGTCTTCTTTCCAAAATGGGGTCACATGTGGGGTATTTATACTGCCCTGGCATTTTAGGGGCCCTAAAGCGTGAGAAGAAGTCTGGAATATAAATGTCTAAAAATTTTTACGCATTTGGATTCTGTGAGGGGTATGGTGAGTGCATGTGAGATTTTATTTTTTGTCACAAGTTAGTGGAATATGAGACTTTGTAAGAAAAAACCAAAAAATAAAAAAATATCAATTTCCGCTAACTTGTGCCAAAAAAAGTCTGAATGGAGCCTTACAGGGGGGTGATCAATGACAGGGAAGTGATCAGGGAGTCTATATGGGGTGATCACCACCCTGTCATTGATCAGCCCCCTGTCATTGATCACCCCCCTGTAAGGCTCCATTCAGAGGTCCGTATGTGTTTTGCGGATCCACGGATCCATGGATCGGATCCGCAAAACACATACGGACGTCTGAATGGAGCCTTACAGGGGGGTGATCACCCCATATAGACTCCCTGATCACCCCCTTGTAAGGCTGGCTCCATTCAGAGGTCCGTATGTGTTTTGCAGATCCACAGATCGGATCCGCAAAACACATACGGACGTCTGAATGGAGCCTTACAGGGGGGTGATCAATGACAGGGGGGTGATCAGGGAGTCTATATGGGGTGATCACCCCCCTGTCATTGATCACCCCCCTGTAAGGCTCCATTCAGACGTCCGTATGTGTTTTGCGGATCCGATCCATGGATCCGTGGATCCGCAAAACACATACGGACGTCTGAATGGAGCCTTACAGGGGGGTGATCAATGACAGGAGGGTGATCATGGAGTCTATATGGGGTGATCACCACCCTGTCATTGATCACCCCCCTGTCATTGATCACCCCCCTGTAAGGCTCCATTCAGAGGTCCGTATGTATTTTGCGGATCCACGGATCCATGGATCGGATCCGCAAAACACATACGGACGTCTGAATGGAGCCTTACAGGGGGGTGATCACCCCATATAGACTCCCTGATCACCCCCTGTCATTGATCACCCCCTTGTAAGGCTGGCTCCATTCAGAGGTCCGTATGTGTTTTGCGGATCCACGGATCGGATCCGCAAAACACATACGGACGTCTGAATGGAGCCTTACAGGGGGGTGATCAATGACAGGGGGGTGATCAATGACAGGGCGGTGATCAATGACAGGGGGGTGATCAGGGAGTCTATATGGGGTGATCACCCCCCTGTAAGGCTCCATTCAGACGTCCGTATGTGTTTTGCGGATCCGATCCGTGGATCCGCAAAACACATACGGACCTCTGAATGGAGCCAGCCTTACAAGGGGGTGATCAATGACAGGGGGTGATCAGGGAGTCTATATGGGGTGATCACCCCCCTGTAAGGCTCCATTCAGACGTCCGTATGTGTTTTGCGGATCCGATCCATGGATCTGTGGATCCGCAAAACACATACGGACCTCTGAATGGAGCCAGCCTTACAGGGGGGTGATCAATGACAGGGGGGTGATCAGGGAGTTTATATGTCATTGATCACCCCCCTGTAAGGCTCCATTCAGACGTCCGTATGTGTTTTGCAGATCCGCGGATCCATGGATCGGATCCGCAAAATCTGCAGGCTGCAGATCCACTCGCTTACCTTCGGTTCCTGTGAACGCGCGCGCCTGTGTGCGCGCGTTCACAGGAAATCTCGCCTCTCGCGAGAGGACGCCTATATGCGCCCACCCAGAATAACAGGGCCGCCGCCAGGACGCAATCCTGCGTACGGCGGTCCTGAGGTGGTTAAAGTCCGCTAGATCCCTAACGAACTCGCGATGTTTCCTATCTTTCAGGTGATATTGAAATTTCTCAAGGGTGTTTTCTATTTGTTTTTCTTTATTCACAAATTCAGGTTCCTGAGAGAAGGTCTGAACTGTTTCTATACTCTCTGTCAACTTTTTAGTGTGTTGTTCCAAACAGTTTTTTTCCTCTACAAGTAATAATTGCATTAAGCGTAGGGAACTATCGGTGGCCTCCTTTTCCCACTTCGTAAAAAATCCAGGGTTCCTGAACCGCGGTGCTGGTAGTATTGGGATACGGTGGCCCCTAGGTACGATCTTATGTTTCAGATAGTTCTCTAGGCCCTGTACCTCCCACCATGAAGTGATTTGAGCTTTATATGTTGCAGTAAGATCTTTAAATGCTGCATGAAATGAAGGAGTATATTTCTTTTGTTCAAATTGCTTTTCTGAAAAATTATCTTTCGCCTCTACTAGCCAATTGTTGGCATCAAAACCTGTGGATAGAAAACCTGCCATGCTACTCAAAGAACTGTGAAGAAATCAGTGATTGCAGCGATGAATGGTAGAAAATGGTGCTCCCAAGGTCAATTAGAAAATATCAATTCCCCTAGGGGAGCAAAAAAGGGAGCTAAAATATAACTTTTACTGATAATAATTAAAACCTAGCGCCACAGTCAAGGAATAATATGCATGTTTAAGAAATAAGGAACAGTCTTACCATTCCGACGTAACCCCGATAGGGACAGGCCAAGCGTGGTAGAGGAGATACACCACGTCTAGGCTGGTGGCTTGATATGGTCGAGTGCAGACAACGCAGGGAACAGGTATCCCTAGTTATCCCTGAATGGGGATTGGGGACATTGCTGATACGGCCCTACCTGTCTATACAGAGTACCTGCCCCGCAAGGGGCGACCCCGTCCGGATACCTAACCCTAGAATAGGGAGGTATCCCTAATGTGCTCTATAGGATAGCTCCCGACGTGTCACGTTTCAAGTCATCTATCATCAGGGGAAGTAATCCAAATAGGTAACAGTAACCGTCCTTAGATCAGTGGATCCATAGGAAACAAACCGGGACATCAATGGTCCCTTACAGATGGTAACCCCACAAGTGGCTGGGGGGAAACCAATGGAACAGCTGAATTCGTTCCAACAGCTGCACCTTGTGGTCACAAAAATCTATGTTCTGGGAGAACAGGAAGCAGCTCCATTTTTTGGGGCCCTTTACACAGCTCAAGGTCTGGGCCCCAGGGCCTGACGGTGAGTATGCCCATAAGGCCCACCCATAAGTTCCACTCATGAGTTTGTTCACAGTGGGTGAAGTGTGTAGGGGATGTGTTATGTGTTGCTGTAGAGAATCTAATGTGTGTGCTTATGGAATGTAGTGTATAGGGATACCAGTTTGTGTAGATGATGCAATGTGTGTGTGTGTAGTGGATTGCAGTGTGTTTTCGTGTAAGGGATAGAAAGAAGTTTGTGTTTGTGTATAAGGTATGTATTGTGTGTTTCTGAATGTGTGTACGGAATGCGTTGTGTGAATCTGTGTAAGGGCTGCAAGGTGTGTTTCTGTGTATGTAAGGGGTGCATTGAGTGTGTGTAAGTGTGCTTGTCACTCTCTTCTCCCCCCTCCCTCCCTTGTCACTCTCTCCCCCCCTACCTTGTCACTCTCTTCTCCCCCCCTTATCACTCTCTTCTCTCCCCTCCCTCCCTTGTCACTCTCATCCCCCCTCCCTTGTCACTCTCACCCCCCCTTGTTACTCTCTTTCTCACCCCCCATTGTCCCTCTCTCCCCCTTCTTGTCACTTTCATTCTCCCCCTTCTTGTCACCCTCATTCCTCCCCTCCCTTGTCACTCTCATTCCCCCCCTTTTCACTCTCTTCTCCCCCCTCCCTTGTCACTCTCTTCTCCCCTCTCCCTACCTTGTCACTCTTATCCCCCCTCCCTCCCTTGTCACTCTCATCCACCCTCCCTCCCTTGTCACTCTCATTCCCCCTCCCTCCCTTGTCACTCTCATCCCCCCTCCCTTGTCACTCTCATCCCCCCTCCCTTGTCACTCTTTCTCACGCCCCCTTGTCACTCTCTCCCCCTTCCTGCCACTCTCATTCTCCCCCTTCTTGTCACTCTCATTCCCCCCTCCCTTGTCACTCTCATTCCCCCCCTCCCTTGTCACTCTCATTCTTCCCCCTCACTTGTCACTCTCTTCTCCCCCCCACCTCTAGTGTAGCGTGGTCGAGCTCTGTTCGGTCCGCGGTACACAAGCATTTGTTTCCTGTACCCAGCCGGACTGAAAGGAAGTGCACACTAAGTGAGCACTTCTTGTCAATCCGGCTGGGTACAGGAAACAAAAGCTTCTGTACCACGGACTGGACAGAGCTCGGCCACGCTACACTAGAGGCGCTTCCCTCCTGTCAGTCCCTCCCTTCAGGCTGCGCCCGGGTGGTGCACAATCATAGACGCGCCAGCCCGGGCAGTGCGGCAGCCGCCTGGTGCGGGGGAGGGCCCGCCGCCGAACCTTAAAAAAAAAACTTGCGGCAGGACCGGCACGGCCCGTGCCCCTTGCCGGTGGCCTACCGGTAAATTTCCCGGTATCCCGGTAGGCCAGTCCGGCCCTGTCTTAAAGTGGCAGAACTGCAAAGGCAAAATAGTCAGAGAAAGAGCGCCAACCCTCCTGTGATCCCTAGAGAGAGAAAGAGATGCATGGTGGGAGGCCAAAGTCCAGAGCTAGAGTGCCCACACCGCTATTCACGAAGAGGCCACGTACTGCAGCCAGCTAGTTTCCCGCCTCTGGGCCCCAAGCCTGCAGCAGCGTATCCAAGCCAGCGCATCGCAAGTCATCACAGATGATTGCAAGTCATCATAGATCATCGCAAGTCATCACAAAGCATCGCAAGTCAGCACAGAGCTTTCCCTTTATTACTTACCATAGCCCATAGGTTTTGGCATAAAGAGCCATTTTCGTGTTCAGGAATAAAAGACTCAAGTAATACAAAGGACAGTTTGTAGTACACAGACTCTAAAGTATTTAAAGTAAAAGTAATTTATTGCTTGCATTTATCGCTGTTACATTTAAAGTGAAAGTAATTTATTTCTGCATCTGTTAGTATTGCATTTAAAGTAAAAGGACGGGGGCGTGGCCGGTGGCGCTTGGAGCAGGTCATGGAATAGTTGCGCTTCGGCGTCTTCAGCCTAACTAGCGGCACACAGCATTCCTCCCGTGGATCCGATCACCCTGACAGCTTCCCACAACACCCTAGCAAGCCGGTGACATGGCGAAAACAAAGAAAAAGCCGGCATCAGCGAAACTCACCGAGTTCTACCCGGCGGTGAGCTCTCCCCAAGATGGTGGCGGTAGCAGCATGGTTATTCTCAGCGTGCCTCCTGCAGTTCCTTCCCTCACTGGTGCTTCTCCGCACTCTGTACCAAGCGTACCCGCGGCTCTCAGTGTCTCTCCACCTCAATATGTGCAGTCCCCTGGGGGACCTGGGGGCTCCACACCTGCAAAACAAGGTACTGATGGGGAACTGATGCCACAATATCAGGGGACTGGTATGGGCGTGGTAGGTGCTCTTATGGCGCCACAGCATGTTCATCCTCTGTCCTCACATGGTCAGGAATATGGAGAAAAACCTGTCACAGAATCCCTATTGAAAGCCTTAATGGGAGACTTCAGAAAATCCCTACAAGCAGATATAAATGATATGTTATTGCCTTTACAAAAATATATTGCTGAAGTGGGCCAGAGGACTTCACACCTGGAAAATAAAATGGCGGAATTCGCCAAGGCCCATAATGACTTGGTTGACTCCAACAATGAGAAAGAGGAAGAGCTGGAGGTTCTAAGAGCTAAAGTCACTGATCTTGAAGACCGTTCCCGTCGGACCAATATTCGTTTCCGCGGCATATCTGAATCAGTCAAGCAAGAGGAGCTACAAGCGTATCTAATTGATCTTTTCACTGCTTTACTAACAGGAATTTCGCAAAGCAAGTTGTACATAGATCGGGCACACAGGGTTGCCAAACCTAAAAAGCTTCCCTCAGATGTCCCCAGGGATGTGCTTGCCCGTATTACTTTTTACCATGGTAAAGAACAGTTGATGGCGGCTGCTCGCAATAACCCTACTTTGCCAGAGAGATTCCGGCGGCTACTTTAAACAAGAGACGGGAGTTTCAAGATGCAACGAGAATTCTTCGTTCCCATAAAATTCCATACAGATGGGGATTCCCAGCGAAGTTGCTTATTTCTCAAAATGGATGGAAATTAATTGCGGCAAACGCTGAAGAAGCTATGCATCTGATTTCCAGCTGGCATCTTTTGCCCAAGTTGACACCGCCTTCTAAATCGCCGTCACCGACCAGACTGGAAGAAGAGTGGTCGACAGTTCCTGGGAGACACACTCCAGATACCTGAGTTTTCATACACTGTTGATATCCTTTTCTTCTCTATTGAGTCTCATTTAGGCTTGAACGGCCGTGGACTAGTCTTTACCCCCTGTAGGTGACGCGTGTTTACCAGCGTCCCATTTTTGTGCTATGTTCTTTCTAAGTTGGTTTGTCTTTAGTTCGTTTTATGATTGTTCTGCCAGGGAAAACTGTTTATATTGTGTCTGCATTATCCTCCCTTCTAGGTTCACTGAGATATTGTGGCCTACAGGTATGGGTTGGGCCGGGAATCAGGCGCATGGGCTGTTAGCATTGTTTAACAGTATATATAATGGTATTTAGAATCACATCAATCAATGCAAAAGGTCTGGGTACCCTTTAGGCTTACCCAGCTTTGGAAAGCTGCCCTTACTGATAAATCTGCTATTGTATGTGTCCAAGAGATGCATCTCCTTACTGCTGACACTTACAGACTAAAGCATAGGCAATTCCCACATATATTTTCAGCTACATTAGCAGATAAAAAGAAAAGAGGTGTTTCTATTGCTATAAAAGACTCAGTAGCATTTACTCTTTTGGAGTCGAAAATATATGAGGGTGGGAGGTATGTAATTTTGATTTGTGAAATCAATAATACAGTTTTTACGTTGGTAGCGTTATATGCACCTAACAAATGTCCACTCCAGTTTCTGCGTAAATTGTTTCACACGGTTTCGACTCTCAAAAGAGGGTCTTTAGTGATTATGGGTGACTTCAATACTTTAATGTGGCCTGCACTTGACTCTTCAGCATCTTCAAAGCCTGACGGTCCATCCGGGCTTTTCTCCCTTACCCACAAAGTAGGGTTTATAGATGGCGTGCAAAACATGCGGACGAAAGTGATTATACCCACTTTTCTCATGCGCACAAAACATTCTCCAGGATTGATTTATTCCTGACGGATAGCAACACTTTACCTAAAATTATTTCCTCTGAAATTTGGTTTGATTAGTTGGCCGGATCATGCCCCTGTACATATCACATTAACAGAGTGATATAACTCTACCCCCCCCCCCCCCCCCCCCACTGCCTGGAGGATAAATGAACGTATTTTACATTCTGCTAAATATCTTCCTGGCTCTACAAACACTATAAAAGAATTTCTTGACATTAATAATACTGGGGAGGTTGGAATCACCTCAGTATGGTGTGCCCATAAGGCTTTCGTTAGAGGGCATTATTTGGGTCTTGCATCCAGGTGCTTCCGCGATTCTCACTGTGAAAATTACAGTGGGAAGACACGGAACATAGTTTTGAATGCGTGCGCATTCGCAGCTGAGAGGAGGATCAGGGAGAAGAGTTCCCAGTGCCGGCGCTGGAGAAAGGTAAGTGGCTGAAGGGGTTTTAACCCCTTCAGCCCAGTGGGAGGGGGACACGAGGGTGCCCCACTCCTAACAACTATATAGTGCCAGGAAAATGAGTTTGTTTTCCTGGCACTATAGTGCTCCTTTAACACCAGTACTGCACAGTGTCTTTTGTCTGCAGGAACAGGCTATAGACACCAGTACCACTACATTAAACTATAGTGGTTCTGGGACTATAGTGTCCTTTTAGGCTCCATTCACACGTCCGCAATTTCGTTCTGCATTTTGCGGAACGGAATTGCGGACCCATTCATTCCTATGGGGCAGCACGATGTGCTGCCCGGACACAGAATTGCGGATCCGCACTTCCGGGTCCGCACTTCCGTTCCGCAAAAAAACAGAAAATGCCCTATTCTTGTCCGCAATTGCGGACAAGAACAGGCATATTCTATTAGTGCCGGCAATGTGCGGTCCGCAAAATGCGGAACACACATTGCCGCTTTCCGTGTTTTGTGGATCCGCGGCTCCGTGTACAAAAGCTCCTGTACCGTGGACCGAACAGAGCTCGGCCACGCTAGATTAGAGGCGCTTCCCTTGTGATGGAACCTCTAGCAGCAGCCATACTGAGATTTGTGTGGAAAAACTCCAGACAGAGTAGCGGCCTCTACACTATACGAACCCATGGCAAATGGGGGTTTTAGCTTTCAAAATTTGTTAGTTTATTACTATGCCACGCTTGATCAGATGCGCAACTGGTTCAACACAGCGGACCCTCCTTATTGGGTCTCTATGGAATCTGAAACCATGGGGATTGGGGATCTTAAGAACCTTTTACAATGTCATTTTATTGACCCTGTTAGTGAACAGTTTAAATTTAAACTTGAACCCATTTCAGCCAGTTTTACCTTATGGAAAGAAATTCTTTCCAAAAAAGTGGTTAGTTTGGAGATCCCTCAAATCTCCTTGGGAACTATAGAATATATGATCCCTGATATCTCCTTTACAGACTGGATACGGAAGGGGATTTTGACTATAGGCACAATCTGGGATGTATCGGGTTTAGCATCTTTTTCCACTATAGTAGATAAATATAACATATCCAATAAGGAATTTTTCAAATATCTCAGATTAAGATCTTTGTTAAGTTCCTTCCCCAAAAACCAGAGCTCGACCAGATCTCCCTTTGAACTATATTTCTTTGGTGCTGCAGGACGGAGTAAGTACATGATTTCCTGACCTCTTTCTTTTTGTGTACAATACCCTTTACACCAGCTATATACTTACTTCTTACTGAATTAGACTCCTTTCCAAAACTATTCCGCACCATTATATTCCATGTCTTAACTGCCTCCAAAATACTTGTAGCCAAACACTGGAGATCCACCTCGGTTCCCCAGCATTCAGATGTTATTCGTAGAGTCAGTTATAACTGTGAAATGGAAGGTACTATGGCTTCATGCAAAGGTACCTTTGCGGTGTATTTAAAACTGTGGGAGAGATGGAGGGATAATTTCCCTCTCCTCACTGGTACATAACCATTCTAGAAGGCCCTAGTTGTCTATTTGGTGTGTACAAAATTTGGGGGGCTACAACATGAGATCAGGGAGCTAATTAGACTTTTGGGGAAATTCTTTCCCTCATTACTTACCTGCTTGTGTGTATTATTGCGTCAATTCATAGTCGTATTATATAGCATTGTGTCAATCGTTAGCTGCTACTTAATATTTACTTAATAATTGATAATTATTAACAGTCTTCTGTTACAGTCTTCTGTATCTACTTTTTCTCTCCTAGTTGAAGGATTGGGCACAATAATGTACTTATCCCCTGGCTCAAGTTCTAACCAGTTTTGTTGTCGTTGATGATTTTATCCTATGTTCCTCCTCTCTAGTTTTCTACCCTACCCTCCCCATCCCCCCCACTTTCCATTCCTTTGGTCCTTAAGTAAATAACTGTAGAACTCATCTAATGTGTGGGTAACTCTGTATTCATGATTAACATCTTATTCCCTCTATGTAGGGGACGCACTATTGTGATTTATACATTGACATGTTATGTATGTCTACATGTTATTTTTCCATAAAAATATTGTGAGATAAATTGAAAGGACTCCTAATATTTGTATTGATTGTTATAGCATTTAAAGTAAAATGTCTGAGCCTAGTATTACCATGCCACTATTAGAGGATACAAAGATACATAGGATAGAGGGTGAAGAGCAAGAGAACCTGTCTGAGTTAGAAGAGTCTAATGCAGCACTAGTCTTGCCTCAAACAAATCTAGTCCAAACAAATGAACTAAGACATTCATCACGTGCCAGAAAACTGACCCCAAAGATGCTGGAAAATCTGGAGCAAGAAGCAGCATTAAAGGAGAAAAAAATTCACCCGAATGTATAAGTGAAAATTATACATTGGAGGCATTCGTGGAAAGCTAAAACAAGAAAGTATAAAAAGGAACTTGAGTGATATGGTAGAGACGGTAAAAGAATCTGAATCAGAGCTTATGGCAGCATATGTCAACCTGCGGTCATTTACGACACCTTCCCAGGACATTGTAAGAAACATGGACACATGTACTGTGGTCACTAAAGATTTGGTAAAGCTCATGAGAGAACTATCATCTGCAGAAAACTATGATGAAGTTAAAGCAAGAAGTAGAATGAATGAGCTTTTTATGAGAGACTATGCTAGGTCCTTAGGTGGAGCCTCAATCTCAAGTGTGACTTCCTTGGCTAGCAGAAGTGCCACACACATATCGGAGTTCTCAAGTACTTAAGCCAAAAGAAAGCAATTAGCTGAACAACTTTCTGTCAAGAGAGCATAAATTGAAATGAATTAAAGTACTGTCCTGCATCAAATCCTCTATAGCTTGTCTTTCAGTACGTGAGAGATTATGAGTTAAATGAAACCCACACTGTCTCACGTCCTGCAATGCTTGCGAAATATCGTGCTGGACCAAGGAAACAAATGTTTCAACGGGATGGTAACTTTTAGGTGGCTGAAAGCTACTTTTTAATCTTAGGCCAAAGTCTTTCAAGGTGAAACAAGTGTCATCCATGCTGACCCTCTCTTGACTCGTCTTATCAGAACTGGCAAAGTGTGCTTTAAATTGGATATTCCGAAAAAAGCGCTGATAGTCCATATCAAGTTCAAAGCTGTCCAGTGTGCTAGTTGGACAAAAGAACAGGCCCTTCTCAAGTACTTGAAGTTGCAATGGACTCAAATTTTTAGAGGAAATGTTAAACACTAAGGTGTCACTTGTACCTGAGAGCGCGTGCATCGATGCCGCCGATAATGACGTCCTGCTCGTCTGGTGTTCTTCTTGGTTGGAGTCTTTGTCTCCTTCTTCCTAAAAAAGTCGAGCGGGGTGATCCAACCGTAGATTCGCTCCCAGACCCAGATGACATGGAACCTGCCCGGAGCTGCAGCCGAGTAGACAGTGGTGTTGCGGTACCTGACAAATCTTGCCATTTATAGATTCGCTTGTTCTGGTAAACCTCAGAGTCTCTGATAAATTTTTGGCGTTTGGTACCTTCAATATCTCTCCTGAGGTCAGTGCAAATTTTGTCGACTTTGGACTTCAAGTTAGTTAATTCATCGGCAGGTAGAGCGTCCTTTAGTTGTGTCTCAATGGACGCTATCTTTTGTTTACTGGCAGTTATAGCTTTCGTCAAATATTCAATGGTTAATACCATAAGGTCCATAGAGCATTTGTTGAGAATATTGGCAAAGTGGGTACAATAGTCAATATTGTCGCAAAAGAATGTGGGTCGCAAATGGACCCGTAATCCACGTGGGATACGTTGTAAACGTATTCAGACAGAGTGGAAACATGTAGTTCCCAGGAGGTGAAAGGATTGTGTCATCGAATATCTATAAGTCCAGCGAAAGTAATCAAGATCCTTGAATCCGACTTTGCAGATATAAGTTCTAAAGAAAAGAGTGTATCCCAAGAAGACATAAAGTTCGTAGACACTCTAGAAGAAAGTATTACGCAGAATCAACAAGGTCATCTTGAAATGCCGTTACCTTTTAGAGAACGACCTCGTCTGCCAAATAACAGAAATCTTGCCCTAGCAAGATTGAAATGTTTGAAGAAAAAGATAGGAAGAGATCCCAAACTCAAGGATGATTATTTGAAATTCATGGAAGGCATCCTCGAAGAAAGACAAGCAGAGAAAGTTAATAATCAACCTAAAGAAGGAAAAGTGTGGTACATCACACATCACAGTGTTTTGTAGGAAAAGACCGGCACTCACTAAATCTTCTGCAAACTCAATCCTTTTATTGGTCACATATAATATAGAGTTCTGTGACACGTTTCGGCTCACAGCATGAGCCTTTCTCAAACAAGTAATGGCATACAAACAACATAACATACAGGATTTAAATAGACCGCCGAAGCGGAAATGACATCAGGTAACCTTGGTGATGAACTAAACAAAAAGACAGAGAAACGTGAAGAGACAACCCAACTGCAGCAGCATCAAAAAATACAAGAATAATGTAGCATTTAAGGAGTTCTCCAAAAGTGAGGACGATTTCAAGATGAGATGATGCGGTTGGGGGTTCATCACGTTTTCTGAAATAAAGAAAAGAAAAGAAAAAGTACCGTAAGTAAATTAAGTGACAATTATGTAAATATTAAAAATAATAATGGAGCTTGGAGATTACAGGAAACTGTTGAGATCATACTCCCGGTTCAATCCCCTGGGTTCAAGTGTCTGCAATTTGTGAATCCAATAGGCTTCACGTTTTTTTAACATTTTGATCCTGTCACCCCCTCTGCGAGGTTGCGGTACATGTTCGATAATTTGAAAACGCAACTGTGAGACATTATGACTGCAGCGATCAAAGTGGTAGGGAATCGGTTTTTTAACTATAGGGGAATGATTACTAGAGTAATGGAGGAGAGAATTCCTATCAGTACTTTTGATGTACAAATCAGTCTCCACTGCTCCATCCTCGCCTTTGATCACAAAGGTATCCAAAAAATTAATCCCATGATTATCATAGTGCAACGTAAATTGGAGTTCATGCCAAACTGAGTTCAAGTAATCCGCAAAGTCCAGGAGGGTTCGAATGTCGCCCCACCACATGCAAAACACATCATCGACGAATCTTCGCCAAAAAATACAGTGAGACTTGAATAATTCATTATTGTAGATATGTTTATCCTCAAACCATGACATGTAAGAATTTGTATATGGCGGTGCGGCATTCAAACCCATCGCGGTCCCACAGCACTGCTGATAATACGTATCCTTAGATAAAAAATAATTTTCATTCAGAATGATCTCAAGTAAACACAAGAAGAAATTTTTCTCACGCTCTGTGTGAGAGGAAAAAGACAAAAACCACTCTACAGCTCGTATGCCCTTGGAGTGGATAATGGAGGTGTATAGGGAGCACACATCGAAAGTAACCAATAAGTCATCATCCTGTAACGTCAAGTTCATGATCTCACTTAAAAATGAATTAGTGTCCAGCAAAAAGGATGGCATTTTTTTGGTCAGGGGTGTCAGGACCTTTTCAAGAAAGATCGCTGGAGGGGATAAGATGGAATCAGTCAGGGCCACAATAGGTCGAGGTTGGGTGAGAGATTTGTGCACTTTGGGAAGTGTATAAAACACTGGCGTTACAGGATAATGGTTAATCAAATATTCCCCCAATTTGGGATCAATAGTCTTATCAGATACAAATACATCCACCAAAGTACAAAGCTTACTCTTAATAGCAAATACCGGGTCACCCTTTAATGGCCGATATACTTCAGTGTTAGCCAATTGTCCCAGAATCTCAGATATATAATATTCCTTGTCCATCAAGACAAGGGCACCCCCTTTATCAGCAGGTTTGAGAATTAAAGTACTGTCCTGCATCAAATCCTCTATAGCTTGTCTTTCAGTACGTGAGAGATTATGAGTTAAATGAAACCCACACTGTCTCACGTCCTGCAATGCTTGCGAAATATCGTGCTGGACCAAGGAAACAAATGTTTCAACGGGATGGTAACTTTTAGGTGGCTGAAAGCTACTTTTTAATCTTAGGCCAAAGTCTTTCAAGGTGAAACAAGTGTCATCCATGCTGACCCTCTCTTGACTCGTCTTATCAGAACTGGCAAAGTGTGCTTTAAATTGGATATTCCGAAAAAAGCGCTGATAGTCCATATCAAGTTCAAAGCTGTCCAGTGTGCTAGTTGGACAAAAGAACAGGCCCTTCTCAAGTACTTGAAGTTGCAATGGACTCAAATTTTTAGAGGAAATGTTAAACACTAAGGTGTCACTTGTACCTGAGAGCGCGTGCATCGATGCCGCCGATAATGACGTCCTGCTCGTCTGGTGTTCTTCTTGGTTGGAGTCTTTGTCTCCTTCTTCCTAAAAAAGTCGAGCGGGGTGATCCAACCGTAGATTCGCTCCCAGACCCAGATGACATGGAACCTGCCCGGAGCTGCAGCCGAGTAGACAGTGGTGTTGCGGTACCTGACAAATCTTGCCATTTATAGATTCGCTTGTTCTGGTAAACCTCAGAGTCTCTGATAAATTTTTGGCGTTTGGTACCTTCAATATCTCTCCTGAGGTCAGTGCAAATTTTGTCGACTTTGGACTTCAAGTTAGTTAATTCATCGGCAGGTAGAGCGTCCTTTAGTTGTGTCTCAATGGACGCTATCTTTTGTTTACTGGCAGTTATAGCTTTCGTCAAATATTCAATGGTTAATACCATAAGGTCCATAGAGCATTTGTTGAGAATATTGGCAAAGTGGGTACAATAGTCAATATTGTCGCAAAAGAATGTGGGTCGCAAATGGACCCGTAATCCACGTGGGATACGTTGTAAACGTATTCAGACAGAGTGGAAACATGTAGTTCCCAGGAGGTTAATCTCCTCAGCTCCTTTTCCAACTCTCTCCCTCGATATTCAGGAGGTATTTTGAGAAAGTCCACATTGGCAGTCACGTTGGACACGATCTCCCGTGTCCGTTCATCCATGTAGGTAAAAGAACTCATTGAAAAATCCACAGCTGCTCGCGCTGAAGGAGACGTAGACAATTATCTGGTTTATCACTCAAACAAACCAGATAAGATTAGAGTAGTATTTGATTGCTCAGCAAAGTTTGATGGTGTTGCATTGAACGATCATCTACTAAAAGGACCAGATCTTACAAACACTCTGCCTGGAGTCCTCTGTAGATTCAGAAAGTATCCTGTAGCAGTCATGTGTGACGTTGAAAAGATGTTCCACCAGTTTCATGTGAAGAATGAAGATAGAGATTTCCTGAGGTCCCTATGGTGGAAGGAAGGAGATACAGATACAGAGCCAGAAGAATACAGAATGAAAGTACACTTGTTTGGAGCAGCATCGTCTCCAGGTTGCGCCAATTATGGTATGAAGTACCTGGCCAATCAGAATGAAAAGGATTGCCTATCAGCAGCAAATTTTCTGAAGAAAAACTTGTATGTAGATGATGGTCTTATAAGTCTAGAGTCCACAGAATCTGCAATCAAACTAGTGAAAGAAAGCCAAGAGTTATGCGCAAAAGGAAACCTGCGCCTTCATAAATTCATCTCAAACAACAGAGAGGTTCTGGAAGCTATCAGTGACTCTGAACATGCATCAACAATGAAGAATGTAGATCTCAATTATGATCATCTTCCAGTTCAGAACGTACTTGGATTGGATGGAATGTAGAGAATGACAAGTTCTTCTTTGATGTATCTATTGGAGAGAAAGTTGCAACTATATTTGATCCATTGGGATTCTTGGCCCCAGTAATCCTCAGAACAAGAGAAATACTACAAGAATTATTCAGACAGAAGTTAGAATGGGGTGAGCCCATATCTGAAAATTTAAGGCCAAGGTCGGAGAGCTGAATAAGAGCTACCTAATGATTTTGGAAAGTACAAGAAAATAGAACTTCATCACTTTTCAGATTCCAGTAGTTATGGTTATGGTCAGTGCTCCTACATCAGAGTGATAAGAGAAGAAAAGATACACTGTGCCCTGGTTATGGGAAAGGCCAGAGTCGCACCTACCAGTATTCAGACAATACCAAGACTTGAACTGACAGCAGCTGTTGTTTCAGCATCAGTAAGCAAGTTTCTGAAAGAAGAATTGGAGTTAAAGATAGATGAAGAATATTTTTGGACAGACTCACAAGTTGTCCTAGGATATATAAACAACGAAGCTTGAAGATTCCATATCTTTGTCGCCAACAGAGTTCAGAAAATTCGGGAAATAACAAATCCAGAACATTGGCATAACATTGACACAAAGCATAACCCAGCAGATTATGCTTCAAGAGGCCTGAATGTAACAGAATTGAAAAATTCAAATTGGTTCACAGGCCCAGAATTCCTTTGGGAAAAGGAAATCACACCCAGTAAAGGTTACACAGAATTGTCTATGGGTGATCCAGAAGTAAAAGTTGTACAAACATTGAGCACTGCTGCCAAGTGTCAAGATGACATACTTGAAAGACTAGCCAGATGTTCAAAATGGAATACGGTCATAAATGTAGTAGCTCGAATTCAACGTTTGGCAAAGGGAATCAGAAAGAAGGAATTGTTGAATGCAGAGGAAAGAATGAAAGCTGAAGAAACAGTCAGAAAACTGATTCAACAGAGATTCTACAGTGAAGAGTTGAAGAGACTTAGTCAAGAACCTAAAAGGCTTCCAAACAACCACCCATTGTACAAGCTTAATCTTGTTCTGCACGATGGTATATTAAATGTGGGAGGGAGACTGGAAAATGCATGGTTACCTAGCAGAGTTAAGCATCCAACAATTCTACCCAAAAATTCTACCTTCACAAGATTGATTATTGATCACTACCACAACCAATCCTTGCACCAAGGAAGAAGCTTTACCCAAAGCTGTTTGAGAGAAGGTGGTTACTGGATAGTGAAAGGAAGCAAAGTTATAGCAAAATATATAAGTAAATGTGTAGTCTGCAGAAAGGCACGTAGACCTACCGAAGAACAAAGAATGGCAGATTTACCGGCAGATCGTGTAAACCCATCACCACCATTTCTTTATAGCGGAATGGATTGTTTTGGCCCATTCATCACCAAACCGCAAGGAGTACAAGAGATATGGACTAATATTTACATGTCTGAGCTCCAGAGCAATTAACCTAGAAATGTTAGAAGATATGTCAACTGACGCATTTATCAACGCCTTGAGATGTTTCATAGCCATTAGAGGTACTGTCAGAGAGCTTAGATCTGACCAAGGATCTAATTTTGTCGGAGCAAAGAATGAATTGAAGAAAGCTTTTAAAAGAGATTGATAAAGAAAAGGTAACTGAGTATTTGTTAGAGAAACAGTGTGATTTTCATATGAATGCTCCACATGCAAGCCATACAGGAGGAGTTTGGGAAAGATAAATCAGAACTGTAAGAAATGTGTTAAGTTCAGTGTCGAAAAAGAATGCCGGAATAATGGATGATGCTTCACTTAGGACCCTATTCTATGAAGTAATGTCTATTGTTCACAGTCGTCCACTTACAGTTGATAACATCAACGACCCAACAAGTCTGGACCCTTTAAGTCCCAACCATCTACTTCAACTTAAGTCTGATAACATACAGCCACTGCCTGGCAAGTTCACCAAAGAGGATTTATATGCTAAAAGGAGATGGCGAAGAGTTCAATATCTATCAGAACAGTTTTGGAATACATGGAGGAAAGAGTACTTAGCCAATCTGATGCTAAGAAGTAAATGGCAAACACCCACAGAAGAAATGTCCAAGTTGATGACATAGTGTTAGTAAAAGAAAAAGATCTACCTAGAAGTCAATGGAAATTGGCCAAAGTTCGAGAAGTTCATAAGGATGAAGACAAACTAGTAAGAAGAGTATTGTTACAAATAGGAGACTCAAAATTTGACAAAAAAGGAAAACGTCTCACTACTCCACTCAAGTTGGAACGTCCTATACAGAAGTTAGTTGTTCTACTGGAGAGTGATAAAAGACACTTGGAAGTTGAGAACCTGATGGAAAATTCCTCAAATTCATGTTTAAGTCCTACCAAGAACATAGAATAGAATAGGTAATTTTGGTGGCAGTGTAGTTGGCCAGCTAAGACCTGTCCTAGGTTGCTAGTATAGCTTATATGTGTATACAGCTAGACCTGCCAATAATCTTAATACAGTTCCTATGTTTATATGTTAAAGACAAAAGCAGAGTTATTTATTGTGACTTCATGTTTTGGATGTCATATAACAGTTACCATTTTTCGTCCTCTAAGACGCACCTGCCCATAAGATGCACCTAGGTTTTTGAGGAGGAAAATAAGAAAAGAAAAATTTGAACGAAAAGGTGTGCTTTTGAACTAATGGTGGTCTGTGGATGACACCATTATGGGGGATCTGTAGATAACGCACTGTTATGGATCTGTGGAGGACACACTGTTATGGGGGATCTGTGGATGGCACTGTCATGGGTGGGGGGATCTGTGGATGGCACTGTTATGAGGGGGATCTGTGGATGGCAATGTTATATGGGATCTGTGGATGGCACTGTCATTGGGGGGATCTGTGGATGGCACTGTTATGGGGGATCTGTGGATGGTACTGTTATGGGGGCATCTGTGGATGACACTGTTATAGGGGCATCTGTGGATAACACATATATAGCATCTTATGCTATATATGTGTCATCCACAGATATCCCCCATAACAGTGTCCCTGTGTACAGTAAATAGTGACCCTAATACAAGTGGGGGCCGGCAACTGGTGTTAAAATCGCTGCAGTCACTGTACTCTAATACACCGGGCCCCGCACACAGCAGTATTCAGATGTAAACTGTAGGCAATTGATATGTTAACTGTAGGCAATCCATATTTAAACTACCAGGTAGCGCAATCCGCGTACTTTAGTACTCACTATTGAATGCCCGTACTTGCAGTCACACACTTCCCCACAGCGCATGCTCTGCCTGCTTCATTAATAAAGTGGGCAGAGCATGCGCCGTGAGGAAGTTAGTGACTGGCCAGCCTGCCTGCAAGTACGGGCGTTCAATAGTGAGTACTAAGGTACGTGGATTGCGCTACCTTGTAGTTTAAATATGGACTGCCTAGGGTTAACATATCAGGAGCCTACAGTTTATATCTGAATACTTGCGTGTGCGGGGCCTGGAGTAAGAGTACAGTGACTGCACCAGGCCCCGCCACGAGTTGCCTCCAGCCCCTCCTCCCTCCCTGCTGATACATCACAGGCTGCTCTGTGCAGCATCACAGAATGCGATGTAAAAATGGCAGCATTCGCCCCATAAGACGCACTGCCATTTCCCCCTCACTTTGGGGGGGGGGGGGAGTGCATCTTATGGGGAGAAAAATACGGTATATATTGTGTTGACAAAAGCAGAAAAGATAATATGCCTTTAAAATTCATTATATAAATGTAAGGTAAGCTCAATGACACAGCAGAAACAACAGAAAGCATAGAGTTAAACTGTTGTTACTCAGCCGGAGGTAAGACCAATCACAGCCACCCTTACACTGAGCAGGAGTCTTGGCCAATCACAGCCAATCTTACACTTAGCCTGTGTGGTAAATCCCCCAGCTGGAATCATTACACCAGAGGAGAGGAGCTGAACAGACATTCACTCCACTAAGAGCTGTGTTTTATGGAAGCAAGAGGCCAAAATAAGTATAGAACAGTTATATAATGTTTCTATTGTTAATGTAGTGATTAGAACTGTATACTGAACCAGTTATGTATGCTTACTTACAGTTTCACTATACAAATTGCATGATTTTCCTATCCTGTGACGTAAAGTCATGATTTTATTAAAGACACGGAGGCGAGTATTGCTTTCTCTTTCTTTACTGTGACAAATAGCAGCAAAGAAAAAATACAACCCAAACAAGTCACCAAGGCAACCAGAACCCTCCCCCATATGACCCAGTATAAAAGGTCTGGATCCCAAACACTCCTCCTCTTTCTTTGATGGTGATTCTCCACTTGAAAACTGAACATTCCAACCTGAAAGAAAAAAGTTCCAGCCGAACGAACAAAACCTAAGACGAAACCATCATGGAACCGGAGTTGCTGAGCTGGATAACGAAAATGAAGACACGGCAGTCATCGGTTGCAGTGTAAATAGTAGATTTATCCTATGAAAAGAAAAAATCATAAAGACAAAAGGTAATTGACCTAGTAAGGAAGTGGATACAGCAAAGTCTAGTAAGATCTTTACCAACATAACGAAATTCAAATACAGTATAAGATACTTAAATACAGAATAAGGATGGCATTAATTCAAAAGACAATAATGACAACATAGTAATAAGGCAGGGTAGAAAAATAGGGAGGGGCAATACTCGCCTCCGTGTCTTTAATAAAATCATGACTTTACGTCATAGGATAGGAAAATCATGCAATTTTATTACATGACACGGAGGCTCCTATTGCGAGTTTAAAGCTGAGAAACAACTAAGGAGAAAACATGAGAAGGAGGACGAAAATAGAACTCACGAAATGTCGAAACTCGGGACCAGTCTGCAAGTCGCATAATGTCCTCCAATCGTGCTCCAGCGACTGCCATGGAAGTTGCTGCAGCACCTCTGGTGGAATGTGCGGTATCAATTCCCGCTTGGGACATAATCCATTTAACCCATCGAGCCAAGGTGACGCTGGTAACAGGGTGAAAAGGACGGCGGTAAGATAGAAAAAGCTGAGGGCAAGTAGAAACACGATGAGAAGCGGTACGAGACTCATACTCTCTTAGACAAGCGACCGGACAGAGAGACGGAGTATACGGAAAACACGGGTAAGACACCGACCGAATATTGGTTTTCGTGCGACGAGTGATATTAAATACCACACCCTCTGGTGTAAAAGAACGAGCGTCATAGTCCAAGGCTCTAACGTCCGAGACTCTCTTACAAGAGACCAAACAAAATAGAGAAACCAACTTAGCGGAAAGCTGTCGTAAAGATAGGTCTGAGTTGAGCGGCCAGGATGAGAAAAGAGATAAGACTGAAGATACGTCTCAGGTGGACGAAAAACGGGGCCTAGGAGTGTGCGAAAGGCGGGAGCCCTTAAGAAGGCGACATACCAAAGGGTGCTGACCCGCAGGAACTCCATTAAAACCTAGATGAGAGGCAGAAATGGCCGAACGATACAGATTGATCGTACGATACGCCCTACCCTTATCAAAAAGATGTGAGGAACTCCAGGATCTCCGTTACAGGTGCTGAAACGGGATCCACGTGCCTAACCATGCACCCAAGATTTCCAGGCCGCACGATAGGACAGTCTGGTTCCGGGAGCCCATGCGTCTTCTAAAAGACGTCTAGTTGAGTCCGAAATTGCTGAGACGCGCCAGGGTTCCCCGAGACTCTGCAGGCTAGGAGCAGCAGGGATCCCTCTAGTATGAGAGGATGTTGTAGACCCGAAGGATCTAATAAGAGGTCCGGTAAGATTGGGAGAAGTAGTGGGAACTGTATCAGGACTTCCAATACCTGAGGAAACCAAGATTGGGTCGTCCAAAACGGGACAATCAGTACTAGTTCGGCCCTCTGTTGGCGAATCTGAGCCAGGACTCGGGGAATCAGAGCAAATGGTGGGAAGGCATACATGAGATGTCCCGACCAGTCTTGCAAAAAGGCGTCTATTGCTTCCGCGTCTGGATCCGGACGCCAGCTGTAGAAACGGAGAAGCTGAGTGTTCAAGCGGGACGCGAAAAGGTCCAAATGGAAAGGTCCCCAAAGAGAGGATATAGATGAGAATACCGTCGTGTCTAGCCTCCAATCGCTGGAGTCGGAGAGAAAACGTGAACTCCAGTCCGCGTGGGTGTTGTGGAGGCCGGGTAGGTATTCCGCAACTACGGTGATGTCCCTGTTGAGGCAGAAGGTCCAAAATTCTCGAGCCAGATGGGACAGGGTCGACGAATGCGTGCCTCCCCCATGGCGTTGACATAGCGAACTGCTTACACGTTGTCCATCCGTAGTTTGATGCAGGTCCTGGTCAATCCATTCGCAAAACTGCGAATCGCGAAAGTGACCGCGAGAAGCTCCAGGGCGTTGATGTGTAAGGTATATTCCTCCGCCGACCAGCATCCTCCGGTGGTCACTCCGTTGCATTAGGCTCCCCATCCCAGCAGACTTGCATCCGAATCGACCGTAAAATCAGGACGAAGGCCGAAAATCGCCTTGCCATTCCACGCCTCTAAATTGTGAATCCACCAAGTTAACTCGTCCCTGGCTGCCCCGTCCAGGGTGATCAAGTCCGCATAAGAGAGACCTGCTTGAAGATGGGCGTTCTTGAGGCGTTGCATGGCACGGTACTGTAGGGGAGCTGGAAAAACTGCCTGGATAGAGGCCGAGAGGAGGCCTATGATACGAGCCAGCTGACGTAGTGAGACCTGAGGGAGGGAAAGCGCCTGGCAAAGTTCCTTGCGGATCGCTCGGACCTTGGAAGACGGAAGACTGAGCATCTTTGTATTCGAGCTTATCGTGAAGCCCAAAAATTCCAAGTCCTGAGCCGGAGTTAGACAGGATTTCTCCAGGTTGAGTAGGAAACCTAGACGGGACAAAAGGTCCATAGTCCAGTCTAAATGCGTCAGTACGGTAGCTTGGTCTTGAGCCATGAGTAGGATATCGTCTAGATAGATAATTAGACGGATCCCTCGACTGCGGAGACAGGAGACAACAGGGCGCAGCAACTTTGTAAAGGCCCAAGGAGCTGAGGAAAGCCCGAACGGAAGACATGTAAATCGCCATATGTCCTTGTTCCAACGGAACTGAAGGAGGTCCCTGGAAGCTTCGGACAATGGGACCGTTAGATAGGCGTCCTTCAAATCTAACTTGACCATCCAATCGCCGTGAAGGAGCATGTCCCTCAAGAGGTGAATACCCTCCATTTTGAAATGCCGATAACGGACGAAGGCATTTAGCGGCCGAAGGTTGATAACAGGGCGCATCTGGCCTCCTTTTTTGGCCACTAGAAACATATTTCTGAGCACTCCCATGGAGGCGGATGGGGCCGGTTCTATAGCGCCTTTCAGGGATAGGGCCAGTAATTCTTTGTGCAAAAGAAGATGCTTTGGTGAAGGGAGGTGGTAAGGTACAGGAGGAGGAATGTAAATACGAGAGCTGATTAGCTCTATCTGGAATCCCTGAACAGCCGAAAAAACCCATGGGTCCGAGGTAATTGTTGACCAAACGTGGGAAAAACGACAGAGTCTGCCCCCTACCCAAGTAATTGAAGAAAGGGACGGGGTTGGTAGACTTACCGAATGGGCGTCTTGAAGTTGAAAAATCTCTGGATCCTCTGGATCTCCAAGCCGGACCACGGAGGGGAAAAAGGACTCTTGGTTCGAGTTTCGGTACATGAAGGAGCCTCGACCCGATCCGCGGGTCTGGAATGCTGATCGGCCGGACAAGCGGCCCCTAGAGCTGCCGGCCCTGGTGGAGACCCGACTCTGAAAAACGCGTCTCATAGATGTTTGGGCCTTATCTAAGGCCGTAAAGGCTCCATCAAAACGGGAGGCCCTGGGCGTCCTTACCCACTTCCGTTAATGCCAAATTTTAGAGTTTTGGCTCAATTTTAAAAAGTATGGCCTTCCATCTCTCAATAGAGAGAGAAGTATTAATATTACCTGTGATACACACAGCACGCTGCACCCATCCACGGAGCTCTTCCGGGTCTACCAGCGTGTTTTGAGCTTTAGCGGACACAGCCAACTCAAATATTTTTGTCAGGGGGCCTAAAATATCCAAGACCTTGTCTTGACAGGCTTTTAGGGCAGATTCAAGCCCTCTGCGGGGATTCCATCCCGACTTAGTTAAATATTGGGACATCTTCGGGTCCACAATAGGGGTCTCACAGACCTTATTCGGAACAATTGGCCTGGGGCATTCAGCTCTTAACTTGTTTCTAGCCTCTTTACTAAGAGGTTGGCGCACTCGGTCCTCCAAGTATTTGGCAACATGGTCAGAAGGCAGCCATTCCGCGGACCTCGGATGGTGGAGAGCATCCGGGTCAAAGAGCGGTTCACCAGACGGGTCTAGAACGGCCGAAGAGGGTTCCAAGGAACCGTCAGTATTAGTGGTAAGGGATATGGCCGGGGTAGTAGATGGCCCTTGTAGGGTCCATATCGAAAAGGTCCAAACCCTCCTCCTCTGCACTATGGTAAGATTTCTCCTGAGCCTCCTCATCCGAACCATGATCGGAGTCTGAATCAGTGTCATGTTGCGCTCTGGTGCATTTCCAGTGCCTCGCCTTTTCTGCCTGGCGGGCGTAGGCTCTTTTGCGTGAACGCAGCGCGCTATCTTGGGTGGCAGGTATCTCACCAATACTAACAGTTCTGGAGGCTTGTACATCAGGGGCAGCCGCCCGTGAACTAGAGGGTACAGGGTGACTACTGGCCTTAGAGGACGGAGTATGTGACAAAAAAGCTTCAGAAATGGAGTGAGATATGGCAAAAGCCATGGACCCCATAGCAGATTGAATGGCCATAGCTACTGAGCGCTGAATTGCCAGCGCCTGATCATCAGACTGAGCAGAGGTAGACTCCTGGACAAGAGACAACTGCTCCAAGTCCTTAGGAGTGGGGGTGTGCTGATTGTGATCAGACATGCTTACTATATATATATATATATATATATATATATAACTATATATATTTTACCTCCCTGGTTGAATCCCCAGGACATAGATATTTTATATTAGGCTTAGGCCTAATATAAAATATCTATGTCCTGGGGATTCAACCAGGGAGGTAAAATATATATAGTTAGGTCAAAAAATGAAAAACTAACCTAGCGGCCGGCAGCACACACTCACAGGTGAGGGGAGAAGCTAATAGGCACAAAGCGCTGCAGCAGAAAAGACCGCCAGACCAGCGGTAATACAGAGCGGTTAAGAGCGAGATCCCGCGATACTGAGGTAAAAGCACGCGGGATCTCGCGAGAACAAGGAGAAAGCGCACAAACCCAGCCGGGAAGGAGAAGAGATAAGGACAGGACCGGAATATGGCGGCCGAAGTCCCGCGAGACTACGGCCGCCCGGCGGACGCGCGCCGGAGAGCAACCAGCTGAGGTAAGAAAAGAAAGAAAAACAACAATGCGGAACGAACGGACAGGAGCGGGACAACCTGTGGAAATAAAACACGGGATAACCCACAGACCAAATAATATAAATACTAAATATATATATAAGCTAAGAAATATAGGAACCTATAGAGAAAAAATATATAAACGCCGCAATACAGCTAAAGGGATAAGAGGGGAAGCAATATGAAGGGAGATATCAAGTCCCTGATAATACTAAGCTCCCCCAAAAATCTGCCCACACAATGGTACTTATCTGTGGACAGCAGCAGCAAAGAAAGAGGAGGAGTGTTTGGGATCCAGACCTTTTATACTGAGTCATATGGGGGAGGGTTCTGGTTGCCTTGGTGACTTGTTTGGGTTGTATTTTTTCTTTGCTGCTATTTGTCACAGTAAAGAAAGAGAAAGCAATAGGAGCCTCCGTGTCATGTAATAAAATTGCAAATTATGAACTACTCATACCAGATCATACTGAGCCATAAAAGCAAACTGCTCAAAACAATTGTATAGAGCAAACTGCAAACCAAGTAGAACAAGTAGAACTATTGGTTAAACCTCAGATATACATCTCAGAGAGATCATAAAGTGCTTAAATAACTTAAAGTGAGAGTACAGATACTGAAGAGAGAAATATATCCATCATTTTATGTTGAATGACAAGATTGAACAGTTGAACCACCATCTTATGCATACCACCATTTTGTGATACTTTATTCAACACGTGTTTTGTACATGGACTATCTGCTGCGGAGACGGCAGGGAAATATATGAAGAAAAGTTAATAAAGAAGTTATTTCAAGCATTTGGTGTGCTCTTTAAACCTACTGTTTCCATAGAACGGCGCTAGAAGAATTACAGAGTAACAGACAGTCTGGTTAAACTAAAAATTCAGAGATATCAAAATTATTCTAATGCCACAGCGCAAAAGGCACTTCATAGTGCTGCGCCTGCCATAGCCCCTATTCATGATTTTTGGAAATTTTCCAGTGACTGGCATAGTTCCAAGCGAGTGACAGAAGGCAAATGTGGGGCCCATATTCAAAAAGGGCCCTAGGTCTTCCCCAGGTAATTATAGGACAGTAAGCTTAAAGGGGGTTATCCGAGAGTATAAACCCCCTAATATGCAGGGCCCCCCAGACTGAATATACTTACCCCACTCCCTGTGCCACTCCTGGCGTAATCTGCGATGCTAAGGAGGTTCGTCCCCATCACGGCCTGCCATTGGCTGCTCCCCTCTGACACCGGATGTTTTCATCCACGCACAGGGAGAAGCTGCAGCAGCGGTACGGGGACCAGGAGCTGAGCAGGGAGTGTTGTAAGTATATTCAGTGTGGGAGGCCCAACATATTGAGGGGCTTTTTATACTCTCGGATAACCCCTTTAACTTCTGTTGTGGAAAAATGTTTGAAGGAGTCCTAAGGGTCTGTATGCAGTAGTATGTGACGGTAAATAATATCATAAGTGATAGCCAGCATGGGTTTACTAAGTACAGAAGTTGTTAACTAAGGACAATTTTGGATATAGGCCAGGCCGGACCTGGGCTGCAAGTCTGGGGGATGCCTGTTTAAAAGGGGTCTGGAAAGAGGGAAAGGGGCCATTTTGTTTAGGCACAGTAGCCATGATAGCAGCGGAGAGTAGCAGGAGTGACTTGAACAACATAGAGGCTCAGCGTTGTTATTACAGGTCGGGCAGCACATGGCTGGCTCACTGAATTTTGGAGCGTTGGTGACCCCTAGAGGTACGGCTGTGTAAGTGCACGCCCAGGCTACAGGAGGAGAAGAAGTACCTGCAATGGAGGTGCTGAGGATTCCTGGACAGGAGAGAGACTGCACGCAACAATCTCAAACTCACGTTGCGGCTGGCGGAGTCACAGCATCCATGCAGCCAGGTGAGTCGCAAGGGGGCAACCCCAGGGGTGGCGGTTGGTAGGGGGTTAGGGTAGATTTGGACCGGCTTGTGGTAGCTAGTGCATAGTTTGGTGGTCCCGGGGTTGGCGATGGGGTCACCATTGACAGTGTGAGGTGTCCCAGGGTAGTGGGGGGATGGTCTCGAGCGGTAGTGGTAGCAGTGGGCCAAGGGTGGTGTCATTGGAGTCGGGGATAATATGGACGGGGAAGGAGGGGGATAAGGAGCGGGATGAGTCTTTTTGGACAATCCGGTGAAGGGCAAGGTATATGTTTGCTTTGACGGGCCAGTGGGGGCTAATTTGAAGCAAGAGGTGTGTGATAAGATTTGGAAAGGGGTGTGTGGATTTTTTTCCCCTACTCCCTTTGGAGAGTTTTTTAGTTGGATAGGGATTATAAGGAGGACAAGAATGAGGAGGAGGACAAGCGGCGGTATTGTCTGATCCCTCAGACGCTCTCTAATTGGTTACAGGCCTTGTGATCCTGGCCAGCGTTATAGGGGAAAAGGCGCCAGAATATTGTTCTGCTCTTTTTTGTTATCTGGACGCCATTGGGGAAGCTTACTGTGTATATGGAGCTTGACTGCGGTATGACAAACAGTTTTGTCAGTGCAAGGCGGTCCATTCTAGCATCAGGTGGGATCATAAAGATATAGCGCTGTGGTTGTGGGTGACGGCTCCGGTTCGGGTAGTACTTTCAATGGGGAGTCTGGGATTCCGGGCAGTCGGAGCAGTCGGCGGCATTTCAGAAGGGTTTGTGCTTCCTCTTTAAATAGGGCACCTGCAAGTATGGGGACAAGCGCAAGTTTAAGCACGAGTGCTCTTCTTGTGGGGGTAGTCATGGAGCCGCTCAGTGTTTTAGGAGTCAGAAAGGGAAAAGCAGAGGGGATGCGCTTGGAAAAGGGTCGTACTCCCTTTGGCTAGCCTGGATAGGGCTCCTAAATAGGTATGCAAACCAGGTTGCGGCTGAATTTTTGAGGACGGGTTTTCGCAAGGGTTTCTGGATTCCATTTGTTGAGGGGGATTGTTCTTTGGGGGTGTGGAAGAATTTGCATTCGGCTACAGAGTTTCCAGGAGTGGTTTCAGAGAAATTGCGTAAGGCGGTCAAACTGGAGCGCATGGCGGACCCTTTTATTGGCCCTCCAATGCCGTCTTTGAGGATTTTCCCTTAGGAGTGGTTCCTAAAAAGGATCCTGGGAAATTTCAGCTAATTCATCATCTGTGATTTCCCAAAGGGGGCTCAGTTAATGATGGGATTGCGCCTTAGTTGTGTTCTGTAGTTTATACGTCGTTTGATGAGGCAGTTCGTTGGGTTCGCAAGTTTGGTCAGAGGGCATTGCTAGTGAAGGTCAATATTGAGTCAGCTTTTCGGTTGTTGCCGAGGCATCCTGACTGTCAGCTTCTGTTGTGCTGCTTTTCAAACGGGGGATTTTTTGTGGATCAATGTTTGCCTATGGGTTGCCCCATTTCGTGTGAGTATTTTGAGACGTTCAGTACGTTTTTGGAGTGGGTGGCATGGGACTGGTCAGAGTGGCGGTCCATCATCCATTACTTGGACGATTTTTTTTGTTTATTGGTCCGCCAAATTCGAATGGATGCTTGGTTATGCTGCATTCTTTTGAGGTGATGGCATGGCAGTTTGGAGTAACACTGGCGGGGAACAAGACGGAGGGGCCAATGACGGCGTTTAGTTTTTTGGGCATGGTTATTGATACCGTCACGATCGAGTGCAGGTTGCCAGATGATATATGGAGGATCTGCAGAGGGTGGTGTCCACTGCTAGTGGCATGCGGAAGATCCAACTGCGGGAGTTGCAGTCCCTTTTAGGAAAATTGAATTTTGCGTGTCGTATCATGCCCATGGGCAGAATCTTCTGTCTGCATTTGGGGCAGACGACAGCAGGAGTCCGGCTCCGCATCACTTTGTGTGGCTTGGTAGAGAGCTGTGAGAGGATTTACGAGTCTGGACGTTATTTTTAGAACACTACAATGGTCGGTCGTTTTGGATGTCGGACGTGGTGGTCGTGATGGATTTTGAGCTGCTTACGGCTGCGGCTGGGGGCATTGGTTTCGGGGCTTATTTTCAAGGGCATTGGTGCGTGGGGGTGTGGCCAGAGTAATGGAAGGCTGAGGATGGGTGAAGAATCTGGCTTTGCTAAAGCTTTTCCCGATTGCGGTGGCGGTGTTGTTGTGGGTCGGCCTCATCACTGCCAGTCATGAATGTTCTACAGCATTTGGTCTTGGTCTGTTTGTCCTTGAATGCATGGATAGTGGCTTCTCATGTTCCAGGAGTCAGTAACTCAATTGCGGTTGCTTTTTCTCGTTTGCAGTGAGATCGTTTTCGGGAACTGGTGCCGGAGTCGGACGAGCAAGGGAGTGAGCTGCCCACCAGAGTTGTGGAATCTGCCATTTGGTCTGTAAATGCGTTGTTGTGGGGTATATTGGCGGGGGGATACGTGGGCGGCTTATGAGAGGGATTGGGGTTTTTGGGAAGCTAGGAAACAGTGTTTAGCTAGGGAGGGGCTCAAGGAGGAGGTTTTGTTGTTGTTACTGGTGGGGCATTGTAGCGAGGAGGGCTGGTCAGTGTCACATATTACAAGTTTTATTGCATAGGTGTAAGTGCAGGGGCTTTCGGGACATTACAAAGTAGTTTTTGGTGTTGGAGGCCTTGAGGGTTGGAGGTGACAGAAGGTGATGAACCTCAGACGGCCTTCGTTTAATCTTTTGGGCCATTTGTTTTCACAGTTACGTGTGGTATGTGTGTCAGCCGTGGAGGGGTGGTTGTTTTGATTTGCTATCTCTGCCCAGGTTGTTGCCCATGTTTGCACAGTTCTGCCTCTGAGCTGGCGGCTATCGGCTAGAGGTAATTTAGTTGAGGGGTGGGGCAGATTTCCACCAGGTTTTTGGGGCTCCAAGGACCCTCACCATTAGGAATGCTGTGGGTCGTGGAGGGGCCTTATGGGGAAAAGGCCTTTGGGGATGTTGTTTGTTAGTTATATTATTTATGTTGTTTGTGTTAATAAAATGGCTGCTGTGGCCAATTAAATCTACCTATGGCTGAATTGTCTTTCTTGTGGATAGGGAAGATTAGGGAAAGGGTAGCTGTGGGAGGGAGAGCGATTCGACAATACCCTAGTCAAGTTTTCTTGGACTTTGCAAAGACATTTGACACTTTAGGCCTACAGGCTTAGAAAGTACAATTTGTAATTAGGATTGAAAACTGGCTGAAGAGTTGTGGTCAATGAATTCTAAATAGTCCCCAGTTATCAGTGGTGTACCACAAGATCTATGGAACAACTCCATAGACTACAATACAAGTTAACTTGGACACTGAGGGGGTCATTTATGAAACAGAAATACGCCTATATTAGATCATTTGCGCCGCAATCTGCAACTTTATTCCATTCACGCCAGGTCTAAAAAGTGGGCAAGGCGTGGGCAGGGAAAGGACGGGCTGGCAGGCCGGTCTCATTTACCCTTTTCTACGCCTTTTAGGCGTAGAAAAGTGTCTAAATGTAAGACAGCAAGGAAGCTGTCTTAAGCTTAGAAGCGGTGGTGGGTGCGTTGAAGTTATGTAGAGGATGGCACCTCTACATAACTTCGGTGGATCCACCGTCAGCACAGGGGCTTATTAAGACCGGTGTCTTAATAATGTGGGCATCTAATTGGCAAATGAGATTCAATATGGATAGATGTAAAGTTATACTAATGGGTACTAAAAATCTACGTGCATCATATATCCTGGGTTTACTTGTAGATCATAGACTAAATAACAGCATACAATGTTAATCAGCTGCTTAAAAGGCTAGCAGGATATTGTTATGTATTAAACAAGGCATGGACTTGTGGGTCATGGATGCAAAGCTTTGGTGTGGCATCATCTGGAATATGCAGTTCAGTTCTGGTCACCAGTTCATAGAAAGGACGCTTTAGAACTGGAAAAAGTACAAAGGAGAGTAATTAAACTGATAATGGGCATGTAGGGTCTTAGTTATGAAGACAAACGAAAATAATTAAAGGCTATGTACACCTTTGGAAAAAAAATTGCTAATTAATTTATTATGTGGAGAAAATCATGTCTCCAATTGGTTGTGAGAGAGATCAGCAATACATTCTGTAGTACAGACAGCCCTGGACAAGCACAGGAATACACTCTCTCTCCCTGAGGAACAGAGTGCTGCTAACCCCTCTAGCAAACTGTCATTGCTAATCAAGTGTGGGCTCTGTCATACGGCTTTTCCATTATCACCTGCTGCTGAAGAGCTGCTCAGCACCTACAGGATCACACAGGTGAACATTGTAATGAGCCACTGCAGAGCAAGTGCAGGGTTTGGACCGCAGACTCTCTGTTCTATGATGAAGGGCTGTGCTCTTAATTGGAACACATCCCAGCATCATAGAATAGAGACTCAGGGACCCGAACCTTGCTCTTGTCCAGCTCTGGGAAGACCTATAACCTATTTTGGAATAGAGGGGAAGCAGAGCTGTTCTTGTGCATGTGAAAACAAAGCAGTCAGGGAAGAGGCCATGTAACCAGTGATGGCCAGTTCGCCCGCGAACACATGCGGGCTGCCATCTTAAATCACAAGTTCGGCGAGGCACAGGTGACAAATGCGGTCACCGGGAGCAGGCAGTTCTGAGAACAGCCCGATGAAGGCCCCCGTGGCTGTTCTCGGAACAGCCTGCTCCCGCTGACCGCATTTGTTTCAGACCGGCTCGCGGCGCAGGCACAGGTAAGGACTTACCTGTGCCTCGCCGGACTTGTGATTTAAGATGGCAGCCCGCATGTGTTCGCGGGCGAACCCGGCGAACTGGACATCACTGCATGTGACCAGTGGTGACGGAACGCCCACAGAGCCTGAACTGAGAAGAGTGAAGTGCTTGAAAACCAGGTACGAGCATTGCTGAGTGTATAAGAAGTGAAGTTGAAGCCAAAAAAACAAGTGCATTTTTAATTTCTTATGCATTTTAGTAAGATATGAGTCTATTGGCCTTTCCTTGCACAAAGGTTTGCATAGCCTTTAAATTTATTTGGTCTTAAGAAGAGGCGACTAAAGAGGGAACATGATTAAATTTTATAAATATATAAATGGCCCATACAAACAATATGGTAAAAAACTGCTGTTCCATGTAAAATCCCCTCAAAAGATAAGGGGGCACTGCCTCCGTCTAGAGAAAAAGGTTTATTCTCCAGAGGTGACAAGGCTTCTTTACTATAAGAGCTGTCAATCTGTGGAATAGTTTACCTCAGGACGTGGTCACAGCAGTGACCATGGACAGTTTTACAAACGGCTTACTTAGATTATTTTTTAGAACGAATTAACATTATTACTCATATAAATGTGTAGAAATCTGGTTCTCTTTCTCCTTCTCTTAATTCCCATCACTTGGTTCAACTTGATGGAGTTATGTCTTTTTCAACGGTACTATTCAACTACTAACTATGTAACTGTAACGGTCACGTCCACACACACACAGGGGGAAGGGTAGTGACCACTGCGCTCCACCCTCACCCCTGGCCCTGCCTACTTGCCTCACGAGTCCTGATGACAGGGGACAACTGGAGGGCAATCCCTAACTTAGGATATGTGCAGGGAAGACAGACAAGACAAAATACGGAACATGAACGGACCGGGTGAGAACCAAGAGAGCTACGCAGTACAACGGATTAAGCAAAGAATGGTCAGGAGAAGCCGGGGTCAAATACCAGGAGAGTAGCGAAGTACAAGAGGAGTCCTAAGAGAGTAGTCAGGTGGGAGCCGAGGTCACAATACCAGGATGTATGCGCAGTACAGGAGGAGCAGGCAGAGGATCGTCAGGGAACAGGATCAGGTAAATATTCAGTAGTCCAACAAATAGCCAGGAGCCTAGAAATTAACAGGCAACCTGTAGCCAGCAGGCTGCCTGTATTTATAGTGGGGAGTGAGGGTCATGTGATGTGGCCAGCATCACATGACCGACAGACCAACCAGTCGAGCACCGAGTGATCAGCTCGGCGCTCAAGGCAGACTAGGAGCAGGGAGCCACCCAGCTAGTAAAGCCGCCCTGGGAATGAGGTCAAACATAGAACCTCATTCCAAAAGCTAAGCAACAGTTCTGCGGGCAATGGGGGACCGAGTGCACCTTTGGAACCCCGTGACAGTACCCCCCCTTTTACGAGGGGCCACCGGACCCAAGACTTCAGGCGATGGCTTTTCAGGGTGTTCTAAATGAAAATTACGAACCAGTCTAGGAGCATGAACCTCCCTGGCAGGTACCCAAGATCTCTCTTCAGGTCCATACCCCTTCCAGTGAATCAGATACTGCAAGGAGTTACGCACCTTCCTGACATCCACTATTTTAGACACGACATACTCGACAGCATCATTAACAAGAACCGGCGGAGGCGAGGCTTTCGATGGTACTACCGGTTCAAAATATTTTTTAAGTAGAGATTTATGGAACACATTATGAATGTGGAATGACTCGGGCAGCTCCAACCTAAATGATACCGGGTTAATCACCTCCGTGATCTTATATGGACCAATAAAACGAGGAGCAAATTTTCTAGAAGCTACCTTGAGAGATAGATTCTTGGAGGACAACCATACTTTATCCCCAACCTGAAAGTTCACCCCCCTTGAACGTCTCCTATCTGCCTTGAGTTTTTGAGAACTTTGAGCCTTTTCTAGGTTCGATTGAACCCGGGCCCAAACTGTGCACAGTTCGGAAAAGAGTTTATCAGCTTCAGGGTTAGAGGAGGAGACGGACGACCCAGAATGAAAACGGGGATGAAAACCATGGTTACAAAAGAAAGGGGAGACCCCAGCAGAAGAATTGACACGGTTATTCAGAGCAAATTCAGCCAACGGAAGGAATTTGACCCATAATTGCTGGTCATCAGCAACATACAACCTCAGGAATTGTTCCACAGACTGATTAAGGCGTTCAGTCTGCCCATTACTCTCAGGATGGTAGGCGGAAGAAAAAGACAACGAAATTTTACATCTTTGACAGAAGGCCCTCCAGAATTTGGACACAAACTGCACACCCCTGTCCGAAACAATATTTTCCGGGATGCCATGTAAACGAACAACCTCTCTCACAAAAATAGACGCCAGGGTTTTAGCATTCGGAAGTTTAGACAGGGGAATGAAATGAACCATCTTGCTAAACCTATCGACCACTACCCAAACCACAGTCTTACCCTTAGGTCAGTTATAAAGTCCATCGAGATATGGGACCAGGGTCTACTGGGAATGGGTAGGGGTCGTAGGCTACCAGCAGGGCGAGTCCTAGGTGTCTTAGACCTGGCACAAACCTCACAGGCTGACACGTAGGACTTGACATCCCTGGTCAGAGTGGGCCACCAATAAGATCTAGAAACCAGATCCTTAGTGCCCTCAATACCCGGATGTCCACAAAAGGCAGAATCGTGACACTCACCCAACAGCTAGAGACGAAATTGTACGGGAACAAACAACTTATCTGTTGGGGTGGATGCCGGTGCCAGATGTTGTTCAGCCTTAATGCGAGCTGAGATATCCTGGGTTAGAGCCGCTAAGAAGATGTTTGCTGGTAGGATGGATTCAGGCGGCGTCTCAGTGGGTTGAAAAGCATGGAAGCTCCGAGATAATGCGTCTGCCTTCACATTTTTACTTCCCGGCCTGAACGTAATGGAGAAATCAAAACGGGTAAAAAACAGAGCCCATCGGGCTTGTCGGGGATTCAACCTCTTAGCGGACTCGAGAAACATTAGGTTTTTATGGTCAGTGACAACAGTTACTCGATGCCTTGCCCCCTCCAAAAAATGTCTCCACTCCTCAAATGCCCATTTAATGGCCAACAGCTCCCTATTCCCTATGTCGTAGTTTCTCTCCGTGGGAGAGAATTTCCTAGAGAAGAAGGCACACGGTCTCAGGTTAGTGAGGCTAGCAGGACCTTGTGAAAGGACTGCTCCTGCGCCGTCCTCGGACGCATCCACCTCCACAATAAAGGGTCTCTCCTGATCAGGCTGGATCAGAATGGGAGCGCTACTAAATGCCTTTTTTAATGTTTCAAATGAAGAAATGGCCTTGGTAGACCAATTCTCCAAATCCGCCCCTTTCTTAGTAAGGTCGGTCAATGGCTTAGCAATTACAGAAAAATTCATGATAAATTTACGGTAGTAATTAGAGAAAACCAAAAACCGTTGTAAAGCCTTTAAGGATGAAGGCCTTACCCATTCCTTAATTGCTAAAACCTTACCAGGATCCATCTTAAAGGCATGAGGAGTCAAAACATGCCCTAGAAACAGTATCTCCTGTACACCAAAGACACATTTCTCTTGCTTAGCGGATAGCTGGTTCTCCCTCAACACCTCTAATACTTGTTTGACATGGGACACATGAGATTCGAAATCAGGAGAGAATATCAAAATGTCGTCAAGATAGACAATAATAAATTTACCTAAGAACTCCCTAAGAATATCGTTCATTAAGTTTTGGAACACAGCTGGGGCATTGCTGAGTCCAAAAGGCATCACCTGATATTCAAAGTGTCCTATCGGAGTATTGAACGCTGTCTTCCATTCGTCTCCCTCCTTGATTCGGATTAGATTGTATGCCCCTTTCAGGTCAATCTTGGAAAACCAGGTTGCCCCCAAAACCTGGTTAAATAAATCCGGAATCAATGGGAGACAGTATCTATTTTGGACAGTGATTTTATTTAATCTCCGGTAATCAATACAAGGCCTAAGACCACCATCCTTCTTTTTAACAAAGAAAAACCCTGCTCCCATAGGAGAGACTGAAGGTCTAATATGCCCTTTAGCAAGGCTCTCCTTAATATAATCCTCCATAGCCTTGCGTTCGGGCCCTGAAAGATTATAAATTCGACCTTTAGGAAATTCGGCATCCTCAATTAGCTCTATGGCGCAATCATAAGGTCTATGGGGGGGTAGAACCTCTGGAGTAAGGGACGAGAACACATCAGAATATTCCTTAATAACAGAGGGTAATGTATTAGACCTTACTGAAACCCCAGCCTGGACCACGGACAAGCATGAGTCACACTTAGGTCCCCATTTCACCAACTCTCCTTTGGACCAATCAATTGTGGGGTTATGTAAACGGAGCCAAGGCAACCCTAATACCACCTCAACCGGTAGGTTCTCCAGGACTAGAAGAGAACATCTCTCAGAGTGGCACACACCCACGGACAGAGAAATTTCAGAGGTACATGACCTCACCGTACCACCAATCGGGGGAGTAGCATCAATAGCCATGACATGGATAGGTGTAGGTAAAGCAAACATTGGAATACCCAATTTACAAGCAAACTCAAAGTCAATAAAACTGGCCGCTGAACCGGAGTCAATAAAGGCCTTACCCGGCCACTTATTAACCCCCAGAGAAATTGTTATGGGTACCAAAAGCTTACCTTTAGAAAAATCAGGGTGTACCTGGTCTTTAGGTTGTCTTGCTTTAGAAGACTTGTCAGAGAGGTCCCTCTTAGGACACTTGTTGATCCAATGGCCAGGATCTCCACAGTAGAAGCACTCTCCGCGTCTGCGACGAAGATTACCCCGGGTCATGCCAACCTGCATGGGTTCCTCGGTGGAGACCTCAGTGTTGTCCCTGGAAAAGGCCTCTGGCTGGACCACCATCTGAGAACTGAACTGTCGTTCTTGTCGTCTCTCTCTAACTCGTCTGTCAAGTCGGACAACTAGGGTCATCATCTCCTCTAAGGTCTCAGGAATTTGGTAATTGACCAATAGATCTTTTAAATTATCAGATAGACCAGACCTAAACTGACTCTTCAGGGCTGGTTCATTCCATCCTGAGGGGACACACCACCGTCTGAATTGGGTGCAATACTCCTCCGCAGGGAGATGGCCCTGAACCAGTGCCCTAAGAGCTGTCTCGGCTACCAGGGCCCTGTCTGGTTCGTCATAGAGGGTACCCAGGGCCTGAAAAAACCCCTCCACAGAAGTTAGACAACTGGCCCCAGGAGGTAACGAAAATGCCCAGTCCTGGGGATTACCCTGTAGTAGAGAAATGATAATCCCCATGCGTTGGCTCTCGGGACCGGAGGACACGGGGCGCAAACGGAAGTAGAGTTTGCAATTCTCCTTAAAGGAGAGAAACCTCTTCCGGTCTCCAGAAAAGGGTTCTGGGAGCTTGATCTGGGGTTCAAAATATGGACTGGAGGACAGAGGAGTGGAAGAACCTTGCCCTAACTCACAAGAACGGAGTTTCTCTCCTAGCTCCTGCACCCTCTGTGTCAAGTTAGAGACATGGTCAGTCAGGGTAGTAAGAGGATTCATGATACAGTGGTTATTGGGCCTGTTAATCTGTAACGGTCACGTCCACACACACACAGGGGGAAGGGTAGTGACCACTGCGCTCCACCCTCACCCCTGGCCCTGCCTACTTGCCTCACGAGTCCTGATGACAGGGGACAACTGGACGGCAATCCCTAACTTAGGATATGTGCAGGGAAGACAGACAAGACAAAATACGGAACATGAAAGGACCGGGTGAGAACCAAGAGAGCTACGCAGTACAACGGATTAAGCAAAGAATGGTCAGGAGAAGCCGGGGTCAAATACCAGGAGAGTAGCGAAGTACAAGAGGAGTCCTAAGAGAGTAGTCAGGTGGGAGCCGAGGTCACAATACCAGGATGTATGCGCAGTACAGGAGGAGCAGGCAGAGGATCGTCAGGGAACAGGATCAGGTAAATATTCAGTAGTCCAACAAATAGCCAGGAGCCTAGAAATTAACAGGCAACCTGTAGCCAGCAGGCTGCCTGTATTTATAGTGGGGAGTGAGGGTCATGTGACGTGGCCAGCATCACATGACCGACAGACCAACCAGTCGAGCACCGAGTGATCAGCTCGGCGCTCAAGGCAGACTAGGAGCAGGGAGCCACCCAGCTAGTAAAGCCGCCCTGGGAATGAGGTCAAACATAGAACCTCATTCCAAAAGCTAAGCAACAGTTCTGCGGGCAATGGGGGACCGAGTGCACCTTCGGAACCCCGTGACAGTAACCCAATCACAAATATATTATTACTTCTATACAGGCCATTCACTGAGCCTTCAAGATCAAGATATTGTTATTTGTTGGGAGTCGGTGTGGAACCACTGTGTAAACCAATAGATTTGGCTTTAAGTTAAGCCTAAGGCCACAGGGATCAGAGGCACCAGTGCAGAGAACCGAGGAGGTAAGGAAAAATTGTAGTCAGGGAGAGGCAGAGACCAGTGCAGGCAGAGTACAAGCAGTATATTAAATGGTCTGAGGTCAGGGAAAACAGTGAAGAGTCAATACGGAGGTCAGGCAGCGGAGGGTCAGAATTCAGTAAACGGCAAAGAGTTGCTACATGGGAAGACAACGGAATACAACACACCTTTGAAGAAACTTAAGCTAAGGAACCTGTTGCTCTAGCACAACCCCACAGGAGAAGGGGGATAAATTACCCCATGACTGCCATACATTAGCTGGTGAAGATTAGGGTAAATACACACGGGCCCTTAAAGGCCATCTACATATGTTTGCCCGTCACTTGTGTCAGCCTCACCTGTCTTTTGCACGCACGCCGGACCGCTCACAACATGTGCCTCCACCCAACTGTCATCATTGATAGTTGCACGCCTAAAGAAGTCTGCAGCAGACTTCTCCTCCAAGTCAGGGATGACCTTTAACTGCTCTCACAAAGCTCATCATCGCTGAAAAGAGCAGCAGAGGCGGAGGCTTTTATTACTTGGATAGCAGAAGTAGCAGCAAAAGCAAGAGGCAAGTTCAGGACAGGTAAGGGCATAGAGGCAGACCCTAGGACATGACAACTAAGCGTTGTGTCAGAGGAACCTACCGATTCCTGGCTGTGTGCATCTGTTGTAACGTGTGATGATTGTGAAGAGCGAATCAACCATTCCAGTACAGCTGGATTGTTGGTCAAAACATGACCACTGGATGACAGTGGCATCTCTAGCCTGTTGCTGCAGCTGCTACCATGCCCCTTCTTCTGCTGCTACTTGTGCCAGCTACAGCACCTTTTTTCGCCACTACCCATTACTTTGGATGGCCCAGGCAACTGTCTGTTGGCCATAGTGTATAACAACTGTATCGCTAACAGAACGGATTCGTTTTGAATGTTAGAGCACTGCAGAGTGATGCACACAACGATATATTAGACCTGCCTTTAATACTGATGCACAGTAACTGTTTCACTAACAGAACGGATTAGCTATGAATGTCGGTGCACTGCACAGTGATGCACATTCTTCCTGCAGTCTCCTTGTACTCTCTATTAACAGTTTGCACTTTGCGGCAACACTTTCCTTAGTGCATGAGCGTCTTGTCACGTCTCTCACTATGCTCCGCTCACAGGACAATGGCGGCGACTGCTTGGCATCAGGGCTTATACAGGGAGTGCAGAATTATTAGGCAAGTTGTATTTTTGAGGATTAATTTTATTATTGAACAACAACCATGTTCTCAATGAACCCAAAAAACTCATTAATATCAAAGCTGAATATTTTTGGAAGTAGTTTTTAGTTTGTTTTTAGTTTTAGCTATTTTAGGGGGATATCTGTGTGTGCAGGTGACTATAACTGTGCATAATTATTAGGCAACTTAACAAAAAACAAATATATACCCATTTAAATTATTTATTTTTACCAGTGAAACCAATATAACATCTCAACATTCACAAATATACATTTCTGACATTCAAAAACAAGACAAAAACAAATCAGTGACCAATATAGCCACCTTTCTTTGCAAGGATACTCAAAAGCCTGCCATCCATGGATTCTGTCAGTGTTTTGATCTGTTCACCATCAACATTGTGTGCAGCAGCAACCACAGCCTCCCAGACACTGTTCAGAGAGGTGTACTGTTTTCCCTCCTTGTAAATCTCACATTTGATGATGGACCACAGGTTCTCAATGGGGTTCAGATCAGGTGAACAAGGAGGCCATGTCATTAGATTTTCTTCTTTTATACCCTTTGTTGCCAGCCACGCTGTGGAGTACTTGGACGCGTGTGATGGAGCATTGTCCTGCATGAAAATCATGTTTTTCTTGAAGGATGCAGACTTCTTCCTGTACCACTGCTTGAAGAAGGTGTCTTCCAGAAACTGGCAGTAGGACTGGGAGTTGAGCTTGACTCCATCCTCAACCCGAAAAGGCCCCACAAGCTCATCTTTGATGATACCAGCCCAAACCAGTACTCCACCTCCACCTTGCTGGCGTCTGAGTCGGACTGGAGCTCTCTGCCCTTTACCAATCCAGCCACGGGCCCATCCATCTGGCCCATCAAGACTCACTCTCATTTCATCAGTCCATAAAACCTTAGAAAAATCAGTCTTGAGATATTTCTTGGCCCAGTCTTGACGTTTCAGCTTGTGTGTCTTGTTCAGTGGTGGTCGTCTTTCAGCCTTTCTTACCTTGGCCATGTCTGTGAGTATTGCACACATTGTGCTTTTGGGCACTCCAGTGATGTTGCAGCTCTGAAATATGGCCAAACTGGTGGCAAGTGGCATCTTGGCAGCTGCACGCTTGAATTTTCTCAGTTCATGGGCAGTTATTTTGCGCCTTGGTTTTTCCACACGCATCTTGTGACCCTGTTGACTATTTTGAATGAAACGATTGATTGTTCGATGATCACGCTTCAGAAGCTTTGCAATTTTAAGAGTGCTGCATCCCTCTGCAAGATATCTCACTATTTTTGACTTTTCTGAGCCTGTCAAGTCCTTCTTTTGACCCATTTTGCCAAAGGAAAGGAAGTTGCCTAATAATTATGCACACCTAATATAGGGTGTTGATGTCATTAGACCACACCCCTTCTCATTACAGAGATGCACATCACCTAATATGCCTAATTGGTAGTAGGCTTTCGAGCCTTTACAGCTTGGAGTAAGACAACATGCATAAAGAGGATGATGCGGTCAAAATACTCATTTGCCTAATAATTCTGCACGCAGTGTAGGGCTCTGCCTCTATGTGATATCACAGGGGGATTGCTACCTGCGGATTGGCTGTCTGCACGGCATTATGGTTGATGTCACGTTCCTGGGCTTCTCTCCTCCACACTTACTTTCACTTTCTAACAAGTGCAGCCAACATTTTAGGAAAAATGAATCGTTATCACGAAGCACAAGGAAATTCGGATTAGTTTAGAATCAAAGTTTTCCTAAACTGGGGATCGAATTTTGCTTTGAATAGTTTGCTTCGCTCAACGCTAGTCAGGAGGGTTTAGGGTTGAGCGATATACCGGTATCCACGATATACCGCTATATAAAAAAATTGTGATATGGCGATATCACCGTTTCCCAATAACCGCAGTATTTAATGACGTCATAGAAGCGGTCACATGTGTGCTGACCGCTTCTAAAATGTCCGCTTTCTGCCACCTGCTTACGTTCCCCGGTCACTGGCCTCTGCCTCCTGCATTACTACTAGCGCGCGGAGGGCTGAACATGGCTGCAGGGGCGAGCAGGCTTAACCTGTCATAAACTTCCGCACAAGTCTGGTGCTTCGCAGCAGCCGCCTTTCACCTTGCTCTGCTCCACCTCCGCCGCCTCTCGTCTTGCTCTGCTGCTCCTCCACCTCTCGTCTTGCTCTGCTTCTCCTCCGCCGCCGCCTCGCTCTGCTCCTCCTCCGCCTCGCTCTGCATTTACTCCGCATTGCGTCTTGCTCTGCTCCTCCTCCTCTTGTCAGTGCAGTAGTTTGAGTGACATATGACTAGAACTCGGTGGGACCTAACAAATAGACTTTTCTCTAACCCGTGGGGCACCTAACATATAAAGCAATAAGTGATCTTGCCTTGCTGCCATCTGCTGCAACATTACCAAGACTTTGTAGAAACTTTGTAATATGTGTCACCAACACATGTGTCTTCACTCCAGTGTTACAGGTTGTCCACCTGTGATGTGATACGCATATAAATAGAGATGTCACTGTGTACATACATAAAGTGTATATCTGTATATATCGTGTGTACTGGGCTCCGGTAGACTGATGGTTTACATTGTTGGTGTTTTCTGTGTTTTCAGCTGCGTCGCCCTTTGTGGCCAACAGCCCAATACTGACTGCTAACATAATCCCGCACCATACAGTATAACGTCTTTTTATGGCCCACCACCCCATACAGTAAAACATCTCGTTGTGGCCCACCACCCCATACAGTATAACGTCTCCTTGTGGCTACCCTATACAGTATAGCGTCTCCTTGTGGCTGCCCCATACAGTAAAACGTCTCCTTGTGGCTGCCCCAGTGCCCCATACAGTATGTTTCCTTGTGGCTGCCCCATACAGAATAACATCTCCTTGTGGCTACCCCAGTGCTCCATACAGTATAATGTCTCCTTGTGGCTGCCGCAGTGCCCCATACAGTATAACGTCTCCTTGTGGCTTCCCCCATACAGTATAACGTCTCCTTGTGGCTGCCCCATACAGTATAATGTCTCCTTGTGGCTGCCCCAGTGCCCCATACAGTATAATGTATCCTTATGGTTGCCCCATACAGTATAATGTCTCCTTGTGGCTTCCCCCATACAGTATAACATCTCCTTGTGGCTGCCCCATACAGGAAAATGTCTCCTTGTGGCTGCCCCCATACAGTATAACATCTCCTTGTGGCTGCCCCCATACAGTATAACGTCTCCTTGTGGCTGCCTCATACAGTATAACGTCTCCTTGTGGCTGATTCATAAAGTATAACGTCTCCTTCTGGCTGCCCCCATACAGTACAACGTCTTATTGTGGCTGCCTCCATACAGTATAACGTCTCCTTCTGGCTGCCCCATACAGTATAATGTCTCCTTGTGGCTGCCCCCATACAGTATAACGTCTCCTTGTGGCTGCACCCATACAGTATAATGTCTCCTTGTAGCTGCCCCATACAGTATAACGTCTCCTTGTGGCCCCAAGTGTTTTTTTCTTCTAAATGGGTATTTAACACGATATACAGTTGCAAGAAAAAGTATTTGAACCCTTTGGAATGATATGGATTTCTGCACAAATTGGTCATAAAATGTGATCTGATCTTCATCTAAGTCACAACAATAGACAATCACAGTCTGCTTAAACTAATAACGCACAAAGAATGAAATGTTACCATGTTTTTATTGAAAACACCATGTAAACATTCACACTGCCGGTGGAAAAAGGATGTGAACCCTTGGATTTAATAACTGGTTGAACCTCCTTTGGCGGCAATAACTTCAACCAAACGTTTCCTGTAGTTGCAGATCAGACGTGCACAACGGTCAGGAGTAATTCTTGACCATTCCTCTTTACAGAACTGTTTCAGTTCAGCAATATTCTTGGGATGTCTGGTGTGAACCACTTTCTTGAGGTCATGCCACAGCACCTCAATTGGGTTGAGGTCAGGACTCTGACTGGGCCACTCCAGAAGGCGTATTTTCTTCTGTTTAAGCCATTCTGTTGTTGATTTACTTCTATGCTTTGGGTCATTGTCCTGTTGCAACACCCATCTTCTGTTGAGCTTCAGCTGGTGGACAGATGGCCTTAAGTTCTCCTGCAAAATGTCTTGATAAACTTGGGAATTCATTTTTCCTTCAATGATAGCAATCCGTCCAGGCCTTGACACAGCAAAGCAGCCCCAAACCATGATGCCCCCACCACCATACTTCACAGTTGGGATGAGTTTTTGATGTTGGTGTGCTGTGCCTTTTTTCTCCACACATAGTGTTGTGTGTTTCTTCCAAACAACTCAACTTTGGCTTCATCTGTCCACAGAATATTTTGTCAGTACTGCTGTGGAACATCCAGGTGCTCTTATGCAAACTGTAAACGTGCAGCAATGTTTTTTTTGGACAGCAGTGGCTTCCTCTGTGGTATCCTCCCATGAAATCCATTCTTATTTAGTGTTTTACGTAGATTCGCTAACAGGGATGTTAGCATATGCCAGAGACTTTTGTAAGTCTTTAGCGGACACTCTAGGATTCTTCTTCACCTCATTAAGCAGTCTGCGCTGTGCTCTTGCAGTCAACTTTACAGGGCGGCCACTCTTAGGGTGAGTAGCAGCAGTGCTGAACTTTCTCCATTTATAGACAATTTGTCTTACCGTGGACTGATGAACAGCAAGGCTTTTGGAGATACTTTTATAACCCTTTCCAGCTTTATGCAAGTCAACAATTCTTAATCGTAGGTCTTTTGAGAGCTCTTTTGTGCGAGGCATCATTCACATCATGCAATGCTTCTTGTGAAAAGCAAACCTAGAACTGGTGTGTGTTTTTTATAGGGCAGGGCAGCTGTAACCAACACCTCCAATCTCATCTCATTGATTGCACTCCAGTTGGCTGACACCTCACTCCAATTAGCTCTTGGAGATGTCATTAGTCTAGGGGTTCACATACTTTTTCCACCTGCACTGTGAATGTTTATATGGTGTGTTCAATAAAAACATGGTAACAATTAATTCTTTGCGTGTTATTAGTTTAATCAGACTGTGATTGTCTATTGTTGTGACTTAGATGAAGATCAGATCCCATTTTATGACCAATTTGTGCAGAAATCCATAGCATTCCAAAGGGTTCACATACTTTTTCTTGCAACTGTACAGTGGCGGAAATAATTATTTGACCCCTCACTGATTTTGTAAGTTTGTCCAATGACAAAGAAATGAAAAGTCTCAGAACAGTATCATTTCAATGGTAGGTTTATTGTAACAGTGGCAGATAGCACATCAAAAGGAAAATCGAAAAAATAACTTTAAATAAAAGATAGCAACTGATTTGCATTTCATTGAGTGAAATAAGTATTTGAACCCTCTAACAAAAAAAGACTTAATACTTGGTGGAAAAACCCTTGTTTGCAAGCACAGAGGTCAAACGTTTCTTGTAATTGATGACCAAGTTTGCGCACATTTTAGGAGGAATGTTGGTCCACTCCTCTTTGCAGATCATCTCTAAATCCCTAAGGTTTCGAGGCTGTCTCTGTGCAACTCTGAGCTTGAGCTCCCTCCATAGGTTTTCGATTGGATTAAGGTCCGGAGACTGACTAGGCCACTCCATGACCTTAATGTGCTTCTTCTTGAGCCACTCCTTTGTTGCCTTTGCTGTATGTTTTGGGTCATTGTCGTGCTGGAACACCCATCCACGACCCATTTTCAGTTTCCTGGCAGAGGGAAGGAGGTTGTCGCTCAGGATTTCACGATACATGGCTCCGTCCATTTTCCCGTTTATGCGAATAAGTTGTCCTGTGCCCTTAGCAGAAAAACACCCCCAAAGCAAAATGTTTCCACCCCCATGCTTGACGGTGGGGACGGTGTTTTGGGGGTCATAGGCAGCATTTTTCTTCCTCCAAACACAGCGAGTTGAGTTAATGCCAAAGAGCTCTATTTTGGTCTCATCAGACCACAGCACCTTCTCCCAGTCACTCTCTGAATCATTCAGGTGTTCATTGGCAAACTTCAGACGGGCCTGCACATGTGCCTTCCTGAGCAGGGGGACCTTGCGAGCCCTGCAGGATTTTAATCCATTGCGGTGTAATGTGTTTCCAATGGTTTTCTTGGTGACTGTGGTCCCTGCTAATTTGAGGTCATTAACTAACTCCTCCCGTGTAGTTCTAGGATGCTTTTTCACCTTTCTCAGAACCATTGACACCCCACGAGGTGAGATCTTGCGTGGAGCCCCAGAGCGAGGTCGATTGATGGTCATTTTGTGCTCCTTCCATTTTCGAACAATCGCACCAACAGTTGTCACCTTCTCTCCCAGCTTCTTGCTAATGGTTTTGTAGCCCATTCCAGCCTTGTGCAGGTCTACAATTTTGTCTCTGACATCCTTGGACAGCTCTTTGGTCTTTCCCATGTTGGAGAGTTTGGAGTCTGCTTGATTGATTGATTCTGTGGACAGGTGTCTTTTATACAGGTGACTAGTTAAGACAGGTGTCCTTAATGAGGGTGACTAATTGAGTAGAAGTGTCTAACCACTCTGTGGGAGCCAGAACTCTTAATGGTTGGTAGGGGTTCAAATACTTATTTCACTCAATGAAATGCAAATCAGTTGCTATCTTTTATTTAAAGTTATTTTTTCGATTTTCCTTTTGATGTGCTATCTGCCACTGTTACAATAAACCTACCATTGAAATGATACTGTTCTGAGACTTTTCATTTCTTTGTCATTGGACAAACTTACAAAATCAGTGAGGGGTCAAATAATTATTTCCGCCACTGTATATCATTATTGCGATAAATTTCTTAATATCGTTATTGTGGGAATATTTAATGAATAAATACAATACTTAATCGGGTTGTTAATTCTGTGGGTGACTTATAGTAATTTTTTGGGTTGCAAAACACCTCCTTTGCATCCGTCACAGTGCAATAGTATAGTTAATCTCTGTTAATTCTGCGGGTGACATAAACCCATTTTTGGGGCGCAAACCATTTCCTTTGCATCCGTGACACCGAAATAGAATAGTTAATTAGTCTGTTAATTCTGTGGGTGACATAAACCCATTTTTTGGGTTGAAAAACACCTCCTTTGCATCCGTGAAACTGAAATAGAATAGTTAATCAGTCTGTTAATTCTGTGGGTGACATAAACCCATTTTTTTGGGGTACAAAACACCTCCTTTGCATCTGTCACACTGTAATAGTATAGTTAATCTCTGTTAATTCTGTGGGTGACAAAAACCCATTTTTGGGGTGCAAAACATTTCCTTTGCATCCATGACACAGACATAGAATAGTTAATCCGCCTGTTAATTCTGTGGGTGACATAAACCCATTTTTTGGAGGTGCAAAACACCTCCTTTGCATCCATGACACTGAAATAGAATAGTTAATCAGTCTGGTTATTCTGTTGGTGACATAAACCCTTTTTTTGGGACGCAAAACACCTCCTTTGCATCTGTGACAAAGAAAAAAATAAAAATAAATGAAACTGAAAAACAGTGTTGGCTACCTCCTCCGCCTCCTCTTGCACCTATACCGTCATGTCCACTTCCCCCTCCACTCGGACCTCCATACCCTGGTTCAAGATTATTATTTGTTATATTGGCAGAGTAGAGAAGTATACCAAGCGCACCCCAAAAAATGGCTATAGATCACTCACAGAATTAACAGACAAATAAAAACATAAGTAAAGAAAAATAATTAAAGAAAAAAAAACAACAAAAAACAATGTTGGAAAGCTCCTCCACCCCTTCCACCTACACCACCATGTCCACCACCTCCTCATCCTCTTATTCCACTTGGACTGCCACCTCAAAATTATTATTTTTTCTATTCTATGTTATTTTTAGAGATGAGCGAATCGAAGTTGACAAAGTGGAATTCGATCCGAATTTCAGGAAAAATTTGATTGGCATCGAATATGAATTTACTCACGCTTCGCGGCAACTAGGGATGAGCGAATAGACTTCGGATGAAACATCTGAAGTCGATTCGCATAAAACTTTGTTCCAATACTGTACGGAACAGGAGCTCCGTACAGTATTATAATGTATTGGCTCCGATGAGCCAAAGTTATTGCTTTGCGAAGTCTAGCAAGACTTCAGGTAATAACTTCATAAATTAATTTGTACTGTAAAAAAACATCTCCCCAACTCGTGATGTCACAGCCCTATAAATACACTCAGCCATTTTGGATTCTGCCATTTTCCATTGTGCTTAGTGCAGGGAGAGATGTTATCAGGCTCTAGGGACAGTGTTATAAAATACTTTATTGTGCTGAAAAAATTATTTACAAGTTCAGGGAAAGATTATTCTAGGTGTAGGGAAAGCATAGGGAGGCATCTTCAACACTATAAAAGGAAAACAGGGCGCAATAGGAGAGTGTACAGTCTGGGTAATAGGAGCGATTCTATTACACCTTGCTGCACTTATTGGGGATCCAAATTGCTATTATACTGCTGCTTTTAGGTTTGCAGTAGATGATACCTCTGTAATTCCAGCAAACCTTGTTTGTTATTGGGGTGCAAGGGTGTATTTATAGGAAATATACGTACATCATATTAACCATTCTGTGGTGCATTTAAATTGTTCTACAGTTTTCTTTTAAGGTGTAAAAAGGACATATTATTTGCCGTTCTGCAGTGCAGTTAAATTGTACTTTAGCCTTTTTTGGGGTGTATAAGTGTAAAAAAAGTTTGTGTTGACGTTACTGATTAATTTGCCCTTCCTCTGATCCGTCAGAACAATAACCCACAAAATACGGATCCTGTCTGTGGAGCATACTGCTTCACTCATTCAGCATTTACTCAATAACACATCAGTATTGCTAATACAAAAAAAAAAACAGGAGTGGAACTAAAACACAGATGACACTTGAGTGGAATATTTGCATGTCGTGTGTTTTGTACCCACTCCCGCTTTTGGCTACCAAATCATAAGCCAATTCTGATGGGACTATGTAGGTCTTACAGCTGCTACACAGACAGGATCCGTTGTGCGTCTCATTTTTCCTTCCTTCTGACAGATCAGAAGAAAGGTAAAATAAATGATGATGTCAGCCAGGCCAAAAGGCAAAATAGTGGCCCAGTCATGAAGTGGGGAGAGTGTGAACAGCATGAAAAGACCACAGAGTGTGGAGGTGGCGGCAGCAGCAGCATCAGGAGGAGGCCACAGAGTGGCACAATGACAGATTCTGGAGTTGGCAGCAGCATGAGGAGACCGCAGAGTGCCCCAATGACAGAGTGAGAAGGTTGCGGCAGCAGCAGCATCAGGAGGAGGCCACAGAGTGGCACAATGACATAGTGTGGAGATGGCAGTAGTAGCAGCAGCATCAGGATACCACAGAGTGGCAAGGTGACATAGTGTGGAGATGGCAGCAGCAGCTGCATCAGGAGACCACAAAGTGACCCGGTGACAGAGTGGGGCAGTGGGTGGCAATACTAGTACCCGCTGACGAAGGTGGGTGAAAGAAGGAGCAATTGGCATCAGATGTGTGGCATCAGGTGGGCTGCAGCATCAGAGTAGTAGCTGAGGCAGGTAGTCAGAAGAAATCGGTCTCTTTGATCAAAGTGTTGGTATGGCACCATGGATGATCTAGTCTGATGCATCAGGAATTGGTGGTTGGAAATCCTGGCTGATCCAAGCCTGATTCATCTTGACAAAGGTCAGTCTCTCCACATTTTGGTTGGACAGGCGAGTTCTCCTTGGGGTAACTATGGCCCCCGCCGCACTAAACACCTGCTCTGATACCACACTACTGGCCGGGCAGGACAGCTTTTCCAGGGCAAACTCTAGTTGCGGCCACAAATCTAGTTTAGCTGCCCAGTAGTCCAGCGGATCTTCAATGTGGGTTGGCAGGGTGCTGTCCAAGTATGGCCACCACCTGCTTGTTCGGGTCTACCTGCTGCTGCTGGTGAGTAGTTTCTTCACTATGCGGGTGAAGAAAGCTACTCATCAGCGACTGTATACTCAGGCTGCTGATAGAGCTGGTACTGCTTCTGCCACCCCACACCTCCCCAGCAGCCATAGCAGTGGAATGTGAGCGCAAAGGGCCCCCCCGTTCAGACCTGCGAGAGGATGGACGATGGCGCAGATAGGCAGCGGCAAACTGACTACATAGAATGTCTCTGTAGTAGTTCAGTTTGTCCTCCCTCTCAGTTGGTGTAAAAAAGGTCCCCATTCTGGACCGGTAGCGAGAGTCCAACAATGTGGAGAGCCAGAAGTCATCCCTCTGCCAAATGGTGACAATTCGGCTGTCACTACGCAAGCAAGTGAGCATGCATCAGGCCATTTGTGCAAGTGACTCCGGGGGGACTCCCTGCCTCCATCTCCACTGCATACTGCCACGGTGTGTCTGGGTCCTCTGTCTCGTCTTCCTCATGACCCTGTAGCTCCTCTGGCTGCTCCTGCTCCTCCTCTCCTGTCAGCTGAGTAGAAAAAACATCCATTTGGCTACACATTGCCTGTGCTCCAATGTCCTCCTCCCCCTCCTCCAGTTCAGCCCCCACAGGGCTCATGTGGCCTTGAGATCTGGGCGCCAGATCTCCAGTCCTCTGACCAGCCATTGTTACCACCATCTATTTCAGGACATGAAGCAGTGGAATGACGTTGTGCATCCCGTAGTCCTGGCGACTGACAAATAATGTGGCGACCTCAAAAGGCCTGAGCAAATGGCAGGTATCACGTATGAGCTGCCACTGGCTAACATCGAAGTTACACAGGTACTCCTATCCGCTTGCAGCATTAAGAAATCGTTTTGGCCTTTCTCTGTTCGTATAGTCGGTACAACATATGGAGGGTGGAATTCCAACGGGTGGAAATGTTGCATATCAGCCTATGTTGGGGTATGCCGTTCTGCCGCTTCAGCACAAGGAGGGTGTGCTTTGCGGTGTACGAGTGGCTGAAGTGCATTCAAAGTTTCCTGCCAATTTTTAGGACCCCTCCAGATGGGTGGAAGACTTCAGGAACCGCATGACAACCAGATTGAACACGTGTGCCATGCAGGGCACATGGTTCAGCCTTCCTTGTCACAGCTCCGACACTATGTTCTTTCAGTTGTCAGTCACCGTGGTTCCGATTTTCAGTTGTCGCAGAGAAATCCAGGATTCGATTTCTTGATGAATCACACCGGGCAGTTCCTCCCCTGTGTGACTCCGTTCACTAAGGCAAACGAGGTGCAGAACAGCGTGACACCGCCGTGCCCTGCACATGTGGTATGCTGGAGGGGCACTGTGACTTGTCCCTGCAGTGGAGGCTGAGGATAGGGTGGAGGATGAGGAGGCAGAGGCGGACATTGTCACAGGACCAACAGCGTGACAACATGGAGGCGGAACCAATGTGACCTGGCCAAGTTGCTGGTGTGGCTGAGCAGGAACCACATTCACCCAGTGGGCCGTAAAGGACATGTAGTGTCCCTGACCGTAGTTACAGCTCCACACGTCGGTGCTGCCGTGCACTTTGGCAGACACCGACAGGCTTAAGGACTGGCCCACCTTCTGTTCTACATATGTGTGCAGGGCTGGTACTGCCTTTTTTGCAAAGAAATGATGGCTTGGGACTCTCCACCTCGGATCGGCACAAGTCATCAGTTCTCTGAAAGGTGCAGAGTCCACCACTTGGAAAGGGAGGGACTGCAGCACCAGCAACTTGGACAGGAGCACGTTCAGCTTCTGCGCCGTTAGATGCGTGCACGCATACTGCTGTCTCTTGGCAATCGCTTAGGTGATCGATTGCTGATGGAATGACTCACGAGGAGTAGGAGGAGCAGGAGCATCTGGACCAACAGAAGATGGGAATGACAGCTCCCTTCGGCTGAGGTGGTGGAGCCTTGACTGCCTGAATCTGGGTGCGTGCCACTGGGTGATGCAGCGGTTACTGCGGCAGGCTGGACCACCACATTGGAGCCACGGTTCTCCCAGGCCACTGTATGGCGGTGCTGCATATGGCACCCTGGCCACGCTTCACCTTCTGCCCACAGATTCTACATATGGCCACGTTCACCTCCTCCGGCGGCTTAACAAAAAACTGCCACACCGCCGAGTAGGTGATTTTCCCCCCAACAGTCTGCACTGACTGACTGCTACCGCCGCTGCCTCCGTTAACCCCTGCACCACTACTTCCCGGGCAAGTAGGCTGCTGCGAAGCAGGTGATCTACCCCGGGCACGTTTGGCTCTCGACCTCCCACTGCTGCCACCCTGCTGACTCCCAGCCATGCTACCACCTTGCTGGCTCCGCCGCTGCCTCACGGGCAAGCTGACACCCTCTTCTGATGATGATGAAGCCACTTCTGCACCCGGCTCCCAAGTGCGATCGGCTTCATCATTATCGAGTAGTCTCTGCACGTCACTAATGTCCTCCTCAATGGTTTCTGGGTCAGGAGCTTGAACGCTCGCAACACCACCTCCTACGCCAAGTGACGGATGTCTCCTCTAGATCTTGGCTGGGCAGTAGCTGCTGAGTGTCCTCTAGTAGCTCTTCCTCGCTGAAAAGTGGAGCTGAGCCTACAGCATATATTTCTCACGGTGAGTGAACAGAAAAGGACAGAGGCAGGTTGAGGACAGGTGAGGGCACAGGGCCTGCTCCTAGGCCATGCCAACTAAGGGTTGTGTCTGACACAAGTGAAGTGCGTATATATTTTTCTTTCTGTACTGAAATAGGCCACTAAATGCTTTCAACACATATAACTGCAGAAGTGAATTGAGAATATATTTTTCTTTTTGTACAGAAATAGGCCAGTAAACGCTTTTAGCAGAAATAAATGCACCAGTGAAGTGCGTATATATTTTTCTTTCTGTACTGAAATAGGCCAGTAAACGCTTTCAACTCATATAACTGCAGTAGTGAACTGAGAATATATTTTTCTTTTTCCACAGATATAAGCCACTAAAGGCTTTTCAACATAGCACTTACACCCCTAGAACAAGAACAAATTGCTGGAATGCCAGAGCTGTATAATGGCTATTTGGATCCCCAAATAATGTTTCCCTGCACTTGTAAATCAATTTTTTTTTTCACAATGAGGTTTTTCTAGCACTGTCCCTAGCGACTTATCGCTTTTCTGGCACTGTTCCTAGCGCCTTCTGACATCTCTCCCTGCACTAGGATGCTGTGAAATGATTCCTCCCTATCCTTTCCCTGCACTTATAAATCATTTTTTCAGTTTTGTTTTTTTTACAATGAGAGTTTTCCTATTGCTGTCCCTAGCGCCTTCTCACGTCTGTCCCTGCAGTCAGAACACTGGAAAATGTCTGACTCTAAGATGGTTGCCATATTTATAGGGCTGTGACATCACAAGGCTGGCTGGCTGCTGATTGGCTGCATGCATGGCATAATGGGTCAGCCTGCCTTCCCAAAGTTCCTTGCCCCACACGTGTAACTGCCATTGTAGCCGCCATTTTACGAAAAAATTGCGATTCGTTACCGCGAAGCGCGAGGAAATTCGCATTAGTTGCGAATCGTATTTTTCCTGGAATTCCACTTCGGCAGATTCGATTCGCTCATCTCTACCCGCTACCTGTCCAAAATGGGGGCTTTTTTTACACCCGCTGAAAAGGAGGACAAACTGAACTACTATCAAGACATCCTATGTAGTCAATTGGCCGCTGCCTATGTGCGCCATCGCCTATCCTCACGCAGGTCTGCCGGGGGGGTAGGGGGGGGGGGCCTTTTGCACTCACATTCCACTGCTATGGCTGCTTGGGGGGTGGGGGGGGGGCAGGAGCAGTACCAGCTCCATCATCAGCAACTTAAGTCTAGAGTCGGTAATGAACAGTTTTCTTCACCCGCTTACTGAAGAAACGACTCACCAGCAGCAGGTAGACATCGAGCAAAACCTGAACAAGCAGGTTGTGGCATACTTTGAGTGCACCCTGCCACCCCACATCGAAGATCATCTGGACTAATGGGCAGCCAAACTCGAATTGTGGCCGCAACTGGCCGAGTTTGCCCTGGACAAGCTTTGCTGCCCTGCCAGCAGTGTGGCATCAGAGCGGGTGTTTAGTGCGGTGGGGGCCATACTAGTTACTCCAAGGAGAACTTACCTGTCCACCCAAAATGTGGAGAAAATGACCTTTGTGAAAATGAATCAGGCGTGGATCAGCCAGGATTTTCTTGGTGCCACACCTACACTTTGATAAAAGAGGCCTGTTTCTTCTGGCTAACTTCTTCAGCTACTATTCTGATGCTGCCACCCGCCTGCTGCCACAACTGCTGCCAGGTGCTCCTACTGCTGGCCACCATCTTCAGCTGGTACTGGTATTGCCCCCCACCTCCCCACTATGTCACTGCGCCACTCTGTGGTCTCCTCATGCTGCTGCTACATCAACACTATGTCTATGGGCCACTCTGTGGTCTCCTCATGCTGCTGCCACATCACTACTCTGTGGTCTCCTCATGCTGATGCCACCCCAACACTGTCACTGGGCCACTCTGTGGTCTCCTTATGCTGCTGCCACCTCACCACTATGTCACTGGGCCCTTCTGTGGAGATCATGCTGCTGCCACCTCACCACTATGTCATTAGGCCACTCTGTGGACTTCTCATGCTGTTCCCACCCTCCCCACTTCATGACTGGGCTACTATTTTGCCTTTTTGACCTGGTCCACAGAATCATTTATTTGACCCTTCTGATCTGTCAGAAGGAAGGAAAAATGAGAAGCTCAATGGATCCTGTCTATGTAGCAGATGTAAGGCCTGTATGACATGGTCCCTATTTTGCATCAGAATTGGCTTATGATTTGGTAGCCAAAAGCAGGAGTGGGTACAAAACACAGAAGACATGCAAATATTCCATTCACGTTTCATCTCTGTTTTGGAACCACTCCTGTTTTTTTGGGGCTTTAGCAATACTGATGGATTACTGACCAAATGCTGACTGAGTCAAGGCAGATGCTCAACAGACAGGATGTGTTTTTGGGGGGGTTATTGTTCTGACAGATCAGAGGAAGGGTAAAATAATCAGTGACGTCAACACAAACTTACTGCTGACACCCTCTCCACTCTGTCAGGGGGGGCTCTACTTGTATAAGGGTTTAATAGAACAGGTTCTGTAGACATCTATATGGAATCAGCTGACAAAGGTGCAAAAGTAGTGCGCTTATTCTTGATGCTAACATCGACCTGTAAGAGTTCACACTTGAGTTAGTTGGTCAGTTTTGGCCCCGTAACTGCCCAAATAAGTGAAGTGTGCAGTGATTTTAAGAGCGACGCCTGTCATCTGCATGTCATAATGACTCACAGTATTGTTTCACTACCACAGCAGACTCTGTATGCCTGTTACTGCAAGGCACAGTGTTCTACACCACTATACTGTACTATGCCCAACATTTTCAATGAGTTTGCCTAGGAAATTTGTGATTCCCTAAGAGAACTTAAAGTATAACTGTCGTATTATTATTATTATTTTTTGGAGTATTGGATTGTGGTGATTAACCACTTCAGCCCCCCTAGCTTAAACACCCTTAATGACCAGGCCACTTTTTACACTTCTGCATTACACTACTTTCACCGTTTATTGCAATGTGTTTTGGGGTGTCATTTTACATATACCCATGCTGGGTGAGATAAATATCTTGGTCAAATGCCAAGTTTGTATAAAAAAATGGGAAAAGTTGTCTTTTGCCGAGATATTTCTCTCACCCAGCATGGGTATATGTAAAACACATTGCCCAAAACACATTGCCCAACTTCTTCTGAGGACGGCGATACCAGATGTGTGACACTTTTTTGCAGCCTAGGTGGGCAAAGGGGCCCACATTCCAAAGAGCACCTTTCGGATTTCACCGGCCATTTTTTACAGATTTTGATTTCAAACCACTTCTCACGCATTCGGGCCCCTAAAATGCCAGGGCAGTATAACTACCCCACAAATGACCCCATTTTGGAAAGAAGACACCCCAAGGTATTTCGTGATGGGCATAGGGAGTTCATGAAAGTTTTTTTTTTTTGTCACAAGTTAGTGGAATATGAGACTTTGTAAGAAAAAAAATAAAAAATAAAAGAAATCATCATTTTCCACTAACTTGTGACAAAAAATAAAAAATTCGAGGAACTCGCCATGCCCCTCACGGAATACCTTGGGGTGTCTTCTTTCCAAAATGGGGTCACTTGTGGGGTAGTTATACTGCCCTGGCCTTTTAGGGGCCCTAATGTGTGAAAAGTAGTTTGAAATAAAAATCTGTAAAAAATGCCCTGTGAAATCCGAAAGGTGCTCTTTGGAATGTGGGCCCCTTTGCCCACCTAGGCTGCAAAAAAGTGTCACACATCTGGTATCTCCGTACTCAGAAGAAGTAGGGCAATGTGTTTTGGGGTGTCTTTTTACATATACCCATGCTGGGTGAGAGAAATATCTCGGCAAAAGACAACTTTTCCCATTTTTTTATACAAAGTTGGCATTTGACCAAGATATTTATCTCACCCAGCATGGGTATATGTAAAATGACAACTTAAAACACATTCCCCAACTTCTCCTGAGTACGGCAATACCACATGTGAGACACTTTTTTGCAGCCTAGATGCGCAAAGGGGCCCAAATTCCTTTTAGGAGGGCATTTTTAGACATTTGGATCCCAGACTTCTTCTCACGCTTTATGCCAGGGCAGTATAAATACCCCACATGTGACCCCATTTTGGAAATAAGACACCCCAAGGTATTCAATGAGGGGCATGGCGAGTTCATAGAATTATTATTTTTTTGGCACAAGTTAACGGAAATTGATTTTCTTTTGTTTTTTTCTCACAAAGTCTCCCTTTCCGCTAACTTGGGACAAAAATTTAAATCTTTCATGGACTCAATATGCCCCTCAGCGAATACCTTGGGGTGTCTTCTTTCCAAAATGGGGTCATTTGTGGGGTGTTTGTACTGCCCTGGCATTTGAGGGTCTCCGCAATCATTACATGTATGGCCAGCATTAGGAGTTTCTGCTATTCTCCTTATATTGAGCATACGGGTAATGAGATTTTTTTTTTCGTTCAGCCTTTGGGCTGAAAGAAAAAATGAACGGCACCGATTTCTTCATTCGCATCGATTAATGTGGATGAAAAAATCTCTGCCAAAAAAAAAAAAGGAGGGGAAAGGCGTCTGCCAGGACATAGGAGCTCCGCCCAACATCCATACCCACTTAGCCCATATGCCCTGGCAAACCAGATTTCTCCATTCATATCAATCGATGTGAATGAATAAATCATTGCCGGGATTTTTTATTATTTTTTTATATACAAAGTGTTTGCCAAAGTATATGAACACCGCTGCCTCCTCAGCTCATATGCCTCGGCAAACGTATCTTTTACTGCAGAGGAGAAATCTCGTCTTGCAGTGCCGCATACACCGACTTTTGTGTAATTCGACAGCAGCGCAATGCTTCTGTCAGAATGCACATCAGTGCTGCAGCTAGTCGATCGGTTGGTCCACCTGGAAGGTAAAAAAAAAAAAAAAAAAAAACCAAGCCGCAACGCAATAAATTTATTAACTTTATAATAAAATTTGGGTGATTTTTTATTTTTTTTACCTTTATAGGACAAACCTCTCCTTCCCCATGGGACAATGTGCAAAGTGCAAATCGCCCAAAGATGTGGCGAAGTACATTATGCACTTTATCCCAGGTGAAAGGAGAGGTTTGCAGCAGCTGTGAGTGTAAGGGCCCTAATAGCCCTGTGTGCCTGTCCTGTGAGATGCAATCCCTATGCTAAGTGTACCGGTGTGTGGCACTTCCGGAAACACTCCCCTAAGCATAGGGCAGGGTGGTCAGGGCAGTCAGGACAGAAATAGCGGGTGTCACGACTTATTCCACTCCTGCTACAGACACGACATCTTTTTCGGGGTGACGGTTGGGTTGAGGTACCAGCAACGACATTGGGGAAATGTCGCTCGTGTAGACAGCTCACTACACTGGTGGATGGGGCCACGGAACCTCCTGGATACAGGAGGTTCTCGATGATCTCTTCCTGAAATTTGAGGAAGGATCCTGTTCTCCCAGCCTTACTGTAGCGAACAAAACTATTATATGCAGCCAATTGAATCAAATATACAGACACCTTCTTATACCAGCGTCTGGTGCGTCGGGAAACTAAATAGGGAGCCAACATCTGGTTATTGAAGTCCACCCCTCCCATGTGAAGGTTATAGTCGTGGACTGAGAGGGGCTTTTCAATGACACTGGTTGCCCGTTCAATTTGTATTGTCGTGTCTGCGTGAATGGAGGAGAGCATGTAAACGTCTCTCCATTTCACCGCGAGCAGTTCTTCGTTACACAAGGCAGCCCTCTCCCCCCTTGCAAGACGGGTGGTAACGAGCCGTTGGGGGAAGCCCCGGCGACTAGGTCGCACGGTGCCACAGCAGCCAATCTGTTCTAGGAACAAATGCCTGAAGAGGGGCACACTTGTGTAAAAATTGTCCACATAAAGATGGTACCCCTTGCCAAATAAGGGTGACACCAAGTCCCAGACTGTCTTCCCACTGCTCCCCAGGTAGTCAGGGCAACCGACCGGCTCCAGGGTCTGATCTTTTCCCTCATAGATCCGAAATTTGTGGGTATAGCCTGTGGCCCTTTCACAGAGCTTATACAATTTGACCCCATACCGGGCCCGCTTGCTTGGGATGTATTGTTTGAAGCCAAGGCGCCCGGTAAAATGTATAAGGGACTCGTCTACGCAGATGTTTTGCTCAGGGGTATACAAATATGCAAATTTGTTGTTGAAGTGGTCTATGAGGGGCCGAATTTTGTAGAGGCGGTCAAAAGCTGGGTGGCCTCTGGGACGGGAGGTGCTGTTGTCGCTAAAGTGCAGGAAACGCAGGATGGTCTCAAATCGTGTCCTGGACATAGCAGCAGAGAACATGGGCATGTGATGAATTGGGTTCGTGGACCAATATGACCGCAATTCATGCTTTTTGGTTAGACCCATGTTGAGGAGAAGGCCCAGAAAAATTTTAATTTTGGAAACTTGGACTGGTTTCCACCGGAAAGGCTGGGCATAAAAGCTTCCCGGGTTGGCGGCTATAAATTGAGTGGCATACCGATTTGTTTCTGCCACGACTAAGTCCAAGAGCTCCGCAGTCAAGAACAGCTCAAAAAATCCCAGTGCCGAACCGATCTGAGCTGTCTCAACCCGAACTCCAGACTGGGCGGTGAAAGGGGGAACTACAGGTGCGGCTGAAGTTGGGGACTGCCAATCAGGGTTTGCCAGCACCTCAGGGACTCTAGGGGCTCTACGGGCCTGTCTGTGCGGTGGCTGCGACGGGGTAACTATTGCACGTGCCACCGTACCAGCTTCAACTGCCCTTCTGGTGCTCGCCACTTCACCATGTTGTACGGCAGTGCTGGTACTAGGTCCAGGATGGGCTGCGCTGCTGGTGTATGCCTCACCACGTAATCCGACAGCGCCAGCCCCACTCTGCTGCCCTTGAAACGGATCCTGCGCAACCTGTGGTCTAGCGACACGGGGCCGGGTACGCCTGGTGCTATCAGGGACCTCAACCTCCTCGTCCGAACTTTGAGTCAGACTGCCACTGCTTTCTACAGGTTCATATTCTGACCCACTAGATTCATCAGATGAGGGTTCCCATTCCTCATCCGACTGGGTTAGAATCCTGTAGGCCTCTTCAGAAGAATACCCCCTGTTTGACATTTGGACTACTAAATTTAGGGGTATTCCCTGAGACTACCCAAGAAAAAAAGCAAGCATGTCTTACAAATGGGAGGCTAGCGAAGTACCGGAGGCCACTGCGATTGATAAAAAATATCAAAACTGTTTTTTTTATCGCCGCAGCGCTTGTAAAGTGATTGTGCAGTGATCAAAAAAATATATATTTTTTGTCACTGCGGCGGGGCGGGCGTGGGTGAACGCACGTGTGGGCGACCGATCAGGCCTGATCGGGCAAACACTGCGTTTTGGGTGGAGGGCGAGCTAAGGTGACACTAATACTATTATAGATCTGACTGTGATCAGTTTTGATCACTTACAGATACTATAAAAGTACAAAAGCTGATTAGCGATACGCTAATCAGCGAATCAGTGACTGCGGTGCGGTGGGCTGGGCGCTAACCGACGCTAACTACCTAACCAAGGGGCCTAAACTATCCTAAAACCTATCAGTCAATACCAGTGAAAAAAATAAGTGACAGTTTACACTGATCACTTTTTTCCCTTTCACTAGGTGATTGACAGGGGCGATCAAGGGGTGATCAAGGGGTTAATTGGGGTGATGGGGGGGTGATCTGGGGGCTAAGTGTGGTGTTGGTGGGTACTCACTGTGATGTCTGCTCCTCTGCTGGAATCAACCGACCAAAAGGACCAGCAGAGGAGCCATTTAACACCTTATATTTATAAATATAAGGTGTTAGATGGCTTGTGATTCGATTTTTAAAAAATCAGCAACCTGCCAGCGACGATCATTGGCTGGCAGGTTGCTGACGAAATACTCCTCTAACTTTTGCCGGCCCGCGATGCGCATGCGTGGGCCGGTCTGACCGAAATCTCGCTTCTCGCGAGATGACGCACGGATGCGTCCAGGAGGAATGAATCGACCGCCTCCAGGACGCATCCGTGCGTTTGGCGGTCCGGAGGCGGTTAATATCACCTTAGTGGCCCTATTTCAAATTTTCACTGTGCATTCAATTTCCCCTTAATTCCACATTTTTGTTCCCTGTATTGCCTACTTTTACCTGTGCTTAAAATAGGGTTGCTAGGCATGTTCCGTCTATCTGTTGAAGGACGGAGGACACAGAAGCAGGCTTGCGTGCAAGGTCACATTTCTGACAGCCAGGGACTGTAAGTAAATGATTAAAGCTAGGTCCTCCCCAGCAGCTGATAACAGTGCCTGGGCTGTGTGCATTTCTCTCTGTCCCTGCGCTTGGCAGACGCTCCCTCACTCAGCAGAGCTGGAGGATGCAGAGTTGAACCAGCGCAGACCAGGGAAGGGAGATCTGCCATCTGCTCAGTGTATAAATGAAAGCAACATGTGGTAAGAGGACCCCTTTGTGCTGCAGGAGATTAACCCATTAGGGGGGAGGGCTCTGGTTACTGACACTTTTGGGGGGCCTATTGTTACTTGCTAGTGAGGGCAGGCGGGATTAGCCTCAGGGTGAGGGCAGTGGCGGCCATCTTAACTGAATAGTGAAATTGCAGTTTTATGCAGACTGGTTGCTAAGGGCTGAATCTTATTAAATATGGGGTAAGTCAGTCTAATAGTAACTGATTCTGGAATATCATGTTATTAGTAACTACATATATGAAAATTGAAATTAGGGTCTAAATGTGACAGTTATCCTTTAAGGATGAGATCTCCCAACTGAGGCACCCAGGTAAAATGTGGCGGGAGGTCGCATCAGGCTGGGCGACACCTGTCAGTGCTGGAGGTGTGGAGAACTGGGCCACCTGGCCTAGACCTGTACAGTTTCTCATCCCCAGCCCCTCAACCAACTACCTTTAAAATAAGAGCTCCCACTGCTGATGGGCAAGCTTCGGGATCCCTTCCTAAGGGCCCTGGTTCTATCCCAGAGGACATTGCTGGATGTTGCCATGTGGTTCAGCCATGGATAAATGGACTGTCAGTAAAGGGTGACCACATTTCCTAACTGCCATTCAGGGACACTTACTTTCAAAAGTGCATTTCGTCAAACTTAGTGCAGGTCTCAACTAGCACACGCAAGTAAATGTACAAAAACCAAGTAACATATAAAACCAGATTCAAAGCATAGATGGCAAGGCGGATTACTGTATACTGTACATAAAATGTATGGAGGTTACACCATGCTGGACAATATAACCTCTGTGACATGCTGTACAATAAACAGTATAACCCCTACACAGTGTAGAGGTATACTGTATATTGTGTGGCACAGTGTAGAGGTATACTGTATAACGTGTGGCACAGTGTATGCTATATGTGTATAACATAAACATACTCCACATGGAAACTTACAATTACTTGGCTTGGCCCTTGGGGATCTCGGACGTCACTTCAACACTTTGGCCGGAGGCTCGGTGGAGCTGATGTGCTTTATCCTAATGAGAAAGATTTCATAATAAGGATTTGGAGAATGGGCAGAGGGATAGCAGAGCAGGGAGAGGCTGTGCTGCTTCTAGGGGGTCATACCATGGGGGAGTAATAAAGCCCACCATAATGCCCCCCCCAGTAGAAATAATTCTCCTTATAATGTGCAAAACATACCCCCTTGTAATGCCCCCAGTTGAGCTAATGTTCCCATAATGTGCCAATATAAAATACCCCTTCTTAGTGCCCCCGTAGATGCCCCCATAGTGCTCCTCTCCCCCCTTCCCCATAGTACCCACCATAATGTGTCCCAGTATAAAATGCCCCTATACAGAGCCCCCCATATAAAATACCCCTTATTTTTAGCCTCAGTAGATGCCCCTATAGTGCCACCCAATAATGTGCCAGTAAGATGTGGCCCCATAGATGCCCCCTAATCATGTGCCAGTAAGATGTGCCCCCATAGATGCCCCCAATCATGTGCCAGTAATAAGAGCCCCCCACCATCTTGTGCCAGTAGCCTGAGTGCCCCCCCATCATGTGCCAGTAGCCCCCTTATGTGCCAGTCGCCCCCCTATCATGTGCTAGTAGCCCCCTATCAAGTGCCAGTAGCCCCCCTATCAAGTGCCAGTAGCCCCCCTTATGTGCCAGTCGCCCCCCTTATGTGCCAGTAGCCCCCTATCATGTGCCAGTAGCTCCCCTTATATGCCAGTAGCCCCCCTTATGTGCCAGTAGCCCCCTTATGTGCCAGTAGTCCCCCTTATGTGCCAGTAGTCCCCCTTATGTGCCAGTAGCCCCCCTTATGTGCCAGTTGCCCCCCTTATGTGCCAGCAGCCCCCCTTATGTGCCAGTAGTCCCTCTTATGTGCCAGTAGCCCCCCTATCATGTGCCAATAGTCCCCCTTATGTCTGTGCCAGCAGCCCCCCTTATGTGCCAGTATTGTAATTTGTGTATATATATATATTAAAAAAAACAACTTATACTTACCTCATCCAGGATGCGATGCAGGCCTCTTCCGGCCTGTGTCCCTCGCTGGCTCAGGCGGCGCGATGACGTCATCGCGCCACCTGCACCAGCCTCTGATAGGCTGCCGGCCTAGTGCTGGCAGCCTATCAGAGGAACAGGGAGGGGACACACCTCTCCCTCCCCTGCCGGCTGCCGCAGCACAGATATTTGTATCGCCGTCCTGAGGATGGCGATACAGATAACTATAGAGATGAGTGAGCGCTTCCACAATGGAAGCGCAGCGCTCATCTCCTGCTGTGCCCTGCCGGTGCCCCCCTTCTGACAGACACCCAAGAAACGGCCCTGGTCACAGCAGCGGTCGGCGGCTCAGGTCATTCCAGGACACTGCATTGTCCCGGAATGAGGGTGACCGGGACCCGGGACAGACTCTCCAAATGCGGGACTGTCCCGGGCGATCCGGGACACGTGGTCACCCTACAACATGTCTGATAGATATAGGATCCTAAGTCACTATGACATTTAGTGAACTTTACCAGACTTGCTTTCAGAATCAATATGGAGAACTAGACAAGTTGCTTACGAAAGAGCTGGGTGAGGGATACGATAAGCTAATAGACGTCACCCAAGAGGTACATCAGACCCTAATGCAGCTCCATCAAACATGTGTCCTGCAGAGCAGGTTTGCAGACATGGTAGGCAAGGTAGGAATAGTGATAGTCCCCTGCAAGTAGCGTGCACATTTAACCTCAGCAACAGGTCACTATACCCTTGTTTGTGGGTACTCATAACAAACAAAGGATAGCCACAGTACTGGTGGAGCTCTCGGCTTCTGTCACATAACAGTCCACCTGGGCTGTCGGACACACATTAGCAGGTTAAAATGCGGAATGAATAAATAAGAAAGAGACCCCCCTGCGCTCCTATTGTATAGATGTGTGTAAATCTACCTATATAGGAAGATCCTGCTGCTTGATGTCTAAGGCCTCTTTCACACGAGCGTCATGTTTTTTGGCCGGATGCGTTCAGGGAAAATCGTGCGATTTTGCTTGCGAGTGCTTCAGTTTTGTATGTGATTTTGTCGCGTTGTTGCTTTTTCCCCGCACGTGTGACATGCGGATGTCATGCGTTTTTTCCGCGCGTGAAAACAAAAATGAACTATCCACTACATTCACCTGTGATTGCAAAGACATAAGTACCTCCAGCATGCATAGTTTTCTTGGACATATCCATTTTTTGGTGGACTGTTTGTCGTGTGGTAGTTGTGTGTCTGTGTCTGGTTTTGGACTTTCCTTTGCAGGATGTCCACTTTCACCCTGTCATCAACTGACCATGTGTTATTGCACTGGCTGGTCTCCCGCTATTTTGGAGAACAGCCAGAAATGATTGAGGAGGAACCGCATAGGAAGCGTATGTGGGTGCATCCTATAATTTCGCAGCGGGCCAGCAAAGGTCTCTTTGTTGGCTTGTACTCAGAGCTCCGTGCACACCCTGCAAAGTTCTTCAATTTTTGTCGTATGTCGGTGGCTACCTTTGATCGGCTGTTGGGGGAGTTGAGGCCTGCCTTGACTTTCGAGGACACCAACATGCGGCGGAGTGTGTCACCTGAGGAACGTCTCATTATTACTTTAAGGTAAGACTATATATTATCACACTCATACATGAATGACCCACTGTTTGCCAATACATAGCTGTTTGATCTATGGTCTGTGTCTTCTGAACTTTACCTCTTCTATGTATATAGGTACTTAATATTAGTACATAACTATTGTATCTATTGTATTTTTAGTTCTGAAAACAGTTTGTGCTTTTGTGTATAAAAGATTAAAGCCAGGTGCTCCCCAGCAGCTGATAACAGTGCCTGCCTGGGCTGTGTGCACTTCTCCCTGTCCCTGCGCTTGGCAGACGCTCCCTCACTCAGCAGAGCTGGAGAATGCAGAGTGGAAGCAGCGCAGACCAGGGAAGGGAGATCTGCTGTCTGCTCAGTGTATAAATGAAAGCAACATGTGGTAAGAGGACCCCTTTGTGCTGCAGGAGATTAAACCCTTTAAAGGGGGAGGCCTCTGGTTACTGACACTTTTGGTGGGCTATTGTTACTGGCTAGTGAGGGCAGGCGGGATTAGCCTCAGGGTGAGGGCAGTGGCGGCCATCTTAACTGAATAGTGAGATTGCAGTTTTATGCAGACTGGTTGCACTTTGTGTAGTAACAAGTAATTGATTATAGTCACACAAGATACATGTTCCGTGGGGGTTAATAAATTAAATCTTGCCTGTAATGATGAGGATACTTCACCTGTGTGTATCTGGTAATGGTCTGGAAGTTGTTTTTGCTAAATGCTCTTTAATTTTTTTATAAGTATGTATGAATATATCCTATTGATTTCTAATCTTGGAGTATGGGTTAATAAAAATTCAACTTGCCAGACACATTGCAATAAAAGAATGTTAATGAAATAAATTCATTTTAACTATTATGCAAAGTAGTGTATTAATATTTTTTGTTTTCTCATTTCAGATATCTTGCGACAGGAAATTCTTTTTCAGCCTTACATTTTGTTTTTAGAATGGGGACCTCCACAATTGCTGGCGTGGTACGGGCTACATGTGCCGCCATTTGGTTGACACTGAAGGCTTCAGTGCTGCCACCTCCAACCAGGCAGCAGTGGCTTGATATAGCCCAGGGCTTCCAGGAGAGGGCGCAATTCCCAAATTGTATTGGTGCCCTTGACGGGAAGCACATACGGGTTAAGAAGCCACCAAACTCAGGGTCCCGATACTATAATTATAAGCAGTATTTCTCTGTAGTTATGTTGGCCTTGGCTGACACAAACTACAGGTTTATAATTGTAGATATCGGGTCCTATGGAAGTACTGCAGATGCTCGCATCTTCAGGGCTTCCAGAATGGGTCGCTGGCTTCAGTCCAACCAACTGGACGTACCACAGCCAGCAAACCTTCCTGGCTCTACTGGGCCACCAGCGCCTTATGTGGTTGTAGGGGATGAGGGTTTTGCCCTTTTTAAGCCACCTCATGCGCCCCTTTCCTCGACGAGGTTTGGATGCAAAGAGGCGCAATTTTAATTTTCGCTTAAGTAGAGCTAGAAGGTTTGTGGAGTGCGCCTTTGGCATTTTTTCACATAAATGGCGTGTTTTCCTGTCGCCCATCCAGCTGGCCCCACAAAATGTGAATATGGTGATCAAGGCGTGTGTAGTGCTGCACAACTACATACGTACCTATGAGTCAATACCTGATGAGGACGCCCAAGTCTACAGTCCACCATCAGGAAGAGACACTTTACGACTTGGAGGATCAGGATCTGCTGGACTGAGAGTGCGGGAGTTATTTTCTGATTATTTTATGTCCCCAATAGGTTCTTTACCTTTTCACCAGTAGACCGTGACTCATGGAATTTTTAGTTTTACTTTTTTGCCCATTTTTACCTGGATGGATATCTTTTAGTTAGCTTTTGTTTTTGGTAGTTAGGGACTCGCAAGATAATGAGGACCCTTGACGTGGGTTGCGAGCTTACATATTTTGCAAAAATATATAATGTTTAAAACACAGTATGTGAAATATGTACTAATACCTCATTCCTACACATTTTTAAAATAGTAAAACACATGTATGCATGCTTTCCCATCATCAGTTTTAATAAAGTTTGAATTTGCTGCATTTGGAGGTTCCACCATAATCGCATTAACATGTGTCATGGCACATAACTCCATCTGTATTGTGTTTTCTATAGTGTGTCTAAAAGGACATTTAATTCTGGAGACCATGTTATGTATATATGTATAATCGAAATAAAATTCTGTTTAATAAAGTGTTTCTATTAAAATATCTATCTGAAATATACATTTTAAATAGTCTGGGTACTGTTATCGTCCAAACAATCAACACAGTGTGTATATATATATATATATATATATATATATCGTTAACGGTTTTTGGCTAAGATACCTGTATAGCATATTACTATGCAGTATATCTTCCAATACCATATATTGTCTGTACTATAGTATTGGACTTCATTAAAAAACAATCTAACACTATAGAGTACACTATTATTAATGTTGTGTATGTGTTGCTGATATATAACTATGCAATGTCTTTAATAAAGATAAGTAACAATATAACTTGGTGAAATAAAACTCGGTTTATTTGAACATAAACTTCTGAGTCATATCGACTTTTTAAAAAATAAAAATCTTTGCATACAGAAAATTAAAATATTATAACTTTTATAAATTAGTATAATGGCCAGATGGTGATGGTGGAGGCTGATACTGTGGCCCAGGGTAGGGGGGTTGTGAAGGGGGGCCAGAGTACTGCGATAAGCCAGGTTGAGAAGAGATGGGTGCAGACTGCCCATATGCCGAATCAACATTATAATGTTGCCCATATGGGCGAGTAGGTGGCCCATAATGTCCCCTTGGAGGTTGCATTGGTGGAGGAGGCGGCAGTGAGGGCTGGGAAACTGGCATTGGTTGGGGGCCAAACAAGTTCCCATAGAGCCGCCAATTTTCAAGGCCCTCGAAAACGACATTTGGGTCATGGGGGGGAGTGGCTGCATCCAGAACGATATTTAGTGCTGCTTTTGTTCGCAAAATTCGTTCTGGAGGCAGCCTGCGCAAATATGAGGCCATACTACGGACATAATGATCGAATTTATCCTCATGCCGGGCTCTAGATAAATATTCCATAACCTGCATATTGACATTTGGATCGCCAAGAGTGGTTGCCCGTCGTCTGGGCCTGCTGGGTAGAGACAAAGGGCTGGGGGGGGGGGGGAATCTGCTACAGAAACAGGTGGTGGTCTGGATGGTGCAGTGCTTGGTCCTGGTGCTGTGTCCACCTGTGATGGACCAGAGGAAGTCTCTTCCTCACAAGCACTAGACATCTGCGGTGCAGACTCCTCCTCTTCTTCCGGTAGGTTGTCCTCTGTCCTTTAAAAGTAATGCAAAAATCATAAAATTATAAGATGAACAGTATTTGCAATTATTACTATTCACGTCACATATTACAATAATCATCCAATTAGTTTATACAACATAGTACTACATGACCTACACAACATATGACATTTTGGAGATTAGAAGTGTCATCGCTGCCCCTAAACACCATTTTAAAACCACTTGTCATGTTTTTGAAGCAAATGTCATCATGGAAAAGGAGACATTTTTCCAGTTGGTTTTGATTTGCAAATATGTCTATTTTGCATGAACATTTTTTAAACATATATAACATTAAAGTGTTTTTATAATCTCAGAAAATAGAGCCATATTGCTCGGATATGCCCCCATTGTCTTAAAGGTGGGGGTGACACCAATGGAACCAGCACCTATAGCGAGAAGGGAGAGCCAAAACTGAAGGAGAGTGCACTGCGCATGTGCAGCTGACGTACATTCATTTATATGGGAGAGTCTGGAATTTGCGCTGGGTGGTGGAGGTACCCCGGCAAATCTGGCCTCCTCCAGCCCCAGCCATCCCCGCTATGTTAGTGATATAGCAAGAAAATTTAGACTAGAACCTTCATAATCACAGGTGCATATCCATGAACCAAACATAATCCAAAATAAAAAATGGCTGCACACCGTTAGATATACAAACAATTGATGAAAGAAATGGGGGTCATTCGAGATAATAGTGGTACAATACCGACTATAAATGAGTAATTTGAAGCTCTTAGTGCACATACGTGTCGAGCCAATCTACCAGGCGTCAAGGTGGCTTCCGCAGATGGGTCCATAACTTAACAATAAATATACTGCCTAACTTTGTAGTTACTTTTAAGCATACAATATTCAGGCCAGTGGAGGAACCAGCTACAAACGTACTCTGCTCAGAAGTCCCAGGTAGATGGGCGTGTTCTTGATATAGCTGCCATCAGACAATGGTGGCATATCCTAGTGATATGCCCCCATTGTGTTAAGATGGCAATACCCCTTTAATTACATAGTCTACAAACAGTGTATATGGATAAACATCTAGTGGTCAAAGCGTAAAATAAACTTACGGACGCAGCTCCATGACCTCACGGAGGAACATCAGTTGGTTCCGGAACATATATGGCCTTTTCTTGGTGGCCCCGGAATCACTCCTCGCATGGTGATGCATTTCCTTGCGGAACTGGTCCCTGCAGCTCCGCCAACGATTCTTGACATCGTCCACTTTAAAAATAAAGTAAAAAAAGAACATTTATGAACCAAAATAAACAGTACGACAAATTAGAACATATGACATGTGCTATGCTAAGGAGCAGGGACGTGCACACATACTGCTTGATAAGGGGGCTTGAGCCCCTGCCCCCTTCTGCCCCTGCCTCTATAATGCTTCCATCCATTAATCCAGGGAAAGCACTATTTATTCACCAGTCCGCACGCTCACTAGTGCAGGATCAGGGACACAGGGTCTTTTAAAAGGCTAGAGCAGGGGCTGCCTGGGTCACAGACATGCATGATGCATGTCTGCAACGACACGTCACACCCCCCCAGCAGGATGAATGCAGGGGAGCAAGCGCCGGCCTGTATGACTCCGTCTGCTGCCTAAGTTCCTTTATTGCATGTCTGCCCTCAGTGGCCGCCCTGGTAATATATTGTATATAATTTAAAGTCCTTTTAAACAAAACAAGTATGCAAAGGAACAATAGTTGTAGTGCTTTGTTCCTTTGCATATTTGAGTCTGTAGAGTCTTGTAATGACATCATTTTACCATAATATGTACGGTTAAACCAAAATAGCTAGATTTGTGTTTTTTTCAAAAACTTACAAGCCCCTGGCCTTCTAAATATCTGTGCACGTCCCTGCTAGGGAGGATTAAAGACAACATGTGCTATGCTAGGGAAGATTAAAGACAACATGTGCTATGCTAGGGAGGATTAAAGACGACATGTGCTATGCTAGGGAGGATTAAAGACAACATGTGCTATGCTAGGGAGGATTAAAGACAACATGTGCTATGCTAGGGAGGATTAAAGACAACATGTGCTATGCTAGGGAGGATTAAAGACGACATGTGCTATGCTAGGGAGGATTAAAGACGACATGTGCTATGCTAGGGAGGATTAAAGACGACATGTGCTATGCTAGGGAGGATTAAAGACGACATGTGCTATGCTAGGGAGGATTAAAGACGACATGTGCTATGCTAGGGAGGATTAAAGATGACATGTGCTATGCTAGGGAGGATTAAAGACGACATGTGCTATGCTAGGGAGGATTAAAGACGACATGTGCTATGCTAGGGAGGATTAAAGACAACATGTGCTATGCTAGGGAGGATTAAAGACAACATGTGCTATGCTAGGGAGGATTAAAGACAACATGTGCTATGCTAGGGAGGATTAAAGACGACATGTGCTATGCTAGGGAGGATTAAAGACGACATGTGCTATGCTAGGGAGGATTAAAGACGACATGTGCTATGCTAGGGAGGATTAAAGACGACATGTGCTATGCTAGGGAGGATTAAAGATGACATGTGCTATGCTAGGGAGGACAGCAAGGATCACACAGGTATACATTGCCTACTTACCCAAATTCTGGCGGCTTTTGCCATGTGTTTTTTCCCAGCATGATTGAAAAAGCTCCTTGCTTATTTCCACCCAGGCCTGATCTTTTTTATAACGATCATGGTAGTCCTCACTGCGCGTATCCCAGATGCATGGCCTCTCTTGCACAAGGACTATCAGCCTACCAACATCCATTGGCCGTGGAGTCTTTGGCATGGCTTTTGCTAAATAAATCAAAACTCTGCAAGGGCTGGGAGAGTGTGTGCTGATGAAACCACAACTCCTCATGTGCTGCCTTCATTCACACACTGAGCAACTCAACTTCCTGTCTGAAAGCCATTCTGGGTTGCTAAGTTACTTGCCTTTTAAACGCAACGCAACGCATGACATCCGGATGCACTATGATTTTCACGCAGCCCCATTAATTTCTATGGGGCCAGCGTTGCGTGAAAAACGCACAAAGAGGAGCATGCTGCGATTTTCACGCAACGCACAAGTGATGCGTGAAAAACAACGCTCATGTGCACAGCCCCATAGAAATGAATGGGTCAGGATTCAGTGCGGGTGCTGTGCGTTCACCTCCCGCAACGCATCCGCGCGGAATACTCGCTCGTGTGAAAGGGGCCTAATAAGGAGCTATTGTTCTCCTTAGGTAAGTGTATACAAAATAGATATATCACCCGTAGGGGATATGGGACATAAGCGCTGGTATACACAATCAGAAACAGCTAGTCCTTTGAGTTGGCACTATCAGTTAGTGCCGGCCTGAATGACTGAGTGGTTAGCTGCAAGAGTAGGTTATGCCAAGATAAATAAATATAAATAAATATGGGGATCGGAGCATATAGTCAATTGGTGAAAGTGACAAAAAGGCAATTAAAATATAATATAAGTATTTGCACTGGGAGTTGAACGGTAAGGGAAAGATTAATATTGATATTACTAATATCGTTAGTACCTTGTCTTTCCTCCAAAATGATCCCTTGCTAAATGTTCCGTTATGCCGTTTCTTGTTTCTGAGTTTCTCTTGTTGTTCCTATCGAGATGCTATTATCCTTTCAAATCGCGGCGTCCTTCTTGCTCACCTGCCAGCAGCAGCGCGGCCCCGGCCGGAAGCACGCGCGAGGGAGCTTGGTCTGTTACCCGGGAAACCGCTTGCGGTGACGTCACCGATACGAGTACAGGGGCCTCCGTAGGACAAAAGACTGTTACCTACGCGTTTCAGAGCCTATCGAGCTCCTACGTCAGGGTTAGTCTGCTAGTTGTGCATTGGAGGTTTAAATAGCTCATCCGGTTTCCCATGGCAACGGACAAACATTGGTCTTGGAATAAAGGAGGTGCCAGTCTGTCGATCTGTAGTGGACATGCTAAATGCGATTTATTTCCCCATGGATTTTTTCAGATATTCACTTATTTGTTTGTTAATGCAATATTTGGGTTTAAATTATACTAGAGAGTGACGGCTACAATTTCTTTTGATTGTATACATATGCATAAAGCACCACCAATATATTATATATTTTTATGTCTATTATTATTATTTTTTATTTGTTACTGAAATGCGAACAGTTCTATTTCCTGGTTTAGTCCGTTTGGGGCTAAACTGTTGCATCTAAAAATCCATTTGCTCTCGGTTTTGGACATGGCTTTGATATAGTCGCCTCCCCTCTTAACCCATGGCGGGCTCAGTGCGGGTCTGGTCCTCTAGAAGCGATTCATTGATGATATTGTTTTTATCTGGCAAGGGGACACCATATCCCTTGACAGCTTTTTAACTAATTTAAATAAAAATGATTTTTATCTGCAATTCACCCCATCTTATGATAAAGTTCAGATTAACTTTCTTGACCTGAGTATATTTATTGAGAATGGACAATTACTAGGGATCGACCGATATAGATTTTTTAGGGCCGATACCGATAATTTGTGAACTTTCAGGCCGATAGCCGATAATTTATACCGATATTCTGGGAGTTTTCATTTTTGAGAAAAAAAAAAAATTCCTACACAAATCTGCTGAAAATTAATATGTTTATTGTTAATGTGTATTTATTGGTTTATTGTTAATGTGTATTTTTTTTTTTAGAAATCTTTTTCATTTATACTTAATATTTTTGTATTTTTTTTTTACTAACTTTTAGCCCCCTTAGGGACTAGAACCCTTGTCCTATTCCCCCTGATAGATCTCTATCAGGGTGAATAGGAGCTCACACTGTCCCTGCTGCTCTGTGCTTTGTGCACACAGCAGCATGGAGCTTATCATGGCAGCCAGGGCTTCAATAGCGTCCTGGCTGCCATGGTAACCGATCGGAGCCCCAGGCTTACACTGCTGGGGCTCCGATCGGAGCAGGAGGGGAGAGGGGATCCTGTGGCCACTGCCACCAATGAGTAATACTGGGTGGGGGGGAGGGGCGCACTGCGCCACCAATGTTTTTACTATTGGCCGGGATTGGGGTGGGGGGCGCACTGCGCCACCAATGATTAATACTGGGGGGCTTGGGGGGGGCGCACTGCGCCACCAATGAAGAAAAGTCTCTCAATCATTCATATACAGGAGGCGGGAGCTGGCTGCAGAATCACATAGCCGGCTCCCGACCTCTATGAGCGGTGGCTGCGATCCGCGGCACCTGAGGAGTTAACTACCGCGGACCGCAGCTGCCGCTCATAGAGGTCGGGAGCCGGCTATGTGATTCTGCAGCCAGCTCCCGCCTCCTGTATATGAATGAATGAAAGACTCCTCTTCATTGGTGGCGCAGCGGCCACAGCCCCTCCCCTCCTCTTGTCTTCTCTCCTGTCATTGGCGGCAGCGGCAGCACAGGGGGAGGAGACACTGCTTCCTTCTCCCCTGTGCTGCGGAGGGAACACAGAGAGCGCTGAGAGCAGCGCGTTCTGTGTTCCCAATATGTTATCGGTATATCGGCAAAATAGATGCCGATACCGATAACGTTCAAAATCCTCAATATCGGCCGATAATATCGGCCAAACCGATAATCGGTCGATCCCTAACAATTACACACCAAAACATATCATAAACCCACAGATACTAATGGATTTATTCCCCTGGACAGTTGTCATTTACCTATATGGCTGAACAACATCCCCTATAGCCAATACATACGAGCACGTAGAAATTGCACCACTAATATTAACTATAAAGAAGAGGCCGAAATGCTAAACGCTAAATTCACAGAAAAAGGTTACAAACTAGAAACACTTATTCCTATTATCAGAACCGTAGAAGACTTGGACCGAAATACCCTATTAGAAGACAAAAAAATCTAGGACAAAAAGGAGACAGAAATGACCCTGAGGACCCTGACGAAATCAAAATCCCCATCATCACAACATACAGTGTAGGGGTTAATAACTTCAAAAGAATTATATACAAATACTGGGATATTTTAAACTACGACAAGATCATTGGTAATAAGATCCCCAATAACCCCACATTTATCTTCAAAAAAGCTCCAAACTTGGCCAACCTGGTTGCCCCCTCCGTCAAGAAAGATAAAGTGAACCCGAAAACATGTGCCAAAAAGGGCTTTTACCCCTGTAGACTGTGTACCAACTGCAAAATCCTGAGGCACCAGGTTAAACCCACACTCCAAATAGACACCCCACAAGGCAAACACACAATAAAAGACTACATTACCTGTCATACCAAAGGAGTTATCTACTATATTAAGTGCCCATGTGGTAAAATGTATGTGGGGCGAACCAAAATAGAACTTAGAGTTAGACTAAGGGAACATATTAATAACATCAATAAGAAATCAGAGAATCATCCACTGTCACGCCACTACACAGAATTTCACCAGGGAAAATTCTTAGGATCCAATTTTGGGGGCATAGAAAGAGTCAAGCAAGATAAGAGGGGAGGCGACTATATCAAAGCCATGTCCAGAACCGAGAGCAAATGGATTTTTAGATGCAACAGTTTAGCCCCAAACGGACTAAACCAGGAAATAGAACTGTTCGCATTTCAGTAACAAATAAAAAAAAAAAAAAAAAAAAAAAAAAATTACATAAAAATATATAATAATATATTGGTGGTGCTTTATGGATATGTATACAATCAAAAGAAATTGTAGCCGTCACTCTCTAGTATAATTTAAACCCAAATATTGCATTAACAAACAAATAAACAAATAAGTGAACATCTGAAAAAATCCATGGGGAAATAAATCGCATTTAGCATGTCCACTACAGATCGACAGACTGGCACCTTCTTTATTCCAAGACCAATATTTGTCCGTTGCCATGGGAAACCGGATGAGCTATTTAAACCTCCAATGCACAACTAGCAGACTAACCCTGACGAAGGAGCCCGATAGGCTCTGAAACGTGTAGGTAACAGTCTTTTGTCCTACGGAGGCCCCTGTACTCGTATCGGTGACGTCACCGCAAGCGGTTTCCCGGGTAACAGACCAAGCTCCCTCGCGCGTGCTTCCGGCCAGGGCCGCGCTGCTGCTGGCAGGTGAGCAAGAAGGACGCCGCGATTTGAAAGGATAATAGCATCTCGATAGGAACAACAAGAGAAACTCAGAAACAAGAAACGGCATAACGGAACATTTAGCAAGGGATCATTTTGGAGGAAAGACAAGGTACTAACGATATTAGTAATATCAATATTAATCTTTTCCTCACCGTTCAACTCCCAGTGCAAATACTTATATTATATTTTATTTGCTTCTTGTCACTCTCACCAACTGACTATATGCTCCGATCCCTATATTTATTTATATTTATTTATCTTGGCATAACCTACTCTTGTAGCTAACCACTCAGTCATTCAGGCCGGCACTAACTGATAGTGCCAACTCAAAGGACTAGCTGTTTCTGATTGTGTATACCAGCGCTTATGTCCCATATCCCCTACGGGTGATATATCCATTTTGTATAAAATGCGGAATGGTGGTGGTGCGGCTGGTAAATGTGAGCGAGGTGGAGGTGCACATCCCACCACGTATGGTGTAGGCTGAAGTCCGTGTGTTACAGACTGATGATATAGGTGCACTAGCTGCACCCCTGGATCTGTTGGCTCCATGTATAGCAGAAGATCATCAGTGAGATCCAGAGGAACTCAAATGGTTGTGGGAACAGCTGGGCCTGGAGAGCCCTCCCATAGAGAGAAGTCTAGTGGAAGCTCTGCATCAGTCACTATATGAGTTTCAAGAAGTCTTTGCCTAGCATGATGAAGAGCATAGCAGTACCAAGGAAGTGGAGCATGCAATTGGTACCTGAAACACTGCTCCAGTGATGGAGAGGTACCAAAATATTCCTCTGGCCCTGTACTAAGATGTTGAAGGGCTCAAGTGCAAGATGATGGAAGGGTAGGTGATAAGAGAGAGCAAAAGTTCCTGGGCAGCACCCATAATTCTAGTGAGATAAAAAGACGGGGCCCTGGGGGGGCGTGGTTTGGCAGCAGAGCGTGATGGCCGCTTGAACTTGCTGCTCCTGCACAAAGCGACTGATTAAGCAAGGTATTCCCTCTGAAGCACCCGGTGCCATTCACCTCAAAGTGCCTGAGCCGCTTGCAAGATGCCCAGGGGCAAGAGATTTTTACTTTAAAAAGGATGCAGACGCCTCACAGCAGAGCCCAGCGGCCCCGCCATCTTTGCCTCATGCGGCTGAGAAGGAACCCACATCCTCTCCTGCTCGTCAGCAAGAATCACCGCAGCCAGCGAGGAGCGATTCCAGCTTACACACGCCTGAGAATCAGTCTACGTCGACAGGCAGCTCCGCTGGTTCATCTCCCCCCTCCGGTGTTGCAAAAGCGCAATCGCCACTCTGCTCCGACACAAGAAGCAGAGGCCTAAACTCCAACCGGCTGCAGACGTAGAGGTGAGCGCTGAGGGCCTGGATGCCCACTCTGTTAGCAGCATATTATGCAAGTTACCCACCTCAGATCAACCTGCGTCGGGAAACCTCTTGAAGGAGATGTTAATCGCTTTCAGTGCTGCCCTTCATTCTGATTTCTCCTCCCTGATTACCCCGCTAAAATCGTCTGTTGCGGGCCTGGAGTCGAGAGTGGCGCATGTGGAAATCAAAATGGGGGAGTTTGCGACCTCGCACAACCAGCTGATAGATAATCAGGAAGCCATGCAAGCGGACATTGACCGCATCCAAGCCAAAATAAATGACCTAGAGGATCGCTCTAGGCGTAATAACATTGAATTTCGGGGCATACCAGAAGACATTAGTCCCTCAGAGCTAATGGACTATCTGAAATCCTTAATGAAAAAGCTGTTGCCTTCATGTGCGGATCAGGACTTGATCATAGACAGGGCTCATCGGATCCCTAGACCCCGGCATTTACCGGAGAACACCCCCAGAGACACTCTGGCCCGGATACATTTTTCCCGCACAAAAGAAGCTGTATTAATGGTGGCCCGGCAGATGTCTGAGATGCCCGCGCCTTTTCAGAAATTATATGCAGACCTGTCGGCTGCCACGCTACGACAAAGGCGCCTGCTGGCTCCTATTACCACCGTTTTTAGGGAGCACAGTATTGCCTATAAATGGGGGTTTCCTGTGAAGCTTCTACTCACCCATAATGGCAAGCAACACAGCATCGCATCAGTGGAAGAGGGTCGTCGCTTACTGAGTTCCTGGAACTTTCCTTTACCCTCAGAGGAGGATCTCCTCTCCTTGCCCCCTCGCCACTTAAATGCAGAATGGCACACAGTAGGTGCCAAAAGGGGTACCAAGCATTGAGGTTATCTACTTTAATTTGTGCACTGGAGTGCATTCTAGTGCTTGGCATCAAACAGGACTAGTTTTCCTCTAAGTCCTAAAACCGGATATACACCTCCGTGGGTGACTATTCACTCCGGTTTGATTTGATGTTTGTTTTCCTTCTTTTTCTTTCTTTGTTATATATTTGTTCTTTTTTCATTTTCATTTGCCTTTACAGTCATGTATCAGATGGTATTGCTAGATGGGGCATGAAAGGAGTTGGGAACGGGCCTTTTATGGTATTCAGAACGATCCTAGCGGGTGTCCTTAGCCTTTTGACCATTTCTCATGGTTCTTAAGTTAGTCTCTCTGAATGCCAAAGGGCTAAATAGCCCTCAGAAGAGGTCTTTTATGTGGTCAGAAGCACTTGATCTCAAAGCTGATATATTATGTGTGCAGGAGTCTCATATACTAAGCAAAGATGCGCATAGGATTAAACATCACCTATTCCCACATGTCGTACAGTTTCATTACCGCAAAAAGCAAAGAGGAGTCATACTGGCCTTTAAGAACACCATTGCCTTTTCAATCAATAACACACTTATAGACAAGAACGGCAGATTCATTATCTTAACTTGCACTCTAAATAATATGGCATATACCATAGTAGCCGTTTATGCTCCAAATAGGCATCAGCTGCACTTCCTTAATAAAGTATTAGCAACAACGGCGAAACTACGACAGGGCCATTTAATAATCTGTGGAGACTTCAACTTAGTGCCCGATGCCGAGATTGATTCCTCGGCCAAGAATAGGAGTTCTTATCCCACTCTGAGTCCTCTTTTGAGACGTGAAGAGCTGTACGACATTTGGAGAATCCATCATGCATCTGAAAGAGATTACTCCTTTTTCTCATCTGTGCATAATTCCTATTCCCGCATAGACCTTTTCTTGGTTAGCAGATCACTTCTCCAGTTAGCCACGCAGTCTACGGTTGAAACAATAAAATGGTCTGATCATGCTGCTATATCTCTGTCGATACAAGAAACGTATAATATACGTGACACTCTCTGGCGCTGTAGCCCTTACATTGTTTCTAACCCAAGGTATAAGGCGGAAATCAATAGAGCACTAATTGACTATTTTGAGCTAAATGCGGGCTCAGTCTCTAATTCCTGTAGCCTGTGGAATGCCCTTAAGGCTTTCATTCGAGGCGTATTCATCAAATTGGGACACCAGGCGAAAAAACGAAGGGAACAAAAATTACATGCCATAATTTCCCAACTTACCTCCCTGGAATCCCTAAATAAATCCTCTACGTCTGCAGAAAGGGTAGCCCAAATATATGCTCTGAGAACACAACTTAGGGAATGTCTGCTTTTCACTTTTGAGAAGAACTTGAGGGCCACTAAAGCCCGCTACCATTCGCAGGATAATAAAGCAGGGAAACTATTGGCCCGCCGCCTAAAAACGAGAGCAGCCAAAGCCAGAATCCCTCACTTGATTCACCCGATTAAAGGTCATAAGATTTATGACCCAAAGGCTATGGCAGATCAATTTGTTAAATACTACTCGGCCCTATACAATCTAAAGGACTCCCCTGAGATAGACTCTATTTCGCCCCTTGAAATTAACTCGTATCTGGAAAAACTAAGCCTCCCGGCCCTAAACGACCAACAGAGGAACAAATTGTCCCTCCCTATTAGCATCCCTGAGATTGCTAAAGCCATATCCTCGCTCCATCCTCACAAATCCCCTGGTCCAGATGGTCTATCTAATATTTACTACAACACTTTTCAAGACCAGCTCATTCCCCACCTATTACCGGTATATAATAAGGCATTTATGGAGGGTTCTTTCCCGGCCGAGATGCTATCTGCAACTATAGTAGCACTGCCAAAGCCTGGTAAAACGCCAGATAGACCCCAGAATTTTAGACCCATCTCTCTGTTAAACACGGATTTAAAAATGTATGCCAAGATTTTAGCAACTAGATTATCGGATATTATACCAATCCTTACATCTACGGACCAGACGGGATTTGTCAAAGGAAGGCAAATTACAGATAACTCCCGCAGAGTATTGAATATCATAGATGCTATAAATCGTAGGGGGACTTGTGCGCTACTGGTAACCTTGGATGCAGAGAAGGCGTTTGACCGATTGAACTGGTCGTTCGCCTTCTCTGTGTTGAAAACAATGGGACTAGGAGAGGCATTTATTGAAGCAGTACGAGCCCTTTACTCTAACCCCACAGCTAAAGTGTTTATCAATGGGGCATTATCTACATCATTTCCCTTAACTAATGGCACGCGCCAGGGGTGTCCCCTTTCACCCTTGATTTTTATCCTGGCGATGGAACCCCTGGCCCAGGCCATTAGACTCAGCCCAGATATACCTGGAATTCAAATTGGGAAGATTAAGCATTGCATCTCTATGTTTGCAGATGACGTGCTTATGACACTCTCATCACCTCAAATTGCCCTCCCGGTAGCACTTTCTCTTATTAAAGAGTATGGCCGCTTATCATACTATAAAGTCAATGAGTCCAAATCCCAAATTCTCCCTTTAAACATGGAAAGAAATCTGGCAGACTCCCTAAAGAGTGCCTTTCCTTTCGATTGGAGATATGATAGCATAAAATACCTGGGTATAAATTTACCTCCGACCTTTTCCAACATGTTTAATATTAACTACCTCCCCCTATTAGAGATGATCAAGCGAGACTTTGCCTCATATAGCAAATTAGAAATATCCTGGGTGGGCCGCATTGCGACCTTCCAAATGTTTATATTGCCAAAGCTTCTGTTTGTTTTTAGAATGGTTCCCATAAAAGTCCCCAACTTCTTTTTTAAGAAGGCACAAGGCCTACTCAGCTGCTTTGTATGGTCAGGAAGTAAGCCTCGAATTGCAACAAGTACTCTCACAAAACACAAAACCAAAGGAGGTCTCAATCTTCCAGATCTTAGGGATTACTTCCTGGCCACCCAAATCCAGGCACTGAAGAAATGGTGGACTCTGGATGTTCAAACTCCCTGGGTACAAATTGAATCTACGTCAGCCCCAAGTGGTCATCTGAAAACTCTCCTGATTAATAGCTTGAGCGTCTCTAAATCTAAGGTTCTGCCTTTACCTCTTGTGATGAAAACCTCAGTCTATCATTGGTGTCTTTTTCACAAGAATTGTGCTCCAACTCCAATCTCACTGTTAGAAACGTCCCCTTTACAGCTAGTGGAATTGCATATTCCGGAGATAGACTTATTATCATGGGGACCCTTAGGCGTCAACTTTACTGTAACGGATCCTTAAAATCCTTCAGTGAGCTTCAGGAGGAATTTATGATACCCAGAGGAGATTTCTTTAAATACCTACAGGTTCGGCACCTCTTACAATAGGAATCTCCTCACCAAGTGATTTCATATAAGGGAATCTTTGATATGTGGGCCCTACTAACAAGACCAGACAGAAAGGAGGGTATAAGATCATTATATCAAGCTCTAGGCTTGAAATCCACTTTCACCAAATCTGCACCACTTCAAGCATGGGATAGGGAACTAAATGTAATTATACCTGAGGTTGATTGGATTGAAACATTAAAATTTATTTCCAGGACCTTTCATAGCACATCTCTACATAAAGTCATGTCTGAGATGGTACTATACCCCTGACAAATTGAGCAGAATCTACCCTGGCACGTCTCATCTCTGTTGGCGTGGATGTGGACACACTGGCACACTGCTACACATCCTATGGGAGTGCCCTTTGATTTTAAAGATCTGGTCAGATATGTTCGAAGTAGCCTCTAGACTCTGTGGTATTACGGTCAACAAAAACGTGTACACTGCTCTCTTTTTCAGGGGTATACAAGTTATTCCACCCAGAAGCAGGATCCCGGTTGCACATTTGTTACTTGTTACTAAATTAGCACTAACCAAATACTGGAAATCAGCAACTGTCCCGTCTGTGGCTGAAATACTTGCCAGAGTCCACAACAATTGTGATTATGAAAAAGTGATGGCATATAAGGATCACAGAGTGGACAAGTTCCTGTACCAATTTGGAGTTGTGGATGTTGTTCATGCCCAAATCCTCAAACCAACCCTATGATGTGTCGTTATAAAACTGTCTGATCATTATATTACTGTAATGTTATTTCGTATCAAGGCAATATTTATTTTTCAGTTATTTTTCAGTTATTTTCTGTTATTTTATGTCATTTTAACACTTGTTTATATGTGTTAACTCACCTGACGCAAAATATATTGCACCGCCATCTATGAGTACCTATATGTATCATCGATTATCTATATTGTAACTGATGGTGTTCATTTTTTATGCTGTTGAAAAAATCTCAATAAAAAACGATTGAAATAAAAATGTTAAAAAAAGACGGGGCCCTTGGAGTCTGCATTACAGGAAGTTGAATGCCTGCACCCACTGTGATGTTTATCCGTTGCCTCAGGTAGAAGAGAGATTGACGGCCCTGCAGAAAGCGGGGTTGCCTAGCCAGCAGTGTTGCCATTCAGAATTTTTCTGGAAAACTTATCCGAAAAAAATGGCCAATATTTTTAACAGACAAATTAGAAAACCATAATGAATGATAAAGATTCTAAGTAGTCCATGTTTTATAGCTCAGCTATACTGATAAGAACTCATTACCAGCTGTAGGAAAGCGCAAGGGGCCGTCATTGACGGAAGATATGTGTCACCGAGGTTCCTGGCCTCAGTGAGGTAAGAGCTGGTAATTTTAAGTGTCAGCGGCAGCTAGTGCTGACTGACACTATTGATTATTTAGTGTGGCTGTAAAGCCGATCCGGGCCGGCTCTTACTGGGAGCAGCCAAAGTGCAGGATGGGTGGCTGTTCGCCACGTTCCAGGCCGGGTTTTGTTTTGGGATAAAAACCCAGCCAGCAGTCTCAGCTATGTGGATTATCCTCTATCTGATACTGGTGCTTTTTCAGTCTGGGTGTTGGAGCCTGAGAGTTTGGGCCGGGACTAAGGCCTGCTATATTGTTTGGGAAAAAGCACATGGACTTCTGCTTCACCCAAGGACTTATGTGCTGCAGCCTGGTGTGAACAAACACCAGACTCAAGGTGACTGTTTTTCCTTGAAACTGCCTTTTTGTTGTCACTTTACTTATGTGTGAATAAAACACTGCACTGTTTAAGTTAAAGACGTTGTCGTTGCTTCTGTACTGCGTCCGCAAGCCTGTCTACCAGAGCAAATCCCCACACAGCATTTACTGTGAGCTGCAATGAGAATTACATCCAAAATAATCTAGTAAGTACCACCAGCCTCCAAAAAAAATCACGGACACATCAATTTGTTTTTTAACAGATGCAGGGAAAAAGTCGCCTGTTTTTAAGGACTGTCCAGAAATTTGTTGACGGTTGCATACCATGCTAACCAGTGGTCAGGGCCGGCGTCAGCACCTGGCAAACCCGGGCAAGTGGTCACGAATCACAGCAGGGGCGGAGCGGAGCTGATCAGCAGTGCAGCTGCAGAAGACAGCACAGCATAGCAGCCGAGCCGAAGAAGAAACCAGGAGATTAGACAGGTGCCAGTAATATGAGGGGGCGGCTCCGCGGCAACTGACTAATGTATGGTGTGGCCTCCACTCCACTAATAGAAGAATAATGAGCAACAGAATACAAACCTCTTTGTGGGGCAATTCAGACACCCTTTCCTCCCCAGTATACCTCAGGCTACCACATACTATGTACATACATTGTGGATGAGGAAAAGAAATGCACAGCAAGCAGTAAAGCAAATATTCCAAAAGGTTCAGTCAGCATGTCCACTTGTCCAGCCTCAGTCAGCAGATAAGTTATCAGTAATGACAGACACACTGCTGACTGAGGCTGGACATGCTGACTGAGCCTTTAGGAATATTTGCTTTACTGCTTGCTGTGCATTTCTTTTCCTCATCCATATACATGGGGGGGGGTTCTAAGGAATCCCCCCACAAAGAGGTTTGTTGCTCATTATTCTCCTATTAGTGGAGGCTTAAGGGGGGGGGGGGGGGAATCCCTTGCCAAAAACACCAAAACACCACACCATGTAGCATTAGTACGTGGTATTTGGTAGCAGACACACACACCATGCAAACTCCTGTATGAGTCTGGTCTGGGGTCCTAATAATTTAAATTTATCTGGTCTGGGGTCTGAATAATTTATCTATACATGGTCTGGGGGTCTGAATTTAGAAGACTGGGGTAAGAGTTAATTTAGGGGTTCTGGTCTAAGTTCCGAATTTAGGAGTCTAGTCTGGGGCTCTGATTTTATTTAGGATCTTGTCTGGGGTCTAAACTAATTTAGGGATCTAATCTGGGGTCTGAATATAAGGTTCTGAATTTAGGGGTCTAATTTGGTGTTTCCATTTATTAAGGTAATCTGCAGGCAGAATTTATTTTCTGTGTTGTGCAAAATGCCACAAGGGGCCCACTGAGGCTTTATCGCCCAAGGGCCTACATGAACCTGGAGCCGGCCCTGCCAGTGGTTATTGGCAGGTGCTGCTCAAGGAGTAAGGCCTCATGCACACGACCGCCTCTATGTTAGAATATACCATCGGATTTGAGTTACATCGTGAAACTCAGATCCGACAGTATATTCTAACACAGAGGCATTCCCATAGTGATGGGGACGCTTCTAGTTAGAATATTCTACAAACTGTGTACATGACTGCCCCCTGCTGCCTGGAAGCACCCGATCTTTTACAGGGGGCTGTGATCAGCACAATTAACCCTTCAGGTGCCGCACCTGAAGGGGTTAATTGTGCGTATCATAGCCCCCTGTAAGAGATCAGGGGCTGCCAGGCAGCAGGGGGCAGACCCCCCTCCCTCCCCAGTTTGAATATCATTGGTGGCCAGTGTGCGCCCCCCCCCGCTATTGTAATATCATTGGTGGCCAGTGTGCGGCCTCCGTCGGCCCCCCTCTATTGTAATTTCATTGGTGGCCAGTGTGCGGCCTCCTCTTTCCCCCCCCCCCCTGCCCGATCATTGGTGGCAGCGGAGAGTTCCGATCGCAGCCCCAGTTCAATTGCTCTGGGGCTCCGATCAGTAACCATGGCAACCAGGATGCTACTGCAGGCCTGGTTGCCATGGTTACTTAGCAATATTACAATATTAGAAGCATCATACTTACCTGCTGCGCTGTCTGTGTCCGGCCGGGAGCTCCTTCTACTGGTAAGTGACAGGTCTGTGAGGCGCATTGCTTAATGATCTGTCACTTACCAGTAGGAGGAGCTCCCGGCCGGTCACAGACAGCGCAGCAGGTAAGTATGATGCTTCTAATATTGTAATATTGCTAAGTAACCATGGCAACCAAGCCTGCAGTAGCGTCCTGGTTGCCATGGTTACCGATCTGAGCCCCAGAGCAATTAAACTGGGACTCCGATCGGAACTCTCCGCTGCCACCAATGATTCGGGGGGGGGGGGGGGGGGGGTGGCGAGGGGAGGCCGCACACTGGCCACCAATGATATTACAATAGGGGGGGGGGGGGCGCACACTGGCCACCAATGATATTACAATAGAGGGAGGGGGGGCGGGGGAGGCCGCACACTGGCCACCAATGATATTACAATAGGGGGGCGGGGGGGGGGACCGCACACTGGCCACCAATGATATTCAAACTGGGGAGGGAGGGGGGTCTGCCCCCTGCTGCATGGCAGGCCCTGATCTCTTATAGGGGGCTATGATATGCACAATTAACCCCTCAGGTGCAGCACCTGAGGGGTTAATTGTGCGGATCACAGCCCCCTGTAAGAGATCGGGTGCTTCCAGGCAGCAGTCATGTACACAGTTCGTAGTATATTCTAACTAGAAGCGTCCCCATCACTATTGGAACGCCTCTGTGTTAGAATATACTGTCGGTTCTGAGTTTTCACAAAGTGAAAACTCAGCTCTGAAAAAGCTTTTATGCAGACGGATCTTCGAATCCTTCTGTATGAAAGTAACCTACGGCCACGGATCACGGACGCGGATGCCAATCTTGTGTGCATCCGTGTTCTTTCACGGACCCATTGACTTGAATGGGTCCGTGAACCGTTGTCCGTCAAAAAAATAGGACAGGTCATATTTTTTTGACGGACAGGAAACACGGATCACGGATGCAAAACGGTGCATTTTCAGATTTTTCCACGGACCCATTGAAAGTCAATGGGTCCGCGAAAAAAAAACCCTGAAAACGGCACAACGGCCACGGATGCATACAACGGTCGTGTGCATGAGGCCTAAGATAAAGAGAAATCAGATGCCATTTGAGCTCATGAACGCCGCCCAGCATCTTTCAGCTCCTGATGGAGCAGTGTTTGGGAGACCTGAATTTTTTGTCAGTTATGATATACCAGGAAGATATTGTGGTGTACACCAGCTGCTTTGAGGGCCATCTCCAGCATTTCAGGGCTGTCTTTACCTGGCTAAAAAAGTTTGAGCTAAAGCTCAAGTCTGCAAAGTGCTGGGCAGATTAAATACTTAGGCCATGTAGTCTCTGAGGATGGAGTGGCTAAGGGCGAATTTAAAATAAATTTATTCGGACAGTTCGCAGAATTTTCAAAAAAGATTTGAATCGATCCAAATTTATTAGTGACAAATCGCGTTAAAAATCAGCTATTTCCCGGCTGCAGAGAGCCTGTATATTGGTGTAGAACACTCTGCATTGCAGAAGTCCGCTGTGGTACTCAAACAGTCACTTTGTGTCTGTATGACAGGCAGTTGACAGGCGTCACTCTTAGAATCACTTCACACTTCACTTATTTAGTCAGTTACAGGACCAAAACTGACCAAATAACTCAAGTGTGAACTTAACCTTATAGGTCAATGTTAGCGTCAGGTATAAAGAACTGTGCAGTGGCCCAAGATTGTACTATAGAGTGAAAGAGTGCACTCCTTTTACACCGTCATCAGCTGATTCCACATAGATTTCTACAGAAACTGTTCTGTTACACAATGATACGAGAGTGGAGAGGGTGTTAGCAGTAAGTTTGCCCTTCTTCTGATCCGTCATAAGAACAACCCCCAAAAAATAAATCCTGTCTTTTGAGCACCTGCCTTCACACGGTCAACATTTGGTTAGTAATCCATCAGTATTGCTAGGCCCAAAAAAAAAACAGGAGTGGATCTAAAAGTGAAATGACACACGATTGGAAAGTTTGCATGTCTTCTTTGTTTTATGATACAGGTCTTATGGCTGTTACAAAGACACGGTTCGTTGTGTTTATCATTTTTCCATCCTTCTGGCAGTTTAGGAGAAAGGTAAACTAAATGGTGATATAAACAAGGCCAAACAGAGACAATAGTGGTCCTGTCATAGAGCGGGGAGGGTGGCAATCGCATGAGGAGTCAATACAATGTCTCAGTCACAGAGTGTTGAGGTGACAACTGCACGAGGAGTCAGCACAATGTCCCAGTCACAGAGTGGTGAGGTGGCAAACGCATAAGGAGTCAACACAGTGGCCCAGTTACAGAGTCGTGAGGTGGCAACCGCATGAGGAGTCAACATAGTGGTCAGTTACAGAGTGGTGAGGAGGCAACCGCATGAGGAGTCTACAAAGTGGCCCAGTGACAGAGTGGTGAGGTGTCAACCGCATGAGGAGTCAACACAGTGGCCTAGTCACATAGTGGTAAGGATGGCAACCACATGAGGACTCAACACAGTGGCCCAGTCACAGAGTGGGGACAGTGGGGGGCAACAGCAGTGGCAGTAACAGCACAAAATGGTGTGTGGCAGTAGGAGAACATGGCATCAGGTGGGTGGCAGCATCAGAATAGGGGCAGAAGCAGGTGGCCAGAAGAAACGGGTCTCTTTTCACAAAGTTTAGGTGTGGCACTCAGAATGATCTAATCTGATGCATCAGGCACTGGCGTGTGGAAATCCTGGCTGATCCACGCCTGATTCTTCCTGACAAAGGTCAGTCTCTCCACATTTTGGGTGGGAAGGCGAGTTCTGCTTGGGGTAACTATTCCCCCAGCTGCACTAAACACCATCTCTGATACCACAGTACTGGCTGGGTAGGAAAGCTTGTCCAGGGTAAACTCAGCCAGTTGCGGCCACAAATCAAGTTTGGCAGCCCAGTAGATCTTCGATGTGGAGTGGCAGGGTGCAGTCCAAGTATGCCACCACCCACTGGTTCAGGTTCTGCTCCCTGTGTTGCTGCTGTTGGTGGGTGTTTTGTTCAGTATGCAGGTGAAGGAAACTGCTCATTAGAGTCTCCAGACTTAAGCCCTCTGCGCTCACGTTCCACTGCCATCGGTCCCCTCCTCCAGCAGCGATGGCAGTGGAATGTGAGTGCAGAGGGCCCCCTGCTCAGACCTTTGTGAGGATGGGTGATGGCGCACATGGGCAGAGGCCAACTGACTACATAGGATGTCTCGATAGTAGTTGAGTTTATTCTCCCTCTCAGTGGGTGGAAAAAAGGCCTCCATTTCGGAGCAGTAGCGAGGGTCTAACATGTTGACGAGTCAGTAGTCATCCCACTGCCGAATGGTGATATTACGGCTGTCACTACGCAAGCAACTCAGCATGCATCTGGCCATTTGCGCAAGGGACTCAGAGGGACACCCTGCCTCTGTCTCCACTGCATACTGCCACGGTGTGTTGGGGTCATCTGCCTGGTCTTCCTCATTACCCTCTAGCTCCACTTGCTCCTCTCCTGTCACTTGTGCAGAAAAACCACCCATTTCTGTATACATTTCTTGTGCAAGGATGCCCTCCTCCTCCAGTTCAGTCCACACAGGGCTCAGGTGGTCGTGAGATGTAGGGGCCACTTCTCCTGTCCCCTGGCCAGCCAGATTAATTAGCATCAGCTCCAGGACGTGAAGGAGTGAAATGACATTGTTCATCTCATAGTCCTGACAAATAAATTGGCCACCTCAAATGGCCTGAGCAAACGGCAGGTGTCACGCATGAGCTGCCACTGCCTAACGTTGAAATTACACAGAGGAGTGCTCCTGTCCGCTTGTTGGGGAACGCAATAGGGTACAACGACTTGGAGTGCGCGGATATCACTGTTAAAATAAAGTCTATTTTACAAAGTATCAGTTTTGACAGATAAATCTCACCACTACACGGGTGATACTTAGTCTCTCCTCCTGATAAGCCGGTTTGCAGTGCTGGCCTAATTACACTTGTCTCGTCAGCAGTCCAGTGGTCTTTATAGCTTATTTGCTCAGGGCATTCGGTATGGTAAACCCCCTCTTCGGGAAAGGAAACTTTAAGATGACGTTACTATAGGTATTTTGTGGACCCTCGTGCAAAAGTGGAGACTCAGGAGAAAAAAATTGAGAGAAAAAACACCTTGTGCAGGACGTAGCAGTTTGTTTTGTTCTGTTATACTCACAAAATTGAATCTTTTAAAAAGCATATCATGATAAAAACGCAGATCCCTCTGCCTGACCGGTTTCGCCAGTAGCGGCTTTCTCAAGGGCAAACAGCCCTCACCGGTCTCAGGGCCACGTGCCTGACCACTCACAACACCAGCTCCCACGCGACTCTCATCGTTGCTACTTGCCCACCTACCGTAGGAAGCAGCGGATCTTTCCTTCAGATCTTGACTGGGCAGTAGCTGCTGACTGTCCTCTAAATCTTGTCCTCGTTAAAAAGTGGAGCAGAGCAGACGGCGTACAATACTACCCGAGCAGAAGGAACAGAATGAAAGAGACAGGTTCAGGACAGGTGGGGGCACAGAGCTTGTTCCTGGGCCATGACAACTAAGCATGGTGTCAGAGGAACCCACCTGGCTGGGAGTGTCTAGTGTCACTTGAGACGAGGTAGAACACTGAGTTAACCATTCAAGGACAGCTGGGTTGCAGGTCAAAACACGACCACTGGATGACACTGGCAGCTTTGGCCTGTTGCTGTGACTGCTGCTACCCCCACCCCTTCTTCTGATGCTGCTACTTCTGCCAGCTCCAGAAACATTTTGGCCACTGCACGTTCCCCTAGAAGGGCCTGTCACCTGTCTGTACTGTAACAGTAACTGTAAGGGTAAAAGAGTAGTAGTGTCCGGACGCAATTTCACCCCCAAAACAAGGAATGAATGGATGTACTTATACATGAGAATGTGAGCACCCAAAAATGTGTAGTATCAGGCTGCAATTTCACCCCAGAATCAAGGATGAATGGATGTACTTATACAGGGAGTGCAGAATTATTAGGCAAGTTGTATTTTTGAGGATTAATTTTATTATTGAACAACAACCATGTTCTCAATGAACCCAAAAAACTCATTAATATCAAAGCTGAATATTTTTGGAAGTAGTTTTTAGTTTTAGCTATTTTAGGGGGATATCTGTGTGTGCAGGTGACTATTACTGTGCATAATTATTAGGCAACTTAACAAAAAACAAATATATACCCATTTCAATTATTTATTTTTACCAGTGAAACCAATATAACATCTCAACATTCACAAATATACATTTCTGACATTCAAAAACAAAACAAAAACAAATCAGTGACCAATATAGCCACCTTTCTTTGCAAGGACACTCAAAAGCCTGCCATCCATGGATTCTGTCAGTGTTTTGATCTGTTCACCATCAACATTGCGTGCAGCAGCAACCACAGCCTCCCAGACACTGTTCAGAGAGGTGTACTTTTTTCCATCCTTGTAAATCTCACATTTGATGATGGACCACAGGTTCTCAATGGGGTTCAGATCAGGTGAACAAGGAGGCCATGTCATTAGATTTTCTTCTTTTATACCCTTTCTTGCCAGCCACGCTGTGGAGTACTTGGACGCGTGTGATGGAGCATTGTCCTGCATGAAAATCATGTTTTCTTGAAGGATGCAGACTTCTTCCTGTACCACTGCTTGAAGAAGGTGTCTTCCAGAAACTGGCAGTAGGACTGGGAGTTGAGCTTGACTCCATCCTCAACCCGAAAAGGCCCCACAAGCTCATCTTTGATGATACCAGCCCAAACCAGTACTCCACCTCCACCTTGCTGGCGTCTGAGTCGGACTGGAGCTCTCTGCCCTTTACCAATCCAGCCACGGGCCCATCCATCTGGCCCATCAAGACTCACTCTCATTTCATCAGTCCATAAAACCTTAGAAAAATCAGTCTTGAGATATTTCTTGGCCCAGTCTTGACGTTTCAGCTTGTGTGTTTTGTTCAGTGGTGGTCGTCTTTCAGCCTTTCTTACCTTGGCCATGTCTCTGAGTATTGCACACCTTGTGCTTTTGGGCACTCCAGTGATGTTGCAGCTCTGAAATATGGCCAAACTGGTGGCAAGTGGCATCTTGGCAGCTGCACGCTTGACTTTTCTCAGTTCATGGGCAGTTATTTTGCGCCTTTGTTTGTCCACACGCTTCTTGCGACCCTGTTGACTATTTTGAATGAAACGCTTGATTGTTCGATGATCACGCTTCAGAAGCTTTGCAATTTTAAGAGTGCTGCATCCCTCTGCAAGATATCTCACTATTTTTGACTTTTCTGAGCCTGTCAAGTCCTTCTTTTGACCCATTTTGCCAAAGGAAAGGAAGTTGCCTAATAATTATGCACACCTAATATAGGGTGTTGATGTCATTAGACCACACCCCTTCTCATTACAGAGATGCACATCACCTAATATGCTTAATTGGTAGTAGGCTTTCGAGCCTATACAGCTTGGAGTAAGACAACATGCATAAAGAGGATGATGTGGTCAAAATACTCATTTGCCTAATAATTCTGCACGCAGTGTATATATAAAAAATTAACACCCCAAAACCTGTAGTATCAGGCCGCAATTTTACACCAATTCCACAATTATGGATTAACGGATATATTTATGTATAATACAACTTGAGCACCCAAAAATGTGCAGTATAAGACTTCAATTTCACCCCAATTATTCAATTAGGGATTCACGGATACACTAATGTATAATAAAACGTGAGTGCCCTAATATCTGTAGTGTCAAGCCGCAATTTCACCCCAATTAGAGAATCAAGGATTAACGGATTGAACTATATATAAAAGAACGCGAAGACCCTAAAATTTGTAGTATCCAGCCGCAATTTCACCCCAATTAGACAATCAAGGGTTAACGGATTAAATGATATATTAAAGAACGTGAACCCCCAAAATTCTGTACTATCAATCCGCAGTTTCACCCCAATAACATAATCAAGTATTATTGGAACTACTGATGTATCAAAGAATGCAAACAGCCTACAATCTGTAGTATTAGATCACTTTTTAACCCCAATTAGTGCAGCAAGGTGTAATAGAATAGCTTCTATTAGTCAGGCTTTACACTGCTCAATTGTCCCCTGCTCTCTCCCTATAGTGTGGATTAGTGTTGGACTGGGGTACCTAGGGCCCAGCAGTGTAACTGATTCTGGGGGCCCACCTTAGGGCTCCTGCACACAAACGTATTTTTTTTCCGTGTCCGTTTTATTTTTTTAGTTTTTTTGTGGCCTGTATGTGAAACCATTCACTTTAATGGGGCCACAAAAAAAGGAAATGACTTCATGTGCATTCCGTGTCTGTATGTCCGCATTGCCGTTTGTCAAAATAATAGAACATGTCCTATTATAGTCAGCATTACAGACAAGGATAAGACTGTTTTATTAGAGGCCGGCTGTTCTGTTCCGCATAATGTGGAATGCACACACCCAGTATCCATGTTTTGCAGATCCGCAATTTGCGGACTGCAATACATCCGACGGTCATGTTCATGAGCCCTTACAGTGATAAAAGAAATATTAAAGATAAAGTATGATGGTAGACACTCAAAGCAAAATGCACAAACATACATGTGGCAGAATTTAGGCTACTTTCACACTTGCAGTAGCAGGGTCCGGCAGGATGTTCCGGCGGGGGATCAGCCTGCCGCATCCGTGCAAACGCTAGCCCACCGAAAGCCCGCTGTAGTTTTTGTCTGGCCGACTCTCAGCATGTTTGCCATGCTGCGGCCAGACCTCTGGCCCGCCCCCATTATAGTGAATGGGGCCGGAGCGAACCTCCGGCCGCACGGTGGGCTAGTATAAGCATGGATCTGGCAGGCTGTTCCCCCATTGGAATAGCCTGCCAAGCCATGCTACCGCAAGTGTGAAAGTAGCCTTACACATATATGGATATCCTGTTAAGTCAGTCTGAAAGAAGACAATTGCAGTTCCTATCACACATTGGAAACATGCAATGCATTTGCCAAGACATTTTTTGCCTAACCCTATTAAGTGTAGCAAACTTAAAGGGGCTGCCTCACTTCAACAAATGGCATTTATTATGTAGAGAAAGTTAATACAAGGAACTTAACTAATGTATTTTGATTCTCCATATTGACTCTTTTCCATCACATCTGACCAGTGTCAATTTAAGTGCTGATAACTTTAAAACGCTTTGGACTTATCCAGGCCATTCTGAGATTGTTTTTTCGTCACATATTGTACTTCACGATACTGGTAAAATGAAGTAAAAAAAAATCATTTTTATTTATAAAAAAATACCAAATTTACCAAACATTTTTAAAAAATTGCAAATTTCCAAGTTTCAATTTCTCTACTTTTATAATACATAGTAATACCTCCAAAAATAGTTATTACTTTACATTCCCCATATGTCTACTTAATGTTTGGATCATTTTGGGAATGATATTTTATTTTTTGGGGATGTTACAAGGCTTAGAAGTTTAGAAGCAAATCTTGAAATTTTTCAGAAATGTTCAAAAACCCAATTTTTAGGGACCAGTTCAGGTCTGAAGTCACTTTGCGAGGCTTACATAATAGAAACCACCCAAAAATGACCCCATTCTAGAAACTACACCCCTAAAGGTATTCAAAACTGATTTTACAAATGTCGTTAACCCTTTAGGTGTTCCACAAGAATTAATGGAAAATAAAGATACAATTTCAAAATTTCACTTTTTTGGCAGATTTTCCATTTTAATAATTTTTTCCCAGTTACAAAGCAAGGGTTAACAGCCAAACCAAACTCAATATTTATGGCCCTGATTCTGTAGTTTACAGAAACACCCCATATGTGGTCGTAAACCGCTGTATGGGCAGACGGCAGGGCGCAGAAGGAAAGGAATGCCATACGGTTTTTGGAAGGCAGGTTTTGCTGGACTGTTTTTTTTGACACCATGTCCCATTTGAAGCCCCCCTGATGCACCCCTAGAGTAGAAACTAAATAAAAGTGACCCCATCTAAGGGCTCTATCACACTTGCGTTGTCCGGATCCGGCGTGTATTCCATTTGCCGGAGGTGCCCACCGGATCCGGAAAAACGCAAGTGAACTGAAAGCATTTGAAGACGGATCCGTCTTCAAAATGCGTTCAGTGTTACTATGGCACCCAGGACGCTATTAAAGTCCTGGTTGCCATAGTAGTAGTGGGGAGCGGGGGAGCAGTATACTTACAGTCCGTGCGGCTCCCGGGGCGCTCCAGAATGACGTCAGAGCGCCCCATGCGCATGGATGACGTGCCATGTGATCACGTCATCCATGCGCGTGGGGCGCCCTGACGTCACTCTGGAGCGCCCGGGGAGCCGCACGGACGGTAAGTATACTGCTCCCCCGCTCCCCACTACACTTTACCATGGCTGCCAGGACTTTAGCGTCTTGGCAGCCATGGTAACCATTCAGAAAAAGCTAAACGTCGGATCCGGCAATGCGCCGAAACGACGTTTAGCTTAAGGCTAAATTAATTCCGGATCCGGCCTTGCGGCAAGTGTTCAGGATTTTTGGCCGGAGCAAAAAGCGCAGCATGCTGCGGTATTTTCTCCAGCCAAAAAACGTTCCGGTCCGGAACTGAAGACATCCTCATGCATCCTGAACGGATTTCTCTCCATTCAGAATGCATTAGGATAAAACTGATCAGGATTCTTCCGGCATAGAGCCCCGACGACGGAACTCTATGCCGGAAGAAAAGAACGCAAGTGTGAAAGGGCCCTAAGAAACTACACCCCTCAAGGTATTCAAAACTGATTTTACAAACGTCGTTAACCCTTTAGGTCTTCCACAAGAATTAATGGAAAATAGAGATACAATTTCAAAATTTCACTTTTTTGCCAGATTTTCCATTTTAATATTTTTTTTCCAGTTACAAAGAAAGGGTTAACAGCCAAGAAGGAAAGGAATGCCATACGGTTTTTGGAAGGCAGATTTTGCTGGACTGTTTTTTTTGACACCATGTCCCATTTGAAGCCCCCCTGATGCACCCCTAGAGTAGAAACTCCAAAAAAGTGACCCCATTTTAGAAACTACGGGATAGGGTGGCAGTTTTGTTGGTACTAGTTTAGGGTACATATGATTTTTGGTTGCTCTATATTACACTTTTTGTGAGGCAAGGTAACAAGAAATAGCTGTTTTGTCACCATTTTTATTTTTTGTTATTTACAACATTCATCTGACAGGTTAGATCATGTGATATTTTTATAGACCAGGTTGTCACGGATGCGGCGATACCTAATATGTATACTTTTTTTTTATTTATGTAAGTTTTACTCAATGATTTCATTTTTGAAGCAAAAAAAAATCATGTTTCTCGTTCATTCCATTGGGGGACACAGACCATGGGTATAGCTTAGAGATATTACTAGGAGGGACACTATGCAAAAAAAGAAGCTCCTCCTCCTCGGGCTATACCCCCAGGCACCTCCAGGAGAACTTCAGTCTTTGCTTAGTGTCCGTTCAAGGAGGTTGACATTTATTCTTCTCCTGTTTGTTATTTTTTTCTGGTTTCAGATGGGGACGCAGGTCAGCATTGCGCTTTCCTGGCCCCTGTGGAGGGTCTGCCACGGTCTTCTGAAGGTTCCTGGCTACCTCCCATTCCCCCACAGAAGAAAAGTGGATCCAGGCTCGACATGTTAGCTCTGGCATCCCACCAGCTGCTGGGACACCTGCTGCCTACACTCCACCAGAGCACTGCTCTCCTTGATTGGAGTCAGACGTCTGAAGAGGTGAATCCCTACTGGTCCAGACATCGAGGGAGCATGCTGTGCAGATAAGTATTGCCTGCTTCAATCTCCCTCCCTTCCCCCCCCCTCCCCCCACCCCTTCATGTCGTCTGTCTGGCGCTCTGTGACCTAAGGTGAGCTAGAGAAGGACCTGCTGGGGGCATTTTTTTTTCCCGTTGGGAGGGGGCCTTCTGGGGAGGGCTGGTGATTCCACTGACTCTGGGGACAGGTTGCGTTTTCCCTACCTGCCTGCAGCTCAGACTATGGCCGCATCGGCAGCAATCTTGGCACTGAAGGGGTGTATTTTATTTTATCTTATGGCCGCTGCGCTCTCTGCAGCTCCCGCCGGACTGCTCCTCCCGATATTAACCCCCGCTGCGCCGTATCGGGCGAAGAGGTGTATTTTGAAATGCGCGCGCGCTTATTTCGCGCCGCAATGGCGCGTCCAAGGGGGCGGAGCCTCGGCGTCCCGCTCTGTCTCTCCCTACGCCGGAGACTCTGCTGGATTGCGGCCGTGCAGCTCCTCAGTTCTCGGTGACCGGAGACTTCTGCTGTTGCCTGGGTGGTAGGAATTGCAGCAACCTGGTAGGAAATCTTTTTTGGAATACCATCATGCCTAAACCTGGGGCCCCTAAGCCTTCCAAGGCTTCCTCTCAGGCTCCACTGGAGTCATGTAAGATATGCCTTAGGCCTTTTTCTGTCACTGGTTCCTGTGACTCATGCCCTGCTCCTGGACAGGATCAGCCTCCTTCTCTTGCTCAGCCCGGTCCTCCCTCTGCCCCTGCGGAACCAGCGGTACCCGCCTGGGCCTCCGCCATGTCTAATGCGGCAGCTGATCTGGCCTTAGTTGCCAAGGCAGCCATGTCCTTCATGGAGCGCATGGCGGCTACTACTCCAGTGGCATCCACCACTCCATCCCCTCTCAGTGACTCTCACAGAGGGCGTCTGACTTCTAAAAGGCAGCGTGAGCGGCAGCATTCCTCCTCGGATGACTCCGCTTCTCCCCCTCGCCTTGAGGCATGCCCGGTTGACTCTCCCCCTCGCAGGGAGCGCAAATCCGATGGGGAATTGTCCGGATCAGACAAAGTCACGGAGCGGGCACCCCTGCCTAAGCTTTCCACCATGGTAACCGAGTTGGTGGCAGCTGTCCGTGACCCTTTTAATATACAAGGGGATTCTCCTCCCTCCACTAGTCGGGAGTTCTCCCTTTTTCCACCCAAGAAACAGGAGTCCGCCGTGTTCCCTATTCATGAGGAATTCACTGCGGTCCTATCAAAAGCTTGGGATCGACCTAATCAAAAATTTTCGGCCACCAAGCGTATGGATACGCTTTATCCTTTTCCAGCTGACACAGTGGAAAAGTGGACTTCTTCCCCTAAGGTAGATCCTCCGGTAGCCAGGTTAGCCAAGAACAAGGCCCTTCCCGTCCTAGACGGTTCCTCTCTGCAGGATGCGGTGGACAGACGTTTGGATTCACTTTCCAAGTCCATCTTCTCACTGGCGGGCGCTTCCCTGCGACCGGCCTTTGCGTCGGCTTGGGTCGCCAGAGCCCTTACAACGTGGTTGCAGCGCCACCACCAGGATCTGTCAGAGCAGGACGCCTCTGCAGATACTCTGGATTTTATCATCCAGATGTCTCAAGCTTCTAAATATCTCTGTGAGGCTTCAATGGACATCGGCTCCCTCTTTGCCCGTATTTCGGCCCTCTCTGTCATTCAGCGCAGGGAGGTCTGGCTGAAGGTGTGGGATGCTGATGCCTCATCCAAGCGTTCCCTCGCTAACCTTCCCTTTGAAGGGTCCAGGCTCTTTGGGGCTCAACTAGATGAATTCATTTCTGCCGCAACGGGGGGCAAGAGCACTCATCTACCCCAGCCCAGGACCAAGCGTCCCTTTCGGTCTCGGCCTTCAGGTTTCCGGGGCCAGTCCTTTCGTCGCTTCTCCACTGCCAGGACGCCGTCGTCCTCATCAGCAGGGGGATCCCAGGACTCCCGCAAGAAGCCTTTCTTCAAGCCCCAGCCCTCTTGGCGGCCTCGGGCGCAGTCAGCCCGTCCTCCTGCTCCCAAGCAACCCTCCGCATGAAGGGGTGCCCCCATCCCTCGTGGTGGGGGGCCGTCTGCTCTCCTTTCAACAGGTCTGAAGGGCTCACGTTCAGGACGCCTGGGCTCTGGAAGTGGTGACGTCCGGCTACAAGTTGGAGTTCGCGTCCAGCCCGCCGGAACGTTTTTTCCCTTCTCGCGTTCCGGGGGATCCAGCCAGGGCCTCGGACCTCTTTTTTGCGGTCTCCTCTCTTCTGGACCGTGGTGTCATTTCCCCCGTTCCCCCAGAAGAGCAAGGGACAGGTTTTTACTCAAACCTGTTCATTGTTCCAAAGAAAGAGGGGTCAGTGCGTCCAATCTTGGATCTAAAACTTCTCAACAAGTTTCTACGGGTGCGGAAGTTTCGCATGGAGTCCCTTCGCTCCGTTATTGCTTCTCTGCTTCCAGGAGAATTTCTCGCGTCTGTGGACATTCAAGACGCCTACTTGCACGTCCCTATTGCAGAGTCCCACCATCGCTTTCTGCGCTTTGCCATTGGGGGGCATCATTACCAGTTCGTCGCCCTACCTTTTGGGTTGGCGACCGCCCCTCGAGTTTTTACGAAGATTCTGGCGCCTCTCATGGCGCTTCTTCGCACCAGGGGCATCTCTTTGTTACCATACCTAGACGACATCTTGATAAAAGCTCCGTCTCTTCCACAGACCGAGGACAGCGTCCAAATCACGGTTCAATCCCTGGAACGGTTCGGATGGCTGATCAATCTCCCCAAGTCCTCTCTGCACCCCTCCCAGAGACTCTCGTTCCTGGGGATGATCTTGGACACCTCGATTTCTCGGGTGTTTCTTCCAGATTCCAAGGCTTCCCAGATTCGTCTGGCAGTGGTGCTCCTTCTACGCTCTCCACGTCCCACCATTCGGGAGTGCATGCGGGTGCTGGGCCTTATGGTCTCCTCTTTCGAGGCGATTCCGTACGCCCAATTTCACACTCGTCCGCTACAACAGATGATCCTTGCCCTCTGGAACAAGAACCCTCGGGGTCTAGACACTCCTGTTCGTCTGTCCCAGCAAGTTCAAGCGTCTCTCCCTTGGTGGCAGTCTTCCCTGAACCTATCGTCAGGAAAGTCCTTCCTTCCGTTCTCCTGGACGATAGTCACCACCGACGCCAGCCTCATCGGTTGGGGAGGTGTTCTCCGGAACCTCACAGTTCAGGGTGTCTGGTCGACGGAGGAATCCCGTCTCCCGATAAACGCTTTGGAATTAAGGGCGATTTTCCACTCCCTCTCCCATTGGACTCCTCTCCTTGCGACTCGCCCGGTGCGGGTTCAGTCGGACAATGCCACGGCTGTGGCTTATGTCAACCATCAGGGCGGGACTCGCAGTCGGGCAGTAATGCGGGAAGTAGCGAGGATCCTCTTATGGGCGGAGTCTCATGTTCCAGTATTGTCGGCAGTGTACATCCCGGGAGTCGACAATTGGACGGCGGATTTTCTGAGTCGCACCAAGGTGGATCCGGGAGAGTGGTCTCTCCATCCGGAGGTGTTCGAGGACATCTGCCACCGATGGGGCCGTCCGGACATAGATTTGATGGCTTCCCGGCTCAACCACAAGGTGCCGGTGTATCTAGCCCGCGCTCGAGACCCACGGGCGGGCGGGGTGGACGCGCTAGTATTTCCATGGCAGCGGTTCAGCCTCCTTTACGTCTTCCCTCCGATTCCTCTGTTGCCGAAGGTGCTGCGCAAGATCGAGGCGGAGGGGATACCAACCATTCTCGTCGCTCCGGATTGGCCTCGCCGCGCATGGTTCTCCAGCGTCGCTCGTATTTTGGCGGACGTTCCGTGGCCTCTGCCCGACAGAGAGGATCTCCTGTCTCAGGGGCCGCTCTTCCACCAGAATTCACGGCAGCTGCGTTTAACGGCGTGGCTGTTGAGACCGCCATCCTGAGGAAGAGAGGCTTCTCTGATGCGGTGGTAAGAACCATGATCAGGGCTCGGAAGCCGGCTTCTTCACAGATCTATTATCGCACCTGAAAGGCCTTCCTGTTTTTTTGTGAGAAATCGGGCTACCCGCCCCTACGTTTCTCTGTTCCAGTGGTGCTGTCTTTTCTCCAGTCCGGCCTCGACATGGGTCTGTCGCTCAGTTCTTTGAAGGGTCAGGTTTTTGCTTTGGCTATCTTTTTTCAGAGGTCAATTGCCTTTTTGGGACCTGTGAAAACCTTCCTGCAGGGGGTGGCGCATTCTGTTCCCCCGTATGTGCCTCCCTTGCCCCCCTGGGATCTCAACTTGGTTCTGCGCGCCCTTCAGGCGGCGCCTTTTGAACCTCTGAGGGAGGTCTCTCTGGTTTTACTAACCTGGAAGGTAGTTTTTCTGGTGGCCATTACCTCCATCAGGCGAGTTTCGGAGCTGGCCGCACTTTCCTGCCGGGAACCTTTTCTGGTCTTTCACCAGGATAAGGTGGTGCTCAGACCGGTGCCTTCTTTTTTGCCCAAGGTGGTTTCTCCCTTCCACCTTAACGAGGATCTTGTCCTGCCCTCTTTTTGTCCTTCTCCGGCGAACCCCAAGGAATGCGCTCTCCACTCCCTGGACGTCGTCAGGGCTCTGAAGGTGTACCTGGGGGCTACCGCTTCCTTCCGGCGTTCAGACTCTCATGCGCGGCTGTATTCGGCGCATGCGCATTGAATGTCTGACCGCTCCGAGCTGAGATCTCAAATGCGCCGAATACAGCCGCGCATGGCGCATGCGCGAGAACTTGTCCGCTGCGTCACACGGAGGAGGACATGGGCGGGCTGGAGGGACGCGCTGGGCGGCGGCTGTGTATGAAGGTAGACGGAGCCTCTAGGTGCTAATGACGCCCACATAGCACCTAGAGGCTCATTAGCATATTTATAAAAGTTAGTTTTTTAGCAAAACCGCTGCCCCACAAGTGATTATAGTAGGATGGTTGGCCAGAGCAGACACTAGCAGATCGCTAGTGTCTGACAGCTAATTATGTCATACGAAGTGATAGAAACCCTTTAAGTGCAAGTGCAAACAAGTACAATCATACCCAGTGTCACCCATAGCCAGTCTCCTGCTCCCCTTAATCATACCCTGTCACCTTTGCCCAGTCCCCTGCCCCCCTTAATCATACCCAGTGTCACCCAGAGCCAGTCCCCTGCCCCCCTTAATCATACCCTGTCACCTTTACCCAGTCCCCTGCCCTTCTTAATCATACCCAGTGTCACCCTTACCCAGTCCCCTGACCCCTGAATTAGACCCTGCCCCTCCTTAAATTAAGGGTGACAGACACTGGGTATGATTAAGGGGGCAGGGGACTGGATAAGGGTGACACTGGGTATGATTAAGGGGCAGGGGACTGGCTTTGGTTGACACTGGGTATGATTAAGGGGGGCAGGGGACTGGGTAAAGGTGACAGGGCATGATTAAGGGGGGCAGGGGACTGGCTCTGGGTGACACTGGGTATGATTAAGGGGGGCAGGGTCTAATTGAGGGGGCATGGGATGGATAATATGGCACTGGCTCGCACACCCCATAGTGTCCACACACAAAGGCCGGCCCTGGCTGTGCTTGCACACTATAGGTGTAGGTGTTGGCCTATGCACACTTCCAGCCTTCCCCTATAGTGTGTAAGTATGGCCACTGCTGCTGGATTGCAGGGTGGTCGTAACCATGGATACGTGCTGTGTATAATGTGATGGAAAGGAGGCAATATGGACACTAACAATATATTAGTAAGTGCCTTGTATTAACTTTCTCTACATGATAAATGCCATTTACTGAACTGACAACCCCTTTATCCATAAATGTCTGGCATGGAATTTATCAAATCTTAACCTCCTCAGATTGCACATAATCTACAGTATATTTTAAAGGGTTGTCCTACCATAATGATTTATCGCCTATCTACAGGGAGGGAGTATTGTATGTGAGGCTATTATTCTGTAGTGGGGGATCATTGTATGTGGGGCCATTATTCTGCAGGGGAGGGAGCATTGTATGTGGGGCCATTATTCTGTAGGGGAAGCATTATATGTGGGGCTATTATTCTGTAGGGGAAGCATTATATGTGGGGCTATTATTCTGTAGGGGAAGCATTATATGTGGGGCTATTATTCTGCAGGGGGAGCATTATATGTGTGGGCATTATTCTAGAGGTGGAGAGCATTATATGAATGGGGGCATTATTAATATTGTGGGGGCATTATCATTGGGCACAATATGGAGGGCATTACTATTATTGGGGTTGCTAGTGGGGGTACTGTAGGGGGCACTATTACTATTGAAAGCAGTCTCAGCTATTGGTGGGGAGGGGATTATCTGTGTGGCACTATATCTCTGCACTATAGAGGGTAGCAGCAGGATGGAGCAGCAAGAGGGGGAGGATAATGGAAAAGTGAGGAATCTAAGATATCTATGTGTCAACCTCTGCAGAGACGAGATGTGGCTGGAAGAAATCATCATGGCGGTATGGTCTGAATAGAGAATATCAGGAAAGAGAATGTCTGTATAAGATGAGACATCATTGGATGTAAGCGGTAGGTGGCGTTGTGTTAACCTGTATATTTAACAGCGCTATATTTAAGGTCCTCCCAGATATGTCTTTAAGGCCTCATGCACACAACTGTATTTACGGTCCGCATCTGATCGAATTCAGACCCATTCATTTATAAATCCCTGTGTCCAGGCCTCATTACATGGTGTGGGACAGTGGGGCCACAAGAAGACTAATTATAATGTATAGGCTCATCACAGAGAGATTTTACTGTATAAGCCCCATACATTATAATGTCTCCTTGTTGCCCCCATACAATGGGGGCAACAAGGAGACAATACTGTATACTGTATGGGGCAACAAGGAGACATTCTGTATGGGGGCTATAAGTTGTAACCCCAGTATAATGTCTCATTGTGGCCCACCGCCCATAGGGTATAATGTCTCCTTGTGGTCCCAAGTGTTATTTCTTCTAAATAGGTACGGCATTTATCACGATATATATCGTTATCGCGATAAATTTCTTAATATCATTATCGCAGGAATATTTTTGATATCGGCCAACCCTATTCACATCTCCCTCCTATGAGAGCCATCTGCATAAGTGAATGCTGACAATACAGCTACAGCTTGTAACCTACAGGTACCATGTGCCTCTACTTTAAGCTCACCAGCTATGCCAATACCAGAAGTTACACAGAGATCACTACTAACTGATCTGAAGCAATCCATACACCAGGACATCAGCACAGCATTTACAGCTCTGCAAAAGGAAATCACACAAATTGGGAGAAAACCTCAGATATAGAGGATAAAATGGAAGAATTCACCAGTGCTCACAGCCAGCTTGTAGACGCCCATAATGATGCGGAGGATGATATAATGGCTCTCAAACTGAAACTTGCGGACTTAATTTCGCCTTGAGCGATCCTCTATCTTCATTGGCATACCGGAAAATGTGGATGCGGGATTTCTTTGCTGCCTTGATACCAACTGCAGAACAAAGACTTACTAATTGACAGGACGCACCGCATTCCTGAACCTAAGCCTGCTCCCCACACTGCCCCTAGGGACACTATTGCGAGATTGCATTTCTACCATATCAAAGAAGTGCTTCTAGTAGCGATAAATATCACTAAGGACCTGCTGGAATGCTTCCAGAAACTTTGAGAGAACAGAATATTCCAACTATTAATAACAAACTTTATACTATTGTATCACTCTACACTCCAAACTCTCATCAACTTCCCTTTATTAAAAATATACTACCATCTCTAATATTAAGAAAGTGATTATCATTGGTGGAGATTTCAACCTCCCTCCCTCACCAAAATTGCAACTCTCACCATCGCCTATCAGAAGACCTATATAATATATGGAGGGTCCTCCACACTACGGAACACGACTATACTTTTTATTCACACCCATACAGATTATATTCCAGAGTTGATTTATTATTAGTGGATAAGTGGCTTCTGCAAAAGGTTCAATCAGCAAACGTGGTCTGATCGTGCTCCATTGTCCTGCACCATATAAGAAGATTTTAACCAGAACCCTTATATCCCTTGGAGAGTTAACAATTACCTAATATCACAACCTTTATTGAAAGAACAATATCAGAGAAGTTCTTCAAGAATATTTTTCTTTCAATTGCAGCCCAGGAGTATCTCTGATTATCTAGTGTGCACACAAGGCTTTTATAACTTACTCAAAATCTCCGCACATAATAAAAAGTTAAGAATCCTATGCATGGAACAACTATATAAAACAGAAACATCTGGTATCAAAGTAGGAAACACTGACCACAAAATAGGATTAGGATATAAATTAAACATTCCTAAATGTCAAACCTTAAACTCAGGCCTCCGCAATCCAATCCTAGATCTTTTTAAATCGTAATATCCTTTCAAATGGGACTCCACTAACATAACGTATTTGGGTATTCAACCACTGCAGACCTGTAGGTTACAAATTTTTCAGCTGTAAAATATAAAGTCCGACCTGCTGCAGATAAAGGGAAACATGAAATATCATGGATGAGTAGAATAGCATCAATCAAAATGTTTCTAATGCTCCAAATCACTTACCTATTCCGTAACGTACCTAGAATTTACCAGATGAAGTACGAAAGAAAACAAAAGATGATTTGTGTGGTCTTCCAAGCGGCACAATCAGCAGCAGTCCCAAACAACAGGAGTAGGTCTCTTCTCCTTTTTTAACCAAAATAAACTGCAATTCAGGGTCCGCGCTTGAAATTCATCAGTAAGGAACAGTTCACACACAGCAACACTTCTACAAGACGATTTTATCTCAATTCAAAACAATTCCAGCTCCTCGGTCTCAATATCCACCAGCAATTTTTTATCCTTTAAAAGGAACACGACATAGTGCAATACCCACGGGTTATTGATACACTACATATTTTACTTTACTTACAAGATCGACACATATAAAATCTATTTGCCCGACCCGGGTTTCGCTGTCTGCTTCTTCTGGGGCATTCCTCTCCTCTCCAATTGACACAACTGAAAAAAACTCTAATCTCTGGTCACACGTGGTAAGTCTCTGTGTTATTTCCATTAGATTAACTTCCAAACTTTTAAAAAAAATATATTTTTATATACTATGTATATGGCCAAAGAAATAGGCACTGTGATGCATGTCTGAACACCATCCAGGGACCTCTGGCCCAGCTGTGCTGTCCTATAGAGGCTACAAGGAGAAATTATAATACATGGAAGCAACAAGAAGCAACAAGGAGACATTGTACTGTATGGGGACAGCAAGGAGACATTATAAAAAGAAAAATGTAAAACAAATTTGGAAGTTGATCTAACGGTTTGACTGGAGCCTCGCGCGCCATCATACATGCACAGCTGAGGACAAGTATGTGTAATTAACATTTTGATTGGTGGAGAGAGCCTGTAAATAGATGATTCACAGTGATGGCGTTTCCCCCGGACGAAGGCACGCCGAAACGCGCGTTGGGGTAGCGTCATCCTGGGGGTTATAGCACACGGTCTTTTTCGGTGAGTCTCTGTCTCTTTTTTACCTTCATGGCATCTGATTCTGGACACTTTATACCCAGTTTCTATGGCGGTTTGCTTCCTATTTCATTTATGCTGCACTTGCAATGCAAATCCGGCTGTAGTTTCTTGCCTATGTAGGTTTACTTTTGACTGCCGACTCACCAAACATTAGTCGTATTTTTTGGCCATTGGTTGGTCATTGTACCGCATATATTCAGGGTCGTGAAGGGGCGGACACATTTTTTGCTATCTGCGACCAGCAGGACTATGTGCTTGCCATTAGCACTAAGAATTTGGAAACCAAAATATTTCAGTTAGCGGATAAGGAGGTGAGACTCTTCTGGACCATTGAGTCCCTCAAATCTTATAAAGAAAGCGGACGGGTCCCTAGAGGCCTACGTCTGTTTAAAGACATTGTTCAATATGACGACGATCCCCAGTTCACAGGGGAGTGGAAGGCTGCGCATCAGCGTTTTTCTATGGAGCTCATGGAGCTTGTTTTAGCCCGCGATCAGCGGGAATATGTGGTGCTTACAGAGGAGTTAGCCAAAGCACGGGAGGAGCTTCAGAGACGGCTCCTAGAATCACAGATGGCCGGGTTTGACAAGAGGCTCAACAAAAAACTACTCACCACACAGGCGGAAATTAAAGACCGTAAAAGGGACAAATTCATTCGGGATAAAAATGATTACGATCTAGACCGTGTATTTGATTGGGGTAAAAAAAAGATCCGCCCCAAACGTACACCACGTAGAGGTCGCCATAATTTCTGGGCTACTGATTCCGAGTCGAGCCTATCCGAAGGCAATGGAGCCAATTCGGGTGAAGAAACAACCCCTTTAGAAAAGGCACGAGAAGGGGGCGTGGTCGACACTCCAGGAACAGCAAGAGAGACCCGAAAGTTCACAAGGAGGAGGCGTCAAGTGACTTGGCGGCAATAGAGTATGATGAACTACACGACTGTGCACCAACTCATGATATTGTTATCAATCTCACGGGCTCTGAACTGCCGCCGGGCTGTATCCCACTCCTCAATCGGGGGCTGAGATACAGCCTACCTGGGCAGTTCAACCTAGTGGATTTTGAGATTGACCTGTTTCTATCAGTTCGCAAGTTGTATCTTAAAAAGATGTTTGCTGAGACCCCTGTCCGCTGCCTTAATCCTTTACAGGGAGAGGTCCCAGCAACCATGTCTCTCACCGACTTCCACTTGTCGGGCAGATTCACTGAGGAAGAAATTGCATGCATACACTTCTTGTCCAATACTGTACCTGATGAGCCAGCGGCTACAGGGGGCCATTTGAATAAGTACACAGGGGGCGTCAGGTCCACCTTCCTTCCTCCCATGCCGGCCGGCTCTGCTTTAGATCTCTTCCACAAACGAGTATTAAGAGAAATTCGTGCGCTGGTGTATCCGGCAGCACCTTCTAATCTATCGATAGAAGAATCTCAAGCTCTTTTGTGGTTGAGCAAACAGACCAATATGGTCATTAAGCCGGCCGACAAGGGAGGGAATGTGGTCCTGATGCCCCGGGAGTATTACCTGGAGGAGGCACACCGGCAATTGGGTGATAGCATGGTTTATTCTAAACTTAAGGGAGACCCAATACCCGGTATATCATCAAAATTATACGCCCTAATCAATCGCTATATTTTCAATGGTTTTTTACCCAAGAACATGATAGAGCGTTTGATACCGGCCTTTCCTAAAATTCCCACGTGGTATTTTATACCGAAAGTTCATAAATCACTGACCCGACCCCCTGGTCGCCCCATCATTGCGGGGATCGGCTCAGTGTTGGAGCCCCTGTCCAGCTATGTTGACTGGCTCCTTAGGCCTTTGTTGCGTAGTACTCCGACTTACTTGAAGGATACAGGTGACTTTCTTCGTGCGCTCAATCTCCTTGAGTGGCAGGAAGATTTTCACCTTGTCTCTCTTGATGTCGAGAGTCTATATACTCGTATTCCACACGATCTGGGCCTTCAGGCAGTCAACACGGTTCTGCACAAAACCGACAAGAGTGTTATGTTCATAGACTTTGTTCATGAAGCTTTGGATTTAGTCCTTAGCAACAACGTCTTCCAATTTGATGGTCTCTGGTACCGCCAGGTACTAGGTACTGCAATGGGCACCCCTGTCTCGTGCACATTTGCAAACCTGTACCTGGCGGTATTCGAGGAGACCTACATCTTTTCGACGGATAACCCCTATCTACGCCACATCCACCTTTTCCTGAGGTATGTGGATGATATTTTTCTGGTCTGGTGGGGGAGTGAGGAGTTGTGCTGGGCCTTTGTAGACCATTTAAATACACATAACCGGATGAACATGAGGTTCACCGTCAAGTTTGGCGGTGAATCCCTGGACTTTCTGGATGTGCAGGTCACAGTCAGGGATGGCACTGTACATACCAGTGGCCATCGTAAACCCACAGCAACCAACTCCCTCCTCCACCAGACCAGCTTTCATCCACCCTCAGTCAAGCGTGCTGTCCCCTACGGACAATTTGTCCGACTTCGTAGGATTAATGATACAGATGAAGGTTTTTTTAGGCAGGCCAGGGAGCTTCGCAATAGGCTCCTGGATAGGGGTTACCCGTCGAATGGTGTTTCTGCGGCCATGCGTAAGGCCGCCAAATTGGACCGTACCTCCCTACTCAGGGAGAGAGAAACTAACTCCACACCATCACGTTTTGCATTTTCGTTCCAGTACAGTGCTGCTGCAGACATGGTCAAGCAGGTGATCAATCAAAACTGGGACCTCTTGAGAGGGGATCCTTCTCTCAGTAGTGTTACAGACGAGAAACCTCTGATTGCATTTAGGAGATGCCCTACACTTAAAAATAAACTCGTCAGCAGTGTTTTCTCTACACCCTTTGTCTCCTTTCTTGATTATGCTAATTCTGCGCGCTTTCACCCTTTGGTCACAGGGACACAGTATACATTGTCTTTGCATTATGTCTCCCCTATTTATCCAGGTCCTTGCTTACATGTCCCACGGCGTGGGGGTATTAGCAGGTGAATGATAACCGAATTCGCATCAATGTTGCTATTTGATTATATTGGCATTGTCACTGCTGTGCGCTTGTTTTTATGTCATTTTACTTCAGGGGCGAACAGCTGTGGATGACGGCGCCGGCCGTTCCCTGCCCGCCTCTATATAAAACGCACCTGCGTCATGACGTATTGAGCGGCCTGAGGAAGCGCGATCCCACGCGCGAAACGGCAGTCGCCGCCTGCAACAGTGTCTCCGCCCCTGGATCCCCTATGTATCCACTTCTAAAGAAGTTACAATAAAGCTATCGACTTGTATCCTGGTGAGTGCCGCAACGCTATTATTTTCTTCTCTCTGAATGGTTTACCTCTACTTGATGATTTTTTGTTGCTGAGCACCGCGGACTGGATATTCTTATACCGCATGCAAGCTGCCGACAGCGGTGACAGTAGTGGGGGCGGTGCCGCCGTATCCTCTCTTCTCTTCTTGCCTGATTGTACCGCATATACTCCATTCCATTGATCACCATTTTCTAGATTTGATACGTGTGCTATCCCAGGGTGGCGCTCTTTTTCTGCTTCTTTTTCACTTTTTAACGGCATATTACTGATTGCTTTATACATATACTTTTAAATCATGTTACAATAAAATATATTTTTATCATTGGTACTATGAGCTCCGTTCTCTTGTTTTTTTTGCTTGTTTCACTCGGGAGCTGGTACCGAGTTATAGCTACAGGTGTCCTTTGTGGCTGTATTAGGTGGACACTGTTTTCCATTTACCAATTGGACACCTATGGTCTCTTTTTTGTTTTCTATGCATCACCATAGGCTAAACCCCACCCCCATTTCACCCTTCCCCATACTATTAATCAGGGCCGTCTTTGCCGCAGGGCAAAAGGGGCAGCTGCCCCGGGCCCAGTTGCTCTTGGGGGCCCAAGGGAGCTCCGTTTCCCGACTCCCATTCACTAGTGACTGTGTCGCTAGGTTAAAACATTCGGGACCTGGACCCCGGATGCTTTGTCCCAGGCCCCGAATGTCCTGCCTGCCAGCTAGATACAACTGTATTGCCGTACACAGAACGGCAATACAATTGAATCTAATACACTGGAAAGAGATGAAGGACCTGTGGTGACATCACAGGTCATGTGATCAGCAAAACAGGCTGTGATAGGATGACCTGGATGATGTCACCATCATGTGACCAGTGCAGGATTGGACCGGAGTGAAGAGGAGAAGGAGCCTAATGCTGATGTCTGTATATGAGGACTGGAGAGGTAAGTGAAGGGAGAGGAAGAGCAATGCTGGGAGTTCTAGTTATTTAACTAGGATGTATGTTAGGGCTGAAGGGAGGGATGTTATTGACATGGAACTGTGTGCTTCAGGTGGCTGGGGGAGGGAGTGATGTTATTTACATGGGACTGTATGTTGAAAGTGGATGGTGGGGGGGAATGATGTTTATGTACATGGGACTTAATGTTTAGGCTACGTTCACACTTGGGTTTGGGGATCCGCTTGTGAGATCCGTTTCAAGGCTCCCACAAGCAGCCCCAAATGCATCAGTTTAACCCCAATGCATTCTGAATGGATGCGGATCCATTCAGAATGCATTCGTTCGGCTCCGTACAGCCCTCAGTTCCGTTTTGGAGGCGGACCCCAAAATGCTGCAAGCAGCGTTTTTGTGTCCGCATTGCCTTGCGGAGCCAAACGGATCCGTCCTGACTTACAATGTAAGTAAATGGGGACGGATCCCTTTGCATTGACACAAAATGGTGCAATTGTAAACGGATCCATCCCCCATTGACTTTCAATGTAAGTCAGGACGGATCCGTATTGGGACTTAGAAATTCAAATCTAATACAAACGAATCGGTCCTGAACTGATGCATTCGTTTGTATTATCGGTGCGGATCCGTCCTGTACAAGTACAGGACAGATCCGCACGTACGCAAGTGTGAAAGTATCCTTAGGGGGTGATGTTTACATGGGATTGTGCGTTGGAGGCGGCTGGGGAGGAGGTGATGTTATTTACATGGGACTGTATGGTAGAGGGAGGATTATAACTGCAGGGGGAACTGCAGATCCAGGGGACATTATAGGCGGTCTTATTACTACTGGGGGCTCTATAGAAGGGTCTTATAGATCCGCCTTATTTCTACTAAGCGCACTATGGGGGCCTTATTACTACTGAGGGGTCTGTAGGGAGCTTTATTACCACTGGGGGAACAATGGGGGGCCTTATTTCTACTGGGGACTCTGTGAGGGTATTATTAATATGGGAGGGCTCTTCTAATAATGGGGGCATTGTTGAGGAGCATTATCACGGTTGGGGCAGTGTTACTAATGAGGGAATTACTATTGGTGGGACTATGAGGAGCACTATTACTATGGGGGGCAGTAATTTTTCTTCAGGATAGTATTTGGGGGTATTGCGGGGGGGGGGGGGGGGGGGGGGCAGGGGCATAACTAAAGACTCATGGGCTCCGGTGCAAGAGTTCAGCTTGGGCCCCCCTTCCCTCAGTGCTTTGTGTGTCTTCTTGTGCGGCACAAGTGTCTTTGGGCCCCTTCATGCTCCTGGGCCCGGTAGCGACTGCTACCTCTGCACCCCCTATAGCTACACACCTGGGAGGGGGGGCACATCAAGCAGCAGGATAACACTGTAGGGACTCCAGTTGGGGGATAATGATAGAATGTGAGGAAGCTAAGATGTCTGTGTGTCACACTCTGCAGAGACGAGGCGGCTGAGAGAAGTTGTCCAGACCGAGTGGAGAAGATGATGAGAGAGAAGATCTACAGAGAAGATGATGACAGAGAGGAGACGTCACCTGGAGGCCCTGGACGTGACAGGTAAGTGCTGCTGTATAGCAAGTACAGCAAAGTGGGGGGGGGGGGGGGTCCAAGTAAATTCTTGCCCAGGGTCCAATCAATATTAAAGACGGCCCTGCTATTAATGCAGCTCTTGATCTTTGGAAACTAATAACATCACAACTGGGGTATATTACACCATCATGGCCATTGATTCCACTGACAATTTTAGCGTATTGTGTCCCCAATCTCCAGAACAAGTCATGGGTAAATATGGGAATTAGGACGATAGGAGATCTTTGCAAAAATGACAGCGTGATTTCCTTTAACACCCTAGTCCCTAAATACAATATTCATGGTAAAGAATTTTTCAAATACTTGCAAATTCAACATATCCTGTCTGGATTAAGATTACCAACTGACTATTGTCCTAAACTACTATGCCTACTAAATAACAAGTCTCCACAAATCAAAGCTTTATCTTTAAGCTACTCATCAGTGAGTGAGCATTTAGACTCAACACTTTTAATCCTCTACTTCAAAAATGGGAAAAAGATTTGGACATAACCATTTCTGGCTTCACTAATTTTCCTTTTCCTACTCACTCCTATTGTATTTATTATTTAGAAAACTCTAGAAAAATACTGTATTCTACAAATGGTATTTTACACAGCACAGACTCTCTAAAATATATTCGACCTCTGACTCTGACTGTTGGAGATGTTCCTCTCCAGATGCGGACATGCTCCATTTTTGGTGGGAATTTATTAAAATCAAACCACTTTGGGACTCCATCAATAATCTTCTGTCACAATTCTCTGTACCGTTAACTCCTAAATCATGTTTGTTGGGAATTATTGATGATATAGAGACGGGTGATCGAACATATTGTGAAACACAAAGAATGCTTTATCAGGCAAGGAAATGAATTGCCCGCTACTGGATCAAATCTACTTAACCTACATTAGCGGAGTGTCTGTGAAGGTTCTCATTTATCCAGGTCATGGTATATCTGTAAGGAATAAATCAAGGCAACTGGACTTACTGTAGATTTCTTGAAAACGTTTCACTCGTTCTTTCTACATTAGCGGAATACATTGGTAGAATCATTGTTAGTATTAGATTAGAGAATGGTGTATATTTAAAGAGGGCTAATGTGAATAAAGCCTTATTCAATACATCAGTGTTTTGATCAGTGCTTTCCATCAGTGATTGTGAGCCAAAACCAGGATTGGAGCCTCCACAGACATAAGGTATAAGGGAAAGATCTGCAGCTGTTCTGTGTTTCGAGTCGCACCTGGTTTGGGCTCACAATCACTGATGGAAAACACTGACCAAAACGCTGACGTGTGAATGAGGCATAAGTTTGAGTATGTTTAGGGGTTGGGGGTGAAGGATCAATGGGTATGCAGGGATATAGATAGGTAGTGGGTTGGCATTTTATTTTATTTTTTTAGGAAACACATGATACACAGTATTAATGGTTCTTTGATCAAATGTCCCTGAGGAGATTGGGATAGGATGGGGTGGGATGGGAAAATGTATGAAGTAATTTGTTGTGTCTTTTTTTAATTATAAAGATATATGTGTATATGTAAATATATGTGAAGATACATGATGTGATAGAAAAAAAGGAGAAAACTCATAAAAATGATGTGATTAAACAGTATTTACATATCCTGTACCGGATAATGGAGACTTCCACTGTCCTGTCTGGTCCTCAGGCACCCCAGGGACCTCTGGCCCAGCTGTGCTGTCCTGTAAAGGCTACAAGGAGAAATTATAATATATGGAAGCAACAAGGAGACATTGTACTGTATGGGGACAGCATTGAGACATTATACTGTATGGGGCAACAAGGAGACATTATACTGCATGGAGGAAACAAGGAGACATTATACTGCATGGAGGAAACAAGGAGACATTATACTGCATGGAGGAAACAAGGAGACATTATATTGCATGGAGGAAACAAGGAGACATTATACTGCATGGAGGAAACAAGGAGACATTATACTGCATGGAGGAAACAAGGAGACATTATACTGCATGGAGGAAACAAGGACATTATACTGTATGGAGGAAACAAGAAGACATTATACTGCATGGAGGAAAAAAGGAGACATTATATTGCATGAAGGAAACAAGGAGACATTATACTGCATGGAGGAAACAAGGAGACATTATACTGTATGGGGGCCACAAGGAGACATTATACTGTATGGGGGCCACAAGGAGACATTATACTGTATGGGGGCCACAAGGAGACATTATACTGCATGGAGGAAACAAGGAGACATTATACTGCATGGAGGAAACAAGGAGACATTATACTGCATGGAGGAAACAAGGAGACATTATACTGCATGGAGGAAACAAGGACATTATACTGCATGGAGGAAAAAAGTAGACATTATACTGTAAGGGGACCACAAGGAGACATTGTACTGTATGGGGGTCATAAGGAGACATTATACTGTATGGAGGAAACAAGGAGACATTATACTATATGGGGCTACAAGGAGACACTATACTGTATGGGGGCTACAAGGGGACCTCATACTGTATGGGGGCTACAAGGGGACATTATACTGTATGGGGGCAACATGGAGACATTATACTGTATGGCGGCTACAAGGAGATATTATACTGTATGGGGACTACAAGGAGATATTATTTTGTATGGGGGCAACAAGGAGACACAGTATAATGTGTCATTGTTGCCCCAATATACTATTGCAATGTCTTCTGCTGCACTTCAAAATAACACTTATCAGACCTAGAATGGTGGTTACCAGCTGAAGGAGCAAGCCAGGTGATTGGGCGAGAGTGGGCACATGAGTGCAGTCCAGCAGTTGAAGGAAGCTCCATACATTCCTGTAGTCCATGCTCCGAAATATTGGCCTTAGAGGCTGGAAGAAGTTCAGCTGAGAGTGTGGACGTGCCCATGTTAGCGCCACCCACACAGAACGGCCCGCCGCTGGTAAGTGGCCAGCATTACTGTAGAGGGGTAGGGGCAATTGGTCCGCTCTCTCCATTTTAGTTTATTTTCTTTTCTGTGTGAAGAGGCTGCTGTGCTAGGCGAGTGACACAGTCTCTTCCTAGGCCATATGACATTACATTCATCGTTCATGTGGCCTAGGTGGAGCTCAGCCCCTTTCTAGAGGACAACGCTGTGCTTGGTAAGGAGCAAATAGAGTCACACACACCTCACTCCATATAGATGACACCCTATACACACACACACACATACCTCACTCTATATTGATGACATCCTATACACACCCCTCACTCTATATAGATGACATTTACCCTATACATACCTCACTCTATATAGATGACACCCAGGGGAGCACCCAGGAATTTTGTTTAGGGGGGGTCCGAAAGGCAAAAAAATGCGGCATGTGTAGTGCGCTGTGCTAATTGAATTTTTCAAAGCCCCCTTTATATTTAAAAATGCAGGGAAAGGGTGTAGTGTGTTGCGCTGATTCTTTTACTTGGCGATTCTAAAAGCGAAGCGCGCCGCAAATTTTTTGGCCCCGCCCATTATTAAAAGCCCCTCCTACATATAATAGGCCAATCCCAACAAACACTGTACAGCTGACATTCTATAGTTGCGGCCTGTCTCTACACATCATACACAGAGCTGGGGGGGGGTCTGTCCTGGCTGCACTGCCTGCTTATATAACAAGCTACAGCCAGGAAGCTCCTTCGCTCTCCTCCCTCCCCTGATCCTGCTCAAGGCCTGTGGTTCCCCCCACCATCTGCCACCCGCCCGTGGCCTGCTGCCCCCCTTGACCGTCCTCACCTAGCTCTGAATCCTCCTTCTGCAAATGGCAGGGGGAGGAGCCGGAGCATCTCCTCTCCTACATAGCACCACATACCTCTTACATCCAGTGATGTCACCTTTGTTGTAGACGTTCTCTTTCCTCATCTTCTCCATTCAGACCAGACCGCCATGATGATTTTTCAGCCATCTCCCATCTCTGCAGAGATTAACAAACAGACATTAGTTTCCCACATTTCCATCATCTTCACATCTTCTGAACACCCTTTCCTGCCACCCCCAATACTGTGCCCGCTGTGCCCCCAATACTATACTGCAGAAACAGTCCCCCTGGAAATACTACTACCACACAGATAGTGCCCCCCTCAACAATTATTGGCAAACAGTGCTCTAAAAAAATAACTGCGCCCAGACACTAATAGTATAAAGATAATGTCCCCCAAAAATTATTGTGCTAAGCTGATACTGTGGCAGGGTGCCCCCCAAAATAACAGGGCTCCCCAAAAGAAATAATTCTCCGCCAGAGCACACTTAGTAGTAATAACGCCCCTATAGTGCCCATACTAGTAATCATGTTCCTCATAGCCCCCCCAGTATTAGCAAAGCTCCGCATAATACCTCCTAGTACTAATAATTCTCCCTACAATATGACAGTACATGAAATACCCCCGCTTAGTGCCCGCTGTTGAGCTAATGTCCCCATAATGTATGCCAGTATAAAATACCCCTATATAGTGCCCCAGTAAATGCCCTCATAGTGCTCCTCTCCCCCTTCCCCATAGTGTCCCCCATAATATGCCAGTAAAAAATGCCCCTTCTAAGTGCCACCATATGCCCCAAAAGTGCTCCACTCCCCCATAGTGCCGCTCTCCCCTATAGTGCCTACCATAATGTGCCAGTAAAAAAATGCCCCCTTAGTGACACCAGATGCCATAATGCCCCCATAAAGTGCCAATAAGAATAAAGGCCCCTTTAGAGCCCCCACTTCCCCTTAGTGCCCCCAAATAATGCCCCTATAGTGCCACCAGATGCCCCATAGTGCCATTCTCCCCTATAGTGCCCCCATAATATGTAAAAAAAAAGCCCCTTTAGAGCCCCCATAGTGCTCCTCTCCCCCATGGTGCCCCCCAAATAATGCCCCTATAGTGTCACCAGATGCCCCATAGTGCCGTTCTCCCCTATAGTGCCCCCCATAATGTGTAAAAAAAAAAAGCCCCTTTAGAGCCCCCATAGTGCTCCTCTCCCCCCCCCCATAATGTGCCAGTAAGAAGTGCCACCTAAAAAAAAAAAAGTACCACCAGATGCCCCATAGTGTCGTTCTCCCCTTTAATGCCAGCTGCCCCCCTCCAAAAAAAACAAAACAACAAAAATAAAATAAAAAATACACTGATACTTACCTCCATCAGCACCGATGCGATGCAGGCTCTTCCGGCCTGTGTCCCTGCTGTGTGTGTGCTGCCCGGCTCAGGCGCGTGATGATGACGTCATCTCGCCTGAGCCGGCCTCTGATAGGCTGCAGGCATTAGTGCCTGCGGCCTATCAGAAGAACAGGGGAGGGACACGCCTCTCCCTCCCTGCCGCAGCACAGCACAGGCATCTGTATCGCTGTCCTAAGGACGGCGATACAGATGGATTAGATATGGAGATGAGCGCTTCCACAATGGAAGCGCTCATCTCCTAGTACTCCCACTGCCCCCCGGCCCCCCCACCACCACCGCCGCCGCAAATACATCCAGGGCCGCGCCGCCTGTGGTGATCGGCGGTGCGGCCCTGAAGGATTAAAAAAATAATAATAATCGGTTGGTTGTTCTAGGGGGGGTCCAGACCCGCTGGACCCCCCCCCCCCCCCCCCGTAGGTGCGCCACTGATGACACCCTATTCACACACCATATAGATGACACGTTTACCCTAGTCACACCACCAGTTTAGTCCTCCCCCTGTACTCTACCTGGCTGGAGAACATTGATCATCTGACTGAGACATCACGGAAGATCCTGCAGCTTCTGCTTGCTGTAGATGCCTAGAATGGACAGGCTCGTAGTTCCGCAAGGACTCGTCTGGAGGCGTGCTTCATATGGAGTGCAACACAGGAAACAGGCTGTTCATCTCTCACCTTACAGCCTCCTGTCTGCAGCAAGCAAATGTGCTGTGGCGCCCCCTTCACAGCCAGGAGTGATGCGCCACAGCACATGTGCAGAGATCGCACACCCCTAAGGCCAGCCCTGCATAAGCCTGGTAGAGACACTAGTACACAGTGGGACTAGAGGCTTGCGCCATTGATAATGTGAAAATTTCATTGGTCTATTGCAATCACGTGAGCAGTGAACTGTTGACCAATCAGAAACCACCTAACAACAGCGTAGTGCACTAGTGATCGTTGTCATAGTAACCTAACGGCTTCTTTGCAGTTGCAACGGAACAGCGAGGGAGGGGATCCAAGAGTGAGCAGGGTTCCTGAAGGGTGCGGAGCTACAGGAAACGGAGGAGGAAGAAGGATGAGGACATCAGGAGGAGGGCCCCAGGCGCGGAGCTACAGGAAGCGGAGCTACAGGAAGCAGGACGACGACATCAGGAGGAGGGCCCCAGGCGCGGAGCTACAAGAAGCGGAGGAGGAAGAAGGACGACGACATCAGGAGGAGGGCCCCAGGCGCGGAGCTACAGCAAGCCAAGGAGGTTACAAGTAAGGCCGAGGATGAGGACATCAGGAGAATGGCTCCATCTAGTGGCAGTTATTGGTTTTATATGCGATCCTTCTGAATGTTTACCTGGTGCCCACAGGAGGCTGTGCAGCTTAGCTGTGTCTATTACAAGCCTCCAATGCAGAGCATGCCCTGCTGTTTATGATAGTAAGGGCTCATGCACACGCCCCTGCCCGGCCGTGCCCGTATTGCGGCCGTTTTCATGACCCTAACATGACAGAGAGGTGAGGCGATCGCCTCAGGGCAAGAGATGGGCAGCCGAAGGGCCATGGGCTGAAGGGAAGGGGTTAGGTTAAGAAATTGGGGAGGGAGGGGCGCCATTTCAGTTTTCTGCCTCAGGCAGCAGAAAGGCTAGGTGCACCCCTGTGCTGCCCCCATTCTGGTCAGTCGGCTCTGTTGGTGCTGCTCATGTGCTTGGATGAGGCATTTTCTGTTTCTCTGTTCCTGTAGCAGAACAGATAAACTGAAATAATAGTCATGATGTGGATGCCGCCTTCCATGTAACGCTATCGAGGTGCTGTGCATTGTCATCAGGTCTGCATTTATAAAAGGGGTGGTGCAAAACCCTTAAAGGGATCGTCTGAGTTAACTGAAAAAAGGCAGGAAAGGTATTAGAATACATTACAAAAAATAAAAGATTAAAGCATATTCTACTTACTTTCCCTTTTAAAAGCCCTTCTGTTCCGGCACCGCCCGCCGGGCTTTGTTTTTTTTGACTGCAGCAATGACATGTCTGTATACCGCATGTGACTGCTGCAGCACATCACTTGCACAAGACTGCTGAGACCAGTGATTGGCTGCAGCGGTCACGTGCAGAATCACTAGGCACATCAGGGATGCAATCAGGAAAACAAAGCAAGTGGTGCTGGAACAGAGGGGGTTCAGGGTGGTAATTCTTATAGCTTTCCTGCCTTTTTTACTTTACAGGGGTTCTCCACTCCCAGCATTTGTGGCATGTCAGTAGGATATGCCACAAAAGTCACAAAGGTATGGGTCCTATGTCCAAAGTGGGGCCCCCGAACTGGAAGGAGTAGCCACCCTCTATTGACCTCTATAGGAGTTCTGAAAGTAGCCCTGGTGGGTCAGCAATTTCTGGTGCTCCCATAGTGGTGAATAGAGAGGTGACTGCATATGTGCAGTGTGCTATCCTTCACTTCACCCGTTGTACAGATAGAAGCTGGTCCCAGAGGTGGTACCTGCAGCTATCTGACATTTGTGACATATCCTAGAGATATGCCACAGAAGTTGAGATGGGAAAACCCTTGTAACTACTGGCTTGAAAGCACTGACTTACAGCAGTCCCATTGTACCTGATGGCTCAGAACACACTGGGGGACAAGACCTTCTAAAGATGCAACAAGTGGCACATGCAGTATGATGAATTTGGAGCACTGCTTTTGTCTGACTATATACAGGTGGCATCAGGATAGACAGGAGGAGTTGAAGCGGTGCTCCGAGGCACTAGACCCACCTCCAGTGCTCCAATCAGTATGCCTGGTTTATTAGGGTTTATCATGGTGACGGATGCTCTTTAAAAGGGTATTCTGAGATTTTTTTCACTGATGACCTATTCTTTGGATAAGTCATCAGTATTTGATCTGTGGGGGTCCGACACCGGGGACCCCCAGCGATCAGCTGTTTTGAGAATGCACCCGCACTCCTGTGAGTGCCGCAGCCTTCTCCCTGCTCACCAAGCACAGCTCTGAACATTATATAGTGGATGTGCTTGGTAGAGCGCTCAGCCCCATTCACTTGAATAGGGTTCAGCTGCACCTAGGCCACATGACACATGAACATGTTGTCACTCCGCCTAGGAAAAGCAGGCCTACCGATCAGATACTGATGGCCTATCGAATAACCCCTTTAAAGAGGACTTGTCACCAAAAAATGCAGTGCAATCTGCAGACAGTATGTTTTAGAGCAAGGGGAAAGTTGTAGTGAAAAATTCAATGAACTTGTCATTTGTTCATGGAAATCTCTACTGTTTCTATCCTCATTGATCACAGGAGAGGTGATATCAGTGATTGACAGCTACAGTATCTATGTATACACACTTGCACAGAGAATGCTATCAGTCAGTGATAGTTGTACACAGAAGAGGTGTTATCAGCGATTGATAGCATTCTGTGTGTAAGTGTGTATACATACATAGTTGTCAGTCAGTGATAGTTATACACAGGGGAGGTGTTATCAGTGATCAATATCATTCTGTGTGTAAGTTTGTATACATAGATAGCTGTCAGTCACTGATAGTTGTACACAGAAGAGGTGTTATCAGTGATTGATAGCATTCTGTGTGTAAGTGTGTACATACATAGCTGTCAGTCACTGATAGTTGTACACAGAGGAGGTGTTATTAGTGATTGATAGCATTCTGTGTGTAAGTGTGTACATACATAGTTGTCAGTCAGTGATAGTTATACACGGGGAAAGTGTTATCAGTGATCGATAGCTATCTATGTATACAAACTTACACAGAGAATGCTATCGATCACTTATAACACCTCCCCCATGTATAACTATCACTGACTGACAACTCTGTATGTACACACTTACACACAGAATCCTATAAATCACTAATATCACCTCCCCTTTTTACAACTACCACTGACTGACAGCTATCTATGTATACACACTTACACATAGAATGCTATCATTCACTGATGACACCTCCTCTGTGTACAACTATCACTGACCGACAGCTATCTATGTATACACACTTACACATAGAATGCTATCCATCACTGATAACACCTCTTCTGTGTACAACTATCAGTGACTTATAGCTATATATTTATACACACTTACACAGAGAATGCTATCATTCACTGATAACACCTCCTTTGTGTACAACTATCAGTGACTGACAGCTATCTATGCATACACACTTAGACAGAGAATATTATCACTGATAATACCTCCTCTGTGTACAACTATCACTGACTGACAGCTATGAATGTACACACACACACACAGAATGCTATCAATCACTGATAACACCTCCTCTGTTTACAACTTTTACTGACTGACAGCTATCTATGTATACACACCTTAACAGAAAATGCTATCAATCACTGATAACACCTCTTATGTGTACAACTATCACTGACTGACAGCTATCTATGTATACACACTTACACAGAGAATGCTATCAATCACTGATAACACCTCCACTGTGTACAACTATCAGTGATTGATAGCTATCTATGTATGCAAACTTACACAGGGAATGCTATCAATCACTGATAGTTGTACATAGGGGAGATGTTATCAGTGATTGATAGCATTCTCTGTGTAAGTGTGTATACATAGATAGCTGTCAGTCAGTGATAGTTGTACACATAAGAGGTGTTATCAGTGATTGATAGCATTTTCTGTTAAGGTGTGTATAGATAGATAGCTGTCAGTCAGTAAAAGTTGTAAACAGATGAGGTGTTATCAGTGATTGATAGCATTCTGTCTGTAAGTGTGTACATACATAGCTGTCAGTCACTGATAGTTGTACACAGAGGTGGTGTTATCAGTGATTGATAGCATTCTCTGTGTAAGTGTGTATAAATATATAGCTATAAGTAACTGATAGTTGTACACAGAAGAGGTGTTATCAGTGATGGATAGCATTCTATGTGTAAGTGTGTATACATAGATAGCTGTCAGTCACTGATAGCTGTACACAGAGGTGGTGTTATCAGTGATTGATAGCTATCTATGTATACACACTTAGACAGAGAATGCTATCAATCACTGATAACACCTCCTCTGTGTGCAAGTATCACTGACTGACAGCTAGGAATGTACACACTTACACACAGAATGCTATCAATCACTGATAACACCTCCTCTGTGTACAACTATCAGTGACTGATAGCATTCTCTGTGTAAGTGTGTATACATAGATAGCTATCAGTCACTGATAGTTGTACACAGAGGAGGTGTTATCAGTGATTGATAGCATTCTGTGTGTAAGTGTGTACATACATAGTTGTCAGTCAGTGATAGTTATACACGGGGAAAGTGTTATCAGTGATCGATAGCTATCTATGTATACAAACTTACACAGAGAAAGCTATCGATCACTTATAACACCTCCCCCATGTATAACTATCACTGACTGACAACTATGTATGTACACACTTACACACAGAATCCTATCAATCACTGATATCACCTCCCCTGTTTAAAACTATCAGTGACTTACAGCTATCTATGTATACACACTTATCAGTGAATGATAACATTATCTGTTTAAGTATGTATGCATAGATAGCTGCCTGTCAGTCACTGATAGTTGTATACAGAGGAGGTGATATCAGTGATTGATAGCATTCTGTGTGTAATTGTGTATATGTAGATAGCTATCAGCCACTGATAGTTGTACACGGGGGAGGTGTTATCAGTGAATAATAGCATTTTCTGTGTAAGCGTGTATACATAGATAGCTGTCAGTCAGTGATAGTTGTACACATAAGAGGTGTTATCAGTGATTGATAGCATTTTCTGTTAAGGTGTGTATACATAGATAGCTGTCAGTCAGTAAAAGTTGTAAACAGAGGAGGTGTTATCAGTGATTGATAGCATTCTGACTGTAAGTGTGTACATAGATAGTTATCAGTCACTGATAGTTGTACACAGAGGTGGTGTTATCAGTGATTGATAGCAATCTCTGTGTAAGTATGTACATTCATAGCTGTCAGTCAGTGATAGTTGTACACAGGGGAGGTGATATCAGTGATTAAAAGCATTCTCTGTCTAAGTGTGTATACATAGATAGCTATCAGTCACTGATAGTTGTACACAGAGGAGGTGTTATCAATGATTAAAAGCATTTTATGTATATGTGTGTACATACATAGCTGTCAGTCACTGATTGTTGTTCACAGAGGAGGTGTTATCAGTGATTGATAGCATTCTGTGTGTAAGTATGTACATACATAGTTGTCAGTCAGGGATAGTTATACACGGGGAAGGTGTTATCAGTAATCGATAGCTATCTATGTATACAAACTTACACATAGAATGCTATCGATCACTGATAACACCTCCCCCTTGTATAACTTTCAATGACTGACAACTATGTATGTACACACAGAATGCTGTCAATCACTGATATCACCTCCCCTGTTTACAACTATCAGTGACTGATAGCTATCTATGTATACACACAGAGAATGCTATCATTCACTGATAACACCTCCTTTGTGTACAACTATCAGTGACTGACAGCTATCTATGCATACACACTTAGACAGAGAATATTATCACTGATAATACCTCCTCTGTGTACAACTATCACTGACTGACAGCTATGAATGTACACACACACACACAGAATGCTATCAATCACTGATAACACCTCCTCTGTTTACAACTTTTACTGACTGACAGCTATCTATGTATACACACCTTAACAGAAAATGCTATCAATCACTGATAACACCTCTTATGTGTACAACTATCACTGACTGACAGCTATCTATGTATACACACTTACACAGAGAATGCTATCAATCACTGATAACACCTCCACTGTGTACAACTATCAGTGATTGATAGCTATCTATGTATGCAAACTTACACAGGGAATGCTATCAATCACTGATAGTTGTACATAGGGGAGATGTTATCAGTGATTGATAGCATTCTCTGTGTAAGTGTGTATACATAGATAGCTGTCAGTCAGTGATAGTTGTACACATAAGAGGTGTTATCAGTGATTGATAGCATTTTCTGTTAAGGTGTGTATAGATAGATAGCTGTCAGTCAGTAAAAGTTGTAAACAGAGGAGGTGTTATCAGTGATTGATAGCATTCTGTCTGTAAGTGTGTGCATACATAGCTGTCAGTCACTGATAGTTGTACACAGAGGAGGTGTTATCAGTGATTGATAGCATTCTCTGTGCAAGTGTGTATACATAGATAACTGTCAGTCAGTAATAGTTTTACACATAGGAGGTGTTATCAGTGATTGATAGCAATCTTTGTGTAAGTGTGTACATACATAGCTGTCAGTCACTCATAGTTGTACACGGAGGAGGTGATATTAGTGATTGATAGCATTCTCTGTGTAAGTGTGTATACATAGATAGTTAACAGTCACTGGTAGTTGTTCACAGAGGTGGTGTTATCAGTGATTGATAGCAATCTTTGTGTAAGTGTGTACATTCATAGCTGTCAGTCAGTGATAGTCGTATACAGAGGAGGTGTTATCAGTGATTTATAGCATTCTGTGTGTAAGTGTGTACATTCATAGCTGTCAGTCAGTGATAGTTGTACACAGGGGAGGTGATATCAGTGACTGATAGCTATCTATGTATACACACTTAGACAGAGAATGCTATCAGTCACTGATAGTTGTACACAGAGGAGGTGTTATCAATGATTGATAGCATTTTATGTATAGGTGTGTACATACATAGCTGTCAGTCGCTGATTGTTGTACACAGGGGAGGTGATATCAGTGATTGATAGCATTCTGTGTGTAAGTATGTACATACATAGTTGTCAGTCACTGATAGTTGTACACAGAGGAGGTGTTATCAGTGATCGATAGCATTCTGTGTGTCAGTATGTACATACATAGTTGTCAGTCAGGGATAGTTATACACGGGGAAGGTGTTATCAGTAATCGATAGCTATCTATGTATACAAACTTACACAGAGAATGCTATCGTTCACTGATAACACCTCCCCCTTATATAACTATCAATGACTGACAACTATGTATGTACACACAGAATGCTGTCAATCACTGATATCACCTCCCCTGTTTACAACTATCAGTGACTGATAGCTATCTATGTATACACACTTAGACAGAGAATGCTATCATTCACTGATAACACCTCCTTTGTGTACAACTATCAGTGACTAACAGCTATCTATGTATACACACTTAGACAGAGAATGCTATCAATCACTGATAACACCTCCACTGTGTACAACTATCAGTGATTGATAGCTATCTATGTATACACACTTACACAGAGAATGCTATCAATCACTGATAGTTGTACACATAGAAGGTGTTATCAGTGATTGATAGCATTCTCTGTGTAAGTGTGTATACATAGATAGCTGTCAGTCAGTAAAAGTTGTAAACAGAGGAGGTGTTATCAGTGATTGATAGCATTTTCTGTGTAAGGCACCTTTCACACGGGCGAGATTTCTGCGCGGGTGCAATGCGTGAGGTGAAAGCATTGCACCCGCACTGAATCCGGACCCATTTATTTCTATGGGGCTGTGCACATGAGCAGTGATTTTCACGCATCACTTGTGCGTTGCGTGAAAATCGCAGCATGCTCCTCTTTGTGCGTTTTTCACGTAACACAGGCCCCATAGAAATGGGGTTGCGTGAAAATTGCAAGCAAGTGCGGATGCGGTGCGATTTTCACGCACGGTTGCTAGGGGACGATTGGGATGGGGACCCGATCGTTATTATTATAGTACAATAGGGCTGGAGGGGTTAAAAAAAATTTCAAAATAATTTAACTCACCTTAATCCACTTGTTCGCGCAGCCGGCATCTCTTCTGTCTTCTTTTGTGAGGAATAGGACCTTTGATGACGTCACTACGTTCATCACATGGTCCGTCACATGATCCATCACCATGGTGATGGATCATGTGACGGACCACGTGATGAACGTAAATGATAAAAATTTTGAGGCACTCAGTCCGTAAGTTTTGCAATTCAAATGATTTTTTTATTATTATTTTTTCATGTTTTCTGCATCATCCATATGCCCGTGAAAAATAAGGAATAACAGAATATTTCTGACCAGATGTTTCGGTCATGGTGGACCTTCATCAGTGGTCATGTTATCTGGAATATACATATTTAAAGTGTTTTTAAATGGATGGCAGAGCATGAAGTCACAAAATTAACAAAATAACATAGAACAATAAAATAATAAATTACAAGCAAAATTTCATAGCGTTATCACAGCAGAGTGAAAAAATGTCCAGGGGTTGGTGAAGACATATATGTACAAAATCATGGAAAATTCATATATTCATAGCAATCGAATAATTTGTCAAACATGATTATTTAGATGTAGACAGGAGGAAGTATAGGGGGGGGCAAGTGATAGAAGAGGGGAAAGAAACATGATTCTATAGGGATTTGAAGCATGATTATATAGATTGCTGTCATCTATGTTAATAGCACAGGAAACGCATGTAGGGAGGGCGTTCCAGAAAGTACACCAATAAAGCCCATGGGAAATATTAGACATATGGGTATTCACAGATATCAGGTATAGCAGCCGGTTGTATATCCCATAGGAGATGTCATGCGGGCATGTGGATATTCACAGATATTCATAGATATTTGCAGTTATGACATACACAGTTATGGCATACCAAGAGCTAGACTATAGATCCCATGGGAAGTGTCATCCAAACATTAAGATATACAGAAATAAACCTAGAAGAACATGAATCACATAGTGGCAGCATAGTGGGTCAAAGTAGTTAGTAGATCGAACTTCACAAAGGTAACCTGTGGAAAAAGGATTAGAAATAGTTATCTACCTGTATGCTGGATAAAGGTTTGCCTGGGCGCTGGATGCAGGAGTGTATGTGGTTTAAACCGCTGTTTAAATAGCATGTTATCCGGTGATTATGGTCATCTGACCGGAAGTCATGTGTTATGTGGAACGCATCCATGCCTTCCAAAGGGCGGAAGTCTCGGCTAGAGCTGTGGATCATGGTGATTCCGGTCACATGACCGGATGTAATGAATTGTGGAGTTATTCATGCGTTCCACGCTGTCATGTGGGCGGAGTTAATGCGATTATGCGTTCCACTGCGGGTAGATCTAGACAAACATTATACCCCACTATATGTGATTAGATCTATATAATATGGGATAGTGGAATATGGTAGGAGGGGAATGGGATGCGATCTATAAGGGCAATGATGTTGGTCTGGAATAAGGGTTATAATAAAAAGAGGGATGAAACATAATAATATAGAATGAGGATGGATCGTTAAGGAGGTAGTTGGGAGAGGTGAAATTTTTATCATTTGGATACGGCCTTATAAGCCCTTGATCGGCACCGGTGATACTACTTCTAAACAGAGTGCGGTCCCTCATTTCTCTACAGATCACGTGATGAACGTAGTGACGTCATCAAAGGTCCTATTCCTCACAAAAGAAGACAGAAGAGATGCCGGCTGCGCGAACAAGTGGATAAAGGTGAGTTAAGAAACATTACTAGTACTCTAGAACTGTCTTCCATGCATAAATGGCAAATTTAGACCATTTTACATTCAGCTGAGGTCCCTGTTGCTCTGAGGGGGTCGGCACCGCTGAGGTCACTGTTGCAGTGATTTTATGAGGTTTAAAGGGTTTTTCCTAAGATCGATATTTATCACCTGTCGTTAAAAAAGGACCCCTCACCTCTCCTGATTTGTCTGTTTTGGTAACTACTTGCACCCCCACATGTAATAACAATCCTGGAGGATCTATTCTTATGACTTTATGTTGCACCATTCCTCTGTTATTCCTGTTATTAGTTATGAATGACTTGCTGGTAGTTTGCAGTGAACGTCCAGATGGGGGTGTCACTGCACAGCCTGATATTATTCAATCAGTGCTGTCAACTGGTAACATCCAGCTGGACCTTTATTGCAGACTACTAGCAATTAGTTCATAAGTTCTAGTAGGAATAATAGAGTAATGGTACAATATAGAGTCACAAGAATTGACTCCCCAGAATTGTTATTGCATGGGAAATGCAAGTCGTTACTAAAACAGACATGTCCCCTTCAAGAACATGATCGCTGGGGGTCCCACCTTGGTTACCATGGTCTAGTGTTCTCTGGGTCAAGTATGGATAGGTAAATAAGTGTTGATCTTGGGACAATCCCTTTAATTTTTGCTGCTGTTTCTGTGCCGCTGGTCACTGGGGTTTGCCATCCATCACGTGGCCATTGCTGCCCACCAAAGTTACGTCCTTGTAAATGAGCTCTCAGGTGAGTATGTCGTGCCACCGGGGCTGTTGGTAGACTCTGAAGAGACCTGAGGCACTGGCGGAGCAGGACACAGGTACAATGGATGGTGGTGCATGCTGGTGCCAAGGGCACAAGCGAAAGACCCGGGCACATACCCTGCAGGGCCAGAGTCATCTGGATGATGACATCACGCAGTGATAACCACTGATCTAGGGAGCAGCAACCTTCGGCACTCCAGCGCTGCTGTGAAACTACAACTCCCAGCATGCACACTTGCTCAGCTGTTCTTGTAACACCCAAAGAAGTGAAAGGAGGATACTGGGAGTTGTAGTTTCAGCACAACTGGAGTGCTGGAGGTTGCTTATCCCTGATCTAGAGGCTGTCATTTTGTGTTATGCTTGATCTTGCTATAAAGGGGAGTTTGTCTTCCATGACCCATTGCCCTATCTCATTCCACAAAAAAGCCACCACCGCTGTGGTTATTGGATTATACAGTTTTACAGTGAAGTACTTCATGTGCTTGGCAGAGGGACTATGTCCTGGAGGCTGTAAATGGCCACATGCGGCACCGCATTACAGAAGAAATCTTTATAAGCATCTGATGGAACATGCAATGAATCCTTGATGGATTCATAAGAAAGCTGACAGGTGACAGAGGTCTACGGGTGACAGGTCTGTCGTTATGGAGGCCTCCTGTTGGCGTGTCCAGCGCTGGACCCCCGCTGACTTCTATAAGCAGGAGTCTGAAGCGCTCAGCCACTTTTCCTCACTGCTGACTAGGGTAGTGAAGACGGGCCCCTAGACCTTCTATTGAGGCCGTCTTCAGTACCGCGCTCAGCAGGGAGGAGCGCTCGGCTGAGCGCTGCAGACTCATCACTATAGGGTAAAAACAAGGCGCTCAGACCACCACTTACCCCGCCAGTGAGAATCGAGTGCCTCCTTCCTCCCTCTTCAGAGCGGTGTGTCCTAAGCTCCGGCAGCCCGCTCAAACTGACCAATAACAAAGCTCCTTACTGTAAGGAGCCTTGTTATTGGTTGTCTCAGGCAGCAGCAGCATCGCTGCGCTGCCTGCGCCGTTCACAGCATTCACTACACTTATGAATGGCAGGGAAAAGTATCGGTACGCCTTAGACTTTTTCCAGGGAGTAAAATGGCCTGAACAGGCGTATATGACGCTTGTACAGGCGTTATTGCGACCTCTGCGACACCCTATACACACACACCTCACTCTATATAGATGACACCCTATACACACACACACCTCACTCTATATAGATGATACCCTATACACACACACCTCACTCTATATAGATGACACCCTATACACACACATCTCACTCTATATAGATGACACTATACACACACACACAACTCACTCTATATAGATGACATTTACCCTATACACACACACCTCGCTCTATATAGATGACACCCTATACACACACACAACTCACTCTATATAGATGACACCCTATACACACACACACACCTCACTCTATATAGATGACACCCTATACACACACACACACACACACACACCTCACTCTATATAGATGACACCCTATACACACACCTCACTCTATATAGATGACACCCTATACACACACACACAACTCACTCTATATTGATGACACCCTATACACACCCCTCACTCTATATAGATGACATTTACCCTATACATACCTTACTCTATATAGATGACACCCTATTCACACACCATATAGATGACACGTTTACCCTAGTCGCACCACCAGTTTAGTCCTCCCCCTGTACTCTACCTGGCTGGAGAACATTGATCATCTGACTGAGACATCACGGAAGATCCTGCAGCTTCTGCTTGCTGTAGATGCCTAGAATGGACAGGCTCGTAGTTCCGCAAGGACTCGTCTGGAGGCGTGCTTCATATGGAGTGCAACACAGAAAACAGGCTGTTCATCTCTCACCTTACAGCCTCCTGTCTGCAGCAAGCAAATGTGCTGTGGCGCCCCCTTCACAGCCAGGAGTGATGCGCCACAGCACATGTGCAGAGGTCGCACACCCCTAAGGCCAGCCCTGCATAAGCCTGGTAGAGACACTAGTACACAGTGGGACTAGAGGCTTGCGCCATTGATAATGTGAAAATGTCATTGGTCTATTGCAATCACGTGAGCAGTGAACTGTTGACCAATCAGAAACCACCTAACAACAGCGTAGTGCAATAGTGATCGTTGTCATAGTAACCTAATGGATTCTTTGCAGTTGCAACGGAACAGCGAGGGAGGGGATCCAAGAGTGAGCAGGGTTCCTGAAGGGTGCGGAGCTACAGGAAGCGGAGGAGGAAGAAGGATGACGACATCAGGAGGAGGGCCCCAGGTGCGGAGCTACAGGAAGCGGAGAAGGAAAAAAGATGACGACATCAGGAGGAGGGCCCCAGGCGTGGAGCTACAGGAAGCCAAGGAGGTTACAAGTAAGGCCGAGGATGATGACATCAGGAGAATGGCTCCATCTAGTGGCAGTTATTGGTTTTATATGCAATCCTTCTGAATGTTTACCTGGTGCCCACAGGAGGCTGTGCAGCTTAGCTGTGTCTATTACAAGCCTCCAATGCAGAGCATGCCCTGCTGTTTATGATAGTAAGGGCTCATGCACACGCCCCTGCCCGGCCGTGCCCGTATTGCGGCCGTTTTCATGACCCTAACATGACAGAGAGGTGAGGCGATCGCCTCAGGGCAAGAGATGGGCAGCCGAAGGGCCATGGGCTGAAGGGAAGGGGTTAGGTTAAGAAATTGGGGAGGGAGGGGCGCCATTTCAGTTTTCTGCCTCAGGCAGCAGAAAGGCTAGGTGCACCCCTGTGCTGCCCCCATTCTGGTCAGTCGGCTCTGTTGGTGCTGCTCATGTGCTTGGATGAGGCATTTTCTGTTTCTCTGTTCCTGTAGCAGAACAGATAAACTGAAATAATAGTCATGATGTGGATGCCGCCTTCCATGTAACGCTATCGAGGTGCTGTGCATTGTCATCAGGTCTGCATTTATAAAAGGGGTGGTGCAAAACCCTTAAAGGGATCGTCTGAGTTAACTGAAAAAAGGCAGGAAAGGTATTAGAATACATTACAAAAAATAAAAGATTAAAGCATATTCTACTTACTTTCCCTTTTAAAAGCCCTTCTGTTCCGGCACCGCCCGCCGGGCTTTGTTTTTTTTGACTGCAGCAATGACATGTCTGTATACCGCATGTGACTGCTGCAGCACATCACTTGCACAAGACTGCTGAGACCAGTGATTGGCTGCAGCGGTCACGTGCAGAATCACTAGGCACATCAGGGATGCAATCAGGAAAACAAAGCAAGTGGTGCTGGAACAGAGGGGGTTCAGGGTGGTAATTCTTATAGCTTTCCTGCCTTTTTTACTTTACAGGGGTTCTCCACTCCCAGCATTTGTGGCATGTCAGTAGGATATGCCACAAAAGTCACAAAGGTATGGGTCCTATGTCCAAAGTGGGGCCCCCGAACTGGAAGGAGTAGCCACCCTCTATTGACCTCTATAGGAGTTCTGAAAGTAGCCCTGGTGGGTCAGCAATTTCTGGTGCTCCCATAGTGGTGAATAGAGAGGTGACTGCATATGTGCAGTGTGCTATCCTTCACTTCACCCGTTGTACAGATAGAAGCTGGTCCCAGAGGTGGTACCTGCAGCTATCTGACATTTGTGACATATCCTAGAGATATGCCACAGAAGTTGAGATGGGAAAACCCTTGTAACTACTGGCTTGAAAGCACTGACTTACAGCAGTCCCATTGTACCTGATGGCTCAGAACACACTGGGGGACAAGACCTTCTAAAGATGCAACAAGTGGCACATGCAGTATGATGAATTTGGAGCACTGCTTTTGTCTGACTATATACAGGTGGCATCAGGATAGACAGGAGGAGTTGAAGCGGTGCTCCGAGGCACTAGACCCACCTCCAGTGCTCCAATCAGTATGCCTGGTTTATTAGGGTTTATCATGGTGACGGATGCTCTTTAAAAGGGTATTCTGAGATTTTTTTCACTGATGACCTATTCTTTGGATAAGTCATCAGTATTTGATCTGTGGGGGTCCGACACCGGGGACCCCCAGCGATCAGCTGTTTTGAGAATGCACCCGCACTCCTGTGAGTGCCGCAGCCTTCTCCCTGCTCACCAAGCACAGCTCTGAACATTATATAGCGGATGTGCTTGGTAGAGCGCTCAGCCCCATTCACTTGAATAGGGTTCAGCTGCACCTAGGCCACATGACACATGAACATGTTGTCACTCCGCCTAGGAAAAGCAGGCCTACCGATCAGATACTGATGGCCTATCGAATAACCCCTTTAAAGAGGACTTGTCACCAAAAAATGCAGTGCAATCTGCAGACAGTATGTTTTAGAGCAAGGGGAAAGTTGTAGTGAAAAATTCAATGAACTTGTCATTTGTTCATGGAAATCTCTACTGTTTCTATCCTCATTGATCACAGGAGAGGTGATATCAGTGATTGACAGCTACAGTATCTATGTATACACACTTGCACAGAGAATGCTATCAGTCAGTGATAGTTGTACACAGAAGAGGTGTTATCAGCGATTGATAGCATTCTGTGTGTAAGTGTGTACATACATAGCTGTCAGTCACTGATAGTTGTACACAGAGGAGGTGTTATTAGTGATTGATAGCATTCTGTGTGTAAGTGTGTACATACATAGTTGTCAGTCAGTGATAGTTATACACGGGGAAAGTGTTATCAGTGATCGATAGCTATCTATGTATACAAACTTACACAGAGAATGCTATCGATCACTTATAACACCTCCCCCATGTATAACTATCACTGACTGACAACTCTGTATGTACACACTTACACACAGAATCCTATAAATCACTAATATCACCTCCCCTTTTTACAACTACCACTGACTGACAGCTATCTATGTATACACACTTACACATAGAATGCTATCATTCACTGATGACACCTCCTCTGTGTACAACTATCACTGACCGACAGCTATCTATGTATACACACCTACACATAGAATGCTATCCATCACTGATAACACCTCTTCTGTGTACAACTATCAGTGACTGACAGCTATCTATGTATACACACTTACACAGAGAATGCTATCAATCACTGATAGTTGTACACAGGGGAGGTGATATCAGTGATTGATAGCATTCTCTGTGTAAGTGTGTATACATAGATAGCTATCAGACACTGATAGTTGTACACAGAGGAGGTGTTATCAGTGAATGATAGCATTCTCTGTGTAAGCGTGTATACATAGATAGCTGTCAGTCAGTAAAAGTTGTAAACAGATGAGGTGTTATCAGTGATTGATAGCATTCTGTCTGTAAGTGTGTACATACATAGCTGTCAGTCACTGATAGTTGTACACAGAGGAGGTGATATCAGTGATTGATAGCATTCTCTGTGTAAGTGTGTATACATAGATAGCTGTCAGTCACTGATAGCTGTACACAGAGGTGGTGTTATCAGTGATTGATAGCTATCTATGTATACACACTTAGACAGAGAATGCTATCAATCACTGATAACACCTCCTCTGTGTGCAAGTATCACTGACTGACAGCTAGGAATGTACACACTTACACACAGAATGCTATCAATCACTGATAACACCTCCTCTGTGTACAACTATCAGTGACTGATAGCATTCTCTGTGTAAGTGTGTATACATAGATAGCTATCAGTCACTGATAGTTGTACACAGAGGAGGTGTTATCAGTGATTGATAGCATTCTGTGTGTAAGTGTGTACATACATAGTTGTCAGTCAGTGATAGTTATACACGGGGAAAGTGTTATCAGTGATCGATAGCTATCTATGTATACAAACTTACACAGAGAAAGCTATCGATCACTTATAACACCTCCCCCATGTATAACTATCACTGACTGACAACTATGTATGTACACACTTACACACAGAATCCTATCAATCACTGATATCACCTCCCCTGTTTAAAACTATCAGTGACTTACAGCTATCTATGTATACACACTTATCAGTGAATGATAACATTATCTGTTTAAGTGTGTATGCATAGATAGCTGCCTGTCAGTCACTGATAGTTGTACACAGAAGAGGTGATATCAGTGATTGATAGCAATCTTTGTGTAAGTGTGTACATTACTAGCTGTCAGTCAGTGATAGTTGTATACAGAGGAGGTGATATCAGTGATTGATAGCATTCTGTGTGTAATTGTGTATATGTAGATAGCTATCAGCCACTGATAGTTGTACACGGGGGAGGTGTTATCAGTGAATAATAGCATTTTCTGTGTAAGCGTGTATACATAGATAGCTGTCAGTCAGTGATAGTTGTACACATAAGAGGTGTTATCAGTGATTGATAGCATTTTCTGTTAAGGTGTGTATACATAGATAGCTGTCAGTCAGTAAAAGTTGTAAACAGAGGAGGTGTTATCAGTGATTGATAGCATTCTGACTGTAAGTGTGTACATAGATAGTTATCAGTCACTGATAGTTGTACACAGAGGTGGTGTTATCAGTGATTGATAGCAATCTCTGTGTAAGTATGTACATTCATAGCTGTCAGTCAGTGATAGTTGTACACAGGGGAGGTGATATCAGTGATTAAAAGCATTCTCTGTCTAAGTGTGTATACATAGATAGCTATCAGTCACTGATAGTTGTACACAGAGGAGGTGTTATCAATGATTAAAAGCATTTTATGTATATGTGTGTACATACATAGCTGTCAGTCACTGATTGTTGTTCACAGAGGAGGTGTTATCAGTGATTGATAGCATTCTGTGTGTAAGTATGTACATACATAGTTGTCAGTCAGGGATAGTTATACACGGGGAAGGTGTTATCAGTAATCGATAGCTATCTATGTATTCAAACTTACACAGAGAATGCTATCGATCACTGATAACACCTCCCCCTTGTATAACTTTCAATGACTGACAACTATGTATGTACACACAGAATGCTGTCAATCACTGATATCACCTCCCCTGTTTACAACTATCAGTGACTGATAGCTATCTATGTATACACACAGAGAATGCTATCATTCACTGATAACACCTCCTTTGTGTACAACTATCAGTGACTGACAGCTATCTATGCATACACACTTAGACAGAGAATATTATCACTGATAATACCTCCTCTGTGTACAACTATCACTGACTGACAGCTATGAATGTACACACACACACACAGAATGCTATCAATCACTGATAACACCTCCTCTGTTTACAACTTTTACTGACTGACAGCTATCTATGTATACACACCTTAACAGAAAATGCTATCAATCACTGATAACACCTCTTATGTGTACAACTATCACTGACTGACAGCTATCTATGTATACACACTTACACAGAGAATGCTATCAATCACTGATAACACCTCCACTGTGTACAACTATCAGTGATTGATAGCTATCTATGTATACACACTTACACAGGGAATGCTATCAATCACTGATAGTTGTACATAGGGGAGATGTTATCAGTGATTGATAGCATTCTCTGTGTAAGTGTGTATACATAGATAGCTGTCAGTCAGTGATAGTTGTACACATAAGAGGTGTTATCAGTGATTGATAGCATTTTCTGTTAAGGTGTGTATAGATAGATAGCTGTCAGTCAGTAAAAGTTGTAAACAGAGGAGGTGTTATCAGTGATTGATAGCATTCTGTCTGTAAGTGTGTGCATACATAGCTGTCAGTCACTGATAGTTGTACACAGAGGAGGTGTTATCAGTGATTTATAGCATTCTCTGTGCAAGTGTGTATACATAGATAACTGTCAGTCAGTAATAGTTTTACACATAGGAGGTGTTATCAGTGATTGATAGCATTCTGTCTGTAAGTGTGTGCATACATAGCTGTCAGTCACTCATAGTTGTACACGGAGGAGGTGATATTAGTGATTGATAGCATTCTCTGTGTAAGTGTGTATACATAGATAGTTAACAGTCACTGGTAGTTGTTCACAGAGGTGGTGTTATCAGTGATTGATAGCAATCTTTGTGTAAGTGTGTACATTCATAGCTGTCAGTCAGTGATAGTCGTATACAGAGGAGGTGTTATCAGTGATTTATAGCATTCTGTGTGTAAGTGTGTACATTCATAGCTCAGTCAGTGATAGTTGTACACAGGGGAGGTGATATCAGTGACTGATAGCTATCTATGTATACACACTTAGACAGAGAATGCTATCAGTCACTGATAGTTGTACACAGAGGAGGTGTTATCAATGATTGATAGCATTTTATGTATAGGTGTGTACATACATAGCTGTCAGTCGCTGATTGTTGTACACAGGGGAGGTGATATCAGTGATTGATAGCATTCTGTGTGTAAGTATGTACATACATAGTTGTCAGTCACTGATAGTTGTACACAGAGGAGGTGTTATCAGTGATCGATAGCATTCTGTGTGTCAGTATGTACATACATAGTTGTCAGTCAGGGATAGTTATACACGGGGAAGGTGTTATCAGTAATCGATAGCTATCTATGTATACAAACTTACACAGAGAATGCTATCGTTCACTGATAACACCTCCCCCTTATATAACTATCAATGACTGACAACTATGTATGTACACACAGAATGCTGTCAATCACTGATATCACCTCCCCTGTTTACAACTATCAGTGACTGATAGCTATCTATGTATACACACTTAGACAGAGAATGCTATCAATCACTGATAACACCTCCACTGTGTACAACTATCAGTGATTGATAGCTATCTATGTATACACACTTACACAGAGAATGCTATCAATCACTGATAACACCTCCACTGTGTACAACTATCAGTGATTGATAGCTATCTATGTATACACACTTACACAGAGAATGCTATCAATCACTGATAGTTGTACACAGGGGAGGTGTTATCAGTGATTGATAGCATTCTCTGTGTAAGTGTGTATACATAGATAGCTGTCAGTCAGTAAAAGTTGTAAACAGAGGAGGTGTTATCAGTGATTGATAGCATTTTCTGTGTAAGGCACCTTTCACACGGGCGAGATTTCTGCGCGGGTGCAATGCGTGAGGTGAAAGCATTGCACCCGCACTGAATCCGGACCCATTTATTTCTATGGGGCTGTGCACATGAGCAGTGATTTTCACGCATCACTTGTGCGTTGCGTGAAAATCGCAGCATGCTCCTCTTTGTGCGTTTTTCACGTAACACAGGCCCCATAGAAATGGGGTTGCGTGAAAATTGCAAGCAAGTGCGGATGCGGTGCGATTTTCACGCACGGTTGCTAGGGGACGATTGGGATGGGGACCCGATCGTTATTATTATAGTACAATAGGGCTGGAGGGGTTAAAAAAAATTTCAAAATAATTTAACTCACCTTAATCCACTTGTTCGCGCAGCCGGCATCTCTTCTGTCTTCTTTTGTGAGGAATAGGACCTTTGATGACGTCACTACGTTCATCACATGGTCCGTCACATGATCCATCACCATGGTGATGGATCATGTGACGGACCACGTGATGAACGTAAATGATAAAAATTTTGAGGCACTCAGTCCGTAAGTTTTGCAATTCAAATGATTTTTTTATTATTATTTTTTCATGTTTTCTGCATCATCCATATGCCCGTGAAAAATAAGGAATAACAGAATATTTCTGACCAGATGTTTCGGTCATGGTGGACCTTCATCAGTGGTCATGTTATCTGGAATATACATATTTAAAGTGTTTTTAAATGGATGGCAGAGCATGAAGTCACAAAATTAACAAAATAACATAGAACAATAAAATAATAAATTACAAGCAAAATTTCATAGCGTTATCACAGCAGAGTGAAAAAATGTCCAGGGGTTGGTGAAGACATATATGTACAAAATCATGGAAAATTCATATATTCATAGCAATCGAATAATTTGTCAAACATGATTATTTAGATGTAGACAGGAGGAAGTATAGGGGGGGGCAAGTGATAGAAGAGGGGAAAGAAACAGGATTCTATAGGGATTTGAAGCATGATTATATAGATTGCTGTCATCTATGTTAATAGCACAGGAAACGCATGTAGGGAGGGCGTTCCAGAAAGTACACCAATAAAGCCCATGGGAAATATTAGACATATGGGTATTCACAGATATCAGGTATAGCAGCCGGTTGTATATCCCATAGGAGATGTCATGCGGGCATGTGGATATTCACAGATATTCATAGATATTTGCAGTTATGACATACACAGTTATGGCATACCAAGAGCTAGACTATAGATCCCATGGGAAGTGTCATCCAAACATTAAGATATACAGAAATAAACCTAGAAGAACATGAATCACATAGTGGCAGCATAGTGGGTCAAAGTAGTTAGTAGATCGAACTTCACAAAGGTAACCTGTGGAAAAAGGATTAGAAATAGTTATCTACCTGTATGCTGGATAAAGGTTTGCCTGGGCGCTGGATGCAGGAGTGTATGTGGTTTAAACCGCTGTTTAAATAGCATGTTATCCGGTGATTATGGTCATCTGACCGGAAGTCATGTGTTATGTGGAACGCATCCATGCCTTCCAAAGGGCGGAAGTCTCGGCTAGAGCTGTGGATCATGGTGATTCCGGTCACATGACCGGATGTAATGAATTGTGGAGTTATTCATGCGTTCCACGCTGTCATGTGGGCGGAGTTAATGCGATTATGCGTTCCACTGCGGGTAGATCTAGACAAACATTATACCCCACTATATGTGATTAGATCTATATAATATGGGATAGTGGAATATGGTAGGAGGGGAATGGGATGCGATCTATAAGGGCAATGATGTTGGTCTGGAATAAGGGTTATAATAAAAAGAGGGATGAAACATAATAATATAGAATGAGGATGGATCGTTAAGGAGGTAGTTGGGAGAGGTGAAATTTTTATCATTTGGATACGGCCTTATAAGCCCTTGATCGGCACCGGTGATACTACTTCTAAACAGAGTGCGGTCCCTCATTTCTCTACAGATCACGTGATGAACGTAGTGACGTCATCAAAGGTCCTATTCCTCACAAAAGAAGACAGAAGAGATGCCGGCTGCGCGAACAAGTGGATTAAGGTGAGTTAAAAAACTTTACTAGTACTCTATAACTGTCTTCCATGCATAAATGGCAAATTTAGACCATTTTACATTCAGCTGAGGTCCCTGTTGCTCTGAGGGGGTCGGCACCGCTGAGGTCACTGTTGCAGTGATTTTATGAGGTTTAAAGGGTTTTTCCTAAGATCGATATTTATCACCTGTCGTTAAAAAAGGACCCCTCACCTCTCCTGATTTGTCTGTTTTGGTAACTACTTGCACCCCCACATGTAATAACAATCCTGGAGGATCTATTCTTATGACTTTATGTTGCACCATTCCTCTGTTATTCCTGTTATTAGTTATGAATGACTTGCTGGTAGTTTGCAGTGAACGTCCAGATGGGGGTGTCACTGCACAGCCTGATATTATTTAATCAGTGCTGTCAACTGGTAACATCCAGCTGGACCTTTATTGCAGACTACTAGCAATTAGTTCATAAGTTCTAGTAGGAATAATAGAGTAATGGTACAATATAGAGTCACAAGAATTGACTCCCCAGAATTGTTATTGCATGGGAAATGCAAGTCGTTACTAAAACAGACATGTCCCCTTCAAGAACATGATCGCTGGGGGTCCCACCTTGGTTACCATGGTCTAGTGTTCTCTGGGTCAAGTATGGATAGGTAAATAGTGTTGATCTTGGGACAATCCCTTTAATTTTTGCTGCTGTTTCTGTGCCGCTGGTCACTGGGGTTTGCCATCCATCACGTGGCCATTGCTGCCCACCAAAGTTACGTCCTTGTAAATGAGCTCTCAGGTGAGTATGTCGTGCCACCGGGGCTGTTGGTAGACTCTGAAGAGACCTGAGGCACTGGCGGAGCAGGACACAGGTACAATGGATGGTGGTGCATGCTGGTGCCAAGGGCACAAGCGAAAGACCCGGGCACATACCCTGCAGGGCCACAGTCATCTGGATGATGACATCACGCAGTGATAACCACTGATCTAGGGAGCAGCAACCTTCGGCACTCCAGCGCTGCTGTGAAACTACAACTCCCAGCATGCACACTTGCTCAGCTGTTCTTGTAACACCCAAAGAAGTGAAAGGAGGATACTGGGAGTTGTAGTTTCAGCACAGCTGGAGTGGCGGAGGTTGCTTATCCCTGATCTAGAGGCTGTCATTTTGTGTTATGCTTGATCTTGCTATAAAGGGGAGTTTGTCTTCCATGACCCATTGCCCTATCTCATTCCACAAAAAAGCCACCACCGCTGTGGTTATTGGATTATACAGTTTTACAGTGAAGTACTTCATGTGCTTGGCAGAGGGACTATGTCCTGGAGGCTGTAAATGGCCACATGCGGCACCTCATTACAGAAGAAATCTTTATAAGCATCTGATGGAACATGCAATGAATCCTTGATGGATTCATAAGAAAGCTGACAGGTGACAGAGGTCTACGGGTGACAGGTCTGTCGTTATGGAGGTCTCCTGTTGGCGTGTCCAGCGCTGGACCCCCGCTGACTTCTATAAGCAGGAGTCTGAAGCGCTCAGCCACTTTTCCTCACTGCTGACTAGGGTAGTGAAGACGGGCCCCTAGACCTTCTATTGAGGCCGTCTTCAGTACCGCGCTCAGCAGGGAGGAGCGCTCGGCTGAGCGCTGCAGACTCATCACTATAGGGTAAAAACAAGGCTTTTAGACCACCACTTACCCCGCCAGTGAGAATCGAGCGCCTCCTTCCTCCCTCTTCAGAGCGGTGTGTCCTAAGCTCCGGCAGCCCGCTCAAACTGACCAATAACAAAGCTCCTTACTGTAAGGAGCCTTGTTATTGGTTGTCTCAGGCAGCAGCAGCATCGCTGCGCTGCCTGCGCCGTTCACAGCATTCACTACACTTATGAATGGCAGGGAAAAGTATCGGTACGCCTTCGACTTTTTCCAGTGAGTAAAATGGCCTGAACAGGCGTATATGACGCTTGTACAGGCGTTATTGCGACCTCTGCGACACCCTATACACACACACCTCACTCTATATAGATGACACCCTATACACACACACACCTCACTCTATATAGATGATACCCTATACACACACACCTCACTCTATATAGATGACACCCTATACACACACATCTCACTCTATATAGATGACACTATACACACACACACAACTCACTCTATATAGATGACATTTACCCTATACACACACACCTCGCTCTATATAGATGACACCCTATACACACACACAACTCACTCTATATAGATGACACCCTATACACACACACACACCTCACTCTATATAGATGACACCCTATACACACACACACACACACACACACCTCACTCCATATAGATGACACCCTATACACACACCTCACTCTATATAGATGACACCCTATACACACACACACAACTCACTCTATATTGATGACACCCTATACACACCCCTCACTCTATATAGATGACATTTACCCTATACATACCTTACTCTATATAGATGACACCCTATTCACACACCATATAGATGACACGTTTACCCTAGTCGCACCACCAGTTTAGTCCTCCCCCTGTACTCTACCTGGCTGGAGAACATTGATCATCTGACTGAGACATCACGGAAGATCCTGCAGCTTCTGCTTGCTGTAGATGCCTAGAATGGACAGGCTCGTAGTTCCGCAAGGACTCGTCTGGAGGCGTGCTTCATATGGAGTGCAACACAGAAAACAGGCTGTTCATCTCTCACCTTACAGCCTCCTGTCTGCAGCAAGCAAATGTGCTGTGGCGCCCCCTTCACAGCCAGGAGTGATGCGCCACAGCACATGTGCAGAGGTCGCACACCCCTAAGGCCAGCCCTGCATAAGCCTGGTAGAGACACTAGTACACAGTGGGACTAGAGGCTTGCGCCATTGATAATGTGAAAATGTCATTGGTCTATTGCAATCACGTGAGCAGTGAACTGTTGACCAATCAGAAACCACCTAACAACAGCGTAGTGCAATACTGATCGTTGTCATAGTAACCTAATGGCTTCTTTGCAGTTGCAACGGAACAGCGAGGGAGGGGATCCAAGAGTGAGCAGGGTTCCTGAAGGGTGCGGAGCTACAGGAAGCGGAGGAGGAAGAAGGATGACGACATCAGGAGGAGGGCCCCAGGTGCGGAGCTACAGGAAGCGGAGAAGGAAAAAAGATGACGACATCAGGAGGAGGGCCCCAGGCGTGGAGCTACAGGAAGCCAAGGAGGTTACAAGTAAGGCCGAGGATGATGACATCAGGAGAATGGCTCCATCTAGTGGCAGTTATTGGTTTTATATGCAATCCTTCTGAATGTTTACCTGGTGCCCACAGGAGGCTGTGCAGCTTAGCTGTGTCTATTACAAGCCTCCAATGCAGAGCATGCCCTGCTGTTTATGATAATAAGGGCTCATGCACACGCCCCTGCCCGGCCGTGCCCGTATTGCGGCCGTTTTCATGACCCTAACATGACAGAGAGGTGAGGCGATCGCCTCAGGGCAATAGATGGGCAGCCGAAGGGCCAGGTGCTGAAGGGAAGGGGTTAGGTTAAGAAATTGGGGAGGGAGGGGCGCCATTTCAGTTTTTTGCCTCAGGCAGCAGAAAGGCTAGGTGCACCCCTGTGCTGCCCCCATTCTGGTCAGTCGGCTCTGTTGGTGCTGCTCATGTGCTTGATGAGTCAATTTCTGTTTCTCTGTTCCTGTAGCAGAACAGATAAACTGAAATAATAGTCATGATGTGGATGCCGCCTTCCATGTAACGCTATAGAGGTGCTGTGCATTGTCATCAGGTCTGCATTTATAAAAGGGGTGGTGCAAAACCCTTAAAGGGATCGTCTGAGTTAACTGAAAAAAGGCAGGAAAGGTATTAGAATACATTACAAAAAATAAAAGATTAAAGCATATTCTACTTACTTTCCCTTTTAAAAGCCCTTCTGTTCCGGCACCGCCCGCCGGGCTTTGTTTTTTTTGACTGCAGCAATGACATGTCTGTATACCGCATGTGACTGCTGCAGCACATCACTTGCACAAGACTGCTGAGACCAGTGATTGGCTGCAGCGGTCACGTGCAGAATCACTAGGCACATCAGGGATGCAATCAGGAAAACAAAGCAAGTGGTGCTGGAACAGAGGGGGTTCAGGGTGGTAATTCTTATAGCTTTCCTGCCTTTTTTACTTTACAGGGGTTCTCCACTCCCAGCATTTGTGGCATGTCAGTAGGATATGGCACAAAAGTCACATAGGTATGGGTCCTATCACCAAAGTGGGGCCCCCGAACTAGAAGGAGTAGCCACTCTCTATTGACCGCTATAGGAGGTCTGAAAATAGCTCTGGTGGGTCAGCAATTTCTGGTGCTCCCATAGTGGTGAATAGAGAGGTGACTGCATATGTGCAGTGTGCTATCCTTCACTTCACCCGTTGTACAGATAGCTGCAGGTACCACCTCTGGGACCCGCTTCTATCTGACATTTGTGACATATCCTAGAGATATGCCACAGAAGTTGAGATGGGAAAACCCTTGTAACTACTGGCTTGAAAGCACTGACTTACAGCAGTCACGGTTGTCATGGAAACCATGCATCCCATTGCACCTGATGGCTCAGAACACACTGGGGGACAAGACCTTCTAAAGATGCAACAAGTGGCACATGCAGTATGATGAATTTGGAGCACTGCTTTTGTCTGACTATATACAGGTGGCATCAGGATAGACAGGAGGAGTTGAAGCAGTGCTCCGAGGCACTAGACCCACCTCTCAGTGCTCCAATCAGTATGCCTGGTTTATTAGGGTTTATCATGGTGACGGATGCTCTTTAAAAGGGTATTCTGAGATTTTTTTCACTGATGACCTATCCTTTGGATAGGTCATCAGAAGGATAGGTCATCAGTATCTGATCTGTGGGGGTCCGACACCGGGGACCCCCAGCGATCAGCTGTTTTGAGAATGCACCCGCACTCCTGTGAGTGCCGCAGCCTTCTCCCTGCTCACCAAGCACAGCTCTGAACATTATATAGCGGATGTGCTTGGTAGAGCGCTCAGCCCCATTCACTTGAATAGGGCTCAGACTCGCCTAGGCCACATGACACATGAACATGTTGTCACTCCGCCTAGGAAAAGCAGGCCTACCGATCAGATACTGATGCCCTATCTCGAATAACCCCTTTAAAGAGGACTTGTCACCAAAAAATGCAGTGCAATCTGCAGACAGTATGTTTTAGAGCAAGGGGAAAGTTGTGGTGAAAAATTCAATGAACTTGTCATTTGTTCATGGAAATCTCTACTGTTTCTATCCTCATTGATCACAGAAGAGGTGATATCAGTGATTGATAGCATTCTCTGTGTAAGTGTGTATACGTAGATAGCTATCAGCCACTGATAGTTGTACACAGAAGAGGTGTTATCAGCGATTGATAGCATTCTGTGTGTAAGTTTGTATACATAGATAGCTATCAGTCACTGATAGTTGTACACAGAGAAGGTGTTATCAGTGTTTGATAGAATTCTCTGTGCAAGTGTGTATACATAGATAGCTGTCAGTCAGTGATAGTTGTACACATAGGAGGTGTTATCAGTGATTGATAGCTATCTATGTATACACACTCAGACAGAGAATGCTATCAATCACTGATAACACCTCCTCTGTGTACAACTATCAGTGACTGATAGCATTCTCTGTGTAAGTGTGTATACATAGATAGCTATCAGTCACTGATAGTTGTACACAGATCAGGTGTTATCAGTGATTGATAGCATTCTGTTTGTAAGTGTGTACATACATAGTTGTCAGTCAGTGATAGTTATACACGGGGAAAGTGTTATCAGTGATCGATAGCTATCTTTGTATACAAACTTACACAGAGAATGCTATCGATCACTTATAACACCTCCCCCATGTATAACTATCACTGACTGACAACTATGTATGTACACACTTACACACAGAATCCTATCAATCACTAATATCACCTCCCCTGTTTACAACTATCAGTGACTGATAGCATTCTCTGTGTAAGTGTGTATACATAGATAGCTATCAGTCACTGATAGTTGTAAACAGGGGAGGTGATATTAGTGATTGATAGCATTCTCTGTGTAAGTGTGTATACATATATAGCTATAAGTCACTGATAGTTGTACACAGAGGAGGTGTTATCAGTGATGGATAGCATTCTGTGTGTAAATGTGTACATACATAGCTGTCAGTCACTGATAGTTGTACACAGAGGAGGTGTTATCAGTGAATGATAGCATTCTCTGTGTAAGTGTGTATACATAGATAGCTATCATTCACTGATAACACCTCCTCTGTGTACAACTATCAGTGACTGACAGCTATGTATGTACACATTTACACACAGAATGCTATCCATCACTGATAACACCTCCTCTGTGTACAACTATCAGTGACTTATAGCTATATATGTATACACACTTACACAGAGAATGCTATCAATCACTGATATCAACTCCCCTGTGTACAACTATCAGTGACTGATAGCCATCTATGCATACACACTTACACAGAGAATGCTATCAATCAGTAAAACTTGGAAATAGAGGTGTTATCAGTGATTAATAACATTTTCTGTGTAAGCATAGATAGCTGTCAGTCACTGATAGTTGTACACGGGGGAGGTGTTATCAGTGAATGATAGCATTCTCTGTGAAGATGTGTATACATAGATAGCTGTCAGTCAGTAAAAGTTGTAAACAGAGGAGGTGTTATCAGTGATTGATAGCATTCTGTCTGTAAGTGTGTACATACATAGCTGTCAGTCACTGATAGTTGTACACAGAGGAGGTGATATCAGTGATTGATAGCATTCTCTGTGCAAGTGTGTATACATAGATAACTGTCAGTCAGTGATAGTTGTACACATAGGAGGTGTTATCAGTGATTGATAGCTATCTATGTATACACACTTACACAATTACTGATAACACCTCCTCTGTGTGCAAGTATCACTGACTGACAGCTATGAATGTACATACTTACACACAGAATGCTATCAATCACTGATAACACCTCCTCTGTGTACAACTATCAGTGACTGATAGCTATCTATTAGGGCTGCACGATAAATCGAAAAAATAATCGAATCGCGATAATCGGCAAATGCGATATGGCGATTTGGCCTACCTGAAAATGCCACGATTATATATGAAGGGGCCCCGCGCACATAACTGGCTTTGTGTGTAAAGTATTTTACTAGTGTGTGAAACAATCTCTCTCCTACTGATAACTGGTCCAGCCTCTGTACTCACTTTCACGATGAATGCACTGCAGCGAGCGGGCCGGCCGGCGCGTGACTGACGTCACTTAGTAACGCTCCTGCTTCCTGAAGGCCATGTTATCAATATGAGAGAGCTTGTTTTACTCACTAGTAAAATACTTTACACACAAAGCCAGTTATGTGCGTAGTTTAGGACACATGAGGGGACACATAGGGCCATGAGGGGGACCAGCATAAGATGCTATATGTCTTATGCTGCCCCCCCTCATGGCCCTATGTGTCATAGCACACATCCCCTATAACAGCATCATCCACAGATCCCCCATAACAGCATCATCCACAGATCCCCCATAACAGCGTCCTCCACAGATCCCCCACATAACAGTGTCCTCCACAGATCCCCCATAACAGCGTCCTCCACAGATCCCCCATAACAGCGTCCTCCACAGATCCCCCATAACAGCGTCCTCCACAGATCCCCCATAACAGCTTCCTCCACAGATCCCCCATAACAGCGTCCTCCACAGATCCCCTATGACAGCGTCCTCCACAGATCCCCCATAACAGCGCCCTCCACAGATCCCATATAACAGCGCCCTCCACAGATCCCCCATAACAGCGTCCTCCACAGATCCCCCATAACAGCGTCCTCCACAGATCCCCCATAACAGCGTCCTCCACAGATCCCCATAACAGCATCCTCCACAGATCCCCCACAACACAGCGTCCTCCACAGATCCCCCACAACACAGCGTCATCCACAGATCCCCCACAACACAGCGTCATCCACAGATCCCCCACAACACAGCGTCATCCACAGATCCCCCACAACACAGCGTCATCCACAGATCCCCCACAACACAGCGTCATCCACAGATCCCCCACAACACAGCGTCATCCACAGATCCCCCACAACACAGCGTCATCCACAGATCCCCCACAACACAGCGTCATCCACAGATCCCCCACAACACAGCGTCATCCACAGATCCCCCACAACACAGCGTCATCCACAGATCCCCCACAACACAGCGTCATCCACAGATCCCCCACAACACAGCGTCATCCACAGATCCCCCACAACACAGCGTCATCCACAGATCCCCCACAACACAGCGTCATCCACAGATCCCCCACAACACAGCGTCATCCACAGATCCCCCACAACACAGCGTCATCCACAGATCCCCCATAACAGTGCATCATCCACAGATCCCCCATAACAGTGCCATCCACAGATCCCCTATAACTATGTCATACCCAGCCACGTCAGCGGCTCATATGGGAAAATCCAAGCAAATAGACCTCTAGCACAATTCCCTTAAAATATCGCATCGCATATCGTTATCGCAATTTTTAGGGCCCTAATCACAATCGCACAAAATTCCCATATCGTGCAGCCCTACTATCTATGTATACACACTTACACAGAGAATGCTATCAGTCAGTGATAGTTGTACACAGAGGAGGTGTTATCAGTGATTGATAGCATTCTGTGTGTGTGTACATTCATAGCTGTCAGTCACTGATAGTTGTACACAGAGGAGGTGTTATCAGTGATTGATAGCATTCTGTGTGTAAGTGTGTACATACATAGCTGTCAGTCACTGATAGTTGTACACAGAGGAGGTGTTATCAGTGATTAATAGCATTCTGTGTGTAAGTGTATACATACATAGCTGTCAGTCACTGATAGTTGTACACAGAGGAGGTGTTATCAGTGATTGATAGCATTCTGTGTGTAAGTGTGTACATACATAGCTGTCAGTCACTGATAGTTATACACGGGGAAAGTGTTATCAGTGATCGATAGCTATCTATGTATACAAACTTACACAGAGAATGCTATCGATCACTTATAACACCTCCCCATGTATAACTATCACTGACTGACAACTATGTATGTACAAACTTACACACAGAATCCTATCAATCACTAATATCACCTCCCCTGTTTACAACTATCAGTGACTGATAGCTATCTATGTATACACACTTATCAGTGAATGATAGCATTCTCTGTGTAAGTGTGTATACATAGATAGCTGTCAGTCAGTAATAGTTGTACACATAAGAGGTGTTATCAGTGAATGATAGCATTCTCTGTGTAACACCTCCTCTGTGTACATCTATCACTGACCGACAGTTATCTATGTATACACACTTACACAGAGAATGCTATCAATCAATGATATTACCTCCTCTGTGTACAACTATCAGTGACTGATAGCTATCTATGCATACACACTTAGACAGAGAATGCTATCAATAACTGATAACACCTCCTCTGTGTACACAGAGGAGGTGTTATCAGTGATTGATAGCATTCTCTGTCTAAGTGTGTATGCATAGATAGCTATCAATCACTGATAACACTTGTACACAGAGGAGGTGTTATCAGTGATTGATAGCATTCTCTGTCTAAGTATGTATGCATAGATAGCTGTCAGTCACTGATAGTTGTACACAGGGGAGGTGATATCAGTGAATGATAGCATTCTGTGTGTAATTGTGTATATGTAGATAGCTATCAGCCACTGATAGTTGTACACGGGGGAGGTGTTATCAGTGAATGATAGCATTCTCTGTGTAAGTATGTACATACATAGTTGTCAGTCAGTAATAGTTATACACTGGGAAGGTGTTATCAGTAATCGATAGCTATCTATGTATACAAACTTTCACAGAGAATGCTATCGATCACTGATAACACCTCCCCCTTGTATAACTATCAATGACTGACAACTATGTATGTACACACAGAGAATGCTGTCATTCACTGATAACACCTCCTTTGTGTACAACTATCAGTGACTGACAGCTATCTATGTATACACACTTAAACAGAGAATGCTATCAATCACTGATAATACCTCCACTGTGTACAACTATCAGTGATTGATAGCTATCTATATATGCAAACTTACACAGGGAATGCTATCAATCACTGATAGTTGTACACAGTGGAGGTGTTATCAGTGATTGATAGCATTCTCTGTGTAAGTGTGTATACATAAATAGCTGTGAGTCAGTGATAGTTGTACACATAGAATATGTTATCAGTGATTAATTGCATTTTCTGTGAAGGTGTGCATACATAGATAGCTGTCAGTCAGTGATAGTTGTATACATAGAAGGAGTTATCAGTGAATGATAGCATTCTTTGTGTAAGTGTGTATACATAGATAGCTGTCAGTCAGTGATAGTTTTACACAGTGGAGGTGATATCAGTGATTGATAGCATGCTGTGTGTAAGTGTGTACATACATAGTTGTCAGTCACTGATAGTTATACACGAGGGATGAGTTATCAGTGATTGATAGCATTTTCTGTGTAAGGCCCCTTTCACACGGGCGAGATTTCCGCGCGGGTGCAATGCGTGAGGTGAACGCATTGCACCCGCACTGAATCCGGACCCATTCATTTCTATGGGGCTGTGCACATGAGCAGTGATTTTCACGCATCACTTGTGCGTTGCGTAAAAATCGCAGCATGCTCCTCTTTGTGCGTTTTTCACATAACACGGGCCCCATAGAAATGAATGGGGTTGCGTGAAAATCGCAAGCATCCGCAAGCAAGTGCGGATGCGGTGCGATTTTCACGCACGGTTGCTAGGTGACGATCGGGATGGGGACCCGATCATTATTATTTTCCCTTTATAACATGGTTATAAGGGAAAATAATAGCATTCTGAATACAGAATGCATAGTACAATAGGGCTGGAGGGGTTTAAAAAAAAAATAATAATAATTTAACTCACCTTAATCCACTTGTTCGCGCAGCCGGCATCTCTTCTGTCTTCTTTTGTGAGGAATAGGACCTTTGATGACGTCACTATGTTCATCACATGGTCCGTCACATGATCCATCACCATGGTGATGGATCATGTGACGGACCACGTGATGAACGTAGTGACGTCATCAAAGATCCTATTCCTCACAAAAGAAGACAGAATAGATGCCGGCTGCGCGAACAAGTGGATTAAGGTGAGTTCGATCATTATTATTTTCCCTTTATAACATGGTTATAAGGGAAAATAATAGGATTCTGAATACAGAATGCATAGTACAATAGGGCTGGAGGGGTTAAAAAAAAAAAAAAAATTATTTAACTCCCCTTAATCCACTTGTTCGCGCAGCCGGCATCTCTTCTGTCTTCTTTTGTGAGGAATAGGACCTTTGATGATGTCACTATGTTCATCTCATGGTCCGTCACATGATCCATCACCATGGTGATGGATCATGTGACGGACCACGTGATGAACGTAGTGACGTCATCAAAGATCCTATTCCTCACAAAAGAAGACAGAATAGATGCCGGCTGCGCGAACAAGTGGATTAAGGTGAGTTAAAAAATTTTTTTAACCCCTCCAGCCCTATTGTACTATGCATTCTGTATTCAGAATGTATAATTTTCCCTTATAACATGGTTATAAGGGGAAATAATAGCAATCTACACAACCTTGAACCCAAACCTGAACTTCTGTGAAGAAGTTCGGGTCTGGGTACCACATTCAGTTTTTTATCACGCGTGTGCAAAACACATTGCACCCGCGCGATAAAAACTGAACAACGGAATGCAATCGCAGTCAAAACTGACTGCAATTGGGTACCTACTCTCGCGGGTTTGCCGCAATGCACCGGGACGCATCCGGACCTAATCCGGACACGCTCGTCTGCAAGGGGCCTAAGTGTGTATGCATAGATAGCTGTCAGTCACTGATAGTTGTACACAGGGGAGGTGAAATCAGTGATTGATATCATTCTCTGTGTAAGTGTCTATACATAGATTGCTCTCAGTCACTGATAGTTGTACACAGAGGAGGTGTTATCAGTCATTGATAGCATTCTCTGTGTAAGTGTGTATACATAGATAGCTGTCAGTCAGTGATAGTTGTACACAGAGGAGGTGTTATCAGTGATAGTATTCTCTGTCTAAATGTGTATGCGTAGATAGCTGTCAGTCACTGATAGTTGTACACAGGGGAGGTGTTATCAGTCATTGATAGCATTCTCTGTGTAAGTGTCTATACATAGATAGCTGTCAGTCAGTGATAGTTGTACACAGAGGAGGTGTTATCAGTGATAGTATTCTCTGTCTAAATGTGTATGCGTAGATAGCTGTCAGTCACTGATAGTTGTACACAGGGAGGTGATATCAGTGATTGATAGCATTCTCTGTGTAAGTGTGTATACATAGATAGCTGTCGGTCAGTGATAGTTTTACACAGTGGAGGTGTTATCAGTGATTGATAGCATTCTCTGTCAATGTGTGTACACATAGATAGCTATCAGTCACTGATAGTTGTACACAGGGGAGGTGATATCAGTGATTGATAGCATTCTGTGTGTAAGTGTGTACATACATAGTTGTCAGTCACTGATAGTTATACACGAGGGATGAGTTATCAGTGATCGATAGCATTCTCTGTGTAAGTTTGTATACATAGATAGCTGTCATCACTGATAACACCTCCCCAGTGAACAGTGAAATAAAAAATAGCTGATATTTAAATGAATAAAATACAATTTTTTTTTCAAAGTCTTTTCCCACGTAACTGTATATCAAATTGCTGAGCTCTACCTGCAGATTACACTGCATTTCATGGTGACCTGTTCTCTAACTTTGCAATAGGTCTTCAGTCTGTATATTTTTGAGTACACCTCCTGTGCAAACTTTTGGCTATTCATAGTAACAGACAACAAACTCTGTGTAGTAAAGTACAGCTGCCGATCAGGCTACATGGGGTTATTTGCTGTCTATTGCCGTGTGGTTCAAGGGGAGTAATGACTGGGATATAACAATACCAGGGTTCTCTCTATACAGGAAAGACAGAGAAGGCAAGAAGGGGGAGGGGTGGCCCTGTATGTGAAAGATAGCATAAAATCTAATTTGATACAAGTTAGCGAGAACGATTTAGAGTCAGTTTGGGTTACCTTGCAGCTTGATAATCATAAGGTATCTCGTGTAGGTGTGATATATAGACCACCTACACGAGACCAAGAATTAGATGATCTACTAGTTGAGGAAATAGCTAAAATGACATTGAAGGGGGAAGTTATCATTATGGGAGACTTCAATCTTCCAGATGTAAACTGGAAAACCAAAATAGCTAGTTCTGCCAGGAGTACAGATATTGTAAATTCCCTACTGGGATTATCTCTACAGCAAGTAGTTGAGGAGCCAACCCGGAAGGAGGCCATTTTAGATTTAGTATTCACAAATGGGTGACTAAAATAATAGATGGAGGAGGTGCAGTAGACATCGCTTATCTAGACTTTAGTAAGGCTTTTGATACTGTCCCACATAGAAGGCTTATCAATAAATTGCAGTCTTTGGTCTTGGACTCCCATATTGTTGAATGGATTAGGCAGTGGCTGAGGGACAGGCAACAGAGGGTTGTAGTCAATGGAGTATATTCAGACCAAGGTCTTGTTACCAGTGGGGTACCTCAGGGATCTTTTCTGGGACCCATATTGTTTAATATCTTTATCAGCGAAATTGCAGAAGGCCTTGATAGTAAGGTGTGTCTTTTTGCTGATGACACAAAGATTTGTAACAGGGTTGATGTTCCTGGAGGGATACACCAAATGGAAAAGGATTTAGGAAAACTAGAGGAATGGTCAAAAATCTGGCAGCTAAAATTTAATGTTGATAAGTGCAAGATAATGCACCTGGGGCGTAAAAACCCAAGAGCAGAATATAAAATCAGTGATACAGTTCTAACCTCAGTATCTGAGGAAAGGGATTTAGGGATCATTATTTCAGAAGACTTAAAGGTAGGCAGACAATGTCATAGAGCAGCAGGACATGCTAGCAGAATGCTTGGGTGTATAGGGAGAGGAATTACCAGTAGAAAGAGGGAGGTGCTCATGCCGCTCTACAGAGCACTAGTGAGACCTCATTTGGAGTATTGTGCTCAGTACTGGAGACCATATCTCCAGAAGGATATTGATACTTTGGAGAGAGTTCAGAAAAGAGCTACTAAACTGGTACATGGATTGCAGGATAAAACTTACCAGGAAATATTAAAGGACCTTAACATGTATAGCTTGAAAGAAAGACGAGACAGAGGGGATATGATAGAAACTCATAGCCTGGGACTCCCAGGCTATGAGCTGTGCGCTACGATTGGCCAGCGCTGCAGCAAGGGACAACCCTAATACAAAAACTCCGCCCAGTACAACAGAGGGAGCTGCAGACACTGGAGCCTATACCAGGCGAACGGAGCGGCACCCAGACATACTAGTAAGTGCAGAGGGACCCCTGGGCGCCGCTCTGCCCACTGATATAGTTCGTTTTTAGTTTTTAAACTAGTGAAAGGTCCTCTTTAAGCATGCATGGGATAGGCATAAGGCCATCCTTCATATAAGATAGGGCCAGGGGCTATCCATAGTATTCAGTATATTGGGCAGACTAGATGGGCCAAATGGTTCTTATCTGCCGACACATTCTATGTTTCTATGTGTGGATGCATTGGTCTACATTGGAGTAGAATTAATGGATAGCTTCATTTTTAACTGGGTTTTCCCACCCAGACACTTAGAGGGAGATTTATCAAACTGGTGTAAAGGAAAACTTTCCTAATTGCCCCTAGCAACCAATCAGCTTCCACCTCTCATTTTCCAAATGAGCTCTGAAAAATGAAAAGTTGAATCTGATTGCTATGGGCAACTAAGCCCATTTTCCTTTACACCAGCTGAACATAACCACACAGTATACCATAAATATCTAGTCTGCTATCTCAAGAACAGGGATTCCCTCCACTGGGAATGGCAAGGAGGTTCAGCTCTCTCTATTCAATGCTATGGCCTAACACGCTTACTTCCCTGTTTTTGGAATCTCCATTCAATGTACTGCTGACAATAGATGCAATCACCTGACAAAGATGGGACTGGCGGCACTTCTACACAGGACAATGGTCGGGACCAATGTTTATATAATCGATTTCAAGATCTTTATTGGAAAAATGTGACTGCTATAAAACTGAAGAATGAATCTTTTATTTTCAGAAACAAAGGAGAAGAAGCAGCACCCAGTGCAGTAGGGATGTTTATTCCCCCAGTGTCAGACAGCTCCGGACTGGAGTGCTGCCTCCTGTCGTTGTTTATGGACTGGTGAGAGCTGAATCTGCACCCATCACCTGCTTTGGCCACAGTGCTGCTTCATACTTTCAGTTTACTTCTTTCACTTTCAGTATATTGACACATGGCAGATTTGTTGCACACATTTTGAGGACTGTATCATTCTTCTTTGAGAACCACCCCATTCAAGTCTATGGAAATAATCTTCAATTGCATAAATTACAGTAAAATGTGAATATACTCTACTCTTTAAAGGGATTGACTGGCTTCAGTAAGAAACCAACACTGGGGAATAGCCTGCAACTGGGGAGGGATTTGACCAGTTCTCCAGATCCAGTTTTTAAAATTACAACCGAATTGCAGAACAATATTTCTGGCTGAACCCCATTCTCATGTTGACAGTAGTTCAGAACCCCTTCTCTTAAAGGGGTTATGCCACTTCAGCAAATAGCATTTATTATGTCGAGAAAGTTAATATTGTTTTATCCATATTGCTTCCTTTACTGGCTGGATTCGTTTTTCTATCACAATATACACTGCTCGTTTCCATGGTTATGACCATCCTACAATCCATCCACAGTGGTCGTGCTTGCAAGCTATAGAAAATCACCAGCTTTTGTGCACTCCCATGTTCCCAGCCACCAGAGAGGCCGGCATTTTTCCTATAGTGTGCACGCACAACCACTGTTACTGGGTTGCAGGGCGGTCGTAACCATGGAAACGAGCAGTGTATAATGTGATAGAAAAATTAATCAAGGAAGCAATATTGGTAATAACCATACATTAGTAAGTGGCTTGTATTAACTTTCTCTACATGATAAATGCAACTTGCTGAAGTGAGACAACTGTTGCAGACAACTGTTTCACCATACTTAGAACGGTGATACAGTTGAATACTGCTGTAGGGCACATGAGCCATTAGCTCCCATGCCCACTCTCATAGGCTGCAGGCCTCATACAGGGTATGCCAACTCATGCTGAGGCCTGAAGAGGCCGGTGTAAGCATGGAGGAGTCACCAGAGGGGGGCACTATAATAACTACTGAGGGCACTATAGGTTGTATTATAACTACTGGGGGCACTATAGGGGGCATTATAACTATTAGGGGGACTATATGGGGCATTATAACTAATGTTAGCACCATAGGAGGCATTATAACTACTGGGAGCATTATAGGTTGTATTATAACTACTGGGGAAACTATAGAAGACATAACTACTGGTGGCACTATGAGGAATATTATATGGGGCATTATTACTACTAGGGGCACTATAGGAGACATTATAACTACTGGGAGCACTATAGGGGGCAATATAACTACTGAGGGCAGTTTAACTACTGGGAACACTATAGGGAGCATGATAACTACTGAGGGCTCTATAGGGGGTAATATAACTATAGGGGGCAGTACCGGAGACGCTATGGGTGATGCTATACTTACTGGTGGCAATATAGGGGTATTATAACTACTCAGACCCAAAAGGGGCTTTTTCATTACTGGGTACTGTAGGGGCAATATAATTACTGGGAGCACTGTAGGTGGCAATATAACTAGCGGGGCAATATAGGGGGGTTATAACTACTGGAGACATTGTAGGTGATGCAATAACTACTGGGGACACTATAGGGGGCATAATAACAACTGAGGACACTATATGGGGCATTATAACTCCTGGGGGCACTATAAGGCCCCTTTCACACGAGCAAGTTTTCTGCGTGGGTACGATGCGTGAAGTGAACGCATAGCACCCGCGCTGAATCCTGACCCATTCATTTCTGTCGGTCTGCATACATGAGCGTTGCATCTGTTCTGCGTTGTGTGAGAATCTCAGCATGTTCTATATTCAGCGTTTTTCACTCAGCTCTGGCCCCATAGAAGTGAATGGGGCTTCAGTGTGTTTTTCACAGATGGTTGCTAGGAGATGTTGTACAGTATGTAAATCTTTTGGTTTTTTTCACGCCCGTGGAAAAAACTAATCAAAATGCATCGCACTTTGCAGCGAACAACTAAACACAATCGCAGACAAAACTGACTGAACTTGCTTGCCAAATGGTGCGAGTTTCACTGAACACGCTGAACGCATCCTGAGCCAATCCGTATCATTTGTGTGAAAGAGGCCTAAGGGGTATTATGACTACTGGGAGCACTATAAGGGCAATTGAAATGACTGGGTGCACTGTAACACAAACTTCTACATTACAAAAGTGCTAGTAAGCAAGCAAAAAATCTACACTGCCAGTAAATCATGGTGCTACATGTCATGAATCAGTGATAAACCATCATATAAAATAAAATAATATTCCATGGCGCTTAGCATTAACAATAGCTACAAAAAAAAAAAGTTTTGCTTCATTGCAGGTAACACTTGGGAAGCAAACACATGTAGATCAGCCAATGGCTGTTTTGTGCCCTCTGACGCTTTCTCAAGGCCAATCTACATGTGTTTGTCTCTTTTGTATTTCCTGCAATGTGTTAAATGACATGGATTTCTCTTTATTTAGATGTTTATGTGTGAAGACCATATACAGTATATGATGTATTTTTATTTATGACTTCTTACATATGTGTCATGACGCTGCATGTCTGCCTTTGCCTATTGAATGGGGAACCTGTTGTTTAAAATTTGAATCCCACCCAAGGACTACAATAAAGAACTGAGCATCACTTCCCTGACAGATTCAGCGCTGGCCCTCAGGTTCTTTTGTTTACCCTGCTGCAGGGGTGACGTCACATCAACAACACTAGATCGCTGCAGGCTCCAAGGTAACAAACGTAAAAATATAGGGGGTCATTTATTATTCTGAAATACACCTAAATTAAGCATATTTCAGGCGTAACAGTTGCGCCACTGTCTACGACTTCGCCCTGCTAAAGCCAGGTCTAAAATGGGAGGGCAGGGAAGGGGACAGGCCGGAAGACTAGTCTCATTCACCATTTTCTATGCCTGTTTTAAGTGTAGAAAATGGTCAAAATGTAGGACAGCTCAGAAGCTATGACTTTTTACCATGGCTGTAGTGTTGTAAGTACTTTGATAAATGACCCTCAATGATTTTTTAGTTTTAGTTTAGGTATTAAGGAGTAAGTAAGAAATATAGAGTCATTAGCTGTCAGAATCAGTTTAAAATCTATAGTGTTAGAAACAGATATGTGTATAAAATAATTAGAAATGAAAAAAAAATAATTACTTACCAGTAATAGATTTACTTAGTCCCTTGATAGTAGCAGCATGTGCTGCAGTCATGGGCATATACAATGAAAGTCATTGCATAATGGCTTCTTATTAATCATGAAAGAAATCCAAATTTGTGATTTTAATTCAGAGATTGCAGATTATGTTAATTGTTACACTTAATGTTAGTCTGATTTCCTCTCGTTCATAACAGTGTTGTTATGACCGATGAGGAGATTGGGAGAGGTGTGGCGCTGGCTATCAAGGGGAATGATGAGGAGGCCAGTTTTTTTTCTTTTTCTAATTATAATATACACATATCTATGCTACTTTTATTTTATTTTGTATAAGTAAAGTTTTTCAGTATTAAGTATTGTGTATTTCTGTTATATAAATTTTTTAGAGCCATAGAGTCTAAGAAGTAGGAGTATGAGATTGGAAGCTTAGAAGGTAGTGGAAGAGACAAGGGGTTAAGGAGCAGAGGGAGTAATAGGTGAATGAGATAAGAGGAGTTGAAGACTGAGTAGGAGAATGAAGAGGGAGGTAATTGAGGCTGAGGTGAAGGATGAGAAAGGAGGATTTAGAAACTAAGAAGGGGTAGGAGGTATACAAAGTAGAATAAGAGAGGACAGTATTCAATGTTTATTAGTTTTAGAACTCATTGGTGGTCATTTATCAACACTGGTGTTTTCATACACCAATGTTGATCTCTGTGTGCTCTGGAGTAAGATATCCCAAATTTATTAAGAGGCAGATGCCTTTTTATTAAATCTGGTGCATCTCTGGCACTCTGTGCGGCAGAAATTACAGTCTATGCCAGCTAGGGGCTGGCAAAGACTTGAGGTATAACTTACTCCAGTTCCTGGCGTATGTTATAGTAAACTCAGAGGGCTGCGATGGGCCCTGCCCTCTCCCTCTAAGTGCCTCTTGTTTCTCACCATTTTAAAAATATTGGTGGGAAGCTCAAAAAGTCACAAGTTATGCATGAATATGGTGAGCACCATCACTTGTGACTTTTTACCGCCGCTGTAGTGTTGTAAGTACTTTGATAAATGACCCTCAATGATTTTTTTGTTTTAGTTTAGGTATTAAGGAGTAAGTAAGAAATATAGAGTCATTAGCTGTCAGAATCAGTTTAAAATCTATAGTGTTAGAAACAGATATGTGTATAAAATAATTAGAAATGAAAAAAAAAAATTACTTACCAATAATAGATTTACTTAGTCCCTTGATAGTAGCAGCATGTGCTGCAGTCATGGGCATATACAATGAAAGTCATTGCATAATGGCTTCTTATTAATCATGAAAGAAATCCAAATTTGTGATTTTAATTCAGAGATTGCAGATTATGTTAATTGTTACACTTAATGTTAGTCAGATTTCCTCTCGTTCATAACAGTGTTGTTATGACCGATGAGGAGATTGGGAGAGGTGTGGCGCTGGCTATCAAGGGGAATGATGAGGAGGCCAGTTTTTTTTCTTTTTCTAATTATAATATACACATATCTATGCTAATTTTATTTTATTTTGTATAAGTAAAGTTTTTCAGTATTAAGTATTGTGTATTTCTGTTATATAAATTTTTTAGAGCCATAGAGTCTAAGAAGTAGGAGTATGAGATTGGAAGCTTAGAAGGTAGTGGAAGAGACAAGGGGTTAAGGAGCAGAGGGAGTAATAGGTGAATGAGAGAAGAGGAGTTGAAGACTGAGTAGGAGAATGAAGAGGGAGGTAATTGAGGCTGAGGTGAAGGATGAGAAAGGAGGATTTAGAAACTAAGAAGGGGTAGGAGGTATACAAAGTAGAATAAGAGAGGACAGTATTCAATGTTTATTAGTTTTAGAACTCATTGGTGGTCATTTATCAACACTGGTGTTTTCATACACCAATGTTGATCTCTGTGTGCTCTGGAGTAAGATATCCCAAATTTATTAAGAGGCAGATGCCTTTTTATTAAATCTGGTGCATCTCTGGCACTCTGTGCGGAAGAAATTGCAGTCTATGCCAGCTAGGGGCTGGCAAAGACTTGAGGTATAATTTACTCCAGTTCCTGGCGTATGTTATAGTAAACTCAGAGGGCTGCGATGGGCCCTGCCCTCTCCCTCTAAGTGCCTCTTGTTTCTCACCATTTTAAAAATATTGGTGGGAAGCTCAAAAAGTCACAAGTTATGCATGAATATGGTGAGCACCATCACTTGTGACTTTTTACCGCCGCTGTAGTGTTGTAAGTACTTTGATAAATGACCCTCAATGATTTTTTTGTTTTAGTTTAGGTATTAAGGAGTAAGTAAGAAATATAGAGTCATTAGCTGTCAGAATCAGTTTAAAATCTATAGTGTTAGAAACAGATATGTGTATAAAATAATTAGAAATGAAAAAAAAAAATTACTTACCAATAATATATTTACTTAGTCCCTTGATAGTAGCAGCATGTGCTGCAGTCATGGGCATATACAATGAAAGTCATTGCATAATGGCTTCTTATTAATCATGAAAGAAATCCAAATTTGTGATTTTAATTCAGAGATTGCAGATTATGTTAATTGTTACACTTAATGTTAGTCAGATTTCCTCTCGTTCATAACAGTGTTGTTATGACCGATGAGGAGATTGGGAGAGGTGTGGCGCTGGCTATCAAGGGGAATGATGAGGAGGCCAGTTTTTTTTCTTTTTCTAATTATAATATACACATATCTATGCTACTTTTATTTTATTTTGTATAGGTAAAGTTTTTCAGTATTAAGTATTGTGTATTTCTGTTATATAAATTTTTTAGAGCCATAGAGTCTAAGAAGTAGGAGTATGAGATTGGAAGCTTAGAAGGTAGTGGAAGAGACAAGGGGTTAAGGAGCAGAGGGAGTAATAGGTGAATGAGATAAGAGGAGTTGAAGACTGAGTAGGAGAATGAAGAGGGAGGTAATTGAGGCTGAGGTGAAGGATGAGAAAGGAGGATTTAGAAACTAAGAAGGGGTAGGAGGTATACAAAGTAGAATAAGAGAGGACAGTATTCAATGTTTATTAGTTTTAGAACTCATTGGTGGTCATTTATCAACACTGGTGTTTTCATACACCAATGTTGATCTCTGTGTGCTCTGGAGTAAGATATCCCAAATTTATTAAGAGGCAGATGCCTTTTTATTAAATCTGGTGCATCTCTGGCACTCTGTGCGGCAGAAATTACAGTCTATGCCAGCTAGGGGCTGGCAAAGACTTGAGGTATAACTTACTCCAGTTCCTGGCGTATGTTATAGTAAACTCAGAGGGCTGCGATGGGCCCTGCCCTCTCCCTCTAAGTGCCTCTTGTTTCTCACCATTTTAAAAATATTGGTGGGAAGCTCAAAAAGTCACAAGTTATGCATGAATATGGTGAGCACCATCACTTGTGACTTTTTACCGCCGCTGTAGTGTTGTAAGTACTTTGATAAATGACCCTCAATGATTTTTTAGTTTTAGTTTAGGTATTAAGGAGTAAGTAAGAAATATAGAGTCATTAGCTGTCAGAATCAGTTTAAAATCTATAGTGTTAGAAACAGATATGTGTATAAAATAATTAGAAATGAAAAAAAATAATTACTTACCAATAATAGATTTACTTAGTCCCTTGATAGTAGCAGCATGTGCTGCAGTCATGGGCATATACAATGAAAGTCATTGCATAATGACTTCTTATTAATCATGAAAGAAATCCAAATTTGTGATTTTAATTCAGAGATTGCAGATTATGTTAATTGTTACACTTAATGTTAGTCTGATTTCCTCTCGTTCATAACAGTGTTGTTATGACCGATGAGGAGATTGGGAGAGGTGTGGCGCTGGCTATCAAGGGGAATGATGAGGAGGCCAGTTTTTTTTCTTTTTCTAATTATAATATACACATATCTATGCTACTTTTATTTTATTTTGTATAAGTAAAGTTTTTCAGTATTAAGTATTGTGTATTTCTGTTATATAAATTTTTTAGAGCCATAGAGTCTAAGAAGTAGGAGTATGAGATTGGAAGCTTAGAAGGTAGTGGAAGAGACAAGGGGTTAAGGAGCAGAGGGAGTAATAGGTGAATGAGATAAGAGGAGTTGAAGACTGAGTAGGAGAATGAAGAGGGAGGTAATTGAGGCTGAGGTGAAGGATGAGAAAGGAGGATTTAGAAACTAAGAAGGGGTAGGAGGTATACAAAGTAGAATAAGAGAGGACAGTATTCAATGTTTATTAGTTTTAGAACTCATTGGTGGTCATTTATCAACACTGGTGTTTTCATACACCAATGTTGATCTCTGTGTGCTCTGGAGTAAGATATCCCAAATTTATTAAGAGGCAGATGCCTTTTTATTAAATCTGGTGCATCTCTGGCACTCTGTGCGGCAGAAATTACAGTCTATGCCAGCTAGGGGCTGGCAAAGACTTGAGGTATAACTTACTCCAGTTCCTGGCGTATGTTATAGTAAACTTAGAGGGCTGCGATGGGCCCTGCCCTCTCCCTCTAAGTGCCTCTTGTTTCTCACCATTTTAAAAATATTGGTGGGAAGCTCAAAAAGTCACAAGTTATGCATGAATATGGTGAGCACCATCACTTGTGACTTTTTACCGCCGCTGTAGTGTTGTAAGTACTTTGATAAATGACCCTCAATGATTTTTTTGTTTTAGTTTAGGTATTAAGGAGTAAGTAAGAAATATAGAGTCATTAGCTGTCAGAATCAGTTTAAAATCTATAGTGTTAGAAACAGATATGTGTATAAAATAATTAGAAATGAAAAAAAATAATTACTTACCAATAATAGATTTACTTAGTCCCTTGATAGTAGCAGCATGTGCTGCAGTCATGGGCATATACAATGAAAGTCATTGCATAATGACTTCTTATTAATCATGAAAGAAATCCAAATTTGTGATTTTAATTCAGAGATTGCAGATTATGTTAATTGTTACACTTAATGTTAGTCTGATTTCCTCTCGTTCATAACAGTGTTGTTATGACCGATGAGGAGATTGGGAGAGGTGTGGCGCTGGCTATCAAGGGGAATGATGAGGAGGCCAGTTTTTTTTCTTTTTCTAATTATAATATACACATATCTATGCTACTTTTATTTTATTTTGTATAAGTAAAGTTTTTCAGTATTAAGTATTGTGTATTTCTGTTATATAAATTTTTTAGAGCCATAGAGTCTAAGAAGTAGGAGTATGAGATTGGAAGCTTAGAAGGTAGTGGAAGAGACAAGGGGTTAAGGAGCAGAGGGAGTAATAGGTGAATGAGAGAAGAGGAGTTGAAGACTGAGTAGGAGAATGAAGAGGGAGGTAATTGAGGCTGAGGTGAAGGATGAGAAAGGAGGATTTAGAAACTAAGAAGGGGTAGGAGGTATACAAAGTAGAATAAGAGAGGACAGTATTCAATGTTTATTAGTTTTAGAACTCATTGGTGGTCATTTATCAACACTGGTGTTTTCATACACCAATGTTGATCTCTGTGTGCTCTGGAGTAAGATATCCCAAATTTATTAAGAGGCAGATGCCTTTTTATTAAATCTGGTGCATCTCTGGCACTCTGTGCGGCAGAAATTACAGTCTATGCCAGCTAGGGGCTGGCAAAGACTTGAGGTATAACTTACTCCAGTTCCTGGCGTATGTTATAGTAAACTCAGAGGGCTGCGATGGGCCCTGCCCTCTCCCTCTAAGTGCCTCTTGTTTCTCACCATTTTAAAAATATTGGTGGGAAGCTCAAAAAGTCACAAGTTATGCATGAATATGGTGAGCACCATCACTTGTGACTTTTTACCGCCGCTGTAGTGTTGTAAGTACTTTGATAAATGACCCTCAATGATTTTTTTGTTTTAGTTTAGGTATTAAGGAGTAAGTAAGAAATATAGAGTCATTAGCTGTCAGAATCAGTTTAAAATCTATAGTGTTAGAAACAGATATGTGTATAAAATAATTAGAAATGAAAAAAAATAATTACTTACCAATAATAGATTTACTTAGTCCCTTGATAGTAGCAGCATGTGCTGCAGTCATGGGCATATACAATGAAAGTCATTGCATAATGGCTTCTTATTAATCATGAAAGAAATCCAAATTTGTGATTTTAATTCAGAGATTGCAGATTATGCTAATTGTTACACTTATTGTTAGTCAGATTTCCTCTCGTTCATAACAGTGTTGTTATGACCGATGAGGAGATTGGGAGAGGTGTGGCGCTGGCTATCAAGGGGAATGATGAGGAGGCCAGTTTTTTTTCTTTTTCTAATTATAATATACACATATCTATGCTAATTTTATTTTATTTTGTATAAGTAAAGTTTTTCAGTATTAAGTATTGTGTATTTCTGTTATATAAATTTTTTAGAGCCATAGAGTCTAAGAAGTAGGAGTATGAGATTGGAAGCTTAGAAGGTAGTGGAAGAGACAAGGGGTTAAGGAGCAGAGGGAGTAATAGGTGAATGAGATAAGAGGAGTTGAAGACTGAGTAGGAGAATGAAGAGGGAGGTAATTGAGGCTGAGGTGAAGGATGAGAAAGGAGGATTTAGAAACTAAGAAGGGGTAGGAGGTATACAAAGTAGAATAAGAGAGGACAGTATTCAATGTTTATTAGTTTTAGAACTCATTGGTGGTCATTTATCAACACTGGTGTTTTCATACACCAATGTTGATCTCTGTGTGCTCTGGAGTAAGATATCCCAAATTTATTAAGAGGCAGATGCCTTTTTATTAAATCTGGTGCATCTCTGGCACTCTGTGCGGCAGAAATTACAGTCTATGCCAGCTAGGGGCTGGCAAAGACTTGAGGTATAACTTACTCCAGTTCCTGGCGTATGTTATAGTAAACTCAGAGGGCTGCGATGGGCCCTGCCCTCTCCCTCTAAGTGCCTCTTGTTTCTCACCATTTTAAAAATATTGGTGGGAAGCTCAAAAAGTCACAAGTTATGCATGAATATGGTGAGCACCATCACTTGTGACTTTTTACCGCCGCTGTAGTGTTGTAAGTACTTTGATAAATGACCCTCAATGATTTTTTTGTTTTAGTTTAGGTATTAAGGAGTAAGTAAGAAATATAGAGTCATTAGCTGTCAGAATCAGTTTAAAATCTATAGTGTTAGAAACAGATATGTGTATAAAATAATTAGAAATGAAAAAAAATAATTACTTACCAATAATAGATTTACTTAGTCCCTTGATAGTAGCAGCATGTGCTGCAGTCATGGGCATATACAATGAAAGTCATTGCATAATGACTTCTTATTAATCATGAAAGAAATCCAAATTTGTGATTTTAATTCAGAGATTGCAGATTATGTTAATTGTTACACTTAATGTTAGTCTGATTTCCTCTCGTTCATAACAGTGTTGTTATGACCGATGAGGAGATTGGGAGAGGTGTGGCGCTGGCTATCAAGGGGAATGATGAGGAGGCCAGTTTTTTTTCTTTTTCTAATTATAATATACACATATCTATGCTAATTTTATTTTATTTTGTATAAGTAAAGTTTTTCAGTATTAAGTATTGTGTATTTCTGTTATATTTATTTTTTTAGAGCCATAGAGTCTAAGAAGTAGGAGTATGAGATTGGAAGCTTAGAAGGTAGTGGAAGAGACAAGGGGTTAAGGATCAGAGGGAGTAATAGGTGAATGAGAGAAAAGGAGTTGAAGACTGAGTAGGAGAATGAAGAGGGAGGTAATTGAGGCTGAGGTGAAGGATGAGAAAGGAGGATTTAGAAACTAAGAAGGGGTAGGAGGTATACAAAGTAGAATAAGAGAGGACAGTATTCAATGTTTATTAGTTTTAGAACTCATTGGTGGTCATTTATCAACACTGGTGTTTTCATACACCAATGTTGATCTCTGTGTGCTCTGGAGTAAGATATCCCAAATTTATTAAGAGGCAGATGCCTTTTTATTAAATCTGGTGCATCTCTGGCACTCTGTGCGGCAGAAATTACAGTCTATGCCAGCTAGGGGCTGGCAAAGACTTGAGGTATAATTTACTCCAGTTCCTGGCGTATGTTATAGTAAACTCAGAGGGCTGCGATGGGCCCTGCCCTCTCCCTCTAAGTGCCTCTTGTTTCTCACCATTTTAAAAATATTGGTGGGAAGCTCAAAAAGTCACAAGTTATGCATGAATATGGTGAGCACCATCACTTGTGACTTTTTACCGCCGCTGTAGTGTTGTAAGTACTTTGATAAATGACCCTCAATGATTTTTTTGTTTTAGTTTAGGTATTAAGGAGTAAGTAAGAAATATAGAGTCATTAGCTGTCAGAATCAGTTTAAAATCTATAGTGTTAGAAACAGATATGTGTATAAAATAATTAGAAATGAAAAAAAATAATTACTTACCAATAATAGATTTACTTAGTCCCTTGATAGTAGCAGCATGTGCTGCAGTCATGGGCATATACAATGAAAGTCATTGCATAATGACTTCTTATTAATCATGAAAGAAATCCAAATTTGTGATTTTAATTCAGAGATTGCAGATTATGTTAATTGTTACACTTAATGTTAGTCTGATTTCCTCTCGTTCATAACAGTGTTGTTATGACCGATGAGGAGATTGGGAGAGGTGTGGCGCTGGCTATCAAGGGGAATGATGAGGAGGCCAGTTTTTTTTCTTTTTCTAATTATAATATACACATATCTATGCTAATTTTATTTTATTTTGTATAGGTAAAGTTTTTCAGTATTAAGTATTGTGTATTTCTGTTATATTAATTTTTTAGAGCCATAGAGTCTAAGAAGTAGGAGTATGAGATTGGAAGCTTAGAAGGTAGTGGAAGAGACAAGGGGTTAAGGAGCAGAGGGAGTAATAGGTGAATGAGAGAAGAGGAGTTGAAGACTGAGTAGGAGAATGAAGAGGGAGGTAATTGAGGCTGAGGTGAAGGATGAGAAAGGAGGATTTAGAAACTAAGAAGGGGTAGGAGGTATACAAAGTAGAATAAGAGAGGACAGTATTCAATGTTTATTAGTTTTAGAACTCATTGGTGGTCATTTATCAACACTGGTGTTTTCATACACCAATGTTGATCTCTCTGTGCTCTGGAGTAAGATATCCCAAATTTATTAAGAGGCAGATGCCTTTTTATTAAATCTGGTGCATCTCTGGCACTCTGTGCGGCAGAAATTACAGTCTATGCCAGCTAGGGGCTGGCAAAGACTTGAGGTATAACTTACTCCAGTTCCTGGCGTATGTTATAGTAAACTCAGAGGGCTGCGATGGGCCCTGCCCTCTCCCTCTAAGTGCCTCTTGTTTCTCACCATTTTAAAAATATTGGTGGGAAGCTCAAAAAGTCACAAGTTATGCATGAATATGGTGAGCACCATCACTTGTGACTTTTTACCGCCGCTGTAGTGTTGTAAGTACTTTGATAAATGACCCTCAATGGTTTTTTTGTTTTAGTTTAGGTATTAAGGAGTAAGTAAGAAATATAGAGTCATTAGCTGTCAGAATCAGTTTAAAATCTATAGTGTTAGAAACAGATATGTGTATAAAATAATTAGAAATGAAAAAAATAAATTACTTACCAATAATAGATTTACTTAGTCCCTTGATAGTAGCAGCATGTGCTGCAGTCATGGGCATATACAATGAAAGTCATTGCATAATGGCTTCTTATTAATCATGAAAGAAATCCAAATTTGTGATTTTAATTCAGAGATTGCAGATTATGTTAATTGTTACACTTAATGTTAGTCTGATTTCCTCTCGTTCATAACAGTGTTGTTATGACCGATGAGGAGATTGGGAGAGGTGTGGCGCTGGCTATCAAGGGGAATGATGAGGAGGCCAGTTTTTTTTCTTTTTCTAATTATAATATACACATATCTATGCTAATTTTATTTTATTTTGTATAAGTAAAGTTTTTCAGTATTAAGTATTGTGTATTTCTGTTATATTAAATTTTTTTAGAGCCATAGAGTCTAAGAAGTAGGAGTATGAGATTGGAAGCTTAGAAGGTAGTGGAAGAGACAAGGGGTTAAGGAGCAGAGGGAGTAATAGGTGAATGAGAGAAAAGGAGTTGAAGACTGAGTAGGAGAATGAAGAGGGAGGTAATTGAGGCTGAGGTGAAGGATAAGAAAGGAGGATTTAGAAACTAAGAAGGGGTAGGAGGTATACAAAGTAGAATAAGAGAGGACAGTATTCAATGTTTATTAGTTTTAGAACTCATTGGTGGTCATTTATCAACACTGGTGTTTTCATACACCAATGTTGATCTCTGTGTGCTCTGGAGTAAGATATCCCAAATTTATTAAGAGGCAGATGCCTTTTTATTAAATCTTGTGCATCTCTGGCACTCTGTGCGGCAGAAATTACAGTCTATGCCAGCTAGGGGCTGGCAAAGACTTGAGGTATAACTTACTCCAGTTCCTGGCGTATGTTATAGTAAACTCAGAGGGCTGCGATGGGCCCTGCCCTCTCCCTCTAAGTGCCTCTTGTTTCTCACCATTTTAAAAATATTGGTGGGAAGCTCAAAAAGTCACAAGTTATGCATGAATATGGTGAGCACCATCACTTGTGACTTTTTACCGCCGCTGTAGTGTTGTAAGTACTTTGATAAATGACCCTCAATGATTTTTTAGTTTTAGTTTAGGTATTAAGGAGTAAGTAAGAAATATAGAGTCATTAGCTGTCAGAATCAGTTTAAAATCTATAGTGTTAGAAACAGATATGTGTATAAAATAATTAGAAATGAAAAAAAATAATTACTTACCAATAATAGATTTACTTAGTCCCTTGATAGTAGCAGCATGTGCTGCAGTCATGGGCATATACAATGAAAGTCATTGCATAATGACTTCTTATTAATCATGAAAGAAATCCAAATTTGTGATTTTAATTCAGAGATTGCAGATTATGTTAATTGTTACACTTAATGTTAGTCTGATTTCCTCTCGTTCATAACAGTGTTGTTATGACCGATGAGGAGATTGGGAGAGGTGTGGCGCTGGCTATCAAGGGGAATGATGAGGAGGCCAGTTTTTTTTCTTTTTCTAATTATAATATACACATATCTATGCTACTTTTATTTTATTTTGTATAAGTAAAGTTTTTCAGTATTAAGTATTGTGTATTTCTGTTATATTAAATTTTTTAGAGCCATAGAGTCTAAGAAGTAGGAGTATGAGATTGGAAGCTTAGAAGGTAGTGGAAGAGACAAGGGGTTAAGGAGCAGAGGGAGTAATAGGTGAATGAGAGAAGAGGAGTTGAAGACTGAGTAGGAGAATGAAGAGGGAGGTAATTGAGGCTGAGGTGAAGGATGAGAAAGGAGGATTTAGAAACTAAGAAGGGGTAGGAGGTATACAAAGTAGAATAAGAGAGGACAGTATTCAATGTTTATTAGTTTTAGAACTCATTGGTGGTCATTTATCAACACTGGTGTTTTCATACACCAATGTTGATCTCTCTGTGCTCTGGAGTAAGATATCCCAAATTTATTAAGAGGCAGATGCCTTTTTATTAAATCTGGTGCATCTCTGGCACTCTGTGCGGCAGAAATTACAGTCTATGCCAGCTAGGGGCTGGCAAAGACTTGAGGTATAACTTACTCCAGTTCCTGGCGTACGTTATAGTAAACTCAGAGGGCTGCGATGGGCCCTGCCCTCTCCCTCTAAGTGCCTCTTGTTTCTCACCATTTTAAAAATATTGGTGGGAAGCTCAAAAAGTCACAAGTTATGCATGAATATGGTGAGCACCATCACTTGTGACTTTTTACCGCCGCTGTAGTGTTGTAAGTACTTTGATAAATGACCCTCAATGATTTTTTTGTTTTAGTTTAGGTATTAAGGAGTAAGTAAGAAATATAGAGTCATTAGCTGTCAGAATCAGTTTAAAATCTATAGTGTTAGAAACAGATATGTGTATAAAATAATTAGAAATGAAAAAAAAAAATTACTTACCAATAATAGATTTACTTAGTCCCTTGATAGTAGCAGCATGTGCTGCAGTCATGGGCATATACAATGAAAGTCATTGCATAATGGCTTCTTATTAATCATGAAAGAAATCCAAATTTGTGATTTTAATTCAGAGATTGCAGATTATGTTAATTGTAGGGGCTGGCAAAGACTTGAGGTATAATTTACTCCAGTTCCTGGCGTATGTTATAGTAAACTCAGAGGGCTGCGATGGGCCCTGCCCTCTCCCTCTAAGTGCCTCTTGTTTCTCACCATTTTAAAAATATTGGTGGGAAGCTCAAAAAGTCACAAGTTATGCATGAATATGGTGAGCACCATCACTTGTGACTTTTTACCGCCGCTGTAGTGTTGTAAGTACTTTGATAAATGACCCTCAATGATTTTTTTGTTTTAGTTTAGGTATTAAGGAGTAAGTAAGAAATATAGAGTCATTAGCTGTCAGAATCAGTTTAAAATCTATAGTGTTAGAAACAGATATGTGTATAAAATAATTAGAAATGAAAAAAAAAAATTACTTACCAATAATAGATTTACTTAGTCCCTTGATAGTAGCAGCATGTGCTGCAGTCATGGGCATATACAATGAAAGTCATTGCATAATGGCTTCTTATTAATCATGAAAGAAATCCAAATTTGTGATTTTAATTCAGAGATTGCAGATTATGTTAATTGTTACACTTAATGTTAGTCTGATTTCCTCTCGTTCATAACAGTGTTGTTATGACCGATGAGGAGATTGGGAGAGGTGTGGCGCTGGCTATCAAGGGGAATGATGAGGAGGCCAGTTTTTTTTCTTTTTCTAATTATAATATACACATATCTATGCTACTTTTATTTTATTTTGTATAAGTAAAGTTTTTCAGTATTAAGTATTGTGTATTTCTGTTATATAAATTTTTTTAGAGCCATAGAGTCTAAGAAGTAGGAGTATGAGATTGGAAGCTTAGAAGGTAGTGGAAGAGACAAGGGGTTAAGGAGCAGAGGGAGTAATAGGTGAATGAGAGAAGAGGAGTTGAAGACTGAGTAGGAGAATGAAGAGGGAGGTAATTGAGGCTGAGGTGAAGGATGAGAAAGGAGGATTTAGAAACTAAGAAGGGGTAGGAGGTATACAAAGTAGAATAAGAGAGGACAGTATTCAATGTTTATTAGTTTTAGAACTCATTGGTGGTCATTTATCAACACTGGTGTTTTCATACACCAATGTTGATCTCTCTGTGCTCTGGAGTAAGATATCCCAAATTTATTAAGAGGCAGATGCCTTTTGATTAAATCTGGTGCATCTCTGGCACTCTGTGCGGCAGAAATTACAGTCTATGCCAGCTAGGGGCTGGCAAAGACTTGAGGTATAACTTACTCCAGTTCCTGGCGTATGTTATAGTAAACTCAGAGGGCTGCGATGGGCCCTGCCCTCTCCCTCTAAGTGCCTCTTGTTTCTCACCATTTTAAAAATATTGGTGGGAAGCTCAAAAAGTCACAAGTTATGCATGAATATGGTGAGCACCATCACTTGTGACTTTTTACCGCCGCTGTAGTGTTGTAAGTACTTTGATAAATGACCCTCAATGATTTTTTTGTTTTAGTTTAGGTATTAAGGAGTAAGTAAGAAATATAGAGTCGTTAGCTGTCAGAATCAGTTTAAAATCTATAGTGTTAGAAACAGATATGTGTATAAAATAATTAGAAATGAAAAAAAATAATTACTTACCAATAATAGATTTACTTAGTCCCTTGATAGTAGCAGCATGTGCTGCAGTCATGGGCATATACAATGAAAGTCATTGCATAATGGCTTCTTATTAATCATGAAAGAAATCCAAATTTGTGATTTTAATTCAGAGATTGCAGATTATGTTAATTGTTACACTTAATGTTAGTCTGATTTCCTCTCGTTCATAACAGTGTTGTTATGACCGATGAGGAGATTGGGAGAGGTGTGGCGCTGGCTATCAAGGGGAATGATGAGGAGGCCAGTTTTTTTTCTTTTTCTAATTATAATATACACATATCTATGCTAATTTTATTTTATTTTGTATAGGTAAAGTTTTTCAGTATTAAGTATTGTGTATTTCTGTTATATAAATTTTTTAGAGCCATAGAGTCTAAGAAGTAGGAGTATGAGATTGGAAGCTTAGAAGGGAGTGGAAGAGACAAGGGGTTAAGGATCAGAGGGAGTAATAGGTGAATGAGAGAAAAGGAGTTGAAGACTGAGTAGGAGAATGAAGAGGGAGGTAATTGAGGCTGAGGTGAAGGATGAGAAAGGAGGATTTAGAAACTAAGAAGGGGTAGGAGGTATACAAAGTAGAATAAGAGAGGACAGTATTCAATGTTTATTAGTTTTAGAACTCATTGGTGGTCATTTATCAACACTGGTGTTTTCATACACCAATGTTGATCTCTGTGTGCTCTGGAGTAAGATATCCCAAATTTATTAAGAGGCAGATGCCTTTTTATTAAATCTTGTGCATCTCTGGCACTCTGTGCGGCAGAAATTACAGTCTATGCCAGCTAGGGGCTGGCAAAGACTTGAGGTATAACTTACTCCAGTTCCTGGCGTATGTTATAGTAAACTCAGAGGGCTGCGATGGGCCCTGCCCTCTCCCTCTAAGTGCCTCTTGTTTCTCACCATTTTAAAAATATTGGTGGGAAGCTCAAAAAGTCACAAGTTATGCATGAATATGGTGAGCACCATCACTTGTGACTTTTTACCGCCGCTGTAGTGTTGTAAGTACTTTGATAAATGACCCTCAATGATTTTTTAGTTTTAGTTTAGGTATTAAGGAGTAAGTAAGAAATATAGAGTCATTAGCTGTCAGAATCAGTTTAAAATCTATAGTGTTAGAAACAGATATGTGTATAAAATAATTAGAAATGAAAAAAAAAATTACTTACCAATAATATATTTACTTAGTCCCTTGATAGTAGCAGCATGTGCTGCAGTCATGGGCATATACAATGAAAGTCATTGCATAATGGCTTCTTATTAATCATGAAAGAAATCCAAATTTGTGATTTTAATTCAGAGATTGCAGATTATGTTAATTGTTACACTTAATGTTAGTCAGATTTCCTCTCGTTCATAACAGTGTTGTTATGACCGATGAGGAGATTGGGAGAGGTGTGGCGCTGGCTATCAAGGGGAATGATGAGGAGGCCAGTTTTTTTTCTTTTTCTAATTATAATATACACATATCTATGCTAATTTTATTTTATTTTGTATAAGTAAAGTTTTTCAGTATTAAGTATTGTGTATTTCTGTTATATAAATTTTTTTAGAGCCATAGAGTCTAAGAAGTAGGAGTATGAGATTGGAAGCTTAGAAGGTAGTGGAAGAGACAAGGGGTTAAGGAGCAGAGGGAGTAATAGGTGAATGAGAGAAGAGGAGTTGAAGACTGAGTAGGAGAATGAAGAGGGAGGTAATTGAGGCTGAGGTGAAGGATGAGAAAGGAGGATTTAGAAACTAAGAAGGGGTAGGAGGTATACAAAGTAGAATAAGAGAGGACAGTATTCAATGTTTATTAGTTTTAGAACTCATTGGTGGTCATTTATCAACACTGGTGTTTTCATACACCAATGTTGATCTCTGTGTGCTCTGGAGTAAGATATCCCAAATTTATTAAGAGGCAGATGCCTTTTTATTAAATCTGGTGCATCTCTGGCACTCTGTGCGGCAGAAATTACAGTCTATGCCAGCTAGGGGCTGGCAAAGACTTGAGGTATAACTTACTCCAGTTCCTGGCGTATGTTATAGTAAACTCAGAGGGCTGCGATGGGCCCTGCCCTCTCCCTCTAAGTGCCTCTTGTTTCTCACCATTTTAAAAATATTGGTGGGAAGCTCAAAAAGTCACAAGTTATGCATGAATATGGTGAGCACCATCACTTGTGACTTTTTACCGCCGCTGTAGTGTTGTAAGTACTTTGATAAATGACCCTCAATGATTTTTTTGTTTTAGTTTAGGTATTAAGGAGTAAGTAAGAAATATAGAGTCGTTAGCTGTCAGAATCAGTTTAAAATCTATAGTGTTAGAAACAGATATGTGTATAAAATAATTAGAAATGAAAAAAAAAATTACTTACCAATAATAGATTTACTTAGTCCCTTGATAGTAGCAGCATGTGCTGCAGTCATGGGCATATACAATGAAAGTCATTGCATAATGGCTTCTTATTAATCATGAAAGAAATCCAAATTTGTGATTTTAATTCAGAGATTGCAGATTATGCTAATTGTTACACTTATTGTTAGTCAGATTTCCTCTCGTTCATAACAGTGTTGTTATGACCGATGAGGAGATTGGGAGAGGTGTGGCGCTGGCTATCAAGGGGAATGATGAGGAGGCCAGTTTTTTTTCTTTTTCTAATTATAATATACACATATCTATGCTACTTTTATTTTATTTTGTATAAGTAAAGTTTTTCAGTATTAAGTATTGTGTATTTCTGTTATATAAATTTTTTTAGAGCCATAGAGTCTAAGAAGTAGGAGTATGAGATTGGAAGCTTAGAAGGTAGTGGAAGAGACAAGGGGTTAAGGAGCAGAGGGAGTAATAGGTGAATGAGAGAAGAGGAGTTGAAGACTGAGTAGGAGAATGAAGAGGGAGGTAATTGAGGCTGAGGTGAAGGATGAGAAAGGAGGATTTAGAAACTAAGAAGGGGTAGGAGGTATACAAAGTAGAATAAGAGAGGACAGTATTCAATGTTTATTAGTTTTAGAACTCATTGGTGGTCATTTATCAACACTGGTGTTTTCATACACCAATGTTGATCTCTCTGTGCTCTGGAGTAAGATATCCCAAATTTATTAAGAGGCAGATGCCTTTTTATTAAATCTGGTGCATCTCTGGCACTCTGTGCGGCAGAAATTACAGTCTATGCCAGCTAGGGGCTGGCAAAGACTTGAGGTATAACTTACTCCAGTTCCTGGCGTATGTTATAGTAAACTCAGAGGGCTGCGATGGGCCCTGCCCTCTCCCTCTAAGTGCCTCTTGTTTCTCACCATTTTAAAAATATTGGTGGGAAGCTCAAAAAGTCACAAGTTATGCATGAATATGGTGAGCACCATCACTTGTGACTTTTTACCGCCGCTGTAGTGTTGTAAGTACTTTGATAAATGACCCTCAATGATTTTTTTGTTTTAGTTTAGGTATTAAGGAGTAAGTAAGAAATATAGAGTCATTAGCTGTCAGAATCAGTTTAAAATCTATAGTGTTAGAAACAGATATGTGTATAAAATAATTAGAAATGAAAAAAAAAATTACTTACCAATAATATATTTACTTAGTCCCTTGATAGTAGCAGCATGTGCTGCAGTCATGGGCATATACAATGAAAGTCATTGCATAATGGCTTCTTATTAATCATGAAAGAAATCCAAATTTGTGATTTTAATTCAGAGATTGCAGATTATGTTAATTGTTATACTTAATGTTAGTCTGATTTCCTCTCGTTCATAACAGTGTTGTTATGACCGATGAGGAGATTGGGAGAGGTGTGGCGCTGGCTATCAAGGGGAATGATGAGGAGGCCAGTTTTTTTTCTTTTTCTAATTATAATATACACATATCTATGCTAATTTTATTTTATTTTGTATAAGTAAAGTTTTTCAGTATTAAGTATTGTGTATTTCTGTTATATAAATTTTTTTAGAGCCATAGAGTCTAAGAAGTAGGAGTATGAGATTGGAAGCTTAGAAGGTAGTGGAAGAGACAAGGGGTTAAGGAGCAGAGGGAGTAATAGGTGAATGAGAGAAGAGGAGTTGAAGACTGAGTAGGAGAATGAAGAGGGAGGTAATTGAGGCTGAGGTGAAGGATGAGAAAGGAGGATTTAGAAACTAAGAAGGGGTAGGAGGTATACAAAGTAGAATAAGAGAGGACAGTATTCAATGTTTATTAGTTTTAGAACTCATTGGTGGTCATTTATCAACACTGGTGTTTTCATACACCAATGTTGATCTCTCTGTGCTCTGGAGTAAGATATCCCAAATTTATTAAGAGGCAGATGCCTTTTTATTAAATCTGGTGCATCTCTGGCACTCTGTGCGGCAGAAATTACAGTCTATGCCAGCTAGGGGCTGGCAAAGACTTGAGGTATAACTTACTCCAGTTCCTGGCGTATGTTATAGTAAACTCAGAGGGCTGCGATGGGCCCTGCCCTCTCCCTCTAAGTGCCTCTTGTTTCTCACCATTTTAAAAATATTGGTGGGAAGCTCAAAAAGTCACAAGTTATGCATGAATATGGTGAGCACCATCACTTGTGACTTTTTACCGCCGCTGTAGTGTTGTAAGTACTTTGATAAATGACCCTCAATGATTTTTTAGTTTTAGTTTAGGTATTAAGGAGTAAGTAAGAAATATAGAGTCGTTAGCTGTCAGAATCAGTTTAAAATCTATAGTGTTAGAAACAGATATGTGTATAAAATAATTAGAAATGAAAAAAAATAATTACTTACCAATAATAGATTTACTTAGTCCCTTGATAGTAGCAGCATGTGCTGCAGTCATGGGCATATACAATGAAAGTCATTGCATAATGACTTCTTATTAATCATGAAAGAAATCCAAATTTGTGATTTTAATTCAGAGATTGCAGATTATGTTAATTGTTACACTTAATGTTAGTCTGATTTCCTCTCGTTCATAACAGTGTTGTTATGACCGATGAGGAGATTGGGAGAGGTGTGGCGCTGGCTATCAAGGGGAATGATGAGGAGGCCAGTTTTTTTTCTTTTTCTAATTATAATATACACATATCTATGCTACTTTTATTTTATTTTGTATAAGTAAAGTTTTTCAGTATTAAGTATTGTGTATTTCTGTTATATAAAATTTTTTAGAGCCATAGAGTCTAAGAAGTAGGAGTATGAGATTGGAAGCTTAGAAGGTAGTGGAAGAGACAAGGGGTTAAGGAGCAGAGGGAGTAATAGGTGAATGAGAGAAGAGGAGTTGAAGACTGAGTAGGAGAATGAAGAGGGAGGTAATTGAGGCTGAGGTGAAGGATGAGAAAGGAGGATTTAGAAACTAAGAAGGGGTAGGAGGTATACAAAGTAGAATAAGAGAGGACAGTATTCAATGTTTATTAGTTTTAGAACTCATTGGTGGTCATTTATCAACACTGGTGTTTTCATACACCAATGTTGATCTCTGTGTGCTCTGGAGTAAGATATCCCAAATTTATTAAGAGGCAGATGCCTTTTTATTAAATCTGGTGCATCTCTGGCACTCTGTGCGGCAGAAATTACAGTCTATGCCAGCTAGGGGCTGGCAAAGACTTGAGGTATAACTTACTCCAGTTCCTGGCGTACGTTATAGTAAACTCAGAGGGCTGCGATGGGCCCTGCCCTCTCCCTCTAAGTGCCTCTTGTTTCTCACCATTTTAAAAATATTGGTGGGAAGCTCAAAAAGTCACAAGTTATGCATGAATATGGTGAGCACCATCACTTGTGACTTTTTACCGCCGCTGTAGTGTTGTAAGTACTTTGATAAATGACCCTCAATGATTTTTTAGTTTTAGTTTAGGTATTAAGGAGTAAGTAAGAAATATAGAGTCATTAGCTGTCAGAATCAGTTTAAAATCTATAGTGTTAGAAACAGATATGTGTATAAAATAATTAGAAATGAAAAAAAAAATTACTTACCAATAATATATTTACTTAGTCCCTTGATAGTAGCAGCATGTGCTGCAGTCATGGGCATATACAATGAAAGTCATTGCATAATGGCTTCTTATTAATCATGAAAGAAATCCAAATTTGTGATTTTAATTCAGAGATTGCAGATTATGTTAATTGTTACACTTAATGTTAGTCAGATTTCCTCTCGTTCATAACAGTGTTGTTATGACCGATGAGGAGATTGGGAGAGGTGTGGCGCTGGCTATCAAGGGGAATGATGAGGAGGCCAGTTTTTTTTCTTTTTCTAATTATAATATACACATATCTATGCTAATTTTATTTTATTTTGTATAAGTAAAGTTTTTCAGTATTAAGTATTGTGTATTTCTGTTATATAAATTTTTTTAGAGCCATAGAGTCTAAGAAGTAGGAGTATGAGATTAGAAGCTTAGAAGGTAGTGGAAGAGACAAGGGGTTAAGGAGCAGAGGGAGTAATAGGTGAATGAGAGAAGAGGAGTTGAAGACTGAGTAGGAGAATGAAGAGGGAGGTAATTGAGGCTGAGGTGAAGGATGAGAAAGGAGGATTTAGAAACTAAGAAGGGGTAGGAGGTATACAAAGTAGAATAAGAGAGGACAGTATTCAATGTTTATTAGTTTTAGAACTCATTGGTGGTCATTTATCAACACTGGTGTTTTCATACACCAATGTTGATCTCTGTGTGCTCTGGAGTAAGATATCCCAAATTTATTAAGAGGCAGATGCCTTTTTATTAAATCTTGTGCATCTCTGGCACTCTGTGCGGAAGAAATTACAGTCTATGCCAGCTAGGGGCTGGCAAAGACTTGAGGTATAATTTACTCCAGTTCCTGGCGTATGTTATAGTAAACTCAGAGGGCTGCGATGGGCCCTGCCCTCTCCCTCTAAGTGCCTCTTGTTTCTCACCATTTTAAAAATATTGGTGGGAAGCTCAAAAAGTCACAAGTTATGCATGAATATGGTGAGCACCATCACTTGTGACTTTTTACCGCCGCTGTAGTGTTGTAAGTACTTTGATAAATGACCCTCAATGATTTTTTTGTTTTAGTTTAGGTATTAAGGAGTAAGTAAGAAATATAGAGTCATTAGCTGTCAGAATCAGTTTAAAATCTATAGTGTTAGAAACAGATATGTGTATAAAATAATTAGAAATGAAAAAAAAAATTACTTACCAATAATAGATTTACTTAGTCCCTTGATAGTAGCAGCATGTGCTGCAGTCATGGGCATATACAATGAAAGTCATTGCATAATGGCTTCTTATTAATCATGAAAGAAATCCAAATTTGTGATTTTAATTCAGAGATTGCAGATTATGTTAATTGTTACACTTAATGTTAGTCTGATTTCCTCTCGTTCATAACAGTGTTGTTATGACCGATGAGGAGATTGGGAGAGGTGTGGCGCTGGCTATCAAGGGGAATGATGAGGAGGCCAGTTTTTTTTCTTTTTCTAATTATAATATACACATATCTATGCTACTTTTATTTTATTTTGTATAAGTAAAGTTTTTCAGTATTAAGTATTGTGTATTTCTGTTATATAATTTTTTTTAGAGCCATAGAGTCTAAGAAGTAGGAGTATGAGATTGGAAGCTTAGAAGGTAGTGGAAGAGACAAGGGGTTAAGGAGCAGAGGGAGTAATAGGTGAATGAGAGAAGAGGAGTTGAAGACTGAGTAGGAGAATGAAGAGGGAGGTAATTGAGGCTGAGGTGAAGGATGAGAAAGGAGGATTTAGAAACTAAGAAGGGGTAGGAGGTATACAAAGTAGAATAAGAGAGGACAGTATTCAATGTTTATTAGTTTTAGAACTCATTGGTGGTCATTTATCAACACTGGTGTTTTCATACACCAATGTTGATCTCTCTGTGCTCTGGAGTAAGATATCCCAAATTTATTAAGAGGCAGATGCCTTTTTATTAAATCTGGTGCATCTCTGGCACTCTGTGCGGCAGAAATTGCAGTCTATGCCAGCTAGGGGCTGGCAAAGACTTGAGGTATAACTTACTCCAGTTCCTGGCGTATGTTATAGTAAACTCAGAGGGCTGCGATGGGCCCTGCCCTCTCCCTCTAAGTGCCTCTTGTTTCTCACCATTTTAAAAATATTGGTGGGAAGCTCAAAAAGTCACAAGTTATGCATGAATATGGTGAGCACCATCACTTGTGACTTTTTACCGCCGCTGTAGTGTTGTAAGTACTTTGATAAATGACCCTCAATGATTTTTTTGTTTTAGTTTAGGTATTAAGGAGTAAGTAAGAAATATAGAGTCGTTAGCTGTCAGAATCAGTTTAAAATCTATAGTGTTAGAAACAGATATGTGTATAAAATAATTAGAAATGAAAAAAAAAAATTACTTACCAATAATAGATTTACTTAGTCCCTTGATAGTAGCAGCATGTGCTGCAGTCATGGGCATATACAATGAAAGTCATTGCATAATGGCTTCTTATTAATCATGAAAGAAATCCAAATTTGTGATTTTAATTCAGAGATTGCAGATTATGTTAATTGTTACACTTAATGTTAGTCTGATTTCCTCTCGTTCATAACAGTGTTGTTATGACCGATGAGGAGATTGGGAGAGGTGTGGCGCTGGCTATCAAGGGGAATGATGAGGAGGCCAGTTTTTTTTCTTTTTCTAATTATAATATACACATATCTATGCTACTTTTATTTTATTTTGTATAAGTAAAGTTTTTCAGTATTAAGTATTGTGTATTTCTGTTATATAAAATTTTTTAGAGCCATAGAGTCTAAGAAGTAGGAGTATGAGATTGGAAGCTTAGAAGGTAGTGGAAGAGACAAGGGGTTAAGGAGCAGAGGGAGTAATAGGTGAATGAGAGAAGAGGAGTTGAAGACTGAGTAGGAGAATGAAGAGGGAGGTAATTGAGGCTGAGGTGAAGGATGAGAAAGGAGGATTTAGAAACTAAGAAGGGGTAGGAGGTATACAAAGTAGAATAAGAGAGGACAGTATTCAATGTTTATTAGTTTTAGAACTCATTGGTGGTCATTTATCAACACTGGTGTTTTCATACACCAATGTTGATCTCTGTGTGCTCTGGAGTAAGATATCCCAAATTTATTAAGAGGCAGATGCCTTTTTATTAAATCTGGTGCATCTCTGGCACTCTGTGCGGCAGAAATTACAGTCTATGCCAGCTAGGGGCTGGCAAAGACTTGAGGTATAACTTACTCCAGTTCCTGGCGTATGTTATAGTAAACTCAGAGGGCTGCGATGGGCCCTGCCCTCTCCCTCTAAGTGCCTCTTGTTTCTCACCATTTTAAAAATATTGGTGGGAAGCTCAAAAAGTCACAAGTTATGCATGAATATGGTGAGCACCATCACTTGTGACTTTTTACCGCCGCTGTAGTGTTGTAAGTACTTTGATAAATGACCCTCAATGATTTTTTTGTTTTAGTTTAGGTATTAAGGAGTAAGTAAGAAATATAGAGTCGTTAGCTGTCAGAATCAGTTTAAAATCTATAGTGTTAGAAACAGATATGTGTATAAAATAATTAGAAATGAAAAAAAAAATTACTTACCAATAATAGATTTACTTAGTCCCTTGATAGTAGCAGCATGTGCTGCAGTCATGGGCATATACAATGAAAGTCATTGCATAATGGCTTCTTATTAATCATGAAAGAAATCCAAATTTGTGATTTTAATTCAGAGATTGCAGATTATGTTAATTGTTACACTTAATGTTAGTCTGATTTCCTCTCGTTCATAACAGTGTTGTTATGACCGATGAGGAGATTGGGAGAGGTGTGGCGCTGGCTATCAAGGGGAATGATGAGGAGGCCAGTTTTTTTTCTTTTTCTAATTATAATATACACATATCTATGCTACTTTTATTTTATTTTGTATAGGTAAAGTTTTTCAGTATTAAGTATTGTGTATTTCTGTTATATAATTTTTTTTAGAGCCATAGAGTCTAAGAAGTAGGAGTATGAGATTGGAAGCTTAGAAGGTAGTGGAAGAGACAAGGGGTTAAGGAGCAGAGGGAGTAATAGGTGAATGAGAGAAGAGGAGTTGAAGACTGAGTAGGAGAATGAAGAGGGAGGTAATTGAGGCTGAGGTGAAGGATGAGAAAGGAGGATTTAGAAACTAAGAAGGGGTAGGAGGTATACAAAGTAGAATAAGAGAGGACAGTATTCAATGTTTATTAGTTTTAGAACTCATTGGTGGTCATTTATCAACACTGGTGTTTTCATACACCAATGTTGATCTCTCTGTGCTCTGGAGTAAGATATCCCAAATTTATTAAGAGGCAGATGCCTTTTTATTAAATCTGGTGCATCTCTGGCACTCTGTGCGGCAGAAATTACAGTCTATGCCAGCTAGGGGCTGGCAAAGACTTGAGGTATAACTTACTCCAGTTCCTGGCGTATGTTATAGTAAACTCAGAGGGCTGCGATGGGCCCTGCCCTCTCCCTCTAAGTGCCTCTTGTTTCTCACCATTTTAAAAATATTGGTGGGAAGCTCAAAAAGTCACAAGTTATGCATGAATATGGTGAGCACCATCACTTGTGACTTTTTACCGCCGCTGTAGTGTTGTAAGTACTTTGATAAATGACCCTCAATGATTTTTTTGTTTTAGTTTAGGTATTAAGGAGTAAGTAAGAAATATAGAGTCGTTAGCTGTCAGAATCAGTTTAAAATCTATAGTGTTAGAAACAGATATGTGTATAAAATAATTAGAAAGGGAAAAAAAAAAATTACTTACCAATAATAGATTTACTTAGTCCCTTGATAGTAGCAGCATGTGCTGCAGTCATGGGCATATACAATGAAAGTCATTGCATAATGGCTTCTTATTAATCATGAAAGAAATCCAAATTTGTGATTTTAATTCAGAGATTGCAGATTATGTTAATTGTTACACTTAATGTTAGTCTGATTTCCTCTCGTTCATAACAGTGTTGTTATGACCGATGAGGAGATTGGGAGAGGTGTGGCGCTGGCTATCAAGGGGAATGATGAGGAGGCCAGTTTTTTTTCTTTTTCTAATTATAATATACACATATCTATGCTACTTTTATTTTATTTTGTATAAGTAAAGTTTTTCAGTATTAAGTATTGTGTATTTCTGTTATATAATTTTTTTTAGAGCCATAGAGTCTAAGAAGTAGGAGTATGAGATTGGAAGCTTAGAAGGTAGTGGAAGAGACAAGGGGTTAAGGAGCAGAGGGAGTAATAGGTTGTAGCGGAGGGGTAGCACGATCCACAAGGTCTCCGCTGGTAGACAGGAAAAGCAGGCAATGATCCAAATATGCCGGTACAGCATACAATCCTTCCCTCCCAAGAACTGTAACGGAACGCCTAGCACCCCGACCGGGTACCTCCGTCGATAGTTGCTCCAAGTGCTTCCAGAGGACTCCAAGCACTCCACTTGACCCCGTCAGCACTGCAGACCCCACGAACCGCCGAAGCTTGGTGGAGGTCTCGCCATCTCCTACCCACCCTGGACCTATGACAAGGCTCCAGTGGGTGAACCTCTCCCAAATCCAGAGACAGGAACCAGGAACAGCTCTTACAAGAGCTAGGAGTTATAGCCAGGGGAGTATACAGCGTATAGCAATCCCCCACACATGAGACGAGGCTCTATGTTGAATGTAAAACAGGAACTCTCTTTATTTTAACACACAAGCATTTTATACACATCTTCCAACAAAGTTACCACCCCAGGGTTTTGTAAAAACAGCCAATAACAACATACAATACACTCAGACACTCCCACACAAAATCCTCCCCTCTGTCCGTGATAGAATTACCTCACACTGGGTTGATGACTCAAACATACAATGCCCCACCCTTTACAATACACATAGACATTTAACACATTCCCAGACAGCTCAAGTCTGAGTGCATATCATTAGGTGGATGCCGCTCAGAATACACAAATACAATACAATTAGCTATCTGGGTCCCCTCACATAACATACAATACAATTGCATGAATGCTGGCGGTTTTCATGCAGCCAGTATAGGAACGTTACAGCCCACCTGAACCATATTACACAAAACATATATACGCTTGGTTCTTTAAAGTGGCATACACATATGCAATAACATCGTACATACAGGAATGACAATATACAGTGGCTGGGTTTGCCACATAGGTGAATGAGAGAAGAGGAGTTGAAGACTGAGTAGGAGAATGAAGAGGGAGGTAATTGAGGCTGAGGTGAAGGATGAGAAAGGAGGATTTAGAAACTAAGAAGGGGTAGGAGGTATACAAAGTAGAATAAGAGAGGACAGTATTCAATGTTTATTAGTTTTAGAACTCATTGGTGGTCATTTATCAACACTGGTGTTTTCATACACCAATGTTGATCTCTCTGTGCTCTGGAGTAAGATATCCCAAATTTATTAAGAGGCAGATGCCTTTTTATTAAATCTGGTGCATCTCTGGCACTCTGTGCGGCAGAAATTACAGTCTATGCCAGCTAGGGGCTGGCAAAGACTTGAGGTATAACTTACTCCAGTTCCTGGCGTATGTTATAGTAAACTCAGAGGGCTGCGATGGGCCCTGCCCTCTCCCTCTAAGTGCCTCTTGTTTCTCACCATTTTAAAAATATTGGTGGGAAGCTCAAAAAGTCACAAGTTATGCATGAATATGGTGAGCACCATCACTTGTGACTTTTTACCGCCGCTGTAGTGTTGTAAGTACTTTGATAAATGACCCTCAATGATTTTTTTGTTTTAGTTTAGGTATTAAGGAGTAAGTAAGAAATATAGAGTCATTAGCTGTCAGAATCAGTTTAAAATCTATAGTGTTAGAAACAGATATGTGTATAAAATAATTAGAAATGAAAAAAAAAAATTACTTACCAATAATAGATTTACTTAGTCCCTTGATAGTAGCAGCATGTGCTGCAGTCATGGGCATATACAATGAAAGTCATTGCATAATGGCTTCTTATTAATCATGAAAGAAATCCAAATTTGTGATTTTAATTCAGAGATTGCAGATTATGTTAATTGTTACACTTAATGTTAGTCTGATTTCCTCTCGTTCATAACAGTGTTGTTATGACCGATGAGGAGATTGGGAGAGGTGTGGCGCTGGCTATCAAGGGGAATGATGAGGAGGCCAGTTTTTTTTCTTTTTCTAATTATAATATACACATATCTATGCTACTTTTATTTTATTTTGTATAAGTAAAGTTTTTCAGTATTAAGTATTGTGTATTTCTGTTATATAATTTTTTTTAGAGCCATAGAGTCTAAGAAGTAGGAGTATGGGGGGTGTGGCCTGGACGTCTACAGAGATGGCAGCGTGATCCCTGAGCTCCGCTGCTCTTGCTACTAAAACAGGCCGATTCAGCTTACAGCGGCGTGTCACATGGGGAAAAAGTTACCCCTGAAGAAGCCCTTTACCCACCCGTCCTCCCGAGGGGAAAGAACACTGGACACTTACCTCACTCGCAGCTCCCAGCTTCCGTCTTCTCAGAGCGGCCCTCTCCAACGGTCAGCAACAGGCGCCATTACAGTGCCGACGGCCGCCGAATCCTCAGCCACAGCAGGTGAGCGCAACAGTAAGATAGCAGGGGAACCCTCTCTTTCCCCCTTAGCTACGGAATTCGTACCGGAGCGGTCCACAAGCACTCCAGACCTAGGCCTAGAGTTCCCTGGCTGGCTACAGGGATCCCAGGATACGCACATTAGTATGCCGCCTAAAATGGCGCTTAAACAGGCTAAACAGCCTCCGGCTACACCAGCACGCCGCCGTGAGTGGGGAGACAGCCCTGAAGTGGAAGCAGACACAGCTTCTGCCACTTTACACCCACCTGAGGAAACAAATATATGGAGCCAACGCTCAGTATCTGGGGATGAAAATGGGGATGAGCCCCCTTGTGCCTCTCAGGATATGAAATCCCTACAACAAGCAATACTGCAGATGCCCACAAAAGAAGATTTTAAAGTAATGGTAGCAGGGGTGCATGATGCCTTTAAAGCTGAAATTTCTTCACTGAGAGTGGACTTTCAACAAGTCTCTGCCCGAGTAGATCAGATTGAAACGGAGCATGATGACACCAGAAGGTATGTGTCCAAATTACAGTCTATTATAGCCACTCAATCCCAAGCTATTAAAGAAAATACTAATCATCTAGAGGATTTAGACAACAGAGGACGCCGTAATAATATACGGGTTAGGGGTCTGTTAGAATCGGAATCTGATGAGGATTTGGACATTATATTGAACGAACTGTTTAATCTGATTTTGGCGCCCCAAGCACCACTAGCCATCAAACTTGATAGGGCCCACAGAGCGCTTAGGCCGAAAAATACAACGTCACAACCACGAGATGTGATTTGTTGCCTGCATGACTTCCGCCTGAAAGAATCCATTATGGCCAAGGCGCGTACTTTACGTACGATTTCTTTTAAAGATTCAAGTGTACATCTATACCAGGACTTATCTTGGCTGACCTTACAGAAAAGGAGAAGCCTTCAACCTCTATTAGCATGTTTGAAGGACCTCAAAATCCCATATCGTTGGGGCTTCCCCTTTGCCTTGATTGCTACGAAGAATGGCAGGACCTCTGTATTACGCACCCACGCGGACTTATCCCGTTTTTGTTCTTCTTTGGGCCTTAACACTCCGAGCCTGGATAATTGGGAAATCCCAGACCCTCCTCCAGCTCCAGGTCCATCATGGCACACAGTCCAGCGGAAAAGAAACCGACCCCCATCCCAACCGGGAGCATATGGATCTCCCCTACGTGACGCGCCTCCTTGAAAGTTTATATTTGAGGGATTGAATCCCTTTGAGGCCTTCAGATAACTATTTATTTGAGCAGCAGCTCTTACAATTGATGTAATTGTTTTCACTGCATTTTTTCTCTCTTATTTGATCTTTCTTGTTTCAGATATTCTCTGAGTTACCATTCTGGCTTCGCCTGTTATGGCGTCCAGTCAGGTCCCTACCAACAGGACTCTATTTGTTGCCCTCTCTCTTTCCCTCACTCTAGATCTTGAGGCGGGACAGACGTGGGCTTTACTTTTCATTTTTGCTCACGTTATATTGAGTCTTGACTGGGTGATCACACCCATTGTTCAGAATTGTATATCATGTTCTTTGTCGTATATGTTGTCCTTTGTCTTCCCCTTTTCCCTTATGTTTCTTCCTCTTAGGTTCCTTATTGCTGGTATACCGAGACAAACTTCAATATATGGAGACGGATGTTCGTTAGGGGATACATCTCTGGTCATTGGCAAGTACTATTACACCACATACACCCATGATTAAGTGCATTTCCTTGAACGTTAAAGGACTTAACTCTAACGCAAAGCGACATCTAGCCCTCACTGAGTGTAAATCTCATAGAGCAGACGTGGTTTTCCTGCAGGAGACACATTTTGACAGAGAGAGCTCCTTCAAGTTTGCGGCCAGATCCTTTCCACGAATATATTCAGCTAGTGCTGATACAAAAACTGCTGGAGTCGCTATCCTTTTATCTAATACATGTCCGGTGCAAGTGGAATCTGCACAAATTGATGATCATGGTAGATATGTAATACTTAAGGCCTCTCTCCATGGTGCCCCACTTATTTTATGCAATATTTATGCCCCAAATTCAAACCAGATTTCGTTCCTGAAGAAGGTTTTTCGAGAATTGGAAAAATATTTACCGGCAGCGCTTGTTGTAGGCGGAGATTTTAATGTCGCCTTTTCAGAGTATTGGGATAGATTGACCCTCGGAGAAGTGCCACCGTCTAGAGCTCAGCGAAAATTATCACGTCTCTTTAGAAAGCTCATTAGGCAATATGCCTTGTATGATCTGTGGAGGGTCAATAACCCTTCGGCTAGAACTTATTCGTTTTATTCCCACCCTCACAAGACTCATACTCGTATAGATTATTTCTTTGGGAATACGCCTACCCTTAGGATGCTGACAGATGCTGAATTAGGAAATATCACGTGGTCGGATCACGCGCCAATTTCGGTCACGTTTAACCCAAAGAAAGCTCATCCTAGGATGTGCCACTGGCGACTTAATGAGTCCTTATTAACTAAATTACCGACCAGACAGGAGCTGGGTAGTTCCTTGGAAGAGTATTTTACCTTTAACCAACCCTCGGCCCCATCTATAGCTATATTGTGGGAGGCACATAAGGCCGTTTTCAGAGGTAAATGTATTAGTGTTAGCACTAGATTGAAGAGGGATTACAATCTCCGATACAATAACACCCTTGCCCAATTAAAACAGTTAGAAACCCGGTTAGGGACTCATCGCTCCTGTCACTTATTACGACGTATAGTACTTCTCCGTGCCCGTTTACGTGAAATGGCTTTTGAAAAAACTGGTAAACTCCTATTGTACTCACGCCAACGGTTTTATATGTGGGGGAATAAATCACACACTATTTTAGCCCGACAACTGCGGGAGTCAACTGCGACTACTACTCCAATGTCTCTGAGAAAGAGCAATGGAGATATGATATATGACCCTAAAGCGATACTTGACCAATTTCAGCAATATTATGCTTCCTTATATTCCCTTACACCACAGACACCCTCTGACCCAGTCGACCGCCAAGCACTATTTGACTCTTTTTTGGCTCAAAGTAATATACCCAAATTATCGCCAGAAGCAGGGTCTGCACTTAATGCTCAGATCACAGCTGAGGAGATCCAAGGTGTAGTCTCCCAATTACCTAATGGCAAGTCGCCTGGGCCAGATGGGTTACCCTATTCTTATTATAAGACCTTCTCGTCACTCCTCACACCTCATTTATGTACACTTTTTAATTCATTTCTACAAGGTTCAGCTATACCAGAGACCATGCTCCATTCCCATATAACTCTCATTCCAAAGCCGGGAAGAGATCCCCTAGATTGCGCAAATTACCGCCCTATTGCTCTTCTAAATTCTGATTTAAAAATATTCACCAAGATATTGGCGGATAGATTGGCATATTGGCTCCCGCGGTTGATACACTCAGATCAGGTTGGCTTTGTGAGGGGCCGGCAGGCCGGGGATAACACGAGAAGACTTATTAATCTGATAGACATTGCCAACAGGAAACATCAACAAGCACTACTACTGAGTTTGGACGCTGAAAAAGCGTTCGATCGCTTAAGCTGGCCGTTTATGTTTTCCACCCTGCGGGCCTTTGGATTCTCTGGTCCCTTTATCTCAGCCCTCCACTCGTTATATAGCCACCCTACAGCGACAATTAAATTACCATATGCAAATTCAGCTCCTTTCCCGATTAAAAACGGCACCAGACAGGGATGTCCGCTCTCCCCTCTCCTGTTTGTGCTTTGCATTGAACCCCTAGCCGCAGCAATTAGATCCCACCCGGATATTCATGGAATCCTGGTTAACCAAGTAGAATATAAGATATCATTATTTGCAGATGATGTTTTGCTTACCTTATCAGACCTACATATTACTCTGCCCAACTTATTTAACTTATTAACACTGTATAGTCGGCTTTCTGGATATAAGATTAATTCCTCGAAAACAGAAGCCCTCCCCTTAAACTTACCAGTAGATGTATTAACCACGTTACGATCCAACTACCGTTTTCGTTGGCAGGATGCTGCCCTGCGTTATTTAGGTGTAAATTTAGCAGCGACATATTCTTCTACATACTCCCATAATTTCCCCGCCCTCTTTCGAGAGCTTAGATGTCTAATGACTAAATGGATGTCTCTTCCCATATCCATGTTTGGCCGCATAGCGGCAGTTAAGATGTCCATTCTGCCAAAATTACTCTACCTATTTGAGACCCTCCCGGTACATGTACCAAGGACAGAATTACGAGCATTACAGGCGGGTATATTTAAATTCATATGGAATGGGAAGAGACATAGGATAGCTAGTAGTACCCTTATGGCCCTGAAATCTCAAGGGGGGTTGGCGGTTCCAGACATTACCAAATATTATTGGGCCACACATCTTAGACGGATTCCAGCATGGTCTAAACTTTATGCCTATTCTAGGTGGATGGAAATTGAAAAATTGTGGATTGCTCCTATACATCCTAACTCTTTGTTATGGTCTCCAATTCCACACAGTCAATTGCCAGAGTTACTGGGACCAATGTTACATACATACAGAATATGGCAGCATTGTAAACACCGTTTTTCCCTGGCTTCTGAGAAATCCTCCATGACATCTTTCCTGTTTACACCACTTTTCGATGCTGGATTGCAGGTCTCCTTTTTTAAACCTTGGTTTTCCAGGAAGATATTTAGGTTTGCGGATATGATCGACTATAGAACGTTACAATTACTTTCACTAGATGAGCTTAGAAGATCTAGATCACTTACGGAAGTCACTGAGTATCAATACTTACAGATCCAGCATTTGTTCACTACATTATTTCACTCAAAACAGATATCTGTCCCCACGTCTTTTGAAAAGACATGTAAACTTTCGGAGTCTACTAAAGGTCTTATATCTGAAATATATGTGCTCCTCTCCTCCCCGGCCTCTCCAGCGGCTGTACGTCACTCATATATGTCTAAGTGGGAATCGCTCTTGCACCGTTCCATTTCAGTAGATGAGTGGAGGAAAATTTGGCAAAGAGCTGCGTTGACATCAACGTGTGCTATTCATAGGGAAAATACTTACAAAATAATGATGTTTTGGTACCACACACCTCAGTTATTACATAAGTTTAACCCTGATATTTCAGATCGTTGCTGGAGATGTAACGTGGAGGTGGGGTCGCATATCCATATCTTTTGGGAATGCCAGATTTTAAATCCATTCTGGAGTATGGTACAGGAAATTCTATACAGCTTATTTGAAATAAGATTTCCCTTAGACCCTTATATATATTTATTAAATGTTCCACACGTACCTTTGAAGAAACATTTATTAAAACTAATGTTATACGTCCTGACTGCGGCTAGACGTTTGTTGGCAAGATTCTGGAAAAGAATAGATTGCCCATCACGGGTTGAGCTCATAAATAGTATATTAGAAGTTAGACGCCTCGAACATATGTCGGCTACATTGCTTGCCTCGGTTGATAAGTTTGACCAGGTTTGGAAGCAATGGGACGCGATATTTGAAGTCTCAAATTGAATAAGTCTATACCTTACCCATCCTAACCCTAATGTGTCAAGTCTTGTCACTCCCCTTTGTATGTCTGAATCCTTCTTATAGTAAATTTTATATAGCTTTGCATAGTTAAAGCGAAAAATAGAAAGTTTGTTACTTTATTAGCCTATAGGCTTTTAGTATATCCATGATCACCATAAGTGTACTTTCTCAAAATTATTCAGTATAAGAGATATACACACATAAAAAAATATGATGTGTGCTAATCTTTTCTTTGTTGTACAAATGACTTCAGTTATATCTTAATACCAGGAATAATATGCACCAAAGTCATGTTCTCTTGTATGTATGCACATGTTTATTCTTGTTAAAATCGTCAATAAAAAGACAATTGATAAAAAAAAAAAGAAGTAGGAGTATGAGATTGGAAGCTTAGAAGGTAGTGGAAGAGACAAGGGGTTAAGGAGGAGAGGAAGTAATAGGTGAATGAGAGAAGAGGAGTTGAAGACTGAGTAGGAGAATGAAGAGGGAGGTAATTGAGGCTGAGCTGAAAGATGAGAAAGGAGGATTTAGAAACTAAGAAGGAGTAGGAGGTATACAAAGTAGAATAAGAGAGGACAGTATTCAATGTTTATTAGTTTTAGAACTCATTGGTGGTCATTTATCAACACTGGTGTTTTCATACACCAATGTTGATCTCTCTGTGCTCTGGAGTAAGATATACCAAATTTATTAAGAGGCAGATGCCTTTTTATTAAATCTGGTGCATCTCTGGCACTCTGTGCGGCAGAAATTACAGTCTATGCCAGCTAGGGGCTGGCAAAGACTTGAGGTATAACTTACTCCAGTTCCTGGCGTATGTTATAGTAAACTCAGAGGGCTGCGATGGGCCCTGCCCTCTCCCTCTAAGTGCCTCTTGTTTCTCACCATTTTAAAAATATTGGTGGGAAGCTCAAAAAGTCACAAGTTTTATGCATGAATATGGTGAGCACCATCACTTGTGACTTTTTACCGCCGCTGTAGTGTTGTAAGTACTTTGATAAATGACCCTCAATGATTTTTTTGTTTTAGTTTAGGTATTAAGGAGTAAGTAAGAAATATAGAGTCATTAGCTGTCAGAATCAGTTTAAAATCTATAGTGTTAGAAACAGATATATGTATAAAATAATTAGAAATGACAAAAAAAAAATTACTTACCAATAATAGATTTACTTAGTCCCTTGATAGTAGCAGCATGTGCTGCAGTCATGGGCATATACAATGAAAGTCATTGCATAATGGCTTCTTATTAATCATGAAAGAAATCCAAATTTGTGATTTTAATTCAGAGATTGCAGATTATGTTAATTGTTACACTTAATGTTAGTCTGATTTCCTCTCGTTCATAACAGTGTTGTTATGACCGATGAGGAGATTGGGAGAGGTGTGGCGCTGGCTATCAAGGGGAATGATGAGGAGGCCAGTTTTTTTTTCTTTTTCTAATTATAATATACACATATCTATGCTACTTTTATTTTATTTTGTATAAGTAAAGTTTTTCAGTATTAAGTATTGTGTATTTCTGTTATACGAAAAAATGATGTGAAGAGTAATATGGAATTATAGACAATGGCGCTCCCACTAGCAATTTATTGAATAATAGAGAATTTGGGAGAGCTTAAAATATAGCTTTTAGTAATAGTTTATATAAAATATATAGCGCCACAAACAGATAATTGAAATATGGCTAAAAGTATGGAACAGTCTTACCATTCCGACGCCCACTGATAGGGATCAGCCTAGCGTGGTGGAAATAATACCGCGTCTGGGCCGAGGGTTGGATGTGGTCGTAGGTAAATTCAGGTTGTAGACTGGTGCAGGGAACCGTTTTCCCTAATGCGCCCTGATGGGGGAAGGGGGCAAAGCTGCTGTTCACCTGCCTATCTACACAGAGTTCCTACCCCGCAAGGGGCGGCCCTGTCCGGATACCTTACCCTAGATAAGGCGGGTATCCCTAATGTTGCCCTATAGGATGGTTCCCAACGTGTCACGTTTCAGGTGATAAATCATCAGGGGAAGAAATCCAAGAAATGTGCAAAAAATAATCCTACAAGGAAAAATATATTCAACATGAGGATCTGGAAAAAAGAAAAGAAAGGGTTCACATATATTGGGAAAAGAAGAATGATACAGGGACATACCTTAGATCAGTGGATCAATAGGATGGAAGAACAGGACATTGATGGTCCTAAGGAGAAGAGGACCCCGCAAATTCATCAAAGAGGGGCGCCTCTGGGGCAGCTGATCTGATGTTGTCAGCTGCACACCGTTTGCCATGAGGATGCTGTATTTATGCAGCAGAACGCGCGCCCTTTGTCTATCGACCGCACCTGGGGGCGGAATGGTCCGGTCACATGATCGGAACGCCACACCCCTCGGCAGAAGCGGCCGTCCTGTGGACCGCACCGCACCAGGCCGTGGAGCGCAGCGCAACGTCCGGTCACGTGCGGCGGCCGGGAGAAGGGCTGGATGCAGCGCCTGCTGCTAGGCAACTGACCGACGCCAGGAGTGCTCAGACGTCCGAATCAGCTGCTGAAGAGCAAACATAATAGCCTGCGCTCTTATAAATATACATATAGCATTTCGTGCAGATTACAAGTTAAAGAGGCATGAGTGCTCCTATGACTACAAGCCATAAAGTTTGTGAATATGAGCATTTAATGACATTAGTCAGGGGAAGGGGAGGCGGGCGGGGGAGGGGGATGGGGGTGGGGGAGGATTAACAGTAGCTTTCAATATATACTTGGGGTGAGATGATATCCCTTACTGTGCCCCCTAATAGATCGGGGTGCATGATGTATGCAAATACAGGGACGGCTGGGACTATCGGTGGAAGGATGGTCCATTACAAAAAACAACCAAAATTTAGCTGCTCGTTAAGTCCTAAGGGAGCCATGGTCTTAAGGTCATATATCCATCTAGCTTCCCTCTGTAGGATTATTCTGTCCCAGTCTCCCCCTCTTGGTGGTGGATTCACTTTATCAATGGCCATAAATGAAAGACGGCCATGGCCATTGTGGGCATTCTGGACGTGTTTAGCCACTGGGGTATCTTTGAGTTTGGCCACATCACTAAGGTGTTCTCCTACTCGCCTACGGAATTCACGGATTGTCTTGGCGTGCACGCTGACCTGCATTCCCTGGATTTTGTGTGGCTGTCATGGCCCATGAACAGGTAGGAACTAGTGAAAGGGACCACTCAAATGGAGGCAACCTTGACGCGGTGAGTGGCTTATTACGCTTTGGCCAAAATGTACACTAATGTCTCATCCAGCATGGAGGCAGGGCAGAATGCTGGATATAGAGTGCGATCACATTTGTATTCTCCGTTTGTATATGTATTTCGCCATAGTGATCTGCACCTATATACAGGTTGTGCTGACTCAATTCCCAAAATTTTTTCTTTGTAGTATGTATTGGAGGCGTGGCGATCTCCTTTGAGTCATGCACACCTGACCAGTTAATCTGTCCTGGAGGCTGGTTTTAAAGTCAGTATAAAACTGAGTCTGCTTATATAGAACCTACCAGTGGCTATTTGGCTCCAGGAGAAGTATATGGTGGGCTCAGCGTGCATGTTGGTACTTGCATCCCTGGATCCGATGAAAGCTGTAATGGCACCGGACGGGGTTAAAAGCAGAGTGTGCTTGGCGTGCACGCTGACCTGCATTCCCTGGATTTTGTGTGGCTGTCATGGCCCATGAACAGGTAGGAACTAGTGATAGGGACCACTCAAATGGAGGCAACCTTGACGCGGTGAGTGGCTTATTACGCTTTGGCCAAAATGTACACTAATGTCTCATCCAGCATTGAGCCAGGGCAGAATGCTGGATATAGAGTGCGATCACATTTGTATTCTCCGTTTGTATATGTATTTCGCCATAGTGATCTGCACCTATATACAGGTTGTGCTGACTCAATTCCCAAATTTTTTTCTTCATATACAATGAAAGTCATTGCATAATGGCTTCTTATTAATCATAAAAGAAATCCAAATTTGTGATTTTAATTCAGAGATTGCAGATTATGTTAATTGTTACACTTAATGTTAGTCTGATTTCCTCTCGTTCATAACAGTGTTGTTATGACCGATGAGGAGATTGGGAGAGGTGTGGCGCTGGCTATCAAGGGGAATGATGAGGAGGCCAGTTTTTTTTCTTTTTCTAATTATAATATACACATATCTATGCTACTTTTATTTTATTTTGTATAAGTAAAGTTTTTCAGTATTAAGTATTGTGTATTTCTGTTATATAAAAAATTTTAGAGCCATAGAGTCTAAGAAGTAGGAGTATGAGATTGGAAGCTTAGAAGGTAGTGGAAGAGACAAGGGGTTAAGGAGGAGAGGAAGTAATAGGTGAATGAGAGAAGAGGAGTTGAAGACTGAGTAGGAGAATGAAGAGGGAGGTAATTGAGGCTGAGGTGAAGGATGAGAAAAGAGGATTTAGAAACTAAGAAGGGGTAGGAGGTATACAAAGTAGAATAAGAGAGGACAGTATTCAATGTTTATTAGTTTTAGAACTCATTGGTGGTCATTTATCAACAGTGGTGTTTTCATACACCAATGTTGATCTTGTTTTAAGGACATTACATCAAAGTTGGATCAGCCTGTAGTGTGTTTATCCATTTTAATTTTGAGTGTGACTCCAAATCCAGACCTCCATGGGTTGAAAAATTTGATTTCCATTTTTTAATTTTTGTGTGATTTTGTTGCCAGCACATACAACTATTTAAAGAACAAAGTATTTCAGAAGAATATTTAATTAATTCAGATCTAGGATGTGTTATTTTTGAGTTCCCTTTATTTTTTTGAGCAGTGTATTATTACACTCCAGAAATACATTCAGGCCCCTCTTGAACTCTTTTAGTGAATTCACCATCACAGTTCGATAGTCTCACTGCTTTTACCGTAAAGAATCCTCTTCTATGTTTGTGAACAAACCTTCTTTCCAATAGATGCAGAGGATGTCCTCCACCTTCTTGGTTTTCACCTCACACGCTTAGTTTCTTTGCCTCTGACTTCTGAATTGTTATCTGACATGAATTCCTGGTATTAACCATTTTCTGGTATTGTACTACACTTTGGTAACATTACTCTGTAGTTTTTGATCTTGGCTTGCTTTGCTCTGTTTTGGTATGCTGTCTCTGCCTGTGTTGTCTACCTTAGGCTCTGTCTCGATATATTTTATTTCCTTTTAAGGAAAAGCATAGAATGTGTGGCTCTGCAGAGGAGTTGGTGACACCGCCACGACTTGCAGGCAGGCCTGCTGCCACCTCCTCTACTCCTCCTACTCCATCCTCTTCCATAACCTCCTCGGCTGAGTCCTCTTCTGCTGCTGCGTCTTGCTCCACATCAACGGCACCCCCCCCAGCTCCACAGGGGCTATTCCACATCCCGGATACTGCAGTGTCACGCCGTCTTGGGGTTGACTTGCCTGAAAGCAGAGAGTCACACCGGACCAGCACTCCTGTCCGCCCTGAACGCACAGGTGGATCAGTGGCTGACTTCGCACCAACTGGAGATTGGCAAAGTGGTGTGTGACAACGGAAGCAATTTGTTGGCGGCATTGAATTTGGGCAAGTTGACACATGTGCCATGCATGGCACATGTGTGTAATCTGATCGTACAACCCTTTGTGCATAAGTACCCAGGCTTACAGGACGTCCTGAAGCAGGCCAGGAAGGTGTGTGGCAATTTCAGGCATTCCTACACGGCCATGGCACACTTTTCAGATATCCAGCGGCGAAACAACATGCCAGTGAGGCGCTTGATTTGCGACAGCCCGACACGTCCGAATTCAACACTCCTAATGTTCGACCGCCTGCTCCAATAAGAAAAAGCCGTCAACGAGTATTTGTATGACCGGGGTGCTAGGACAGCCTCTGCGGAGCTGGGAATTTTTTTGCCACGTTACTGGACGCTTATGCGCAATGCCTGTAGGCTCATGCGTCCTTTTGAGGAGGTGACAAACCTAGTCAGTCGCACCGAAGGCACCATCAGCAACATCATACCATTTGTTTTCTTCCTGGAGTGTGCCCTGCGAAGAGTGCTGGATCAGGCCGTAGATGAGCGTGAAGAGGAAGAGTTGTGGTCACCATCACCACCAGAAACAGCCTTATCAGCATCGCTTGCTGGACCTGCGGCAACGGTGGAAGAGGATTGTGAGGACGAGGAGTCAGAGGAGGAATGTGGCTTTGAGGAGGAGGAGGAGGAAGATCAACCACAACAGGCATCCCAGGGTGCTAGTTGTCACCTATCTGGTACCCGTGGTGTTTTACGTGGCTGGGGGGAAGAACATACCTTCAGTGAGATCACTGAGGACGAGGAACGGGACATGAGTAGCTCGGCATCCAACCTTGTGCAAATGGGGTCTTTCATGCTGTCGTGCCTGTTGAGGGAGCCTCGTATAAAAAGGCTGAAGGAGAACGACATGTACTGGGTGGCCACGCTACTAGAACCCCGGTATAAGCAGAAAGTGCCTGAAATGTTTCCGAATTACCGCAAGTCAGAAAGGATGCAGCAGTTCCAAAATAAATGTAAAAGTATGCTTTACACAGCGTATAAGGGTGATGTCACAGCACAATGGGAATCTAACAGGGGAAGAGCTGAAAGTAATCCTCCTCCTCCCACGACCACGCCGGCAAGGACAGGATGCTTTACAGACATGTTGTTGATGGAGGACATGCAGAGCTTTTTAAGTCCTACGCATCACCACAGCCCTTCGGGGTCCACCCTCAGAGAACAACTCGACCGACAGGTAGCAGACTACCTCGCCTTAACTGCAGATATTGACACTCTGAGGAGCGATGAACCCCTTGACTACTGGGTGTGCAGGCTTGACCTGTGGCCTGAGCTATCCCAATTTGCGATAGAACTTCTGGCCTGCCCCGCTTCAAGTGTCCTGTCAGAAAGGACCTTCAGTGCCTCAGGAGGTATTGTCACTGAGAAGAGAAGTCGCCTAGGTCAAAAAAGTCTAGATTACCTTACCTTTATTAAGATGAATGAGGGATGGATCCCGAAGGGACTGACAGTGGGCGATACATTCGACTAAAAAAGGCCTGATGAGATGAGCTGCCTTGGGCTAAAAATGGTCCACACGCTGCTGTATTTTATCTCTGAATGCCGGATGACTTGCGTGACTTATCCGCCACCAACTAGGGTTCAAGCCGCAATGTTTTAGGGCACTTTCTGCCTGGGAAACAAACGTCAATTTTTCTGGCCGCTGCTACAGCAGCGGCTGCAATAATACCAAATTTTTCAGGCATGTGTACATACCTAATTTTTCTGGCCTCTGGTGCTGCACTGTGGCTTCAAAAACCAAACAAAAAAAAAGGCACATACATGTGTCAATTCTCCTTCGTGATCGTTACCTTGTTGTGGTGAAGGGGCTTGCGTATCACAATGAAGCGACCACCTCTATGAGTGTGTTGGCAATGGCAATGTTGGCACACCCCAGATGATAAGGTCGTTGCTTCATTGTGAACAGACCAAAAGCGATCGGCTGGATAATTTTGCATAGAAAAAACATTAATTTTCTTTGTGATCATCTAAAGTGATCATTAAAGCCTACTAGGCTAACAATGGGCCCACACTGCAGAATCATTGTTTTCTGGGTCACTTAACTGTCACTGAACTACCTCAGCTTTGAAAAACCCCCATCGCCTGCAATCTCCCAAACGTGCGCACGAGCACAGTCATAACTACACCAAAATTGACGCATAGAGGTATAAAATTTATGTCATGAGTGTGTTAACTATTGACAACTCTTTGCGGTTGTCTAAAATCTATTCCATACACGTCCCTTGATAGGGGACGTAACAGGGATTAAACTGATAGGAATAGTACTACTTAACACACCACTCATATCTGGTGGCACATTAGATTGCACGCGCAGTGCCCCAAAATTGAAGTAGGAGGACCGACCAAGCATCTTTTTCCATCTCCCGGTTCCTAAAATCTATTCCATATAGACGTCCCCTGATAGGGGACGTAACAGGGATTAAACTGATAGGAATAGTACTACTTAACACACCTTATAATAACGCAGAAGGAGGCAACGCAGAGAGAGGAGTCTGAAGAAGAGGAGTCAGAGGAGGAAGGTGGCTTTGAGGAGGTGGAAGACCAAACACAGCAGGCGTCCCAGGGGGCTTGTTGTCACCTTTCGGGGACCCTTGGTGTTGTACGTGGCTGGGTGGAGGAAGAGACCTTTAATGACATCAGTGAGGACAAGGAACGGGACATGGCTAGCTTGGTATCCAACCTTGTGCAAATGGGGAGTTTGCGGTTGTGCAAATGGACTGTTTGCGGTTGTTTGCGGTGCGTTAAACAGAGAGTTTTGGTCTGTCACTGTGAAGCAGGCGTAACCGTTACACTACCTGATCGATACAACATCATACCTGATGTTTTAAAGCACGTTATTCCAAACAATTTAGGAATGTTAGGTGATTTATGCCCTTTATGGATTAAAACCCGACTCTGCGTCAACTACGTAATTTTCCATGGGAGTTTTGCCATGGATCCCCCTCCGGCATGCCACAGTCCCCTTGAAACAACTTTTCCATCGCTATTGTGGCCAGAAAGAGTCCCTGTGGGTTTTAAAATTCGCCTGCCCATTGAAGTCAATGGTGGTTCGCCTGTTCGTGAACAGTTGCGAAAATTCGTGTTCGCCGTTCGCAAAAGGAAAATTTTATGTTTGCGACATCTCTAGTTCCAACCACTATGTCTTTGTGAGATGCAGAAAAGGTGAGATGATGGTTTCTACATAAGTGGTTCCCACCATGAATCATGGAGAAGCAGGTGCGATGGTGTTGGGGTGATTTGCAGATAACACTGTTGGTGATTTATTTCAAATGTCAAGGAACACTTAACCAGCATGGCTACCATAGCATTCCGAAGCAACATGCCACACCATCTCATTTGTATGTAGTAGGACCATCATTTATATATCAACAGGACAATGACCCAAACACACCTCCAGGCTATGTAAGGGCTACTTGACCAAGAAGGATAGTGATAGAGTGCTGCGTCACATGACATAGTCCAAATGAGATGTCTTGGGATGAGTTGGAATGCAAAGTGAAGGAAAAGAAGACAAGTGCTCAGCGCTTCTGGGAACTACTTCAAGGCTCTTGGAAAACTATTCCAGGTGACTACCTCATGAAGCTGACAGAAAGAATGCCAGGAGTGTGCAAAGCTGCCATCAAAACAAAACAAAACAAAGGACACCAATTTGAAGAATCTAAAGTATAAAACATATTCTGGTTTGTTTAACCCATTCTACCCCGGGCCAGTTTTCGTTTTTCTGCCCAGGCCATTTTTTGCAAATCTGACAGTATCACTTTATGTGGTAATAGCTTTGGAACACTTTTACTTATCCAAGCCATTCTGAGACTGTTTTCTCGGGACACATTGTACTTCATGATAGTCATAAATTTGAGTCAATAGATTTCACTTTTATTTGCAAAAAAATCCCAAATTTACTAAAAAAATTGAAAAATTCCCAAATTTTATAATAGATAGTGATACTTCATATAATAGTTATTACTTTACATTTCCCATATGTCTACTTCATGTTTGGATCATTTTAAAAATTGAATTTTTTTGGGGGGGGGGACGTTAGAAGGCTTAGAAGTTTGGAAGCGAAATTTCCAAAACCTACTTTTTAAGGACCAGTTCAGGTCTGAAGTCACTTTGTGAGGCTTGCATAATAGAAACCACCCAAAAATGACCCCATTTTATAAACTACACCCCTCAAGGTATTTAAAACTGATTTTACAAACTGTGTTAACCCTTTAGGTGTTCCACAAGAATTAATGGAAAATGGAGATGAAATTTCAGAATCACTTTTTTGGCAGATTTTACATTTTAATCCATTTTTTCCAGTAGCAAAGCTGAGAGTTATAGTTTTTTAAAAATTTTTGGGCGATTGTCTTAGGTAGGTGCTCATTTTTTGCGGGATGATGTGACGGTTTTATTGATACCATTTTGTGGGACATACGCCTTTTTGATCGCTTGGTGTTGCACGTTTTGTGATGTAAGGTGACAAAAATAGCTTTTTTTTGCACCGTTCTTATAAAAGATTTTATGGTATTTATCGGACAGGGTGGATCATGTGATATATTTATAGAGCTAGTCATTACGGACGCAGCAATACCTAATATGTGTGTTGTTTTTTTTCTGTTTATTATTATACAATAAGGGGAAAGGGGCGTTTTTTTTTTCCTTTTTTAATTTTATTACTTTATTAATTTTATTAAAAGCACTTTTTTTTCTTTACTTTATTTCTGAATGCTCACTTTTGGGGGTCTGATCCCCTCTGCAATGCATTACAATACATCTGTATTGTAATGCATTGCCTGTTCGTGTACTACAGTGAGTAGTACACAAACAGGTTGCCTGGGAGACCCAGCCTGGGGCTATATATCCTGGGCATCCATAGAAGTCAGGTCCCGATGCCGTGCAAGGCATTGAGCAGCCTCTGCATGGCATCGGGTTGCCTTCTGACACATCGAGTACCCGCCACAGCAGCGCGGGTATTCGATGCACTCCCTCACCTGACACAAACCACGACGTAGAAGAGGTTAATCTGCCGGCATCGGCTTTTACAGCGATGCCGGCGGATACAGCAGGGGCCCGGCTACCAGGAAGTGCCGGGCCCCTGCAGTGATCGCGCGCGCGCACCGCTCCGGTGCCTGCCCGATCACCATGACGTACTATTACGTCAAATTGCGGGAACACAGTGTCTTCCATGATGTAATAGAACGTCATGTGTCGGAAAGGAGTTAACGCTTTTTTGTTCTTCAATAGAATCTAAAATGTAAAAAAAAAACAAAAAAAAAACGTGGAATAAAAAGGTGTGTCCAAACTTTTGACTGGTACTTTGTCTATGTAGAAGATGTATCTCTGTGGTGAGTTTTATCTCTCTGCTTAAAGAATATATATATATTTTTTTTTTATATTGGGGGACTTTTACTAAGCATGTTGCACCAAAATTATGGCGTAAAATACACAAAAAAGAATGGCATTTTGATTTGCGCCAAATATATCAACTGTTTTCTCCAGAATTTTGGCCAGGCGAAGTCAGTCTGATTTATCATTTTCTATGCCTTTTTCAGGCATACAAAATGTTCTAAATCTACACCAGCAAGGAAGCTGGCCAGGGGCGTAGCTATAGAGGAAGCATGGGAACCAGATCCACAAGGGGCCCCTCAGGAGGAAGTCTAAAAGATTTGTCAGGGCCCCCTCAACAGTATTATGCAATGACATTATATACAGTGGCACTGTAGGAAACGGACGCAGTGCTACCGGGCCTTGTCTGAGAGTGCAACCCCCAACTCACATGCAACCCCCACTCCTGTGGCTAGTTAAGATTGCAAAGAAGTTTCTGGGGGTGGGGGGCGTTCAAACATTTGTCGTGGGGCACAGTCAATTGTAGTTATGTCACTGGTTGCGTGACTTATGTTGCCGTGTACAGTAGATCTTCCCCTATACTATCTGAACACATATGTAAATATGTATTTACTGTTTTATAGGCAGTGTCCAAAATTTGCTAAGTTTTTGGAAATTGGCACATTTGGGCATTCTCTGAAGTGATTTTACAAAGTAATCAGCCACAATGAAGAAATGTTAGCTAATTGTCTGTAGTCTGTATCGTATTACATTCAATATGGCTGCTGTCATGTTGAGACTGCTTGTGATGTCAACATTAGAATCCTAGCAGAGGACTCACCTACTTGTGATGTCATAATGTGGTATATATTGAGATGACGCACTGACCCCAGCCTCAGTCTCTTGGGCTGGCTCTCACCATTAGGGGTCGTCTGAAGAGAAGCACAGGACCAGATCGGGTAAGTTTGGCAGTTTTTTTTCTCCTCCCGTTTGGGAATTGTTTTGCTGATCTTTATTTTATTTCTCTTCCATACAACCTGAGAGCTGTGTGTGACTTTCTCCGACCTCCGAAAATCTACCTGAGGTGCGACACTCAACCTACTTCAATGGAAGAATAAGGAGGAGCCTCTACCTCCCTTCAAGGACCAGAGCCACAGAAATCCAAGACCATTTTATAATAAATAAAGGTTTTTGTGTGTGCCTATTAAAAAAATATGATTATTGTGTTTTTTATTTTTAAATACTAAATTATGCCATTTTTACTGCGCCTCTGTCTATAGGTATCCTAGGGGTGTGTTAAATGGGTGCAGGGCTGAACCCTTGAAGGATGGGTAACCAATAAACTCCAGAGAGGAAATTTATTAAAGGGATGTTGCCATCAGGGGCATTTATGGTGTACTGCTAGGATATGGATCCATGGATTTCTGTGCGACTGTCGTGTCACAGCATGTCGCAGTGCGACACCATTGGCTATCAAAGAATGTCATGCGTCATTGGTGAGACACATGTCACAATGTAGTTGTACCCTTTTTGTTGCGCAACTCATTGTTGCATTACACATGTCGCCGTGTAGATCTTCCCCTATACTATGTGATCAAATATGTAAATACTGCATTTCCTGTTTTATAGGCGGTGTCCAAAACTTGCAAAGTTTTTGCAAATCAGTGCATTTCGTAATTCTCTGAAGTGATTTAACAAAGTAATCAGCCACAAGGAAGAAGTGTTAACTCATTATCTGTAGTCTGTATCTTATTACATTCAATATGGCCACTGTCATCACACTTGTGATGTCATCATTAGAATCCTGGCAGATGACTCTTCTACTTGTGATGTCATAATGGGGTATAAAGTGAGGTGACTCACTGAACCAAGCCTCAGTGTCCTGGCCCGGCTCTAACAATTAGGGGTCGTCTGACGAGCAGCACAGGACCAGATCGGGTAAGTTTGGCCACTTTTCTCTTGTTTGGGAATTGTTTTGCTGATCTTTATTTTCTTTCTCTTCCATACAATGTGAGAGCAGAATCTGCCTGAGGTCCGACACTCAACCTACTCCAATGGAAAAATCCCAGGCGAAAGTGAAGAAGGATCCTCCACCTCCCTTCAAGGGCCAGAGCCACAGAAATCCACGACTATTTTTATAACAAATAAAGTTTTTTGTGTGTGTTTCTTTAAAAAATATGATTTTTTTTTTTTCTTAAATACTGTACTAAATTGTGCCATCTGTCCTGCGCCCGTTTTCTAAAAGTATCCTAAGGGTTACTTGAATGGGTACAGGGCTGAACCATTGAAGGATGTGTAACCAATAAACTCCAAAAAGGAAATTTATTAAAGGGATGTTGCCATCAGGGACATTTATGGTGTACTGCTAGGATATGGATCCATGGATTTCAGCGCAGTGCAACACCATTGACTATCATTACAAAAAATGTCATGCGTCAACACATGTCGCATGTAGTTGTACCCTTTTTGTTGCACGCAGAGGCGTACCTATAGGGGAAGCAGAGGTTTTGTGGCCCAGACCCACAAGGGGCCCCCTCAGGAGGAATACCAAAAGATTTTACTGTCAGGTTCCCCTCAAAAGTATTACACAATGACAGGAGTGGGGTTTGCACGTGAGTTGGGGGGGCCCATTCAAAAATTTGCTGTGGGGCCCAGTCAATTGTAGTTATGCCACTGAAGCTGGTGGTGGATGCACCAAAGTTATGTAGAGGCCATCTAAAATGCCGTCTTAATAAATGAACCCCACAAAGTTTTTGGGTTTAAAAAATTAAACGAAACAAATCCCAAATGATACTCTGCACTGAAGCCCAAATCTATATTATTTAACATTGAACTCTTTCCACTACCCCAATATGTCTTGTGAAGCTGTGGTGTTGGTCTTAGCCAGTCAGTTTAATTCCTCCCAAATGTGCTTTTAGGCTACTTTATCAGTGTCCAGCAGATTGTTCCGGCAGGGCAACACCTGCTGGACCCGTACTAACGCTTGCATACTTGTGGCGTCGGAAGTCCGCTCCGGCCCCATTCACTATGATGGGGAAAGCCGGAGATCCGGCCGAAGCACAGCAAACATGCTTGCCATTCTACTGTCCCCATCATAGTGAATGGTGCCGGAGCAGACTTCCGGCAGCACACATGGACTAGCGTTAGTACAGATTCGGCAGGCTGTTCCCCTGCCGGACACTGCTAACGCTAATGTGAAAGTAGCCTTAAACTGGTTGCCTGACTACATATGGGAGTAGTCTAGGGTGTAGTCTTAACTAATGAACTGAGCATTACTAACCTAAAAGGTCCAGCCTGCTGCTCTGGTTCTCCTGGGTGGGCTCTGCTTACCCAGGTGCAGTGTTCAAATCATGTGAACAACACAGAACTGGTCTCAGCAATGATGCTTTGCATCTTCTTTTTTCACAGGCAATGTACTAAAAGAAGCTCTGTAACTGACAAAGGGATATGAGCCCTCATACATTGCTCTAATGCCTGACTAGACAGATCAATCTTGCAAGGAGATATTATGAGGAATCTGTGCAGTTAGTGACCACACCCCAGCCTCACAATCACCCTCTGTGGCAATACTCGGTCATTTTTGCACCCTACTGCTGACTTACTTTCCTGCTCCTTGTTTGGTTTGTCATTCATTATTGATGACCTGCTTCTAAAAAATTTTTTTTTGTTATAGAGCGCATTTACATGTGTTATGTCAATTTTTGGGTTAATAAAATCTATGACCAACCTGTGCTCATAAAACAAATATTAATGTGTTCATTTTTTGGGGTTAGTGAGTTACTCTCCTAGGTCTTGTGCCCATTCTCTTGTTGTGCCAAATCAAGGGAACAGGACCTTGCACATTTAGCCATCTATTTCCCATTGCTTATACAATGCCAACATATTCTACAGCATTGTACAGAAATGGTCACCACTCACTACCCCTAATGGGGCGTTCCTCTCTAATGCACTATAGGACAAATAATTCTATGGGATGCCAGTTAACCTATTAGTCTGGTGATCTTCTTTGCCTCAACTCCTGTCATGTACTCATTTGTCCGCACTTCAGCGGAGAATCCAGCCGCTCTGCCGCAGCTATGGTAATTAGACCTGCTGACAGTGGGGCTGGTTGGCCTATCAGGGAGCAGAGATGATGGATTAATCAGGCCCGATGCAGGCGTCACATGCTGATAACATAGTTTATAAGGCTAAAAAAAAGACATCCGTCCATCCAGTTCAGTCTATTATCCTGCAAGTTGATCCAGAGGAAGGCAAAAAAAAACAACTTTGAGATAGAAGCCAATTTTCCTCACTTTAGTGGAAAAAATTCCTTCCCGACTCCAATCAGAATAACCCCCTGGATCAACGACCCATCTCTAGTAGCTATAGCCTGTAATTGTCACGGCTGAGGATGGGGAAAATCCTCAGCCGTGCGATGACAGAAGATGTAAGGCGGCTCGGCCAGGACAACAGGATTAGGGAGCAGGTCACCTCCTAACACATCCCTAACCTGACCCTAACTCCTAGCTGCATGGGCCGACCTGGAAGGTAGGAGGGCCCATGCTCAGGAACCTCGGATCCCTAACTCACCCTCCGACCGGTCCCTGAACTAGGAGTCAGGGTAAGACGGCCTGTTCCTTCTGGACACGGAGGAACAGGGGTCTCACTGGCCAAGCTGCAAGGAATGGGGGAACACATACAACATACAGATATGACAGGCGAACTAAACAAGTTCCACACGTACCTGTCACAGCCACGCTGACTGGAACCCATGCATGCACTACTCATGTCCACAGAACACAAAGGGACCTAGCACACATAACACACAGGTAACCAGGACATCCATAGTTGCACTAAACAGGAAACAAAGGGAAACATCAACTGAACATCATGCAAACATAACTTATACTTCACAGATAAACCTATGACCACAAGGTTGGCCCCCACTGGCAGATGATATACACAGGAGGCTGCTCTAGCTACACATGGCTGAAACAACCCACTGAGACATGCCAAACACTGAGGCTTTATAGGCCTAAGAGGCCACACCCACACAGACACACCCAGTGTCTCACACACACAGAAAGGGAGTTAACCCTTCCAACACCAGGGAAGGGAAAACACCACTTAAAGGGGAAGTGTCCAAACCAAGATCACACTGTGGCTGTTGCCGCTGGCATCGACATGGGTGGCAATCATGTCCTGGGAGTCAGCCCGAAGGCCGGGACACTGCCACCACATGCACACATCCAACCAAACGTTGCCACGGGCAGCCACAGTGAAGGGAAGAGTCCTAGTGCACACACAAAACGCAGTGCACAACAGACAAACAAACACAACACCCAACATGAAGGTTGTTAGGTGCAACCGCATGCAATGCAGCAAGCTGCCCAGCACCGCTCAGGCTGCTCTGCTGAAACCAACACCATACAACTAGTTGCCCGCGGCAGCCACAGGTGAGGCCACAAACCAGCGGCCCTCAGCTGTGATTGAAGACCAAAACCAAACCGCAGGCAACCGCATGCGGTTGAGGAGTCACGGCCATAGCCGTGGCCGTCACAGTAATACACTGCTCAAAAAAATCAAGGGAACACTTAAACAACACAATGTAACTTTAAGTCAATCACACTTCTGTGAAATCAAACTGTCCACTTAGGAAGCAACACTGAGTGACAATCAATTTCACATGCTGTTGTGCAAATGGGATAGACAACAGGTGGAAATTAAAGGCAATTAGCAAGACACCCCCAATAAAGGAGTGGTTCTGCAGGTGGTGACCACAGACCACTTCTAAGTTCCTATGCTTCCTGGCTGATGTTTTGGTCACTTTTGAATGCTGGAGGTGCTTTCACTCTAGTGGTAGCATGAGACGGAGTCTACAACCCACACAAGTGGCTCAGGTAGTGCAGCTTATCCAGGATGGCACATCAATGAAAGCTGTGGCAAGAAGGTTTGCTGTGTCTGTCAGCGTAGTGTCCAGAGCATGGAGGCGCTACCAGGAGACAGGCCAGTACATCAGGAGACGTGGAGGAGGCCGTAGGAGGGCAACAACCCAGCAGCAGGACCGCTACCTCCGCCTTTGTGCAAGGAGGAGCACTGCCAGAGCCCTGCAAAATTACCTCCAGCAGGCCACAAATGTGCATGTGTCTGCTCAAACGGTCAGAAACAGACTCCATGAGGGTGATATGAGGGCCCGATGTCCACAGGTGGGGGTTGTGCTTACAGCCCAACACCGTGCAGGATGTTTGGCATTTGCCAGAGAACACCAAGATTGGCAAATTCGCCACTGGCGCAACACTGCAACATCCTCCAGCATGACCGGTTTGGCATTGGGTCAGTAATGGTGTGGGGTGGCATTTCTGAAGGGCCGCACAGCCCTCCATGTGCTCGCCAGAGGTAGCCTGACTGCCATTAGGTACCAAGATGAGATCCTCAGACCCCTTGTGAGACCATATGCTGGTGCGGTTGGCCCTGGGTTCCTCCTAATGCAAGACAATGCTAGCCCTCATGTGGCTGGAGTGTGTCAGCAGTTCCTGCAAGACGAAGGCATTGATGCTATGGACTGGCCCGCCCGTTCCCCAGACCTGAATCCGATTGAGCACATCTGGGACATCATGTCTCGCTCTATCCACCAACGTCATGTTGCACCACAGACTGTCCAGGAGTTGGCAGATGCTTTAGTCCAGGTCTGGGAGGAGATCCCTTTAGGAGACTTGTTTTAAGGACATTACATCAAAGTTGGATCAGCCTGTAATGTGTTTTTCCACTTTAATTTTGAGTGTGACTCCAAATCCAGACCTCCATGGGTTGAAAATTTTGATTTCCATTTTTTTATTTTTGTGTGATTTTGTTGTCAGCACATTCAACTACCGTATTTAAAGAACAAAGTATTTCAGAAGAATATTTAATTAATTCAGATCTAGGATGTGTTATTTTTGTGTTCCCTTTATTTTTTTGAGCAGTGTATTATTACACTCCAGAAATACATTCAGGCCCCTCTTGAACTCTTTTAGTGAATTCAACATCACAGTTCGATAGTCTCACTGCTTTTACCGTAAAGAATCCTCTTCTATGTTTGTGAACAAACCTTCTTTCCTCTAGATGCAGAGGATGTCCTCCACCTTCTCGGTTCTCACCTCACACACTTAGTTTCTTTGCCTCTGACTTCTGAATTGTTATCTGACATGAATTCCTGGTATTAACCATTTTCTGGTATTGTACTACGCTTTGGTAACATTACTCTGTAGTTTTTGATCTTGGCTTGCTTTGCTCTGTTTTGGTATGCTGTCTCTGCCTGTGTTGTCTACCTTAGGCTCTGTCTCGATATATGTTTTATTTCCTTTTAAGTCCACTACATTTAGCTAGATCAGGGACCGTAGACAAGGGGGACTGCCATTTAGGGCGGTTCGTCCAAGTAGGTAGGGACAATGGTGTGGTTAGACACTAGGGGTGCCCTACCCTTCATGACATGCACGACCAAAGATCTCTGTAGCAGTGCAGCCGTTGTACTGAAAGGGTCGCAGAATGTCACAAATTGAATATAAATTGGATGACAACCCAAGTTTTAAGTTATAACAGTGGACATACTGGTTGTCGCCCAAGTCTCCCAGAAACAAATGAAACACCAGAAAAAACTATTTAGCAACTTGGCAGAACAGAGGCACTAAGCAAAAATATTGTATATAATATTGTCATTTTTAGCTACTCTGGCCAATGTAAAGTGCCCACACACCGTGTACAAATTAAAGATGACACAGAAAACACAGAGATGCAGCTTTGGAGTAATGTACACAATTTAGTCAGCGGGAAAGGAAGGCAGAGACATGTTAAGGTATAAGGTATGTGAGACAATGAGAGACTGAGAGACAATGTGAATAAAGAACAGCCTCCCACCCAATTGTCAATGGTAGCAACCCAATGTGTCTAACTGCATCAGGAAGACCATGTAATGACCGGCGTCACGCAAAGGGAGGGAAATGGGAAGGCCCTGTCCAAGGGAGAGGGAAAGATGGTGACCCCTGACTCACCTTGCGGCTGGCACCTGACTGCCCTGACGTCCCTAGACGGGTTCCTCACCCGTACGCCGATCACATGCCTAAACCCTAGCTTTCCCTAAGATGAGCCCTATGTAGTGAACGGGGCGGTGGGATCACTAGTCCGCACCACTGACACTAAGAGGAAAACACCAAGGAGAGGACAGACAATACAGACAAACATATAATCCCAGGTGGGCGACAACAGCAGACCACCAAGGCCCAACAGGGATCCGGAGAGTAACGTTCTGGAACAACAACCAGGGAACACAGCTACACAGGTCCAGTGGGTCAGTATAGAAGTCCAGGCAGGAAGCTCTATATCTGGCAACCAGAGAAGTGAGAGATGGGAATATAAGGAGTTTGGGATTGCTGGACAAGAAACAGCTGAGGAGGAGAAGCTACGGATCCCTGAGTGAGCCAAAAAAGATTGCAAGGCAAACCCAGAAAGCTACCATTAATAAACAGCACTGTCTTTAGACATAGAGCGCGCAGCCACCCGCTGCAACTTCCTGACCCCGGGTATAACGGAGTCAGGCGTGGCTCTTGACACCCTCGTGACAGTACCCCCCTCTCTACGAGGGGCCTCCGGACACTCAGGACTAGGTCTCTCAGGATGAGAGGCATGAAAAGCCCGAACTAACCTGTCGACGTTTACCTCAGACGCTGGAACCCACATTCTTTCCTCAGGACCGTAACCCCTCCAATGCACCAGATATTGAAGAGAGCGGCGGACCCGACGAGAATCAACAATTTTGGATATTTGAAACTCTAGATTACCATCCACAACAACAGGAGGAGGTGGCAGCTGTAAAGGTTCTAGAGGTGGAACATACTTGAGTAACGACTTATGGAAGACGTTATGGATTTTAAAAGTCTGAGGTAGCTCCAGGCGAAAAGCCACGGGGTTAATGATGGCTACTATTTTGTAAGGGCCAATGAACCTAGGACCCAGTTTCCAAGAGGGAACCTTTAATTTAATATTCCTAGTAGACAACCACACATAGTCATTCACTCCTAGGTCCGGACCTGGCGACCGTCTCTTATCAGCCATGCATTTATATTTAGGTTACACATACAGCTCTGCTACACAGTACACAGCTCTGCTACACGCAGGTTACACATACAGCTCTGCTACATGCAGGTTACACATACAGCTCTGCTACACAGTACACAGCTCTGCTACATGCAGGGTACACATACAGCTCTGCTACATGCAGGTTACACATACAGCTTTGCTACACAGTACACAGCTCTGCTACATGCAAGTTACACATATATCTCTGCTACACAGTACACAGCAGTGCTACATGCAGGTTAAACATACAGCTCTGCTACACAGTACACAGCTCTGCTACATACAGGTTACACATACAGCTCTGCTACATGCAGGTTACACATACAGCTCTGCTACACAGTACACAGCTCTGCTACATGCAGGGTACACATACAGCTCTGCTACATGCAGGTTACACATACAGCTTTGCTACACAGTACACAGCTCTGCTACATGCAGGTTACACATACAGCTCTGCTACACAGTACACAGCTCTGCTACATGCAGGTTACACATACAGTTCTGCTACATGCAGGTTACACATACAGCTCTGCTACACAGTACACAGCTCTGCTACATGCAGGTTACACATACAGCTCTGCTACACAGTACACAGCTCTGCTACATGCAGGTTACACATGCAGCTCTGCTACACAGTACACAGCTCTGCTACATGCAGGTTACACATACAGCTCTGCTACACATTACACAGCTCTGCTACATGCAAGTTACACATACAGCTCTGCTACACAGTACACAGCTCTGCTACATGCAAGTTACACATACAGCTCTGCTACACAATACACAGCACTGCTACATGCAGGTTACACATACAGCACTGCTACACAGTACACAGCACTGCTACATGCAGGTTACACATACAGCTCTGCTACACAGTACACAGCACTGCTACATGCAGGTTACACATACAGCTCTGCTACATGTGGGTTACACATACAGCTCTGCTACACAGTACACAGCACTGCTACATGCAGGTTATACATACAGCTCTGCTACACAGTACACAGCTCTGCTACATACAGGTTACACATACAGCTCTGCTACATGCAGGTTACACATACAGCTCTGCTACACAGTACACAGCTCTGCTACATGCAGGGTACACATACAGCTCTGCTACATGCAGGTTACACATACAGCTCTGCTACACAGTACACAGCTCTGCTACATGCAGGTTACACATACAGCTCTGCTACACAGTACACAGCTCTGCTACATGCAGGTTACACATACAGCTCTGCTACACAGTACACAGCTCTGCTACATGCAGGTTACACATACAGCTCTGCTACATGCAGGTTACACATACAGCTCTGCTACACAGTACACAGCTCTGCTACATGCAGGTTACACATACAGCTCTGCTACACAGTACACAGCTCTGCTACATGCAGGTTACACATACAGCTCTGCTACACAGTACACAGCTCTGCTACATGCAGGTTACACATACAGCTCTGCTACACATTACACAGCTCTGCTACATGCAAGTTACACATACAGCTCTACTACACAGTACACAGCTCTGCTACATGCAAGTTACACATGCAGCTCTGCTACACAATACACAGCACTGCTACATGCAGGTTACACATACAGCACTGCTACACAGTACACAGCACTGCTACATGCAGGTTACACATACAGCTCTGCTACACAGTACACAGCACTGCTACATGCAGGTTACACATACAGCTCTGCTACATGTGGGTTACACATACAGCACTGCTACACAGTATACAGCACTGCTACATGCAGGTTATACATACAGCTCTGCTACACAGTACACAGCTCTGCTACATGCAGGTTACACATACAGCTCTGCTACATGCAGGTTACACATGCAGCTCTGCTACATGCAGGTTACACATACAGCTCTGCTACACAGTACACAGCACTGCTATATGCAGGTTACACATACAGCTCTGCTACATGCAGGTTACACATACAGCGCTGCTACGCAGTACACAGCTCTGCTACATGCAGGTTACACATACAGCTCTGCTACACAGTACACAGCACTGCTATATGCAGGTTACACATACAGCTCTGCTACATGCAGGTTACACATACAACTCTGCTACACAGTACACAGCTCTGCTACATGCAGGTTACACATACAGCTCTGCTACACAGTACACAGCTCTGCTACACGCAGGGTACACATACAGATCTGCTACACAGTACACAGCACTGATACATGCAGGTTTCACATACAGCTTTGCTACATGCAGGTTACACATACAGCTCTGCTACACAGTACACAGCACTGCTACATGCAGGTTACACATACAGCTCTGCTACACAGTACACAGCACTGCTACATGCAGGTTACACATACAGCTCTGCTACATGTGGGTTACACATACAGCACTGCTACACAGTACACAGCACTGCTACATGCAGGTTATACATACAGCTCTGCTACACAGTACACAGCTCTGCTACATACAGGTTACACATACAGCTCTGCTACATGCAGGTTACACATACAGCTCTGCTACACAGTACACAGCTCTGCTACATGCATGTTACACATACAGCTCTGCTACACAGTACACAGCTCTGCTACATGCAGGTTACACATACAGCTCTGCTACATGCAGGTTACACATACAGCTCTGCTACACAGTACACAGCTCTGCTACATGCAGGTTACACATACAGCTCTGCTACACAGTACACAGCTCTGCTACATGCAGGTTACACATACAGCTCTGCTACACAGTACACAGCTCTGCTACATGCAGGTTACACATACAGCTCTGCTACACAGTACACAGCTCTGCTACATGCAGGTTACACATACAGCTCTGCTACACAGTACACCGCTCTGCTACATGCAGGTTACACATACAGCTCTGCTACACAGTACACAGCTCTGCTACATGCAGGTTACACATACAGCTCTGCTACACATTACACAGCTCTGCTACATGCAAGTTACACATACAGCTCTACTACACAGTACACAGCTCTGCTACATGCAAGTTACACATACAGCTCTGCTACACAATACACAGCACTGCTACATGCAGGTTACACATACAGCACTGCTACACAGTACACAGCACTGCTACATGCAGGTTACACATACAGCTCTGCTACACAGTACACAGCACTGCTACATGCAGGTTACACATACAGCTCTGCTACATGTGGGTTACACATACAGCACTGCTACACAGTATACAGCACTGCTACATGCAAGTTATACATACAGCTCTGCTACACAGTACACAGCTCTGCTACATGCAGGTTACACATACAGCTCTGCTACATGCAGGTTACACATGCAGCTCTGCTACATGCAGGTTACACATACAGCTCTGCTACATGCAGGTTACACATACAGCTCTGCTACACAGTACACAGCACTGCTATATGCAGGTTACACATACAGCTCTGCTACATGCAGGTTACACATACAGCGCTGCTACGCAGTACACAGCTCTGCTACATGCAGGTTACACATACAGCTCTGCTACACAGTACACAGCACTGCTATATGCAGGTTACACATACAGCTCTGCTACATGCAGGTTACACATACAACTCTGCTACACAGTACACAGCTCTGCTACATGCAGGTTACACATACAGCTCTGCTACATGCAGGTTACACATACAGCTCTGCTACACAGTACACAGCTCTGCTACACGCAGGGTACACATACAGATCTGCTACACAGTACACAGCACTGATACATGCAGGTTTCACATACAGCTTTGCTACATGCAGGTTACACATACAGCTCTGCTACACATTACACAGCTCTGCTACATGCAGGTTACACATACAGCTCTGCTACACAGTACACAGCTCTGCTACATGCAGGTTACACATACAGCTCTGCTACACAGTACACAGCACTGCTACATGCAGGTTACACATACAGCTCTGCTACATGTGGGTTACACATACAGCACTGCTACACAGTACACAGCACTGCTACATGCAGGTTATACATACAGCTCTGCTACATGCAGGTTACACATACAGCTCTGCTACGCAGTACACAGCTCTGCTACATGCAGGTTACACATACAGCTCTGCTACACAGTACTGCTATATGCAGGTTACACATACAGCTCTGCTACACAGTACACAGCTCTGCTACATGCAGGTTACACATACAGCTCTGCTACATGCAGGTTACACATACAGCCTGCTACACAGTACACAGCTCTGCTACACGCAGGGTACACATACAGATCTGCTACACAGTACACAGCACTGATACATGCAGGTTACACATACAGCTCTGCTACACAGTACACAGCTCTGCTACATGCAGGTTACACATACAGCTTTGCTACATGCAGGTTACACATACAGCTCTGCTACACATTACACAGCTCTGCTACATGCAAGTTACACATACAGCTCTGCTACACAGTACACAGCTCTGCTACATGCAAGTTACACATACAGCTCTGCTACACAATACACAGCACTGCTACATGCAGGTTACACATACAGCACTGCTACACAGTACACAGCACTGCTACATGCAGGTTACACATACAGCTCTGCTACACCGTACACAGCACTGCTACATGCAGGTTACACATACAGCTCTGCTACATGTAGGTTACATATACAGCACTGCTACACAGTACACAGCACTGCTACATGCAGGTTATACATACAGCTCTGCTACACAGTACACAGCTCTGCTACATGCAGGTTACACATGCAGCTCTGCTACATGCAGGTTACACATACAGCTCTGCTACATGCAGGTTACACATACAGCTCTGCTACATGCAGGTTACACAGCTCTGCTACATGCAGGTTACACATACAGCTCTGCTACACAGTACACAGCTCTGCTACATGCAGGTTACACATACAGCTCTGCTACACAGTACACAGCTCTGCTACATGCAAGTTACACATACAGCTCTGCTACACAGTACACAGCTCTGCTACATGCAAGTTACACATACAGCTCTGCTACACAGTACACAGCACTGCTACATGCAGGTTACACATACAGCTCTGCTACGCAGTACACAGCTCTGCTCCATGCAGGTTACACATACAGCTCTGCTACACAGTACACAGCACTGCTATATGCAGGTTACACATACAGCTCTGCTACATGCAGGTTACACATACAGCTCTGCTACACAGTTCACAGCACTGTTACATGCAAGTTATACATACAGCTCTGCTACACAGTACACAGCTCTGCTACGTGCAGGTTACACATACAGCTCTGCTACATGCAGGTTACACATACAGCTCTGCTACATGCAGGTTACACATACAGCTCTGCTACGTACAGGTTACACATACAGCTCTGCTACACAGTACACTGCTACATGCAGGTTACACACACATCTCTAGTACAGAGCTCTATTTGATGGCTACAGTTCTGTACACTCTACCAGCTGCTGTGCACATCTGACCCCTCCCACACACGTGACTCATCACATGGTCATGATATCATCACAGGTCCTTTGCCTCTCCAGCAGCTAGCAGCTCTGTCAGGTGAAGAGTGTGTGTAGTAGGGCATATTTTGAGTTAGGGAGGACGGAGTTTTGGCTGATGTCTGAGGGAGGACGGAGTTTTGGCTGATGTCTGACGGAGTTTTGGCTGATGTCTGACGGAGGTTTGGCTGATGTCTGACGGAGGTTTGGCTGATGTCTGACGGAGGTTTGGCTGATGTCTGACGGAGGTTTGGCTGATGTCTGACGGAGGTTTGGCTGATGTCTGACGGAGGTTTGGCTGATGTCTGACGGAGGTTTGGCTGATGTCTGACGGAGGTTTGGCTGATGTCTGACGGAGGTTTGGCTGATGTCTGACGGAGGTTTGGCTAAGGGACAACGGAGTTTTGGATGAGGGACGACGGAGTTTTGGATGAGGGACGACGGAGTTTTGGATGAGGGACGACGGAGTTTTGGATGAGGGACGACAGAGTTTTGGTTGAGGGATGACGGAGTTTTGGATGAGGGACGACAGAGTTTTGTCTGATGTCTGAGGTCTGATGGAGTTTTGGCTGATGTCTGAGGGAGGACGGAGTTTTGGATGAGGGAGGACGGAGTTTTGTCTGAGGTCTGATGGAGTTTTGGATGAGGGAGGACGGAGTTTTGTCTAAAGTCTGAGGTAGGAGGGAGTTTTGCCTGACGGAGGATGGAGTTGTGGATGATGTCTGATGATGTCCTAATATGTATGCCGTACACTTGGCATTTTTACTGATATGATTGTCTACAATATGTGTCTACCTTGACTACACATGTGTGGTTCCCAAATCTGTTATTTCACCCAATGGTACTTGTTGAACTTTTTTACTAATGTGATTTTTGGTGCAATTTTGCCAGATGGTTGATGTAATTGATATATGCAAACCTCCAATGCTATACTTTAACCAAACCTGAGAACTTGTTCAGTGAAACAGGAGATTGGATACAAAGCTGCCTTCAACCTTCTGTAAGATAGTTGCATACAGTAACCTGTTCCTATGATTCATCTGGACACCACATGGGTTTTCAGGCTGGTCTGAAGCTGAAACCCATCAAATGTCATCTTTTCAGGAAGAATCTAAAGTACCACTGTACCTGGGACATGTGATGTGCAGGGAAATAGTCCAGTCCATAGATTTGAAAGTCAAAGCAGCGCAACATTGTCTTGCAGGAACCAATTTTGCAATGCAAGAGCATTCCTGGAACTAGTCAGGTAATTCCAGCTGTCCATAATAGACTTTGAAAAGGCGGTTGCTCCATTGTATGTACTTCTGATTGGTGCCATGCCCAAGGCTACTAAGAAAAGGTCCAATGGGGGGTTGAAGCTGATGAGGCCTTTCTGGGAGACGAACAGTTTGCTGACATGTAACCCTGTTCTAGTCTACTCTGACTACACCAATCTTTTTGTCCTGTATATTGATGGAAGCTTGAATGGGCTAGGAGCAGGATGACAAGCAATTGACAAATAATTACCTATGCTATCAGAACACTGAGAGATAGAGACAATAAAACTACAAAAAAGCTCAAGCTGGAACTGTTGGAGGTGGAGTGGGCTGTAGACGGTATCTACTACATTTCTATATAAATTTTTCTCTAAATTTATTTTTCTACATGTCTTTGATAAAAAAAAATGTTTGGGTAAAAAAGAAAATGGTTTGGGTAAAAGTTATAGCGTTTACAAACTGGTACAAAAATGTGAATTTCCGCTTTTTGAAGCAGCTCTGACTTTCTGAGCACCTATCATGTTTCCTGAGGTTCTACAATGCCCAGACAGTAGAAAAACCCCACAAATGACCCCATTTCGGAAAGTAGACACCCTAAGGTATTTGCTGATGGGCATAGTGAGTTCATAGAACTTTTTATTTTTTGTCACAAGTTAGCGGAAAATGATGATTTTTTATTTTATTTTTTCCTTACAAAGTCTCATATTCCACTAACTTGTGACAAAAAATAAAAAATTCTAGGAACTCGCCATGCTCCTCACGGAATACCTTGGGGTGTCTTCTTTCCAAAATGGGGTCACTTGTGGGGTAGTTATACTGCCCTGGCATTTTAGGGGCCCTGAGAAGTAGTTTGAAATCAAAATGTGTAAAAAATGCCCTGTGAAATCCTAAAGGTGCTCTTTGGAATGTGGGCCCCTTTGCCCACCTAGGCTGCAAAAAAGTGTCACACATGTGGTATCGCCGTACTCAGGAGAAGTTGGGCAATGTGTTTTGGGGTGTCTTTCTACATATACCCATGCTGGGTGAGAGAAATATCTCTCTAAAAGGCAACTTTTCCCATTTTAATACAAAGTTGGCATTTGACCGATATATTTATCTCACCCAGCATGGGTATATGTAAAATGACACCCCAAAACACATTGCCCAACTTCTCCTGAGTACGGCGATACCACATGTGACACTTTTTTGCAGCCTAGGTGCGCAAAGGGGCCCAAATTCCTTTTAGGAGGGCATTTTTAGACATTTGGATTCCAGACTTCTTCTCACTCTTTAGGGTTCCCTAAAATGCCAGGGCAGTATAAATACCCCACATGTGACCCCATTTTGGAAAGAAGACACCCCAAGGTATTCCGTGAGGGGCATGGCGAGTTCATAGAATTTTTTTTTTTCTGGCACAAGTTAGCGGAAATTGATTTTTATTTTATTTTTTCTCACAAAGTCTCCCTTTCCGCTAACTTGTGATAAAAAGTTCAATCTTTCATGGACTCAATATGCCCCTCAGCGAATACCTTGGGGTGTCTTCTTTCCGAAATGGTGTCACATGTGGGGTATTTATACTGCCCTGGCATTTTAGGGGCCCTAAAGCGTGAGAAGAAGTCTGGAATATAAATGTCAAAAAAAATTTACGCATTTGGATTCCGTGAGGGGTATGGTGAGTTCATGTGAGATTTTATTTTTTGGCACAAGTTAGTTGAATATGAGACTTTGTAAGAAAAAACAAAGAAAAAAAATCAATTTCTGCTAACTTGTGACAAAAAAAAAAATCTTCTATGAACTCGCCATGCCCCTCAAAAGTGATCTTTTTATAGCGCCGCAGCGATTTTACGGTGTTTTTGCAGTGATCAGAAAAAAAAAATTCTGTCACTGCGGTGGGGCAGACTGAACGCAAGTGTGCGCACAAGATCAGGCCTGATCGGGCGAACACTGCGTTTTTTGTAGAGCCTATAGAACATGTCCTATTCTTGTCCGCAATTGCGGACAAGAAAAGGCATTTTCTATATAGTTCTGGCAATGTGCGGATCCGCAAAATGCGGAAAGCACATTGCCGGTGTCCGTGTTTTCCGGATCCGCGGTGTCCGTGTTTTGCGGCTCCGTGGATCCGCAAAACACATACGGACGTCTGAATGGAGCCTTACAGGGGGGTGATCAATGACAGGGGGTGATCAGGGAGTCTATATAGGGTGATCAGGGGTTAATAAGTGACAGGGGGGGGTGTAGTGTAGTGGTGTTTGGTGCTACTTTACAGAGCTGCCTGTGTCCTCTGGTGGTCGATCCAAGCAAAAGGGACCACCAGAGGACCAGGTAGCAGGTATATTAGACGCTGTTATCAAAACAGCGTCTAATATACCTTTAAGGGGTTAAAAAAAAATCGGATCTACAGCCTGCCAGCAAATGATCGCCGCTGGCAGGCTGCAGATCCACTCGATTACCTGCAGTTCCTGTGAACGCGCGCGCCTGTGTGAACGCGCGCGCCTGTGTGAACGCGCGCGCCTGTGTGCGCGCGCTCACAGGAAATCTCGCGTCTCGCGACATGACGCGCCGGCGCGTCCACTCGGAATAACAGGGCCGCCGCAAAGGCGCAATCCTGCGTACGGCGGTCCTGTAGTGGTTAAATACTTCTCCAGTGTGTGCAGCTGTGTGCAGAGATCAAGGACGCAGCTCAGTGAAAGCCATTACTACCTTTTAGAGAGCAGTCAGGAAGAATGATTACTTTTTAAGACTGCAGTTATGGGACATTATTACTTTTTACAGGGCACTGACTGGGTATTATTAGCTTCGTGGGGGCATACAGGGAACATGATTACTTTTAAGGGGGCATTATTAATGTCTATGAGTCAAAAAAGGATGCTATTATTTTGTAAGACACTCATTATTACTGTCTAGAGGGCACCAAGAGGCATTATTACTGTACTTTGTGCTATTGTTTTAAGAAGCACTGTCTTTGTGGCACTATTTTTTAGGGGGAGCGTATAGTTATGATAATTTTATTTCTGAAATACAGTAAGGACAGCATTGGGCACATAATTGGGGTGGCAGCAGGATCAGGAGTTTGTGTAAGTTGAGAAGAAATACAAAGGGTGCTAGAAAAGTGAGGAGCCAAAGATGCCATTGTTAAAAATTCTGATGCAAATGAGGTGATAGAATGAAGAGGAGTCCATTTGAATAAAAAAATTGAATATTTACTAAGAATCACTTGCCTTGAGGTGGAATTGTATAATTACTGCAACATCTCACTTTGGTCAGTAGATGACAGCAAGGGACAAGATGATAAAAGTCTACATTACAGCTGCCTATCAGAGAAATACTATAATCTATTTAGTTTGCAAAGTTTGAAAATAGCTCATTTATGGGCTGTTTTGGACTTTGACAAGTGTGATAGCAAACTGAATATGCAGGTTTGACACTGCACTTAGCAAATGACTAATTGCATCACACTCTCCCTATGTAAGAGGAGGAGGGGCTGGGGAAGCAGGAGGTGAGCAGAGGGAGGCTGTGCTTGGTGCGGCTGGAAACCAGAAGAGAGATCTTTTCTGAATCTGGAAGGGAATGGACCGGATCACCGTGGAGACTGGCGATAGAACAAAGGGGAGGTTTGCAGCGACGACCCCAGGAGTGTCGTGCCTGTAGGATCCAGTTCTGGAGTGGACCAGGAAATAAGAAAAAGCACCAAGAACCTGCTCAAAGAACTGTAAGTGTGGCTTTGCCACGTCACATTGCACCACACTGTTGAAGTGACATTTGGACATACAATAATGTACAAGTATAATTACATAGCGGTGTACGGGCTGCAAGCTAATGCATAGCCCTAAGGGTCTCATACGCTGACACGTTCCTATCTCACTTGCTGCTCATAGGGTGTTATATGCTGTGAGCTGGAGTAAAGATTAAAGTTACAAGACACAGACATAATTTCCCTGTGGATTACAAATAGTATTGAGTAATACTTAGGGTGCACCCCAACGAGGAACTCGTCCAGGAACATACAAGTGCAGCTAGGCTGCTTAATAAACTTTGGGGAAAACATCACATTTACTGGTTTATTGTTAGACAGTGTTACATTTACTGTTGGTTTATTCTCTGTTACCAATCTGTTTTATATATTCTCAGCTTCTTTTTCACTACATTGTTCGGTAAACTCAACTGCTGGGAAAGAACCGTTGTCCGTGTCTGTGTGGCATCGTGTACCCTCTGTACCTGTGGGCCCAGCCCTTGGCTATCTTTCAGAAGTTACAGGTTCAGTTATAATCGAGATATACTGCGCACTACATTCCCTATTATGGGCAGAGGCACAAGAGTGTTTAATGCGCATGTGCCGGACCGTACATCTAGCCGGCCTTGTGCCTCTGCCTATAATGGGGAATGAAGTGCGCAGGCACGGCGAATCTTGTGAACGGGGCTGTCGCTGGATTTCTGAATAACCTAGGGCGGGCCAGAGGGGTAAAAGGGGAGGGGTTTCATATGAAAAGCGAAGAGGGGCCTGGGCATCGGCCACTTGAACTCCGCCCCTGGGCACCTTCAGAACCTAATTACCATATTGAATAAAAACATTTTTTACCGAAAATAAGCGACGGACAGCTATACGGTAAGTAGCATTCCAATATGGGGACTATAATGCAGATCATGGTGTTAGCTTCTATAATGGTCAGTTTAGGTGAAACACTCCCTATAACATTGTGATTGTGTTTCATGAAAATGTGCTTGTGCCTGAGTTTCCATGAAGTTGCACAGGGAGGGGGACAAACCTAACAAACCTCCCAGGGCTGACTCCGCCCTGCTGTCTGGGATAGGAGAAGAAGAAGGAGGAGAGTGTGATGTCTGAGGAAAGCTGCACCTCAGCAGCCATTTTGCAGAGTTATCTAAACTCCAGAATTAGTTCCATGTACCAGCCTATAGAAGGGAAAGATTACAGAAGATCCAGGCAACCCAGAGAGGGAGTGAGAATATTGGTGAGGAAGGTAATTGTCGTTTATCAGGCTCTAGTCTCCTTTGCATTAGGTGGAGAGATTCTAGGCTACCAGCTGCCCACCACAACCAGAGACAGAAAGGCCACCTGTCAGGAGATAGTATTCCTAGAGAGGATACAGAAGTATATGACTATATAGTACAGCAGAGATAGTCCATCTCTCCAGTCTGGAGAAACAAGTGATTGATTGTTATAGAGAAAAATGACCCCTTATACAACTTTTGAGAACTAACCTGAGCCATTGTATAAGCTGCCTTGCTGTAAATGACTTTTGCGCACATTGATGACCTTTGGATCAGCTTCAGTAAAGTACTGGGAATTTGTTAAGAGAACTGGTCACCTTATTGTGCAAACTTATCACCTATTTGCACCTTATGGTGCTGGCATCACGAACACCAGGGACCCTGCCCCCATGGCACCTTAAACCCATACCACCTAGGGCACCTCAACCACCATCTGGCGGGAATCCCTGGACAACAGTGTGCCCCGAAGGAACTGGTGCTGTCCTTCCCTTCACTGCGTGCCGGCCCAGGGAGCTCTGCTAACCGTGAGTAAACTATTACCCTCATTGGCCCACCGTAGCTCACGTGTTGCCCCTGCAGCTCGGTCGTGGCAACATGACATCACATAATTCTATAAAATAACAGCACCCCATGACATCACAATGATGGCCCTTGTAAAATAACACCAAACACTTTTGGGGCTGCTTATTCCTTCGCTGGAGGGTGACCTACATGATCAGAGACTACAGCAGGTAGGAGGTGGTCTCCAGCTATCTCTATACTTATGGGACACACTACAGGGATTCAATATTGAGAACAGTGTTATAATGGCAGTTCACTTGTCACCATTGTTCTGTGCGTGTAGGCACCAGTGCAGTACCTCAGACCTGGGGGTACTACAAATTGTTCATATTGCTATTGTTAGGCATTTTACTGTTTGTTTCCTGGTCGTCATTACCAGCAAGGAAGGTTGACAGGAACAGGGTTAGGCTACTTTCACACTTGCGTTAGGAGTGGATCCGTCTGGTGTCTGTACAGACGGATCCGCTCCTAAAATGCAAACGCTTGCATCCGTTCAGAACGGATCCGTCTGCATAACTTTTTTTCAGATCTGATTTTTCACTTCGGGAAAACTCAGATCCGACAGTATATTCTAAACAAAGAAGCGTTCCCATGGTGATGGGGACGCTTCAAGTTAGAATATACTAAAATAACTGTGTACATGACTGCCCCCTGCTGCCTGGCAGCACCCGATCTCTTACAGGGGGCTGTGATCCGCACAATTATTGTGCGAATCATAGCCCCCTGTAACAGATCAGGTGCTGCCAGGCAGGAGGGGGCAGACCCCCTCCCTCCCCTGTATTAAATGTGACCAGTGTGGCCCCCCTCCCTCTATATTCATTGGTGGCCAGTGCGGCCCCCCTCCCTCCCTCCCCAGTATTAAATGTGACCAGTGCGGCCCCCCTCCCTCTATATTCATTGGTGGCCAGTGCGGCCCCCCTCCCTCCCCAGTATTAATTGTAACCAGTACGGCCCCCCTCCCTCTATATTCATTGGTGGCCAGTGCGGATTCCCAGTATTAAATATGACCAGTGCGGCCCCCCTCCCTCTATATTCATTGGTGGCCAGTGCGGATTCGCAGTATTGTGACCAGTGCGGCCTCCCCTCTCCCCCCCCCTAATTAAAATCACCCCCCCCCCATCATTGGTGGCAGCGGAGAGTACCGATCGGAGTCCCAGTTTAAATCGCTGGGGCTCCGATCGGTTACCATGGCAGCCAAGACGCTATTGCAGTCTTGGCTGCCATGGTTACTTAGCAATAAATAGAAGCATTATGCTTACCTGCGAGCTGCGATGTCTGTGACCGGCCGGGCGCTCCTCCTAATGGTAAGTGAAAGGTCTGTGCGGCGCATTGCCTATAGCACAGACCTGTCACTTACCAGTAGGAGGAGCTCCCGGCCGGTCACAGACATCGCAGCTCGCAGGTAAGTATAATGCTTCTATTTATTGCTAAGTAACCATGGCAGCCAAGACTGCAATAGCGTCTTGGCTGCCATGGTAACCGATCGGAGCCCCAGCGATTTAAACTGGGACTCCGATCGGTACTCTCCGCTGCCACCAATGATGGGGGGGGTGATTTTAATTAGGGGGGGGGGGGGGGGAGGCCGCACTGGTCACAATACTGGGAATCCGCACTGGCCACCAATGAATATAGAGGGAGGGGGGCCGCACTGGTCACATTTAATACTGGGGAGGGAGGGGGGCCGCACTGGCCACCAATAAATATAGAGGGAGGGGGGCCGCACTGGTCACATTTAATACTGGGGAGGGAGGGGGGGCCGCACTGGCCACCAATGAGTTAAATACAGGAGGGGGGGGGTCTGCCCCCTGCTGCCTGGCAGCACCTGCCAGGCAGCAGGGGGCAGTCATGTACACAGTTCTCAGTATATTCTAACTTGAAGCGTCCCCATTACCATGGGAACGCCTCTGTGTTAGAATATACTGTTGGATCTGAGTTTCACGATGTAACTCAAATCCAATGGTATATTCAAACATAGAGGCGTTCCCATGGTGATGGGGACGCTTCAAGTTAAAATATACCATCGGATTGGAGAAAACTCCGATCTGATGGTATATTATTAGGGACTCCTGACTTTACATTGAAAGACAATGGGGAACGGATCCGTTTGAAATTGCACCATATTGTGTCAACGTCAAACGGATCCGTCCCCATTGACTTGCATTGTAAGTCTGGACGGATCCGTTTGGCTCCGCACGGCCAGGCGGACACGAAAATGCTGCAAGCTGCGTTCGGGTGTCCGCCTGCTGAGTGGAGGCCAAACGGTGCCAAACTGATGCATTCTGAGCGGATCCTCATCCACTCAGAATGCATTGGGGCTGTACGGATCCGTTCGGGGCCGCTTGTGAGAGCCTTCAAACGGAACTCACAAGCGGAGCCCCGAACGCAAGTGTGAAAGTAGCCTTAATCACCCTGTTCTTCCCCTCTTGGTAGGAGTATGCTGGTTCTGCTTCCTGCCAGGAGAAGGAGGTCCTGCTAAGACAGAAGGAAAAGGCAGCAAGTTGCAGTGCTCCTGCTCCTGTTACAAAATTCTCCAGGGAAAAATACTTTGATTATCCCCAAGTAAAGCCTTGAGAGTCCAGACAGCAGAGTGACCTGTCACACCTGCATCTACAGACACTACTGTGAAGTGAGGGAATACAGCCAAGCCACCTGAATTACCACCAATGAACCTGCCTACACATCCTTGCTGGTGCCAGAGAAGAATTGCACTTAAAGGGTTTTCTTGGTTTTTGTAACTGATGACCTATCCTCTGTATAGGTCATCAGTATCTGATCGGTGAGGTTCCGACCAGGGGTGCACCACCAATAAGGCCAGGTGAGGCGATCGCCTCAGGCAGCACCAGGTAGGGGCAAGAAGGGGTTAGCGGAAGGGCCATGGGCAATGAGCACTTTCATTTTGGCACAGGGGTTAGGTTAAGAAATTGGCATTGGCGGCGGGCCATTTTGCAGCCAGCCAGAACCGCAGGGGCAACACGTGAGGTGCGCGGTGGGCCGATAAGGGGTCAAATAATAACACAATTCATCGGTTTACTCACGGTTAGCAGAACGCCTCCCTGGGCTGTCAGCACAGTGTTGAGGAAGACAGCACGAAATCCTCCAGGGCACACTCTGTGGTAGGGAAGCACCAGCCTAGATGGAGGTCGAGGTGCCCTTGATGGTAGTGGTGTTTAGGGTGCTTGTGGCGGCTGAGTCCCTTGGTGTTATTTGTCGTGACGCCAGTACCGTTAATGGTGGTACAACCAATTGTAAGAATGAAGTAGACATTGGTAGGATGCAACTCACAACTTTTACTGATGTTGGTTCCAGTTGCGGCATATACATCCAGAGAGAATACAGTCCTTTGAAATTTAGAGGAATTCTGTTGATCCACTGTTAATAGGTTTGGCTGGGTTTAGACTTAGCTTGTGGTTCTGTATAAGTATTTCTGGTAGGTGACTTTGCTTCAGGTCCCTTGTAAACCAGAGTTATTTGGTGAGGTTGCCTGTAATGCTTATTGGTATGCTTAGTCCTATTCTTTCTGTTTCTTCCAAGCCCTTGAACAGATAGCTAATCTGTATTCTTCAATGTATGGTGAGGCTGCCTGTAGCTAGATTGTCCTCCACCATGTGCAAAGGTGCCCATTAAGCCTTTAGTAGTGGCTGTTATCACCTATGTCTTTCTTTAGCTTGGGTTTCTTCCAGGGACGAAAACACTATCCTCTGGTTGTAGGATGTAGGAACTAAGAGGATCACAGAAGGAAAACGCTCTCCTGCGCCTCATACCTTGGCTCTACCTCATTTCTGCAGCTGGCTTCACCCACTACTCTGTGGTGTGTGGCCTCAGCTTAACAACTGACTCTGCTCTTCTCATCTCCTCACTTTTCTCTACCTTCCTCCACACTCTCCCCCTTACACTAGGCCTGACCTAAGTATTTATATGACCTAAGTACTATCCCCATCTAGTGGTGGGATGTATAAATTACACCAGACCAGCCTATGAACAGGGATACAACAGGTGTTGTAATACAAAATGACATGTAATGTGATAATGCCGTTTCACAGTAATTTTGCAGTTCCCACGTGTCCTTAGTGGGACGCTGCAATGTTTCAGTTTTTGTCTCAGCCAGCAGAAAGGTTAGGTGCACCCCTGGGTCCGACACCCAGGACCCCTGCTGATCAGCTGTTTTGAGAAGACAGGTGTGTTCCTGTGAGCGCTGAAGCCTTCTAGCAGCTTACCAAGCACACCACTGTATGTTGTACAGCGGCTGTGCTTGGTATCACGCTCAGCCTCATTCACTTGAATGGGGCTGAGCTGCGCCTAGGCCACGTGACCAATGAATGTGTCCTCACTGGCCTAGGAAAAGCTGAGAGAAGGCCACAGCGCTCACAGGAACGCCGATGCTTTCTCAAACAGCTGATCAATGGGGGTCCCGGTTCTCAGACCCACACTGATCAAATTCTGATGACCTATCCTAAGAATAGGCAGATGATTGCTAGCTAGCAAACGTGTAACACTGCTGCTTATTGCCCAATGAATGAACAAATGCTCATTCTTCAGGCAATCGTGGCAGCTATCTTCTCCGCAGCATGGGGAGGAGCGATCATTATGCCATCACTCGTCCCTACGCTATACAGTTGTGTTCAAAATTATTCAACCCCCAATGCTGTAAAGGGTTTTAGGGAATTTAGTGTACATTTGTAAGTGTGTTCAGAATGAAATCTTACAAGGACTTTTTAAAGAACCAAATGCTACTAAAATGACATAATTTTTTTTGTAATACAGTATTAAATGTTTTTTTTTGTGATTTCTTTATTGACACAATTATTCAACCCCTTAAAGACTACCACTCTTAAGAACAGAGGTTCATTCAAGTGTTTTCGATCAGGTATTGAAAACACCTGTGGATGTCAAGGAGCAGCAATCAACCATAATAAGCACCAATTAGGCAGATTTAAAAGGACTGTGATACTCAGCTCCTTCTAGACATTTACTGGTGTGTTTACAAACATGGTGAAGTCAAGAGAATGGTCCAGGAAGACAAGAGAAGAGGTGATTTCTCTTCACAGGAAGGGCAATGGCTATAAGAAGATTGCAAAGATGTTAAACATACCAAGAGACACCATAGGAAGCATCATTCGCAAATTCAAGGCAAAGGGCACTGTTGAAACGCTACCTGGTCGTGGCAGAAAGAAGATGCTGACTTCGACTGCTGTGCGCTACCTGAAGCGCAAAGTGGAGAAAAGTCCCCGTGTGACTGCTGAGGAACTGAAAAAAGATTTGTCAGATGTGGGTACTGAAGTTTCAGCTCAGACAATAAGCGCACCCCCTTTCCCAGGCGCACCCCCTTTCTGTCTCCAAAGAATAAGAAGAGTCGACTGCAGTATGCCAAAAGTCATGTGGACAAACCACAAAAGTTTTCTGTGGACTGATGAAACAAAATTAGAACTGTTTGGGCCCATGGATCAACGCTATGTTTGGAGGAGGAAGAACAAGGCCTATGAAGAAAAGAACACCTTGCCTACTGTGAAGCATGGCGGGGGGTCAATCATGCTTTGCGGCTGTTTTGCTTCTACAGGTACAGGGAAGCTTCAGCGTGTGCGAGGTACCATGAATTCTCTTCAGTACCAGGAGATATTGGATGAAAATGTGATGCCGTCCGTCACAAACCTGAGGCTTGGGAGACGTTGGACCTTTCAACAGGACAATGATCCCAAGCATACCTCCAAGTCCACTAGAGCATGGTTGCAGATTAAAGGCTGGAACATTTTGAAGTGGCCATCGCAGTCACCAGACTTAAATCCGATTGAGAACCTCAGGTGGGACTTAAAGAAAGCAGTTGCAGCGCGCAAGCCTAAGAATGTGACTGAACTGGAGGCTTTTGCCCATGAAGAATGGGCGAAGATACCCGTAGATCGCTGCAAGACACTTGTGTCAAGCTATGCTTCACGTTTAAAAGCTGTTATAACAGGAAAAGGATGTTGTACTAAGATTGAATGTCACTTGGGGGTTGAATAAAACTGATAATGATGTGAGCACAGAAAATACATTTGTGGTTATTTCATTATAAATGTTATGTTATATTTGTCTGACTTACAAGCGCCTCTTTGATTAAATTGTAAACAAGATGACTGAAATGATCAAAATCAATGTCAAACTGGCCAAAACACTCAATTTCAGTGGGGGTTGAATAATTTTGAACACAACTGTATAGTGGTTTACCAGTGGCAGATCGTGGTGTCTAATCATGATCTGCCGCCAGCAAACCACTATACAGATTAGGGACGAGCAATGGCATAGCGATCGCTCCTCCCCATGCTGCGGAGGAGATTGCTGCATGTAATAGCAGCAGTCTCCTCCGCTAGCAAGCAGACGATTGCCGAAAGGGAACGCTTCTGTCCCAACAATCGTCTGCCATGTTGGGCTGTGTAATACAGTCTTAATTCCACTGTACTGATCCCCTGGGAGCAACGGTCTGAGAGAGTTCAGCGTGACAACACTTCATCAGGGCCACTACAACACCTATCCTCTAAGTCGGCTCCTCAGGGGGTCACTTCACTGGCTTCTTGCAGCTTTCCGTGCGTCCAGGCCTTGGCTACTTGTGGGTATGAATTGGGCCTTTTTGCTTTATATCTTGTGTCAGTTTGGTTCTGCGAGAGTTAATCTCCCTGTCTCTGTGTGCATGCATCTGTTTGACTAATGTGTTCATTTTCTTTGCTATATAGTTCCTGAGTTTGTGTCTTGCCCATGGCCGTGCAAATTCAGATTCTGTTGGATCTTCACAAGTTCTTTATGTATTTGGCTTTTGTGAAGTCTTTTCCTTAGATTCTGTTTGGATCTGTTCACTGCCTGTTGGCCGTGTGACTCTGTTGTCCTAGTTCTGTTTGCTATGTTATTGAGTCTGTTCCATGTGTGGTCTGAATTTTGTCCTAGTTCTATTTGCCAATGAATTTCCTAGTTCTAGATCTTGTCTCATCTGCCTTACTAAGTTTAGGTATCTGGGCTTGCTTTGTCTGTACTGTTCCCTAGAGTTCTGTGCCTGTTCTGTTTCTTTAAAGGGAACCTGTCACCAGTTTTATGGTGTTGTAACGGTCGCGTACACACACACACAGGGGGAAGGGAAGTGACCACTGCCCTCCACCCTTACCCCTGGCCCTGCCTACTTGCCTCGCGAGTCCTAATGACAGGGGACAACTGGACGGCAATCCCTAACTTGGAGTAAGTGCAGGGATGACAGACAGACAAACAACAGGACGTGAACGGACCGAGTCAATACCAGGAAAGCTGCAAAGTACAAATGGAGCAAGCAGAGAATTGTCAGGAGAAGCCGGGGTCATAAATACCAGGAGAGCAGAGAAGTACAAGAGGAGTCCTATGAGAGTAGTCAGGTGGGAGCCGAGGTCACAATACCAGGACGGATGCGCAGTACAGGAGGATCAGGCAAAAGGATGGTCAAGGAACAGGATCAGGTAAGTATTCAGCAGTCCAACAAATACCAGGAACCTAGAAATTAACAGGCAACCTGTAGCCAGCAGGCTGCCTGTATTTATAGTGGGGAGTGAGGGTCATGTGACGTGGCCAGCGTCACATGACCGACAGACCAACCAGTCGAGCACCGAGTGATCAGCTCGGCGCTCAAGGCAGACTTAGGAGCAAGGAGCCACCCAGCTAGTAAAGCCGCCCTGGGAATGAGGTCAAACACAGAACCTCATTCCAAAAGCTAAGCAACAGTTCTGCGGGCAATGGGGGACCGAGTGCACCTTCGGAACCCCGTGACAGTACCCCCCCTTTTACGAGGGGCCACCGGACCCAAGACTTCAAGCGATGGCTTTTCAGGGTGTTCTAAATGAAATTTACGAACAAGTCTAGGAGCATGAACCTCCCTGGCAGGTACCCAAGATCTCTCTTCAGGTCCATACCCCTTCCAGTGAATCAGGTACTGCAAGAAATTACGCACCTTCCTGACATCCACTATTTTAGACACCACATACTCGACAGCATCATTAACAAGAACTGGCGGAGGCGAGGCTTTTGATGGTACTACCGGTTCAAAATATTTTTTAAGCAGAGATTTATGGAACACATTATGAATGTGGAATGACTCAGGCAGCTCCAACCTAAAAGATACCGGGTTAATCACTTCCGTGATCTTATATGGTCCAATAAAACGAGGAGCAAATTTTTTAGAAGTTACCTTGAGAGATAGATTCTTGGAGGACAACCATACTTTATCCCCAACCTGAAAGTTTACCCCCCTTGAACGTCTCCTATCGGCCTTGAGTTTTTGAGAACATTGAGCCTTTTCTAGGTTCGATTGAACCCGGGCCCAAACTGTGCACAGTTCGGAGGAGAGTTTATCAGCTTCAGGGTTAGAGGAGGAGACGGACGACCCAGAATGAAAACGGGGATGAAAACCATGGTTACAAAAGAAAGGGGAGACCCCAGCAGAAGAATTGACACGGTTATTCAGAGCAAATTCAGCCAATGGAAGGAATTTGACCCATAATTGCTGGTCATCAGCAACATACAACCTCAGGAATTGTTCCACAGACTGATTAAGGCGTTCAGTCTGCCCATTACTCTCAGGATGGTAGGCGGAAGAAAAAGACAACAAAATTTTACATCTTTGACAGAAGGCTCTCCAGAATTTGGACACAAACTGCACACCCCTGTCCGAAACAATATTTTCCGGGATACCATGCAATCGAACAATTTCTTTCACAAAAATAGACGCCAGGGTTTTGGCATTCGGGAGTTTAGACAGGGGAATGAAATGGACCATCTTGCTAAACCTATCCACCACTACCCACACTACAGTCTTACCCTCCGCCAGCGGTAGGTCAGTTATAAAGTCCATCGAGATATGGGACCAGGGTCTACTGGGAATGGGTAGGGGTCGTAGGTTACCAGCAGGGCGAGTCCTAGGTGTCTTGGACCTGGCACAAACCTCACAGGCTGACACATAGGACTTGACATCCCTAGTTAGAGTGGGCCACCAATAAGATCTAGAAACCAGATCCTTAGTGCCCTCAACACCCGGATGTCCACAAAAGGCAGAATCGTGACACTCACCCAACAGCTGGAGACGAAATTGTACGGGAACAAACAACTTATCTGTTGGGGTGGATACCGGTGCCAGATGTTGTTCCTACCTAATGCGAGCCGAGATATCCTGGGTAAGAGCTGCTAAGAAGATTTTTGCTGGTAGGATGGATTCAGGTGGTACCTCAGTAGGTTGAAAAGCCTGGAAGCTCCGAGATAATGCGTCCGCCTTCACATTTTTACTTCCCGGCCTGAACGTGATGGAAAAATCAAAACGAGTAAAAAACAGAGCCCATCTGGCTTGACGGGGATTCAACCTCTTAGCAGACTCGAGAAACATAAGGTTTTTATGGTCAGTGACAACAGTTACACAATGCCTTGCCCCCTCCAGAAAATGCCTCCACTCCTCAAATGCCCATTTAATGGCCAGCAGCTCCCTATTCCCTATGTCGTAGTTTCTCTCCGTGGGAGAGAATTTCCTGGAGAAGGCACATGGTCTCAGATTAGTGAGGCTGGCAGGACCTTGTGAAAGGACTGCTCCTACGCCGTCCTCGGACGCATCCACCTCCACAATAAAAGGTTTCTCCTGATCAGGCTGGATCAGAATGGGAGCGCTACTGAATGCCTTTTTTAATTTTTCAAATGAAGAAATGGCCTCAGTAGACCAATTCTCCAAATCCGCCCCTTTCTTAGTAAGGTCGGTCAACGGTTTAGCAATTACGGAAAAATTCATAATAAATTTACGATAGTAATTGGCGAAACCTAAGAACCGTTGTAAGGCCTTTAAGGATGAAGGTCTTACCCATTCCTTAATTGCTAGTACCTTACCAGGATCCATCTTGAAGGCGTGAGGAGTCAGAACATGCCCTAGAAACAGAATCTCCTGCACACCAAAGACACATTTCTCTTGTTTAGTGGATAGCTGATTCTCCCTCAACACCTCTAATACTTGTCTAACATGAGACACATGGGATTCGAAGTCAGGAGAGAATATCAAAATGTCGTCAAGATAGACAATAACAAATTTACCTAAGAATTCCCTAAGAATGTCATTCATGAAGTTTTGGAACACAGCTGGGGCATTGCTGAGTCCAAAAGGCATCACCTGATATTCAAAGTGTCCTACCGGAGTATTGAACGCAGTCTTCCATTCGTCTCCCTCCTTGATTCGGATTAGATTGTATGCCCCTTTCAGGTCAATTTTGGAAAACCAGGTTGCCCCCAGGACCTGGTTAAATAAATCCGGAATCAATGGGAGGGAGTATCTATTCTGGACAGTGATTTTATTTAATCTCCGGTAATCGATACATGGCCTAAGACCACCATCTTTTTTCTTAACGAAGAAAAACCTCGCCCCCATAGGAGAGACAGAAGGTCTAATATGCCCTTTACCAAGGCTCTCCTTAATATAATCTTCCATGGCCTTGCGTTCGGGCATAGAAAGATTATAAATTCGTCCTTTAGGAAACTTGGCCCCCTCTACTAGCTCTATGGTACAATCATAAGGTCTATGGGGGGGTAGAACCTCTGGGGTTGGTGATGAGAATACATCAGAATATTCTCTAACAACAGAGGGTAAAGTATCAGACTTTACTGAGACCCCAGCCTGTACCACGGACAGGCACGAGTCACACTTAGGCCCCCATCTCACCAACTCCCCATTGGACCAATCTATAGTGGGGTTATGTAGTCGGAGCCAAGGCAACCCTAGTAACACCTCAGCAGGTAGGTTCTCCAGGACTAGAAGCGAACATCTCTCTGAGTGGCACACACCCACGGTTAGAGAAATCTCCGAGGTACATAAGCTCACCGTACCACCAATAAGAGGAGTAGCATCAATAGCCATGACATGGATAGGAGTTGGTAAGGCAAACATAGGAATACCCAATCTAACTGCATACTCAGAGTCAATAAAGCTAGCCGCTGAGCCAGAATCAATAAAGGCCTTACCCGCCCATTTATCTACTCCCAGAGAAATCGTAATGGGTACCGAAAGCTTACATTTAGAAAATTCAGGGTGTACCTGGTCTTTAGGTTGCCTTGCCTTAGGAGACTTGACAGAGAGGACCTTCTTAGGACACTGGTTGATCCAATGGTCAGAATCTCCACAGTAAAAGCATTCTCCACGTCTGCGGCGAAGATTCCCTCGGGTCATGCCAACCTGCATGGGTTCCTCGGTGGAGACCTCAGCATTGTCTCTGGGATAGGCCTCTGGCTGGACCACCATCTGGGAAGAGAACTGTTGTTCCTGTCGTCTCTCTCTAACCCGTCGGTCAAGTCGGACAACAAGGGTCATCATCTCCTCTAAGGTCTCTGGAAGTTGATAACTGACCAGAAGATCCTTTAATTTATCAGACAGACCTGACCTGAACTGACTCTTCAGGGCTGGTTCGTTCCATCCTGAGGGGACACACCACCTTCTGAATTGGGTGCAATAATCCTCCGCTGGTAAATTGCCCTGAACCAGTGCCTTTAGAGCCGTCTCGGCTACTAGAGCCCTGTCTGGTTCATCATAGAGGGTACCTAGGGCCTGAAAGAACCCCTCCACAGAATATAAACAACTGGCGCCAGCAGGTAAAAAGAACGCCCAGTCCTGGGGATCACCCTGTAATCGGGAAATGATAATGCCCACGCGTTGACTCTCGGGGCCAGAGGACACGGGGCGCAAACGGAAGTAAAGTTTACAACTCTCCTTAAAAGAGAGAAACTTCTTCCGGTCTCCAGAAAAGGTTTCTGGGAGCTTAATCTGGGGCTCAAAATGCGGACTGGAGGCCTGAGGAGTGGAAGAGCCTTGCCCTAACTCAAAAGAGCTGAGTTTTTCCCCTAACTCCTGCACCATCTGCGTCAGATTAGAGACATAGTCAGTCAGGGTCACCAGAGGATTCATAATACAGTGGTTATTGGGCCTGTTAATCTGTAACGGTCGCGTACACACACACACACAGGGGGAAGGGAAGTGACCACTGTGCTCCACCCTTACCCCTGGCCCTGCCTACTTGCCTCGCGAGTCCTAATGACAGGGGACAACTGGACGGCAATCCCTAACTTGGAGTAAGTGCAGGGATGACAGACAGACAAACAACAGGACGTGAACGGACCGAGTCAATACCAGGAAAGCTGCAAAGTACAAATGGAGCAAGCAGAGAATTGTCAGGAGAAGCCGGGGTCATAAATACCAGGAGAGCAGAGAAGTACAAGAGGAGTCCTAAGAGAGTAGTCAGGTGGGAGCCGAGGTCACAATACCAGGACGGATGCGCAGTACAGGAGGATCAGGCAAAAGGATGGTCAAGGAACAGGATCAGGTAAGTATTCAGCAGTCCAACAAATACCAGGAACCTAGAAATTAACAGGCAACCTGTAGCCAGCAGGCTGCCTGTATTTATAGTGGGGAGTGAGGGTCATGTGACGTGGCCAGCGTCACATGACCGACAGACCAACCAGTCGAGCACCGAGTGATCAGCTCGGCGCTCAAGGCAGACTTAGGAGCAAGGAGCCACCCAGCTAGTAAAGCCGCCCTGGGAATGAGGTCAAACACAGAACCTCATTCCAAAAGCTAAGCAACAGTTCTGCGGGCAATGGGGGACCGAGTGCACCTTCGGAACCCCGTGACAGGTGTCCTAACTAAGGGCAACATAAATAAGTGACTGATTCTCTTAGCAAAATGCTGGGTCACTTTCTTTAATTAACCCAGTCAATCTGCCAACATCTTGTATTGAAAAGCTCCAGCTCATAATGATGAGTCCTGAATATTCATGAGCTCCTGACTCTCCCCACCTACCTGCTGCTGATTGACAGTTATTTTCCATATGAATCAGCAGCAGGTGGGCAGGGGAGTGGCTTTAGCTCTGTATTTAAAAAAAACGCTGGACTCAGTGATGTCACGCTGGACTCAAATCAGCTCATTAGCATGCGGCATGTGGCATCTTTGTGTGTATATTATGAGGTAACCATCTGTCACACCAGTAAGTGAATACATCTAAGGCACTTTTTAGTAGTTAATGATTGTATATAATTAGTTAGATTATAATCAAATATCCACATGACAGGTTCCCTTTAAGTTTCTGCACATAGATATATATGCTATGTCTGAACTGTGTCCTGAAGTCTGTTCCATGGATTTTGCACGTCTGCAGTCTGGTTCTGCCTATGATCTTGCTTGAGCTTCTGATGACTTTCACTGCTGATTCTGACTAGAGTTGAGTGAACCTGCCTTTTGGCAGGTTCCAGTTCGGGTTCGGGGTTTCAGTGAATTACGTAATGGATTCCATTCTCACGGAATCATTCATGTAATTCAATGCCGACATGCCGCATAATACAAGTGTATGGACAGCCCCGAGGGTACCGTTCTGCTGGCCATACCCTTGTTTTATGACAGCATGCAAAACGGAATGCTTTTAAAGGTATTCCTTTTGGCATGCCGGCATTGAATTACGTTATGGATCCATTACGTAATTCACTTAGTATTCGAACTTGAACCTGCCAAAAGGCAGGTTTGCTCAACTCTAATTCTGACCTATTGTTTCAGCTGCCAACTACCCCAGGATTATTCTAAGAGATAGCGGACTCGTGGCTTCCTGCAGCAAAGAGCAGATCCCTGTATAGGGGTTAAAGGTTCAAAAGCAGGATACCGCCAGGAAAACGTCCTCAGGTCTAGCCCAACGTCAACTCGGTTAGTTGGCATAGTGGTTTTATAAATCAATATCCTAGATAGATAGATAGATGGATCGATACATACTGTAGATATGAGGTGCACCGTACGGCCATTTTATTACAGATGCCCATTTAGTAGGTAATAGCTGATCGCAGCCTCTTTTCACATTGCATCCACAGGCTGCAAAGGGGGGAAGTTTTCAGTCTGGGAGGGAGTTTCATGAGATCACAATTATGGCCCTTGTATAAAAAGACCAGACACTGTTGGGACTGCTGATTCCTTTGCAGAAGGGCGACTTGCATGGTCAGAGGCTACAGCAGGTATATACTGAGGTTCTCTCAAACTTGCAGACTTGTGTGTTCTTCTTACTTCATTGTGCCAGTATTGTATGTGAGTAAGCAATAGAAGTCATACTCACAAGTTGCTGCCACAAAACCTTTTGTTTCTTTTTATTTCTTTTTCTTTTTTTTTTTATCAGCTCATTTTTATTAAAGGTTTTACATACAGCCAATTATTCAGATAAACCATACATTATATGACAATAGGATATCAATACATTAAAATCAATCATACTTTATCCAAATCAGCACGGCAATAACACTGCATCAAAAGATCAAATAAACCTTTATTAAATCTCCCAGTCCCCCCCAACTCCCTTCCCACCTCCCCCTCTCCGTGTGGTCATCTCCTCGATATGGACAAAAATGCTCTAATTCTCTTACATCTTAACTTCCAAATCCCCTTAGGACCATTCCATTCCAAATATGCATCAATCTCTGAGACTTCCCCCCAGGTCCAGCCAGCCACACCTGCCATTGCTTCTTAAATTTCTGTACAGTGCCTCTTTTAATATAGATGCCACTCTCCATGGATATCATATGATAGACCATATTTATCCACTCTGATTTAGTCGGAGAGATCGGCTGTATCCAGTGTTTTGCAATGGATTTACGTGCAATGTACAATAATTTAGCAATTGCTAATTTATAATCATTGGTGGTAGTTAGGTCCTCTACATACCCAAGATACCCCACCAGTGAAGTCTTTGGTAAAATAACTCCATAGCTGTTTTCTATTTGTCTATACACTCCACACCAGAAACGCTCCAGTTCTGTGCAGGACCAAAACATATGAGCCAAGTCTGCATCCGGGGCAGCACACCTAGGACAGTTAGAGTCCGCACGTAGACCCATCTTCTTTTTATTTCTTTAATTCATTCCAGTAATAAAAAGGTACATCATAAGGGACGCTGAGATAGACATCGTTCACACCTCCTCCCCTCCATGCGATGCCTCTGGAGAACACCCCCCCTTACTCATGCGCATGAGTAAGGGGCGTATAGATAGATAAATATGAGGTAGATATAACAGAAATTGATAGATTTTTAGCTAAATACATCATTTTTCATAGCTCCTTTGGAAAATGAAAGGTGGAATCTGATTGGTTGCTACTGGCAACAAAGCCAGTTTTACTTTACACCAGTTTGAGAAATCTCCCCCATTATGTTTGGCATCCCTTAGCCACATTTTTTATAAAAAGTGTTTTTTAGCCCATAAATACATCAAATTAAATAAATTAAAATGTCTCCAGGATAAAGAAAGAAGTGCTTCAGCTCCCAGTAAGAGAGGGTGGATTAGCCGTTCCGAATTGTTTTTTTTATTACTTAATATCACAATATGGCCATATAAAAGGTACTTTTAATGGTTTAGTGGGTAGACTGACCTATTGTTTCATAGATTGGGGTGGAAAGAGGAAAGAGGAATAGAATCACTTAGAGGTGTTGGAATCGGGTACACTGGGGAAAAAGAGTACAGGAAATAGAATATTAAATTTATTGGAGTACATATGGGTGGAGATTAAAAAAATATTAGAGATTAAAGGGTTTTTGAACTATAGACCCATCTGGAAAAACATAAATCTTAAGGAATTGCAAACGATTAAGATCTATATAGACTGGGAGAAAAAAGGGATGAAATACCTATGCCAGATATTTGAACAGGGCAAACTGAAAGATTTTAATACAATGGTTAGAGAGTTTGGGATCCCCCAAAAAGATATGTATAAATATTTTCAGCTTAGGAATGCGCTGCGAACAGTTGTGCACGATGATAAATATAGAATAGAAAAATCAGATATAATACATTAATACATAAATTCACTAATGAGGGCGAAAGAGGAGGCAGAACCGCAAAAAGATATAGGATATTGATAGAGGGCAAAAAGAAACGGATTATAATACTTGCCAGAAAAAAATGGGAGAATGAACTTCAATCTTTTACGGAAGATAAATGAAAAGATGCCCTCAGAAGTTATTCTGGGGTTTCTAATAGGGGCTCACATAAGATTTCACAGTTTTTTGTAGTCCATAGGCTGCATCGATCCCCACGGATATTGAAAATAATGGGTGTGAGAGCCTCGGATAAATGTACAAAATGCGGGAGAGAGAATGACGATTTAATACATTGCTTTTGGAGATGCCCAAGATTGTTTAGATATTGGAGAGAAATAGTAGAGACTGTACATCTCATTTTGAAGGTCCAAATATCTGAAGATCCTGTGATTTGTATATTAGGGGCAACTGAACATCTGAACTTAAATAGAGATACACGTGTGGTTCTCTGTAAAGTGTTATTTCAAGCTAGACTTCTTATACTTAAGAAATGGGTAGGGGTAGATCCTCCGACAGTGGGACTGTGGAGAAAAGCAGTTGCCAACCTGATCAAGGAAGAACGGGTGATGGAGGGCCATAGTAAAAAAGCAAAAAATATTGATGAACTTTGGAAAAAATGGTTACTTTAGGGCTAGATTGACGAAGGAATTTTTTTTAATTTTTTTTTTTACGTCCCGCTCTCCCCCCCCCAGATGGGTGGTGGGAGGGTAAAAAGGAAAAAATAATTTCTTTTTATGCATAGAAAAATTAGTTGCTGTCGATAAATTGGAAATGTAACTATTCCCTGCGGATATTAAAGTACGTGATTGCAGATTTGCTATGTTTGGAATGAATATGTCTTTTTTATATGAAATGAAAATAAAGAGATTAAGAATCTAAAATGTCTCCAAAGATGTCCACGTCCTTTAACGCATCAAAAGCGGTTCTCAAAAAAGGACCACTGGCAACGAATGCTGCATCTAATGGACATTGATCTAACTGTAATAATTCTTATGTCCACCAGAAGGCAGTATATTACTGCAGCAACATTGCTATATGGGACCTTGAAATAAAAACACAAATGACAAACATTTGTGATGTGTTTTTTTCACAGGGACTCAAAGCGCTGGGATAGTCATGTGGCTAGGGCGACTCCCCGCGAAGTCAGTGGCTGCCAAATATGCGCGCAATCCCAACCCACAACGCATACTAGGGTCAATTTCGTAGGAGGCCAATTTGCCTATTTGTATGTTTTTGGAGTGTGGGAGGAAACCAGTGGAGTTATAGTGCCTTGCAAAAGTACTCACCTACCTTTGTTTTTTCCTTTGTGTGTTGTATTACAATCTAACTGTGTTTTGTGGAGGACGGGGGGTAGTACCATTTGATTTACACAACATACATACAACTTTGAAGGTGCAAAATATTTTTTACTCTGACACAAGCAATCATTTAGAAAAAAAAAATTAGAACTTTCAGAGTTTTCCAAGATTTTTTTTTACTGATGACCTATCCTCTTGTGAGTGCCGCGGCCTTCTTGTTGCTTTTCCTAGTCCAGTGACGTCACTCATTGTTCACGTGACCTAGGAGCAGCTCAGCCCCATTTCACTTGAATGGGGCTGATCTGCGATACCAAGCACAACCTCTATACAATGTACGGCGCTGTGCTTGGCGCTCACAGGAGAGGGTCCGACACGCGGGAGCCATGGCGATCATATATTAGTGACCTATCTAGAGGACTGCCTGTTGCGAGGTGACTATTTCATTTGTTTTTAACAACTTGCCTTGTGCCCTGCTCATGTAGCCATTTTTAACAGCGGTTAGACGAGTGTGTTCTTGCCATTAAAACGGGCTCGTTTATTCCAATGGGGTCTATGCCTACGGGCAAAAATATAGCATGTACAGAGGGCAGGGGCACTGTGTGTGGCACTTTATTTTCAGGTCACATATTATGTGACATGATTAAATTCAGAGGCACATGCTGCTATTACATTTATGGCCATGCTTGTGGCACTAAGAAATTTTTGTGTTAGTATATAGGGTATGCAAATCAGCTCTTAGTATATAGGGTGCGATGTGTTGGTAAAGTTAGAAGCTGAAAACATCTTCTCAGCAACATCTGCAGAGACAGGTCGTGGCTGGGAGAAGTTATCATGATGGTCTGAACTGGATGGAAAAGAACTCAGGAGGAGAAGTCACCTTCAAAGGACTAGATGCAAATGTTTATCCTGCCTGCTCAATGTTATAGTCACCTGTATGATCTGCAGTTGATGATAGGTTGTAGCATTTTGTTTTGTGAAACAACCCTCACTTAGATGTGTTTCGCCACCCCCTCCCTTCCCATGCTGGACCCCTAGCTAAATAAACCTGTTAAATAAATGGTCATGTGAATAGCCCTATAGACTGCAATGATTCTGAAAACGGCCATGTGAATGTAACTTTAAGCAGTTGGACTAGACCTTATTTAGGGGTTTCAAAGTAAAGGGGGTGAATACATATGTACTCACAACTTAGCAGAGTTTATTTATTAAACAAGGTATTATTTTTTACTACACTGTAAGAGTATACACTGCGTGCAGAATTATTAGGCAAATTAGTATTTTGACCACATCATCCTCTTTATGCATGTTGTCTTACTCCAAGCTGTATAGGCTCGAAAGCCTACTACCAATTAAGCATATTAGGTGATGTGCATCTCTGTAATGAGAAGGGGTGTGGTCTAATGACCTCAACACCCTATATTAGGTGTGCATAATTATTAGGCAACTTCCTTTCCATTGGCAAAATGGGTCAAAAGAAGGACTTGACAGGCTCAGAAAAGTCAAAAATAGTGAGATATCTTGCAGAGGGATGCAGCACTCTTAAAATTGCAAAGCTTCTGAATCGTGATCATCGAACAATCAAGCGTTTCATTCAAAATAGTCAACAGGGTCGCAAGAAGCGTGTGGAAAAACCAAGGCGCAAAATAACTGCCCATGAACTGAGAAAAGTCAAGCGTGCAGCTGCCAAGATGCCACTTGCCACCAGTTTGGCCATATTTCAGAGCTGCAATATCACTGGAGTGCCCAAAAACACAAGGTGTGCAATACTCAGAGACATGGGCAAGGTAAGAAAGGCTGAAAGACGACCACCACTGAACAAGACACACAAGCTGAAACGTCAAGACTGGGCCAAGAAATATCTCAAGACTTTTATGGACTGATGAAATGAGAGTGAGTCTTGATGGGCCAGATGGATGGGCCCGTGGCTGGATTGGTAAAGGGCAGAGAGCTCCAGTCCAACTCAGACGCCAGCAAGGTGGAGGTGGAGTACTGGTTTGGGCTGGTATCATCAAAGATGAGCTTGTGGGGCCTTTTCGGGTTGAGGATGGAGTCAAGCTCAACTCCCAGTCCTACTGCCAGTTTCTGGAAGACACCTTCTTCAAGCAGTGGTACAGGAAGAAGTCTGCATCCTTCAAGAAAAACATGATTTTCATGCAGGACAATGCTCCATCACACGCGTCCAAGTACTCCACAGCGTGGCTGGCAAGAAAGGGTATAAAAGAAGAAAATCTAATGATATGGCCTCCTTGTTCACCTGATCTGAACCCCATTGAGAACCTGTGGTCCATCATCAAATGTGAGATTTACAAGGAGGGAAAACAGTACACCTCTCTGAACAGTGTCTGGGAGGCTGTGGTTGCTGCTGCACGCAATGTTGATGGTGAACAGATCAAAACACTGACAGAATCCATGGATGGCAGGCTTTTGAGTGTCCTTGTAAAGAAAGGTGGCTATATTGGTCACTGATTTGTTTTTGTTTTGTTTTTGAATGTCAGAAATGTATATTTGTGAATGTTGAGATGTTATATTGGTTTCACTGGTAAAAATAAATAATTGAAATGGGTATATATTTGTTTTTTGTTAAGTTGCCTAATAATTATGCACAGTAATAGTCACCTGCACACACAGATATCCCGCTAAAATAGCTAAAACTAAAAACAAACTAAAAACTACTTCCAAAAATATTCAGCTTTGATATTAATGAGTTTTTGGGGTTCATTGAGAACATGGTTGTTGTTCAATAATAAAATTAATCCTCAAAAATACAACTTGCCTAATAATTCTGCACTCCCTGTAGACACCTGCTGCAGCTGCAAGTGGTATCTGTCCAGACACCAGGCCAAAAAGGGACATGTATGTGTGAAAGCACACATCCGCAATATCTGTCCTGGACATTACCCCGATTTTTTCTCCCCATAGCCCTAGTACTAACTCTGGATTTTGTCCGAGTGACCGCATGTGTGGACCTGGAAGAGGTAGTGAGAACGCACCCGACATGGAACATCTCTGGGGTGATAGCTACATGTGCAGACCTCCCAAGTGTACCTCTTTTTTACCTACAGTAAGTCCCTCTGTCTCTCTTTCCTCCTTAAATTTTCTTTTTGGTCTGAGGCATAGATTTGCATTAATACATGTACAATATTGACCCAGAAAGTGTTTCTCTGGTTCCTCTCTGTATATTTGAGCCCATCTTGTATATTATTTCATTATTTGATGCAGTTGGGATTTTAGATATTTCTATATTTTATATTATTTTTGAGCCATTTCATAAGAGAAAACTATTGAAATGTATAGATATGCAGAAAAAATGGATCTTTCACACAATGAACCATAAGTGTCCCTACTTGACTGTCCAAAAAGTTGGGAGGTATGCATGTGTGAAAGGCCGACTCTGTTAAATGTCTGGAAATAATAATCCAGAAATATTCTTGAGTTTAGGTGTGAAAACAACTTAAATTGGCTGAACATGTGCAGCGACCGGACATCCTAGGGGGGATGTGCGTGACTGTACTAGTGATAAGGTGAAGAGGATAGTAGTACTCACATTAAAGTTGTCCCTTGGGGCCGGCTCTCGGTTGCAGGGAACACTAGCCAGATGGAAGTTGAGGTGCCCTTGTTGGTGGTGGTGTTTAGGGTGCTTGTGGCAACTGGGCCCCTGGTTTGTGACACCAGCACCATTAGGTGCAAATGTTGGTGGTAGTAGTAATGATGATATAGAATAAGGAGACTAGATCTTTTAACAAACTTTACTGAAGCTGATCCACAAACTTTACTGAAGCTGATCCACAGGTCATCAATGCATGCAAAAGTCATTTACATCAAGGCAGCTGTTACAGTGATTCACATTAGTTCCCAGAAGTTACATGAGGAATAGTCCTCTATGACAATCAGTCTTTCTCTCTCTTATTTCTCCAGGCTGGAGGGATGAACTATCTCTGCTGTCCAGTATAATCCTATACTTCGGTATCCTCTTCTAGGAATACTATACTCTGACAAATGGCCTTTTTGTCTTTAATTATGGTGGATAGCTTGTAGCTTGAGATCTCTCCACCTAATGCAAAGGAGTATGGGGTCTGATAAATCACAGTTACCTTCCTTTGTAAATATCTTCATCCCCTCTCTGAGTTGCCTGGAGATATTGCGATCTTTTCCCTTCTATGGGCTGCGACATGAAACTAAGTCTGGAGTTTGGATAACTCTCCACAATGGCTGCTGAGGTTCAGCTTGTCCTCAGACATGACACACTGACCTTCTTCTTCCTGCACTGTGCTGTGTGTGTAGGGCAGAGTTAGCCCTGGGAGGAGGCCTGTTAGAACCTCCCTATGCAACTTTATGAGAACACATTTACAAGTACAGTTTACATGAAACTCAATCATAACATTAAGCAGTGTGTTTCAGGACACTGCACATGCACTGAAATCTTTATCATGCTTTGGATTCCTTGCAGATTTTTCATTACGTGTGGAATGGATTTTGAAAACAATTTTGTCATATTTGACATTACCCTTATTGTCTTTAAATATCTCATACTGTGATGCTCTTTGTATTTTAAGCAAAATGGCTCAAAAATATTAATTAAAGGGGTTGTCTGGGTTCAGAGCATTTTCACCCAGGCAGCCCCCCTGACAAAAATCACTCAGGGAAAAATCATTTTCAGGAGATCCGGTGACGTCACCGGCACTGATGGGAGGTCTTTAGCGCTGCCCTAGTCTGTAAAACGGCTAGGGCAGCTCTAAAACCGTCTGTCACAATGTAGGGGGAGGGGAGGAACACCAGAATGACAACAGAAGGAAAATGACCAGGAACTAGGACTCAAGGCTAGGGAAAGGGAAATTTTGACCACCTAAGGAAACCCTAAATCTAGCCCTGACTCCTGTCAGTATGAATAGACCCTGAAGGTGGGAATATTCATACACTGTAAACCTGGGCCCTAGTAACCCTGAAAATCCGTTGGGTTAGTGAAAGGGTCTGAGACTACTGGTTCCTTCCCAGATGAACAAACCAGCGTCTCCCTGAGGCCTAGTAAGCAACGAGCAAATGGGAGCAACAAAATACCAAGAGAAGTACACTTATCCTCAATAGAAAATGGAAGAGCAGGAACTCAGATGAGGACAACACACCAGCTCTTCCAACTCCAGGCAGAGAATATCAACCAAATAGTATGAAGTAGGAGTCCAGACTAAATAGGGGAGCAGTAATGACCACAAGCTACACCTGAGACAAGAGGTGTGGTCATTACCAACAACACTGCAACAAGTGGAAACAGATAGGCTGTCAGATGACCTAACTTGCAGCCAGTCTCTCAGATCTTCTAACCTCTGTCACTGGAGGGACCGTGACACCAGCTCATCAGAGCCGGTGAAGTCACCGAACACACTGCTGGGTGAAAGCTTCCGCCCAGCAGTGTATTATTATAAATAAAAAAGGCCCTTGCCCTGCGCAATCCAGAGCAGGGCAAGGAAGCGCATCGGAGCATGACATGCTCCGATGTTAACATCAGGGGGGCTGCCTAGGTCAAAATATGGGTATGTCCGGGTTCAGATCTGAACCCAGACAACCCCTTTAAGACTACCTTTACATATATCAGTAGTGCCTGGCTAGTTGCCAGTCATGACTGATGTATGTGTACTGCACTTCAGTGCACAGACATGGCGTCTGTACACTGATAGTGTGGGACAGAAAAACTGAGTATGCAGCGTTTTTCTGTCCGCTTGCTATTTGACACCCGGCATCACGACTAATGCGCCTGGATTTATGTGCTCGATCCCATAGAAAACAATAGGATCAGTTCTAACTCAGTTCCCCTCCTGCATTTTCGGCTTCACGCCAGAGGGGAACTGAGCCAGATCGTGACACATGTGTAGGGGGCCTAAGAGTTCAACATTTTTAGAACACAATTTAGCAGTTTTCTCTGACTGAGACTGACAGCTGATTGGTCATTTGTGCATGATCAAAGTACCGTATTTTTTCACTTTATAAGATGCACAAACAGACCCAAAAGTGGGGGAAAGTGTCAGTGCATATTGTAAGGAGAATAATAATGAGCTCTTTTATTATGGAAGAGCTCATTAGTATGCAGGAGGAGCGGGGAGCCATGAATGTAGCTTTGCTAGCGCTGGTTGTACTCGCCGCTTCCTGGTCTTCCAGGTGCCTGTTGTGCTGTGTCCTTTCTGCGTTTAGTTTCAGAACGTAGTGCACGTAGGCGTGCACTATGACCTGACGCAGTGCAACATCCAGTCACAGTTCAGCGCAACGCTGGCAGAAGACCGAGGAAAGGTGAGTGCAGGAAGAGTATGCCATCTGGAGCAGGAGAGGTAAGTTAATTTATTTTATGTCTGATCTGAGGTCTGATGAAAATTGGGGATCTGATCTGAAGTCTGATAAAGATTAGGAGCCTGAATTGGGGGGTCTGATCTGAGGCCTGATAAAGATTGGGGGGGTCTGATAAAGATTGTGGGGAGGGGGGGTCTGATAAAGATTAGGGGGCTGATTTGTAGGTCTGATGAAAAATATTTTTTTCTTATTTTCCTCCTCTAAATCCTAGGTGCGTATTATGATCAGGTGTGTCTTATAGGTTGAAAAGTACGGTAATGGATCGAAGTTATTGATCTGTCATTCCACCATTTAGACTTATTTAGATGTTGTTACAAGAAATTATCCAATTGTTACAAAAAATCCTCTACCCACAGGATAGGGGATAACTATTGGATCGGTGGGGTTCCTACCACTGCGACCCCTGCAATCGTGAGAATCTGGATCCTGTACCCCTCAGAACCCCTAAAATGAACAGAACGGTAGGTCAAGCATACGCACTACTAGTCCACTCATCTTTATTTGAGTATCAGAAACAACCGAGTACAGCTTTTGGCTCTGTTCATTTTGGGGTACTCTGAGGGGTACGGAGTCCCTTTTTTCATGATCAGTGGAGGTTCTACTGCTGAGATAGGGGATAACTTATAAAAACCTGAAAACTCATTTAAGACCTTATTGGGTCAAACAATTTTTGGCCCAATTATCAGGAACAAGTGTTCATAGGGACACTTGTTCCCATAATTGGCCCATATAATAATGCAGCTGATGAGCAGATAAACAAGCAAATATTTGTTTATTAGCTATTTGGCATCTTTCATCAGTACAGCACTTCTCCCTGGGACATGCTGTGGATAATCAACAGAACTGAATGAAAAAGGAACGACTGCAGTTGTCAATGCCTCCAGTACACTTCAACATCAACGGTGTAGTGGAGGGAGTGTGTTACTACAATGCTTATCCTACTGCTATTAAAGGGAGCAGCACGGCAGTTATAAGCTTTGTCTACTACACAGTTGACAGAGCTGTGTAGTTTGGGAACTACACCCTAACTGCTGATCAGTGGGAATGCGGAGTGTTGGATCCCTGCCAATCAGCTGGTGATGGCCTGTCCTAAGGATAGGCCATCAGTTAGTAAAAGCTGGACAACCCTTGAGAGGCCTCCTCTTGTGAGTGGTCTCTTGCTCTTTACCTGTAAATCAAGCTGAGTCAGACAGGGAGAGGCTGGAAGGGGGGCACCCAGTGGACAACCGATGCTCTGCTTTTATTTTGCTCAGGGCCGGCAAACTGGGCAATTTCCTAGGGCTCCCATCCTCTAAGAGCCCCCCTGCCTCAATGCTGCTCAATGTGACTGGCAGTGACTCTGGTTCTCGGCTCTCACTCTATATATGGCTGTGTCCATATATGGAGTCAGTGCTATGGACATGAAGGGGTATCCCCAAGCATTGTCAGTATGCTTGGGGACACCCTGTGTATTCAAGTCTTATTTAGCCTCTATTTTTGAAAGGCAAGAACCTTAACCACTGATCTATAGAGCTCAATGTTAAAATGTAGAGGTTAATAGTAGTTTATCATGTATTAGGTATTCATATACAGCAGAAGTATGATTTTATATTTTTTTTTAGTAATTGTAAAAAAAATGTATGGCACAAAATAAATATGTAATTGCTAAAAAAAAATATATAAAATGATACCTCTGATATATATACAGGGTCGTCGTTACATTATGCCCATATGGGATGAGGGTCTGTGTCTCTGGTGAGTTGCAATCTCTCCCTTGTCTCCTATGGGTCCACGCCATAGAACACGGAATGATCTCCGTGCTGCGCTGTCCTGTCCATTTTCTACACGGACTTGCGCACACACAGTGTTGGGAGGCTTTTACCTTTTGAAAAATGGCCGACTGAGCGGTCCAGCATTTGTGCGCATGCTTCCGCAACGACTTGTGATGATGTCATGCTGTGATTTTGACGCAACTTGGCGCCTGCGCAGTGCTTCCATCGGAACGCCGGATTCGGCGGTATGTGACATGTGTGGCACAGGGAACAACGCTGGGTATGTCACCGCTTTCCCCCTCCCTTTTGCAGCATCATCTTTTCTCTCTCCTCCCACATGATAGGTGCACCTGTATTCATTTATTAATCATTGCACTTTATGGTATAATATATATACCTCATACTGTATATGCGATATAATATTGATGCGGTTTTCCGCTGATGAGTAATGCACATTTTTTATGCACTTTGACATTGTCTATGCACTATTTGCACTTTATTTTCTGTACTTTGTTGTTGATTGATTGTTTTGTGATGTAATAGGGGTTGGACTATATATACCCCATCATACACTGTGTTCATTGCTTGAAAAAGGCTCTTGTATGAGCTGAAATGTTGCCTTCCACATGGGTGAATAAACACCATTGCTTTTTACCTGGAGTGCTGTCCGTTTTTCATCTTTATATATATATATATATATATATATATATACATAATACATGGGGAACTACTACTGAGGTTTTTAGCCATAATATATTTTCAGCAGTATAACATGGAGCTCTATAGCTCAGTGGTTAAAGGGGTTTTACCATCACATACAATGGGGGAATATCGCTAGGATATGCCCCCCATTGTCTGATAGGTGTGGGTCAGAGGTACAACAAGAACGGAGCAGGGAAATGAATGGAGGGCACACTGAGCATGAGTAGCCGCCCTCCAATCATTTCAATGGGGCCACCATAGAAATGAATGGGAGCAGGGGCCGCACATTCACTTGTATAGGAGCAGTGCTTAGTGGTGTACGGACCCTGGCAAACCTGGGGTCCTCCAGCCACAGCTCTCCCCACTCCGTTCTCCTTGTAGGTGAGAGTTCCAGAGGTGGGACAAGCACCTATCAGACAATGGGGGCATATCCTAGCGATATGCCCCCATTGTATGTGATCGTAATACTCCTTTAAGGTTCTAACAGAACTCCCGCTTAGGACCTCTATAAGACCGCTCACTGCAGCAAGCTCAGCCTCAGTCAGAGCTATAAGCATCAGAACTCACTTTTCTTTTCATCGCAATATTCTGAACCTCATAACTATGGAGATGTGTTTTTGTGGAACGATCTGTTGTTTTCGACAATACCATTTTGGGGTGTGTATGACTTGATCACTTTTTATTAAATTTTCTTGGGAGATAAAGTGATGGTGAATTGGCCTTTTTTATTTTTTTTCCTGCTACACCATTCACCATATGGGTTACCTTTTATTATATTTTATTAGTACAGGCGCTTTCATATGCAGTGATATTATTAGGTCCCCAAGTGGACTACAACCATCATCAGGTTGCAACTTATACACAATAATGGAAATTGCTTCATTATTCTGTATAGAAATCACTGTAACACAGTTCAGTGCTGCCACCTCGTGGCCTGAACCGAGATATACTAATAATGAGCTTGGAAGCCTAGTACAGGCTGCGGCTCACTATTATCACAGGGTGCTTTCCCCGATCTTTGCTGGGGCAAAGTGCGCCTGAACAGAAAGCACGCAATTCCGTTTTTTAACACTCAGCATCTGAGTGGTAAAATGTCCAGGTCAGCATTACTGCAGATCATGGACATTTGCCTCGGGTACATGCTATATGAAACCTCACATGCGCCATACATTTACGGTGGATGTCGGAAAGGGGTTAAAGGTCACATGACCAAATGTGTATAAGACAGAGCTTTCTTTCTGCACTGACACTGGAGCTTGTGCAGGTACTTTGGGAGGGAAGGGTTGAATGCCTGGGAGCGGCCGGGTGAGGGAGTGTTGTGCAGTGCAGTCCTGGGGTACATCATGATGCTGTATGATGATCCGCTACATTGCTGTAGCTATTTGTGAGGGAGCGGCATGTGTCGTATTCTGCGGCCATGATTGTGAAGAACTGGGGTGTAAATCTGTGAGGGTGGGCCAGAATCGACAGAATATAACTGTGCTGTTAGTACATTATTACAAGATTTGGGGCACCACTTTTGATTTTCCCCAGGGCCAATCAAACCGTCTAAAACTTGCTTTAATTTTCTACCACTCTGCGCATAGGTCAGCATAGAAATGATGACAGTTTCTCTTTAAGCAATTCTGAATGATAAAATAAGATCCACCACAGCATTCGTTACAGTTACTGGTGTCAGATTGTACGGAAAGGTTAACTGTGCCCTAACCATAGTAATGTCCCCATCTGGACCACCTTAAATCTTTACTATGCCCTGATAAATCTATTACACATTTCTTTGGTTTGTATTATCCCTAGTAATAGTAAATCCTGTAGTACTGTAGTTCTCGGCTGTGAGATGAGGGGTGTTCTATTCGCTGAGCTGTACATTGATAAATAGACTAAAATGTATAGAAGAGCGGCTTCACCCCGTCACAAAAAAGTATTGAGTAACTATTACGATGATAGATAGGCACATGTCATCTGAAATACTCCAGAAACTTGAATATCCTTAAATCATTTATTGAGGACTCTCTCAAACAAAATATACCATAAATGACCCTAAAAAATAAATGCATGTGTTCTGACAAATAAAATAGATTAAAACTTGACATAAAACACTGGATGTTTTCTCTCTCAATCACTGTTCAATATAGCTATGTGAATAGCTGCTGTGAATTGTCAGACAAGCTATAGTAATAACATTGGTTCAGCATATGCAACATAGCCATTGAACATGTATGATCATTAAATATTTATATTTGGTTTCTTATAGATTATCACACAACATATGATTTTGTCACACAGTATATGTTATTAGTCATCCATATTCATAACTGTGTTGTTTATATTCTATAAGTCCAGGCAATCCGTCTTTATAAATATACCACTATTTCTTGGTGGGAGCTTAACAGCTCTTAGAGGCGTTTATATTGTGTCCACAGTTCACTTTCAACTTACTGGCATTCCTCCTTTGATAAAATATCCATCATTAACAAAGTTCATGTACTCACTGTTGGTGGATAGTGGTGTATCAATTGTGGCGTCCCACGTGATATTGTTGCTCGTTACCGCTTACCTCCACCTCTCTGAGTTACATGTGGATAATCCCGCTATCTGGATCAAAGTGTCGGTTAATGCGGCTGACTGTTGGCGTCCCACGTGGTGAGAGGGATCGCGATCACTTGTTTAAAGGCTCTCAAAGCTCATATACGGTAGTTGTGAGCAGGTGATCGTGGGAGCGCTCCACTTTTATTTATTGCTCCATTACCAGCTGCATTTTCTTATCAGGACAATCAATATCTTTTGATGCGTCTTGTCTTTCAAAGGGATGTCCTGGCTAATTCATCACACCAAACACGTTTCGGAGTGGCCATGTTAATCCAGGAGATCTCACCCATTTTTATACCTGCTTTATCAATCCAGTATAAAACCCGAAACGGATTTGCATTTGTATCATTATTACACATGTCTTTCTTCTGTATTTCCAACTTAATGGATATATTATTCACCTCTAAGTTTAACAATTCCCCATAATATTACTTTCTGTCCCTCTATTATTTCCATTTCTTTTTCAAATCATCCCAAAAAACACATTGCGGTTCTGATGCGTTTTTTCACATATTGATGCGTTGTTTTTTTTTATATAGTTACCTCTTATTGCGTTTTACTATGGGTATAAAGCATTTTATCTTTTTATGGTCACAACATCCAGTATATTAAAATAACTAAAAATAACTGAAAAAAATATAAGGATATTCATAATGTACAATTCCCTAATCATTATATATATGACATTATATATGTCAAGTGCTTAGTTTGTAATTTTGCTTTTCTTCTTTCTTTCTTCTTATTTTTCTTTCTTCTTTTCTTCTGCATCTCTATACTTATTTAATCAGCTATTCTTTGCAGCAACACATTCATGAAAAATGTGAAGCATTTCCAGACGCAAGGAGTGGGGGCCTCCCGCTAAGGGGAGATCGGAGTGCTGGTATAACAGCCTGACTCCGATTTCCCGTCAGCGAAGGGCACCCACTCCATTTCTACAGGAAACGGAAGAGCTCCAATTCTGCATTCAGTCCCCTAGGTAAGAGTGTATCAAAATTGTAAATTCTTCTTGATTCCTGTTGTGACATCCTATCAATGTGATCACCCCCCCCCCCCTCCAATGTTTTGTAACTCTTTCAAAGGCTGCAAATATTAAGCCACTTGGATCTTGATTATGAACTTGTTTGAAATGCTTAGATAGGGTACTTTCACATTTGCGGCAGAGGATTCCAGCAGGCAGTTCCATTGCTGGCATTTCTTTTTTTTCAAATTTTTTGCGGTCTGAGCATGCGCAGACCGCAATGCCGGACCTGTTTTGCCGAAAGATCCGGCCAGATCTGGCATTAATGCATGTCGATGGGAAAAAATGCCGGATCCGGCATTCCGGCAAGTGTTCCGGAATTTTGGACAGAGATAAAACCGCAGCATGCTGCGGTATTATCTCCGTCCTGAAAAGTCAAAAAGACTGAACTGAAGACATCCTAAAGCATCCTGAACGGAATGCTCTCCATTCAGAATGCATGGGGATAAAACTGATCAGTTCTTTTCCGGTATTGAGCCCCTAGGACGGAACACAATGCCGGGAAAGATTAACGCTAGTGTGAAAATACCCATAAGGAGTGTTTTTCATAACCGTTTCTTTGTTTGTCATATGTTCAGATATTCTTTTTTTCAACATCCTTTTTATCCTACTTCTTGCAAGGGCATTCAACAATATATACCAGTTGTGTGTGGAATGTTTTCTTTTTCATTTTCTTCGATAGATTGAGCAATTTTTAGGCCTAAATTTGGGGCCTTTGTATAAGTGATCTGGGGGGTACTGTTTATCCGAGGGCCAATAACTTTATCCTTTAGAATATAGTGTCAGTGTTTTTTATACTGTATTCTATTCTTGTGTATTAAAAGGTAAAATTATTCTAATATTTTCATCATTTGATTCCTTTCCTATATCAGTTGTGTCATTTTCAAAAAACAATTGTCTGTCCATGTTTCTCACTCTAGAGAGAGATGTATCAACTATATTAGTTGGGTATTCTTTTACTATAAACTGTTCTCTGAATTTCTCTGCCTCTTCTTAAAAATTTTGACTATTTGTACAGTTCCGTTTTACTCTACAAAATTGCCCCATCGGTATATTCAAGAGTCATCTAGGTATATGGCAACTTGAATATAGGATGTAACAGTTTTTTGTCACAGGTTTATGGTAAGTACTACAAATTACTACAAAGTGGGGGGAAAAGTCAATGCGTCTTATAAAGCAAACGTGCCCAGAAATATGGCTGCAGTACAGGCGGGCTGATATCTAGAGACACACGCAGAGGGTTAAGTGATTTCTTCACACACAGACATTGCTTAGCGAGCGCCGCCGCACAAGCCTTCCTGCACACCCAAAGCATGTTCCCTGTTGTAACGGGGAGTAATCAGTCCGGTAACCGACTAAACACACCATGTCCCAGCATGGGATAAATGAGAAGAGTGAGAAGGGTCACTCTTCTCATTCATCCCGTGCCGAACCATGGTGTGTTGAGTCGGTTACCGGACTGATTACTCCCCATTACAACAGGGAACATGCTTCGGGTGTGCAGGAAGGCTTGTGCAGCAGCGCTCGCTAATGATATCTAGAGATGCACCTCCAGTGTTAATAATGTGAGGCGGCGTCCTCTAGTAGGAAGTGTGGGGCAGGCAGCGATCATTGAAGCTTGTGAGCGCTCGGTCTGCTGTTGCTTAGCAGCATTGACGCTGTGCTGTCCTCCCAACCACACCTCCCTCCCCTGTGACGCGCTCCCGCACTGCTGCCCTGTATGTTAAGCTGATTGGTGGTGAGCACGGCGGGAACTGCTGCTCTGCTGCCTCCACCAATCAGTTTAGTCAGTTGCCCAACCGCTTGCCACTACGAAGGAGCATTACTGGGACTACTGGGCTGTCTCCACCTGAGACTTGGTGAGTGACAGCCTGGCTATAAAGAAGGGGAGCTCAAGGGCTGACCTGGACAAATACGTATTGCATATGGCTATAACCTTTCCTCATCTATAGGAATACACCCATGTACTGCAGCACATGGGTGCACTCTTTAGGATGAGGGGAGTTATTGTCACACTTAATATAAACACTATCCAGGAGCTGTACTATTATTGGCCTAAGGGTTTGCATTAAATGTGACTATAACCCCCCTCATTCATGTGCAGCAGTGCATGTGTGATTTCCTATTGATGAGGGGGGTTATAGTCACATTTAATATCAACACTGTCCAGGGATTGTACCATAATTGACATGTGTATATTAAATGTGACCATAAGCAGTGGCGTCGCCAGGGGGGGGCCAGAGGGGGCCACGGCCCCCCTACATCATGCTGTGCCCCCCCAACTAAAATGCCCCCCCCCCTAAGTGAGCCGCCGCCGGGCACAGGGAGATGAGCGCTTCCATTGTGCTCATCTCCATTGTAATCTGCCTGTGCCAGCGGAGGTGCAGGTGAGGGAGAGGCGTGTCCCTTCCCCTTCCTCTGATAGGCTGCAGGCACTAGGCCGGCAGCCTATCAGAGGCCGGCGCAGGCGGGGCGATGACGTCATCACGCCGCCTGAGCCCTACAGTGCGGGACACAGGAAGAGTCTGCATCGCATCGCTGACACTGAGGTAAGTATAAGTGTTTTTTTTTTACAATAGTGTTACTGGCACATTGGGGGGGCTTATTACAATGGGGGGGACTTAATACTGGCACATGATGGGGGGGACTTAAAACTGGCACATGATGATGGGGGGGACTTAATACTGGCACATGATGATGGGGGGACTTAATACTGGCACATGATGATGGGGGGGACTTAATACTGGCACATGATGATGGGGGGACTTAATACTGGCACATGATGATGGGGGGACTTAATACTGGCACATGATGATGGGGGGACTTAATACTGGCACATGATGATGGGGGGACTTAATACTGGCACATGATGATGGGGGGGACTTAATACTGGCACATGATGATGGGGGGACTTAATACTGGCACATGATGATGGGGGGACTTAATACTGGCACATGATGGGGGGGACTTAATACTGGCACATGATGGGGGGGCTTAATACTGGAACATGGGGGGGCTTAATACTGGCACATGATGGGGGGGCTCAATACTGGCACGTAATGGGGGGCTTATTACTGGCACGTTGTCATGGTCTTACCTTCTTGCTGTTCTCCTTCGTTTGACATGTGCTGGCGGCCATCTTGGTTTCTGGGTTTCTTGTAGCCTTCCACCCTGCGGCTCCTCCTTCCCACTGGGAGGAGCTGGATGCCTAGCTCATATATATAGGAGGTCTGTGGCTTCAGTTCCTTGCTTGGTCCTCTTGTGTTCACATGCTTCTAAGACTGCTGCTGCTTCTGGTTCCTGATCCTGGCTTCGTCTGACTACCCTGCTGGTTCCTGATCCTGGCTTCGTCTGACTACCCTGCTGGTTCCTGATCCTGGCTTCGTCTGACTACCCTTCTGGTTCCTGACCTCTGGCTTCGCAAAGACTCTGCTCGGTTTCACCATCCGTTTGGACTTTTGCTTTACAGCTTTATTTTCAATAAAGCCTTCTTATTTTCACTTATCTCTTGTTGTACGTCTGGTTCATGGTTCCGTGACATTAGGACCAAGCCATGAATTCTGACGGTACAGGGCCATCCTCGCTACCCACGCTGGTTGCCAGACTTGATCAGCAGGATCACCTGTTGGGTCGGTTCGCTGTGGCGTTGCAAACCCTGCTTGAACGCACGGCTCATTTCGCTCCCGTTGCCGATGGGTCGGTTGTCGCTCCTGGGCTCGCTCCTACTGCCGCTCCGGTTGTTGCGCCAGAGTCTACCCCGACACCTGTTGTTGCGCCTGCGGTGTTTCGGGGTATGACCGGTTCTGCCCCTCTTCCACAGCGCTTTGGGGGAGAGCCAACTCAGTGCCGAGGTTTCCTTAACCAGGTGGGCATTTATTTCGAGTTGCTGCCACATGCCTTTCCCACTGAGAGATCAAAGGTGGGCTTCTTGATCTCGCTGCTCTCGGACAAGGCCTTGGCCTGGGCCAGCCCTTTATGGGAGAACAACAATCCGGTGGTTGCCGAGTTTTCCGGTTTTGTTGCTTCTCTTCGGAAGGTATTCGATGTGCCGGCTCGTGCTGCCTCTGCTGCGAAGCTCCTTATGTCCATCAGACAGGGTTCACGATCCGTAGCTGAATACGCCATTGAGTTTCGTACCCTGGCAGCAGAGGTGGGCTGGAATAATGAGGCTCTGGTCGCTGCTTTCTCTCATGGTCTTTCGGATGCCATGAAGGATGAGGTTGCAGCTAAGGACCTACCAGTTGAGCTCGAGTCTCTTATTTCTTTCCTGATTTTGATTGACACCAGACTCAGGGAGAGACCTTCCTTTAAGGAGAACCTGCGGAGGTCTTCTAACAGATTGGTGCCTACGTTTGCTGTCCCACCCGTGCCTCCCTCTCCTCCCACGCCTCCTGGGGATGACTTGTCTGGGGGTGAACCCATGCAGCTGGGGTTTGCTCGCCTGTCCGAGGGGGAGAGGGCACTCCGGAGACGCGAGGGCCGATGCATGTACTGTGGTCTCGGTGGGCATTTTCGGTTGGCATGTCCGAACCGTCCGGGAAAACGCTCGTACCTGAGATCCTGTCGGGGGCAGATCTTGGGTGGAGTCTCCTCGTCCCCGGTTTTCCGTGTTGACAAACCACTGATCACTGTTGTCCTCTCCTGGGTCGGGGGCTCGGTGACGACCCAGGCGTTGGTGGACTCTGGTGCTGGTGGTTTGTTCATTGATAGTGTGTTCGCTGCCGCCAATTCCATTCCTCTGCAGGCTCGAGGTTTCCCACTGGCTCTTGAGGCGATAGACGGCAGACCCCTTCTGCCGCCACACGTGACTCATGAGACCCTTCCAGTGGGGATAGCCATTGGTGCCGTTCACAGAGAGTCGGTCTGCCTCCAGGTTATTTCGTCTCCACACTACTCGGTGGTCTTGGGGTACCCCTGGCTCCAGAAGCATAATCCGACTTTCGATTGGAGATCGGTCGAGATCCTCTCGTGGTCACCGCAGTGTGGGGCTAGTTGCATCCATGGGTCTGTCAAGTTGCTGTGTACTTCCTCGGACTCTCTGTTGCCTCCTGAATACGAGGAGTACCGGGATGTATTCGATAAGGTGCGCGCGGTTGCCCTACCTCCGCACCGCCCATACGATTGTGCCATAGAGTTACAATCTGGTGCCGTTCCTCCTCGTGGCAAAGTCTATCCACTGTCGGTAGCGGAGAATGAGGCCATGGAGGAGTACGTGAGGGAGGCGCTTTCACGCGGACACATTCGCAAATCTTCGTCCCCGGCAGGGGCTGGATTTTTCTTTGTGAAAAAGAAGGGCGGTGAGTTGAGGCCTTGCATCGATTACAGGGGTCTCAATCGCATCACGATCAAGAACGCTTACCCGATACTAGGGCTGCGCATCTTCACTCGTCTCACGATTCGATGCGATTACGATTATCAAGTCCACGATTCGATTCGATTCGATTCGGCGATGCATCACGATGCATCAAGATTATTACCCAAGTCCCCTTGTTTTTCAATTTTACATAAAAAAATTAATTCAATCAGTCAGAAATTGCACAAAAATATTTATTTGTATCTGCTATTTAAACAAATCATACCAAGTTCCCTGCATATCATATAGCAAAGTCTGAATGAACAAAACAGTGCAGCAGACAACAGTATTTATTTAAAACAGTACTGTCAGTGTCTCTGTAACATTAAACTGTTGTGCTGGCCTGGCTGGTGCAGTTAGTTTATAAGTTTTACAATAGTTTTACCATATAATATATATTATATAATATTAAACACTTTAAACAGTACCTACAAAAAAAGGAGCCCTTCAGTTCCTGACTGTAAAACATCACAGTGAGTCAGTGAACCTATAATAAACACAGTCAGTGACTGTGTTATAGGTTCACTCACTGTGATGTTTGCCAGTCAGGAACTGTCTGTCACACAGTGTGTTCAAGTTGTCTGTGTTGCAGAACTTCCTGAGGAGTGAGGAAAAACGGACAGGTGAGGTGACACAAGTGACAATTTTTTTTTTTAGGTACGGTAACAGGCAGTGACCAGCTGCAGTCTATGTGAGTGGTGTATCTGTGTGATGGTCACCTACCTGTCACAACAAGGTGGCAGAGTCTGGCTGGCACGTGGCACCTGCGGGTCTCCTCTCCTGCTGCCTGTGATGATGAAGGGACTCGGAGTGTGTGGCACTGGCAGCTGCGGCCTAGCTCCCTGTCCTGCGAGCCGGGTAACGGATGGGCTGGTCTCCCTCTCCTAAAAAGAAAGATAGCAATTGATTGATTGATTGCATCACGAAACTGAAAAGTGAAAAGGGGGGTAAAATTAAAAATTGTAAAATACCCAGTTCAAGATGTATGGGACAGAACAAAGAACAGTCAAAATGTTTTATTTTTTAAGTAACCAAACAGGCAGGCAGGCATGTTATATTGTTAAATAGTTGTGCTTTAAACCACATGACAATCCCAAGAACAGCAGTATTGCACAGTTGCAGACAGTGTTGTCTGGCATATCTTTGTAAATGATGTGATCAGTGATCACTCACTAAGACCTCTAACTTTACAGCATTGCAAAAAGCTGCCACTGACTGTAGTGTATTCAATACACATAGTGTATTTGACTTGCAGCTTTTTGCAATGCTGTAAACTAAGTTAGAGGTCTTAGTGAGTGATCACTGATCACATGCATCACAGTAATACAAAGATATGCCAGACAGTCAGACACTCAGTGTGCAATTGTGCAGAAGCAGATCATCATCTCCCCCCCAAAAATAATAAAAATCCCCCCAAAAAATGCAGAAGGGTAACTTACTAACTTACTGTGTGCTGCTGCAGTCACTGCGTGCTGCTGTTGTCTGTGTGGCACTGGCGATTGCGGCCTAGCTCGGGTCACTCTCCACTGGGTCTCCTCCTCCTCTGTCCCCCCGCAAGACAGCCTGTTTTTTTTCTTTTGTGCACAGCACAGTTAGCCGACCGAAGAGAAAGTTCTGAGCGCTCTTGGGGGTACGAGGACGGGTCCGCTATGTTCAGTGCTGCTGCATGCTGCACGTCCGTCTCCTCTCCAGTCCTCCTCACGAGTCGACTCACGCGTGCAACACAGGAGGGGGGGGGGGGGGGGCACTGTCGTCAGCGGGAGGCGGGAGGCGGGAAAGAAGGCGCCCAAAAACTTTTTTTTCTGACTCGGCTCTGCACGGCGGACGCGACGCTGACGTCATCAACATGCATCGATTATTTAAAGCAACCGCATCGATGCAGAATCGCCGGGGGTCGAATCGCGATGCATCGCTGCATCGATTATATTCGACAGCCCTACCCGATACCCTTGATTTCTGAGCTGTTCGATCGCCTTAAAGGGGCCACGGTCTTTACCAAACTCGACCTGAGGGCGGCATATAACCTGGTAAGGATCAAGGCGGGCAATGAGTGGAAGACCGCGTTTAACACCAGGACCGGTCATTACGAATCCTTGGTTATGCCCTTTGGGTTGTGCAATGCGCCCGCAGTCTTTCAGGAATTCATCAACGATGTTTTCCGTGACCTGTTGCAGCAGTGTGTGGTGGTCTATTTGGATGACATCTTGGTATATTCTGAATCCATGGAGGCCCACATTCTGGATGTCAGACGAGTGTTGCAACGGTTACGAGAGAACAAGCTGTTCGGTAAGCTTGAGAAATGCGAATTTCACCGATCCCAGGTAACCTTCTTAGGTTACATCATTTCCGCTGAGGGGTTCTCCATGGATCCTGAGAAGGTTTCGGCTGTCTTACAGTGGCCCCAGCCCAGTGGTCTTCGTTCCCTGCAGCGCTTTTTGGGCTTCGCCAATTATTATCGGAAGTTCATCAGGGACTTTTCCATGCTGGCCAAGCCTCTCACGGATCTGACCAGGAAGGGCAGTAATTCCCAGGTCTGGCCGCTCGAGGCCATCCGAGCTTTTGAGGCCCTAAAGTCCGCCTTTGTGTCGGCTCCGATTCTGTCGCATCCCAACCCTGGGTTGCCATTTGTCCTCGAGGTGGACGCGTCTGAGACGGGAGTAGGCGCCCTTCTGTCTCAGCGTAGAACACCAGAGGGTCCTCTGCTTCCCTGTGGGTTTTACTCCCGGAAACTGTCTTCCGCGGAGTGCAACTATCAGATTGGTGACAGGGAGTTATTGGCCATCGTGCAGGCCCTTAAAGAATGGAGGCACTTGCTCGAGGGTTCGGTGGTTCCGGTTCTCATCCTGACGGACCACAAGAATCTGACCTACCTTTCTGAGGCCAAGAGATTGACACCACGTCAGGCCAGATGGGCTCTGTTCTTGTCACGTTTTAATTACGTGGTCTCCTACCTACCCAGTTCCAAGAACATCAGGGCGGATGCCTTATCACGGCAGTACTCCGAGCTGTCCAGGGAGGAGTCGATTCCGACTTCGGTCATACCTCCGAATCAGATCCTGGCCGCCATTCGCACCAGCCTGACCTCTCCCCTGGGTGAGCAGATTTTGGCGGCTCAATCTGGTGCTCCCTCTGGGAGACCCAACGTCAGATGTTTTGTGCCTGAGGAGTTGCGCACTCGGTTGTTGCGAACCTACCATAACTCCAAGACCGCGGGGCATCCTGGAAAGAATCAGCTGTCCTGGGCTGTTTCACGTCTGTTCTGGTGGCCTTCCCTACGTTCCGACATCGCCGCATATGTAGCGGCATGCTCCGTTTGTGCCCAGAGTAAGTCCCCTCGGCACCTTCCGTTGGGCCTTCTGCAACCCATAGCCACCGGGGAGCGCCCATGGTCACACCTGGGGATGGATTTCATTGTGGACCTCCCTGCATCCCGAGGCCATACGGTCATTCTCATGATTGTGGATCGGTTTTCCAAAATGTGCCACTGTGTTCCTCTCAAGAAGTTACCCTCTGCACAAGAGTTGGCCACGATTTTTGCCAGGGAGGTCTTCCGGTTGCACGGTTTGCCCAAGGAGATTGTGTCGGATCGGGGGAGTCAGTTTGTGTCCAGGTTCTGGCGCGCCTTTTGCTCCCAGTTGGGGATTCATCTCTCCTTCTCCTCGGCCTACCACCCTCAGTCCAATGGGGCCGCAGAACGATCCAATCAGGCCTTGGAGCAATTCCTTCGTTGCTATGTCTCCGATCACCAAGACAATTGGGTTGACCTCCTGCCTTGGGCTGAGTTTGCCAGGAACACGGCGGTGAACTCTTCCTCTGGGACGTCTCCCTTCATGGCCAATTATGGGTTCCAACCTGCCGTGTTACCGTAGGTATTCTCTCCCTAGGATATTCCGGCTGTGGAGGATCACCTTTCCGTCCTACGTGCTTCTTGGGTACAGATCCAGAAGTCCCTTGAGGTCTCTGCGCAGCGCCAGAGACTCCAGGCTGACCGCAGACGAGCGCCTGCTCCTTCCTACCAGGTCGGAGACCGTGTATGGTTGTCCACCTGCAACCTCAACCTTCGAGTGCCCACTCCCAAGCTGGCGCCTCGCTTTGTTGGTCCCTTCCGAGTGCTTCGCAGGGTAAACCCGGTAGCCTATGCCCTTGCGCTTCCTCCTGGCATGCGGATCTCCAACGTGTTTCATGTCTCCCTGTTGAAGCCACTGGTGTGTAATCGTTTCACTTCCTCGGTTCCTCTGCCTCGTCCGGTCCTAGTGGGCAATCGTGAGGAATATGAGGTGAGCAATATCCTGGACTCACGCCTGGTCCGCGGTCGGTTGCAGTTTTTGGTCCATTGGCGTGGTTATGGTCCAGAGGAGCGTTCCTGGGTTCCCTCCGCAGATGTCCATGCTCCTGCCTTGCTCCGAGCCTTCCACGCACGCTTCCCTCAGAAACCGTTTTGTGCTCCGCGGAGGAGGGGCCCTTGAGGGGGAGGTACTGTCATGGTCTTACCTTCTTGCTGTTCTCCTTCGTTTGACATGTGCTGGCGGCCATCTTGGTTTCTGGGTTTCTTGTAGCCTTCCACCCTGCGGCTCCTCCTTCCCACTGGGAGGAGCTGGATGCCTAGCTCATATATATAGGAGGTCTGTGGCTTCAGTTCCTTGCTTGGTCCTCTTGTGTTCACATGCTTCTAAGACTGCTGCTGCTTCTGGTTCCTGATCCTGGCTTCGTCTGACTACCCTGCTGGTTCCTGATCCTGGCTTCGTCTGACTACCCTGCTGGTTCCTGATCCTGGCTTCGTCTGACTACCCTTCTGGTTCCTGACCTCTGGCTTCGCAAAGACTCTGCTCGGTTTCACCATCCGTTTGGACTTTTGCTTTACAGCTTTATTTTCAATAAAGCCTTCTTATTTTCACTTATCTCTTGTTGTACGTCTGGTTCATGGTTCCGTGACACACGTAATGGGGGGCTTATTACTAGCACGTAATGGGGGGCTTATTACTGGCACATGATGGGGGGCTTATTACTGGCACATTGGGGGGCTTATTACTGGCACGTGATGGGGGCTTATTACTGGCACGTGATGGGGGGCTTATTACTGGCACATTGGGGGGCTTATTACTGGCACATTGGGGGGCTTATTACTGGCACGTGATGGGGGGCTTATTACTGGCACGTGATGGGGGGCTTATTACTGGCACGTGATGGGGGGCTTATTACTGGCACGTGATGGGGGCTCTTGTTACTGGCACGTGATGGGGGCTTATTACTGGCACATTAGGGGGCTCTTGTTACTGGCAGTGGCACGTTATTGAGGGCACTTATTACTGGACAATTTTTGGTGGGCACTATAGGGGCATCTACTGAGGCCACAAAGAAGGGGTGTTTTATATGGGGGGCTCTGTACAGTAGCATTTTATACTGGGACACATTATGGTGGGTACTATGGAGAAGGGGAGACAGGAGTTCTATGGAGTCATCTACGGGGGGCACTAAGAAGGGGTATTTTATACTTGCAAATTATGGGGGACACTGAGGGCATCTACTGGGGCACGATATATGGGGCATTTTATACTGGTACATTATGGGGGGCACTAGCAGGAAGGGGGGAGAGGAGCACTATGGAGGCATTTACTAGGGCACTATATAGGGGTATTTTATACTGGCACATTATGGGGGACATTAGCTCAACTGGGGGCATAAGGGGGTATGTTTTGCACATTATAAGGAGAATTATTTCTACTGGGGGGCATTATGGTGGGTTTTATTACTCCCCTATGGTATGACCCCCTAGTAGCAGCACCAGCCTCTCCCTGCTCTAATATCCCTCTGCCCCTTCTCCAAATCCTTATTATGAAATCTTTCTCATTAGGATAAAACACAACATCAGCTCCGCCGAGCCCCCGGCCAAGTGTTGAAGGGGCGTCCGAGATCCCCAAGGGCCAAGCCAAGTAACTGTAAGTGTTCATGTGAAATATGTTTATTTTATATATGTACACTCCTGTGAGAGGCGGGGAGGGAAATCTGTGGATGACACTGTTATAGGGAGGGAGGTCTGTGGATGACACTGTTATGGAGGGGGAAATGGGGATGACACTGTCATGGGGTGGATCTGTGGATGACACATATAGCATAAGATGCTATATACGGTATGTGGCATCCACAGATCCCCCCCATAGCAGTGTCATCCACAGATCCCCCTCTCTATAAAAGTGTCATCCACAGACAGCTGGACTTTTCTTCCCTGTTGCGGTTTTAGGTATTGGGTAAAGTATTGCAGCATTTCTAAGCGTACTTGTGTAAATGTATCATTGTTATAGCTGCCCCCCCCTACTTTTGTCCTGGCCCCCAGTGTGCCCCCCCAAAATTTGAAAGCTAGAGACGCCACTGACCATAAGCACCCTCATCTATAGGAACACACCCATGTACTGCAGTACATGGGTGTATTCCTATGGATGAGGGGGCTATAACACTTAGGTGAATTACGGTACACTAGACAATGTTTGATAATTGCTAGTGCTATACTTATAAATTAGAGATGCTTGGCAAATCATTTTGTACAAAATTATTTGAGCCCGTCTGTGGAACCTACACTCCCTGAATTGTATGGTAGCCGTCATGGCACATAACAGGTAGAATTTAGTGTTAGGACCCGTCTTACAGAGATCGCCTTGACGTGCAGCAGACGGGCTCAAATAATTTTGTACAAGATGATTTGCCAGAGAGCTGTTGCATTGCATGTTTTGTTTCACAGTGTTGTTTTCAGCCATAGCAACGTCCCCCTGCGCATTGGGATGTGCTGACTGACCCCCTTTTTCTTTACAGACTAGACAATGTTTATATTATATGACTATAAACCCCCTCATCCATAGGTATGCACCCATGTACTGCACATGTTTTAGCCCACCTTTTAGTTGTAAATATTTTTTTTGTTATTTTCCTCCTCTAAAACCTGGGGTGCATCTTATATTCAGGTGCGTCTTACAAAGCAAAAAATACTGTAATTTGCAGTTTTGTACTGTAATCTGCAGATCTAAAAATTCAATCTAATGCTTATTAATGTTTGCTGAAAAACATGTTATTTGGGTTGTTATTTATTTCTTCCTGAAATAATTGGAGTTTCATCTCTGACTTCTGACATATGAAAATAATGTCATGTATGTATCTCCGCCAGAGTACCAGGTCTGTCCCCAGCCTTGGCACAATATTGGCACAAATGCTGTACATTTTGATCAATGTGTTGCTGCAAAGAGTAGCTGATTAAATAAGTATAGAGATGCAGAAGAAAAGAAGAAATAAAAATAATAAAAAAAGAAAAAGAAAAAGACAAAAATACAAACTAAGCACTTGATATATATAATGTCATATATATATATATATATATATATATATATATATATATATATATATATATGATTAGGGAATTGTACATTACGCAATATGAGGTAACTATATCCAGAAAAAAACGCATCAATATGTAAAAAAACGCATCAGAAACGCATCAGAATTGCAATGCGTTTTTTTGGATGATTTGAAAAAGAAATGGAAATAATAGAGGAAAAGAAAGTAATATTATGGGGATTTGGTAAACTTAGAGGTGAATAATATATCTATTAAGTTGGAAATACAGAAGAAAGACATGTGTAATAATGATACAAATGCAAATCCGTTTCGGGTTTTATACTGGACTGAAAATGCAGGTATAAAAATGGGTGAGATCTCCTGGATTAACATGGCCACTGAGGAAGGAGTCGCAGGGACTCCGAAACGCGTTTGGTGTGATGAATTAACCAGGACATCCCTTTGAAAGACAAGACGCATCAAAAGATATCGATTGTCATGCTAAGAAAATGCAGCTGGTAATGGAGAAATAAATAAAAGTGGAGCGCTCCCACGATCACCTGCTCACAACTATATGAGCTTTGAATAAGTGATCGCGATCCCTCTCACCACGTGGGATGCCAACAGTCAGCCGCATTAACCGACACTTTGATCCAGATAGCGGGACTATCCACATGTAACTCAGGGAGGTGGAGGTAAGCGGTAACGAGCAACAATATCACGTGGGACGCCACAATTGATACACCACTATCCACCAACAGTGAGTACATGAACTTTGTTAATGATGGATATTTTATCAAAGGAGGAATGCCAGTAAGTTGAAAGTGAACTGTGGACACAATATAAACGCCTCTAAGGTCTCTTTCACACGAGCGTGTCCGGATAAGGTCCGGATGCGTTGCGGCAAACCCGCGCATGTAGGTACCCAATTGCAGTCAGTTTTGACTGCGATTGCGTTCCGTTGTTCAGTTTTTATTGCGCGGGTGCAATGCGTTTTGCACGTGCGTGATAAGAAACTGAATGTGGTTCCCGGACCCGAACTTCTTCACAGAAGTTCAGGTTTGGGTTCAAGGTTGTGTAGATTGTATTATTTCCCCTTATAACATGGTTATAAGGGAAAATAATAGCATTCTGAATACAGAATGCATAGTACAATAGGGCTGGAGGGGTTAAAAAATTAATAATAATAATTTAACTCCTCTTAATCCACTTGTTCGCGCAGCCCGGCTTCTCTTCTTCTTCTTTCTTCAGGACCTGGGTAAAGGACCTGTGGTGACGTCACTGCGCTCATCACATGGTCCATCACCATAGTGATAGATCATTTGACGGGCCATGTGATGAGCGTAGTGACGTCATCAAAGGTCCTATTCCTCAAATAGAAAGACAGAAGAGATGCCGGCTGCGCGAACAAGTGGATTAAGGTGAGTTAAATTATTATTATTATTTTTTTAACCCCTCTGTAATGACCGGCGTCACGCACAGGGAGGGAAAAGGGAAAGCCCTGCCCAAGGGAGAGGGAAAGATGGTGACCCCTGACTCACCTTGCGGCTGGCACCTGACTGCCCTGACGTCCCTAGACGGGTTCCTCACCCGTGCGGCGATCACGTGCCTAAACCCTGGCTTTCCCTAAAATGAGCCCTAGATAGTGAACGGGCCGGTGGGATCGCTAGTCCGCACCACTGACACTAAGAGGGAAACACCAGGGAGAGGACAGACAATACAGACAAACACATAAACCCAGGTGGGCGACCACAGCAGACCACAAAGGTCCAACAGGGATCCGGAGGGTAACGTTCTGGACCAACAACCAAAGAACGCAGCAACACAGCTCCAGAGGGTCAGTATAGAAGTCCAGGCAGGAAGCTCTATATCTGGCAACCAGAGAAGTGTGAGAGGGGAATATAAGGAGGTTGGGAGTGCTGGACAAGGAACAGCTGAGGAGAAGGAGCTACGGATCCCTGAGTGAGCCAGGTTTCAAAGCAAACCCAGAAAGCTACCATAAGGAAACAGCCCTATCTTACATAGAGCGCGGAGCCAACCGCTGCGACTTCCTGACCCCGGGTATAACGGAGTCAGGCGTGGTTCTTGACACCCTCGTAACAGTACCCCCCTCTCTACGAGGGGCCTCCGGACACTCAGGACCAGGTCTCTCAGGATGAGAGGCATGAAAAGCCCGAACTAGCCTGTCGGCGTTTACCTCAGACGCAGGAACCCACATTCTTTCCTCGGGACCGTAACCTCTCCAATGCACCAGATATTGAAGAGAGCGGCGGACCCGACGAGAATTAACAATTTTGGATATCTGAAACTCTAGATTACCATCCACAACAACAGGAGGGGGTGGCAGCGGTGACGGTTCTAGAGGTGGAACATATTTTTTGAGTAACGACTTATGAAAGACGTTATGGATTTTAAAAGTCTGAGGTAGCTCCAGGCGAAAAGCCACGGGGTTGATGATGGCTACAATTTTGTAAGGGCCAATGAACCTAGGACCCAGTTTCCAAGAGGGAACCTTTAATTTAATATTCCTAGTAGACAACCACACATAGTCATTCACTCCTAGGTCCGGACCTGGCGACCGTCTCTTATCAGCCATGCATTTGTATTTACCTCCCATATTTTTCAAGTTAGCTTGCACCTTCTGCCATACCGATGAAAGAGATGACGAAAACCGTTCCTCTTCGGGAACCCCAGAAGACCCCCCCTCTTTGAAAGTACAGAATTGGGGATGAAAACCATATGCACCAAGAAATGGTGACTTGCCAGTGGATTCCTGACGATGATTATTTATGGCAAACTCAGCTAACGGTAGATATGATGACCACAACTCTTGGTTTTCAGACACAAAACATCTTAGATATGTCTCAAGGTTTTGGTTGGTACGGTCAGTCTGTCCATTCGACTGAGGATGGAAATCTGAGGAAAAGGACAAGTGTACCCCCAAACGGGAACAAAAAGCTTTCCAAAATTTAGAAATAAACTGGGTACCCCGATCCGAAACAACATCGGAAGGGACCCCGTGAAGCTTCACGATTTCACTGATGAATACCTGAGCAAGAGTCTTAGCATTAGGTAGTGCGGGTAACGCAATGAAGTGTACCATTTTGCTAAACCTGTCCACTACTACCAAAATAACTGTTTTACCCGCAGACAAAGGTAAGTCAGTGATAAAATCCATTGACAGATGTGTCCATGGTCTATTGGGAATGACGAGTGGTAATTGAGACCCTGCAGGACGTGTATGTGAAACTTTTGCGCGCGCACAGGTAGAACAAGAAGACACAAAATCCAATACATCCTGACGCAACCTTGGCCACCAAAAACGACGAGACAATAGCTCCAAGGTTGCTTTACTACCCGGGTGCCCAGCAAGTGCCGAATTATGATGTTCCTTTAATAATTCGAAACGCAGGTTCAACGGTACAAAAATTTCTCTGAGGGGCAAGAGACTGGGGCGTCCCCCTGGGCCTCTAACACCTTCCCCTCCAGAGCAGAGTGTACCGCAGAAACAACCACTCCTCTTTGAAGAATGGGTACCGGATCACTCACATTACCCCCTCCAGGGAAACAAAGAGATAGTGCATCAGCCTTGGTATTCTTTGCCCCAGGACGATAGGTAATAACAAAGTTAAACCTGGTAAAAAATAGCGACCACCTAGCTTGTCTAGGGGTGAGAAGCTTGGCTGATTCGAGGTACAGAAGATTTTTGTGGTCCGTTATCACAGTGACGGGGTGGACTGCCCCCTCTAAAAAGTGACGCCATTCTTCTAACGCTAGTTTAATAGCTAATAGTTCTCTATTGCCAATATCGTAGTTCTTTTCTGCTGCAGATAGTTTTTTAGAAAAGAAAGCACAAGGACGCCATTTGCCAGGAGACGGACCCTGAGACAGCACCGCCCCCACTCCCACCTCTGACGCATCGACTTCAACAATAAAAGGCTGAGAGACATCAGGTTGGACTAGTACAGGTGCCGAGGTAAACCTCTCTTTTAGAGAGGAGAAAGCAACTTTAGCGGCGTCAGACCATTTAGAAAAATCAGTCCCCTTCCTAGTCATGTCAGTAAGGGGTTTTACAATAACTGAATAATTTTTAATGAATTTCCTATAGAAATTTGCGAAGCCCAAGAACCGTTGCAGTGCTTTGAGGTTCTCAGGAAGATCCCAATCTAAAATTGCCTGGACCTTCCTAGGATCCATACGGAAACCTGAAGCAGATAAAAAATAACCTAGGAATTGTATCTCCTGAACGGCGAAGACACATTTTTCAATTTTAGCATATCATTTATTTGTCCGTAGGACCTGCAGTACTTGTCTGACATGCACCTCATGTGTTCTCAGATCAGACGAATAAATTAAAATATCATCTAGGTATATTACCACAAACCTGCCGATTAGATGACTAAAAATGTCATTAAAGAAATGTTGAAAGACGGCAGGAGCATTGGTCAGACTGAAAGGCATAACTAGATTTTCATAATGCCCCTCAGGGGTGTTAAAAGCTGTCTTTCACTCATCCCCCTCCTTGATACGAATCAGATTGTAGGCCCCCCTAAGATCAAGTTTGGAGAACCACCTAGCACCCGCAATCTGGTTAAACAGGTCAGGAATGAGAGGAAGAGGGTATGGGTCTCGGGTTGGTTATCCGATTTAATTCGCGAAAATCTAGGCAAGGACGCAGGCCCCCATCTTTCTTTTTAACGAAGAAAAACCCTGCAGCCACGGGTGAAGAAGAGGGTCTGATGTGTCCCTTAGCCAAGCTCTCGGAGATATAATCTTTCATGGCTTGTCTCTCTGGACCCGAAAGATTATATAACCTGGTCTTGGGCAATTTTGCGCCGGGAATAAGGTTAACCGGGCAATCATAAGGACGGTGAGGTGGTAACTTCTGACAACCCTTTTCAGAAAAAACGTCCTCAAAATCCAAAATAAATGTAGGTAGGGTAGTTATGGAGGCGACTAAGCAATTGCTATTTAAGCAATTTTCACTGCAATGCTCACTCCACTCCGATATCTCCCTGGCCTGCCAATCCACTACTGGATTGTGCGCTACCAACCAGGGAAGGCCCAGCACTACCGGAGTGGGAAGCCCCTCCAGAACATAACATGAAAGCATTTCGTTATGGTGGTCCCCTACCCAAAGGTGTAAATTATGAACAATATGGGTGAGGTTTCTGTGAGACAGAGGAGCAGAATCAATAGCGAATATGGGAATAGGTCTCTCTAGCGTACAGAGAGACAAACCCATAGTGCGGGCAAAATGGGCATCTATCAAATTTACCCCTGCTCCACTGTCTAGAAAGAAAGAAATAGTCTCCGTCTTAACACCAAAAACAATAACCGCTGGCAACACAAATTGCGATGTACGTATGGAGGAAACATATACCCCCCGGCTGACATCCTCCACACAGCCTGGGGTTAGTAGTTTTCCGACGGTCTTTTGTTTCTGAGGAAAGATGGACAGACATTAATGAAATGACCCCTCTCCCCACAAAAAAAACAAACCCCGCGCCTACGGCGAGCCTCAGGAGGACGGACCTGACGAGTAGTTCCTCCTAGCTGCATAGGCTCGTCTAAGTCCGTACAGACTAACTGCTGCTTGGGAGGGGTTACCAATTGCTCCGGTTTTTTCAACCTGTCCCTAAGGCTTCTATCTATTCGGATAGAAAGGGACATAACCGCATCAAGGGAAAAGGGGGTCTCATATAATGCAAGCGCATCCTTAACCCAGAGCAGAACTGACTCCTGAGAGCCGGGTCGTTCCATTGGGTATCCGTAGCCCACCTACGGAAGTCAGAGCAATACTCCTCTACCGGCCGCTCTCCTTGTAGGAGTCTAAGTAACCTTGATTCAGCCAGTGCGACTCAGTCAGGGTCGTCATATATGAGAACCAAGGCCCCGAAAAACTCATCCACTGACCGAAGAGCCTGGGAATCAGTGGGTAAAGAGAACGCCCAGGATGTTAAGCTCCCTGTTAAGCTCCCACAAATAAATAGTGGTATATTTAGCGGTAACGAGCAACAATATCACGTGGGACGCCACAATTTATACAACGCTATCCACCAACAGTGAGTACATGAACTTTGTTAATGATGGATATTTTATCAAAGGAGGAATGCCAGTAAGTTGAAAGTGAACTGTGGACACAATATAAACGCCTCTTAGAGCTGTTAAGCTCCCACCAAGAAATAGTGGTATATTTATAAAGATGGATCGCCTGGACTTATAGAATATAAACAACACAGTTATGGATATGGATGACTAATAACATATACTGTGTGACAAAATCATATGTTGTGTGATAATCTATAGGAAACCAAATATAAATATTTAATGATCATACATGTTCAATGGCTATGTTGCATATGCTGAACCAATGTTATTACTATAGCTTGTCTGACAATTCACAGCAGCTATTCACATAGCTATATTGAACAGTGATTGAGAGAGAAAACATCCAGTGTTTTATGTCAAGTTTTAATCCATTTTATTTGTCAGAACACATGCATTTATTTTTTAGGGTTATTTTTGGGGATATTTTTTAGGGTCATTTATGGTATATTTTGTTTGAGAGAGTCCTCAATAAATGATTTAAGGATATTCAAGTTTCGGGAGTATTTCAGATGAATTGTGCCTATCTATAATCGTAATAGTTACTGAACCGTACATTGGCCCTTTCTTTTCCATTCAGCACTAAACAGTCCGCTATAAGGACAGATTTCTAACCCCTTTAATACAGTCTACCACATCCACAGAGAAAACATTTCACGGAATAGTTCCTGTAGAAAACAAGCAATTATCGAGAATAATTGTAATACAAGCGGCACACAATACTTGATTTTACACTTCTATCGTAGCTGGTTAGTCTCTGTCTAGCACTACTGCTGTTTCCTAGTGAAATCTTTTAAGAACAATGTCTATAAAAAATCATTTCTCCCCTTTAATTTTTCATGACTAATTAGGCTTTTGCTAAACTGATCAACATATGAAACTCAACATATAAAATCAACATATGAAACTCAAGTATCACAGTGATAACAAATCTCTGCAAATTGATCTACGTTCACTATCATTTTCAAATGCAAAATTATTGTAGACACTGTATAATGCACTAGTGCCATACCCAATAACGTGGCTAAAGGATCATTTGGTGGCTTAAAAACTAAATAGGTTCCTATTGAATCTATATACAGTCAGGTCCATAAATATTGGGACGTCGACACAATTCTAACATTTTTGGCTCTATACACCACCACAATGGATTTGAAATTAAACGAACAAGATGTGCTTTAACTGCAGACTGTAAGCTTTAATTTGAGGGTATTTACATCCAAATCAGGTGAACGGTGTAGAAATTGCAAAAGTTTGCATATGTGCCTCCAACTTGTTAAGGGACCAAAAGTAATGGGACAATTGGCTTCTCGGCGGTTCCATGGACAGGTGTGTGTTATTTCCTCATTATCCCAATTACAGTGAGCAGATAAAAGTGTGTTCATTTCAAGTGTGCTATTTCATTTGGAATCTGTTGCTGTCAACTCTCAAGATGAGATCTAAAGAGCTGTCACTATCAGTGAAGCAAGCCATCATTAGGCTAAAAAAACAAAACAAACCCATCAGAGAGATAGCAAAAACATTAGGAATGGCCAAAACAACTGTTTAGAACATTCTTAAAAAGAAGGAACGCAACGATGAGCTGGGCAACACCAAAATACCCGGGAGACCACGGAAAACAACTGTGGTGGATGACACAAGAATAATTTCCCTGGTGAAGAAAACACCCTTCACAACAGTTGGCCAGATCAAGAACACTCTCCAGGAGGTAGGTGTATGTGTGTCAAAGTCAACAATCAAGAGAAGAATTTACCAAAGTGAATACAGAGGGTTCCCCACAAGATGTAAACCATTGGTGAGCCTCAAAAACAGGAAGGCCAGATTAGAGTTTGCCAAATGACATCTAAAAAAGCCTTCACAGTTCTGGAACAACATCCTATGTACAGATGAGACCAAGATCAACTTGTACCAGAGTGATGGGAAGAGAAGAGTATGGAGAAGGAAAGGAACTGCTCATGATCCTAAGCATACCACCTCATCAATGAAGCATGGTGGTGGTAGTGTCATGGCGTGGGCATTTATGGCTGCCAATGGAACTGGTTCTCTTGTATTTATTGATGATGTGACTGCTGACAAAAGTAGCAGAATGAATTCTGAAGTGTTTCGGGCAATATTATCTGCTCATAATTAGACAAATGCTTCAGAACTCATTGGACGGCGCTTCACAGTGCAGATGGACAATGACCCAAAGCATACTGCAAAAGCAACCAAAGAGTTTTTTAAGGGAAAGAAGTGGAATGTTATGCAATGGCCAAGTCAATCACCTGACCTGAATCCGATTGAGCATGCATTTCCCTTGCTGAAGACAAAATTGAAGGGAGAATGCCCCAAGAACAAGCAGGAACTGAAGACAGTTGCAGTAGAGGCCTGACAGAGCATCACCAGGGATGAAACCCAGCGTCTGGTGATGTCTATGCATTCCAGACTTCAGGCTGTAATTGACTGCAAAGGATTTGCAAACAAGTATTAAAAAGTGAAAATTTTATTTATGATTATTATTCTGTCCCATTACTTTTGGTCCCTTAAATAGTGGGAGGAACATATGCAAACTGTTGTAATTCCTACATGGATCACCTGATTTGGATGTAAATACCCTCAAATTTAAGCTGACCGTCTGCAGTTAAAGCACATCTTGTTTGTTTCATTTCAGATCCATTGTGGTGGTGTATAGAGCCAAAAATGTTAGAATTGTGTCGATGTCCCAATAGTTGTGGACCTGACTGTAAGTACAAAATCTTTAGTCATTAAAGGGTTTTTCCAGGTTTTAATATTGATGACCTATTATCACTATCAGATCAGCGGGGGTCCAACCCAGACACTGTAGCTGATCAGCAGTTTGAAGAAGCCGTGGTGCTCAGTGAGCACTGTGGCCTTTTGTTAGGTCAGTGAAATAAATTTTATTGGTCACGTGGCCGAGGCGCAGCTCAGTCCCATTCAAGTTAATGGGTTTTGGCCGTAATATCAAGCACAAGGAGCTGCAAGGAGGCCGCAAGGAGCTCTGTGGGCCTCCCATTTCTCTTGATCATCTTTGGGATGTTTTGACTTCTTGATTTTAGTCCACCTGTGGTAAATTCATTTGATTGGACATAATTTGGAATGACACACCCCTGTCTATATCAAGACTCTTCCTAGAGATGGCCGCCCCAAATCTGGGTCGTAGTCTAAAGGACTCTCAGACTGTGAGAAACAAGATTCTCTGGTCTTATAAAACCAAAATTGTCACTGTCTGGGGGAAGCTAGGTATTGCCCAATACCATCCCTACAGTGAAGTATGGTGGTGGCAGCATCACAGTGTGGGGGTGTTTTTTTTTCAGCAGCTGGGACAGGAAACTGGTCAGGGTTGGGGAAAGCCGAATAGAGCAAAGTATAGAGATATTCTTAATAAAAACCTGATCCAGAGTGCTCTGGACCTCACCTTCGGCCAAGACTATAACTCTAAGCATATAGCCAAGACATTACAGAAGTGGCTTAGGGTCAACTCTGTGTATGTCCTTGAGTAGCCCAACCAGAATGCAAAGGATCACAGCTACTATAGTCCACTTATAGGATTAATAAATAAAGGAAAATTTTTTTTTAAAGGGACTCTATATGCTCCGGAACACCCCTAACCTAGAGCAAGCGGTGTATAGTGTCAATGGTAGTTTACAGTTGAGTCCAATTATGTAATTTTTATGTTCGTACTCACTTGCATTCTGACACTGTGCTCCCACAAACCAGCAGTAAAATGCATTGAGAGCATTCAAGGAGGAGTCCACACTGGGAGTACAATGTCAGAATCCAAGCAAGAATAAAGAATAAAATTACATAACTGGACTCAGCGCCACTTACACTACGCACTGCTTGTGCTAGGTCATGTATGTTGGAGCTGGCAGATACCCTTTAACCTGTAAGATACCAGCGCCATACATGTAGCGTACCTGATCAGCGGCAGGGGTCCAGCAGTCACTGATAGCCAGCGAATCCTGCAAGCAGGCTGAAGTGTATTACAGTTAAAAGGGATCAGACCCCCAAAAGTTGAAGTCCCAGAGTGGGACAAAAATAAAGTGAAAAAAGAAGTTAAAAAAATAAAGTTTTACAAAAAAGAACATCAAGCGATCAAAAAGGCGTATGCCCCCCAAAGTATTACCAATCTAACCATCACCTCATCCCGCTAAAAATTAGCCCCTACCTAAGACAATTGCCCCAAAAAATTAAAAAAACTATGGCTCTCAGACTATGGAGACACTAAAACATGATTTTTTTTGTTTAAAAAATGCTGTTATTGTGTTAAATGTATAAAAAATTAAAAAGTTGACATATTAGGTATCACCGCATCCGTAAAAACGTGCTCTCTAAAAATATCACATGACCTAACCCCTCAGGTGAACACTGTGAAGAATATATATATAAAAACGGTGTAAAAAAAGGCATTTTTTGTCACCTTACATCACTAACAGTGTAATACCAAGCGATCAAAAAGTCATATGCACCCCAAAATCATACCAATCAAACCGTCATCTCATTCCACAAAAAATGAGGGCCTACCTAAGACAATCGCCCAAAAAATAAAAAAATTATGGCTCTCAGAATATGGAGACACTAAAACATGATTTCTTTTTTCAAAAATGCTGTTATTGTGTAAAACTTAAATTAAAAAAAGTATACATATTAGGCATCTACGTGTCCATAAGAACCTGCTGTATAAAAATATCACATGACCTAACCCCTCAGGTGAACACTGTAAAGTAAAAATAAAAAGTGTGTTAAAAAAGCCATTTTTTGTCACCTTACATCACAAAAAGTGTAATACCAAGCGATCAAAAAGTCATATGCACCCTAAAATAGTACCAATCAAACCGTCATCTCATACCGAAGAAAATGAACCCCTACATAAAAAAAAAGTTGGCTTTCAGAATATAGAGACACAAAAAAAATTTTTTATTTGAGTTTCTACTCTAGGGGTGCATCAGGGGGTCTTCAAATGTGACATGGCAACTTACGACCACATATGGTGTGTTTCTGTAAAATACAGAATCAGGGTGATAAATATTGAGTTTTGTTTGGCTGTTAACCCTTGTTTTGTTACTGGAAAAAAGTGAAATTCTGCCAAAAAAGTGAAATTCAGAAATCTCCATTTTCCTTTCATTCTTGTGGAACACCTAAAGGGTTACCAAAGTTTGTAAAAATCTGTTTTGAATACCTTAAGGGGTGTATTTTCTAAAATGGGGTAACTTTTTTGGAGTTTCTACTCTAGGGGTGCATCAGGGGGTCTTCAAATGTGACATGGCAACTTGAAATTATCCCATTGAAATCTGCCTTCCAAAAACCATTTGGCATTCCTTTCCTTCTGCGCCCTGCCATTTGTGTCACGGGAGCCAGGAAACTAGACCACATGCAAACGCAGGTAAAATTAAGTTGTTTATTTAAAGGAACATAAATAAACATTCATCAGGGACAGCGAGGTTAGGAAGAAACCGGTCAAGTCCAATGTAGGTAGTCGTCCAAGCCGGAATGAGGTCCAAAGCGGGTAGTCGTCCAAACCGGGGTCAGGTCCAAAGCGGGTAGTCATCCAAGCTGGGGTCAGATCCAAAGCGGGTACGTCTGCCGATGTGGGGTCAAGAGCCAAAAGAAACGTCAACCAGGCCGGATCATACACAGGAACACACAAGGAGCTCAGACTGCCAGAGATGCACCTTGGAGCACAAACGCAAGGGCAATGAACCTGAAGCCTGAGCAGACTGATATAGTCAGGTGTTGCCACATCATCACTATGTGACGCCCAGGCAGCAGGCAAGTAATGATACGCTCAGAGGTTATAAAAGACTGCAGTCTGCACATGTCCAAAATGGCAGCCACCATGAGGACAAGGTAAGACCTTGACAGTGTGCCCGTACAGCTGTTTACAACCACATATGGGGTGTTTCTGTAAACTACATCATCAGGGCAATAAATATTGAGTTTTATTTGGCTGTTAACCCTTGCTTTGTTACTGGAAAAAATGGATTAAAATTGAAAATCTGCCAAAAAAGTGAAATTCAGAAATTTCATCTACATTTTCCTTTAACACCTAAAGAGTTAACAAGTTTGTAAAATCTGTTTTTAATACCTTGAGGGGTGTAGTTTCTAAAATGGGATCATGTTTGGGTGGTTTCTATTATGTAAGCCTCATAAAGTGACTTCAAACCTGAACTGGTCCTTTAAAAAGTGGGTTTTGGAAATTTTCAGAAAAATTTCAAGATTTGCTTCTAAACTTCTCTTTCACACTTGCGTTGTCCGGATCCGTCGTGCACTCCATTTGCCGGAGGTGCCCGCCGGATCCGTAACACCGCAAGTGAACTAAAAGCATTTGAAGACGGATCCGTCTTCAAAATGCGTTCAGTGTTACTATGGCACCCAGGACGCTATTAAAGTCCTGATTGCCGTAGTAGTAGTGGGGAGCGGGGGAGCAGTATACTTACAGTCCGTGCGGCTCCCGGGGCGCTCCAGAATGACGTCAGAGTGCCCCATGCGCATGGATGATGTGATCCATGCGATCACGTCATCCATGCGCGTGGGGCGCCCTGTCGTCACTCTGAAGCGCCCCGGGAGCCGCACGGACGGTAAGTATACTGCTCCCCCGCTCCCCACTACACTTTAGCATGGCAAACAGGACTTTAGCGTCCTGGGAGCCATGGTAACCATTCAGAAAAAGCTAAACGTCGGATCCGGTAATGCGCCGAAACGACGTTTAGCTTAAGGCCGGATCCGGATTAATGCCTTTCAATGGGCATTAATTCCGGATCCGGCCTTGCGGCAAGTGTTCAAGATTTTTGACCGGAGCAAAAAGCGCAGCATGCTGCGGTCTTTTCTCCGGCCAAAAAACATTACGTTCCGGAACTGAAGACATCCTGATGCATCCTGAACGGATTTCTCTCCATTCAGAATGCATGGGGATAATCCTGATCAGGATTCTTCCGGTATAGAGCCCTGACGACGGAACTCTATGCCGGAACACAACAACACAAGTGTGAAAGAGCCCTAAGCATTCTAAAGTCCCGAAAAAAAAAAAATGGCATTCACAAAATGATCCAAACATAAAGTAGACATATAGAAAATGTAACGTTTTAAAAGCAGAGAAATTGAAATTTGGAAAGTTGCAAAATGTAAAAATCTTTTGTATTTTTGTAAATAAAAATGAAAAATATCGACTGAAATTTACCACTATCATAAAGTACAATGTGTCACGAGAAAAAAATCTCAGAATGGATTGGATAAGCAAAAGCGTTCCAAAGTTATTACCACACAAAGTGACATGTCAGATTTGCAAAAATCGGCCTGGGATTTAAGGTAAAAAGCGGCTGAAGGGGTTAAAGGGCTTCTGTCATTAGGAACATCGTTATTAAGCTTGCTGATGTGCTAGTGTCAGCTAAAGCTAATAGCCTTTGTCCCTTCTTTCTACATGCCTCTATATTTGTGAAAAATGTACTTTTCTTTTATGTTAATGATCCTCTAGCAGCAATGGTGTGTTGCCCCTACTTCTAGAGGCTCCATTCTTCCTCCCCTAGCCATGCTCTCATCATAGGTTCTCCAATTCCCAAAATCTATTTTTTTAAATTCATTTTCCACCTCCTAAATGTCCCTAGACTGTATGTCATACCATTTGATCTTTTCTATTCTTTTTCTGTTGCTCTGTACCAACCTTATAACTGTTTGTTTGCATGCAAAGCAAACTTCAGTTTCTGCCATCATCAGCAAGCTCTCCAGTGCTATCTCCCATTTTGTTGGAGCGGAGCATGCGCAGTACAGGAGATGGACTCCTCTCAAGAGATGTGTAAGAGATGCCCTCTGCTTTCTCACATGTTCCTATGACATGGCCGTCTTCATGGTGTAGGGGGATATAATATTGATTGGATAGAATAAAAATAAAAAATTAAAATGATACCCCATAGTGGAACCAATGGCAACTACAGGTTGAGCTACTTCAAATAAACTATATAAAACCATATAAAATGTATTTAAAGCAGTTTGAAAGTTATGGATCTCGGAATATGGCAATGCACAATATAAAAAAGCAAGTATATTAACCTGGTATCACTGTAAACTATATGAATTTAGTATTATTTAGTATTACCATATTCCTATCGATCCACAAAAAACATAGTCCAGAATTGCTGTGGAATAAAAAGTGATCAAAAAGATTTATGTACACACAAAATGGTACCAATAAAAACTGCAGATTGTCATGTAAAAAAACAAGACCCCACAAAGCTCATATTGACCCACAGAACAAAAGTAACACTTAAAATGCCTCCCCATACGCCTGGGCCACACGATGCTAGGGAGGCTCGTTCTCGTCACGGCCTGCTATTGGCTGCCCCTCTAATGCCGGATGTTTTTATCCGCACGACAGAGAGTTGCAGCGGCGGCCGTGCAGGCGTCAGAAGTGACACAGGTGTCGGGGAGCCAGGTAAGTACAACCTCTGTGAGGGGCCTGGGCATATGGGGAGGCATTTTAGGGGTTGGATAACCCCTTTAAAGGATCATTTCATGATGTAAAAAATGAAAATTAGACACATCGTACATGAGAGTCTTTTTCTAACAAAGCTAGAACCAGCCCTGTACCTTACATGGATCCAGAGATCTCCCCATTCATTGCTCCAGTTGTCGGACATGCACATGACTATACAGGTTAATCACCAGGGGGTGCTGTCATAATGAAGTAAACAGAATATCTCTCAATATTAGCACCTGAAAGTCAATTATAAAAGTCACAAGTTGTTCATGCTGAATTATAGTAAAATAACATTTAATGGTGGAACAACCCCTTTAATAAAAATGCAATCATTAAGCTATTGATTAAAATAAATGGTACAACTGAAAAATACAACTCATTCTGCAAGAAGCCTTCATACAGCTATGTCAATGGAAACATAAAACTGTTACAGCTCTTGGAGTGAGATGATAAAAAAATGAACAAAAAAAATTTCATTTCATCCTACAGGCCCAAAATAGGCTGGTCCTGTAGGGGGTTCATTCTAAGGATCTGCTTATGCAAACAATAATTCTATCTACAGTCATGGCCAAAAGTTTTGAGAATGACACAAATATTAGTTTTCACAAAGTTTGCTGCTAAACTGCTTTTAGATCTTTGCTTCAGTTGTTTCTGTGATGTAGTGAAATATAATTACCACCACTTCATACGTTTCAAAGGCTTTTATCGACAATTACATGACATGTATGCAAAGAGTCAGTATTTGCAGTGTTGGCCCTTCATTTTCAGGACCTCTGCAATTCGACTGGGCATGCTCTCAATCAACTTCTGGGCCAATTCCTGAATGATAGCAACCCATTCTTTCATAATCACTTCTTGGAGTTTGTCAGAATTAGTGGGTTTTTGTTTGTCCACCCGCCTCTTGAGGATTGACCACAAGTTCTCAATGGGATTAAGATCTGGGGAGTTTCCAGGCCATGGACCTAAAATGTCAATGTTTTGGTCCCCGAGCCACTTAGTTATTACTTTTGCCTTATGGCACGGTGCTCCATCGTGCTGGAAAATGCATTGTTCTTCACCAAACTGTTGTTGGATTGTTGGAAGAAGTTGCTGTTGGAGGGTGTTTTGGTACCATTCTTTATTCATGGCTGTGTTTTTGGGCAAAATTGGGAGTGAGCCCACTCCCTTGGATGAGAAGCAACCCCACACATGAATGGTCTCAGGATGCTTTACTGTTGGCATGACACAGGACTGATGGTAGTGCTCACCTTTTCTTCTCCGGACAAGCCTTTTTCCAGATGCCCCAAACAATCGGAAAGAGGCTTCATCGGAGAATATGACTTTGCCCCAGTCCTCAGCAGTCCATTTACCATACTTTCTGCAGAAGATCAATCTGTCCCTGATGTTTTTTTTGGAGAGAAGTGGCTTCTTTGCTGCCCTTCTTGACACCAGGCCATCTTCCAAAAGTCTTCGCCTCACTGTGTGTGCAGATGCGCTCACACCTGCCTGCTGCCATTCCTGAGCAAGCTCTGCACTGGTGGCACTCCGATCCCGCAGCTGAATCCTCTTTAGGAGACGATCCTGGCGCTTGCTGGACTTTCTTGGACGCACTGAAGCGTTCTTAACAAGAATTGAACCTCTTTCCTTGAAGTTCTTGATGATCCTATAAATTGTTGATTGAGGTGCAATCTTAGTAGCCACAATATCCTTGCCTGTGAAGCCATTTTTATGCAACGCAATGATGGCTGCACGCGTTTCTTTGCAGGTCACCATGGTTAATAATGGAAGAACAATGATTTCAAGCATCACCCTCCTTTTAACATGTCAAGTCTGCTATTTTAACCCAATCAGCCTGACATAATGATCTCCAGCCTTGTCCTCGTCAACATTCTCACCTGAGTTAACAAGACGATTACTGAAATGATCTCAGCAGGTCCTTTAATGACAGCAGTGAAATGCAGTGGAAAGGGTTTTTTGGGATTAAGTTAATTTTCATGACAAATAAGGACTATGCAATTCATCTGATCACTCTTCATAACATTCTGGACTATATGCAAATTGCTATTATAAAAACTTAAGCAGCAACTTTTCCAATTTCCAATATTTATGTAATTCTCAAAACTTTTGGCCACAACTGTACATCTGATTTTCTGTATGTTTAGGTTACAAATAATTTTCTGTTGCTACATGGAAACCAGATAAGCTTCTATTAATGGATCTGCTATCCATAATGTATGCCTCTAATCAGTGGCATACACAAAAAGGAGGTGGCTCACAGCAAAGGGAAAGTGGTCCCCCATTATGGTACTGGATATAGCTTTTTTCATGTACCTTGTGCCAATTTTCCACAGACATGTTTTCTAAGATGCAGTTCCTTTGGAGAAATCTTGCATAGGTTCACAAAAAACAGTAGCAATGTAGATCTGATTAACCATATACTGGCCCAGTCTTCCAAAGGCCCCATAGCAGTAGTATAGCGTTCCTCTATCATATGTAAACTCTTGCCTCTAATATTCTAGATACAGTACATAATGGTGTAGTGATGTGCATAGGACTTCTGTCTGGTTCATGAAAAATAACCTGTCACCATGAAATGCAGTGCATTCTGCAGACAGAATGTTATAGAGCAGGAAAAGCTGAGCAGATTGTTATATAGTTTTATGGGGGAATATTAAGTAAAACTTGAAATTTATGCATTTCAAACTCTGCCCATTTCTGATTTCAGTTGTACACGGGGGAAGTTTTATCAGTGACTGATATTCTCTGTATAAGTGTGTATACATAGATAGCTGTCAGTCACTGATAGTTGTACACAGGGTAGGTGTTATCAGTGATTGATAGCATTCTCTGTGTAAGTGTGTTTACATAGATAGCTGTCAGTCACTGATAGTTGTACATGGGGGAGGTGTTGTCAGTGATTGATAGCATTCTCTGTCTAAATGTGTATACATAAATAGCAGTCAGTCACTGATAGTTGTACATGGGGGAGGTGTTATCAGTGATTGATAGCATTCTCTGTGTAAGGGTACTTTCAGAGTGGCGGCGACACTTGGAGAGGAGAGGTTTTTTTTCTGCTCTGAGGTCTGCATTTAGGGGACGGAGGGAATGGGTGGGGTTTATAGTAGACAGATCCAAAAGCAAAAGGGTTTCTTTTTCCTGTTTCAGGTCATTTCTTTATTTGTTATAAATAGAGTTGAGCGGACACCTGAATGTTCGGGTTCGACGGGTTCGGCCGAACTTCGGAAAAAAGTTTGAGTTCGGGACCCGAACTTGACCCCGAACCCGAACCCCATTGAAGTCAATGGGGACCCAAACTTTTGAACACTAAAATGGCTGTAAAAATGTCATGGAAAGGGCTAGAGGGCTGCAAATGGCGTCAAAATGTGGTTAAGAGCATGGCAAGTGCTCTGCAAACAAATGTGGATAGGGAAATGACTTTAAATAACATAAAATACGTAAAAATAAAAAATAAGAATCTTGATCTAGGAGGACCAGGTCCATATGGAGAAGGAGGCTGAGGAGGCGGTGGATGTGGCGGTGTAGGTGGAAGCGGCGGTGGAGGAGGAGGTAGCCTACACTTTTTTTTTTTTTTTTTAATTAGGTACACCCCAAAACATTGGGAAATATAACCTGTGATAACCCCCTCCAGTCATGCTAAACACACGTTCAGACAATACACTGGCTGCAGGGCAGGCCAGCACCTCCAAGGGGTAAAGGGCAAGCTCAGGCCATGTGCCTAATTTGGAGACCCAGAAGTTGCAGGGGCTGACCCCTGTCAGTCAGTTCGTGTAGGCATGTGCACACTTACTGCCCCACCATGTCGCACGTCCCTGTGATGTTCACGATCCAATTTGATATCTGCTCTATCAACTTTTGATGTTCTTTTATGCGCCTACCATGGTGATCACGGTTGGCGGGGAATCAGGGTTCCAGGCCAGAGAGGAAGGTTGGAGGATTCATTTTTTCAAATTTAAAATTAGAGTTGAAATATGGGAGAAATTATTAAAGTATAAAAGTGTGACAACTTTTCAAAGTTTAAGCATTGAATGTAAGGATGTGGTGCGCATTAATTACTGAATAATTTATTAAATTTTATTCCCTGTCACCTATGCATAGCAGGTGTTTATTCACGTCTAAAATTGTATAATGTCAACCCAAGAATGTAACAGAAAAATTATTGAAATTTATTAAGCTGTCTACTAGGTATAGGAGTAGTACATCCCACCCAAAAATTGGTGAATTTCACCAGAATATATAAGTGACAATTTTATTTTATTTTTTTAACCTGTCTACTAGGTATAGCAGTGGTACTATACACCCAAAAATTTGTTTATTTCGCCAGAAAATGTAACTGACAATTTTTTATTTTTTTTTGCCGTTCCACTACGTATAGCAGTGGTACTATACACACCAAAATTAGTGAATTTCACCCAAAAATGTAAATGACAATTTATTTATTTTTTAACCGGCCTACTAGGTATAGCAGTGGTACTATACACCCAAAAATTTGGTAATTTCACCATAAAATGTAACTGACAATTTTTATTTTATTTTTTTTCGTTCCACTAGGTATAGTAGTGGTACTATACACACCAAAATTGGTGAATTTCACCCTAAAATGTAAATGACAATTTTTATTTTTTTTAACCGGCCTACTAGGTATAGCAGTGGTACTATACACCCAAAAATTGGTTAATTTAACCCGAAAAAGTAAATGACAATTTTTATTATTTTTTTTGTTTAACCTGTCTACTAGGTATAGCAGTGGTACTATACACCCAAAAATTTGTTAATTTCACCATAAAATGTAACTGACAATTACATTTTTTTTTTACCGGTCTACTAGGTATAGCAGTGGTACTATACACCCAAAAATTGGTGAATTTCACCAGAAAATGTTATTGACAAAGTAGTGAAATGATATAAAATAAAACACGTACAAAAAAAAAAAATGGATTTATGAGGCGGAGGTTCATATGGAGTAGGAGTTTGAGGAGGCAGTGGACGTAGCCGAGTAGGTGGAAGCGGCGGTGGAGGAGGACGAGATAGCCAATACAGGTTTTTGGTTTTAATTTAATTTTGTAAAATTAAGGTACATTCCAAAAAAGTGTGAAATATCCAAAATACAAACATGAGCAATTGCGCTGCAGTATAACAATGGCTGCTTAGTGCCGGTATACATGTCTATTCTGCACAAGGTGAAGACAAGTCCTGTGGGATCCATGCCTGGTTCATTTTAATGAACGTGAGCTTGTCCACATTGGCTGTGGACAGGCGGCTGCGCTTTTCTGTGATGATGCCCCCTGCCGTGCTAAACACACAGTCAGATAATACACTGGCTGCAGGGCAGGCCAGCACCTCCAAGGCATAAACGGCAATCTCAGGCCATGTGCCCAATTTGGAGACCCAGAAGTTGAAGGGGGCAGACCCGTCATTCAGTACGTGTAGGCGTGTGCACACATACTGCTCCACCATGTTGGTGAAATGCTGCCTTCTGCTAAGACGTTCCATATCAGCTGGTGGTGCTGGTTGTTATGGCGTGCTGACAAAGCTTTTCCACATTTCGGCCATGCTAACCCTGCCTTCTGAGGTGCTGGCGGTGCCCCAGCTGCGTTGGCGACCTCTTCCTCGTCCTCTGCCTTCGCCTTGTGCTTCCACTGTGCCCCCGCTGTCAGGTGGGAATGCCACCAGCAGCGCGTCTACCAGCGTGCGCTTGTACTCTCCTATCTTACGATCACGCTCCAGTGACGGAATTAAGGACGGTACATTGTCCTTGTAACGGGGATCCAGCAGCGTGGCCACCCAGTAATCAGCACAAGTTAGAATGTGGGCAACTCGGCGGTCGTTGCGGAGACACTGCAGCATGTAATCGCTCATGTGTGCCAGGCTGCCCAGAGGCAACGAAAAGCTGTCCTCTGTGGGAGGTGTATCGTCTGTGTCCTCTGTATCCCCCCATCCACGCACTAGTGATGGCCATGAGCTGGTCTGGGTGCCACCCTGCTGTGAACATGGTTCCTCCTCCTCCATCTCCTCCTCCTCATCCTCCACCCCCTCATCCTCCAGAACTGTGCCCTGGCTGGACAATTGTGTACCTTGGGTTTGTGGGTGCAGGAACCCACCCTCAGAGCCACTTGGGAATGACTGGCCGGAAACCCTACGAAATTATCCCTCTTCCTCCTCCTCCTCCTCCTGTGCCACATCCTCCTCCATCATCGCCAGGAGCGTTTTTTCAAGGAGGCATATAAGTGGTATAGTAACGCTGAGAACGGCGTTATCGGCACTGGTCATGTTGGTGGAGTACTCGAAACAGCGCAACAAGTAACACAGGTCTCGCATGGAGGCCCAGTCATTGGTGGTGAAGTGGTGCTGTTCCGCCGAGCGTCTCACCCGTGCGTGCTGCAGCTGAAACTCCACAATCGCCTGCTGCTGCTCGCACAGTCTGGCCAGCATGTGCAAGGTGGAGTTCCACCTTGTGGGCACGTCGCATATGAGATGGTGAGCGGCAAGGCCGAAGATACGCTGCAGCGCTGACAGGCGAGCAGCAGCAGGGTGAGAACGCCGAAAGCGCGCACAGATGGCCCGCACTTTATGCAGCAGCTCTGACATATCGGGTAAGTTTTAAGAAATCTCTGCACCACCAAATTCAGCACATGCGCCAGGCAAGGGATGTGCGTCAAACCGGCTAGTTCCAGAGCTGCTACGAGATTTCGCCCATTATCGCACACAACCACCAGGCTGGGCTTGAGGCTGACTGGCACAAACCACTCATCGGTCTGTTGTTCAAGGCCCGTCCACAGCTCCTGCGCGGTGTGGGGTTTGTCCCCCAAACAGATACGTTTTAAAACTGCCTGCTGTTCTTTACCCCTGGCTGTGCTGAAGTTCGTGGTGAAGGTGTTATTCTGACTGGATGAGGAGCTGGTAGAGGATGAGGAAGCAGAGTAGGAGGAGGAATAAACAGGAGGCAAACTGAAGCGCCCTGCAATCCTCGGTGATGGAAGGACATGCGCCAAACTGCTATCCGCCTCAGGCCCAGCCGCCACTGCATTTACCCACTGTGCTGTTATGGAGATATAACGGCCCTGACCGTGCTTACTGGTCCACGTATCCGTAGTCAGGTGCACCTGGCCACAGATGGCGTTGCGCAGTGCACACCTGATTTTGTCACCTACTTGGTTGTGAAGGGAAGGGATGGCTCGCCTTGAAAAGTAGTGGCGGCTGGGCACGACGTACTGTCGGACAGCCACCGCCATAAGGCCTTTAAAACTATTCGTCTCCACCAGACGGAATGACAGCATTTCAAAGGCCAGTAATTTAGAAATACTGGCATTCAGGGCTAGGGATCGTGGGTGGGTAGGGGGGTACTTCCTCTTCCTCTCCAGCGTTTGGGATATGGAGAGCTGAACGCTTCCGTGGGACATTGTGGAGATGCTTGGTGACCCAGGTGTTGGTGTTGCCTGCAGATCCTCTGTTTGCGGGGTGCCAGGTGGCACTGTCACTCCAGAGGTGGATGAAGAGGCCGCGACTGCAGCAGAAGAGGAAGCAGGAGGAGCCAGAGACCTTTCTTGGTTTTTGAGGTGTCTACCACACTGCAGCTCGTGCTTTGCACTTAAATGCCTGGTCATGCAGGTTGTGCTCAGGTTGAGAACGTTTATGCCTCGCTTTAGGCTCTGATTGCACAGCGTGCAAACCACTCGTGTCTTGTCGTCAGCACATTGTCTGAAGAACTGCCACGCCAGGGAACTCCTTGGAGCTGGCTTTGGTGTGCTCGGTCCCTTGCTGCGGTGGGCAGTAGGAGGCGTACTGTCTAGAGGACGGCCGCTCCGCTTTTGCACCCTGCTCCCTCTTCTGCTGTGCTGGTGGCTCTGTGAGACCACCGTCTCTTCCTCCGAACTACATAGGTCACTCGCATGACCTTGATTCCATGTGGGGTCGAGGACCTCATCGTCCTCCACATAATCTTCCACCCAGTCTTCACCCCTGACTTCCTTGTCGGTCTGCACACTTTCGAAAGCCCCAGCAGTTGGCACCTGTGTTTCGTCATCATCTGAGACGTGCTGCGATGGTCCTCCCATGTACTCATCTTGATAGGTGGTTGGGCATCGGTGCACTCAATCTCTTCCACTTCTGGGGCAGGGCTAGGTGGATGGCCTTGGGAAACCCTGCTAACAGAGTCATTAAAAAGCAGAAGAGACTGCTGCATAACTTGGGGCTCAGACTGCTTGGCTGATTTACAAGGGGGTTAGGTGAAAGACTGATGGACATCGGCTGCAGGTGCCAACTGTGTTCTTTCAGCAGGAGACAATGTGAAGGAACTGGATCCACTGTCAGCAAACCAATCTACTATCGCCTGTACTTGTTCAGGCCTCACCATTCGTAGAGCCACATTAGGCCCGACCAAATACCGCTGCAGGTTCTGTCGCCTACTCGCACCTGAGGAAGGGGTTTCACTTGTGCGTGTAGCTGGCACAGATCGACCACGTCCTCTCTCTGCAACAGGAGCTCCACCAGCAGCACCACGACCTGGGCCACGTCTCTTATTTGACGCTCTCCTCATATTTTTTTTAATTTAGGATCTTGCCCTAAATGGGTGTTTAACCACCTCAGCCCCCAGTGCTTAAACACCCTGAAAGACCAGGCCACTTTTTACACTTCTGACCTACACTACTTTCACCATTTATTGCTCGGTCATGCAACTTACCACCCAAATGAATTTTACCTCCTTTTCTTCTCACTAATAGAGCTTTCATTTGGTGGTATTTCATTGCTGCTGACATTTTTACTTTTTTTGTTATTAATCGAAATTTAACGATTTTTTTTGCAAAAAAATGACATTTTTCGCTTTCAGTTGTAAAATTTTGCTGAGGTTCCTGAGGTTCTACAATGCCCAGACAGTACAAACACCCCACAAATGACTCCATTTCGGAAAGTACACACCCTAAGGTATTCGCTGATGGGCATAGTGAGTTCATAGAACTTTATATTTTTTGTCACAAGTTAGCGGAAAATGATGATTTTTTTTTTCTTTTTTTTTTTCTTACAAAGTCTCATATTCCACTAACTTGTGACAAAAAATAAAAACTTCTATGAACTCACTATGCCCATCACGAAATACCTTGGGGTCTCTTCTTTCCAAAATGGGGTCACTTGTGGGGTAGTTATACTGCCCTGGCATTCTAGGGGCCCAAATGTGTGGTAAGGAGTTTGAAATCAAATTCTGTAAAAAATGACCAGTGAAATCCGAAAGGTGCTCTTTGGAATATGGGCCCCTTTGCCCACCTAGGCTGCAAAAAAGTGTCACACATCTGGTATCTCTGTATTCAGGAGAAGTTGAGGAATGTGTTTTGGGGTGTCTTTTTACATATACCCATGCTGGGTGAGATAAATATCTTGGTCAAATGCCAACTTTGTATAAAAAAATGGGAAAAGTTGTCTTTTGCCAAGATATTTCTCTCACCCAGCATGGGTATATGTAAAATGACACCCCAAAACACATTCCCCAACTTCTCCTGAGTACGGAGATACCAGATGTGTGACACTTTTTTGCAGCCTAGGTGGGCAAAGGGGCCCATATTCCAAAGAGCACCTTTCGGATTTCACAGGTCATTTTTTACAGAATTTGATTTCAAACTCCTTACCACACATTTGGGCCCCTAGAATGCCAGGGCAGTATAACTACCCCACAAGTGACCCCATTTTGGAAAGAAGACACCCCAAGGTATTCCGTGAGGGGCATGGCAAGTTCCTAGAATTTTTTATTTTTTGTCACAAGTTAGTGGAAAATGATGATTTTTTTTTTTTTTCATACAAAGTCTCATATTCCACTAACTTGTGACAAAAAATAAAAACTTCCATGAACTCACTATGCCCATCAGCGAATACCTTGGGGTCTCTTCTTTCCAAAATGGGGTCACTTGTGGGGTATTTATACTGCCCTGGCATTCTAGGGGCCCAAATGTGTGGTAAGGAGTTTGAAATCAAATTCTGTAAAAAATGACCTGTGAAATCCGAAAGGTGCTCTTTGGAATATGGGCCCCTTTGCCCACCTAGGCTGCAAAAAAGTGTCACACTGTGGGAGGTGTATCGTCTGTGTCCTCTGTATCCCCCCATCCACGCACTAGTGATGGCCATGAGCTGGTCTGGGTGCCACCCTGCTGTGAACATGGTTCCTCCTCATCCTCCACCCCCTCATCCTCCAGAACTGTGCCCTGGCTGGACAATTGTGTACCTTGGGTTTGTGGGTGCAGGAACCCACCCTCAGAGCCACTTGGGAATGACTGGCCGGAAACCCTACAAAATTATCCCTCTTCCTCCTTCTCCTCCTCCTGTGCCACATCCTCCTCCATCATCGCCAGGAGCGTTTTTTCAAGGAGGCATATAAGTGGTATAGTAACGCTGAGAACGGCGTTATCGGCACTGGTCATGTTGGTGGAGTACTCGAAACAGCGCAACAAGGAACACAGGTCTCGCATGGAGGCCCAGTCATTGGTGGTGAAGTGGTGCTGTTCCGCCGAGCGTCTCACCCGTGCGTGCTGCAGCTAAAACTCCACAATCGCCTGCTGCTGCTCGCACAGTCTGGCCAGCATGTGCAAGGTGGAGTTCCACCTTGTGGGCACGTCGCATATGAGATGGTGAGCGGCAAGGCCGAAGATACGCTGCAGCGCTGACAGGCGAGCAGCAGCAGGGTGAGAACGCCGAAATCGCGCACAGATGGCCCGCACTTTATGCAGCAGCTCTGACATATCGGGTAAGTTTTAAGGAATCTCTGCACTACCAAATTCAGCACATGCGCCAGGCAAGGGATGTGCGTCAAACCGGCTAGTTCCAGAGCTGCTACGAGATTTCGCCCATTATCGCACACCACCAGGCCGGGCTTGAGGCTGACTGGCACAAACCACTCATCGGTCTGTTGTTCAAGGCCCGTCCACAGCTCCTGCGCGGTGTGGGGTTTGTCCCCCAAACAGATACGTTTTAAAACTGCCTGCTGTTCTTTACCCCTGGCTGTGCTGAAGTTCGTGGTGAAGGTGTTATTCTGACTGGATGAGGAGCTGGTAGAGGATGAGGAAGCAGAGTAGGAGGAGGAATAAACAGGAGGCAAACTGAAGCGCCCTGCAATCCTCGGTGATGGAAGGACATGCGCCAAACTGCTATCCGCCTCAGGCCCAGCCGCCACTGCATTTACCCACTGTGCTGTTATGGAGATATAACGGCCCTGACCGTGCTTACTGGTCCACGTATCCGTAGTCAGGTGCACCTGGCCACAGATGGCGTTGCGCAGTGCACACCTGATTTTGTCACCTACTTGGTTGTGAAGGGAAGGGATGGCTCGCCTTGAAAAGTAGTGGCGGCTGGGCACGACGTACTGTCGGACAGCCACCGCCATAAGGCCTTTAAAACTATCCGTCTCCACCAGACGGAATGACAGCATTTCAAAGGCCAGTAATTTAGAAATACTGGCATTCAGGGCTAGGGATCGTGGGTGGGTAGGGGGGTACTTCCTCTTCCTCTCCAGCGTTTGGGATATGGAGAGCTGAACGCTTCCGTGGGACATTGTGGAGATGCTTGGTGACCCAGGTGTTGGTGTTGCCTGCAGATCCTCTGTTTGCGGGGTGCCAGGTGGCACTGTCACTCCAGAGGTGGATGAAGAGGCCGCGACTGCAGCAGAAGAGGAAGCAGGAGGAGCCAGAGACCTTTCTTGGTTTTTGAGGTGTCTACCACACTGCAGCTCGTGCTTTGCACTTAAATGCCTGGTCATGCAGGTTGTGCTCAGGTTGAGAACGTTTATGCCTCGCTTTAGGCTCTGATTGCACAGCGTGCAAACCACTCGTGTCTTGTCGTCAGCACATTGTCTGAAGAACTGCCACGCCAGGGAACTCCTTGGAGCTGGCTTTGGTGTGCTCGGTCCCTTGCTGCGGTGGGCAGTAGGAGGCGTACTGTCTAGAGGACGGCCGCTCCGCTTTTGCACCCTGCTCCCTCTTCTGCTGTGCTGGTGGCTCTGTGAGACCACCGTCTCTTCCTCCGAACTACATAGGTCATTCGCATGACCTTGATTCCATGTGGGGTCGAGGACCTCATCGTCCTCCACATAATCTTCCACCCAGTCTTCACCCCTGACTTCCTTGTCGGTCTGCACACTTTCGAAAGCCCCAGCAGTTGGCACCTGTGTTTCGTCATCATCTGAGACGTGCTGCGATGGTCCTCCCATGTACTCATCTTGATAAGTGGTTGGGCATCGGTGCACTCAATCTCTTCCACTTCTGGGGCAGGGCTAGGTGGATGGCCTTGGGAAACCCTGCTAACAGAGTCATTAAAAAGCAGAAGAGACTGCTGCATAACTTGGGGCTCAGACTGCTTGGCTGATTTACAAGGGGGTTAGGTGAAAGACTGATGGACATCGGCTGCAGGTGCCAACTGTGTTCTTTCAGCAGGAGACAATGTGAAGGAACTGGATCCACTGTCAGCAAACCAATCTACTATCGCCTGTACTTGTTCAGGCCTCACCATTCGTAGAGCCACATTAGGCCCGACCAAATACCGCTGCAGGTTCTGTCGCCTACTCACACCTGAGGAAGGGGTTTCACTTGTGCGTGTAGCTGGCACAGATCGACCACGTCCTCTCTCTGCAACAGGAGCTCCACCAGCAGCACCACGACCTGGGCCACGTCTCTTATTTGACGCTCTCCTCATATTTTTTTAAATTTAGGATCTTGCCCTAAATGGGTGTTTAACCACCTCAGCCCCCAGTGCTTAAACACCCTGAAAGACCAGGCCACTTTTTACACTTCTGACCTACACTACTTTCACCATTTATTGCTCTGTCATGCAACTTACCACCCAAATGAATTTTACCTCCTTTTCTTCTCACTAATAGAGCTTTCATTTGGTGGTATTTCATTGCTGCTGACATTTTTACTTTTTTTGTTATTAATCGAAATTTAACGATTTTTTTGCAAAAAAATGACATTTTTCACTTTCAGTTGTAAAATTTTGCAAAGAAAACGAGATCCATATATAAATTTTGCTCTAAATTTATTGTTCTACATGTCTTTGATAAAAAAAAAATGTTTGGGTAAAAAAAAAAATGGTTTGGGTAAAAGTTATAGCGTTTACAAACTATGGTACAAAAATGTGAATTTCCGCTTTTTGAAGCAGCTCTGACTTTCTGAGCACCTGTCATGTTTCCTGAGGTTCTACAATGCCCAGACAGTACAAACACCCCACAAATGACCCCATTTCGGAAAGTACACACCCTAAGGTATTCGCTGATGGGCATAGTGAGTTCATAGAACTTTATATTTTTTGTCACAAGTTAGCGGAAAATGATGATTTTTTATTTTTTTTTCTTACAAAGTCTCATATTCCACTAACTTGTGACAAAAAATAAAAACTTCTATGAACTCACTATGCCCATCACGAAATACCTTGGGGTCTCTTCTTTCCAAAATGGGGTCACTTGAGGGGGCGGAGCCTAGCCGCAGAGCCGGATGCACGCGCGAGTGTGAGCTCTGCTGAGGATTGACGGTGAACAGGCCTATTAAGCTTACTTCCAAAGCACCAGCATGGGTAAAACCTCCAAGGATAAAGCGAAAGAGACCCCTGGCACCGGTAGGTCGTTACCAGGCCAGGGAGATCTGGACCGATTTGTTAAAAAAACGGGCTCCCAGAGTCAGAAGCGCTTCAGCAAAATGGCGCCGAGAGCGGAGCCGCTAGAAACCTCTGGATCAGAGGACGATGCAGACAGTGTTACTGCAGCGCCTGAGGTGACGGAAGATATGCCGGTCTCAAGAGCCTTTATGAGACAGCTGTTGTCAGAGGCTTTGAACCCCCTGGTCACGGAGCTCAAAGAATTTAAACAGGATCTTAAGCAGCAGAGTGACAGGGTGGAAGCAATAGAAAATGCCCAAGCCACCATAGTGGACTTTAACACAGCGGTCTCACATTCTATGGACCACGCTCAGGCTCACCTGAACTCGCTTTACAGCCAGATGGAGGACCAAGATAACCGGGGCAGACGCAACAACCTGAGGCTCAGAGGTTTCCCGGAATCCATACAGTCTGAAGCCATCATACACACGTTAGTAGAATTCTTTAAAGGCCTAATGCAGGAAGGAAGCAGCATGGACTTTACTATAGAGAGAGCGCACAGGGCCCTGAGACCCCAGCCAGGTCCGGCTGACCCCCCGAGGGACATTATATGCAAGCTGCTTAGTTTTCAAACAAAGGAAAGTGTGCTTAAAGCCGCCAGAGCTATGCCCCACATTTCTTTTGAAGGCTCTGCCATTTCAATTTATCAAGATCTTTCACCAGTAACCTTGAAGAAGAGGAGAGCGCTCAAACCCCTGCTGGACATTCTGAGAGAGCGTAAGTTAATATACCGCTGGCTATATCCTTTTGGCCTACTAGTGAATTTCCCGGATAGGAAGATTACTGTTAGGTCACCCGCTGACCTTAGAAGAATTTATGACAAGCTGGACATAGATGACCTTAGGATTGAAGATTGGAATCCGGTCCAAGAACTTACCCAGCTTCCTATGCTACCGCTGATTGCTCCCTGGACTCCGGTGGATCAAGGACGCTCTCAAAAGCAGTCCGACGTTTGAGAAAGTCTGAGTACATATTGCATTTATGTATATTTATCTACTATATGTGCCTTACTCTGCTATTTAATCTGATGTAAAGCCCATGTGACATAAGCTGCCTGTTCACCCCCCTAGGTCCTCTAGGTGGCAGTCTACGTCCACGCTTCCACACTGTTTGGTGTGGTACATCTAATGTTCATTAGTTATGTTCATGTTTTCTGTTTTCTTTTATGTTGCCCCATGTCGCTTTCTATTGGTCACGCGTCTTCTCTACTAAGGTCCATACCTGTTCATTATGTCTGACCTAAAGATATTATCCTTTAATGTCAATGGCATGAACACTCCTCAGAAAAGGAGCCAAATATACCACCTACTCCGTAAGGAAAGGGCTGATCTGGTCCTGCTGCAGGAGACACATTTTAGGCACTTGCATATACCCAAAACGATTAATAAGAGCTTCCCAGAATGGCACCACGCCTCCTACTCTTCAGCTGCCAGAGGAGTTTCCATAGCCTTGGGTCAGAATTTTCCCTTTTCCTTGGAAGCAAAATTGTCTGACTCTGAGGGTAGATATTTATTCTTAAAGGGTAGAGTGGCGAATACGTTGTACACTATAGTCAATTTATATGCTCCGAACAGTGGGCAGATCAATTGGATATTGCGTACCCTGGAGATATTAAAAACGTTTAAAGAAGGATTTCTTATAATGGGAGGCGATCTTAATCTAACACTCGACCCGTCAGTTGACTCGTCCTCCAAAATTAGTGCCATCTCGGGGAAACAGTTGAGGAGATTACTTATAGCCTTTAGGGACCTTGGTGTCTCGGATGTCTGGCGCCTCCTTCATCCTGAGGGAAGAGACTTTACCTTTCACTCACAGATGCATAACTCGTACCAACGACTGGACTACATATTCCTTGCAAATCATATACTACCCTCGGTCACTGAGGCTAATATAAGTAGTATAATAATTTCTGATCATGCGCCAGTGAGTGTAAATGTGAGTCTTCACGCCCTACCTCCGAGATCATGGGTCTGGAGACTGAATGAAGCACTTTTGGAAGATGAATCTCATAGAAAATCTGTTGAACTGTGCCTTAAAAACTATTTCCTGGAGAATGCTAGTGACCTCATCAGTGGGACAACGCTTTGGGAGGCTCACAAGGTAGTTGTTAGGGGAGAACTCATAAGTCTGGGCTCTGGGGCCAAGAAAAGTAGGCAGAAACAATTAGATTCCCTACTTCAACAGATATCCACGCTAGAAACTCTCCACAAAAAAACTAAAACGGAAGACGTCCTGACGTCCCTTAAATGCTTGAGACACAGGGTCATTGACCTTTTGAATGTGCGTACCGCTAGAGCCCTGAAGACTCTGCGCTTCAAACAATACCTACATGGGAACAGAGGTTCTAAGTTAGTCTCCAGCCTAATCAAGAACCAAAGGAATAAGTCTTTTATCCAAGCCATCAAATCACCCTCGGGCCTTCGACTTATCAATACCCCGGCGATAGCTCAGGAATTCTGCTCCTTCTACTCGAGATTATATAATCTCCCTTCTCCCCTTAATAGTTCCCAGATTGAGCCACACATCTCAGAATTTCTTAATTCCATTGTGATCCCGAAACTTTCAGAGGATGACATGCACATGTTAGTACAGCCATTCTCAGAAGAGGAAGTGGAGAAAGTTTTAATGTCCATCCCCTCTGGTAAGTGCCCTGGACCAGACGGCTTCCCAATTTCTTACTATAAGAAGTTTAAGGATATTTTGTTACCTCATTTTGTTACAGCATGCAACCTCCTCCTCGCAGGTGGCTCTCTGACCCCGCAAGCCCAGGAGGCACATATTACGATCATCCACAAGGAGGGTAAGGACAATGAGGCCTGTGGTAGTTACAGACCTATCTCGCTCCTCAACACTGATTTGAAATGGTGGGCTAAGATCCTGAACAACAGGATGACAAAACTGCTTCCTGGGCTTGTGGGCGAAGAACAAGTAGGATTTGTCGCAGGAAGAGAGGGTAGACATAATATAAGTAGAGTGATACATGCGGTAACATATGCTAATAAAATTAAGTCTCCTCTTGTGCTTTTAGGGACAGATGCGGAGAAGGCGTTCGACAGGGTGAGTTGGGCCTATATGAGCAGAGTCTTATCTGCTTTTGGTTTCCCGGCAGACTTTGTCAGGGCTATCTTCACTCTGTACTCTGCTCCCTCTGCGAGAGTGATGGTCAATGGCACCCTGTCGGACGCCTTCCATATTAGAAACGGCACTCGTCAGGGCTGTCCGTTATCCCCCACCTTATTTGTTCTCACATTGGAAACACTCCTTCTTAAGCTCCGTCAGTCAACCATGATTAAAGGAGTGAGATTAGGTAGATATGAACACAAGATGGCTGCTTTTGCGGACGATCTACTGCTTTTGCTGACGAATCCCCTGGAAGCCTTGCCAGAGGTTATGCGGATCTTCTTGTCTTTTGGGATTATCTCAAATTTCAAGATAAATTTTGATAAGTCGGAGGCCCTTGGCGTTTCTCTACCAGCTGCTTTATTCAACAGAGTTAAAACCCTCACACCCTTCAAATGGCCTACACAGGCTATAAAATACCTGGGAGTAATGATTCCGAAGGACCCCAAGGTACTGTTTAGCCTTAATTTCCCACCATTGCTCACCAAAGTTAATTCGGTTATCTCTGGAAGTAGTTCTCCCTTTCTCACATGGCTAGGCAGGAAAAATGTCCTTACAACCTACATCTTGCCAGTGTTAATGTACACTTTTAGAGCTTTACCCATTAAGGTGCCAATTAGCTTCCTTGATAAACTCAACTCCAGTATGAGAAGGTATCTGTGGGATAAAGGACGTCCTAGAATGTCCCTTCGGCTCCTTTCCAGAAGAAAAAGAGAGGGGGGCGTTTCCCTACCTGACCTTTCAACATATTTACAGGCCATTAGTCTAGAGAGATGGCTTTCACTAGTTAGGCAAGAAACACAATACATGCATATAGACCTGGAGTTGGCTTTGTTGGGAAGGGAACTATTTCACAGATTGTGGTCTCCGGGGAGAGCAGGAGAGGGGACTAGAATCGACAGTGAACTTACTAAGGGAGTGTTACAGGCTTGCCAAAAATCTATGGCACTGTCATCTACCCAAGGCAAAGTTTCTCCCCTTGCTCCTATATCCGTTATTCCTTCATTATTGTTCCCCCGCATTACTAGGCCATCCAGCGTATGGTTAGCCTTGTCGCATCACAGATTAGGGGACCTGAAAAGATTAGGGATCTCCTCCGACTTCTTTACTGCTCTCTCCGAAGGCCCTGACACTGATAGAGACTTCATTCAAAAGAATGACTTTGAAAACACATGTAGAAAATTTTTGGTGTCTAGCTTCTTCCCCTTACCTGACCCGACATGGCTAGAGAATTATGTCTTATTACCACGCCTACCCCAAAAATCCACCGCACTCATTTACAAACAGATTCTAAGTGCTAGGGACAGTGTCACTCTGCCCTGGATAGCTGAGTGGGGGAAGGAATTGCACCTAGATTTTAATGAAACTGACAGCAAATGGATCCAGAAATCTTCGCATGGCTTCTCCAAGTGTATAAAAATACAGGAGAACTCAGTTAAGATTGCTTTACGCTGGTACAGAACGCCTGAATATCTATACAGGATCAACCTAACACCTAATGACCTTTGCTGGAGATGTGGAACGACTACTGGTTCCCTATCCCACATCTGGTGGTTCTGTCCAATTATCAAACCCTTTTGGACAGAAATAGAGGGTATTCTTAATAAGATATGTGGAAAATCTCTGAAACTCACGGCCCAGCTGGTCCTGCTCTGGTTACCTACATCTGATTTTCGTCCAAGCAAAAATGACCTGGCCACTCATATGCTTATGGCCGCTAAACTTTTGATTCCAGTGAAGTGGAGATCAATTGACCCTCCAACAATTAAGATGTGGCGTACTAGGGTACACCAGATGTGTCAGATGGAAGAGTTAGTGGGCTGGACACACAATTGCCGTGATAGATTCCTACAAACCTGGCAGCCTTGGCTGACATACAGGGCAGGCCTTCTAGACTCCCATCAGTGGACTGATGAGTAAGGAAATGTTTCTTATTCTAGCCCCTACGTCAACTATATAGGAAGACACCGCCAAGGCTACAGGACTCCCTCCTTTGCCATAATTCCCAGTCACTCTGTATTATATGTTCTTACCATTGCCACATACTCAGGATTTGCTCATTTCGCGTCTTAAATACTACCTAAAGCGTTACTTAATTCGCTGCTTACTGAGAAGACTGATAACTATATCATAGACCGACATGCTGTTGGGGCTGTTATTTCCCTCCCCCTTCCTTCTCCCTTCTTCAACCCCCCCCCTTTTTCCCACATTGTTGACTGATACTTATCGTTTCTCACAATATTAATGTTAGTATCTATTACTGGTCGGATCTCCGGATCCTCGACAGGTGGTGGATATGCATTACTCTGTAATATGATGTGATAAACGCTGTGCTGCGACACAAGCTTCTTGTTGATATTTGTATTGCTTATGCATAATAAAAAGAGATTTCAAACAAAATGGGGTCACTTGTGGGGTAGTTATACTGCCCTGGCATTCTAGGGGCCCAAATGTGTGGTAAGGAGTTTGAAATCAAATTCTGTAAAAAATGACCAATGAAATCCGAAAGGTGCTCTTTGGAATATGGGCCCCTTTGCCCACCTAGGCTGCAAAAAAGTGTCACACATCTGGTATCTCTGTATTCAGGAGAGTTGAGGAATGTGTTTTGGGGTGTCTTTTTACATATACCCATGCTGGGTGAGATAAATATCTTGGTCAAATGCCAACTTTGTATAAAAAAAATGGGAAAAGTTGTCTTTTGCCAAGATATTTCTCTCACCCAGCATGGGTATATGTAAAATGACACCCCAAAACACATTCCCCAACTTCTCCTGAGTACGGAGATACCAGATGTGTGACACTTTTTTGCAGCCTAGGTGGGCAAAGGGGCCCATATTCCAAAGAGCACCTTTCGGATTTCACAGGTCATTTTTTACAGAATTTGATTTCAAACTCCTTACCACACATTTGGGCCCCTAGAATGCCAGGGCAGTATAACTACCCCACAAGTGACCCCATTTTGGAAAGAAGACACCCCAAGGTATTCCGTGAGGGGCATGGCAAGTTCCTAGAATTTTTTATTTTTTGTCACAAGTTAGTGGAAAATGATGATTTTTTTTTCATACAAAGTCTCATATTCCACTAACTTGTGACAAAAAATAAAAACTTCCATGAACTCACTATGCCCATCAGCGAATACCTTGGGGTCTCTTCTTTCCAAAATGGGGTCACTTGTGGGGTAGTTATACTGCCCTGGCATTCTAGGGGCCCAAATGTGTGGTAAGGAGTTTGAAATCAAATTCTGTAAAAAATGACCTGTGAAATCCGAAAGGTGCTCTTTGGAATATAAGCCCCTTTGCCCACCTAGGCTGCAAAAAAGTGTCACACATCTGGTATCTCTGTATTCAGGAGAAGTTGGGGAATGTGTTTTGGGGTGTCTTTTTACATATACCCATGCTGGGTGAGAGAAATATCTTGGCAAAAGACAACTTTTCCCATTTTTTTATACAAAGTTGGCATTTGACCAAGATATTTCTCTCACCCAGCATGGGTATATGTAAAATGACACCCCAAAACACATTCCCCAACTTCTCCTGAGTACGGCGATACCAGATGTGTGACACTTTTTTGCAGCCTAGATGCGCAAAGGGGCCCAAATTCCTTTTAGGAGGGCATTTTTAGACATTTGGATACCAGACTTCTTCTCACGCTTTGGGGCCCCTAGAATGCCAGGGCAGTATAAATACCCCACATGTGACCCCATTTTGGAAAGAAGACACCCCAGGGTATTCAATGAGGGGCATGGCGAGTTCATAGAATTTTTTTTTTTTTGGCACAAGTTAGCGGAAATTGATATTTTTTATTTTTTTCTCACAAAGTCTCACAAAAATTTCAATCTTTCATGAACTCAATATGCCCCTCACGGAATACCTGGGGGTGTCTTCTTTCCGAAATGGGGTCACATGTGGGGTATTTATACTGCCCTGGCATTCTAGGGGCCCTAAAGCGTGAGAAGAAGTCTGGAATATAAATGTCTAAAAAATTTTACGCATTTGGATTCCGTGAGGGGTATGGTGAGTTCATGTGAGATTTTATTTTTTGACACAAGTTAGTGGAATATGAGACTTTGTAAGAAAAAAAAAAAATAATTCCGCTAACTTGGGCCAAAAAAATGTCTGAATGGAGCCTTACAGAGGGTGATCAATGACAGGGGGGGTGATCAATGACAGGGGGGTGATCAGAGAGTCTATATGGGGTGATCACCACAGTCATTGATCACGCCCCTGTAAGGCTCCATTCAGATGTCCGTATGTGTTTTGCGGATCCGATCCATGTATCCGTGGATCCGTAAAAATCATGCGGACATCTGAATGGAGCTTTACAGGGGGTTGATCAATGACAGGGGTGTAATCAATGACAGGGGGGTGATCAGGGAGTCTATATGGGGTGATAACCACAGTCATTGATCACGCCCCTGTAAGGCTTCATTCAGACGTCCGGATGCGTTTTGCGGATCCGATCCATCTATCAGTGGATCCGTAAAAATCATGCGGACATCTGAATGGAGCTTTACAGGGGGTTGATCAATGACAGGGGTGTAATCAATGACAGGGGGGTGATCAGGGAGTCTATATGGGGTGATAACCACAGTCATTGATCACACCCCTGTAAGGCTTCATTCAGACGTCCGTATGTGTTTTGCGGATCCGATCCATGTATCCGTAAAAATCATACGGACATCTGAATGCAGCATGACAGGGGGGGGGGGTGATCAATGACAGGGGGGGGTGATCAATGACAGGGAGGTGATCAGGGAGTCTATATGGGGTGATCACCCCCCCTGGAAGGCTCCAGGGAGACGCCTGTATGTGTTTTGCGAATCCGATCCATCTATCAGTGGATCCGTAAAAATCATGCGGACATCTGAATGGAGCTTTACAGGGGGTTGATCAATGACAGGGGTGTAATCAATGACAGGGGGGTGATCAGGGAGTCTATATGGGGTGATAACCACAGTCATTGATCACACCCCTGTAAGGCTTCATTCAGACGTCCGTATGCGTTTTGCGGATCCGATCCATCTATCAGTGGATCCGTAAAAATCATGCGGACATCTGAATGGAGCTTTACAGGGGGTTGATCAATGACAGGGGTGTAATCAATGACAGGGGGGTGATCAGGGAGTCTATATGGGGTGATAACCACAGTCATTGATCACGCCCCTGTAAGGCTTCATTCAGACGTCCGTGTGCGTTTTGCGGATCCGATCCATCTATCAGTGGATCCGTAAAAATCATGCGGACATCTGAATAGAGCTTTACAGGGGGTTGATCAATGACAGGGGTGTAATCAATGACAGGGGGGTGATCAGGGAGTCTATATGGGGTGATAACCACAGTTATTGATCACGCCCCTGTAAGGCTTCATTCAGACGTCCGTATGCGTTTTGCGGATCCGATCCATCTATCAGTGGATCCGTAAAAATCATGCGGACATCTGAATGAAGCTTTACAGGGGGTTGATCAATGACAGGGGTGTAATCAATGACAGGGGGGTGATCAGGGAGTCTATATGGGGTGATAACCACAGTCATTGATCACGCCCCTGTAAGGCTTCATTCAGACGTCCGTATGCGTTTTGCGGATCCGATCCATCTATCAGTGGATCCGTAAAAATCATGCGGACATCTGAATGGAGCTTTACAGGGGGTTGATCAATGACAGGGGTGTAATCAATGACAGGGGGGTGATCAGGGAGTCTATATGGGGTGATAACCACAGTCATTGATCACGCCCCTGTAAGGCTTCATTCAGACGTCCGTATGCGTTTTGCGGATCCGATCCATCTATCAGTGGATCCGTAAAAATCATGCGGACATCTGAATGGAGCTTTACAGGGGGTTGATCAATGACAGGGGTGTAATCAATGACAGGGGGGTGATCAGGGAGTCTATATGGGGTGATAACCACAGTCATTGATCACGCCCCTGTAAGGCTTCATTCAGACGTCCGTATGCGTTTTGCGGATCCGATCCATCTATCAGTGGATCCGTAAAAATCATGCGGACATCTGAATGGAACTTTACAGGGGGTTGATCAATGACAGGGGTGTAATCAATGACAGGGGAGTGATCAGGGAGTCTATATGGGGTGATAACCACAGTCATTGATCACGCCCCTGTAAGGCTTCATTCAGACGTCCGTATGCGTTTTGCGGATCCGATCCATCTATTAGTGGATCCGTAAAAATCATGCGGACATCTGAATGGAGCTTTACAGGGGGTTGATCAATGACAGGGGGGTAATCAATGACAGGGGGGTGATCAGGGAGTCTATATGGGGTGATCACCACAGTCATTGATCATGCCCCTGTAAGGCTTTATTCAGACGTCCGTATGCGTTTTGCGGATCCGATCCATCTATCAGTGGATCCGTAAAAATCATGCGGACATCTGAATGGAGCTTTACAGGGGGTTGATCAATGACAGGGGTGTAATCAATGACAGGGGGGTGATCAGGGAGTCTATATGGGGTGATAACCACAGTCATTGATCACGCCCCTGTAAGGCTTCATTCAGACGTCCGTATGCGTTTGGCGGATCCGATCCATCTATCAGTGGATCCGTAAAAATCATGCGGACATCTGAATGGAGCTTTACAGGGGGTTGATCAATGACAGGGGTGTAATCAATGACAGGGGGGTGATCAGGGAGTCTATATGGGGTGATCAGGGGCTAATAAGGGGTTAATAAGTGACGGGGGGGGGTGTAGTGTAGTGTAGTGGTGCTTGGTGGGACTTTACTGAGCTACCTGTGTCCTCTGGTGGTCGATCCAAACAAAGGGGACCACCAGAGGACCAGGTAGCAGGTATATTAGACGCTGTTATCAAAACAGCGTCTAATATACCTGTTAGGGGTTAAAAAAAACACATCTCCAGCCTGCCAGCGAACGATCGCCGCTGGCAGGCTGGAGATCCACTCTCTTACCTTCCGTTCCTGTGAGCGCGCCTGTGTGCGCGCGTTCACAGGAAATCCCGGCTCACGCGAGATGACGCGTATATGCGTCGCTGAGCGCAGGGCTGCCACCTCCGGAACGCGAATCTGCGTACAGCGGTCCGGAGGTGGTTAATTAATAGTAGAATAGAACGACAGTATGTAAAGGGTGTATCTCACACGACCTGAACCAGACTAGGCCTAAATTAAATATTTATTTGCACAAAATGGCTGTATTTCAAATCCCTGAATCAAACCCCTGTATGTAGAGGGGGTATCTCACATTGTCTGAACCAGTGTAGGCCTAAATTAAATATTTCTTTGCACAAAATTGCTGTATTTCAAATGGCTGTATTTCAAATGCCTGCATCAAACCCCTGTATGTAGAGGGGGTATCTCACACGGTCTGAGCCAGTGTAGGCCAGAAGTAAATATTTCTTTGCCCAAAATGACTGTATTTCAAATGGCTGTATTTCAAATCCCTGAATCAAACCCCTGTATGTAGAGAGAGTATCTCACAGGGCCTGAACCAGTGTAGGCTTAAATTAAATATTTCTTTGCACAAAATGGATGTATTTCAAATGGCTGTATTTCAAATGCCTGCATCAAACCCCTGTATGTAGAGGGGGTATCTCACACAGTCTGAACCAGTGTAGGCCTAAATTAAATATTTATTTGCACAAAATGGCTGTATTTCAAATGCCTGCATCAAATCCCTGTATGTAGAGGGGGTATCTCACAGGGTCTGAACCATTGTAGCCTGAAGTAAATATTTCTTTGCCCAAAATGGCTGTATTTCAAATGGCTGTATTTCAAATCCCTGAATCAAAACCCCTGTATGTAGAGGGAGCATCTCACACGGTCTGAACCAGTGTAGGCCTGAATTCAATATTTCTTTGCACAAAATGGCTGTATTTCAAATGGCTGTATTTCAAATCCCTGAATCAAACCCCTGTATGTAGAGGGAGTATATCACAGGGCCTGAACCAGTGTAGGCCTGAAGTAAATATTTCTTTGCCCAAAATGGCTGTATTTCAAATGGCTGTATTTCAAATCCCTGAATCAAACCCCTGTATCTAGAGGGAGTATCTCACAGGGCCTGAACCAGTGTAGGCCTAAATTAAATATTTCTTTGCACAAAATGGCTGTATTTCAAATGCCTGCATCAAATCCCTGTATGTAGAGGGGGTATCTCACAGGGCCTGAACCATTGTAGCCTGAAGTAAATATTTCTTTGCCCAAAATGGCTGTATTTCAAATGGCTGTATTTCAAATCCCTGAATCAAAACCCCTGTATGTAGAGGGAGCATCTCACACGGTCTGAACCAGTGTAGGCCTGAATTCAATATTTCTTTGCACAAAATGGCTGTATTTTAAATTGCTGTATTTCAAATCCCTGAATCAAACCCCTGTATGTAGAGGGAGTATATCATAGGGCCTGAACCAGTGTAGGCCTGAAGTAAATATTTCTTTGCCCAAAATGGCTGTATTTCAAATGGCTGTATTTCAAATGTCTGATTGAAACCCCTGTATGTAGAGGGGGTATCTCACACGGTCTGAACCAGTGTAGGCCTAAATTAAATATTTATTTGCACAAAATGGCTGTATTTCAAATGGCTGTATTTCAAATGCCTGCATCAAACCCCTGTATGTAGAGGGGGTATCTCACACGGTCTGTGAAGTAAATATTTATTTGCCCAAAATAGCTGTATTTTAAATGGCTGTATTTCAAATGCCTGATTCAAACCCCTGTATGTAGAGGGGGTATCTCAAACGGTCTGAACCAGTGTAGGCCTGAAGTAAATATTTCTTTGCCCAAAATGGCTGTATTTCAAATGGCTGTATTTCAAATGCCTGATTCAAACCCCTGTATGTAGAGGGGGTATCTCACACGGTCTGAACCAGTGTAGGCCTGAAGTAAATATTTCTTTGCCCAAAATGGCTGTATTTCAAATGGCTGTATTATAAATCCCTGTATGTAGAGGGTGTATCTCACACGGCCTTAACCAGTCGTAGGCCTGAATTCAATATTGGTGCACCAAATGGCGGTATTTAAAATCTCGGAATGTAACCAAAATGTATTAAGGGTGTATCTCACAATGACATCTGCATCAAAGGCTGCCAACTAAATTTTTTGTGCCCAAACGAATTTGACAGCAGTATATAAGCCTGTAATTTCACACGTGCTGATGCTGCAAGGCCTGAAAATAGTGTTTTTTTGTCAAAAAAGTGTGTTTTTCAAACCCCAGAAAATGATGGGTGTATTTCTAGCTTAAATTGCACACTGACTAATCAAGATGATGTAGATTGCCAAAAAAGTGTTTTTTTGGTAACAGAATATGAAAGCTGTATAGATTAAACTTGAATTTAACACTTGCAGATCTGGAAAATAGTGTTTTTTTTGTTTTTTTTTTAAAGTGTGTTTTTCAAACCCCAGAAAATTATGGGTGTATTTCTAGCTTAAATTGCACACTGACTAATCAAGATTTTGCAGATTGCCAAAAAAGTGTTTTTTTGGTAACAGAATATGAAAGCTGTATACAGGTATATATATTATTTATTTTATTTTTTTGGGCGATTGTGTTAGGTAGGGTGATAAAAAATGGCTTTTTTTTGGCACATTTTTTCTTTTTTTTTTCTTTTTACGGTGTTCACTAGATGTGTTGGATCACATGCTATTTTTATAGAGCAGGTTGGACACAGTGATGCCTAATATGTGCATTTTTTTAATTTTTTTTACACAATAAAAGATTTTATTTTTTAAATCACTTTTTGTTATGAAGATGATAAAAAAATTGCTTTTTTGGCACAATTTTTTATTTGCTTTTTTTACGGTGTTCACCAGATGTGTTGGATCACATGCTATTTTTATAGAGCAGGTTGGACACAGTGATGCCTAATATGTGCATTTTTTTTTTTTACACAATAAAAGCACAATAAAAGCATTTTTGTGTTTCTATTTTCTGAAAGCCATATTTATTAATTTTTTTGGGGCGATTGTTGTAGGTAGGGGCTCATTTTTTGCACAATGAGGTGACAGTTTGATTGGTGTTAACTTTGGGTACATATGACTTTTGATCACTTTTTATGCAATTTTTTGAGAGGTGGGCAAAATTTTAATTCTATCATAGTTTTTTTTTAGAGGCGTTCACCATGTGGGGAAATGAACATGATCCTTTTAAAGTTCAGGTCGTTACAGGCGCGGCGATACCAAACATGTTTAGTTTTTATTTTTAACCAATTATATGTGCGGATATAGGAAGAAGTATGTTTTGTTAGTTTTTTTCACACTTTTTTGACCCAGACCCACTTGGTTCTTGAAGATCCAGTGGGTCTGATGGTTTACAATACACTGCAGTACACTGTATAGTCTACTGAAATGTATTTTCAATTACATTTAGTCTGCTCAGGCTTAGATATACCACGGCAAGCCGGAAGCCTGTGGAGGCGTCTGGTTGCCATGGTAACCATCGGGACGCTGCCAGAGCAGCCCGATGGCTATCCCCTTCCATACAGCGGGCCCTAAGGACTGCAGCATGGAAGGGGTTAAACGGCCAGCACCGATGTTGGCCGTTTTATGCAGATTGTCAGCTGTGTGTTACAGCTGACACTCTGCTCCTCTCGGCCATTCTTAAAGTGGAGGGGGCTCCGCTCGGCTGTCCTGAAGGGGAGGGGGTGGCTTTGTGCTGCCACGTCATCCTGAAGGGGAGGGGGGGGACTCTGTGCTGCTGCGCTGTCCTGAAGGGGAAGGGGGGGGTTCTGCCCGGCCATCCTGAACATGTGGGGGGGGTTCTGTGCTACCGACCAGTCCTAAAGGGGAGGGGGGTGACTTGCACCGCTCGGCCATCCTGAACTGGGAGAGGGGAGGGGGTTTATGTATACAGCCTTGACTGGGGGGGGGAAGAGGGAGGGATGCAGGACTGCTATGCTGCCATGCTGAAGGGAGGGGGATTTGACTTGCACCACTGCACCAGCCATGCAGAACGAGGGTGGGGGGGATGTTCCCCACGTTAACCATTCAATCATCGGGCCGATGGTTAGCCTCTTCCAGACAGCGGTCCCGAAGGACCACGGCATGGAAGGAGTTATGTCTGCAGTTTGAAGCAGACTGTCAGCTGTATGTTACTGAACTGTTCTGCCATCCTGAAAGGGGGGGGGGTTGTACAGGAGAGAGAGAGACCCTGCGCTCTCCTGTGTGGAGCGAGAAGGAATTACAGAGAATCTGTCAGATGACGGATTCTCTGTAAATTCACTGAGAGCAGTCTGCTGTGCATAGGAAGCACAGTAGGCTGTCGAACAAAAATGAAAAAAGAAAAATAAATACAACCAATTGGAGAAATTATTTAGTGTTAAAATTTTATTTTATTTTTTACAAAGGTGTCCATATCCTTTAACCACCTCAGCTCCCCTAGCTTAAACCCCCTTAATGACCAGACCACTTTTTACAATTCTGCACTACACTACTTTCATGGTTTATTGCTCGGTCATACAACTTACAACCCATTGCTGCTGACATTTTTACTTTTTTTGATATTAATCAAAATTGACCGAAATTTTTGCAAAAAAATGACATTTTTCACTTTCTGTTGAAATTTTTTTCAAATAAAACTACATTTCTATATAAATTTTTCTCTAAATTTATTGTTCTATATTTCTTTGATAAAAAAAATGCAATACGTGTACATTTATTCGTTTGGGTAAAAGTTATAGCGTTTACAAACTATGGTGCAAAAATGTGAATTTACACACTTTGACTTTCTGAGCACTTGTCATGTTTCCTGAGGTTCTACAATGCCCAGACAGTAGAAAAACCCCACAAATGACCCCATTTCGAAAAGTAGACACCCTAAGGTATTTGCTGATGGGCATAGTGAGTTCATGGAAGTTTTTATTTTTTGTCACAAGTTAGCTTAAAATGATTTTTTATTTTTATTTTTTTCTTACAAAGTCTCATATTCCACTAACTTGTGACAAAAAAATTAAATTTTACATGAACTCACCATACCCCTCACGGAATACCTTGGGGTGTCTTCTTTCCAAAATGGGGTCACTTGTGGGGTATTTATACTGCCCTGGCATTTTAGGGGCCCTAAAGCGTGAGAAGTAGTTTGGAATCCAAATGCGTAAAAAATGCCCTGTGAAATCGTAAAGATACTCTTTGGAATTTGGGCCCCTTTGTGCACCTAGGCTGCAAAAAAGTGTCACACATGTGGTATTGCCGTACTCAGAAGAAGTAGGAAAATGTGTTTTGGGGTGTATTTTTACATATACCCATACTGTGTGAGATAAATATCTCTGTAAAAGACAACTTTCGCCATTTTTTTTATACAAAGTTGTAATTTTACAGAGATATTTCTCTCACCCAGCATGGGTATATGTATACACCCCAAAACACATTGCCCTACTTCTCCTGAGTACGGCGATACCACATGTGTGACACTTTTTTCAGCCCAAATTCCAATGAGTACCTTTTAGGAGGGCATTTTTAGGCATTTGGATTCCAGACTTCTTCTCACGCTTTAGGGCCCATACAATGCCAGGACAGTATAAATACCCCACATATGACCCCATTTTGGAAAGAAGACACCCCAAGGTATTCCGTGAGGGGCATGGCGAGTTCATAGAAGTTTTTTTTTTTTGGCACAAGTTAGCGGAAATTGATTTTTTTTTTTTCTCACAAAGTCTCCCTTTCCGCTAACTTGTGACAAAAAGTTAAATCTCCCATGGGCTCACTATGCCCCTCAGCGAATACCTTGGGGTGTCTACTTTCCGAAATGGGGTCATTTGTGGGGTGTGTTTACTGTTCTGGCATTTTGGACGGGGCTAAATTGTGAGCAACCCTGTAAAGCCTAAAGGTACTCGTTGGACTTTCGGCCCCTTTACGCACCTAGGCTGCAAAAAAGTGTCACACATGTGGTATGTTCGTACTCAGGAGAAGTAGGGCAATGTGTTTTGGGGTGTATTTTTACATATACCCATGCTGGGTGAGAGAAATATCTCTGTAAAATGACAACTTTGTATAAAAAAATGGGAAAAGTTGTCTTTTACTGAGATATTTATCTCACCCAGCATGGGTATATGTAAAAATACACCCCAAAACACATTGCCCTACTTCTCCTGAGTACGAACATACCACATGTGAGGGGCATGGCGAGTTCCTAGAATGTTTTTTTTTTTGGCACACGTTAGCGGAAAATGATTTTTTTTTTTTCTCTTACAAAGTCTCATATTCCACTAACTTGTGACAAAAAATAAAATTTTACATGAACTCGCCATGCCCCTCACGAAATACCTTGGGGTGTCTTCTTTCCAAAATGGGGTCACTTGTGGGGTATTTATACTGCCCTGGCATTTTAGGGGCCCTAAAGCGTGAGAAGAAGTCTGGAATATAAATGTCTAAACATTTTTACGCATTTGGATTCCGTGAGGGGTATGGTGAGTTCATGTGAGATTTTATTTTTTGTCACAAGTTAGTGGAATATGAGACTTTGTAAGAAAAAAAAAAAAAAATCAAAAAAAGAAAACAATTTCCGCTAACTTGTGCCAAAAAAAAAAATCTTCTATGAACTCGCCATGCCCCTCAAAAGTGATCTTTATATCGCCGCAGCGATTTTACGGTGTTTTTGCAGTGATCAGAAAAAAAATAATTTCTGTCACAGCGGTGGGGTGGACTGAACACAAGTGTGCGCACAAGATCAGGCTTGATCGGGCGAACACTGCGTTTTTTGTAGAGCCTATAGAACATGTCCTATTCTTGTCCGCAATTGCGGACAAGAAAAGGCATTTTCTATATAGTTCTGGCAATGTGCAGATCCGCAAAATGCGGAAAGCACATTGCCGGTGTCCGTGTTTTGCAGGTCCGCGGTGTCCGTGTTTTGCGGATCCGTGTATCCACGGATCCGCAAAACACATACAGACGTCTGAATGGAGCCTTACAGGGGGGGGTGATCAATGACAGGGGGGTGATCAGGGGTTAATAAGTGAAAGGGGGGTGGTGTAGTGTAGTGTGGTGCTTGGTGCTACTTATTACAGAGCTGCCTGTGTCCTCTGGTGGTCGATCCAAGCAAAAGGGACCACCAGAGGACCAGGTAGCAGGTATATCAGACGCTGTTAACAAAACAGCGTCTGATATACAGTACCTTTCAAAGGTTAAAAAAAATCGCATCTACAGCCTGCCAGCGAATGATCGCCGCTGGCAGGCTGTAGAGCCACTGGTTTACCTTCCGATCCTGTGAACGCGCGCTCCTGTGTGCGCACGTTCACAGGAAATCTCGCCTCTCGCGAGAGGACACGCCGATGCGTCCAGGAGGAATAACCCGGCCGCCCGCAGGACACATTCCTGCGTTAGGCGGTCGGGAGGTGGTTAAGCTTGTGTGATATAATGGAGAAGACTCTTAGGATTTGTTTATCAGCTTGGAGCACATGGCCTGTTTGTGGGCTTACAGATGGAATGCAAACAAATAGAAAAATAAAAATGACAGATTGGGAATCAACTATTTACTGGGTACTGTAGTTTTTGTTTGGAAAGGGGGGGGTCAGAGGTGACAGTCTCTTTAAATAAAAACGAAGAGCCTTGTACTGTATTACAGAAACTTGGGGGAGGGTGGGGGGGGGGCTGGTTGATAATAGGGGTCTATTCCCTGGACCTCCACCATTCAAGAGAACAGGGCTATCAAAGCCTCCCGTGTGAATGAAGAGGATGTATGCATGCATGACCACCACCTAATTCACTTTTGAGACTTCCAGACCTGCACTCAGCAGCCCTATATACAGTAAATGGAGTGGTTGTCATGCATGTGCACTACCACTCCATTCACACAGGGGACTTGAAGAGGACCTTTCACCGATCCTGACATTGTGAACTAAGTATCATGACATATACAGCGGCGCCCAGGGATCTCACTGCACTTACTATTATCCCTGGGCGCCGCTCCGTTCTCCCGTTATGTCCTCCAGTATGTTTGGGGACTTGGTTATAGTAGGCGGAGTCTGCCCTTGTTCTGCAGGCGTCTCCTTCTCCTAGGCTGTAGCGCTGGCCAATCGCAGCGCAGAGCTCACAGCCTGGGAGTCTCCGCCTACTATAACCAAGTCCCTGAACATACCGGAGGACATAACGGGATAATAGTAAGTGCAGTGAGATCCCTGGGCGCCGCTGTATATGTCATGATACTTAGTTCACAATGTCAGGATCGGTGAAAGGTCCTCTTTAAGGACTCCTGTTCCTGTAATGATCCCAGCATTCATACAAATATCACCTATCCTGTGGAATGTCCTTACTAAAGTCATTTGATTTTGTCTCTACACTGATGACACCCAACTGTATACTTCATCCTGCACTACTACAAAACACCAGTGACTGCCTGTCTGTCTCTAACATCATGTCCTCTCTTTATCTCAAACTGAATCTTCTAAAAACTGAACTACTTGTGTTTTCTTTACTAACCTACCCAAACTTGATATTTCTCTCACTGTGTGGCACTATCATAACTCCTAGGCAGCAAGTATGCAGTATTGGCATGAAGTTTGACACTGATCTTTTCTTCACCCCCTATATTCAGTCACTTGTCCGCTGATGCTTCCTGTGTCTCAATAATATCAGAATCTGCTGTTTTCTTACTGCGGAAACAACAAAAACTCTCATTGCTACCCTGATCCATTCTCGTCTTGACTATTGTAACACATTATTATATTAATCTGTATTTTGCTCACTAAACCCTTTCCTCTGCAATCTATCCGGAATGCAGCAGACAGGCTCATCCACAATGCATTCAGAAAGTCTTCAGACCCTTTAAAAAAAAAAAATCTCCATAGAGAAGGTCTTCCTTGATTACTTCTCAGACCTTTATAGAGCTGACTGCAGGATCACGGATGAAATGATGGACTCTTATCTTGATAATATTGTCTTTCCTACTATTACTCTGACTCAAAAGAAGGTACTTGAGGCCGATCTCTCTATTCAGGAGCTCGAAGGGGCAATTAAACTATGCTCAGGGAACTCCACCCCCGGTTCAGACGGACTCCCATATGAATTTTATGGTAAATATGAGGAGGTTGTTTTTCCTAGATTGCTGGAGGTCCTTGCTGAATCGGTGGAGGAGGGGAACCTGCCGGGTTCAATGATGGAAGCTGTAATAATACTAATTCCAACAAAAGGTAAGGACCTCATAGATTTAGGATCCTATAGACCGATCTCATTGCTGAACGTGGATGTAAAGCTCCTGGCGAGGATCTTGGCCACAAGACTTTCTGGGGTTATCTCCTCCATTGTCCGTCCGGACCAGAACGGCTTCATTCCAAACAAAGGTACTCATCATAATCTTCATCGGCTCTTTGCCAACATACAGGCTCCTGGGGGGTCTGCCCGCTCCATCCTGTCTTTAGATGCCTCTAAGGCCTTTGACAGGGTGGAGTGGTGATTCCTATAGAGGGTTTTGGCGAGGATGGGCTTTGGGGAGAGATTTATAAATATGATTAAAACACTGTATAGATCCCCTACGGCTAAGCTGAGTCTCAACGGGAGCCTTACTGCCAGTATTGACCTAAATAGAGGTACTCGCCAGGGATGCCCACTATCTCCACTCCTATTTGATATTTATATTGAGCCCCTGGCTTTGGCTATTAGGCAGGATGTTCAAATTAAAGGATTTGGAACATTAGTTGTGGAAGATCGTATTTCTCTATACGCGGACGATGTCCTTGTCTTCGCAGATAATACAGAAATAACTGTCCCAAGAATTATCCGTATGGTTAAACTATTTGGTGAGGTATCAGGCCTAGACATAAACTGGTCAAAGACCATTTTGATGCCAATAGACCCGGTGTCCCAAAAGGAGTCCTTGATAACCCAGCTAGATGTTGTCGATACTTTTCAATACTTGGGTATGACGATATCTCCCAAGGTTGAAAATTCTGTACATCTTAACCTGATCCCATTGATAAAAAAAACTAGGGCAAAAATAGGGATTTGGCTGAGACTTCCTTTATCCAGAGCTGACCGAGTTTCACTGGTTAAAATGGTAATTCTACCCCGATACCTCTATGTTCTTAGGAATATACCTATTTGGATAGAGGATAAATATTTCAAACTTATGGAAAGAATAATTAATGACTTAGTCTGGGGAAGAAAACGAGTGAGACTCAAATTGGAATATCTATATAAACCGCTGGAGCATGGGGGTTTAAATCTCCCATGCTTTAAAGCAGGGGTGTCCAAACTTTTTTCGAGGAGGGCCAGATTTGATGAAGTGAATATGTGCGAGGGCCGACCATTTTGCCCAACATTCTTTGAACCATTAAAATGACATGCAAATTAACTATTTTATGCAAATTTTATTGCAAACGGCATACCTTTCATTTTGTGAATTGGATGACAAATCTAAACAGGTGTTAAATCACTCTGCCTTCAATATAAAAAACAGGAGGCAGAAATATGTCGGAAACAGTACATTACCAGGTTGTCTGTTAACTTTTAAATTCCAAAAGTGTGAACAGGAACATAACACCAAGTATACTCATATGTTCAAATATATTTATAACTGATTGACCAACTGACATTAAAGGGAACCTGTCATCAACTTTATTCCGCCCATACTATACTAAAGGCAGAATAAAGAAGAGACAGGTGAGTTGATTTTAGCGGTCTGTCATTTATAAGTTAAAAGTAAGTGGTTGCCGAGAACCAACATCACAATCATTGCAGACTGGGCCTGGAGAAGAGTCACATCCACCTGAGAAGAGTCCTGGTTATTCATAGATTCCTGCTCTCCTGCCCACCTGCTGATGACTGACAGTCTCCTACCTAGTTCCCTTTCTCTCTAGGAGAGAACTGCCAATCAGCAGATGGGTGAGAGAGCAGGAGATTATGAATAACCAGGACTCTTCTCAGGTAGATATGACTCTTTTGTTATGTCGACTAGAAACCCTAAATCAGCTAGCCAAATAGGATCAGATAGTTCTTGCATCGGTTGTCCCTTTGTTTCCAAGAATTCTCCAATTTCTTTTCTGAGAGAGTAGAAACGCTGCAGTGCAGACCCCCGACTGAGCCATCTTACATCGTTATGATATAAGACATCTTCGTATTCAGCCTGGATATCCAGTAGAAACTGTTTAAACTGGCGGTGGCACAGGGCTCTAGCGCGAATAAAATGAATGGTCTTTAGCACCGGTTTCATAACATGATCATATTTGAGATGTTTAGCACAGAGAACTTGTTGATGAATGATACAATGCAGTTTAATAGCTTTGCCTCCTTCTTCGATCACCTTGTTACAGATTAGGGTTGATAATCCACTTCGTTCACCAGCCATGGCAGGTGCCCCATCAGTAATTATCCCAGTAACTTTGTTCCAAGGCAGTTTCATGTCATCTATGGCAGAACTAACAAAAAACAAATAAATCTGTTCCTCTTGTTTGGTCCTTAAGGCTCTGGAGGTCAAGTAGCTCTTCAGTCACATTCATTTCATCGTCCACCCCTCTCAGGCAACTGAGCTGTGTCGGAGAGGTCCGTGCTTTCATCACAGGCTATTGAAAAGAAGTCAAAATCAACTCCTTTTCACGTTAACTGTCTCTTAATATCTGATGAAATTTCTTCTACTCTCCGTGCTACAGTGTTACGAGCCAGGCAAATGTTGGAAAAATCTGACTTCTTCTCGGGACAGATATTCTGCACCATTTTCATAACGCATTCTTTAATAAAGTCACCCTCAGCAAAAGATTTGCAATTTTTAGCAATTAACGTTGCTACCTCATAGCTAGCCCTTGTGGCATTTTCATTTGACTCACGGGCTCTTGTAAAAAATCGCTGTTGTGACATTAAAACAGCTTCAAGTTGCTTCACCTTGTCACTGCGGTTGCGCCCTGTTAGCTTGTCGTATGTGCTGTGTCTCGACTGGTAGTGTCTCTTGGCATTAAATTCCTTATTAACAGCCACAGTCTCTTGGCATATTAGACAAACACAGTGATTCCGTATTTCAGTGAAAAAATATTCCACTTTCCACCTGTCCTGGAAGCGGCGTCCCTCACTGTCAACTTTTCGTTTCTTATTTGTAGTTGCCATTATAAAAATTGGCCAGATGGGGAGAAGTTATTTGTAGAGAGTACTAGGAGCACAATCAGATAATCAGATTCTAGCCCAGTGACGTACAGTGAGGGGTTAATGAAGGGTATGACAGCTTGCTACCACTGATTCGGATTGCCCCCTTTTCTGCTTTAGTTCACAGCCCAGCCTGCAAGTGTGTGTTTTTTTCCTCAATAGACTCAAATAGGCTCAATAGCCCTTATGGTCGCCCTGGCCTTGTGGCTGTAAGTGTGGAGGCGCAGGGAGAAGGAAAGGCAACGTTAATTGGTGATGACTTTGATTATGATGTTTGGACCTGGAACTCAGCGCTAGAACGCAGCCAGAAATGTTTTAATAATTTTTTTCTTCTACATTTGTGACCTTCACACTGAATAAATGTCCTCTGGGGGTAATGTGATCCGTGGAGGTAGGAGACCTCAACAAACTGCTACTTAACCAATCACAATTATGTTTTATGTGCAGTAAGATAATTTGGGCCGATATTCTGGCCTTACAAGAGAAGAAAAGCCGAGATCTCGCGATGTCTGAGATCTTGTGACGTCAGAGATCTCGTGACGTCTGAGATTTGGGCTTTCCTTCTCCCTGAGCCCAAATCCTGCGAGATCTCGGACGTTATGAGATCTCGGCTTTCCTTCTCTGTGAAGGCAAAGACCAAATCCTGCGTGATCTCGGACGTCGCCGCGAGATTTGGCCTTTGCTGATTCAGCCTCTTCCTGTGAAGCTGTGGGCTCCCGGTGAGTAGCTAGCGGTGACTGGTGAGAGGGGCCGGGGGCCGGAATACCCATGATTTAATCAAACCTCTGGGGGCCGTTTTACTCCGGACCGCGGGCCGCAATTGGCCCGCGGGCCGGACTTTGGACATGCCTGCTTTAAAGGCTACTTTATTGCTGCTCAGCTATGGATGTGTAATAAATGGGCAAATAGTACACTTCTAAGTAGCCTAGTAAGAAGCTCTGCGCATAGTAATATATTTACGCTTCTGGAATCTGGGCTATTGACTAACAGGGATCGGGGTTATAAAGGGACTACAAAATTACTAACGAAAATGTGGGCTATTACTAGAGGATGGCTGGGGGTAAAGCCATCACTTATATTCACGCCTCTCTGGCACAATATTCACTTACAGATTTTAGATAGTATAGCAATGGATCAATTCTGGCAAAAGAATGGGATTATTTATATGGCACAGGTTGCTAAGAATAAAGAAATTAAGTCGTTTGTGGAATTATCACATAGCGTAGAGAATCTATCTTGGTTTAGGTATTTTCAGCTTCGGTCGGTACTTTTTAGTTTGGATGATAAATCACTGTTAGAAATAGATAAGTCTTCTCTGTTAAATGAGAGGTTCTGGAAGATACCATTAAGAATGAAGATTTCAAATATATATAAATTACTAATTAAGTCACGATTTTCTGAGACACGATCACCAGGACAAAGGGCCTGGGAGATGGATTGCCCAAACATACAAATGGTAGGGTGGGGGAGTATTTTCACTAACCCAGATGTACTTTCTCACAATTCTAATCACGTTTTAATACAGTTAATATGTTTTGGGGTGTCATTTTACATATACCCATGCTGGGTGAGATAAATATCTTGGTCAAATGCCAACTTTGTATAAAAAAAATGGGAAAAGTTGTCTTTTGCCAAGATATTTCTCTCACCCAGCATGGGTATATGTAAAATGACACCCCAAAACACATTCCTTACCTTCTTCTGAGTACGGAGATACCAGATGTGTGACACTTTTTTGCAGCCTAGCTGGGCAAAGGGGCCCACATTCCAAAGAGCACCTTTCAGATTTCACAGGTCATTTACCTACTTACCAGACATTAGGGCCCCTGGAAAATGCCAGGGCAGTATAACTGCCCCACAAGTGACCCCATTTTGGAAAGAAGACACCCCAAGGTATTCCGTGAGGGGCATGGCAAGTTCCTAGAATTTTTTATTTTTTGTCACAAGTTAGTGGAAAATGATGATTTTTTTTTTTTTTTTTTTTTTCATACAAAGTCTCCTATTCCACTAACTTGTGACAAAAAAAAAAAATTTCCATGAACTCACTATGCCCATCAGCAAATACCTTGGGGTCTCTTCTTTCCAAAATGGGGTCACTTGTGGGGTAGTTATACTGCCCTGGCATTCTAGGGGCCCAAATGTGTGGTAAGGAGTTTGAAATCAAATTCAGTAAAAAATGACCTGTGAAATCCAAAAGGTGCTCTTTGGAATATGGGCCCCTTTGCCCACCTAGGCTGCAAAAAAGTGTCACACATCTGGTATCTCCGTACTCAGGAGAAGGTGGGGAATGTGTTTTGGGGTGTCATTTTATATATACCCATGCTGGGTGAGAGAAATATCTTGGCAAAAGACAACTTTTCCCATTTTTTTATACAAAGTTGTCATTTGACCAAGATATTTATCTCACCCAGCATGGGTATATGTAAAAAGACACCCCAAAACACATTCCTCAACTTCTCCTGAGTACGGCAATACCACATGTGTGACACTTTTTTGCAGCCTAGGTGGGCAAAGGGGCCCATATTCCAAAGAGCACCTTTCGGATTTCACTCGTCATTTTTTACAGAATTTGATTTCAAACTCCTTACCACACATTTGGGCCCCTAGAATGCCAGGGCAGTATAACTACCCCACAAGTGACCCCATTTTGGAAAGAAGAGACCCCAAGGTATTCGCTGATGGGCATAGTGAGTTCATGGAAGTTTTTATTTTTTGTCACAAGTTAGTGGAATATGAGACTTTGTATGAAAAAAAAAAAAAAAAAAAAATCATCATTTTCCACTAACTTGTGACAAAAAATAAAAAATTCTAGGAACTCGCCATGCCCCTCACGGAATAGCTTGGGGTGTCTTCTTTCCAAAATGGGGTCACTTGTGGGGTAGTTATACTGCCCTGGCATTCTAGGGGCCCAAATGTGTGGTAAGGAGTTTGAAATCAAATTCTGTTAAAAATGACGAGTGAAATCCGAAAGGTGCTCTTTGGAATATGGGCCCCTTTGCCCACCTAGGCTGCAAAAAAGTGTCACACATCTGGTATCTCCGTACTCAGGAGAAGGTGGGGAATGTGTTTTGGGGTGTCATTTTACATATACCCATGCTGGGTGAGAGAAATATCTTGGCAAAAGACAACTTTTCCCATTTTTTTATACAAAGTTGTCATTTGACCAAGATATTTATCTCACCCAGCATGGGTATATGTAAAAAGACACCCCAAAACACATTCCTCAACTTCTCCTGAGTACGGGGATACCAGATGTGTGACACTTTTTTGCAGCCTAGGTGGGCAAAGGGGCCCATATTCCAAAGAGCACCTTTCGGATTTCACTCGTCATTTTTTACAGAATTTGATTTCAAACTCCTTACCACACATTTGGGCCCCTAGAATGCCAGGGCAGTATAACTACCCCACAAGTGACCCCATTTTGGAAAGAAGAGACCCCAAGGTATTCGCTGATGGGCATAGTGAGTTCATGGAAGTTTTTATTTTTTGTCACAAGTTAGTGGAATATGAGACTTTGTATGAAAAAAAAAAAAAAAAAAAAAATCATCATTTTCCACTAACTTGTGACAAAAAATAAAAAATTCTAGGAACTCGCCATGCCCCTCACGGAATAGCTTGGGGTGTCTTCTTTCCAAAATGGGGTCACTTGTGGGGTAGTTATACTGCCCTGGCATTCTAGGGGCCCAAATGTGTGGTAAGGAGTTAGAAATCAAATTCTGTAAAAAATGATGAGTGAAATCCGAAAGGTGCTCTTTGGAATATGGGCCCCTTTGCCCACCTAGGCTGCAAAAAAGTGTCACACATCTGGTATCTCCGTACTCAGGAGAAAGTGGGGAATGTGTTTTGGGGTGTCATTTTATATATACCCATGCTGGGTGAGAGAAATATCTTGGCAAAAGACAACTTTTCCCATTTTTTTATACAAAGTTGTCATTTGACCAAGATATTTATCTCACCCAGCATGGGTATATGTAAAAAGACACCCCAAAACACATTCCTCAACTTCTCCTGAGTACGGGGATACCAGATGTGTGACACTTTTTTGCAGCCTAGGTGGGCAAAGGGGCCCATATTCCAAAGAGCACCTTTCGGATTTCACTCGTCATTTTTTACTGAATTTGATTTCAAACTCTTTACCACACATTTGGGCCCCTAGAATGCCAGGGCAGTATAACTACCCCACAAGTGACCCCATTTTGGAAAGAAGAGACCCCAAGGTATTCGCTGATGGGCATAGTGAGTTCATAGAACTTTTTATTTTTTGTCACAAGTTAGTGGAATATGAGACTTTGTAAGAAAAAAAAAAAAAAAAAAAATCATCATTTTCCGCTAACTTGTGACAAAAAATAAAAAGTTCTATGAACTCACTATGCCCATCAGCGAATACCTTAGGGTGTGTACTTTCAGAAATGGGGTCATTTGTGGGGTGTTTGTACTGTCTGGGCATTGTAGAACCTCAGGAAACATGACAGGTGCTCAGAAAGTCAGAGCTGCTTCAAAAAGCGGAAATTCACATTTTTGTACCATAGTTTGTAAACGCTATAACTTTTACCCAAACCATTTTTTTTTTACCCAAACATTTTTTTTTTATCAAAGACATGTAGAACTATAAACTTAGAGCAAAATTTCTATATGGATGTCGTTTTTTTTGCAAAATTTTACAACAAAGTGAAAAATGTCATTTTTTTGCAAAAAAATCGTTAAATTTCGATTAATAACAAAAAAAGTAAAAATGTCAGCAGCAATGAAATACCACCAAATGAAAGCTCTATTAGTGAGAAGAAAAGGAGGTAAAATTCATTTGGGTGGTAAGTTGCATGACCGAGCAATAAATGGTGAAAGTAGTGTAGGTCAGAAGTGTAAAAAGTGGCCTGGTCTTTCAGGGTGTTTAAGCACTGGGGGCTGAGGTGGTTAATATTTATCATAGACTATATGTTACCCCCATCTGGTTAAACAAGTGTGGAATAAGAGCTACCTCCAAGTGCCCTCGATGCGATACTGTTGGTGCGGATTATTTGCATATGATCTGGGCATGCCCAGAACTTGGAGCATACTGGAATGGTATTAATAATCTCCTCACCCACAAGTTAAAAATACGGATCCCTCTTGAGCCACAATTGTTTCTACTGAACGATCTTTCGACATTAAGTAGTCAGAAATCTCAAAAGATCCTATTAGGTAGAACACTACTATTGGCCAGGCTCCTGATAAGTCGGAGCTGGTTTGCACGCCATGCCCCAGAGGTAAACAATTGGATAAACCTGGTTAACAAGGTTAAAAACTATGAACAGATTCTCTATAAGCAGAGAGGTGGATTAGAGAAATGGGTTAAGATATGGGACGGCTGGTAGTTCTGATATGATTGTACGTGGAATATATTAATTTATTTACTTATTAATATATAATTTAGTTGTTGTTTTTTTTCCCCTTCTTTTTCTCTTCTCTCTCCCCTTCTCCCTATTTCTTTTCGAGGGGGTGGACGCATCGCGGGGTGGACGCATCGCGGGGTGGACGCATCGCGGGGGGGGGGGGGTAATGGGGTCAAGGGAAAAAAATGGTGATAATTTTAAAAGGATGAATTTTCTTTTTGTGTACTCGTTTTGTATAGTAATAAAGATGTTAAATAAAAAAAAAGCCCCCCGTGTGAATGAAGAGGATGTATGCATGCATGACCACCACTTAATTCACTTTTGAGACTTCCAGACCTGCACTCAGCAGCCCTATATACAGTAAATGGAGTGGTTGTCATGCATGTGCACTACCACTCCATTCACACAGGGGACTTAAGGACTCCTGTTCCTGTAATGATCCCAGCATTCATACAAATATAATCTATCCTGTGGAATGTCCTTACTAAAGTCATTTGATTTGGTCTCTACACTGATGACACCCAACTGTATACTTCACCCTGCACTACTACAAAACACCAGTGACTGCCTGTCTGTCTAACATCATGTCCTCTCTTTATCTCAAACTGAATCTTCCAAAAACTGAACTACTTGTGTTTTCTTTACTAACCTACCCAAACTTGATATTTCTCTCACTGTCTGGCACTATCATAACTCCTAGGCAGCAAGTCTGCAGTATTGGCATGAAGTTTGACACTGATCTTTTCTTCACCCCCTATATTCAGTCACTTGTCTGCTGATGCTGCCTGTGTCTCAATAATATCAGAATCTGCTGTTTTCTTACTGCGGAAACAACAAAAACTCTCATTACTGCCCTGATCCATTCTCGTCTTGACTATTGTAACACATTATTATATTAATCTGTCTTTTGCTCACTAAACCCTTTCCTCTGCAATCTATCTAGAATGCAGCAGACAGGCTCATTCACAATGCATTCAGAAAGTCTTCAGACCCTTTGAAAAAAAAACAAAAAAACATTTTGTTATGTTGTGGCCTTGTGCTAAAATAAAAACAAAATCAAGTTTCCCCATCAATGACCCATAATGACAAAGTGAAAACAGAATTTTTGACATTTTTGCACATTTATAAAAATGGAAAAACTAACATTTCGAATGGCCATAAGTATTCAGACCCTATACTATGACACAAAGTTTAGCTATTGGGGCCTTCCCTTTGTCTTGATCAAGTTTGAGATGTTTTTACACCTTGATTGGAGTCCACCTGTGGTAAGTTTAGTTGATTGGACATAATTTATAAAGACACACCCCTGTCTATATAAGGTCTCACAGCTGGCAATGCATATCAAAACAAAAACCAAGCCATGAGGAGGAAAGAACTGCTTGTAGAGCTTAGAGACAGGCTTGTGTGGAGGCACAGATCTGGAGAAGGGTACAAAACATTTTCTGCTGCACTGAAAGTTCCAAAGAGCTTCCATATTCCTTAAATGGAAGAATTTGGGAAAAAACAGGACTCTTCCTAATGCTGGCCACCCCACTAAACTAAGTAATTGGTGAAGGGTCTTGGAAAGCGGGGTGGCCAAGAACCCAATGGTCAATCTGGCTGAGCTCCAAAGATCCTGTGTGCAAATGGGAGATACTTCAGAAAGGTCAACCATCACTGCAGCAGTTGACCAATCTGGGCTTTATGGCAGGGTTTCCAGAAAGAAGCCCCTCTTCAGTAAAAGACATATGAAAGCCGGCATGGAATTAACAAGAAAGCACCCAAAGGACTCTGTGAGAAACAAGATTTTATGGTCTGATGAAACAAAGATTGAACTTGTTTAGCCTCAGTTCTAAGCATTACATCTGAAGGAAACCAGGCACTGCTCCTGGCTACAGAGATGCTAGCAGCATCATACTGTGGAGTTGTTTTTCAGTGGCTGCAACAGGAAGACTGGTCAGATTGAGAGAAAGCTGAATGGCACAAAGTACAGAGATATTCTTCATGAAAACTTGATCCAGTGTGCTCTGGACCTCAGAAGTGGCTGAAGTTTCACCTTCCAACCAGATGGTGGCCCCCATCCAACCTGGCTGAGCTTGAGAGGATCTGTAGAGAATGGCAGAAAATAATGGTATCCAGGTGTGCAAACCTTGTGGCGTCATACCAAAGAAGACTGGAGACTGTAATCCCTGCCAAAGATGCTCCATGTACTGAGTGAAGGGTCAGAATACTTACGTCAATGCAATAAGTTTTTCATTTTCAAACAATTAGCAAAGATTTTGAACATTCTGTGGGAGGTTAATTAACCACTTCATATCCGGGCCATTTGCCCCCTTCCTGACCAGGCCTAATTTTGCGAATTTGACATATCTCACTTTATGTGGTAATAACTTTGGAACACTTTCACTTATCCAAGCCATTCAGAGTTTGTTTTCTCGTGACACATTGTACTTCATGATAGTCATACATTTGAGTCAATATATTTCACCTTTATTTATGAAAAAATCCCAAATTTACCCCAAAAAATCTAAAATTCGCAATTTTTTTTTCTTTCTCTGCTTTTAAAACAGAAAGTGATACCTCATAAAATATTTATTACTTAAAATTTTCTATGTCTACTTTATGAAAATTTCCACAACCCACTTTTTAAAGACCAGTTCAGGTCTGAAGTCACTTTGTGGGGCTTACATAGTGGATACCCCCATAAATGACCCCATTGTAGAAACTACACCCCTCAAGTTACTTAAAAATGACTTTACAAACTTTGTTAACCCTTTAGGCGTTCCACAAGAATTAAAGGAAAATGGAGATCAAATTTTAAAATTTCACTTTTTTTTGCAGATTTTCCATTTTAATCAATTTTTTTCTTTAACACATCGAGGGTTAACAGCCAAACAAAACTCAACATTTATTACCCTAATTCTGCGGTTTACAGAAACACCCCACATGTGGTCATAAACTGCTGTATGGGCACACGGGAGGGCGCAGAAGAAAAGGAGCACCACATCGTTTTTGGAAGGCAGATTTTTCTTGAACTGGTTTTTAGATGCCATGTCCCATTTGAAGCCCCCCTGATGCACCCTTACAGTAGAAACTCCCTAAAAGTGACCCCATTTTGGAAACTAGGGGATAAGGTGCCAGTTTTATTGGTACTATTTTTGGGTACCTATGATTTTTTGATCATTCATTATAACACTTTATGGGGCAAGGGGACCAAAAAATTGGTTGTTTTAGCACAGTTTTATTTATTTTTACAGTGTTCACCTGAGGGGTTAGAACATGTGACATTTTTATAGAGCAGATCGTTACGAACGCGCCAATACCTAATATGTATACTTTTTTAATTTATTTCACTTTAACACAATAGTAGCATTTTTGAAAAAAAATAATGATGTTTTAATGTGTCCATGTTCTGAGAGCTATAGTTTTTTTTATTTTTTGAGCAATTTTCTTATGTAGGGGCTCATTTTTTGCAGAATAAGGTGACTGTTTTATTGGCATCATTTACAAAAATGGCTTTTTTTGACAGTTTTTATTTTTATTTTTTTATGGTGTTTATCGGACTGGGTGGATCATGTGATATATTTATAGAGCCGACCGTCACGGATGCGGCAATACCAAATATGTCTATTTATATTTTTTTTTTCTATTTTTAGCTTTTTTTTTTACTCCTTACTTATTTTTACTCCTTATTTATTTTTTTACATGTGAAACCTTTTTTTAATTTTTTTATTTTAACACTTTATTCTTTTATTTTACACTTTTCGTCCCCCATAAGGTCATACAAGACCTCTGGGGGACATTTAACTTCACTTTTTTTTTTCACTATTGATTTCTCCTGTAACTGGGGCTGACATAGTAGCCCCAGTTACAGGAGAAATACACCCCCCAGAGAGGCTGTACGCTTCCTGCGCTGTGTATACAGCTATCTAGAAGGCAGGGACACCTGGGAACTGTCCCTGCCTTCTCTAAGGGTTGCCCTGCTGTCACTGACGATTAGCGTGCAGCTGTGATTTCTGAATGGACGTTCAGGAACGTCCATTCAGAGATATAGAACCACCTCCTGGACGTTTTTAGTCAATGGACGGACGGGAGGTCGTTAAACTCCAAAGGAGCTTTGAAAAATGAAACGTGGAATCTGATTAGTTGTTATGGGCAATTAAGCCACTTTTTCTTCATGCTAGTTTTGATAAATCTCCCCAATTATTTCCAATTTCTCATTATGGGGTATAGAGTGCAGATTTTAGCACAAGGTCGCAACATAACAAATTGTGAGAAAAGTGAAAGGGTCTAAAGACTTTCTGAATGCATTGCATCTGTCTAACCGCTACTCTGATGCCTCCACCTTGTGCCAGACACTGCACTGACTGTCGATACAGGGTATGATTCCGTTTAAACTTCTCACTCTCAACCACAAAGCTGTCCACTGTGATGCACCCTCTATATCTCTGTCTACCACTCTACCCGTGCTCTCCACTCTGCCAATAATTTGTGGTTGACATCCACCATAATCCGAACCTCTCACTACTGTCTCCAAAACTTATCTAAATCTGTACTAGTTTTCTAGAATGCACTACCCGAGAAAATTGAGTTAATTCCTAACTTCCTACAGTTTTAGGAGCTCCCTAAAAACACATCTTTTTAGGATGGCCAATCACATCCTTAAACTTACCTCTTCTCCATTCACTCTCCATTCCTCGACACTACTCATCATGACCTGATTCGTCATCCAATAGTATCCACCACATCCCATGCACTCAAAAGCACCACACATATCGGCTAGTGACTGGCTCATGTAGCCTTATATCTGATTGAACTGATCTGATTTGTTAAGATAGCTGGACGATTATACAAAACAAACACTTCTTACCTTTTCTACCACCCCTATCTTCTTGTAGATTGTAAGCTCTTGCGATGAGGTTTCTCACTCCTCGTTTTAATTGTTGACTTATTTATTGCTAATGCCTGATTTTGTTTGTACATGGACCTTCTGATTGTAAAGCCCTGTAGAATATGTTGCTCCTGGATCAACCACTTTAAATCAGTACATATGTGGAGAGATCCTCTAGTGGTTGCTGCAGACAGCCAAATATATTAACTATACATTCTACATTTGATGACAGGGAGAACCAGAAGGTCACTTTAAAGAGAATCTGTCACCAGGGACCTCCCTATCCAACTGCATATACACATAGTTGTAGTTCACCTAATTAAAATGCTGTTTCTCTTTTGTTGATCCAAGGTTTCATTCCCGAGTTATGATATTTTTTCTTAAAGGGTTTGTCTCACATCAGCCAATGGCATTTTTTTTTATGTAAATAAAGTTAATACAAGGTCCCTACTAATGTATTGTAATTGTCCATATTGCCTCCTTTGCTGGTGTCATTAAATTTTTCTTTGCATTATACATTGTTCATTTCCAGGGGTATGGCCACCACTGCAGCGCAGATATGTGGTGGCTGGGCAAGGAGCTGCTGCGCATTCATGCCTAGGCGCACTCCCATGGTTCAGGCCACCAGAGAGTCTGACTCTTTTTCCTATAGTGTGCAAGCAAGCATGTGATGAAAAACTAAATGACGCCAGCAAAGGAGGCAATATGGACAATCAAAAATACATTAGTAAGTGGCTTGTATTAACATTATCTACATGATAAATACTATTTGCTGAAGTGAAACAACCCCTTTAATATACAAATTAGGCCATTGGTGCAATGAGGGTGTCACCAGACTTCTTGTTGTATGCAAGTTCAGCTCCTTTCTTTGTCCAGTCCCTCCCTGGCTGCTTTGATTGAAAGGGCCAGGGAGGGGTTGCCACTGAAAGGAGTGGAGCTTGGGTGCAACAAGAGCAATAGTGACTCCCTCATTGCACCAAATGCCTCATTTTCAGATTAAGAAAATGTAACAAAAGTATGGGAACAAAGTCTCAGATCAGCATTTTAATTATGTGAACTACAGCTATGTGTCTATGGAAACAATTGGATAGGGAGGTCTCTGGTGACAGATTCCGTTTAAATAATACAATTCTGACTGCCTGCAATCACCTCTAGGAGACGCTAACTGTTTATACAACATGCATTGAATTCTGTAATGAATTATTCCTTAGTTAGCTCCATCTGGTGGTGACTGCAGTCAGTGAAAATCAAAAGATTTTGGGCTCTGTATCATATAAACTGATCTTTCAGCACATAATTTTAACTGTTAAAGCTAACATAAAAATATATTATTCAGTATCTAGGAGGAGGCTGTAGGTGCCCCTAATGCTTTGGTTCTTCAGGAAGTACACCATTGCCAAGCAGTCAGGCCAGCCTTGATAGCAACAAAAAAGCAGAAGAATAACATGATAGAACAGGATATTTTGCTGATGCTTTATGATTCTTTTTTATTTATTTTTCTGACCATTATTGTTTTTAAGATCAACAGCTGAATACGTTACAGCAGTAATGTGAAGAGTGTGCTTTACAGAACTAAGAGACTGGTCAGAAGCCCAAATATAGTGGTCAATCACTAAAGGTTTACTAAGTTCGAAAGTTTAATGCAGTCACACTTCAACCAGAAGTGTCTAACCCAACAGCCCCTGGTTTATTCAACAGTCTTTATTGTACAATATGTCACCTCATGAGATTCTAACAGATAATTTGTTCATTCTAAGTCAACGCTGAAACACATTGCTGTAAGCAAGACAAACATCTAGAGAAGATTGCCACTGCATATATTTTGGTGGCTTCTTCTTGTTGTTTTGAAGCTGGAACTGGTACTTTGATCCTTTAATGATTTCTTCAACCATTTGCTTGCCACAATTAAGACAACCAGAAAAGTATATTTATGAACCCAAAAAATATTAAGCCCACTGTCCCCACACCCCTCACGTCCAATAAATGGCTACGACCACCATACCACCAAGATGGGAAAGCAAGATTGTGACTAGGAGCAAGCATTCAGTTCTCTGTTCCCACACTTCAGAGATATTTCCAAAGGCATTCGAGGATCAGCCCTTGAGCAGCAGAAAAAACAGCTGCACAATTTTTTTCTTTTATATTTTTCTTTCCCTGTCCGCAACAAAGAAACTGGAAATGTACTCTGCTATGGACTGTTGGCAGCAAAAATCCAGTCGGTTCTTGTATATTGTGACATAAAATAATTGTTCCACTTTTTTTATTATAAAGAACTGATACTGATACAGGCAGAAACTGTAAAAGTGGGAACGTAACAGTCTGTCTCCTTCTGTTTTGTGCTTAATCATGCACCATATTAGCAAGAGACCTGAGTGTCCCCTGTCCATGTTACAGCTGCCATTTCTTCAGCAGGAGGGGATGAGATACTGTGCTTCATTTTTCAGCTCTTCAGTTGAGACACAACACAAAATGGGCAGCACAAGTTGGTAATGTACAATGGGGTGGGTGGAGAGGGAGTAAGGAAATTCAGGAAGAGGTAGAGGGACAGCAGAAATAATGTCTAATGCAGAAAACTGCTCATGTCTTGTTTTCATCATAGATGTCGAGAGATGGCTCAATGGTGGAGAGCTCTGTTTCGTAACCCAAGCTTCGAGGAGACAGGGAGTTTCGATGAAAAAATAGACTACCTAGAGAAAAAAAAAACACATGAAATATTAGGTTAATTTATGTTCTGTCACTGTGTATCTTTAAAGGGGTTTTCCAGGAGTACAATATTAATGACCTACTTCCAGGACCCTCACCAATCAACTGTGGCTTCATCTTAGGCAAGGGATGTCATGTTCATCGGACACACAGCCTATGTGCAGCTCAGTGCCATTCAAGTAAATGGGCCTGGGCTGCAATACACAGCCATACACAATACACAGTGCTGTGCTTGGTATGCTCTGAGAAGGCCAGAGGTCTTTCTGGAGGGCTGTGGCTTCTTCAAACAGCTAATTGTTGGCAGTAACTGGTTTTGTACTCCCTGTAAACCCCTTTAAAAAATATTACACACTGTAAAAGTGTTTCTCATGGTGAAAGATGGAGGGGTGATCTTTATGGACAAGGAGGTAAGAGGATGAGAATCGGCTATGATAGCACGCTAACTGCTAAATATCTACTAATATTAGATAGCTTATCCCTCTTGTCTAAAGCTGACTAGCACAGGTCCCTCTTAACTAGACCTTGTTCCTCCTGGCAAGCTACCCCTGTGCATATTGTCATCAATGGTGTATGATCACACACGGACACTAATAGAAGTCAGCTAGGCTTTCACATTGGGACTGTTGTTTATATGCTGTAGTAGCTAGGCTTTGCCTTACAATGGCTAGATGGTTGTATGGTTTGTTAGTGTTCCCCTGTCTGCACTCACAGCACATGTTCTGCCTGTCATCACCTACAGTAGCTATGCTCCTGCATTATGAATGTGGCTTGTTCTTCTTTGTATAAATACCACATTGGTTGGAAATCGAGAGTGCATTGATAAGATGCAATTATTCCATCTCTTCTGTACTAGCTTATTGGTCCTCCCATTCACTGCCAAGGATGTATAGTACGTCTCCATAAACATATGGTGCGGCTAGTATATAAGTACTCCTGCTTTGATCTTTGCATCATGTTTTAGGTTGGGATTGTAGCTCAATATCTCACGTGCAATATTCTTGGTACAGCACTCATATACAGTACAGACTAAAAGTTTGGACACACATTCTCATTCAAAGAGTTTTCTTTATTTTCATGACTATGAAAATTGTAGATTCACACTGAAGGCATCAAAACTATGAATTAACACATGTGGAATTATATACATAACAAACAAGTGTGAAACAACTGAAAATATGTCATATTCTAGGTTCTTCAAAGTAGCCACCTTTTGCTTTGATTACTGCTTTGCACACTCTTGGCATTCTCTTGATGAGCTTCAAGAGGTAGTCCCCTATAATGGTTTTCACTTCACAGGTGTGCCCTGTCAGGTTTAATAAGTGGGATTTCTTGCCTTATAAATGGGGTTGGGACCATCAGTTGCGTTGAGGAGAAGTCAGGTGGATACACAGCTGATAGTCCTACTAAATAGACTGTTAGAATTTGTATTATGGCAAGAAAAAAGCAGCTAAGTAAAGAAAAACGAGTGGCCATCATTACTTTAAGAAATTAAGGTCAGTCAGTCAGCCGAAAAATTGGGAAAACTTTGAAAGTAAGGGCTATTTGACCATGAAGGAGAGTGATGGGGTGCTGCGCCAGATGACCTGGCCACCACAGTCACCGGACCTGAACCCAATAGAGATGGTTTGGGGTGAGCTGGACCGCAGAGTGAAGGCAAAAGGGCCAACAAGTGCTAAGCATCTCTGGGAACTCCTTCAAGACTGTTGGAAGACCATTTCAGGGGACTACCTCTTGAAGCTCATCAAGAGAATGCCAAGAGTGTGCAAAGTAGTAATCAAAGCAAAAGGTGGCTACTTTGAAGAACCTAGAATATGACATTTTCTGTTGTTTCACACTTGTTTGTTATGTATATAATTCCACATGTGTTAATTCATAGTTTTGATGCCTACATAGTCATGAAAATAAAGAAAACTCTTTGAATGAGAAGGTGTGCCCAAACTTTTGGTCTGTACTGTACATCAGTAAGATTTATGAAAAGTTTTACTTCCTAGGGGTGGGAGTGGGAGGGAGGACACTGCCAGTGACATCAGAAAAGAAAGATGAGCCTTCCATCGAACCCAAGGAGGGGAACAGGAGCTTTTTTTTATGTTATCACCTCTTCTACGAATCAGGGAGAATATGTGCCCTCTATCATACAGTACAGACCAAAAGTTTGGACACACCTTCTCATTCAAAGAGTTTTCTTTACTTCCATGACTATGAAGGCATCAAAACTATGAATTAACACATGTGGAATTATATACATAACAAACAAGTGTGAAACAACTGAAAATATGTCATATTCTAGGTTCTTCAAAGTAGCCACCTTTTGCTTTGATTACTGTTTTGCACAGTCTTGGCATTCTCTTGATGATCTTCAAGAGGTAGTCCCCTGAAATGGTCTTCCAACAGTCTTGAAGGAGTTCCCAGAGATGCTTAGCACTTGTTGGCCCTTTTGCCTTCACTCCGCGGTCCAGCTCACCCCAAACCATCTTGATTGGGTTCAGGTCCGGTGACTGTGGAAGCCAGGTCATCTGGCGGAGCACCCCATCACTCTCCTTCATGGTCAAATAGCCCTTACTTTCAAAGTTTTCCCAATTTTTCGGCTGACTGACTGACCTTAATTTCTTAAAGTTATGATGGCCACTCGTTTTTCTTTACTTAGCTGCTTTTTTCTTGCCATAATACAAATTCTAAAAGTCTATTCAGTAGGACTATCAGCTGTGTATCCACCTGACTTCTCCTAAACGCAACTGATGGTCCCAACCCCATTTATAAGGCAAGAAATCCCACTTATTAAACCTGACAGGGCACACCTGTGAAGTGAAAACCATTTCAGGGGACTACCTCTTGAAGCTCATCAAGAGAATGCCAAGAGTGTGCAAAGCAGTAATCAAAGCAAAAGGTGGCTACTTTGAAGAACCTAGAATATGACATATTTCCAGTTGTTTCACACTTGTTTGTTATGTATATAATTCCACATGTGGTAATTCATAGTTTTGATGCCTTCAGTGTGAATCTACAAATTTCATAGTCATGAAAATAAAGAAAACTCTTTGAATGAGAAGGTGTGTCCAAACTTTTGGTCTGTACTGTATTTAGAGGAGGTTCTATCTATTTCTACTAAAGAGTAAAAAGATGGACAGACACACAACCGAAAGGCCTTAATTCGGAGTTGGAAATTTTTGGATTTATGTAGGTTGGATGTCTCGAGGCCGACGGCACGTCGCATGCTAGGCCGTCTATCGGCGCTGCGACGTGTCCTTGGCTCCGAGATACCCACCCTTCTTTCTCTATCAAATCCGAATAATTGTATCAAACTCTAGGATTCCTATGAAACTTTCAAGATTCCTCACATTTATTATTTATTGTTTTATATTCTTATATTGATATTTTAATCTTGAAAATTTGTTTAATAATATTTTATTATAAAAAGTCATTTTATAAGTGTTGGCAATCAGATATCAAGTTTATATTTCACATAATGATATAACACACCAATTGGGACATCTGGGCCAAAAAACGCATGTGTCCCCAAAAAAACGCATAAAAAACGCATGGAAACTGCAAGAGGAAAAAAAAAAAAAATTTTTTTTTTTTTTTTTTTAAATCAAGGCTGTATAGAATTATCCCTGGATTATGTGGGAGGATTCCCTTGCAAACTGGGAGTAGCATGAACAACAGGTGTCCGAGATTTGGGAAGCAATCAAAGGAATGGATAAAAATGGAGGCAGAGCAGGCAGACACTTGACCACTGAGGAAGGGAGAGTGAATCTACCCGTAACGCGTATGGTGAAACAAGTGATGTACCTGCATTGAAAAGCCTCCGATAATACTGTATGGCCATACAGAAGAAAATCTCTACAGTAAAGGATTAACTATTCTTATCGTCGAAAGCTGCACCAAAGGAAATTGCGGAACAGAGTGGCAACTCCCGCGATCTTTGGAACTCCTGCGAAATTTAAACCAGCTTGCTGTATGGAGCGACTGAATAAGCCGGCAAATATTTAAAGCTCCATTGAAGCAATAGGGAGAAAGCAGACGCTAGACGGTAAGCCAAATATCGATTTAAAGTTTTCTTCAATCCAAAGCTCATATCGACCATAAAAGGATATGCTATAAGAGACTTTTCACATTATCAGGATTCCTGTGGACACTTTATGAACATATTGCGCTCCCAGTGAATACACCTACAGCATTTTCAGTGACATTCAGTTTCCCAAATTGGGATAGAGCGCTAGAAGATAATACCCCCTCTTTCCCAAATAACAGCATATACTTGAAGTTTCTTGGTGTGATATATATTATTGAATTTATCGACACTATTAAGTCATATGAATATAGTGTTGATCATATCTACCACAATATATGTGACTGTAATGTTGTATATTATTGCTACATTGTTCTTATAAATTTTATTACTTGTATTTTATGGGGATATAATAAATATTTTCTGCACATGTCAATCTGGTTGCCAAGTGTATGAGTGCTCGCTCATTACTCTATTAACACATTTACATCAGTCACTGCTTGTAGTCAGGGCATTTGGTGACTCAGATATTTACTGTCATTTGGATTGCAGAGAAATGTGTATTTAGTTCAGGTAAATGTGTGAAGATTAGGGATGAGCGAATCGAGGGATTAGGGATGAGCGATTTGCATAAAACGCTGTTAGAGTGCTGTACGGAGTTGGATGAGCCGAAGTTGAGCCGAAGTTATAACTTCGCAAAGTCTCACGAGACATCGGGTAATAACTTAAAAAATAAATTTCTACTGTAAAAAAACTTTTACCGAACTCGGGTTCGGTTCCAAGTGGTACTAAGGATTCACTCATCCCTAGTGAAGATATGTACCTGTAGACACAGATATACTGTAAATGGCATGAATGAACTTTGAACATCTTAAACATTTATTTTTAGGAGGTGTTGTGCTTCTTGGGCTCTGCTTGGTGCTTACTTTTAGTCAGAATTATTTTTTACAAAATGTTATCCTGTTTTATAATTCAGGTTTTATTTGTGAAGATTTTCCTGGAAGCTCTTTCCCAGAAACAATGCAGTTTCTGTCGTAGGCGTTTTATCTAGTTTTGCAGCTCAGTCAAGTGAATGGAAGTGAACTGCAAACTTCCTGTCAACAGACATCGTGATATTTATGAGAAATAAAAAGTCTCGGGTCACTCAAGGAAACGTTCCTGCATTGATGGAGAACCTTTTTGTGCTATATGTAGAAGTGCTCAGTAGCACCCTTATGTATTCCATCTCATCATGAGCATATGCAGGAGCAATAATTACACTGTCTATGGCTACTTTAAGCCAACTGAACAACCACACTTTTTCTTAGTAGTGTTCCAATATTGTTTTATAGCAAGTCAGTCCCTGATGAAATGCAGACGGCTCAACAGAACAGAATGCCAGAGCAGCATTTGCATAAGTACATAAATCCATTTACAGTATTCATTTTCTGCTTAGGAAAGAGCACAAGTGCAGAGCAAACACATGCCAGTGCAAATCCAGAAATCCATTACAACCTCTTAATGTGTACTTGAACTTTTTACATTGTGAACTGGATAAAATACAATGAAAAAAAAAATTGCCTCATCGGTTATCAGAGTTTAAAGGGGTATTCCCATCTCACACATTGCCACCGTCAGATAGGTGTGGGCCCAACCTCTGGGACCCACTCCTATCTTCAGAACAGGACCCCTAAAGTAAAGGAGAGTGCACCGCACAAGTGCGACGACCCACCATTCACTGCTATGGGAGTAATGAAAATAGCCAAGCATGTGAAGGAATAAGTGGCAATTCACTGAACGCTTGCTCAGCTATTGTAGGAACTCTAATAGTGAATGGAGAGCATGCCGCACATGATATGCCACCAATGTCTGAGATGGGTTTAACCCTTTAATGTTACATGTGAAGACTGAATAAATTTTACTGATTGCTCATCACAATAACACATACTTGCCAACTTTCTTGCTGAAGCTTGCGGGGCGTCAAGGTGTGTGGCACACATGGCACATCTTTGGAAATTTTTCAGGGCTAGACATGCCTCTTTTACCAAAGCGACATCCACTTTCTTATGGGCCATGCCCCTCATTAACAAAATTTTTCACCTATTCAAGTGTCTGCTTTCTGGGGCCCCACCGATCATGAGAAATTGGGCGTTCAGTGCCCTCATTTGAATGGAGTGGAATTCGAGCATTAACACTGCTACTTTATTCAACTCTTTGGAACTGATGGAGATGATCAAGTACTATACATGACTAACACAGCCAGTCTGACAGAATTTGAATTGAGTGGCAGCACACATGCTTTTCATGTATTAAAGGAAAATATAGAAATAATACTGTTGGTTTTTGCATGCAGTTCTTATCTCTTAACACTAAGGGTACTTTCACACTAGCGTTTAAGTTTTCCGGTATTGAGTTCCGTCATAGGGGCTCTATACTGGAAAAAAATGCTTCAGTTTTGTCCCTATTCATTGTCAATGGGGACAAAACTGAACTGAACAGAACGGAATGCTCCAAAATGCATTCCGTTCCGTTGCGTTCCCATACCGGAGAGAAAACCCCAACATGTATATTGCTTTACATCCTGGGAAACTGATCAATCCGTCATGATCCCCAATGCAAGTCAATAGGGACGGATCTGTTTTCTCTGACAATCTGCCACAATAGAAAACGGATCCGTCCCCCATTGACTTTCAATGGAGTTAATGACGGATCCGTCTTGGCAATGTTAAAGATATGTTAAAGATAATACAACCGGATCTGTTCATAATGAATGCAGATGGTTGTATTATCAGTAACGGAAGCGTTTTTTGCTGGACCCTGCCGAAACCAGCAAAAACGCTAGTGTGAAAGTACCCTGACACTATGTGGCATGTAGATACAAATGTTGCCTTCTTTGTTTTGGCTCTGACAGAACACATAGGTTCCTGTTTATACCTAGGACTGACTTTGCATTGTGTACCACCAGATTATTTTGCAGTATTCATGAAAATATCCACGCCTCAGTATATCACTTCATAAAATAAGGGTAAAATAAATAGTTGCCTTGCTCTTCAAATCTGATAAAATCAGCATACTGTCATTATGGTCCTTCCTTGACTGGCCCTAACAATGTGGGCCTGAGAGAAAAACTGGCCTTTGTGCCAATAGCAACCAATCAGAGCACAGCTTTCTTTTCATAGACTGTCTTGGAAATATAAAAAAACTTCATTGCAATATCTCTATCTATCTAAATGTCTGTATGTGGGTAAGTAACTGGCTCAGTGATAGAAAACAGAGTGGGGTTATTAAAGGGTTTCTATCACTTCGTTTCACATATTTAGCTGTCAGACACTAGTGATCCGCTAGTGTCTGCTCTGCCCAACCATCCTAATATAATTGCTTTTGGGGCAGCCGTTGTGCTAAAAAAAGAACTTTTATTAATATGCTAATGAGCCTCTAGGTGCTATAGGAGCGTCATTAGCACCCAGAGGCTCCATCTACCTTCAGAAACTGCCGCCGCCCAGCGCGTCCCTCCAGCCCGCCCATCTCCTCCTGAATGCGATCCTCCCTCTGAGCGCCTCTATTCAGCGCATGTGCAGTGAATGTCTAACCGCTTCCCTGCTCAGACATCTCCACTGCGCCTGCGCGATGACGTCATAGTGCTCCGAGGAACAGGCGCAGTGGAGATGTCTGAGCAGGGAAGCGGTCAGACATTCACTGCACATGCGCCGAATACAGGCGCTCACAGGGAGGATCGCATTCAGGAGGAGATGGGCGGGCTGGAGGGACGCGCTGGGCGGCGGCAGTTTCTGAAGGTAGACGGAGCCTCTAGGTGCTAATGACGCCCCCATAGCACCTAGAGGCTCATTAGCATATTAATAAAAGTTCTTTTTTTTAGCAAAACTGCTGCCCCAAAAGCAATTATATTAGGATGGTTTGGCAGAGCAGACACTAGCGGATCGCTAGTGTCTGACACCTAAATATGTGAAACGAAGTGATAGAAACCCTTTAATGGTACACACTCAGATTGGGTCACTGTCACTAGTGGGGTACCACAGGGGTCAGTATTGGGCCCTATTCTTTTCAGTATATTTATTAATGATCTTGTAGAAGGCTTGCACAGTAAAATATACATTTTTGCAGATGATACTAAACTGTGTAAAGTAATTAACACAGAGAAGGACAGTATACTGCTACAGATGGATCTGGATAGATTGGAGGCTTGGGCAGAGAAGTGGCAGATGAGGTTTAACACTGACAAATGTAAGGTTATGCACATGGGAAGGAATAAAGCAAGTCACCCGTACATACTAAATGATAAAACACTGGGTAACACTGACATGGAAAAGGATTTTAGTGGACACAAACTAAATTGTAGAAAGCAGTGTCAGGTAGCTGCTACCAAGTCCAATAAGATAATGGGTTGCTGTTGAGGAAGGGTTGAGACACATGCATATATATACATATATGCATGCAAACACGTCCATGCGTGTATGATATATATGCATGCATTAATGGTCACTTCATAGGAGGATGTGCGCGGATGTGCCCAGCATCTACGCACATCTGACCTTAGTGGCCCACAGGGGCTCATGTTGGGCCCTGTGGGAAATGTGTGGTCCCTGGTTGATCTGTGCCCCCCTTATATGTGTCCCCTTATAGTTAGTATATATATTTCCTGTCCCTCTCATGTAGATATATATATATATATGGGGATGTGTGTATGCAGTGCATACATCTATATGTGTGTATCTGCCATGGCTCTCCCACAGGTATATATATATATATATATATATATATATATGGGCCTATAACTGCCCATGTATGCCCCAGGTTTATAATGAGTATATATGTGTATATAGATGCGCCCCAAGTATCTATTTACATATATATACTTAAATGCCCCCCATAGGGACAGCGTTTAGCCAGTTCCTGCAGATGGCTGGTGACTTCAAAGGCTAAGAAATCAATTGCCTTTTGTTGATTTTATCAGCCTAGTTACTTATGTTTGGGACATGGCTGGGCGTGTGGTGCTGCTAGCCTCAGGGGGCCAACTGGCTGTTCTGAGGGCAGGCATACGTCACAGTGACACTATGATGTCACATCCCTGAGGAAGGAGGAGGGGGCTGGTTTTGGGCTATAAAGCCCCAAGCAGAGGAGAGGTGCGCGCTCTTGGATTCCTGGACTGCAATGAGAGACACATGGGAGCTGCACCCTGAAGGATGACTGAGTACCCCTTTTCCCTCCAGACCCCTAATACACCTGCCCTGATTCACCCCTTCCCTGCCACCAACTCATACCCCTGTAGCTGCCCTGTAATCTGCCTGCATACCCCAGTAGTAGCTGAGTGTGTGCTGCTAAGGAATGTATGTGTATTGTACAGCTAGAGTGTGGGGTGGAATTGGAATTGTCTAGTGTAGTGAGGACTGTATTGTGGTGTGTGCGTCTATATGTATATATATTTATAACGATTGATCTATAAATATATATAGATATAGCGTATAATTAGACTTGTATTGTTGTAAGTGACCCCCCCTGGTTAACCCCTATTTCCCCCCCTGGTTATCCAAACCCCTACTCCCTTGAATAACCCCTGGGCCTCACTGTACACTTGTAGGGTATTAACCCCCTGCATTGCTGAATCCCCTTATACTTGCAAGGCATTAACCCTTGCCTTGTTTGTGTCCCTGATGTGCACCCTGGGCCCTGATTATGTGCACCCTGGGCCCTGATTAACCCTTGCCTTGTTTGTGTCCCTGGTACTGGGCACCCTGGTCCCCCTAACCCCTGCCCTGATTTCCCTTATCCTGTGCCCCTGATTGTATTTGTGGTTCAGTTACACCCCCCTGATGACCCCCACTGTATCTCACCCCTATTACTGTATTAGTGTCTGTGGACTACATACACTCCTGTAGTGCCACCGTGTAACCCTCGTCGTACCCCGTAGGGACAGTGAGTAGTCAGGTGGGGTGGGTTGTTATATACTTGTATGTGTGAATTGTATAGATAGTTGATGGGTAGAATTGGGAACGTGTACTGTAGTTTAGGATTGTATATTTGTAGTGCTGTGTATTGTTAGTGTATTGCGTGCTTAGTGTATTAGGTTTTAATAAATACCGTTATATTTGTACCCTTTGTGTAGCGTGTACTTGTTAGCGGTAGCGAGTTAGTAAGGTGCATGCAGCTAGTGTAGTGATTAGTGTAAAGCATAGCGAAAGTATTGTGTTATTATTATATAAAGGTATAAATGGGCGGAGTCATCAATAGACGGCTCCTCCCATTTATGAATATTAATTATTGATATTTGCATAAATATTGGTGATTATTATTCCCCCTTTACAGTTGCATCAAAAGGGGCATAGATTCCTGTGATGAGAACATAGTCCTGCCACTTTACAAATCACTAGTCAGACCACACATGGAGTACTGTGTACAGTTCTGGGCTCCTGTGAACAAGGCAGATATAGCAGAGCTGAAGAGGGTTCAGAAGAGAGCAACTAAAGTAATAACTGGAATGGGTGGACTACAGTACCCAGAAAGATTATCAACATTAGGGTTATTCACTTTAGAAAAAAGACGACTGAGGGGAGATCTAATAACTATGTATGACACAGGGGTCAGTACAGAGATCTCTCCCATCATCTATTTATCCCCAGGACTGTGACTGTGACAAGGGGACATCCTCTGCGTCTGGAGGAAAGAAGGTTTGTACACAAACATAGAAGAGGATTCTTTGCGGTAAGAGCAGGGAGACTATGGAACTCTCTGCCTGAGAAAGTGGTGAAGGAGAGTTCACTAAAAGAGTTAAAGAGGGGCCTGGATGTATTTCAGGAGTGTAATAATATTACAGGCTATAGCTACTAGAGAGAGGTTGTTGATCCAGGGAGTAATTCTGATTGCCTGATTGGAGTCAGGAAGGAATTTTCTTTCCCAGAAAATGAGGAAAATTGGCTTCTACCTCATGTTTTTTTTTTGCCTTCCTCTGGATCAACTTGCATGGTAACAGGTGAACAGGATAGACAGATGTCTTTTTTCTGCCTTATAAACTATGGGCCAGATTTATCATTAGCTCAGGTCAGAATAATGGAGTGAAAAAGTCCCAAAAAAAGTCCCAAAAGCTAAAACTGCGCACAAATTTGCGACTTTTTTCTGCTCTGCACTATGCTCGCCAGTTTTCTGAAAGTGGGTGTGTTTTCTTATGTAAATTAATCTCTAGACAGATTTACTATTGGGATTATTTAAAAAGTCGCAATTTCACTCCAGTGAGGACCATGCTTATCTTATGTGACTTTTTAATAGAACGTGCGACTTTTTCGTAAAGATGTGCGACTTTTGGAAAGCTGCTTACTGACGGATAAACTACTACCGTCAAACCACATTTATTACAGTCTTAAAGGGCCGATCATAAATCTGACTTGGCTAAAACTGACTTTAGCCATATGTGAAAGTGGAGTGAGCTGTCAGAGTCATGATAAATCTGGCCCCATGTTACTATGTTATCTATCTACAGTCATGTGAAAAAATTAGGACACCCTTTGAAAGCATGTGGTTTTTTGTAACATTTTTAATAAAAGGTTATTTCATCTCCGTTTCAACAATACAGAGAGATTAAAGTAATCCAACTAAACAAAGAAAACTGAAGAAAAGTCTTTTCAAGATCTTCTGTAAATGTCATTCTACAAAAATGCCTATTCTAACTGAGGAAAAAGATAGGACACCCTCACATGTATTCCCTCTTAAATTGGCTCAGATCTCACACAGGTATATCACACCAGGTGCACATAATTAGTAGATCGTTACTCTGCATGTTGAATGAGGCTTGCCCTATTTAAACCTCAGACATTTAGTTTGGTGTGCTCCTGACTGTTGAAGTGAGAGTGAGCACCATGGTGAGAGCAAAAGAGCTGTCAGAGGACTTCAGAAAAAAGATTGTAGCAGCCTATGAGTCTGGGAAGGGATTTAAAAAGATCTCAAAAGATTTTGAAATCAGCCATTCCACTGTCCGGAAGATAGTCTACAAGTGGAGGGCTTTCAAAACAACTGCCAACATGCCCAGGACTGGTCGCCCCAGCAAGTTCACCCCAAGAGCAGACCGCAAGATGCTAAAAGAGGTCTCCAAAAACCCTAAAGTGTCATCTCGAGAACTACAGCAGGCTCTGGCTACTGTTGATGTAGAAGTACATGCCTCTACAATCAGAAAGAGACTGTACAAGTTTAACTTGCATGGGAGGTGTGCAAGGAGGAAACCTTTGCTTTCCAAGAGAAACATCGAGGCCAGACTGACATTTGCCAGAGATAAAGTTGACAAAGACCAGGACTTCTGGAATAATGTTCTTTGGACAGATGAGTCCAAAATTGAATTATTTGGACACAACAGCAGAGGACATGTTTGGCGTAAACCAAACACAGCATTCCAAGAAAAGAACCTCATACCAACTGTGAAGCATGGAGGTGGAAGTGTCATGGTTTGGGGCTGCTTTGCTGCAGCAGGACCTGGTCAGCTCACCATCATAGAATCCACGATGAATTCTACTGTGTATCAGAAGGTGCTTGAAGAACATGTGAGACCATCAGTTAGAAAATTAAAGCTGAAGCGGAACTGGACCATGCAACATGACAATGACCCAAAACATACTAGTAAATCAACCAAAGATTGGCTGAAAAAGAAGAAATGGAGAGTCCTGGAATGGCCAAGTCAAAGTCCAGATTTGAATCCCATTGAGATGCTGTGGGGTGACTTGAAAAGGGCTGTACGTGCAAGAAACCCCTCAAACATCTCACAGCTGAAAAAGTTCTGCATTGAGGAGTGGGGTAAAATTTCCTCAGACCGATGTCGAAGGAAAGGCTACAAGAACCGTCTCACTGCAGTTATTTCAGCCAAAGGAGGTAACACTCGCTATTAGGGGCAAGGGTGTCCTATCTTTTTCCTCAGTTAGAATAGGCATTTTTGTAGAATGACATTTACAGAAGATCTTGAAAAGACTTTTCTTCAGTTTTCTTTGTTTAGTCGGATTACTTTAATCTCTCTGTATTGTTGAAACGGAGATGAAATAACCATTTATTAAAAATGTTACAAAAAACCACATGCTTTCAAAGGGTGTCCTAATTTTTTCACATGACTGTATCTAATAAGCTATCTATTATCTGTCTAATCTCATATGATGTTCAGATGATGGGACTGTGATGGCCATGGTAAAACCTTCAGCTTGCACTTTTTGAGGTAGTCTATTGTGGATTTTGAGGTGTGTATAGGATCATTATCCATTTGTAGATGCCATCCTCATTTCAACTTCTTTTACAGTTCATTGAATCCATTCTTCCCTCTATTCGTGTATGCTCCCCGTGCCATTGGTTGCAACACAACCCCAAAGCATGATTGATCCACCCTTATACTTAATGGTTGGAGAGTTGTTCTTTTCATGAAATTATTTACCATTTTTTTCTCCAAACATACCTTAGCTCGTTGAAACCAAAGAGTTCTATTTTTTTGTACTCATCAGTCCACGGGACTTGTTTTTAAAAAGCAACAGGATATTTAGATGTTCTTTTACAAACTTCTGACATTAAATTAAGTGGTGAGGATGCAGGAGAGGTTTTCTTCTGATGACTCTTCTCTGAAGGCCATATTTGTGCAGGTGTCGCTGAACAGTAGGACAACTCCAGATTCTGCTAAATCTTTCTGGAGGTCTTGTGGGGGGTTATGATATGCCTTTCTAGCAATCCTATGAGCAGCTGTCTTTACTTGGTCTTCCAGATATTCTCTTCACTCCCACTGTTCTTGTCAACTGCCATTTCCTAATTACATTTCAAACTGATGAAATGAAAACCTGAAACTACCTCAAAAGGCGCAAACTGAAGGTTTTACCATGGCCCTTACAGTCTCCTGATCGGACCATCATTGAAAATCAGTGGATAGACCTCAAAAGAGCAGTGCATGCAAAATGGCCAGTAATCTCACAGAACTGGAAGGATGGATGAAAAAACTTTTGCAAGGAAGAATGGATGAAAATCCCTCAAACAACAATTGAAAGACTCTAGGCTGTCTACAAAAAGGGTTTACAAGCTGTGATACTTGCCAAAGGCGGTGCTACTAGGTACTAACCATGCAGGATGCCCAAACTTTTGCTTCGGGCCCTTTTCCTTTTTTGTTATTTTGAAAATGTAAATTTATCTATCTAATACCCATCTACCTCATATCTTTCTAGGTTCTGTGACCAAAATAATTTTTACATTTATTTTTCCTATTTGAAACATAAAGCCACCAAAGCAAGCATCACCATTTGAGGAAGGAAAATGCATTGCGCTGCACCATCTGTTAGAATGATTTAATGCTATTTCTAGTTTTATCTCTCGCTCTCTGTCGGCCACTTGATATCTAATTGCTGTTATGTGGATTATGGAACAAAAACACAACATGAAACTGAACTCAATACAAACAGCACAATGTTAAGCCCCTAATTGTTCCATAATGAGTTATAAGTTATCTGTTATCCTCACTGACCTGGCATAGTGACATAGAAAGATAACAAAGATTATCAAAACGTTAGCCCTTTACATTCCATTGTAATGAACTTCAAGAACTAATCAGATTAAACACCACATACCAGATGTAGCATACATAACGTGACCATTAAGTAATTATTTAAATAGAATCTAATAATCTCTTTATATTTACTTAAGAATCCCCCAACCTCATGAAATCTGCCTAAAGGTCTCCTTACACGGGACAATCTGCTGATCGCTAGTGGATTAGACCGATGCATTTACATGCACCAATCTCCTCCAGAATATGAAGAGGATTGAGCGCTAATGCCATCGTTCTTCCCCATATAGCACAATCTGCTGCCAGGAAACAAGGATTGTTGTGCTGCTCTAACGATCCAATTACCCAATAAATGTGTATTCCCTTGTTCATCAGGGAATCGGCGGCACATTTACACCGTCCAATCGTTAGTATGAACGCTCGTTAGCAATGACCTTTTCAATTCTCGGACCGTGTAAAGGGCTCTTAACTTTAGTTCTACCACTCTGAAGTTCAGAATGAAAAGCAATGCTACAGTGATGGTTTTAGCAATTTCCTCTATTTACAATATTTATTAAATTCTACAGGAATACCTAAAAAGCAAAATAAATATTTATAACATGTATAAATTGAGAAAAATGCTGAAATATAATAACTTTAAAAGGGTTATTCCTATCCCCGTTTCCTGCTGTCTAATACACATGAATTTCAGCTCTTGAACTGGTACCTACATTGAAAAAGAAGGTCCTGGTGGAGATATGGAACCAGCTAAGCATACTTGCTCTCATAGAAGTGATAGAATGTGTTCCAGCATTGAATGAAGGTAACCATGCACCCCCCTTCCTCTATACATACACACCTCTCTCCATTTATTCCCTGCCTGTACATAGTGGGGACCACCAATCTCGACAAAGTTATGGTTCACAGTAGTGGGACCGACATCTATCAGACATTTACAACATATCCTCTGGATATTGGCATACCCCTTTGAAATACAGTCTCAAATCTGAAGAGACACTACTTGATCCACAACCTAGTCCTAGTCTTATTATAATGAGCTAATCAGCCTAAATTAATTCAACAGGTTGTATGGACACCCAGTCCCACTGGAAATCAAATTTGTATGGGCACCCAGTCTCAGTGCAAATTAATAGCATTTTACACACAAAGCTATAGTGATCCACAAGACAACACTTACATGATATATAACCAGAGTTAATTTATTTCTAACAGATATATCCAGATCTGTCTTAAATTCCATCTACAACAATGTAAAATGAAGGTTAAATGTTTTTAATATATAGCTAGGAGAACAGGCTTAACACCCATCAAGGCAGGATATAGCATGTCGGGCTGTAATGCGTGGACCTTTCATCCCACTGGGGGTCTCCGGTTGCAATGAACAAGGATTAAGGTGATTGGGTTACTGTTCCATCAGCACTTATTTGATCAAGAGCTTAATGCAGCTCTTTGTTCTGAACATTCAAGTGCAGACTGTTATATTGTACCATTAACATCCCATTAAACAATCAGTTAATAAGTAGAATTTAAGAACCATCGCTAAAACATCAAGCTCCATGTCCATAGACTGGGGTTTTCAGGAAGGAATATATGATTAGTTACCTAACAGACTCCTTTCTTTCTTGTGCTTATTCTACTAGTGTAATATGGAGAGAGAAAAGCCATAAGCATCCAGTATTCCTTGTCTTAAAACAAAGATGGCTCTGGAGAGTCAGAAGAAACCATACTTCTAAAATGTATGATTCAAAATGGCCTCTCTAGCTTGGGAAATTTTCCCATAGGATTTTTACATTTATGCTACAGTATGTTAGCCATTGAGACTTGCTGAATATTTCATCAAGAGGAGAGAGTCAGCTACTAGCCCAAATGTAAAGAAGCAGCAGCCATCATTGGAAACACAATTAGAAGTACAAGCCTCCCAGTCACAAGGGAACCGCACTTCGTGAATGGTACAGTGACAAGCCCATTCTACTTGAAAAACATCATTAATCCAGTCATGTTGTTTCTGCATGAACAACACAGGCCAAATTTCACCTTCATGGATGACAATGTGCCAGCTCATCGAGGTCACATCATTAGGGAACAGCTATTGGAGCCTGGGGACCTCAAATGGAGTGGCCTGCACTTTCTCCAGACTTGAATCCCATTGAAAACCTTCTGAGTCGCCGTGTAGAGGCTCGTATACCCCAGAACCTCAATGACCTGAGGGCTACCCTTCAAGAAGAGTCGAATGCCATGCCTCAGTAGACAATAACCTAACTTGTGAACAGCATGAAACGTCGTTGTCAAGCTGTAATTGATGCTCAAGGCCTCATGACAAGTTATTGAGACACTGACATTTTTTGTAAACCCGCCACTGTTGTTGGCTTTTGTTTCAATAAATTGTTTGAGATGAGGAAATCACCATTGCATGCTTCTACTTAAAGGGTTTCTGTCACCCCACAAAACTCTTTTTTTTTTTTTTGGATAGTTAGATTCATTATAGCGCGATATAGGAGAATATAATAGTCTTACTTACTTTCATGCGGCCGATTCTTTAGAAAACGAAGTTTTATAATATGCAAATCAGGGCTCTACCAGCAAGTAGGGCGTCTACTGCTGGTAGCCGCAGCAGAAATCCGCCCCCTCGCCGTGTTGATTGACAGGGCCAGCCGTGATCTCCTCCTCCGGCCGGCCCTGTCAGTATTTCAAAAATCGCGCGCCTCTGGTCATTCGGCGCAGGCGCTCTGAGATGAGGAGGCTCGTCTCCTCAGCACTCCCTCAGTGCGACTGCGCCGATGACATCACCGAAAGAGAAGACGTCATCGGCGCAGGCGCACTGAGGGAGTGCTGAGGAGACGAGCCTCCGCATCTCAGAGCGCCTGCGCCGAATGACCAGAGGCGCGCGATTTTTGAAATACTGACAGGGCCGGCCGGAGGAGGAGATCACGGCTGGCCCTGTCAATCAACACTGCGAGGTGGCGGTTTTCTGCTGCGGCTACCAGCAAGTAGACGCCCTACTTGCTGGTAGAGCCCTGATTTGCATATTATAAAACTTCGTTTTCTAAAGAATCGGCCGCATGAAAGTAAGACCATTATATTCTCCTATATCGCGCTATAAGGAATATAACTATCCAAAAAAAAAAAAAAAGTTTTGTGGGGTGACAGAAACCCTTTAAATGCCCTACTTTCATGATATAATATCGCTGTAGCGTGAACATTTTATGTTTTCCAAAAATTTCACCCAAAAGCCAAATATCCCTAACTTTTTGTGACTAGTGTATATATATGATCAATTATGTATTCATTAAATTAGTCATTCTAGGCACATTATTCATAAAATTATGTGTAGTATTACACAATTATTTTAATAGATCCAATTTTTGTTGCACTTCACTTACCTCAGTTGGCACTTTTTTTGTACTTCATTTTTTGTCACGAGCACTTTGGTACTGTCACTTTACTAATCCCTTTAACTGCTGCAATGTATTACTATCCAGCCCAGTGGGCATGTGTCATGCCCTTACTTTGTTTTCAATAATCACTCCCCACTGACATTGAGGCACTTGCGCATGCACCTAGCGGTCTGATATGGGGCTGCCCTCCGAGCCTTAAATTGGCTTGCCACTTCAGGTTATTTTTCCCTACATTTTTATGTTGCATATGTTCATCCTTTTGTCAGCATTTGTATTGATAATTGATGGCTGTTTAGATTTAGGCGCCATCAGATCTGGGGCCAGACCTGCGTTACAGGACATGTTCTTGTCCTAACGACGCGGCTCCCACCCCCTGATCTCATGGCATTGTAGCAAATCCTCTCCTTAAACATATCATGTGGTACTGACCTTTTAAACTTCATGTGTGTTAAATAGTAAGTGCTTTACTGTCTCACTGCTGGATTCACATCTACACTGATCAGGGTTTTTGTTTAACCCTTTCATTGCCAGGGGTATTTGGAGTTTTTGCACTTCTGGTAGCTAAGAAAATTTTAGCAGTTTTGACATGTACAAATAAAACCTAAATTACAAAATAAAAACATTACACTAACCCCCCCATACCCTTATATTTTTTGAAAGTAAATACCCGGCACATTGTCAAAATCAGAACTTTATACACAAAGACACCTTCATGCAACTTTGTGTCATAGTATAATTTTTTATAAAAATTACATAAAACTTGATATTAGTGGGTAAAAGTGTAACCCAAACAGAAATTTATGGAGAACACCTACTAAAAATAAACAATCAAGATGTACAGACTTCATACATACCACTAAGGCCTAAATTTACATGCATACATCTTCATAAAATCACCAGAACCCGAAAGACCAAAAATCTGGTTTTATGCTGAAAATTTAAAAAAAGTAGTAACCTATAAAATACAGGGATTACAGTCCTTGAAAAGTAAGTGCACCCCAAAACCTATATACAGTCAGGTCCATAAATATTGGGACATCGACACAATTGTAACATTTTTGGCTCTATACACCACCACTGCTTTAACTGCAGACTGTCAGCTTTAATTTGAGGGTATTTACATCCAAATCAGGTAAACGGTGTAGGAATTACAACCGTTTTCATATGTGCCTCCCACTTGTTAAGGAACCAAAAGTAATGGGACATAATAATAATCATAAATCAAACTTTCACTTTTTAATACTTGGTTGCAAATCCTTTGCAGTCAATTACAGCCTGAAGTCTGGAACGCATAGACATCACCAGACGCTGGGTTTCATCCCTGGTGATGCTTTGTCAGGCCTCTACTGCAACTGTCTTCAGTTCCTGTTTGTTCTTGGGGCATTTTCCCTTCAGTTTTGTCTTCAGCAAGTGAAATGCATGCTCAATCGGATTCAGGTCAGGTGATTGACTTGGCCATTGCATAACATTCCACTTCTTTCACTTAAAAAAACTCTTTGGTTGCTTTTGCAGTATGACTTGGGTCATTGTCCATCTGCACTGTGAAGCGCCATCCAATGAGTTCTGAAGCATTTGGCTGAATATGAGAAGATAATATTGCCTGAAACACTTCAGAATTCATCCTGCTGCTTTTGTCAGCAGTCACATCATCAATAAATACAAGAGAACCAGTTCCATTGGCAGCCATACATGCCCACGCCATGACACTGCCACCACCATGCTTCACTGATGAGGTGGTATGCTTAGGATCATGAGCAGTTCCTTTACTTCTCCATACTCTTCTCTTTCCATCACTTTGGTACAAGTTGATCTTGGTCTCATCTGTCCATAGGATGTTGTTCCAGAACTGTGAAGGCTTTTTTAGATGTCGTTTGGCAAACTCTAATCTGGCCTTACTGTTTTTGAGGCTCACCAATGGTTTACATCTTGTGGTGAACCCTCTGTATTCACTCTGGTGAAGTCTTCTCTTGATTGTTGACTTTGACACACATACACCTACCTCCTGGAGAGTGTTCTTGATCTGGCAAACTGTTGTGAAGGGTATTTTCTTCACCAGGGAAAGAATTCTCTCCACCACAGTTGTTTTCCGTGGTCCTCCGGGTCCTTTGGTGTTGCTGAGCTCACGTGTGTGTTTCTTCTTTTAAAGAATGTTCCAAACAGTTGTTTTGGCCACGCCTAATGTTTTTGCTATCTCTCTGATGGGTTTGTTTGTATTTTTCAGCCTAATGATGGCTTGCTTCACCGATAGTGACAGCTCTTTGGATCTCATCTTGAGAGTTGACAGCAACAGATTCCAAATGCAAATAGCACACTTGAAATGAACTCTGGACCTTGTATATGCTCATTGTAATTGGGATAATGACGGAATAACACACACCTGGCCATGGAACAGCTGAGAAGCCAATTGTCCCATTACTTTTGCTTCCTTAACAAGTGGAAGGCACATATGCAAACTGTTGTAATTCCTACACAGTTCACCTGATTTGGATGTAAATACCCTCAAATTCAAGCTGACAGTCTGCAGTTAAAGCACATCTTGTTTGTTTCATTTCAAATCCATTGTGGTGGTGTATAGAGCAAAAAAATGTTACAATTGTTGATGTCCCAATATTTATGGACCTGACTGTATCTGCTAAAGGCGGACAACCTGCTAATTGCAGTTGTCCTGAAACTGTTGACAACAGTGACCACCTTCAGGTAAATTTGTGACAAACAGGAATTATTTCAGACAAAAATGCATCAAAACAAATATTTGGACCAAAAATGCACATCCAAACAGAGGTTTATACATAAAACAATATAAATGTCATATACTAAAGGTGTGTAAATTTCATATATACCACAAAATATACAACAAGAGCTTGTGCTCTTAAAAACACTGGAACAGAGGCCAAGTAATATATGGTCCTCATTCATATATGTATTAAAAATGTATACTGTATATGGCAAACAGCTGCTACATTTACAACTCTACATTTTCTGAGAGCGCAAACCATACTGTGTACAAAAATATAACCTAATAAATTAATACACATAACTACCTTTATACAACTTTGTAGTAAACACTGATTATTAGAAAAAAATTGGAGAGAAATTTACACTTTTGACTAAAATGCATACTCTAGCTGAGGATTTCTGCAAATAAAGTCTATTCTGCAAAAAACTGTAAGATGTGAAGAGTTCATACATACCCATGACTATACTCAACGCTGCATGTGTTAAAGAAATGCAAAAACCATAAGAGTGCACCAAATAACTTTTGCATGAAAGTACTGGGAATTATACAGTATATAATTTCCCATCCCCCTATACAAACTGTAATCCAAATTAACAATATTAAATTTTTAAACCTCATATAATGCATTAACTAAGGCCGCTTTTAGGCAGGTATAATATGGGCGCTTTATTACTCCTATAATAAGAACACAGTACCTGAACCTCCTGTAGTTCATCAGAAAATGAGTTAGATAACCATACCTCTGGTTCTGATGAACCATGGGATGTCTGGCTGTTGCATGCATAATATGTGCACAAAAAAGTCCCTGTATAACACCCTGTATAAACAAAAAAAAACTATAGTTGAGCGAAACAAATCTTTGTCGGAAATATAATAGATATTTCTATCTACTGTAGATCAAGTATGGACAGGATAGGGATGGCGTAAAATGTAAACTTTATTGATGTTTATGTGTTTGTGTTGTGCTTGTTGCAACTTGGGCGTCGAGATCCAAACACTGATAAACACTTGGTCATGATGTTAATAAACACACTTAGGCAGAGAGTGGTAATTAGATGAGCTGGCACTCATTCCTTTTCCTGGAAAAAATACCTCCCCATATGTAACAATCAGAGAGCAAGCACACTCTGATTGATGGGTGAAGGGGGTTGATAACATGCGCAGAAATCCAAATTATGATCCCCCTGGGGACATTTACAGTTACACAGAGGAGAGAATGCACTGTTTTTCTCTCCTCTGTGCAGCCTGTCAGCACTCCCCCATTGCCCAATCTCCTCCCCCATGCTGGCTGACGTCTCAGCTGGCTGAAGGAGGGGAGGGCTGATTTCTGCTGGCATATCCCAGGCTGTTTAACAGCTAAAGATTCATGCCAGGTTTGTTTTAGATTGGGTTTGGAATCAAAGCTGCAGGTATATGCAGTTTTCACTGGGACCCTTTTTCTTTAACTCATGATATATCTTGGCTCGATCTTGATATTGTTTTAAAGCTGAGAATATCAGCTTTAAAACAAGACCTGGTTAGAATCCAGCCATTAGTTGCAAGAATGTACTATGTACATCCATGGCTACTGAATTGCCACCCTACAAGGACATATGACATATGTACTTGGCAGGGAAAAGGTTTCTTTTCTGTATTACTACTGCTGCTTCTGAGGGTGTGTTACTGAGAGATAAGCTGGCCATACACATAAGATAGGCAGACAGCTATTTTTCTCCCAATCTGAGCACGCATATCTGGTGAATGAGGAGAGGAGAGAAGGAAAGTATGGGTATAGCAAGCTTTAGGGAGCTGAATCCCCTGTCTTTCTATTTGTAGTCTATAGGTAGGCATGATACCAGTTAGTCTCTACCAACTATCTCACAGAAATTACAGATAGATTGAGAGGACGACGGCTACAAAAACCAGATAGAAGTCATTTAATGGTCAGATATAGTGTTATTCATCATGTACACACACACAGCAGCTTATTATGAAAAGTCATCTGAAACGATAGGCATACGCTAAAGAATAAGTGAAAATATTTCACACATGACCTACAGGCCTGACCATATAGGGCTGCACATAACCAGGATATTAGATACAGAATTAGAAATCGTGTTGTGTATTAAACATGCCAACAAAATTATTATTTCTTATGAAAAATGGCAGTGTCACCCGGATTTCACTTCAGAGAGATTGGGAAAATGCTGTTATGTTGAGATGCTGCACAGTAACAACTTTATGATATATTTATTGAAGTTTTCTTGGTGTAGAAAAAAATCTATGTACTTTAGCCGCATGCCAGGACTCCTCACTTCCGCAATAACAGTTTACCTTACGTAGCATCATCAGAAATTACAGCCTCTGTCCTCTGCTTCAATAACAATTACAGCCGTTAAATGTGGGAGGCTAGAACAAAAGATCTGCTTTTTCATAAACAGTGCCACTAAAGTTCACTGGTTAGGCCTGGTATAGCAGCTCATTCCAATTCACTGTGAATGCTGTTATACCGATCACAGCCCATGGACGAATATAAATACCATATTTTTCATCCTATAAGACACACCTGCCTATTAGAGCAGGAAAATAAGGAAAAATATTTTTCATAAGACTTCAGCTCAGACCCCCAATGTTAAATCATACTTCAGCTCAGAGCCCCAATGCTAATCAGGCCTCAGCACAGAACCCCAATGTTAATAAGACCCCAATCAGACATCAGATCGGACCGCTAATGTTTTTAAGACCCCCAATCAGACCCCATGTTAATAAGAACCCCATGTTTATCAAACCTCAAATCAGAGGAAAAAAACGAATCAACTTACCTCTCCTGCTCTTCCAGCTGCGCTGTGCTGTGATCCCATGTTGCACTGCGTGAAGTCACAGAGCGCACCAACGTCCTCATGCTGTGCGCAGGTCACAGTACAGCGCGTGGCCGACGAAGACATGGAAGCAGTGAGTACAGAGCACACACAGAGAGCGCTGCATTCACCGCTCCCAGGTCCTCTTGTACTAATGAGCAGTTTCATAATGAAAGTGCTCATTAGCATTCGCCCCATAAGATGTACTGACATTTTCCCTCCACTTTAGGGGGAGTGTGTCTTATAGGGCGAAAAATTGTACATTTTAAAATTAGAAAGACTGACCCCTCTTTATCTACCAACAATAGGTGCCTTAGCAAAGTGACTAATGACATTCAGAGAGAAGCCAAAAAAATGAAGCCAAGTATATATGCTGCATGCTGCCCTTTCTATGGAAGTCTATGGGAGTTATGGAAAGAGCTGAGTGCTGCCAGGCATGGCTACCTCTCCTCTGAGGTGTGTGGAGAATGCAGTGGATGAGAATCAGGGAACAGAGATTACAAGGCTCCTGTTCTTCAACTGGATGAGGGACACAGAGATGCGAACACCCCTTTAATACAATCTTTTATATAATTGCCTGTACTATTGTTTTTTATTTATAATGTCTTGGATCACTTTGCTTGGATAACCAGTAGCTAAGGCAAATCTATCTAATTTTGGAATGACAGATCTCCAGTTACTGGAAATAACCTTTTTAACATATCCTGAATTAATCTGTAACCATAATCACTTATCTGCAATCACACACATCAGTCTTTTCTTCTTGGCAAAGTATGATCATAAACCAGAATGCTGTATATAGAACTGGCCCTGTTTCTGCTTTTATCTAGAAGTAGTAGAACTTCCTGATATTTTATAATGAAGTTACACTCATGGTTTCTTCCAGTTGACCATTTGTTAAGTAAATAAAGACTGTAGAAATACTTTTGTATTTTATTTGTGAGATTACATTCATAGAATCCCTGACTGTTTGACCAGAAACTGCCTAGATTTTGCTAGGTTACTCCAAGCCAAAGCATACTGCGAAAAAATAAAATAAAATAAAAATTGGGACTGGAGGTCATCTTCCCCTGTGAAATACAGAGGGCGAATTATTCATTGTTTGTAAGCAGCAAATGCCACTACTTGAAAAAGCAGCAACGGCCATTTGTCTGTAGCCCTGTTGGAGTCCAACAGCACCTGGGACTTTGATGATCAAGCATTTATCTGCCAGTCATACACTAACAATAAGTTGTCTGTCTGTCTGTCTGTCTATCAATATAAAAAGAACACGCATCCCTGTTAATATGCCAGGTTTTTGTCATGTAAAAAAATTAGACCAAGAAGAAACATTTCAGAACTTTTTCCACTTTTAATGTCACCTATGATCTGTACAATTCAATTTAAAAACAAACTGAAATCTTTTATGGTGGAAAAATAAAAAACTAAAATAATGTGGTTGCATAAATATGTATACCTAGAAACTAATACTTTGTTGAAGTACCCTTTGAATTTATGACATCATTCAGTCTTTTTGGGTAGAGGCCTATCAGAAAGGCACATTTTGACTTAGCACTCTTTGCCACCTATTCCTTGCAAAAGCACTCCAAATCTGTTAGATTGTGAGGGCATTTCCTGTTTACAGTCCTCTTCAGGTAAACCAACAGATTTTTAAATGGATTCAGGTCTGGCCTATGGCTAGGCCATTCCTAAACTTTCAACACCAATATAACAGCACTGGCCCTAAAGTAATGGCTGTGAGGTAGCTAAAAATACACTACACAGCTACTAATAGTAGAAAACGAGTTTATTGTACAATCACCAAATATAATAAAATACATGTATATGTGGCTGTACAGACACAGGACAAAAAACAAGGACTACTAAACTTTGTCAATAAATAATTGCAGATAATCCCAAACACTCCCATGCTACCTGCAAGAGAGAATCTCACTATACAGGTATATAAAGTGCACAGTGCATAAGGGAGAGAGTAACCAAGGGACAATCAACTGCCATTTGTATACAGACCAGTGTAGACCAGGCCCCGACACGCGTTTCGCTGTCGCTTCCTCAAGGGGTATTAATTGAATTCAGGTCTCGGCTATGGCTAGGCCATTCCTAAACTTTGATCTTCCTCTAGTGAAAGCCATTCTTTTGTTGCTGTGGATGTATGCTTTGGGTCATTGTCGTGCTGAAAGGTGAAATTCATCTTGATCTTCACTTTCTGGCAGAGGCCTGAAGGTTTTGTGCCAAAATTGACTGACATTTGGATCTGTTCATAATTCCCTCCACCTTGACTAAAGCCCCAGTTCCAGCGGCAACAAAACTGTAGCAAGGCATAATACTGCCTCCACCATGCTTCACTGTGGGTATGGTGTTCTTTTGGTTATGCGCAGTGTTGGCTTGGAATTATAGCCAAAAAGTTTAACCTTGTTCTCATCAGACCATAACACGTTTTCCTACATGTTTTTGCCAGAATTGATGTAGGTTTTGGCAACACATAGCCAGGCTTAATTGTTTTTCGTTGTAAGAAAAGGCTGCTGTCTTGCCACCCTACAGCTCACATATATGAAGAATATGGCAGATTATTGTCACATGCATTACACAACTACTTGCTAGAAATTCCTGCAGCTCCTTTAATGTTGGTCTGTAGGTCTCTTGGCAGCCTCTCAGACCAATTTTTTTCTGGTCTTTTCATCAATTTTGGAGTGATGTCCAGTTCTTGGTAATGTCCCTGTCATGCCAAATTTAATCCACTTCTTGAGGACCATTTTTGTTCCATGGTATATCTAATGCCTTGGAAAATATTTTGTACCCTTCTCCTGACTGATATCTTTCAACAATGAGATCCCTGCTGCAAGCGGTTTACGGACCATCGCTTTTGCTGTAAAATGCAACTAATAAAATGTCAGGAAAATCCCACTACAACAGCTGAACTTTATATGGGGGTTAATCAAAATCACTTTAAAAGATTGCAGCTGTGTACTGACTACTATTTAACACGAGGCTACGGCTTCACAGTGACATGTGTCACACAACAAAAAAGGAACAACTACACGTGCAACATTCATGTCCCGCAAATTTTTTTTAAAGACAGTCAATGGTGTTACACTGCGACTGTGACGCAACAGTCGCACAAAAATTTAACTTGGATGGATTTTTTGGGGCTGTCGTGTCACAAGTGCAGCATGTCACAGTGCAACACCAATGACTATCATTATAAAATACGTTGTGCGACTTTTCAGTGACACGTCGCTGTGTAGCCCTAGCCTAATTCTGAACACAACCACATTCCCAATTATAAGAAGGTGTTCCCAACTTAGGCAACCACATTACTCTAGTCTTGTTACTTTTATTTCCCCCTCTAAATTATATCAATTTGTTTTTCAATGGAATTGTACAGATTATGGGTCACACTGAAGGTGGAAATAAATCTGAAATAATTTGTCTTGGTCTGATTTTTTTTTTTTTACATAACAAAAACCTGGCATTTTAACAGGGGTGAGTAAACTTTTTATATCCACCTTATCTGTCTGCCTAATCTATCATGCATTTGGGTAGTATTTAGGGTGCATAACAACAAATTATCTGACCAATTTCTGTCCAATCAGACCAAAAGTTGGTGTGTAAAACAAAAAATCTGTGTGTGTAAATGGCCATCTGACCAATGATTGGTCAGAAAATCTGTCAGATAATCGGTTGGTGTAAATGCACCCTTATAGACCCTTGAATTTTTAGCACATTTTGTTATATTGCAGCCTTGTGCTAAATTTTTTAAACGTTTTTCTCCATCATTCTGCACACAATACCCCATGATGACAGAATTTTCAACATTTCTGCTCACTTATTGAAAAGCAAAAACTAAAATACTGCATTGACATAAGTATTCTGATCATTTACTCAGTACTTACATCACGTTCCAAATTATTACGCAAATTGGACTTCAGTGTCATAAAGATGTCATTTTTTGTTTTTCAATTAAACTCATGGATGGTATTGTGTCTCAGGGCTCTTTGAATCACTGGAATCAATCTCAAACACCTGTGATAATTAGTTTGCCAGGTGAGCCCAGTTAAAGGGAAACTACTTAAAGGGAACCTGTCACCAGTTTTATGGTGTCCTAACTAAGGGCAACATAAATAAGTGACTGATTCTCTTAGCACAATGCTGGGTCACTTTCTTTAATTGACCCAATCTATCTGCCAACATCTTGTATTGAAAAGCTCCAGCTGATAATAATGAGTCATGAATATTCATGAGCTCCTGACTCTCCCCCCCTACCTGCTGCTGAATAACAGTTTGTTTCCATAGGAATCAGCAGCAGGTGGGCAGGGGAGTGGCTATAGCTCTGAATTAAATATACGCTGGACTCAATGACATCACGCTGGACTCCAATCAGCTCATTAGCATGCAGCATGTGGCATCTTTGTGTGTATATTATGAGGTAACCATCTGTCACGCCAGTAAGTGAATACATCTAAGGCACTTTTTAGTAGTTAATGATTGTATATAATTAGTTAGATTATAATCAAATATCCACATGACTGGTTCCCTTTAAGGACTTTCCACACTATTAAGCAGCCCACAGTTTTCAATCAATATGGGAAAGAAATAGGATCTCTCGGCTGCCCAAAAGCATGAAATAGTGCAATGCCTCGGACAAGGTATGGAAACATTAGATATTTCAGGAAAACTTTCACACTAGCTTTTTTTGTGGATTCGTCATAGATCTGCAAAAACGCTTGCGTTACAATAATACAACTGCATGCATCCGTCATTAACGGATCCGGTTGTATTATGTCTTCTATAGCCATGACGGATACGTCTTGAACACCATTGAAAGTTAATGGGAGACGGATCTGTTTTCTATCTTGCCAGATTGTGTCAGAGAAAATGGATCCGTCCCCATTGACTTACATTGTGTGCCGTTTGGCCCAGTTTCGTCAAGAGGACAGCAAAACGCTGCAGGCATAGCGGAATGGAGACTGATCGGAGGCAAACTGATGCATTTTGAGCGGATCCTTTTTCATTCAGAATGCATTAGGGCAAAACTGATACGTTTTGGACCGCTTGTGAGAGCCCTGAATGGGTCTCACAAACGGAAAGCCAAAAAGCGAGTATGAAAGTAGCCTTAAGCGTGATCATTGGCTCATTGAGAGCACAGACATGTTAGTACAGATAAAAGCATAATGAGGAAGGTTTCTGCCAAATATATCGGATTAAGAGAGCAGCTGCTAAAATACCATTCCAAAGCAGCAAACGGGTATTTGAAGCTGCTGGTGCGTCTGGAGTCCCACGAACCTCCAGATCCTCCAGATGCCCTAAGCAGTACTCACAAGCAGAAACTGTTGCAGTGGGCCCAGACATACATGAAGACTAATTTTCAAACAGTATTGTTCACTTGTGAGTGACGTGCAATCCTGGATGGTCCAGATGGATGGAGTAGTGAATAGTTGGAGGATTGCCACCATGTCCCAACAAGGCTGCAATGTTGGCAAGGAGGTGGCGGGGTCATGTTTTGTGCCAGAATCATGGGATGAGAGCTGGTATGCCTCTTTAGGATCCCTGAAAGTGTGAAAATAAGCTAGGCAAAGTATATAGAGTTTCTGATTGACCACTTTCTTCCATGCCATAAAAAGAACTGTGATTTCTGTAGCAAATTCATCTTCATGCATGACAATGCACAATCTCATGCTGCAAAGAATACCTCTGAGTCATTGGCTACTATGGCCATAAAATGAGAATACTCATGGTGTGGCCACCATCCTCCCCTGACATCAACCTTATTGAGAACCTTAGGAATATCCTCAAGCAAAAGATCTATGAGGGTGGGAGGCAGTTTACATCAAAACAGCAGCTCTGGGCGGTTATTCTGACATCCTGCAACGAAATTCAAGCAGAAACTCTTCAAAATTAAGTTCTTTACAACCTATAAAATGTTTTGAAACGCTGCTGTGCATAATAATTTGGAACAATGCATTTAGAGTTTTCTAATTTGTGAAAAAAAAAATACTTTTATCATTGGGAGGTTGGCTCAGTAAAATTTGATTTATACAACGGTTGATGACTTCAAAATTATACTGACTGTCATTTGCATCGACCATTTAGGAAAATCTGAGAAAAATAAAATTAGCATAATAATTTAAAACACGCTATAGTTAAAACTAATTTGGCAGCGATTACAGCCTCCAATCTGCTTGGATATGCCACCTGGATTTGGGTATTTTCTGCCATTCTTCTCTGTAGATTCTGTCAAGCTTTGTCAGGTTGGCTGGTGGACAGCCATTTGCAAGTCTCTTCAAAGATGTTCAACTGGGTTCAAGTCAGGACTCTGGCTCGGCTACTGAAGGAGATTCAGAGTTCTCCCTAAGCTACTCCTGTGCTGTCTTGGCTGTGTGCTTAGGGTCACTGTCTTGTTGGAAGGTGAACCTTTAGCCCAGTCAGAGGTCCACAACACAGGTGATGAGCAGTGCCTGGTTTGCTTCAGACATGATGCTTAATTGAGGTCAAAAAGTTCCGTTTTGGTCTTATCAGACTAGAGAATCTTGTGCTTATTTGAAAACTCCAGATGGGCTTGAATGTGTCTTTTACTGAGAAGAGGTTTCTTTCTTGTGGAGTGCTATAGTGATGGTTGACCTTCTGGAAGTTTCTCCAAACTGCACACAGATTATTTGCCAGGGTGACCATTGGATTCTTGGTCATCTCTCTTACAAGGCCCTTCTCCTCCGATTACTTAGTTTGGTGTGGCAGCTACAGTACTGTAGCTCTAGTAAGAGTCCTAGTTCCAAACTTCTTCCATTTAAGATCACTCTTGGGAACCCTCCTCCAGATTTGTGCCTCCACACTGAGCTGTCTCAAAGACAAAGATATGCAGGCAGTTTTTCCTCCTCATGGCTTGGTTTCTGCTGTGATATGCATAGTCAGCTCTGAGGCCTTAGACAGTGGTGTGTCTTTCAAAATTAAAAGAAGGTAGAGGGGCAGAAAGAGCATGTATCATAGGAGGGCCCACTGTTCTTTGAACTTACAGTACCACACATGCAAGCATATCAGAGAAAGCAAGTACAATAAAAGAAGAAAGATAGAAATTAGAAACATAGCACAACTTCAGCCTCTGTGCTATATAAGGTGAATATCCAAAAACGTGCACATATCCTATAAATATTAGCTAAGGTTAAACACACACTTTAAAGGTTATTTCTTATTATTGTGTTGAACTAATTTTGCGCTAAAATTCATTTTTTCAATTGGTCTTTATTAAAAAGGTCGAACCTCTGTTTCTGTGCGGCCTTCAGTTTCAGTAGTAGCAGGCTCTGAATTTCCACTTCGTTCCGTCAGGCAGCTCAGCTGAAGACTCCTTATCTCTGACCTCGTAAACACTCATTATACCTCAATTCTTGTCTTATTGATAAGAATGTGGCTTAAATAAGTGTTTATGACCTTTTAGTAATTTAGAGATAAGGTTTATAAGATGACCAGCACAATGTGAAAGTACCATTCACAAAGCTAGAAAAACAGTTCACAATTTTGTGACAGAAGAGCGCAATATTTTTAATAAGACCAAATGAAAAAATGATTTTTAGCTCAAAATGAGTAAAATGCAATCATGAACAAAATTGCCTCCGGAGGTATACATAGCCTTTAAAAGTAAATAAATTTGATTGACGTGCTTGTATGTCTTCTAGAATTGCTTACTACTCCTTCATTAAAAGTAAATGAACACCCAAACCCTCATATCTTAATAGAATTCTTTATTTTTCAATTTACATGTTTAATGAAGATTTGGCACTAGAAAGGAATCATAAGAAAAATACACAAAAGACTTATTAAAAACAAATTCATCTTCAGGTTGTTAAATGGTGTGTGAAAAAACAAAACAAAAAACACTTGTCTTGTCCTCTTCAGAAAGCGCCCTTTCATGCCCATTCCACTCTGCAAAGTGAGCACAGAAAAAAAGTGTAAGAGAAAGAAGAGACAATTTGTAAAACATACACAATAAAAGATGGTTCAAATTTGTATATTCTATAATGCATAATACTAAAAGTGGAAGGGAGCACCCACATATGGTGCCTTGCAAAAGTATTCACCCCCCTTGACTTTTTAAATATTTTTTTACATTACAGCCTTAAAGGGAACCTGTCACCTGGATTTTGGGTATAGAGCTGAGGACATGGGTTGCTAGATGGCCGCTAGCACATCCGCAATACCCAGTCCCCATAGCTCTGTGTGCTTTTATTGTGTTAAAAAACTGATTTGATACATATGCAAATTAACCTGAGATGAGTCAGAGCTTGAAAATATGACTCTTCTCTGGTCACACAAGTAAGATATGACTCTTATGTTAATTTGCATAAAAGGTGGGAAGTACAAAAATGCATAATATTTATTGAATTGGTCTGCAAATGAAATTAAAAGTGTAATTTATATGTTTAGGGTAACACAATGAATATTTAGAAACGCTCAGTGAGCGTAGCATAGTAGAGGTGACAGGTTCCCTTTAAATTCAATATTTTGTTAATCTGAATTTTATGTGATGGATCAGAACACAATAGTCTAAGTTGGTAAAGTGAAATGAGAAAAATATATAAATAAAAAATTGTTTAAAAATAGAAAACTGAAAATTGTCATGTGCGTATGTATTCACCCCCTTTGTTAGGAAGCCCATAAAAAGCTCTGGTGCAACCAATTCCTTCAGAAGTCACATAATTAGTGAAATAATGTCCACCTGTGTGCAATCTAAGTGTCACATGATCTGTCATTACATATACACACCTTTTTTGAAAGGCCCCAGAGGCTGCAACACCTAAGCAAGAGGCATCACTAACAAAACACTGCCATGAAGACCAAGGAACTCTCCAAACAAGTAAGGGACAATGTTGTTGAGAAGTACAAGTCAGGGTTAGGTTATAAAAAAATCTCCAAATCTTTGATGATCCACCATCAAATCTATCATAACCAAATGGAAAGAACATGGCACAACAGCAAACCTGTCAAGAGACGGCCACTAACCAGAACTCACGGACCGGGCAAGGAGGGCATTAATCAGAGAGGTAGCACAGAGACCTAAGGTAACCCTGGAGGACCTGCAGAGTTCCACAGCAGAGACTGAAGTATCTGTACACAGGACAACAATAAGCCATACGCTCCATAGAGTTGGGCTTATGACAGAGTGGTCGGAAGAAAGCTATTACTTTCAGAAAAAAAAAAAAAAAAAAGGATGTTGTGAGTTTGCAAAAAGGCATGTGGGAGACTGCCAAAATGTATGGAGGAAGGTGCTCTGGTCTGATGAGACAAAAATTTTACTTTTTGGCCAAAAAAACACTATGTCTGGCGCAAACCCAGCAGCATCATGCTGTGGGGATGTTTTTCAGCAGCCGGGACTGGGAAACTGGTCAGAATTAAGGGAAAGATGGATGGTGATAAATACAGGGATATCCTACCTAGAGCAAAACCTGTACCACTCTGCGTGATTTGAGGCTAGGTCGGAGGTTCACCTTCCAGCAGGACAATGACTCCAGACACACTGCTAAAGCAACACTTGAGTGGTTTAAGGGGAAACATGTAAATGTGTTGGAATGGCCTAGTCAAAGCCCAGATCTCAATCCAACTGAAAATCTGTGATCAGACTTAAAGATTGCTGTTCACAAGCGCAAACCATCCAACTTGAAGGAGCTGGAGAAGTTTTGCATGGAGGAATGGGCAAAAATCCCAGTGGTAAGATGTGGCAAGCTTATAGAGACTTATCCAAAGCGACTTGAGCTGTGATTGCAGAAAAAGGTGGCTCTACAAAGTATTGACTTTAGGGGGGTGAATAGTTATGCACATTGACTTTTCCTGTTATTTTGTCCTATTTGTTGTTTGCTTCCCAAAAAATAAAATAAAATAAAACATCTCCAAAGTTGTGGGCATGTTCTGTAAATTAAATGATGCAAATCCTCAAACAATGCATGTTAATTCCAGGTTGTGAGGCACCAAAATATGAAAAAAAAGTCAAGGGGGAGTGAATACTTTTGCAAGGCACTGTATGTGACAGTAATTATGTGCAGAAGGTATAGAATCTCTTGTGATAATATTATGTAACTTATCCAATAAATGGGGTATCAAAAGGCATTAGACAATATATCTTCATTAGCCACAGGCAGTTTTTTTTCGAGCTGTCAGCCCAGCTTGGTCCTGTGCACACAGTCAGCAGTACCAAGTGCCTACTGGGAGAATAAACAGTAAGAAATGCAGCTATTATTGGCTGATCAGTCACACAGTGCTTTGCAATGCAGAACATGCTGGGATGTGTAGTACAAGTCAATGTGGAAAGACTGTACCAGAGCTATCTAACAGAGCTCTAGCAAGTTCTCAAAAACTGCCTGTTACAAATGTAAGGATTCAGATATAACCATAGAACATATAATGCTTTACAGGCGTTGCCTGCGGCAGCATTGGTATAAATGGCTTCCTACATGTTTCTTATGAAATAGTTGGAATTTGAATATCACACAGGCTGAAATGATATCAGAGATTCTAATACTACTGGTATATATAGGAACTGTATATTGGCTCATGCACAGGATAATGCATTGTGCCCCGAAACTTGTGTAGAGGCATGCGGTCTTTAAAAAATAAACCAGGAATTTCATGGTGTTTTTGCAGGTAGTTTTACACGCAGTGGTCTTCAGAAAAATGCCAAATTTTTCGTGCCATATTCATGCAGTTTTTAACAGCTCCTTTCAGATTTTTGGAGCAGCCTTTGCATGTGCTGGCAAATCTTTAATCCGTGCATGTGCAGTACATCTCAGTATCAGGGAAAGCTGAATGAGATGTACGGCGTATGCGCCAATTAAAGAGTGATCGATGCATGCATGGGATCACAGGGCCAAACAAGGAGGACAGTGAGGATGCCTAGTGGAGGATGGGTGGAGTGTAGGTGGAGGAACTGCAGTGCTCCAAGGGGTTAGACCCGTTCCTCGGAGCATGGAAGCCTTCATTAGCATAAGAGATCAAAGACTTAATTCTCCAAAACTGGGCCACTTTTTTGAACAAGAAAGAGGTTGTTTTACTTGGCAGGAGCCACCCTGCCAGGCAGTATGTCTGATTTAATAGGGTTCAGCCTGCTGACAGATGCTCTTTAAAATGCACTGCAAGCAGTGCATTTCGTAGTGGTTTGTTGGTATTTTTGTTCAAACCACGCCATGCTCTGGATATCGTGTGTTTCCAATAGGCTTCTCCATTTCTAGAAATAATGCATGCTACATTTGCAATAAATGAAACACCACTAAAAAGTCTGTCAAAAATGTAATAAAAAAATGATTAAAACTGTGCATTTCTGCATAAGATCAGAATGGACTCACAACGGGCTGGGGGTTACATTATAAATGCAGTTCCATCAGACCTATTAGGTCAAATGCTTGGGGTCTGGTGAGGATTTCGGCATTGCCTAAAATTCTAATCAAATTTGTTGACAATTTGCCTACAATGCAAGTCAACTGAGTATTTCATATCCTATTCACATGCTGTGGAAAAAGGCAGGCATATCCTGAACAGAGCCTTAGAATTTGCTACCTCCTTCAAGTGGAGACGGCCATTTTGTGAAGTGATTTGACACCATTAAAATAATCAAACCATACATCTGACAGATCTTCCACGTGCATTGCCACAGAACAATTTTCTCCAAAAATGGCCTTGTCAGGTGGACTTTAAAATGATCATGCTCACTGCAGGCAATACAGATGATGTTAAACCACTATCATATTTAATGTTAATGATCCACTTTAAAATGGCTTTACTGACAGCATGACTCTTATCTGTATGGACAGCTCATTTCATTACAGTGCAGGCGCTCAGAAAGAGATCTTATTCAGTGCAATGTATTGATCCTTCAATATAATAGGTCTGATGGACTTGATCTAGTTCATCATAAGAGCTGCAAGCCAGCAAGGATCATAACTCATGGATGACAGACACTGAGGAAAATGAAGCCATAGAGCAGCCACAAGGGAGGGTGCATTAATACAGAAAATGTGCATGCATTCATTTGAATGCTCAATGAGAACCTTCTTAGTGCCCTGAATATAGGACACCACTTGTTTAGTAGGCAGGTTTCAGAATAATGGATTTCAAGCAGGAGCGATATTTCCTGCCAGCATTTAAAGGAATGAATCGAAATTGTATTGGTCTGGATACTGGAAATTATAGAAACAGTAACTGCTACATGTTAAGATGGAAACTATTTTTAAAAGCAAATGACATGAAATAAACACAGCATGACCATAAAAACCAGATGTCTCTGCCGATTTCTAATCCACAGTAGCATTATAGGGGTATCCCAGCAGTAAAATAATCACCTATAGCAGTGGTGGCGAACCTATGGCACGAGTGCCAGAGGGGGCACTCTAAGCTCTGTCTGTGGGCATCCGCACCCTGGAAAAAGTCTATGGTGTACCAGTAGGCCTTAGACTTTCCCTGCCATTTATCAGCGCAGGGTGCGCTATGAACAGCACAGGCAGCGCACTGAATGTAGGCAGGCTATTATAGCTAAATGATGAAGTCGATGAAAGATATACTATATTGGTATTCAGGTTAAATTGCCACGTTGGCACTTTACGATAAATACGTGGATTTTAGATTGCAGTTTGGGCACTCCGCCTCCAAAAGGTTCACCCTCACTGACCTTTAGCATCAGCTTGGAGAGTTCTGCACAAGCGCTCACACCTGGCTTTTTCCACCCCTCCAATAGGATTGTATGAAGTGACCGGATACATACCTAGCCACTGCTCCACACTAATCCTTTGACATGGGGAACCTAGGCCCCTTGCTGTAGCAATTGGTTGGAGTCCCTGTAGTCAAATCTAACATTTAACACCTATCCCATGGATAGCTAACAAATGTTACATGTTGGAATGTGTAGAACGGTAAAACTAAAAAGTTCCAGCACTAAAGACTGAAGCACAGCATTGCAACCTAATGCATAAAAAAATATACTACTGTAAAAATCCCACTGGGTTTATTCCTCGTTTCATTATAGTGGCGGGTGTGTGGCCATCAGATATCTCAGCCCAAAGTCCTCACCCCACCTCAGTCCGTCTTCACCATTTTGTAGAGATCTCTTTGACTTGTGCAGGCCTCCATTATCTGATCCTCGCATGGTCTTCTACCACAGAGGTTTAGGGAATGTCAGGGGCCCTTCTTTTGTAGATGGCTTGTCACAGACTGCATCCTGCATGTGCTTTTTTTGCGATCAATCACAATTTGTATACACACATAGGGGGACCAAAGTATGATAGTGGATGGATCTGAGGAAATTATTCCTTGCTTCTAACCATGCGCAAAATTTAGCTTCATCCAGTAAAATCCTAAATATATCCAGTTAGGGAATTTTGAGTTAATAGACATGGTGCTCATCTTCATCATTGGCCAGAGTGGAGAACAGTTACAAAGAGCGACTGACTCTGTAGGACTTGTCTCATCTTGCATTACACAGACAACTCAATGGTTTGAATGGACACTGTGTAATTCTCAGTTTTCCTTGAGGTGGCGCTTTAGGGATACTGAACACTTACATGCTTCCCACAGATTACAGCTGATTTCTGTGGATTCCAGCAGGGGTCACTTTGTAAAAAGCAAAAATTTACAAGGGACCCTTTCACAAGAAGTGACTGCCCAAAGTGTAGCACCCTTTATAAGGGATTCTTGGTTCCTTGCATCTCAACACACAATAACTTTGGTCAACCATTATCTGGCTATTCCTCTAACCCTATACCAAGAGCTTGCACTGATGATAGGTAACAAGCTGATAATTTTAGATTACACATGTGCTATACACAGTGGTTTTGGAACTGGAGTTACCCACAGGGGTGGAAAACAATGATTTTCATGGTCCTAGTCACAATCCTAAAATGAGGAATAAACCCAGTTGGGGTTTTTGATCAAATGTGTTCTGTTGTAAGAACGCAAAACTGTATTTCACCCTTTCAGATGAGTATAGTGATCATATTTTTGTGTACAACATTTTTGCAATACTGTACACAGAAAACTTTGGGAATGTCTAGTGTTCTTTTAGTTTAATCCTGTATCGGCACAGTGGATTAACCTCTCAAATAGTCCACTGCTGCACAAAATATTGGTTCATAAGGAACAGATGTTTCCATCATCCATTACCATGGAAGTGATCCCTGGCTGGTATGTTGGAGGACAATGATAAAAGTTGAGAAAGGATATAAAGAAAACCGCTTTCTTGACTTGACACCCCAACACCTGCTTTTATTTTACTAATGATATGAAAAACCATGGTAGGTGTCTTCAACTTTGACAGCCAGCCTCCTCCTTTAAACTGACCTATGTAACAACTGGATTGAGTCCCAACACTGAGTGGGTCCCAACGTTGTCTACACTGACCCAAAGAAAAGTGGGATGGCAGTTATGCAGTACTGTTGGCAGAATAGTATCTTTTCTGACGACCAATACTCTACGAGGAACGGCAGAAACGAAGAACAGATGCCTTCAACTGGACTCAACAAACAAAATCAGCTTTGTGTGTCACACTGTCAAATATTGGCTGCTGTGTAAATGGAATCGAAGTGTCTTAGCAATAAACAGAAAATATATAAAAGAGAAAGACATTGTTACTTACTCTGTGGCATACAAGCTAGCCGTGGCTTTGATGATCATGTAGCACAGTGTAAGGGCGCTGAGAAGGCCAAAGCTGGCAATAATGAACCATTCTTCTGTTGACAAAGGAAATGGGAGGGAGTCACTCTCGACAGCAATTTCAGCAGCAAGGCCAACACATCACTCCCATGCCCAAAGGCTGAAAGGAACAAGAAGAAGGGGCGGCTTTTTGGGGCCACACCACAGGACTGAGCTGACCGGCAAGGTTGGAAAGCCGAGATTAGTAGAGTTACTTGTTGGAGAAAGAACATAGGAGAATTAGCAGACACTGTATGCAGAAAAGACAACAGTAGGAGTCAGGACAGACTGAAAAATTATGAGTGTAGAGATCAGTGAGTGGAGGCGAGCAGGTAACAGGGCGGAGGTCACACGTGGCCGACATACTTGTTTCTTAGTAGACAACAGGTTATTCCATTTAATAAATCACACAAAACTCATTTCTGTAGGTTAAAGGCAGCACACATGAGGAAAGAACCTGTTAGATAATTTGCGGTACATACACAAAATACCTATGTCAGGAAACTATGTTATTTACCACAGATCCTACAATTAGGTCATTTCAGGAGCTCCACACCATTAATTGATAGTAATCATGTTTCATTCAACAACAAAACAAATTTTATCATTTTATCCAATATGCACAACTGACTATATAATAGTAAATCAGAAGTTAGAACCGCTTAGAGTTTGGTAATTGCTTCTTTCACAAAGTCTCTGTTCACAACTGTGTGTCCATAAGGAGCCAGCATAGCATATCTAACAGATAAAATACAAAAACTAAGAAAAAAGGCAGCACTACTCTAATAAGGTTAAGGAAATGGGTGCCAGTGTATACGGCCTTGACCAAGGATCCCACAATGGACTTTTTTCACCCATATCTATGCAACGTTTCAGTCCTCTCAGTCCTTGAGAAAAGTCCTGTGAGAAGACTGAAAAGCCGCATAGATATGGGTAAATAAAGTCCCCTTTTTCACTTGATGTTGTGGAGTGCTGCGAAGTTTCTTCCTATGACAGATAAAATAGGTATTTCAATTACATTTATCCCATCAAAACAGTGGACATCCTGGTGTAACCGGCCTGGCCCCATTATAGGTCTATGGGGTCTGACAGGCACCACTGGCATTCATCATGTGAACAGAGCCTTACAGAGATATGGGCATTTCTAAGTTTTGCGGCAAGTTGGTTGCCACTTTTTTTTTTATTATAGTCTCTGATGAACAAGTGTCATTTTCTCAGCAAGTTTTATTAATAACAAAGTGACATTCAATAGTCCAATATAACCAATATAACTGTACCCTCTATTGTCACTTTTGCAAAAAAAGCGCAACACAGACCAAACAGAAAAAGGGTCAATATCTCATATCATCAGCAAACCATCGCTGTAACCCAATTTATGGTAGCTGTACACGTTGCGGAACTGCTGTGAAAATCTTCCACAACAATTGATGAGAAGTGGCAAATCTGCACCAAATCATGTGGATTTCCTTTGTAGCATTGATTCAGTGGTAACATGAGACAACATGTCATTGCAGGAAGACATGTTCTACACAGACTGGCATGGGAGCAGGCTACAGAAGTAGGGGAGTACAGAGATTTCTATTTGATTAAAAAGGTGTTTGTTTTTTTACTTAGAATTTGTGGATTTTTTTTGCGTATATGGGTTAAACCTGCAATGAAACGTATTTATGCGGTTTTCATGCAGAAAATATCCACTCTACTGAAGTCAATGGAGCTTTTCTGCATCAAATTGACATATTGCAGGTTTTATAATCTAAAATGCAGGTCAATTTAGGAGCAGACATTTTTGGAAATTTCATCTACTTAACTGGTACTGTGTTACACTGTAGATTAGCAGCACAAAAATCCTCAGCAACTTGCACAGCACAACATGTACATTAACCCTTACAGTACCTATATATTTTGCCATTTTGGGAGGAGATTTTTTTTATTTATTATTTTGTTTAATTTATCACACAAGTCCAAGCACTAGCTGAATAAAATCGACAGAATGCCGGAAAATGTGAAGACACGCAATGGTAGCGCAGTAGTGTGGCGCGGACAATGCAATTTATATGCCATAAGCACAACATTAGTGGTCATCACATGCAGAAGATCAAGAGAACACAAAGTCCAGAATTCGTTATCCAACCCAAAGACTTACATTTCTTCATACTTTTTGTCTACTTTTAAAGGCGGTGAGCTCCAACTTGTGACTTTTTAAGTAACCGTCCCACTACAAAATGCCTATTAAGAGTCCACCACTTGGGACCCTCCTCTATGAACCAGAATGGCCACTGCTCTGGTGGGCTCATTCATCTGAAAGGTTGATATGTAATGCTAAATTTCCTCAGCAGCGTATGCACCAAACTTCCCCTAGCAGTCATTCGACACAACGGTTATAAGTCTCTGCGTCAGGATTTCATGGTTGCAACAGGAAGCAGAGAATGGCGGTGAACCGGGCATCCAGGAGTTGTAGTTGAAGTCAGTATACCTTTTTTCACTTCTTTTTACCCGCTGAAACATTTACTATACAGTCATGTGAAAAAATTAGGACACCCTTTGAAAGCATGTGGTTTTTTGTAACATTTTTAATAAATGGTTATTTCATCTCCGTTTCAACAATACAGAGAGATTAAAGTAATCCGACTAAACAAAGAAAACTGAAGAAAAGTCTTTTCAAGATCTTCTGTAAATGTCATTCTACAAAAATGCCTATTCTAACTGAGGAAAAAGATAGGACACCCTTGCCCCTAATAGCGAGTGTTACCTCCTTTGGCTGAAATAACTGCAGTGAGACGGTTCTTGTAGCCATCTACCAGTCTTCGACATCGGTCTGAGGAAATTTTACCCCACTCCTCAATGCAGAACTTTTTCAGCTGTGAGATGTTTGAGGGGTTTCTTGCACGTACAGCCCTTTTCAAGTCACCCCACAGCATCTCAATGGGATTCAAATCTGGACTTTGACTTGGCCATTCCAGGACTCTCCATTTCTTCTTTTTCAGCCAATCTTTGGTTGATTTACTAGTATGTTTTGGGTCATTGTCATGTTGCATGGTCCAGTTCCGCTTCAGCTTTAATTTTCTAACTGATGGTCTCACATGTTCTTCAAGCACCTTCTGATACACAGTAGAATTCATCGTGGATTCTATGATGGTGAGCTGACCAGGTCCTGCTGCAGCAAAGCAGCCCCAAACCATGACACTTCCACCTCCATGCTTCACAGTTGGTATGAGGTTCTTTTCTTGGAATGCTGTGTTTGGTTTACGCCAAACATGTCCTCTGCTGTTGTGTCCAAATAATTCAATTTTGGACTCATCTGTCCAAAGAACATTATTCCAGAAGTCCTGGTCTTTGTCAACTTTATCGCTGGCAAATGTCAGTCTGGCCTCGATGTTTCTCTTGGAAAGCAAAGGTTTCCTCCTTGCACACCTCCCATGCAAGTTAAACTTGTACAGTCTCTTTCTGATTGTAGAGGCATGTACTTCTACATCAACAGTAGCCAGAGCCTGCTGTAGTTCTCGAGATGACACTTTAGGGTTTTTGGATACCTCTTTTAGCATCTTGCGGTCTGCTCTTGGGGTGAACTTGCTGGGGCGACCAGTCCTGGGCATGTTGGCAGTTGTTTTGAAAGCCCTCCACTTGTAGACTATCTTCCGGACAGTGGAATGGCTGATTTCAAAATCTTTTGAGATCTTTTTAAATCCCTTCCCAGACTCATAGGCTGCTACAATCTTTTTTCTGAAGTCCTCTGACAGCTCTTTTGCTCTCACCATGGTGCTCACTCTCACTTCAACAGTCAGGAGCACACCAAACTAAATGTCTGAGGTTTAAATAGGGCAAGCCTCATTCAACATGCAGAGTAACGATCTACTAATTATGTGCACCTGGTGTGATATACCTGTGTGAGATCTGAGCCAATTTAAGAGGGAATACATGTGAGGGTGTCCTATCTTTTTCCTCAGTTAGAATAGGCATTTTTGTAGAATGACATTTACAGAAGATCTTGAAAAGACTTTTCTTCAGTTTTCTTTGTTTAGTTGGATTACTTTAATCTCTCTGTATTGTTGAAACGGAGATGAAATAACCATTTATTAAAAATGTTACAAAAAACCACATGCTTTCAAAGGGTGTCCTAATTTTTTCACATGACTGTATTTCTTTTATTTCCTGGACAATTCCTTTAAGCTACTGCAAAACTACAACTCCTAGCATGAAATGACTGGCCGTGGCAGTCAGGACATGTAGGGGGTTGTAGTTTTAACAACAGCTGGATAGGTTATAGATCAATGCTTTACAGAAATGCGCTTTAGACTGCTACTGTTGTATCATACAGTCATATATATGTTCACAATTGCATTGTGTGGTTCCTCCAGGAATTTGACAAGTGTGCATTACCATTCCCTTTATCAAGGGAGCATGTCCTAACACAATCTGACACTGTCCAATTAGTTCTGACAGAGTCTATATACCCTACCAACATACCCTATGGACTAGGGTATTTTTTTCCAGCAGGAATACCAGAGGAGTGCCACAAGCAATGATGTTCCAGCTCTTTATAGGGAAAGGAATACAAGCATTTACTACAGGCATGTCAGGAGAAGTAACAGATCCTCTTCAAGGACCAATCTCTGAGTGTCCGTAATACAGAACGTAGAAAAATAGCCTTAAATTATTACAATGAATTTGACAGTCCTCAATTTACCTGCGGTAGGTTATGCAGAAGATCATGATAATGGGGTTGTGTAGATAAGAGATTGCGTTTGGCACATAATAGAAAAATTGTATTTCAGAACATGAAAAATATCTTGAGCTCAGAACTCAACTTCTGAGCACAATGCTATTTCTTACTTGGCACTAAATGTATTTAAATTGGTTGGTATGAAGCAGCACAAAGCCATTCATAGAGTAGGTCCCATTTCTTCCTTACACTTTTGTATTCAGGCCACCATGACAGCTCAGAAGACATTTATCTATGCCACTGGGTGGACTTATCCAGCTTCTCAAATCAATACAGACAAAAAAAATATTAAAAAATAAAAATAAAATCTCTCTTCAATCCCCTGCTCGTACAGCACAGGTGTTCCGGCAGTCACCCCAGTCTCGGTTTACAAGCGTCTACAATGTGACCGTTGCAGCCAATCAGTGGTCCTATGCCTTACTTCTGGCATTAACACTAACCGCCATGAGTAGTACAAGTGTCCGATAAAGCCACTGACTGGTTGCAACTGTTACAAAAACAAAACAGGGGGGGTGTTAGGGTGCTGGATAACTGGCTTTAGCTGTTATAATTTTTCTTTCTGAAAATGGATAGCACCTTTAGGCCAGACAAACACAAGCGAGTTCAGTGCGACAAACTCGCAGTGTGTGTTAGTGAGCTCCTGTTCTGAGAGGATGGCACAGCATTATACTGGTTTATAATGCTGTGTAACCCTTAGGAGTCCTGGAATCTATTGTATTACACTGACAGCATTATGTCAGTGTAGTTCAGTAGATTTCAGGGTCACACAGCATTATAAACCATTAAAATGGAGTGCAATCCTGTCAGAGGAGTGGAGGTCAGAAAGGTACGTTACACTGACACACGCATCGAGTTTATTGCATTGAACTCGCTCGTGTGTGTCTGGCCTTAAGATGGCCATATACATTACATTAAATGTCAGCTAAACACCCTAGTTTCAGCTGGACCGGCCACCTATTCTGTATTAGACATTTGACTGATATACGTTCAGCAGACCTCATTGGACAAAAGTGCATCAGGCATGTTGAATTTAACATGGCCAATCTTTTTGTTCTAAGGGAAGATAAGAGTTGTCTGACAGTGGCTTACTCTACTCTCCCCATTAAGAACGAATATAAGTTCTGCCGAGTCGAGCATGCATGTGGTTAGACCGACAGCTACTAAAGGTGTATGGCCAGTTTCAGTTGTATTTATAGCAATGAAGAAAAAGACACTGAAAGATTTGCAGTCACTAACGGAGATACCAAGGAAACGCTCTCCATGGACCAACACACAAGATCATGGCAGCAGTTGCTTCTTCCAGGGTATTATTGTTTATTTGCAGCCAATAAATGAGAACACTTTGCTTTAGTAGAAAGTACTTATACTCCATCAATGCAGACGTTTTATGCAGATGCAAAAAAAGGATTTTGTTTTGAAAAACACCAAAAGGTTCTTTTATACTAGGCATTGGTGCAGGCCCCAGTATCAAACCCCCACTGATCAGACAATGATGTCGTATTTAAATCGATCTGCCGCCAAAGTTTATGGTGTCAAAACATGTTGATGAAGTTATCATGACAATAAGACGCAGCAGTAAGCTCCTAAGCTCCCTCTAGTGGTGCCTGCAGGCAACTTGAATTGTATAATTTATCTGTATGAGTACAAATGAATCAGGAGCTCTAGAAAATAAACTTTCAAAATGCTATAAAGACATACTGAACAAAAAATTAATCAGAGCAGAATTTTAAATCTATCTGGATTAAACAAAATGGTATTCAAGAATGGACATTCACTTTAAGCGTCATTTACACAACTGTATCAAAGGTCCATTTTTCCCTACATGTTTTAGCTTAAAACAGGACTGGATGCAGAAAATAGGGGGAAGGAAAACCTTCTGAGACCAAACAATGGTGTCAATGAATCCTCCTGCAAATATAGGCCTGCCACAAGGTTTTTGTATAGATTTGTTTTGTATAGATTGATGAATACTAGAAGAAGAAATCCTTTACTGGTTCTAATATTATATATAATGAAACCTTAACATGACTTTCTCTTCAGAAACCAATGAGTTTCAGGAGGGATCAAGTTTTCATACTGTCACAAAGATGCTACTCCTCTGTTATATTCATATAAAATATATTTCCATAACCCTTTTCACATTATAAGAATATTCCAAGGTTATATCATCCTGATAAGACACTAAGAAAGCAGACATGCAACAATGAGGCCTCCATGGCAAAACATGGAATGGCCAAAAATCCACAAGGACATGGAAAGCTTATAGATATTCTGATTTCCACTCAGTCTTCATCTTCTCTCATTGTTTTCCTTTCCCCTTGCTCACTCTTGACTTCTCTCTCCCCCACCCATCATCGGAGGTGGGCTCCTTGACTGCTAGGTCTCCCAGCAGATTCTATGCCTGCAAGCCTGTCAGTTACTGCCACTTATGGAATGAATTAATATCAAGTCTTAATCCATTACAGAACAAAGTTCAGAGGTTTGCATGAAGACATCTCCTCTACTAAACATGTCAACATCACAATGTGGTTACAATGGATTCTCAGCCAATAACATACAGTAGACAATGCAGACAGACCTAGCTATGACTTACTTGTGACAGCTATGTTGATTTCTCCTGTCCTTGGAGTGATCTCTCCCTCATGTGGGAGCTGTGATATCGCAGAAGAGCGTAGAGATTCCAGAATCAGCGATCCCTCATCCACTGTGTCGCTTGGTGCAGTTCCTCGTGAAGTTGGTTGACTCCTGGTGAGTCGCTCTACATCAAATGCTACATTATTGCTGCATGGCACATTAGTCTGGAAAAGAAAAAAAATATACAAATTTATCTTTTTTCGGACTAGCTCAACATCAGAGAGATGTAAAAAGGACAAATAACCAGAACAAATGAAAATCAAGAACCAATATGACAAAAGAAGAGAGGACCCCGTCTGGTAATATCAAACCAAATTTATATTTCTAACAGGTATAGCTCTATGCTTGACATTCTCACCAATATTTTAATTAAAAAAGGGTATTTCTCTACAAATGCCCTTTTAAATTCAAATTAGCACATATGCTGCAGTCTGTACAATCCTGACGGCTGGCAAATATGCAAATATACATAGCAAGGTGGGCTAAAAACATATGTAATACACAGACAGCCACCCTACTGGCATCATCATGGGTAAGAGACTTATGGTATAATGGGGCAGCAGGTCTTCACAGCATCTTACTTTATGGCCTTCCACTCATCAATCAGAACTTGGGCATACCAAACATCCATTCTTTCCTTCAGAAGTTTCTAGTATATTCTTTGAATGTACTTTGCTCATATGTAAAGTGTTTTGCTGCAGTTCTTCTGCAGACATTCAAGTCCATAGAAGGAGAACGTTATCATTTACCAGACATTTTTCAAATAAGGTTGACTTTGCCAGGTTAATAAAACCAGTGGTTCAATGTACTGGAAATGAAGAGAAAGGACCCCGGCACAAGAATACACAGCAGATGCGGCGGGTTGAGCCATGTAATTAGGCCTAGACTACTCATTCTATCTTCTTCTCATCTCTCAGGATGTGCCCTGTGTGGTGCTCAGGTATTTATATATTCCTGCTGCCTTCCCTGGCTTTGATGTGTGAGAGATAGATTAAGCACTCTTATCCTCTGCAAAGCTCATCCAAGATGCTCCTGAAATAGAAGACTGGTCTTATAGGGAGACAACTGCCAGGGCCTGGTGCAGCCCTCACAACAAGAAACAAAGGGATAGATCACTACTTTTTTTGCTTTGTGTGTAGCGTGATAATATACCAGTAATGTAAGATGCAGTCCTATGTAAAATTGCCTTGTTACATCACCATATGCGCCACCTAAGCACTACTAGTTATTAAACAACCTATCATACATCCATAGTTTGCATATAAATAAGTGAGGAGGTGGAGACACTGTGGAAGAAAGCAATTCTGGGAGATTTCAGCTCTGAAGCCTTTACAATTAAGAATATAGCTTGTGGCTATACTAATTGAATTATGTAACACTATACATAATGCAATGTATTTACAAAGATACTCATTTTTTATGTAGCCCAAATCTTTTTCTAATATAGGTAATGTATAGTTGCAGGGGGGAGGGGCAGTATTTCTTTACAAACAGTCCGCCATGATTATGATACATGCCCAATCTAAGATGTTTTTTTGCTGTGACACGGCATTCTTTCACAACTTATACGTGGCCACTGTATGTGTGTTGTACAATGGTGACAATTTGATAATATACAGCTCTTTACTATAGCATATAGAGCTTCATATGCTCTAATGGCTGTTTTTGTGAAACTCATCCTTTCATGGGGAACATGTCACTGGAATAATGACCCATTGCTTAAATCACTTCTTTTTTTTTCTTTAAGAATTTGTGATTTTTTTCTTTTTAGAAACTTTTCCATGTCCCTATCTATATTTAAAAACGAATTCTAAAATCACCCTGGCCACTAGACATAAAATATGTCAAGATTTCCTGTTCTTTGACAGCAGTCACATGGGCCAAAGATACAATGGACAGCAGGGGACCCCAATGAATTCTATGGGAGAGTTTTCTAGGCATGCTCTGTGTGTTCAGGAGGGAGAAGGTAAGCTGTGATATTACCGGTACCTATTGTGAGAGGTGTTATCTGTCATTGTAATTCTGCCTGTGATGATAATGCCATGGCTACTGAAAAATAAACCCAAACAGAACACAGGAAGTCTCAAAATATTATTATGACTATTGGTCAGTGTGAAAACTGCACAATTTTAGATTTAATATTTTTTTTAAGGGAACCCATCATGTTGAACATGGTGTCTGAGCTAAAGGCAGATTATAGATTCATGAAAAAAGATTCAGTAAAACTTGTATTTCAGTCATCTAAATCCCAGCTCATTCTGGGCTTTGAAATCCAGGAGGCGGTCCTATCACTGATTGACTGTCTTCCCTCTATGACTGTGTATACACACATAGATGTCAGTCACTGATAGGACCGCCTCCTTGACTTTAAAGCCCAAATGAGCAGGAATTTAAATGTATAAAATACAAGTTATACTAAATCCTTTCCCATAAAACTATATATCACTCTGCTCCGCTCCTCCTGCTCTATAACATGCTGCCTGAAGTTTACAGTGAATTTTCTTGGTGACAGGTTCCTTTTAAATATAGATAGCGACATTGATAATTCAAACAAAAATCACCAAAAATTTAAACAATAGGTCAATTTCTGATGACACGTTCCCTTTAACCGCTTAAGGTGTACAGGTACGCCCTGATGTCAGAGTCCTTAAAGACACAGGGTGTACAGGTACGCCCTGTGTATTTCCGATCACCGCCGCAGGCACTCTGCGACAATGCCGAGGGGTAGGGGTGCACCGAAATGAAAATTCTGGTCCGAAACCGAAAATTCAGTATGCCCTTGACCGAAAACCGAAACCGAAACTGCCTTTTTGCCCAAATACTTTTAACCCCTTAAGGACATAGGACGTACCGGTACGCCCTATTTCCCGAGTCCTTAAGGACCAAGGACGTACCGGTACGTCCTAACTTTTAAATCGGGATTCCGGCGCCCGAGGGGTTAAACGGAACGGGATTTCGGCTGAAATCCTTCAGCCGGCATCCTGTGACAACGCCAGGGGGGGTGATGTGACCCCCCCGTGTCGGCGATCGCAGCAAACCGCAGGTCAATTCAGACCTGCGGTTTGCTGCGCTTTTTGCAGTTTCTGATGCCCGCGGTCCCTGACCGCGGGGATCAGAAACTTTTGAGTGCCTATAATCTATATTTTTCACCCCCCCCTGCATGATTTGATGGGGGGGGTGTCGCAGGCGGTGGGGGCGTTGCGGGAGGCAGGCGGTGCGGCAGGCGGGATCGCGATCCCCCGCCCGCCTCCCCATGAATGATCGTTGGCTTCTAGTGGTTATACCAGGGTGCCAGCACATTGCTGGCACCCTGGTATAAACGGCTGACATCTGTGCAGATGTCAGCCGTTTAACCCTTTCCATACCGCGGTCCGTACGGACCGCTGTATGGAAAAAGTTATCTGTCATCGGTCAGGGAGCTCCCTCCCTCTCCATCGGGGGGCTGCTGTGCCTTTGCAGCCCCCCGATGGAGAGGGAGAGAGCCCCCAGAGAGCCCCCCTTAGCCCCGTGCTTACCCTTCTCCGTCTGCGAAGTTCTGAGCAGACGGGGAGGGTTCCCATGGCAACAGGACGCCTGCTCAGGCGTCCTGCTGTCCATGGTGCTGAACAGATCTATGCTGAAAGCATAGATCTGTTCAGTGTAAGTAAAATACAGTACAGAACAATATATATTGTACTGTACTGTATTATACAGACATCAGACCCACTGGATCTTCAAGAACCAAGCGGGTCTGGGTCCAAAAAATGTAAAAAAAAAGTGAAAAAAGTTAAGATAAAAAAAACACATTTATCACTGAATAAAAATTAAAAAAATAAAATAAACTACACATATTAGGTATCACCGCGTCCGTAACGACCTGATCTATAAAATGGTCATGTTACTTTCCCCGCACGGTGAACGCCATAAAAATAGAAAAATAAAAACTATGAGAAAATTGAAATTTTGCCCACCTTACTTCCCAAAAAAGGTAATAAAAGTGATCAAAAAAGTCGCATGTATGCCAAAATAGTACCAATCAAACCGTCATCTCATCCCGCAAAAAATGAGACCCTACTCAAGATAATCGCCCAAAAGCTGAAAAAACTATGGCTCTTAGACTATGGAAACACTAAAACATGATTTTTTTTTGTTTCAAAAATGAAATCATTGTGTAAAACTTACATAAATAAAAAAAAAGTATACATATTAGGTATCGCCGCGTCCGTATCGACCGGCTCTATAAAAATATCACATGACCTAACCCCTCAGATGACCACCGTAAAAAAATAAAAATAAAAACAGTGTAAAAAAAGCCATTTTTTGCCATCTTACGTCACAAAAAGTGTAATAGCAAGCGATCAAAAAGTCATATGCACCCCAAAATAGTGCCAATCAAACCGTCATCTCATCCCGCAAAAAATGAGACCCTACTCAAGATAATCACCCAAAAACTGAAAAAACTATGGCTCTTAGACTATGGAGACACTAAAACATTTTTTTGGTTTTAAAAATTAAGTTATTGTATAAAACTTACATAAATAAAAAAAAATGTATACATATTAGGTATCGCCGCGTCCGTGACAACCTGCTCTATAAAATTACCCCATGATCTAACCTGTCAGATGAATGTTGTAAATAACAAAAAAAAAAAACGTGCCAAAAAAGCTATTTCTTGTTACCTTGCTGCACAAAAAGTGTAATATAGAGCAACCAAAAATCATATGTACCCTAAACTAGTACCAACAAAACTGCCACCCTATCCCGTAGTTTCTAAAATGGAGTCACTTTTTTGGAGTTTCCACTCTAGGGGTGCATCAGGGGGGCTTCAAATGGGACATGGTGTCAAAAAAACCAGTCCAGCAAAATCTGCCTTCCAAAAACCGTATGGCATTCCTTTCCTTCTGCGCCCTGCCGTGTGCCCGTACAGCGGTTTACGACCACATATGGGGTGTTTCTGTAAACTACAGAATCAGGGCCATAAATAATGAGTTTTGTTTGGCTGTTTACCCTTGCTTTGTAACTGGAAAAAAAATATTAAAATGGAAAATCTGCCAAAAATTTGAAATTTTGAAATTGTGTCTCTATTTTCCATTAAATCTTGTGCAACACCTAAAGGGTTAACAACGTTTGTAAAATCAGTTTTGAATACCTTGAGGGGTGTAGTTTCTTAGATGGGGTCACTTTTATGGAGTTTCTACTCTAGGGGTGCATCAGGGGGGCTTCAAATGGGACATGGTGTCAAAAAAACAGTCCAGCAAAATCAGCCTTCCAAAAACCAAACGGCGCACCTTTCACTCTACGCCCTACTGTGTGCCCGTACAGTAGTTTACGGCCACATATGGGGTGTTTCTGTAAACAGCAGAGTCAGGGCAATAAAGATACAGTCTTGTTTGGCTGTTAACCCTTGCTTTGTTAGTGGAAAAAATGGGTTAAAATTGAAAATTAGGCAAAAAAATTAAATTCTCAAATTTCATCCCCATTTGCCAATAACTCTTGTGCAACACCTAAAGGGTTAACAACGTATGTAAAATCAGTTTTGAATACCTTGAGGGGTGTAGTTTCTTAGATGGGGTCACTTTTAGGGAGTTTCTCCTCTAGGGGTGCATCAGGGGGCTTCAAATGGGACATGGTGTCAAAAAACCAGTCCATAAAAATCAGCCTTCCAAAAACCATACCGCGCACCTTTCCCTCTACGCCCCGCTGTGTGGCCGTACAGTAGTTTACGGCCACATATTGGGTGTTTCTGTAAACGGCACAGTCAGGGCAATAAAGATACAATCTTGTTTGGCTGTTAACCCTTGCTTTGTTAGTGGAAAAAATGGGTTAAAATGAAAAATTAGACAAAAAAATTAAATTCTCAAATTTCCTCCCCATTTGCCAATAACTCTTGTGCAACACCTAAAGGGTTAATAATGTATGCAAAATCAGTTTTGAATACCTTGAGGGGTGTAGTTTCTTAGATGGGGTCATTTTTGGGTGGTTTCTATTATGTAAGCCTCGCAAATCGACTTCAGACCTGAACTGGTCCCTACAAATTTAGTTTTTGTAAATTTCTGAAAAATTTCAAGTTTTGCTTCTAAACTTCTAAGCCTTATAACATCCCCAAAAAATAAAATATCATTCCCAAAACAATTCACACATGAAGTAGACATATGGGGAATGTAAAGTCATCACAATTTTTTGGGGTATTACTATGTATTACAGAAGTAGAGAAACTGAAACTTTGAAATTTGCAAATTTTTCCAAATTTTTGGTAAATTAGGTATTTTTTTGTGCAAAAAAAAATAATTTTTTTGACTTCATTTTACCAGTGTCATGAAGTACAATATGTGACGAAAAAACAATCTCAGAATGGCCTGGATAAGTCAAAGCGTTTTAAAGTTATGAGCACTTAAAGTGACACTGGTCAGATTTCCAAAAAATGGCCTGGTCCTTAAGGTGAAAATGAGCCCGGTCCTTAACCACTTCCCATCTGGGCCCTTTGCCCCCTTCCTGACCAGGCCAAATTTAGCAAAACGGACATATCTCACTTTATGTGGTAATAACTTTGGAACGCCTTTTTTTATTCAAGTCATTCAGAGATTGTTTTCTCGTGACACATTGTACTTCATGATAGTCATAAATTTGAGTCAAAATATTTCACCTTTATTTATGAAAAAATCCCAAATTTACCCAAAAATTTAAAAAAATCGCAATTTTCTAAATTTCAATTTCTCTGCTTTTAAAACAGAAAGTGATACCTCATAAAATATTTATTATTTAACATTCCCCATATGTCTACTTTATGTTGGCATCATTTTGGAAATGTCATTTTATTTTTTTAGGACGTTAGAAGGCTTAGAAGTTTAGAAGCAATTCTTCAAATTTTTAAGAAAATTGCCAAAACCCACTTTATAAGGACCAGTTCAGGTCTGAAGTCACTTTGTGGGGCCTACATAGTGGATACCCCCATAAATGACCCCATTGTAGAAACTACACCCCTCAAGGTATTCAAAACCGATTTTACAAACTTTGTTAACCCTTTAGGCGTTCCACAAGAATTAAAGGAAAATGGAGATCAAATTTTTAAATTTCACTTTTTTGGCAGATTTTCCATTTTAATCAATTTTTTTCTCTAACACATCGATGGTTAACAGCCAAACAAAACTCAATATTTATTACCCAGATTCTGCAGTTTACAGAAACACCCCACATGTGGTCGTAAACTGCTGTATGGGCACACGGCAGGGCGCAGAAGGAAAGGAACTCCACATGGTTTTTAGATGCCATGTCCCATTTGAAGCCCCCTGATGCACCCTTACAGTAGAAACTCCCAAGAAGTGACCCCATTTTGGAAACTAGGGGATAAGGTGCCAGTTTTATTAGTACTATTTTTGGGTACATATGATTTTTTGATCATTCAATATAACACTTTATGGGGCAAGGTGACCAAAAAATTGGTTGTTTTAGCACAGTTTCTATTTATTTATTTTTACAGCGTTCACCTGAGGGGTTCAGTCAAGTGACATTTTTATAGAGCAGATTGTTACGGACGTGGCGATACCTAATATGTATACTTTTTCTCATTTATTAAAGTTTTACACAATAATAGCATTTTTGAAACCAAAAAATTATGTTTTAATGTGTCCATGTTCTGAGAGCTATAGTTTTTTTATTTTTTGAGAGATTTTCTTATGTAGGGGCTCATTTTTTGCGGGATGAGGTGACGATTTTATTGGTACCATTTTGTGGGACATACGCGTTTTTGATCACTTGGTGTTGCACCTTTTGTGATGCAAGGTGACAAAAATTGCTTGTTTTGACACAGTTTTTTTTATTTATTTTTTACGGTGTTCATCCGAGGGGTTAGGTCATGTGATATTTTTATAGAGCTGGTTTTTACGGACGCGGCAATACTAAATATGTCTATTTTACTTTATTTTTACTTTACATGTGAAACTTTATTTTATTTTATTTTTTCAACCCTTTATTTTTTTTTTACACTTTTCGTCCCCCATAAGGTCATACAAGACCTCTGGGGGACATTTGCTTCACTTTTTCTTTTTTTTTTTCACAGTTGATTTCTCCTGTAACTGGGGCTGAGATAGTAGCCCCAGTTACAGGACAAATGCACCCCTATAGAGGCTGTACAGCAGCAATCCTGCGCTGTACAGCCTCACAGCAGGGCTGATCGAGGTCTCTGAGAGACCTCACACAGCCCCTGCACTCTCCGGTCCCGGCGGTCACATGACCGCCGGGCCGGAACAGGAAGCGCACAGCGCTTCCTGCTCTGCAGACACAGCGCTCGGTGAGCGCTGTGTCTGCAGCGATCGTGAAGGCAGGGACACCTGGGCACTGTCCCTGCCTTGTCTTAGGGTTGCCCTGCTGTCACTGACAGCGGGCAACCCGATCAGCAGCTGCACGATTAGCGTGCAGCTGCTATTTCTGACAGGACGTTTTAAAACGTGCTGTCAGAAATAGACGTCCACATAGGACGTTTATATCCTATGGGCGGACGTGAGGCGGTTAAGGGGTTAAAATACTTTTTTTTTAATGATTTTATTAATAATTCTTTTTCATGAATGAAATTCATCTGTGGGTGGCGCTGTTATGGAGAGGGGGATCTGTGGGTGGCGCTGTTATGGAGAGGGGGATCTGTGGGTGGCGCTGTTATGGAGAGGGGGATCTGTGGGTGGCGCTGTTATGGAGAGGGGGATCTGTGGGTGGCGCTGTTATGGAGAGGGGGATCTGTGGGTGGCGCTGTTATGGAGAGGGGGATCTGTGGGTGGCGCTGTTATGGAGAGGGGGATCTGTGGGTGGCGCTGTTATGGAGAGGGGGATCTGTGGGTGGCGCTGTTATGGAGAGGGGGATCTGTGGGTGGCGCTGTTATGGAGAGGGGGATCTGTGGGTGGCGCTGTTATGGAGAGGGGGATCTGTGGGTGGCGCTGTTATGGAGAGGGGGATCTGTGGGTGGCGCTGTTATGGAGAGGGGGATCTGTGGGTGGCGCTGTTATGGAGAGGGGGATCTGTGGGTGGCGCTGTTATGGAGAGGGGGATCTGTGGGTGGCGCTGTTATGGAGAGGGGGATCTGTGGGTGGCGCTGTTATGGAGAGGGGGATCTGTGGGTGGCGCTGTTATGGAGAGGGGGATCTGTGGGTGGCGCTGTTATGGAGAGGGGGATCTGTGGGTGGCGCTGTTATGGAGAGGGGGATCTGTGGGTGGCTCTGTTATGGAGAGGGGGATCTGTGGGTGGCGCTGTTATGGAGAGGGGGATCTGTGGGTGGCGCTGTTATGGAGAGGGGGATCTGTGGGTGGCGCTGTTATGGAGAGGGGGATCTGTAGGTGGCGCTGTTATGGAGAGGGGGATCTGTGGGTGGCGCTGTTATGGAGAGGGGGATCTGTAGGTGGCGCTGTTATGGAGAGGGGGATCTGTGGGTGGCGCTGTTATGGAGAGGGGGATCTGTGCACTGTTATGGAAAGGGGATATGTGCACTGTTATGGGCATAACAGTGCACAGATCCCTTTCCCCATAACAGTGCACAGATCCCTTTCCCCATAACAGTGCACAGATCCCTTTCCCCATAACAGTGCACAGATCCCCCCTCCCCATAGCAGTACCATAGACCGATCCCCCTACCCATAACAGCCCCGGCCCTGCTGCTCACAGCATCACTCACTGCATCTTTATTTTACCTTACAATCGTGACGCTCCAGTAACAACTCTGCAGGCAGAGCGGAGGGCGGCGTAACGTCACTTACTCACGTGACGCACCTGCTCCGCCCACTTTATGAATGAAGGAGGTGGAGCAGGCGCGTCACGTGAGTAAGTGACGTTACGCCGGCCTCCGCTCTGCCTGCAGAGTTGTTAGTTACTGGAGCGTCACGATTGTAAGGTAAAATAAAGATGCAGTGACAAAGTAAACCGCCCGCCCGCAGATGGTGGGTGACAAATCCCACACCCCATATTTTCGGCCGATATGTAACAATATCGGCCGAAGTGGATTAGGTGCATTTTCGGCCGATATTTTCGGCTGCCGGAATTTCGATGCACCCCTACCGAGGGGGGTCCTGTGACCCCCTTGTATCGGCAATCGCAGCAAACTGCAGGTCAATTCAGACCTGCGGTTTGCTGCGTTTCCAGGGCATTCGGGTCTCCGGTGACCCGATAACCCGAAATAGGATCGTGATTAGTGGTGTGATAATACACCACCAATTACCATCCTTAGATCCTGAGAGGAGGTGGTGACATCACCTCTCAGGATCGCATCCTATTGGCTGGACGGGCAGCTCTGCTCTCCCCCTCCACACTGGTTCCGTGGAGCCAGGAGAGAGGAGCCTGTCCGTCCACCTCTGAGCCCAGCACCCCCACGTGAGCCACCATAGTGCCATCTGGCACTTAAAAGTTCGCAGGGAAAGGATAGATTAGGCAGGGAGACTGAGGGATAGTTTTAGGGAAAAAAGTTTTTTTTGGACTGTGTCTGGGGTCCACAGCACACTGCGACCCTAGACCCCCAGGGGTGCTGCAACTTGCCCCCCTGCCCTCACATTTATTTTTTTGTGTGCGTACGCTGACTGTGGCGCCACTCTTAGCGCATCGCCCACCCCACCGCTGATCAGCGAGTTTGAATGTTTGTTTGTTTTTCAAATTTTTGGGGCTTTTATTTTTTTTAATTTTGTTTAAAAAAGGGAACATGAACACCCATTCCCCCACACACACGCCCACTAAATAAAGTTTTACACACACTCCCCTATGGCCCGCCAGACTTTCTCGGCCGAGGAGGCATGCGCCCTGCTTGTCTCCGACTCCGAGAGCCCCAGTGAGGACGAGGATGACCGCACTTTCCTCTTGTCATCCGCGTCCTCCTCATCATCTAGTGATGAGCCCTTAAGGTGGCGGAGACGCCGCCAGGGGACCCCGTGACCCACACTAGTATGAGCAGCCCTGGGGCTCGTACTAGTTTTCCAGCCCACCAGATAAGTCCACCTGAGCCCCCTACCGGTGAACTTGTCTGGTGTACCCCAGAGGATTTTGAGCCAGTGATTCATGACTTTGTTGGCCAACCAGGAATCCAGATTCGCACAGTGGGCTTCACTGAATATGACTTTTTTTTTTTTTTTAGTGACCACTTTGTTAATCTGACGGTGGAGCAAACGTACTTGTTCGCCCAACAGTTCATTGCTCAACACCCGGGCTCCTTTTTGGCTAGGTCTGGTGGCTGGACTCCGGTCAGTGCAGCCGAGATGAGGACGTTTTGGGGCCTCGTGCTGCACATGGGCCTAGTCAAAAAACCCAGTGTCAGGCAGTAGTGGAGTGGGGACGTCCTCTACCAGACCCCACTCTACTGTATGGCCATGACACTTTCCCGTTTTGAGGCCATTCAGGAATGGCTGCATTATGCAGATAATGCAGCATGTCCCCCCCGAGCTGATCCTGCCTATGACCGCCTGTACAAAATCAGGTCGGTCATCGATCACTTCAGGGCCAAATTTTTGGAGGCCTATGTACCTGTAAGGGAGATCGCTGTTGACGAGTCTCTCATTGCTTTCAAAGGGAGACTCATTTTCCGTCAGTATGTTCCCTCTAAGCCGGCGAGGTATGGCGTGAAGCTGTACAAACTTTGTGAGAGTACCTAATGGTACACTTACAAGTTTCGTGTGTACGAGGGGCGAGATTCCCATATTGAACCCCCAGAATGTCCCCCCACTCTGGGTGTTAGCAGGAAACTTGTGTGGGACCTTATGCGCCCACTGCTAGATAAGGGTTACCACCTGTACGTGGATAATTGTTATACTAGTATCCCCTTGTTCCAGTCCCTTGCCGCCAGATCCACGTCCGCTTGTGGGACCGTGCGTAAAAATCAACGCAACCTCCCTACCCACCCCCTCCAGGTACCTATCCCCAGGGGTAAGACCCGTGCCCTTACCAGTGGAAACCTGTTGTTGGTCAAATATAAGGACAAGAGTCCTTGTACTGTTCACAATTCACGGTAACTGTATCACCCCTGTCCCTGTGGGAGGTACCGCGGCAACGGTCCTCAAGCCCGATTGTATCGTCGACTACAATCAGTATATGGGAGGAGTTGAGCTCTCTGATCAAGTCCTCAAGCCATATAACGCCATGCGCAAAACCCGGGCATGGTACAAAAAAGTTGCGGTCTACTTGGTACAGGTTGCCTTGTACAACTCTTTTGTGCTGTCCCGGAGCGCTGCCAACACAGGGAAATTCCTGCAGTTCAATGAGGCAGTCCTCAAGGCCCTGATCTTTTCTGACCGGGAAAGAGCAGGTCGGAGTACCTCGGAGGCGCCCGGATCGTCCCTGGCCAACATTTTCCAGGTGTGGTCCCCCATACTGGAAAGTGACGGTCCCAAAAAAAGTGCAGAGTATGTCACAGGAGGGGGGATATGGAAGGACACCACCACTCAGTGTGACACGTGCCCCGATCATCCGGGCCTCTGCATTGACAGTTGCTTCAGGGAGTACCAGACTTCCATGGAGTACTAAATTTATAATCCCATTCCCCAATTTTAATTCTATTTGGCCACAGACAATCGCCCAAAAAAAAAATATATATGGCTCTCACACTAAGGCCTCATGCACACGACCGTAGTGTGCATCCGTGGCCGTTGTGCCGTTTTCCGTTTTTTTTTCACGGACCCATTGACTTTCAATGGGTCCGTGGAAAAATCGGAAAATGCACCGTTTTGCAGCCGAGACCGTGATCCGTGTATCCTGTCCGTCAAAAAAATATGACCTGTCCTATTTTTTTGACGGACAACGGTTCACGGACCCATTCAAGTCAATGGGTCCGTGAAAGAACACGGATGCACACAAGATTGGCATCCGTGTCCGTGATCGTAGGTTAGTTTTTATACAGACGGATCCGAAGATCCGTCTGCATAAAAGCTTTTTCATAGCTGAGTTTTCACTTCGTGAAAACTTAGAACCGACAGTATATTTGCACACAGAGGCGTTCCCATGGTGATGGGGACGCTTCAGGTTAGAATATACTAAAAGAACTGTGTACATGACTGCCCCCTGCTGCCTGGCAGGTGCTGCCAGGCAGCAGGGGGCAGTCCCCCCCCCCCTGTAGTTAACACATTGGTGGCTAGTGCGGCCCCCCCCCCCTCCCTCCCCTGTAGTTAACTCATTGGTGGCCAGTGTGGCCGGCCCCCCTCCCTCCCTTGTAGTTAACTCGTTGGTGGCCAGTGGGCCTTCTCCCCTCCCTCCCCCCTCCTAATTAAAATCTCCCCCCTATCATTGGTGGCAGCGGAGTGTACCGATCGGAGTCCCAGTTTAATCGCTGGGGCACCGATCGGTAACCATGGCAACCAGGACGCTACTGCAGTCCCGGTTGCCATGGTTACTTAGCAATTTGTAGACCCATTATACTTACCTGCGAGCTGCGATGTCTGCGTCCGGCCGGGAGCTCCTCCTACTGGTAAGTGACAGGTCATTCTAACATAGACGGTATATTCTAACATAGAGGCGTTCCCATGGTGATGGGGACGTTTCAAGTTAAAATATACCATCGGATTGGAGAAAACTCCGATCCTATGGTATATTAACTCCTGACTTTACATTGAAAGTCAATGGGGGACGGATCCGTTTGAAATTGCACCATATTGTGTCAACGTCAAACGGATCCGTCCCCATTGACTTGCATTGTAATTCAGGACGGATCCGTTTGGCTCCGCACGGCCAGGCGGACACCAAAACGACTTTTTTTTCATGTCCGTGGATCCTCCAAACATCAAGGAAGACCCACGGACGAAAAAACGGTCACTGACCACGGAAAAACGGAACCCGTCTTTGCGGACCGCAAAAAAATACGGTCGTGTGCATGAGGCCTAAAACAATTTTTACTAAATTATTTAATATTATATTATTTAATATTATATTATAGTGTAAAACCTAAATAAATGTAAAAAAGTAGACATATTAGGCATTGCCGCGTCCGTAAGAATCTGCTCTATAAAAATAACACATGACCTAACCCCTGAGATGAACACAGTAAAAAAAAAAAAATATGTAAAAAAAAAAGCAATTTTTTTGCTCACCTTACTTAACAAAAAGTGTAATAGCAAGTGATCAAAAAGTCATATGCACCCCAAAATAGTGCCAATAAAACCGTACTCTTATCCCGCAAAAAATTAGCCCCTACCAAAGAAAATCGGCTAAAAACTAAAAAAAAATTGACTCTCAGACTATGGAGATACAAAAAAGGATATTTTTGTGTAAAACTGAAATAAATTAAAAAAAAGTAGACATATTAGGTATCGCCGCGTCTGTAAGAATCTGCTCTATAAAACGGTGACAAAACAGCTACTTTTTGCCAAATTTTCCATTTTAATAAATTTTTTCCGTTAACAAAGCAAGGGTTAACAGTCAAACAAAACTCTATATTTATTGCCCCGATTCTGTATTTTACAGAAACACCCCATATGTGGTCGTAAAATGCTGTATGGCCAAACGGCAGGGCTCACAAGGAAAGGAACGCCATACAGTTTTTGGAAGGCAGATTTTGCTGGACTGTTTTTTTTGACACCATGTCCCATTTGAAGCTCCGCTGATGCACCCCTAGAGTAGAAACTCCATAAAAGTGACCCCATCTAAGAAACTACACCCCTCAAGGTATTTAAAACTGATTTTACAAACTTTATTAACCCTTTAGGTGTTCCACAAGAGTTATTGGCAAATGGAGATGAAATTTCAGAATTTACATTTTTTGTAACCTTGCCTCACAAAAATGTAATATAGAGCAACCAAAAATCCTATGTACCCTAGAAATAGTCCCAACAAAACTGCCACCTTATCCCGTAGTTTCCAAAATGAGGTCACTTTTTTGGAGTTTCTACTCTAGGGGTGCTTCAGGGGGCCTTCAAATGGGACATTATGTAAATAAACCAGTCCATCAAAATCTGCCTTTCAAAAACCATATGGTGTTCCTTTCCTTCTGCGCCCTGCCGTGTGCCCGTACAGTAAACGACAAAATTAGGGCAATAAATATTAAGTTTTGTTTGGCTGTTAACCCTTGCTTTGTTACTGGAAAAAATTGATTAAAATGAAAATTTGCCCAAAAATTTGAAATTCTGAAAATTTCATCTCCATTTGCCAATAACTCTTGTGGAACACCTAAAGGGTTAACAAAGTTTGTAAAATCAGTTTTGAATACCTTGAGGGGTGTAGTTTCCAAAATCGGGTCACTTTTTTGGAGTTTCTACTCTAGGGGTTCATCAGGGGGGCTTCAAATGGGACATTGTGTAAATAAACCAGTCCAGCAAAATCTGCCTTCCATTACCATATGGTGTTCCTTTCCTTCTGCGCCCTGCCGTGTGCCCGTACAGTAGTTTACGACCACATATGGGGTGTTTCTATAAACTACAGAATCAGGGCAATAAATATTAAGTTTTGTTTGGCTGTTAACCCTTGCTTTGTTACTATAAAAAATTGATTAAAATGAAAATTTGCCCAAAAATTTGAAATTCTGAAATTTCATCTCCATTTGCCAATAACTCTTGTGGAACACCTAAAGGGTTAACAAAGTTTGTAAAATCAGTTTTGCATACATTGAGGGTTGTAGTTTCTAAAATTGGGTTATTTTAGGTGGTTTCTATTATGTAAGCCTCACAAAGTGACTTCAGACCTGAACTGGTCCTTAAAAAGTGGGTTTTGGAAAATTTCTGAAAAATTTCAAGATTTGCTTCTAAACTTCTAAGCCTTGTAACGTCCCCAAAAAATAAAATTGCATTCCCAAAATGATCCAAACATGAAGAAGACATATGGGGAATGTAAATTAATAACTATTTTTGGAGGTATTACTATGTATTATAGTATTATTTTTCAAAATTTTTGGTAAATTTGGTATTTTTTTTATAAATAAATTTTTTTTTTTTTTACTACATTTTACCAGTGTCACGAAGTAAAATATGTGACGAAAAAACAATCTCAGAATGGCCTGGTAAAGTAAAAGCGTTTTAAAGTTATTCACACATAAAGTGACACTGGTCAGATCTGCAAAAAATGGCCTGGTTCTTAAGGTGAAAATGAACCCTGTCCTTAAGGGTTTAAGGACTGTGCTCTGTAGTATTAGCAACAAAGTTTACAAAAAAATGTCAAATATTTCACCTATTTTGTCGGATAGCCATAAAGTACATGCAAACATTTACTACTATGGTTGGCACAAATTTCATGGTAGCAAACATTCTAACATTAGTTTGAATGGGAAGTTATATCTCTTTAACCCTGTTGAAGGGGTTTGCTCATCTCATACATTGAGATACACTGAGGATATGCCAATGCCTGATAGGTCCGGGTCCCAGAGGTGAGACCCACACCTATCTCTAGAACAGCGCCTGCAAAGTGAAGAAGGGCACACTGCGCATGCACGGCCACCCTCCATTCATTTCACCTAATGACATGGAACATTTTCTTAATGTACAGTACAGACCAAAAGTTTGGACACACCTTCTCATTCAAAGAGTTTTCTTTATTTTCATTACTATGAAAATTGTAGATTCACACTGAAGGCATCAAAACTATAAATTAACACATGTGGAATTATATACATAACAAACAAGTGTGAAACAACTGAAAATATGTCATATTCTAGGTTCTTCAAAGTAGCCACCTTTTGCTTTGATTACTGCTTTGCACACTCTTGGCATTCTCTTAATGAGCTTCAAGAGGTAGTCCCCTGAAATGGTTTTCACTTCACATGTGTGCCCTGTCAGGTTTAATAAGTGGGATTTCTTGCCTTATAAATGGGGTTGGGACCATCAGTGGCGTTGAGGAGAAGTCAGGTGGATACACAGCTGATAGTCCTACTGAATAGACTGTTAGAATTTGTATTATGGCAAGAAAAAGCAGCTAAGTAAAGAAAAACGAGTGGCCATCATTACTTTAAGAAATTAAGGTCAGTCAGTCAGCCGAAAAATTGGGAAAACTTTGAAAGTAAGGGCTATTTGACCATGAAGGAGAGTGATGGGGTGCTGCGCCAGATGACCTGGCCTCCACAGTCACCGGACCTGAACCCAATCGAGATGGTTTGGGGTGAGCTGGACCGCAGAGTGAAGGCAAAAGGGCCAACAAGTGCTAAGCATCTCTGGGAACTCCTTCAAGACTGTTGGAAGACCATTTCAGGGGACTACCTCTTGAAGCTCATCAAGAGAATGCCAAGAGTGTGCAAAGCAGTAATCAAAGCAAAAGGTGGCTACTTTGAAGAACCTAGAATATGACATATTTTCAGTTGTTTCACACTTGTTTGTTATGTATATAATTCCACATGTGTTAATTCATAGATTTGATGCCATCATAGTCATGAAAATAAAGAAAACTCTTTGAATGAGAAGGTGTGTCCAAACTTTTGGTCTGTACTGTATGTCGGATATTCCAACAAAAATTACTGTACTTGGTTTAAAAAAAAATTATGGGTTGCCACACTAGACCAGGCATCCTCAAACTGCGGCCCTCTAGCTGTTGCAAAACTACAACTCCAAGCATGCCCGAAGAGCCTACACGTATCAGCTTACAGCAGGGAATTGTAGGAGTTGTAGTTTTACAACAGCTAGAGGGCCGCAGTTTGAGGATGCCTGCACTAGACAAAGAATTGTGGCACCAATCTGTTATATAAAGTAACAGCCATGCCAGTAAAAAGATAACGTGAACAGTTATTATCTCCTATCAATGGGCGGGATATATTACGCAGCAAGTGTACAATCAGTTCTTGAAACTAATCCGTTGAAGTGTAGGAAAAATGGGCAACTGTATGATCTGAGGGACAGGGTCTGGTGTGCGAATACCTACCAATAGTGGCCAAAAAAGGAAAACCAGTGAACGGGCAACAGGGTCATGACCACCCAAGACCCATTGATAATCATGGGGAGTGAAGGCTAGCCCATAGAAGAGCTACTGTAGCACAAATTGATGAAAATGTAGTTAAAGATGACCTCTCACCGCTCCTGACTGTCTTAGTAGTTACTTGCATTCTCTGTGTCATAACAATTCTGGAGGATGCTTTATTATGACTCTGTGTTGTGCCATTTTTCAGCAATTCTTGCTAGAAGTGTAAGGCTAAAGGTACAGATGGGAGTTATTAGTGTGTGTGTGGGGGGGACACTGGTAGCCTGGCTGGATAGTGTCAGATTGTGCCAATACACAACCCAACTAGTAACTCCCATATGTACATTTAGCTATAAACTTCTAGCAAGAATAGCAAAAGGATGGCACAAGACAGAGTAATAAGAATAGTTGCTCCAGAATTGTTTTTAAACAGAGAATGCCAGTGCCTTCTCAGACAGCTGAGGTGTTGGACCTCCACCGATTAGATACTGATGACCTATCCAGAGGAAAACTCTTTTAATGCTGGTTGTGGTAGAAAAGTGCCTAAACACACATGGGGCTGTGTAGTCACAGTGCCAATGATGACCCCTGCCCCCACTTGCAGGACTTAAAGGATCTGCTATTAGCCTTTAGAGGTCTTGTTGAGTCCATGTCTCTATCCTCCGGAAGTCCGTGCACCTAAGCTGAAATCTACACCAGCTTTGAGCTGCCGTATAGTTCAATCTTCATTTACAGAAGAAAACTGGTGTAAAGATAAATGTGCCGGGCCTACTGACACTACCCCCTTCTGAGAAAGTGGAGATGGCAGTGTAGATTTAGTCACATATAAAATATTTTCAGACACAGGTTTTGCAACTTTTTTCCACCAGAAACTGGCATAGGGAGATGATCAATCTCCCCCAATGTATTTTCTTTTTAGATACTTGACATAATTGTGCAGCACAGAAGCACTTACTGTAGCTAGCATGTTATAAAGGTTTCCTACATAGCTATGGAAAGCTATTCAGTGCAGAAGACAGGATCTGCGAGTCTCTGGAGAAGGGAACTGCCTGAGGCAAACAGCGTAAAGCAACATGCCCAAGGTCACCAGGAGAGAGGACAGTAGAATTCATATTGAGGAGCAATGATTCAAGTGTCTTCTGTCTGAGTGGTCAGGTATGGCCGTCTGTTCCTCTACTACTGCTGTATACTGCTGTACTAAGACTGATATGTGAGCAGCCTGCCTAGGACATCTGACATTCAGCTTTCTCATAAACATCCAATGACTTTGTTCAAACCTGCAATGTAAGGCAAGCCAGCGATGGATGCGTCACAGCATAATGTGCGCTTCTGTCCGGCATTTGTGATATAATGGGTGACATAGAGGAAAGAAATGGCTGAATGGACCTTTTTAACACCCGGATAAAAAATGACAATATAATATACATGTACTTTTGTACGTGATCATAGGGGGGAATACTTTGTGCGCTCATTTCATCTGTGGGATTGTCCTCCTTGAAGGGATGTCTAGGAATTTTGTACTTACGGCTTATCCTCAGGAGAAGCCATCAATAACAGATCTGTGTAGCTTCTATGCTAAAAGTCGTCACTGGAACTACACAGCACGAATTCAGTTCAATAGGAGCAGCGCTGCACTTACCAGCTCCATCCACCATACAACAGACGGCGCTGTGTAATCCAGCGCTGACCCTACATGGTACAGGTTGATCTGTGAGGGTGCGGGATGCTGGACCCCTGCCAATCCGATATTGGTCACCTATCCTGAGGACAGGTCATCAGTGTCAAACTCCTGGTCAACCTCTTTAAATCTCAAAACTTGGCTTGGAACTTTCAATTTTCTTTACAAAAATAAAATCAAATAAATAATACTATTATACTGAAATAATAATTTTACAAACAGAACTCAAGTGTATACAAAAAATTTATGGCTGTAAAAATGCTAACAATCTCTGCTCGCTGTCAGTGAATTGGAACAATCCCCAGAGATATACTGCCTGTCCAAAAAAAAAAGTCACCACCTGAATTTAACTAGGCAAATAGTTATGAGCCTCCTATTGGATAATTACTGCATGGGTGATTAGCTTTCAGCTGCCAATAAGTTATTTAACCCCAACTGTGCAGTAAGTTGCTTCTCATTTCTAAAAGAACCATCTCGAAAGACACATCTCGTGGTCGTGGAAAAGATGTTAGTCTGTTTGAGAAGGGTCAAATCATTGGCATGCATCAAGCAGAGAAAACATCTAAGGAGATTGCAGAAACAACTAAAATTGGGTTAAGAACTGTCCAATGCATTATTAAAAACTTGAAGGATAGTGGGGACCCATCGTATTCGTGGAAGAAATGTGGCGGGGAAAAAATCCTGAATGATCGTGTCTGGCGATCACTTAAACGTTTTGTGAAATCAAATCGAAGAAAAACAACAGTAGAACTCAGGGCTATGTTTAATAGTGAAAGTAAGAGCATTTCCTCATGCACAATGCGAAGGGAACTCAAGGGATTGGGACTGAACAGCTGTGTAGCCGTAAGAAAACCACTAATCAGTGAGTCAAACGGAAAAAAAAAGGCTTAGATTTGCTAGGGAGCATAAAGATTGGACTGTGAAGCAATGGAAGAAGGTCATGTGTTCTGATGAGTCCAGATTTACCCTGTTCCAGAGTGATGGGCGCATCAGGGTAAGAAGAGAGGCAGATGAAGTGATGCACCCATCATGCCTAGTGCCTACTGTACAAGCCTGTGGGGGCAGTGCTATGATCTGGGGTTGCTCCAAGAATGAGGTCAGCTGACTACCTGAACATACTGAATGACCAGGTTATTCCATCAATGGATTTTTTCTTCCCTGATGGCACGGGCATATTCCAAGAGGACAATGCCAGGATTCATCGGGCTCAAATTGTGAAAGAGTGGTTCAGGGAGCATGAGACATCATTTTCACACATGGATTGGCACCACAGAGTCCAGACCTTAACCCCATTGAGAATCTTTGGGATGTGCTGGAGAAGGCTTTGCGCAGCAGTCAGACTCTACCATCATCAATGCAAGATCTTAAGCCAGGCTTAAAAATGGTCCCAGCAAGTGGACCGAAACGTCGCACGGGTGAATAAAGGATCCCACTTTTTTTCACCTATTGGAAGTGCTGCGGTGTGTATATAGTACTAAACTAGAAGGATATAAGAGATTTGAAACACGATGATCTGAATGTTCAGATAGCTGCTTAGAAAACGTTTGGCATTGTCACTTCCAATACTGCATAGCAGGCCTACGGGCTTATAGCCATATGCACCAGAGGTGGACTGGCCATAGACCTCACAAGGAAACTTTTATGGTATTGCTGGCCTGCCTACTCGTTGGTCCTGTCTTCTGTCAATTTGGACCTGCCTACAACATGGTGCCAGTTTTAGTTTTTTTCCAGGGCCACTTTAAGTTCCCAGTCTGCCCCTGACAAACACTTTTGGTCCAGCTACCATAGAAGGGAAGATGGTGGATCATATCCAATAACATACTGTATGATGGATTTCTAATGGAGTCTTTAATTATTTTTTAGTTCCATCATCTTGGAGAAAACAACAAGGGAATGGCCAACAAACTTTTATACTCTTTAAAGGAGGTATTAAGTCCTCAATCATAGTACTGTATTATAGCTCCATAGTGCCTCAAAATTGTTCATAATATGGCACCCATAGGAGTCTACAGTACCTCTTTATAACACAGGGTATTTATTTTAATTTTTTATCAATCCATCTGATTCCATAGTATGATGGTATTCAACCATAAAAGTACTGCCTTCTTTTGCTTCTTTGCCTAACTGCCACTTTATGATCCTTCTATGCTTGTTTGTCATGACATACCACCAAGGATGCACCAAGCATTTGCAGCACCTTGTGTGAAATGGCGTTCTCACCGAGTGTGCTTCACAGTGGGTGTAGTTTCAGCATATGAGTATTATAGACCCACCGCCATTATTTCTGTCCAGAAAAGCAGAAGGGTAAAATCAAACTGGCAGATGAATACAATTGGCCAAAAGAAAATAAAACACCCAGGACTACAGCTGAGACTGTCTTTTCTGTCGTTGGATCTATTCAGCTTTCATTGATTCCATTCCGGTGTAGTACATGTCACTCATCTTCAACCTACTGCTGCTGTTCTTCAGACTTTTAGCAGGGGTTGTAGGCCTCGAACTTGGCATTTAATCCTATTCTTCCAAGCACACTGAACACAGTAATCCTTCAGGGTAAATCGAGATGACTGCTAATCTTTGCAGGAAACAACTTGTCCTACTGCCTCTTATGAAGAAGTGCTGCATAATTTTGCTCTTAAGCACAGCTCTCAGGCGTACTTTAAGACACTGAAGGGCCTTTGCGGCTGGATCTGTGCTAATGTTGGATTTTGCTAGGCCTCTCTGTCCAGTTTTAACTCTCAACCGGTTTACTTCTCCTCTCATGCTTCATTAGTCATTAGACAGCTTGCTTAATGGCTCCACATTTAGGAAGAAATAGAAATGTAAGGTCAAATTATGGATTATGTAATGTACTTCAGGGGGAATGTTGCTATGCCAATAAACAGACATATATATATATATATATATATATATATATATATACACACACACACACACACACACACACACACACACATACACACTACTTACAAGGTAGGGATATTTGGCTTTCGGATAAAATTTATGGAAAACTTAAAAACTTCACGCTGCAGCGATATTATATCATGAAAGTAGGGCATTTAAGTAGAAGCATGCAATGGTGATTTCCTCATCTCAAACTATTTATTGAAACTAAAGCATACAACAGTGGTGGGTATACCCCCACAAACATATCAATGTCTCAATAACTTATCATGTGGCCTTGAGCATCAATTACAGCTTGACAAAGACGTCTCATGCTGTTCACAAGTTGACTTATTGTCTGCTAAAGCATAGCATCCCACTCTTTTTGAAGGGCGGCCACCAGGTCATTGAGGTTCTAGGGTACAGAGTTAAGAGCCTCTACACAGCGACTCAGCTGATCCTATAGATTTTCAATGGGATTCAGATCTGGAGAAAGTGCAGACCACTCCATTTGAGGTACCCCAGTCTCCAGCAGCCGTTCCCTAATGATGCGACCTCGATGAACTGGCGCATTGTCGTCCATACAGAAGCACAATGACTGAATTAATGATGTCACTGTTTCATTCACAAAGTGTAGTTCTCTAGGTTATAAATAAATAAATAAATATATACATATATAACTTTATACTATCTACTATGGGACAAAACCACATCCATCCTTCACCTCCGGCAAAGCTTCAGCTTGCTGTACCAGCCCTGTATCTAAATACATGTTCTGGTAGCACCCCTGGCCACCCAGCTATACCTTTAACTACACTAAGCACAAACATTTCTGTAGACAACTTCAGTCAATGGCATGGCCAATATGAGTTCAATGTACGTACAGTATAGCAAACCTCAAAATATGAGGTTCACTTTATTATTTGATACTATACATTTGGACAGAAGCAGTTCTCCTGGAATCCTCCAAACCAGATCCATCTATCCAACCATGCAGACATTCTACAAATACCACTGGAAATCTAGGGGTCCCAGACCATTAGGAAGGATCCACATGTGATTATAGACACTCCATTGTGGATGTCCAGTGGTAAATCGACAGTTTTGCAACAAATCTGTGCATCTGAACTTGGCTTTATAATCCTGTTTCTATCCCGTAGAGTCCACTTGCAGTAATATCCTCTAGGTGGGGAGTTCTCTGGGCCTGAACAAGCACCCTATAAACATAAGCAGAAGCTCCTGGAGAGATCACATTGTGTTTCCAGGGGAAGAAAAAATTAGAGAAGACAAATCATTTCAGTGTTCAGTGTCTTCTGGAAACAAGCGCCCTGCACATTTGCCATTGGCAGGCAGTGGTTTGTGACTACTATTTGAGCATTTTCAGGACGTTTCTTCATCATGTGATGGATGGATGTTATTATTCAGAAGCTGTAATATATGGCTGGTAAGCAAAAGGCCCAGAAAATGGGAATCTCCACACTACAAACCAATGACCTTCCCAACACTCTACAGGCTCTGACGACAGCAATTACTGCAGAGATCTAGTGACCAAAGACCAGTGATTCCAGGACATCTGTGGTGCTGCAGGGACCAACAACAATTCCAAGTGGGCTTTGCTGCGTTTTACAGTGCTGCAATTAGGATCATGGTACTGAAGAGCTAAACTACCGATTCCACAGCTCCAGTGCTGTTGCTTATCTTGCAATTGCAGAGGCAGTGCTCACAAGATCATAGCGACGAAAGAGTACATCATGGACATGGAAGCTTCCCATGACTTAAAATATAACCAACACTTTTACATTTGGGTGAACCTATACTTTATACCGACAACTGTTTCTTTAGTTCCATAGTGTCAATTAGCCATGGAAATGTTCAAATGGCTATGGGCTAAAGGTTAATGCACTTGGCCATTACCGTAGTATCTTATAGGGAACAATTTTTCAGCACAGTAGCAGGAGATATAGGACTTCCAGACATCTGGTGGCACTTATGTCCAGAGGAAAAAAAGAACAGAAAAATCCAATCTGTAGAGGAATATCAAAATAGAAAAATCCATTCTGTAGAGGTCAAAGTAACACACAAACTTAGAAGTTGATTTATATATTATTCAAGAAAGTCCTAGTTTGCACAGTAACTCCTATTTTCTATTTTCCTTCAGGCAGAGTCTAACTATGATGTAGAACGCAGTAACAATAAATGGAATAAAAAAGCTTCAGTCAGATGCTATAAAGCAGTCAAACTATGCTATTTTTGTGTTAAAATTTAATGCTATGCCTAAGATAAAAACAGAAACAAAATGGGTTAAACCCTGAACCACCCTAAGGCCTCTTTCACACGGGCGTCCCGAATTTTCTCCAGATGCGTCGCGTGTGCATTGCGGGAAAACCGCGCGAGTGGGCACGCAATTGCTGGCAGTTTTGACTGTGACTGCGTTCCAATGTTCAGTTTTTTCCGCGCGAGTGCAATGCATTTTGCACGCGCGTGAGAGAAAACTGAATGTGGTACCCAGACCCGAACGCGGACTTCTTCATTGAAGTTTGGGTTTAGGTTAGGTGTTATATTCATTTTATTATTTTCCCTTATAACATGGTTATAAGGGAAAATAATAGCATTCTTAATACAGAATGCTTACTAAAATGTGATTGAGGGGTTATAAAAATAAATAATGAACTCCCCTTATCCAATTGATTGCGCAGCTGGCATCATCTTCTTGCTTCTTCTTTCAGGACCTGCAAAAGGACCTTTGAGTAGTGAGCATGGTGACGTCAGCACAGGTCCTGAAGAATTAAGATTGAGCACGGTGATGTCAGCGCAGGTCCTGCTGAATGAAGATAGAAGATTTCTATCTTTATTCAGCAGGACCTGCGCTGACGTCACTGCGCTCACCACGTGTTGAGTGCGATTACGTCATCAAAGGTCCTTTTGCAGGTTCTGAAAGAAGAAGCAAGAAGACATGCCAGCTGCACGATCAATTGGATAAGGGGAGTTAATTTTTTATTTTTTAACCCCTCAATCCACATTTTCTGTATTAAGAAGGCTATTATTTTCCCTTATAACCATGTTATAAGAGAAAATAATACAGGGAATACACTTTAATGGGGTCCGGGGTTGCTTTCATCCCTATCATCTCCTAGCAACCATGCGTGAAAATCGCACTTGCTTGCGGATGCCTGCGATTTTCACGCAGATCCATTCATTCCTATGTGAAAAACACATAATATAGAACATGCTGCAATTTTCATGCAACGCACAAGTGATGCGTGAAAATCACAGTTCATCTGCACAGCCCCATTGAAGTGAATGGGTCCAGATTCAGTGCGGGTGCAATGCGTTCACCTCACAAATTGTACGCACGGAATTCTCGCCCCATGTGAAATCAGTCAGGAAATTCCTACTGCTGTTTTTGCAAGCTTGATTTAATTATATCCTGGAAAATCTGGACACTCCAGTCATAATTAGGAGACTTTCCAGGTATGCTTTTAAACTACTGACATAAGACTCAGACCTCAGTTCAAACCCCGTATTTCTTGAGATCAAGAAAATGGACATATATTAGCATCCTGAAAATGTCAGAAAATCAACTGTATGGTTATATGTGCAGAACTGGGCAAAATATTAAAACATGAGAGACCTCCTAAGTTATTATCACACTACTTACCACAATTCCCAAGGCCTTTAAAATGTTTAACTTGCACATAGGACAGGTGCAGTGTTCGCTGAGCCACGGATCCACGCACACCTTGTGGAATACATGCCTAGGAAATAAAAGGAATACATTTTGATATTTGCTTCTTAAAACCCTGAAAGAGAAATCTACTATCTCAGCATGCCTGTCTGACGGTCTTACAGAAGATATTATGACACCACCACCAGCTCCACCACCATGAAGCAGCCATGAAGACCCCACTCTACATCATCTGACGACAGGTTAATAGGAATTTTGGAAGCAGGAGACTAGGCTATCTTCATGCATAAACTAATCCCCCACCCGTCTTTGGGTCCAGACCGGCTACTATAGTAGATTACAAAATATGTCAATACATTAAGAGTAATGAACACAAATGTATTTTTGGTCTACACCCGATTCGCATTTTTTGCAGATTGGATGCAGACCCATTCACTTCAACGGGGCCCGCAAAAGATGTAGAAAGCACACCGGTGTGCTGTCTGCATTAGTATGTCTGTTGTGTGGCCCTGGAAAAAAAATAGAACGTCCTATTCTTGTCCCTTTACCAAACAAGGATAGGCCAGTTCTATAGAGGGTAGGATATTTCGGCAAAATGCAGAATACACACAGCCGGAATTCGTGTTTTGTGGATCCGCAATTTGCGGACTGCAAAAATGGCAACGGCCATGTACATTACCCCTAATCATCTCAAAAGAGCTGAATGACAGTCATTTTTATATTTTTGCCCATAGAATGCAGAATTATAGTATGTGGTATTGATGAGTTTAAGCTTCCTTTGCAGTCATTACTTTCCTTCATCCACTTCTCATGACAGGGGACAACAATGAGAGACAGAAATATGAAGAAAATTGTAAAATCTGTGATTTATCCAGAGGTCTCAATGGCATTGAAGTATGAATTGTTATTTTTTTATATTTTCTAAACTTTTATCTTGGTAATGTTAACTGTTATCATTACCGTTGGCTGCTGTGTGGACAATACCTCAGCTTCCCACAGATCAGCTGATCACACGACATACCACTTTTAGAACCTCCAGCTATCAGTTGTAACCTTTGGCAGAAAGTGTTGCAAATCTCCATCTCAAGTGCCAGCGCAGGAGAAAGAGAGAGGCACTCTTTGTAGGCACTTCCTGTTCTAGCATATAGAGTAGACTAAGGTTCTAAAAAGAAGACCCGACCTATTTATTAACTCCAATTCCTGAACAGGATATTTTATATGTGTTTTCTTAGGGTCTATTCACACGGCCGTATGTATTTTGAGGTCTGCAAAACACAGATCACATGAAATATGGATGAGGTATGTGTGATGTCCAAGTATCATCTGTATTTTTTGCGAACCCATTGTAACAATGTCTATTCTTGTCCACAAAATCAACCAGAATAAGACATGTTCTATCTTTTTTGTGGAGCTGTGGAACGGACATACAGATGTGGACAGCACAATGTGTGCGGTCTGCATTTTTTGCTGCTCCACTCAAATGAACGAGTCCATATCCGATCTACAAAAAAAAGCGGAATGGATGCAGAGCAAAAATACGGTCATGCGAATGGAGCCTAAACCAGACAACCCCTTTAGCATTAAAGAGGACCTTTCACTCCTCCTGACATGCCTGTTTTAATAGCTTCATGCATTCCCCATGTAATAACAATTCTGGAGCATCTATTCTTATGGCTCTATGGTGTGCCATTCCTTTATTATTTCTACTAGAAGTTATGAATGTATTTCTAGCAGTCTGCAGTAAGGGTGCAGAGGGGAGGTAACCAGTTGGGGGTGTGTCCCTGCACAGACTCACTCTATCCAATCAGTGCTGCCATTTTCAGACTGTGCAGGTACACCCCCCCAACTTGTTACCTCCCCTCTATACCCTTACTGCAGACTGCTAGCAATTGATTCATAACTTCTAGTACAAATAATAAAGGAATGGCAAAACATAGAGACATAAGAATACATGCCATATAATTGTTATTACATGGTGAATGCATGACGCTATTAAAACAGGCATGTGAGGAGTGGTGAAAGGTCCCCTTTAATGCCCAATACACCAACATACTTAGTATCTGGAGAAGCGCTGATGTGGCAGACCTCTACTTTGTTAAAAGCCAACTTTTAATGCTAACAAGTAAAAACTGTGTCATATGCCTGCGGCCATAGAGAAGCGGGGGAACTGGACGCTACGCTAAAGACTAATAGAAACTTCTATGAAACAAAACTGACATTTTGCCATTTACTGGATGCACAGATCCATCTCCCTTTTCTTTCACCAAGTTCCTAATCGGGAGATCTATAAATGGCTTTCAGACATAATGACTTTGAGATAATATCGACTCAGATTGCGACCAGGCTCTGCTTCCCATTGACAGCCCAGCGCTCAGTCTCTCTTAATAGTCTCTGATAAAGACCCTTCTATGTCAGTGCATATAATCTTAGAAAACCATTTTCTTTGTGAGAGACACGATTAACTCAGCTTGTTGTCCACTCTGTTATGGATTTGGTCGTTCCTTTTTATCATGCTTGCTAACGAAGCTGGTCTTGGGTTGTGGGAACATGGGACCAACACGGATGCCTTCAGCTGCCAAGAGCACATGCAACAAGGTCAGCCAGTTTCATGGGTACAAATCTGCTGACAAATGCCCTTTATACTGTGTCAAAGGCACTGCATCATCCAGAATCCTACACTACCCTGAAAAAACTGCCTGTGGTTCATGTATATTGCACCACATGTATTTTCTCTTCCAATAGGTAAGTGATTCCTAACCTGGGCTCCTTCGTGCCTGGTGTTCCTTAAAACCTGGTCAGGGGAAGGCAAACCGATTTCAGTCCACTCAACGTCCTTGGCAAGGAGGCAAATAATACAATTGATAATCGTCAAAAACAGAGCTTCCCGTGAACCATAGAAAGCTTTACTGACCCAAAACCAAACTCCAAATGGGAAGAACTCCTACAATAACTTTTATCGTTACATCTATGGCCACTTTTAGTTGAAAATAAGCAGTGGAAAAGACTCTTTTCTCCATCTTCTAAGCACAACAGAGATTTAGATGAAAATTTTCCCCAGAAGAATAAATGTAATTGAAACACTAGGGCACAAAAAAACCATCGTCACTGCACCATAGCGTATATAATATAAACCGGATGTCATACTTTATGAGAAATACATGAGACAAGTGATCAAAAGAAGTGACTATGCACGGCGACCGCATGCAGAACCTTTCTATACAGCAATCATTCTCCCTTTCCCTTGCTTCAGAGCTGCGATGAATCAAGCATCCTGCTTCACTGAATAAATCTAATCCTTGCATCCCTTTGTGTCAATTAAACTGACCCTCTATCTAAAAGAGCTGCTCGGCTGAAGCCTGCGGTCTATATTTTACCCCTATTACCTCAAAGACATCATGACAGATTGTGAAATGATACGTAGAGCCAGGACACAGAAAGCTCCCTCCAAATCCAGCAGCTACTTGGCTTCAAAATACATTTTTCCAACAAAACCTCATCAGCCCCTCAAGTCTGTAATTCCTGACTAGTCAACGGTCCCTGCAGAGCGACAACGGCAAATATACAATGATCACTATCATCATCTTTTCTACAAAGAAAGCAAGAAATTAAGGACGGAGGGAGGACGCTGGTAATTACTGGGTACCAGGCTCTGAGGCCTGAGGAAATGATAGAAGGTCCCAGACACTGCATTTATCATTGACATCCATATCAGCAGAGCCGGTGTCTCAGAGCTTTAGCATCCACGGATAAGTTAATACAAGCAGACATAAAATCATTACTGGAGAGAGTATGAGCCCTACTGCCGCATGAAGGGATGGTCGTGTTCTGCATCCACATTAATATTTTTTATCTGGCTGCAATATCTACGTGCTTGTAAAAGGATTGTATGGAATGCAGTGGGCACTCAGAGTCCAGCCATACACTTAAAGGGGTGGTCTTAAGAGGAAACCAGATAACCCTGGGGGATCCACTACTAGTGATCCAGCTCTCCCCGCTGGGCTCTGTTTACCTGGCTGTAGAGGTGACATACCACCAACATGTGACCACTGCAACCAATTACCGGCCTCGTCAGCGCACCAAAGAAGCCGCTGATTGACTACAGTGAACGTGGCTTTCCAACGTGAAATCACTGCTGCAGCCAGGTAAACAGAGCCCGACAGAAACAGAGCGACACCAAGTTCTGATAAGTTCTTTATTGCAGGCTGATCCCCAGGGCTATCCAGTTTCCTCCTGAAAATGAATAACACCTTTAAGACCACTATCACTATCAGCTAAGCATGTATGTGTTATCAGTCAGCAAAAGTGGAAGAAGCTGCTGCCAGATTTCCCCTGGAGGTTGCCTAACGCCCCAAGAGCATCCAACATGCCCCTATACACACTGTGGGGAGATTTATCAAGAATTAAGAGTTCCCATGTGCCAGTCTGGATACACTGTGCGCTGGACTGAGATAGGCAGATGCCTCCTAATAAATTAAGTGCATCTTTGGCCCTTCATGTGCCAGATACTGAAATCTGCACCAGCTATGGGCTGGCATAGACTTGAGCTATAACCGACACCAAAGTTATAGTAAGTTTGTTGGGTCACGGGAGCTCTGCCCCTCTCACTTTGCCCTCCCCGACGAAAAGCTAAAAAAGTTGTAAATTATGGCACAAATATGCAATGCGTGCGCCTTCATTTTTTTACCCCTCATATCCAATCCGTTACATCCAGCATTAGACATTCGGCCAACATATGTCTAAAGTGTATGGCCAAAATTATATCATACATCTAGTACTAGTTTAAGGCTACTTTCACACTAGCGGCAGCCTTCTCCAGCAGGCTGTTCCGGCGGGTGAACAGCCTGCCGGATCCATGCTGCCGCTAGTGCACGCGTGTTGCCAGAGTTCCGCTCCGGCCCCATTGACTTGACCACAGTTCCAGCGTCAGCCCGGCAAACATGCCGAGAGGCGGCTGGAATAAAACTACGACATGTGCCAGCAGCACACGTGCACTAGCGGAAGCATGGATCCGGCAGGCTGTTCACCCATTGGAACAGCTGCCGGAGAAGGCTGCCGCTAGTGTGAAAGTAGCCTAAAGAAAACCTGTCACCATGAAATGCTCTTTCTGAGCTCAGTAGCCAAGTGGGAGGTATTGTCAGTGACTGACTGCCTTCAGTATAAAGGTGAATAAAATAATAGCCGTCAATTACTGACAGGACAGCCCACTTGGCTAATAAGCTCAGCTCAGAAACTGCAGAGAATTAAGCAATTTAATTGAAAGCTTTGGCAAAACTTTTCCTATGAAAGAAACTATACATCAATCTGCTCAGCTCCTCCTGCTCTATAACATGAGGTCTGCAGAATGCATTTTCATGGTGATGTGTATTTTACATACAAGGTATACCGTATTTTTAACCCTCAAAGTGGAGGATATATGTTGGTGCGTCTTATGGGGCAAATACTAGTACAGGAGGTCTGGTTGGGGGTCTTATTAACATTGGGGGTCTGATCTGAGGTCTCATTAACACTGGGAGTCTTACTGGGGCTCGGAGCTGAAGTCTGATTAACATTTGGAGTCTAAGCTGAGGTCTGATGAAAAATGCTTTTTTTCTTATTTTCCTCCTCTAAAACCTAGGTGTGTCTTATGGGCAGGTGTGTCTTATACAGCGAAAAATATGGGAATATCATGTGGTGACCTCCCTTCCATTCACAGAATGTCTATTGTGTTTACTGTGGTGTTTTTTTTTGTTTTTTTACTTCAGTGCAGTAATAATGCATATTTGGATTTTTACTACAGTGATTGTTAGTATTATTTTTTGGCGGTTATTTTGGTTTGGTTTGTACTGTATTTCCCTGAAGGATTCTGGTGTTAAAAGTGTTTGTCATCCCTGATGTTGATGACACACAAACTTGTGAGCGTTTCATAATGTTTTGCCAAGGTCTAAAATCGGACAATTTCTGTCTGATCTTCTATGAGAACCTGAACACAAGCGGGCAGCAGCTATGTGATAAAACAGGATATATATATTGGAGGGCACTCTGCTATCTGGTGTTGCACAGAATATTCAAATGCGTATTTATATAAAAAAAATATATAAAAAAACTAAAAAAAAAAAATTGATATATATATATATATATATATATATATCTCAATGAAAAACAGAGCAGCACTCCAGTATGGTGAAAAAAAAGAAAGCTGTTTATTCACCCAGTGGTGACGCGACGTTTCGGCTCCAACATGAAGCCTTTCTCAAGCCATTCAAACCTAACTGCATTCTGAATATAGAGGCGGTCCGCTCAATCAGAGTGGTAATGTATACAGTGTACCTGTTAACAGTATTATGAAATAATGAATCTATAAATGAACTATACAGAAGTGACACTATGATGTGAATATAGAAGAGACTCGATATCATTTTTTACATAGTGTCAATCTATCTAATAGTAGGACTACTAACTATATACTTGCAAATACAAAAATCAGATTGGACATTTGACCATTGCATGGTAGTTGCAAGATTATCAAAAGGAGGATTGCCATTTCTTTTACTTGAATATTGTGGATATTTGACATCTGATAATAACATCTTTATTTTATATATTCTTTTATTGACCAATTGTAGTGAGGGGTTTGTTTCATCAATATGCCAAGTGAGTGAGTATCTAGATTGAGTGCAGATTTGCACCCTCACAATATAAAAATCCAGCTGTTGTCAGACTGCAAACCAAGACGATTAGTATATAGGATATAATTAATGTATATGCACTTTTGTTACTATTATTATATCTGATTTTATTTGCATTTTTATTTTGTATGTATTTTTGATAATAAATATATTCATTTTTATATAAATACACATTTGAATATTCTGTGCAACACCAGATAGCAGAGTGCCCTCCAATATATTTATCCTGTTAGCACGGTGGGTGCGTCGTCAAGTGTGCATCTGGACCATCATTTTAGGCTGGTTGAGCCACTGTGACCTTAATAGATTCACGTGATAAAATTGACTTTAATGGAAACAAGGACCAGCTGATGGATATGGAGGCTGACCACAAGTAATACTGGCTTTCTACAGCGTAAGATATCTTCACCCCATCCCAATGGCTTTTTAGTGAAGTAATTATATTAACCCCTTCACTGCCAAAGTCGTATGTGATATGTCATGAATTTAAAAGGCTGCTGTGGCCAGAAAATAAAGCCTAAAGCTTACATCTAAGCATCATATTAAAGCCTAGTAGCTTTCAAATGATTCTAGGATCAGTGCAATATTCAGGGCATCGCAATCGCTTGAAGCCATGGAGCAATATGAAACGTTTTCCATCTTGTTTCATTGTGTGTAAGGGATTCATGGGGAGGTCGGTGGGTAGAAGTTGCAAGTAAAGGTCCCTTTACATAGGACGACAGAGCAGCAGATTATCGGGAAGGAATCTGCTGCTTGCTGGTGGAGGAGACTGCTGCATATGCAGTATGGGGAGGAGTGATCGCCAATGCTATCGCTCTTCCCCACACTAATGCACACAAGATTGGCATCCGTGTCCGTGATCCGTGGCCGTAGGTTAGTTTTTATACAGACGTATCCGAAGATCCGTCTGCATAAAAGCTTTTTCATACCTGAGTTTTCACTTCGTGAAAACTCAGAACCGACAGTATATTCTAACACAGAGGCGTTCCCATAGTGATGGGGACGCTTCAGGTTAGAATATACTAAAAGAACTGTGTACATGACTGCCCCCTGCTGCCTGGCAGGTGCTGCCAGGCAGCAGGGGGCAGCCCCCCCCCCTGTAGTTAACACATTGGTGGCCAGTGCGGCCGCGCGGCCGCCCCCCCCCTCCCCTGTAGTTAACTCATTGGTGGCCAGTGGGCCCCCCTCCCTCCCCTGTAGTTAACTCATTGGTGGCCAGTGGGCCCCCCCTCCCTCCCCTGTAGTTAACTCATTGGTGGCCAGTGGGCCCCCCTCCCTCACCTGTAGTTAACTCATTGGTGGCCAGTGGGCCCCCCTCCCTTCCCTTTAGTTAACTCATTGGTGGCCAGTGCGGCCGGCCCCCCCCTCTCTCCCCTGTAGTTAACTCATTGGTGGCCAGTGCGGCCGGCCCCCCCCTCCCCTGTAGTTAACTCATTGGTGGCCAGTGGGCCCCCCTCCCTCCCCTGTAGTTAACTCGTTGGTGGCCAGTGGGCCCCCCCTCCCTCCCCTGTAGTTAACTCGTTGGTGGCCAGTGGCCCCCCCCCTCCCTCCCCTGTAGTTAACTCGTTGGTGGCCAGTGGGCCCCCCCCTCCCTCCCCTGTAGTTAACTCGTTGGTGGCCAGTGGGCCCCCCCTCCCTCCCCTGTAGTTAACTCGTTGGTGGCCAGTGGGCCTTCTCCCCTCCCTCCCCCTCCTAATTAAAATCTCCCCCCTATCATTGGTGGCAGCGGAGTGTACCGATCGGAGTCCCAGTTTAATCGCTGGGGCTCCGATCGGTAACCATGGCAACCAGGACGCTACTGCAGTCCCGGTTGCCATGGTTACTTAGCAATTTGTAGAACCATTATACTTACCTGCGAGCTGCGATGTCTGCGTCCGGCCGGGAGCTCCTCCTACTGGTAAGTGACAGGTCATGTCACTTACCAGTAGGAGGAGCTCCCGGCCGGATGCAGACATCACAGACATCGCAGCTCGCAGGTAAGTATAATGGTTCTACAAATTGCTAAGTAACCATGGCAACCGGGACTGCAGTAGCGTCCTGGTTGCCAAGGTTACCGATCGGAGCCCCAGCGATTAAACTGGGACTCCGATCGGTACACTCCGCTGCCACCAATGATAGGGGGGAGATTTTAATTAGGAGGGGGAGGGAGGGGAGAAGGCCCACTGGCCACCAACGAGTTAACTACAGGTGAGGGAGGGGGGGGGCCCACTGGCCACCAACGAGTTAACTACAGGGGAGGGAGGGGGGCCCACTGGCCACCAATGAGTTAACTACAGGGGAGGGAGGGGGGCCCACTGGCCACCAATGAGTTAACTACAGGGGAGAGAGGGGGGCCGCACTGGCCACCAATGAGTTAACTACAGGGGAGGGAGGGGGGCCCACTGGCCACCAATGAGTTAACTACAGGGGAGAGAGGGGGGCCCACTGGCCACCAATGAGTTAACTACAGGGGAGGGAGGGGGGGGGGGCCGGCCGCACTGGCCACCAATGAGTTAACTACAGGGGAGGGAGGGGGGCCCACTGGCCACCAATGAGTTAACTACAGGGGAGGGAGGGGGGCCCAATGGCCACCAATGAGTTAACTACAGGGGAGGGAGGGGGGGGGGGGGGGGGGCTGGCCGCACTGGCCACCAATGAGTTAACTACAGGGGAGGGAGGGGGGGGGGGGGGCTGGCCGCACTGGCCACCAATGTGTTAACTACAGGGGGGGGGGGCTGCCCCCTGCTGCCTGGCAGCATCTGCCAGGCAGCAGGGGGCAGTCATGTACACAGTTCTTTTAGTACACTGCTCAAAAAAATAAAGGGAACACAAAAATAACCCATCCTAGATCTGAATTAATTAAATATTCTTCTAAAATACTTTGTTCTTTACATAGTTGAATGTGCTGACAACAAAATCACACAAAAATAAAAAAAATGGAAATCAAATTTTTCAACCCATGGAGGTCTGGATTGGAGTCCCACTCAAAATTAAAGTGGAAAAACACACTACAGGCTGATCCAACTTTGATGTAATGTCCTTAAGACAAGTCAAAATAAAGCTCAGTAGTGTGTGTGGCCTCCACGTGCCTGTATGACCTCCCTACAATGCCTGTGCATGCTCCTGATGAGGTGACGGACGGTCTCCTGAGGGATCTCCTCCCAGACCTAGACTGAAGCATCTGCCAACTCCTGGACAGTCTGTGGTGCAACGTGACGTTGGTGGATAGAGCGAGACATGATGTCCCAGATGTGCTCAATTGGATTCAGGTCTGGGGAACGGGCGGGCCAGTCCATAGCATCAATGCCTTCGTCTTGCAGGAACTGCTGACACACTCCAGCCACATGAGGTCTAGCATTGTCTTGCATTAGGAGGAACCAAGGGCCAACCGCACCAGCATATGGTCTCACAAGGGGTCTGAGGATCTCATCTCGGTACCTAATGGCAGTCAGGCTACCTCTGGCGAGCACATGGAGGGCTGTGCGGCCCTTTAAAGAAATGCCACCCCACACCATTACTGACCCAATGCCAAACCGGTCATGCTGGAGGATGTTGCAGGCAGCAGAACGTTCTCCACAGCGTCTCAAGACTCTGTCACGTCTGTCACATGTGCTCAGTGTGAACCTGCTTTCATCTGTGAAGAGCACAGGGCGCCAGTGGCGAATTTGCCAATCTTGGTGTTCTCTGGCAAATGCCAAACGTCCTGCACGGTGTTGGGCTGTAAGCACAACCCCCACCTGTGGACGTCGGGCCCTCATATCACCCTCATGGAGTCTGTTTCTGACCGTTTGAGCAGACACATGCACATTTGTGGCCTGCTGGAGGTCATTTTGCAGGGCTCTGGCAGTGCTCCTCCTGTTCCTCCTTGCACAAAGGCAGAGGTAGCGGTCCTGCTGCTGGCTTGTTGCCCTCCTACGGCCTCCTCCACGTCTCCTGATGTACTGGCCTGTCTCCTGGTAGCGCCTCCATGCTCTGGACACTACGCTGACAGGCACAGCAAACCTTCTTGCCACAGCTCGAATTGATGTGCCATCCTGGATAAGCTGCACTACCTGAGCCACTTATGTGGGTTGTAGACTCCGTCTCATGCTACCACTAGAGTGAAAGCACCGCCAGCATTCAAAAGTGATCAAAACATCAGCCAGGAAGCATAGGAACTGAGAAGTGGTCTGTGGTGACCACCTGCAGAACCACTCCTTTATTGGGGGTGTCTTGCTAATTGCCTATAATTTCCACCTGTTGTCTATCCCATTTGCACAACAGCATGTGAAATTGATTGTCACTCAGTGTTGCTCCCTAAGTAGACAGTTTGATTTCACAGAAGTGTGATTGACTTGGAGTTACATTGTGTTGTTTAAGTGTTCCCTTTATTTTTTTGAGCAGTGTATATTGTAACCTGAAGCGTCCCCATCACTATGGGAACGCCTCTGTGTTAGAATATACTGTCGGTTCTGAGTTTTCACGAAGTGAAAACTCAGGTATGAAAAAGCTTTTATGCAGACGGATCTTCGGATCCGTCTGTATAAAAACTAACCTACGGCCACGGATCACGGACACGGATGCCAATCTTGTGTGCATTCGTGTTCTTTCACGGACCCATTGACTTGAATGGGTCCGTGAACCGTTGTCAGTCAAAAAAATAGGACAGGTCATATTTTTTTGACAGACAGGATACACGGATCACGGTCTCGGCTGCAAAACGGTGCATTTTCCGATTTTTCCACGGACCCATTGAAAGTCAATGGGTCCGCGAAAAAAAACTGAAAACGGCACAACGGCCACGGATGCACACAACGGTCGTGTGCATGAGGCCTTACTCAGTAGTAACTCACCACTCCTTGAACACTTATGGATTTCATATCTATGCATACCGATTTTCTCATACTGTAGACTGATAAATTGTAAGCTCTTGTGATCTGGGACTTTGCTCCTATTGTTTGAATTGTTAATTTGTTACAGTGCAACATCTGGTGTTGTCTGTGCATGTACAGTGCTTTGGAATATGTTGGTGCTATATAAAGATTACTACTATTATTAGGTGCCTGATCTGCTCTGTAACAAGTACACAAAAAGTGATTCTCCCGTTTTGAAAGCGCGCTGTAGAGTTCATACAGCTCTCATCTATAGTTCTCAGTGGGCCTACTTTAGGAATGCAGCTTAAAAAATGTACTTCGATTCGACAGCGAAACACCTGCAATATGTGACTGAGCTAAAGAGATGTAGCAAGAAATTGGTCGCGTGTACTTACTTGCACGGCAGAACTCGTACAATGTCATTCTGCTTGTAGCTCTCGATACAGACAGCGCAATGATCGAAATCTGGGTCTGTTTCCTGCATGAGACAGAACAGGGTGACATATTTAACATGTGCAGGTCGTGCATTACAAAACACCATATACCACAAACCAGATTGCTATTTTTTTATTTGCCTACTGCCGCCATTCCCCAGCTGTCAGTGCTTAAAGCTGCGCTGAATTACATTGTCAGGACTGCTGTGCATGCGCACAGGAGTCCTCTCCGTTATGTTAGCACAGCACAGTGGGGGAAAGGGGGCAGAAGGAAACTAGATCTGGACTCCTTATGTGTCCATAATGGTGAGGATACAGAGCTTCAAAGACAAATAGATAAAGTGTAAAATACTAGTTGACTGTTGCTGGCACTAGGGGGAGCTACTAAAATGACTGCATCCAGATGCAGTGACTGAGCTATGGCTGCGCAGGGAATGGATCAGAAAAACCGAACTGTAATCCTGCTATATTATGTGTTAGAAAACAGTATGTGACTACTGGCAGGCGTAACGTACAGCAGTTCTATGATCGGCAGGGTGCTAGGATACCTCTGTGGATGGCCGGTTCAATCTTTGCATGTTAACTAAAAGCTCTCCAATGAAATTAGGCAGTGTTATCGACAAATGTGAAGTGCAAAGGCAAGGGCATCAGAAACCACTGCAGGAACTAAATTAGCAGGCAGTCAATACTTCATGTGGACTCATCTGATGGGGCTGTAGTGATGAATGATGGGTGTTTGCTGTATATTCTCTCTACTATACACGCAGAAGCTTGATAGCCACATGCGTGACTATAATACTTAGATTAAGTGAAATTACCTATATTAACTACTGGATTGCCAGCACAGCTACAGTTTCAGCATGTGACAGCAATCTCACACCATAAGAGCTTGTGCTGCTGCACAGTCGCTCTTGTAAGGAGAAAAATGTGTGCCTACCTACAGGCTTAAAGGGCCATATAATGAAGCTTTCTAGCTTTCTAATAAACTTGGTGTGTTAATTCCTCACCATTTTCAAGAGCACTGTTTGCTGCCAGTGAATATGAATATTCATAGGCAGAGATTGGAAACCCAATCTCTCAGCTGAAGTAACGTGTCTCTTGTCCTGACAGCTACAATGTAACTATTGCGATGTATAGTCCAGGCTGCTTAGCTTGTAGAGGACTGTCTAAAGTGGAGACAACTGTAGCAAGTGCTTAGCTGTAAGATGGGAGGTCTGTTTTTTATCTTCCAGATGTAAGTAAGAATAGTTTACACCAAGCAGAGCTCTTGGAAATGGGCGCATCCCCAACTGGAAGTATTTCGGCATCCACTAGTGGGATCGGTTATCAGTATCAGGCTGGTTTGGGTCCACAAGTGAATGGGACTGAAAGTATGGAGCTGTGCCTGGAAAACAGTGGGGGGAATGGCCCCTTAAACAGCTGATCATAGGGGGGGGGGGGCTTATGGATAGGCCCAAAGTTTTAACCAGATAAACCCCTTTAAAGAGAATGCCATAGTAAAGACACCAATGGACATAGAGACATACAGGTTCTGTATGGTATCCTGTGGCACATGTGCCAATGATGTTGCAGCTGGGCCTGTAGACTGCTGAAGCTGGCATCCCAGCGGGTCCCATAAATTCTAAATTGGCGATAAATCTGGTGACTGGGGAGGCACTTCTGGCAGAAACGTTGGGAGTCCTGCCATGAGTGATGAGAGGCAACACATGTGGCCGCAGGATGTCCTGCACATATAACTGAGTGCTTAGTGCCCCTCGTACCACTACTACAGGTGACAGACTGTCTTATGCGATGGCTCCCCAGGTCATCGCACCAGCAGTTGGGGCAGTCTGTCTCTCCATACAACAAGGCCTCTATACTCGAACCCTACCATCGTCAGATCCCAAACAGAACCTGGATTCGTCACAAAATATGATATGGTTTCAGTCCGTAGAAGTCCACCACTGCAAACTAAGGCGGCGGCTGGCTGTCTATGGCAGGGCGCATAATTGGTGTCAGTCCAACATTTCTATCTGGGTGTGTTTTATTTATTTTTAATGAGTGGAAATTACATCAATTGCAATAATTCATTATAGTTACATACGAAACACAAGTCTGGTTTTGTGAATATTGCACCATTACTGGCAGGGACAAAACAAATAATGAAAAAAACACTATGAAATCTAATTAGAAGATCTTGGGACTGAGCAAAACACAATTATACTGAAAAATAAGGGGATTTGGGCCAGACACCAAATTTATGAGGCTCCTGTGTAAGGTCTCCTGCTTTATATGTCATTCTTAAAAAGGACCTTTCATACTTATTCTAGATACATACCTTTACTTGCGGGGTACCTGCCCGCTGATGCAGCCACCCTGCCTGTTTTTTTTTAAATATTGCTCCTGCGCCCCCCTGTAGTTTTCCCGCTCAGTATGGTAATACTGAGCATCGGTACAGGGAGGAGGAGACGCCAGGGTTTCTCAGGGGGCGTCTCCTTCTCCCTGGCTGTGCCGCGATCCAATCACAGCGGAGAGATTCACGAGTGACGCTCTCCGCTGTGATTGACTCATTACCCCGCAAGTAAAGGTATTTATCTAGAATAAGTAAAAACCATGAAAGCAAACCAAAAAAGCAGCCTAGTAATCACATAATGGTCCTAATAAAATAATTCTGTATTGTGCACCATGTTAGTGTAAGGAGCCCAGGCGCCACTATTTTCTTCGATTTGCACACTGCTAAGGCTACTACCATTTTCTTACACAGCATGTACAATACATACACTGCTCCGAGCTGCCTAGCCCAGTATATGTATCCTTCATATTACTGCAGTTCTGTAGCAAAATACGTGACAAATCTGAGGCTAAATCCACATGTGTTAAATGGGGATTTGACGCAGATGCATATCATCTATAATTCCTTCTTCCCGAGTACAGAACAGAACCTTTTCATTTACTTTTGGAGGATTTTATTTGCTAATACAATTAAGATTTGTTTGCAACTGCAAAGAGTTGACAGAACAACACTGTTTAGTGAAAATCGTTCGGTGGAGAAGTGTATGCAAAGCTGTTTAGCAACACGAAATTGCTGCTATTTTCATACAAAGCTTCTCTTGTCTTCACTATCCCCCTTTGTTCTGAAGGACAGGCTGTGAAGATGTGCCATGTACTGCCAATAGAAACGAAAGTATGAATTATGTCTACTCCAGGCACTTATTACAAAAGGAAAAACTATGTGCAGCCTAATAATATTCAATTTGCCTTTTAAAAAATGAGACCCCAGGCATGACCTTCCAAAGGCAGTACCTTGCAACCTTTTGCTCACCAGGTTGTTATGCAAATTGAAACTCCTAGCATGACCTGTAAAGACTGTCAGCAGTCTCCTATACAGACTGGAGACTACTGGCATAACTGCCCCAGTAGATCCCACCATTGAAGACTAAACTGGGAGTTGTAGTTCCTAACAGTTGGGTGCAATAAGTTGAAGACTGTTGACCAAAAGGCCCAAGAACATCTGGCCATCAAAGACAGCAGGGGAGCAAGAGGGTGGAGGCTACTGACCTAAAAACATAGGAAGGTCAGTGCCATGAACTTGCTGCTCACTAGAACAAATACAATATCCACATAACATAAAACAAATGATATTAAATCAACTGTACACTATACATTTGTTGCCATAAGTGATAGAAGTCTTGAAGAATCTACAAGTCAGCCTGGACAATTATATCTGATAAATGTAACCTATTCAACTTGGCCACTGACCTCCCAGATCCATCATCAGGAAGACCAACCAGATCTGCTTACCTGTTGGCACCAAACCTTTCTTCACTAAATTCGTTATCGATTGCTTCCATTGAATAGGGTATACATTCACAAATGATCAAATGTTCTTGAGCAAATTATCCCAATTTCCATGACTTGGCAACGACATACCATACTGGCACAAAATAGCAGCTTGGTAATGGTAAAGTTAATTGTGATTATAGATTTATTTCTGAAGTAGCTATGTACTGCCCAGCATGGGAGACATTTCTGTACGATGACATTAATACAGTTTAATCGTTATAATTTAATGCTGTCCATTACAAAATCCAGCTGACTCATCCAGCCAAAAATGACCTGGCACAGTCCCTGGATGCAAGAAGATACATGGGAAAATAAAGACATTCTGAGATACAGCTCCGATTCTTCTTAGAATCAACAGCAAAATTTGAATTGTTGACTGTACGGGTGGCTCACCCTAAAATTAATTGCCCAGGTTGTGGCACATCTGTACCTCCTTGCCCAACTATTAGTTAAGTAGTTACAACCTCATAGTGGGATTTTCCTCTCCCTGTTTTTGCACGTCATGATACCCTCAATGCCTGCAATGTGTCTCTTGGATCTACTAATATCTAGTAGAGGTAGTAGCAGCGATAGCATTTGATCCCGCACTTTTGAAGGACCTCTTCATATTATCTTTGTGGCGTGGCCTCTGTTGATAGGGTGCATATGTGTTATTTAACATGAAGAACATTCCAAGTATTGCCAATGACTGTACCTGAAAATGACTGACAAGCTTATCTACAGATACTTGCCTTGGCAAATGTTCTAAATTGCCTTTTAAAATCTCTAGAAACCCGTTCCCTGACACACCTGATAAGGATGACACAGGGAAATAACACCAACTAATCTAAAGAGTATTAAACCTCAAAATGAAAAAATAAATAAATACTTGAAATGTTTTTGTCCAGTTTGTGCAGTTTGGGAAATGCAGTCCTGGTGAAGGCCACATTTACTGTAGGTCAGCTGATCTGAACTCACTGCATCAAGGTGACCTATAAAGCTGTGAGCTCCAGCCTGACTGAGGGTCTACCGTCCTGGACTCATATGATGCCCTGTAATTAACATACAGCACGTTTGTATCAGATGACAACTAGTGGGAGTTCTGAGTATCGCTCAACCTGTGCTATTCGAAAGCTCAATTGAGCAGCATCATGAAACCAAACTCTCATTGCCACCATGGGGGAGATTTATCAAACTGCATTAAGTATAACTGGATTAGTTGCCCATATCAACCAAGCCAGTTCTACTTTACACCAGTTTGATAAATCTCCCCCCATATTTCCATAACTCATGAACTTCTGTCAGTGAGTTAGAGAGACAAATTAAATGAAAAGGTTAATTCCTCCCCCTGGGACTTAAAATCTTGAGCGCGCTGTTCTCCATGTCTTTTGGGAAGAACTTCCTATATATAGACTTGCCAAAAATAAAGACACTAACAAGTACAGGGAGGTTCTGATAGCTCTGAGCGGTGCATTTCTGGACTTTATAGCATGTTATATGCAAAAATAAAAAAGAGGACTGCTCCTACCTAATAGTTCTGCATCACCTAAGAAATGTGATGAAGTCATAGGTCACACTACATTTTTTCCGGAAGAGTAAAAATACTCCTCTTAGGGTACTTTCACACTAGCGTTTTTTCCCCCCGGCATAGAGTTCTGTCCTAGAGGCTCAATACTGGAAAAGAATTGATCAGTTTTATCCTAATGCATTCTGAATGGAGAGTAATCCGTTCAGGATGGATCAGGATATCTTCAGTTCAGTAGTTTTGACTTTTCAGGACGGTGATAATACCGCAGCATGCTACGGTTTTATCTCCGGCCAAAAATCCGGAACACTTGCCCGATCCGGCATTTTTTTCCATAGGAATGTATTAGTGCCAAAATACCGCAATGCCGGATCCGTCCTTCCGGTCTGCACATGCGCAGACAGCAAAAAATTTGGAAAAAAAAAATAAATGCTGGATCCGTTTTTCCGGATGACACCGGAAAGACGGATCCGGCATTTCAATGCATTTGTAAGACGGATCAGGATCCTGATCAGTCTTACAAATGCCATCAGTTGGCATACGTTTTGACGGATCCGGCAGGCAGTTCCGGCGACGGAACTGCCTGCCGGATTCCTCTGCCGCAAGTGCGACAGTAGACAGTTTTTGGGGAGTATTCTTAGCCGAGGAGCAGTATGACAGTTGCAGCAATTCACATATCGAATATGTAGGTCTACATAATGTTAAGAGGTTGCTATTCATATAGGGAACTAGGGAAGCAATTGCTAGTCTACTCTATAACTGTATCCTATGCATAAATAAAAGAAGTAAACAACTTTACATTTATCCGACATCCTATACTAAACATAAGACCACTGCTGCCACAAAAGAGCCATATACACTGCCTCCACAACAGTGCCGTCATAACAGAGCTATACAGAGCTTCCATAACAGTGCCACCATAACAGAGCTATACAGAGCTTCCATAACAGTGCCACCATAACAGAGATATACAGAGCTTCCATAACAGTGCCACCATAACAGAGCTATACAGAGCTTCCATAACAGTGCCACCATAACAGAGCTATACAGAGCTTCCATAACAGTGCCACCATAACAGAGCTATACAGAGCTTCCATAACAGTGCCACCATAACAGAGCTATATAGAGCTTCCATAACAGTGCCACCATAACAGAGCTATACAGAGCTTCCATAACAGAGCTATACAGAGCTTCCATAACAGTGCCACCATAACAGAGCTATACCGAGCTTCCATAACAGTGCCACCATAACAGAGATATACAGAGCTTCCATAAACGTGCCGCCATAACAGAGCTATACAGAGCTTCCATAACAGTGCCGCCATAACAGAGCTATACAGAGCTTCCATAACAGTGCCACCATAACAGAGATATACAGAGCTTCCATAAACGTGCCACCATAACAGAGCTATACAGAGCTTCCATAACAGTGCCACCAAAACAGAGCTATACCGAGCTTCCATAACAGTGCCACCATAACAGAGCTATACAGAGCTTCCATAACAGTGCCACCATAACAGAGCTATACAGAGCTTCCATAACAGTGCCACCATAACAGAGCTATACCGAGCTTCCATAACAGAGCTATACAGAGCTTCCATAACAGTGCCACCATAACAGAGATATACAGAGCTTCCATAACAGTGCCACCATAACAGCTATACAGAGCTTTCATAACAGTGCCACCATAACAGAGCTATACAGAGCTTCCATAACAGTGCCACCATAACAGAGCTTTCATAACAGTGCCACCATAACAGTGCCACCATAACAGAGCTATACAGAGCTTCCATAACAGTGCCGCCATAACAGAGCTATACAGAGCTTCCATAACAGTGCCACCATAACAGAGCTTCCATAACAGTGCCACCATAACAGAGCTATACAGAGCTTCCATAACAGTGCCGCCATAACAGAGCTATACAGAGCTTCCATAACAGTGCCACCATAACAGAGATATACAGAGCTTCCATAACAGTGCCACATAACAGAGATATACAGAGCTTCCATAACAGTGCCACCATAACAGAGCTATACAGAGCTCCATAACAGTGCCACCATAGAAGAGCTATACAGAGCTTCCAAAACAGTGCCACCATAGCAGAGCTTCCATAACAGTGCCACCATAACAGAGCTATACAGAGCTTCCATAACAGTGCCACCATAACAGAGCTATACAGAGCTTCCATAACAGTGCCACCATAACAGAGCTATACAGAGCTTCCATAACAGTGCCACCATAACAGGAGCTATACAGAGCTTCCATAACAGTGCCACCATAACAGAGCTATACAGAGCTTCCATAACAGTGCCACCATAACAGAGCTATACCGAGCTTCCATAACAGTGCCACCATAACAGAGATATACAGAGCTTCCATAAACGTGCCGCCATAACAGAGCTATACAGAGCTTCCATAACAGTGCCGCCATAACAGAGCTATACAGAGCTTCCATAACAGTGCCACCATAACAGAGATATACAGAGCTTCCATAAACGTGCCACCATAACAGAGCTATACAGAGCTTCCATAACAGTGCCACCAAAACAGAGCTATACCGAGCTTCCATAACAGTGCCACCAAAACAGAGCTATACAGAGCTTCCATAACAGTGCCGCCATAACAGAGCTATACAGAGCTTCCATAACAGTGCCACCATAACAGAGCTATACCGAGCTTCCATAACAGAGCTATACAGAGCTTCCATAACAGTGCCACCATAACAGAGATATACAGAGCTTCCATAACAGTGCCACCATAACAGCTATACAGAGCTTTCATAACAGTGCCACCATAACAGAGCTATACAGAGCTTCCATAACAGTGCCACCATAACAGAGCTTTCATAACAGTGCCACCATAACAGTGCCACCATAACAGAGCTATACAGAGCTTCCATAACAGTGCCGCCATAACAGAGCTATACAGAGCTTCCATAACAGTGCCACCATAACAGAGCTTCCATAACAGTGCCACCATAACAGAGCTATACAGAGCTTCCATAACAGTGCCGCCATAACAGAGCTATACAGAGCTTCCATAACAGTGCCACCATAACAGAGATATACAGAGCTTCCATAACAGTGCCACATAACAGAGATATACAGAGCTTCCATAACAGTGCCACCATAACAAAGCTATACAGAGCTCCATAACAGTGCCACCATAGCAGAGCTATACAGAGCTTCCAAAACAGTGCCACCATAGCAGAGCTTCCATAACAGTGCCACCATAACAGAGCTATACAGAGCTTCCATAACAGTGCCACCATAACAGAGCTATACAGAGCTTCCATAACAGTGCCACCATAACAGAGCTATACAGAGCTTCCATAACAGTGCCACCATAACAGAGCTATACAGAGCTTCCATAACAGTGCCACCATAACAGAGCTATACAGAGCTTCCATAACAGTGCCACCATAACAGAGATATACAGAGCTTCCATAACAGTGCCACCATAGCAGAGCTTCCATAACAGTGCCACCATAACAGAGCTATACAGAGCTTCCATAACACTGCTACCATAACAGAGCTATACAGAGCTTCCATAACAGAGCTATACAGAGCTTCCATAACAGTGCCACCATAACAGAGCTATACAGAGCTTCCATAACCATGCCGCCATAACAGAGCTATAGAGTTTCCATAACAGTGCCTTTATAACAGGGCCATACACAGAGCTTCCATAACAGTGCCGCCATAACAGAGCTATACAGTGTTTCCATAACAGTGCCACCATAACAGAGCTAAACAGTGCTTTTATAACAGTGCCATACACAAAACTTCCATAACAGTGCCGCCATAACAGAGCTATACAGTTCTTCCATAACAGTGCCATACAGAAAGCTTCCACAACAGGGCCATACACAGAGATTCCATAACAGTGCCACCATAACACAGCTAAACAGTGTTTCCATAACAGTGCCGTCATAACAGACCTAAACAGTGCTTTCATAACAGTTCCATACACAGAGCTTCCATAACAGTGCCACCATAACAGAGCTTCCATAACCGTGCCGCCATAACAGAGCTATACAGAGCTTCCATAACAGTGCCACCATAACAGAGCTATACAGAGCTTCCATAACAGTGCCGCCATACCAGAGCTATAAAGTTTCCATAACCGTGCCGCCATAACAGAGCTAAACAGTGCTTTCATAACAGTGCCATACACAGAGCTTCCATAACAGTGCTTCCATAACAGTGCCGCCATAACAGAGCTATACAGTGCTTCCATAACAGGGCCATACACAGAGCTTCCATAACAGTGCCACCATAACTGAGCTAAACAGTGTTTCCATTACAGTGCCACCATAACAGAACCATACACAGTGCTTCCATAACAGTGCCACCATAACTGAGCTAAACAGTGTTTCCATTACAGTGCCACCATAACTGAACCATACACAGTGCTTCCATAACAGTGCCACCATAACTGAGCTAAACAGTGTTTCCATTACAGTGCCACCATAACTGAACCATACACAGTGCTTGCATAACAGTGCCACCATAACAGAACCATACACAGAGCTTCCATAACAGTGCCACCATAACAGAGATATACAGAGCTTCCATAAACGTGCCGCCATAACAGAGCTATACAGAGCTTCCATAACAGTGCCGCCATAACAGAGCTAAACAGAGCTTCCATAACAGTGCCACCATAACAGAGATATACAGAGCTTCCATAAACGTGCCACCAAAACAGAGCTATACAGAGCTTCCATAACAGTGCCACCAAAACAGAGCTATACCGAGCTTCCATAACAGTGCCACCATAACAGAGATATACAGAGCTTCCATAAACGTGCCACCATAACAGAGCTATACAGAGCTTCCATAACAGTGCCACCATAACAGAGCTATACCGAGCTTCCATAACAGTGCCACCATAACAGAGCTATACAGAGCTTCCATAACAGAGCTATACAGAGCTTCCATAACAGTGCCACCATAACAGAGATATACAGAGCTTCCATAACAGTGCCACCATAACAGCTATACAGAGCTTTCATAACAGTGCCACCATAACAGAGCTATACAGAGCTTCCATAACAGTGCCACCATAACAGAGCTTCCATAACAGTGCCACCATAACAGTGCCACCATAACAGAGCTATACAGAGCTTCCATAACAGTGCCGCCATAACAGAGCTATACAGAGCTTCCATAACAGTGCCACCATAACAGAGCTTCCATAACAGAGCTATACAGAGCTTCCATAACAGTGCCGCCATAACAGAGCTATACAGAGCTTCCATAAATGTGCCACCATAACAGAGCTATACAGAGCTTCCATAACAGTGCCACCATAACAGAGCTATACAGAGCTTCCATAACAGTGCCACCATAACAGAGATATACAGAGCTTCCATAACAGTGCCACATAACAGAGATATACAGAGCTTCCATAACAGTGCCACCATAACAGAGCTATACAGAGCTCCATAACAGTGCCACCATAGCAGAGCTATACAGAGCTTCCAAAACAGTGCCACCATAGCAGAGCTTCCATAACAGTGCCACCATAACAGAGCTATACAGAGCTTCCATAACAGTGCCACCATAACAGAGCTATACAGAGCTTCCATAACAGTGCCACCATAACAGAGCTATACAGAGCTTCCATAACAGTGCCACCATAACAGAGATATACAGAGCTTCCATAACAGTGCCACCATAGCAGAGCTTCCATAACAGTGCCACCATAACAGAGCTATACAGAGCTCCATAACAGTGCCACCATAGCAGAGCTATACAGAGCTTCCAAAACAGTGCCACCATAGCAGAGCTTCCATAACAGTGCCACCATAACAGAGCTATACAGAGCTTCCATAACAGTGCCACCATAACAGAGCTATACAGAGCTTCCATAACAGTGCCACCATAACAGAGCTATACAGAGCTTCCATAACAGTGCCACCATAACAGAGATATACAGAGCTTCCATAACAGTGCCACCATAGCAGAGCTTCCATAACAGTGCCACCATAACAGAGCTATACAGAGCTTCCATAACACTGCTACCATAACAGAGCTATACAGAGCTTCCATAACAGAGCTATACAGAGCTTCCATAACAGAGCTATACAGAGCTTCCATAACAGTGCCACCATAACAGAGCTATACAGAGCTTCCATAACCATGCCGCCATAACAGAGCTATAGAGTTTCCATAACAGTGCCTTTATAACAGGGCCATACACAGAGCTTCCATAACAGTGCCGCCATAACAGAGCTATACAGTGTTTCCATAACAGTGCCACCATAACAGAGCTAAACAGTGCTTTTATAACAGTGCCATACACAAAACTTCCATAACAGTGCCGCCATAACAGAGCTATACAGTTCTTCCATAACAGTGCCATACAGAAAGCTTCCACAACAGGGCCATACACAGAGATTCCATAACAGTGCCACCATAACACAGCTAAACAGTGTTTCTATAACAGTGCCGCCATAACAGTTCCATACACAGAGCTTCCATAACAGTGCCACCATAACAGAGCTATACAGAGCTTCCATAACAGTGCCACCATAACAGAGCTATACAGAGCTTCCATAACAGTGCCGCCATACCAGAGCTATAAAGTTTCCATAACCGTGCCGCCATAACAGAGCTAAACAGTGCCATACACAGAGCTTCCATAACAGTGCTTCCATAACAGTGCTTCCATAACAGTGCCGCCATAACAGAGCTATACAGTGCTTCCATAACAGGGCCATACACAGAGCTTCCATAACAGTGCCACCATAACAGAGCTAAACAGTGTTTCCATTACAGTGCCACCATAACAGAACCATACACAGTGCTTCCATAACAGTGCCACCATAACTGAGCTAAACAGTGTTTCCATTACAGTGCCACCATAACTGAACCATACACAGTGCCACCATAACAGTGCCACCATAACAGAACCATACACAGTGCTTCCATAACAGTGCCACCATAACTGAGCTAAACAGTGTTTCCATTACAGTGCCACCATAACTGAACCATACACAGTGCTTGCATAACAGTGCCACCATAACTGAGCTAAACAGTGTTTCCATTACAGTGCCACCATAACTGAACCATACACAGTGCTTGCATAACAGTGCCCCATAACAGAACCATACACAGTGCTTCCATAACAGTGCCACCATAACTGAGCTAAACAGTGTTTCCATTACAGTGCCACCATAACGGAACCATACACAGTGCCACCATAACGGAACCATACACAGTGCTTCCATTACAGTGCCACCATAACGGAACCATACACAGTGCTTCCATAACAGTGCCGCTATTTCAGGGGTCGGATAACCCCTTTAACACTACGAGAGGCTTCTTACCCAGCCACGAATACGAGCGTCCCCCTCCACAGTGGCATCAGAAGGGTATAGCATCAAACAGCATCGCGCTGAAAGTGGCCAATCAGCAGCCTTCCCCTGTCATAACAAAGCTCTCTACTCACTGACTTCTGTGAGTACAGAGCTCTTTAATCAGATGCTTTGGGCATCAGATAGTATTGCTGTGCTGGCCTTGCTATTCACATTGTGTAGGGAAAGCTTGATGTGTGTTAGTTAGTGCTCCTCAGACCTTTTTCAAAGCATAGTAGTGCATGTACAACAAGCGTCTATGACGCTTGTGCAGGCGTTATGGTGACCTCTGGATGAAGGTGCTTAAAAGTATTTTCTATGATTCACCAAACATAGCTTTCTTTTGAAAATGTGTGCTGAAAATCCAGATAAACTGTTGATTGCCAGGCTTCTACTACGGTACGTCATCCCTGCTGGCTCTGAGATCTCATGCCTGTGCAGAATGTTCTAAGTTCAGCGTATGCACACAACAGCCCTTGCATTTATTTTCTGTACCACACCAAACTTAGACCGCTCAGTGCAGGAGCGAGATTTTGGAACCGGTAGTGATTATGCATGAGAACCATGGCACTGTCAACCAACCTCTGTGCCCAGGAGAGGTGTTTACCATCTCCACACCCCCCCCCCAACCCCTTTAAGGGTCCATTCACACGTCCGTTGTTTCTTTCCTGATCTGTTCAGTTTTTTGCGGAACAGATCTGGACCAGATCTGAACCCATTCATTTTCAATGGGTCCTGAAAAAAATCGGACAGCTCAATGTCTGATTTTTTTTCAGGACCCATTGAAAATGAATGGGTCCAGATCTGGTCCAGATCTGTTCCGCAAAAAACGGAACAGATCAGGAAAGAAACAACGGACGTGTGAATGGACCCTAAGTGCTCTGAAAGAACTCCAGAACTCCTGAGATTTACCTTGCTCTGTTCCAAATCACAACGGAAACAGAGAAAAGGAAAAAGCGCAATAGACATGCAATGCAAGAGTCTAGACATCCATTTTCTCTCCCGTTCAGTGCTGGTGGATAGTAAAACATTTGGAAGAGCAGATGACGCTTAGACTGCACTGTCTGCGGCTGCAGCTTGTTGCAGCAGAAATCTTCCCCCACTCCCATCTTCAAATTCAGACCAAACCAACCATCTTCAGTAGTTCACCAACGATTTAAGGGAATAGTCATTTGAAGATTTAGGGGGTCATTTATTAAGACGCTGTTCTTAACCCCTACGGTGGATCCGCCGAAGTTATGATGAGGTGCCGGCTTCTACATAACATCGGCGCATCTAGCGCCAATCTAAATGTAAGCCAACTTCCTTCCTGTCTTACATTTAGACCATTTTCTTTGCCTAAAACCGGCCTGTCCCCTTCCCCACCACGATCACCGTTTTAGACCGGGCGTGAGACGTCGCTGATTTCAGCACAAAGGACCTTTGCGCCGCAATCTGCGCCAGAGTATGCCTAATTTAGGTGTATTTCTTTTTGATAAATGAGCCCCTTATTGTTCCTTTAATTCTGACAGCCGGAGTTCCCACTATTAACATGCAGGTCCGAGACCAGTATTACATCACAGACGATAATAGAACGCAGATCTTCACTTGGACTGCCCTTTTTATGAGCAATGTACAAACTAAATGCCTCCAGATTCCTCTACGGAAAAGGAATGCAGCCGGAGAGACCATGTACTGTGGGCAGGTCTTCTTCCTGGGAAAAAGGCTGGTGGTTCCCAGAACAGCATTTGTATAGAAGGACAAAGGAGAGCTCTGGGATGCATACAAATCATACCTTTGGTGTGAGGGGTTAAGCCGGTATGGTTTTCTGCTGTTTACTAGTGTTGAATTGTCTGTGGGTCTTGTACATAAATATTACATTTAAACCGGTGACATAGTATACTGCTGCGTGGTGTCTATGACCAATCTGCTTATTAGCAGGGTAGAAATCAAGTAGGCCATGCTCGGATTTCACTGAAATTGCTTTAAAAATAGCAAAGACTGCAAGAGAGCGTGCTATTAAATAAACTGAGATTTAAGGTGCTTTCTAGAGAATTATAAAATGGTCCATCCTGAAGATTATTACATAGCGGTACAGTATATGCATACAGTACTGAAAGATCCAAAGTTCCCAGATTTGGCCTACAGTCGTCATAGGACATTACAGCTGATTGCATATGGCGTTTATTCACAATCAACTGAGTCTGCCAGAACATGAATTGCTTTTGCCCTAATAGGGTAAAAGGGGAGGGGTTGTGGCATGTATCAGGACTTTTTGTAGTTAAATGGGTTTTCCTGGAATCATATATTGATGACATATCCTCATGATAGGTCCTCAATATCTGTCTGATGGGGATCTGACTCTTGCCCCCTTGCCAATCAGCTGTATGAAGAAGGCCACAGCTTTCCAAGCAATGCTGTGGCCTCTCCTAGGCCAGTAACATCATGTTCTTCAATCACATGGCCTAGTTGGAGCTCAGCACCACTCAAGCGAATGGGCTTGAGCTGCAAGTCCAAGCACAGACACTACACCATCTAAAGCGCTGTGCTTGGTTAGCTGAGAGGAGGTAGCAGAGCTCATCGAGTGCCGAAGCCTCAAATAGCTGATCGTCAAGGGGGCAGGGTGTTGGACCCCCACCATTCATATACTGATGACCCATTTGGAGCCAGAATCCTACTCCACACTGATGAGGGGCAACACCCCGAAACAGCTGTCTGTGGAAGGGTAACTGGCTTAGGTGTTCCCCCCTTGTAAAAGAGCTAGACACAGGGGCCACTTAATATGGCCTGGTGATCTCTGTAATGGGGACAGCCCTTTGCTTGGTTTTCCTTCCTTTGAGAGATATCTGGCTTTCACTGTGTTGAAGACCCATAACTGGGGCTCCACGGTAATTTTGCATATTTGGAGGATAGGTCATATACATTTCATTTGGACTTTAACAAGTCCAAATGAAATGTGAACATAGCTTTTTAAGTAGAGAATATGAAATTACATGAAACATGAACATGAAATGACAGCCAACCCTGTTTTTTTTTTCTAGCAGAAGACATTTCTACACACGCAATCCTGAAGGAGCCAGTAGAAATGAACTAACAAACACCTAATATGCATGTTAAGTTCACAGTCATCACATGTGGACATAACCAGACATTTTGCTTATGAAAGCGGATACCTTATCTCCTTTTCTGACCGTTCTTGTCGTAAGTTTCCCGATGGCTTTCTTTGCTGCATCTCCAAGCCGTCTCTGTGAAAACATTAAGAGAGACAGACACACATCATTGGTGCATTTCTGCTATCAACAAAAAATCAAAGCAACAAATCCATCATCACTAATCATAGAAAAAATATCAAACCTTAGCCAGTAACAAACGTCCATTAGATGCAAGTCCAACGAAATCAGCAATTCTTTTTATTATGACCATTTTAGACAGGGGACCCCTGTTCCAGACCCCAATATTCATGAATGCTTCCATCGGTCTGATGGGGGAAGTGCTAATTTTTCAGTCTTCCACTACCTCTGCATAGAACAACCCCGTTCTGATGCCTGTACCAGGCGCCACCCTCGAGCAAATTCAATGTATATTGCAGTACAGTGCTGAGCACAGGCAGACAAGGCTCATCACTGACCAGAGAGATCCAACACCTCAACAGATATTATTGAAACAGCATCCCTCCGCCTGACAAACCAGGCGGCCACCTTCCACTGCCTACCTTGTCCAGGACCTTCAGCTGGGGTATGCTGTGGATTTTGACTTCCACGTTACACCCTCAATTCTGCATGGATTTTTTTTTACCTAGCGTGTGAGTAGCCTTCCTAATTCAGACCTTACTCACCTATTATTATGATATGACCAGATGGTAAAACCTAAGGCCCACCAAAGATAACAAAGATGTGCTTCAGATCTGTCTGACATTCAAGCACAAGGGGGTGGCTGAACAAAGTTATTCTTTCCGACCGCTTTGAAAAAAAAAAGAAAAAAAAGAAGAGAAGCCATACAGTTTTAAAGAATCAGAAAGATCAATGTCTGGTCCGGCTTCAAAATGAGCTTGTAAATGAAAGCCTCCATACTGTGTAGAAAGGTCAAACACTGATGTGTCCCATCAAAGTTAATGAAGGTCGGCTGCATTCTGTTTGCTGCCATAAGCCCTGAAATAAAGGTCTCATCTATATTCAGGAAAATGGCCTCTGACTGAGCCCAATTAACCCTTGAAATAGTTAAACTTCTGGAGATAATAGGACACTGAGATTGCATGGACTTCACTGTACAAATCTGGTCATCTCTTGCAATAATAAAAGGACTATTCCCTTGGGGTATACCAAAATGCCTCACATGTGTGGGCTATGGCTATGGGTCTATGGAGAGGTGGTCATGCACAAAGTCTAAGGAATTTACAGAAAGCATTTATGGTGTATAATGAGGATAGGTCATATATGCATAACATGGGAAGAACTTTTCAAGGCTAGGTTCACATTTGCGTTAGAGGTTCCATTTGGAGCCTCCTTTATAGATTCGGACAAAAAGCTGACGGACCCCATTATTGCCAATGAGGACCATTGGGCGCCTCTGGCGTCAGTCATATGCTGGAATAGTGCTTCTGGTTCTCTTACATTTATCTTTTTTCCTACACTGGAATACAAAAACAGACTATATGCCACTGCTTTCTCCTATCTTACGAATAAAGCACATAGTAATTTGTTAAAGGACGGGCTCAGCTGAATTTAAATTATTTTCAAAAGCCTCAGAATGATGTAAAAAAATGAAAATAAAAAATTAAGAAAAAAATCTGCACTGCATGGACTACTGCTGGCTTCTCTTGACCTTTCTCTCTTGACCGTTCTCTTGCGACTCTGACTGGTTTGGTCTTTTCCGCCTGTCTTCAATGAATAATTGCCTACAGTGAGCACCCACTAGTGGTATTTAGTTCGCTTTTTCCAACTGGCAAGCTGGTAAACAGGACCAGACTCCTGACGGCAGTACAATGTAAGTCAATGGGGACGGATCAGTTTTCTCTGACACAATCTGGCACAATAGAAAACGGATCCGTCCTCAATTGACTTTCAATGGTGTTCAAAACGTATCCGTCTTAGCTATGTTACAGATAATACAAACTGATTCATTCTGAATGGATGCAGACGGTTGTATTATCTGAATAGATCCGTCCATGACGGATCCGCACATAGCGCGAGAGTGAAAGTAGCCTTAATCGTGAGTCCTACATTTTTGAGCATACACAATCGAATTGCAAGTATTGCAAATATCATTAAATTTACTGTAATTTAAAATTCACTATATGTTATTATACAGATCAAGTGTCAAAATTGGCTTGATGAGGATATATAGACAGTGTGCATATATATATATATATATATATATATATATAAAATTTGCAGTGTCCAAAGGTAAGCAATGCTACAATATAGGTAAAAGTTTGCAAGCGACAACAGAAAAATACATGAAGGTTAAGAAAAGGCTCCTTGCCAGGCACCAACAATGATTCAGAAGTCTAAATACAAGGAAGGAAGGAAGGAAAGGCTCAGTTTTCAGCCTTACAGCAGCAACCAATCCTTTCTGGAAAGGAACCAGCTTATTTTATATTGATATGTGACTTGGAAGATACTTGGTGTCTGATATTGATATTACCAGAGGGAGGTCCTGCGGGAATAGCACTCAGAACCCCCATCTACTGTTTTTTCATTGATTTTGTACAATGCATATGGAAGAGCTTAAGGACAAGATACTACTGCATGTATAGGATTACACTAGGTACATGTAAAGGTGAAATATTTTATGGGTGCATCAAATTGTGAGCGCCATTGGGGACAGTGAGTGATGATAATGTCTGTAAAGTGCTGTGGCATACGTCAGCGCTATATAAGTGGGTAAAATAAATAATAAATAAAAGAGGTAGATACGTCCTACAAAATTGTAACTAAAGGGGTTTCCAAGAGTTTTTACTTATGACCTATCTTCCGGATAGGTCATCAGTATCTGATCGGTGGAGGTCCAGCATCGGGGAACCCCAGCCAATCAGCTGTTTGATAAGGCATCAGTAAAAATATATTGGAAAACCGCTTTAACTATTGTCAATATAAAAGCAAACACGACATAACTGTATACATACACACAACTAAAGTATAGAGATTTCAAAAGTTGACATCATATCAGTACCCCAAAATATGCATGGGCTGGTGGATAGCAATAGCACCAGAAGTAGGAGGACGGAAATAACTGCGACACAAATCCATTCACTTTAGACCTTTCACAGTATAAAGCCTCATTCACACCTCAGTGTTTTGGTCTGTGATTGTGAACCAAAACCAGGTGCGGCTCTAAACCCAGAACAGGTGCAGACCCTTATGTGTGTGTAGGATCCACTCCCGATCGTGGCTCACAATCACTGATGGAAATCACCGACGTCTGAATGAGGCATAACACCACAAACTTGCCACCTCCAAGTTAATTTCAAAATGCTGGCGTGGATATGATCATGAAAGCGGTGAGGTATGTTTGCAAACGTAGAAAAAAAAAAAAAAGGCCCTACAAAAAAAAACTTTCCATTGGTCCATTTGGTATCAGTGCTATGCTGGTGCAACAATTGCGAACTAAGTATCATCAATTAAGCCAAATCAATAAACAATCAGAATAATTCATGAATCCCATGATTAAAGGGGTTTTCCAGGATCGGTCATTAAAGGGTTTCTGTCACCAGAATTAACCCTTTTAAACTAGCTGACATTAGCGATGTGCTAATGTCAGCTGAACATAAACTAGCCTGTTCCTACTTTTATCTATGCCCCAGTTACGCCAGAAATATAAAACTTGTATAATATGCTAATTAGCGTTGTTCCTGCTCCTAGAGGCTCCGTTCTCCCACCTCTGGCCACGCCCTGCTACACTAGATTGACAGGGCCAGGCAGCCTTCACCTCCAACTGCCGGCCCTGTGCTCTGGGGAAATCTCACGCCATTCAGAATTCACGCAGGCGCAGTGAGGAAGCCGGCAGCCGGCGAGCGCCCTTCACTCACTGCGACTGCGCCGAATACTGAACGAGACGGCGCAGGCGCGAGACTTACATGGCAGACAGGGTCGGCAGTAGGAGACCAACGCTGCCTGGCCCTGTTAATCTAGTGTAGCAGGGCGTGGCCAGGGGTGGGAGAAAGGAGCCTCTAGCACTAGGGGCAATGCCCCCCTGCTCCTAGAGGCTAAATAGCATATTATAAAAGTTAAAAGTAGGAATAGACTAGTTAGGTTCAGGTGACATTAGCACATCGCTAATGTTCAGCTAGTTTAATAGGGTTAAATCTGGTGACAGAAACCCTTTAATATGCAAGTGGTGAGGGCCTGACACCCTGCACCCTCACCGATCAGCAGTTCTCTGCAGAGAACAGCTCCGTTCAAAGTGTAGTGGCTGTGCCGGGTTACTGCAGCTCAGCTCCCATTCGCTTTATTCCAGCACGGCCACTACACTTTGAATGGAGCTGTGCTTACTGTTCAGCTGATCAGTAGGGGTGCAGGGTGTCGGACCCTCACTGATCAGATATTAATGAACTATCCTGAGGAAAGGTTAACAATATCAGGGACCTGGAAAACACCTTTAAACAAACCTACATATAATACATTGTCAATGAAGGCCCAGATGGGTTTTACTCGTCTGTTATTGGCAGCAATGTTTGGATAGTGTCAAACTGTGCAGTGACACACCCAACTGGTAACGCCCATGAGGAACTTCATTCCAAACTGCTAGTAATTAATTCAGTAATAAAAGAATGGCACATTACACAGTCATAAGAATGGGTTCTCCACAATTGTTATCACATGGGGAATGCAACTGGCTGCTAAAACAGACATGCCAAGATAACAATGCTTCCTTTGCCAAGTTGGAGTTTGCTACATCTGTACATTCCCATTAAGAAAGATACAGCAACCTGGTTGGATGTCAAAAACAAATCCTTCACTTTTACGGTAGATTTCATAAGTAATACCCAAAAGACTAGGCTAAAAGAAAATAGTTTCTTTTTTTATATCTAGGGTTTATGTTTTCCAAGTAGAGATTTCTGAAAAGCTTTTACAAATATAGAATAGCAACACACTCCCATTCCACCATGTACCATTGTAGATGACATCATACTAAAAGGCATTAACATCTCAATTCCTGTCGTGTTTTATCCAACATTTTTACTTTCTAAAACTGAATAAGGGTACAAAAAAAAGAAATCTGAAATTTAAATTTACCAAATGGACTGCTTTTTTCTCCTGCTAGCTAATAGCTGCATCTTCTCCTTTACAACATCTGAGCATTTCAAACAGAGATTCTTGAGTTCTGCCACCTTCTCATTAAACATTCATCTGCTGAAGCTTTTTCACCACATAAAAATTTCATCAAGTTTCGCCTGACCTTTAGAAAATAGTCAGGGAAAAAAGAAAGGTCGTTTCTCACACAGCAACTTGTCTAATGCGCGACATGTATTTAATATTTTTTTTTTTTTATGGATAAGCTAGCTTGCTTTGTTGCAAACCTTGGCGCTCTACATTAAACCACTGATCATCCCTGCTGTTCTTTTGAGATATGCCTCTTCAGTATGTTCCAAAGAGGAAAATTCTACAGTTCATGATATAGCTGATTGATATACATAGGGTGTATGTACATATATATATTCTGACAAAGTGAGGGGTTGTGTCTGGCAAGGCAGGTATTTTCCTACCAATATGTGCAGCTGGGTTGGGTTCCAGCCAGTTGAGGTCAAATACCGGACCAGAGTTTAAGTACCGGTCCGGATTTTGGCAGCACCTGGCTGTCCTTAAATAGGCAGCTGGGCTCAGCAGAGATGTCTCTGTTTTTGGGATCTGAGGCTTTGTGCCGTGCTGGAGGGCTAACAGCTGAACGCTGGGGAAACAGCGTGCTGGGGACTACTGGAGGCAGAACTGCCAGCAAGGTGACTTACGTTATGTGAACTTTCCATTGTGTGTGAATTAACACCAAGACTGCAAAGTTACGTGCTGTTTTGTGCAATTGCCTCGTGTGAATAAACACTGACATTTTTAGTTAAGAACTTGTATTTTGCCTCTGTATTGCACCTGCTTACCCCATCTACCAGAGCGAAACCCCACAATTGATGGAGGATGCGGGCAAGAGCAGTGAGGCTGGCGTGAACGCCGATATTTTTGGTTTCTGCATTATTCAGGCACGGTTGTATGTCGTACATTAAACCAGCTGTATTACAACCAGTGAGGGACAGTAAGTTCCTAGCTAGGTGGCAGGGCCCCTACCATACATATGAGGCATGAGGTTACGTCTCAGGCAGATATGTAAATGATTACAGATGTGGTCCGATTAGACACTGAGTCTTGCCATAAGAGGGCATAAAAGTACTTCCCCGGCTGCCCTATAAAAAAGGCTCTTTAGGGCCACTTTTGGGCAGTGTACCTTTTTGGTGAGAGATTGTTGACTGCTAGACATGCCTCTACAACGCACTAGAAGACATTTTGTCCAGTTGAAAGACTTTGAAAGGGGGCACATCATTGAACTGGGAGAAGAAGGATGGTCGATCCAACGGACTGCCCACCATCTAGGCTGTTTTGACCTAGCTGTTAGATGTTCGAGGGAGCGGTTAAATGATTACACACAGTGAACAAGCACCAGGCAGTCCAAAAAGACCGCCAGTACAGAGGATTGTTTGATCTGGCAACAAGCACAAGAAACTCCCAGAGTTTTGTTTTCTACCATCCAAACACAGGTGGCACCCTCATTACACACCTCTGTATCTGTCTGGACCATTTCCAGGTGCTTAGCAGAAGGAAATTTGGTGTCACAGTGCCAACTACATTTCCTGCCACTGTTGCAAGCCACCATTGCCTTTATTTGCAGTGGTGTCATGAACGAGAAACCTCTTATGGGCTGTAACTGTATCGTCCTTAGTGACAAATCCAGGTTCTGTTTGGGATCAGATGATTGAGTATAGAGGCCTCATGGTGAGCGCTTCAATCTTGCCATTGCTGTAGAGTGACTCACTGCTGGTGTGATGATCTGGGCAGCTATCACATATGACAGTTGATGACCCCTTGTAGTGATATGTGGGACACTAACAGCTCAGGGATATGTGCAGGACACCCGGGAACCCCACCGATCAGCTGTTTGAGAAGGCACCAGCGCTCACGTGAGCACTGCAGCCTTCTCTTTAGGCCCCCTGCACACGAACATGTGCACCCCGTGCGGGCCACAATGCAGGAACACAGTCCGTGGGCCAGCCGCAGCGGATCGCGGACCCATTCACTTGAATGGGTCTGCGATCCGGCCGTTTCGCAAAAAGATAGGACATCTTCTATATTTTTGCGGAACGAAAGTACGGGGCGAAACCCCACGGAAACCCCTACGGAACGGCACCCGTGTATTGCGCATCTGCAAATGCGGTCCGCAATACGGCAACGGGAAGCACACGTTCGTGTGCAGGGGGCCTTACTCACCAAGTACATAGTATAGCAGCTGTGCTTGGTATTGCATATCAGCCCCATTCACTTCTATGGGGCTGAGGTGCACCTAGACCACGTGACGGATGAATGTGTCATCACTTGGCCTAGGGAAAGTTGAGAAAAGGCTGTGGTGCTACTGTGAGTACCGATGCCTTCTAAAACAGATGATCGGCGGTGGTCCCAGACCCCACTGCTCCGATATTAATGCTCCAGAGGATAGGTCATCAGTATTTAAGTATTTAAGTCTCACTTTAAAGGGTTTCTGTCACTAGAATTTTCACTATTAAACTGGCTGACATTAGCGATGTGCTAATGTCAGCTGCACCTAACTATGCTATTCTTGTGAGTATTCATGCCCCCGTTACGGCAGAATTCTTACTTTTAGGGGGGGGGGGGGGGGTTTGCTTCTGCTCCTAGAGGCTCCGTTCTCTTACCTCATTACACGCCCTCCAAGTCTTGATTGACAGGGCCAGGCATCGTTCGCATCCTCCTGCCGCCCCTGGGGAAATCTCGCGCTGTTCAGTATTTGGCGCAGGCGCGGTGAGGAAGTTGGCAGCCGATGAGCGTCCCTCCCTCACCGCTGCCTGGCCCTGTCAATCAAGACTTGGAGGGCGTGTAATGAGGTGGGAGAACGGAGCCTCTAGGAGCAGAAGCAACCCCCTCCAGGGCTCCTAGAGGCTAATTTGCATAATATAAAAGTAAGAATTCTGCAGTAACGGGGGCATGGATAATCACAAGAATAGCATAGTTAGGTGCAGCTGACATTAGCACATCGCTAATGTCAGCCAGTTGAAAATTTGAGTGACAGAAACACTTTGAGTAAGAAGTAAGTTATACAGATACCATACAGCAGGATAAGACACCCATACAGTTTTGTTGTAAATTTAAAGAAATAAATATATAAATTAACGGAGTTAAAAAAAAAATTATACAACGGAGACGTATTAAAGGGGTTGTCCGGGTTCAGAGCTGAACCCGGACATACCCATAATTTCACCCCAGCAGCCCCCCTGACTTGAGCATCGGAGCAGTTCATGTTTACAATCACACACTGCCGGGCGGAAGCATCCTCTCGGCAGTGTTTTCGGTGACGTCACCGGCTCTGATGGGCGTGCTTTAGAGCTTCCCTAGCCGTTTTACTGGCTAGGGCAGCGCTAAAGCCTGCCCCATCAGTGCCGGTGACGTCACTGGGCTTCCTGGCAGCCCCATGGAGAGCCTGGTTCGTAACCGGAACTCCTGAAAATGCCTTTGCCCTGCACAATTTAGCGCAGGGCAAAGGAGAGCATCGGAGCGTGAACTGCCCCGATGCTCAAGTCAGGGGGTCTGCCTGGGTGAAAATGGAGGGATGTCCGGGTTCAGCTCTGAACCCAGACAACCGCTTTAAGTAGCTACACAGAAGCCATAAGGACATTGCTTTACCCTCTGTTAGGATAAGGAAACCTTATGGACAAATAGGGTGTAGGTCAGTACATCAGAAACATGATGTGAACACAGGATTTTGTTGCCCAGGATTTTATATTGATGACCAATCCTCAGGATCAGCTGTTACCTTGTAGCTCTGGAACTACAAACCCTGTTCATTGTGTAGTGGATGGAGCTGGTAACAGCAACACTGCCCCTACTGAAGTGAATGGCAGAAGTTACGAGGTAACACAGGCTTGGTAACAGCAACACTGCGCCTACTGAAGTGAATGGCAGAAGTTACGAGGTAACACAGGCTGTCTGGCTCTGCCCTACCTGATACTGAAGCCCTAAACCCGGAATATAGGCATTCAATATCTAAATTATGAACAACCCCTTTAAGTCGCACATAGCAGACAGCAGGCTTCCTAGATGCAACCAAAAACCATGCTGATGTGCACCTTGGAACAGTTTTCAAATTGCTAAAATCAATTTTTGCCAATTGTTAATGGATGGGGGGGGGGGGGGGGGGGGGGGGGGGGGTTCCTGCAAACAGTGCCCCTATTCACTCCTTTTGACGAGGAACTCATGCGTTGATCAACCTGAATAATTCTAGAATCCCACGTGCAGCTTGAGCCAAAGCTAGCAGCAGATCAAGCAGGAAGGGAAACTGTCAGTCCTCCAGTTATAAACCCTATTGAAAACATGGCCCTTTTTGACAAAAAAAAATATATATAGTGCACCTAAAACGCAGACAAAAACAGCATATGTGGGAAAGGGGTGATCCGATCTTAAATGGGTTGTCTGGGCTACAGATATTGTTGACCTATCCTCAGGACAGGTAATCATTATCAGATTGGCAGGAGTCAATCTCCTGGCAACCACGCCGATCTGATGATTTAAGGGGCTGTGGACAATTTAAAAATTCATATAAAAAATGTTCGGTAAGATTATAAATACTTCAGGAAGCTAAATTTGCTCATTGAAAAGTAAAAAAAAAAAACAACATTGATTCAGCATTTGAAAACAGAGGAATTTGGTTTGATTTAGGATTTGCTTATTTGCACAGCTATTCTGCAACGGATGCTGCTAATAAGCAAAACTTGGCAGATAGAGAGGCTTCATTCCTGGAGGGGAAAGCGAGCGGCGCACAATGAGACGTAGATTTGTGTGCCCTTCTAGAAACACAATATCAGCTTGAAATTCCTCTTTATATACTGCTGAGTATTCTCAAAACGCTCTTATTCTGAATGAATAAAATTGATATTAAAATGCTAAAAATAAATGAGAATACAGCTGGCTGTTATTACAGTAAAGTATCGTAATATATGGCTCTAAGCTATATGGCTCTCAGCATATGAGGATCTGAAAACTCATTAAAAACAATGGATGTTGTGGACCAAGCTGCTTCACTGTTAAATCGAAGATCTAGACTGTTCACATCTAGACTGGTGAATTACTCTCAGATTCTGATAGGAAAAACTGTGTCGTGTGCAGCATTATTTTTCCCATGAACGCAAAATACATCAAACCCGAACCTAACGGGCTCCATTAAAAGTCAACTGGGTTTGTGGGGAGCCAGTGGTCTCAGTCATATGACAGATCCAGCAGAGTATTGCAATATTCATTCTAAATGAAAGCCACAACATAAAGAGGGTGGAAACCAAATAGGATATATAATATAAAATCTATATGTCTGTCTGAATATTAAGGTACAATTTATGCCAGTACACATAACAGTTGGACTCTCTTGGAATAACTGATCCGAAAAATCGCAAGAAGAATCTACAATCATGGCCAGCTTCACTTTTAGGCATATTAGGCCTGTGACTATAGGCACCATGGGGAAATGGCACTGACTGAAAATTAATAATATATGAGTATGAAAAGTATATATTCATGTATAAATCGCATGTATCCATACTCACAGTACTGTAATAACAAAGACCCAAATGGCTAGATAAAAGGAAGGCTGCACATTTTAAAGCCATGTAGGTCTTAAAGGTGTTGCCTGTTTTAGAAATTTAGTTTTCATATACCCTATTGGGAAATCCTGAGTTTATAGAAGGGGGTCATGTCTTAGCAAGAGTGAGCAGCAGTTATGTAGAGTCTCTCTCGCTCTGTAGGATCTGTCCTGCTCTGCATTAGGCCTGCTTCACAGTGCCGTTTTTAGATCCGGCAGGCTGGTCTGGCAGGGAACATCCTGCCGGATCTGTCTGCATTCCGGCATTGCTAGACGCTACCGGACACCCACTTAGCCCATTTGCTCCAGACTAAAAAAAATAACCAGGAGCCATTGGCTCCTGAACTAAAAAATGTAGGAGCCAAATAAAAATTTTTAGTCGCCAAATTTTAAATGCATATAATTAAAAAAAGGACTTGACGGAGAAGATGAGATGCAGGTCACAGTAGTGAGCTAACACTACATATAGGAGAATACAGCACCACATGCCTCTCACATCCAGTGACATCTTTTGGGGGACAAGGTGACTAAAAATGGCGACTTGCGCGGTTACGGCCTTCACCAAAGTGGAAATATTTTGTAATATTTTAATAGCTCACACTTTTTCGGATGCGGTAATATGTTTATTTTTTATTGTTTCCCAATTTTACATATAAAATTTACAAACGGGGCGATTTAAACTTTTAGTATTTTGGTGTTGATTTTTTTTTTTTACTTTTTATTTAATAACCATTTCCCCCCTTAGGGGCTATAACCTGGATCTTTTCATCCCTTGTCCTTTTCACCCCGATAGAGCTGTATTATGGTGAATAGGACTTCACACTCTCACTGCTGCTCTGTGCATAGTACACACAGCAGCAGGGAGATTACCATGGCAGCCAGGGCTTCAGTAGCGTCCTGGCTGCCATAGTAACCGATTGGAGCCCCAGCAGTGTAAATTGCCACTGCCACCAATGGAGGGGAGGGGACCCTGTGGCCACCATATAATAATGGGGGGGGGGGGGGGGGGGGGGGGAAGCAGGAGGTCACACTGCACCACCAATCATACTAATACTAAGGCACTGCGCCACCAATGAATGTAATTAAAGAGGACCTTTCATTGGTCCAAAGAATATGAGCTAAGTAGCAGGCTACATAGAGTGGCGCCCAGGGATCTAAGTGCACTTACTGTTATTCCTGGGCGTCGCTCCGTTCGCCAGCTGTGGCTCCCGGTATTTTCAACATTTAGAGAAAGGAGGAGGAGACGCCAGAGTCTCTCCTTCTCCCTGACAGCAGCGCTGTCCAATCGCAGCTCAGAACCAGGAAGGTTTTTTTTCCTCCCTGGCTCTGAGCTCTGTGCTGCGATTGGACAGCGCTGCTGTCAGGGAGAAGGAGAGACACTGGCGTCTCCTCTTCCTTGCTCTGAATGTTGAAAATATGGGGGGCCACAGCGGGCGAACGGAGCGGCGCCCAGGAATAATAGTAAGTGCACTTAGATCCCTGGGCGCCGCTCTATGTAGCTTGCTACTTAGTTCATATTCTTTGGACCCATGAAAGGTCCTCTTTAACTCATTTATACAAGTGTCGGCAGCGGTATCACAGACCCGGCCTCAATAACAGGGCATGCGATCCGCGGCAATTAACCCCTCAGATGTGGTACCTGAGGAGTTAATTGCCGCGTATCGCATGCCCTGTTATTGAGGCCGGGTCTGTGATACCGCTGCCTATACTTGTATTATTATGTTTTACATTTATTGGTGGCGCAGTGGCCACAGCTCCTCCCCTCCTCCTCCCTGCTATCTCTCCATTGGTCTCCCTCCTTCTCCACTGTGCTAGTGAAGAGAACATGGCGAGTGCCATGTTCTTTAACTGATACTAGGCTGTGCAACAGCGCGGCGGTCCAGTTGCAAATGGCGACAAGACTAAAAAGTCTGGTCGCCATCTGCAAATTTGAAGGCGCATTGGCGACTGTTTTGGTCGCCGTCTGGAGCCCTGGGAGATCTGTCCACAACCCGGCAAATATGCTGAAAATTGGCCAGACAAAAACCGCTGTGAGCAACTCCCTACTGGAAATGGTAAAAGCTGGTATGAAACTAGCCTTACACAGAAAACCTATTTGAATGGGTACTGTGATAGCACAGCAGGGAACTCAACATTTACTGTCAGGTTTCTTCATAGAGCACAAGAGATAAGTAACTTAAGTTGTTAATCAGAGTTTTTGAGTAGCAAGGGGCTTTCACCGATGCCTGAGCTCCGACCCAGCGCCCCCCCACCCCACCTCGATTGACCAGTAATTTATTTTTCTTGAGTCCACCACAACGGCACTACAGTGGGATGACCCTCCTCCAACCAGGTAAGAACAGAATAAATTTGACCCACCTCCTCAGTGTCTTATTGGACCGACAGCTTAGAGAGTCTAATGTTTCACACACACACACACACAACCTCTACCTAATCACCTTCATTTTGTCATCTATATGTGTACTAAATCTATATCAATTTTTTTGGGGAAGGAATATACCACGCCATTGTGGGGGAGTCACAAAAAGGAAATAACCGGTATTTGTAATCCAGTTTTTCCAATTCGTCGTCTACGATGGCAATACAGTGAGATATACCAGATAACACAACTAGAGTAGTATTATAGCCTGCAGAACCTTCCTGCCAAATGCTAAGTCTTGTTTCAAATTAACATCCATCCTGTGATGTTCTACAAACATATGTGGATTCAACCATGTCGCAGACTTGCACATATGTTCCATAGAGGCTTCAGCCCTTTGTGCCCAGGAGGCTGATACTGCTCTAGTGGAATGAACCCTTAGCTTTGCTCAAGATTCTTTATTCATAGTTTTATAGGCTTTACAAACAGACATTTTTATCTAAAAAGCCAGGCTACGAATCAGTTATTAGCTCCCTGAAAGTGAACAAAAAGATAATCAGATTTTCTCCATCCTTTAGTGGCTTTTAAATATTGTAAAACACAGCGTTTTACATCTAACTTATGAAAGGTTAATTTTCTCTCAGATTTTAGATTTTTACAGAGTGAGGTAAGAATATTTTCCTCTTGTCTGTGAAAGTCAGAGACCCCTTTAGGTAAAAAGGACTGATCAAACTTTAATACAATTTTATTCTCTGAAATCCTGAGAAAGGGCTCACCAAGTTTAAGAGCCTGAATCTCACTCATCCTAAGCGTGGATGTGATGGCCACAAAAAAAATTTAGTTTTTAGACTGAGAAACTTAAGAGATATATCTGCCAAGGAGTCAAAAAGAGAACACGCAAGACCCGATAACACCAGGTTTAAATTTCAAGGAGAAACAACTGATCTAACGATGGATCTATCCACCCCTTTCAAGAACTATCCAAGGATGATTAGTAATTGTCTCATCAAATACAGAACTCAAGGCTGAAATCTGAACTTTCAAAGTATTAGGACAAAATCCTTTGTCTAAACCTGCCTGAAGAAAGTTCCAAATTAGGCTACATACACACGACCGTATGTGTTCTGAGGTCCGCAAATTGCATCCGCATTCCATCAGTTTTTTTTTTTGCGGATCCATTGTAACCAATGCCTAAAACGGACAAGAATAGGACATGTTCTTTTTTTTTTTGCGGGGCTACGGAACGGACATACTGATGCGGACAGCACATGGTGTGCTGTCTGCATTTTTTGCGGACCCATTGAAGGGAATGGGTCCGCATCCTATCCGCAAAAAGAACGGAACGGACATGGAAACAAACAACGTTTGTGTGCATGTAGCCTTAACTGAATATAAAACACCTCTAGAGAAAGCTGGGACTATAAACACTACAAGCAGAATCTATTCCACACTTTAGAATAAATCCTGGAAGTGATCTCCTTCCTTCTTGCTCACATGGAAAAAATTACGTTATCTAAAAGATCCTTAGCTCTGAGGGTTATCTTTTCAGATTCCATGCTGTTAAATATAGATTTTCTATGTAAAGGTGAAGGACTGGTGCCTGGGAGAGAAGATCATTGACCCACGGAAGAATCCAAGGACCTTGTAATGAAATCAGGTACCACAACTTCTTGGGCCACTGTGGAGCGACTAGGACAACACAAGCTCTCTTCTCCTGAATTTTCCTAAACACTCTAGGCAAGAGGGACAGGGGAAGAAATGCATGAGCTAATCAGAAGTCCCAAGACAGGGCCAGAGCATTCATCCCTACTACCCCATCATTTGGAGTGAGGGAAAAGAACTTTGTAGCTTTGTATTCTTGGTTGAAGCGAATAGATCTATCTGAGGAACCCCCTGTCTTTGCTAACTGTTGAAACATAAGGGCCAGTAAACTCCACTCTCCTGGATCTAAACAAACTCTGCTCAAAAAGTATGCTCTTATATTTAGTTATCCCCTTAGATAAACAGCTGAAAGGGATCTCAGGTGTTGTGTCTAAAGAATGATTTTTTCCGAGACCTCCTGTTCTTTGTACCTCCCTAATGGTTTAAGTATGCAACCAGCGATGTATTATCTGATCTTACTTGAACATTTTTCCCTACTATTTCTGAGGTAAGGGCCTTCAATGCTTTCGAAACTGCAGAGAGCTCTCAGAATTGTAGACATGATCGAAGTTGATCTGCTGACCACTCCCCTTGAGACTATGAGTACTGCGCTCTCGAACCCCTCTGACTCATGTCTGTATTGACCACCTGAAGATATTTGAGTACCCAAGGCATCCCCTTCTCTAGATGACTGTCAACAGACCAGGGAACTGGGCCATTATCAGGGAAATAATCAACATGTCTTCCAACAAACTCTGATCCTTGTTCCAATTCACTAACAATGCTTGAGAATAAAACTGAGCCCATCAGACAGCTGGAATATAGGTGGTTAAGGTGTCTAGAAGAAACATGCGTTTCCGAATTGAACAGGAAGGATGGGCAAGGAAATCCCCCACCTGTCCCATGACTTTTGGAATTTTCTGAGTAGGGAGAAAACTCCTCTGATGAACTGAACCTAGCAGAATCCCTAGAAATATCATTCTTTGAGATGGGTAGGGATTGGACTTTTCCCAATTTACTATCCACACTAAACTGTATAAATTATGGCACATCTGTAAAACACAACTAAAAAAAGTCATCCAAGCAAAGGACCACAATCATGTTTAATCTTCTTAAGTGGGCTACCACCATGATCTTCATAAACACTCTTGGAGAGAAACGTTATCCAAAAGGGAGGGACCTGGAATTGAAAGTGATGTAGCTCTTCCTTCAGATAGATCACGATTGACCACTTCTGAACAGGAGTGATCCTGAAAACTGAAGAGGTCAAGGGAAGATGAAAATAAATGTTGTAAAACCCTCTATTACGATATTTAGAATCCAGGGGTTTGAAGTAATTTTTTCCCATTCTTCTATAGGATAATTTAACCCCCCTGAAGAGGGGATTTTTGTCTCTTGGAAAATGGAGATTTATGTGTATCTCCGTTTTCCATCCCTTCTATTCTATTCCTAGCAAATTGCCTTAGTTTCCCATACAACCCGATTATCCTGTGTAAAATTACACCTCTTCCAGTCCTTCATATATCTCAGGAATAACACACAACCCTTGCAGATACTTATATATAAAAATAGTTTACTGATAACATGGAGATGACAAAGCAATAGACATTATACATAGAGATACAGATAACACAATACATAGAGGACACCACCACACACAGCCACCTCCGTTCCTGTCCACCCTGGATGCTAAGCAAATGTGGCTAATAATGTGTATGTATATACAGTATATCCAGAGTCCACCAATATACAGTCTCTTCTAACCAACTCACCTCCAGTACCTGACCATTAGTACATGTACATATAGAGACTCATGCATAAACAGCATATAATCAAACTGGTAATACAATTGCAGACTGCTAATATCTATATGTACACATATAAAGTCTACTGGGATATTATACTTATATACATACCCACATACGCACACATATAACTTAGCTTGCTCCTGCATCCATCGGTGTCCAGGAAGAGAAGCCCCCCGCCTCACTCCCAACTTACACCTATATCTTGTTATGTCCCAGCCCCCCACCATAGACTCCACCCTGTGACCACCCAAATATCTCCCCCCATCTCTTGGTCAAGAGGATGTTGTTCAACTGCCTAGGATATGCTAACAAGGGACACAATGCTACTGGCCATACTGAATGGGTGAATACCACAGGGTCCAATTATTAGGCATATTTGTGTGGTCATCAGGATGAGGTTCTGGCTGAAAGCCATATTTCCCTTAACACCCCCCCTACCAGATCTCTGGCGTCGTTGTTTAGAGGCTTCAGAACTCTTTGAGTTAAATAAGATCCACTTACTTTTCCTGTTTTTCTAGGCCTTCCTTTGGATTGGAAAAAATTTCCTTTTCTACTTACGAAAATAAAATCTCCTTTACCTAGAAACAACTGGAAAATACTTCTTAAAATAGAATCTGAACTTTTCTCGACAATTTTTTCTAAATCATGCCCAAACAGCATACCACCATGATAGGGAAGACCACACAATTTAGGCTTGGAACTGACATAACCCGACCAAGATTTTAACCATACGGCTCTTCTGGACGTAATGGTAAGGGCTGTAGAAGAGGAAAGGAATCTCTCAAGGTCTCATATGGCATATTCTCTTTCGACAAGGATTCCAGTTGCATTAACCACCTCTTGAGAGATCCACAGAAGTGGAACTGATGCTGCCTCCCAGGATCTTTTAAGGTATGCGTCCACTTTTTTATTTATGGGATCTTTCAAAGATCCCGTGTCCTCAAAGGGAACAGTGTCTGTGCTCTTAAGTAAATAAGACACATCCACCTTTGGGCCATCAATAAGAATTGATTCATCCTTCTCATTAAATGTCAACCTGCATTTGACAGTTGTGGAAATAAAAAGCTTCCTATCAGGAACATTCCATTCCCTCCTGATCAAAGAATGAAGGTTTTTATGTACTTATGTACTTTGTTCAAGACCACTGAACATTTTCTCATCTATTAAATTTAAAGTCACCCTCACTGCTTTGACAAAGTCCTTAATATATTCAAAAGAGAACACATCTTTTTTATACAGACTCTCAAGACCCTGACAAAAGTCCTCAAAATTTTGAGTCTAAGACAAACGACGAGGAATCTAAACTAACTACCTTGTTTTGCTACACCTACAGGTGGATGGAAACAGATCAGACACAGAAAACTCAGAGATTGCCCAATGCATCTCCTGTTTGCTTACATCCTTTAACTTGCCTGTTAAAGCAAGTACTACATTTTTAAGCAATGTTAGTGGTGGACTTCTTGCATAACTTATTTCTATAAGTATCAGCAAGTTCTGTCAAACACATTGCGCACTTCCTACTCTTAGGAGCTGATTTCACTGTATGAGAGCTGTCTTTATTACTCTGTACTCACACACAGAGAGGAAAGACATAACATAAAGAGAAATAAGTCACAATCTGGGCATCCCGACTAGATATTGTGAGTCCTCCATAACATCATTCCCCAGTTAAGACATTTTTAAAGGGGGCACATTCACTCACAACTGCACATACTGTATATATGCTCTCTTACCTGCAGAGCTTAGGTCAAAGGCCTATATCCACCTAGAGTCTACGCGCATAAGTTTTCTCCAGCCCACAATATGCTGTTAGCGCAGTGGCACACTGGAAGAGGCCCTGCTGGCACAGCCTAGCCACCCATACAGAGGCCCCCTCCTGATGTCATTTGTCAACGCCGAACCAAATCAGATAGCACTACTCACTAACTGGAGTGAGTCACTGAGTGGCTGCTCTTCACATGGTGTCTACTGCCTGGTGTATGGTGGACTAGAGAGGTACAAAGTCATGAAGCTAACATATAGCCCAGCTCCAGCAGTCAACAAGTAACCATTTAACCCAACCTCTCACCAGTTGGTGGGCATTACAACACCATTGAATGACCCCATAGCAGCTGCTGTGAGAAATACCTCTCCCGACCTGGAAGAAACAAGAAGACACTGAGGAGCCAGAGGAGGGTCAAATTTATTCTTCCTTTATCAACCTGGTTGGAGGAGGGTCACCTTACTGCAGTGCCGCTGTGGAGGACAAAATGGAAAACGAGAAATATAATTATTAAAGGGGTTGTCTCATCTCGTCATTACTAAGGCGAGATGATACACAGTTCTGACCACCTCCCGTGCATGAGAGCTACTGAAACAGCGTAGCACAACAAGCTATGCTGTTTCTGAGTTAGGGAAACACCATAGCTTGCTGGGCTACGCTGTTTCAGTAACTCTCATACACGGCAATGAGAGCTACTGAAACAGCAGGAGCACTCTGCTGTTTCCTAGCTGGGTGGTGGTCGGAACTTTGTTTCATCCCGCCTTAGTAATGGTGAGATGAGACAACCTCTTTAAGTGCTAGGGGTTTGCAAAAATGGCATAAAATTAAACTCAAGGTGGTATTGTTTTCCTCCAGTAAAAGCAGTAACTATTAAAATAACCATATACTAAATCCATAGTCAAGTGAATGACCTAGTTAAATGAGCAGTTTCTTTATAGATTATACACTAAAACATATACATTTCCTACTATTAATACAGACTGCTCAAAAATGCAGCTCCATATGAAAGTCCCCTAGCACATTCAGAATTCCGACACTGAATCCGACCTTTATATTAAACTAACATAAAAAAGTAAATTTAAGACTCGAAGTTCATCTCATTTTGTTCACACACCGCAGACTCTGTCTCTGGTTGCAAGGCAAGACCTACCTCATTGCTTTGTCTGCTACCGGAAGCTAATCACAAGCTGTGAACCTCCACAACTTTTAACTGTCTACTAGTAAAAGTTGAAGGGATCAGGGGGAATTGACTCTGCAATACTTCCATGACATTACTGCTGTTGGTGAAAGTTTCTTCTGTTCTATTACATATTTCATGGCACTCCAAACTCAAAGGCATCTTCTCAGCAAGGAAGGTTGCCTTAAAAGAAAAGTATTGGTATGATGTCCTATCAGAACTGAACTACAGGGCAGAATTGCATACCAAACAAATGGTCCCTGATTGGCACTGCCAAACGTTACTAGCCTTATTTTCCTAACAATGTGGATATAGAAATAACTTCTAATAAGGAATCAGGACAGCAGGTGAACACATTATGATCTCAGTGATCGTTGCGCTGTGATTCCTACTCTGGTCCTAGTGATCATGAGATCTCCAGGTGCCAGGTCTGCAGTGCATGTCAAGAGGCTGTATTCGCCTGTATTTGGGGTTAAAATCTCAGTCCCAGGTACAGGAGAAAGCAATAAGTAACTAAAAAAATGCAATGTTAAAAGAAACACCCACATATATGACCTTGTTCAGGGCACAATAAAAATAAAATAAATCAAAGAATAAAATTTTTAGAAAAAAAGAATACCAAAACTTGCCCAGACCGCAGCTTCTAGCCAAGCCCTTAGCAACCTGCCATGTATGTGCTAAATCCTCAGCACACTAATGCCATACATGTACGGCATTATGTGTTAAGGGATTAAAGTGTACCTAATCTTTTACTTTCACTTTATTAAAACTAAAGTATATGTGATGGAAAGCATATTTCTAATATACTTTCGGTTTTATTTTTACTTCTCCTAGCAAAATAGGCACCTGAAGCCTTTGAATTCTTACTCCAGTGCACTGCTTTGCATAGGAATATGGATTTCTCTGGAATCCATGATACAGGCTCTGGCAGAGCAGGCACAGACAGAGGAGCGAAGTGCTATGTGAGCTCCTGTCCTGCGCTCGCTCACTCGCTCCCCTTTGCTAATAGCCTGTATACTAGGTCCTCCGATCACAGCCACTGTAGCGAAATTGTGGGGCTCTGATCAGTTGCTATGATAGGCCGTGGCCTTGTGAAGGCTCCCAATGCTGTCATAGTAAGCTGCCTGCTAAGTTAAAGGGAACCTGTCACCAGGATTATGGGAATAGAGCTGAGGACATGGGTTGCTAGATGGCCGCTAGCACATCCGCAATACCCAGTCCCCATAGCTCTGTGTGCTTTCATTGTGTAAAAAAAAAAGATTTGATACATATGCAAATTAACCTGAGAAGAGTCCTGTATGTGAGATAAGTCAGGGACAGGACTCATCTCAGGTTAATTTGCATATGTACAAATCGTTTTTTCTACACAATAAAAGCACACAGAGCTATGGGGACTGGATATTGCGGATGTGCTAGCGGCCATCTAGCAAACCATGTCCTCAGCTCTATACACAAAATCCCGGTGACAGGTTCCCATTAAACAGCGCAGCAGGCAGCCTGTCAGAATCTCATAGATCGCAACAGTATTATATTAAAGTCTATTGTACAAATCCCCTTAGGGGGCTAAAAATGTTTTTAAAAAAAGTTAAAAAATAAACACGAAAATATAAAAAAAATTCAAAATCACAGCCTTTTCCAATTTTACATAATAAAATAAATAAAAAAAATAAACATAATAAAAATGAACTATTTGAAATATCTGAAATAATTTTTTTTGCACAGTGAATGCCTTAACCCCTTAACCCCTTAAGGACTCAGCCCTATTTCACCTTAAGGACTTGGCCATTTTTTGCAAATCTGACCAGTGTCACTTTAAGTGCTGATAACTTTAAAACGCTTTGACTTATCCAGGCCGTTCTGAGATTGTTTTTTCGTCACATATTGTACTTCATGACACTGCTAAAATTGGGTCAAAAAAGTTAATTTTTTTGCATAAAAAAATACCATATTTACCAAAAATTTTGAAAAATTTGCAAATTTCAAAGTTTCAGTTTCTCTACTTCTGTAATACATAGTAATACCCCCAAAAATTTTGATGACTTTACATTCCCCATATGTCTACTTCATGTTTGTAGCATTTTGGGATTGATATTTTATTTTTTGGGGATGTTATAAGGCTTAGAAGTTTAGAAGCAAATCTTGAAATTTTTCAGAAATTTACAAAAACCAAATTTTTAGGGACCACTACAGGTCTGAAGTCACTTTGCGAGGCTTACATAATAGAAACCGCCCAAAAATGACCCCATTCTATAAACTAAACCCCTCAAGGTATTCAAAACTGATTTTACAAGCTTTGTTAACCCTTTAGGTATTGCACAAGAGTTATTGGCAAATGGGGATGAAATTTGAGAATTTCATTTTTTTGCCTAATTTTCCATTTTAACCCATTTTTTCCACTAACAAAGCAAGGGTTAACAGCCAAACAAGACTGTATCTTTATTGCCCTGACTCTGCCGTTTACAGAAACACCCCATATGTGGCCGTAAACTACTGTACGGCCACACAGCGGGGCGTAGAGTGAAAGGTGCGCCGTATGGTTTTTGGAAGCCAGATTTTGCTGGACTGTTTTTTTGACACCATGTCCCATTTGAAGCCCCCCCTGATGCACCCCTAGAGTAGAAACTCCATAAAAGTGACCCCATCTAAGAAACTACACCCCTCAAGGTATTCAAAACTGATTTTACAAACTTTGTTAACCCTTTAGGTGTTGCACAAGATTTAATGGAAAATAGAGATACAATTTCAAAATTTCACTTTTTTGGCAGATTTTCCATTTTAATATTTTTTTTCCAGTAACAAAGCAAGGGTTAACAGCCAAACAAAACTCATTATTTATGGCCCTTATTCTGTAGTTTACAGAAACACCCCATATGTGGTCGTAAACCGCTGTACGGGCACACGGCAGGGCGCAGAAGGAAAGGAATGCCATACGGTTTTTGGAAGGCAGGTTTTGCTGGACTGTTTTTTTTGACACCATGTCCCATTTGAAGCCCCCCTGATGCACCCCTAGAGTAGAAACTCCAAAAAAGTGACCCCATTTTAGAAAGTACGGAATAAGGTGGCAGTTTTGTTGGTAATAGTTTAGGGTACATATGATTTTTGGTTGCTCTATATTACACTTTTTGTGCGGCAAGGTAACAAGAAATAGCTTTTTTGGCACGTTTTTTTTTTTTTGTTATTTACAACATTCATCTGACAGGTTAGATCATGTGGTAATTTTATAGAGCAGGTTGTCACGGATGCGGTGATACCTAATATGTATACCTTTTTTTTATTTATGTAAGTTTTATACAATAACTTCATTTTTAAAACCAAAAAAAGTTTTAGTGTCTCCATAGTCTAAGAGCCATAGTTTTTTCAGTTTTTGGGCGATTATCTTGAGTAGGGTCTCATTTTTTGCGGGATGAGATGACGGTTTAATTGGCACTATTTTGGGGTGCATATGACTTTTTGATCGCTTGTTATTACACTTTTTGTGACGTAAGATGACAAAAAATGGCTTTTTTTACACCGTTTTTATTTTTTACGGTGGTCATCTGAGGGGTTAGATCATGTGATATTCTTATAGAGCCGGTCGATACGGACGCGGCGATACCTAATATGTATACTTTATTTTTATTTATGTAAGTTTTACACAATGATTTCATTTTTGAAACAAAAAAAATCATGTTTTAGTGTTTCTTTAGTCTGAGAGCCATAGTTTTTTCAGTTTTTGGGCGATTATCTTGGGTAAGGTATGATTTTTGCGGGATGAGATGACGGTTTGATTGGTACTATTTTGGCGTACATGTGACTTTTTTGATCACTTTTATTACCTTTTTTGGGAAGTAAGGTGGGCAAAATTTCAATTTTCTCATAGTTTTTATTTTTTTATTTTTATGGTGTTCACCGTGCGGGGAAAGTAACATGACCGTTTTATAGATCAGGTCGTTACGGACGCGGCGATACCTAATATGTGTAGTGTATTTTATTTATTTTTATTTTTATTCAGTGATGAATGTTTTTTTTTTTATCTTAACTTTTTTCACTTTTTTTAACTTTTTTTTTGACCCAGACCCACTTGGTTCTGGAAGATCCAGTGGGTCTGATGTCTGTATAATACAGTACAGTACAATATATATTGTTCTATACTGTATTTTACTTACACTGAACAGATCTATGCTTTCAGCATAGATCTGTTCAGCACCATGGACAGCAGGACGCCTGAGCAGGCGTCCTGTTGCCATGGGAACCTTCCCCGTCTGCTCAGAACTTCGCAGACGGGGAAGGGTAAGCACGGGGTTGAGGGGGGCTCTCTGGGGGCTCTCTCCCTCTCCATCGGGGGGCTGCAAAGGCACAGCAGCCCCCCGATGGAGAGGGAGGGAGCTCCCTGACCGACGACAGTTAACTTTTTCCATACAGCGGTCCGTACGGACCGCGGTATGGAAAGGGTTAAACGGCTGACATCTTCACAGATGTCAGCCGTTTATACCAGGGTGCCAGCAATGTGCTGGCACCCTGGTATCCCCACTAGACACCAACGATCATTCATGGGGAGGCGGGCGGGGGATCGCGATCCCGCCTGCCGCACCGCCCGCCTCCCGCACCGCCCCCACCGCATGCGACACCCCCCCCCGCACCACCCGCCGGCATAAAATCGTGCAGGGGTGCAGGGGGGGGTGAAAAATATTGATTATAGGCACTCAAAAGTTTCTGATCCCCGCGTTCAGGGACCGCGGGCATCAGAAACTGCAAAAAGCACAGCAGACCGCAGGTCTGAATTGACCTGCGGTTTGCTGCGATCGCCGACACGGGGGGGTCACATGACCCCCCCTGGCGTTGTCACAGGATGCCGGCTGAAGGATTTCAGCCGAAATCCCGTTCCGTTTAACCCCTCGGGCGCCGGAATACTGAGTTCAAGCTAGGACGTACCGGTACGCCCTGAGTCCTTAAGGACTCGGGAAATAGGGCGTACCGATACGCCCTGCGTCCTTAAGGGGTTAAGGACATAGGACGTACCGGTACGCCCTATTTCCCGAGTCCTTAAGGACCAAGGACGTACCGGTACGTCCTAACTTTTAAATCGGGATTCCGGCGCCCGAGGGGTTAAACGGAACGGGATTTCGGCTGAAATCCTTCAGCCGGCATCCTGTGACAACGCCAGGGGGGGTGATGTGACCCCCCGTGTCGGCGATCGCAGCAAACCGCAGGTCAATTCAGACCTGCGGTTTGCTGCGCTTTTTGCAGTTTCTGATGCCCGCGGTCCCTGACCGCGGGGATCAGAAACTTTTGAGTGCCTATAATCTATATTTTTCACCCCCCCCTGCACCCCTGCATGATTTGATGCCAGCGGGTGGTGCGGGGGGGGTGTCGCAGGCGGTGGGGGCGTTGCGGGAGGCGGGCGGTGCGGCAGGCGGGATCGCGATCCCCCGCCCGCCTCCCCATGAATGATCGTTGGCTTCTAGTGGTTATACCAGGGTGCCAGCACATTGCTGGCACCCTGGTATAAACGGCTGACATCTGTGCAGATGTCAGCCGTTTAACCCTTTCCATACCGCGGTCCGTACGGACCGCTGTATGGAAAAAGTTATCTGTCATCGGTCAGGGAGCTCCCTCCCTCTCCATCGGGGGGCTGCTGTGCCTTTGCAGCCCCCCGATGGAGAGGGAGAGAGCCCCCAGAGAGCCCCTCTTAGCCCCGTGCTTACCCTTCCCCGTCTGCGAAGTTCTGAGCAGACGGGGAGGGTTCCCATGGCAACAGGACGCCTGCTCAGGCGTCCTGCTGTCCATGGTGCTGAACAGATCTATGCTGAAAGCATAGATCTGTTCAGTGTAAGTAAAATACAGTACAGAACAATATATATTGTACTGTACTGTATTATACAGACATCAGACCCACTGGATCTTCAAGAACCAAGCGGGTCTGAGTCAAAAAAATGTAAAAATAAAAAGTGAAAAAAGTTAAGATAAAAAAAAACATTTATCACTGAATAAAAATTAAAAAAATAAAATAAACTACACATATTAGGTATCGCCGCGTCCGTAACGACCTGATCTATAAAATGGTCATGTTACTTTCCCCGCACGGTGAACGCCATAAAAATAAAAAAATAAAAACTATGAGAAAATTGAAATTTTGCCCACCTTACTTCCCAAAAAAGGTAATAAAAGTGATCAAAAAAGTCGCATGTACGCCAAAATAGTACCAATCAAACCGTCATCTCATCCCGCAAAAAATGAGACCCTACTCAAGATAATCGCCCAAAAGCTGAAAAAACTATGGCTCTTAGACTATGGAAACACTAAAACATGATTTTTTTTTGTTTCAAAAATGAAATCATTGTGTAAAACTTACATAAATAAAAAAAAAGTATACATATTAGGTATCGCCGCGTCCGTATCGACCGGCTCTATAAAAATATCACATGACCTAACCCCTCAGATGACCACCGTAAAAAAATAAAAATAAAAACAGTGTAAAAAAAGCCATTTTTTGCCATCTTACGTCACAAAAAGTGTAATAGCAAGCGATCAAAAAGTCATATGCACCCCAAAATAGTGCCAATCAAACCGTCATCTCATCCCGCAAAAAATGAGACCCTACTCAAGATAATCGCCCAAAAACTGAAAAAACTATGGCTCTTAGACTATGGAGACACTAAAACATTTTTTTGGTTTTAAAAATGAAGTTATTGTATAAAACTTACATAAATAAAAAAAAATGTATACATATTAGGTATCGCCGCGTCCGTGACAACCTGCTCTATAAAATTACCCCATGATCTAACCTGTCAGATGAATGTTGTAAATAACAAAAAAAAAAAAACGTGCCAAAAAAGCTATTTCTTGTTACCTTGCTGCACAAAAAGTGTAATATAGAGCAACCAAAAATCATATGTACCCTAAACTAGTACCAACAAAACTGCCACCCTATCCCGTAGTTTCTAAAATGGAGTCACTTTTTTGGAGTTTCCACTCTAGGGGTGCATCAGGGGGGCTTCAAATGGGACATGGTGTCAAAAAAACCAGTCCAGCAAAATCTGCCTTCCAAAAACCTTATGGCATTCCTTTCCTTCTGCGCCCTGCCGTTTGCCTGTACAGCAGTTTACGACCACATATGGGGTGTTTCTGTAAACTACAGAATCAGGGCCATAAATAATGAGTTTTGTTTGGCTGTTAACCCTTGCTTTGTAACTGGAAAAAAAATATTAAAATGGAAAATCTGCCAAAAATTTGAAATTTTGAAATTGTGTCTCTATTTTCCATTAAATCTTGTGCAACACCTAAAGGGTTAACAACGTTTGTAAAATCAGTTTTGAATACCTTGAGGGGTGTAGTTTCTTAGATGGGGTAACTTTTATGGAGTTTCTACTCTAGGGGTGCATCAGGGGGGCTTCAAATGGGACATGGTGTCAAAAAAACAGTCCAGCAAAATCAGCCTTCCAAAAACCAAACGGCGCACCTTTCACTCTACGCCCTACTGTGTGCCCGTACAGTAGTTTACGGCCACATATGGGGTGTTTCTGTAAACAGCAGAGTCAGGGCAATAAAGATACAGTCTTGTTTGGCTGTTAACCCTTGCTTTGTTAGTGGAAAAAATGGGTTAAAATTGAAAATTAGGCAAAAAAATGAAATTCTTAAATTTCATCCCCATTTGCCAATAACTCTTGTGCAACACCTAAAGGGTTAACGACGTATGTAAAATCAGTTTTGAATACCTTGAGGGGTGTAGTTTCTTAGATGGGGTCACTTTTAGGGAGTTTCTCCTCTAGGGGTGCATCAGGGGGCTTCAAATAGGACATGGTGTCAAAAAACCAGTCCATAAAAATCAGCCTTCCAAAAACCATACGGCGCACCTTTCCCTCTACGCCCCGCTGTGTGGCCGTACAGTAGTTTACGGCCACATATTGGGTGTTTCTGTAAACGGCACAGTCAGGGCAATAAAGATACAATCTTGTTTGGCTGTTAACCCTTGCTTTGTTAGTGGAAAAAATGGGTTAAAATGAAAAATTAGACAAAAAAATTAAATTCTCAAATTTCCTCCCCATTTGCCAATAACTCTTGTGCAACACCTAAAGGGTTAATAATGTATGCAAAATCAGTTTTGAATACCTTGAGGGGTGTAGTTTCTTAGATGGGGTCATTTTTGGGTGGTTTCTATTATGTAAGCCTCGCAAATCGACTTCAGACCTGAACTGGTCCCTAAAAATTTAGTTTTTGTAAATTTCTGAAAAATTTCAAGATTTGCTTCTAAACTTCTAAGCCTTATAACATCCCCAAAAAATAAAATATCATTCCCAAAACAATTCACACATGAAGTAGACATATGGGGAATGTAAAGTCATCACAATTTTTTGGGGTATTACTATGTATTACAGAAGTAGAGAAACTGAAACTTTGAAATTTGCTAATTTTTCCAAATTTTTGGTAAATTAGGTATTTTTTTGTGCAAAAAAAATAATTTTTTTGACTTCATTTTACCAGTGTCATGAAGTACAATATGTGACGAAAAAACAATCTCAGAATGGCCTGGATAAGTCAAAGCGTTTTAAAGTTATTAGCACTTAAAGTGACACTGGTCAGATTTCCAAAAAATGGCCTGGTCCTTAAGGTGAAAATGAGCCCGGTCCTTAAGGGGTTAATGGAAAAAAAAAAAAAAAAAAGAGGTGATTCAGCATTTTTTGGTCACCTTGTCGAAAATGGTGACCAAACTGGTGTGCCCCAAAATGGTACCAATTAAAATACAGTTCACCCCACAAAAAACAAGCCCTTACACAGCTCTGTAGACAGAGATATAAAAAAAAAAGTTACAGGTGTCAGAAAATGGCGATGCAAAGTGCCTTTTTATTTTTTCAAAGGTTTAAATTTAAAGTAGTAAATTTATACACTATACACATTTGGTATCGCTGTAATTGTACTGACTCGCAGAATAAGGACACCATGTTATTTTTAGTGCATAGTGAAAGCCGTAACAACAAAAAAAACTAAAATCATGGTGGAACAGTTTATTTTTTTTAAATTTCACACCACGAATAATTGCTTTTCTGTTTTCCAATACAAAATATGGTAAATTAAATGGTGCTATTAAAAATACAACTTGCCCTGCAAAAAATTATGGGTATATAAATTAAAAATTAAAAAAGTTGTGGCTTCTGGAAGGTATAAAGGAAAAAATGAAAATATATATCAAGTGACTATAACAGAAAAGGAACCCAATTTAAAATGTAACCCCCCCCCCTTTTTCCCCCACACACGTTTAAAAAAAATGTTCCTGGTTATAAACAATCTCCAGTCTATAGGTTCCTATAGTTCATGGCTGTAGGACAAATGGAGAGAGCCCTTTAGCTAAATCACAATGTCTCTGCCTTCACCAACCAAAACTTGAATAGATCAGCAGGAAATTAACTAGCATTCTCTTAAGGATTTATTTAAAGGGGTTGTCCTAGTTATATTTATTGATGACCTATCCTCAGGAATATCAGCGTGCCAGCGCTGCCTCCTCTTCACGGTTTACCTTCTCGCCGTTGCATCTGCAGAAGTGAGCAGGTGTAATTACACCCAAGCCGTCCCATTCATTTCAATGGTACGGATCGCTCCTATACAACAAGTGTATGGGAACGATCCGTCCCATTGAAATGAATGGGACGGTTAGGTGTAATTACACCTGCTCACCGCTGCAGATGCAACGGCGAAAAGATAAACAGTGAAAAGGAGGCGGCGGCGCTGGCACGGCGCGCGCCTTCTCTTCAAACAGGTGATCAGCGGGGGTGCCGAGTGTCGGACTCCCGCCGATCTGATATTGATGACCTATCCTGAGCATAGGTCATCAATAAATATAACTCGGACAACCCCTTTAAGACTGTTTGAGGAACATGCAGAAAAAACTGCAGGCAAGTTTATCTCCTGTTTATTTTCATCATTAATTTCTAGGTTTAGTATTCATTTAACCCCTTCAGGACCAAGCCATTTTTCATCTGAAGGACCAGGCAGTTTTTTTTGCACATCTGACATGTTTCACTTTATGTAGTAATAACTTGGGAACCCCTTTTAACCAAGTCATTCTGAGACTGGTTTCTTGGGACACATTGTACTTTATGACAGTGGTAAATTTGAGTCCAAAAAAGTACAACAGAACAGAAAAGGTTTAAAACGATTTGTTACACATTTTCTCCTTAATACGGCAACATGTGGTAGTAAACTGCTGTATAAGCACATGGTAGGGCTCAGAAGGGAAGGACGCCATGCCACATTTGTAGAGACTCTGAGGTACCACTGCAGTGGAAACTCCCAATCGTGACACTATTTGAGAAACCACAACCTCAAGGAATTTTTTAAGGGGTGTAATGAGCACCTTGGCCCAACAGGCATTTCATAGAATTTAGAAACACTTTGTGGTGAAAATAAAGAATTAAATATTTTACAAGAAAATGTCCCTTTAGGCCCAAATTTTTTAATTTCACAAGGGGTAACAGGAGAAAAAGCACCCCCCAATTTGTTACCCAATTTCTCCTAAATAGAACAACACTAGATATGTGCTTATAAACTGATGTACGGGTACACAGAAGGGCTCAGAAGGGAAAAAGTATTATATGGCTTTTGGAGGGCAGATTTCATTGAAATAATTTGAAGGTGCCATCCCACATTAGTAGAGACTCTGTGGAACCCCCTACAGTGAAAACCCCCAACACATGACTCCATTTCAGAAACAAAACCACAAAAGGAATTTTTTTTAAGGGGTGTAGTAAGCACCTTGGCCCAATAGACATTTCAGAGAATGTAGAAACTATTGGCTGTGAAAATGAAAACTTTCAAGAGGTCCATGTTTTTCACTTTTACAAGAAGTAACAGGACAATATCACCCCACCATTTGTTACCCATTTTCTGCTCAATACAACACTCCATATGTGGTTGTAAAGTGCTGTATGGGCACACTTCAGGGCTCAGATGGGAAGGAGTGTTATGTACATTTGAGGCCTAGTTTGGTGATTTATTCAGCATTAAGCAACAAGTGCTGAGGCTCTGAGGTTAAATAAAAAAAGAAACTCCCATGAAGTAACCCTATATTTGAAACCACCCACCTTACAGAATTTATCAAAAAGTGTAGTGAGCATTTTAACCCAACAGAAGGTTTGCAAAATTAATTCACAGCAGATTGTACTGATGGGGTGAGACAGGGAGTGGAGATACTCTGCAAATCCCATAGATGGCTTGGTCAGTATTGACTGCTGTATCTTAACGGTTAATCTGCAGGTATCTGAATTTCACTAATGCCTGCAGATACAGCAGGGGCCTGGCTGCCGCTGATTGTGTGAGCACATTTATGGCGCATGTCTTTTAGATACTGCCCGCAGCGCTATATATTTACAGCACAGGTCATCTATGGGCTAAAGAGCATATGTGGCAAGTTACTGAATCTTACAGCCCATAGATAGACCCTTTGCTCGGATCTTTAGCAGGAGTCCCCAATTTGTGGCTGTCCAGCTGCTGTCAAACAATCACTGCTGTCAGGGCATGTTACAAGTTGTAGTTTCACAACAGCTAGATAGCCACAGGTGGGAAATCATGGGTTTAAATATGGTTAGTAAAAAAAAGTGATCAATGTGAATTCTACTTTTGTCCTAATGAAGCGCTAATTACCTGGTTCCGATCTCGAGCACTTGTGTATCTGATCCTCTGTATGAAGTAAAATATCAACCAAGCTGAAGAAATAATCATCAAGACGATAAAAGAGATGGAGACAAAAACCAAAGAGCCTCTGCTCAAGTTCTTGGCGGGGCTTCGAGACCCAACTGCTATTGCCATAAGCACAGAGATGTTTCTTTCCACATAACTCAGAATTTCTCGACCCGTAGACTCCGAAATCATTATGGCAACGATATCTCCAGTTCCTGATGTGGACAAGAAAACAAAAACAGAACAGAAAAAGATAAAATACATGATTTCATTTAAAATAATTTGCAATATAAGACACAATACAAAATTGTAACCTGCTGACAGACCTAAACAAATACAGCACCATAATTATAATTGTCCTACAGGCTGGGCAAGAATAACTGAATCTATTAGACCACAAAAAAATAAAACATATGAAATATGCATTGTGAAGCCACTTTGTAGGATGGGTCCCTTAGAGAACATAAGCAAGCTGGGGCGTCACATTATCAATACCCTGACAACCAGAGATCTTCAAATACTAAATGCCGAGTCAGACACGCCATCTCTGCATCCAAGAAAGGATCCATTGGGAAATTAGGATGGAAGAACGCTGGATTAATGGAATTTTTTTTCCCTACTACAGAATTAGACATCTAGCTAACAGCTGAACCCATGTTGACTTATATCATTTAGAGATAGTCTTCGAAAAGATAATGGAACCACAATTCTCACTAGTGAGAAAACAAAAGCTTTCATTCATGAATGATCATGCTTTTTCAGTGTAAAGGAAGGGTGGGTACCCATTTGCACTAGAACACTTGTGGCTTGGTGGGATTGCAGAAAATTCCCTTATTAAAATCATACTGTTAAATCCGGTATTTCCATAAATTGATACTGTATGCAAAGATAATAAACTCTACATTACAGTATATCTCATTAAAGGGGCATGACTATAGTAAAGAATGAAAATCAGGAAAATCAGAGATCATATAGTACATGACAATCTCTTTCTAACAAAGCTAGAACCAGCCCTGTCCCCCACATAGATCCAGGGTTCTCCTCATTCATTGTCTGCTAGATTTATATCAAACTGGCAGCTCAAGGGGAGTGTCTTTTCTGCTGCATCTAAGGGGGGGCGTGTCCATGCTCTCCCTATCACAACTCAGGAGGCAGTTGAAGGATGAAACTGAGCATGTGCGGCCTCAGTGAGCAGGACAAAGAAATAAGAAAAAAATAAACAGCAGGTGGTGCTGTACAGATGCATTTTATTGAATAACTCAGTGGCTATGATAAATGTTTAATTACATGCAATTACAAAAGTATTCAGATCCAGGTGCTTGTTTGAAAACTATAGAATATTTTTCTATAACTCCTTTAAAGAAAAATAACTCTCTCAAAGATTTGGGGCCCCAGATGGTGGTCCGGAGCCCCAGCAAATTCACTACTATTTACGCCTGTTTACAGGCGTAAATGACATTTGAAATCTACTTCAGTCAGGGAAAATTAGTAGGGCTACTTTCACACTAGCGCTCGGGGCTCCGCTTGTGAGCTCCGTTTGAAGGGGCTCACAAGCGGCCCCGAACGCATTCGTACTGCCCTAATGCATTCTGAGTGGATGTGGATCCGCTCAGAATGCATCAGTCTGGCAGCGTTCAGCCTCCGCTCAGCAAGCGGACACCCGAACGCTGCTTGCAGCGTTCGGGTGTCCGCCTGGCCGTGCGGAGGCAAACGGATCCGTCCAGACTTACAATGTAAGTCAATGGGGACGGATCCGTTTGAAGATGACACAATATGGTTCAATTTTCAAACGGATCCGTCCCCATTGACTTTCAATGTAAAGTCTGGACGGATCCGTCTGAACTACTTTCACACTTAGAATTTTTTCTAAGCTATAATGCAGACTGATCCGCTCTGAACGCTAGTGTGAAAGTAGCCTTAAATGCAATCATAAAGAAAACCCCCCAAAGGTGTATATAGCCTTTAAGATCTTCTCTACATGTCTGTAATTTCAGCCCTGATGGTCCAACAATGTCATTTGTTTAGTCACAGTGAGTAATGAATCCCAACAAGGCAGGAAACAAATATTTCACTACTACCCTCTGCTTGGATCTGTTCTGTGTAAATGGATAGAGCTTAAAAATAGATCTCTGCCACTGCACACCAATTAGCTATGATGACTCTCTGCGCCTATTAGGGCCAGAGCCTAAATTGAAATATCTAATCCAATCAATCAATCCTTTACCACATGTTTATGCAGAATATGCATCGAGACACATTCCAAGAACCACCTCTGCTTGTTGGCAGATTGCAGCAAATTATGGCGTGCACTGAATGGACATTGAACAATTAATGCAATTTAAGCACAGATGCAGAACAGTGATTTGTGTGCACAGCACCTCACTGGCCCTAAGCTCATCAACATTCTTGTCAAAGCTACTCTTGCTAAGACACGTTCATGTCCAAGACCCAGGCCCCATGCAATGATGATCTAGATGTTATTATCATGAGACACGATGCCCTGTCGTTACGTTTCATCAGGAATATAATATTCTGTACAAGATGTACTGGGATATTTAGAGCCGCTCATGTCTTGTAAAGCTAAAATAGGCCAAAAGATCTTAGATATTTGTTGCAGATCCTGTCAAAATTGGTTGGACACTGACATCCAATTTCCATCTCACATCTATTCTAGATGGCTCTATTGAATATGCAACCCTATACAACAGCCAACCTCTTCAAATTACTGGCAAACAAGGAAGGATCTAGTCAAGACCATGTAGTGGATGCAGGAGTCAGCACAGAGCCACATCTCCTATGTCTGTTCCTGACAATAATTTAGTAAATCTCAATTAACAATTGTTGTTCTGGTTACAAGAGCTAATATTTTCCAGAGTAACTTGATATCCCAGAGAATCTTTATTCCTCCAAGCATTCTCAGTGCCTCAATACATGCTGTTACTCTTCATAGTTACTGGAACCCAGAAAATCCTGGTGACAGAGAATATAGAGAACGTCCACAAAATGGGTCTGTGGACAGCCAGTAATGTGACATTTTGCAGAGACGTCAACGAGAGGTTGGGGATTACTTTGATTACTTTGGGGATAGAGACAAGAGGAAGTCATATTACCTAACATGATTTAAAGGGACTCTGTCACCACTTTCTAACCCCCCCTTTTAAAAGTATTGTTCTCTCCATGGCGCCCTTGTGATTACAAAGGTGTTGTTATAACATAAATTCGCCGTCTCGTTTTGATAAAAATACCTTTTATCTAACCTGTCAATCTTGTGGATAAGGTGCCCAGGGCGTTTCTGAAGGTCTGAAGCTGCCGCCCGCCTCCGCCGCCGTTGGTGCCCAGCTCCTCCCCTGATCCTTTCAGCGCCGCCTGAATGTAAAGAAATCCGCCTCCGGCTCTCGCTCAGTGCCCCCTCCTCCTTTTCAAAGATCCCGCGCGTGCGCACAGGCCTGTGCCTGATGCGCCCGTGCGGACATTTAGAATCAGCCTCATTGAGCGAAGTGCGCATGCGCGCACTTCGCTCAACCTCCTCATAAGACGAGCACTGCAGCCAGCCACTCAGAGCCTGCGGCTCCATACAGCGCTTGGCAGGCTCTGGGTGGCTGGCTGCAGTGCTCGTCTTATGAGGAGGTTGAGCGAAGTGCGCGCATGCGCACTTCGCTCAATGAGACTGATTCTAAATGTCCGCACGGGCGCATCAGGCACAGGCCTGTGCGCACGCGCGGGATCTTTGAAAAGGAGGAGGGGGCACTGAGCGAGAGCCGGAGGCGGATTTCTTTACATTCAGGCGGCGCTGAAAGGATCAGGGGAGGAGCTGGGCACCAACGGCGGCGGCGGCAGCTTCAGACCTTCAGAAACGCCCTGGGCACCTTATCCACAAGATTGACAGGTTAGATAAAAGGTATTTTTATCAAAACGAGACTGCGAATTTATGTTATAACAACACCTTTGTAATCACAAGGGCGCCATGGAGAGAACAATACTTTTAAAAGGGGGGGTTAGAAAGTGGTGACAGAGTCCCTTTAACACCATAAGTCCCCAAGGCTCCAAGTAAAGAAAGGAAAATAAATCTTCAATTCAATTCACCCATTACACCCTATTCTGAAAACGAAAATAATGACAAATAAATACAATATACCGATACGTCAAAGGTATTTCTGGTAGTCTAAAGTAGATCTTAGCACATTTAGGCACTTACAAATGATCTAAGGAGCAAGTCATGAAGAAGACCCAATGATGGTGGAAGAGGTCACTGCACTAGGCTATCTGGTCTATCAGCATACATTTGCAGACAGGGGCATTAAATCTCTAGCGTATTGTAAAAATGAGGGGGCAGTCAATAAAAGTGACTGATTTATGACTTGTTTAATAGTTGTGAAGTCCAGGGACATCTTACTAATGACAATCTAAAGGGAAGGCTGTCATGCTGTAGGCAGGCCGATGGAACATGAAGCTGTCGTGTTGTATTAAAGGAAGTATCAACTCTCTGTTAAGGTCACAGACGTATTTTATGATACAGACACCATTCATATTCCGACTTCACAAATGCAATGAACAAATCACTTAGACGGTTAAAGCAGAGCTTTTTAACCCTCACATGACAGTCAACCTTTTCTCTTAAATGAACATAAAGAAAGTGAGACACCTGGCTTTTGCAAGAGTTTCTTCATAATCATTGAATTAACTGGTATTGCAACTCCGCTTCACTGAAGGCAATGGAGATAAGCTGCAATATCATATACAACTTGTGGACAGGTGAGGTGGTGTTTCCGGCAGCCATATTTTTGCAATGCTACTGCTATGTTTCAAAAATTCATAAATGAATGTAACAATCGGAATAGATTCCATCTCCAGTACTCTAGAAGAAATGCATCCAGGCCATTTGTTAACACTTTTAGTGCGATCACCATCAACACCTTCTTTGGTGGTTCCATAGTCTCACTTCTTTTAGAAACACCAAAAATAGCTGCCAGGGTCTCAAAATCATATACGCTAAATTCTTTATTATAATACAATATTAAAATATACATAAAACACAATAGTTAATGGTGGTGAAGAAAATAAAGGATGATGCTCTGACAGGTCACGTGGATCAATTATAAGGGTAATCACATGTTACAGGCTACACATATTGAAAACATACTGGCAGGGGCTGGAGAAGATCCAGCGGTCATGGTCCATATCGGAACCAATGACAAAGTTAGGGGTAGGTGGAGAGTCCTTAAAAATGATTTCAGGGATTTAGGGCAAAAGCTTAGGGCAAGGACCTCAAAGGTAGTATTTTCCGAAATACTACCGGTACCACGGGCCACACAAGAAAGGCAGCGGGAGATTAGGGAAATTAACAAGTGGCTCAAGAACTGGTGTAGGATGGAGGGGTTTGGGTTCCTGGAGAACTGGGCCGACTTCACTGTCGGCTACAGGCTCTATCGTAGGGACGGGCTGCACCTCAATGGGGAAGGGGCAGCTGTGTTGGGGAAGAAGATGGCTAGAAGGTTGGAGGAGTGTTTAAACTAGGGACTGGGGGGGAGGGTAATTACACTATAGAAGGGGAAGATAGTGCAGATAGAGACCGGGGGCAAGCTAGTGGGACTGGGGGAGAAATGGAAGGAGGGACAAGAACAGTTCAGAAGGAAAGGTGTAGGGTAAAAAATATACATAAACCTCTCATATGTATGTATACTAATGCCAGAAGCCTGACTAATAAAACTGGTGAACTGGAATTAGTGATGTGTGAGGAGGACTATGACATAGTGGGAATAACTGAGACATGGCTGGATGATAGCTATGACTGGGCAGTTAATGTACAAGGTTACAGTCTGTTCAGAAAGGATCGTCAAAACCGGAGAGGTGGAGGGGTCTGCCTTTATGTAAAGTCTTGTCTAAAGCCCACACTCCGTGAAGATATAAGTGAGGGACATGAACATGTGGAGTCACTGTGGGTAGAGATACATGGAGCTAAAAACAACAATAAATTACTAATAGGAGTCTACTATAAACCACCTAATATACCAGAGTCCACAGAAAATCTACTACTAAACGAGATAGACAAGGCGGCAAATCATAATGAGGTGGTTATTATGGGGGACTTCAACTACCCAGATATAGACTGGGAAACTGAAACTTGTATATCTCATAAAGGAAACAGATTCTTGGCAATAACCAAAGACAATTATCTCTCCCAACTGGTTCAGGACCCGACTAGAGGGACGGCCATACTGGACTTAATATTAACCAATAGACCTGACAGAACAACAGACGTGCAGGTTGGGGGACACCTGGGAAATAGTGACCATAAAGTAATAACCTTCCAATTATCATTCAAAAGAGCGTTTCTACAGGGAGGAACAAAAATACCAAACTTCAAAAAAGCTAAATTTAGCCAACTAAGAGAGGCCATAGGCCTAACTAACTGGGACAAAGTCCTCAAAAATAAAAATACAACCAAAAAATGGGATATCTTTAAAAACATCCTAAAATCTCATTGTGAGAGGTACATACCGTATGGGAATAAAAGGTTAAGGAACAAAAAGAAACCAATGTGGATAAATAGAACTGTAAAGAAAGCAATAAATGACAAAAAGAAAGCATATAAAACACTAAAACAGGAGGGTAGCACGGAAGCACTGAAAAACTATAAGGAAAAAAACAGAACATGTAAAAAACAAATAAAAGCGGCCAAACTAGAGACCGAGAGATTAATTGCCAAAGAGAGTAAAACTAACCCTAAAATGTTCTTCAATTATATAAATGTTAAAAAGTATAAATCTGAAGGTGTCGGCCCTTTAAAGAGTAATGAGGGGGGAGTCGCAGAGAGCGACGAGGAGAAAGCAAAGCTATTAAATATTTTTTTCTCCAATGTATTCACTGAGGAAAATAAACTGTCAGATGAAATGCTGAATGCTGAAATAAATTTGCCATTAAAAGTGTCCTGTCTGACCCAGGAAGAAGTACAACAGCGACTTAAAAATATCAAAATAGACAAATCGCCAGGACCGGATGGCATACACCCCCGTATCCTAAGGGAATTAAGTAATGTCATAGCCAGACCCTTATTTCTGATATTTGCGGACTCTGTACTGACAGGGAATGTCCCACAGGATTGGCGCATGGCAAATGTGGTGCCAATATTCAAAAAGGGTCCAAAAACAGAGCCTGGAAACTATAGGCCGGTAAGTTTAACATCTGTTGTGGGTAAACTGTTTGAAGGTTTTCTGAGAGATGCTATGTTAGAGCATCTTAACGGAAATAAGCAAATAACGCCATATCAGCATGGCTTCGTGAGGGATCGGTCATGTCAAACTAATTTAATCAGTTTCTATGAGGAGGTAAGTACTAGACTTGACAGCGGCGAATCAATGGATGTCGTGTATCTGGACTTCTCCAAAGCATTTGACACTGTACCACATAAAAGGTTAGTATATAAAATGAGAATGCTCGGACTCGGAGAAAACGTCTGTAAGTGGGTAAGTAACTGGCTCAATGATAGAAAACAGAGGGTGGTTATTAACGGTACATACTCAGATTGGGTCACTGTCACTAGTGGAGTACCTCAGGGGTCAGTATTGGGCCCTATTCTCTTCAATATATTTATTAATGATCTTGTAGAAGGCTTGCATAGTAAAATATCAATTTTCGCAGATGACACTAAACTGTGTAAAGTAATTAACACTGAAGAGGACAGTATACTACTACAGAGGGATCTGGATAGATTGGAGGCTTGGGCAGATAAGTGGCAGATGAGGTTTAACACTGACAAATGTAAAGTTATGCACATGGGAAGGAATAATGCAAGTCACCCGTACATACTAAATGGTAAAACACTCGGTAACACTGACATGGAAAAGGATCTAGGAATTTTAATAAACAGCAAACTAAGCTGCAAAAAACTGTGTCAGGCAGCTGCTGCCAAGGCCAATAAGATAATGGGTTGCATCAAAAGGGGCATAGATGCCCGTGATGAGAACATATTCCTACTACTTTACAAATCACTGGTCAGACCACACATGGAGTACTGTGTACAGTTCTGGGCTCCTGTAAACAAGGCAGACATAGCAGAGCTGGAGAGGGTCCAGAGGAGGGCAACTAAAGTAATAACTGGAATGGGGCAACTACAGTACCCTGAAAGATTATCAAAATTAGGGTTATTCACGTTAGAAAAAAGACGACTGAGGGGAGATCTAATTACTATGTATAAATATATCAGGGGGCAGTACAGAGATCTATCCCATCATCTATTTATCCCCAGGACTGTGACAGTGACGAGGGGACATCCTCTGCGTTTGGAGGAAAGAAGGTTTGTACACAAACATAGAAAAGGGTTCTTTACGGTAAGAGCAGTGAGACTATGGAACTCTCTGCCTGAGGAGGTGGTGATGGTGAGTACAATAAAGGAATTCAAGAGGGGCCTGGATGTATTTCTGGAGTGTAATAATATTACAGGCTATAGCTACTAGAGAGGGGTCGTTGATCCAGGGAGTTATTCTGATTGCCTGATTGGAGTCGGGAAGGAATTTTTATTCCCCTAAAGTGAGGAAAATTGGCTTCTACCTCACAGGGTTTTTTTTGCCTTCCTCTGGATCAACTTGTAGGATGACAGGCCGAACTGGATGGACAAATGTCTTTTTTCGGCCTTATGTTACTATGTTATATACATATATACTGGATATAAAGTGCTTAGTGCAAACAGATAATAACCCCAATGGCTATGTCATCCCAGCAGCAGCCGTATCAGTAACAAGAGTAACGGCATATAAACATATCATACCAGCCACGTGTCCCATACCAGCCACATGTTGGGGCACAGGACACGTGGCTGGTATGATACGTTTATATGGCGTTACTCTTGTTACTGATACGGCTGCTGGGATGACATAGCCATTGGGGTTATTATCTGTTTGCACTAAGCACTTTATATCCAGTATATATGTATATAAGCTATGTTTTCAATATGTGTAGCCTGTAACATGTGATTACCCTTATAATTGATCCACGTGACCTGTCAGGGCATCTTATCCTTTATTTTCTTCACCACCATTAATTATTGTGTTTTATGTATATTTTAATATTGTATTATAATAAAGAATTTTGCATATATGATTTTGAGACTCTGGCAGCTATTTTCGGTGTTTATATTAGGGCATGTGCCAGAGCAATGGTTTAGCCGACAATATATGATCGGTGTTTATTCACTTCTTTTAGAGTAAAGAATACCCTTCTTTCCTCCAGATGTAGAAGATGTCCCATAGTTACAGAAACAAGCTTGAGTATCAATAGTTCATGGTAGAGATCTCTGTAGTGACCTTTGTTATGTTTATACATCGCTATTGTCACCCTTCAGCCGTCCTTTTTCTAGGCTATATAACACTAATTTTGGTAATCTTTCTGGGTACTGTAGTCCACCCATTCAATGTACTATTTTAGTTGTCTGCCTTTCAATCAACTCAAGCTTACTAAAATATTCCAAAGTAAGGTCAGAATCAACCACCAGACGATGTTTCGATGGGCTCAAGTTCTGAAACAAGAATGGGACCCAAAGGTCTAGCAGATGACAACCATATTTAATGCAGATTTGGAGACCATTATTTGTTGCTTTAAACAATTCTTATTTTTTTTTTTTCACAAATAACTTATTTGAATATATTGTTATGCCCTGTATGAGCAAAGTCATATGGGGTCATTTATCAAACTGGAGTAAAGTAGAACTGGCTTAGTCGCCCATAGCAACCAATCAGATTCCAACTTTAACTTTTTAAAAACTGCTCCTTTGGAAAATGAAAGGTGGAATCTAATTGGTTGCTATGGGCAACTAAGCCAGTTCTACTTTACACCAGTTTGATAAATCTCCCCCACAGGGACACATTTATTAAGACCGGCGTTTTAGATGCCGGTCTTAATAAAGCCCTGCACTAAAACAGGCGTAGAAAATGGTAAATGAGACGGGCCTACTGGCCCTTTGCCACCACACCCACTTTTTTAGTTTCAAAAGTCATTTATTGAGGTTCTTGCATCATGAAGTAAATGACTGAGTAAGAAAACATGGTACATTAGTCATTGTATAAAATAACAAAAAAAAAAAAGAAACTGTGGACAAGAACATAAATAAGTAAAGGAAAAGTTCCAGTAACATAAAAAAAAAAATGGTACAGATAAATAAACACTGAAGTACAATGGGTATGGCAAGTCATCAAGTAAACTCCTTGAAAGCGTAAAATAAGGTGGCATTGTGACAGTGGGAGTATGCTATAAAGTAATTCAGTAATGGAGATCTTTAGAATGAGGAGAGGATAGCCAGCGCTCCCAGAGCTTCTCAAAGGCTGCATAAGTGTCAGTACGTATGGCGTTAAGCCATTCAAATAAAAGTATTTTTATTGATTCTATCTAATACAGCCTGAAAACTAAGTGAGGCCGAGCGCCATTTAAAGGTTATATGAATTCTGGCAGCCAAAAGAATGAATTGTGACAGCTTAAATTTAGCGAACGTTAACCAGGACGGTTTGTCCCCTAGGAGGCAAAGAGGTAAGGAGACGGGATATCGGCAACACAATACAGCTGACACAAGTGAGCAGATTCTTCCCCAGAAGCTCTTAACTAGTGGACAGGTCCACCATATGTGTAACATAGTGCCCTCAGCAGTACAACCACAGAAGTATCTGGAAGAAACCTCAGGGTATATTCGATGTAGTCTAGCTGGAACCATGTAGGTCCTATGACGTTTTTATGGATGTTTCAGCTAAGGTGGTTTGCCAAGAGCCCTTAGTGAGAGTCTGGGAGTGCTGGAACCATTGAGAAGTCGAGTATTCTACCTCCAAATTCTCCTCCCATGCTTTCATGTATGGCAATTTGGAACCCTCAGCTATGCCATTCAGTATTCCATATATCCTGGACAATAGAACTCGTTTATATAAAGAGTAGGCTATAGAACATTCAAAGGGAGTATAGTCAAAAGTGCCAGTAGGAGTCTGAATAGAATGTAGGAATGAGAAGATCTGGTTGGCATTGTACAATTCTCTCACTGGAGGGTTAAACCTTTCCCTTAAGTCAGCCAAGGAAATGAGTTTGCCTCTCACTAGGAACCTGTGCAAGGTGCAGAAGTCATTAGATATCCACCAATCAAATGCTTGGTCCTGAAGGCCAGGCAAAAACAAAGGATTTCCTAAAATATACATCAATGGTGAGATAGTGGACAGTAGAGATTATTTAAAGGGAGTCTGTCACCACAATTTGCCCTTATAGACCACTTACATAGCACTGTAGCATAACTATAGATCAGTCAAATGGTACCTTTGTCTTTTTGTTTGGATGTTCACCAGGGGCAAAAACAGAGTTTTATTCATATGTAAATGAGGGCTCGCAAGTGCCCAGGGGCGGCGTTCGGGCTGTAAGTGCCCAGGCCGCTCTTCCTTCTTCTCACATAACCCCTCACATAAAACCTCCCCAGGCTGTTGCTTGGCCCGCCCTGTAAGCCTCTTACGTCATCCAGTGTACTGGGCTGGCCGATATCCCGCCGGCGAATGCGCACTGTGATGACCATTGTGGGAAGCAGCATCATTCCATGCAGTGCGCATGCGCGGGCGGGATACCGGCCAGTACACTGGATGACATAAGAGGCATACAGGGCGGGCCAAGCAACAGGCTGGGGAGGTTTTACGTGAGAAGAAGGAAGAGCGGCCTGGGCACTTACAGCCCGAACGCCGCCCCTGGGCACTTGCGAGCCCTCATTTACATATGAACAAAACTCAGTTTTTGCACCTGGTGAACATCCAAACAAAAAGACAAAAGGTACCATTTGACTGATCTATAGTTATGCTACAGTGCTATGTAAGTGGTCTATAAGGGCAAATTGTGGTGACAGACTCCCTTTAAACCTGACTGACCTCCAGAGCAACAATGAGTAGTGGGATAACGGAGAGTTGGGCTGAACAGTAGACAGCAATGGACAGTATGACCAGATCAGGGTCTTCCACGAATATGGAGCAAATAACGTTTGCTCCAATGCAATCCACAACGGTTGCTCCCTGGGGTTAAGATGCGTTAGAAACATTTGTGCTAGTCTCGCAGCTTTATAGTATTCATGAAGGTCAGGAACTGAAAGGCCTCCCTGGGATTTATGGCGACACACTGTGCGCATAGCTATACGTGGGCGTTTATCTGCCCATATAAATTTTAGAATATCAGATTTTAGCCGTTTTAAATCTGAAGTGGGCACTGGCACAGGGAGGGTTCTAAACAGGTACAACAGTCTGGGAAGAACCATCATCCTGATGATATGAATTCTACCCACCCAAGAGACTGGAAAAGATTGCCAGCCTCTGAGGTCCTCTCAAATTTTACGATAAAGAGGGGGATAATTAGTTTTGTAGACCAGATCAACCCTGTTAGGTAGGGATATTCCCAAATAGGGGATAAAGTTATGTCTAATTTGGAATGGGAAGTTTTGTAGTAAAAGGGACTGGATCTGGGGTGTTAAATTACAAGGGAGAAGTTCGGATTTAGAGTGGTTGATAGAGAGTCCCGAGGCCACGAAGAAGAAGCCCAACACCCTCAAGCAGAAAGGACTTTTGCGCTGCAATCTGCGCCAGAAATACACCTATTATAGGCATATTTCTGTTTAATAAATGACCGCCATAATTTAGGATATAATTAAGCATGGACATGCCTATGTTAAGGACAGAGTAAGGGCTCGTTCACATGGCTGTTGCCCCTCCGTTGCCGTATTGCGGCCCGCATACGGCGGGTCCGCAATACACGGGGCACTGTCCGTGTGCATTCCGCATCACTGATACGGACTAATTCACTTGAATGGGTGCGCAAATCCGGAGATGCGGTGTGGAACGGAAGCACTAAACCCCACGGATGCGGTGCGGAACGGACGGATCACAGACCCATTCAAGTGAATGGGTACACGATCCGCATGCGGCTGGCCCACTGTCGGTTCCTGTGCATTGCAGACCGCAATTTGCGGTTCAAAGCACGGGTATGGAGGGGCAACGGTCATGTGAACAAGCCCTAATAGGTAGTTCTTCATTTCTAGCCAACATGCAGCACAGTATAACATAAGAGATCACACAGACTAATGAGGTTCTACAAGGCTATATGTTGGCCTATTTTTTTTTTTTATATATGATATATCCATCAAGTGAACAAACCTCAGTTCTCAAGATCTACCATCATTTTTCATTCCATGTTTTACACCAGACATTCCAAAAATTAACTTTTCCATTAAAAGGGTTTTAAAGTACTTAGAAATTGATGGCCTATCCTCAAGTCAGGTTATGAATTTAAGACGGGTGGGGTCTGATCATGATTTGGAGCTATACAGTGGACAGAGACAGCAGCACAAGTCAATGGTTGCTGAGCTGCCGTACACCACGACTGGAAAGTGCACAACGGACAAGGGCTTCCATATGCTGCATAGCTTCCATCGCTGACTAGGGGTGCAGGATGTCAGACTTCCATCAATCTGGTATTGATAACCTATCCTCAGGTTAAGCAGTCAATATGTAACCACCGGAAAGAAACCTTTAACAATATACATGAGGACAAACAATATACGCTATTTCCTGATATTTTCGTTAAGTGCCTCCAAGTTAGAAGTACCCTAGAACATTAAGACCAACCTCAGATGTTCCTAGAAACAACCACAACCCTCATTGCTGTATACACTGACAGATGAAATACTGAACCACAAATCAATGCCTGACTGGAGAGCTTGTTCGAATGTCAGTCACAAACATTTACCAACATCAGACTAAAATGCAATGTCAAATCCTGAATTTATGAGAGGACCCATGAAGTTCTGCTTTTTGACCTTTTTTCCCCCCCAGAGATGATAACAGTACTAGTACTCGGGTTGAAGGCTAGTTTGTCTTAAAGGAGTACAAAACTAGAAATGCTAAGGCTGGTTTTGTAAATTTTAGGGCCGACAAACTAAAAAGTCAAACACATTCTTAAACCCAATCGTTTTGATATTGGCATACAATCAACTTGGACCAGCCAGTAGCTGAGAAACTATAATCCCCAATATGTTCCGATAGTTGATGGCTATCATTGCCTGCTGGGAGTTGCTTTACACATAAGTTGGAGGGTACGAGGCTGCACAACTTGCTGTCTTTCTAATGACATTGCTAGGCAATGTATCCCTGGCAAACAGTTCAGATCTTCATTTAAAAAATAATCAGCACCAATTTGGCTACAAAGAGGCTTAGAAAGCTACATGCCTCCCTAGGCTGTGCTCACCTACATCTCTCCTAGACTGTGCTCACATCTGTGTTGGTGTCTCTGCCACGTATTCTGTCATATTTGTCAGGGAAAAAAAGTGCAGCATGCAGCATTATTTTCTTGTTAAATGGGCTGTTCCATTACAAGAACTTATTCTATATCCCTTATCTCTAGCAGTCCCAGAATTGGATGGAGTGATGGACATGAGTGTCTGCCACTCCATACAAATGGGGTAACACGGACCCTGGCCCTCGTGATAGGTGAGGGCCCCAGAGGTCAGACCTCCGATATTCCTGTGGATTTAAGGGAATGCAACAATAAACTGGACGGAGTGCTGCTAAGTACAAAGCTAGTGGCCCCATGTACAATATTCACACACCAAACACATTGTTTACTAAGGCATTTAAAGGTACCCCTTTAAATCTCGAAATAAAGATAGTCAACCCAAATTGGTTCCTTTCACATTAATAGATTGTAGTTCACTTGGTGCAACAAGATTTTTTAGAATTCGTTTTCTTCTTAATGTAACATTTGGTTTGAAGAATAATACCTCCAAGTATTGGATCGTTTAGAATTATTGGCCAGTGTCTAATCTGTAAATGGGCTTTTATTAAAAATGGTAATAAAATTATGGAAATACGGTTTCTTGATTATAGTATTGTTTCAGGCCCTCTTTCTAAGATTTTTAGTTTTAGTTCATGTCGAAGATATAAAATCCCTTGAGATTTTTCTTTTCCTTAAATCTGTTCTGTAAAATTTCAGCCTGAATATTAAAATCAACATCTTTCGTGCCCATACAGAATATTACAAAGCCAATTGGGTAGGTGATCACTATCAAATTGTACATAACAGTGGACATCTACTGATTTAAAATGTGTTCTAATATTATATGATAATTATTATCGGTACCCTTAAAAATAACAAGATTTATAACTAGATCAGAATAGTCCATGATAATTTTCGGAAACCAATCATTATGGTTCAAATCATCCACAAATTTGATAGCTTCATGTTTAGTGCCTGTCCAGATGAAAAATAGGTCATTAATGAAACTTTAATAAATATATCTGCACTGGTATAAGTTCTTGTAATAGGACAACCCCTTCAAAACTGACCAAACTCAAGGGACTCCACTATATGACAATGCAGTTTGGAAGGAATCCACAGATAAGGGATTGCATAGCATTTTCTGTTTTAAAAAGGCACAAATCAAATGTGAAGAGAGCCTAACTGCCATATGTATTCACCTTCTCTGGATGAATATTCCATTTGGTATTATAACCCTACACGCTGAGTCAATTTCCACTTTATATTTTCCTAGGCTTTAGCACGCTATATATAATGCATTGAAAACCACGGAATATCCTGTGGTGCCTTGAACAAAGGGAAATATAAAAAGCTTGGGTACTTCATATCCAGGTTTGTGAAATGAGACTGATCAAGAAAAGTAACTGAAATAAAGTGGCCCAAATGGGAGGAAATGCTCAAAAACCCCAAACACTGAGGCGTGTTTATAACCGGGGGAGCAATTCCTCCGCATGTGATCCGTTGCTGACAGGAATACATTGGCTAAAGTCTCAGTTCTTAACATCAGCTCGAGGGATCAGCCAGTGTTGTCAGTTGCATATCATTGTGGTGCACCTTTCACAGTGATTTAGGTGAAATGAGACTGATCTAAAAACAGTGTTCTCACAAAGCAGATCCTCGATTTAAAAGGAAGGGTTCTAAAGGACAATGGGGTCATTTATCAAACTGGTGTAAAGTAGAACTGGCTTAGTTGCCCATAGCAACCAATCAGATTCCACCTTTCATTTTTCACAGCTCCTTTGGAAAATAAAAGGTGGAATCTGATTGGTTGCTATGGGCAACTAAGCCAGTTCTACTTTACACCAGTTTAATAGATCTCCCCCCAAACGTGTTGATTATTGAAAATCATTATATTTGTGTGTTAATGTTAAGCAAATTGAAGTCAAACGAATTTATGTAAATCTGAAAAATTTGATTTGCCACAAAGCCGAATTTTCTCATGCTTTGTAGTAACAAATCTATTTTTCCTCAAATGGCGGTTAAAAAAACAAAACATATATCGATTTTCTTGAGGAGAGGCCATCGCAGCCATCTTGATTGAAGAAACTTTGCGAAATCTCATCACAACGTCAGCATGCTGGCTGAGCTCGGGACCTCATCAGCCAGTGTGATGATGTCATCACGTCACTGCGTGGGATATTGTTCAGTTTCTTCAATCAAGATGTCCGCAATGGCTTCTCCGCAAATAAATTGATAAGGAAAGTTTTTTTTTTTTATCCTGATTAACCCCTGAAAAGCCTCAATTTTAATGTCAGATGCCGCAGCGATGAACACAATATCGGAGGTGCTCAATGATGGGAGGCGGAGCGATCGCTGTCCCCCATCATCGCGCCTGTAACATACAGCAGCACAAGTCAGGGCAGCCCTATCGGTAGCAAAAATAAAGGAGTGCCAGCAGTTTACATTTATCCAAACATCAAAGAATAAATAAAAAAATAAGACCGCAGCCCTCCGCAGCCCTTCCATATGGTGAAAAAATGTGTAGTCCTTTATTCACCCATGCCACGTTTCAGTCCACTTACTGGGACTGTTCTCAAATATTATATATATATATATATATATATATATATATATATATTTTATATTTTTTTTGTAAGAGGTCCAAAAAAATATTCATGCATATTGTTTATACATTGACCTTAAAGGATAACTGTCACATTTGGACAGTTTAATTTCAATTTTCATATACCGGTATGTAGTTACTATTACCATGATATTCCAGAATCACTAACTATTAGACTTACTTACCCCATATTTCAGAAGATTCAGCTCTTAGCAACCAGTCTACATAAAACTGCAATTTCACTATTCTGTTAAGATGGCTGCCACTGCCCACAGCCCTGAGGCTAATCCCGCCTGCCCTCACTACCCACAATGTATTGAGCTCCTCGTGCACCCCCCCCCCCCCACTCGGTATTAAAATCATTGGTGGGCAGTGCACCCTCCCCCGGTATTAAAATCATTGGTGGGCAGTGTGCCCTCCCCCCGCATTAAAATCATTGGTTGGCAGTGTGCCCCCCCCAGTATTAAAATCATTGGTGGGCAGTGCGGACCCCCCCCCCCCCCCCATCCTCACAGACCTGTGACGCATGTTTGGTTTCACAGAAGTTCGGGCTTGGGATCGGTGTTCTGTAGATTGTATTATTTCCCCTTATAATATGGTTATAAGGGAAAATAATAGCATTCTGAATACAGAATGCATAGTACAATAGGGCTGGAGGGGTTAAAGAAAAATATATATTTTTTTAACTCACCTAAATCCACTTCCTCGCGCAGCCCGGCTTCTCTTCTGTCTTCTTCTTTGCTGTGTACAGGAAAAGGACCTGTGGTGACGTCACTTCGGTCATCACATGGTCCATCACATGACCCATCACCATGATAAAAGATCATGTGATGGACCATGTGATGACCGGAGTGACATCACCACAGGTACTTTTCCTGTACACAGCAAAGAAAAGAAGCCGGGCTACGCAAACAAGTGGATTAGGGTGAATTATATATATATATATATATTTTTTAACCCCTCCAGCGCTATTGTACTATGCATTCTGTATTAAGAATGCAATTATTTTCCCTTATAACCATGTTATAAGGGAAAATAATACAATCTACAGAACACAGATCCCAAGCCCGAACTTCTGTGAAGAAGTTCGGGTTTGGGTACCAAACATGCAGATTTTTCTCACTCGCGTGCAAAACGCATTACAATGTTTTGCACTCGCGCGGAAAAATCGTGCATGTTCCCGCAACGCACCTACACCTTTTCCCGCAACGTCCGTGTGAAAGGGGCCTTAGAGTTATGCTGGGATGGAGCTTGTGGAATGTGGTTCCCCCCAAAAACACAAAGGAAGTATTAAGGGAGCAGGACCAAAACATACATAGGAGGTTTTAAACTAGTGAAACGTCCTCTTACTCTAGGCTTCAACAGGGGATTTAGAGCTTTGCGCCCTGGTCCATATAAAGATTTATTAAAAACTTTAATCAGCACCAAAGTCTGGACTTAAAAATGACCTGGAGTAAAAAGTAAGCTTCTAAGAATTATCATTTAATTAGCCATAATAGGGTGTATACTTCCAGAAAAATTGGCAGATTAACAAAGACACCCCCCCCCCCCCCTTTTCTGGTTCTAGGGACAGAAAATCTACCATGACTACACTGCAGCAACAGTATGGAGGCTGAAACATGTGGAGGCTGCCATGTGGTGGATAGTTCTGTTATTTGTTCCTATCATTTCCTTGTTAAGATTTCGTCTTGATGTATGGAAAGGACTGATGTCTGAGGAAGGCTGAAATCCCTCTTGTGTACTCAGTATTTTTATCCGCATGATGTTGGCCTCGTTCTATTTTGAGCCAGCAGTCTACCTCCCACACTCCTCCACTACATCTGGAAACAAAAGGACCAAATTCAATTAGTGTCATCTTATTATAGTTCCAGCTGAAACCTATGGATAGGAAAACCAGATTTGTGTCTGAAGAAAATATATTTGCCTCTTTGGAAATGGCAAGAAGTTCAATTACAGATTAACTTGTTGACGTGCACAGAGGACTTCATGGCCACATATATAAGATGTAAGGGATAACAAATGAGAAATTGATGTTGGTGAGTACACACCCTGCAAACAAGGGCAAATGTATATTTGCACAAAAGAATAGCTGTACTAGTGCCTACAACAACCATTTCCATCAAATTTGTTCTCTCTTTTGGAAAAGGTAGCCAAAACATCTGATCTACTGTAGCTGTGAAGGAGTACACCATTGTTATGTGTATTAAGGCCTCTTTCACACGAACGTGTGCGCTCCTTGGCTGTATTGCGGACCGCATTTTCAGAAACCGCAATACACGGGAACCGTTCCATGTGCATTCTGCATCCCATTCACTTCAATGGGTCCGCAAATCCGGAGATGCGGAACGGAAGCAGGGAACAGAACTACGAAGTGCTTCCGTGGGGTTAAGTCCCTGTCAGGAATATGGATTAATATTTACTGTCAGCCATGTCCTCAAACCCACCATTTGCTGAAAGATAGAGGTAGTGTACTCCACAGGAGGGCCCTACTTCAAAGCCGCAGCCAGATAGCAGAAAACTCCTAGCAGGCCACATTTGGTTACATTTCACACCTCCAGTCAGACAGCACGATTCCTGCAGGAAAACCTCCCTGCAGGGGGTCTAAGCCATTCCCCAGTTCAATCGAATCTAGCAGACAGCATGGAACTGGCAATTTATAAGGAATTATGAATCGCCCGGCCATCGCAGGTGCAAACCGGATACATATTTGTGTCCCAGTGGCTCCGATGAACATGCCCATGGTCTTAATTTGATAATGGGATGCCAGGGAAGGGAGATATACAAAACTCGCCACAGAAACCACATATCGGCACCATGTTTGGACTCTAGTTGTAGCTGGAACCCAGGCGGATCAATTGGGCCCAGAACCACCTCCCTACGACATTCTGGTCTGGAGCTATGCACCCTAAAGGGTTTTGTGGGTAATTTAATGCCAGCCTAGAAGAGGGAGGATTGGACCCTTCCCAGAGGAGGGGCCGGCTACAGTTTAAAAGGCTTGTGCCAGCAAGCGGGCGTGTCTTTTTCTGAAAGGGGGTCACATCGTGCAAATGTGTTTGGAGAGACCTGGAAACAGCTGACATCACTGCCCTCCATGTGAATACAGCAAAGGAACATTCATCTACCCGGTAACTGACCTGTGCTCTGTGTAGTCCTGTTTGTACCATAATACCTGTATTTGTAACCTCAGACCACTGTATATATTCTGTGTGTATAGTGTTCTATCTAGTGTGCCCTTAAGGCGATTAAATATATAATTTAATCTTCTGCTGTCTTGTATCTCGATCACGAATCCCCACATCCGTGTTTCGGCCTAGTTATAAGCTACCGCGGGTTGGTTTCTCACCCTATATAATGCCGTCAGCGGACCGGGCTTATATCAAACGAGAAGCTGGTGGCAGATTACCTGGGCTGAGAAGGTGCTGTTTCGCTGCGGCAGTGAAAAAGCTCGCTCAGCTTGTTGCCTCTCTGTGCCCTCGTGGACAGGAGGTGTCTGTGTAAACTGTACCAAGCTGACCTTAAAAGCTCCCCCAGGAGGGCGTAATGTCACGTCTTGGTAACCAGGGACCGTACCGCATTCTCGTGAGCTTGACGTAGTTGACGTCAAGCGGGCATGAGGGGTGGTATTCGTCACATATTGGTGGCAGCAAAGTGGGATCGAGACACTAGTGTGAGTGTGAGACTCATACTCCCAGACACTAAAGACTACCAGCTGTAGCTTTTGCCGCTGGAGTCCTAAGATCAGCTCAACACTAGACAGTCTGAGTGCAAATACAATAAGGTGTGTGTGTGCATCAGGTGGCAGTCTGTGTCAGTGACCATCCATGGCAATGATGGCCAGTAACACACGAAGCAAAGCTAAGGAGATGGCTGAGTCTATGAATGATGGCGGGGAGGACGCAGTCCAGATAGGGGGCCGAGAGGAGGTGGATGGCAACTTTATTCAAGGCGAGGGGGAGCACAGCCAAAGCTCCCCAAGGAGCCAGTTGCCGGAGGGGAGGTCCGCGGTGGGCCTCACTCCACCTGCCCCATCTCCCCAGCATGGCAGGCTCGGCTGCTCTCCTACAAGCTGCCCTGGACCGTCTCCAGGCCGGAGACCAGGCAGCCTCTGAGCTCCTCCTGGTGGCTGCAGAGCATCGCAAAAAAGCAGAGGCTGCAGAGCGTCGCGAGCAAGCAGAGGCTGCAGAACAACTCGAGCAGGCAGAGCGTGAGCATCAGCTGCGAGTGCTACAGTTCCAACTCAAGCAGCCCTCTCCAGTGAGTCCCCAGTGATCCGGATTCCAAAACTGCGGGTGGAGGACTTTCCCCTACTGGACAAAAATGGGGACATGGACACCTTTTTGTTGGCATTTGAGACGGCCTGCCATCAGTACCAGCTGCCGGAGGACCAGCGGGTCAGATTCCTTACGCCCCGTCTCAGGGGAAAAGCCCTTGAAATCTTCGGGTACCTGCCCAGCGAGACCCTCCTGAGCCATGAGGACATCAAGCAGGCTCTGGAGTAAGGCAGTACAACTTGACCCCTGAGACATATCGGAAAAAACTCTGTAGTTTGCAGAGGGGTTCTACCCAGAGCTGGGCCGATCACATGCGGGCCTTTGCTGAGAGCGGTCGACCAATGGACCACAAGATTGGAGCTCACCACCATCCAGCAGCTGAAGGAGCTCATCGCCACAGAATGCGATGTCATGTCCACCCCTGTTGATACTGTTATTGTTCATATCATGCCTGTTGATGGGGATGTAATGTGTGCCTCTCCCCTCAAGGGGAGGGGGTCATTCACACTAGCTGGGCTAAGGCCCCAGGATGTGGCCAGCAAGCATGCTGGGACCTGTTGTCCTCAGGTGTGGCTACTGAGGGGACAAGCAGGCTGAGGGGACAAGTAGGGGGCAGACAGCTGCGGGGGAGGAGGATGCAAATGACGTCAGGGCTGTCCTAGGAGAAGTAGGGCTGCCAGGTGAAGCCTCAGTGCAGGGTTCCACCACAACTTGGATGTCAGAGGGCCAGGTTAGCTGAGGGGAAGCCGGCACTACCAGCGGTGGTAGGGGCCATAGCTGCTGTCATGCACAGTGGGAATGCTGGGGCCCTAGGGGCCCCTCAGGGGTCTGATGGCTTTCCCGCTTCCGACCAAGTGGCTGCCGAGTCAGATGGAGGCCAGGAGACACTAGACAGGTCCCGGGGACCTGACAGAGAACGTGGCAGTCTCGTCTATTCTGGCCACGTCCCGTCAGGTGTTTCAGGTGTCGTTAGTGGCTGACGCCAGCCTGAATGCTCCCAAGGAGCAAGCGGCACTGCCGCCCTCGGACTCAGACCTCGAGTGGGTTGTCTGGGGCCAAGGACGGCTGTACCGGGTCACGGTCCAGTAGGGCTCACCGGAGGAGTGGCCTAGGGACCGGCAGTTAGTAGAACTAACAGGGGACGTGGCAGTCTCGACTCTTCTGACCATGTCCCACCGGGGTTTAAGGCGGCGTTATGGGCTAGCGCCAGCTTGAAAGCTCTCACGGAGCAGGTGGCACGGCCTGTTTTGGACTCAGATCTCCAGAGGGCAGTCTGGGACCAAGGACGGTTGTGCCGGAAAACGGTCCAGCAGGGCTCACCAGAGGCGTGGCCTAGGGACCGACAATTTGTGGTAGCCAATCCGTTCATGGTGGAATTTCTGTGGGTTGCGTATGAGATTCCGGTGACCAGATACCCAAGGGTGCGGGAGGCAGGTGTCCTTCCAGTATGCCGCCCCTTCCGGGAACTGTTCACCAACACGCCCGGAAGAACTGTGTCCTCCGAGACGCCGTTTGGCATGGACCATATAGCGTCTCGTAAGCTCAAAGTAGTTGACGTCAATCGAGCACAAGGGGTGGTATTCCTCGCAGTCCCGTACTTCCGTTCTGCAAAAAGATAGAAATGTCCTATCTTTTTGCAGAACGGACGGATTGTGGACCCATTAAAGCACGGCCACGGGGCGCACACGTTCGTGTGCAAGAGGCCTTACATTTCAAAATCTTTTTTTCCCCTGCAACATCTGCGGGCATTCAGAATCAAATCAATCCTTTGTCTCGCGGAGGGGGATCTTGAGTGTCTTGATGGTTCTTCCAAGCTCATTTTACAAAAAATAAATTGGGCTACAAATAATCTATATATACTATATATATTTCATTAACCTCTTAGCGACCAATGAATACATATGTATGTCATCCCTTGCTAAAGGGTGTATGAAGCAGGCAAGTGGGTGAGTCCCCTATATACACGGTGGGAGCCGTATTACCAAGCTGAGGCCAGGATTGATGATCACTCCAATTCTGGCCGTAACCATTCAGATCCGGGGATCAATTAGGCTTATAACACACCAATCAGATTTCCGTCTGGATGTGGTCTGTTTTGACAACAGACACTATTCGGACCGAACAATGACCTGTCCATTTCAGTGGGTATAAGCACATGAGCACTGTTTCACTGACCATCTGCCCATTTTAGAAAAATCGCATCATGCTCTATCTTGATCCATTTTTCATGGATCAATTCAAGTCGATGAGTCAATTGAATATAAACTGGCAGCACAAGAAAGGCATCCATGTATGGCATCCATATTTCACCAATGGCTGCTAGGAGATTCTGGACGCTATTGTTCAGGGGGTTTTTTTCACCGACAAATGAATGGTTGTCTTTCAGATGGGAAAACCGGAAACACTGATCGCAATTGCAAACAAAACGTATTCAACTTGCATACAAAATATGCTATTTTACGCTGAATGGACTGACACATTCCGTATCACCTGTGTCAAAAGAGGTCTGAAAGGCTAAAACACTTCGCACTTTATGTTCACCCCAAAGTGAAGCACAGTTCCTCTCTGATGATCATGGGTAATGCATGTCATCAAACCACAGCATCCACAGCTTCCCAAGATGATGGTTGTGTCCTTCACAGTAGAAGCTGCAGCCACCATTTTAATCAGCTTTGGATGCCCTGGTTTATGTGAGGGCTAAGGTAATCTCTGAAGTATTTTGCAGTTTCTTATGCCAGTATATTGCATTTCAGAAATGTGAGCAGAAAGCGGATAACCGCTTTAAGACCAAATGATTTATATATTAGAAGGCTTTTACCGGATTCAAACCCTATACCCTATCTGCATGCTATGGGATAAGTGTTTGAGTGGTAGGGATCCTACCACTGGTGAAGATACTCAGCTACCTTTCAATCTTGGGGAATTTGAATGGGGGAGGCAGCAGCGCCTAACACTAACCTCTGAAGATATATTGTAGAAAAGCGTGAGGATTGTAATATATATCTATTTCATTTAATATTTGTGTGTGTCGTTAAAAGATAGACAGTATCCACTATAACAGTGACATCTACAGTACCCTGCCGACTTAGCAGTGACCTCCACAGCCCCCCACCCCTTAACACTGACCCTCCCCATAGTGCTCTGTCACCTTAAAATGGGACCTCCACAGCAGCCTACGCCCTTCACTTTGACCTTCACAGCAGCCTGCCCCTTTAACAGTGAGTTTCACAGCACACCACCCCCTTGACAATGACCTTCACAGGGGCCCGCCGCCTTAACACTGACCTCCATAGCGGACCATCCCCTTTAACTGTGACCTCCACAGCAGCCTGCCCCTAGGGTGGACAGAGGTCCAGTTTTAGGCCGGACAGTCCGGCATTCAGACTCCCTGTCCTCCATCTGGCGCAGGGCCTTGACGGACAGCTCACTGTTCACCTTTTGAACAGCTCACTCTCAGACAGCAGCACTGTGCTGTCTGAGAGCGAGCTGCAGGCAGAAAGTCACCCTTAATCCCACCCCTGCAGCTGACAAACGTTGATTTTTAACTTTATTTTTTCAATCTCTGTCGGCTGAGAAGTAGGAGGAGGCATGGCTGAACCGGATTGGGGGCGCGGCTTAGCGGGACCTAGAAGTTGATTTCTAACTTCATTTTTCAATCCCTGTCCCTCCCACCTCTGCAGCTGACAGAAGTTGATTTATAAAGAGGATCTTTCATGGGTTCAGACATTAGAAACTAAGTATCAGGATATGTAGGGTATGCTAATTTTAGCATTGGAACAATAAGGAGGAGACTGAGGCTTTCTGCGTGGGCGCCTCCTTCTCCCTGGCTGTATCGCTGTCCAATCTCAGCAGAGAGCGTCACAGCCAGGGAGAAAAAAAAACTCACCTTCTCCCTGGCTGTGACGCTCTCCGCTGCCATTAGACGGCGCTACAGCCAGGGGGAAGGAGAAGCCCACGTAGAAAGACTCAGTCTCCTCCTCTTTGTTCCGATGCTAAAATTAGGCAGGAGAATACAACGGGGGTCACAGCGGGCGAACGGAGCGGCGCCCAGAAAAAAATTGTAAGTGCAGTTAGATCCCTGCACTATAAACTACGTATCCTGATACTTAGAAGTTGATTTTTAACGTCATTTTTTCAATCCCTGTTGGCTGAGTGTGAGCGGCGTGGCCTAACTGGATCGGGGGCGTGTCCTTTTGAACAGCTAATTCTAAGATAGCAGCACTGTGCTGTCTGAGTGTGAGCTGCAGGGGGAAGTCACCCTCCCTCCCACCTCTGCAGCTGACAGAAGTTGATTTTTAACTTCATTTTTCAATCCCTATCGGCTGAGGAGTGGGAGGTGCGTGGCTTAGTAAGAACTGTGGGCAGGGTTTTAAGTCCGTCTTTTCAGGGTGGCCTGAATGGCCACACTACCTGCCCCCTGAACTGTGACCTCCACAGCACTCTGCTCCCTTAACAGTGTCATCCACAGCTATTAGGCCATGGCTTTACTTCAATAGCGATTATCCTGGTGACAGGTTTCCTTTAAAGCGGACCTACAGCAGTGAAGAAAAATGGCTGGGTTGTTATGGAAACCAGGAGTAAAACTGTGTATGTGGAGGCTAATGGCCTGCGAGATTTTATTGGCTGATAAGGGTCATGTGACCAAGCTTCTATTGGCTAATGCATTTTTTGGGAATATCTCCGGAATGGTACGTCCTAGAGAGCTGAGACCAGACACCTGATGTACCTGTGTGCCAAATTTCGTGATTGTAAATGCGACGGTGCGGATTCCTTTAGCGGACATACATACACACACATAAACTCAGCTTTATATATAATATATATATATCTAGCTCAAAGTGGATTGCCTCAGCTGCATATACTGTAACAAGCTGTTAGCCCCGAGAACCATCCTCTTTACAAGCTTCTGGAGGTAAATAAGAATATCTTTATTCACTTACAACAACCACAGATGTTGGCAATAAACACATTGGACACATAATATGTGTACGTGCACATACATATACAAAGCAGTGAGTTAACACAGCACTTTGCCAAGCTTTCCTAAAAACGCTTTGTTGAACATCATCCTCCTTTATCCTCGCACTCTTGTTTTCTAGCAAAACAAAAGATTCTGGGAAGGCGCCAGAGCGGAGATCTCGACATGGTTTTTCGCTACTGAAACAATCTGCCTAATTTCAGAATCTGAAAGATGCAAAGATCGCTGCAGCCTGTTTACTAAACTGAGACAATGGAATTACAGTCCGGGTGACGTCAACTGATTACTGGGATGTCTAGAGAATGAACAATGACTATATCCATGTCCATGAAGAACGACTCCATAACTTGCAGTGCACAAATTCATTGCAATCTGTGCCGTATACTGAACAGCAAAACTATTCGTATTAATCAAATTTATTCAAAAATTTGCATCATTGACCAGTGAGGGGCTGGCCCCGCTGCTTATTAGACTCCCCAGGATTGACAGGGACACACAACCCACCTGGCCCTGTCAATCTCATGTCTTTGCTCTGAGTAGTGGCGCTTGTGCAGAGGCTCTGCTGCTAACATCTGGGTACACACAGAAGTGCAGTGGCACATGCACAGTCGGCATCTGCATTGCTCAGGTAGCAGCAGTAGAGCCTCTACGCAAGCGCCACTACTCGGAGGAATGGCACAGCCACGAGATTGACAGGCTCAGGCAAGATGTGAGACCCTGTCAATCAAGGGGATGGGGGGAGTCTCTTGAGTAGCATAGCCAGCCCCTCACCGCTCAATGAGGCTGATTTTTGAACAAAGTAGATTTGTACAAACTGATTCATTCACTCAACCAATTGAGCAATGTAAAAACATTCAAAACCTGCAAAAAATGTTATTGACATTGAACTGTGTAATCTATGATGAATGTAGGAATTTCAATGTTAATACAAGGATGCTGAGAGTGTAGACAGAGAATGTTAGTAATCTGCCATGACCAAGAGTAGGGCTTTTTATTGATTTTAACTATCCAGTCACTGCTGCAGGCACAAGGCGGCATACAAATCAATCTACTGCTTTGGATTACAGCCGTAGCTCGATAGTTAAAGGGGTTTTACGAGATTTTTTTTAAAACTTTTTACTCCAGATAGGTCATTAGTATCTGACTGGCGGGGTTCGACAGGCAGAGGCACTCCTCCAGATAGGTCAACAGTATCTGATTATTGGGGGTCCGACACCTGAGACTCCTACTGATCAGATACTGATGACCTATCCTGAGGTCATCACTTAAGTGCTACAAAATGTGTAGGTGTAACCCCGGGCTAAGCACTGATTCACATGACCGTGACTGATCTGGGAAACATGGTCCATGTGGGTCCTCAGACCTGAACTGATTATACACACTGGTATCTGGCTGGTGGATGCATATGCTCTCCTGAATTCAACTGCATTGCTGTCTTGAGGACGGTGATAAAATTGAATACTGCGGCAGGGCATGGGAGCCCATGGCTCCCTGCCCTGATGTTCACACTCATTGGCAACAGGCCACTATACGAGGCAGTTTACAAATGGTGCAGTTATTTTTTTTATTTTTTTTCTTCTTTCCTTGGTCATTCCTAGGGGAAGTCCAGGCAGCATGCTGAAGGTAGGGCTGGCTTGGTGCTGTGGCCTGCATCAAACCTCTTAAGCCCCCTGGTGCATATGTTATGCAGAGACAATTGGAAGACAGAATGTGGCAGATATTGATGTCCACCACAGAGGGTTACTTCTGAGACAGTATATTGTGCTGCACTGTGGTATGTAGTTCTGCTAGGATGGTATTTTGTACTGTATTATGGTATTGCAGACCCCGTCTACTTGTTTTCCCCACCTTTTGTCAATTTGGACCCACCTACAACATGGGCCCACTTTTAGATATTTTAAGGGCCACTTTAAGTTTCCAGTTTGCCCCTGGGATCAGGCCAAAATAATCATTTTGATCAATTCTCGTCTCCCCTGACATCATCTATCGGAGGAGTGTCAAGAGCTTCCCACCCACACCAGAGCGTTGGCCGAACCTGCTATTCTTGGTGAGTTCAGCTAACAAAAGACTAATGTGTATGGCCAACTTTAGGAGTCTTGTTGTAGACATTTTTCCAATTGAAAAGAAGTTCCATTTATCTGAATGGGCGGTTTTGGAGGCAAGCACATTTCTGGAAGCCCCATTTGCATGAATGGAACGAATAATCAGTTACAGATATTTTTTATTTTTGCAAAAAATCTTCTGCATATGAAGGGGCCCTTATTATTCCAATCAGATTGGAGAGGATATAAGGAGAAATGACCTTGCCAGAAGCTTTTACTGTGTCCCATACTTGTAGGGATCCCTGAGACTTGATATATTTCAAACTGTCATGAAATGTTCTGATTCTCATTCACAGCTCGATTGGCACAGGGGATAAGATTATTTGTTTGACTGACATCAACCAAAAAATGCAGACTGACCTCATAGGATAATATTGGGGACGTCTTTATGCTGCATATTATATGGTGAAGGCACCTTGAGAGTCCAAAGCAAACTCTGAAATTATGACACCTGAAGCCAATGCAAGAATTTGACTGGGTTGTTGCATAGCAATGGTTCCCCTTATGACAACGGGAGATTTCCATCAGTGTGCCCTTTCAGGTGTCATTGAGAGATACTGCAGGCCCCTACAGATAATAAATGACTATTTTTATACATATTCTATCTCTCCCTAAGTGCCTCCTCAAAGGATGTAGACTTGGTTGACAAGTGATGATAAAAGGTCGCTGTTTTTATGGAGTACAACTCTTTTTTTGCATTTAAAGGGGTTGTCCGGTCTAGGAGCAGGACCTCTGCACCAAAAATAAAGAAAAAAATAAAGAAAAAAAACACACTCCCGATAGATCCTAGTCCCTGCAGGACCAGAAAGTGGTTTTGTTTTGAGAACGCTGTGGTCAATCACAGGCCTCAGTGATAACATCTGTTTGAATGGCACATCACCGCACTGATGTGCACTTGAAGCAGATATGCCCACTGAGGCCTGTCATTGGCTGCAGCAAACAAAGTACCAAGCCACTTCCTGGCCCTGTGGGAAATGGAAGCTCCTGGGAACAGGGCAGCTGGGCGGGCATGGCGGGACTGCAGACAGGTGAAAAAATTTATAGAGAAATTACCATATTTTTTAAGGAAACAAAAATCTTGCTAAAAAGGGTCTGTGTCTTATAGTCCACAGTCAGGGTGGTCCAGCAGTGCCAGACCCCCCAACTGCTTCCGTAATGACTTGTAGCGCTTCCTCTGCCGCACCCTCATACACTGGAATTGATGTCTGCATCAATGTGCCTTTGTTCTCTGGCATCCTGAAGTCCGGGCAGGCTTGGGGGCAAAGTTCTCAGAAGACACTTAGAAAAGTATTGAAGATGATGGGTCAGCACTGCGGTTTGCACGTGGTGCATGCGTCCAGGAAAGGCGTCCCACTAGTATATAGCGAAGAAGGACCGGCTCTCACTTTCTTGACGATATGAAGGGACGTTTATTCAAGGCGTAATAGCAACTTGCAGTTGATGATGATGCTACTACGCCTTGAATAAACGTCTCTTCATAACGACAAGAAAGTGAGTGCCGGTCCATCTTTGCTATAAGATGCTTAGAAAGTGATCACGGAGCTGCCCCAGCCAGTCACAAGCTCTGGACCAGTGGTGAAGTCAGTCACTACTCAATCAGCTTGCGACTGGCCTGGGCAGGTCTGTGATCTTGTTTTACACAGAGGTAAACTACTAAACACTGTGGGTCTTTCACTATAGTAACTACAAAGGATGCTAGGCGATGAGTGGGATGCAAAGGGGAACGCTGAGAGAAAATATGAAGGAACCAGAGAGAAAGCTGCCTGCCCTGGCAATGGTTCTCGGCATGGGTGGACGGTGTATTTACGTTTGACCTGGAGCTTGGCCAGGCCATGGAGGTACTGTCGAGTATTAGGACAGAGGGGAAAGAAACATTTCTCCCTATTGTAAGGGCAGTAATAATGACTAGCCATGCTACTAGTCTGGGGGGATCAGAATAGAAGAGATAGGTGGCAATAGAGGACTGTTCAACCTAGCAGATGGTAAAATGGAGGAGGACACTAAAGATATAGGCTGTGTGGAGAGCTGTAATAATCAGTGTATGGCGCCTGTGACATCCCTGACCAGCAGCTGAAGTGGAACTACAGGTACAAGAAAGCCTGTCCAGACTATGCAACCTCTGGAGAAGTCCTGCTAAACCAGTTCTACGCAGAACTTTGATTGTGAGCCCCACCGGGGACAACATGATGATAATGTCTGTAAAGTGCTGCGGAATATGTCAGTGCTATATAAGTAAAATAAAATAAGGTAAACCAGCACACAATGAAATGACGTGCTTAATGTCTCCTCCATTATATCTACAGACAGGGCCCGTTGTCTGGATCTTTACATGTCCCAGCTACGATGTTCATTGCTATACTTGGTGTGCTAGTGGATGTTCCGGACTTGATAGTCTAAATAAGACTGAAGCCAGAAATAAAATCACTTTTCTGCACAGCCGACCCTGTCTGAAGGTGTGACCGGACTTCAGGATGCCAGAAACCATCCAGCATCGTCACCCCCTGGTCTAGAAGTCTCAACCAGGTAGACATTGTAACCATTATGTATAATAAAGATAATAGTGTGCGGTTGTGTGTGTGTGAGAGAGATGTATATGTAACAGTGCCGTGTGCATGTGCGTGTGTATAGATTAAATAAGAATGACCAAATCCTCCACTCACTGCTGACTGGAGGACAGGACCTGCAGGACGTCATCACGCTGGAGCGCACTACATAGCAGAGGTGCAGGGTAATTAAAGCTTCATCTTGTTCACTTGAATGGGTGGAAGATGGTGTGCAGGTAAACACTGGAGGCTTGTACAAACATTGCGGCCCCTTGATTGGCATGGTGTAAAAAAGCACCCCCCCCCCCACTGATCTGATATTGATGGACTATCTTGGGGACGGGCCATCAACATTCAGAAGCCAAAATGCATGTGGGAAAACAGAACACTGTTATAACATATTCTAGGTAGATATAAGGCCACAAATGCACAACGACCAATGTGCAACAGAGATATTGGGTATCCTGTTTAGAAAATCATCAAGTCAAGTTATTGGATCAATGATGGAATAGTAAGTAAACACTGAATTGCTTGCCTTATGGCTCATGGACATTAAAGAACTTCCTGCAAGCAGTCTCCGCTTCTCTATATGCCGCTATATGGTTTTTCTGTGGGTGAATACCTCCATAATACAGAGTCTTATGGAACATGCCATGAGGCTAGAAATGCATCCTAAAATGCTACTGTCAACAGATCTTAAAGAGGTTGTCCGCTTTTGCTATATTAATGAGCTATCCTCAGAATAGGTCCTCAATAGAGCAAAAGAGGACAACCCCTTTAAATATAGAGAGATGTATTTCCTATTTCCATAGATTAACTTTTTCTTTAATTGCATTTTATCACAGAACACAACAGCCAGCTATAAAAAGAAACAGCCTGATCGCTTCCTCCATGATGCTGCTAAAAGTGCTGGAGCCTTTTATAGATAATGTAAAATCCAAGTAATCCCGTGGCTGTGACATGACCCCTTACATCACCCAGTGCAACCATACAGCTTGAACTGCCATCTGCTCTGATGATGTCCAGCAGATATGCCACAAGGCAAATACAAACAAGACCATGACAAAGCTAAAAGGACAACGTCACTGGGGTGTTTACATTTCTTTATCTGGTTATAAAGCGATACATTTCGTTTTCAGTCTAACATCAGATGTATACCCATGTTCGAAGGCTGCAGAATATCCCATTATATACATTGGGATACATCACACATAGGATTCTACTGTAAAAATAAAAACATACATGTGGTTTTCTGCAGTGTCCCACAGTATAGGAAAGAACAGACTACGCTTTGCTATACAGTGAAAAACTTGAATACCAACACATACCAGAGTATGGCTAAAGATGTGAACAGAGCTTTTTGCATTTCTACTGAATGTTACAGGATTATATTACAAGCTAAGGCCCTGATTCACTAAAACCGGAGTCTTGATGGGGCCTGCGCTGAAGGAGGAGGCATGTAATTTATCATGAGGCGCCTCCTCCGGCAGTCCGTGCTCGGAGCTGCCATAGATTTCAGTCATAATTTACGCCAGTTTCAGGCATAAATAATGACGAATGGGTCGGGGCTGATGGCCCTGTCCACACCCCGCCACCTTTTAATATTGGCGAGGGTGGTGTAAAATGCCCCTAGAAAAGTCAGATTGGCATTGAAAGGTCGTAAATCTGATGGATTTTCAACTTTCTAGAGCCAAAAAACGGCATAGGCGGAATATCGAATTTCCCCTAAGGGTCTGTTCACATGGTGTGGGTTCTGCAACAAAAATGCATGCGGATCTTCCCCACTGATTTCAATGGACAATCCGCATGTTAATTCAAACATCACTTTTTTCCTCTTGCAGTTTTACAAACTGGAAAAAAGAGTGTCCTTTCTTAACGCAGATTCCGCATTTAAAATTCCTATTGAAAGTGGATAGGAAAGAAAATCCACAGCAAAACCGCACAAAAAAATAAAAAAACGCCAGGGAAAAAAATGCATCCAAGAAATCTGAAGCGGATTTCGCATCAGGTTATTTCTTTTTCATTTTTTTTTTTTTGTGTGTGAACATTCCCTCAGTCGCAAGCTCTTAATATTCAGTTCAGCTGTTCCTCAGTTATCTTGGCCCTATCCTTTAGTAAAGGATACATGGGTGTCCTTACAGGAGGATTAGGTTGAAAACTGTTAGGAGCCTATGCTCAGTCGAAAGTGTACAGGTGGCTTTAAGAAGCAATGCTCACCTGGAACAACTCTTTTTCTTGAGGTAGCTCTCAAAACAGTCAGCCGATTGCAGGGCGTTCTGATATCACTGGGTAAAGCCAAGATGGACACGTGGCAAATTGTTCATCGTAGTCAGAGTCATGCCTACAAGATGATCAAAGGGCCCTTCTATCTTCATTTAGCAGGACCTGTGCTGACGTCACCGCGCTCACCACGTGGTGAGCGCGATTACGTCACCAAAGGTCCTTTCGCAGGTCCTGAAAGAAGAAGCAAGAAGAGGATGCCGGCTGCGCGATCAATTGGAACAGGTGAGTTAATTTATTTTTTATTTTTTAACCCCTCAATCTACAATTTACTAAGCATTCTGTATTAAGAATGCTATTATTTTCCCTTGTAACCATGTTTTAAGGGAAAATAATACTGGGAATACACTTTAATGGGGTCCGGGGTTGCTTTCATCCCTATCATCTCCTAGAAACCATGCGTGAAAATCGCACCGCATCCACACTTGTTTGCAGATGCTTGCCGTTTTCACGCATACCCGTTCATTTCTATGGGGCCTGCGTTGCGTGAAAAGCGCAGAATATAGAACATGCTGCGATTTTCACGCAACGCACAAATGATACGTGAAAATCACTGCTAATGTGCACCGCCCCATTATAGTGAATGAGTCCGGATTCAGTGCGGGTGCAATGCGTTCACCTCACGCATTGCACCTGCGTGGAATTTTCGCCCGAGTGAAAGGAGCCTTACAGTTCTGGAATGTATTAGATGACACTGACATAATGCTGTCAGTATTATCAAATATATTTCAGAACGGTAAGGGTTACATAGCATCATAAATCAATATAATGCTATGTGACCCCGGCAGCGCTGGGAGTTCAGGTCGGGTGCCTCACTGCGAGTCCGCAAAGAGGGCCCTTGGATCATCTTGTAGGCATGACTCTGACTACGATGAACAATTTGCCACATGTGTCCATCTTGGCTTTACCCAGTGATATCAGAACGCCCTGCAATCGGCTGACTGTTTTGAGAGCTCTCTCAAGAAAAAGAGTTGTTCCAGGTGAGCATTGCTTCTTAAAGCCACCTGTACACTTTCGACTGAGCATAGGCTCCTAACAGTTTTCAACCTAATCCTCCTGTAAGGACACCCATGTATCCTTTACTAAAGGATAGGGCCAAGATAACTGAGGAACAGCTGAACTGAATATTAAGAGCTTGCGACTGAGGGAATGTTCACACTCAAAAAAAAAAAAAAAAAAAAAAAATAACCTGATGCGAAATCCGCTTCAGTTTTCTTGGATGCATTTTTTTCCCAGGCGTTTTTTTTTTTTTTTCGTGCGGCTTTGCTGTGGATTTTCTTTCCTATCCACTTTCAATAGGAATTTTGGATGCGGAATCTGCGTTAAGAAAGGACACTATTTTTTCCAGTTTGTAAAACTGCAAAAGGAAAAAAGTGATGTTTGAATTAACATGCGTATTGTCCATTGAAATCAGTGGGGAAGATCCGCATGCATTTTTGTTGCAGAATCCACACCAGGTCCTGGAAGAAGAAGAAGAAGAAGAAAGAAGATGAGCCCGGCTGCGTGACCAAGTGGATGAGACGAGTTAAATTTATTTTATTTTTTTTAACCCCACAATGGACCTTTTACTTAGCATTCTGAATTAAAGAATGCTATTATTTTCCATTATAACCATGTTATAATAGAAAATAATAAAATATACAGAACTAGGTACCGCAGTCAGTTTTTTATCACGCACGTGCAAAACGCATTGCACTCGCGCGCTAAAAACTGAACATCGGAACGCAATCGCAGTCAAAACTGACTGCAATTGCGTACCTACTCGAACGATTTTCCCGAGACGCACCCGCATCCTATCCGGCCCTCACACGCGACGCCCGTGTGAAAGAGGCCTAAGGGTTACATAGCATCATAAATCAATATAATGCTATATGACTCTGGCAGCGCTGGGAGGCCAGGCCGGGAGCTGCGCTGCGGACTGGCAGCGTGACGCACACTCGTCTGCCAAGAGCCTTACACAGGCTGAGAATCCGCCAGAAAATTGTTAGCAATTATCTGCCAGTGTCAAGGTGCCGCCAATTACCCAATGAACAACTGAAACATTTGTTTGTCAGGTAGGCACCTAAATCGTCATTTGCTGGAAGCAGATCGTGCTGTCTAAACATGCTCTGCTGCCGGCAAACAACAAGTCTGCATGGCGACGAGCGATGGTATTGGTGATCACTTCTCCCCATACTGTGGAGGAGATCGCTGCATGTAAATACAGTGGTCTCCACCGCTGACGAGAAAGCTATTGCCGTGAAAGAATTGCTGTGAATAGCCTGCTAAATTATCCCAATTGACTTGCATCTCAAACCCTTATACTTGCACCAGTAAACAAAGACTGTGGCCTTCCTTTAACGAGAATTACTCATAGGAACGCTCGTTATCAATTATCTGGGGGTGACAAGGTGCCGATGATTACCTGATGAACGAAAGAAAAGTTCAATTATCGGTAATTGGATTGTTTGATTGTTTGTGTAGGCACCTACTGTAAATCGCCATTTGCTGGCAACAGATCGTGCTGTCTAATTGCGCTCTGCTGCCGGCAAATGAGCCTGTATGGGGAAAAGTGAAGGAGATCGCGGCATGTAAATGCCCCAGTCTACTCCACTGACGAACAGGAGAATGTCGTAAAGAAACGCTTCCTTCAGGACAATCACCTGCTGAATTGGCCAGTGTAAAGGGACCTTTACTTATGTTTTCACACCTACTGTTCATTCTGAAACTGACACACAGAAACAAAGGAAAGAAGACAATGACAGTGAGGAGACCACAGAGCACTGGGGACATGCGCAGCTCAAATGCCATTTAAACAAAAGTACCATATGAGATGTCTCTGGGCTGGTCGGTCACTGCAGTAGAAGTGGTAGTCAGAGGCCTAAAGTAGATGCCAACAGGTATTACATTCAGCAAATAATGCTTGGCAAATCATGGTAATCAAATAAAAGAACGAGAATAATTAGGCCCCTTTCATGCGGCTGGAATACCTGCCTTTTTACACATTCAGAGTTGCCATCCGTGTTTTTTTACGGATCCATAGACTATAACGGGCATGTTTGGTCCACACCACGGACCAAACTAGTGCATGTCCTACTATCAGTAAAAAAAAATACTGATGTCTGAACAGACACATTCAAATCGATGGGTCAATGAAAAATGGAAATGTGAACAAGGCCCTAAGGCGATCTTGATGTTCGAATACTGGATATAGCCAAATTTTGCAGCCATAAAATGGATAGAAAAATGCACTTGTATTATGTCCATATAAAGCACCCCCTTATACAATATCAAGCTTAAAGGGGTTCTGCAGTTTTTTTCCTCTGGATAGATCATCAGCATCTGATCGGCAGGGGTTCCGGGTGTTCAGCTGTTTGAGAAGGCAGTGGTGCTGGCAGTAGTGCCGCGGCCTTCTCGCTGTTTACCGCAGGCCCAGTGACGTCACGACTAGTATCAATGGCCTGGGCGGGACTAACCTCTGTTCACTTGGGGCTAAGCTCTGTCCCGGGTGTCGGACCCCCGCCGATCAGATGCTGATGATCTATCCAGAGGATAGATCATCAGTTTAAAAAAACTGCAGAACCCCTTTAAAAGGGGTTCTCTGGGAATTTAAAAAAAAATGAAAATACTTAAATATTAAATTTATAATAAATATATTCTCAATGGAGACTGCATACAAGTGCTGCTGCTCATTATCCACATCCCCACTTCCTCTCTGTACTTCATGTCCCCTAATGAACTCCATTCCTACAGAGATTAAGCTGAAGATCTTATCAGCAGTATTCAGGGTCATAATCCCTAGTAGAACAGAGAGGAGGATGAGTCAGCTCTTTAGCTCAGTGTTGTGAAGTAACTTGTCCTGCTGTGTGATTAGGACAAGTTTTGTGTGTACTGATAGCACGGCATCCATTTTATTTCTTCTAATGATTGCTCCCCAGATAAAACGAGCCATTATAACTAATGAAAGGCATTTGGGAATATATTTATAATAAAGTAATATTTAAGTATTTTCATTTTCTTAACTTAGCTGCTACGGCTAGTCATTGGCTGTGGCCGTCACGTGACTCAATTCAAACAGGACATGGACGTGGGTACAGGCCAGGATAAGCAGCTAACAAGGAGGTGCGATGGAGCCTGAACCTAGCAGCGGGAATCGGGCAAGTATGCTCCCTACCGAGGGTCTGGCCATGCTGGGCAGTCTGAAAAAAGGATAGCAAAAAGTGGACAAGCCCTTTTAAGGGAAGCTGTCAGGAGCTTCATAATGCCCGAACCCTGGGCGGTGTGAAATCCCAACAGACTCCCCGGTTACAAACAGATATGTTGTACTGTTAAAATCCTTCAGGCTTTCAAAAAGATAAGCCAGGAGCAGACAGTGCCCCTTGTATATACGGCTATATGTTCTGTACCCCAGGTATAGTGTGCCTAATGTTCTGTGCCCCCTGTATATAGTGCTCATTGCTCTCTGCCCCTTGTATATACTCCCATACATTCTGTACCACTTTTATACACTACCTCATGCTCTGTGCCCCAGTACAGAGTGTCTAATGTTCTGTGCCTCATGCTGTCTGCCCCTTCTACCTAGTGCCATACGTTTTGCCCCCCGTACATAATGCATCATGCCCCTTGTATATAGTGCCATACAGTCTCTGTCCCCTGTATATAGTACCTTGTCTACAGTGCCCCCTGTATATAGTCCATATGTTTTGTGCAACCTGTATACATTCTGTGCCCCACGGTTAAAATATACTCACCTGTCCCTGGTCCTGTGTTGTCATCTTGCAGTGCAGGCCTGTGAACATTACAGGAAGGTGCAGTGACGTCATCATGCTGCCTGTGTCAAATGGTGCAGGGAACTAACGGTTCCTTTGTGCCACCAGTGCTGTAGTAGCTGTTCAATTGCATCTCCTTCCTGGGGATGCAGATGCAACTGAGTACAGGGAAGCAGTGCTGGGAGCAGCGGCCTGGACCTGGTTGAACTGACACGATGACCATGTGCCAGGGGTGACTCTGAGCAAAGCTGGAAGAGTTTACTTGTCTAAGTCAGACACACTTATAGTAGCAAGGCAATATGCAATGCTTCAGGAATATTGAATACTTGCCAAGTTCCTGCATAGTTCCCCCCTGAATATCTTTTGGATCTCAGAAAGGACTGATGTTCAGAACTGCTTGCTCACATGTTGCCCCTTCATTCCCTTCTTCCCACTCTGTCCCCAGAAAACGGGAAGGATTGAAAAAAAGTTCTTTCTTAAATTTAAAAAAACAAGAGTATTGAAAGATCTGCTAACTTGTACAAAGATCACAAGCAGTGATACCAGACACCACTATCACCTGGAAACCAAGGAGGATGTGGTCACGTGGCCTGGCATCCTTCAGCACCATTCCTTATATAACTGAGAACTATAAAAAGAACACCTTGTTTACACTGGAGACGCCTAGAAGAAAGTGGGAGGAAGACGGCAAAACAGGAAACATTTTAGCAGAGGTCGATCTAGCCCATGGTTATTCATTCCCCTTTACCACACAAAACTAGAATGAAGGTGGCTGAAAAGACCCTTGAAACTGTACGTAATATACACAGTGAGGCAGCAAGGACATTATGTGTGGCAGTAGCCTATGCTGGATACAGAATGTTCTAGTGCTGAAATGCAAAAACAAAAAACAAACAAAACCAAAACCATATAGTAAAAGTAGTAGTGGCTACACTTGGTGAGTGGATATATATACAGTACAGACCAAAAGTTTAGACACACCTTCTCATTCAAAGAGTTTTCTTTATTTTCATGACTATGAAGGCATCAAAACTATGAATTAACACATGTGGAATTATATACATAACAAACAAGTGTGAAACAACTGAAAATATGTCATATTCTAGGTTCTTCAAAGTAGCCAACTTTTGCTTTGATTACTGCTTTGCACACTCTTGGCATTCTCTTGATGAGCTTCTAGAGGTAGTCCCCTGAAATGGTCTTCCAACAGTCTTGAAGGAGTTCCCAGAGATGCTTAGCACTTGTTGGCCCTTTTGCCTTCACTCTGCGGTCGAGCTCACCCCAAACCATCTCGATTGGGTTCAGGTCCGGTGACTGTGGAGGCCAGGTCATCTGGCGCAGCACCCCATCACTCTCCTTCATGGTCAAATAGCCCTTACTTTCAAAGTTTTCCCAATTTTTCGGCTGACTGACTGACCTTCATTTCTTAAAGTAATGATGGCCACTCGTTTTTCTTTACTTATATGCTTTTTTCTTGCCATAATACAAATTCTAACAGTCTATTCAGTAGGACTATCAGCTGTGTAACCACCTGACTTCTCCTCAACGTAAACTGATGGTCGGAACCCCATTTATAAAGGCAAGAAATCACACTTATTAAACCTGACAGGGCACACCTGTGAAGTGAAAAACATTTCAGGGGTCTACCTCTTGAAGCTCATCAAGAGAATGCCAAGAGTGTGCAAAGCAGTAATCAAAGCAAAAGGTGTCTACTTTGAAGAACCTAGAATATTACATATTTTCAGTTGTTTCACACTTGTTTGTTGTGTATATAATTCCACGTGTTAATTCATAGTTTTGATGCCTTCAGTGTGAATCTACAATTTTCATAGTCCTGAAAATAAAGAAAACTCTTTGAATGAGAAGGTGTGTCCAAACTTTTGGTCTGTACTGTAGGTGCTCACTCCACAACCCACCCCAGGTTGTAGCAAGAAGATTAAATTGTTGTGTATAGATGGAGGGCACACAAAATATCTGGTGCCATGTGGACTGAACAATAAATATTTATTAATATATAAAAAACCTATTTATACATAGATAAAAAATCAGCAATCCATACCATGAGGGATAAATATTAATACCAGAGTCATATATCTGCAGAATAAATATGATACTTCAATAGTTAGTCAATGTCAAATAATTGCACTTGGTTATAAGTGAACAGATCGTTCATATAAAGCAGCGTATCTGTAAAGAAAATGTCCTGCTCAGCAGATCCACACCTCTTCAAGATCCCAAATGAAAGCACCTGTTTTCCTCACAATTTTCCGTGGTTCACTTTTCACACCCAAACTTGTAATAATGCGGACACATACACAGAGATATTTTTTGTGTACATTACCGGTCCAGTGGGGGTTGTGGCTGGACAATTGGAGTTTCACTGCGGGACTGAGGAGTCGGTGTTGGATCTTTCAGCATGGAGTCACGTTCTACTCTCACTATGTGGCATCCCACGTGTGTTAAAGTGAATCACGTGACTCAGTCCATCAGCTGTGTGATGAAACTAGTACTAGTAGTCTCTGAAAAAGCTGGTGCGGGAAGAGAAGAAAACGACCAAAAAAGTAACTTGTAAACGATGAATCCTTATTGTATAGCTTTGATAAAATGGCTCCTTGTTGGTCCTTGCTGTGTACCAAACGCGTTTCGGAACAACACTGTTCCTTCTTCAGTGGTCAACAGCAAATGACTGATATGGAGGTCTTTTTATAGGGTGTCTGCCCCAATTGATTGTATTTCAGCTGTGTCTAAATGAAAACCTGGGTCGGATCTGTATCCTGCAATATATGGCTCATAATAGACCATATACACTCACCTAAAGAATTATTGACCACTGAAGAAGGAACAGTGTTGTTCCGAAACGCGTTTGGTACACAGCAAGGACCAACAAGGAGCCATTTTATCAAAGCTATACAATAAGGTTTCATCGTTTAGAAGTTACTTTTTTGGCCGTTTTCTTCTCTTCCGGCACCAGCTTTTTCAGAGTCTACTAGGACTAGTATCATCACACAGCTGATGGACTGAGTCACGTGATTCACTTTAACACACGTGGGACGCCACGTAGTGAGAGTAGAACGTGACTCCACGCTGAAAGATCCAACGCAGACTCCTCAGTCCCGTAGTGAAACTCCAATTGTGCAGCCACAACTCCCACCGGACCGGTAATGTACACAAAAAATATCAGTGTGTATGTGTCCGCATTATAACAAATTTGGGTGTGAAAAGTGAACCACGGAGTGCTGTTAAAATTGTGAGGAAAACAGGTGCTTTCATTTGAGATCTTGAAGAGGTGTGGATCTGCTGAGCAGGACATTTTCTTTACAGATACGCTGCTTTATATGAGCGATCTGTTCACTTATAACCAAGTGCAATTATTTGACATTGACCAACTATTGAAGTATCATATTTATTCTGCAGATACATGACTCTGGTTTTATTATTTATCCCTCATGGTATGGATTGCTGACTTTTTATCTATGTATAAATAGGTTTTTTATACACTCACCTAAAGAATTATTAGGAACACCATACTAATACGGTGTTGGACCCCCTTTTGCCTACAGAACTGCCTTAATTCTACGTGGCATTGATTCAACAAGGTGCTGATAGCATTCTTTAGAAATGTTGGCCCATATTGATAGGATAGCATCTTGCAGTTGATGGAGATTTGAGGGATGCACATCCAGGGCACGAAGCTCCCGTTCCACCACATCCCAAAGATGCTCTATTGGGTTGAGATCTGGTGACTATGGGGGCCATTTTGGTACAGTGAACTCATTGATATGTTCAAGAAACCAATTTGAAATGATTCGAGCTTTGTGACATGGTGCATTATCCTGCTGGAAGTAGCCATCAGAGGATGGATACATGTTCTCATTCTGTTTACACCAAATTCAGACTTTACCATTTGAATGTCTCAACAGAAATCGAGACTCATCAGACCAGGAAACATTTTTCCAGTCTTCAACAGTCCAATTTTGGTGAGCTCGTGCAAATTGTAGCCTCTTTTTCCTATTTGTAGTGGAGATGAGTGGTACCCGGTGGGGTCTTCTGCTGTTGTAGCCCATCCGCCTCAAGGTTGTGCGTGTTGTGGCTTCACAAATGCTTTGCTGCATACCTCGGTTGTAACGAGTGGTTATTTCAGTCAACGTTGCTCTTCTATCAGCTTGAATCAGTCGGCCCATTCTCCTCTGACCTCTAGCATCCACAAGGCATTTTTGCCCACAGGACTGCCGCATACTGGATGTTTTTCCCTTTTCACACCATTCTTTGTAAACCCTAGAAATGGTTGTGCGTGAAAATCCCAGTAACTGAGCAGATTGTGAAATACTCAGACTGGCCCGTCTGGCACCAACAACCATGCCACGCTCAAAATTGCTTAAATCACCTTTCTTTCCCATTCTGACATTCAGTTTGGAGTTCAGGAGATTGTCTTGACCAGGACCATCCCCCTAAATGCATTGAAGCAACTGCCATGTGATTGGTTGACAAGATAATTGCATTAATGAGAAATAGAACAGGTGTTCCTAATAATTCTTTAGGTGAGTGTATATTAATAAATATTTATTGTTCAGTCCACATGGCCCCAGATATTTTGTGTGCCCTCCATCTATACACAACAATAAAACCAAAACCATGCCAAAAGAAAAACCTATGGAACAGAGAACCCTACAGTCCATACAGTCAAGCCCAAATGGCGGCTACCACCCAGCAGTGTCTTACATTTACGCAGAAGATCTCAGGCTTTACTACCAACATAGCTTCTTTTGAGATCCCTCAGTGCCACTACTAGGGTTCCTGAGCGCGGGTGGGTGCCACACCAGAGTGTACAGTGCAGGATCTGGTGTACACACAGCATTAGAGGTGACCACACACTTTAGATTAGTAGGCTGAGATATGAGAGAATGCTGAATGAATAATTGTCTGGTGAACGATTGTTCCACAGACACAGCCATACACATTTCAGTCCATATTGGCTGTTACAATGGTTCAAAGTGGTCATACATGTACAGTGACATAGAGAGAAGAACGAACAGTCTCTATGGGAGCTAAATGTCCGTCTTGCAATCCTTGTGCCCAGCTATGGTATGTGGAGAGCAATGCACTGTTTTCATCTATCTATATAAAGCCTCAAGCATACCGATGCAGAGAGCACACGGATGACATCCATGTACTGTCCACTGTCCTGTGCAATCCACAAAAAATGCGGATTGGACACGGATGCAAAATACGGTCATGTGCATGAGGACTAATCCTGGACTATGTCATTGAGATAGAACAAGTAATAGAACAGTAATAATAATTTCTATAATATATGGAACATACCAGTACAAAAACAAATGTGACCAGCGAACCATATACAGCAAACACCCCAGTCCTGGGAAGGGGTTAAACAGTGTAGCTGCTGAGGTGGAGATACCTGATGGCAAACACCTCTTGGGAACCTGGGGAATGAAGGGGCTTGCCAGATCTGCTCTGCTACTGCTCTTTGGATAGAGTTTTGTTCAATCATTAACCTATCCCCCAAGGTCTTGACGGTAGAAGCTGCTGGATGTACTTCTATTCCTTCTTGGAAACCTTGTACGTGGACAGAACCAAGCAAGTTACAAATAGTTTCTAACAATTATAGTTATTGCAATGTAGTATAAAGTAGCTATACGGTAGTTATAAAGTTATAGAATGACACAGAAGTCATAGAAAACTGAAGAACAGCGGTAAACCCTGCCCAAAAATGTATCTAGTCCTGATTTCATCTGGTATGATGTGACTGTCACATCTATCAGATACATGGATATGTCAATTTACTAAACTGTTAACAATTGACAAAGATGATAAAGAATGTGTGTCCTTTTTAGAGCCTTTTTACACAGGTCAAGGATTGGGGCAATTACCGGGGATGACCATTTGTACAAAAGTTTGTTGCTGATAACTGGGTAGTGTAAATGTGACAACGATCGCTCGATAAAATCTTATATGTGGCACCAAAAAGAAATGTAGTGTCAAAAAACAAGAAAACTTTATGGGGAAGAACAATTGTAGTAACGATCATTCATCCCCATATACATCACAATCGTCCCTGCATCAAAAAACAAGAAAACTTCATAGGGACGAACAATCGTATTAACGATAATTCATTTCCATATACATCAAAATCGTCGCTGCATCAAAAAACAAGAAAACTTTATAGGGACGAACAATCGTATTAACGATCATTCATCCCCATATACATCACAATCATCATTGCATTTATATGCAGCTAACAAGTGATGAATAATCATTCCCAACCACTTCCCCCTCTATAGGCATGTGTAGGGCCCTTACAGGCTGTTATGTATACATGCATACAACAGGTTATGCTCAGAGCAGGGTCTGATGGGGTGGGGCATAAGATTCCAAGAACACCAAAAGAAAAAATCTGTCATCTTCTGCCACCACAGGACCTACACTAGGGTGTGACACACCTGTCATTCACAGCAAAAGGTAGGGGGCGCCCCCATCATCAACATAGCCAACTATGGGTTCAGTGTATTCTTTCATTGCTTCTTTTAGCCATAAAGTGGTGTATAGACCAGTGTCTGTAACCCGCAGATGTTACACAGTGCAGCATATTCAGCATACATGTCCGCTTTAATAGACTTGTTATCGTAGACGAGGATAAATCCTACTGCAGCATTTATCTAACCAGATACTAAGCAATGCTTCTGAGGGAACGCAGTTAAGATTGCCAGAGATGATGAAGTAGATAGTGATAAGATGGTAAATTGTCCGTTTCTTCCAAGGAGAACATCAATACACATTTGCAAATATGACACTCTTTCTGAAGCAATTACAGACCTCCACGGCTGTTGTCCTGCAGCCAATATTATCCACAAGGCAGGGCAGCGAGGAACCCAGCCCCAAGCCAATTGTCTTACTTTCTCATACTAACACTGGGAATATTTTTTTGAAGCCCAAATGAGACAAAAATCAAAAGGGACACTGCACACGTTGTTGTGCCAGATGCAGGGGGTGATGGAGTGGGGCATGATATTTGATCCCCAAAACACCAAAGAGAAAATCTGTGGATGAGCTTTCCTTCAAGAAATCAGCCATGCACAGTCCACACAGTTTTTTGGAGGAGGTTTAGATGCAGATTTCCGTGCAGTTTTTTTCAGCCAAAGCCAGAAGTGGATACAACAGGAAGAAGTATAAATCCTTCCTTTAAATTTCCCATTCCTTTTAAACCCACCTCTGGCTTTGACAGAAAAGCCAGCGAGAAACTCTGCCTCAAAACGTCCTCCAAAAAGTCTATGTGAACCTACCACAACTGCAGTCAGTAAGGAATGCTCCTGCTGGACAGAAGTATCTTATGTGAGTTATCAGCACTCCAGAATGCACAAGATGTGTTATACATCAAGAATGTGGTATCCAGGGTTTGGCAGTGGGCACCAAAGTTGGCATGATGCAGACACTAAGGCTGGGGCCTAGCTTTTTTGTTTGATTTCTACTGATGTTCCACTTAAAAATTAAACTGGCTTCTGAATTGGTCTGCCTCTTACAATTGAGTGTGTTTTGGCCTTTCCAGCTATATGGTTTTGAGCTCTACGGCTGGTATTATGGGCACTATGGTTGACTTTATGTGGGCACTATTGCTATTTTGTGCTAATTATTTAATGAAGTAAATAGACTTTAACCTTCTTCAACATTTGCTAGTACGCAATACCAATTATACCTGCCAGTACGTGGCCATTATGACTGGCACATTCATATATTCATACAACTAAAACAGATATATGTTCTATTGTAATACTAATGTACACACTATAGAGGATACTACTATAGTTAAAGGTACAATGTCATAAAAGTTTCTTTTTATCACATATTTAAACCATATGTGAATATTTTATATAAAGTTTTTGGATAGTTTTCTGGCCCTTCGTTTTGTCCCTATTCATTGTCAATGGGGACCAAATGTAACGGAACAGAACTGAATGCTCCAAAATGCATTCCATTCTGTTCTCATACCGGAGAGCAAACCGCAGCATGCTGCAGTTTGATTTCCGTCCTGGGATGCGGAGCAAAACGGATCCGTCCTGGCACACAATGCAAGTCAAAGGGGCGGATCCGTTTTCCCTGACACAATAGAAAACAGATCCGTCCCCCATTGATGTTCAATGGAGTTCATAACGGATCCGTCTTGGCTATGTTAAAGATAATACAAACTGATCCGTTCATAACGGATGCAGACGGTTGTATTATCAATAACGGAAGCGTTTTTGCTGAACCCTGCCAGATCCAGCAAGAACGATAGTGTGAAAGTAGCCTAAGACAGTTGTCATCTGTCATACTGTCTGTCAATTCTACACCTATCATCATGTGGATTACCTTGCAGATAACATATTCCCCTCACAACACCAGAAAACGTATCTGTATAGAAGGTCTTATTTAACCCTTTCTGATGGAAGCTTTCCTTTAAGATCACATCGTATGACATAATAATTGAACATTTATGTACTACCAAATCATAATTTACATATAGGGATTTAAAAAAGACAGCCCCTCAGATATTAGTATAATTACAGGTTGTGCTGAATTCAGTTATAATGACATGGACCTTACCTTGATGGGTCATGGTCACGGTATCTTCATTTGAAATGTTGTTATAGATGACCACAGCAGTAGCATTATGGGATGCCGCTCTCAGGATTTTCTCTTTGAACGTACAGTTTCCACGCTGCAGAAGAGCAATCCAGTGCTTGGTGTTTGGAGGCACAGGGAAACGTATGTGCGAGTCACAACCCTGTCTGTCTGGAGCTGCCAAAATAAAAAGAAAAACAGTGTCAATGAGGAAAACAAAATGGTGTCAACTAACATTTGTTTTCACCTGGGATTAAGGAGATAGGAGACTATTGTCATGCATCAAGTTTCCACATTTTAGAATTCAGCTATCTCAGCCACATTCACCGGGGATTAAATCAAGCACACAGCCATGTAATCTCCACAGACAAACATTAGTGGTGGTATGGGGTGTACAGAAAAGCTCAGATGCAATCTTTGATACAATTCAGTTAATGAAGTTCTTAGATCTGCCTTGGTCCGTGTATTGCCAAGTGGAAGCATCTAGGAATACCAACAGCTCAACCAAAAAGCACGAACCACGCAAATTGGGGCCACTGGTGCACTGTATATAGTCTATCCTCTGTTGTACCACTAGCTATAGAGTTACAAACTGATTCAGCAAGTGACATCTACACAAGAAATGTGCATCAGGAGCTTCTTGAAACGAGTTTCCATGGTTGTCATGGTTGAGTAGCTGCATACAAGATCACCAAGAGTCACCAATGGCAAGCATCAGCTGTCGGTAGACTCTAGAATCACGAATCATGTTTGATCATCAAGAAGTCTGATGGACGAATCTGGGGTTGGCAACATCTAAAGAACTCTACCTCTACACAAGAATGCATAGTGCTTAGGAGGTAGGAATAAGGTATGGGGTTGTATTTCAGGGTGTGGCACCTTAGTTCCAGTGAAGGGTAATGTCAATGCTATGGCATGCATAGACATTTTATGATTCTATCTTTGTGACATCAGTTTGGTGAAGGACATTTTCAGTTCCATCTTGACTGTGTCCCTGTGCACAAAGTGAGGTCTATAAAGACATGGTTTGAGGAGTTTGGTGTAGAAGAACTCGAGAGGTGGCTACATCCTGACCTCCACCCTGTCTGTCCATAGCAGATAAGTTTCAATAAACACCCAGAACCATAAAATCCCAACCAGTCCCTGTTTTCATCCATGAACTGGAAACAGATTCTAAACTGCTTTGACTTTATTACTGGAGTCAGAGTTAGTGTTACGCCTCTCAGTCTGTTACTCAACCTGGCTTCATACAGTACATTACTACAAATGTGTAGGATGTTTACGGATTGAGGTTCGAAACTGTACTTTCCGTTACAAAGTCCAACAAAAAAAAGTGTACAAGAATTCAGTCTATTACAGACCCCGGAAAAGAAGAAAGGCCCCATGACCTACTTCCAAGCAATCCAACCAAACCAAAGGGCTCTGCAAGGGTCAGGAAGCAGGCACATACCTTGCATACAAGGCTGAAAACTCATATTGCTAGGGCATGCTACCAATGCCTGATAGGAGAGGGTCTCACCTCTGGGATCCACATTTATACTTAGAATGGAGTAGGCAAAGTCCTGGAGGGCACACAGAGTGTGAAAATAGCCAAGTTGAGTGCGTCGCTTGGCTATTTTTGACGCTTCCATAGGAATGAATAGAGGGCGGATGCAAATGCACGGTGCACCCTCCAGTACTTTGCCGGCTCCGTTGTAAGAATAGGTGCCGGGACTCGCACGTATCAGACATTGGGGGCATATCCTTTAATCCTCTTTCCATCTGCCCCATTAGTTCAATTAATAGAAAGGGGTCATCCATTCAGGCCTCCTATCATGAGCCAGAACCACTATAAAAGGCTGTTGTCACTCCCAGTGGCAATCAGTCATCAGCAGCTAATTACCTGTGATCAGAATTGTAGTAATACAAGGCACCCTTTGAAAAGACTTGAGTCCAGAGTGGGAGCTCTCTGACTGACTCATACAAGGGGTATTATCCCTTTATGGAGTTACCTTCTATAATTAAAGGGGTTGGTAAATCAGTGTGACAATTATTTTTATGTCTGTTCAGACACAGAAATAACAAATATATAAATCTGTGTCTGGCTATAAAAAACCTGTATTATGTGTACAATAACTGCGCAACACAGGGCACAACAGGAGCCTGTAGATAATGGGAGCAACACAGAAGTGACCGGTACAGATACATCAATAACTTGGTTGCCTTATATTATACTGCCATAATACAACATGAAATGGGGCTGTAATACAGGAGTGTGATAATGATAGCATTGTACATAACCGCTGAGAACATCTTTTAAAAACCCTGTTCATGTTCTAACTAAAGCAGGAGATGAAAAATCCATGCACTCTCTATAAACACTTTAATGCATATAATACCGTTCTTTGTTCTTCCACCTGCCACAAATACATCACCTTGGAGAGAAGGAAGCAAAATATCTAAAAATCACTTTACAATTAGATCATGCTGAATCGGTGAAGAAGAAAGACGGCTCTTCGTCTCTTTTGTAGCGCGTCTTTAGTGGAGATTAAAGGAATTGAATGTTATGGGCAGCGGTGACTAAAGGGCTGATTTGTTTCGCTATTTCATGTACGGATATTCAATTAGCTGTCAAATGAGAACGCGGCCACTTAGGAAATAACAGTTATTTCAGTCTCAAGCAGCCATAGACTTCACAGAAGAACAAGAAAGTCAAAGTCCTACCAATAATTCTAAACAGATATAATGTGAGGAAAGGACAGATGATCTATACTTCTACTGTGTATACACAAAGCCCAAAAAAAGGGATTTTCTGGACTTTATTAGTGATGGCCTATCTGTTATTCAATGTATGACGCTGTGCTCGGCAAGCTGTGGGCAGGCTTTAGCCTCTTTACATAGTTGATTGGCTAGGGCACTGCGTGTCAAATCCCCACCGATCAGATACTGAGGACTTATACTATCCTACAGGTCATCAATATTAAACTCCCTGAAAACCACTTTAAGGCTACTGTGTCGTCAGAAAATTACCTATTATTTAAATCTCAAGATGAAGCGTTGTCTCCCTTCAGCAAATGGCATTTATGTATAGAAAGTTAATACAAACCACTTACTAATGTATTGTTATTGTCCATATTGCCTGGCTTTGTATCCTCACCCTTTTTGATTCAACATTAGCACATGCGCAGTGCACTTATTCTATTCCCAATAGAGACTTGGGCCTGTACTGCACATGCGCCAATGTTAAATCATGTGCAAGAATACAGGGTCAGGTGAAATGACATGCCTAATGCCTGACCCTGTCAATCAACGGCCTAAAGGGACAGATTGTCCAGAGAAAGGAGGTATGCACCGAGAACAGCAGGAACGCCCTCAGTGCACTCAACAGCTAATTTGCATATTGATTAAAAGTTGAAATGATTACTATTTTCAGTCCAACAAGCCATCCTGTTTGGTTTCTACTGAAAGAGAGGACACAGCAATACTTGCCACACAGGGAGAGGCAGGAAGACCTACTATCTATGTCTACATCATTCGTAATGAAAAATAGGGCGGAAGTACTCCATAATATACAGGGAGAGATCAGGAAACGGTAATATATACAGGGAAAGATCAGGGAATAGTACTAGGGTATACTGCGTTAGGGCTCATGCACACAAACGTATTTTCTTTCAGTGTCCGTTCAGTCTTTTTTTCGGACCATATACGGAACCATTCATTTCAATGGGTCCGCAAAAAAAACCAGAAGGTACTCCGTGTGCATTCCATTTCTGTGTGTCCGTATTTCTGTTCCGCAAAAAAATAGAACATATCCTATTATTGTCCGCATTACGGACAAGGATAGGACTGTTCTATTAGGGGCCAGCTGTTCCGTACTGCAAAATACGGAATACACATGGACGTCATCTGTATTTTTTGCGGACCGCAAAATACATACGGTCGTGTGCAAGAGGCCTTACTCTGGAGGAAAATTGTGTGCTGCTCCTACTAGCTGCGTGACCACATTACCCTGAAACCTAAGCCCAAAGAGGGTAGTCACCCAGTCGGCACTTGGACGACTGCCATGTAACAACCCGTAAAGGGGAAGCATTAATGAGGTAGATGTAGAACAACTGAAGCCAAAGAAAAAAAATATGTTTCTAGATTTTTTTCTCATTAGTGAAAAATGTGTAATATTAACAGGAATAAAGGAATTATGATTGTGACACAAGTCATGTACCTGTCCACATTTGCCTTGTGGAAAACATCAGATCTCTAGAAGGACAAGAATAATGGCAGCATAATAAAACCCAGATTATGTGCAACCTACAGCTGCTGTCTGTTTTCTCTCACGTGGCAGTTTCTAATTTTCAGGCTGAGTGCTGGAGTTAACATACCATTTTCCCTACCAGCCAGTTCTGTGAAATAAATTATCGTTGGCCTTCTTTCAGGATCATCAATTATCTACAACTTTCCTGTAGGCATTAAAAATGTCAGAAGGAAAAAATGGCAATGTAGAAAAAAAAAAAACAGGTAACAGAATAAGGAACTGACACAGGGAGAAATGCATGTCAATGCATGTGCCAACAATATACAAATAAAGCAGTGAACCTGGGCACACATGCCAGTCCTGTGTAAAGCTGAGCTGCAATACAGATGTGCCCTATAGACAGGTACAGCACTGTTTTTGGAAGAAAGCAGCCATGTTGTACAGATTAGAAGAATGGAAAAATAAACGGTGATGTGAAAATCGGCCTTACTGCAGATTGTGGCCCCTACCCAAAACTACAGCCATTGATTCAGGACCTAATTTATCGATACGGTCTTGGTGCTCATCGCAACAACAATTTCATTTTTTAACAGCAGTTTAAATTAAAATTGCAGATTCAGACAGCTTATTACTAGACCAGGCAGTCAGAAGACGTGCCAAATTTATCACAGTGGCTCACGCCGTGTGGTAGACTAGCTATGTTACACATATTTTGCGCAATTTGCCACATTTAAGCCATGCCCCTCTCTGGAGACTTTTCTAGTGAGGTAAAAGAAGTTAACACTTCTGTCTTGAGATGTCGCTTCACTTTGTCCGTCACCCCTTCACTAGACTAAGGCCTCTTGCACACGACTGTATGCCCTCCAAGATATACGGTCTGTGAGTGGGCCATAAGTCCCGGAGCGGCATTGATCGTGCACACGGGAGCACACAGCATCATAGAAGATTTTAACAACACAAAGAAGATTTTATTTTGTTCAAAAATGCTTTTATACTGTGTAAAACTTAAAAATTAAAATACGGTATTGCCGCGTCCGTAACAACCTGCTCTATAAAAATGTCACATGAGATGGACCCTCAGGTGAATGCTGTAAAAAAAAAAAAAAAAATTATAATATATATATATATATATATATATATATATATATATATATATATATATATAAAAACTATGCCAAAACAGAAATTTTTTGACACCTTGCCTCACAAAAAGTGCAATAGCAAGCGATCAAAAAGTCTTTTGTACCCCAAAATGGTACCAATGAAAGCATCAACTCATCATGCAAAAAAATGAGCCACCACATAAGACAATCACTCAAACAATAAAAAACTATGGCACCCACAAACCAATCCATCAAAATCTGCACTGCAAAAGCCACATGGTGCACCTTCCATTCTGAATCATGCCATAAGCCCCCACAGCAGTGTTACTACCACATATGGGGTGTTGCCGTATCCAGGAGAAAATGGGTAACAAATTATGGGGTGCTTTTTCCCCTGTTACCCCTTGTGAAAATGAAAAATTTGGGGCTAAAGCAACATTCTATTGGAAGAAATGAAACTTTTCATTTTCACAGCCAAGTGTTTCCAAATTCCCTAAAACGCTTAGGGGGTTAAAGTGCTCAATACCCCCCTTAATATATTCTTTAAGGGGTGTAGTTTTCAAAATGGGGTCACTTTTTGAGGGTTTCCACTGTAGGGGTACATCAGGGTCTCTTCAAATACAAAATGGTGCCCAAAAACCATTCTACCAAAATCTGCCTCCAAAATCCATATGGCGCTCCTTTCCTTCTGACCACTGCCATGTGTCCATAGAGCAGTTTACCACCACATATGGGGTATTTCTGTAAACTGCAGAATCAGAGTAATGTATATTTGAGGTCTATGTTGCTGTGGTCTAACCCTTGCTGTGTTGCAAGAAAAAAATTGATTAACAAAAAAAATCTACCCAAAAAGTGAAATTTTGAAATTTCACCTCCATTTTCCTTTAATTCTTGTGGAACACCTCAAGGGTTAATACAGTTTGTAACATCAGTTTTCAATAATTTGAGGGGTGTAGTTTCTAAAATGGGGACATATATAGGTGGTTTCCATTATGTAAGCCCCTCAAAATCACTTTATAACTGAATTGGTGCTTAAAAAAATGGTTTTGGAAATTTTGTTGAAAATTTGAAAAATTGCTTCTAAAATTTGAAGCCTTCTAACGTCCTAAAAAAATAAAATTACATTTACAAAATCATGCCAACATGAAGCAGACATATGGAAAAAAGTTTACTGATAACTAGTTATGAGGTATTACTATCTGTCTTAAAAGTAGAAAAATTCGAATTTAGAAAATTGTGAATTTTTTCAAATTTTTGGGGAATTTTGGATTATTTTATAAATATATCGACTGAAATTTACCACCGTCATGAAGTACAATTTGTCACGAGAAAACAATCTCAGAATGGCTTGGATAGGTAAAAGCGTTCCAAAGTTAATACCACATAAAGTGACACGTCAGATTTGCAAAAATTAGACTGAGATTTAAGGTGAAAATTGGCTCGGTACTGAAAGGGTTAATACAACGATGCTCTCAGCCACCCAACCTGAAGGTCATTGCAATAAACCTCTATTCAAGAGAATGGGCTCTGCTATAGCCCCTTGTACTGCAGGCGGCTGGGCGTTCTGCTGTGCAGTGAATGAGGGGTCTATCACAAAAATTGGAAAATAAAGGACTCGCATGGGCGCTACCACAGGATATCCGAAAACTGACTGTGCGAATGAGGCATAACGCGTTGTAATATTTGCAATATTTTTATACTTTGCAGTGGCACAATTTTCATGTCATACTTGCAGCCTGTTTTACTCTGTGCTAAGTAGAGTCCATGTTCTAGTTGAGGGCATCTAGACTAGATACCCTTTGTGTTATAACACTATTTTTGAGAAATGCTGCTATTCAACAACACAAACAGTTTTAATTCAGAGAAATGTTTGATCTGTAATAAGATTCTGTCAAATTACAGATGCAGAATGTAAAACGATATTTGCTAAGGGTCCAATTATGTCTCCATCCCTAGTTGAGCCAAATGCTCCACTTTATAGATAGAGTCTAGGAGCAAAGACATTAGTAAATCTGGGATGTACCATGTCAGGTTAAATGTCTCTCGAGAGTAATGTCACTCTTAACACTCCTCATTCCTTGAGTATATTATGCTAATTGCCAAGTTTCAGATTCTGTAAATCATCTTACAAAAACTACTTGAAGGTTCTTCATTGCCCTTCAATGCCAATTATATTAGCCTTCTCGAAGAGTTCATGAAAAAAGGTCTTACGTTTTTCTATGTTGCTACGTGCATGACTGAAATGCAAATAATCTGCAGAAATGTAGAAATCTACTTGAAAAGGCTTTCTGTGACTGATCAGACCATATCTACAGTATGCCTTTAGGTTCAAGGACGAGAAGAAGCTACTTACTATATAAGCCAGATAAATGCTCATGCGGCTGATATTTCAAACTTTCAATGTCCTGTCACTGGTTCCTTAAGGTCCCTTTACATGGGACAATACAGAAGCAGATTGTCGGGAAGGACGATACATGCAGCGATCTCTTCCACAGTATAGGGAGGAGTGATCGCTAATGCCATCGCTCGTCATCATACGGACTAGGGATCGACCGATTATCGGTTTGGCCGATATTATCGGCCGATATTGAGGATTTTGAACGTTATCGGTATCGGCATCTATTTTGCCAATATTCCGATAACGTATTGGGAACACAGAACGCGCTGCTCTCAGCGCGTTCTGTGTTCCCTCCGCAGTAGGGGTGCACCGAAATTCCGGCAGCCGAAAATATCGGCCGAAAATGCACCTAATCCACTTCGGCCGATATTGTTACATATCGGCCGAAAATATGGGGTGTGGGATTTGTCACCCACCATCTGCGGGCGGGCGCCGGGCGGTTTACTTTGTCACTGCATCTTTATTTTACCTTACAATCGTGAGGCTCCAGTAACTAACAACTCTGCAGGCAGAGCGGAGGCCGGCGTAACGTCACTTACTCACGTGACGCGCCTGCTCCGCCTCCTTCATTCATAAAGTGGGCGGAGCAGGTGCGTCACGTGAGTAAGTGACGTTACGCCGCCCTCCGCTCTGCCTGCAGAGTTGTTACTGGAGCGTCACGATTGTAAGGTAAAATAAAGATGCAGTGAGTGATTAGTCTGCTGTGAGCAGCAGGGCCGGGGCTGTTATGGGTAGGGGGATCGGTCTATGGCACTGCTATGGGGAGGGGGGATCTGTGCACTGTTATGGGGAAAGGGATCTGTGCACTGTTATGGGGAAAGGGATCTGTGCACTGTTATGCCCATAACAGTGCACATATCCCCTTTCCATAACAGTGCACAGATCCCCCTCTCCATAACAGCGCCACCCACAGATCCCCCTCTCCATAACAGCGCCACCCACAGATCCCCCTCTCCATAACAGCGCCACCCACAGATCCCCCTCTCCATAACAGCGCCACCCACAGATCCCCCTCTCCATAACAGCGCCACCCACAGATCCCCCTCTCCATAACAGCGCCACCCACAGATCCCCCTCTCCATAACAGCGCCACCCACAGATCCCCCTCTCCATAACAGCGCCACCCACAGATCCCCCTCTCCATAACAGCGCCACCCACAGATCCCCCTCTCCATAACAGCGCCACCCACAGATGAATTTCATTCATGAAAAAGAATTATTAATAAAATCATTAAAAAAAAAGTATTTTAAAAGTATTTGGGCAAAAAGGCAGTTTCGGTTTCGGTTTCGGTTTTCGGTCAAGGGCATCCTGAATTTTCGGTTTCGGACCAGAATTTTCATTTCGGTGCACCCCTACTCCGCAGCACAGGGGAGAAGGAAGCAGTGTCTCCTCCCCCTGTGCTGCTGCTGCCGCCAATAGCAGGAGAGGAGACGAGAGGAGGGGAGGGGCTGTGGCCGCTGCGCCACCAATGAAGATGAGTCTTTCATTAATTCATATACAGGAGGCGGGAGCTGGCTGCAGAATCACATAGCCGGCTCCCGACCTCTATGAACGGCAGCTGCGGTCCGCGGTAGTTAACCCCTTAGGTGCCGCGGATCGCAGCTACCGTTCATAGGGGTCGGGAGCCGGCTATGTGATTCTGCAGCCAGCTCCCGCCTCCTGTATATGAATGAGAGACTTATGTTCATTGGTGGCGCAGTGCGCCCCCCCAAGCCCCCTAGTATTAATCATTGGTGGCGCAGTGCGCCCCCCCACCCCCATCCCAATATTAAAAACATTGGTGGCGCAGTGCGCCCCCCATCCCAATAGTAAAAACATTGGTGGCGCAGTGCGCCCCCCCCCCAGTATTAATCATTGGTGGCAGTGGCCACAGGATCCCCTCTCCCCTGCTCCTCCGATCGGAGCCCCAGCAGTGTAAGCCTGGGGCTCCGATCGGTTACCATGGCAGCCAGGACGCTATTGAAGCCCTGGCTGCCATGATAAGCTCCATGCTGCTGTGTGCACAAAGCACAGAGCAGCAGGGACAGTGTGAGGTCTTATTCACCCTGATAGAGATCTATCAGGGTGAATAGGACAAGGGTTCTAGTCCCTAAGGGGGCTAAAAGTTAGTAAAAAAAAGCCCACAAAAATATTAAGTATAAATGAAAAAGATTTTCAAAAAAAATAAAATACACGTTAACAATAAACATTAATTTTCAGCAGATTTGTGTAGGAAAAAATTTTTTTACCTCAAAAATAAAAATACCCAGAATATCGGTATAAATTATCGGCTATCGGCCTGAAAGTTGACAAATTATCGGTATCGGCCCTATAATATCAATATCGGTCGATCCCTAATACGGACCTGCTGTTTTCCAGTTTCTGCATTTTTTGCTCCCATTCATTTCTATAGGATCCACGATAAAAAACAAAACAAAAAAAAAAACGACAGCACACGGATGTCACAGATGTGGCCATTCCGCAAATTATAGAACATGTCCTAAACGGACAAAACAGACAAAACAGACAAGAGTAGCAGATTTTTACTGATGGCAGTGAGAAAGCTGAGGAATGCACATTGACCACATCCGTATTTTGTGGGTTGTGGACGCAATACAGGTCGTGTGCATGTGGCCTTACAGACTTCCGGGATAATCCAATTTTCCAAAAAAGAAAACACCGACACAAACCAATATACATACTTTAATTATCTATACTATGTGCACAATAAATTATAAAACCAAATATCCAATCTATACTATGCAATATGTCTACAATAATTATAAGACTCTTTATGCATTCTATAATCATCGATACTAGTTTATAGCATATTTATTCAATAATTATAATACCCAATATCGATACATGCTATATTCTAAAATATCAATACTAGAATTATTCTATGCAATAAAATATCAATACTATAGTATGTACGGTATATCTAAATGATAAAATCCAATATCCATAATATAGTAACCTATATTATGTAATATCCATACTATCCATATATCTATACTATAAAATATTAATACTATATACTTACTGTATGCATACTAAATTTTAAAACCAAATATCCATATTATAACCTATATTAAAGGGTAACTGTCTTCTTTTCATCAAAAAAATAAATTTTAGGATATGTTACTGCTGCAGCAGTAGCATTATGCATAAAGCAATCTTTAGTTTCTTCACATACCACTGTTTTCCATGAGTTTTTCCCTTCGTTACGGCTGTATTAACCTCTACAATATGAGAATCTTCTCAATATGTCTCCTCTGCCAGTTCTCTGAGGCCAAAACTGCTTTCCCTCACTTCCCATTCACACTTGCTGTAGCCAGCAGCTCCCTGCCAGCCAATCAGATTGGATTACTGAGAGACACGCCTCCTCACTCTGAAGCCTAATGCAGGCATGCAGTGTGAAGGCCCCTGTCTTCCTAGCCGGAGACAGATGAGCCAATATTATACAATATCAATACTATAAATACCTATACTATATGCATATTAAATTATAAAATCCAATATTGATATATAATAACCTATACCACATAATATCCATACTATAATATGCAAACTGCAATTATAATACCCAATATCTTTAATAATATTACCGATAATATATAATACCCTTAGCGTACTTTCACACTAGCGTTAAACTTTTCCGGTATTGAGTTCCGTCCTAGGGGCTCAATATCGGAAAAAAAAAAGGATTAATTTTATCCTAATGCATTCTAAATTGAGAGCATTCCGTTCAGGATGCATCAGTTCAGTCCCTCTTACGTTTTTTGGACGGAGAAAATACCGCAGCATGCTGCAGTTTACTCTCCGGCAAAAAATACTGAACACTTGCCGGAATGCCGGATCCGTTCTTCCTGTCTGTGCATGCGCAGACCTTTAAATCTGTGAAAATAAATAAATACTGGATCCGTTTTTCCGGATAACACTGGAGAAACGATTCCGTTATTTCAAATGCCATCCGTTTGCGTCCGGATTGCAGAATCCGCCAGGCAGTTCCGGCGACGGAACTGCCTGCCGGAATCCTCTGCCGCAAGTCTGAAAGTGCCCTTACTATGAACAGAATATCCAATATACATACTGTAATTACCTATAGTATATAATATAGTTATAATACACAATATTTACACTATAATTACCAATATTATATAATATGCACACTATAAATAAAATACCAATACTCAATATGAATACTATAATTACCAATGCTACATAATAATTCTATCATTAAAATATCCAATATCTATACTAAGTTACCTATAGTATACAACATGCATATTAAAAGTTTTCCTGCTGTATCAAGTAGCGCAGTCTGCTCCAGTAATCCATAACCAGACATCCTGCAAAATAACGGATACCAGGTAGTATACATTTTTTCTACCATGGACGACGTATGCCACTGTTGCTGGCATATATAAATCGCACACGTCAAATGCATTAGATGAGAAATTCTCCAGCATTCACAGCACTAAAAATCCAGAAGATAAAGTTTAAGTTCATTTTAATCCATATTTTACATATCACATCGCTGCGCATTTTAACAAAGCTACCGTCACCATGGTAACCAGCTTCACTAAGAATTCCTAATATCTACATTTGTCCCATATAGAAAACGAATAACAGACGCTTTGATAGATTTGAACCAGACTTCTTTTACTTTGTCGCTGATATACAAGAACCCTTCCAGACTGTGTCATGGATATGGGCATATGGCGACAGCATCGAGAGGACGCGATTCCACTCCGTGGGTCAATCTGTTATGTGGACTGAGCTGCCAAAGCAAACGCCTTTCATTGACACATATGGAAAACTGTCAGCATGGAGGAAACGACTGTGTGGAAGAGATTCAGAGGGCTGAAGGCAGCACTGTACTGGACTGCTTGTCGGGGTGTGGGAACAGAGGTGGGATGCCATGTACCAGCGTGCAGTGCGCCAATGTTCTGGAATGTCCAGTGGCACCGATCCATTGTCCTTTAACCCCCAACCTCAAGAAGCTCAGCTCGTCTAAGAGAACATTAGATGTGCAAACCTATACACTCTGTTTTACATAGATGACAGCAGCAGAAGTGTATACATAATAAAGCTCCTACTGATGTAAATGTATATACGGTATTAATCACAAAACTCAAGCATGCATGAAATCCTCTACCCAGGCCTCCCCAACTAGACAGGCTGGTGGGGCATGTGCCATGGGAGCAGCGATTAAAAGTTCACTTCCCTCTATGAAGATTTTTTAAACCACTGCACGCCCATTCCTTTGAGTTTTTGAGGTTCTTATCACGCCAATGAGATAAAAAATTGAAAAAACAAAACACCGCAATTAAAGGGGTTCTGCACTTTGTTTAAACTGATGACCTATCCTCTGGATAGATCATCAGCATCTGATCGGCGGGGGTCCGACATCCGGGACCCCTGCCGATCAGCTGTTTGAGAAGGCTGCGGCTCTGGCAGTAGTGCCATGGCCTTCTCACTGTTTACCGCAGGTCCAGTGACGTCACGACTAGTATCAACTAGCGTGGGCGGGGCTAAGCTCTGTTCACTTGAATGGAGCGTAGCCCCGCCCAGGTAGTTGATACTAGTCGTGGCGTCACTGGGCCAGCGGTAAACAGTAAGAAGGCCGCGGCGCTGCTGGAGCGCTGCTGCCTTCTTAATCAGCTGATCGGCGGGGGTCCTGGGTGTCGGACCCCCGCCGATCAGATGCTGATGATCTATCCAGAGGATAGATGATCAGTTTAAACAAAGTGCAGAACCCCTTTAAATACTCAAGAATCTCTATTTTCTACACTGAAAACCAAGTTTGTAAACCCTAGCATATTAAAAAGTGCAGTAATTATTAATTATTTTAATTATAATTATTTATTAATAATAATCTTACATCAGTCCTTTAATCATATATGTTTTTTTAGCACCATATCATACGTTTGAGTTTACAGCTTCCATGCACACCTATGTGTATCCATGGCAACAAAATAAAAAATAATCCATGGGCAGATTTAAAACGGAATTTGGTATTCGAAAATGACCTATTGTTTAAACTATGTTTTTATACTAGACACATTTTTAAAGAATTTTTGGTAATATTATTTTAATTTTCCAGGTCCATATCTGTTAAAAAAAAATAGGCTCCACTTCTTGGTCTGAACAGATCAGTTTACTGCAGTTATCTGCTTATCAGCAGTATTAGAATGACAGATATCACCTTTAGGCTACATGCACACGACTGTTGTGTGTTTTGCGGTCCGCAAACAGCAGATCCGCAAAACACGGATGGCGTCCGTGCGCGTTCCGCAATTTGCGGAACAGCATGGACAGCCTTTAATATAACTGCCTATTCTTGTCTGCAAAGCGTGGACAGGAATAGGACAGGTTATATTTTTTTTGCGGCGCCACGGAACGAAGCAATAGATGCAGACAGCACACGGAGTGCTGTCCGCATCTTTTGCGGCCCCATTGAACCGAATGGGTCCGCATCCGAGCCGCCAAAACGGTGGCTCGGATGCAGACCAAAACAACGGCCGTGTGCATGAGGCCTTAGGCTACATTCACATAATTATTGCCTATGGTTCTATTCACAAAGCATTTTTTTTTATGAGCTATGAATAATGACAGATGTCAAAAAAACTGGACATTCCCTATCTTGTCTGTTTTCATTGCCGACAGACCCCATACAAATGAAGGGGACTGTTTTCAACAGCCGGTTTTCAGAAAGCCATCAGTGAAAAAAATGGTTGTTAAAATGGAGCATTTGACCATTTTCTTTCACTGTGGTGTGAATGTAGCCTTATATTGATAACACAGAATCCACCATTCGCAATAGGTTTAAAGGGGTTCTACGGGCTTCTTTATTAAAGGGTTTCTATCACTTGGTATCACATATTTAGGTGTCAGACACTAGCGATCCGCTAGTGTCTGCTCTAACAAACCATCCTAATATGATAGGTTTTGGGGCAGCCGTTTTGCTAAAATAACAACTTATATCTATATGCTAATGAGCCTCTAGGTGCTATGGGGGCGTCATTAGCACCTAGAGGCTCCGTCTACCTTCATAAACTGTCGCCGCCCAGCGCGTCCCTCCAGCCCGCCCATCTCCTGCTGAATGCGATCCTCTCCGTGCGCGTCTCTGTTCTGCGCATGCGCAGTGAATGTCTGACCGCTTCCCTGCTCAGACATCTCCACTGCGCCTGCGCCGATGACATCATAGTGCTCCGAGGAACAGGCGCAGTGGAGATGTCTGAGCAGGGAAGCGGTCAGACATTCACTGCGCATGCGCAGAACAGAGACGCGCACGAAGAGGATCGCATTCAGCAGGAGATGGGCGGGCTGGAGGGACGCGCTAGGCGGCGGCTGTTTATGAAGGTAGACGGAGCCTCTAGGTGCTAATGACGCCCCCATAGCACCTAGAGGCTCATTAGCATATAGATATAAGTTGTTATTTTAGCAAAACGGCTGCCCCAAAACCTATCATATTAGGATGGTTTGTTAGAGCAGACACTAGCGGATCGCTAGTGTCTGACACCTAAATATGTGATATGAAGTGATAGAAACCCTTTAATGACTTATCCTCAGGATAGGTTATCAATATTCGATTGGTGGGGGTCCGACACCCAGCACCCCTGCCGATCAGCTGTATACGGAGACAGCGCACACGGAGTGAGCACATGCTGTCTCCCCTCCTGTTGGCTGTTGCTTTGCCATACAACGCAGCAGGAAGAGAGACAGGAGACTTTACGTGCACACTGCACCGTCTCCTCATACAGCTGATCGGCAGGGGTGCTGGGTGTCGGACCCCCGCCAATCTCATATTGGTGATCTATCCTGAAGAGAAGTCATCAATATTAGAAGCCCAGAGAACCCCCTTTTAGCTTATCTACTCCCTCCTGACCTCTGTACAGGTCACAGAACATGTCTTAAACTCTGCCTTAGAAGTCCATGAGGCCCCCTCCTGTCCATTGTGTCTATGGCCCACATGGCTGCTGTAAAGCATCTCTCTAAATGCTGTTAAACTCTTCAAAAAATTAAAATAAAAACAGATTAGGAAAAAAGGATGCGTGTTGCTCTGTGGTTTTAACTAGCGCCTTACCATAGTTTAAATACCCAGCAGTGATACATTAACCCTTTAACACATCATTGCCATCTATATCAATACCCACATATAAACTACCTAAAACAAAATAAAAAAATCTAAATCTACAAGACAGCAAAGTTGCAGAATTCATTTGACCCCTTTGGGCTTAAAGGATAACTGTCACACTTAGACCCTAATTTCAATTTTCATATATGTAGTTACTAATAACATGATATTCCAGAATCAGTTACTATTAGACTGACTGACCCCATATTTAATAAGATTCAGCCCTTAGCAACCAGTCTGCATAAAAATGTAATTTCACTATTCAGTTAAGATGGCCGCCACTGCCCTCACCCTGAGGCTAATCCCGCCTGCCCTCACTAGCCAGTAACAATAGCCCCCCAAAAGTGTCAGTAACCAGAGCCCTCCCCCCTAAAGGGTTAATCTCCTGCAGCACAAAGGGGTCCTCTTACCACATGTTGCTTTCATTTGTACACTGAGCAGACGGCAGATCTCCCTTCCCTGGTCTGCGCTGCTTCCACTCTGCATTCTCCAGCTCTGCTGAGTGAGGGAGCGTCTGCCAAGCGCAGGGACAGGGAGAGGTGCACACAGCCCAGGCACTGTTATCAGGTGCTGGGGAGGACCTGGCTTTAATCATTTACTTACAGTCCCTGGCTGTCAGTAATGTGAGCCTGCACGCTGCGTGCTCCGTCCTTCAACAGATAGACGGACCATGCCTAGCAACCCTATTTTAAGCACAGGTAAAAGTAGGCAGTACAGGGAACAAAAATGTGGAATTAAGGGGTAATTGAATACACAGTGAAAAGTTGAAATAGGGCCACCAAGGAGATATTAATCACCACAATCCAATACTCCAAAAAAATAATAATACGACAGTTATACTTTAAAGGGAACCTGTCACCGATTTTTTGTTTAGAGCTGAGGACATGGGTTGCTAGATGGTCGCTAGCACATCCGCAAAACACAGTCCCCATAGCTCTGTGTGCTTTTATTGTGTGAAAAAAAACGATTTGATACATATGCAAATTAACCTGAGATGAGTCCTGTCCCTGAGATGAGTCCAGCGTGAAGGAGCCCAGCACTGCCCCGCATCCTCAGAATCTCCTCCTTGCCCCATGCGCAGTTCGTTTCCTGAGGCTGATGCCAGCACAGGGAAGAAACACTGACGACACTGCGCATGCGCTGGCTCGCGCATCGCAAGATTACGGTGCTCTAGCTTTCTGACTTCGAAGAGCAAGGAGGAGATTCTAGGATGCGGGGCGGTGCTGGGCTCCTTCACGCTGGACTCATCTCATGTACAGGACACGTCTTAGGTTAATTTGCATATGGATCAAATCTTTTTTTTTTACACAATAAAAGCACACAGAGCTATGGGGACTGGGTATTGCGGCCATCTAGCAACCCATGTCCTCAGCTCTATACACAAAATCCCGGTGACAGGTTCCCTTTAAAGAGTCTAATTTAAAGTGGTAAGGCTACTTTCACATTTGCGGTAGCCTTTTGGTACCGCAAGTCTACCATGCTGGCCCCATTCACTATAATGGGGTCTGGCTACAGCAAGGAAAACATGTTGAGAAGCGGCCGTAAAAAAACCGCAACATGCTGTAATTTTATTCTGGCTGCCTCCCGGCATGTTTGCCGTTCTGCGGACAGACCACCGGCCCCGCCCCCAGTATAATGAATGGGGCCGGGCTGGACCTACGGTGGCATGATGGACTTGCGGTAGCACGGATCCGGCAGGCTGTTCCTCCGCCAAAACAGTCTGCCGGAAATGGCTACCGTAAGTGTGAAAGTAGCCTTATCCTGGAAAATATAATGATGGCTTATCCTCAGCATAGGACATCATTATCACATCAGCAGGGGTCAAAGTCCCGGCACCACCGCTGATCAGCTGTTACAAGGACCAAGAACTTTGGTGAGCAATGCAGGCTCCCGGCAGCTTTCCAAGGATAGTGCCATACATCGTATAGTCTTGGTATTGCAGCTGAGCCCCATTGACTTGAATGGGTCTGAGCTGCAACTAGGCCATGTGACCGATGTACAGTGATGTCACTGGCCTAGGAAGAGGCTGCGGCGCTGAAGGTCTCTTCTCACAGCTGATCGGCGGGGAGCTCGCACCCCAGTAGACCTGATAGTGATGACCTATTCAGAGGTTAAGTCATAAATACAGTGGGGGAAATAATTATTTGACCCCTCACTGATTTTGTAAGTTTGTCCAATGACAAAGAAATGAAAAGTCTCAGAACAGTATCATTTCAATGGTAGGTTTATTGTAACAGTGGCAGATAGCACATCAAAAGGAAAATCGAAAAAAAAACTTTAAATAAAAGATAGCAACTGATTTGCATTTCATTGAGTGAAATAAGTATTTGAACCCCTACCAACCATTAAGAGTTCTGGCTCCCACAGAGTGGTTAGACACTTCTACTCAATTAGTCACCCTCATTAAGGACACCTGTCTTAACTAGTCACCTGTATAAAAGACACCTGTCCACAGAATCAATCAATCAAGCAGACTCCAAACTCTCCAACATGGGAAAGACCAAAGAGCTGTCCAAGGATGTCAGAGACAAAATTGTAGACCTGCACAAGGCTGGAATGGGCTACAAAACCATTAGCAAGAAGCTGGGAGAGAAGGTGACAACTGTTGGTGCGATTGTTCGAAAATGGAAGGAGCACAAAATGACCATCAATCGACCTCGCTCTGGGGCTCCACGCAAGATCTCACCTCGTGGGGTGTCAATGGTTCTGAGAAAGGTGAAAAAGCATCCTAGAACTACACGGGAGGAGTTAGTTAATGACCTCAAATTAGCAGGGACCACAGTCACCAAGAAAACCATTGGAAACACATTACACCGCAATGGATTAAAATCCTGCAGGGCTCGCAAGGTCCCCCTGCTCAGGAAGGCACATGTGCAGGCCCGTCTGAAGTTTGCCAATGAACACCTGAATGATTCAGAGAGTGACTGGGAGAAGGTGCTGTGGTCTGATGAGACCAAAATAGAGCTCTTTGGCATTAACTCAACTCGCTGTGTTTGGAGGAAGAAAAATGCTGCCTATGACCCCCAAAACACCGTCCCCACCGTCAAGCATGGGGGTGGAAACATTTTGCTTTGGGGGTGTTTTTCTGCTAAGGGCACAGGACAACTTATTCGCATAAACGGGAAAATGGACGGAGCCATGTATCGTGAAATCCTGAGCGACAACCTCCTTCCCTCTGCCAGGAAACTGAAAATGGGTCGTGGATGGGTGTTCCAGCACGACAATGACCCAAAACATACAGCAAAGGCAACAAAGGAGTGGCTCAAGAAGAAGCACATTAAGGTCATGGAGTGGCCTAGTCAGTCTCCGGACCTTAATCCAATCGAAAACCTATGGAGGGAGCTCAAGCTCAGAGTTGCACAGAGACAGCCTCGAAACCTTAGGGATTTAGAGATGATCTGCAAAGAGGAGTGGACCAACATTCCTCCTAAAATGTGCGCAAACTTGGTCATCAATTACAAGAAACGTTTGACCTCTGTGCTTGCAAACAAGGGTTTTTCCACCAAGTATTAAGTCTTTTTTTGTTAGAGGGTTCAAATACTTATTTCACTCAATGAAATGCAAATCAGTTGCTATCTTTTATTTAAAGTTATTTTTTCGATTTTCCTTTTGATGTGCTATCTGCCACTGTTACAATAAACCTACCATTGAAATGATACTGTTCTGAGACTTTTCATTTCTTTGTCATTGGACAAACTTACAAAATCAGTGAGGGGTCAAATAATTATTTCCCCCACTGTATCTTTTTCTGGATAAACCCTTTAACAATCCAAAATATTTCATGCTGCAACAGACGATTCTCGATCTGACTACTGTCCCTACAATCAACTTCTTCTAAAATCATCCAGCGTACATCAAAGACTTTATGTCCCGTCTCAAAGAAATACCATGCCACTGTTGATTCATTATACATCTTTTTTTGTCCACAATCTTGTTTTTTAGTTTCAAAGTGCAGAGGTTGCGGCAGTTGCAGAGAGGGCACATTTACTGCTTGAGATGTCTGCCCCCAGTAGACTTTATTGCATGGGCATTTCAACAACTCATATTTTTACAATCACATGCGAAAACACCTTGAGCATCAATCTTATACCCACGTAAAGGATTGTAAATGCCATTTCCTTTAAACAGCATCTGTCAGCAGATATTCTGTGTTGGTCCCATGTTCATATGTGCCCGCATTGCTAAGAAAAATGATGTTTTAATATATGCAAATGAGCCTCTGGGAGCAATGAGGGCGTTACTGTTACACCTAGAGGCTCTGCTTTCTCTATACTGCCGTGTTCTCTGCACTTTGACAGGGCCAGGCGGTGTAAACGTGATGACGCCTGCCTAGACCTGTCAATCAAAGTGCAGAGGGCGGGTCAGTTGCACAGAGAAAACAGCCTCTTGGAGTAACGGCAACGCCCCCGTTGCTCCTAGAGGCTCATTTGCATATATTAAAACTTTTCTCAGCAGTGCAGGCACTTTATGAACATGGGACCAACACAGATGCCTTCAGCTGCTAAGTGCACATGTAACAGGTCAGCCAGTGTCATAGGTACAAATCTGCTGACAGATGCCCTTTAATAATAAAATTGCATTCTGGCAGGACAGAAAAAAAAAAGACTGTTTTTTGTAAAATGTCTGCTCAAATTAAGCAATTTACTAAAGTTTTACCTTTCCTATAAACAAACAAGGATCCAAATTTAGGATCATGCTTTAGCACATATCAATGTTTTAGTATTTACCGTGGAACTAATGAAGAATGTGAATCGGACATCAAGAGACACACGGTCCGATTATCTTTCATCTCTCAGTGTCAGATAAATGATGTATTTCTATCAATAGCGCTAACCTTGTGCCTTACTCATTCCACTCCTCTAGCGGGAAACCTACTAATCACTTTCTCCATATTCTTCGAATATTCATCGTCCTCGCTACATAATGCGTCTCGTCCTAATCATTTGACTCTTCGGAATAGCCTTGAAAATTTGAGGAGCATGAAAGCTCTCTCGTCTGAGCAAGTTATTTTTGTCTGATGGTTTCGTATACAATGTGGTAGGTAGCTTCTGTCCTACTCAATTGATCTCAATAGCTACATAATGTAATTTGACAGATTCTTTCATCAAAACAAACTCCAATAATGTATGCTGTCCATTTAAGTATAGCATGAATTCAGAGGCCGTCCAAATCATGAAAACGTTGTCCACGTGCCTCAACCACAAACCTATGTGGGAGGCGTGGGGACAACCAGTCACATGGACAAACTCAAAAGAAGCCATGAAAATATTTCCCCTGCACTAAAATTAAGAACTAAATCGAAAACAAATTTTAGTTAGAATGACGTCAAGCAATGACTTAAAAAATCCAATAACTGAATTAGACAACCTAAGATTTTCACAAAGCCTTTCACGTACCGCTGCCGTTCCCTCTTACCAAGGAATATTAGTGTAGAAACTTTTGATATCCAGAGAACACAGCCAAGTTACATTTGACAAATCAATATCCATTACCATAAAATAAAGTAAAAAGTCACTTGTGTCCTTGAGACAATTCGGTAACTTTCTAACGATCTCTGGCAAATAATTATCCACAAAATTTGCCAAGGGATACAAAAAAAATTTACCCCCCAAACGATAGGATGTTCCGAGGGATTCTCCAGGCTTTTATGAACCTTAGGTAATAGATACAATACGGGGACACAAGGGAATTGATTCATCAGAGCTTTCCTTTGGGTGTCACTGGGATGCCATTTGAACAACCTCTTTTTTTAACATTGAAGTGGGTTCATTTTTACAATACACATGAATCAGCTAGCTGAGATTCAGCCTCTAATACATATTGAGGGACAGTTATTAAGCCCTTTCACACCATTATTGTGGTGTTAAAAAGACAAACATTATGGCGCACGCCATATATGTGCCATATTTATGCCTCTTAATAAATTAGGTGCATCTCACGCAAGTGCAGGGAGATCAAGACTAGCGTATGGGTTCACCAGTCATGATTAATCTTCTCCATTGACTATCCATTATGACAGAATCATAATTGTATTGAGTCTATTATAATCCAGTCATCATGACTTGGGTTCTTAATCGTATCCCTTTCTCCTCGTATCAGATAAGACTTGACCATGCAACAGTTTTTGTCCCATTTATTAGTAACTTCATTGATAACCAACTGTTGAAAGGATTGTAACATAAATGAGTCCAAGTGCCATCAAACCGACTGTGGGTTTGTAACATTATAGGGACATCTGTGGTATGGTCACATCTCAATCTATTGACATAAATAAAAAATAAAAAATGCATCCCAACTCAGATTACAATAAAAACTATGAACATCCACCAAAAAAACCTCTGTTGTGTATACATGGGAATGAACCCAAAATCGCCAACTTGTTCTCAGAAAGGGATCTGGAAGATATATTCTCACCTCACTTAAGTCCCTTTCAGGTTGCGAGACTTCCCTTTTTGCTCCTTTTGTAACGTGCTGAATTGTGGCTCAATATTATCCATTTCCTCGTTCCCTCTCCTAAAAAACCTTGGATATTACCTTTTTAGTTGAAGATCGTAATGCCCTCCGGTTGGATTTGCCAGCCTCTCCTTCTGTTTCACTCAGAGAAGATTCGGCCTAAGTGGTATAATTCATACGCAACCGTCTGTTCTTTCTGAGACATATAAACTCTGTTGTCTAAATAATCTTGACTATCACAATCGAGCGTCACTATTTTCCATGATAAAATAGTGGTTTTAAGCTTCTCAATCGGTGACTACATCTTCAACAGTGTCCTCTTTAAACCTCAATTCACACACCTCTAGCTACCTTGTAGATTCTTAATGGCCAGTTGCAAATATTGAATTGTCAACAAAATAAGATCCAATAAGGGCCTGTTACATATTTGATACCACTTGTGAAGATAATTCACATCATCTTTTAAAAGCATAGAGACAAAGGACTACGCAACTCTCTCTGTCTTCGTTGAACATGTTCAGCCAACGTAGAGGCAGGTAACATTAAAATATAATTGTTACAGGCAACATAGATCTCCCCTCCACCATGTATAGTCTGATCCTGCAAACATACTCCTTCCATCTGCCTCCAACTTCTTGCTTACCAACATTTGGTAGCTTAGCAAGATGGAAATGGAATGGAGTGCAGGATCAGACTACACAGGGTTTGTTTGTAGTCTGTTACCACAGAGACTACAGTCATTGACAAAATAGATGCACCAGGAAGGAGGTGTTGGCATCGAATGAAACTTTATATGTTACAATATTAGATCGAGAGGATAAGCTTCTTGGGGACATTTGCATCCCAGCGGGTCACATAAATATTTGATTGGCGACGAATCAGGCAAAAGAATTGTTGCAATCTGGCAGAGACATTCCTAGGAAACCCATGCTGTGTGTGAGGACAAGCATTAGGGTCCATTCAGACGTCCGTAGAATAGGTCCGGATTCGTTCCACAATTATGCGGAACGGGGGCGGACCCATTCATTTTCAATGGGGCTGTCAGTGTGCTGTCCGCATCCGCATTTCCGGTCCGCAGCTATGTGCGGCGTCAGTGTTTTGCGGTCCGCAATATGTGGACCGCAAAACACTACGGACGTCTGAATGGACCCTTATCCTGATTAAAAATGCCATGAGAGACAACACATGTGGCTGCAGGATGTGCTGCACATAAAACTGATCTGTCCCTGATATCACTACTAGGGGTGACTGACTGTCTTACATGATGGCTCTCCAGATTATCACACCAGCAGTTGGGGCAGTGTGTCGCTCCACAGCAAAGGCAAGATTGAAGCTCTCACCATAAGGCCTCCATACTCAAACCCAACTGCTGTCAGGTTCCAAACAGAACCTGAATTCATCGATAAAGATGATATGGTACCAGTCTGTAGCAGTCCAGGAAGATCGGGGCCGCGCTCTGGAACTGTGTGCTGTCCGCATCTCTTCCTGCCCCATAGAGAATCAATAGGTCCGGATTGGATCCGGACCCATTCTACGGACGTGTGAATGGACCCTTAAGGCTATTCACATCTGCGGATCCAGCTGCTCGCCGGCAATTATGCTGAGAATCGGCTGGACAAAAACTGCTGCTCGCAGCGTTTTTTTTTATCCGGCCAAGCATTCTCTGCTGGCCAGCTCTCCCAGCCGCAGATTTGAAACTAGCCTAATCATTTACACATCTGCCTGAGACATAACTGCATGACGAGTTTGGCAATAGTCCAACATTTCTCTCTGTATGTTTTTTTTTTTTTTATAGAGTTTATTTACAATATTGCTTTATTTTTTTTAAATACAAAAAATCTGGTTGCAAAGAAGAATATAAATCTGTAAACCACACACCATTGTTTTATTGTGTCCATGTTTATTAATCTTTTTGGGGATACATCAGACTGCACCGCATATCTTTGAAAGTATTCCTGAATACTCTGCATCTCATAAAATACTGTAATTAATGCACAAATCAAAACTGTAAACGTATAACATGCTTTATAAACTGACGTGTCACAGCTGACCACTACTACATCACTTATTACATGGCATCACGGTTTATTTCAAGCCCAAACCTGCAATAATTACAAAGATGTACTACCTCCGACACATACATACAGTAGCAATATCCAGATGTCTTTACCAGCTTATGCATACAAAATAAAATGGCCGAAGTCTCATTGAGCAGCAGTAACCTACTTTTTGGTGTCAAAGACACCAACGTCAGCTGCTGGCAGAGCACAGCGAGAGTCATTACGACATTTAGCTAAGTGTTATTACACATTTTCCATTAAAATTGTGGATGGATTGGAAGAGATTATTTTAACTACACTGAAATTAAAGGTTGCCGTCTGCTCATTTCTGTATCTTCAAAGGCGAAAAACTGTGGGACAGACAGTACAGGTTCATTGTATAAAATTTACCCATAGGCATATAATAAAAATCGATCATAATAGAAAAAATAGAATTGTATAATGCTTAAAAAAAATATACAAATAAATCATTCTGACATCTTTCTAAATGAAAGCGTCACACAATCGTCTCCCGGCCTCCTTCACTGCTTCAAGTGAAGAGGACAGCTGAGAATGGCAAAAGTTACACGTTTTTGCACAAAGTGTTGCTTGTGCAGAAATGTGTGATATTTGTACACCAGAAAACTGTTGTACAGCCTTTGTAAAATAATACCCCGTTACCTCCTCCTAGAAGTAAATATACAGTTCGCCCTTGACTTTGCTTAAGACAGGGGTCAGGAACCAGAGGTTGTGAGGTCGGCAAAAATGCTTGTACATCATCTCCCGCCTAGGCTACTGTAACATCCTCCTCTGTGGCCTTCCATCTAGCACCCTCACATCCCTCAAATCTATCCTTAACTCTGCTGCCTGACTAATCCACCTCTCACCCAGTTACCCCTCTTCCTCTACATACAAGGCCGTCCACAACTTGTCCCCTCCGTACATCTCTGAGCTACCGGTACTTTCCTGTTTTAACCCCATACGATATCTCCGATCTTCACAAGACCTCCTTCTCTCCTCTTATCACCTCTTCCCACAATCGCCTCCAAGATTTCTTCCGTGCATCCCCCACACTCTGGAACTCGCTACCCCAACATATCAGACTCTCACCTACAGTGGAATCCTTCAAAAGAAACCTAAAAACCCACCTCTTCAGACAAGCCTACAACCAGTGACCCTGCTGCCTCTATACCGCCATGACCAACTTCACCCGCACCTACTGTGTCCTTCTCCCATACCATGTAGATTGTGGGCCCTCTCTCCTTCTGTACCAGTTTGTAACTCGTCTTGTTCATGTTAGTGCAATTGTCTGATAAGAACTATAACTCCCAGCCTGCACACCTGCTCAGATGTTCTTGGAGCTTCCACAGAAGTGTATAGAGCAGCCTGGGAGATGTAGTTTTACAATAACTGGAGAGCTAGAGGTTTCTGACCTCTGGGTTATGATCATTACAGTACTGGAGTTAAGCAAGTTATAAATGGGTTAATGTTTAGTACAGGGAGTTTGGCAGATGTAATCCTGGAAAGATACTCCCATCATCTTGGGCAGTTTATAGCCTGCTCTCTGGTCTGTGTAAATTGCAGTAAGTGACAAGTTAGCATAGTAGGAATTTGCTGAAGCAGCAAGATATGAAGCAAAAGTTTATAGAAGACCCAATATTGTGCTAAACCAAGAGGACAAAGTACATCACACAAGAAAACAGGCACCATATGGCAGTACAATGAGTGTCTACAGCTCCAAAATACGGAAAAGTAGGGAGTTCTTATGCTGCTGCACAGGGTCTGTTCACACGGCTTTGCCATGTGCATGAAGTGACGGCTTTTTTGCCACTTCTTTAGGTGGTAGATCAAAACTCGAGCCAGCAATAGCATTGAATCTGGGAGACGTAGGCAAATTCAGACGAGCATGGGCATATACGATATCGTGTGTAAGTGGCGTCCAGCAATGCTCTGCTGACTCCCTAATACTGTGATGGCTAACCTCCGGAACTCCAGATGAGGTAAAACTACAACTCCCAAGATGCACACGTGCTTGGCTGTTCTCAGAACTCCATAGAAATGAGTAGAGCATGCTGGGAGTCATAGTTTCACCACAGCTGGAGTGCCGGAGGTCAGCCATCGGTGCCCTAAAGGATAACATTGGCAATGTCCATCTACAGTAGTATGCCTTTTATTTCAATTAGCCAGTTCTAGACTATACTACACATATAGCTTTAGTTACATCCTAAAGCATGCAACACATAGATGTATCCAGCCTTTGCTTGCTTTATGAAAGAAGTCACCAGCTTGCGTGCAGGTCCAACAAGTAAACAGTGTTGAAATTCCACTAAATTCATTCAACCTCAGATTTAAGGGTCAAATGGACATGATGTCCGCAATGACAGCCTATGATGTTTCAACACAGGGACCTACAGCCTGTGCAGCCGGTTACATAATCTCAAGGACAAGCTTTCATTCAATTAAACTGATGGGCAAAGCATTATGCCAAGTAAGGGCAGGAAGCTACTCGCATATCTCGCCAGGTTAAGCTTGCACACGTTTTGTTGCAAGCTGATTTTAAAGGAGTTGTCTGGCTTTGAAAACCTAATTTTACATAGCCTATATAGGAATTCTGAGTTCATGGGGGGTGAGCTGTTCAGCATTCTCAGCTCTTGGCCAGACTGGAAAGTGGCTACAAGAGAATCTCTGGAGGACTTGTCCTGTCCTGTATCACACTGAGTACCCACTGATTTGAATTTGGGCACTACGTAATGCTTTATTTATAGAACCCCCCACACACACACACACACACACACACACACACACACACACACACACACACGGTAGTAATCATACTGGCCTACTCCCAGCCGTTGGGTTCTGGCAACATTGTTGCCCTGCCATCTCTGCAGGTCCTGGATCTCCCAGAGTCAACATCCTGTTTGATGCGGGTCAGGTGACCACTACAGCCAATGACGTGCTGCAGTGTTCATGTGACCTAGGCACTTGAAACATGGGTGACACGTGACCACTGCGGTCAGTCATTGGCCAGTCACAAGACCCATGTCAAAAAGGACGTTGATCTTGGGAGACCTAGGATCTGCATAGCCAGCAAGGCAGCAATGGAACCAGAATTCAGAGGTGGGGATCATGTAAGTACGATTACTACCGTGGGTCCGGCCACACAGGGGGGTCTGTAGAAAAGGCCCCCAGGGATGAATAACCCCTTTAATACAGTAAAAGTGGCCATGCACATTAGTTGAAACTTAACAATGAAAATTTGTTTTAGCCGACCAATGACAGACCATTATCATCTCAAATGTCGGCCGTGTTTAATATTTTCGTTTGAAACATCGTTTATGATCGAAAGATCATTCTTTAAAAGAACATTACCAGAAATATCCTTCATCCATCGTCCAGTTTCACTGAACGTGTACGGGCAGCTTGAGCACCTGTAATAGACAACCTGGGCTAAAATGTGGATGGAGTGGACATGTCTGTAAAGAAGGTTCACCAGATGTTTTTTGTTCAACTGTTGTTCATCCATCAACCAACTTCTATCCATCAACCAACTTCTATCCAGTGTGTATAGCCACCTTTAAGCTCTAGCAAAAAAAATCTAGGGAGTTCCCATCAGCATTTCCCTTTCCATTATAGCATTTCATTCAATTGTGATTAAAATGGAGAATAACTGAATTGCTATAACGGAAAGCCAAACGGAACACTTTAAAAGGCATTCCGTTTTAATCTTTTCTAATAGAGTTGAAAAGACAAAAAAATAAATAAAAAAAACGGAAACCAGCATTTCGTCACGGCTCCGTTATTTTGGACAGAAACAAAGTCCTGCAGTCCTGGAAGAAAGAGTGTGTTAAAGGAAGTGACCACATCTAAGTATCAGTTCAAGTGTTGGAGCTGCAGGTGTCACCTTGAGTGCATGATCTGAATCAACCTATCTAGGTATTGTAGTATGGTATTTGGCTATACTCAGTGGTATTGTCATATAGACTTAAACAGCAGTGGTTCATTAAACACTCCATCTTAAAAAAGAATACCCATCAAAATAATCTTCTGACAGTGAAATATGTAGGCGAGATCTCAATCGTGACCCAAACCGCCACAGATTTTCAGAGTATTTGGCGTCTATAGATCACTCAAGGGTTGAATTTCCCCTTTCCCATCTGAATTCATGTTAGTAGAAGGGAACGATTTCAAGGGAATATGACTGCAGAATCAGACCACACCATGGAGACACATAGGTTGGTATAGTAGCTGTAGACTTAAAGTGGTTATCCAACAGGAACAGACCTCCCAGAGTGGCTGACCTGCAGTGGAGATTATACATACCTGGTCCCTGCTGCTGGGTTTGGTGTCTAACACTCCTGGGCCGGTTCTTCCTCTCCCTGCCGCGCCGAGATCAACATCTGTCCACGGAGGTACATGTGAACATTGCAGCCAATAAAATGCCGCAGCGATGACCTGCTCCCCTTGCTTCATGACAGCTGGTCACATAACACAAGGGTTGCAGATTACCGCTGTGGCCTGTGATTGGCTGCAGTGGTCACATGTCCCCCCTTCTCAACTCAGCAGGGAAAGAAGAAGCCGGTCAGGGAGTATTAGACATCAAACCCAGCGGTGAGGACGATAAGTATGATCTCAACCGCGGGTCGTTCATGCTGGAAGTCGGTCTGACTCTTGGATAATCCCTTTAAAAAAGAAGAATACGGATTAAGAATATATGCAAAGTCCCTATTATTTATTTTAGACACCTAAGGTGGACACAGCCTTTAAGAGTATGATTTGTTGGATAACTTGCTCAACAGCACTGCAATGATAATAGCCAACAGATTCTTTCTGGCCGATTCCTGTGCATGCGGACATAGATAGGACTTTCAGCAGTTTTGGTTTATACTAACTTCCCACTTTCCGGATTCTGAAGTGTTTTTTTTTATACGTTTCTGCTGTTCTCTTCTCATAATTAAAAGCACCATCATCATGGCAGGATCTAAATGGACACCTTGGTCAAGAAATCTTCACGTCTAAGCACTTTAGATCCAACAATATATTCCACAAATCATTCAATAAGCAAGGAGACAAGTGAAAAGTGTTTAATACATAGAAGCAGACTTGTATCCATGAATAGCAGGCTTTCATATATCGATCCTAGAAAGAGTACGAATTGTCCCGAAAAGAAAAAAAAAATCATGATGTCAATTTGGTTGGTTTCTGGATTCCTGAATTGTAAGCTTAGCATATGGCTGCACCCAACCACACATAAATGTGAACTCAGCCGTGCTGTGAGTGCAGGTGTAAAGAGCACCACTGGGAGCAATGATCTGCGCTGCCTGGTATCAGCATGGTGTTTGGAGGAAAACACATGGAGGTTAATGCCTGGAGGCGAAGAGCATGAATGACATGTTTATAGCCCCAGTGTTCATCAATCCATCTCACACAGAAGCTAGAAAAGGATCAGCACGGAAATTAAACATGAAGTTGTCATACACATGCCTTTACCAGAAGCCATGACATCTACTTCATCCGATATGACCCCTCTCAAGGAATAACCATATAGAAAGTACACGTCTAGTAAACCTAGGGGGAAATGTAAAAAGATCAGCGTTTTCTAGGCCAGTCTAAATAAAAAAAGCTTTGTAGTAAGAGGCGCCAACTTTATTAAAAGGTGCACCCATTGCTCAGATTTACTAATCCTGAAGATGGTGTAAGCTCAGACCGGCTGTGTAGACTGCCCCAGATTTATCACAGGGGCTCAGGCAGGATGATAAATGTGGTGCAGGGACAGAATCTTTTCTCTGACTCTATGCTAACCATTGGTTGGAGACAGATTACATGGAGACAGATTTTTTTTTAAACCAGAATTGCACCAGTTAGGAAGGAAGACTAATGAATCGGTTGATGCATGTGTCTTTACAGAGGAAGAGGTTCTAAGTCAGCTGTCTAAAATGTCACAGGGTGTTGTGGAAATGTTATTATATGGAATTATGCAGACATTTTATCTTAGGATGCGTGTGTTTTATAGATTGTCATCTGTCTCCCTGGGTCGGATTTAACCGAGGAACGCTCTAGCAGAGGGTACTTGGGTTGAATCGGGACCAGAGGTAAAACAGTCAGTATGAAAACCTTCTCATGGGCTTGGAGACGTGTTCTCAGTGTGTAGGGGGACGTTTGCCGGTTTGTGAGCACGAAGTGCAATGACCTCGGCTTCTTCCCTTCAAATGTCTATACACATTAGAGAAGTGAAGTCTGCATAACGAGAGATACATATTATACCTCTGCTGTGGCTTTGCTATCCCTTTCTGGATACATATCTGCTTTTAAGACATGCATATCTGCCTTGTCTGTATACTCGTACCGTATACTGACAATAGCCGAAGCAATGTCCCGCAGATAGTCCCAAATCTATAAGAACCAGTAGAAGGATCTTCACTAGATACTGGTCACTTTGAGCAGTATTGAATGGGGTCCATGTTGACAGTGATGGGGGATGGGCAGCCACCTGGCTGATCAGAAAATGGACATGACTCATCCTTCCTTATACAGGGATGAGGTGTGTGTATTGCACTGTTCAGCCATGTTGATGCCCTCCCCTGTCCTTTGATATGTATCTGCACTTTCTCGGCTGACTGGCTGAAATTGTAAAGCCATCTCCCACTGGGCGTCGTTCTATTGCCTTAATAAAGAAGGAGTCTGGAGGCTATTGAAGGGCTTTTTACACGGACTCCAGCTTGAACCAGCATTGTGTCTGACTCTTCCTGGGCTAAAGAAGTACTTCATCCCTTATACAGAAATAACTGAATAACTCAATACTGAAGTGCACCTTTAAGTGCACCGGAGATTTGTGCGCAAAGTCCAACCAAATTATCCATATCAAGGGGCCTGATGGGATACACCCAAAGCTATTAAAAGAGCTTAGCAGTGTACTAGCAAAATCATTAACAGATTTATTTAACCAATCACTGGTAACAGGAGTTGTCCCAGAAGATTGGAAATTAGCAAATGTTGTGCCCATTCACAAGAAAGGCAGTAGGGAGGAATCGGGCAACTATAGGCCAGTAAGTCTGACATCAATAGTGGGGAAATTAATGGAAACCATACTTAAAGGGGTTCTGCAGTTTGTTTAAACTGATGATCTTTCCTCTGGATAGATCATCGGCATCTGATCGGCGGGGGTCAGACACCTGGGACCCCCGCCGATCAGCTGTTTGAAAAGGCAGCGGCGCTCCAGCAGAGCCGCGGCCTTCTTACTGTTTACCGCAGGCCCAGTGACGTCACGACTAGTATCACTGGCCTGTGCGGGGCTAAGCTCCATTCAAGTGAACAGAGCTTAGCCCTGCCCAGGCCAGTGATACTAGTCGTGACATCACTGGGCCTGTGGTAAACAGTGAGAAGGCCACGGCGCTACTGGAGCGCCGCTGCTTTCTCAAACAGCTGATCGGTGGGGGTCGGACCCCGTCGATTAGAAGCTGATCTATCCAGAGGATAGATAATCAGTTTAAACAAACTGCAGAACCCCTTTAAGCATAGGATTGTGGAACATCTAAAATCCCATGGATTGAAAGATGAAAAACAGCATGGATTTACTTCAGGGAGATCATGTCAAACTAATCTTAATTGATTTTTTTGATTGGGTGACTAAAATAATAGATGGCGGAGGTGGAGTAGACATCGCTTATCTAGACTTTAGTAAGGCTTTTGATACTGTCCCACATAGAAGACTTATCAATACATTAGAGTCTTTGGGCTTGGACTCCCATATTGTTGAATGGATTAGGCAGTGGCTGAGGGACAGACAACAAAGGGTTGTAGTCAATGGAGTATATTCAGACCATGGTCTTGTTACCAGTGGGGTACCTCAGGGATCTGTTCTGGGACCCATATTGTTTAATATCTTTATCAGCGAAATTGCAGAAGTCCTCGATGGTAAGGTGTGTCTTTTTGCTGATGACACAAAGATTTGTAACAGGGTTGATGTTCCTGGAGGGATACACCAAATGGAAAAGGATTTAGGAAAACTAGAGGAATGGTCAAAAATCTGGCAACTAAAATTTTATTTTGATAAGTGCAAGATAATGCACATGGGGCGTAAAAACCCAAGAGCAGAATATAAAATCAGTGATACAGTCCTAAACTCAGTATCTGAGGAAAGGGATTTAGGGGTCATTATTTCAGAAGACTTAAAGGTATGCAGACAATGTCACAGAGCAGCAGGAAATGCTAGCAGAAACTTGGGTGTATAGGGAGAGGCATTACCAGTAGAAAGAGGGAGGTGCTCATGCTGCTCTACAGAGCACTAGTGAGACCTCATTTAGAGTATTGTGCTCAGTACTGGAGACCATATCTCCAGAAGGATATTGATACTTTGGAGAGAGTTCAGAGAAGAGCTACTAAACTAGTACATGGATTGCAGGATAAAACTTACCAGGAAAGATTAAAGGACCTTAACATGTATAGCTTGGAAGAAAGACGAGACAGAGGGGATATGATAGAAACTTTTAAATACATAAAGGGAATTAACAAGGTAAAAGAGGAGAGAATATTTAAAAGAAGAAAAACTACTACAAGATCACATAGTTTTAGGGGCAAAGGTTTAAAAGTAATACCAGGAAGTATTACTTTACTGAGAGAGTAGTGGATGCATGGAATAGCCTTCCTGCAGAAGTGGTAGCTGCAAATACAGTGAAGGAGTTTAAGCATGCATGGGATAGGCATAAGGCCATCCTTCATATAAGATAGGGCCAGGGGCTATTCATAGTACTCAGTATATTGGGCAGACTAGATGGGCCAAATGGTTCTTATCTGCCGACACATTCTATGTTTTTATGTTTCACCAAAAGTTTGGCACAAAATGGTGTATATTAGCCGCACCCCGTTCCCACAAAGCATCATACCACCCCTTTTCGAGCATGTTGGCAAAAAAGTATAGAAACCCTGCACCAAATCGCGCCATTTTTTTTTAAACAGATTTCTGGTGCAGGTACATTAGTAAATCTGAGCACAAATGGTGCTCCCGCCAAAAAAAAAAACCTGTACCTTCTCTATGTCATTTTGCTGGCACTAAGGGCTTGATAAATTAATCCCCCTTCCCCCCAAGCATCAGATTTCCTTTAATGCGACTCCCTTTACTCAAGAATTCCTAATAATCCAGAACAGGATTAGCCACACTGTGTTTGCCAATACAGCAGAGCCAGATTAGTCATTGGACATGATTTTGGGCACGGGTTTTCGCATGGATTTAGTGCTAAAAACTGTTCCGAATCTACACTGAAACTGCCTCGGATTATTTTTAACAGGAAACTTCACCGCAGTTTAGGTGGCAGAGGGTATTTGCCGTCTGGTTTTCATTCTTGGCACAGCTACCGCATGGACCCCTCTTAAAGACTGCTCGCGGTTTAGCTCTATTCAATGAAGTTAAACCTAGAGAGGGTCAGCATGGATACCCAACGGCAGAACCCACAGCACAGCGCAGATGTTTGTGCTGTGTAATACATGGGGGATTTTGTCACGGACAAAATAGTCTGTATCAACCTGCAAGCGTCGCAGATTCCGTATGGAAATACAATGTTAGGTTGCATTCACATCACCATTTAGCTTTCCATTCTTCTGATCCGTCAGAAGAAGAGAGAGAAAAAAATACAGGATCCAGTAAAAAAAACGGATTCTGTTGCATCAGTTGTCATCTGTTTGAGCCATTTCAGTCTGAGATCAGTTTTTTTAGACGGGAAAAAAGTCCTGCAAGCAGTACTTTTGTTTCCATCTTAAAAAACGAATCTCAGACGGAAATGGCTCAAACGGATGACAACTGATGCAACAGGATCCGTTTTTTTTACTGGATATTGTAAAAAATATAAAACAGTTCCTATGCAATTCTACACCACTGAAAGTCAATGGGGAACGGATCCGTTTTCTATTGTGTCAGAGAAAACGGATCCGTCCCCCTTGACTTACATTGTGTACATTGTCTTGCTCCGCACCACATCGCGGACAGAAAAAGGGCTAGTGTAGCCTGAAACGCGTAAGCCATTTTTACTGTTTTGTACTGTTCTATGAATAAAAAATCCATCTTTTAGGACTTGGTGCAGTGCAAATTTTTGTTGTGGCCGTGAAACGCACAGTCCAGAGAAAGGAAGAGGCTACAGCTTAGGGAGCTGGTTGAGGATGGAACATCTATAATCTATGGACAACCTAATAAGTAGCATGCTGCTAAACGTTGTGCACCCCTGTGCTAAACCATCACAAATATTTGCTGGATACTGTATTTAGAATTTCGGATTGCCTTCCAGCTGATTCATAAACCAAACATAACATTACAGAAAAATATAACAGGTTTCACTTACATGAGCAACTTCATAAAACAGGGCAAGGTAAGTGCACTAGACCAGACGCAACTGACCCGACTAAGAAACAGGAAGGAAGGAAGTGCAGGTAAATGCCTGTGTTATGGCACTGGTGTAGCGCATTAGTGTTTGACATTATTGTGCACCGTCTATGGTGTCTACGCAATTTGATTCTACAGCATATTGGGATTCATGTTAATGGAAACTGCCAAGATGGTGAACTAGGGATTATTCCTAAGATCAACAATTATCACCTACCCACAGGACAGCATTTGGACTGGCAAAGATAGCAGAGTACAGTCCTCAGCCATCTTCACCAGTTCCATGTAGAATGAATAGAAGAGCAGCATACGGGCTTGATTCAAGCTCCTCCTCACTCTGGGGGTTGCAGTGCCCTTCACTTGTGATCGGTGGGGTTCCCAGGAGTAAGACATAGATCCAGGAGCCATCTACCACCTTATCTTCAATTTGATGCAGAGGTAGTTGCAGGTTTCTCTGTCTCAACCATTGCTTCCTTGGGGAAATATCTCCATACCTATTCCTCTGTACAAGGAGCTAAAGAACTTCCCCGCACTGCCATACTGTCAGGCAATGCAAATTAATGAAACTTGGAACAACTTTCCACACGGAATGTCATTCTCATTGTCTTGCGTTGTTGCTGCACTCCAAATAATAATGTTAGGAAACACCGGGGCTTCGTCCTCTGCCAAACACCACTAGAAACCCAGTAGATTATCACACGGCCGGAGGTTACACTCCGTTCACTACTTGATAAGGAAAAGCCAAGTCAGTGTTACAAATAAAATTGTTTGTCTATTTTATGGTCGTTGAGCTAATACAGTAATTACTCACTTATGACGCTCACTACTATACCCAAAGGATGAAGCATACAGTAATTATCAAGGAAATCTAGAGCGTCGACCTTCACATATCGCTGTACAGATCGCCCTCTGACACCAAAAAAAATGGATTTTTACATTAAGGCAATTACCAGGCTTACACAGAACGTACAATGCTCTTGCTAACCAACGAACGTGCATGCAATTAACTAACGGGCAGTTCTTCAGAGCTGTAGGCATACATTATAGGCACAGAAACTTATATTACAATGTCAGACAGGACAAAAATATTGAGGGGGGGCAAATTGCCTGGGACTGAACATATAACGGGGGGGGGGGGGCACAACGCTTGTCTCTATTACCCAGGGTGGGTTCACTAGAGATATCTGCCCATTGTTTTTTGTTTTGTTTTTTACTTTTTTTGTCGTAAAATGCCAGCTCCAGATGTTGGCAGAAGACCTATGGCAAATTTAGGTTGCATCATGCATCAAAGTTTCAATACTCCGATGACCTCTTTAGTTAAACAGTGACACTACTGTGCAGCTTAGTAGCAGGCACAACCATATACCACGTGCACTACCTGGCGCATGCCATGTGCTGTTCAGCGGCTGCCTCACAGTGGGAATATAGGGACTCCCCGGGCCTGGGCCGGAGCGGTTTAATATGCTACAGTTGGAAGAGATGCCAGGCAGGTCATCAGTTCTTGCCCGTTATGCTGCAGGGGAATGGCAGAATATCATGAAGAGTGGATTCATGTCACTTTCTTTCCCAGACAGCGGGAATCCATGTTTTTTGCTCAGTGAGATTCCACTGTGATTCAAGCACTGGTGGGAGGGGGGACCACTTTCCACACCTCACTGCATTTCTCTTCCTCAGGAGTATCTGCAGGAACAAGTGCAGGCGAGATACTAACTCAGCCTGTGCCAGTCCTGGGGCAAGAATGCGCGAAGGTGAAGCCAAGAAACAGACGTTCCCTGGCAAAAACCTGCAAATAAAGGAAAGGCATTCTCATAGACAGATACATTTCTGGCCCCCCTACACGGACAGAACGCCAATTACTGCTGCTGCAACCATCATTACCAGACATCAAGCAGCTCCAGCGGCCTGGGCACATGGCGACACATTGCTCTTCAGACAAATTTTTGCATGTTTAACCCTAATGTTGCCATTATGTAAGATAAATGGTGAGGTTCACTTATTATTAATGAGAGGCACGTGGTGTTACTTTACACTGTGCCCCATGTTAACAGTAAGTGACCCCCATCAAGTACCTCCTCACATAATGGACAACAATGGGGTTAATGTGTGGTTAGTAAGTTAGGCAAAGTATAATTTTGGTATCGAGTATCATAAAATTGTACTTGGAATCTGAGTCCAAATTCAGATATTGTGACAACCCTTTGGGAGATTTGACATGCAGGACACAAGTGTTTTTGCTCCAGGTGTTTTGTTAATTAGCTTGGTTTAACCCCCTCCCACCCCGGACTGTACATGTACGACACTGGGCGGGTCTTTAAAGAGGACGTCAGCAGACCTGGGGCTAATGGCTGAGATTGACGATAACATTAATCACAGACAGTTAACCTCTCAGGTCACATTTGACCACATCATCCAGGGGCTAAGAAGCCCGAGAGCACATGCTCCAGGGCGTCCAACAGTTAGTGGATAGTGTCTGCAGTAGCCTCAGTCCTCCTAAATCAGTGTTCCCCAACTCCAGTCCTCAGGCCTCACCTGCCGGTCATGTTTTCAGGATTTCCTTAGTATTCATTAGTGTCAGTACATCAGGACATACCTCAGGTATTTATTCTGTGGGATATTCCCAAATCATGACCGGTAGGTGCGCCCAGAGGACTGGAGTTGGGGGAACACTGTCCTAAATGATCCACGGCTGCCATTCTGTGGCAGGGCTCCATAGGAACATAGTGAAAATCTCATGCTATTGCATTGGAGTCTACAAGAGAAGCAAACTAATGACTGCATGTTCAAATTCCCTACTGGAACTATAAAAAATAAAAAAAAGAAGTTAAAATAAAAAAAATATATAAAAAAATAAATAAAATCTAATTACCCCCCTTTTCCCGAAATCAAAATAAAAATAGATATCACATGTGAAAAAGCCTGTACTATTCAAATATAGAATATTTATTCCATATGGCTAAACAGAAAAAAAGATCAAAATGGGCGATTCGCCTAAGGCTACTTTCACACTAGCGTTCGGAGCGGATCCGTCTGATGTTTCATCAGACGGATCCGCTCCGATAATGCAGACGTTCGCATCCGTTCAGAACGGATGCGTCTGCATTAAAACTTAGAAAAAAAAAGTGTGAAAGTTGTCTGAGCGGATCCGTTCAGACTTTACATTGTAAGTCAATGGGGAATGGATCCGCTTGAAGATTGAGCCATATGGTGTCATCTTCAGGCGGATCCGCCCCCATTGACTTCCATTATAAGTCTGGACGGATCCGCTCGCCTCCGCACGGCCAGGCGGACACCCGAACGCTGCAAGCAGCGTTCAGGTGTCTGCTCACTGAGCGGAGCGGAGGCTGAACGCTGGCAGGCGGATGCATTCTCAGTGGATCCGCCTCCACTGAGAATGCATTGGGGCCAGACGGATGCGTTCGGGACCGCTCGTGAGCCCCTTCAAACGGTGCGCACGAGCGGACACCCGAACGCTAGTGTGAAAGTAGCCATACTTTGGTTGCTTCACCTCCCACAAAATATTGATCATCAATATTCAATATTTTCAAAATTGTATATTCAATATTCATACGCACCCCAAAATAGTATCAATGAAGAGTACAACCCTCAAAAATGAGCCCTCACACAACTTTATACACATAACTACAAAAAAAGTTCTAGGTGTCAGAATATGCCAATGAAAAGAAAATTATTATTTTTTTAACAAGGTTATTATGTTTTTTCTGTATTAAAACACAAGAAAGACCATACAACTGTGGTATTGCAGTAATTATACTGACCTGGAGAAAGAAGGTAACAGGCCAGTTTTACCACAAAGAAAAAACAAAACCCATTTGGAATTTTCTTTCCAGCTCCCCACTACATTTTATCCAACATTAAACGGTGCCATTAGAAAGCACAAGCCCTCATACTGCTATGTGAATGAAAAAATTAAATAAGGTTTTGGCCCTGGAAAGGCAGGGAGTAAAAAAAAAAAAAAAAACCTCCAGGGTGCAGTGGTTAAAGGGGTTATCCAGAAATAGACATTGATGACCTATAAGATGCATTCCCCCAACAAGTGCGTCTTATAGGGCGAAAAATAGTGTATATCCAAAAGTGCTCTTGAATGGGACTGAGCTGCGTCTAGGCCATATGACCGATGAGCATGAATTCAATGGCCTGGGGTAAGCTGCGAGAACAGCTAAACGGTGGGTGTCGGACCCCCACCGATCAGACACTGGTGACCTATCCAGAGGATAGGTCATCAGTATAAAAAAGTCTGAAAACTCCTTTAAAAGGCTTTGGTCCATGAACAATATTTACCACCTATCCACAGAATAGGTCATAAATATATAATCGCTGTGGGACTTGGTTGACTTGTCATATAGTGCATGTGTACCTGTGTCAAGTTGATGAGACAGTCACAGAAAAACAATGAGGAAAGGGTTGTTGCTTACACCTCCACCAGACCCAACGGCTGACTTATCTGTGGGGTTACCTGAATGGTAGGGTTTAAAAAACCAATTGCCAGACAGTGGCTGAACTGAAAGAGCAAATTGAAATTCAGGTCCAGAACACAGAACGTGTGGTGTTGCAGAATGTGTTCCTGAAAATGATAAGACGGGTACAACTTTTCATAGCCGCTGGAGGAAACCACTTCCAGCATCTCCTGTAAAATGGGCAAGTCCATCATTCTTCCATTATCCAATCCTGCACAAACTACACAAGCGAAACAGGGGTCTGTTTCTTGTGACCTGCCTAATGAAGGATGTAAGTGGCAATGGAATATCTAGGTAGGTAGTTCAATTCTAGAATTATCACTTCCAGTGTCGTGGGGATTCTGACCCCATATACCATGCCATTTTCCCTAAAGAAATTCCATCATAACAACTATATAATAGACCGACAAGGGCGAGATTGGGTAACATTGTAGCAATAATACTGGAAAGAATCCATCGTCTCCATCTGCCCAGATCAGGTGACTGGGAGGTCCTCATTGCAGGCATCAGCTATACATTCTCAAGAACATACTTCAGTTCAAGGAGGCAGAACCAAGAGAGATAAGGAACTGGCCACCTTGGTTAATAAGTAGCCACATTTATCAGCAGCTCAAATATTGCAATCAATTGGGTTAAATAATCTCTAGAGCTCTACTAATCTTTTGCTGAGGTGTCAAACATGAGGTAATACTGTACCCAGAACAGCAAGAAAAAGGGGTGACCTTAAATAAAAAGCTATTCAATACAATGAAAATAAAAGAAAAATATGGCAACTACTGGCCTTTTGATGGCATCCATTTCAGTCCATGAAGATATGTAATTGGCACTCCTCCAGAAATTAGAAACGGCCTCATACTACCCAAAGCAGAGGCACTGGGGGAGATTTATCAAAACTGGTGTAAAGGAAAACTGGCTTAGTCGCCCATAGCAACCAATCAGGAGCCACCTTTTATTTTTCAGAGCTTTTTTGTAAAATGAAAGGTGGAATCTGATTGGTTGCTATGGGGCATCTAAGCCAGTTTTCCTTTACTTCATTTAAATAAACAGATTTCCAGCATGAAAGAGATAAAATCTTGCATATTCTTTATTAAATATTCCAAACATACACACGGTGCAGTGAAAGAGGTCCCTCCATGTCCCTGGTCAGACAGACATGTTTCCAGCCAGCCGGCTCTTAGTCAAGTTTTCCTTTACATCAGTTTTCATAAATCTCCCCAACTGTTTCAGGGTGCTTGCCCCTCATCAGGGCAGAGCAGGGTTACATTAGGACCCTTGCATATGGACATTACAGAGACTACATGTTTCCTAAGCATTGTAGGCTCTGCTTACGCTTTGTTTTTGAACTACATTGAGTCTATGCACCCACCAGGAGAGTTCCCGTTGTAAATGTACCCATAGTGGCCTTCAGCTCATGCAACTAAACAACAGGGCACAGGAACAAATAGTTATCATCCTCGCCGCTTAACAACAGCGCTCCCCGTGGACCAGTCCCAGATGGTCCATGGACCTAGAGGATAACAAAGGAGGGCACCTTTGGCACATGCCAGGCAGGTAAACTACACAGAGGCAAACAGCAAAAAAGCAAACATGCATCCCTCTGGCATAACAAGCGGTGAACAGAATCTTAGGGCCTTGTTACACAGGCCTAAGCCAGACCAATAATAATTGGCGACCACTAATATACAAGTCAATGGGCAATTGTTTCAAGGACCCTTTACAGTGCCAGATAAAAACTGAATGGGTGAAAATATAATCATTATCACACAGGGCGATGTGTTGACGACAAACGAAGATTTTAGGTGCGAAATGAAAGATGTAATCACCCAATGAGCCCGTGTTACATAATCATTCTGCCCTTATACACGAGGGGGAAAACAAAAGAGAATTTATTCACTAAGGAGGAGACATTACATGAAGTGGAAGGCAATAAACACACCAAGGTCAGGAAATCCATTCAATAGCACTGGGAATCCTTCAAACTAAATTTGTCAAACTTCAAAAGGTCACTCAGATATGCCAGAAGTCTGGTTCTTCAGCAGAGGTCTCTATAGACCTCGCAGATCGAGGAGCTCAAAAACAACCAGAACACAACATTCATGCTTTGTCCTACTGTGAAGAGTGGTCTCCAACCATGGCTACCCAGCTGCTGCAGAACTAAAATGTCCGATGCTGGCAGGGCATGCCGGGACTTACTTCTCAAGAGTATGAAATCATTAAAGGGATTGTCTGGCTGGTAACATACAAGTCATACTCATCAATCTCCCCACCACTCCCATTAGTGAACTCCATGGGTGTCTCACCAGTTCATATTTCCTGGTCCCTTTCAACGTGGAAAAGTGACTTCTCAGCCAATCACCGATTGCGGTGGGTCACCTACACAGGCAGCGATTCCCTGGGCGGTCACATTTCCTTTGTTCAGATTTCTGACACCTTTAAAGAAAAATTTACTGTCCAGAGGAAGAAAACAAATAATAAAAATAGAATTATAAAATAAATTCTTGCTTCTTTTATGGCTCTACTACTGCCATGAAACTAAATGTCATACCAGACAGCGGTCACCAATTCCTTTTCATCATAAAATCTGACAGCAACTGCAATCCAATTTCTTGACTTCCTACTGTCATCTACATTTTCGATTTGTTCCTTGGGTTTCAAAAAATTTATCATAAAGTGTGTGTATTGGAGACCTTTTAGCAGTGAAAAAAATAAGCTAAACAGCCTGTGCACAACAAATTTGTTTCCCACCAGGGACCTGAAAATGTGTGTTTACAGGCATCCAAGTATCGATGCCACTTCTACTGCATGTTCAGTGGAAAAAAACAGTAACTTATCCGGGGAAGCTAAATAAAATAAAAAACCTCAACCAGCATCACATTACATGTTGTATTCCGGAACATGCACATGAGCTGGTGTCTAAAAAAAAAAAAAAAAAAGGTTGCACTAAATGCCACAAAGACAGAACAAAAGCACACCAAAGACTAACAAAAAAAAAAAAAAAATGCTATGTGTGACACCAGCCCTATAGAAGAAAATAGTACTGTTATACAGAAGTTACCTATAAGGCATTGCAGTCCCATAAACAGGCACTGCCCGCATCACACACACAGGAGAATGGGAATGTCCAGGAGAGGCCATCCCAGCAGAAAGCTTGATCGCAAACCTCAGCTTCCAGCACTCTAGATAATTCTTTTTTTTTTTTAAAATCAGATCTTTTTTATTGAGCGTTTACAATGTAAATACACTGTTGTACATATCTCAAGCAAAAATGACACACAGACATATTTCTTATAAGGCTGACAGCAGTCATGTAACCAGACAGTAAGTAGCACTCAAATTTCAACCCATCCCCCCCGCCCTTCCCCTCCCACCCCACTTTAGCATAGAAATTGCAAAGGCATACTGCTAAACATTTCTATTCAGACGTCAAAACAACAGCCATGGTTCCCATAGTTTCTCAAATTTTGATGGGCATCCTCGCTTCTGGTACACCACTCGCTCAAAACTTAACATTGTATCAACTGCACCTAAGAATTCGCCTAAGGTTGGTGGCGCTGTCTGTATCCAATGCAAGGTGATTAACTTTCTAGCAACATATAACACTCTACCTATTGCTGTTTTATGTACCTGACTAGTGGTCAGTTCAGAAACATAACCCAACACACATACTCTAGGGTCAGGCGGTATCCGTACCTTGTAAACGTCCTGTATAGTCTGAGTTACCATCTCCCAGTATCTCCCTAGCCTCTCGCACGTCCACATCATGTGCAACAAATCTGCAGATTCTATAGAGCACCTTGGACATTCAGCCGTAGGTCTAAAACCTATGCGAAACAAAAAAAAAAAAATCGGTGTCTTGTAGACCCTGTGGACTATAAACAGCTGCGAGAGTTTACGTCCTTCACTCAAGGAAGAGAGAGGTATCGCCTTCAGTATGTCAGACTATTGGTCAACTGTTAGTTTGCCTACATCTTTTTCCCATTTACCCCTAGCCGCCAGCGGATGTAACAGTAAAAACGTATCGAGCAGCAGCTTGTATATACAGGAGATCATACCTCTCTTCGCCCCCTTGGACAGAATCTGGTGCAATGCGATATCCCTCCCTGCCACCACAGTCGGGCCCCTAAATGTGGAGTTGAATGCGTGTCTCACCTGAAGGTACTTATAGAAGTGGGTTCTAGGCAACTCATATATTTCCTGCAGCCTGGCGAAGGACATGAAATTCTTATCTTCCAGAAGACACTCTAGATCAGCGGTTCTCAACCTAGGGGTCGATCGGCCCTTTCCGGGGGGTCGCCGGTGCGGGATCTGTGGATGGCACTGTTTAGGGGGGATCTGTGGATGGCACTGTTTAGGGGGGGGGGATCTGTGGATGGCACTGTTTAGGGGGGGGGGGATCTGTGGATGGCACTGTTTAGGGGGGGGGGGGGGATCTGTGGATGGCACTGTTTAGGGGGGGGGGATCTGTGGATGGCACTGTTTAGGGGGGGGGATCTGTGGATGGCACTGTTTAGGGGGGAGATCTGTGGATGGCACTGTTTAGGGGGGAGATCTGTGGATGGCACTGTTTAGGGGGGAGATCTGTGGATGGCACTGTTTAGGGGAGGGGGGGATCTGTGGATGGCACTGTTTAGGGGAGGAGGGATCTGTGGATGGCACTGTTTAGGGGGGAGATCTGTGGATGGCACTGTTTAGGGGGGGATCTGTGGATGGCACTGTTTAGGGGGGAGATCTGTGGATGGCACTGTTTAGGGGGGAGATCTGTGGATGGCACTGTTTAGGGGGGAGATCTGTGGATGGCACTGTTTAGGGGGGAGATCTGTGGATGGCACTGTTTAGGGGGGAGATCTGTGGATGGCACTGTTTAGGGGGGAGATCTGTGGATGGCACTGTTTAGGGGAGGGGGGGGATCTGTGGATGGCACTGTTTAGGGGAGGAGGGATCTGTGGATGGCACTGTTTAGGGGGGAGATCTGTGGATGGCACTGTTTAGGGGGGAGATCTGTGGATGGCACTGTTTAGGGGAGGGGGATCTGTGGATGTCTTTGTGATTAATGACTCTGCTTTAATTATGTTCAATTTGTAGCAATAAAAATATATCCTGCATATCAGATATTTACATTACAATTCATAACAGTAGCAAAATTAGTTATGACGTAGCAAGGAAAAAAATGTAATGGTTGGGGGTCACCACAACATGAGGAACTGTATTAAGGGGTCACTGCTTTAGAAAGGTTGAGAACCACTGCTCTAAATAATTCTACCTATGACCCACAAGGGCAATTCCCAGTTTTGAATTTGCTGTTAAATACAGTTTTACGATCCTGAGTCAAAGGAATGCCACTATCCATTATCCACTCACGCGACCATTGTTTTTGTCCGCATATGATCCGCAATTTTTTTCCGGGTCAGATGCGAACCCGTTCACTTTAACCACCTCCGGACCGCCTAACGCAGGATTGCGGTCCGGAGGCGGCAGCCCTGCGCTCAGCGACGCATATACGCGTCATCTCGCGTGAGCCGAGATTTCCTGTGAAGGTACGCGCGTTCACAGGATCGGAAGGTAAGAGAGTGGATCTCCAGCCTGCCAGTGGCGATCGTTCGCTAGCAGGCTGGAGATGCGATTTTTTTAACCCCTAACAGGTATATTAGACGCTGTTTTGAAAACAGCATCTAATATACCTGCTACCTGGTCCTCTGGTGGTCCCTTTTGCTTGGATCAACCACCAGAGGACACAGGTAGCTCAGTAAAGTAGCACCAAACACCACTACACTACACTACACCCCCCCTGTCACTTATTAACCCCTTATGAACCACTAATCACCCCATATAGACTCCGTTTGGCAATAAAAAGAAAAAATGTGCAGCAGCACTACGAAAAATATAGAATGTTCCTTACTGTGGTGGTGCTCGCTGTGTCAGAAGCCAGTCCTTAGCTTCCCCAAATCCAGATGCAATTGTAACAGAAAAACTGCAGCACTCTCCAGCCTTGATCCTTAATGCTTTATTTCACCAACAAATGCGACGTTTCGATCAGTGTGATCTTTCTCAAGCAATCTTGAGAAAGATCACACTGATCGAAACGTCGCATTTGTTGGTGAAATAAAGCATTAAGGATCAAGGCTGGAGAGTGCTGAAGTTTTTCTGTTACAATTGCACCCATATAGACTCCCTGATCACCCCCCTGTCATTGATCACCCCCCTTTCATTGATCACTCCCCTGTAAGGCTCCATTCAGACGTCCGCATGATTTTTACGGATCCACTGATACATGGATCGGATCCGCAAAACACATACGGACATCTGAATGGAGCCTTATAGGGGGGTGATCAATGACAGGGGGGTGATCACCCCATATAGACTCCCTGATCACCCCCCTGTCATTGATCACCCCCCTGTCATTGATCACCCCCCTGTCATTGATCACCCCCCTGTCAGGCTCCATTCAGACATTTTTTTGGCCCAAGTTAGCGGAATTATTTATTTTTTTTTCTTACAAAGTCTCATATTCCACTAACTTGTGTCAAAAAATAAAATCTCACATGAACTCACCATACCCCTCACGGAATCCAAATGCGTAAAATTTTTAGACATTTATATTCCAGACTTCTTCTCACGCTTTAGGGCCCCTAGAATGCCAGGGCAGTATAAATACCCCACATGTGACCCCATTTCGGAAAGAAGACACCCCCAGGTATTCCGTGAGGGGCATATTGAGTCCATGAAAGATTGAAATTTTTGTCCCAAGTTAGCGGAAAGGGAGACTTTGTGATAAAAAAAAAATATATATATCAATTTCCGCTAACTTGTGCCAAAAATAAATAAATTCTATGAACTCGCCATGCCCCTCATTGAATACCTTGGGGTGTCTTCTTTCCAAAATGGGGTCACATGTGGGGTATTTATACTGCCCTGGCATTTTAGGGGCCCTAAAGCGTGAGAAGAAGTCTGGGATCCAAATGTCTAAAAATGCCCTTATAAAAGGAATGTGGGCCCCTTTGCGCATCTAGGCTGCAAAAAAGGGTCACACATCTGGTATCGCCGTACTCAGGAGAAGTTGGGCAATGTGTTTTGGGGTGCCATTTTACATATACCCATGCTGGGTGAGATAAATATCTTGGTCAAATGCCAACTTTGTATAAAAAAATGGGAAAAGTTGTCTTTTGCCGAGATATTTCTCTCACCCAGCATGAGTATATGTAAAAAGACACCCCAAAACACATTGCCCAACTTCTCCTGAATACGGCGATACCACATGTGTGACACTTTTTTGCAGCCTAGGTGGGCAAAGGGGCCCACATTCCAAAGAGCACCTTTAGGATTTCACAGGTCATTTACCTACTTACCACACATTAGGGCCCATGGAAAATGCCAGGGCAGTATAACTACCCCACAAGTGACCCCATTTTGGAAAGAAGACACCCCAAGGTATTCCGTGAGGGGCATGGAGAGTTCCTAGAATTTTTTATTTTTTGTCACAAGTTAGCGGAAAATGATGATTTTGAATTTTTTTTCTTACAAAATAAAAACTTCCATGAACTCACTATGCCCATCAGCGAATACCTGGGGGTGTCTTCTTTACAAAATGGGGTCACTTGTGGGGTAGTTATACTGCCCTGGCATTCTAGGGGCCCAAATGTGTGGTAAGTAGTTTGAAATCAAAATCTGTAAGAAATGGCCGGTGAAATCCGAAAGGTGCTCTTTGGAATGTGGGCCCCTTTGCCTACCTAGGCTGCAAAAAAGTGTCACACATGTGGTATCGCTGTACTCAGGAGAAGTTGGGCAATGTGTTTTGGGGTGTCATTTTACATATACCCATGCTGGGTGAGAGAAATATCTTGGCAAAAGACAACTTTTCCCATTTTTTTTATACAAAGTTGGCATTTGACCAAAATATTTATCTCACCCAGCATGGGTATATGTAAAATGACACCCCAAAACACATTGCCCAACTTCTCCTGAGTACTTTTTTGCAGCCTAGGTGGGCAAAGGGGCCCACATTCCAAAGAGCACCTTTCGGATTTCACCGGCCATTTTTTTTACAGATTTTGATTTCAAACTACTTACCACACATTTGGGCCCCTAGAATGCCAGGGCAGTATAACTACCCCACAAGATAGAAGTTTTTATTTTTTGTCACAAGTTAGTGGAATATGAGACTTTGTAAGAAAAAAAAAAAAAACATCATCATTTTCCGCTGACTTGTGACAAAAAAATAAAAGGTTCTATGAACTCACTATGCCCATCAGCGAATACCTTAGGGTGTCTTCTTTCCGAAATGGGGTCATTTGTGGGGTGTTTGTACTGTCTGGCCATTGTAGAACCTCAGGAAACATGACAGGTGCTCAGAAAGTCAGAGCTGCTTCAAAAAGCGGAAATTCACATTTTTGTACCATAGTTTGTAAACGCTATAACTTTTACCCAAACATTTTTTTTTTATCAAAGACATGTAGAACAATAAATTTAGAGAAAAAATTATATATGGATGTCGTTTTTTTTGCAAAATTTTACAACTGAAAGTGAAAAATGTCATTTTTTTGCAAAAAAATCGTTACATTTCGATTAATAACAAAAAAAGTAAAAATGTCAGCAGCAATGAAATACCACCAAATGAAAGCTCTATTAGTGAGAAGAAAAGGAGGTAAAATTCATTTGGGTGGTAAGTTGCATGACCGAGCAATAAACGGTGAAAGTAGTGTAGTGCAGAAGTGTAAAAAGTGGCCTGGTCATTAAGGGTGTTTAAGCTAGGGGGGCTGAGGTGGTTAATCTGTATGTCCGTCCTATGGCACTCGCAAAAAAAAATAGAACATCCTATTCTAGTCCGTATTACGGACCAAGATAGGACAGTTCTGGAGCAGACGTTCTGTTCTGCAAAATGCGGAACGCACGCGGCCAGTATCCGTGTTTTGGTGATGCGCAATTTACGGACAGTAGTAAACTTTAGCAAAAAACATAAAAAATCAAACAAAAGTATCCATGAGGGCTCCTGCACACGACCATATCCGTTTTCGCGGTCCGCAAATTACGGATCCACAAAACTCAGATACCGGCAGAAAGCCTGCCGCCATTTTTATTATCTCTTGCAGAAATGTCCTATCCTTGTCCACAAAACGGACAAGGACAGAACATTTCCATTTAGCGGACAAGGATAGGACAGGAGAAAGAAAATGGTGACAGGCTCTGGACCAGTATCCAAGTTTTGCAGACACGCGATCTGCGGACCACAAAAAAATGGATACGGCCGTGTGCACGAGCCATAAGGGTGGCTGCACACGGTGCAGATTTGTGTGTAGAAAATCCACATGAAATCCGAACCCAAAAAATACATATAAATCCACACTATCGCATTTTTAGCGTGTTTTTTGTGTTTTTGTTTTTTTATGTATTCTTTGGTATGGATTTGATGCGGGTTTTCTGCAGATCTCACACTTCCATACAAGAGGGGGAAATCTGCAACAATTGACATGCTGTAGATTTCAAAATCCACACGGCAGGTCAATTTTTCGCACCTAAGAAAAAGCCAGCGTGTACATGAGATTTATCTAATCTACACTTTAATGATACTGCATTATGCTGCAGATTTTCCTGACCAAAATCTGTGTGGAAAAACCATGTTATCAGCAATGTGTGCAGGTAACCTTAAAGTGCAAGTGCATAGGTGGTATTACCCCTCCATGATTTAAATGAGGAGAGCAGAGGCGTAGGAAAGGTAGTTACTGTCAATCAAGGCAGAGAGGACGACGCTGGGCAGACCTTGCAAGTGAGGCCCAAATCACTTACGGGAATTGGGACTGCCCTTGGCCAAATTTGCATAAAGCATTACAGTTAATTTTCCTGGCAATTTGCTCTGAATGGCCAAAAACGTATCTGTACACATGCTACTAAGTGCTCCTCCAGGCGCCAGGAGTTGTGTGGTAGGAACTCCCTTCATTAATTTCGGCTGCCCTCCATTAATTTCTATGAGGCCGTCGAAAATAGCCGAACAGTGGCCGCACCAGCGCAGTGCACTCCCGTTGATTCTATGGGGATTCTGATTCCCATCAGTGATTGACAGCTATCTGTGTATACACAGTCATAGAGGGAAGGCTGTCAGTCACTGATAGGACCGCCTCCTGGACTTCACAGCCCAGAAGCAGCAGGAATTTAAATGAATGAAATATGAGTTAGGGTACATTCACACGACTGTGCCGTGTTTTGCGGTCCGCAAAACACGGATATCGGCTGTGTGCGTTCCACATTTTGCGTTCCTGTGTGCGTTCCACATCCGGTGCTATACAGAAAATGCCTATTCTTGTCTGCGATTGCGGACAAGAATATGACATGCTCTATATTTTTGCGGTGTGCTGTCAGCATCTTATGCGGCCCCATTGAAATGAACGGGTCCGCACCCGTTCCACAATTCAGTCGTCTGAATGAACCCTTATTCTGAATCTTTTCCCATAAAGCTATATATCAATCTGCTCCGCTCCTCCTGCTCTATAACCTGCTGCCTGCAGCTCAGCCAATGTCACAGGTTCCCTTTAAAGAAGTTCTCCAGGCCATTTATAAAAAACTGCTCTTTATAACGCCCTGTGCAGAAAAGATCATTACGTAAATACTTCCCAGTCCCCCGTTCTGCGGATGCTGCGGTCCCCGCTGCGCTGACAGAGGCTGCAGGCTCTTTTTTTCTGTTTATCTGCATAGTAGTAAATGCAGCTGAACAGGAACAGAAGCACACACTTCTGGTGGGGACATGGGCAGCCTGTGTCAGAGCAGCGTGGACGGCAGCATTGACGGAGTGAGGGACTGGTAAGTATTAACCTAACAATTTTCCTTCCACAGAGCATTAGAAGAACTGCTGTTAAAAGGGTTGTTCGACCTTGGTCACCTTTTCTTCAGAACCCCCGCAGCATGGCCAGACCAGCGCTGGGAATTATACTTACTCAATCCCCTCTGCTGCAATGTTGGCTCTGAAGGTCCCGGGTCTCCCTACGTTAAAATTCAGTTTGCTGTGGATCACATGACAGCTGCAGCCAATGACTTGTCACCCATGAGGGCTCCAAATGGCGACCAAAATGATCGCCAATGCGACTTAGAATTTGCGCCTAGACCCTCTGCTGTTGAATGAAAGGGCTTTCATCCAGCAGACACACGGGAGTTGAACAACATGGCACGTGCTGCTCTCAGCGCGCGCCATGTTCTCATCAGCACAGGGGAGAAGGAGGCAGTCCCTCCCCCCTGTGCCACTGCTGCCACCAATGGACTGATTGCAGGGAGGGGAGGGGCTGTAGCTACTGCGCCACCAATGAATATAGTTTATGCCTGAATACAAACGCAGGCTGCTGGTGCCGGTCATATCCCATACCTGGCCTCTATGACTGCGCGCTGCAATCCGCCGCAATTAAGGGGGCAGTTATAGAGGCATGTAATCTCCCTGTTGCCAGGCAGCAGGGAGAGTGTAAAGTCCTATTCACCCTAATAGAGCTATATTGGGGTGAATAGGACAAGGGATTAAAAGATCCCAGGTTCTAGCCCCTAAGGGGGATAATAGTAAGTAAAAAAAAAACACACTAAAATACTAAAAGTTTAAATTGCCCCCTTTCCCAATTTTACATATAAAATATATAAACAATAAAAAAAACATATTACATATCGCCACGCCCGAAAAAGTGCGAACTATTCAAATATTTTAAAAAATCTCCTATGCAGTGAACGCCGTAACAGAAAAAAAAAAAAAAAAGAAGTAGTGCAATTTGCCATTTTTTTGTCAACTTGTCCCCCAAAAAATAGGATAGGACTGTTCTATTATGGTCCAGACGTTCCATAAAATGCGGAATGCATGCGGCTTTTTTGGGGTTTCATTTTCTTTGCGTGGTATCGAATGGTATCGAGTATCGCAATACTTTTTTATGGTATTGAAATCGAATCAAAATTTTGGTATCGTGACAACCCTAGGTAAGACATGTATTTTAAAATTTGGCTCCTAAATTTTTTAGGTTAGGAGCCAATAATATTTTTTTTAGTCTGGAGCGCTGCCAATATGGCACACTACACTCATCACGTGACCCCTGTCAAACAGCAGCGGAGATCAGGTAAGTATGATTACCACCCCAGGTCCAGCCATGTCGGAGGGGTCTTAAAAAAAAGTCACCAGGGGTGAACAATCTCTTTAAGAAATTGCTGCATTAAAATATACAGGGGTTAATCAAAAGGTGGCTTTCCGTTTTAAGCGCTTAGCTATGTTCCCAAGGCATTTGAGCAGAATAGCCTCAGTTCTACGTTTCACTTCATTAAAGTACTTTTGGTTTCAGGAAGTTTAGGATTTCAGGTGCAGCAGAGTGAAATTGCTTTCTAGGAACTCTGCGAACAAAACAACCAACATCCAAAAGGAACAAAAAACTATTATAAAGCAGCACTACTAGCACAATTCCTCCTTGTCCACGGTCGCCGACGCACTCCAACTTGTTACCACCCCTCTGTACCCTACTGCAGACCGCTAGTAATTCATTCATAACTTCTAGTAGAAATAATAAAGGAATGGCACACCATAGAACCATAAGAATAGATGCTCCAGAATTGTTATTACATGGGGAATGCATAAAGCTATTAAAACAGGCATGTCAGGAGTGGTGAAATGTCCTCTTTAAGGGAAGTCTCAACTAGGGACACCTGCCAGCTGCCATTGTTAATAGTTTCACAACATGCCTGCCACCTAGAAAGGGGCATCGAACAGTAGGTGTCCTCCTCCCACTTTGACATGAAAGGCAACTTGTCATTAGATGGAGTGTTTAGCCATGAATAGAGGCGGGAGACTAGTCCCACCCTCTCGAAAGAATATAAAAGGAAACGTTCAAAAGGGGTACAGTATATGCGACGGATGAGGAGGCTCCCATGATGGACCGCCAAAAGGACAATGCTTGGACCAATCTACAGTCTTCAGGTGTGGGCTAGAGTGTTTAGATCTCAGCTAAGATGCCGAGGGTAACTTCCCAGTGATGAGGAAGTCATGCAGACGTGTCAGGCGATTGGCGGACCACTAGGAGAAAGCCCCCAGGTCTTCCCCCGGTGGGAAAACCGAGTTGGCCAATAGTGGGGTGAGGGGAGCAGGTCTTGACTGGAGACCATCATAAAAGTGTCCAGACCTCCATAGTTGTAGAAAGATAACAGGGCCCTAGACCTAATTGTTAGTACGTGGGAAATGCATGACACTATTAAAATAGGCATGTTAGGAGTGGTGAAAGGTTGTTGATAGGGCTTACTAGGTGCCTGAAAGATTGCACAGTATCTATCCATCGGTTGAACCCTTCTGCTTCCGAGGCTGTAATTACATATCTGGTGGGCATGCCTTGCAGCAAGTACCTTTTGGTCAAGTGTCTGCTCAATTATTTCAGATGTTTTGGGCACCACTTTCAACAAATCCCCATCTGTATGTCTCCTAGAGGATAAACCGATAAGCCTAAAATACGCACCATTTAAATTGGCCGAATTCCTTTTGCTAGCGGCACGCATACATATCGCGACCAAATGGCGAACTAACACACTAAACCTTTCTGAGGTTGTGCAGAGGATGGATAGAATGGCCATATACGAAAAGATTGCAGCTACTATAGGGGACACGGTTGACTCATAGTTAAAGTTATGGCAGCCCTGGCTGTCCTCCTCCCACTCATCGCACAGGTTACCATATCTGACACTATAGGATTGGGGGTAAGGTTCTGATCCACTAACTGCATCGCCTATAGATACTGGGGGTAGTAGGTGATTACCCTCGCCCGCTGCCGACATATGTCTACCTATATCTGTCTGACATAAACCTCAAAGCTATGCTCTCCATAGGATATCTTTCTTGTGTTTGATGTTTTTTTTCTGTTTTGTACTTTGTTTAACTGACTGTGCATCAATGTATCTCTACCATCAGCCGCCTCCTGCATTGGAGCCTCTCATTTTGGCACTGTCTTTAGTTATGTTCCCCATAATCTGTTCAATACAACCATTTTGAAACAAAAAAAACTAGTGTCACCCTGAATCTAATAAGAAAAATACAGAACTGTATATCACTACAGAGCCGTATACTCACTGTATATAAACTGCTAAAGAAGTCTGCTGATACATTGCCTAGACTCTAGAGTATCATAGTCCATGGTACTCCTTCGTAAAATAAAGTTTTCTCAAGATTTTAACTAATACCCTAATCCACAGGATAAGCATCTGATCGGTGCAGGTCAACCACTGGGACCCCCTCCAATCATGATTGTGTGGTTTCTGTTTCATGCTTAATGGATTTTGCTGTGGCAGATAGAAGATAGCTCTCGGATCATCGGAGATCTGACTGCTGCGGCCCCCGCTGATCACTACAATGGCGGCCATGTTCCCCGTATGAGCCGTCGCTCCATTCAACTCAATAGGACTGCTGGAGATAGTCAGAGCACATGAATGTCCACCACTCCATTAAAGCAGGGGAACATGGGCTCCCGCCAACCCGACACTTATCCCCTGTCCTGTGGACAGGATACAAGTTGTTGTCTTGGGACAATCCCTCTAAACTCGGAGTCAGTCACATGCTGAATATAATAAATGTGTACATTTAGAAGCGGGGATGGCTAGGATTGTTTTCTTTGTCGAAGGAAATAATACCTAGAGCAAGATTAGATCTCCCGCCATCTCCTGCACCCTGTACATCAAATTATAATGAATGCGAGCCATAGCATATTCTCACAGACTAAACAGACATAGGACAGTTTCTAGTTAGGCCTTGTGGTATGAAGAATGGTTAGCGATGCGTCACCGGGAAAATGTACCCATACAGCAAGAAACAATACCTTCTAGAAGTGACGGCACTGCACATAATTCACCGTTAAAATTAGTTTGGTTGGTTTTAGGCCCATCATTCTGTGCAAATTAATATATCTTTATAAAGGAATATGTTTCTGATACACAGCTCCAAAACCCAGAGGGCCTAGGTGCATTGAAAACTTACGGTAATTTGCATAAAGAATAAAAGTTTTTTTCTCAGGAACATCGCAACATCGATTTTCACAAGACAGGTAGCAGTATAGTCAGCTGGATCAACTCTACCAGGCAGTATTTCTGGTTTAGTGGGGTTGATCCTCTTGAATAACAAAACATCAATGGGGTTATCCAGGAATAGATATTGATGACCTATCCTCAGCTGTTAGAAGAGGTCATGTGACATCACCGTACATCGGTCACATGGCCTAGCTACATCTCAGCCCCATATAAATGAATATCATGTACAGCGCTGTGCTTGGAAAGCTGCCAGAAACCGGCTACGCTCCCCAGAGCTACGGGTAGAGCGGTAGCTCTTTGACACAGTTGATCAGCAGGGGAGCCGGGCCTCAGACCCCCGCCGATCTGATAATGATGACCTATCCTGAGGACAGGTCATCATGATCATTGACTGAATAACCTCTTTAGGCATATTTCTAAACTCCCTATAGTGGACGCTGTGGACACTGTCCAAAAGTAAGGAATTTTGAGCCCTGTATCAGAAAAGTGGAGTTTTGACCCAAGATGGCAGAATACAACATTCATCAGCACGTATAAAGACAGATATGTTCATTACCATGGAACATCTGGCATTTTTCCCAAATCCAGTAAAATGGAACATCCTACAGATCAACTAGTTGAACCCCCTATGATTTGGGAATTATTCTTTGCCTGGACTACTGCAGTTCAGTAAGCATGTGGTCAGAATCCTCACTTATCTCATTTACAAAAACAACTTGGCAGGCGGTTAAGACTGCTATCTGGGGATACATTATTTCTACAATGGGACCTTATTGTCCCTTTCTGCTCTCAGCCTCTGGTTTTCCATCACAAATCAGTAGTTATCTGATATTAGAAGAAACAGCGCCTCTCCTGTGCATGTGTGGTATAGCAGTTCAGCCTTATTCACTTGAATGTGGATGCGATGCAATACCAGAAGCAGCCTAAGGACAGGCAAAGCGCTTTTCTGGGGGGAAAAAATCCTAGGGGGTCATTTATCAAACTGCTGTAAAGTAGAACTGGCTTAGTTGCCCATAGCAACCAATCACATTCCACTTTTCATTTTTCTCCAGAAAGGTGGAATCTAAATTTGTTGATTTGACCCCCTTAGTGCTTTCCAGAACACTAAACCTAGAAATTAATGCTATAAGTAAAGAAGAACTATAGCTGACCTCAGTTTGTCAGTCTGAAGCACCTTCTGCATGCTGCGGAGACAAACTTTCTTGTAGAAATCCTGCAGAGATCAAAGGGGTCAATCTCCTGCTGATTTCTTTCCTATTTGGCTACATAGCAACTGAGAGGGTGGGGCACAGAGATGGGGGTGGGCTTAAAAATCCTACCACAGGCATGGCACAGAAGGGAGGCTGCTGCTCCTGCCACTTGTCTTACAGCTTGTCACAGGACAGTGAGAAGCAGGGTTGCCAATCGTCCAGAAATTTCTGGACAGTCCGTAAAAATGCATCACTTTAATGTGTCCGTGAAAAAAATATATATAACTGTGTCTGTGATTTTTTTGAGGCTTGTGGTAGTTGACTAGATTATTATGGTGGGAGTTCTCATTGTATAGCTCACAGTAAATGCTCTTATCAGTACTGTATTTTTCGCCCCATAAGACGCACTTCCCCCCCCCCCCAAAAGTGGGGGAAAAGTGCCTCTGCGTCTTATGGGGCGAATGCTGGCAATTTACATTGCAGTCTGCGATGCTGCAGCATCGCAGACTGCAATGTATTAGTGAGGAGGGAGGAGGGGCTGTAGTAGGCGGGGAGAGCGGCGGGGCCGTGCAGGCACTGTACTCTGGCCCGCCGCTCAGTATGTACTGTATACGTAGTGTTAATAATCATCTCTAAACTGCGCTCCCCCTGTGTACCGTACTTACCGGTACATGTCACGCTCCTGTAGTAAGCACTAGCAGCTAGCAGGCCGGGCGGGCGGCCGTAACTCACGGAGGTCACGTGCCTGCTCCGCCTACTTTATGAATGAAGTGGGCGCAGCAGGCACGTGACCTCCGTGAGTTACGGCCGCCCGCCCGGCCTGCTAGCTGCTAGTGCTTACTACAGGAGCGTGACATGTACCGGTAAGTACGGTACACAGGGGGAGCGCAGTTTAGATATGATTATTAACACTACGTATAAAGTACATACTGAGCGGCGGGTCCAGAGTACAGTGCCTGCACGGCCCGCCGCTCTCCTCGCCTACTACAGACCCTCCTTAGGGATCTGTAGATGGGATAATGATGGGGGGGAGGGTCTGTGGATGGCATTGGCAACCTTAGTGAGATGGAGGAGGAGGACATACAATAGGATGAAGGCAAAGGAGGAGATGGGGGGCTACAGAAATATATATATATGTATTTTTACAGCTTGACAAAGGCTCCATTGAGAGAGCTGAAATGCTGCATTGCTTTGGGGTGTAAATAAACATCACTGAAATTTCACCACAAGACCGGAGTGCTGCCCATTTTTCGTCATTTCTACCTTACTGCTCCTGGTCCAGGAACATTCGTGGAATTGCACCCGGCATACCTATAGAGTGCTGCTGACCTTTTACATTTATTATGCATTTTCTGTGTTTAGTGTTTTTTCATCTGAATCTGCTAGACTATGTAAGGACAGCATATTACAGATACAGGCCTGTTCTTCTACTAACCAAAAGAGTGCAAAAAATGTTGTGCCATGGGATTAATATGAGTAATGAAAGTACAAAGTAAACCTAGCATTCTGGACCCTGGTGAATGTTACATACTGTAGAAGGCAGACCTTCCCTGGAAAACATGGCGGCACTTTTACACTGACTATGGATTCCCTCACGCAGCATATGAACCAATAGTTCATTTTCTTGTATCATGAAATGTCTGACAATTACAGCATGGCACCGTGGTGTGTCACACGTGAGATACTGTCCCGCTTCAGGGTCATATCGGGATTGACGCACATTCCCAGCTCAGCTGGAAATCCAAGATAAGATTCTCAGAAATACAGCAGTTACAGGAACATCTAAATGTAGATGTTACGTTCAAATAGATGTGAAAAAAAAAAAAAAGAAAATGCAATTATTTACACAAGGGCAGAGCAGAAATGTGGCAAGCAGTTAACGTGACCAGAAGGCCACCGTTACCGTATGTTCAGTCTGCATTTTTTGTGGACCGGATGCGGACCCATTCATTTCAATGTCTGTTCCATGGCCCCATAAAAAATATAGAACATGCCCTATTCTTGTTTGTTTTTTCGGACAAGGATAGAGAACATTTCTACAGGAGCTAAAAAAGAAATAGTAGTTCCGTGTTTTGCGGATACAGTCGTGTGTATGAGGCCTAATACAGCACCAGCTAAATAGATTCGATTTTCAAAATCTTATCTACATGACGGGGACATTTTCCGCACGTAAAAGTGACCTGTGTTGCGGTTTTTCGAGATCTACAGCGTGTCGATTGTTTGTGCTTATTTTCAGTGCAAAGTTCACCCACTGCAACGCAAAGGGTGAAATATGGGGCAAATCACGTACCCCCCTATGCCTAGGATCCCCCTATGCCTAGGATCGTATTTGGAGACACAGAAGGGTTTGTCCCATTGAATTCTGTACGAATCCAACAGAAAATTAAATACCATTTCTTCTAGGTCAGGGATCTGCAACCTCCGGCACTCCACATGTTCTGAGACTACAACTCCCAGAATCCTCCTTTCACTTCTATGAGAGTTACAAGAACAGCCAAACAGGTGTGCAAGCTGATCCCTGTTCTAGGTTCAAGAAAGCATTTACACCAGTGTTTTTCCTACTGAAGGAGCTGTGCAGGCCATGTGTACAGCCATACAGGCTCTGTGCCAGTCTGTACAAGCTCTTAAAGGGAACCAGCAATCCCGTTCAGGCAGCATGGAATACCCAACAGACTCCCTCATGACGGTGAGCTATATTCTACTCTGAAATGCTGCGCCATTTCATTTGAACAAAAATTGTGACTTTTGCCATTTTGTGCTTCTCTCGTCACTTTACTAGCCCTAAGGGCGCTGCCACATGTTCAGGGTTTTTTTATGCTGTTTTTGAAGCCAAAATCAAATGTGGATCATAAAAGGATAAAAAGTATTAAAGGAAGAGGCCGTGGCGCTCACTGAGCCTCTTCTACCAGCTGATCAGTGGGGCTCCCAGGTGTCGGACCCCCGCCGATCTGTTATTGATGACCTATCCAGATTTCCCGGATAACCCCTGTACGGCCGTGTGCATTCGGCCTTGAGCGGTCCGTGGTAACACGGCCTGGATTCCTGCTGAGAGCAGGAGCGCACGGCATCATTGGTTGCTATGACGCCGTGCGCTTCATGCCGCCGCTGCACTACAGTAATACACTCGTATGATCTATATGCATTCGGCCTAAGTCTTGTGTATAGGCCCTTAGGTCAAGGATATGGGGGAAAAAATAACACCCTGTGGATTATGGAAGGTGACAACGGATATGTGCAGATTTCAGGCTTACATTTGTAGTTGTCAGTTAGTGATAAAATTCTACTTGATGATGCAGTTTCTGCCTGACACAAACATTTACAAGAGCAAACAGCAGGGTTACAGCACTAAAAGATCTCTTCCGATGTTACCCAATCTTGGACTATTACACATCCGCACAGAACAAGTTTAGACATGTGACCAGATCACTTCCCCTCTATACAAACTACACCATTTCATCACCATTCGCATGCACATTTTCTCCTCCTGGCAACAGTCCAGAATACACAGAGGACATAACATGGAGCCTCTGCAGTAACTGCCAAGAACCAGTTCTCCGAGAAGGATTTAAAAAAAAATGTTTGTCTCTGACATTTCTATCATTTCTGGAGGGACTCGAAGTTCCAGAATAAGCAGAAAATTTTGATTTTACATGATAAATATATATTATACACACATTTTCCTTCAAAATTTCTATTAAAAAACAAGGCTTCAATTACCATACAGGCCCAATTATTTTAGGACATCCATACAAGAGCCTTATGGAGGTACCTGTACCCACTATAATCCCTCATGACTAGTGTAGAGGGAACTTGCGTTTCAAGTTGGGCGTACAAGGTTCGGGTTATCTAAGAATTCTGCTATGGATTTGGCTATGGTCCATGGTAGCGGAATCCATAATAGAATTCTTAGATAACCTGAACCTTGTACCCCCCAACTTGAAACACAGGTTCGCCCATCCCTACTCATGACCATCAAATTTGGTGACCAAACGTCTGCACTAACTGGATGCAAATGAATTCCCCATACTCCTCCATGTATATCAGAAAGGCCAACATTGCTGAGATGTCAGCTCCCTTGGGCTGTTGACTCGTTCACGTAAATGATCAACGTATTTTCAACAAACTTTTCATAAATCAAAATAACGGGAGCAATGTAAACTTTGCAATATCCTTCAGAGAAAATGCCTCTGTCTTTCTAGCATCTCATGCCTCCCACCCTCCTCTCTCCATAGGGAGTATGTAATCTGATCCTTCAGTAAGTGACTGAATTTAGAACGAGGGTGAAAAACAATTTTCTCTAATATTATATATTACAAAGTTTCTTTTCACCTGTACTATTCATTTATACAAAGTTTGTTGAAAGTACAGTGACCATTTAAGGATTTACACAGGCAGACTGAGCACCGATCAGCACTGGGGTTGTATCTCTGCACAGTATGACACTATGCAATCAGTGCTGCCAGTGTCAAACTGTGCAGAGAAATATCACCAACTGGTAGAAGGAATAAAACAGGAATGACACAGCAAAGAGAGTTTAGAATCAGTCATAACTTCTAGTAGAAATAATAAAGGAATGCAACATATATGCTCCAGAATGCAAGCAGTAACTACAGTTCCCTTTATAGGGGACGACAGAGCAGCATATTGTCGGGAGGGAAGCGTTTGCCGGCAGCGGATCGTGTTTACACAGCCTGATCTGCTGCCAGTAAACGATCATTTTTGTGTCCGCACAATCGATTCAATTACCTAACGAACTAGCGTTTCTATGAACGCTCGTTAGCGATTATCTTTGGCATTCTGGGCCCGTCTAAAGGGCCCTAAAAACGGACATGTCAGGAGACCTGTAGAGCTGATACAATAGAAGGAATGTTTGGTGTCTGTCCTTTGAAGGATTAAAGGATATTTAAGGTGGATTTACACAAACCAATTAACGGGCAGATTACTGGTAACGACTGTTCCTGCGAACGCTCATTCAGAACAATCTACCCGTGTAAGTGTGCCCGTGTAGTGTCAATCTTTCAGCTACTCTTGAAAATAAAGATTTTTCTTTCAGGTGACAGATACCCATTAAAGGGCTATTCAAGAAAAAAAATATATATATAACATTTCCTGGTATGCATCTGTGGATACAGCTGCCCCCCTCTAGGATGAGTGAGTTACACTGTAGTATCCCAGTGACCTGGGATGGTAAATATTTTTTTTATTGCTATTATTTCAACACTATCCATGTTTAAAAAAAAAAAAAAAAGTTAAAAGGGTTTTCTGGGATTTTAATATTGATGACCTATCCTCAGGCTAGGTCATCAATATCAGATCGGCGGTGGTCCGACACCCAGCACCCCCGCCAATCAGCAGGTAAGGCCGTGCTCCGTGCAAGCGCAGCCCTTGCCTGTTTGTTTACCTGCTCGCCGTCGACAGCGCAGCAGTGAGCAGCTATAATTACAAGACATCCCATTCTTTTTAATGGGACGGCTCGTTCCTTCAACCAGCTGATTGGCAAGGGTGTCGGACCCCCGCCTATCTGATATTGATGACCTATCTTGTCATCAATATTAAAATCCTGGAAAAACCCCTTTAAAGGGGTTGGAACATTGGTGGCATATCGCTCTTTTACTTGATATTCCAACTCTTTGACCCACACCTATCTCTAGAACGGAGTGCCCAAAGTTTGGGAAAGCGCACCAAGTTATTGCACCATGTGCTGCTGCCCTCCATTCATTTCTATGGGAGCTCTGAAAACAGCCAAGTGGTGCGCTCAGCTAGTTTCAAGAGTCCTATAGAAATGAATGGAGAGCTTGCCGCGCAAGAGTAGCCACTGCTCCATTCACTTCTATAAAACTGCCAGAAATAGCCAAGCCAGCTCAACTATTTTCGGCACTCCAATAGAAATGAGCGGAGGATGGCTGTGCATGTGCTGTGCGCTCTCATTCTCTCTGGGAGCTTCCTTCTAGAGATAGGTGCGAGTCCCAGAGGTGGGACTTGCACTTATCTGACATATCACAGTGATATGACACCAATATTTGAGGTGAGACAACCCCTTTAATATAGATGACATATCCTCAAGAGAGGTCATCAATATCACATCGGCAGGGGTCCAACTCCAGGCCCTCCCGCCGATCGGCTATGGCACTCGTGTGAGCACTGCTTCCTCTTCAGGTCACCTGCAGTGTCATTACAACCCATTCAAGTGATGGAGCAGACATAATATGCAGCTAATAACTACACATAATATTTCTATCTATATTGCAGTCTCTATGCAAGTGCCTATTTATAAGCTATCCGAACATCTCACCCCTGCAGGTGCTACACCCAAGATAAGCACTCCAGGACTGGATCTTCCAAAATATTACATAGAAATACTTGGTTTTTTATTTCACGGTGTATGTATAATACATGATTTGTACAATTCCAACATTCCCAATGTGTATATTGAATATCAAAGAATAAAAAAGCGGATATTGAAATAATTAATCCCCTCGAATTTGAGAGCTACATGGACCAATTCCCAGAGAACGGGCTGGCTCTCAAGCCTACAAGTTTTCTGCTGCGAGAATTTTTTTGCCTTTCCCCTAAGGTATTAAAAATCTCAGGTCTGCATTTTAGCTGCCAAAACAATGTTATAAAGTTAATACAAATGGTGTAACATATTCAGATACTACTCCAGTTTAAACTAGGTTATTAGGTTGGGATTTTGCTCCCAGAAACAGATTTCCTCCTTGGGGGATCAGCTGCTTATCCCTAAGGCCAGTAGGCTTTTACCTATATGAAATCCAACAGATTATTATATTTTATATTATTTAGCTATTCATCTTTGATTGCCTGGTGATGACAAACGCTGGAAATATTTAGCCACCAAGTCTTTGTACCTTGCACAACACAAGGACTTACTTCATAGGCTTCTAAGTTTAAAGGGGATGTCCAAGTTATTTTTATTGATGGGTCAAGTGACTTCCTTGTTGTGCGAGACATCACCATGTAGCCAAACCCTAAGGCCCCTTTCACACGGGCGTTGCGGGAAAATGTGCGGGTGCGTTGCGGGAACACCCGCGATTTTTCCGCGCGAGTGCAAAACATTGTAATGCGTTTTGCACGCGCGTGAGAAAAATCACGCATGTTTGGTACCCAAACCCGAACTTCTTCACAGAAGTTCGGGCTTGTGATCGGTGTTCTGTAAATAGTATTATTTTCCCTTATAACATGGTTATAAGGGAAAATAATAGCATTCTGAATACAGAATGCAAAGTAAAACATCGCTGGAGGGGTTAAAAAAAATAAAAAAATGTTTAACTCACCTTAGTCCACTTGATAGCGCAGCCGGCATCTGCTTCTGTCTCCTTTCTTTAGGACCTGGGTAAAGGACCTTTGATGACTTCACTCCGGTCATCACATGATCTTTTACCATGGTGAATCACCATGGTAAAAGATCATGTGACGTACCATGTGATGACCGGAGTGACGTCATCAAAGGTCCTGTAACTGTATTTAAAGAGGACCTTTCACCGATTCTTACCCTATGAACTAACTATACAGACATGTAGAGCGGCGCCCGGGGATCTCACTGCACTTACTATTATCCCCGGGCGCAGCTCCGTTCTCCTGCTATGCCCTCCGGTATCTCCGCTCACTAAGTTATAGTAGGCGGAGATACCAGTCCCTAAGTTATGGTAGGCGGAGTCTGCCCTAGCGCTGGCCAATCGCAGCGCAGAGCTCACAGCCTGGGAGGTTATTTTCTCCCAGGCTGTGAGCTCTGCAATGCGATTGGCCAGTGCGAGGGCAGACTCCGCCTACCATAACTTAGGGAACGGAGATACCGGAGGGCATAGCAGGAGAACGGAGCGGCGCCCGGGGATAATAGTAAGTGCAGAGAGATCCCCGGGCGCCGCTCCACATGTCTGTATACTTAGTTCATAGGGTAAGAATGTAAGAATCGGTGAAAGGTCCTCTTTAATGCTCACCATAGGTCCTTCAACAAAGGAGACACAAGGAGATGCCGGGCTACGCGAGCAAGTAGATTAAGGTGAGTTAAATAATTTAAAAAAAAATATTTAACCTCTCCAGTGCTATTTTACTTTGCATTCTGTATTCAGAATGCTATTATTTTCCCTTATAACCATGTTATAAGGGAAAATAATAATGATTGGGTCTCCATCCCGATCGTCTCCTAGCAACCGTGCGTGAAAATCGCACCGCATCCGCACTTGCTTGCGGATGCTTGCGATTTTTACGCAACCCCATTCACTTCTATGGGGCCTGCGTTGCGTGAAAAACGCAGAATATAGAGCATGCTGCGATTTTCACGCAACGCATAAGTGATGCGTGAAAATCACCGCTCATCTGAACAGCCCCATAGAAATGAATGGGTCGGTATTCAGTGCGGGTGCAATGCGTTCACCTCACGCATCGCATCCGCGCGGAATACTCGCCCGTGTTAAAGGGGCCTAAAGATAGACCATCATATTATAAAACCCAGAAAGAGCGTCTTTCTAGTTTCTAACTTAAAGCGAACCTGTCACCATGATTTTGCGCATAGAGCTGGGGACATGGGCTGCTAGATGGCCACTAGCACATCTGCAGTACCCAGGTCCCATAGCTCTCTGCGCTTTTATTGTGTTAAAAAAAACGTTTTGAGTGATATGCAAATTAGCTGATATGAGTCCTGTAGCCGGAGATGAGTCAAGCGTCAAGGAGCCCAGCACCGCCCCGCGTCCTCCGAATCTCCTCCTTGCCGGCTGACGTCACAGAGCTGGAGCGCCGAAATCTCGTGATGCGCGAGCTAGCGCATGCGCAGTGTCGGCATCATGTTCATTCCCTGTGCTGGCATCAGCACAGGGAACGAACTACGCATGCACTAGCTCGTGCATCGCGAGATTTTGGCGCTCCAGCTCTGTGACGTCAGCCGGCAAGGAGGAGATTCGGAGGACGCGGGGCGGTGCTGGGCTCCTTGACGCTTGACTCATCTCCGGCTACAGGACTCATATCAGCTAATTTGCATATCACTCAAAACGTTTTTTTAACACAATAAAAGCGCAGAGAGCTGTGGGACCTGGGTACTGCGGATGTGCTAGTGGCCATCTAGCAGCCCATGTCCCCAGCTCTATGCGCAAAATCATGGTGACAGGTTCGCTTTAAAGGGAACCTGTCACTGGGATTTTGTGTATAGAGCTGAGGACATGGGTTGCTAGATGGCCGCTAGCACATCAGCAATATCCAGTCCCCATAGCTCTGTGTGCTTTTATTGTGTCAAAAAACCCGATTTGATACATATGCAAATTAACCGGAGGTGAGTCCTGTATGTGAGATGAGTCAGGGACAGGACTCATCTCAGGTTAATTTGCATATGTATAAAATCAGGTTTTTTTACACAATAAAAGCACACAGAGCTATGGGGACTGGGTATTGCGGATGTGCTAGCGGCCATCTAGCAGCCCATGTCCCCAGCTCTATACACAAAATCCTGGTGACAGGTTCCCTTTAAAGACAGTCTCCATCTAAAATAGATTTATATTTGAAAGCAATTATTAAATGAATGCTGGGCAAAAATGATACACCAGTGAAGCGGCATGACACCAGGATTGACAGAACACCAAGGAGAGAATGCGCCAACCCCAAGCCCTGCACTAAGCATAACACAACACCAGTGGGGGGGAACATTCTCATAAAAAATTTTTATACAGGGTCATTAAACCCATTCCTGGAATCATAATTGCATTTTTATTTAATTACAATCTTATTTTTAGGTGTCTAGGTTTTGTTTGAAAATGGCAGTGGGCCCTACTGTGGCTGTCACTCCGTAATGGGGGGCCCACTCTATGGCAGGAGATAAAACCCACTGAGGCTGCCCACTATATGTCAGAAGAAGGAATCCACTGAGGCTGCCCACTGTATGGCAGGAGAGGGAATCCACTGAGGCTGCCCACTATATGTCAGAAGATGAAACCCACTGAGGCTGCCCACTATATGTCAGAAGAAGGAATCCACTGAGGCTGCCCACTGTATGGCAGGAGAGGGAATCCACTGAGGCTGCCCACTATATGTCAGAAGATGAAACCCACTGAGGCTGCCCACTATATGTCAGAAGATGAAACCCACTGAGGCTGCCCACTATATGTCAGAAGATGAAACCCACTGAGGCTGCCCACTATATGTCAGAAGATGAAACCCACTGAGGCTGCCCACTGTATGGCAGGAGAGGGAATCCACTGAGGCTGCCCACTATATGTCAGAAGGAATCCACTGAGGCTGCCCACTCTATGGTAAGGGACGTGCCCCACTGTGGCTGTCACTCTATACTGTGACTGGTAGGGTATAGCAGTGGGCCCCAGAAGCTGCACAGTTGCTGAGGTGTGCATTATGAACCTACCCCTTAAGAATACCAGAAGTTACATGCTCTCGGTCAGCAGCCTATGGTTACAGAACTCCTCAGGATATAAAGATACAAACTATAAGCAAATATTTGTTTATGGCCGCAATACATGACAAATTTAAAAGCATTTATTTCTTCCCATAGCAAATGATTCAGCAGCAGGGCCTTAGTTTCCTGATCAGCTTCTAATGGGCAGTAACGCAGCACCCTGGCACCAGTAGTCTAGACTAAGTCAGCAGATACCTAAGTGACCTTGCACACAGAACAACACCGCAGGATCTGCCAATAAATGGACATGTGTCCTGGATGTTACACAAAGGGAAACTGCAATGAATTGTAGGGGACATTTTAATTAATGAGCTTTGAATTGATAAACTCCACCTATAAACTCCATCTAAATATTGCATGTTTGCCCATTCTTCTTTTGCAGATGCACATGATCTATTCTTCCCTGTTACCCGTCATTTCCGGCTGCAGAGGAAGATTCTCTTGGACGCATATATACACCTTTGCAGCTGAACATTTATTTTATTGCACCAACATACCTAAAATAAAACCATGAAATAAATAAAATAAATAAAAAAATGACACCACTAATTTATAACTACAGTTCAAACGCATACCTATGTGTCTCCATGGTTACAGATTACAAACAAAGAAGGATCTTGCAGTCAGGTTCCCCTCCCATCTCATGTATTATGGAGAGTGTGCAGAAGACAAAGGCTGGAATTTGTCAAGCCCTGCTCTCAATTTTGGCTCCAAAAACCTTTTGAAATTTATGGGGAAAATGTTTAAAAAATTTAGCATTGTTACTCTATTGACTCCAGTTTAGAAAATTGGGTAGGAAAATGGACGCGAGTTGTCTGTCTTGCTGATTTGCCCCCCTACACCCTTCAATTTACATCGGGAGTCGGGTATTTAAATATGGCACCAACTCGCACACGGCAGGGGCCTGCTGTTTTAAACAATAACATCGGTCTCATTCATTTAACCTCCGGAATATGACCAAGGCATCTGGGAGCTCAAAAATCCAGGAGCGTGCGCTCCTTGGCATGTAATGGCTTCCGGCTAGAGGGGATCGGGGGAGCTGGATGGTGTGTGTGCGACAGCCTTGGTCCCCCTGAATGAATTGAGGCTGTCACACATACAGTAGGCTCCTATGGAGCCCCGGCAGGGATCCATGGGAACACAGTAAAATTCTCCTAGACTCCAATGCTAATGCATTGCAGTGTATGAGATAAGCAATCTAATGAGCACTTGTTCAAGTTTCCTAGGGGAACTATTAAAAAGTGTAAAAGAAATAAAAAAGTAAAAACTAAATAAAATGATAATAATAATTTGTATATATATATATATATATATATATATATATATATACACACACATACACACATATACGGTGGCTCATGCAGCACTGGGGTCCTAGGTTTGAATCCGACCAAGGACAACATCTGCATGGCGTTTGTATGTTCTCCCAGTGTTTGCGTGGGTTTCTCCCACACTCCAAAGACATACTGATAGGGAACTTAGATTGTGAGCCCCGTTAGGGACAGTGTGATACTAATGTCTGTAAAGCGCTGCAGTAATATAGTAGTACTATGTAAGGGCATACAATAAATAAATAACCCCCCCCCCCTTCCCCAAAAATTAAAATACAAATAAGTAAACAATTAAAAAAAAATAAACATCATGGGCATTTTAAAATATAAAAAAATTTCCCATAGGGAAATGGTGTAACGAAAAATCGCAGATTCACTTTTGTCACTTCACCTCCCCCAAAAATTGATTAAAAAGTGATCAAAAAGTCATGTACATTCTAAAATTGAATCAATACGAACTACACATCATCCCACAAAAAATGAGACATCACACAGCTCCGTACACATACAAATAGAAATGTTATTGGGTTATGGCGATGCACAGGGGGAAAAAAATATAATTTCCAAAGTTTTTTTTTTTTTTCAGTATGAATGGGTTAAGCCAGATGTATCAACTGCAACTTTTTAAAAAGTCACAACCATTGTCATCATCTTAGTAAAAAAGTGGTATAAAAAGTGGAGTAACATCTAATAACACTAAGGTTGGACACATTATCACACATTTTGCAGCATATCATAAATTGGGTAGAAATTACAGCACACTGAATCCTGCAAAACTGACTTTCAAAATTCCCTTCATGATGAATCTGCTCCAGAGTTTGTAGTCTGTTCCCATGGAGACACATATGTCTGCAGAGGAGCTGTACACGCAAGACTATCGGCAAACATTTACATGCATTGGAGCTATACAATAAAGACAGCCTTTAATGGGTTGATTGATGGGAAATCCAGCATACCAGTCCCACGAGGACTTCTTTATTCTGCATGTTTCCAGTTCACTGTCACGGATGGTGTACAGGAAACAAGACAATGCAATACAATTAATGACTCACTGGATCCACAACTAAGGAACAAAAGGGAGACCCCTACATGAGTCCTGCCACTCTCCCTAATTGCTCAGCCTATGCGAACACCCCAAAGGTGGATGGGCGCATATCCACGTACCTCGGCTATCTAATACCTGAAGACCCTACAATAGTGAGGGGACACGACCACCGGCTCCCTACACAAGACACGGAGGGAGTCAGGGTCACCTGAAAATCCAGCAGACAGAAAATCACAAATAAAGGAACAGCACTTATCTTGCAGAGGACTGAGGAATAGAAACAGCATGCACACACACTCCAGGAAGTTGTATAAGCCGCAACCTAATGCATCATGGGGAGGAACTTAAAGGGAAGCAATCAGTCCAACTGCATGACAGCTGAGATAGACTAACGAGATGAGGAACTTAACCAAAACAAAGAAACTCAAGGAGGAGGATCTGGAAAGCTCCTGTCAGAGCTTCTCAACTGTCTGCGCCACCAATGTTTTTACTATTGGCCGGGATTGGGGTGGGGGCGCACTGCGCCACCAATGAAGATAAGTCTCTCATTCATATACAGGAGGCGGGAGCTGGCTGCAGAATCCCATAGCCGGCTCCCGACCTCTATGAGCGGTAGCTGCGATCCGTGGCACTTGAGGAGTTAACTACCGCGGATCGCAGCTATCGCTCATAGAGGCCGGGAGCCGGCTATGTGATTCTGCAGCCAGCTCCCGCCTCCTGTATATGAATGAATGAAAGGCTTATCTTCATTGGTGGCGCAGCGGCCACAGCCCCTCCCCTCCTCTTGTCTTCTCTTCTGTCATTGGCGGCAGCAGCAGCACAGGGGGAGGAGACACTGCTTCCTTCTCCCCTGTGCTGCGGAGGGAACACAGAACGCGCTGAGAGCAGCGCGTTCTGTGTTCCCCATACGTTATCGGTATATCGGCAAAATAGATGCAGATACCGATAACGTTCAAAATCCTCAATATCGGCCGATAATATCGGCCAAACCGATAATCGGTCGATCCCTATTTTATACCCCCCCCCCCAAATTTTACTTGCGGTCCTAGGGTTGGGTAGGGGCGTGGCCAGGGGAGGGGGGGTGAGTTCCACCACTTTTTCTCTGAGAAAAAAAAGCCCTGGTTTTACTAGATCTTTTTATAAGCTGCGGACTTCAGGTTTAGAGCGCCTTTTAAAGAGTATTAAACTGAGTCACAATCCAAGAACAATTACTTATATAAGGGCAATTACAACACACTGAAAATCTGCAAAGTAGCCGCACATGCCTGCCGAGGTATTAAATAATAAAATCCAACTCCTTCAGTAACTCTGCCCACCATTAGGCCTCTTGCACAAAAAAAAAAAAATTCTGTTTCCTTTCCGTTTTTTGCATTCCGTATATGGAACCATTCATTTCAATGGATCCGCAAAACAAATGGGAGGTACTCCGTATGCCTTCCGTTTCCGTATTTCTGTTCCGTTCAAAGATAGAACATGTACTAATATTGTCTGCATAACGGACAAGGATAGTACTTTTCTATCATGGGCCAGATGTTCCGTTCTGCAAAAAACGGAATGCCCACGGACGTCATCCGTATTTTTAGCGGATCGCAAAATACTGAAAAAGCCAGTGTGCAAGAGGCCTTATCCTGTTATAGCCTTTTGTATTCACTGCCACAAGCATAATACAGGCTGCCATAAACGGAGGCTTGTATTCTGCTGAGAAACAGATTAGACATTGTTCTGCACCCTCCTTACCCAATTATCACAATTGCTCCCGACAACATACACTAGAATTACTCAGATGTAAGTGAAGGATATTGTGCTGCATGTCTCAGTAAGTAAACGCATCAGAGCTCCGGGAAAATGCTACGATTCGTGACACTTGGGACATGATTAGGACAGGTTTTTAACCTCTAGACTACTCGTGCTTCAGATCTTAGATCCCAAGTCACGTCGCTCAAAACTTCGGATTCGAAGTCTCCGTCTCCATTGAGCATTAAAGTCTACGGCCTCCGATGAGGCAAAGTCAGTTATTCGCAAGACTTTGTTGAAAAACTTCGGTATTTGATTTTTAAAGTGGAAAACCACTTTAAAACTTGGATCGGAACTTGGCTTTGTTTCAACTGGTACCTCGGAACCGAAGCAGAGTTCAGATCCAAGTTTTAAAGTGGTTGTCTGAAGTCTGGCGCAGAGTGTGCAACGCTTCACTACTTCCACTCTGACACCATGCCCACATTTCTCTGCTCCACTAGCTGTGACCAAGGCCCAGGGTTGGACAGAAACACTAGCGCTGGCCTATGTTTTGTCACGTTAGAGCACCCTAATAAAGAAAGACCACTTCTGCAATATATGTATTTATGTTACTGAGGAGAAGTCCCTACTACTGAGCACCACAAAATACCACCCGGGGTGCCGACCAAGCGTTTTACACTTCCTTCATAGCACGACACCCTCCGATGAGTCACATTGTCATCTGTATAAGGGTGTTGTCTCTTCTATTGCAGCGGTTCCATACTTACCAACATTTCAGTTGGCAAAATCAGGGCATCTAAAGCCCTGCCTTTGGGAACACCTAGACCACACCCATGAACGCCACTTATGGGCAGGATTTTCATTAGCCACACCCATTTTCAGCCCAGGAATGCGCAAAATTTGCCTGGATTGTCTCTTAAAATCAGGGACAGTCCCGCCAAATTGGGGACAGTTGGCAGCTATGCAGTTCAAGTATTCTTATAAGCAGACAAAAATGGGTCATGATACCCCCCGTGTCTCGTTGAGGTTATCAGGTCCCGGCAGAACCTCCTCAATGCAGGACAACAGGTATGTTTCAGAGCTAAGTGGGAGAAAACCAAGATCTCATAAATGTGCAGTAAATGTGCAGCAAATTCTCCCCAACTTGCCTGGACTGTTACATAGCAAGCATACCAAGCCCTGTGTGTTCTGTGGTCACTGCTTCCTGATGATGTAAGACTATTACCAACTCTTCCAAGGACAAGAGTATACAAATATGCAGGGCGCAGTGTGCAGCATCTCCTGTGCCTTAGACCAGCCTCTGAAAGGTGTGTTCTGGGCCACACATCCCTATGTGATCCCTGAGCAAAGCAACATGGGACGTGTAATTAGCAGTACTACTGACTGCAGACAGGGACTTCTACAGTCGAGAAGATAGCCAGAAACTGGAAAAAGCAAGTTACAGCACAAAAAGGATCAGTTGAAGCTCTCCATTGCAAACAAGGACTAGCCTTGGTTGGCATTATGGGTACTGCAACAGCCTGCATATATCTGAATATAATTAACGTGGCACTCTGCTTTAAAATACCAGCCTATCTAAGGGACTCGGGCTGCAGGCATGAGGCATTCATGTATACATACAGCTGCTCTAGGAACAGGGTGCATGGGAAAGGCTTATTATATATAGAACAATGGTATTTTCCAGAGCCATAACTTATCACCCATCCACAGGATATGTGCTTGATCTCCGGGACTAGGGATCGAACGATATTGATTTTTTAGGGCCGATACCGATACCGATAATTTGTCAACTTTCAGGCCGATAGCCGATAATTTATACCGATATTCTGGGTATTTTTATTTTTGAGGAAAAAAAAAAATTCCTACACAAATCTGCTGAAAATTAATGTTTATTGTTAACGTGTATTATTATTTTATTTTTTTTGTAAATCTTTTTCATTTATACTTAATATTTTTGTGTTTTTTTTTTTTTACTAACTTTTAGCCCCCTTAGGGACTAGAACCCTTGTCCCATTCACCCTGATAGATCTCAGGTTTTTACTATTGGGGTGGGGGTGGGGGGCGCACTGCGCCACCAATGACTAATACTAGGGGGCTTGAGGGGGGGGGGGCGCACTGCGCCACCAATGTTTTTACTATTGGGGTGGGGGGCGCACTGCTTGAGGGGGGGGGGGCGCACTGCGCCACCAATGAAGATACCTCTCTTTCACATACAGGAGGCGGGAGCTGGCTGCAGAATCACATAGCCGGCTCCCGACCTCTATGAGCGGTAGCTGCGATCCGCGGCACCTAAGAGGTTAACTACCGCGGACCGCAGCTGCCGTTCATAGAGGTCGGGAGTCGGCTATGTGATTCTGCAGCCAGCTCCCGCCTCCTGTATTTGAATTAATGAAAGACTCATCTTCATTGGTGGCGCAGCGGCCACAGCCCCTCCCCTCCTCTTGTCTTCCGTCCTGTCATTGGAGGCAGCGGCAGCAGCATCACAGGGGGAGGAGACACTGCTTCCTTCTCCCCTGTGCTGCGGAGGGAACACAGAACGCGCTGAGAGCAGCGCGTTCTGTGTTCCCAATACGTTATCGGTATATCGGCAAAAAAGATGCCGATACCGATAACGTTCAAAATCCTCAATATCGGCCGATAATATCGGCCAAACCGATAATCGGTCGATCCCTATCCGGGACCCCCAATCAAATGGAGTGTCAGTCCCATAAATTCTGAATGGAGAAGCAGAGTCCATAGTGGAGCCCATGCCAGGACAGTACCCCTGTTATGGTGATCAGTGGGGGGCTCAGCAATCATAAAGTATTGCTTATACTGTAGATGGGTGATATGGAAAACCCCTTTAAAAGGGGTTGTCCGGGTCCAGAGCTGAACCCGGACATACCCATATTTTCACCCAGGCAGCTCCCCTGATGTTAGCATCGGAGCATATCATGCTCCGATGCACTCCCTTGCCCTTTTATTTACCATAACACACTTCCGGGCGGAGGCTTCCGTTTTAGAGGCTAGGGTAGCGCTAAAGGCCACCCCTCAGTGCCTGTGACATCACTGGGCTCACTGCTGGGCAGAAGGCTCCGCCTGGCATCCCAAAGGGGAGCCCGGTACATCACTGTATCTCCTGAAAATGCCTTTGCCTCGTGCGATTCAGCACAAGGCAAAGGAGAGCATCGGAGTATGAACTGCTCTGATGCTCAAGTCAGGGACGCTGCCGGGGTGAAAATGGAGGTATGAACCCGGACAACCCCTTTAAAGAGGACCTTTCACCGATTCTTACCCTATGAACTAAGTATACAGCCATGTAGAGCGGCGCCCGGGGATCTCTCTGCACTTACTATTATCCCCGGGCGCCGCTCCGTTCTCCTGCTATGCCCTCCGGTATCTCCGTTCCCTAAGTTATGGTAGGCGGAGTCTGCCCTAGCGCTGGCCAATCGCATTGCAGAGCTCACAGCCTGGGAAAAAATAACCTCCCAGGCTGTGAGCTCTGCGCTGCGATTGGCCAGCGCTAGGGCAGACTCCGCCTACCATAACTTAGGGACTGGTATCTCCGCCTACTATAACTTAGTGAGCGGAGATACCGGGAGAACGGAGCGGCGCCCGGGGATAATAGTAAGTGCAGTGAGATCCCCGGGCGCCGCTCTACATATCTGTATAGTTAGTTCATAGGGTAAGAATCGGTGAAAGGTCCTCTTTAAGTACAGGACAAGCCTGCATTATATGATGGAGCATAATAGAAAGGTGAGCATACACTAAGTGATATACAGGAGCTAATGAACACAACAGGTTTATTCCAGCACAGGTTTTAATCAGACACTATCATTACCACAGATGGAATGCACTTATAACCCCACAGTTATACATGCTCATTTAAATGGGGCCTTTGGTATATAAGTAGTCAATGTGTCAGATGTACAGGTACTAGAGTAGATGAGAAGATGGCAAAATATATTGTACAAAATTTGGGAAGACAGAAGCAAATACTGTATTTTTTGGACTAGAACGCCGCTTTCAGATGAGCGCATTTGCAATGCGTATATAGTCCGGATTTAATGTACCAGAATCCTCTGCTAATGTTAATGAATGAAGCTATTCACAAGGGCATATAATTTCCATCAGTACTTGAAATCCTCAGCGTGTTCGAGTTTTGTGCAGATTTGTTTCCAAATACGCACATTACAGTCTGTGCAGTGCATAAATAATGAAGGAAGGAAGAAATACGCATGTAAATCCTGAAGCAATCCTGATGGTATATCATCAGGATCCTGAGCCAGAACACTGTTGAATTTCAATGCGTTCTTCTGAAAGCGGCCTAAGACACACTTTTTCCCCCCAAAGGCGGAGGAAAAATGGCAGGAGACGCGGGGAGGGGCGAGTGAAGCGCTGTACTCACCGCTCCCTGGACTACTGCTGGGGATTGCACTGGATGAGGTGTATGTAGGCGCACACTATGGCCTGACGCTGTTCGACTTCAAGTCACAGTGCAGCACTAGGCCGGCAGAAGGCCAGGGAGAGGTGAGTGCAAGAGCATTTTTTTTTGTTTGATGGAGCTTGGGTGTCTGATACAGAGGTCTACAGGGTAAGTGGGGCACCAAAGCTGATGCCAGATGCACAAGGAAGAATGGATAATAAGAATGATACAGACACACATATATATATATATATATACACACACACTGCTCAAAAAAATAAAGGGAACACAAAAATAACACATCCTAGATCTGAATTAATTAAATATTCTTCTGAAATACTTTGTTCTTTACATAGTTGAATGTGCTGACAACAAAATCACACAAAAAAAAATATGGAAATCAAATTTTTTAACCCATGGAGGTCTGGATTTGGAGTCACCCTCAAAATTAAAGTGAAAAAACACACTACAGGCTGATCCAACTTTGATGTAATGTCCTTAAAACAAGTCAAAATGAGGCTCAGTAGTGTGTGTGGCCTCCACGTGCCTGTATGACCTCCCTACAATGCTTGTGCATGCTCCTGATGAGGTGGCGGACGGTCTCCTGAGGGATCTCCTCCCAGACCTAGACTAAAGCATCTGCCAACTCCTGGACAGTCTGTGATGCAACGTGACGTTGGTGGATAGAGCGAGACGTGATGTCTCAGATGTGCTCAATTGGATTCAGGTCTGGGGAACGGGCGGGCCAGTCCATAGCATCAATGCCTTCGTCTTGCAGGAACTGCTGACACACTCCAGCCACATGAGGTCTAGCATTGTCTTGCATTAGGAGGAACCCAGGGCCAACCGCACCAGCATATGGTCTCACAAGGGGTCTGAGGATCTCATCTCGGTACCTAATGGCAGTCAGGCTACCTCTGGCGAGCACATGGAGGGCTGTGCGGCCCTCCAAAGAAATGCCACCCCACACCATTACTGACCCAATGCCAAACCGGTCATGCTGGAGGATGTTGCAGGCAGCAGAACGTTCTCCACGGCGTCTCCAGACTCTGTCACATGTGCTCAGTGTGAACCTGCTTTCATCTGTGAAGAGCACAGGGCGCCAGTGGCAAATTTGCCAATCTTGGTGTTTTCTGGCAAATGCCAAACGTCCTGCACGGTGTTGGGCTGTAAGCACAACCCCCACCTGTGGACATCGGGCCCTCATATCACCCTCATGGAGTCTGTTTCTGACCGTTTGAGCAGACACATGCACATTTGTGGCCTGCTGGAGGTCATTTTGCAGGGCTCTGGCAGTTCTCCTCCTGTTCCTCCTTGCACAAAGGCGGAGGTAGCGGTCCTGCTGCTGGGTTGTTGCCCTCCTACGGCCTCCTCCACGTCTCCTGATGTACTGGCCTGTCTCCTGATAGCGCCTCCATGCTCTGGACACTACGCTGACAGACACAGCAAACCTTCTTGCCACAGCTTGCATTGATGTGCCATCCTGGATAAGCTGCATTACCTGAGCCACTTGTGTAGGTTGTAGACTCCGTCTCATGCTACCACTAGAGTAAAAGCACTGGCAGCATTCAAAAGTGACCAAAACATCAGCCAGGAAGCATAGGAACTGAGAAGTGGTCAGGTCACCACCTGCAGAACCACTCCTTTATTGGGGGTGTCTTGCTAATTGCCTATAATTTCCACCTGTTGTCTATCCCATTTGCACAACAGCATGTGAAATTGATTGTCACTTAGTGTTGCTTCCTAAGTGGACAGTTTGATTTCACAGAAGTGTGATTGACTTGGAGTTACATTGTGTTGTTTAAGTGTTCCCTTTATTTTTTTGAGCAGTGTATATTGTGGGGACTCGCTCTGGTAGACAGGATTAGCGGACACAGTATAGAGGCAACAACAAGTTCTTTGGATCAAACAGTTCAGTGTTTCATTCACACTTTAGGCAAGTGACAAAGCAAGCAGTCATAATCAAACAAAAAGTCACCTAGTGGTGTTGGTGGTAATTCACATCATGCGGCAATTCTGCCTCAAAGAGTCCTTGCTGATAGCAGCACCAACCTGTTTTCATGCCAAAGAGGTAGCAAGCCTTTATCCAGACACAAGGCTCCCAGATCCCAACACAGAGACCTGGCTTCTGAGCCCAGCTGCCTATTTAAGGACAGCCAGGTGCTGCCAAAATCCGGTCCGGTATTTGACCTCACCTGGCTATAAATTGGCCCAGCAGCACATGCCGGGAGGAAAATACCTGTTCCCCCCCACACCAAACCTCTCACTGTGTCAAATACACTCCCCTCCCCCTTGTCCAACCCTAAGGGGGTGAACACACGCCAGACAGTGTACCCGGGACAGGGCATCCGCATTTCCCTATAACCGGCCTGCCCTGTGTTCTAGGGATCGACCGATATTGATTTTTTTAGAGCCGATACCGATAATCTGTGACCTTTTAGGTCGATAGCCGATAATTTATACCAATATTCTGTGCATTTTCATTTTTGAAAAAAAAAAAATCCTACACAAATCTGCTGAAAATGAACATGTTTATTGTAACGTTTAACTTTTTTTTTAGTAAATCTTTCTTTTTTATTTATACTTAATATTTCGGTGTTTGTGTTTTTTTTTTTTTTTTTTGTTTTTTACTAACTTTTAACCCCCTTAGGGGCTAGAACCCTTGTCCTATAGGGTAAATAGGACTTTACACTCTCCCTGATTTAACCGATCAGAGCCCCAGGATTACACTGCTAGGGCTCCGATCAGAAGCTGCCACTGCCACCAATGAGGAGGAGGGGACCCTGTGGCCACTGCCACCAATGATTAATACAGGGGGGCTTGGGGGGGGGCGCACTGCGCCACCAATGTTTTTAATACTGGGCTGGGCGGGGGGGGGCGCACTGCGCCACCAATGAAGATAACTCGCACATTAATTCATATACAGGAGGCGGGAGGGGTTAACTGCCGCGGATCGCAGCTACCGCTCTCAGAGGTCGGGTGCGGCTATATGATTCTGCAGCCAGCTCCTGCATCCTGTTGAATTTGAATGGAGTGAGTTAACATCATTGGTGGCGCAGTGACCACAGCCCCTCCCCTTCTCCTCTCTCCTCTTATTGGTGGCAGCGGCAGCAGCGGCACAGGGGGGAGGGAGACACTGCTTCCCTCTCCCCTGTACTGCTGAGGGAACACGGATCGCGCTGACAGCAGCGCGATCCTTGTTCCCGATTCGCTATCGGCATATCGGCAAAATATATGCCAATACCGATAACTGTGAAAATCCGGAATATCGGCCGATAATATCGGTAAAACAGATAATCGCTCGATCCCTACTGTGTTCCACTGAAAACATAAATTTTTTTAGGGAGAGAAACCATCAGGTCACCCGAGCATTTCTGTCCTTGGCCTGGCTCATCCACTTGAGAGGGGAGTGGTCAGTCACCAGGCAGAATTTTCTCCCCAATAAATAATAGCGGAAAGATTCTAGTGCTCAGGCACTCTCTCTCCACTATACTATACTGGGTCTCGGCTGGGGTCAGCTTACGGCTGAGGAAGACAATGGGATGCTTCTCCCCGTTGACTTCCTGAGACAGTACAGCACCGAGGCCTACTTCTGAGGCATCGGTCTGTACTATAAACTCCCTTTTGAAGTCAGGCATCACCAAAACCGGGGACCTGCACAGAGCCGACTTCAAAGCAGAGAAAACCTCTTCCGCCCGATCATCCCAGCGAACCATCATTGACTTGTGTCCCTTCAAGAGCCCTGTCAAGGGCGCGGCTAGAGTAGCAAAGTGGGGGACAAACCTCATGTAATAGCCCACCATTCCCAGGAATTACTTTATTTGCCTAGTGGTGACAGGTCGGGGCCAATTCCGTATCATCTCTATTTTGGGGTTTGATGACTCCGGGCCCAATGATATAACCCAGGTACTTGGTCTCTTCTAACCCCATCGCACATTTTTTGGGGTTAGCGGTTAGGCCAGCTTTCCGAAGGGAGTCCACTACAGCCTGCACTTTGGGCAGGTGACTTTCCCAGTCGGTACTTTGGATGACAATATCCTCCAGGTAAACCGAAGCGTACCGACGATGTGGATGAAGCACAATGTCCATTGGACGTTGAAAAGTGGCGGGGACGCCATGCAGACCAAAGGGTAAGACCTTATATTGATACAGCCCCTCAGGCGTGATGAAGGCAGTTTTCTCTTTGGCAGCCTCCGTTAAGGGCACCTGCCAGTTCCCTATTTGTGAGGTCCAAAGCAGAAAAATACCGGGCTTGTCCTAACCTCTCGATGAGCTCATCCACCGGGGGCATGGGTGCCAGGACAGATCCGTTTGGCTCAGTTTCCTCAGACAGACACTGAAGTGGAATGGAGACTGATCGGAGGCAAACTGATTCATTCTGAGCGGATCCTTTTCCATTCAGAATGCATTAGGGCAAAACTGATCCATTTTGGAACTCTTCTGAGAGCCCTGAACGGATCTCACAAACGGAAAGCCAAAAACGCGAGTGTGAAAGTAGACTAATTAACCAAAGTCTCTTGCTACTTCGGGTGATACGAACTTTGCCTACAGAGCCAATACATTTTAATGCTATATGAAAACAGCAATAAAAACAAAGGTTTTGAATGAATCAACTTCAGATCCAAAGGTCGATTCGCTCAAGCCTACCTATAAGGTTTGGGTTTAGCTCTGCCTTGCTGTAAAACAGCTCCTGACACATATAGACCCATATATTAGACACCCAGGAAATGAAGCATTGCATCTTGACCAGTGACCTCAATGGGCCATCTGTGCAGCGTAAAGCAAATGCCCTAGTAAAGCCGGCCGAGAATTCAGGGAAAACAGCCAGCCCTCCCAAACCCTATATATATAATGCATATGTTGTTAAAGGGGTTATCCTGAAAAAGATAGTGATGACGTATCCTCAGGATAGGTCATCATTATCACATCAGCAGGGGTCCGAGTCCCGGCTGATCAGCTTTTACAGGGTACGACTGTGCTCACTGGAACTCTGGTGACTGATGCAGGCTGCCAGGAGATTTCCAAGGACAGCGCCGTACCTCGTATAGTGGCAGTGCTTGGTATTGCAGCTGAGCCCCATTGACTTGAATGGGTCTGAGCTGCAACTAGGCCATGTGACCGATGTACAGTGATGTCACTGGCCTAGGAAGAGGCTGCGGCGCTCAAAGCCTCTTCTCACAGCTGATCGGCGGGGGTCCCAGAGGATAAGTCATAAATATTGTTTCCTGGATAAAACCTTTAATGGCAGAGAGGAGGGGAAGGAGAAAGAAGGGGGTGTCTGGCAGCGGCTTGTCTCCCCAGAACAAAAAAAATCCAACATGTCCAACCCTTGGGGGCCTGAGGTGATAATACTGAAATCACATAAAGCTAACGTATATGGTCAACTCTAAGCGGTTGTCCAGTATCAGGAGGACAGCGGGCAACACAGGGGACCAGTCTGCAACAAAGAAGCAACCATTACTTACCTAGCAGACCCCGCGCCGCTGCCCCGGGCCAGGACCTGCAGCAGCAGTGCGGGATCTGGCTAGTGAGTAATGATCACTTCTTCATTGCAGGCAGATTCCCTGTGTTGTCCACTATCCTCCTGTAACTGGGCACCCCCTTTAAGGCATGTCCAATAAGATTAAAGGGGTTGTCTGTGCTATCCTCAGGACAGGTTATCAATATCAGATCGGCCGGGGTCCGACAATCAACTTGGCTGCAGTGCTCGTGTGAGTGATGTGCTCTTCAGCGCCTCTCTTGTAGTGGAGGTGTAGTGTAATTACGGCTTCCTCAGCCGCTCGAACGGGACAACCAGTCGTAATGACATTGCGCTACCACTTCAGGGTGGTCAGGTACCTACTGGGGAGGACACAGCGCCCCTTCAAACAGATGATCAACGGAGATGCTGAGAGTCAGACCCCTTGTCTGAGGAAAGGTCATCAAGTTGGCCCACCCCAGCAGGCCAATCGATGCCAATGGCATGTTTGGCTTTTGGCATGTGCCCATTGGTGCATTGTGGAATTTTTTATTATTTATATTTGGATGTCATCATTTTGTACTTCCCAATAATTGCATCACCGAAAAAAAAAAACTTCACGTATAAAAGCCTTCCGTTTATCAGACCTAATGAGGACAATGTAGTCTTGAAAGCTTGGACTCTGTGCCCATGGGTTCGCCAGTAAAAACTTTGGCAACCTTTTCCGTAGGTTATATAACGCCAGCCTATTCCGCAGCGCTGTTCCTTCTTACCTAGGCTTTACAATCGCTACGTAAAAAATACATATATAAGATCAAAGCCATCAATACAGAAGAACCTAAAGTACATACCTCCTTGGGTGTTGACAGGTGTCACAATGATCCCTTTCGCCTCCGTAACAGGGGAGTCCAGCCCATAGCGCCCAGTGTCAAGTACAGGTTTGCTGCCAGGCTCCTGCGCAGTCACATTCACAACGGCATTGTAATATTCCACATTGGTGGTCTCGGACGCACCGCGGACCACTGAACAGGGCAAGAGGACAAGTAAAGGCAAACAGTTCAGATACCGGATCGACCGCCTTGGTATCATTTTCTGGCTGGTTAGAGAGAAAAAAACAACAATCCTTTTTGGTAGAAACCAAGTAAAAGTGCAAATATGCAAAACTATGGTGTGTGACTGAAGACTTTGCGTAGTATCCAGGTCGGCGTGCGAGACCCTCACATTATTACAGCAAAAATCAAATCATACAATCAGCACGCTTAATCTTGGCACACCTCACATGAAGAAGGACCAGCTTGACAGAAAACGGAGGCTGATGGGATCTGAAGCACAGCATGCAGTCATAATCCAATTATTGGGCAAAGCACACACACAAAGAGATGCCCTCTGACATAGCCACCCTCCAAGGAGGTAGGTACATCCATAGAAGGGTGCTGGATCTCAGGGGCACATTCTGGGAGGGTAGAATGACAGGGTGTCACATGGGTCCCTGCAGCTGGCACAAGGTGGCAATCTCCCCCCCACCCCCCTCCCCAGGCAGCTGGATTGCAGCTGTTCAGAGAAAGCGGTGCAGGAACTTTTCCTCCTCTCTTAAAAGGCGCAGTCTGTGCTGGGATGACAGTAGGTTGTCCGCAGCGGTAAGTGAGCTCCGGAACCTGGCGGCTGGAGGTGACACGGCACACACAGCCCTCCCGAGCTGCCACTGCTGCCGCCGCCGGCGCAAGCAGTCTGAGGGCAGGAGGCGTGGCTAGACAGAGAGGAAGGGGATAGCCCCTCCCCCTCATGTGATCACCGTCTGTAATTCTTTGCTAGAGGCCGATGTTGTTGTTACTCAGCGCATGCGCAGTAGAACGAGAACTCTCTTTCTAGTACTGTTTTCTCCAACCAATGTTTGTAGTAATAACGTGGTCAAAGCTCTGATTTTATATACTAGATTACTAGACTGCTGGATATTATGTAGAGCGTTTGCCCTAAAATCGATACTTTCCTGGTAATTTTTTAGACAGGAAAAGCTGGGTGACCACCAAAATGGCTCCCGTCTGAATATTAGACTCTCCAAGTGCTCTATATTTGGCAGTATAGCAGACCTCCCTCTTTTGGAGGGACAGTCCCTCTCTGTTCATTAACTGTCCCTCTCTTTGATCTGAGGTATAGATATCTGTATATTAGAGCCCACCTTGTATATTATTTCATTATTTGATACCATTTTGATTTTAGAAATGTCTATATTCAGTTCATTTTTTGCGCTATTTGTGTAAAAGCAAACTACTGAAGCGTAAAAATATTCAGGAGAAAAATGGGTCTTTCACTCAATGAACCGCAAGTGTCCCTCTTTGACCGTCCAAAAAGTTGGGGGGTACTGTTAGGGGTGCACCATCAATGAGGCCAGGTGAGGCGATCGCCTCAGGCAGCCCCCTGGAAGGGGCAAGAGGGGGGCAGCAGAAGGGCAATGTGCGCTTTTATTGTGGCAAAAGGGGTTAGGTTAAGAGATTGGCATGGGGGGGGGGGCTGTTTCAGTTTTCGCCTCAGGCAGCAGAAAGGCTAGGTCCACCTCTGGGTACTGTAGTACTAAAGTATTATAGTATATAGCTATAGCTATTGTACTGTATTGTTTCCTCCGTCAATACCGCCAAACAATATGTCACTAGTGGGGTGGTTGCTTCCCTACCCAACCGTGGGGTGCACTGTGATGAAGACATCTTGGCATAGATGGGATTTCCTATCCTGATGCATATTTTTGTCACATTGAATATGCAGACACTGACAATCCTTCCAGTCTCTGTAGTTTAACCCATTTTGCCACATTCAAAGAAACAAACATATTTGGACCCTCATTTGATCGTATCACGGGGAATCCCTTTGATGCAATCTGTGCCCATGCAACAGAGATTATACTGTCTCTGTCGGGTATAAGGTGAGACATCATGGCAGGAGCTGGGGAAGCAACAACAAAGCTATGACTGCCGCAATGCAAAATCAACAATATTGTCTGGGTCCACCTTGCTGATGACATCAGAGAGCACAAATGCCCAAAACTGGTCACAAACACAGACTGGGGTCTGAGGGACATTAATGTCTCTAATGGATGTATTATGATTTGATTAAAATAGGGGCAACTAAGGCTATTTTCATACTGGCGGCAGCAGGGTCCGGCAGGCTGTTCCAGGGGTGGAACAGACTACCGGATCAATGCCGAGGTTAGCCCACCGTGTCACTGCATGCTGTAGTTTTTGTACGGCCGCCTCTCGGCATGTTTGCCGTGCTGCGGCCAGACCTCCGGCCCACCCCCATTATAGTGAATGGGGCCGGAGTGGACTTCCGGTGGCGCGGTGCACTAGCGTTAGCATGGATCCAGCAGGCTGTTCCCCTGCCGGAACAGCCTGCAGGACTCTGCTGCCACCAGTGTGAAAGTAGCCTAAGACTGGTATTCTGGGGCAACAATGTCAGGCATACGGGCATCGGTCATAGGGCATCTTTGGCCGGTGCTCTGGAAGACATTGTGACAAGCACTGTATGTAGACATCTGTGGCTCACACTCAGGATCATCTGTGGTTGACTGTCTGAGGGTCATATGTGGCTGGCACTCTGATAGTATCTCTGACAGGTACTGAGTGGGGGCATTTGTAGCATGCACCGTAGAGAGTCATCTGTGACAAGTACTTTATAGGACATCTCATGCAGCTACTGTGCGGGTGGGGAAAAAATGATCCCATAGAATTACATAGTGAATAATTCAAGTCATTCTGATCAAATGATAACTGCCACAGCCGCCAAATAATACTTGCTATAGAATAAAAGTAGTACCAGCTGTTATGTCTTCATCATACCACAGTGATGTCATCCATAGTGAAGTCATGTGGCTCCATTTCCAATTTCTGCTGTGGGACATTACCTCACTGCAGCCTGCAGAGTTTGGACGTTGCCACCACATAATGTAACAGTGTCCTTGTCCATCCAAAAGCTCAAAAGAGCCCACTAGCAAGCGGCACCTTGGGACAGATTGAACATTTTAATGGGGTGGCTGGTCTGATATTTTTTGCAGATGCTGTGTGGCAACCACCAACAGTTCCCATTACAGTACAAACTAGATCTCCACAGATCCTAAATGGCATATGGACCTGAAATGTTATATATTATAATTACATTCACCATTGCGGCAATGTTCCTGGCATTTTTGTAGGTCTTTCATTCTATTCATTAGGGTGCCTTCACGTGCGGCAGATTCTGTTGCAGTTTTTTGGTGGGAAGCACATGGATTTCTTCAAGCCCCATTCAGATGAATGGAACTGATTTTCAGTCGCAGGAAAGTTTCTGCAACAAAATCTGCCACGTGTGAGGCACCATAAAATAAGAAACCTGTGTCCAGAAGAAATTATTCTCAAGGACCAATTTCTATATCATCAGGTTTCCTTGGGCTCACCAGAGGAAATTATTCTTGAAGTCCAACCCCCATATCATCAATAAAGTCTAATAGGTTTTGATTCAAAGAAATATACCCTAGTTGATGTTAATAACTTCAAAGGCAGCTCCAAATAATTTTTTTTCTCTTTAAGGGTTTATTATGGTAACAGAGCCTGGGTCCACCAGAAGATACTCTGGTGGTCCAGTCCATTATTGAATAGGTTTTGAGTTGGACAAATAGACCCTAGTGGCAAGTGATTAGCTCCAAAAGCAATCAAAGTTTTTTTTTTCTCCTAGACCTTAGGGACCCACTATGATATTAGATCCTGGGCCCACAAGAGGATCCTCTGGTACTCTGGTGGGCCAGTCCAACCCTGCACAAAATAAGTGCCACCCAGATAGACAAGTTTTACTGGCCATCTATGATGTTATAGGCTGAATATAATGAAAATGCTTGAAAGTAGACAGCAGAATTCTTCATTCTACAAACCATAATGATTGTAAGAGGAAGAGTCTAACATGGCACTACTTAAAGGGCTTCTGTCACCCCACAAAAGTCCTTTTTTTTTTTTGGGATAGTTACATTCCTTATAGCGCGATATAGGAGAATATAATCTTGTCACTTACTTTCATGCGGCCGTTTCTTTAGAAAACGAAGTTTTATAATATGTAAATCCGGTCTCTACCAGCAAGTAGGGCGTCTACTTGCTGGTAGCCGCAGCAGAAAACCGCCCCCTCGCCGTGTTGATTGACAGGGCCAGCCGCGATCTCCTCCTCCGGCCGGCCCTGTCAGTATTTCAAAAATCGCGCGCCTCTGTTCATTCGGCGCAGGCGCTCTGAGATGAGGAGGCTCATCTCCTCAGAACTCCCTCAGTGCGCCTGCGCCGATGACGTCTTCTCTTTCGGTGATGTCATCGGTGTAGGCGCACTGAGGGAGTTCTGAGGAGACGAGCCTCCTCATCTCAGAGCGCCTGCGTCTGTTTTACTCCAGGAAGCCCTCAGGTGGCTGCCAGCCACTAGAGGCTGACTTATTGCTGGAACGTAAACAATGCAGTTTCTCTAGAACATTGCAGTTCGATTTGCAAAAGGGACACTGTACCCAGACCACTTCAATGAGCTGAAGGGGTCTGGGTGCCTTTTGTGTCACTTTAACTTTGAAATCTTATTAAAGGGTTTCTACCACCTCGTTTTGAGAAATTTAGCTGTCAGACACTAGCGATCCGCTAGTGTCTGCTCTACCAAACAATGCTATTATAATAGCTTTTTGTGCAGCCGTTTCCATAAAAAACTAACTTTTATCGATATGCTAATGAGCCTCTAGGTGCTATGCGGGCGTCTTTTCAGCACCTAGAGGCTCGGTCTACTCACACAAAATGCCGCCCAGCGCGTCCCTCCAGCCCGCCCATCTCCTCTGGAATGCGATCCTCCCTCTGAGTCAGCGGACGAATTCTCGCGCATGCACCGTGCGCATCTGTCTTCGGCGCAGTTAATGTCTGACCGCTTTCTGCACAGACATCTCCACTGCGCCTGCGCCGATTACATCATAGTTCTCCGAGGAACAGACGCAGTGGAGATGTCTGTGCAGGGAGCGGTCAGACATTAACTGCGCCGAAGACAGACGCGCACGGCGCATGCGCGAGAATTCGTCCGCTGACTCAGAGGGAGGATCGCATTCCAGAGGAGATGGGCGGGCTGGAGGGACGCACTGGGCGGCATTTTGTGAAGGTAGACCGAGCCTCTAGGTGCTGAAAAGACGCCCGCATAGCACTTAGAGGCTCATTAGCATATTGATAAAAGTTAGTTTTTTATGGAAACGGCTGCACAAAAAGCTATTATAATAGCGGTAGGTTGTGGTGGCTCACTAGCAAGTAGTTAAGGTATGGTGCTGCAAGCTCATATAGAGGGAATCACCCCACCCTCTCTTAAAGGCAAATGTAGTAATAGGAAAATGAGCGAGCACTCATACACTTGGCAACCAGATTGACATGTGCAGAAAATATTTATTAAATCCCCATAAATTACTTGTATTTTATGGGGATTTAATAAATATTTTCTGCACATATTATAATAGCATTGTTTGGTAGAGCAGACACTAGCGGATCGCTAGTGTCTGACAGCTAAATTTCTCAAAACGAGGTGGTAGAAACCCTTTAAAGATTGTGTAGGGTGTGGCTGGAGGCGGGGCATGGAGGCGGGACAAGGGTGGGGCTTGCAGCAGAACATGGGTGGGGCCTGTAAGGGGGCCCTTGATTTATTTTGCCCGGGGGCCCTGAGGGTTCTCAGTCCGCCCCTGGTCTGATCAAATACCAGCCTGCCGGATGTAACAAGCGCTAGTGTAAAATTACGGGGCTTGTTTTATGTGGGGTAAGTTGTACTTTTTAATGGCACTAGTCGTGTGAATTGTATAACTTTTGGTTGACATTGCAATTCCACTATTGTTTTTAGGGTTTCGTTTTTATTAAATTGACTATGTAGGCAACATCATCACACCTAGCCCTGTCAATTAAAGTGCAGAGGGCTTGGCAGTTGCAGAGAGAGCAGAGCCTCTAGATGTAATGGTAATGCCCCTTTTGCTCCTAGAGGCTCATTTGCATATATTAAAACATAATTTTTCTTGGCAGTTACATATGAACACGGGGCCAATACAGATGCCTTCAGCTGTCAAGCGCACACGCAACAGGTCAGCCAGCCTTACATAGGCCCCTTAACCTGCTGGATTGGAGTTATCTCTGATCCCAGCAGTGAAGCCAGGTGCCTGCTGTATTATACAGTTGCCACTTGCAAGCGATGGCACTGGCACAGCTCCTGAGCCAATGCCATGATGTACACTGCTCAAAAAAATAAAGGGAACACTTAAACAACACAATGTAACTCCAAGCCAATCACACTTCTGTGAAATCAAACTGTCCACTTAGGAAGCAACACTGAGTGACAATCAATTTCACATGCTGTTGTGCAAATGGGATAGACAACAGGTGGAAATTATAGGCAATTAGCAGGACACCCCCAATAAAGGAGTGGTTCTGCAGGTGGTGACCACAGACCATTTCTCAGTTCCTATGCTTCCTGGCTGATGTTTTGGTCACTTTTGAATGCTGGCGGTGCTTTCACTCTAGTGGTAGCATGAGACGGAGTCTACAACCCACACAAGTGGCTCAGGTAGTGCAGCTTATCCAGGATGGCACATCAATGCGAGCTGTGGCAAGAAGGTTTGCTGTGTCTGTCAGTGTAGTGTCCAGAGCAAGGAGGCGCTACCAGGAGACAGGCCAGTATATCAGGAGATGTGGAGGAGGCCGTAGGAGGGCAACAACCCAGCAGCAGGACCGCTACCTCCGCCTTTGTGCAAGGAGGAACAGGAGGAGCACTGCTAGAGCCCTGCAAAATGACCTCCAGCAGGCCACAAATGTGCATGTGTCTGCTCAAACAGGCAAATTCGCCACTGGTGCCCTGTGCTCTTCACAGATGAAAGCAGGTTCACACTGAGCACATGTGACAGACGTGACAGAGTCTTGAGACGCCGTGGAGAATGTTCTGCTGCCTGCAACATCCTTCAGCATGACCGGTTTGGCATTGGGTCAGTAATGGTGTAGGGTGGCATTTCTTTGGAGGGCCGCACAGCCCTCCATGTGCTCGCCAGAGGTAGCCTGACTGCCATTAGGTACCGAGATGAGATCCTCAGACCCCTTGTGAGACCATATGCTGGTGCGGTTGGCCCTGGGTTCCTCCTAATGCAAGACGATGCTAGACCTTATGTGGCTGGAGTGTGTCAGCAGTTCCTGCAAGACGAAGGCATTGATGCTATGGACTGGCCTGCCCGTTCCCCAGACCTGAATCCAATTGAGCACATCTGGGACATCATGTCTCGCTCTATCCACCAACGTCACGTTGCACCACAGACTGTCCAGGAATTGGCAGATGCTTTAGTCCAGGTCTGGGAGGAGATCCCTCAGGAGACCGTCTGCCACCTCATCAAGAGCATGCACAGGCGTTGTAGGGAGGTCATACAGGCACGTGGAGGCCACACACACTACTGAGCCTCATTTTGACTTGTTTTAAGGACATTACATCAAAGTTGGATCAGCCTGTAGTGTGTTTTTCCACTATAATTTTGAGTGTGACTCCAAATCCAGACCTCCATGGGTTGAAAAATTTGATTTCCATTTTTTTATTTTTGTGTGATTTTGTTGTCAGCACATTCAACTATGTAAAGAACAAAGTATTTCAGAAGAATATTTAATTAATTCAGATCTAGGATGTGTTATTTTTGTGTTCCCTTTATTTTTTTGAGCAGTGTACTATTACAATATAGAGCGTTAACTACCAGCGCTCACAAAGCGAGAAGGAGTTAATATAAATGGAATGCTAATTTATGTGTATTTCAACATTCCACCTAAAAAAGTGCCGCTGCTGTGACAGAAAAACAAGATCTCATACACTACATAAACATAAAAACGTTACAGCTGTTTAGAACGCAGAAACAAAAAAATTCTACCGGCTGCCTGAATATACAGTTGCAAGAAAAAGTATGTGAACCCTTTGGAATGATCTGGATTTCTGCACAAATTGGTCATAAAATGTGATCTGATCTTCATCTAAGTAACAACAATAGACAATCACAGTCTGCTTAAACTAATAACACACAAAGAATTAAATGTTACCATGTTTTTATTGAACACACCATATAAACATTCACAGTGCAGGTGGAAAAAGTATGTGAACCCTTGGATTTAATAACTGGTTGAACCTCCTTTGGCAGCAATAACTTCAACCAAACGTTTCTTGTCATTGCAGATCAGACATGTACAACGGTCAGGAGTAATTCTTGACCATTCCTCTTTACAGTTCAGCAATATTCTTGGGATGTCTGGTGTGAATCGCTTTCTTGAGGTCATGCCACAGCATCTTAATCGGGTTGAGGTCAGGACTCTGACTGGGCCACTCCAGAAGGCGTATTTTCTTCTGTTTAAGCCATTCTTTTGTTGATTTACTTCTATGCTTTGGGTCGTTGTCCTGTTGCAACACCCATCTTCTGTTGAGCTTCAGCTGGTGGACAGATGGCCTTAAGTTCTCCTGCAAAATGTCTTGATAAACTTGGGAATTCATTTTTCCTTCGATGATAGAAATCCGTCCAGGCCCTGACGCAGCAAAGCAGCCCCAAACCATGATGCCCCCACCACCATACTTCACAGTTGGGATGAGGTTTTGATGTTGGTGGGCTGTGCCTCTTTTTCTCCACACATAGTGCTGTGTGTTTCTTCCAAACTCAACTTTGGTTTCATCTGTCCACAGAATATTTTGCCAGTACTGCTGTGGAACATCCAGGTGCTCTTGTGCAAACTGTAAACGTGCAGCAATGTGTTTTTTGGACAGCAGTTGCTTCCTCTGTGGTATCCTCCTATAAAATCCATTCTTGTTTAGTGTTTTACGTATCGTAGATTCGCTAACAGGGATGTTAGCATATGCCAGAGACTTTTGTAAGTCTTTAGCTGACACTCTATGATTCTTCTTCACCTCATTGAGCAGTCTGCTCTGTGCTCTTACAGTCATCTTTACAGGACGGCCACTCCTAGGGAGAGTAGCAGCAGTGCTGAACTTTCTCCATTTATAGACAATTTGTCTTACCGTGGACTGATGAACAGCAATGCTTCTTGTGAAAAGCAAACCCAGAACTGGTGTGTGTTTTTTATAGGGCAGGGCAGCTGTAACCAACACCTCCAATCTCATCTCATTGATTGGACTCCAGTTGGCTGACACCTCACTCCAATTAGCTCTTGGAGATGTCATTAGTCTAGGGGTTCACATACTTTTTCCACCTGCACTGTGAATGTTTACATGGTGTGTTCAATAACAACATGGTAACATTTAATTCTTTGTGTGTTATTAGTTTAAGCAGACTGTGATTGTCTATTGTTGTGACTTAGATGAAGATCAGATCACATTTTATGACCAATTTGTGCAGAAATCCATATCATTCCAAAAGGTTCACATACTTTTTCTTGCAACTGTATATATAGCAAGCAAATATCCAGCAATGATCAAGGCGTAGCACCAAGATCCTCAAGAGTCAGATCATGGGGGTCCCACCACTGGGACCCCCACCAATCACAAAAATTATGGGGGTCATCATGCGTCTCTGTGTATGAATGAAAAAGAAGTTGAGCATGTGGCGCTCCCAACTGACTGTCTGTTGGACTGTCAAAGAGAAGTCAACTACAGTGCTCGACAGTCAACGACAGTCCCATAGAGATGAATGTATGCCAATTCCCGCTCCATTCACACAGGCAGAAATTGTTTAGGAGTTAAGTTTAAAGCTTGGCACAACCTTTTGGTATAAAAATGTTGTGACATCTAGTCGTCTCGCTCCATTTTAAAGTATGTTCATGTGGCATTTTTTAACGTATTTTGTGCCATTCTTTAGTAAGAATGACAGGAAGATATATTTGTCATCCATCAAAAAAGCTGCGGGGAAGACACCATGTATGAACATATCCTTAGTGCCACAGATGATTTTATTGGTGTAGCATAGTGGATGTAGAAAAGAGGTTGGGGTATAACAGAGCCCACTGTGAGTATCACCCAGGGGCTTGCATAAATTTGGAGCAGAGCTTGAGAATACACACTTTTCTCTCTATTCTGTATACTGCCATCTGTTTGACCAAAGGCGTGTGAATGGAGCCTAATCGATGTGTGTCCCACACTTTTATTGTGCCCACACACTACCATATAGAGCATCTGTACTGTGACCACATTGGGTCATTAGAAAACACAGACCCCCTTACTAGTATTGACAGACACCGCCTTCTGTTCACTGCCTTTTAGCCTTTGTGACTTTCTTTTAATTGGTTTTATTGCATTCTCTACAAGCATGGTGAATCATTTGTACATCTGCTTCTGAAGTCGTAGAGATGCATTGCTTCATGCTGGGGAATTGATTCTTTGTAGAAGATTAACTGGCTAATGCAAAAGGGACCTGATGGTAAAAGCGGCCATAAATTGTTTCATTTTTATTATTTTTCTTAAAGGGAATCTGTCATAATGACAATTCTACAAGATACCCTAATGCATTTGTGGGTCAAGCTATACCCACTACAGAGCCCCCTGATGTTCATGGTGAATCCTGCCAGATTATCCTTTATAGCTTATCAGAAGCAACCGTAGTCTTGATTTTAAAATAACACTGGCTTGCCTTTAACCCCCTGTCAGGTTTTGGGGACATATGTAAAAGTCGGTGCAAATACAATAGTTAATCTTACTGCCCTTGTGTAATGGGTTTCTGATGTTAAAAAGCAAAAATCTGGCAGCAGCATATATGTCAAAAAGACAATACTCACTCTTTAAACCCATCATGTTTCTATGGTCTTCCAGTAGTCTCTGTTTGCATGTATGATACTGCTACAGTCATCCAGTGGATGTCTCAGATTTGATCATTAAAGGGAGGGCTTAGTCCATATTTTATGTTTGCATCTATTGTTTTAGTGCATTATTCTCCATGACTTTATGCCTATTAGGCCTCTTGCACACGACCATATGGCTTTTTCAGTAGTTTACGGTCCGCAAAAAATGGATCAGCAAAAAAATACGGATGACATCCGTGTGCATTCCATCAGGGGAACAGCTGGCCCCTGATAGAATAGTACTATCCTTGTCTGTTATGCGGACAATAATAGGACATGTTCTACCTTTGAACGGAACGTAAAAACGGAAACACGGAAATGGAAGGCATACGGAGTACCTTAGTTTTTTTTTGCAGATCTATTGAAATGAATGGTGCCGTATACGGTCCGTATACGGTCCGTATACGGAACGCAAAAAACGGAACAGAAACGGGGAAAAAAACGTTTGTGTGCAAGAGGCCTTAGGCCACTGATGGCTAACCTTGGCACTCCAGCTGTGGTGAAACTACGACTCCCAGCATGCTCCATTTATTTCTATAGAGTTCTGAGAGCAGCCAAGCAAGGGGGGCATCTTGGGAGTTGTAGTTTTACCACAGCTGGAGTGCCAAGGTTAGCCATCACTGCCTTAGGCTATGCCAAAGGCACAACCTAATGCCTCTTGCACACGACCGTATGTCTTTTTCAGTATTTTGCGGTCCGATGAGAACATCTGGCCCCTAATAGAACAGTACTATCCTTGTCCGTTATGCGGACAATAATAGGACATGTTCTATCCTTGAAAGAATGGACATACGGAAACAGAAGGCATACGGAGTACCTTCAGTTTTTTTGGCGGATCCATTGAAATGAATGGTTCCGTATACGGAATGCAAAAAACGGAATGGAAAAAAAAAACATTTGTGTGAAAGAGGCCTAATAGATTGCCTGTCAGTTTCACACTGACAACCCATACTCAACGAGACAATACCAAGAAAACATATCAAAATGTATTGAGACAGAATTTTTTTTGGGTCAAACTTATACATACAATAAATAAAGAAGGCGAAAAAAGAGAGCAAGATGTCACTGTCCCTCTATACCACTGCAGTTTAGAACCCAAGGCCCCTTTCACACGGGCGTTGCGGATTGGGGCCGGATGCGTTCAGGGAAAATGGTGCGATTTGGACACTAAAACAAGGCAGTTTTCACTGCGATTGCGTTCCATGTTTGCGTTTTTTCCGCGCGGGTGCAAAACATTGTAATGCGTTTTGCACGTGTGTGAGAAAAATCGGCATGTTTGGTACCCAGACCCGAACCCGGACATCTTCACAGAAGTTCAGGTTTGGGTTAGGTGTTGAGGAGATTTTATTATTTTCCCTCATAACATGGTTATAAGGGAAAATAATAGCATTCTTAATACAGAATGCATAGTACAATAGGGCTGGAGGGGTTAAAAAATCTAAAAAATAATTTAACTCACCTTATGTCACGGATGTAGTAGGGGAGAACACCAAAAGACCACAAGAAGGAAGGGGAAAGACACTAGGCCTCACCACTAAGGAAGAGAAAGGGTCACCACCTATAAAACCCTGCTCCTGGCCCTAACTCCTATCCGTATGGGCACCTCTCGATGGTAGAGATACCCATACACAGGAGCCTAGAAAACCCTGGTGACCCTCAGATGCCCTAAAGATAATGACAGGGCAGAGACCACCTGTTTCTTCCCTGGTGAAGGAATTAGCGTCTCACTGAGGCCTAGTAAACAACCGGGTGGGGGGGGGGGGAGAGAAATACAAAACACAACAAGCGGAACACTTAACTTCTGAGGATAATGGATGAACAGGACTCCAACACGAACCACACTCCAGCTCTTCCAAAACTAAATGAAGCTATCCCAAGCAAGGAGTGATGGGTAAAGTCAGACTAAATAGGGCGGGGTAAAGGTCACATGATCCACACCTGAACAGGAGGTGTGGACATACCAGCAACACACAGACAAAGTGAAACCAAAAGAGGCTGTTAGATCACTAATGCGTAGATAATCTTTCAGACCTTCTGAGACCTGTCACAGATGTGACACCTTAATCCACTTGATCGCGCAGCCCGGCTTCTCTTCTGTCTTCTTCTTTGAGGAATAGGACCTTTGATGATGGCACTGCGCTCATCACATGGTCCATCACATGATCTTTTACCATGGTGATGGATCATGTGACAAACCATGTGATGAGCGCAGTGACTTCATCAAAGGTCCTTTTCCTGTGCACAGCAAAGAAGAAGACAGAAGAGAAGCCGGGCTGCGCGATCAAGTGGATTAAGGTGAGTTATATTATTTATTTATTTATTTTAAACCCTTCCAGCGCTATTGTACTATGCATTCTGTATTAAGAAAGCTATTATTTTCCCTTATAACCATGTTATAAGGGAAAATAATAATGATCGGGTCCCCATCCCGATCGTCTCCTAGCAACCGTGCGTGAAAATCGCACCGCATCCGCACTTGCTTGCGGATGCTTGCGATTTTCACGCAGCCCCATTCACTTCTATGGGGCCTGCGTTGCGTGAAAAACGCAGAATATAGAAAATGCTGTGATTTTCACGCAACGCACAAGTGATGCGTGAAAATCACCGCTCGTGTGCACAGCCCCATAGAAATGAATGGGTCCGGATTCAGTGGGGGTGCAATGCGTTCACGTCACTCATTGCACCCGCGCGGAAAACTCGCTGGTGTGAAAGGGGCCTAAGACAGGTGGAAATACCAGACTCCACTATGACAAAATATAAATACTAACTATTGACAATGACCAACCCCCCTATAGCAAATGCATATAGCCTAGTACCAACTAAAGTTAATATTTATATACAATAGCAGTCTGAGCAACAGGGCTAGATATATCTAGCAGGGGCATAGCTATAGGGGAGGCAGGGAAAGCTGCAGCTTTGGGGTCCTGAACAGGAAGGGGCCCATCCAGTAGGAGGAGGACTAAAGGATTTGGTCAGGGCCCCCTCAACAGTTTTACACAATGAAATTATATACAGTGGCAGTATAGACGGATGGAACAGCTGCCGGCCTGGTCTAAGAGAGTGATCTTTACTAGCCACAGGAATGGGGGCGGCATGAAAAGAAGGGGTTGCGAAAAAATTACTGGGGGAGGGGAGCCCCATTCAAAAATTTGCTGTGGGGCCCAGTCATTTCTAGCTACGTCACTGATATCTACATATGTAAATAATTTATGACACACAATGTGCACATGATATATAAAAATATACAGATGAAAGGGTAATTTGAACATATCTATATGATATCACTACCATATACATAAGCCAATAACAATTAGGAATGAAGGTCAAGACCATGTGCACATAAAAAGACTAGATCCAAGACAGACCCCCCAGGAAATATCAACAAATATATCTATTACCCATCCACATAGAATATACAATGTGGGTACTCATAATTAAACCAAATGTCAAAAGCCTAGAGGGACTGTCACCAGATATTATCTCTACATATACTATTAGAAACAAACAGTACTAAACATATAGGCAGGGTGTCACTGAATGCAAAAAAAGGCCCATATCCAGAAGCGGTCCACCTGACTGAGACATAAAACCTTGACGCGCGTTTCTCCAACCCAATGGCTTTATAAAATGAAAAACAAGAAAAAACACCATAAAAGCAAAAGTAGTTGAACTAAAAAAAACTATATAAAATATATATATTTGGTATAGCTATAATCGTGCTGACCCAGAGAACACAGTTATCATGTTATTCATGCCACATGTATGCCCCAGAAAGAGTTCATAAAAGCTAATCAGTGAGTTATGTGAACCCCAAAATGGTGCATTAAAGACTACATCTTGTCCCACAGAAAAACCTCCATAGATGGAAGTTATAGCAAGTGGAAAACGACGATGAAAAAAAAAAAAGCTTGGTCACTAAGGCCCTAAACAGGCCGGTCAGTGAGGTGTCATAGTAGCCTATTATGCTGTGCGCTCCTGTTCGCACGATGTACGCCGCTCCGGGACATATGGCCCGCTCACAGACGAGGGCATACGGTCATGTGCATTAGCCCTTACACAGTGCAAACATCTTGTTTCTCTGGCTTTGGAAATGAAAGAAGTACATACGCAGAGCTGGAGCTTCTGCTTCACCTCTGTAGCATCCAGATCTCATCTACTTCCTCTGCTGGAGGCTGCATGCCTGTTGCTCAGATTCCGGATCCCCTCTGTGCAAGTTGGCATTCATTTGCAGCCTGCACACCAGAGCAAACAAGGGAATAATGGTGAAAGGACATGCTTTAACAGAAAAGATGAAATGGTGTACGCTGCAGCAAGCAGTCCAGCAGTAATCAGCAGCAATATACTCATAGCCATATCAGGCATTCAAACGATAGGCACCAACTGCGAATAAAGGTATGGTATCAGGTTTACTTTTTTGGTGACATGACAGGTCCTATTAAATATTTAAAGGGAATTTATCACCTAGATAATATTAAACCAAAAGTATGGCCTTAAAGCACTTTATGCTTTCTTTCCTTATGTTTTTCTTTTTCCTTGCAGCTTGCTTTATCTAATATACACTGCTCAAAAAAATAAAGGGAACACAAAAATAACACATCCTAGATCTGAATTAATTAAATATTCTTCTGAAATACTTTGTTCTTTACATAGTTTAATGTGCTGACAACAAAATCACACAAAAATAAAAAAATGGAAATCAAATTTTTTAACCCTTGGAGGTCTGGATTTGGAGTCACACTCAAAATTAAAGTGAAAAAACACACTACAGGCTGATCCAACTTTGATGTAATGTCCTTAAAACAAGTCAAAATCAGGCTCAGTAGTGTGAGTGGCCCCCACGTGCCTGTATGACCTCCCTATAACGCCTGTGCATGCTCCTGAGGGATCTCCTCCTAGACCTGGACTAAAGCATCTGCCAACTCCTGGACAGTCTGTGGTGCAACGTGACGTTGGTGGATAGAGCGAGATATGATGTCCCAGATGTGCTTAATTGGATTCAGGTCTGGGGAACGGGCGGGCCAGTCCATAGCATCAATGCCTTCGTCTTGCAGGAACTGCTGACACACTCCAGCCACATGAGGTCTAGCATTGTCTTGCATTAGGAGGAACCCAGGGCCAACCGCACCAGCACATGGTCTCACAAGGGGTCTGAGGATCTCATCTCGGTACCTAATGGCAGTCAGGCTACCTCTGGCGAGCACATGGAGGGCTGTGCGGCCCTCCAAAGAAATGCCACCCCACACCATTACTGACCCAATGGCAAACCGGTCATGCTAGAGGATGTTGCAGGCAGCAGAACGTTCTCCATGGCGTCTCCAGACTCTGTCACGTCTGTCACATGTGCTCAGTGTGAACCTGCTTTCATCTGTGAAGAGCACAGGGCGCAGTGGCAAATTTGCCAATCTTGGTGTTTTCTGGCAAATGCCAAACGTCCTGCACGGTGTTGGGCTGTAAGCACAACCCCCACCTGTGGACGTCGGGCCCTCATATCACCCTCATGGAGTCTGTTTCTGACTGTTTGAGCAGACACATGCACATTTGTGGCCTGCTGGAGGTCATTTTGCAGGGCTCTGGCAGTGCTCCTCCTGTTCCTCCTTGCACAAAGGCGGAGGTAGCGGTCCTGCTGCTGGGTTGTTGCCCTCCTACGGCCTCCTCCACGTCTCCTGATGTACTGGCCTGTCTCCTGGTAGCGCCTCCATGCTCTGGACACTACGTTGACAGACACAGCAAACCTTCTTGCCACAGCTCGCATTGATGTGCCATCCTGGATAAGCTGCACTACCTGAGCCACTTGTGTGACTTGTAGACTCTGTCTCATGCTACCACTAGAGTGAAAGCACCGGCAGCATTCAAAAGTGACCAAAACATCAGCCAGGAAGCATAGGAACTGAGAAGTGGTCTGTAGTCACCACCTGCAGAACCACTCCTTTATTGGGGGTGTCTTGCTAATTGCCTATAATTTCCATTTGCACAACAGCATGTGAAATTGATTGTCACTCAGTGTTGCTTCCTAAGTGGACAGTTTGATTTCACAGAAGTGTGATTGACTTGGAGTTACATTGTGTTCTTTAAGTGTTCCCTTTATTTTTTTGAGCAGTATATAAAGCTGAGTGTATGTGTATGTATGTCCGCTAAAGGAATCCGCACCGTCGCATTTACAATCCCGAAATTTGGCACACAGGTACATCAGGTGTCCGGGAAGGTTTTAGACCAGGTCTCCACTTTCTAGGACGTACTGTTTCGGAGATATTCCCAAAAAAATGCATTAGCCAATAGAAGCTTGGTCACATGACCCTTATCAGCCAATAGAAGCTCGCAGTTCCTCCAGACTCCACATACACAGTTTTACTCCAGGTTTCCATTTTTATTCACTGTTATAGGAGAGCTTTAAAGGAAATCTGTCACCAGTATAATGGCTATTGAAGTAAAGCCATGGCCTAATAGCACTTAGTACCTTATTTCAAGATGTGCCTTTGTTCTAGAAATATTTTTATCCTCTGAAAATCCAGTTTATTTGGTATGCAAATGAGCCAGTAAGGTGCCCAGAGGGGCGTCACTCTTGCAGGAAGGAGCCCAGACACGCCCCCCTGCCACAATGTGTCCACCCTCAAAAGACGTAAAACCCCAGCTCCCACTAAGCCACGCCCCTGATCTGGTTAGGCCTGGCCCCCACCCACTCCTGCGCCGACGGGGATTGAAAAAATGAAGTTAAAAATCAACTTCTAGGTTCCGCTAAGCCACGCCCCAACCTGGTTAGGCCACGTCCCCTCCACTCCTCAGTCGACAGGTAAAAATCAACTTCTGTCAGCTGCAGAGGTGGGAGGGAGGGTGACTTTCTCCCTGCAGATCACACTCAGACAGCACAGTGCTGCTGTCTTAGAGTGAGCTGTTCAAAAGAACACGCCCCCGATCCAGTAAAGGCCAGTGTTAGGCTTGCAGACGAGCGTGTCCGGATTTTGACTGTGATTGCGTTCCAATGTTCAGTCTTTATCGCGTGGATGCAATGCGTTTTGCATGCTCGTGATAAAAAACTAACTGTGGTACCCAGGCCCGAACCCGGACTTCTTCACTTAAGTTCAGGTTTGGGATCGGTGTTATGTATATTTTATTATTTTCCATTATAACATGGTTATAATGGAAAATAATAGCATTCTTTAATTCAGAATGCTTAGTAAAAGGTCCATTGTGGGGTTAAAAATATAAAAAAATTTAACTCACCTCCTCCACTTGATCACGCAGCCGGGCTCATCTTCTTTCTTCTTCTTCTTGCAGGACCTGGCTGGAAAAGGACCTTCGGTGGTGAGCACGGTGACGTCAGCGCAGGTCCTGCTGAATGAAGATAGAAGGTTCTTTTTTATTTTTACCCTACAATGGACCTTTTACCTAGCATTCTGAATTAAAGAATGCTATTATTTAAAATAATAAAGTAAATGGGGTCCCGGGTAACTCATCCCTCATCTCCTTAGCAACCATGCGTGAAAATTGCATTGCATCCGCACTTGCTTGCGGATGCTTGCGATTTTCACGCATCCCCATTCATTTCTATGGGGCCTGCGTTGCGTGAATAACACAGAATATACAACATGCTGCGATTTTCACGCAACGCACAAGTGATGCGTGAAAATCACCGCTCATCTGAACAGCCCTGTTGAATTGAATGGGTCCGGATTCAGTGTGGGTGCAATGCGTTCATCTCACGCATTGCACCCGCGCGGAATTCTCGCCCGTGTGAAAGAGGCCTTAAGGGGGCGGGCCCCTGTGAAGGTCACTGTCAAGGGGATGGTATGCTGTGAAAGTCATCGTTAAAGGGGGAGGCTTCTGTAAAGGTCAAAGTTAAGGGGGTGGGCTGCTGTGGAGGTCTAATTTTAAGGGACGGGGCACTGTGTGTGTGTGGGGGGATCAATGTTAAGGGGTAGGGGGCTGTAGATGTCACTCTTATAGTGGATAGTGTTGATATCTTTTAACGACACACACAAACATTAAATAAAATAGATTAAATATACCCAAGCGAAGCCGGGTCCTTCAGCTAGTATCTTCATAAAATCCACTTTTATCCATATGACATTGAGTCATTAAGGTGTCCACAGGGGCGTTATTTTAATTCAAAGGTGCCCAGGAACTGAGTGCCCAGGCCTGCCCCCCTACAGAGCCCAAGCACACCTCTCCTCCGCTCATACACTACACCCCCAGCAGTGCCGTTACCGCCCCCTGCTACATCACTAGCAGCAGATAACCCTGCCTTCCCTTTCCCTTCAGCATAGCCAACAGGTGCATTGCCGAACACTGCCTGCACCTGTGCTCTTCCAGTTCAGCTGAGGGCATCTGCCTCGACTGTTTCACTGGGCATGCTCCGAAAACGTCACTGGGCAGGGTGAATGCCCAGTGAAACTGTAGAGGCTGATGCCCTCAGTTTAACTGGGAGAGCGCAGGCGCAGGCAGTGTTTGGAACTAAGTCTATTGGCTATGCTGAAGGCATACTAGTGACGTATCGGAGGTGTAGTGTATGAGCGGAGGAGAGGCATGCTTGGGCTCTGTAGGGGGTGAGCCTGGGCACTCGAGGGGGCACCTGTCAATGAAAATAACACCCCTCTGGGCACCTTAATGCCTCATTAGCATATGGATAAAAGGATTTTTTGAAGATATAAAGCAGGCGCTAAGGAAAAACATATGGAAAGAAGGTATGAAGTGCTGTAAGGACATACTTTTAGTTTTATATCGATTTTCTAGTTCTTCCTTTAAGAGAACTGACAAAATGGTTAATATATCTATCGCTATATATATATACTCACAGTTGAGTCTCATTATTATGACCACTTCCTGCTGTGGACAGTGGCAGCACACAGCTCATGAACGAAGTCACATGTCATGAGCGGGCTTGTTGGGTATGTAAGGTATGCGATAGGCTGTCTGCACACATAGGCCCCCTTCACACGGGCGAGTATTCCGCGCGGATGCGATGCGTGAGTTGAACGCATTGCACCCGCACTGAATCCCGATCCATTCATTTCTATGGGGCTGTTCACATGAGCGGTGATTTTCACGCATCACTTGTGCGTTGCGTGAAAATCGCAGCATGCTCTATTTTGTGCGTTGTCTTCATCTTAGCTGTGTGCAGTAACAGGACCTGTGGTGACTTCACTCCGGTCATCACATGATCCATCACATGATCTTTTACCATGGTGATGGACCATGTGATGACCGGAGTGACGTCACCACAGGTCCTGTTACTGCACACAGCAAAGAAAGAAGACAGAAGCGAAGCCGGCTGCGCGATCATGTGGATTAAGGTGAGTTAAATTATTATTTTTTTAACCCCTCCAGCGCTTTTTTACTATGCATTCTGTATTCAGAATGCTATTATTTTCCCTTATAACCATGTTATAAGGGAAAATAATACAATCTACAGAACACCGATCCCAAGCCCGAACTTCTGTGAAGAAGTTCGGGTTTGGGTACCAAACATGCGCGATTTTTCTCACACGCGTGCAAAACGCATTACAATGTTTTGCACTCACGTGGAAAAATCACGCATGTTCCCGCAACGTACCAGCACCTTTTCCCGCAACGCCCGTCTGAAAGAGGCCATACAGTGGCATGCTAAGGTTTGGCACCCCTGGTCAAAATTACTGTTACTGTGAGCAGTTAACCAAGTTGAAGATAAAATGTTTTCCAAAAGGCATAAAGTTAAAGATGAAACACACTTTTCAAAATTTTAAGCAATGTCAATGTATTATTTTGTTTTTGTACGATTTTAGTGTGAAAAAAGGAAAGGAATACATTGCAAAAGTATGAGAACCTAAGTACCGTATATTTAAAGAGGACCTTTCACCAGTTTTTATTAATTGAGATAAGTACCTGTACTTGCGGGATACCCCCGCTGATGCTGCCACCTTGCCTGTTTTGTTAAAATAGCGCTCCTAAGCCGGGCTGGCCCCACCGGTATTTTCCCCATTCAGTATGCTAATACTGAGCATTGGAGCAATGGGGAGGAGACGCAGTCTTTCTCTGTGGGCGTCTCCTTCTCCCCTGCTCTAGCGCTGTCTAATCGCATCGGAGAGCATCACAGCCAAGGAGGTTTTTTCTCCCTGGCTGTGACGCTCTGCGGTGCGATTGGACAGCGATACAGCCAGGGGAGAAGGAGACTCGTCTCCTCCCCATTGCTCCGATGCTCAGTATTAGCATAATGAAAATGTGAATGGTTTCTTATTGCAGGCATTCTACCATCCAGAACTTTACTGATATATTGCACAAAGAGAGGTATAATAAAAGGATGTATATCACAGTAACCAATTAATTAGGTGTATTAACCACTTAAGTATATAAAACAATGTATAAAATCATCGAAAATTTCTAAAAATATATAATTTATTACAGTAATTTGAGAAAAATTAAAATGAAATAAAATATCAAAAGTATAAAATAATCCTGATCAGTCAATCAATAGTTATGATTCGATATGCCCGTGTACAGAAATAATAGTTCAGTGATTGTGAAAAAGTAAAAAAATAAAAAATAAATAAATGAACTAGGTCCAGTGTTTAAGAAAAATGAGTGAATAACTAAAGTCCAGTGATTGTGAAAAATTAAGATAACTCAAAAATGGTAGGAAGAATTATAGAAACATGATTTGAGTATATAAGTGTAATTAGTGGGTATTGTAGAGAAGTTGATACAAACACTATAAGGGCTCGTTCACACGACCGTTGGTATCCCGTGCCCGTGCTGTGAACCGCAAATTGCGTTCCGTGGGGCAGGCGCATAGGGATCGCAGACCCATTCACTTGAATGGGTCCGCTATCCCTCCGTTCCGCAAAAGATAGGGCATGTTCTATCTTTTTGCAGTGCAGAGGCACGGAATGGAAACCCAGAAAGTACTCCGTAGTGCTTCCGTAGTGTTCCGTTCCGTGTTTCCGTTCCGCATCTCCAGATTTGCAGACCCATTGAAATGTATGGGTCCGCATCCATGATGCGGAATGACAACGGATCGGTACCCGTGTATTGCGGTCCGCAATATGGGAACGGGACACCAACGGTCGTGTGAACGAGCCCTAATAGTGATGATTGGTATCACAATAGTGATATAAAAGTGGTGATTAAATTGTTCCTCTATGCCTCTAGGTATTTATTGTATCAAATGATAATACTTTGTATCATACGGAATATTTGGTTTTGGCTACTATGTAGCTGAATTACCATACTGTTGTTTTGATGCGATCTCCTCCCGGCTGTATTCTTTCAGTGCCGAGTCGGGGTTGGCGTCCCACGTGTTGGTGCACTTTTGCTCCCGAATTATAACTATGGGCTGTATGGATTGCCCGGGTAATTAAGTTGCTGCAGGTTGCGGCTGTGTGTGAGGGTTGTAGGAATCTCACCCCTTCGGGTAATGTAGGAAGCTCACCCCAATTACTAGCCAGGCTGTATTCTGCAGCCGGCGATTAATATTCCTTTTTAAAAAGGGTGGCCTTTTTGCAGTATAAGAAGCTTCTTTTAAAAAATTGTGTTCACGTATTCCCATAAGCGGGGAAACTACCGGGGGCACAGTGCGGCTTAGGAGCTCTATTTTAACAAAATGGGCAAGGTGGCAGTCTCAGCGGGGGTACCCCGCAAGTACAGGTACTTATCTCAATTAATAAAATCTGGTGAAATGTCCTCTTTAAGCGCTCAGATAACTTTGACCGATGTCTCAGACCTTAAATAGCTGTTAGGGTTAAGGCTTGTTCACAATCATTGTTAGGAAAGCAGGTGATGCATAAATACTCAGACTCCTCTAACCTTGTCCCACAAAACAGCAACCATGGGTTCTTCTAAGCAGCTGCCTAACACTCTGAAAATTAAATGGTTGAGGCCCACAAACCTAAAAGAAGATAGCAAAGCGTTTTCAGGTTGCCATTTTCTCAGTTTGTATTGGGCAGTTATCAGGAACAGTGGAGGTTAAAGGGAACCTGTCAACTCCCAAAACACTCCAAGCCGCCAGCAGCGAAGGGGCAAGGGAAGGGGACGTGGTTACGTGACTTGAAGCAAGGAGGCCGCTGCTCCTTGACCTTCAAGCATGTGTGGAGAAGCGGCAGGCAGGGGATAAAACAACATTTTCAGGTATTTTTGCTGGCATCTGCCTTCAGGAAGGAAAGGCATCATCAGAAACACACTGCTGGCTACAAGCAGGTCCTGTTGGCCAGCTTGGGGTCGTTTTGGGAGGTGACAGGTTCCCTTTAAGAGAAGGTCCTGGAAGACCAATAAAAAATTCTGAAACAGCTGCTTGTAGGATTGCTATAAAGGCAATTCAGAACCCCCACTTGACTGCACAAGACCTTCAGAAAGATTTAGCAGACTCTGAAGCAAACATCAACTGTAAAAAAGCTGGTTGAAAAGAGGATGGCTTCTAAAAAATGATAATGATCCTAAACACAACCTCAATATCCACAATAGACTACCTCAAAAGGCACAAGCTGAAGGTTTTACCATGGCCCCTCATGACGGGGGGATCCTTAATCATCTGCTCTGTGACATTATAAACACTTATTATAGCTCAGTTCTTATCTTATTGTTAAGAATATGGCTTAAAGGGAATGTGTCATCAGAAAAATTGGACCTGCTGTGTTAAATCATGTTTTTATGTTTAACATATTTTAAAATAAGTTTTGATATTTTTAATTTTCCATGGTCACTTTTTTATATTTAAACTAAAACCAAAAATCCTGCAGTTTTCACACTGGCCACTATGTCTAATAATTGCCGCTATCTTCTTGGTTTGTACAGATCACTTTACTGCAGTTATATATTATTCTAATCCTGCCTGTAATGATATCACCTCTGTGATAGATAAGACAGGATCCACCATTGCACAATAGGTGATTGTCAAAGCTTATCTATTCTTTCCTTGTACAATGACGACCTCTGCACAGGTCACAGAGCATGCCTACAAAACTGTCCCATAGAAGTCAATGAATTCCCCTCCAGACCATTGTGTGTATGGACCATGAGGCTGCCGTAAAGCAATTTTTTTTTTTATGCTGTGTAAATGCTGTTAAGAACAGCTCATAATAATGTTCAGGAAATAAAATAAAAAAAAACTTGTAATCAGAAAATAAACACAGATTAGAAAAAAATGATGTGCTACTATCTGGTTTTAACTGGCAGATAACATTTTTGTGACACATTTTCTTTAAATAAGTGTTTATGACCTCTTAGTAAATTAAGATAAGGGTTATTAGATGACCGGCACAATGTGAAAGTAAAAAGTAGATTCATATGGCTAGAGAAACAGTGAACATAGCCTTTAATCTCTTACAATAAGGCTACATACACATGACCGTATGTGTTTTGCGGTCCGCAAAAAGAAAATGATATCCGTATACCATCCGTTTTTTTTTCCGGATCCATTGTAACAATGCCTACAACGGACAAGAATAGGACATGTTCTATTTTTTTGCGGGGCTACGGAACGGACATACTGATGCATCCTATCCGCAAAAAACCTGGAACGGACACAGAAACAAAATACGTTCGTGTGCATGTAGCCTAAATTTGACAAAATTACTGAATGATTTTTTTGTATATCTAGAACAGAATCTAATTTGAGATTTTAAGTTTAATTAATTTATTTCTGTAGAAATATGTTGTGAAACAGAGAAAATCTGAGTTAGGCTACTTTCACACTGGCGTTTTGAATTCCGTTTGTGAGATCCGTTTCAGGGATCTCACAAACGGTTCAAAACAGATCAGTTCAGCCCTAATACATTCTGAATGGATAAGGATCCATTCAGAATGCATCAGTTTGGATCCGTTCTGCCTCCATTCTGTTCTGGATGCGGACGCTGATTGCAGCGTTTTGGTGTCCGCCTGACGATGCGGAGCCAAACGGATCCGTCTTGACTTACAATGTAAGTCAATGGGGACGGATCCGTTTTTCACTGACACAATATGGTGCAATTGAAAACGGATCCGTCCCCCATTGACTTTCAATGTAAGTCAGGACAGATCCGTTTTGACTTTGTTCTTCATAATGCAAATGAATCCGTTCTGAACGAATACAATCGTTTGCATTATAGGTGTTGATCCGTCTGTGCAGATACCAGATGGATCCGCACCTAACGCAGGTGTGAAAGTAGCCTTAGGTCTCTTTCACATGGCCGTGTGTCCCCCGTGGCCGTATTGTGGCTCGCATACGGCGGGTACGCAATACAATGGGCACCGGCCGTGTGCATTTTGCATCACGGATGCGGACCCATTCAGCAAATCAGGGACGTAACTAGAAATGACTGGGCCCCATTTTTGAACGCCCCAGCTACTTTCCTGCAACCCTTTTTGCCTGTGCAATCCCCACTCTTCCTGCAAGTCAAGATTGCCCCTCTTGTCATACATACAAAACCAAGCACTTACTGCCAAGTTATACTGTTACCACATAGAGAAGTTTGTATTTTCTATGCTTATAAGCTAACACATCTCACTGGTGTCTTTCTATCATATATTGTGTGTGAATAAAGCAGTATGATGTAGATTAGCTTTCTGAGCAGATCCTAGTATGGTGAAGCTATAGTACAGGCATGGCCAACCTGAGGCTCTCCAGCTGTTGTAAAACTACAACTCCCACCATGCCCTGCTGCAGGCTGATAGCTGTAGGCAGTCTAAGCATGCTGGGAGTTGTAGTTTTGCAACAGCTGGAGAGCCTCAGGTTGGCCATGTCTGCTATAGTACATAGAGTATATGATATGTAGACACTAGGATGCAGCTCTGCCCTCAGCCTGCTGTCTAGCCCTATCAATCAAGGGGGGAGGGGAGTGTGCAGAGCACAGGGGTGTTACAAAGCAGTGCTCCAAGGATTCAGCCCCACCTCCTGCTGTTCGAACTTCTCATTTGTATATTAATGAAAACGCAGATATCCCAGCAGCTGTTTAGCAAAAAGACAAAAGTAAGGTATTGTTTTAATCAGCATAATGAGCCCTACCAGCCAGTATGTCTAGTTTAATAGCGTTGATACTTTTGACAAAGCTTCTTTAACCCCTTAAGGCCCGAAGTTTTTTTTGTTTTTTTTTGCGTTTTCGTTTAGCACTTCCTGCTTTCCCAGAGCCATAAATTTTTTATTTGTCTGTTCACATAGCCATATGAGGGCTATTTTTTTGCGGGACAAGTTGTACTTTCCAACGCCACCATTTAATATTGCATAACATAAAGTGAGAAGCGGTAAAAAAATTCCAAGAGGGGTGAAATTGCCAAAAAAAGCAATTCTACAACAGTTTTATGGGTTTTTTATTTACGTCCTATATGTGATAAAACTGGCTGATTACTTTTATTCTACAGGTCAGTACGAATCCGGCAATACCTTATATGTGTAGTTTTTATTGCGTTTTGATAGTGATAAAAAAAATCTGTTTTATTTTTTTGTCGCCATATTTTGACCCCTATAACTTATTTTGTAATTATGTGTACGGAGCTGTATGGGGGCTAGTTTTTTGCGGGGCGATCTGAACTTTTCATTGATACCATTCAGGGGTGTGTATGACCTTTTGATCACTTTTTATAAATTTTTTGTAGAAAATGAAACGATCCGTTCTGCTGTTTGCCGTATGGGGAATATATTTTTATATTTTTATACTATGGGCGTTTTTGCACATTGCGACACCCATGATGTGTATTCTTTTTTTTTTTTAGTTCTTTTATTTTTATTTTGGGAAAAAGGGGGTGATTTAAATTTTTATGTTTTTTTATGTTTGTTTTTTTTTTACACTTTTTTATAGTTCCCATAGGGAACTATAACATGCAATCATTAGATTGTTATTATCATAGATTCCAATGCACTTGCATTGGAATCTATGATCATTTTACTAATTTTCCTATGGAGCCCTATTACAGGCAAGGGCTCCATAGGAAATACTATGCAGCAGCCACCTGTCATTCATAAAGACAGGGAATGCTGCATACATGCTCCGGCTTCTCCGATCACCACACAAGGGAGCCGGAGAGCAACCGGAAGTGCGCACTTTCGGTTTCAGCGCGCTCAGATGCCGTGGTCAGGATTGACCACGGCATCTGAGGGGTTAAATGTCTGCGATCGGCATTACTGTTGGTTGCGGACATGAACCGCGGGTGTCTGCTAAAAGAAGCAGCCGTCCACCCACAGATATGGCGCCCGCAGCGAGCAGGAGCGGGTGCCATCTTTAAACACCGGCGCTGGACGTGAAAGGGTTAAAGAGGGTGCATTTACACCTACCAAGGAGCAGCAGATTGTCGGGATGGAAGCACTCCTCCCCGACAGTCGGCTGCTCGTTCAATGGGGATGAAGCACTGTATTTACATGCAGAAATCACCTCCACAGTATGAGGGATCGCTATTGCCATCTCTAGTCCTCATATAGCTGCATTGTTTGTAGTCAGCAGATCACTTTTTAGATGGCACAATCTGCTGCCCAGAAATGATAATTTAGGTGCCTGCACAAACCACAGTTTGTTCATTCGTCGGGTGATCTGCTCATCCGTTAATCTGCTTGATTATCTGCATGTCTAAATCCACCTTTACCTGCAGTCCTATGTAACACCACAAATAACACAGAGGTAACTCTCTGAGTACAGATAACGTAGTAGATGTTACCTGCAGTCCCATGTAACACCACAGATAAGACAGTGATAAATCTCTTAGTACAGATAATGTAGTAGATGTCATCTGCAGTCCTATGTAACAGCACAGATAACGTAGTGATAACTCTCTGAGTACAGATAATGTAGTAGATGTCACCTGCAGTCCTGTGTAACACCACAGATAACACAGTGATGACTCTCTGAGTACAGATAACATAGTAGATGTCACCTGCAGTCCTGTGTAACACCACAGATAACACAGTGATGACTCTCTGAGTACAGATAACGTAGTAGATATTACCTGCAGTCTTGTGTAGCAGCAAAGATAAGGCATTGATAACTCTGAGTACAGATAATGTAGTAGATGTCACCTGCAGTCCTATGTAACACCACAAATAACACAGTGATAACTCTCTTAGGCTACTTTCACACTTGCGGCAGGACGGATCCGACAGGCTGTTCACCATGTCGGATCCGTCCTTCCGCTATTTCGCCGTGCCGCCGGACCGCCGCTCCTTCCCCATTGACAATAATGGGGACGGGGCGGAGCTCCGGCTCAGCACGGCGGTGCACAGCGAAAGCCTCCGGACTAAAAAGTCGGACATGCAGGACTTTTTAGTCCGCCGGCTTTCACCGTGCACCGCCGTGCTGCGACGGAGCTCCGCCCCCGTCCCCATTATAGTCAATGGGGACCGAGCGGCGGTCCGGCGGCACGGCGAAATAGCGGAAGGACGGATCCGACATGAAGTGATATTGCAAAAGGCCTCGATGGTAAGGTTTGTCTTTTTGCTGATGACACAAAGATATGTAAAAGGGTTGATGCCAAATGGAAAAGGATTTAGGAAAACTAGAGGAATGGTCAGAACTCTGGCAACTGAAATTTAATGTGGATAAGTGCAAGATAATGCACCTGGGGCGTAAAAACCCAAGGGCAGAATATAGAATATTTGACACAGTCCTGACCTCAGTATCTGAGGAAAGGGATTTAGGAGTAATTATTTCAGAAGACTTAAAGGTGGGAAGACAATGTAATAGGGCAGCACGAAATGCCAGCAGAATGCTTGGATGTATAGGGAGAGGTATAAGCAGTAGAAAGAGTGAAGTGCTTATGCCGCTGTACAGAACACTGGTGAGACCTCACTTGGAGTATTGTGCGCAGTACTGGAGGCCATATCTCCAGAAGGATATTGATACTTTGGAGAGAGTTCAGAGAAGAGCTACTAAACTAGTACATGGATTGCAGGATAAAACTTACCAGGAAAGGTTAAAGGACCTTAATATGTATAGCTTGGAAGAAAGAAGAGACAGAGGGGATATGATAGAAACTTTTAAATACATAAAGGGAATCAACTCGGTAAAGGAGGAGAGAATATTTAAAAGAAGAAAAAACTACCACAAGAGGACACAGTTTTAAATTAGAGGGCAAAGGTTTAAAAGTAATATAAAGGAAGTAATACTGTACTGAGAGAGTAGTGGATCATGGAATAGCCTTCCTGCAGAAGTGTAGCTGCAAATACAGTGAAGAGGGTTTAGGCATGCAAGGATAGGCATAAGGCCATCCTTCATATAAGATAGGGCCAGGGACTATTCATAGGAATCAGATATATTGGGCAGACTAGATGGGCCAAATGGTTCTTATCTGCCGACACATTCTATGTTTCTATGTTTCTATGTTTCATGCACACGACAGTTGTTTTTCTCGGCCTCCGTTCCATTTTTTTTGCGGATAGGATGGGGACCCATTCATTTCAATGGGTCAGCCAAAAAATGCTGATAGTTCATCTGTTTGTGTTCCATGTCCGTTGTCCGTCTTTCCCTTCAGCAAAAAAAGTAGTGCATGTCCTACTTTTTTCACATTTGCGGACAAGGATAGGCATTTATTACAAGGGAGCTGTGAAAAAAAACGGATCCTCCCAAAAAAGCGGATGCCGCATTCTTTTTTTTAGCGGACACACAATTTTCGGTCGTGTGCATGAGGCCTAAATGAGTGAACACAAAATATATAAGAAAATTATCTCCAATAAAGGATGCCCCTTAACGGCTATGGACACCTTTGACACAGAAAATAATGATTTTCACTAATGCTAGTGCAACATTTGCAATAAAAAAGTCACACATTTTGGCATTTTGAGGTTTATAGTCTCACTTGCCACTCTTCCAAAAGTGGTCAGAGCGCGGTGAGGAAAGAGTAATGTTGGGGTGGCTATAGCCAGTCTGGCACATTTATAAAAACTAGCAATTATATGGTTGTTATATTGTTTCCTGGTGGAGATTATACTGGAAATATATGTTTTTGTATGTACATTTTCATTTTTGTGCATGGAATTGCACAGATGCGTCACAATTATTAAGAGGTATGCACCTCTTAATAGTAGTAGTGCATCTGACGCCAGTGGGGAAATATCCCCATCAGTTTCGGTTTTCAATCTTTATTTCTTCTTTTATTTTCAGTACCTCTGATATTTGGTTTGCAGCCTGCTCCTAGGTTCAGACTCAGTGGCACAACTAGAAATCACTGGGCCCCACAGCAAACTTATAAAACGCCCCAACCACCAGCAACTTCTTTGCATCCCCCTACTTCCGTGCAACCCCCACTCCTGTGACTAGTCAAGATTACTGTCTAAGACCAGGCCTGGCTGCCGCTCCCTCTGTTTCTTACACGTATATACAGTACAGACCAAAAGTTTGGACATACCTTCTCATTCAAAGAGTTTTCTTTATTTCCATGACTATGAAGGCATCAAAACTATGAATTAACACATGTGGAATTATATACATAACAAACAAGTGTGAAACAACTGAAAATATGTCATATTCTAGGTTCTTCAAAGTAGCCACCTTTTGCTTTGATTACTGCTTTGCACACTCTTGGCATTCTCTTGATGAGCTTCAAGAGATAGTCACCTGAAATGGTCTTCCAACAGTCTTGAAGGAGTTCCCAGAGATGCTTAGCACTTGTTGGCCCTTTTGCCTTCACTCTGCGGTCCAGCTCACCCCAAACCATCTCGATTGGGTTCAGGTCCGGTGACTGTGGAGGCCAGGTCATCTGGCGCAGCACCCCATCACTCTCCTTCATAGTCAAATAGCCCTTACTTTCAAAGTTTTCCCAATTTTTCAGCTGACTGACTGACCTTCATTTCTTAAAGTAATGATGGACACTCGTTTTTCATTACTTAGCTGCTTTTTTCTTGCCATAATACAAATTCTAAGAGTCTATTCAGTAGGACTATCAGCTGTGTATCCACCTGACTTCTCCTCAACGCAACTGATGGTCCCAACCCCATTTATAAGGCAAGAAATCCCACTTATTAAACCTGACAGGGCACACCTGTGAAGTGAAAACCATTTCAGGGGACTACCTCTTGAAGCTCATCAAGAGAATGCCAAGAGTGTGCAAAGCAGTAATCAAAGCAAAAGGTGGCTACTTTGAAGAACCTAGAATATGACATATTTTCAGTTGTTTCACACTTGTTTGTTATGTATATAATTCCACATGTGTTAATTCATAGTTTTGATGCCTTCAGTGTGAATCTACAATTTTCATAGTCATGAAAATAAAGAAAACTCTTTGAATGAGAAGGTGTGTCCAAACTTTTGGTCTGTACTGTATTTCATGTCACGGTATATAATGTCACAATAAAATCTTTTAGTCCTCCACCTGGGTGGGTACCTTCTGAGGACTGGGCACCAATGCAGCCGCTTTCCCTGCTTCCCCTATAGCTACTCCCCTGTTCCGACTTTTCTTTTGTGGGCATGTTTCTCCCAGTAATAAATGCTGCTTTTGTGTGCCCAGGATGCTGCTGTCTTCCCACTGCAAACTGCCTTGTGTGTGCTTTCTTCCTTATCTACAGCCCGTGTGATCTATCTCCCCACACATCTGCTATGTACGGGGGCGTAACTATAGCCATAGTAGCCACAGCAGCCACAGCACTTGCCATGTGGCCTAGTCACATGCAAGAAAATTGCACCTTTTTGTGGAAAATAAGAATATGTTGGCTTTTGGTGCAATTATAGCGATAATTATTGTCACCCATACTGCTGTTTTAATTTTCTTACACTAGGTGGTTGAAGCCCCAACTTATTTTGCTTTGGGGCCCTATGGATTATAGTTATGCCCCTGACAATGTATAGCAGGGCTGGCCAACCTGCGGCTCTCCAGCTGTTGTAAAACTACAATTCCCACCAAGCCCTGCCATAGCTGTAAGCTATCTGGACATGCTGGGAGTTGTAGTTTTGAAACAGCTGGAGAGCCGCAGGTTCGCCATCCCTGATGTATAGCCTCCCTGACACTGACAGAAGTACGTGTAAAGGCAAGTTGTTTACTGTATAGACAGAAAAACAGGGCGCACCATAGGGTAAAAACGTTTGGAAATTTAAAATTTACTCCAATTTAGGAGGCTCACCTTATAGGGTTGCGCAATTATAGGTAAAACGCTATTGTAGACATGTCGGAGATAAGTTCAATCCCCAATATAGAGGTTGGTATGCAGCCACCGATGCAAGTGTCCTCGGATAAGGCCTAGGCCCACACAGAGGATTGGAATGAAGTAAAAAGAAGGAGCATCCCTCGGCGCAAAGAAACTAACCAAAGGCGGATGATGAATCTTCAAAAGTATTTATTGCAATCACACAACGCGTTTCGGGGAAAGGGTCCCCTTCATCAGCTAAAGAATATGCAATATTCTTCACCTGATGAAGGGGACCCTTTCCCCGAAACGCGTTGTGTGATTGCAATAAATACTTTTGAAGATTCATCATCCGCCTTTGGTTGGTTCCTTGCGCCGAGGGATGCTCCTTCTTTTTACTTCATGACACTGACAGAAGGTAGGGAGAAAGCAGGAAAAGCTATCAGAACCAGGAGCAGTGCACTGATGAATCTGTGTTTATGCAGCAGCAACAGCTAGATGAAGGAATTACCCACACTCTGCACAATCAAAATGGAAGATCTTCCATTTCGTCCACCATGTGTCATGAGGGTGTTAAGAGCCACGTCTGACTCCGTTATACCCGGGGTCAGGAAGTTGCAGCGGGTGGCTGTGCGCTCTACGTCTAAAGATTGTTCCAATAGCCTGCTGACTATAATTCCCGTTTCTGGTCCTATTATTAAAATATAACTTTTATTTGCCTTTTAATAAACTATATTCAATACAGAAAAAACACACACTTTTAAAAGATATATGGAGCACCTGGACCTGTGGGCTCCGTATCTATATCCTCTAAGAGGGTTAATGTAATATTGTGTTATTCAGGAGGACTTGCTCTTTCCCACATATATATATCACACACAGGCTACTTATGTTTAGCCCGTGTAATTACACTTGGGTATCTATAGGTGTCGCCTCTTACAGGTCTGTGACCCGTCACGCCGCAATTGTTGCTGATTGTTTCGTTTTAGGCTCAGCCTATATGATATGTCCTACACTGCCTATTTCCAGACTACTTGTCATACTTGTATTACTACTCTGGCCCTCAGGGGGATACGGTGTCTGCAGATCGCCTTTCCCTAACCATTCTCAGCCCTACCATTTATTAAAATGTTAAAGACACAGCTCCCCCAACATGTTTCACCGCATCAGCGGCGTCTTCAGGGGAATGGAGCTACTATCAACACGAGTGTTTGCTAACTCCACCTCTTTATATCAATGGGGTGGGTCACACTTGAGAATCGCCTATCACATAGCAGCCTCGTGTTGACTGATGTCTATTGTGGCCAATCACATATTACTTCCGAGTAGACAGGGTGTCATCTGCGCATGTGTCCGATGTTTAAACTTTCTCCCACTGCTATGAATTGTATGCGCGTGCGTGGCAACATAGACTGATTTTCAAATGTATATTCTACGCATGCGTCCGATCTTTAAACTTTCTCCCACTACTATGAGTTTGTGCGCATGCGCATGCGTGGCGACATAGACTGATTTCCAAAATATATTCCACGCAAAATATATTCCAAAATATATTCCACGCATGCGTCCGATGTTTGAAACTTTTCTATCTTGCTGTGAGTTATGCGCATGCGTGAAGACATAGATATATTGTCAGTTCGAGTTCCACCTCATATGCGCATGCTCTGGGACTTGGATTTCCTTGTCTCACCTACGTCTAAAGATCGCGCTGTTTCTTAATGATAGCTTTCCATGTTTGCCTTGCAATCCTTTTTGATTCACTCAGGGATCTGTAGCTTCTTTTCCTCAGCTGTTTCTTGTCCGTCACTCCCAACCTCCTTATATACTCCCTCCCACTTCTCTGGTTGCCAGATATAGAGCTTCCTGCCTTGACTTCTATACTGACCCACTGGAGCTGTGTAGCTGTGATTCCTGCTTGTCCTTCCAGAGCATTACCCTCCGGATCCCTGTAGGGCTTTTGTTGTCCTCTGTTGTAGCCCACCTGGGATTATATGTTTTGTCTGTATTGTCTGTCCTCTCCTTGGTGTTTTCCTTTAGTGTTAGTGGTGAGGACTAGTGTCCCCACCACCCTATTCACTACTTAGGGCTCATCTTAGGGAAAGCCAGGGTTTAGGCACGTGATCGGCGTACGGGTGAGAAACCCGTCTAGGGACGTCAGGGCAGTCAGGTGCCAGCCTCAAGGTGAGTTAGGGGTCACCACCTTTCCCTTGGATAGGGCCTTCCCTTTTCCCTCCTTTTGCGTCACGTATGTGATCGACACGCCGGTCGTGATACCATGACGGCTTAACCTGGAGATTGACCCCTTCACCTCTGTAGGGGCAGGAACACAGAGTTTAAAAGGCCACCACCCACTCTCATCCTCAGTGTTTCCTGTCCCTACAGGGGGAACCTCACAGAGAGACCTCCTGTTGGAGGTGAGAAGACTACAGCGTTTGTTATTTTTAGTACCTTTGGGATCGCTTATCCCTTCCCTCTGCCCTCTGGCGGCTTAGTCCTAAGCTGGGCAGAGGAGGATTATGGAGTGGATCTCGTTCCTGCTCTTGCGGGGGCCTGAATCCCTCCCCAAAGCGCAGGGTCCCTCTTCCCTCCTGAAGGAAGCTGACCGCGCACCGTCGAACGCGCTGCTCGCGGACCCATTGTGTGAAGCCGCAGCGTCGTTCCTTGTTCCGGCAGGTGGTTAAGGGGGCAGAGCTATGAGCTGGGACGCGCGCGCACAAAGATGATGTCAGATGCCGCATCCATCGCTGCAAGGCGGGAGATTTGAAAGGACTAGCATCCCAGTAAAGGCTCCTGCTCCAGATGTCGGCACCCGATACCCCTGTAGACCAGATGGACTCTACAGATACCCCTCGGCTGCTCAGATCGTGAGTTCAGCTGTGGGGAAAGAAAAATATGTATCATGTTGTTATGTACCTCTTGCAGTAGCTTACTGATACTGGGTTGCTCCTCTTTTAGGGAATTAAAGAGCCCAGAACTAAGGCCAAAATCCCTAGATGTGCTACTTGTGGCAAAAGATTGCCAGAAAATCACAAAAAGAAACTCTGCCAAGTCTGCATTAATGAGCTTGTTAAAGAAGAGCAACCATCCATACTTATGGAGGTAAAATCAATGATTCAGAGCGAAATAAAATCCTCGCTAGCGTCTCTCAGATCTGCCTCTCCAACTCTGCCTGCGAAAAAAAACGCGAGTGTCCGTTCCATCCTCCTCTGAATCAGAGGACATGGACGAAGACGCTTCCACCTCTAGACAGAACGTAGACGCACTGTCAGAGGCCGATAAAAAGAAGGGATTCCCTGAGGAAAACAAAAAGAAGCCCTTTCGTCCCTTTAACACCCAATCCAGGTCCTATAGGGGGAAAGGGAAAACAGGTAGGTGGAGCTACCAAAAAGGAGGAAAGGACAGAGGTTTCCTCCTTAATCCCCAAAACAAACAGTCTGACAAGCAATGACGCCAGAGTGGGAGGAAGGTTGAGGAGATTTCTACCCTTTTGGGAAACCATGACCCAGAACCCCTGGGCCTTGGATATTTTAAAAAAACGGTTATCGGATAGAATTTTCCTCAACCCCCTCCAAAAAAGTTTTAGATAACCTCTCACAGCTCAAAAGTTCTGGAAAGGATTTGGCAGGGCATTTTGCAGTTGATAGAGTCAGGCGTGGTAGTAAAAGTCCCTTATTCAGAAGAAGGAAGGGGCTATTATTCCAACCTGTTTTTGGTACAGAAGCCAGACGGCTCCTTTTGTACCATCCTAAACCTGAAGGGGTTAAATACGTCCATTATTTACAGGAGGTTCAAAATGGAATCTATAACGTCCATCACACCTCTAATCCAAGCAGATGATTACATGACGTCCATAGATTTAAAGGATGCTTACTATCACGTCTCCATACACGAAAACTCACAAAAATATCTCAGGTTTGCCCTGTTAGACAGCACCGGAGTGGTAAACCACTTCCAGTTCACGGCTCTACCCTTCGGAATTTCCTCAGCCCCGAGAGTTTTTTCACAAAGCTAGTAGTGGAAATGATCACTCCTCTCAGATCAGAGGGAATAAAAATCTTCCCATATCTACACGATTTCCTCATTCTGGGAAAATCAAAGTCAGAGGCGTCCAGTCTCACCAACTTCCTAATTCATCGGTTTTCAGAGTTGGGCTGGATAATAAATCTGAAAAAATCTTGCCTGGTCCCATCAACCAAGATGAAATTCCTAGGAGTACTTTTAGATTCAAGAGCTCAGATGACATCTCTTCCTCAGGAAAAATTAATATCCTTCATAGGAAAAACTAAAAAATTTCAGGGCCAGACCAAGTGCTCCATACGCAATGCCATGAGTCTATTAGGAATAATGACCTCCTGCATCACATCGGTATTGTGGTCCCAGGCTCATACCAGGATAATCCAGTCCTGGATCCTGAAGAATTGGGACAAGACACAGTCCTCCTTAGAGAAAAAGATATCCATTCCCATTCACTTAAGATCCGATTTGAATTGGTGGATAGAAAAGACAAACCTATCAAAAGGTGTAAGTTGGATAAAAGATCCAGAGATTCAGGTGTTCACGGACGCAAGCGGCACTGGATGGGGGGCGAGAGTAGGTTCCTCAAACTACCAGGGCAGATGACATAAAAGCAAGATCTTCAAACTACCGAGAACTAAGGGCAATCTGGAAGACGCTAAGGTCATCCCAAAAGATAGAACTCGGAAAGCACCTGAAGATTCTCTCCGACAATGTGACGCCAATAGCATACTTAAAACACCAGGGAGGCACAAGATCTCCAAGTCTAGAAGAACTGGCGAGGAGAATATTCTTTTGGGCGGAAAAAAATGTATCCTCCATCACGGCTATTCACCTAAAAGGTACGGAAAATATACAAGCAGACTTCCTCAGCAGAAGGACCATAGATCCTAGGGAATGGTCCCTAAATCTAGAAGTGCTCAAACAGATCTCCAAAAGGTGGGGAACCCCTCAGATAGATCTCTTTGCAGCAAAAGAAAATGCGAAGGTCGGGCACTTTTGCTCCCTAAACCCCAGGGTAAACCCTTGGGCGGTGGACGCATTCTCGATCAGATGGACCTGGGATCTCGCCTATGCCTTCCCTCCGTGGGCATTAATCCCCAGAGTACTACAAAAGATAAGGTCCGACCCGGTAACAGTGATCCTAGTGGTCCCATACTGGACATAGAGAAAATGGTTCCCGATATTAAAGGAATTGGCGCTGGAGGAACCATGGAGAATTCCCCTCCGAGAGGACATTTTATCGCAGGGTCCGATCCTCCATCAGAATCCAGGACTGTTCAAATTTTCAGCATGGATCCTGAGCGAGAGGTATTAAAAAGTAGGGGTCTTTCCGAAAAGGTCATCAATACCCTTAAATCCAGAAGGAAAAAAGTCACCTCCGCGATATATCTTAAGATCTGGAGGAAATACTGCAACAGGCTGGGTCAGAACCCTCCGGTAAATTCTCCCCCAAACATCATAAATATTCTTGATTTTCTCCAAAGGGGGGGCTGGATTTGGGCTTGAGACCTAGTACACTTAAAGTACAGATCTTGGCCTTAGGAGCATGCTATGACACAGACCTGGCCAGCCATAGATGGGTGAGAAGATTTTTAAGGGCTGCCTCGAGATTAAGACCATCCATAACACCTAGGACCCCTCAGTTGGACTTAGACCGGGTCCTGAAAGGACTAATGAAACCACCATTTACCCCAGTACAGGACATTTCTGTAAAACATCTGACGCTCAAGGCTGCCTTCTTAATAGCCATAACGTCAGCTAGACGTTTAGGAGAGATCCAGGCGCTCTCCTGTCGGGAACCTTATCTTTCTGTGTTTCCCGACAAAATAGTATTAAGGTTGGATCCGGGTTTCCTTCCAAAGGTCGTTTCTGACTTTCTTAGAGACCAGGAAATTGTCCTCCCATCATTCTTGCTGCTACCACATGGCGGGTCTTGATAATCCTACAGAGATAAGGGCTCATTCCACAAGAGCGGTGGCCTCCTCATGGACAGAAAGAGGAGGGGTTTCCTTAGATAAAATCTGCAGAGCAGCGACCTGGTCCAGTATTAATACCTTTATTAAGCACTACTGAATTAACGTTTTGGCTTCTGCTGACTTGACCTTCGGTCAGAAGGTCTTGCAGGCAGTTACTCACCCTAATAAATAATCTGGTAGTTCTCCAGGTTAAGCCGTCATGGTGGACGAAATGGAAAGACCGTAATTAGACTTACCGGTAATTCTGTTACCTTGAGTCCACCATGAAGGCTGATATATTCCCCCCCCCTGAAGATTTAAAGAGGGGTTCGAGTATGAATTAATACACAAAAAAAAAAAGAAAAATATAAAAAAATATATATAATAAAAAATATACAGTAGAGACCAAAGGTTTGGACACACCTTCTCATTCAAAGAGTTTTCTTTATTTTCATGACTATGAAAATTATAGATTCACACTGAAGGCACCAAAACTATGAATTAGCACATGTGGAATTATATACATAACAAAGTGTGAAACAACTGAAAATTTGTCATATTCTAGGTTCTTCAAAGTAGCCACCTTTTGCTTTGATTACTGCTTTTCACACTCTTGGCATTCTCTTGATGAGCTTCAAGAGGTAGTCCCCTGAAATGGTTTATACTTCACAGGTGTGCCCTGTCAGGTTTAATAAGTGGGATTTCTTGCCTTATAAATGGGGTTGGGACCATCAGTTGCGTTGAGGAGAAGTCAGGTGGATACACAGCTGATAGTCCTACTGAATAGACTTTTAGAATTTGTATTATGGCAAGAAAAAAGCAGCTAAGTAAAGAAAAACGAGTGCCCATCATTACTTTAAGAAATGAAGGTCAGTCAGTCAGCCGAAAAATTGGGAAAACTTTGAAAGTAAGGGCTATTTGACCATGAAGGAGAGTGATGGGGTGCTGCACCAGATGACCTGGCCTCCACAGTGACCGGACCTGAACCCAATCGAGATGGTTTGGGGTGAGCTGGACCGCAGAGTGAAGGCAAAAGGGCCAACAAGTGCTAAGCATCTCTGGGAACTCCTTCAAGACTGTTGGAAGACCATTTCAGATGACTACCTCTTGAAGCTCATCAAGAGAATGCCAAGAGTGTGCAAAGCAGTAATCAAAGCAAAAGGTGGCTACTTTGAAGAACCTAGAATATGACATATTTTCAGTTGTTTCACACTTGTTTGTTATGTATATAATTCCACATGTGTTAATTCATAGTTTTGATGCCTTCATAGTCATGAAAATAAAGAAAACTCTTTGAATGAGAAGGTATGTCCAAACTTTTTGGTCTGTACTGTATATATATATAAAAAAAGAAGAAATAAATAAATAAAATAATAATAATAATATTATATAAAATTAAGGCTGCACCCACTTGGTAATTTGGAAAACACTGAGGGTGAGAGTGGGTGGTGGGCTTTTAAACTCTCTGTGTTACTGCCCCAACAGAGGTCAAGGGGTCAATCTCCAAGTTAAGCCGTCATGGTGGACTCAAGGAAACAGAATTACCGGTAAGTCTAATTACGGTCTTATTAATACAAACGTATGACTATACAGTATCCTTTTTTTTTTTTTACGATGGATGTAAATGGCAGTTGTATGCAACCAGGGGTTTAGCTTTGGTGTGCTGCGGAGGTAGTAGCCACACATGCATGACATAGATGACTACTTTATATTTGGTATTGTACCCATACGTTACATATAGTAATATTATTTTTCACATTGTTAAATGTAAGAAAAAATGCTGTGTCTGAATAGAATTCGATATATTAAGGCTAGTTTCACACTAGCGGCAGCCTTCTCCGGCAGGCTGTTTTGGCGGGTGAACAGCCTGCCGGATACGTGCTGCCACTAGTGCATGCTTGCCGCCGGAGGTCCGCTTCGGCCCTACTAACTATAATGCAGAGAAGCGGCTGGAATAAAACTACGACATGCCAAGAATAGTGCCAAAAGACTTGCCTTCAGATTTGCCAGCAGACTTGAAGAACGTCCTAGTGGAGCCCCCAAATACAGATGTGAGCAGACCCTAACATCCTGCTCCTGGTGGTAAAAGAAAGCATTTAGAACAGTGATAGATGTGAATTTAGGAGGTGGGTGCATTTTTTATGAGCTCCATAATTCATTTGCAGCACTTTCAGAGTGCAAGAGCAACATGGAGGATGGCTCAAGCACAGTGGGTGAGAAGCAATCATCTCCCATGCCTAAAGTATACAACACTGCAGCCAAAGACAAAAAGGAGAAGGTAAGGACTGATAGTAAGCAGCTGTTGGTGGGCGATTCCATCATAAGAGGTGTGAAGTTTGAGGAAAATTGTGTTGTGAGATGTCTCCCTGGTGCTACCGCTAGCAGGGATAGACGACGTATCCTTAATATTTTTAGGCAAGCAAAGCAGGAAAGGGAGGTGGATGTTATTGTCCATCTTGAGACAAATGATCTGGCTTGCAATGAGGTTTCAAAGGTGAAAGAAGAATCTTTTCACACACTTGGAAATGATATACGGGAGGTTGCATCAACTGTTTTATTCTCTGCAGTTTTGCTTGTGCATAACCTTCAGCATGACAGGAAGATGCGCATTAAGGAATTCAATGTATGCTTGGTGAATGGTGTCTGAATCTGAACCAAGCGGATTTGGCTTTGTGTCTCATGTTAGCTCTCGTTGGAATGGAAAAGAACTGTACAAGAAAGATGGTTTGCATCTTTCTCTCAAGGGAACGCATGTCCTCAGTGAACAGTTCCAAGTATTTGCTAAGGAGCATTTAAACTAGGAAAGGGGGGGCAAAAGAGTGATAATCCAGCAGTCCGACTGCCCCCCGGAACAATGCCAGAAGATGCCATTAGCACATAGGTTAAGAAATGACAAGCTCAGAGTCTTGTCTACAAATGCTCGCAGTTTAGGGAATAAGATCAATGAACTTGAGGCTATAATGGCATCTGAGAATATAGATTTAGTGGCTGTTACTGAGACGTGGTTCAATGGGAGTAATGACTGGGATATAACAATACCAGGGTTCTCTCTATATAGGAAAGATAGAGAAGGCAAGAAGGGGGAGGGGTGGCCCTGTATGTGAAAGATAGCATAAAATCTAATTTAATACAAGTTAGCGAGACAATTTAGAGTCAGTTTGGGTTTACCTTGCAGCTTGATAATCATAAGGTAACTCGTGTAGAGTGTGATATATAGACCACCTAGCCAAGTCAAAGAATTAGATGATCTACTAGTTGAGGAAATAGCTAAAATGACATTGAAGGGGGAAGTTATCATTATGGGAGACTTTAATCTTCCTGATGTAAACTGGGAAAAACCAAAATAGCTAGTTCTACCAGGAGTACAGATATTTCTAAATTCCCTACTGGGATTATCTCTGCGGCAAGTAGTTGAGGAGCCAACCTGGAAAGAGGCCATTTTAGATTTAGTATTCACAAATGGGAATTTGGTATCTGATATTACTGTAGGGGAAAGCGTTGTGAATCTAGTGATCACCAGTCAGTGTGGTTTACTATAAGTATAGTGACTGATTCACACAACACAAAAACGAAAGTTTTAGATTTTAGAAAAACTGACTTTTCTAAAATTAGATTAGTGGTATATGAGTCCCTATCAGATTGGAACAGTTTCAATGGAGTCCAGGAGAAATGGAACTACTTAAAAGTGGCACTATTGAAGGCAACAGAAAATTGCATTAGGCTTGTCAGTAAAAGCAAAAAAAGGAAAGAACCACTGTGTACTCAGCAGAAGTAGCCAAAATCATTAAAAACAAAAAGATAGCATTTAGTAATTATAAAAAATAAATAAATAAATAGGATGACAGTCAAATTTATAAGATTAGCAGAGAGAGGCCAAACAAGTTATAAGAGCTGTCAAAGCACAGGCAGAAGAGAAATAGCTCAGTCAGTGAAAAAAGGCGATAAGACATTCTTCAGATACATAAATATAAAAAGGAAACTAAAACAAGGAATTACCAATTTAAAAAACAAAAGAAGGAAGGTATATGGAAGAAGATAAAGAACTAGCTGGACTGCCTCAATGAATACTTCTGTTCAGTTTTTACAAAGGAAAATGAAGGAAAAGGACCTCAGTTAGGAAGGAAGACTAATGAATCTTTTGATGCATGTGTCTTTACAGAGGAAGAGGTTCTAAGTCAGCTGTCTAAAATTAATACAAATAAGTCACAGGGGCCTGATGGGATACACCCAAAGCTATTAAAAGAGCTCAGCTGTGAACTAGCAAAACCATTAACAGATTTATTTAAACAATCACTGGTAACAGGAGTCGTCCCAGAAGATTGGAAATTAGCAAATGTTGTGCACATTCACAAAAAAGGTAGTAGGGAGGAATCGGGCAACTATAGGCCAGTAAGCCTGACATCAATAGTGGGGAAATTCATGAAAACCCTACTTAAGGAGAGGATTGTGGAACATCTAAAATCCCATGGATTAAAAGATGAAAAACAGCATGGGTTTACTTCAGGGAGATCATGCCAAACTAATCTTATAGATTTTTTTGATTGGGTGACTAAAATAATAGATGGCGGAGGTGCAGTAGACATCGCTTATCTAGACTTTAGTAAGGCTTTTGATACTGTCCTACATAGAAGGCTTATCAATACATTGCAGTCTTTGGGCTTAGACTCCCATGTTGAATGGATTAGGCAGTGGCTGAGGGACAGGCAACAGAGGGTTGTAGTCAATGGAGTATATTTAGACCATGGTCTTGTTACGAGTGGGGGACCTCAGGGATCTGTTCTGGGACCCATATGTTTAATATCTTTATCAGTGAAATTGCAGAAGGCCTCGATGGTAAGGTGTGTCTTTTTGCTGATGACACAAAGATTTGTAACAGAGTTGATGTTCCTGGAGGGATACACCAAATGGAAAGGATTTAGGAAATACTAGAGGAATGGTCAAAATTCTGGCAACTAAATGTAATTGTTGATAAGTGCATGATAATGCACCTGGGGCGTAAAAACCCAAGAGCAGAATATATAAATCAGTGATACAGTCCTAACCCTCGTATCTGAGGAGGAAAGCGATTTAGGGGTCATTATTTCAAAGACTTAAAGGTAGGCAGACAATGTCATAGAGCAGCAGGGAATGCCAGCAGAATGCTTGGTTGAATGGGAGAGGCATTACCAGTAGAAAGAGGGAGTGTGCTCATGCCGCTTACAGAACACTAGTGAGACCTCATTTGGAGTATTGTGCTCAGTACTGGAGACCATATCTCCAGAAGGATATTGATACTTTGGAGAGAGTTCAGAGAGGAGCTACTAAACTGGTACATGGATTGCAGGATAAAACTTACCAGGAAAGATTAAAGGGACCTTAACATTATAGCTTGGAAGAAAGACGAGACAGAGGGGATATGAATAGAAACTTTTAAATACTTAAAGGGAATCAACAAGGTAAAAGAGGAGAGAATATTGAAAAGAAGAAATACTGCTTACAAGAGGACATAGATTTAAATTAGAGGGCAAAGGCTTAAAAGTAATATCAGGAAGTATTACTTTACTGAGAGATAGTGGATGCATGGAATAGCCTTCCTGCGGAAGTGGTAGCTGCAAATACAGTGAAGGAGTTTAAGCATGCATTGGATAGGCATAAGGCCACCCTTCATATAAAGATAGGGCCAGCGGCTATTCATAGTATACAGTAATAGGGCAGACTAAATGGACCAAATGGTTCTTATCTGCCGACACATTCTATGTTTCTATGTTTTAGTAATCTAAGACAAATGCTCTTACTATTTTAGGGCTTGTTAACATGAGCATTGTGTTTTCCATATTTCTGTACGTCAGAGGAACAGAAAAACAGAGAAAAAAACAGATCCCTTGAATGGGCTGAATGATAAATAAAAACAGAACCCTTCCATTTCTATCCATTGTTCATTGACTTTTTATGTATAAAAAAATACATAAACGGTAAGCTCCTTTTTCATGTTTTATTTGTAGTGGAAAGAAAAGCGCAGCATGCAGCACTTTTCTCCCATCATAATAATGGAAACCTGACGAAACAGACGGCAAACAGAAGAAAAGTGATGCTAAAATAACCCCTTCAAACAAATGATGGAGCAGAAATATGGAAACAGAGCACTAGCTGTGACTACTCAGGGCAGATGATCAGGTTTCATACTGTAAATTAGGACGTGTGCTCTAGTATGAAAGCCAAGCTGACTCTATTAGCGTTAATGCATGGACAGGCATAGTGTAAGTATCAGAACAGCTGTTACAGATTAATTGCAGGGGCATTAAACACCATTCACAGAGAGGTTAATAGGTGCATTAATAAGTCAAGCCTGCAGAGCAAAGGAAAACTTTCACCCTTGGAAAAAATACAGCAAAACCTCTTTGACTCATGCATACTGCTGAGTGTTAAAATAAGCACCAGTCGGCAGTTCTAATTGTACTGTGTTTTAGGCTGTTTCTATATAGTGTTCCATAAAATCGCTATATGAGTTTCTTGTATTTTTGTATTTTAGTCTCAAAGTTTGTCCTATTTCATCATCTTTCCAGTGTATATACAATTTTTCAGTCTTTATTGGCATCTATTACCACTAATACAGCATCCAATGGAGTATAACACATTTGCCCAATAATAAATTTTTTCAACATCCTCAATATTTCCCATTTTTCAAATAGAATATACTGTGTGACATAGAGGTATGGAAGTATTCCCGGTGGCACAATTCTGACCAATTTAGGGCTTCCTTAAAGGTAGCTGAAAGGAGGATGTGAAAACCCCCCTAAGGGTCCTGGTGATTATATCTTAATTTTTGCAGTTGCATTTTTTTTTACTAGTAAAAAAAAACAAACTGGAATATACTCATGCATTTTTATTAGGGCACCTGCATTTTTTTTTGCTGTTGTCTTTGTGGCATTTTTGGTTTCTACTGCAGTGTATGAACTCATCCAGATTTTCCCTATGTCTACATAAATTTGACCTAAAACTATATCATATTTTCACGCAAGTCCTAAAAGTAGATAAAGCTAATCCAATCAATCAAATGAGTCAAAAATATTAGACTTGAGGAAAATTATCCAGTATCAGACATAGCAGGCATGGTGGTTGGCCTCAGGAACAGACTTAACCAGGAACTACCATGGTTTGGCATAGGAGTAGCAGATGGATGGCATCAGGAACAGACTTGACCAGATACCAACATGGCTTGGCTAGGAGTTGCAGAAGACCAGTCAGGCTACCATTAGAAACAATAGTAGTAGAGACCACGGAACTCGCTAGAGATTTTTTAGTAATTTTGCCACCCGTGTGGACTACAACACTAAGGCCGTGAACAAGGTCCGTGTTGGACCGAAACGTTGGCCAGTAATGTACCATGCAGATGGATCTAAATAATGAAATGATCTAAATGATGAAATGAAATAAATAAGAAATTACTAAAAAATCTCTAGCGAGTTCCGTGGTCTCTACTACTATTATTGATACCTTTTACCACTGAGCACCGCCTATCTCAAAAGAGGAGTGCCGTTCAACCACTTTACCATTAGAAACAGACTTGATCAGGAACAGCCAAGTGGCTGCACATAGAACCAAACTACAGTTTAACCCTTACAGTGCTGCAGGGTAAGGTTTAGTGAAGAATATCAGAATACATTCTCACCAACACATACATAACCTACAGGAATAGGAAGTCTCCTCTATACTGGGCTACAGGATATACACACAACTACAAGGGTACAGGGAATAGGATAGATTCAAGGTACAGACTGCAGGCACAAAATCTCAGATTTATACCACAAGACCTCCTTTCCTGCAAAATCAAGCCCAAAAGGTTTTCAGGATGCAAGTTTCAGGATCAGAGCATAGGTACAGGGTGCAAGTGTAGTGCCCTGAAACAAGGGTACTTTATACTATGGATGTTTGACAACATTTGCCCCTATTGCTACTATGCAAAGCTATCAACTCACTACTTTAGTGCTCTTGGCAAGGTAAACTTGCACTGTGATTTATGCCGTTGTTTACACTTTTATGATTTTATATTGTTGAACGGCATTTTATATGTTTATTGTAATATACCCTATTCATTTGCACTGCATCTGCACTGCGCTGTGGAAAGGGTTAATGCACAGCCAGCAATATTGAGAGACTTTGGGACTTTCTGTCTATGCACAGAAAAGTTAGAAATCTTCCACGTTTAATATAAGGGGACTATGCAAAGTTGGGGGAGAGAAAAAAAACTTTTGACTGTCTGGCTTAGGCTACTTTCACACCTGCGTTCAGGTGTCCGCTCGTGAGCTCCGTTTCAAGGGGCTCACGAGCGGCCCTGAACGCAGCCGTCCGGCCCTAATGCATTCTCAGTAGAGGCGGATCCACTGAGAATGCATCCGCCTGCCAGCGCTCAGCCTCTGCTCCGCTCAGTGAGCGGACACCTGAACGCTGCTTGCAGCGTTCGGGTGTCTGCCTGGCGTGCGGAGGCGAGCGGATCCGTCCAGACTTATAATGGAAGTCAATGGGGACGATCCGCTTGAAGATGACACTATATGGCTCAATCTTCAAGCGGATCCAGTCCCCCATTGACTTTCAATGTAAAGTCTGAACTGATCCGCTCAGGCTACTTTCACACTTAGAAATTTTTCTAAGTTATAATGCAGACGGATCCGTTCTGAACGGATACAAACGTCTGCATTATAGGAGCGGATCCGTCTGATCAAACATCAGACGGACCCGCTCCGAACGCTAGTGTGATAGTAGCCTTAGCTTTGTTGTTTATGTCTGGAAAAAATTGCTTAGTCACTCCCATAGACTTATATTGAAACTCTATACAATTCTATGACAGATTGAAATTGCAACGTTATTTCTGTTTAGGCTGTGATTCTCCACTCCACCACTCCTAATAGAAGGTTCTAGTTTAGTTAGAAACTGTATATAAGGAGAGTAGTTAGAGCTCATATTTGTCTGCAGAAAGGGACCGGTGTTCAGTAGAAGAGACTCTGCCAGACTGCATGAGTTAGGCCTCTTTCACACTTGCGTTGTCCGGATCCGGCGTGTACTCCACTTGCCGGAATTACACTCCGGATCCGGAAAAACGCAAGTGTACTGAAAGCATTTGAAGACGGAACCGTCTTCCAAATGCTTTCAGTGTTACTATGGCACCCAGGACGCTATTAAAGTCCTGGTTGCCATAGTAGGAGCGGGGAGCGGGGGAGCGGTATACTTACAGTCCGTGCGGCTCCTGGGGCGCTCCAGAATGACGTCAGAGCGCCCCATGCGCATGGATGACGTGATCCATGTGATCACATGATCCATGCGCTTGGGGCGCCCTGACGTCACTCTGGAGCGCCCGGGGAGCCGCACAGACGGTAAGTATGCTGCTCCCCCGCTCCCCGCTACACTTTACCATGGCTGCCAGGACTTTAGCGTCCCGGCAGCCATGGTAACCATTCAGAAAAAGCTAAATGTCGCTCCGGCAATGCGCTGAAACGACGTTTAGCTTAAGGCCGGATCCGGATCAATGCCTTTCAATGGGCATTAATCCCGGATCCGGCCTTGCGGCAAGTGTTCCGGATTTTTTGCTGGAGCAAAAAGCGCAGCATGCTGCGGTATTTTCTCCGGCCAAAATACGTTCCGTTCCGGAACTGGAAGGACATCTGATGCATCCTGAACGGATTTCTCTCCATTCAGAATGCATTAGGGATAATCCTGATCAGGATTCTTCCGGCATAGAGCCCCGACGACGGAACTCTATGCCGGAAGACAAGAACGCAGGTGTGAAAGAGCCCTAACCAAAAGAAGACGCTGAGATGGGGTATACTCTGCCACAGAACCTAAGCCTCCAACTTTTTAGCCAGGGTACAAGCCTGGGGCAGCTGACTTAGGCCTTTCCTCAGCACAGAACCTTTTGCCAGGGAGGAGACTGACGAAGTCAGCTCAGTGCCCTGCCTGTATTATTTTGCACTTGAGTTCCTCCAGTAAAGAAGCACCTGGTCACTGCAGTCCCTGACTCTCTGGACTTATTTCCCATTGGGGTGAACTATGCCTTTACATCCCTCCATAGAGCAGCAACACATGGTGACCACCCCAAACCCAGCCACTGCACAAGTACATATAGGGTGCAGGTCTAGCATGGAGATTTATAATGGAAGACTCAGCAGAGCACACAATACAATAGCAATTAGCATGGATTGTGACACAAAGAGTAGTTCAAGAATAATACAATTAAAGGCTATGTACACCTTTGGGGACATTTTTATTTAATGATTGCATATTACTCATTTTGGGCTACAAATACATTTCTCAGTGGACCTTTATTGTTAAAAAAAAAGAAGTTAAAAACCAGTTTGTTTGCAAGCTGTCACTTTGTGTTTTCTATTAATCTCGTCATCTGACAGGTCATGTGTAGTTCTTATATCTGATCTCCTGCCCCCATAAACACTTAATTAAGCCATATTCTTATCAGTTTGACAAGAATTGAGCTATATTAGTGCTTGAGGTCAGCAGATCATAGATAAGAGCTACACACGAGCCGTCAGATGATGAGATTCATAGAAAACACAAAGTGACAGCTTGCAAACAGACTGATTTTTAAATCTTGTATCTTAGAAACAGTCTTAGGCCTCTTTCACACGGGCGAGATTTCCGCGCAGGTGCTTTTATCAGGCTGCATTGCTCTTTTCTTCTTTTAATATTAACATATATAGAGATAAAGGGGGAGGAGGAGGTTACTTGATTAGAGACACACAAACGGCAGTTTCTTAGCTCTGCTACACTTAGCGTTTTTGAATCTATTATATCTAGTAAGGCTCTAGCATTCAGAGCGATGTAATAAATCAATTACTAGCTGGCAGCAAGCTCCACATCCCTGCTCCTCCATAGACTTTTGTGTTTGTGGCTGGAGACATAGTATATTCTTGTGTTCTAGGATTATCAGTCTCTACGTGGTAATGATATGAGCAAATACACTCATTGACAAAAAAATTATCTACAAAGAATCACATATTAACAGCCTATAAGTGAATATTATATGTCATTATTTTACATAGACCAGACCATCACTGTAACCAGATAGGGAAGGGGATGAGTGACTCAATTAGATCATCACACATTATACTGATAAGTGCAATGCTCTTCTGTGGAAATCTTTATCTAGGCCTGCCAAGAAAATAATAGAATTGTCACAATGTTATTCAAATATATATATACCGGTATGTGTGTGTATATATATATATATATATATATATATATATATATTTGTGGTCCTGGCTACGGCACGAAGCCTGGTGTGTGAGTCTGAACCTAATCTAACTAGGTGGCTAGTGGTGTGCCTTTAGCCACGTGACGAGGGTAGGCCAAATAAAGGGGGGCATACCCTGAAGGAGATGTATGAAGAAGGGCCGGGAGGGTGGGGCGAGAGAGGACGTGCACCAGATGAGCTGGGCGGCGGAGCTTAAGAAGCCCCCTACGCCCCTCCCACAAAAGCAGGCTGAGTTCAGCCTGCTGAATTTGTGGTTCTGGCTACAGCACGAAGCCTGGTGTGTGAGTCTGAACCTAATCTAACTAGGTGGCTAGTGGTGTGCCTTTAGCCACGTGACGAGGGTAGGCCAAATAAAGGGGGCAAAAATACGAGTAGGAATGGTTAAACTCTTTTATTGTGGATGGTAGTATTACAATACTAAGTCAGAGAAAGCTCTGGCGATTTCGGCTTTTGGATGCGGGATGTATTGCGAGAAACAAGATGACTTCCATCGACCCATTTTTCGTATGATATGGGCCGGGACCCCGTGTTTGTATGCAGCGGAGGCGGCTCCGATCCTGAATGAATGGATCGAATGGGGGTCGAACCCTAACCCTGATGCGAGGCTGCACATGTGTTTAATGAACTATGAGGACGAAAGTGGCCGTGACGGGAAAGGAAGGAGAGGGCTGGCAGGAGCCCGGTCGCCCAGGGTGGTTAGTAACCTGTTGAGGATGGTCACAGGGCACCAAGGGTTAGTAGTAGGGAAATATTCTATGCACACAGGGGGCCCTGTTTGCGAGCTTTTGGAGATGGGTAAGGTGAAAATAAAATGCTCGTGTCTGCGGGTGAGTTGGTTTAGTGCAGGGCCTGTGTTGTGAGGAGAGGTGCCGGTGAATTCCCCGGGCCGGAGAAAGCCGTATAAACTTAGGTAGACGGCAGCTTTGAGAATGCAGCTTCTGAATGGGCCAAAAGGACTGCCGTCTAGGGAGGATGAGAGTTTCCTAAAAAGGTCCCCTGAGATGGGTTGCCTGGAGGGTTCGGACTTGTTTGAGCTCTTTTGAATACCCCGCAATGTGGCTTTTATGGCATGGGAAGAAAAAATTGAGTTGCTGTCCGGGTGACGGATCATGAGGTGATGCTGGACCCCTGACAAATACAACCTGATGGTGCTGTACGAAAGGTGTAGGTCTTTGTGGCAGTATGCCAGGAAAGCCATGATGAATGTGACTTCGCTCGCGTTGCCCCTAGGATGAAGGTGAGAAAAAACCTTGAAAGCCTTCCAACCTGACTGGTAGTTCCTGGTGGAGTTTTCGGACAGGGACTTGCGGATGAGAGACTGAGCCACTGATATGTGCCTGTCTAGTCCAGGATCAGGGAGCCGAAATCCGGAGGGGGGGGGGGGGGATGGGTATCCCGATTCTCTTGGCTTGTGGCATGACCTGGAAAAAAAGGTTTAGATTTAGGCAAGACAAGGTGTCTGCTGCAACGTTTCTGATGCCCTGGATGTGGGTACAAGAATTATGGAAGTTTTAGGGCTAGTCAAGTGAGTTTGCGTAGGAAGCGCATGACCTTGGGCGAGCTGGACCTGCTTTTGGCGAGGATGTCGACTACCATGCGGTTGTCAGTGATGAAACATACCGGCATGTTGCTCCATTCTTCGCCCCAGACTTGTGCGGCCACCACGATGGGATACAACTCTAGGAGAGGAGAGGACTGAATGGCCTGAGGGTCCGAGTGGATTTGGGAGGGCCAGGAGTCCGCGAACCACTGGTGGCCGAATAAGGCATCGAACCCGACGGATGCGGCCGCATCGGAATACACAGTCGGACAGGTGGGACTCCAGTGAGGGACTAATAGGAAGATGCCATTCCATTCTGACAGGAAGACCCTCCATATGGCTAGGTCGGCCAGGGCTTCTCGGTCCAGCTGAATCAGTGAGTCTTGCGTTGTGGCTGTAGGCAACAATTGGAGGAGTCTTGCCGTGAAGGATCGACCCTGTGGCATGATACGGGTGGCGAAATTGAGAGAGCCCAGCAATGACTGAAGGTCGCCCTTAGACATGGTCCTGGATCCTACCTGAGTGGAAATGGACGTTTGGAGTCTGACTAATTTGTCCTCTGGGAGTCTGGCCTCCATTCTGCGGGTATCTAAAGAGATGCCCAAGAAAGTGATGACCGTGGAAGGGCCATCAACCTTTGATGGCGCCACTGGGACCTGTAAAGCGGTGAAAATGCTGAGGAGACTTTACAACCTATCGGGCACATGGTTGGGGTTCTCGACCAGTAAGAAGTCATCCAAGTAATGGATTACTCTGGGACAGTTGCCGTGGTTTACCAGAATCCAATGGAGGGCCTGTGCGAACTGATCAAAGAGCCAGGGGCTGCTCTTTGACCCGAACGTGAGGCGGGTGGCGAAATAGTACTGGTCCCTCCATTTGATTCCGTGAAACCTCCAAAGGTGAGGTTGGATTGGCAACAGCTTGAAGGCGTCCGAGATGTCCGCCTTTGAGAGCCAAGCGCCCGTCCCCACCTGTAAGATCAGTTGAATGGCTTCATCCAGGGAAGAGTAGTGCATCGAATATTCTTCAGACGGGATCAAAGAGTTGAGACTCGGGACACTGGATGCATGAGGCGCTGACAAATCGTAAATCAAACGCTTTTTATTGGTGTTTTTTTTTTGCTGACCAGACCGATGGGGCTTACCCTGTAGACCTGAAAAGGAGGTTGGGAAAAAGGGCCTATGACGAATCCCTTCTGCAACTCGACCTGAAGAAGAGAATCCACCGAGGCTGGGTCCTCCATGGCTGACATGAGGTTGGGGGCCTCCCATGAACCCCGGGGCAAGGTGACTAGACCGGTGTGGAAGCCTATGGAAAAACCAGATTGCAGAAATTTGACGAAGCCGGGGTTGTGGTGGGTTTTGAGGAGGGAGACAAGAAGGGGGACATTGATGTCGGCTAGTCAGCTTTTTGCCGAGCGCTGGGAGCAGGAGGATTGGGGATAGGCCTGGAAGCAGGTAGAACAGATGTGGAGCGCCTTACACTTGTTGTAATTGCAGAAGCTGGTGTTAAAGTTGTTGCACAATTGATTTTTCCCTAGATACACAATGGGGCGACCCAATTTATCCAGGAGCGGACCCGGCTTTTGAGGGGCTGAAGTGCTGGGCTGCTGTTTGGGCTGGGAGGTGACGTGCGAGTTTGGGCACCAGTCGGACGCGTTCAGTACTGACTGGCAGTTGGAGCAATATGGGGACCTGAGACCGGCAAAATGTCTGCAGAATAGTTCCATGTCTAAAGATGCCCAGTTGGTGACACGCTGGAACTGGGCGAGGGCTGCGGCTGCCTTCACCGAGAATGACCGATGGTAGTCGTAATAGGCGAATCCTCCGTATTTGTACCCGAGCTCCGTGACCCTGTATAGGTATGCGTCAAGCTCCTCCCTTCTCGCTGGCTGTGCAGAGCAGATGATGTCCCGATACAGGCTGAACGCAAGCACAAACTCTGGGATGGAGAGTTTTTTGTTGAGGCGAGTGTCTTTGGCCTTCAGTACCACGGACACATCCCCACATGCGATGGTCCTGTTTTCCACGGTGTCATGGGTTGAGATGAGGACCGCCGCCAAATTGACATCCTTGCCTGCAAGTATATCTCGGCGCAGGTTTTCGGGTACAAAAAAGGCAGGAGCAATCTCGGGGGCCCCGGAAAACCTACCTGGGGAAAAAGGCCGGGCAATGGAAGGACCAGGGTAGGGACTGGTGGGAGCGGAGGGAGACGCGTCCCTGTTTTCGACTGCCTGGAGTCTTGTATTTATGTCGCAGATGGAACTGGACAGGTTGTTGATGGTGGCGTGCAGTTGCATTAGAGACAACTGTATGGTCGACATGGAGACTTGCTCCATGGCCCCTGTGGATGGCTCCGGAAACAAAAGGCGATATAGTTCGGCCTTACGGGCTGTGGCCGAATGGCGGATCCCTCGCTTGTTCAGCTTGGCAATCATCTTGGGGATTGTCCAAGTTCGGTAAGATGAACGGCTTGCTCGCTCCGACGCCGCAGACTCTACGGTCGACAGAGCGTCCTCGAGGTCGGAAACGTGAGACATGTTTTTTTTTTGGTCAAATCTTTATTTTATTTTGACATCACATTCCAGCAAATATTATGACAATTGTAAGTGATAACAATTAACAATAAACTGCTCCATCATCAATGTTGGTCACATATGGGTAATAATCTATGCAGTATACAAGAGTATTTAAGAAGGCATATAATCACATGGCTGACAACCATCCACTTTAACGAAATGCATGTACGACTAGTGCGGATAACGTATGCTTACCATCACATGGTACTAGTAATAAATCACCATTATATTATCATCCTCACTTGATATATATACATATATACAGTGCCCAATTATTTTTCCTTATCTTTACACCACTCAAACCATTTGCCCCATGTCAGCAAAAAGTTGTCGTGCGATAGTGATTCCCAGCTTGTCAATTCTTCTAGCTGACAAATTTCCTGGACTTTGTGGATCCATTCCTTTTTACTAGGTGTATCCTTGGATAGACAGTATTTTGGTATAAGCAGCTTTGCTGCTGCTATCAGTTGTGCTATAAGGGAGTGTTTTGCCAGTTTATAATTGCAATCAGACAGGTTGAAAAGTGCCACTTGTGCGGTGATGAGAGATTTTATAGAACATATGCCCTGGACTTCTTTAGAGATCGTATCCCAGTATTTTACAATTAACGGGCACGACCACCATATGTGGTACATGGTGCCTCTAGTCTCGCCACATCTCCAGCAGTCTGCAGAATAAGTGGGTGTAATGGTATGTAATTGTCAGGAGTTCTGTACCATCTGGTGACCAATTTGTAGGAGTTCTCCTGTATTTTTAGGCACCTTGAGTAACCGTGGGAGTGTGCAAGTATTCTACCCATCGTATCTTCATCAAGAGGCTGACCCATTTCCTTACCCCATTGTTCTATAAACAATGGTCTGGTGTCTGAGTCTTTCTCCAAGAGTTTTTTATAGATTTGTGAGACAACTCCTTTTTTGCTTACGTTTTGGTTCCATATCTTGTCATACCAAGTGGGGTTATAGTTGCTCGGAGTATTGTTCAAGTATTGTACGCAGAACTTGTTTAGTTGGGAGTAATGTGTTAAAGTGCAGGGAATATGTTTAAATCTTGTTTTTAGAGATTGTGTCAGGGACACATCGGTTTTCCAGAAAATCACCTATTGCCATATCTCCTAACGCTGCCCATAGTCCCATATCATCCTTGAAATCTTTGTCAAACATAAAAGGCAAATACCTAACAGGTGTGAAAGGTGAAAGGTGATTGATGGGATGTAAGTGTTCTGACACTCTGAACCAAGAGTCTATAATGCCTCTCAGTGAGTTAGGTACTCCATGTCTTTGATGAGGAGCTCTACGATAATCCCATAGTGCAGCAAGTGCTTTTGGTCCTAAAACCTTCCTGGCTATTAGGCATCCTAGTTTTACAACTTTGGGATTAATTATCTCTGAGTGAAGCCTTATTTGTATCGCCCTATAGTACCCATGTGCATCTGGGAGTCCAAATCCTCCTTTGTACTTGGTAGGTAGTGTTAATCTCTTATAGGCTAGTCTAGGTTTCGATTGGTTCCAGACGAATGCAGAAAAAGCTTTCTGGATCTGAGCTAGGTAGTGATGAGGAAGTATTACTGGTAGAGTCTGCATTAAATAAAGTAACTTGGGTAGAACATAGGTCTTTAATACATTTTTTCTTCCTATCCAGGTTAAGTAGGGTATTTTTAGTTCCTTTAATTGGAGCTTAATGTCATTTAATAGTTTGGGATAATTCTTTAAGAAAAGTTGATCTGGATCTTTTGTTATTTGGACTCCTAAGTAATTAATACTCTCACTCTGCCATTGAAAGGGGAAATTTGCCTTGAGGTGGGCTATGGTTGATTGAGGAGTATTAATTCCAAGAGCAACGCATTTTGCTAGGTTTATTTTAAAGTTAGACAGACTCCCGAATCTATCCAACTGTTGCAGCAGTGCCGGAAACGCCACCATAGGATCTGGTAATAGTAATAGCATGTCATCTGCAAATGCCGCTACTGTGTGTGTTTGAGGGCCAATCCGTAGCCCTTGTATATCCCTCTCTTGTCTAATGGCTTGCAGAAATGTTTCTAGACACAAAATGAAAAGAGTTGGCGATAACGGTCACCCTTGCCTGGTCCCGTTACATATGTCAAAGTGGGGTGTGAGGTTTCCATTTATGCGTATTTTCGCAGTGGGTGAGGAGTACAGAGACAGCACAGCGGTTACAAATTGGGGGGGAAAGCCGAATTTATATAGAGTAGCTTCCATATATTGCCAGTGCACTCTGTCAAATGCCTTTTCTGCATCGGTACTTAGAAAAGTAATTCTTTGACCATGAGACAAGGCATATTGTTTCAGCTTGAATAACCCCGAATGTACTGTCTCTGCACTCTCTGCCCCCCACAAACCCAGACTGTTCAGGAGAGATCAAGCTATTAAGTAATGATGCAACTCTAAAGGCCAGTATTTTCGCCCAGAGCTTGATATCTGCATGCAGCAGTGATATCGGCCTGTAGCTGGTCCCGGGCTTTTGCCCTTTGGGGTTGATTTTAGGGCTTTCTCTACTTCCTTAAGTGTTATTGGGGTTGTCAACATTTCTTTATCTGCCTCTGATATCATTGGTAAGTTGAGTTCCTGTAGGTATGATGAAGTCTTTACTCGCCTATCTTGCATTGCTTCAGTAGTATAATTTATCCTAATGTTATACAAATCATGATAGTATTCTTTGAATACCTTAGACATTTCGTTGGTATCTGTAGTTAGTGTACCTTCTTTTGTCATCATTTGTTTGATGTAAGTTTGTTCTACTCATTTTTTGATCATTGCCGATAAAATTTTGCTGCCTCTATTTCCATGGATATAATGCTTGTGCTTGGCTCTGAGATACGCTTTGGCAGCCTTAACATTGAGAAGAGACTTAAGTTCTTGCCTAAGTGAGACTAGCGTCTCAAACTCTTTTAATGTCAATGATTTCTTATGTGCTCTTTCTATTTGGGAAATACGGGTTAACAGTTCTGTCAAATGCTTAGTTCTCTCCTTTTTAATATGGGAACCTAATGCTATAAATTCTCCTCTTAACACTGCTTTGTGTGCCTCCCAGGTAATTGCGGCCGTCGTCGCTGTATTTGTATTCAGTTCGAAGTATTCTTTTAGCTTGTCGGAAATAGGAGAAATAGTGTCTACATGTGCTTGTGTATCTAGTAATGTGTGGTTAAGTCTCCATGACCACTCCCTGCTACTTAAAGTAGGTAGTTGAACGTCGCAGTATACCATAGCATGATCAGACACGGTTATGTTGTCAATGTTTGCAGATTTAACCAAAGACAGATTTCTCTCTGGAATCATAAAATAGTCTAATCTTTGGTAAAATCTATGCGGGTTTGAATAAAATGTATAATCTCTCCTCTCCCCATGAACTGATCTCCAGACATCTATTATGTGTAAATCCTTGAAGCGCGTTTGTAGAGATTTTAAAGCCCTAAATTAAATGGCGGACCTCTGAGATGAAGAGTCTAAAAGTGGGTTCAGGGTTAAATTAAAGTCGCCCGCTATTATAATCCAGCCAGATGTGAAAACAGCTATCTTGTCCAGGATCTCCAATAGCCATGAGACTGTTTTTGCATTTGGCACATATAGGTTACATAAGGTGAGTTTTGTATGACCTATTTCGCAGTTCAATAGGAGATATCTGCCTTCTGGGTCTAGTAGCTGAGAATGATAGGTGAAAGGAACATTCTTTTTCAACCCTATACTAACTCCTTTCGATGCGGCGTTATCTGAGCACGAATGGAACCAGTGGTGAAAGGCAGAATTGCCCATATTAGGAGTATGGTTAGGTGTAAAATGCGTTTCTTGCAGCATGATTACATCTATTGCTGCCTTCTTAATTGTTCGGAATATCCGGCTTCGTTTAACAGGGCTTTTACAGCCATGCACGTTAAAGGTGGCGATATTAAGTATTAAAGATGCCATTCATGTGTCGCAGGTATAGGAGTACTCTGTGTATAGTATATATGACCAAAGGATGGAGTAAATAACATTTGGCATTGCAACAATGGAAAAATATAAAACCTCATATTGTTGTGCTTTTTCATAAGTGTAAACAGTTATATCTACTTATTTTAGTTATAATGGGTATTCATTGCCTTTAAGAGCAATGTTGATTTATATTCACTGTTTTGTATGGATTTTCATGTAGGCCAAAGTAAGTCCATCAGAAGATTACTGTGTTGTTCAAAAGCTAGTGTTATAGTAACAATATATTATACATTTAGAAAGTTAGAAGATACACCGCACCTGCAGATTCTGAGGCTTCATTGTTTTTCATATCTGAACATGAATTTCACAGTGTGAGAATTGTCTAGATGTTCCTCAAAGTATATATTCATGTATCAAAGTTTGTCCCTCGGCCCTGAGACAAGGCTTCTAGACGTCAGAGGTGTAGAAGTGAAAATATCAGGCATGTGTGAGTTAACCCTTAATGGTATGATGCCTATTGCTTACACAACAGTGCCACCTAGATATGAGCAGTTAATACTACATCAGTAGCAAAAGTTCATTCTGGGTAGTATTATGACGTCATGCTCCTTATCAATGCCCACGCCCACCCAACCATGATTGGAAAGTTCCAAACTTGGAGGGCGTGTTCATCTGATAAGTTTTGGGCTAAGAAACCAGTTACCAGAAAAAAAAAAGGAAAAGAGAAAAAACAACAACACATTTGGATTATAGATCTCTGGAGAATCATTTGGATTATCGGGAAAAAACTCTTGAGAGCTGGCTGCCCCAAGACTCTGCACGTCACTTGACCCTTGGGTAATGTATATTTTTGTTTTATGTAGTATTGATCTAAATTAATTGGCTTGATACTTAGTCAGATACCCGCTCATTTGCGGACGTGTAACGTTAGTTGACACATCAGTATTTTCTCTTGTTTCAGTTACGATGCATATAACTGAATAAAGGGGATAATATTGGAGAAACTCTCTGTTGGGAATCTTAGTATTCCCTAGTTTGACATCAAGCCAATAATTTATAAGTTTTGTTGCAATACTACCATTATCTGAGTTTGGTCATCAATTTTGGACAAAGCAAGGGCTCGCATCTGTCATCTTCTTGATTGAGTTTTCCGCATAATCCATTGATTGTATATCTCTCACAAATTTAAAGCTGTATTGCATAATATTGGTTGAGTATTGTTTTGTTGGCATCATATAGTGGCGAATTCTGGGTACTGCATATCATTGTATATTATTGAAATTTATGTTGATTCATTTTTGATTGTATATTAAACTATTGTATAATAAACCATTTATATTTTTGCATAGACACTTGTACCCTGTTTTACTGATTGCACAAAATAATCAGGTTCTCGATCGAACTCGTGAGATGATTATGTCCATCTCCCGGATCAATATCGTTTGCATAATTTTTCTTTTGATCCGCTAATTTTTTTTTATCTTTATATAAAGCAATTGCTTTATATACCCGACAATATGAACTTTGAAAGAAAGCAGAAACAACTGAATCTTAAATGAGACTCTTTTTCGTGGGGGGAGGTAATCAATTGCCACTTTTATATCCTGATCGGCCTATATCCCACTATATTATTTTTTTTTTATCAATTTTTTATTATTTTATCAACAAGACAAACAATACATCCAGAGTGTACATCTCTGAATACAAAACAGCACTAAAAGTGAAGTGAGCAATTCAATAACATACATAGTGGCATTATATAGTCATGAGTACAATATAATCAGTACAAGCAATCAAAATATGATGACATTATTAAGACATTCTCCCGTAGAACTAAGACAGACTAGCAGATCGGAGCAACAGACGACCCAAGGTCCCCTTCAGTTGACCCACAAGGTACCATTCCGTCAGTGTGAACGGTCTCACAATTAATTGTATCTCCTCATCCGACATACAATGAACAATAAACGGTTTCCATTTCTGAAACAACCCCTTAGCTTGTCGTTCTTTAACAGCGAGGGAATTTAATCTCTCCAAATAAAATACATTCTTTAGTTGTTCTATTATAAATTGTAACCCCGGAGCATCAGCTTGCAGCCATTTTTGCAGAATACTATGCTTAACTACCATACATATCGTATGAAACAAACGAGGTAACCCCCCTTGACCTACCTCTCCTTCCTCATAATGAAATAAATATAGTTGGGGGGACAATGGAAGCTCCCTTCCCCAGATTCTCTTGACTAAATTCCCCACTTCCTCCCACAACCTCTTACTCTGTGGGCACGTCCAGATCCCATGAAATAAGTCAGAGAAACCCACTCCACACTTCGGGCAACTGGTTATCCTATCTGGTTTCGCTGGATGAGGGGGGATATTGAAGCCATAGATGGCACGATACATAAGTCGAAACTGCGTATCCCTCCATGACTTGTTAATAACATGCCTCCTAACCACTTCCCAACCTTTCACCATCTTTTGTTCAATATCCCCATCATCTAACTGTTCGGCCCATAGATCCCACTATTAACCCATTCAGTAGTAGTATACATGGTGGTTAACTACCCAATTGTAGCATAAGATTATACCTTGAACAAGTGAATTAGATCGATAACACATTAAAGAGGAGCCTTCTAACACTCATAACTCATCATGATCTCATAACATAAGGCTAACAATAAACTAGGAGTGATCCCTTTAGCTGCTAGTAACTTTAGGTGTGCAGCTTCATAGATAGGCGACCTTTAATGCAAACAAGACCATACCCATCCTTTTATCGATCAGTTGTTCAAGTGTCCATCTCTCTATTCGCAGCCTTTCTGTTACGCCCGGTCCTCTGCTGTTTCGGCTTCATCCAAGGCGAGATCTTTGGGAGTGGAGGCAGTTCCTCTTCCGAGGGGATAGGAAGCCAGGAGATGATTTCCACTGGTGTTAAGTCCAGCATATCCCAGACGGGTGTTAGATCTGCGGGTGTTCTAACGGTGAATCTGCGATTTCCCTGCAGTGATCAACAATACGAATGGAAATAGCCACCTGTACGGAATTTTTGAAGCGCGCAGGAGGTCTGTCAGTGGTTTCAGCATTCTTCTCTTTTGAAGCGTTGATGCCGCCAAATCTTGGAATAATTGAATGCTTCTTCCTTGTAGCTTTACATCACCCTTTCTCTCGCTTTTTGTAGGATCTCCTCAGTGTCCCTGTAGCTTAATATGCCACAAATGATATCTCTGGGATTTTCTGAGGTGCCAGGTTTGGGCTGTAATGCTCGATGTACCCTCTCGACCGTAACACTCTTGGCTCTTTCTGGGCCCATCAGGGAGGTGAAGAGGGATCCCATTACAGTCATCAGGTCTTCCCCATCGTCTGCTTCTGGGAGACCGCGTATTCTAATATTGCGTCGCCGGCTCCTATTTTCTTGATCCTCCATCTGGAGTAATAAGCTATTCATGGCCCTAGTTTGAGAGCCCAGCAAGCTTTTAACCGCTGTATTAAAGGAGAGCATGGCATCCTGCACTTGTTCCAGGGATTCGACTCTATCCCCAATATGGTCGACATCCGCCTTTATAGTGGCTAAGTCAGCTGCAATTGGGGCCAAGGCCTTATGCAGGGTTTGTTCCAGAAAGTCATGGGTAAGTGCCGTCTGCTCGTCCCTTAGCTGCGAACCGCTCACCTCAGGTAACTCATCGTAAGGTGTTTCACAGTGCACGTCTCCAGATGCTTCTTCTTCCCCATGTCGCTTCTGCGCCATCTTAGCTGAGCGCGCGGGTATCTGAGGAGTAGATTTCTGGAGGTACTTCTCCATGTCGTAGAGCTGCGGCAAGTCTCTCTTTTGGTCAGCGGTGACTCTGGACAGCTCTTTAGGTTGAATCTTCATCCCTTCTGTCGGGTAGTGCTTTGAAATAGGCTAAAGTAGAATCTAGTAGCGGGAGCTCCGCTCTCAAGCAGCCGCCATCAAGCTCGGTCAGGCCACGCCCCCACGGGAGACATGTTTTGAGCTGAAAAACTAAGAGTAACATGAAGCTGGAGGGGGAAGAATGTGGGATGGGCGCGGGCGGTGCTACCAGAGAACGCTCGTGGAGAACGCTCGTGGCGGGGTGGTGGGTCTTTCGTCTGCGCCGCGATTTAATGGGACTTCACCTAAAAAGAACGGTATATGATGCCACGATTGGCTATGCCGGGAGGCCAAAATAACGAATCGTGTCTTATACTTACCTGGAAAAAGAAGAATAAATTCTAACGGGTACCCACGGGTAAGCTTAGCACCTGAAAGAACAAGACTGTACATGTTGACTTCATGAACCGTGACAGGGACGCGACCAGATGTTCATGGGGTATGATGGTGCTGGTACCGGAACCGAAACGTGTGACTGCTGCGGAGGCAGGCCTGGCGTGGGGGGTGCGTGAAATGAGCAGAACCGGCAGCATGGAGGGAGTAATTGAGCATGGACCATGACCCGTTGACTGGTGGAAAGACTAGCAACGAGGGGTCTGCTGAGTGGAACGTGTACCAGGGCGATCCTGGGGGTCGGAGACGGAGACCTGTGAACAAGGGCAAGGAATGGTCCAAGGCGTACCTGGTAAGGGTGACTGTTAGGAAACGTGGGCCCTGGGCGTACCAGGCTAGGAGGTTGGAGTGAGAATGTGTGGTGCGGCGCACCAGCGTGAAAAGACATGGGTTGCGTGACCCGAGGAGAAGACAAAGAGAGAGGGATAGGACACAAGAGATAGCAACGACATATGGAAGGAAGGAATACAGGGCGTACCTGTAAGGTTCGACAGAGAAGAAAGAGAGTGCAAAGTAATGTGAAGAAGGCAGGGCGTTCCTGCGGACAGGAGAATAATGAATGATGGACGTGTTTAAAACCTGAGCGTATACTTATGTAAATTATTATTATTATTTTTTTTAAGAGGTCCGCTGTGCTGGGTCAACAAGCGATGGGGGTTTGCGAATCATCGATGCTGGCCAGACTGGGACGGGATGGTCACGGCTGCGGCGGAACCCTGGGGCCGCTAGGGCCGTCCCTCCGTCACAAAAGCCCGGCGGCCACCACGCAACCGGAATGGGTGACGGCAGCCACGCTGACCTACCGCGTGGCAACCATGACCCTGGCGTGATCACCACCAACTGGTGTGACAGAGGGCCATGGACAGTACCCTGGCGTGGGACGCATGCACGCGGAGTGCACCGCTTGACGCCAGGTGCACTGACCATCATTTTACACCTGAATTGATTGGTTTATCTGGATTGAACACGTGCTGAAGGGCGCAGGAACGCTCACCAACAGTGGGGACCCATGTAAGATCCGGAAAGCTGAATGGCGCGCCAGGAGGGAGGGGACGCCGGACCGGAAAAGCAGCAGCTCCCTTCCATGATTCCGGCGCACGTATGCAGCTGTGTGTCCGTGAGCATGTGACTGGTGGATTTATTGTGCCCTGTGCCAGAATGATTGTCTGTTTAAATTTGAGGATCGTGAACCTCATGAATGTAAGTATGGGTCTGTATTACTGCTACCCTTTGTTAAGTACTTTTTTATTTTTTTTGAGCCGGACCGGCCGCCGACTTCCTGGTCACTGCTGCGGTCACGTGATGCGCTGGAGCGCATGACGGCAGGCGGAAGCGGCGAGCGGCAGGGGACTGATTGCGGGGCATGGCAGTGATGGTTGTGGTGCGGGAAGCGCGGCCGGACAGCGGCCGCCCCCCTGCCGACCTCTGGCCTGCCGCGGTGGTCACGTGATGCACTCCACGCTGGAGCGCAAGACGGCAGGCAAAAGAGGCGGGAGAGGCAGGATCGGGCAGTGGGGGACAGCGCGGGGCCGGGCGGACCAACTGTGGGCGCCGGGAGTGGGGGCGGCCAGTGGGGGCGGACAGTGCCGGCGCTCCCCCCCCCTGCCGACCTCCGGCTCACCGTGCGGCAGTACCTGGAGCGCGTGGCGGCAGGTCGAAGCGGCGGGGGAGGGAGAGGACAGGCGGGTGAGGGAAGAAATAAACCTGGAGGTGGTTGAGGAAGAGACCGGAGCAACTTACCTATGAGGCGGCGGGTTCTGGCGCACAGAATCGCCGTACGTGTGGGCAGCTCGGCCGGAAATGGGGAGCTGACCGGTGCAACTCCTCCTACCAAGGAAAGGCGAGAGAGGACGTGCACCAGGTGAGCTGGGCGGCGGAGCTTAAGAAGCCCCCTACGCCCCTCCCACAAAAGCAGGCTGAGTTCAGCCTGCTGAATATATATATATATATATTCTATATAGAATTTCACTGGCAGATATAACATTTTCCCCTCACAGCAGTAGTAAACTGAAAATGGGTTAGCTATCTATATAGAAGTTTTATTTCTCTGTGCTGCCTGCTGAACATGCTTTTTCATTGTCTTCTATAAATATTGAGTTTAAAACCCTAATGCACTTTCTGTATATAGCTACGGCTACTTTCACATCTGCGTTTTTCTTTTCCGATAATGAGATCCAGCAGAGGATCTCAATACCGCAGAAAAACGCTTCCGTTTTGTCCCCATTCATTGTCAATGGGGACGAAACTGAACTGAACAGAACGGAATGCACCAGAATACATTCAGTTCCATTTGGTTGCTTTCCAATACTGGAAAGCAAACCGCAGCAAGCATGGGATGAGTAGCTAAACTGTCAATTGTGCTGGATCCATTTTCTTGGACATAGAATAGAAAACGGATCCAGCATCCATTGACTTACAGTGGTTTTGGTGACGGATCCGTCATTGCTATTTTAACCACTTCCCATCTGGGCCCTTTGCCCCCTTCCTGACCAGGCCAAATTTTGCAAAACGGACATATCTCACTTTATGTGGTAATAACTTTGGAACGCCTTTATTTATCCAAGTCATTCAGAGATTGTTTTCTCGTGACACATTGTACTTCATGATAGTCATAAATTTGAGTCAAAATATTTCACCTTTATTTATGAAAAAATCCCAAATTTACCCAAAAATTTAAAAAAAATCGCAATTTTCTAAATTTCAATTTCTCTGCTTTTAAAACAGAAAGTGATACCTCATAAAATATTTATTATTTAACATTCCCCATATGTCTACTTTATGTTGGCATCATTTTGGAAATGTTTATTTTTTTAGGACGTTAGAAGGCTTAGAAGTTTAGAAGCAATTCTTTAAATTTTTAAGAAAATTGCCAAAACCCACTTTATAAGGACCAGTTCAGGTCTGAAGTCACTTTGTGGGGCCTACATAGTGGATACCCCCATAAATGACCCCATTGTAGAAACTACACCCCTCAAGGTATTCAAAACCGATTTTACAAACTTTGTTAACCCTTTAGGCGTTCCACAAGAATTAAAGGAAAATGGAGATCAAATTTTTAAATTTCACTTTTTTGGCAGATTTTCCATTTTAATCAATTTTTTTCTCTAACACATCGATGGTTAACAGCCAAACAAAACTCAATATTTATTACCCAGATTCTGCGGTTTACAGAAACACCCCACATGTGGTCGTAAACTGCTGTATGGGCACACGGCAGGGCGCAGAAGGAAAGGAACTCCACATGGTTTTTAGATGCCATGTCCCATTTGAAGCCCCCTGATGCACCCTTACAGTAGAAACTCCCAAGAAGTGACCCCATTTTGGAAACTAGGGGATAAGGTGCCAGTTTTATTAGTACTATTTTTGGGTACATATGATTTTTTGATCATTCAATATAACACTTTATGGGGCAAGGTGACCAAAAAATTGGTTGTTTTAGCACAGTTTCTATTTATTTATTTTTACAGCGTTCACCTTAGGGGTTCAGTCAAGTGACATTTTTATAGAGCAGATTGTTACGGACGTGGCGATACCTAATATGTATACTTTTTCTCATTTATTAAAGTTTTACACAATAATAGCATTTTTGAAACCAAAAAATTATGTTTTAATGTGTCCATGTTCTGAGAGCTATAGTTTTTTTTATTTTTTGAGAGATTTTCTTATGTAGGGGCTCATTTTTTGCGGGATGAGGTGACGGTTTTATTGGTACCATTTTGTGGGACATACGCGTTTTTGATCACTTGGTGTTGCACCTTTTGTGATGCAACGTGACAAAAATTGCTTGTTTTGACACAGTTTTTTTTTGTTTTTTTTTACGGTGTTCACCCGAGGGGTTAGGTCATGTGATATTTTTATAGAGCTGGTTTTTACGGACGCGGCAATACCTAATATGTATACTTTTTTTATTTGTTTCACTTTAACACAATAATAGCATTTTTGAAACCAAAAAAATTATGTTTTAGTGTCTCCATGTTCTAAGAGCTATAGTTTTTTTATTTTTTGAGAGATTTTCTTATGTAGGCGCTCATTTTTTGCGGGATGAGGTGACGGTTTTATTGGTACCATTTTGTGGGACATACGCGTTTTTGATCACTTGGTGTTGCACCTTTTGTGATGCAAGGTGACAAAAATTGCTTGTTTTGACACCGTTTTTTTTTTTTTTTTTTTACGGTGTTCACCCGAGGGGTTAGGTCATGTGATATTTTTATAGAGCTGGTTTTTACGGACGCGGCAATACTAAATATGTCTATTTTACTTTATTTTTTCTATTTTAATTTTTTTTTTTTTATTCCTAACTTGGGAACTTTTTTTTTTTTTACATGTGAAACTTTATTTTATTTTATTTTTTCAACCCTTTATTTTTTTTATTTTTTTTTACACTTTTCGTCCCCCATAAGGTCATACAAGACCTCTGGGGGACATTTGCTTCACTTTTTCTTTTTTTTTTCACAGTTGATTTCTCCTGTAACTGGGGCTGAGATAGTAGCCCCAGTTACAGGACAAATGCACCCCTATAGAGGCTGTACAGCAGCAATCCTGCGCTGTACAGCCTCACAGCAGGGCTGATCGAGGTCTCTGAGAGACCTCACACAGCCCCTGCACTCTCCGGTCACGGCGGTCACATGACCGCCGGGCCGGAACAGGAAGCGCACAGCGCTTCCTTCTCTGCAGACACAGCGCTCGGTGAGCGCTGTGTCTGCAGCGATCGTGAAGGCAGGGACACCTGGGAACTGTCCCTGCCTTGTCTTAGGGTTGCCCTGCTGTCACTGACAGCGGGCAACCCGATCAGCAGCTGCACGATTAGCGTGCAGCTGCTATTTCTGACAGGACGTTTTAAAACGTGCTGTCAGAAATAGACGTCCACCCATAGGACGTTTATATCCTATGGGCGGACGTGAGGCGGTTAAAGATAATACAACCGGATCCGTTTATAACGGATGCAGATGGTTGTATTATCATGACGGAAGTGTTTTTGCTGATCCCTGCCGGATCAGGCAAAAATGCAAGTGTGATAGTAGCCTAAGGAAAGTATTTATCTGATACTAACTGCATATTAGCCCCTCTTACTCTATTTTTGTTTTAGGCAAGTGCTACACGGTGACACTGGTCACGCAACACCTGTGGCTGCCAGGATTGCTGAGTAGTGGTGATCCCATCAAAATTAATGGGAACGCCGCGGCCGCTGCCAGAAATCCAGCTGTGTTTGATTTCATGCGACTGCTGCAGCGATCCAATACATTTCTATGGGATCACCGCTACTCAGCGATCCTGGCCGCGACAGGTGTTGCGTGACCAGTGTCGCAGTGTACAGTGCTGCCCATAATTATTCATACCCCAAGATAATAAGACGATGTACAAGAAGCATTATTGTGGGGAAAAAAAACATTTCTCAGCTTTTATTTACATTTGAACAAAAAGTGTCCAGTCCAAAATTATTCATACCCTTCTCAATAATCAATTGAAAAGCCTTTATTGGCTATTACAGCAATCAAATGCTTCCTATAATTGCAGACCAGCTTTTTGCATGTCTTCACAGGTATTTTTGCCCATTCATCTTTAGCAATGATCTCCAAATCTTTCAGGTTGGAGGGTCTTCTTGCCATCACCCTCATCTTTAGCTCCCTCCACAGATTCTCAATTGGATTTAAGTCTGGACTCTGGCTGGGCCATTCCAAAACATTAATGTTGTTGTCTGCTAACCATTTCTTCACCACTTTTGCTGTGTATTTTGTGTCATTGTCATGCTAAAATGTCCACTGGTGCCCAAGGCAAAGTTTCTCTGCAGACTGCCTGATGTCGTTGAGAATCCTCATGTATTGCTCTTTTTTCATGGTGCCGTTTACTTTGATTAGGTTCCCTGATCCATTGGCTGAAAAACACCCCCAAAGCATTAGGTTCCCACCACCATGTTTGACAGTGGGGATGGTGTTCTTTGGGTGGAAGGCTTCTCCTTTTTTACGCCAAATGAAGGAAACATCATTGTGACCAAACAATTCCATTTTTGTTTCATCTGACCATAACACAGAAGACCAGAAGTCTTTTTCTTTGTCCAGATGAGCTTTTGCAAAGGCCAAGCGAGCTTTTGTGTGCCTTATCTGGAGAAGTGGAACCTACCCAGCAGTGTGCGTTGGATTTTCTGCCTTGAGACATTGCCACCAGCAGAGCCCAGATTCACCAGGATGGCCTTGGTGGTGATCCTTGGATTCTTTTTCACCTCTCTAACTATCCTCCTGGCCAGCACAGGTGTCACTTTTGGCTTCCGACCACGTCCTCTGAGATTTTCCACAGTGCGGAACATCTTGTATTTTTTGCTCAAATGTAAATAAAAGCTGAAAAATGTTTTTTTTTTTCCCCACAATAATGCCTCTTGTACATCGTCTTATTATCTTTTGGGAGACACCTGTCAATTCCCGTCAAAAAATTTCTTGCTGGTTGAATAAAAGTAACCTTAAGTAAACATTTGCCAGGGGTATGAATAATTATGGGCAGCACTGTAGCTCTTGCCTTAGTCCTTTAACCCCTTAAGGACGCAGGGCGTATCGGTACGCCCTATTTCCCGAGTCCTTAAGGACTCAGGGCGTACCGGTACGTCCTAGCTTGAACTCAGTATTCCGGCGCCCGAGGGGTTAAACGGAACGGGATTTCGGCTGAAATCCTTCAGCCGGCATCCTGTGACAACGCCAGGGGGGGTCATGTGACCCCCCCCCGTGTCGGCGATCGCAGCAAACCGCAGGTCAATTCAGACCTGCGGTTTGCTGCGCTTTTTGCAGTTTCTGATGCCCGCGGTCCCTGAACGCGGGGATCAGAAACTTTTGAGTGCCTATAATCAATATTTTTCACCCCCCCCTGCACCCCTGCACGATTTTATGCCGGCGGGTGGTGCGGGGGGGGGGTGTCGCATGCGGTGGGGGCGGTGCGGGAGGCGGGCGGTGCGGCAGGCGGGATCGCGATCCCCCGCCCGCCTCCCCATGAATGATCGTTGGTGTCTAGTGGGGATACCAGGGTGCCAGCACATTGCTGGCACCCTGGTATAAACGGCTGACATCTGTGAAGATGTCAGCCGTTTAACCCTTTCCATACCGCGGTCCGTACGGACCGCTGTATGGAAAAAGTTAACTGTCGTCGGTCAGGGAGCTCCCTCCCTCTCCATCGGGGGGCTGCTGTGCCTTTGCAGCCCCCCGATGGAGAGGGAGAGAGCCCCCAGAGAGCCCCCCTCAACCCCGTGCTTACCCTTCCCCGTCTGCGAAGTTCTGAGCAGACGGGGAAGGTTCCCATGGCAACAGGACGCCTGCTCAGGCGTCCTGCTGTCCATGGTGCTGAACAGATCTATGCTGAAAGCATAGATCTGTTCAGTGTAAGTAAAATACAGTATAGAACAATATATATTGTACTGTACTGTATTATACAGACATCAGACCCACTGGATCTTCCAGAACCAAGTGGGTCTGGGTCAAAAAAAAAGTTAAAAAAAGTGAAAAAAGTTAAGATAAAAAAAAAAACATTCATCACTGAATAAAAAAAAAAAAAAAAAAATACACTACACATATTAGGTATCGCCGCGTCCGTAACGACCTGATCTATAAAACGGTCATGTTACTTTCCCCGCACGGTGAACACCATAAAAATAAAAAAATAAAAACTATGAGAAAATTGAAATTTTGCCCACCTTACTTCCCAAAAAAGGTAATAAAAGTGATCAAAAAAGTCACATGTACGCCAAAATAGTACCAATCAAACCGTCATCTCATCCCGCAAAAATCATACCTTACCCAAGATAATCGCCCAAAAACTGAAAAAACTATGGCTCTCAGACTAAAGAAACACTAAAACATGATTTTTTTTGTTTCAAAAATGAAATCATTGTGTAAAACTTACATAAATAAAAATAAAGTATACATATTAGGTATCGCCGCGTCCGTATCGACCGGCTCTATAAGAATATCACATGATCTAACCCCTCAGGTGACCACCGTAAAAAATAAAAAATAAAAACGGTGTAAAAAAAGCCATTTTTTGTCATCTTACGTCACAAAAAGTGTAATAACAAGCGATCAAAAAGTCATATGCACCCCAAAATAGTGCCAATTAAACCGTCATCTCATCCCGCAAAAAATGAGACCCTACTCAAGATAATCGCCCAAAAACTGAAAAAACTATGGCTCTTAGACTATGGAGACACTAAAACTTTTTTTGGTTTTAAAAATGAAGTTATTGTATAAAACTTACATAAATAAAAAAAAGGTATACATATTAGGTATCACCGCGTCCGTGACAACCTGCTCTATAAAATTACCACATGATCTAACCTGTCAGATGAATGTTGTAAATAACAAAAAAAAAAAAAACGTGCCAAAAAAGCTATTTCTTGTTACCTTGCCGCACAAAAAGTGTAATATAGAGCAACCAAAAATCATATGTACCCTAAACTATTACCAACAAAACTGCCACCTTATTCCGTACTTTCTAAAATGGGGTCACTTTTTTGGAGTTTCTACTCTAGGGGTGCATCAGGGGGGCTTCAAATGGGACATGGTGTCAAAAAAACCAGTCCAGCAAAACCTGCCTTCCAAAAACCGTATGGCATTCCTTTCCTTCTGCGCCCTGCCGTGTGCCCGTACAGCGGTTTACGACCACATATGGGGTGTTTCTGTAAACTACAGAATAAGGGCCATAAATAATGAGTTTTGTTTGGCTGTTAACCCTTGCTTTGTTACTGGAAAAAAAATATTAAAATGGAAAATCTGCCAAAAAAGTGAAATTTTGAAATTGTATCTCTATTTTCCATTAAATCTTGTGCAACACCTAAAGGGTTAACAAAGTTTGTAAAATCAGTTTTGAATACCTTGAGGGGTGTAGTTTCTTAGATGGGGTCACTTTTATGGAGTTTCTACTCTAGGGGTGCATCAGGGGGGCTTCAAATGGGACATGGTGTCAAAAAAACAGTCCAGCAAAATCTGGCTTCCAAAAACCATACGGCGCACCTTTCACTCTACGCCCCGCTGTGTGGCCGTACAGTAGTTTACGGCCACATATGGGGTGTTTCTGTAAACGGCAGAGTCAGGGCAATAAAGATACAGTCTTGTTTGGCTGTTAACCCTTGCTTTGTTAGTGGAAAAAATGGGTTAAAATGGAAAATTAGGCAAAAAAATGAAATTCTCAAATTTCATCCCCATTTGCCAATAACTCTTGTGCAACACCTAAAGGGTTAACAAAGTTTGTAAAATCAGTTTTGAATACCTTGAGGGGTGTAGTTTCTTAGATGGGGTCACTTTTATGGAGTTTCTACTCTAGGGGTGCATCAGGGGGGCTTCAAATGGGACATGGTGTCAAAAAAACAGTCCAGCAAAATCAGCCCTCCAAAAACCAAATGGCGCACCTTTCACTCTACGCCCTACTGTGTGCCCGTACAGTAGTTTACGGCCACATATGGGGTGTTTCTGTAAACGGCAGAGTCAGGGCAATAAAGATACAGTCTTGTTTAGCTGTTAACCCTTGCTTTGTTAGTGGAAAAAATGGGTTAAAATGGAAAATTAGGCAAAAAAATGAAATTCTCAAATTTCATCCCCATTTGCCAATAACTCTTGTGCAATACCTAAAGGGTTAACAAAGCTTGTAAAATCAGTTTTGAATACCTTGAGGGGTGTAGTTTATAGAATGGGGTCATTTTTGGGCGGTTTCTATTATGTAAGCCTCGCAAAGTGACTTCAGACCTGTAGTGGTCCCTAAAAATTTGGTTTTTGTAAATTTCTGAAAAATTTCAAGATTTGCTTCTAAACTTCTAAGCCTTATAACATCCCCAAAAAATAAAATATCAATCCCAAAATGCTACAAACATGAAGTAGACATATGGGGAATGTAAAGTCATCAAAATTTTTGGGGGTATTACTATGTATTACAGAAGTAGAGAAACTGAAACTTTGAAATTTGCAAATTTTTCAAAATTTTTTGGTAAATATGGTATTTTTTTATGCAAAAAAATTAACTTTTTTGACCCAATTTTAGCAGTGTCATGAAGTACAATATGTGACGAAAAAACAATCTCAGAACGGCCTGGATAAGTCAAAGCGTTTTAAAGTTATCAGCACTTAAAGTGACACTGGTCAGATTTGCAAAAAATGGCCAAGTCCTTAAGGTGAAATAGGGCTGAGTCCTTAAGGGGTTAATGAAGCAAACCCTTTAGCTGGAATCTGCCATCCTCTTTATGCTGTCTACCACTTGACACAGAGCTATGTTACTTTGAAGCACTGCATTGTTTCAGAGAAAACATAGTTTAGAAAACAATATATCTGTGCACAAGGGGATAAGTCCACAGGCAGGGAGGCTGCTCAGCTTGCTTGACAAGTCACTCCCTGTTTGTGTCCAGGTAGAAATAGTCAATCCAGCTGAGCAGGACTGGGAGACGCTTCACAGTGGACTCATCACTCTTTAACCCCTTCAACCCCGGGCCTGTTTTCACCTTCCTGCCCAGGCCATTTTTTGCAAATCGGACATGTGTCACTTTATGTGGTAATATTTTTGGAACACTTTTACTTATCCAAGCCATTCTGAGATTGTTTTCTCGTGACACATTATACTTCATAATAGTCATAAACTTGAGTCAATATATTTCACCTTTATTTGTGAAAAGATCCCAAATTTACCAAAAATTTAGAAAAATTCCCAAATTTTCAGATTTCAATTTCTTTACTTTTACAATAGATAGTGATACCTCATATAATAGTTATTACTTTACATTTCCCATATGTCTACTTCATGTTTGGATCATTTTGAAAATGACATTTTATTTTTTGGGGATGTTAGAAGGAAGCTACACCCCTCAAGGTATACAAAACTGATTTTACAAACTTTGTTAACCCTTTAGGTGTTCCACAAGAATTAATGGAAAATGGAGATTTCAGAATTTCATTTTTTTGGCAGATTTTAAATTTTAATCAGTTTTTTCCAGTAGCAAAGCAAGGGTTAACAGTCAAATAAAACTCAATATTTATTACCCTAATTCTGCGGTTTACAGAAACACCCCACATGTGCAACGGCAGGGCGCACGGCAGGGCGCAGTTGGAAAGGAACGCCATATGGTTTTTGGAAGGCAGATTTAGCTGAACTGGTTTTTAGATGCCTTGTCCCATTTGAACCCCCCGTAATGCACCCCTACAGTAGAAACTCAAAAAAGTGACCACATTTTGGAAACTACGGGATAAGGTGCCAGTTTTATTGGTACTAATCTGGGGTACATATGATTTTTAATTGCTCTATATTACGTTTTTTGTGAGGCAAGGTAACTAAAAAATTGATGGTTTGACACCGTTTTTATTTTTAATAACATTCATTTGACAGGTTAGATCATGCGCTATTTTTTTTAGAGCAGGTTGTTACGGACGCAATGATATCAAATATGTCTACTTTCTATGATTTTTTTTTAAGTTTTACATAATAAAGCATTTTTGAAAACAAAAATTAGTTTTTTGTATCTCCATTTTCTGAACGCCCTATTTTTATTTATTTTTTCTGCCGATCGTCTTGTGCAGGGGCTCGTTTTTTGCAGGAAGAATTGACGTTTTTATTGGTACCATTTTTGGGTACATATGATTTTTTGATCATTCATTATTACACTTTAAAGTGCAAGGTGACCCAAAAATTGGTTGTTTTGGCGCAGTTTTATTTATTTATTTTTACAGCGTTTACCTGAGGGGTTATGTCATGTGACTCTTTCATAGAGCATATCGTTACGGACATGGCAAATGGCAATACCTAACATGTCTACTTTTTCTTATTTATTTAAGTTTTACACAATAATAGCATTTTTAACCTCTTCTGGACACAGGGCGTACAGGTACACCCTTATGTCCTGGTACTTAAGGACACAGGGAGTACCTGTACGCCCTGTGTATTTTCGATCACCACCGCGCGGCGGGCGGTGATCGGAACCCGGTGCCTGCTCAAGTCATTGAGCAGGCACCTGGGGCAAATGCGCCGGGGGGTCCTGTGACCCCCCCATGTAGGCGATCGCAGCAAACCGCAGGTCAATTCAGACCTGCAGTTTGCTGCGTTTCCTGGTTATTTGGGTCTCTGAGGACCCGATAACCCGGAACAGGATGGTGATCAGTGGTGTGATTTTACCCCACCAATCACCATCCTGCGATCCTGAGTGGTGATGGTGACATCACCTCTCAGGATTGCTTCTGATTGGTAGGAGGGCGGGCCGGCGGGAGTTTCAAATGATAGCAGCGCTCCTCTCCTCCTCCTTTTGTGTCCGGAGCCCGAGGAGAGAGGAGCGCTGCCTGCACGTGTGGATCGCAACCCCATCTGTGCCCCAGCACCCATCCTTGCCCCCAGGACCCGAACTGTGCCCCAGCACCCCCATTTTTATCAGCAGGTAATTAGGGAAACTATAGGGAAAGGTTGGGCTAGGCAGGGATATAAAAGGGAAAGTTAGTGGTAAAAAAAAAAGTTTGATTGCATCACCCTAAGTAGGGTGTCTGGGGTCCACAGCACAGCTGTGTGACCCTAGACCCCCCCGAGGGGTGCTGCTGCTTGCCCCCCCTCCCCCCTACAACTTTTTTGGGACGCAGGCATTTTTTTTTTTTGTGCATACGCTGACTGTGGCCGGCACTCTTAGCGTCCGGCCACTGTTAGCGCATCGCACACCCCACCGCGGATCAACTTCGGATGGTTGATAAGCGGTTTTGAATATTGATATTCATCCCCATTTGCCAATAACTCTTGTGCAACACCTGAAGGGTTAACAAAGTTTGTAAAATCAGTTTTGAATACCTTGAGGGGTGTAGTTTCTTAGATGGGGTCACTTTTATGGAGTTTCTACTCTAGGGGTGCATCAGAGGGGCTTCAAATGGGACATGGTGTAAATAAACCAGTCCAGCAAAATCTGCCTTCCAAAAACCATATGGTGCACCTTTCCCTCTACGCCCTACTGTGTGGCCGTACAGTAGTGTACGACCACATATGGGGTGTTTCTATAAATGGCAGAGTCAGGGCAATAAAGATACAGTCTTGTTTGGCTGTTAACCCTTGCTTCGTTAGTGGAAAAAATGGGTTACAATGGAAAATGTGGCAAAAAAATGAAATTTTTTCTCCGCGTCCGTGATCCGTGATTCCAGTCCGTCAACAAAATATAACCTGTCCTATTCTTGTCAGTGGAAAACGGAGGACGGACCCATTCAAGTCAATAGGTCCATCAAAAAAAATGGATGCACAACTGGTATGTCATCCGAGTCCGCGTCCGTTTTTTTCTACAAGACCTTGGTGCAATAAAATTACACTTTACATTAACCTTCCTTTTTTCCCCCCTGTCAGACAAAAAAAAAGGAAGACACAAGGAAACACAACTGAAGCAAAATCGGACACGGAACACTGAAGGCAAATCAGTGACAGTGAAAAAACGTGTGCATGAGGCCTAATGGAGATGGTTGTGAGTTTGAATCCTCACAGAAACATTTCAAAAATAAAGTCTAAATTAGACTTGTATACACAGGGTGTCCCCCAAGCATAGTGACCATGCTTGGGAATATCCCTTTCACGTTCATAACACTGACTGTGGTCTGCCTATATTGGCAGTGGACCCTGCCGATCAGCTGTTTGAAGAGTGCTGCTTCCTGTTCATTACACTGCCTGTCGTCTTGGAAGTGAGTGTAATTAAGTACTCGCTCAATTCACTTGAAAGGAGCGAGTACTTGTAATTGCACTACACCACTGCTACATGGTAGATGACGTGTAGTGTAATAAAGAGAAAGTAACGCTTGCATGGAGTTCTGCCTCCTCTTCAAACAGCTGATTGGTGGGGGTGTCGGACCCCCATTGATCAGATATTGATTGAACTATCCTGAGGATAGGTCATCAATATAAACCCCCTTTAATATAGGTTAAAAAAGTAAAAAAATGTTTTAACAATTTAAGAAAATATTTAAAAAAGAATTATACACACTGGTGGTATTAATGAAAATTACAGATCACCCTGTAAAAAAGCTCTCACATAGCTCCGTAGATGTAAATATAAAAAAGTTATGGGGTCAGAATATTGCAAAGTCCCAACGTTTTTATTTTTTTCAAGTATTAAAACACAAAAGAAAAATATATAAATGTGGTATCGCTGTGTTCTTACTGACCCTGAGAATGAAGAGCAGAGGTCAGTTTTACCACACATGGGAACCACACAGGGAATGTCGTAAAACTGAAACCCATAAAACTATGGATGAATTGCATTTTTTTCCCAATTCCACCCCACTTGGATTTTTTTCCAACTTCCCACTACACTGTATGCAATTTTAAATGGTGCAACTTGAAAAACTAAACTAGTGAACGGAAAAACTAAAAGTTATGGCTCCGGGAAGGCAGGGAGTAAAAACTGAAAACAGAAAATCACTTGAAGGAGTTAACTTTTTTCTTTCTGAAATGACTTAGTGTGTCAAAATGAAATATACCTGTCTTATAAGAGATTTCAGGGCACTGTGCAACGGATCAGAGGATCCCTTTAAAATGTCTCCCAGCAGATAGGTGGATATAATTGTCCTGATAGTTTGCTACAATGTAGCAGGTAATGTGAATCACTCTGGCATCTAGGCTAGTAGCTTGCAAAAGATTATCTCTTTTTTCTCCAGGTTTCCAGATCCACATGATTTCTGAACTATCTCACATATTACATATATAGGATTCTAGTAGTGTATATAAAAACTTAAAGAAAAGTGAAAAATTTCCATTTACAACTGATGGATGCTTTTGGGAAGGTATAAGCTTTTATGTTATGTTATACCGCCATCTAGGGGTGTAACTTTAAAATGCTCTTATTTTATTTTTTAGGCTACATTCACACGACCGTATGTATTTTGGAGTCCGCAAATTGCGGATCCACAAAAAAAATGGATGATGTCCGTATGGCATCCATTTTTTTTGCGGATCCATTGTAACAATGCCTATCCTTGTCTGCAAAACGGACAAGAATAGGGCATGTTCTATTTTTTTTTGCGGGGCTACGGAACGGATGTACAGATGCGGATTGCACACGGTGTGCAGTCCGCATTTTTTGCGGACCCATTGAAATGAATGGGTCTGCCTCCTATCCGCGAAAAAAAACGGAATGGACACGGAAACAAAATACGTTTGTGTGAATGTAGCCTAAATGTGAAAGGGTTTTTTGAGAGCCTGCTATTGATTCCTATCCTCAGAACATCCCCACTGATCAGCTGTTTGAAGAGGTCACGGTGCTCCGGTCAGAGCTACGGCCTCTCCCTAGGCAAGGGACATCACGTTCATACAGTAGGTCACGTGGCATTGGTGCTCAGTCCCATTCAAGTGAATTGGGCTGAGCAGCAATACCAAGCACAGCAACTATCTGATGTATTGCATGACATATCCTCAACATGAGCAACACCCACAGTCAAACGGATATTGTGAACTATGCTCTTTAACGATCTTTGAGAAAGTGGAGCCGAATCGATAGTAAAAACAGGTATATCCTTTTCCAAAGTGCACACCTGGAAACCATGCGGTTGTTGCAAATTGATTATCAATGAGATTGACAGTTGCTCCACTATCTACAAAAATCTCACAAACAATGTTCTTGCTGTCTAGCGCCACCCTGGCAGGTAGGAGAAAACGGGAACTACAAGCAAACGGCAAACCTTCAATTTCCGCATCAACCTTGCCAATAGTAGCAAATGGAAAGTTTATTTTCTTTTTTTTTTTATTACCCTCAGAAAACTCAATGAATCTCCTAGAGGGGCAAACATTAGCCAAATGATTTATACCCCCACAACAGAAACAAACCCTCCTCTGAGAGCTGAATCCTCTACTATCAGAGGCAAGCAAACCCAGCTGCATGGCCTCCTCCTCAGAGGGGATGGAGACAGACTGAGACCCCTGCGCACTGAATGAGACAGCCCCACTGTCCTTGGGCTGAATATGACAGGAAAGAGTAGTCTCCTCTCTCTCTCTAAGACGCCTGTCAATACGAACAGCTAGAGACATGGCAGACTCTAACGGCGCTGGTCTCTCACGAAAAGCAAATGCATCTTTCAATCTTTCCGAAAGACCATGGCAAAATTGACTTTGGAGTACAGCATCATTCCAACCAGTATCAGCTGCCCATCTCCGAAATTCAGAACAATATATCTCTGCGGACTGTTTACCATGGCATAAAAGAAACAGTTTAGATTCAGACAGAGCAATACGATCTGGGTCATCATATATCTTCCCCAGGGCTACAAAAAATTCATCCACCGATCGGAGGGGCCGTGCCCCCACCGGCAGCGAAAAGGCCCAAGACTGAGTGTTATCCCTGAGCAGCGAGATGATGATCCCCACCCTCTGCTCCTCATCACCAGAGGAATGGGGAAGTAGGCAAAAATGGAGTTTGCAAGCGTCTCTAAAGCGTACAAAATTCTCACTACCCCCGGAGAACGTATCCGGAAGCGAGATCTTAGGCTCGGAACAAACTCCATGAACACCAGCAGAACCGGTCACCTGAAACTGAGAGACAGTTTTACGGAGATCTGCTACCTCCAGCAGCTTGATTGACCTTGCATGCGGTCAATCAAGGCTGAAACCGGATCCATGCTTAGGACGGTTTTGGCGGTTTATAATGTCACGGGTGAAATTGCAGATAACTGGAACCAATAAATAAACGACCGACTGGCTTGATCCCAAACTAAGGAGCATATAGGTGAGCCCTTTAAAACCCTAAGAGCTCTCCCTGACTGCTAAGCACATGCAAGGGTCTCAATAGTAGACGATTGCATGCCCACGTACCTAAGACTGTGTGACACCTGAAAACCCTATAATAGTGAGGGGACACGTCCACCCGCTCCCTGCACTTATAACGGACGGAGTCAGGGTCACCTAGAATCAAGCCAGCAAGGAAACACAATAAGGGAAAAGACTTATCTGAGCAAACAGCAGCAGCAGCCTCCAGCAGTGAACACTTTATCCAGGAAGTAGTATAAACCGCAAAGTGAGGCAGTATGGGAGGGAATATAAAGGAAGACAATTAGTCTAAATACGTGACACCTGGCAGAAGGAAAGGAGATGACAAAGTGAAACCAAAACAAAGAACATCATACAAGTGGTAGAGAAGAACGTCTATCAGACCTTCTCACAGAACTGGCGGTGACACCACCGAAGTAACAGACGTTTTTACTAAATTAAGTTCCTTGTGAACAATGCTGAGCAGGGGTTTTTTGACGGCCAAAATGAGTTAATGTCACCCAACAATAGAACAGACGAGTTTTTTTTTATATTCAACATTTTATTGAAAGTTTCATTTGAAAGTAATCAGATACAAAATAGAATTTTGACATGTTCAGTAATCAACATTTTACATCTGCTGAAAAGACATCTATTTGACAAAAATAGAAAATACAATTCTAATAATCCCTCAAACATCCTTCCCACCCCTCCCCCCAACTTCCTTCATCTGAATACTACCCACCAATCTATGACATTTATACCTGTGCGGATTCTGTTATATAGTTATGTCTCTATCTTACTTTAAATTTTCCCAAAGTTCCTTTCAGATCTCTCAACAAATACCACTCTGTATGTTGGAAATTTGCCTTAAGGGACTTAATGTCATCTGCAGGTAAATGTCTGGACATAAAGACATTCCATTTATCTAGGAATCTAGTAGACTTAATATTCTTGTGTGCCTCTGCCTCTAACTGGTCCATAAGCAGAAAGTGCCTCATTTGACTTAGGAATTCTTTCTCAGATGGTATACGTGACTCCAGCCAATTTCGTAGCAGAATTCTCATAGCTACGAGCAATACCCCGTCCACTAACCCAGGGATCTTGACATTGTCTGGGAAAATATGAAATAACAACACTCCAGGCTCAAGAGGCAGATCTATTTGCCATGTGTCTTTGATCCAGGACAAAACCCATTCCCAGTATAATTAGACCTTTGAGCAGAGCCATATACAGTGGTCTAGGTCAGCTTTAGGCGTATCACATTTAGGACAATTGGTCAATCTGATCATAGTATTAGCTAATGATGGAATATTGAAGGCATAAATTGCCCTATGTATCAACTTAAATTGGGACTCTCCCCATCACTCGCAGGCTATTGCTTTCCTTGTTCTTAACCAACCATGCATGATCTTATCTTTCCAATCCCCCTCTCCCAGCAATTGTCTCCATCCCTTGTATAGTTGAGCATAAGTTTTAGCATTCTCTCTGTCCCTCAAGTGCTTGTAGATTTCTGATAACGTTAGTCTGGTCCCCAACTGTTTAAGTAATACATCAAAGCTGTTTGTGGTGTATTCTCAGCTTACATCTCGCCATCTGTTTTTACAGAAATGTATGAGTTGAATATACTGCAATTCGTGACCCTTTGATATCCCAAATTTTTCCTGTAATTCTGGGAGTGTCAGATATCTTGGATCTTTATCATGCAGGAGTTGGCTAAATACCCTGAGTCCCTTATCCTTCCAATAACCGAATAACTAGTTTTGTTTTCCCATTTCAAAATCAGGATGATTCCAAAGTGGCATGTATTTAGACGCTAAAAAGGGCAGGTTATATAGCTTCCTCACCTCCTTCCAGGCCACAATTGTATCTCTCATTGTCACCGCGATCTTAATACCTATGGGTAAAGATGTAAGTTTGGAGTGTAAAAGTGTTCCCAGATCATATCCCTGCGCTAATTCACCTTCTAATGGAAAATTAGAGTAGTGCGAGGACCTAGCCAACCAATCTTTACAGTGGCGAAAGAGGCTCGCCAAGTTGTATCGTCTTATATCTGGAAAGTTCGCTCCTCCCTTTTCCACTGGTAGGGATAAACTTTTTAAAGCCACTCTCGCTCTCTTATTTGACCATATAAATTTTGTGAAGGCCCCATTTAAAATCTTGACATCTTTATGTCGTATTAATATAGGTAACGTCTTCATGGGGTACAGTAATTTAGGAAAGCTGACCATTTTTATCAAATTACATCTACCTAAGAGTGAAAGGGGTAAGCTTTGCCATCGGTTCAAATCCTGAGTTTTATTTGGGGCGTATAGTTCAAATTATATAGGGAATGTGACGAGTGCCCGATTTTAATTCCTAAGTAGGTGATGTATTGCTTTGCTACTGTAATTGGATATCCTTGTAGGCCTTTTGGTTGTCTTGGGTCTGGGGAACCTATGTATAGTAGTTCACACTTGCTAGTATTGACTTTGAATCCTGATGATTTTCCAAAGTCCTCTATTACCTTAAATATTTTGCCTATGTCCTTTTGGGGATCTGCCAAGAACAGAATGATATCATCAGTAAAAAGAGATATTTTCACCTCCTGGGACCCAATTTTGATCCCTTCGTATACGTCAGTTTGTTCTAAGTATCTTGCAAGTGGCTCTATTGCTATATTAAACAGAAGCGGGGATAGGGGACAGCCTTGCCGGGTCCCTGTAAGCAAAGGGAAGGATTTCGATAGAAATCCAGGTAAAGCTATCTGTGCTTTTGGTTCCGCATATAATGCTGACAGGAATGTACAAAACGCCCCCCTAATATTCATGGCGTCAAGAACTTTCGCCAACCACTCCCAGTTCACGTTGTCAAACGCTTTCTCGGCGTGTATATTGTTAACAATGCTGGAGAGCTGAAACTGGTTCGCTGCCTATTAACATAATCTAGTACTGCCATTACCTTTCGTACGTTAAAAACCGCCGACCTACCCTTAACGAATCCCACCTGCGATGGGCCTATCAACTCTGGCAGCAAACCCACTAACCTATTGGCTATAATTTTTGAAAAAACTTTTTGGTCAACATTTATTAGGGATATTGGTCGGTATGAAGATGGCAGAAGGGGATCCTTACCAGGCTTCGGTAAGAGCCGGATGTGGGCTGTATTATTGGTTATTATATGAACCTGGCCTCCTAGTACTTTGTTAAAACCCTCTGTCAGGATGTGGACTATTTCCTCCCTTAGCACCTTATAGAACTCCCCAGTATATCCATCTGGTCCAGGCGATTTTCCTGACTTAAGGGATTTTATAGCTTCAGAAACTTCCTCCACCGATATGGGCTTATTTAGTGCATCCAATTTGTCATCATGGAGCCTTGGGATATTAGGGTGATCTAATAAAGCTGTCATAGGAAATTGAGGCTGAGGATCTGCTTCATATAAATTCTGATAATACGCCTTAAAAATCTCTAGAACTTTTTCTGGGTCGCTCTGTTTTACACCCTGTTTGTCTGAGATAATGGGAATGAACGCAGGGCCTCTTCGTGCTTTAGATAGTCTAGCTAGTAATCTGCCCGACTTGTTCCCGTAAGTAAATAGTTTAGACTCTTTTTGCGATCTATACATATTTTCCCATCTATTGTACCAGAGTTCGTAGTCCTTTTTGGCCACTACCAAATCTGCTTTATGCTGATCAGTGGGTGAGAGAAGAAATATTGAATACTTCCTCCTCAATGAATCCGTTACTTTGTCTAACTTTTTGACTGTTTTTGCTTTAAGAGAGAGTACATATGACATAATTCTTCCTCTCAACACAACCTTTTCTGTATCCCATAAAAGAATAGGGTCATCAACATGTTGGGCATTATCTGCTAAAAATTCTATGTGCCACCCTTTTAGTAAATCTATGAAGTTCTCATTTCCCCCCAAGAATGCAGGAAAATGCCAGATGTAATCAGAACCCTTGCAAATTCTATCCCTCAAATCTAGTTGTATCGGCGAATGGTCCGAAATAACCATATCCAATATTTTGGAACTATTTATCTTATTTTGCATGCTGGCAGATATTAAGAAATAATCAATTCGAGACCATGATTCATTCGGTGCCGAGAAAAATGTGAATTCTCGCCCTTCCGGGTTATGAATTCTCCAGGAATCAATGAGGTCATTGTCTCGAATTAAGTCTTCCAGTACTCTTCCAGTACTCTCTCCCTTCCTGAGACTCCTTTTCCCGGATTTCTCACAGGTTTTCTATCCTCATTTCTATTCATGACTGTATTCATGTCAACCCCTACTATGACATTACTCCTTTTAATTACCCCTAGACGCTCATTTAGTGATTAAAAAAACCTAGCATTTTCACCATTCGGGCCATAGACATTCACTATACAGAATTCCTCACCTGAGGACAATATTGAAACCACTTGCCACCTCCCCTCAATGTCTGATTCGTGTTGCAGAATTTCAACATTCAAGGACCTGTGAAATAGTATTAACGTTCCTGCTTTCTTATTCACGGAGGCGGATCCTAACACTTTTCTCTCCATGCGACTAAAATCTGGTTCCTCAAGATGGGTCTCTTGAAGTATTGCAATGTATGCTTTGCAGCGCCGCAGATGTTTCAGGACCATGTTGCGTTTTTCAGGGGAACGAAGCCCCTTTACATTCCAGGATATTAATCTCATTACTGATCTATCGCATGGAGAAGATGTGGCCAAGATTTATGAGCATATATCCAGATGAAAACAACATCCCCCCCAACCCCCCCAACATCCCTCCCCCATACAGATCAGAGATTCAAAACTATCATCTAATCTAAATTTAACTACCCCTCCTCTGTCAATTATGCACCTCTCTATCGGTATAATGAACTCCACTTTTTTCCGACATGGTCGGTATAATCTTACATTGCTATATAAGACAAATACAGTCAGGTCCATAAATATTGGGACATTGACACAATTGTAACATTGTTGGCTCTATACACCATCACAACTGATTTGAAATGAAACAAACAAGATGTGCTTTAACTGCAGACTGTCAGCCTTTAATTTGAGGGTATTTACATCCAAATCAGGTGAACAGTGTAGGAATTACAACAGTTTGCATATGTGCCTCCCACTTGTTAAGAGACCAAAAGTAATGGGACACAATAATAATCATGAATCAAACTTTCACTTTTTAATACTTGGTTGAAAATCCTTTGCAGTCAATTACAGCCTGAAGTCTGGAACGCATAGACATCACCAGATGCTGGGTTTCATCCCTGGTGATGCTCTGCCAGGCCTCTACTGCAACTGTCTTCAGTTCCTGCTTGTTCTTGGGGCATTTTCCCTTCAGTTTTGTCTTCAGCAAGTGAAATGCATGCTCAATCGGATTCAGGTCAGGTGATTGACTTGGCCATTGCAGAACATTCCACTTCTTTCCTTTAAAAAAACTCTTTGGTTGCTTTTGGTCATTGGTCATGCTTTGGGTCATTGTCCATCTGCACTGTGAAGCGCCGTCCAATGAGTTCTGAAGTATTTGGCTGAATATGAGCAGATAATATTGCCTGAAACACTTTAGAATTGATCCTGCTGCTTTTGTCAGCAGTCACATCATCAATAAATACAAGAGAACCAGTTCCATTGGCAGCCATACATGCCCATGCCATGACACTACAACCACCATGCTTCATTGATGAGGTGGTATGCTTAGATCATGAGCAGTTCCTTTCCTTCTCCATACTCTTCTCTTTCCATCTCTCTGGTACAAGTTGATCTTGGTCTCATCTGTCCATAGGATGTTGTCCCAGAACTGTGAAGGCTTTTTTAAATGTCGTTTGGAAACTCTAATCTGGCCTTCGTGTTTTTGAGGCTCACCAATGGTTTACATCTTGTGGTGAACCCTCTGTATTCACTCTGGGGAAGTCTTCTCTTGATTGTTAACTTTGACACACATACACCTACCTCCTGGGGAGTGTTCTTGTTCTAGCCAACTGTTGTGAAGGGTGTTTTCTTCACCAGGGAAAGAATTCTTCAGTCATCCACCATCCGTGGTCTTCCGGATCTTTTGGTGTTGCTGAACTCACCGATGCGTTCCTTCTTTTTAAGAATGTTTCAAACAGTTGTTTTGGCCACGCCTAATGTTTTTGCTATCTCTCTGATGGGTTTGTTTTGTATTTTTTCAGCCTACTGATGGCTTGCTTCACTGATAGTGACAGCTCTTTGGATCTCATCTTGAGAGTTGACAACAACAGATTCCAAATGCAAATAGCACACTTGAAATGAACTCTGGACCTTTTATATGCTCATTGTAATTGGGATAATGAGGGAATAACACACACCTGGCCATGTAACAGCCAAGAAGCCAATTGTCCCATTACTTTTGGTCTCTTAACAAGTGGGAGGCACATATAAAAACTGTTGTAATTCCTGCACCTTTCACCTGATTTGGATGTAAATACCCTCAAATTAAAGCTGCCAGTCTGCAGTTAAAGCACATCTTGTTTGTTTAATTTCAAATCAGTTGTGATGGTGTATAGAGCCAAAAATGTTAGAATTGTGTTGATGTCCCAATATTTATGGACCTGACTGTACAATCTCAGTGCAAATTTAGCTCAACTTATCAACTTATTGAGAACTATCTTGCTGGTGATTTTGCCCAAAACCAAGGGTGGACTTAGACTCTGGACAATGCTAACATGTTATGTGCACTATTATTTCTCCTACAAACTAGAAGAAGAGAAATATGTTATAACATTAGACAGTCACCAATCTTCTAGGTTCCACAGGGATGAATGTCTCTCGGTCGCTTAGTTACTGCAGTGTACGAAACGCCTTCCTCAGTGTCGTAAGCTCCCCTGTTCCCCTCTTGTCATGGCGTAGGTTGCGACCCAATGGCCTTTGATATGGTAAGTCCAGGTCCAGTTGTCGACGCGCCTCATCCGACGATGTGTAAGTAGTTGCTGAGCCATCAGCATGGAAGACTTTCAGTATCGCCGGATACAATAACGCAAAACGGGTACGTTTTTCATATAGCTCTGAGCAAATATTGGAGAACTCCCGTCTCTTCTTCTGCACCTCTGCTGAATAATCTCCAAAAATTAGGATTTTCTGGTTTCTTATCTCTAGCAATGATTTTTGACGCTTGTATAAGCGCAGGATCGCTGTCTTGTCTGTAAAGTCCAAGTATTTCCCTATTACTGGACGTGGTCTCCTCATGAGTGCGGTCGGTTCATTTTGGTTGCGATCCAAACCATTTCGCAGGTCTGGGCCTATGCGATGCGCTCTTTCCACTTTGCATGCGCCTTCCAGCCCCAAAGCTTTTGGGATTTCACTTTCACAGATATGTATCAATTCATGAGCCGGAATAGATTCTTGCAGACCCAAGATGCGCAGGTTATTCCTGTGTGAGCGGTTTTCTAGATCGTCCACTTTCCATTTAAGGGCTTTGGTTTCACTCACTGTTTTTTCCAGCAGCGCCTGGAGGTCAGAGCAAGACTCCTCAAGCGCCTGAATTCTGGTCTCAGCGCTCTCTAGCCAGTTGCCATGTTTGGCTGTAGTCGCCTGCAGGGATTGCAGCGTCTGCCCGACCATGTTAGCCAAAGATTCCTGCAAGTCAGGTAAAATCCGGTTAGCAACCTCGATTGCCAGCCTGACATAGTCCACCTGCGGATCTTCTCCCTGTGTTTCAGGCTCTCCTTGTGTAGGTTGCTCGCACTGTTCACTCAGCTGGGCGGGCGGGAAAGGTTCCTCCTCGATTGCCTCATGTTCCCGCGCTGCCAGCTTTCCCATCTTCTGGGATTTCGTCTTATTTCTCGTCCACACGTTCATGATGTAGCGATCCATATGCCCTCGCCTGATCAGCAAGTACAGTGGTCCCGGAGTATACCCGGTTTGTAAAGGGGATTTAGCTCGTTTCTACCGACTAGCACGGAGCCAAGATTAGCTGCGTCTCTCCATGTCGGCGCAGGAACCGGAAGTCGAGTTTTTTAAACTTATTGCCCCGTCTGTACTTTATTGCCAAAAAAAAGTTTCACACACGATGAAACAAATGGATTTAACTGTATTTCTTTAACTACCAGAAATGCAGCACAGGGCAAAAAGGTACTTTATTGTTCCCCCAAAAAGATTTTTTTAAACCCTAAATGAAACAGATGGATTTAACTGAGATAATATTTCACTCTCACAGATGAAGCACAGTTTTTTTTTTTTTACATAAAAAATGGTGGATATGTCACCCCTACAATGGAACAGATGGATTTGCTGAATTTATGTGCATGCCTGTCACATGTGCAGGCCTCAGAGGTACTTTACACCCAAAAATGTAAATATGTTACCCCACAATGGAACAGATGGATTTAACTAGGGTTGTCCCGATACCACTTTTTTAGGACCGAGTACAAGTACCGATACTTTTTTTCAAGTAGTCACCGATACCGAATACCGATACTTTTTTTAAATGTCATGTGACCGTTTTGGGGGACTGTCATGTGGGGGATCTGTGGATGGCACTGTTATGGGGATCTGTGGATGGCACTGTTATGGGGGATCTGTGGATGGCACTGTTATGGGGGATCTGTGGATGGAACTGTTATGGGGAGGATCTGTGGATGACACTGCTATATGTCATCCACAGATCCCCCTCATAACAGTGTCCCCCAATACACCGGGCCCCGCCGCTCACCGAAGTATTTATAAACGTGAATCCTTATCCTGTTGTTAAGTTGAACTAACGCTGCCCTCTCCCATGTTCCCCTGTATCCCCACAGCACTTACTTAAGCTTCCATAGCAGGCAGAGCGGACGGCACCAGTAACGTCACTCACTGACGTCGCGCGTCTGCTCCGCCTGCTTCACTCATAAAGTGGGCGGAGCAGGCGCTCTACGTCAGTGAGTGACGTTACTGCTGCCGTCTGCTCTGCCTGCTATGGAAGCTTAAGTAAGTGCTATGGGGATACAGGGGGATACAGGGGAACATGGGAGAGGGCAGCGTTAGTTCAACTTAACAACAGGATAAGGATTCACGTTTATAAATACTTCGGTGAGCGGCGGGGCCCGGTGTAAGAGTACAGTGACTGCACCGGGCCCCGCCCCTAGTTACGCCCATAGTATTCTATTTATGTATCGGGGCGGGGTATCGGCGGCTGAGTACCGCCGAGAAAACTCGGAATCGGTCCCGATACCGATACTAGTATCGGTATCGGGACAACCCTAGATTTAACTGATTATATTTCACTCTTAGAAATGCAGCACAGGGTTACTTTACAGAAAAAAATGGGGATATGTCACCCCCTGGGCCCCTGAACTCACAGACAGTATTATTTTCTCTTCCTCTGGCACATATGCAGTGCAGGTGCACTTTTAAAAATGGGTAAATGTCGGCCGCTGAACTACAAGAACAGGATTAAATGATTGTCCCTGGCACATATGCAGTGCTGGTGCACTGCTGTTGCACAAAATGGCCGCCGACGCCCACCTAACCAACAAACAGATTAAAACTGTTTTATCAGTCTCACTGGGCTCAGGGCAGGATACAAAAATTTTGCATTGCACCCCCAAAACAAAAAACGCTGTAGATCGCTGACTTCACACCAAGTGCAGATATCAGAGTCTTTCCTAATCTCTCCCTCTCAGCGCTGATCGCGGCATAGAAGGGGTTAATCCGCCGGCATCGGCTTGTACAGTGATGCCTGCGGATACAGCAGGGGCCGGGCTATCAGGGACTGCCGGGCCCCTGCAGTAATCGGGCGCTCACCGCTCCGGTGCCCGCCCGATCACCATGTAGTAATAGTAAGTCAAAATGCGGGAGCGCACCTGCCGCCATGACGTACTATTATGTCATATGTCGGGAAGGGGTTAAGATCCACTATGGATCCTATTGCTTCTTTGGCAAACCAGTTGCAAGGTCTGTCTCTTGAAGTGGCAGGATTGAGGGCGTCGGTCCTTCAGCAGCAGCAGACCTCGAGCCCAGTGGTTGCTATGGGTAACCAGGTCAATCCAGAACCTAAGGTTGCTCTCCCTGACAGATTTTCTGGAGCGAGAGACAAATTTGTGGTGTTCTGAGAAGCCTGTTTCGAGAAGCCTGATCGGCGCACGGGTTAGCAGCCCGTCTAGGGACGTCAGGGCAGCCAGGTGCCAGTGCCAGGTGAGTTAGGAGTCACCACTCCTCCCTCTCCCTAGTGAAAGGGTTCTCCCCTTCCCTCTGTGCCGCACGTCTGTTACCTGCCATATCAGACGTGATACCACCTCTCTATTATCTTCCTGCACTCATCTTTATGATCACTGTACATTACAGAATGGGCAACACTAGAATATGGAAAGCTGAGTAACCACTAGATACTTTGTATGCAGCAGTAACTCTTCTGTTGCCCCAGAAAGGATTCCCTAGATCCCCAGGGATTCTTACATTAACCCTTTGATTAGCATAGACCACCAGGCATGCTAACAAGCTCTTCACTGCACTAGGTTACCAGGGATCCTTATATTAACCTTCTCACTGTCCTAGATCATCATATATACATACTGGCTGGGAATATCAGATACATATGTACCCAGTCTCAGGTGTCACATTGTCATCATTGTTACTGCATGTGTCAGGGTGTAAGGATCTTGGGCTGCAGGCAGAGGTCTATGGCCTGCACCACAAGCAGTGATGTGGAACGGGATTCAAGTGAGTATTCGATTATTATTATTATTTTTTTACATGGCTATTTGAGGAGCTTAAAGGGCACTATAGGGGGATTAGAGTGGGCACTTGGGAAATGTTTTTAATATTGTCGGCACTATAGGGGCGCTGGAGGCATTTTAATACTGGATACCCTATGGGGGGCATTACTGGGGGTAGCGTAGGCATTTATACTACTGTGGGCATTACTGGGGGCTTTGTGAGGGAGCATTAAAAACCCCTTCACGCAACATCACGTACATGTACGTGGGGGAATATGGTGCCGCACCGCACCCCCACGTGCATGTACGTGATCGGCTTTCTCTGTCAGCGCAGGGAGCGAAGCGCTGGAGGTTCAGTGAAGCCGGCGTGCTGGGGTTGCTAGGCAACCAGAGACGCCGGCGGGAACTGCATCGGAGCTCTGACCCGCCCGCGATCACTGTGATTGGTCCAATACTGCAGAGTGACCAATCGCAGCGCATCGGGGCAGGTAAGGGGGGTTAGGGAGGAACTATGTGCTTCTCCTTCTCTGATCGTCCCAATTCCTGTCAGGGAAGCGATCAGAGAAGGAGAGAGTGTGAAAAGATGCTGTACATTAAAAACCCCTTCCCGACCTATGACGAGTATACTCGTCATGGAGCACTGCTACTTAGCGCTCCATGACGAGTATACACATTAAACTGTCACCATGTCTGCAACCATGGTGACAGCGCTGAGATCCCGGCTGTTACACACAGCCAGGCACCTTGGGTCAATGCCGAGGAGGGTCCTGTGACCCCCCCCCGTATCGGCGATCGCTGCAAACCGCAGGTCAATTCAGACCTGCGGTTTGCTGTGCTTTCTGCAGTTTCTGATCCCCGCGGTCCCTGACCGTGGGGATCAGAAACTTTAAAATGCCCAAAATAAAGATTTTTCACCCCCCCCCGCACCCCTGAATGATTTTATGGCGGCGGGTGGTGCAGGGGGGGGGGGTTGCGGGCGGTGTGGGAGGCGGGTGGTGCGGCAGGCGGGATCGCGATCCCCCGCCCGCCTCCTCTTGAATAATCACTGGTGGCCAGTGGGTATACCAGAGTGTCAGCACATTGCTGACACTCTGGTATAAACGGCTGACGTCTGTGCTGCGATGTCAGACGTTTAACCCTTTCCATACCGCGGTCTGTACGGACCGCTGTATGGAAAAGGTTAATAGTCAGGGAGCTCCCTCCCTCTCCCATCGGGGGGCTGCTGTACCTTTGCAGCCCCCCGATGGGAGAGGGAGGGAGCCCCCAGACAGCCCCCCTCCTTCCCCTTCCCCGTCTGCTCAGTTGTGGCAGACGCGGAAGGTTCCAATGGCAACAGGACGCCTTCTCAGGCATCCTGCTGTCCATGGTGCTGAACAGATCTGTGCTAAAGGCATAGATCTGTTCAGACAAAGTGTAAGTAAAATACAGTACAATACACTATATAATGCACTGTACTGTATTATACAGACATCAGACCCACTGGATCTTCAAGAACCAAGTGGGTCTGGGTCAAAAAAATGTATTAAAAAAGTGAAAAAAGTAAAGATAAAAAAAACACATTTATCACTGAATAAAAAATAAATAAAAAAAATACACTACACATATTAGGTATTTCCGCGTCCGTAACGTCCTGATCTATAAAAGGGTCATGTTACTTTCCCCACACGGTGAATGCCATAAAAATAAAAAAATAAAAACTATGAGGAAATAGAAATTTTGCCCACCTTACTTCCCCAAAAAGGTAATAAAAGTGATCAAAAAAGTCGCATGTATGCTAAAATAGTAGCAATCAAACCGTCACCTCATCCCGCAAAAAATGAGCCCTTACATGAGACAATTGCTCAAAAAATAAAAAAGCTATGGGTCTCAGACTATGGAGACACTAAAACATGTTTTTTTTGTTGTTTCAAAAATGATATTATTGTGTAAAACCTAGATAAATTAAAAAAAGGTAGACATATTAGGTATTGCCACGTCCGTAAGAACATACTCTATAAAAATACCACATAATCTAACCCCTCAGATGAACACTGTAGAAAAAAAAAAAACGGTGTCAAAAAAGCTATTTTTTTGTTACCTTACATCACAAAAAGTGTAATAGCAAGCGATCAAAAAGTCATATGCACCCCAAAATAGTACCAATCTAACCGTCATCTCATCCCGCAAAAATGATACCCAACCTGAGACAATCGCCTAAAAACTGAAAAAACTATGGCTCTCAGACTATGGAGACACTAAAACATGATTTTTTTTGTTTCAAAAATTATATTATTGTGTAAGACCTAAATAAAAATAGCCCATGCTCTAACCTGTCAGATGAATGTTGTAAATAATAAAAAATAAAAACAGTGCCAAAACAGCTATTTTTTGGCAAATTTTCAATTTAATCAATTTTTTCCCGAAACAAAGCAAGGGTTAACAGCCAAACAAAACTCAATATTTATTGCCCGAATTCTGTAATTTATAGAAATTCCCCATATGTGGTCGTAAACTGCTGTATGGCCACACGGCAGGGCGCAGAAGGAAAGGAGCGCCATATGGTTTTTGGAAGGCAGTCTTTGCTGGACTGGTTTTTTGACACCATGTCCCATTTGAAGCCCCCCTGATGCACCCCTAGAGTAGAAACGCCAAAAATCCCATTTTGGAAACTACACCCCTCAAGGTATTCAAAACTGATTTTACAAACTTTATTAACCCTTTAAGTGTTCCACAAGAGTTAATGGCAAATGGAGATGAAATTTCAGAATTTCTATTTTTTGTTACTTTGCCTCACAAAAAGTGTAATATAGAGCAACCAAAAATCATATGTACCCTAAAATAGTACCAACAAAACTGCCACCTTATCCCGTTGTTTCCAAAATGTGGCCACTTTTTTGGAGTTTCTAACCTAGTGGTGCATCAGGGGGCTTCAAATGGGACATGGTGTCTAAAAACCAATCCAGCTAAATCTGCCTTCGAGAAACCATATGGTGCACCTTTCCTTCTGTGCCCTGCCGTGTGCCCGTACAGCAGTTTGCAACCACATATGGGGTGTTTCTGTAAACCACAGAATCAGGGCCATAAATAATGAGTTTTGTTTGGCTGTTAACCCTTGCTTTGTAACTGGAAAAAAAATATTAAAATGGAAAATCTGCCAAAAAAGTGAAATTTTGAAATTGTATCTCTATTTTCCATTAATTCTTGTGGAACACCTAAAGGGTTAACAACATTTGTAAAATCAGTTTTGAATACCTTGAGGGGTGTAGTTTCTTAGATGGGGTCACTTTTTTGGAGTTTCTACTGTAGGTGTGCATCAGGGGGGCTTCAAATGGGACATGGTGTCAAAAAAAACAGTCCTGCAAAATCTGCCTTCCAAAAACCGTATGGCATTCCTTTCCTTTTGCGCCCTGCCGTGTGCCAGTACAGCAGTTTACGACCACATATGGGGTGTTTCTGTAAACTACAGAATCAGGGCCATAAATAATGAGTTTTGTTTGGCTGTTAACCCTTGCTTTGTTACTGGAAAAAATGGATTAAAATGTAAAATTTGCAAAAAAAATTAAATTCGGAAATTTCATCTTCATTTGCCAATAACTCTTGTGGAACACCTAAAGGGTTAACAAAGTTTGTAAAATCAGTTTTGAATACCTTGAGGGGTATAGTTTCCAAAATGGGTCATTTTGGGGTGGTTTCAATTTTGTAAGCCTCATAAAGTGACTTCAGACCTGAACTGGTCCTTAAAAAATGGATTTTGGAAATTTTCTGAAAAATGCTTCTAAACTTCTAAGCCTTGTAACGTCCCCAAAAAATTTAATGTCATTCCCAAAATGATCCAAACATGAAGTAGACATATGGGGAATGTAAAGTAATAACTATTTTTGGAGGTATTACTATGTATTATAGAAGTAGAGAAATTGAAACTTGGAAATTTTCAAATTTTTCCAAATATTTGCTAAATTTGGTATTTTTTTATAAATAAAAATGATCTCAGAACGGCCTGGATAAGTAAAAGCGTTTTAAAGTTATTCACACATAAACTGACACTAGTCAGATTTGCAAAAAATAGCCTGGTCCTTAAGGTGAAAAATGGCTTGGTCCTGAAAGGGTTAAGGGGCATTATTATTATTGGGTTCAAAATAGGGGCATTACTGAGAACACTAGAGGAATTTTTTAATGGGTTGTCTTACTTCAGCAAATGGCATTCATCATGTATAGAAAGTTAATACAAGGAACTTACTAATGTATTGTTATTATCCATATTGCCTACTTTGCTGGCTGGATTCATTCATTCATTCATAGAATTGCGTTATGGTCTGTGGCAATTCACCTTTTACCACCAAATGAATTGTGAACGAATTTCATAAGCGGAAATTCGCTCATCTCTAATTAATACTACTGGGGGCACTATTTTTTCTGTAGTAACGTATTTGGGGGCATTGGGGAATACATCGGACACAGTATGGGGATGGCACACTGCAATCCAGGGGAGGTGGCTGTGCTTGCACACTAAAGGAAAGTGCTGGCCTATGTGCTCTCCCATGGTCCCGGCCCACAGGGAGACCAGCTCCTTTTCCTATAGTGTGCAAAAGCAGCCACTGCTGCTGGATTGAATGGTGGTCATAACCATGGAAACGAGCAGTGTATAATGTGATGTAAAAATGAATCCAGCCAGCAGAGGAGGCAATATAGACAATCACAATACATTAGTAAGTGTCTTTTATTTACTTTGTCTACTCTTTTTTGCTGAAGTGAGACAACCCCTTTAACATGTCTGTGTGGCAAATTAGGCCAATACAAGAAGTGGCTGAAAAAAGTCATCATGGCAGTCTGGGTTGAATGGAGAAAATGAGGAGACATCACTGGATGTATGTAGTGCTGTATTCTTCTGTATGGTTTGTGGTTATTCTCGTGGTTTATATTGCTGAAAGACCAGGCAGCAAGCATGCTAAAGGTAGGGCTGGCTCTGTGCTGTGGTCCATGTCCCATCTCCTCACCCCTCTTCTCCAAATCTTAATTAGAGTCAAGTGGAAGAGGAGAAGGACAGAATGTGACAGCTGGTGCTGGCCACTACAGAAAGATAGTTTCTGGGAAGGTATTTTGTATGCTGAGGAAATATTTTGTGCTGCACTGTGATATTTGGTTTAGCTGGGACAGTATTTTGTGCTGCACTATGCAATTGCTGGTCACGACTACTACTACTGTCCTCTGCTACTTGTGTTTTCCCCACCTACAAAATAGAGCCACTTTTAGTTTTTTTCCAGGGCCATTGTAAGTTCCCAGGTTGCCTCTGCTTGCATTACCATTACAATAATAACTCTGAAGCATCTTTTCTTACCACTCTGCATTGTGCCTCCTAGAATTGTATGAATAAGTATGTTCTAGAATTGTTATTTCATGAAGAATCAAATATTTATTAATATAGACATGTCCGGAGTATTAGGTCTGTTGCCGCACCATTCACCATGCTATACGGCATCGTGGTGCCCGGCATTCTCTCCATGCTTCTGCCCCCAAGCCCCTGTCTGGTGCTCCTTTAGGGGAGGATAGATGAGGAAGGATTCTTCCTCAGCCAATGGGTATTTAAAGTGGGTGCCTGAGCTTTAGGTTCACTGGTGACCAGTAAATGTGCTTGATAGTCTAGTAATATTGCTATCTACCTTCATTATTTCCTACCTGTGTTCCTGCTGTGTTCCAGTCCAGCACTCATCCTGCCTGTGTGCTCCTGCACTACTAGTTCAGTTCTGTTCATGTTTCATGTTCACTACCCAGTCTTTCTACCCAGTCTGTGCTCCAGTCTAGTTCCTAACCTGCCTGCCTTGTGTGTGCTTCACCACTACCCTACCCGCAAGTCTATCCTGTGTCTAACCTTAACCACAAAAACTGTACTTTCCTGTGTTTCTGGTGCATTTTCTATGTCCTTATCTCCAGGTGCTTTCATTGAATTCCCTGACCCCACTGGATCAGCTTCTAACTACACCAGGACTATCTCAGGAGGTATCGATTTGGTTGCTAACCTGCAGAGAAGTCCAGATTCTTGTATTGGGGTTAAAGAATGAATATCGGGGAAACCCCAGAATAGCGCCCTTAGCGTTAGGCCTACTCCAAACCAGTTAGTTGGCACAGTGAGTCCACATTCACCGATCTGTAACAAGCATTGGTTATAGGTGCTTTTTACACCCTTTCCCTCCCTAGACTGCCGGGGATAGACATGAACCCCTTCACTGCCATAGAACTGGATTCTGTTTAATACTATTTACCTGGAACCTCTGCGTCCCTGTATAAATGGTTGTGTTAGCCTACTTTCACATCTGTGTTTTTGCTGGATCCATCATGATAATACAACCGTCTGCATTCATTATGAACGGATCCGGTTGTATTATCTCTAAGATAGCCAAGACGGATCCGTCACTAAAACAATTGTAAGTCCATGGGGAACGGATCCGGCACCATTGACTTACATTGTGTGTCATGACAGATCCGTCTTGCTCCGCACCCCATCGTGGACTGGTGCCTTCCGTTTCATTCAGTTCAGTTTTCTCCCCATTGACAAAACGGAAACCCTTTCCTCCGCTATTGAGATCCTATGATGTATCTCAATAGCGGAAAGGGAAAGGGCAGGCGTGAAAGTAGCCTAAGGGTGCTTTCACATGCGGTAGATTTTGCTGCAGAAATTTCTGTGACTGACATTTGCACCAGGGCCCAATCATTAGCCACATCTCCCCTGCCATGAATCACAGGTAAAAGGGGTAAAATACCTAACTGGGAAATTCAGAATTAATATAGGTGGGTTCCACCATTCCGGACCCTCATCTTTAAGCCAGGAAGTCTCTCATTCCTTAGAACCAAGAGCTCAAACTGTGTAATACTTTATTTATCCTGTGGTGGTGCTGCAGGGAAATGAATCACACAGGCTGCTGGGTTCTCCCACAGGATAGATCTGATCACTGGTGGTCCCTGCAGTAGATTACCCTGTGATTACTTTCTGTCAGATACCCAGTAAGGTTGAATAAATACAGTATGAAAACAGAAGAATAGTTTGTATACTAATATATATTTATATATAAAGATATATATTATATCATATCAAAACAGAACAATTTTCAGCATTCATTTTGCATAGAAAATAAGTCTTTTGTCATTGGAAGACTATCAATTGGAAAGGGCTCAGATGTTGCACATAGGCATAGAGGCAGACGAGCATGCTGGATCGCCCCTACTGTACGGATATGGAATGGCAACTTTTTTTTTTTTTTTACTAAAAGTGTAAGAAGCCATCGTAATATGAATTTACTTAAACCAAGTTACATTATTGGGTACCAGTGTCATCTACAAGGTGGAGTACATTAATCGTTTGAAAAAGGCTTTTGAGGCTTAAATTCCAGTTTATGAAATAGTTCTCACCAAAGAGATGTTATCCTTACATATAAAGTACCTCTCATAAAGAAAACCACAGCAGTACTGTGCTATCATCTGTTCTTATTGCATGACTCATGCATATCACATTTTGAGCCAACAGCTTATATCTGATGCTAATAACTGTATATTTGTTATGGTAATTATGTTTTATGTTTTATTGGCAGTTTTAAATAGTAGACGTAAATTTGTCTCTTCCATCCCCACTATAACGCTTTTTGAGATAATGATCTGATGTGATTTAAGTTACAAATCTGGGCCTATATAGTTGTGCTGTTCTGAGATGCTCACATTTGCATTTGGCTTTTCGTTTGGAAGTTCCATCCAGGTTTCCTTCACTTCAAGAATAGCAAGAATTGAGCAGAAGAATGACAGATGCCTCAATGAAACCTCAAAAGACTCCATTAAAAGTCAACGGGCACCAACATGTGTCATTCAGGTTCATTGTATGGTTTGAATCAAGGTGCTCCTGGTCTTGCTCGCAAGGCCTGCTCAACACCTTCCCCTTTACCCTGATTGCTGCCTTTTCAGATGCCACTTCTCTTCTCATTGAAATCTTGCACAGACCATACTGCACATGCGCAAAAATGCCATTGGGTAGGCCTTGCAAGAGAGCCATGATTGGGACACCCTTGTGACACTTGCCACCTTACTGGCATAAAGTATAAAAGTTCACTTTCTAATCAATGAAGATGCTCTGAACGGCCACAGAAGAGTCCGTGACATGCTAAGTGCCCGTCCAAGTTATTTGGTAGGTTTAAATGATCTGACCAATTCCCTTTAGGCAGGAGATAGATATAGACACAGCTGTGGCCTATTATATCTTATTTAGTCATACCTCCCATACGGTTTAAAGGATTTGATAAAATATTAGATTGTGATCTACCAGTCATCCTCTTAATAAACTACCTTGGTAGATAATGTTCATACTATATCATTCATTATAGTCAACATAACAATATGGCCTTATGTAAGATATACAACAGAGTTCTATTATTATTTTTGTGACAAAAGCAATGACCAATGTTTCAGTAGCAGATAGGATACATAAATACTGAGTATAGACAACAATGCATTTTCTTCATGTAATTCAAATGCCGTCTGTAATACTGTGTCCATGTCTGAGTTCTGAGCACTGGGAAAACAGGACATAGTAATGTCTCTCTCATTGTCCATATTGGTATTTTATTTAACTCTCCAGTCTCCGTTCTGCAGAAGCAGAGTAGTCCTGAGTATTGAAAACTCAGAGGCCATCATGGGGCCTTATTCCTTCTTTTTGGTGTATAAGGAAGATATTATACAGTAATCTATGAATATGATGAGATGAGACAAAGCCTAGGCCTCTATGGTGGCTTAGGACCTTGTTCCAGTTGCAAGGTCCTCCTCAGTTTTCATCAGAGAAGAAAGAAGCATGAACAAGGTCAGGACTGGCAGAGCCTCCAGGGGGCGTGAAGCTATCCCCCTCCGATTGTTCTGACAACTCTCCATATTCACTGTTGTAAAACGTCTGCCCTCCACTATAAGATGGATACGATGACTGACTCCTGTTCTGGAGGGATGAGCAGCTTGGAGTAGTGCTTTCCTTATTTCTACGGGAACTTTTACTGCTGTGGAGGAAGCAGATAGACACAGTAAAACACATACAATAGGTTTACAATCTTTGGTATTTCAATTAAGCTATAGGTGGGGCATCAGTTGCAGATTACCAGATGTTGGAGCCTGAGTGGGGATAAAAATGTTCCTGCTTTACCCCAGACCAATACTACAGATAACGTATGACATTTGGTGGGACCTTTTTAATATTTTGCATTGGGGTCCAGCAGTGACACCATAGGGACTGCAAAGTTAGCAATTGCACCTAACCCTAGTTACTAAGGGGGTCCAAAAGCCTTTCTACAGTCCTCCTGTTAAAGATTTTGCATTAGGGCCCAAGCACAGAAGCTTCATTTTATGCCCAGGACCATGGCAGATTATAATATGGGCGGTTTGGTCTGCTTTCCAGGGCCTGAGGTTCCAAAGGGCCCATGGCTGCTCTAAACCACCCACCATCTTAAAAGTCTGCACAACATACAATGATTGCAGGCAAACCGCAATGTTTGTATAGTTTGTATATATCATTGTCTGTGTACATACTGTATGTTTGTATGATTGCATGTGTATCTATCATCTACACTGCGTGCAGAATTATTAGGCAAATGAGTATTTTGACCACATCATCCTCTTTATGCATGTTGTCTTACTCCAAGCTGTATAGGCTCGAAAGCCTACTACCAATTAAGCATATTAGGTGATGTGCATCTCTGTAATGAGAAGGGGTGTGGTCTAATGACATCAACACCCTATATTAGGTGTGCATAATTATTAGGCAACTTTCTTTCCTTTGGCAAAATGGGTCAAAAGAAGGACTTGACAGGCTCAGAAAAGTCAAAAATAGTGAGATATCTTGCAGAGGGATGCAGCACTCTTAAAATTGCAAAGCTTCTGAAGCGTGATCATCGAACAATCAAGCGTTTCATTCAAAATAGTCAACATGGTCGCAAGAAGCGTGCGGAAAAACCAAGGCGCAAAATAACTGCCCATGAACTGAGAAAAGTCAAGCGTGCAGCTGCCAAGATGCCACTTGCCACCAGTTTGGCCATATTTCAGAGCTGCAACATCACTGGAGTGCCCAAAAGCACAAGGTGTGCAATACTCAGAGACATGGCCACGGTAAGAAAGGCTGAAAGACGACCACCACTGAACAAGACACACAAGCTGAAACGTCAAGACTGGGCCAAGAAATATCTCAAGACTGATTTTTCTAAGGTTTTATGGACTGATGAAATGAGAGTGAGTCTTGATGGGCCAGATGGATGGGCCCGTGGCTGGATTGGTAAAGGGCAGAGAGCTCCAGTCCGACTCAGACGCCAGCAAGGTGGAGGTGGAGTACTGGTTTGGGCTGGTATCATCAAAGATGAGCTTGTGGGGCCTTTTCGGGTGGAGGATGGAGTCAAGCTCAACTCCCAGTCCTACTGCCAGTTTCTGGAAGACACCTTCTTCAAGCAGTGGTACAGGAAGAAGTCTGCATCCTTCAAGAAAAACATGATTTTCATGCAGGACAATGCTCCATCACACGCGTCCAAGTACTCCACAGCGTGGCTGGCAAGAAAGGGTATAAAAGAATAAAATCTAATGACATGGCCTCCTTGTTCACCTGATCTGAACCCCATTGAGAACCTGTGGTCCATCATCAAATGTGAGATTTACAAGGAGGGAAAACAGTACACCTCTCTGAACAGTGTCTGGGAGGCTGTGGTTGCTGCTGCACGCAATGTTGATGGTGAACAGATCAAAACACTGACAGAATCCATGGATGGCAGGCTTTTGAGTGTCCTTGCAAAGAAAGGTGGCTATATTGGTCACTGATTTGTTTTTGTTTTGTTTTTGAATGTCAGAAATGTATATTTGTGAATGTTGAGATGTTATATTGGTTTCACTGGTAAAAATAAATAATTGAAATGGGTATATATTAGTTTTTTGTTAAGTTGCCTAATAATTATGCACAGTAATAGTCACCTGCACACACAGATATCCCCCTAAAATAGCTAAAACTAAAAACAAACTAAAAACTACTTCCAAAAATATTCAGCTTTGATATTAATGAGTTTTTTGGGTTCATTGAGAACATGGTTGTTGTTCAATAATAAAATTAATCCTCAAAAATACAACTTGCCTAATAATTCTGCACTCCCTGTATATATACTATATATATATATATATATATATATATATATATATATACAGATTTATCTTTATTTGTATGTATTAATATAAAACAAAATAGTTTACTTTAATATATTTTTGTACTATGAGTTCACATTTGCATTATGGATTCTGTTTTTCTCTTCCATCGCAGGAGCAGAAAAACAGAATTCAAGCTGTGATGGATCTGTGACCGACAGCGCCCATCACATCCCACCAACCACCAGTGGGGTCTGGTAGGAGTTCCATCATGTTACCTGAAACATAGTGCTGCAGCCTCCAGTCTTAAAGGGACATTCTTGTTATAACAAGTTATCCCCTATCTACAGGGTGCTGATTGGTGGAGCAGAACTTCATTGCTCTGCACAATCACCATCATGTATCCTACCTGTGACATACAACACATACGTGATAATGCAGCACAAAACAGTGGTTCTGCTGAATATAGATCTGGCATGCGGAGGGATGGGGGCCTAAGCTGTGTACACAACCCATGGCCTGTAGCCAACTTAATCCACCACTGGCCACAGACATTTAAATGGGATAAAATAGTTGGCATTGTAAAAAAATGGCACGTGCTCTAAGTTGACAGTTAAAGGGGGCTCTTTAGACAACGTCTTGTCATATATAACATAATACATACATCAACTTCTGAAGACCATCATAATGGATGTCTCAGCTGCTTCAGGGCTAAGGATGTACTTACTGAACTGCAGGGCCGATTGGTGGCATCATTCTGGGGACATTGGTGGGTCCAAGAAAAGCACTGAGAATGGTCTGGAGCCACAACGCAGGATTCCTCCAGCATGGTGCTCTCAGCATATGTCATGGATCACTGGTGGTGGTGGTGTGGCTATGTTTTAACAAATCCTATTTAAAAATGGAGGGAGTCTGGATGGGTCTCAGGCTTGGGGCTCCTGGTGCAGCTTATATGAGTATTCTGGAGTTGCTTGGGGGAGGTCATACTCTGCTCCTACGAGTTTTGGAAGCTAGTTGCTGTGAGAGTTGCCTCCTCTGAGCAGAGATTAGACATTTTACAGTAACAGCCTGCTGTGCCCCCATGCTTTCGAAATAGCACGGGGCTCCAGGCACCCCGCCTGGTGGTAGACATGGCTGGGGAATGGATTACAGACATCCATTACGTCCTGGGCCTTGCTTACCAGTGCACGGACACAGTAATCATTATTACTTTGTGTGCCCTGGCAGTTGAGGTCCAGACCTAGCAGCCTGTGCCCCCTGCCACTGTGGGCCCTGTAGCAGCTGCTATGGCTGCTACAGCAGTAGTTACACCTGCACATTTCTGTAAATCACCTGTACACTCCATCTGTTCTGTGCCTGTTCTCTATCCTCTCCAGTTCTTCAGATGCCAGTACCATCCCACTGTCTGTCTGATTGTCCTGGGTAGAAACATTAAAATGACCATTAGTTTGGTGACAAAAACCCACAATGTGACAGCACACAAGAAAATGTGAACAATTCAGATTGACTCAGGATCACATCTATAAGGCTTGTTTTCATGAGGCCACACACTCTTTAAAGCTACTTTCACACCAGCGTTTTTGCTGGATCTGTCATGGATAAGCAGAAACCCTTCCATCGTGAAAACGGAAGTGTTTTCCCCCCGCTATTGAGATCCTATGATGGATCTCAATAGCGAAAAGGGAAAGCGCAGATCTGAAAGTAGCCTTACAAAACATCTACTCCCATGGTACAACCAGTCAACTCAGTTTTTTTTAGAATACTTGGGTGTTGTGTTAGGCTACTTTCACATCAGCATTTCACTTTTCGCTATTGAGATCCATCATAGGGTCTCAATAGCAGGGGAAACGCTTCAGTTATGTCCCCATTCATTGTCAATGGGGACAAAACTGAACTGAATGAAACGGAATGCACCAGTCCACGATGGGGTGCGGAGCAAGACGGATCCATCATGAATCACAATGTAAGTCGATGGTGCCGAATCTGTTCCCCTTTGACTTACAATGGTTTTAGTGACAGATCCGTCATGGCTATTTTAGAGATAATACAAACGGATTCATTCATAACGGATGCAGACGATCGTATTATCATGATGGAAGCGTTTTTGCTGATCCATGAACGATTCAGCAAAAATGCTGCTGTGAAAGTAGCCTAAATTGGCTATGTATACCTAAAGGGTAAGCAAGGCTAGGTTGAAACTATGAAGGAGTCATTTAATTGCAATCTAACATCAGTCCTAGGGGGAGAGTTTTGAGGCCCCATATACATAAGATGTTCAGCTGGGCCCTTAAAGGGATTGTCCAAGCGGAGATGGTCAGAATCCTCCTACAACTAAACTTTTCTTATACTTATTCTTATACTTTCTGATACATAAGACTTACCGGGTGACCTTTATGCATCACATTTGTCATTGGAAATTCTTCAAATGTTTTCAGTCGTGAAGGACACCGAATCTGGTTGCCTCCAGTGAAGCATCCAGGAAAAGAAACACAGTTGTAATACCTGGCGTGCAAAATAAAAACATGGAAAAACAGCTGTATGAGTCTCTAAGGAGGCTTCTTATGTAATTACACAAGTGGGATGACCAAGGCAACAAGAGGCACAAAAATGTTAGGCTACTTTCACACTTTTAGCAGGGATCAGCAAAAACGCTTCCGTTTGTGATAATACAACCGGCTACATCCCTTATGAACGGATCCGGTTGTATTATCGTTAAAATGTCAGTGATGGATCCAGCATTAAAACCATTTTAAGTCAATGGGTGCCGTATCCGTTTTCTATTGTGTCCGAGAAAACTGATCCGTCCCCATTGCCTTGCATTGTGTGAGATGCCGGATCCGTTGTGCTCTGCATGCCGTGTCGGACAGAAAACCGCAGCTTGCTGTGGTTTTCTGTCTGGTATGGAAACGCCACCAAACGGAACGGAATGAATTTGGAGCATTATGTTCTCTTCAGTTTTGTTCCCATTGACAATAAATGGGGACAAAACGGAAGCATTTTTCTCCGGTATTGAGATCCTCTGCCGATTTCAATGCCAGAAAAGTTAAACTCAAGTGTTAAAGTAGTCTTAGTCACTGCAATTGTCTTGCTGGGCAGAATTCCAGCACTCAGTGATCAGCCCTCATCTGTGCAGGAACCTGTCAGAAAGTGTTCATTACTGCAGGGAAAACCAAGTAGTGATGGTCAGTTTGCAGTGTTCGCCAGCGAACACATGCGGGCTGCCATCTTTAGTAAGGTAGACTCACCCGTCCGGCGATGCACAGGTAAGCCCTTGCCTGTGCCGGAAGCCGGTCTGAAATCAAATGCGGTAACTGGGAGCAGGCAGTTCCGAGAACAGCCCGATGAAGGCCCCCGACGGCTGTTCTCGGAACTGCCTGCTTCCGGTGAACACTGTGAACTGACCATCACTGAAACCAAGCATTACACATTAGTTCTTTAAACTAATGGTTGGGTATGTAAAACATGGAGGTGCTGGGTCCTCCACAGCAAGAGGCGCTCTTTGTATCGCAGTTGTTCTCAAATAATTAAAGGTCCTAAAAGGAAGAACCGCTCTATTAACTCGCAATACCCAAAATATTCGGTATTATAGAACAGCTGTGAAATTTTAAAAGAAACTTGGACTTGAAGAAAGCTGTCTTGTAATAGACGTTTACTGCTTTTTTTTCCTTTTCTTTTACACATTTTACTGTTATACATTGTCTTACCTCACAGCCAAGTTATGACAGTGCAGTCTCATGTCACATTCCTCCTCGTCCGAGTTGTTTTGCGGACAGATTGGTGACTGGGACAAGTCCATTTCCTCTGAGCTCTGGGAATCATTGAGTGGGATGTAGTCCTTTCCTTCCTGTAGGGGATAAGAGTTTGCAGTGATAAGGATGAACTCTATAATTTTACTGATATATTTATTTGTACAGTGTTTTGATTTGGGCTGAAAACATTTAAGGATTCAATCAAATCAATCATTATACTTGGTGGTCAGAACTCTTAAAGGGGTTATCCCATTAATTTAAAACTTTATTTTACTTATCTGCTTATCGAGAACTTTCTTCCCTTTCCGAGAGCTGGCAGCAGCTCAGATGAGAAACCAATCACCTGCATCTCCCAGGAAGCACTGCAATTAGTTCTTAACCCTTACTCCCCTGCATAAGAAATAGACCCTCACATATTGCCCCAGAGATATATATGGTATACAGTGCCCGCACAATTTCCTTCTCCACTGTCATTTTGAAGTAAGAATGAATGCATGAAAGGTGTCTGGGCCGCTTCACATGCTTCTCTATGAGATCACTAAGCCAGCACTAAATGGAATGGAGGAAAGCTGGGAAGCATGTTAGTCCACCTCTGAATACAGGAAAGAGGAAAATGGAATGTGCATAAAAAAACTATATTTTTATTGCTTGTACAGTATATTGTAATAATAGTTCATTTGAAACAACCTATTTATTGCATAATAAGGCCCCATTCACACGTCCGCAATTTTGTTCCACATTTCTATGCTGCCCGGATACGGACCCGCACTTCTGGGTCCGCAATTCTGTTCCCGAAAAAAATAGAACATGTCCTATTCTTGTCCGCAATTGCGGACAAGAATAGGCTTATCCTATTAGTGCCGGCGATGTGCGATCCGCAAAATGTGGAATGCACATTGCCGGTGTCCGTGTTTTGCGGATCCGCAAAACACGCTACGGACGTGTGAATGGACCCCTGATACTTTTCGTGGCATAACCCCTTTAAATAAGCAGCTGACTGCAGGTTTTGAGGATGACATGTTAGCTATCAATACAGTAATATGAAGCTGTAAATTATAGATAACAGTCATAAGTTATGACATCAGGACATAATAATACTGCATAGTATACAGTATGACAGTATTTCTGCCTTTGTAAACGAAATATTCCTAAGTGAATGATCAGATGGTTGTGTTCACACTCAGCATGTTGCAAGGAACCATCCAGACCATGACTCTCATACCTGAAGTACATTCTCTTGAAGGAGGTCACCCAGAATCTCAAACAAGTCATTAAATGTCGGTCGTTCCTTAGGATCTCCATGCCAGCAGCTTAACATGATACGATAACTGTAATGAAAAAACTCTGTTAGTTCACAATTGCATAGCCCTACATCATAAGACTAGCAAAGAGCACAGTCAGCCCTTTAAAGAGGACCTGTCACCACAAAATGCAATGCAATCTGAAAGCAGGATGTTATAGAGCAGGAGGAGCTGAGCAGATTGATATACATATAGTTTTGTGGGAAAAGATTCAGTAAAGCCTGTAATTTATACATTTATATCTCTGCTTTTTCCACTGCTATCGGTACAGGAGGAGGTGTTATCAGTGACTGACAGCCATCTTTGTATGCAGACTTAAGGGTCAATGGAACAGCCCATTGTCGTGAAGGAAGCGCTCCTTCCTGACATCTGCCTGCCTGTTCAGTGAAGGAGATGGCTGCATTTACATGCAGCGATCTCCTCCACAGTATGAGAACGATGTAGAGATCCCTCGTCCCCATACAGAATCATTGTTTCTGGACAGCAGATCACTGTTTAGGCAGCATGATGCTAGCCAGAAATGATGATTGGAGTGCTTGCACAAACTACAGGATCACCTGATGAACAAGCTTTTCGCTAATTCATCAGGTAATCAGCCTAATACTTAGATGGCCAGATTATCGGGAAAGATCGTTCGCAAGAACGGTTGTTCCTGATAATCTAGCCGGTTATTGGTACATGTAAATCCACCTTTATACACACAGTACAATCAATCACTGATAACCCCTCCCTCCTTTACTGATAGTTGTTCACAGGAGGTAGATAAAGCAGAGATATAAATGTATCAATTACAGGTTTTACTGAATACTTTCCCACAAAACTATGTATCAATCTGCTCAGCTCCTCCTGCTCTATAACATGGTGCTTTCAGATTGCATTGCATTTTGTGGTAACAGGTCCTCTTTAAGTCATAGAAGACAAAGCACAAGATAAAACATCTGATCAATACTTCTTAATCCCCCTGCCACTTAGACTCCTGTGGAGATATGCCTGGGGCATATTGTGTTTGGTATGGTGACAATTTTCGCTGTGTGTGTTGGGCATGTTGACATTTTCCTTTATTCATAGGACACCGTTCCTTTAAGAGAAAAGTTACTAGTGATAACTAATAGTGCTTGTAAGAGTATTGCAACATTCATTCATGATACTAAGTGTTGCTGTTGCAACAGAAAAAAGTCAGTAGTTTGTAGCTGAAGCCACATGGTGTGAGAAAGGAGGCTGCTGCAACAAGATGTTTAACCTTAGGCTGAGTTCACATCACCGTTTAGCTTTCCGTTCTTCTGATCCGTCAGAAGAAGAGAGAGAGAGAAAAAAACCTGCATGCAGTACTTTTGTTTCCGTCTAAAAAAACGGATCTCAGACGGAAATGGCTCAAACAGATGACAACTGATGCAACAGGATCCTTTTTTTATTGGATCATGTAAAAAAAATGGATCCTATGCATTAGGCTACTTTCACACTAGCGTTTTTGCTGGATCCGCAGGGTTCAGCAAAAACGCTTCCGTTACTGATAATACAACCGTCTGCATCCGTTATGAACGGATCCGGTTGTATTATTTTTAACATAGCCAAGATGGATCCGTCATGAACTCCATTGAAAGTCAATGGGGGACAGATCCGTTTTCTATTGTGTCAGATTGTGTCAGAGAAAACGCATCCGTCCCCATTGACTTGCATTGTGTGCCAGGACGGATCCGTCTTGCTCCGCATCCCAGGACGGAAAACAAACTGCTGCATGCTGCGGTTTACTCTCCGGTATGAGAACAGATGGAACGCATTTTGGAGCATTCCGTTCTGTTCAGTTATGTTTTGTCCCCATTGACAATGTATAGGGACAAAACAGAAGCGTTTTTTCCGGTATTGAGACCCTATGGCGGATCTCAATACAGGAAAATATTAACACTTGTGTGAAAGTAGCCTTAACTGATTCAACAGGATCCTGTTTTTTTCTCTCTTTCTTCTTCTGACTGATCAGAAGAATGGAAAGCTAAACGGTGATGTGAATGCACCCTTACTAAGGAGCTGGGTCACAGTACAAGTCAATCAGTCTAGCAGGGTGCAAGCTGCCTAACTGAGGTCAGAGGATTGGTGTGTGATGCAGAGGGGTCACGAGGTAGTGCCCACTGGTCAGACTGATTCTGGACTGGCCTGTTTCAAGTATGCATACCACCGGATGAACAAACATAACCAACACCATGTTTAATTGCCACAAGCATCGTCGTATATGTCACATATTTGAGCCTGATGTTGAGAGTTACTACTAATGACTGTCCCCAGAAGAAGCCAGATCACTGGCGAAACGGCGTTGGGTCAGGAGGTGGCTGAGAGATCGACACACCACTCAGGGTATGCTTATCCTTTTCTTTTAATCACCAAGTCTGTTTATCCTCACATTTGTCTCCATTTGTCATTGCTTGGGGCTTATTGTCTTGAGGTGTCTTGGTGACCAGCATCTGATTATTCTAATATATTTTTCCCTGACTCCTGGTGTGCTGACCTCCCAGGTCCTATTCCTCTCCCCTGTGTTCCACCTTTGTGCTGCCTTTTTTTTATCTTCATGTATGTATTTTACATTGTCAATAAAGTTTATTTATATTTACTATGCAAAGATTTTTTGTGCAATTTCTTTGGTGATTGCTAATGACTGTGCTTACAGTGTGTAACCATGAGCTTGTTAGAGATAAAGTTCAGTTCAGCACTTAGAAATGTTGTCTCCTACACTCTTCCTGCGCCATACCCTATTGTCTACCAACTTGCAGGATGACTGGCTGAACTGGATGGATAAATGTCTTTTTTTAGCCTTATATACAAAAATGCTGGGTCTTCCAGATCAATATGCTCTTTGTAGTGGTTGCCTGCTGGGGCTGATACATGGAAGTACTAAATGGGGGATTCTCCCTCCCTAATGAGGTATTTGACAATGGGTTTTCTAAAACAGACAACACCCTTACATAAGTTCGTATTAATTTGCTCTAAGAGTATACCGATGAGGAGAGGCTAGGATCAAGGTTTCTTAATACATATCTTACCTGTTCACTACAGAAAAAAACTGCAAATCTTTGTTCAATGGTTATCGCAAAGCTCAGTAGTTTGTTCCCTAAAGAAATGATTCCTGGCTCGTAGTCTAAAAAGTGTCTGTCTGGGATAAATATCGGAAAACGTCTCTTGTGATAAGAAACCTTCCAGGTCTCAACATTATAAAGCAGCATGCTTGGCGGTTTGTAATAACCAGGTTCCTGACCACTGAGGGGGTTCAATGAATGGTTGCCAGGAACACTACAAATACCGTAACTGTGTGGAATGTTATGCAGCTTTTAGTTGCCTTAAAATTTGCCAATTGATTGTTATCAAAAGAAAAATATTTGTGACCAAGCTGAACTCTAGATTTAGACGAGCTGTAGAAATGCGAGTGGACTTCCAAATTCTGTTCTGGAGAACTGGACGATATTTTAATGGCATATTATGTGACTGAATCATAAGTGTTTTTGACTTAGATTTGACGTTGAAATGTTTGATTTTGCTTACATGTCTGTTGTTGCATATTCGGGTGCCCTCATGCGTGTCCCTTCCTTCAGGCGTTGGCAGAATTCCTCATTGATTTGGACTCCAGGATACGGGGAGGCACCTGTGATCAGTATAAATCATCACCTTATTTAATATTCTGATGATAAAAGAAATCAACCCTGCCTGATGGTTCAATACTTAGTAATAACTAGTTCATAAAAGTATCTACCATAATGACAGGCCATGCGATTGCTATGGGACCCTTGATGGGATGGGGTGTTGCACAGAATTGCTTCCTTGTTTGACATGACACTGTCAGAGCAGATACCTGCACAAACCTTTAGGTGGAGCTCGTATACTCTATACTAACTGTATAAATGTATATTTGGTTAGCACCCTCTAGTGGTGACTTTACGCAGGCAGAATTATCTAAATTATTAAATGAGAAAACAGAGCTCCTCTACACACATGTTATGAAATCAATCAGCACAGAATTATGGACCTAGAACAGAATGGTAGACGTAGGTGTATTTTCTTGGTAACAACAACTATTATTGAGCAGTTGAGCACAAGTCTTAGCAGTTTTCCAGGAAATAAATGCTTTTGGGGGAAGGAGGGATTTATCAAAACTGGTACCTGGGATAGGCAGGGTAGGTGGTCACCTAGTGCAATATTGAGGAGGAATTACTGGAACTTAATGGGGGTAATCAAGGGTCTAAGTTTGGTAGGATTCATTCTAAAACCACTAACAAGCTTTTGCCACCCCTAACGTGTGCAAAGGAAAAGAGCAGATAACATAACAATCAAATCCCAACTCTCATTCTTCATAGGTCCCTTTGAAAATTGAAGCTGCAATCTGATTGTTTACTATGAGCAACTCCTTAGCTTGTCCTTTTTACCAGTTTTAATAAACCTCTCCAGGTAGGTATTTATTTTAAATTGCAAATTTTCCAGTCATAATATCTCAGTATTTTAAATAATCTATTCGCTATTTCTTCTTTCTTTTTCACCTTAACCTCACTTATACCATTAAATATATTTTCAGCCTAGTTTCGCTCTACCACCAATTAAGCAACTGTGTGAAAAGGTATGATGGATATAATAATCCAGGGAAAAGCTCAAAATTCAACATCTGAAAGGAAACAGTCCACATTATACAACTTACCAAGTGAGAAGATTTCCCATAGGAGCACCCCAAAGGACCATACATCACTCTGAGTAGTGTAAACTTTATCAAAAATGCTCTCTGGCGCCATCCACTTTAGAGGCAGACGTGCCTGTAAGAAATTGTAATACTTTAGCATGCAACCAAAAGCTCCTGGAAGGAATATCAAATTCAAGTTTAGACCTCCCTCTGATAATTAAGAAAAAGTATTGCGTTTAAGCATATCTGTCATCTTCCTACAAAACCATTTGTACCTGCAAAACATTTGGAATATTTCATATGGAAAGAATTACTTGTTGTCCACTATAGACAATTCCTTTTTTTTTTTTTTTTTGCTACAAGATTCCACTGGCAGTAAGCTGATCACAGGGTGTTCCACCGCTTTGACCCCCAACAATTGGCTGTAATCTGTGGGGGACCTGGTAGCAAGTGTTATTCCCCTGCAGCACCACCACGGGAGAAATGGAGAGTTACACAGTTGCCATGAAGGCAATAGTCTGTCCGTGCAGTGCACAGAAGTACTGTTTTTCTTTATAGCAAGAGACTTCTGTAGATGCAGTCTTCTCTAGCTTATAGATGTAGGCCCTGAAAGTAAAGGTTAGTTTGGGAACATGGATTTGTTTGACTGCTGACAGGGTGGGACTGGCCATAGATCCCACTGGGAAAATCCTGGTGGACCGATGGGCATTGGGCCACCCAAGTCCCCCGCACAGCTACTGGCCTGTTATACAATGCCCCCAGGGTTTATGAAAGCTGGGAGCACCAGGTACACATGAACCTGGCTGGTGACTGCAGAGCCCCCCAGAATTCAACTGCATTGTCAGCCTCAGGTCGGCGGTGCAGTTAAATACTGGGATGGGGCAAGGGAGCCAATGGTTCCCTGCCCTGTAGTTAACCCTTATAGGCCTCAAGCCTAGATTACTAGGCCTGAGGTCTATGAAACAGTACGTCAGCGCTGGGTCTCAGGCGTCCTGATTACATAATCCTGACTGCCTGTGCTTGGACGCACACGTCACAATGACATCATGGTGAACGCGTGCGCCGAGATGCAGGCAATTCAGGCTGCAGGCTGGAACAGGTATGCCTGCATTTGGGAAGATGTCAGGGAACAGGACTCAGGTCTTTATTATTTTTCTTTTTGTTTGGGTATTAATGGGAGCACTATAGGCAGCATTAGGAGGCATTAAAAGGGTCATTGCTGGGGCACTATAAGGTGCATTGCTGGGGCACTATAGGCAGCATTGCTGGCAGCCCTATTGGGGCACGGCTGGCGGCATTATAAGAGCATTATAAGAGCATTACTGGTGTCAGGTCCTCTTTTAAAAAAGGCTGTACACTAACCCCTCAGTATGGTGTGATGCCAATTACACTAAATAACATGGATGTGGTTGCACATTTTGATTAATGACCCTTACTTTACTTTTTTTTGCTTTAAATACAGTTTTTGTTTGTAATCTGAATCACATATACATCTGTAACACATTCACCCCATATCCTAAGAACTTTACAAGAAGCTGTGAGCATGAGTGCTGAGATTGGACAGCTGTAGGCTATGACATACAGTGCTGATCTGTCTCTCCAGTGAAATAATTAAAGGTAATCATGATTGCTTTGATCTCAGCATAGACCTATTACACAAACCCTCACCAGATCTCACAGAATCAACCAAAACTCATCCAAGGACAAAATTATCCAGCAACAGAACATAGAAAAGTAATGTTTTCTTATCGCTGTATAAATGAAAAGTTCTACAACTTTATAATTATGTGTTGTGTTTCCATACATTTTCAAGATATTTTCTGCCTTTGAATGAAAATTAGATTTTTAAAATAAGAGGTAGCAGATTTGTCTATATCTACAGGTCTATCTATCTATAGTGTTGAGCGCCAATATTTGAAAATTTTTATCTCGAATATCACAACTTCGAGAATTCGCAAATATTTTGAATATAGTGCTATATATTCATTTTTCGATATTCCTATGCAGTCATAGGTCTATTAAAGTATATTCCAATGATATAAGAGTACCCCCTGTCCGCATTATCAACCATGTAAAAACAAATTTATATTCATCTGTCAATCACATTCCTTTGTGCCCATGGGGCGTTTTTTCTCCTACCTTCGTGCCCAGCCGCGCCCCAACTGTTGATTCCTACCGCCGCCCAGCTCATTATTATTCACTGCGCTGGGCGGCTCTTACATTCCCCGATCCTGTCAGATCCCGCGCATGCCCGATAGAGACTTAAGGGCATCGGCCTCAATTGGACCATCTGCGCATACCTGTATCTGGCACCCTCCCAAGCCTGAAATTGAATGCGCCTGCTCTCTGTCTCTATCAGGCATGCGTGGGATCTGACAGGATCGGGGAATGTAAGAGCCGCCCAGCGCAGTGAATAATAATGAGCTGGGCGGCGGTAGGAATCAACAGTTGGGGCGCGGCTGGGCACGAAGGTAGGAGAAAAAACGCCCCATGGGCACAAAGGAATGTGATTGACAGATGAATATAAAGTTGTTTTTACATGGTTTACAATGCGGACAGGGGGTACTCTTATATCATTGGAATACACTTTAATAGACCTATGACTGCATAGGAATAACTAAATATGTTTATAGGGCCTGTCAGTGTCCCTTTAAGCAGAGAGGAATCATGACTTTAGATGGAAAAAAAATGACAAATATTCTAAAAAACAAATATATAGCACTATTGCAATATATTAGTTTTTTAGAATATTCGTCATTGAAGAATATATTAAAAAAATGAATATATAGCAATAGTGCTATATATTAATTTTTTAGAATATTCTGCATTTTTTTCCATCTAAAGGGAACAGTCATGGGCCCACAAGCAACTTAAGCAGGGAGGAATCAAGACTTTAGATGGAAAAAAATGCCGAATATTCAAAAAAATGAATATATTCTATAGTGCTATATATTCGTTTTTGACCCACACCTGTATTGATTGTGTAATATTCGCATATTACGCGATCATTACCTTGCCGATTTTCGAGTAAAAAAAAAAGAGTGTAGAATATAATGAATATTCAAATTTGCGAATATTCAACGAATATTCTACAAAATATTTGCGAAATGTCGCGAATTGGAATATGACCCCTGCTGCTCATCACTATCTATCTATCTATCTATCTATCTATCTATCTATCTATCTATCTATCTATCGTCTATCTGGTCCTGCTGTCAGCTGAGAAGTAGATACAATTGTATCCAGTCTACACAATGCTCTGTGACCTAAACAGCCTGGAGTCCAGACCCATGCATGGTAGAAATAACCAGAAAGGTTTGTGCAACGGTTACATTTAGCTTATAGGGAATTGTCTAGCCTGAACACAACTGTATCCTCTTCTCAGCTCACACCAGGACGAGGTATATACAGGTTTGCAGTCTCTGAATGTAAATAAGTGTTCTGATTTGCTGACAGTAAACATAGATCCTGAAAATGATGAGGAATTGAAGCACAAAGTATATTAGAAAGTTGTAGACCATAGACTTTATACTGACAGCTAATTTTACAATTAAATTTGTACAAGTGACCATATGTGTCAAAACTTGCAAAGGAAAAATTTAGTAGTTGCCCATGGAAACCAATTGTGCTGCTGCTTTCTTTTTTCAAGAAATTTAAAGTGGAATCTCACTGGCTGTTATTTTTATCTACTCCATTATGCCTTGAATTAGTTTTTGATAAAATTCCGCCTATGAATTGTAATTTTCCTGGAAATAGCTTTCAATAATTCAATTTTGCCAATGCACATTTAAAAAAATGTTAAAATAATAATAATAATAGTAATATTTTAGCAGTGAAGGTTTCTGCAATGTTCACTCTGAGATTGGTAAACTAAATCATTGTTTATTGTCTAATAAACCTAAATTGCTTCCTATAAGTGGAAGTGATTTGTGCATAAGGAGGGAGATCTCTCTAGTAATGCCTCATTCACACGTCAGTGTTTTGCTCAGTGATTTCCTTCAGTGATTGTGAGCCAAAAACAGGACTGGAGCCTCCATAGATATAAGGTACAAGGGAAAGATCTGCACCTGTTCTGTGTTTAGAGCTGGACCTGGTTTTGGCTCAAAATCACTGATGGAAAACACTGACCAAAACGCTGACGTGTGAATGAGGTATAAGGGTACCCCGAAACAGCTGTCTGTGGAGGGATATTTGTCTTGGCTATTTTCCCTGATCATGTTCCAAGGCTTGTTAAAAAGTCAGACTTTGACTCATAGGGAACCACTTCCAAAAGTTGTTACTAGTGAGACAGTTCTCTTTCCCTGGGAGATACCTCTTTGCATATTATTTTCCCATGGATCATTGCAAATAGGTCTCCATACATAGCTGGTCTCCTTAAGGAGAGCCAGAACCCCCCAACTTATCTTTTGGCTTTGATAAGCTCTGTTTGGGCTTCTAACTTCTATTGGTCTATACACCACTCTTTGAGCAGAGTCAGAAGAACCAGATCAGTACTGAATGGGCACAGCAGTCAGTCTAACTCATCTGCCTCTGTTCTTGCATCCAGATCTGCAGTGATCAAAGCTTGTCAGATCCCTCATGGCTGTAAAATAACTTTTGCAAAGGGTTGTCAGCAGCCAAACACTGTTTATTCTCCTCTACCAACGACAGGTCCAGAACTGTCACAAGAACTGTACAAATCGCCTTTTCTGCGTTTGTGCTGCAAGGTTAAAAAGGGATCAATCCAAGGGACCCCAAATGGCTTTCTCATTAAAGGACATCTGTCAGCAGATTTGTACCTATGAAGCTGGCTGACCTATTACATGTGCACTTGTCAGCTGAAGGCATCTGGGTTGGTTCCATGTTCATATTTGCCCGCATTACTGAGAAAAATGAATATGTGCATATATGTGTGTATATAATTAACTTTTTGTGACTTTTACACCTAGAGGCTCTGCTTTCTCTGCAACTGCTGTGCCCTCTGCACTTTGATTGACAAGGCCAGGCAGTGTAAACGTTATCACACCTGGCCCTGACTTCTCCTAAGGTCAATCAAAGTGCATAGGGCGTAGCTGTTGCAGAAAGAGCAGAGCAACAGCAGTTGCAACAGCAACACATCCATTGCTCCTAGAGGCTCATTTGCACATATGAAAAAAATAAAAATAATGCTCAGTAATGCAGGCACATATGAACATGGGACCAACACATATGTCCTCAGCTGCCAAGTGCACATGTAACGGGTCAGCCAGTTTCATAGGAACAAGTCTGGTGACAGAAGCCATTTAAGTATTCCAGATATTAGGACAAGGATGTAAAAAATACCCCAGAATGAAATGAGCTGCCATATAAAATGGAATGCTACTAGCATGTTGTTTCTAATTGGAAACAACATGAGAATTCAGGGATTTGATCCAAGTACTAAACACAAGCTCAAGAATACATTAACTTACACTTCCTTTTCTGACATAATCAGGATCTTTGTAAATATCTCTGGCCAGACCAAAGTCACAGATTTTTACAACATTGTTCTCCGACAATAGGATGTTCCTGGCAGCCAAGTCTCTGTGAATGCACTGCAAGAAAAAGAAAAAACTATTTTTTTTTTTGGCATAATACAGAACAAACATAATATAGTACCAAGGGCAAAGGTTAGATTTATTTTTACTGTAAAGACTCAATGTTGCATTTTTGGGGGTGCTCCATTCCAGACTTATTAGACATCACTGGTCAGTTTGTCTAAAAAAATGTTGTTTGGACGCCCTGTTACATTGATCTCTATGGACAGAGTTTGATTGTCAGCCAATTGACTTTTCAAAGGATGGACCTGAGAACACATACTAGATGTAGCTACTGTTAGCTGCTATGTTACTGCTTATCCTTTCTGCAAACCGTGGTGAGCAAATTAATTCCCTGATTTTGCTAATTTAGTGGTTCATAGGATACAGATATGGAAGAATCTCAAATCAAATCAAATCATATCTTTTCCATTTCCTAAACTTACCGTGTAGTGATGGTCATGATTGAGTGGGGAACCGTACCAAGTTTTGCCACTGAACCCCATGGTTTCTTACAGCATCAGCAAGATAGTGTACATGTTACGCAGACATTAGTGGTGTACTCTGTATGAAATGTACAATACTGCCTTGCTGATTGTCTGTATATAATGTGATAAACTGTATAGTAAATTAAAAAAAGACGTATATATCGTGCAAACAAAAATTCAAGGTATGTCAGCACTCTTAGGTAGTGGACCTACTTATTATATATAACAGTTTTACAGTATACCAATGTACTGTACGTGGTTTCTGAAGTTACCAGAATTACTGCAAAAACAAGTACAAAAAGACTGTGCATACCAAAGAATATGATCATGTAAAGTGTATTTTATATAATGGCCTCAAGATGTCGCTGTTTGTTTAGACACCAGGTAAAGCAGTACATACAAGAAGGTGCCTGGGTTTAGGAAAGTATGGTCGTTATCTTCAGATATGTCATTCAAGAAAGATAGATTTCCATAGATACATTCCCTGGGAGAAATGCTCCATTTTAGACAAATATTTCCCTAGATCCCATGCTGTAAAATGAACACTCACTTGGTTCATCCAAGGACAAGAAAAGCCAGTGTGCTATAGACTCAGACCTCGAGAATTAGTATATTACTTTAATAATCTGTTAGGACTTCCCTTTACGGCAGTTCACAAGGCAAATCTCACAAAACAACATGTAAAGGTTATCTAGGGCCAATGACTTGCAGAGCATGTAGCCGCTACAGTAATATTTCATTACAACGAGAACTTTATTCTGTGCCAAAAAATAAAATATAGACACATTAATTATTTTATAAGTATAGGAAATTACACTAACCGTGTGAAAACACAAGTCCACCCAAAAACTGACAAATGGTCATTAACCATACTGAAATGTTCATTTCCAGATTGTCAGTCCATATAGTCATTTACTCGTCATCAATTAGATCACATGACTTTGTGATTAAGAAAAAACTCTAAAATGGGGCAGGGGTCCTCACTGTGAACACAACGCCTCTCAACAATCTTTAGAACACAAATTCATGAAGTAAAAAATAAATAAAAATAAAATACAGTCTACACCTTCCTCCCACTTTAGATTTACAGGATATGTATCTTTAAATTAGTTGTCTACCTGGACAATCCATTTTGGATAGAAGGTTCCTCTGACGATGAGCTGATCACAGGGTATCCTGCTGCTGGGACATTCAGCAATCATATGTAATCTGTATGTGCACCTGCTCAATACTCCTGCAGTGCCACCGCAGGTCACAATGCTAATAAATGGAGGTCCTGACTCAGGGACCTCTCTATTAACCAAAAATTCAATAATAGGGTATTTAAAAAGGTTTTCTTTAACCGTTGAAGAAGGCTGCTGGGGAAAGTAAGGCAAATTGTAGGCCACTACTATACAGCATACAGAAGAAAAGCTGGAGCAGCGATCATATCATAATGACCAGCTAAATAGACGCTGGGCCCAGTTATGTCACTCTGATTTATGACTGACACCTGATTAGGTTGAAGGTTATCTCATCATGCTCACTGTAAATGATTGTATAGTAAATTTGACTTACTTTTCCATACACAATATGAGATAGTTTAGGTCCTGATTTATCATTCCTTCAATCCAGAATTCTGCTTCAAAAAGTTGGAAAATAGGGCTTTTGTGGCTTCTTGGGCTCACTAATTTTGTGACTTTTTGCATTTTTACACTACTCACTCCAGTGGTGGAATCTGAAAGGTGGAATCTGATTGGTTTCTATGGACTATTAAGCCAATTTCCCTTTGCACTAGTCTTGATAAATCTTCTCCAGGGTGTTTATCACATACACCCAGGACTAAGCCCTCACAAACACTGGAAAACATCACATTGGATAGATTTAAACCCATGGGTCAAGATCAAGCTTTTTTTTTTTTTTTAACTAAGGAGCCACTGTGTTGACCCAAAATGAGTCTAAGCAATCACAAGCATCATCTCATAAAGTTGAAGAAGTTCAGTTTCACTGTCTAGGACATCTACCAATGTCTGTAATTGCTGAGCCTCGGTGACTTTAATCAAGCTGAGCGGCTATACCTACACAGCCCATAGAAGGAGTACCTCTATTTCTGGAAATAAAAAACTGTATTGTCCCTGTTCTCTATCTGTCCTTAAACAGAAAGTGTAGTTCTAGTACTTACAGTAAATGTGAATAGTGTCTGACCTTTCTCTTCAACCAAGTAAACCATTTAAAGAAGGTCTGTCCCCTCCAAAATAAGTTTCAAATTAAGCATACCACTATGTAGGGTAGGCGCCCTAAGGCATAACCATACTTTTCTTGTGAAAATCTAGTCCTATAATCCTGAGAAATGCTACTTTTTATCTTTATGCAAATAAGTAGTGATGATTAAGCATGCTCGGCCGAACACCTGTTCAGCGAGTACCGCATGTGCTTGAGCGCCATGCTTGAGTCTTCTCCCAGAACGTTTCTTGGCTGCTATGCAGCCAATAAACATGCAGGTAAATACTGCCCTCACTGTAATGCCAGTAGCCATCATGGCTACTGGCATTGCAGTGATTGGCTGGCCAGAACACGTCATTGGGTGCTATATAGCACCCGATGATGCATGTTCGGCTCATTCGTAGTCAGGGAGAGCTGAGCATAGGAAGGGACAGAGAGTGTAGGGAGTGTAATTGAATATTTTTTGTACAAAAACATTTCAGAGACCCAAAAGTCCTTGTGACAGCAGCAATATATGTTTGTAGCGCAACCTGCGCTAAATTGCTCAGTGTTAGTGAGAGCTGTGCATAGGAAGGGACAGACAGTGTAGGGAGTGTAATAGGAAGATTTTTGTGCAAAAACTTTTCAGAGACCCAAAAGTCCTTTTATAGACTATTGTGTGTGACAGCAGCAATATATATTTTTAGCGCATCCTGCGCTAAATACTGTGTAATAGGCTGCTGCAGACAGTTAAATTATCCGCGCCACATCTCCTGTTTAAAGTGTGCGCATCCCTAAAATATCAGTGACATCCAGTGTACTTTTTCCGGAGACGGTGTCCGCTGCAGACAGTTAAATTATCCGTGCCACATCTCCAGCGAAAGTGCGCGCATCCAAAACATATCTGTGACATCCAGTGTACTTTTTCAATAGACGGTGTCCGCTGCAGACAGTGAGATTAGCTACGCCAAATCTCCAGTGTAAAGTGTGCGCATCCCAAAAATATCTGTGATATCCAGTGTACTTTTGCAATAGACGGTGTCTGCTGTGGACAGTGGGATTAGCTGCGCCACATCTCCTGTGTAAAGTGTGCGCATCCCTAAAATATCAGTGACATCCAGTGTACTTTTTCAATAGACGGTGTCCGCTTCTGACAGTGACATTAGCTGCGCCACATCTCCAGTGTAAAGTGTGCACATCCCAAAAAATATCTGTGACATCCAATGTACTTTTTCAATAGACGGTGTCCGCTGCGGACAGTGAGATTAGCTGCGCCACATCTCCTGTGTAAAGTGTGCGCATTCCTAAAATATCAGTGACATCAGTGTGCACTTCCAACATTTATCTGTGATATACAGTGTACTTTGTCAGCTTTGAAACCATACTCCCCCACAACCCGAAGACTTTGGTGTTCCGGAAGCAGCTCGGCAGGTCATGGGAATAACTCTGCCGGATCGCCGGTCGTCATCGTTTATGGTCGGAACTATGATGGTATCTGATCGTCTTCGAACCTCTGAGTCTGACTTTCATTTTTGATTAATGAAAACATTCTTGTCAAATGCTTTCGTTTTGGTTCATCTTGCGCCGGTCCAAGAATTTCACCTCTAGCAGCGCAATACAGATGCCCCCGGCCCCAGTTCTGAAAACCAACAAAATAGAACCGGACTCCTATTCCATTATTCCTGCTTTGAACATTGTAAATGTTTTTAATGGTCAGCTAAGCAGCAGGCACTCTCCCATAATTTTTTAAATGGTCAGCTCAGCAGCAGGCCCTCAACCATAATGTTTTAGAGGGTCAGCTCAGCAGCAGGCCCTCGCATATAATTTTTTAGAGGGTCAGGTCACCTGCAGTCCCTTACCTACAATCTTTTAGAGGGTCTACTCACCTGCAGGCCCTCACCTAATTATACCTAATAGGTAATTTGCGTGCATGCTGCCTTGCTTGGATGTGGTAGCCGTAGCCGTTTCTCAGCCTCCCTCTCCAGAATCGAACACTGATTCCCCCTTATCCATGGTCACCGAGGTTGGTGGTGAAAATAACATCGAAAGTTGATAGGGCAGACATCCGAACGGATCGTCACCGTCACGGGGACGTGCCATCCGCCCCAGGTTAACTAGAGTCACCAAAGCGGCAGCAGGCCCTCGCCCATAATGTTTCAGATGGTCGGATCAGCAGGCGCTTGCTCCAAATGTTTTTGAGGGTCACCAGCAGGCCAGCAATCATAATTTTTCAAGACTGTGTATGATGCCCTCCTTTATATGTAACAAAGGGTGTATTGGAGTGCCAGTTCCTTGTAATTTTGGCAGCACTTGCACTTTATATACAAGTAAATATACAGGAAAGAATGTTTCCCAACGATGTTTCCTCTAAAATTGATTTTATCTTCGGTTTTGTGCGTATTATTATCAGTCTGTAAAAGTGGTGTACTACTCGGACAACATCATTCCCAGCAGCGACCTGGGAGTCCAAGATGCATCCAGACATCCTCCCCATGCTGTTCCTGAAACATTTCGGTGGTGTTTCCATCAATTTCTGACCTTTTCCTTTGAACCAGCCACCCTCCCCTCTTCAGAGCAGCGGGTGCATGGTTTAATGCTCAGGTTTTCTCATTGACTTCCATTATACTCGGCTGCTCGGTAGACCACCCGAGCATCCCGATGTGTTCGGCCCGAGCACCCGAGCACTATGGTGCTCAATCAACACTACAAATATGGCTTTGAGTGCACTATGGGCATGGGGGCTCTGTTCGGTTCACCTGACTTTCCCTGCATTATTGCTACTGGTTCTAAAATCTCAGGGACTGTCATTTAAACAAGAGTGGAAGGAACTGGGTGGCATTATGGCTGGTGAGTGGTGCACCACATGGAGTGGCCATGCCCATGTTGCACTGAAAACCTTATTTTTATAAAGAAAAGATAAGCATTTCTCAGGGTTAGAATGCTGGCTTTTCACAAAAAAAAGGTATGGCTATATTTCAGGATACCTACCTTACATAGCAGTATGTTTACTTTGAAACTGAATTTTGAAATGACAGACTCCCTTTAATTGATCAGGAGAATGATGTGTCTTCCACAGACTTTTTTCACACTGGATCTACATAGGGTTTGATGTATAAACTCATGAAATAAGAAGGCTGTGTCAATACTATGTACGTGATAATATTATACAGTGGTGCCACTACAGAAATGGAATTCTCTCTGTTCGATATAATTATATTCTTGCTAAAATAGGTTATTTTTACCTTTCGTGATGACAAGAACTCCATTCCACGAGCCACCTGGAAACTGTAACAGATCAGATCTTCCATAGTAAGAGGACTCTGCCACAAGTCTTTCACTGTATAAAGGGCAGAATCAAAAATAGGTTATTCATATATTACTATAACATACATATTCACTTATAATATAAGGCTCAAAAATCATCCAAAATAGTAAAGAACTTTGGTTATTTTCTAATCATACACTGGTGGTGCAGTTGACTTAATACAGAATGTAGGCTCAACGTTCAACATTATGTTTCTTGGTTGAGTTTTAGTCAATTTCAATTGTCACCCATAGTAGCTACGCCCCTGTTTCACATTACGCACCAGGCACCCATCTTTCTGCAGTATGGAATTCAATAATAATATAGTATATATAATCATCCTGATTATACAAGAAGTGTAACTTACACTCAGTGGTCCGTTGGTTCTGGTTCTTGGTCATCAAAAGCCTGCCAAAAAGGGTTCCTTCATTGACTCCTTCTCTGCTTATCCTGTCAGCTATAACGGCTTCCACCATTGATCGGACTTGACTACGAGATCTTGGTGATCTTTCCTGTAAGAGTTAAAACTATTGAATTACAGTATATTGATATTAGTAAGTTACCACTGACTAGAGAACTGATGTGGAGCACCAATATTACTTAATTAGGGCTGTAGAAACAATTAACCTATTTAATTATCCTTCCCAGGCAACCAGTAGCTTGCTTCCCATTTCCTTAATGAAAACCAGATTACAAAGTACACGTGGAAGCAGAATGGCATGTGAGCCTGAACCATAGGATGGATAACATTAATGGCTTGAAAACAGGAGAAATCTCCATACCCGATAAGGAATGAATCCATCACGTTTGGTCCTCAGGTAGTTGGAAAGGTTGCCGTACTTGCAGAATTCCACAATAACCATCAGTGGTCCTAAAACAGCAGTAAGGATTTATTATGTTAGATAACATGACTGATCCCTGTTCTGCTTGCCACCGTGGCATGAAGAAATGCTGCAACATGAACTGAGATTTTTTAGATTAATCACATATAGGTAAAATATTCTGCACAAAACTGGGTTATCACTCTGGAGATGACTTTGTACTCTTAGATCTGAGCTTAGAACTGTCAAGTATAACCATGGTGCAATAAGTTTGCATGCATAACTATTTGAACTCAGAGGCTGATTGAGGTCAGATGGATCATGTCATGCTAGATGTTCTAAATTCCAGGAATCTGCTCTCTTCCCACCACCAATATAATTGTTGAGCAAGTCTAACACTGGCCACACATCAAATAAAAGTTGGTCCAAGAGCACTGATTTCGGCAGGTGTGCATGTTTATAATGGAGTTAGGTTAAATAGTTGTTGGCCGAAAAGTCGGCAGCTAACTCATGGGATTTTCCACTGTAGACATTCAGGGCATTTTGGCTGCTTCTGAATTAAAAAAGCAGTGAGACATGAATGAAGAAATCCATGTGGCTATTGTTCCATAAATTTTTCTCCTGGATGCGCCAGAGATGGGACTCTCAACTATCAGACATTTATCCTGTGGAATAGAGCCTGTTCCTCTGTTTCCCACAAAAATTCCTATAAAAATCTTTCCTGATTGTTGTCACAGCCCGTATACAGCTCAGGTAAATAGAAGCCATATTATGTACATACCTGTAAATAGATCCACAGCAGAGACTACAGATAGGCAACAGCCTTACAAGTATATATGTGGGGGAACAGAGGAATGATGCCATGTACTGTACTAAGGCATCATAGCCCTCATAAATTGAAAATCTAGTTCTCTATTGATGGCGTGTTGTAAGGATGGGAAGGGGGGGGGGTATTTTTTGGGAAGTTCTTTAAAAAAAATTGTCCCCTCAAAATCTTGAACTTATTTTTGTGTGCAGCTATTAATATTCATGGAAAAAGACCATATGCCTAGATACAGTATTCACTGAATATTGAGTTGTAGAGGACTCATCTTCTGGCCAGAGGTGTACACACAAAACTTATTGCAGGGTCTGGAAATCCACTGCAAAGCACTGAAGGTATTAATGACCTATAGGCTGTAAATGGAGTGTGAGTTACCTAGTTCTGTCGTTAAGGAGAGCTGGCACTGTCTCTTCGTCTTAAGGAGGAATTTGCTAGTCAATCTAGAGTTAGCTCTAGTAGAGAACACCAAAGAGCAGTGAGGAGCGGAGATCCAGGGAACCCTCCTACCCTGCAGATTACAGGCTGTAAAAGTGACAGTTTATATGCCAGCCCTCAAGTGACATTACAGAACGTTTGACAGTCCCAAAGAGGATTGTGGAGAATTTGTCAGAGAAGGTAACTGCCTACACCCTGGCTTATAGACTTCTCTGTATGTGGTGGCAGCAGACAAGCCTCAGGCTTCCCAACATAGCTGAAGGACAGAAAGAACCCTTTGTGCAGAGACTGTATTCCCCTGAGAATTCTGTGGATATAATATATATATATATATATATACACTCACCTAAAGAATTATTAGGAACACCATACTAATACAGTGTTGGACCCCCTTTTGCCTTCAGAACTGCCTTAATTCTACGTGGCATTTAATCAACAAGGTGCTGATAGCATTCTTTAGAAATGTTGGACCATATTGATAGGATAGCATCTTGCAGTTGATGGAGATTTGAGGGATGCACATCCAGGGCACGAAGCTCCCGTTCCACCACATCCCAAAGATGCTCTATTGGGTTGAGATCTGGTGACTGTGGGGGCCATTTTAGTACAGTGAACTCATTGTCATGTTCAAGAAACCAATTTGAAATGATTCGAGCTTTGTGACATGGTGCATTATCCTGCTGGAAGTAGCCATCAGAGGATGGATACATGTTCTCATTCTGTTTACGCCAAATTCGGACTCTACCATTTGAATGTCTCAACAGAAATCGAGACTCATCAGACCAGGCAACATTTTTCCAGTCTTTAACAGTCCAATTTTGGTGAGCTCGTGCAAATTGTAGCCTCTTTTTCCTATTTGTAGTGGAGATGAGTGGTACCCGGTGGGGTCTTCTGCTGTTGTAGCCCATCCGCCTCAAGGTTGTGCGTGTTGTGGCTTCACAAATGCTTTGCTGCATACCTTGGTTGTAACGAGTGGTTATTTCAGTCAACGTTGCTCTTCTATCAGCTTGAATCAGTCGGCCCATTCTCCTCTGACCTCTAGCATCCACAAGGCATTTTTGCCCACAGGACTGCCGCATACTGGATGTTTTTCCCTTTTCACACCATTCTTTGTAAACCCTAGAAATGGTTATGCGTGAAAATCCCAGTAACTGAGCAGATTGTGAAATACTCAGACCGGCCCGTCTGGCACCAACAACCATGCCACGCTCAAAATTGCTTAAATCACCTTTCTTTCCCATTCTGACATTCAGTTTGGAGATCAGGAGATTGTCTTGACCAGGACCACCCCTCTAAATGCATTGAAGCAACTGCCATGTGATTGGTTGACTAGATAATTGCATTAATGAGAAATAGAACAGGTGTTCCTAATAATTCTTTAGGTGAGTGTATATATATATATATATATACAGGGAGTGCAGAATTATTAGGCAAGTTGTATTTTTGAGGATTAATTTTATTATTGAACAACAACCATGTTCTCAATGAACCCAAAAAACTCATTAATATCAAAGCTGAATATTTTTGGAAGTAGTTTTTAGTTTGTTTTTAGTTTTAGCTATTTTAGGGGGATATCTGTGTGTGCAGGTGACTATTACTGTGCATAATTATTAGGCAACTTAACAAAAAACAAATATATACCCATTTCAATTATTTATTTTTACCAGTGAAACCAATATAACATCTCAACATTCACAAATATACATTTCTGACATTCAAAAACAAAACAAAAACAAATCAGTGACCAATATAGCCACCATTCTTTGCAAGGACACTCAAAAGCCTGCCATCCATGGATTCTGTCAGTGTTTTGATCTGTTCACCATCAACATTGCGTGCAGCAGCAACCACAGCCTCCCAGACACTGTTCAGAGAGGTGTACTGTTTTCCCTCCTTGTAAATCTCACATTTGATGATGGACCACAGGTTCTCAATGGGGTTCAGATCAGGTGAACAAGGAGGCCATGTCATTAGATTTTATTCTTTTATACCCTTTCTTGCCAGCCACGCTGTGGAGTACTTGGACGCGTGTGATGGAGCATTGTCCTGCATGAAAATCATGTTTTTCTTGAAGGATGCAGACTTCTTCCTGTACCACTGCTTGAAGAAGGTGTCTTCCAGAAACTGGCAGTAGGACTGGGAGTTGAGCTTGACTCCATCCTCAACCCGAAAAGGCCCCACAAGTTCATCTTTGATGATACCAGCCCAAACCAGTACTCCACCTCCACCTTGCTGGCGTCTGAGTCGGACTGGAGCTCTCTGCCCTTTACCAATCCAGCCACGGGCCCATCCATCTGGCCCATCAAGACTCACTCTCATTTCATCAGTCCATAAAACCTTAGAAAAATCAGTCTTGAGATATTTCTTGGCCCAGTCTTGACGTTTCAGCTTGTGTGTCTTGTTCAGTGGTGGTCGTCTTTCAGCCTTTCTTACCTTGGCCATGTCTCTGAGTATTGCACACCTTGTGCTTTTGGGCACTCCAGTGATGTTGCAGCTCTGAAATATGGCCAAACTGGTGGCAAGTGGCATCTTGGCAGCTGCACGCTTGACTTTTCTCAGTTCATGGGCAGTTATTTTGCACCTTGGTTTTTCCACACGCTTCTTGCGACCCTGTTGACTATTTTTAATGAAACGCTTGATTGTTCGATGATCACGCTTCAGAAGCTTTGCAATTTTAAGAGTGCTGCATCCCTCTGCAAGATATCTCACTATTTTTGACTTTTCTGAGCCTGTCAAGTCCTTCTTTTGACCCATTTTGCCAAAGGAAAGGAAGTTGCCTAATAATTATGCACACCTAATATAGGGTGTTGATGTCATTAGACCACACCCCTTCTCATTACAGAGATGCACATCACCTAATATGCTTAATTGGTAGTAGGCTTTCGAGCCTATACAGCTTGGAGTAAGACAACATGCATAAAGAGGATGATGTGGTCAAAATACTCATTTGCCTAATAATTCTGCACGCAGTGTAGAGAGAGAGAGAGATGGCCTTGCGGTTCGCCCGGCGGTCGTTTCATGGCGAACTTAGCTTGTTCGCGATTGGCCGAACATGCGAACATATGGCGATGTTCGCATGCGCCATATTCTTTTATATTGCGCCGAACTTTAACCCATGACACATCCATCAGGTGGGACAGGACAGCCAATTGAGACGTTTCAGCACATGGACACACCCCCACCCTATAACAGAACCCGATCTGGCAGCCACCTGCTTCCACAAAATACTGATTGAGGGGTGCGATATACCTACTTCCACCAAATATTGATTGAGGCCTGCGATACATGGGCATTCACAAAATACTGATTGAGGGGTGTGATATACCTGCTTCCACCAAATATTGATTGAGGCATGTGATACACCAGCTTCCACAAAATACTGATTGAGGGGTGCGATATATACCCGGTTCCACCAAATATTGATTCAGGGTTTCTATATACTTGTTTCCACAAAATATTGTTTAAGGTGTGCGATATACCTGCTTATGCAAAATACTGATTAAGGGGTTCTATATGCCTGCTTCCACAAAATACTGATTGAGGGGTACGATATACCTGCTTCCACCAAATATTGATTCAGGTGTTTTATATACCTGTTTCCACAAAATACTAATTGAGGGGTGCGATATACCTGTTTCTACAAAATACTGATTAAAGGGTTCAATATACCTGTTTCCACAAAATACTGATTGAGGGGTGCAATATACCTCCTTCCACAAAATACTGATTAAGGGGTGCGATATACCTACTTCCACCAAATATTGATTGAGGCCTGCGATACACCGGCTTCCACAAAATACTGATTGAGGGGTGTGATATACCTGCTTCCACCAAATATTGACTGCGGCCCTGATACACCGGCTTCCACAAAAATACTGATTGAGGGGTGCGAGATACCTGTTTCCACCAAATATTGATTCAGGGGTTCTATGTACTTGTTTTTACAAAATACTGATAAAGGAGTTCTATATACCTGCTTCCACAAAATACTGATTGAGGGGTGCGATATACCTGCTTCCACAAAATACTGATTAAAGGGTTTGATATGCCTGCTTCCACAAAATTCAGATTGAGGGGTGCGATATACCTGCTTTCACCAAATATTGATTCAAGGGTTTGATATCCACAAAATATTGATTGAGGGGTGCGATATACCTGCTTCCACCAATCATTGATTCAGGTGTTCTATATACCTGTTTCCACAAAATACTAATTGAGGGGTGCGATATACTTGTTTCTACAAAATACTGATTAAAGGGTTCTATATACCTGCTTCCACAAAATACTGATTGAGGGGTGCGATATGCCGGCTTCCACCAAATACTGCTCTTCTCTAGGGACTTTGTCACAGGGTCAGAGAGAGATGGTTGAGTGGCTCACTCATTCTTCCATTTTCTGCACCCTCCTCATCCTCTGTATCTGCACCCTCCTCACTCTCTGCTGTGTGCACCTCCAAAGACACCACCACCACCACCATAGTCCCTCCACTCGAGTCAGATGAATTATTTTCCCATCCATTCCCAGACCATACCGATGCGCAGCCATTCTTGGCATCGAATGAGGAAGAGGAGGTAGCAACGGCCGCCACCCAGCTGTCTGATGACAGTACCCAGATCAGCCCAAGGAGGGTGGTCCCCGCTGTTGCTGCCTGTTGTTGCCACTGTCACGTAGGTGCCTACAAGAGAGGAAGAGGAGGGGAGTTTAGAGGGAGAGACAGAGCAGCAGATAGGGAGGAGAAGGAGGAGAAGCAGGCAGAACTCGCAGTGCACAGGAGGCAAAAAGCAGACTGCAAATGTATCTGGAGCGAGCCATCCACCATGCACGGTCACATCTTGTGCTCCTAGGATGCCGGCACATGTTTTTTTTTAACGTGTCAGCTGCTGACAATAGTGTTGCCATCTGCAGACTGTGCTGTCAACGCATAAGTTGCCGTAAGCCCAACACTCACCTAGGGACGACCGCCTTAAGAAGGCACCTGGCCTCCCATCACCGAGCCCAGTGGGAGCAACGCTGTCAGAACCCACAAAGCCACACTCCTAGCGTGCAACGTCCTGCCTCTTCTCCTTCTCCTCTATCCTCCCATTTGTCCTCCACTCCACCTTCCACCGTGCCGTTGTTGCGTTCATCTGGCAGAAGGCAGGTTTCAGTGGCCCAAATGTTCGAGCGTAAAAAGTTGATGACGCCGAATAACCCTCTTTCCCAACGGCTGACCGCTGGCTTGTTGGAACTGCTAGCCCGCCAACTACTGCCATATAAACTGGTGGACTTGGAGGCCCATGCCACACCGCAATGGAAGGTCCTCGGAAGGAAATATTTCTCCCAGAAGGGCATCCCAGAGCTATATGGCCACATTCAGCGGCAATTGTATATATCTCTGGCACACAGTATCGGTGCCAAGATACATCTGACCACAGACACGTGGTCTAGCAAACACGGCCAGGGAAGGTACATAGCTTTTACTGCCCACTGGGTGAACCTTCTGACGGCTGTCAAGCATGCAACCCGTGGCACCCGTGTGGATTTGGTGTTACCGCCACGGATTGCATGCAGGCCTGCCTCTTCTTCTCCCCCTCCTACTCCATCCTCCGTCTTCTCCTCTGCTGACTCCTCCTTTTCCACTGCTACCGCCTCTTCCGCTGCGCCCCCAAGCTCCCCAGAACCTATTCAACGTGCCAGGTGAGACGTTGCCATGCTGTGCTGCGGCTGTTTTGCCTGAAAGCCAAGAGCCACATCGGTCTTGCACTCCTTTCAGCATTGCGGTCACAGGCCGATCAGTGGCTAACCCCGCTCAATTTGACAGTTGGTAAAGTGGTGCTTGACAACGGTACCAATTTTCTGAGCACTCTGAAACAGGGCAAAATGACACATGTGCCGTGCATGGCACACATCCTGAACTTAGTCATGCAGCAATTCGTTGCCAAATACCCCGGGGTCCAGAACGTCTTGCGGCAGGCCAGGAAAATCTCTGGCCATTTTAGAAGATCTTACACGGCCATGACTTGCCTTGTTGACGTTCAGCGACGACACCTCCTGCCTGCCAGACGTCTGATTTGTGACAGTCCGATGCGCTGGAACTCCACCTTGCATATGCTTGATAGGCTGCTCCAGCAGCAACGTGCCGTTAATGACTACCTGTACAAACTTTGCATCAAGACAGGTTCTGGGGAGCTTGGTTTCTTTTCATCGTGCTAGTAGCTGCTCATGTGCGACGCATGCATACTTCTGCGGCCATTTGATGAGATCATCACACTGGACAGTCGCAACAAGGGCACCATCAGTGACATCGTACCTTACGCCTTCTTTCTGGAGCGTGTCATTAATTAAGCCGTCGAGGAGCAGAAGCAGGAAGATGAGGAAGTCGCAATGCTGAATGAATTCCCAGCGGGGCTACTCCATTTGAGACAAGTCAGCAGGAGTCTGAAGAGGAGTCAGAGGAGGATGGTGGCTGGGGGGAGCAGGATGGGGAGCAATAAAAGCAGGCTTTAAGGGGGACTTTAAACTTTTCGGGGATCCCTGGTGTTGTCCGTGGCTGGGGGAAGGAAACCGAGGACGACATTCTCCTGGGCAAAGAGCAGGAGCCAGGGTGCTCCACCGCTTCTAATTTAGTGCAAATGGGGGCCTTCATGCTTCAGTGTTTGAAGAGGGACCCCCGTATAAAAAGCATAAAGGGAAAGGACCAGTACTGGGTGGCAACATACTTAGACCCCCGGTACAAACACAAAATGGTAGACATGTTACTAGCATCACAGAGAGCTGCCATAATGCATAATTTCCAGGCCTTGCTGTGGGAGATGCTGCTTTCTGCTGTTGCGGGCGCTGGCAGAGGAATTTCCACCTACAGCAAAACAGGTGCAGATACAAATCCTACCGTGCATGCAAGAAGAGGGTGGTTTGAAGATGTGTTGGTTACTTCGGATATGAGATTATTCTTGCAGCCAACCCAGCCAATTTTTATGCGTCTTAAAGGGAAATTCTTTGAAATGTGCCCTGTTGGAGCCTAGAAAATTTTTATTTTAGGCCACAGGAGTACAGGCCTTAAAAATTAGGCATTCACCTGATATAAAAGAAATTCTGATTATGTGGCTCGAGGTACATTATGCGGTCAATGGATAAAAATTTTACTGTTGCCCACTGGACTACAGGCCCCAAACATTAGGCATTCACCATACAGAAAAGATCAAGTGATTATGTGTCCGGAGGTATATTACACGGTCGAAGGATATCAATTTTACTGCAGGCCAGTACAAGTATTGGTCAAATACATATGTTTAAAATAATAATAAATATAAAATTGGATTAAAAACATTGTATCACGACGGGCAGTGGGGGAAACCCCCCACCGTGCGGTGTCAGAGGGTAAAGGGGATCAGCCTTGCCAAAAGGAGTAATAAGGGAGCAGGTCACCTCCTACAACATCCCTAATCTTCTCCCTGACTCCTCACCATATGAGCGGACCCCGATGGTAGGACGACTCTTACTCAGAATACCTAAAGACCCTAAGTCGCCCTGGTAATCCCTCACCAAGGAGCAGGGAAGAGACGACCTGTTCATCCCAGTAATGGAGGAACAGGAGTCTCTATCTGAGGCCAGGCTGCAACGAGAGGGGAACACGTACAGCTATAGAGATGGCAGGTAAGCGAGACTAGAAACACACTTACCTGCCACAGACACACTGACTGGAACCCGTGCACAAGTGCTGGTGTCCACACCAACATTCAAAGGACACAGCACACACCACAACCACACAGGAACCCAGGACAACCATAGCTGCAATAAACGTGAGACACCATAAAAACATCTATGACCACAAGGGTGGCCCTCACTGGACAGATGGAATATGAAGACCAGGAGGATAGCTCCAGCATACACCATGGCTGGAGTACCCCTCAGCTTCAGGCATCCAGCAGAGGCTAAATAGCCCAAGCAGCCACACACACACACACACACACACATAAACCCAGCGTTAACAAAACAGTTGGAAGGGAGTTAACCCTTCCAATACCAGACAAGGGAAGGAAGCCACTTAAAGGGGAAGTGCACACACAAGCATAGAAAGCTACACGTTGCCGCAGGCAACAACATGTGTGGCAACCATGTCACGGCAATCACCCAGAAGGCCGAGACACTGCCACCGCATGCACACACAGTAACACGTTGCCGCGGGCAACCGCAAGTGTAGCAACAGTGTCACAGCACACACCATAAGCCGTGACACATTGCTAACGAAATCCCCCCTCTTGAAAAAAAAAACTAATAGTTGAAATTCTATAACACATAGTCATCTCTGGAGTTGAATTCCTCCGAAGCCCCAACAATTATTCATTCACCGTACAGAAAAGGACAAGTAAGTATGTGGCTGGAGGTAGATTGCATGGTCATTGGATATCAATTTTACAGCAGACCAGTGGACTACAGGCAACAAAAATTATGCATTCAGCGTACAGAAAAGAACAAGTAAGTATGTGGCTGGAGGTAGATTACATGATCATTGGATATCAATTTTACACCAGGCCAGTGGACTACAGGATCCAAAAATTATGCATTCAGCGTGTAGAAAAGAACAAGTAAGTATGTGGCTGGCTGGAGGTAGATTACACAGCCATTGGATATAAATTTTACAGCAGGCCTGTGGACTGCAGGTCCCAAAAATTATGCATTCAGCGTACAGAAAAGAACAAGTAAGTATGTGGCTGGCTGGAGGTAGATTACATGGTCATTAGATATAAATTTTACAGCAGGCCATTGGACTACAGGATCCCAAAATTATACATTCAGCGTACAGAAAAGAACAAGTAAGTATGTGGCTGGCTGGAGGTAGATTACACGGTCATTGGATATCAATTTTACAGCAGACCAGTGGACTACAGGCCCCAAAAATTATGCATTCAGCGTACAGAAAAGAACAAGTAAGTATGTGGCTGACTGGAGGTAGATTACACGGTCATTGGATATCAATTTTACAGCAGACCAGTGGACTGCAGGCCCCAAAAATTATGCATTCAGCGTACAGAAAAGAACAAGTAAGTATGTGGCTGGCTGGAGGTAGATTACACAGTCATTGGATATCAATTTTACAGCAGGCCAGTGGACTACAGGCCCCAAAAATTATGCATTCAGCGTACAGAAAAGAACAAGTAAGTATGTGGCTGGCTGGAGGTAGATTACATGGTCATTGGATATAAATTTTACAGCAGGCCAGTGGATTACAGGATCCAAAAATTATGCATTCAGCGTACAGAAAAGAACAAGTAAGTATGTGGCTGGTGGTAGATTACACAGTCATTGGATATCAATTTTACAGCAGGCCAGTGGACTACAGGCCCCAAAAATTATGCATTCAGCGTACAGAAAAGAACAAGTAAGTATGTGGCTGGCTGGAGGTAGATTACATGGTCATTGGATATAAATTTTACAGCAGGCCAGTGGACTACAGGCCCCAAAAATTATGCATTCAGCGTACAGAAACGATCAAGTGATTATGCGGCTGGAGGGTCTATTAGACGGTCAATGGATATCAATTTTACTGAAGGCCAGTACAAACACAGGTTAAATACATATGTTTAAAAGAACTAAAAATATAAAATTGGATTAAAAACATGGCTAACGAAACCCCCCCTCTTGAAAAAAGCCCTAATGATAATAGTTGAAACACGTGGTCGTCACAGGTGTTGAATCTCTCAGAGGCCCAAAACATTAGGCATTCACCGGACAGAAAAGGACTTTTATGCCGCTGTATTTACCTAAGACTGTCGTGAGCTAGGCGAGTGCGCTTATTGGTCACGATCCCCCCTGCTGCGCTGAACGTCCTTTCGGACAGGACACTGGACGAGGGGCAAGCCAAGAGTTCCATGGCAAATTGTGCCATCTCTGGCCACAGGTCAAGCCTGCACACCCAGTAGTCCAGAGGTTCCTCGCTTCTCAGAGCGTCCACATCTGACCAACACATGTTCAAACCGTGCTCTTCTTGCATGCGCTGTTGGATTGGTACCCGCAACTGTTTCTCTGTGAGTGGAAATTCTACTGCCAGCGCCTGCTAAAGCAGAATGCAGCATTTCTCGAAGCAAGGCCTGGAATTGCTGCATTCTGACAGCCCTCTGTGATGCTAGTAACATGTCCGCCATTTTGTGTTTGTACCGGGGGTCTAAGTACGTTGTCCTTGCCAGTAGTGGTCCTTGCCCTTTATGCTTTTTATACGGGGGTCCCTCTTCAAACACTGGAGCATGAAGGCCCCCATTTGCACTAAACTGGAAGTGGTCTGGCTCCTGCTCATCGTCCAGGATAATGTCGTCCTCGGTCTCCTCGCCCCAGCCACGGACAACACCAGGGATCCCAGAAAAGTTTAAAGCATGCTCTTCTTGATCCTCCTCTGCCCCAGCACCATCCTCCTCTGACTCCTCTTCAGACTCCTGTTGACTTGTCTCAGAGGGAGTAGCCCCGCTGGGAATTCATCCAGCATTGCGACTTCCTCATCTTCTTGCTCCTCGACGGCTTGATCAATGACACGACGCAATGCACGCTCCAGAAAGAAGGCGTAAGGTATGATGTCACTGATGGCGCCCTGGCTGCGACTGACCAGTTTGGTGATCTCATCAAATTGCCGCAGAAGTATGCATGCGTTGCGCATGAGCAGCCATTGGCGCAGTGAAAAAAAAACAAGCTCCCCAGAACCTGTCCAGCCGCAGAGTTCGTACAGGTAGTCGTTAACTGCACGTTTCTGCTGGAGCAGCCTAACAAGCATATACAAGGTGGAGTTCCAGCGTGTCGGGAAATCACAAATCAGATATCTGACGGGCAGGTAGTGTCGCCGCTGAACGTCAGCAAGGCGAGCCATGGCCATGTAAGATCTTCTAAAATGGGCAGAGATTTTCCTGGCCTTCCGCAAGACGTTCTGGACCCCGGGGTATTTGGTAACGAATTGCTGCACGACTAAGTTCAGGACATGTGCCATGCACGGCACATGTGTCATTTTGCCCTGTTTCAGAGCGCTCAGCAGATTGGTACCGTTGTCGAGCACCACTTTACTAACTGTCAAATTGAGCGGGGTTAGCCACTGATCGGCTTGTGACCGCAAAGCTGAAAGGAGTTCAGGACCGATGTAGCTCTTGGCTTTCAGGCAAAACAGCCGCAGCACAGCATGGCAACGTCTCACCTGGCATGTTGAATAGGTTCTGGGGAGCTTAGGGGGCTCAGCGGAAGAGGCGGTAGCAGTGGAAGAGGAGGAATCAACTGAGGAGGAGACAGAGGATGGAGTAGGAGGAGGAGAAGAAGAGGCAGGCCTGCATGCAATCCGTGGCGGTAACACTAAATCCACACGGGTGCCACAGGTTGCATGCTTGACAGCCGTCAGAAGGTTCCCCCAGTGGGCAGTAAAAGTTATGTACCTTCCCTGGCCGTGTTTTCTAGACTACGTGTCTGTGGTTAGATGTATCTTGGCACCGACACTTGCAGCTGAACGTGGTCATATAGCTCCAGGATGCCCTTCTGGGAGAAATATTTCCTTCTGGGGACCTTCCATTGTGGTGTGCCAATGGCCACAAACTTTCTAAAGGCCTCCGAGTCCACCAGTTTATATGGCAGTAGTTGGCGGGCTAGCAGTTCCGACAAGCCAGCGGTCAGCCGTTGGGCAAGAGGGTTATTCGGCGTCATCATCTTTTTAGGCTTGAACATTTGGGCCATGGAAGCCTGCCATTTGCCAGATGAACGCGATGACGGCACGGTGGAAGGTGGAGGACAAATGGGAGGAGAGAGGAGAAGAAGCAGGATGTGGAGTGTCGGGAGAGTGGCTTTGTGGGTACTGGTGTTTCTTTCACTGGGTTCGGTGATGGGGGGCCAGGTGCCTTCTTAAGGCGGTCGTCCCTAGGTAAGTGTTGGGCTTACGGCAACTTATGTGTTGACAGCACAGGCTGCAGATGGCAACACCATTGTCAGCAGCTGACACATTAAGAAAAGGCCACACTGCGGAGCCATGTGCCGGCATCCTGGGAGCGCCAGATGTGACCATGCATGGTGGACATCATTCTAGACACATTAGCAGTCTGCTTTTTGCCTCCTGTGCACTGTAAGTTCTGCCTGCTTCTCCTCCTTCTCCTCCCTATCTGCTGCTCCGTCTGAACTACCCTCCTCTTCCTCTCTTGTGGGCACCCACGTGACGTCCATCGACACATCATCATCGTCACCTTCACCACCACTGACATTAGAGATCTCGGAGTAGGCAGCAACAGCGGGGACCACTCTCCTTGGGCTGATCTGGGTACTGTCGTCAGACTGCTGGGTGGCAACCGTTGATACCTCCTCTTCCTCTTTCGATGCCAAGAATGGCTGCGCATCGGTAAGGTCTTGGAATGGATGGGAAAATAATTCCTCTGACTCGAGCGGAGGGGATATGGTGGTGGTGGTGTCTTTGAGGGTGCACACAACAGAGAGTGAAGAGGATGAGGATGGTGCAGAAGCGGAAGGCTGAGTGAGCCACTCAACCAAGTCTGGTGCGTCATTTTAACGTACTCGCACGCACCTTCTGCAACTTCCCACTTAGTCTCCAGCCTGGTGCACCTGCCTGACCCCTACCACCCCTGTGGAATGGCCTGCCTTTTCCTCTGCCTGTCATTTTCAAAATTACACTGTGACAAAAGTCCCTATAGAAGAGCAGTATTTGTGGAAGAATGTACAGTACAGACCAAAAGTTTGGACACACCTTCTCATTCAAAGAGTTTTCTTTATTTTCATGACTATGAAAATTGTAGATTGACACTGAAGGCATCAAAACTATGAATTAACACATGTGGAATTATATACATAACAAACAAGTGTGAAACAACTGAAAATATGTCATATTCTAGGTTCTTCAAAGTAGCCACCTTTTGCTTTAATTACTGCTTTGCACACTCTTGGCATTCTCTTGATGAGCTTCAAGAGGTAGTCCCCTGAAATGGTTTTCACTTCACAGGTGTGCCCTGTCAGGTTTAATAAGTGGGATTTCTTGCCTTATAGATGGGGTTGGGACCATCAGTGGCGTTGAGGAGAATTCAGGTGGATACACAGCTGATAGTCCTACTGAATAGACTGTTAGAATTTGTATTATGGCAAAAAAATAGCAGCGAAGTAAAGAAAAACGAGTGGCCATCATTACTTTAAGAAATGAAGGTCAGTCAGTGAGCCGAAAAATTGGGAAAACTTTGAAAGTAAGGGCTATTTGACCATTAAGGAGAGTGATGGGGTGCTGCGCCAGATGACCTGGCCTCCACAGTCACCGGACCTGAACCCAATCGAGATGGTTTGGGGTGAGCTGGACCGCAGAGTGAAGGCAAAAGGGCCGACAAGTGCTAAGCATATCTGGGAACTCCTTCACAGACTGTTGGAAGACCATTTCAGGGGATTACCTCTTGAAGTTCATCAAGAGAATGCCAAGAGTGTGCAATGCAGTAATCAAAGCAAAAGGTGGCTACTTTGAAGAACCTAGAATATGACATATTATCAGTTGTTTCACACTTGTTTGTTATGTATATAATTCCACATGTGTTAATTCATAGTTTTGATGCCTTAATAGTCATGAAAATAAAGAAAACTCTTTGAATGAGAAGGTGTGTCCAAACTTTTGGTCTGTACTGTATATAACACCCCTGCCTCAATCACTTCTCTTGGGGGGCAACTGCTATATTACACCAGTAGAAATGATTTGTTCCAATAGCGTTTGTCACTGTGTAGCTGCGGTAACGCAGCAAAACCGCAAACAAATGCTGCACTACCCAAATTCACTATATAGAAAGTATGTTATTGGTATATAACACCCCTGCCTCATTCACTTTTTTGGGGGGGAAACTTGTATATAACACCAGAAGAAATTATTTGTTCCAATAACGTTTGTCACTCTGTGTAGCTGCGGTAATGCAGCAAAACCGCAAACAAATGCTGCACTACCCAAATGCACTATATAGAAAGTATATTATTGGTATATAACACCCCTGCTTCAATCACTTTTTTTGTGGGGCAACTGGTAGATCACACCAGTTGTAATTATTTGTTCCAATAGCGTTTGTCACTCTGTGTAGCTGCGGTAAGGCAGCAAAACCGCAAACAAATGCTGCACTACCCAAATGCACTATATAGAAAGTATATTATTGGTAAATTACACCCCTGCTTCAATCAGTTTTTTGGGGGGGCAACTGGTATATCACACCAGTAGAAATTATTTGTTCCAATAGCGTTTGTCACTCTGTGTAGCTGCAGTATTGTAGCAGAAACGCACACAACTGCTGCACAATACAAATGCACTATAATATACTTTCTATGTTAGAAAGTATATTAGAAGTATATCACACCCCTCAATAAGTCACAAATATCGATAGCACACCTATACCAGTCCTTAAAAGGACTTTTGTGGCCCTATTAGCTAGCATTTGGTGTCCCTAACAGTCTGCCCCTGCTCCACACAGCAATCTCTCCCTACACTGGCAAAAGACTGATTATAAAATGGTGGCCATATCGGGTTTATTTATAAGGTAGGGGGTATGTCCATGTGCTGAAACGTCTTAATTGGCTCTCCTGTACCACCTGATGGATGTGTCATGGGTCAAAGTCCTTCACAATGTTAAAGAATGGCGCCGGCGGACATTTCCATATGTTCACACGTTCGATCTAGCAAAGTTTGCCGCAAAATGACCGCCGGGCAAACCACAAGGCCAACTCTATTCAACACCTGTGACGACCATGTGTAATTGAAATTCCTCATGCCAGCCCACACATATCCGCCACCACCCAGAACAAAGAATGGTCCTTGACTTATGTATATACAGCGGCATAAAAGGCCTTTTCTGTGAGGTGAATGCCTAATTTTTGGGGCCTCTACTCCTGTGGCCTACAGTAAAAATTTTATCCAGTGACCACCTAATGTACCTCCAGACACATAATTACTAGTTCTCTTCTGTCAGGTGAATGCCTATTTTTTGGGGCCTGTACTGGCCTACAGTAAAATAGTTATTCACTGACCGTCTAATATACCTCCAGCCACATAATCACTTGTTCTTTTCTGTCCGGTGAATGCCTAATGTTTGGGGCCTGTACTCCACTGGCCTACATTAAAATTGTTATCCACTGACCGTCTAATATACCTCCAGCCACATAATCACTTGTTCTTTTCTGTCAGGTCCGTCCGTACTCCCATGGCCTAAAATAAAAATTGTCTAGGCTCCAGCATGGCACATTTTTGAGAGTTTCCCTTTAAGACACATAAAAATGGCCCCTGATTAAAATAAATATTTTTTGTGGGAATTTTTGCTATTGATCCCCCTCTGGTATGTCACTATCCATGTTGTGGGATTATTTGTGCACTTCTAGTAAGTATTTGGTGGCTGAAAATATGACCTGAAGGTTTTTCAGGTTCACCTGCCATTAAAGTAAATAAGCTCCGCCGCGAACGTGCAGTTCACGAACATTTGATCGCGAACGAGCATTTGCGTTTGCAAAACATCCCGGCCGATGTTCGTCCATCACTATATATATGTATGTATATACACTGCTCAAAAAAATAAAGGGAACACAAAAATAACACATCCTAGATCTGAATTAATTAAATATTCTTCTGAAATACTTTGTTCTTTACATAGTTGAATGTGCTGACAAAATCACACAAAAATAAAAAAATGGAAATCAAATTTTTCAACCCATGGAGGTGTGAATTTGGAGTCACACTCAAAATTAAAGTGGAAAAACACACTACAGGCTGATCCAACTTTGATGTAATGTCCTTAAAACAAGTCAAAATAAGACTCAGTAGTGTGTGTGGCCTCCACGTGCCTGTATGACCTCCCTACAACGCCTGTGCATGCTCCTGATGAGGTGGCGGACGGTCTCCTGAGGGATCGCCTCCCAGACCTGGACTAAAGCATCTGCCAACTCCTGGACAGTCTGTGGTGCAACGTGACGTTGGTGGATAGAGCGAGACATGATGTCCCAGATGTGCTCAATTGGATTCAGGTCTGTGGAACGTGCGGGCCAGTCCATAGCATCAATGCCTTCGTCTTGCAGGAACTGCTGACACACTCCAGCCACATGAGGTCTAGCATTGTCTTGCATTAGGAGGAACCCAGGGCCAACCGCACCAGCATATGGTGTCACAAGGGGTCTGAGGATCTCATCTCGGTGCCTAATGGCAGTCAGGCTACCTCTGGCGAGCACATGGAGGGCTGTGCGGCCCTCCAAAGAAATGCCACCCCACACCATTACTGACCCAATGCCAAACCAGTCATGCTGGAGGATGTTGCAGGCAGCAGAACGTTCTCCACGACGTCTCAAGACTGTCACGTCTGTCACATGTGCTCAGTGTGAACCTGCTTTCATCTGTAAAGAGCACAGGGCGCCAGTGGCGAATTTGCCAATCTTGGTGTTCTCTGGCAAATGCCAAACGTCCTGCACGGTGTTGGGCTGTAAGCACAATCCCCACCTGTGGATGTCGGGCCCTCATATTACCTTCATGGAGTCTGTTTCTGACCGTTTGAGCAGACACATGCACATTTGTGGCCTGCTGGAGGTAATTTTGCAGGGCTCTGGCAGTGCTCCTCCTGTTCCTCCTTGCACAAAGGCGGAGGTAGCGGTCCTGCTGCTGGGTTGTTGCCCTCCTACGGCCTCCTCCACGTCTCCTGATGTACTGGCCTGTCTCCTGGTAGTGCCTCCATGCTCTGGACACTACGCTGACAGACACAGCAAACCTTCTTGCCACAGCTCGCATTGATGTGCCATCCTGGATAAGCTGCACTACCTGAGCCACTTGTGTGGGTTGTAGACTCCGTCTCATGCTACCACTAGAGTAAAATCACCGCCAGCATTCAAAAGTGACCAAAACATCAGCCAGGAAGCATAGGAACTGAGAAGTGGTCTGTGGTCACCACCTGCAGAACCACTCCTTTATTGGGAGTGTCTTGCTAATTGCCTATAATTTCCACCTGTTGTCTATCCCATTTGCACAACAGCATGTGAAATTGATTGTCACTCAGTGTTGCTTCCTAAGTGGACAGTTTGATTTCACAGAAGTGTGATTGACTTGGAGTTACATTGTGTTGTTTAAGTGTTCCCTTTATTTTGTTGAGCAGTGTATATATATATATATATATATATATATATATATATACAGTGAATATAAAAAGTCTACACACCCCTGTTAAAATGTCAGGTTTCTGTGCTGTAAAAAAAAATGAGACAAAGATAAATCATTTCAGAACTTTTACCACCTTTTTTGTGACCTATAAACTGTACGACAAACTGAAATCTTTTAGGTAGAGGGGAAAAAAAAGTATAAAAATAAAATAATATGGTTGCATAAGTGTGCACACCCGTAAACTAATACTTTATTGAAGCACCTTTTGATTTTATTACAGCACTCAGTCTTTATGGGTATGAGTCTATCAGCATGGCGCATTTTGACTTGGCAAGATTTGCACACTCTTCTTTGCAAAAACACTCCAAATCTGTCAGATTGCGAGGGCATCTCCTTTGCACAGCCCTCTTCAGATCACCCCACAGATTTTCAATCGGATTTAGGTCTGGGCTCTGGTTGGGCCATTCCAAAACTTGAATCTTCTGGTGAAGCCATTCCTTTGTTGATTTGGATGTATGCTTTGGGTCGTTGTCATGCTGAAAGATGAAGTTCCTCTTCATGTTCAGCTTTCTAGCAGAGGCCTGAAGATTTTGTGCCAATATTGACTGGTATTTGGAACTGTTCATAATTCCCTCTAGCTTAACTAAGGCCCCAGTTCCAGCTGAAGAAAAACAGCACCAAAAAATGATGCTGCCACCACCATGCTTCACTGTGGGTATGGTGTTCTTTTGGTGATGTGCAGTGTTGTTTTTGCGCCAAACATATCTTTTGCAATTATGGCCAAAAAGTTCAACCTTGGTTTCATCAGACCATAACACCTTTTCCCACATGTTTTTGGGAGACTTCAGATGTGTTTTTGCAAAATGTAGTTGGGCTTGGATGTTTTTCTTCGTAAGAAAAGGCTTTCGTCTTGCCACTCTACCCCATAGCCTAGACATATAAAGAATACGGGAGATTGTTGTCACATTTACCACACAGCCAGTACTTGCCAGATATTCCTGCAGCTCCTTTAATGTTGATGTAGGCCTCTTGGTAGCCTCCCAGGCCAGTTTTCTTCTCGTCCTTTCATCAATTTTGGAGGGACGTCTAGTTCTTGGTAATGTCACTGTTGATGATGACTGTCTTCACTGTGTTCCATGGTATATCTAATGCCTTGGAAATTCTTTTGTACCCTTCTCCTTAATGATACCTTTTAACAGTGAGATCCCTTTGATGCTTTGGAAGCTCTCTGTGGACCATGGCTTTTGCTGTGGGATGCGACTAAGAAAATTTCAGGAAAGACCAACTAGAGCAGCTGAACTTTATTTGGGGTTAATCAGAGGCACTTTAAATGATGGCAGGTGTATGCTGACTCCTATTTAACATAATTTTGAATGTGATTACTTAATTCTGAACACAGCTACATCCCAGTTATAAGTGTGTGCACACTTATGCAACCACATTATTTTATTTTTTTATTGTTTTCTTCCCTCCACCTAAAAGATTTCAGTTTGTTTTTCAATTGAGTGGTACAGTTTATAGGTCACATTAAAGGTGGAAAAAGTTCTGAAATGATTTATCTCTGTCTCATTTTTTTACAGCACATAAACCTGACATTTTAACAGGGGTGTGTAGACTTTTTATATCCACTGTGTATATACAGTACAGACCAAAAGTTTGGACACACCTTCTCATTCAAAGAGTTTTCTTTATTTTCATGACTATGAAAATTGTAGATTCACACTGAAGGCATCAAAACTATGAATTAACACATGTGGAACTATATACATAACAAACAAGTGTGAAACAACTGAAAATATGTCATATTCTAGGTTCTTCAAAGTAGCCACCTTTTGCTTTGATTAATGCTTTGCACACTCTTGGCATTCTCTTGATGAGCTTCAAGAGGTAGTCCCCTGAAATGGTTTTCACTTCACAGGTGTGCCCTGTCAGGTTTAATAAGTGGGATTTCTTGCCTTATAGATGGGGTTGGGACCATCAGTGGCGTTGAGGAGAAGTCAGGTGGATACACAGCTGATAGTCCTACTGAATAGACTGTTAGAATTTGTATTATGGCAAGAAAAAAGCAGCTAAGTAAAGAAAAACGAGTGGCCATCATTACTTTAAGAAATGAAGGTCAGTCAGTCAGCCGAAAAATTTGGAAAACTTTGAAAGTAAGGGCTATTTAACCATGAAGGAGAGTGATGGGGTGCTGCGCCAGATGACTTGGCCTCCACAGTCACCGGACCTGAACCCAATCGAGATGGTTTGGGGTGAGCTGGACCGCAGAGTGAAGGCAAAAGGGCCAACAAGTGCTAAGCATCTCTGGGAACTCCTTCAAGACTGTTGGAAGACCATTTCAGGGGACTACCTCTTGAAGCACATCAAGAGAATGCCAAGAGTGTGCAATCAAAGCAAAAGGTGGCTACTTTGAAGAACCTAGAATATTACATATTTTCAGTTGTTTCACACTTGTTTGTTATGTATATAATTCCACATGTGTTAATTCATAGTTTTGATGCCTTCAGTCATGAAAATAAAGAAAACTCTTTGAATGAGAAGGTGTGTCCAAACTTTTGGTCTGTACTGTATATATATATAGAGAGAGAGAGAGAAAGTGCATCCATTTATGCAAAAAAGGAGAGATTGTACAGCCTGATAAAACTAGAGAAACTAACCTCCATATACAACCACATGAACTGCTTATGTCAGCTGTAAATAGTGCATTTTATGTATACAGTGTTTGTGTGAATCACTTGTTGACTGGCTTCAGTAATGTATAGGGATTTGCATCATTATTTAAACTGCACAGCCTCAGAAAGTGCTGAGGAAGACAACCGTTGTGACTACAACCCCCATCTATGCCCCTACTACTACTACTACTACTCTCATCCTCTCCACCTTGTCACTAGGCCACTGCATTAGTATGGACACCCCTAGTGAGATTTCTGAAAAATTTCTACAGTACAAAAAAAAGATTGCCTGCAGCCACTATTAGGGGGAGCTAAGTACATAGGAATTTATACTGTTACTACTGCACTCAGTGGAAGCTGCAGAATCTCTAAGCACTGAGCTTCCCCTAGTAGTGGCTGCAGGAAAATGCCATAAATCTATGTCCAGAATAGGGGAATCAGTTCACCGCTGCCCCCCTTCCCCCATGCCACAATGTAGTTGCGTGCTCTGCCTTCATGGTGGTTACCCCACTGCCTCTGGCACTTTCCTCCACCAATATAATATTTTTAATAGACACAGAATGAAAATTGATACAATATAGGAAAAAGTTGAAGTCTGAGAACTCTTCCATTTAACTTTTCTTGACTCAAGTAATTTAAAATTTTCTATTATGCCGTCTGTCTGCAGTCATAACTCAATCAGTTCCACAAGATTATATCCAAGACAAATACAATAGGCATCCCCTGTGGAACATTTTCATTCCTTTTCAGATGCCGAGAACAATGATTAAGTTATGGGTGAGTTATCATATGCAGCTGCCTCTTTTATCTGCTTATATTTTCATCTTGAATGTTCCATCTCAATAGTCGGTGGTGACTAACAAGCTAAATATGAGCACAATGCCACCACACTCATCACACTCAGCAATCTGAACCATTCACTCGAAAAAAGTTTTCCGGAGGCAGAATGGTCATTTCCATCTTGCAATACTTTGATGGTGGCTCACAGCTTGCACCAAAGATCTGGTTCTTAGGAATTTTAGCATACATTTTTTTTAACACAATGAAACATTTGTAAAAATAAACTATAAGGCCAATTTGTGTAATAAAATTGTAGTTTTACACATTGTGCATTTGGTTCAATGAGCTTAAAGTTCCATAGATACCCAGAACATAAACTGATAGCCACTATGTATAAACATGTACCCAAAATGGCACAAAATCGTGCCAATTACAGGTAATTGCTGCAGGTTTCTTATGGTTACTAAAGATGAGTATGTTTTATATAAATGAAAATATACGGCCTCTAAGGCACTCCACTAAGTAAATCTTGATTTCTTTATTTCATGAATACAATAGCAAACCTTCAGTTAATGGCTCATGTACACTACTGTAGTACAGCTCCATGCAACATTCACAGCAATGCTGTGTGCATTATGCCTAAAGGTAGCTAATCACTTAGATAAATGTCAACCAAATTGACTGACAGCTATTGCTCCGGACCCTCCATGCATATGCATGCTTGACCCAATATGCCTATGTTGTCAGTAGGGAGAAGGGAATTAGCTGCTGCCAGACATCACTGTTGAAATCCATCTTTCTGGGACAACTATATGCACAGTTGCTCAGCCGGTCCTACTAAAATCGGCAAGTGTTCATCTGTATGGTAATCTTTGGACCAGTGATTTCCACTCTTATTAGTGTGGGAGACTGACAACTCCCATTAATATTTACCTTTCAAAAGCTTGGTGTACGGGATTTGAATATATTCTTTAAATGGTATATTTTTGCTGAGATTTGTTAAAGGGGTATTCCTATCTTAGACATTTATATCATAGCCACCATCACAAGAGTGGAGTTCCCCCTAATACAGCCCTCCTGGTGAGACGGTTGCTGGCTGTCAGGTCCTGAATGCAGTTGAGTGCAGATATGGCCAAGCATATTTTTACAAAGTGGATGTGGACCCGCTGTGTCTACTGAACAGATTTGACTTGGGACTACTCCTAAGGACATTATCTAAGTGGCCTCCCTGATTCCACCCATTATCCCCTATTCAGGGATCTGGACTTTACTGCAGTTGAACCACCAAGCCGCTACCTCTTCGAGCACCCTGTTCAGTAGACTGCTGACCAACTGGTGTCAAGAAACACGGATCAAGCAAAACTGTAGTCAGGGTTAAGCCAAGGTCAGGGCAGGCAAAGTTCATGCAATCCAAAATAAGTCCAAGGGTCAGGGCAGGCAGCTCAGGGTCAGCTCGGAGTCAGTACGGAGATCAGGCAGAGGTTGGTACACATGCAGACAAACAGGATAATTGGACAACTTTCGACACTAGAACCTAGAATAATAGAATCTATTGCATAGGGTAAGGGTAAGGCACAAAAAATCTCCCTAGAGAGGTCTGCCATAAGCTGGAATTGCCAGAGAGAGTGTGGACACACCCTACATCAGGAGGAAGGCACAGCAGGAAGGAGAAGGTCGCAGCCGGTGTGGAGTGATAGAGTAGTACTACTAAGATGCCAACTGGGAACGGGCAGGAGGTCGCTGGTGGGCCCACACCACCAGGACAACAGAACAGAGGACTGGGTGAGCATTGGATGCCCGTGCCTATTGGGAGGAGGTGACAATGGGCATGGACAACTAGTATAACAATTATAGAAACAGGCAAACTACTGATTGTGCTGCTCTGTTTTTGTAAGTTCAAAGTTAGGGCCCACAAATAATAACCTTCATTCCTGTGTGAAGTATAGTACTGTGCAGTACAGTGACACCTGCGTAATTTTAAACAATTGAATTTGCTAAAACATTGATAGTTGAGCAGTAAAACAAGTACTATTTCAATTCTTCTCTTACATTGCAATGTGTTTGATGATGCTCAGCCCTGTACTTTTTCTGCCTTATCTAAGGAATTCCTAGAATTCAGCTTCTGTGAACACATTATAAATCTGACAGCAAATTGAAGTTGGCGCAGAAACAAGTCAGTCTGTCATATTAAGGCTATGGGTGCCACATTCTAAGCTCAGGTCAAGCTGTAATTTTAAAGCAGAGGCAGAGTGTGAACTAGGATATGTACCGTAGTAAATAATTCATAAACGGGTCCTTACTACTACTACTACATTAATATTAGAGATACACAGCATTATCTGACATTAATATTTTTATTGGCTAACATGGAAGAAATTGCTTAACAAAGTAGATCTGGAACAAGTACATGCAAAATATTTGCCTTGAACTCCACACAAAGCAAAAAGAGATTGATAACAAAAATCAAAATGGGGCCGCCATCCTGGTGCTGTTATTGCTATCATACCCAATTACTTTCCACCATATTCTAGACGGGGAAACCTGTGGCTTAATTTCCTGCAACATTCCCAACTCTATGTTATGTTCTCCTATTGCGGTTCATGACATCAAAGAGGAAGAAGGCTTGCTTAAAGGGTTTTTTGAAGATTTAAAAAAATGGCTATAGAGCAGGGGGCTGTATGAAGAAAAGAAAAACTCTTATTAACCTTTTAAATGTCTTCCTGCTCCCACAGTACTGCTCGTGTCCCCAGCATGGCAAGTAATCATTTGGAAAACTTTGTTAAGCCCCTTTATATTTGGAATGTATGGTATTTGTACACTAATCCTAATATATGTGTAATACTTTGTAGCTGATTACACCAGATATATACACTGACCGCCATCTGTGGCAACCAAAATAATCCACTATTCAGTTAGTTCTTGTGTCTGTAGTGCTGCAAAGAATGGCTAGCTATGTTGAAGTAGACTCTATAAGACTGTCACTTGTTTTTTTTTTTTTTAAACTGAATGACACTTAACATTACTTTTGATATTATAATGTGCCTATTGGGTGAAAAAAGTTGCCTATACATGTAACTTCAAACGATTCATGATTCATACATGGCCTTATTGGCTACTTGGATACAAATGGCTCACATACTGTAAATAATTCAAAGTCTGTAATCAGAGTCTCCAGACTGACCCATCCAACATGTTGAATGTGATTAGATTAGTTTAGTCTAATATTTGTGAAAAATTCAAACCAAAAGTCAAGCCAAACTTCACAAAGTTCCAAAATCTAATCTCAAATGTGGTTGGAATGCGAGCTTTCAAATTCAGGCACTTCATTGGAATTGAATGTGTGCAGCTTGAAACTAGAGTATCAAAGAGGACCTGACTTGGAAGGACAATCAAATATTTTTGGATATTGGTATTTTGATGAATAGTTTACATTTTTAAACCAAAAAGAATATGGTATACCAAGAAGCCAAGAAGGTGTTGGTGTGCATGTGAACCTGGAATTGGATGTATGTATGTTTCTGCCTCTGATAGTATAGTCACCACATGAGGTCATTTAACTCAGAAAAGTACTTACCATTTGGTTTGGTACAAGCTCCTAGTAAGTTGACTACGTTAAGGTGGTTGCCAATGTGAATGAGAATTTTCAACTCTGACATTAAAGCTTTATGTTCACTAGCAGTAGCACCCTCTGAAACACACAAAGTCAACTGGATAAGAATAGTAAGGTTATATCTAGAGAACATATATCAGAGGAGATATATGTAAATATAAGGGGGAAAAAGTTGTAGCACTACACTGAAGTCCAAGTAGAAGTGGTGGCATTCATAAAAATATAAATTTAAAGCTCCATACCTTTTAACATCTTCACTGCTACCGTCTCACAACTGCTGCTCTTACTGATTCCAAAAGCCGAAGCCTCTACCACTTTACCAAAGGCGCCATGTCCTAGGACTTTACCTGTAATGCAATTAATATTAATAGGGAAAACATGAGACAAAAAATTTCATGTACATCAAAACACATACAATACAATGTTGTTGTCACAGGCAGCAGGTGTGGAACCACAATGCCAACCAACCTGTTTGACTTTGTGCTACACATAAGGGTATTATCCTGGTTTTCACCCTTTGACACCTATACAGGGATCTGGTCTTTGCTGCAGAAGAGCTACCAGGCTGCTACCTCGTGGAATAGTCCTGGTGTGGGACCCATATAGGCCAGAGATACAGGTGGAAAGGAGTACTGCCAGGCAGTACTCATAGCTATGAAACAGGCACATTTCAGGGCAGGATGAGTACATGCAAATCCATGAAGCAAGTCTGAGGTCAGGGCAGGCAGCAAAGGGTCAATACAGTAAACAGATGGTAGTCAGTTCAGGCAGAGGGTCAGAATCAGTAAACTGGCAGAGATCGGTACATGGGCAAACAAACAGAACAGCAACAACCTTTCACACAAACTAGCGATATAAAAATACCTATTGCTCAGGAATTCTCACCTTGGGGAAGGTGCCTAAAAAAAAACTTAGGTGATCAGCCATAGGCTGGGGAGGATCAGGGTGTGTGTGCTGGCCCTTTAAGAGTTGGGTTCCAGCATGTGCACCCTACAGACAAACCATGCACCCTTGCCGAGGAGTAAAGGCTATGGCCTGAAACAAAAGGAGTACACACAGGTGGCCAGGTCGGGGGTGGGTAATGCAGAGGGTCCAGGCTGCTGCACAAGACCAGGGAGTTGAGTGAAGCTGAGCCTGTGCCCGCCTAGAGGAGCATGACAGTGACAGGCATGGGATGCCATAGTAACAGTTGTAATAAAACTATTCACAAGAATGAATTATTCACTTCTTAAAGGATTTGGCCTCTTTCTCTTTACTCTTGACCAGTAGCAAGACGACTATATGGCACTTAGTAATATATCCTTTGGGGAAACTCTGTGGCATTTTTTATATTTTATAAGATATGCCCCCTTGTTTGCCTAGTCTTTTTGCCTGCTGTCCACACAGAGGTCCTTTCCAAATGGCCTCTGATGAAGTGTCATGTGACCAGGCAAATCACCTCCATATGAGGTCTCCTCCATTCAAATAAAAGGCACCTGCCATCTGCACTAAAACCTTTGAAAGTTTAGTGCAAGTGCAGTGTGTATGAATAGAGGAGACTGAGTGATGTGTCTGGTCCCATGACCTTCCATCAGAGGCAATCTTATGGAAAGGAGCTCTATTTGGATGGAACAGAAGATTTGCTTAACAAGGAACATAGCTAACGAAATATAGCAAATGGCACAGAATATCAACAAAGGCTATATTAATAAGTGCCATATAGTCATCTTGCATACACATTCAACAGGAGCCAGAAAGTAGCCAATTCTTTTAAAAATTTATTGAACAGTAAACCATCCAGAATGCATAGTCCATGTAAAGATTGTGATGTTGTTTATATAAGCAACCATTTTTCATTTTTACATTTCCAGATGAGAACTACTATGCTAGCATTTACTCAGTTTTGTCCAGGTAGGCCATGCTATGTAGGCTTTACTTTGCAGTCTTACCAAGTCTTAGTCTATCTCGGGGAAACTCCCACTTGCTTGAGTCATAAGGAAGATAGTCGCACTGTTCGTCCAGGGGCACTTCACCTGGATCCATGATGATGGAAAGGTATCCAGTCTTTATCTCACCATGGCTAGGCTGAAGGTTTGAAAACAACATTTTAGATTGTACATATTATAACATAGGATGTCAGCAACACAAATAGGGTTTTTCTGTAAGGTGGAAAACTTGATCTTCAATATGCACTCAAAGGAGTGATTTCCAACCTATGGCTCTCCAGCTGTTTCAAAACTACAACTACATGCACTCCCTGACTGCATCTGCCTGTTTGGCAACAGCTAGACCGCCACAAGTTGGAGGTCACTGGGTTAAAGGGTAAATCTACCTTAAAGAGGTTTTCCCACAATGCCACAACGGCAATTTTTTCACCTATCCACAGGATAGATGATAAACATTTGGGGATTGGTGATAAATATCCATTGGGATCCTCATCAGTCACTAGTATAGGAGTCTAGAGACCTCTTTCCTTTTCACTGCAGTGAGGAGGAGTTTGAATAGAGTACTGAAAGACAATTAATGGAGCCACACTGCAGCTTCTCGACCAGGGCTCAATTTAAACCCCTCTTCACTGCGGTCAAAGAAGAGGAAAAGGGGGCCTATGGACTAGTTCTAGTGATCAATAGGGGTCAGTGAACAGGCATTTATCAACTATTCTGTACATATGTGATAAATGAAAATTATAATAAAACCTCTTCAAAGACTCTTGTTAGTGGATTCTGGGTTTTTGCTACAATGTTTGCTTGCCAAAAAGATTTCATTCCAGTAGAGGGAGGTGGAAAACCTTTCCCAATGTAACCCTGTTGGTGGCATCCTCTGTCATGTTTAAGCTTTGTGCTATGTAGTGTCAAGGGTCTTGATACTTTTCCAACACATGTAAATAGGGTTACTCTGAAATATAGCTACTTACCCTTTTAATGTTACAGAAGATGAGGATGAGGAGGATCCAGAAGAAAACCGCTATTACTCCAGTGCCAATGAGAATCACAATCTCAACATTTGTTTTGTCATCAGTTCCTGGAGCAAGGGACAAATGAAATGATGCTAATGGGTCTACTATTTACGGTAATTACAAAGTTAATTGTCTAGTATAAAAAAAAATATAAAAATATATAAAAAATAAATGTGATCTAAGGCATGTGCACCAGTTTTTTGGCACAAATTGTGCCAGAATACTGGCACATTTTGATTTGTAAATCTCCCCCACTGTTTAATAGAGGACAAGACAGGGTTATGCAAGTCATCCATGGCCCATTAGGCCCATGCACTAGGCATAACACAGCGTATCAGTTTTACTTGGAGTTGTGATTAAAGCTTTTATCACAATTTTATCTATCTCCCAGAACAGCACTGTACATAACATAAAAATCCCCTCACCTGTTCCCAGTCGCTTTGTTCCAGCACCGAGTGTCCATCCCTGCTCCTTCCAGTCCCCGGTGTGTAAACTTCTGGATGGTGCCACCTGCCGCTGTGGCCAATAACTGGCCTCAGCAGTAACATGTCCCCAAATGGCACATCAGCCAGCAGTGACGTGTCACAATTGAACGCGATAGGCCACAGCACTGCAAGTAACCCTGTCCGGAAGTTCAAACATTGGGGGAAGAGCAGGACAAGACCCTCAGCACTAGAATGGAGTGGTGGGGAGCAGGTGAGCTGATTTTTAATGTTATGTACAGCGCTGTCCAGGGTATAGTTAAAATCTTGATAGGAGCTGGATAACCTCTTTAAGGACCACCAGCAGTAACTACGTAGAATATAAGATCAGTTCTTATTTTATTTGTTAGTAGATGCTCTAGTCATTGTTTATTTTATGGAGTATATACATTTTTAGGTATACTGCTTCACAATATAGGAAAATGCTGTGGCAATTATTGGAAGCCAACCAAGACATCATCTATATGATCTCTGCACGATCTCCCTGCGTTCACATGTGCTTTTTTCTCTAAAGGGAGCCATACCTTAATCTTAAGTGATTGTTTTAATTAAAATAATCACCAATTTTGATCGACTTTAGGTATCGGTAGGTATTGCCAATTTAGACTGAGTATCTGTTGGTTTCTGTGAACAAGGGGAACTAGACTATGATCCTACGAGACTATGATATGAATGCTGCTTTTTACTTCAACTTGGAGCTATACAGGCATACAAAATGTTGACACTTAAAGGGAATTTGTCAGTGACCTATTGTTTAAATCACATTTTTATGTTAAACATTTTTTTAAGCATTTTTGGAAAGTTTTTTTATTTTTTATTTTTCATGTTACTATCTGTGTTGAAAAATGTATAAAATCCTACAATTTTCATCCTGGCTACTAGGCCTAATAATAGGTCATGAGTTCCTGTTCTGTACAAGTAAGTTTTAAGTAGCTATCTTGTTATCATCACAGCCAGAATTACAATGTCAAGTAACACCTCTGTGTAGATAACACATGATCCATTATTCACAATAGGTGATATCACAACTTATCTCCTCCCTCCTGCCCTCTGCACATTCCCTTTAACACATTAAATACAGTTACAGCCAACCTTACATGAAGTGTCAAGTTAAAGTTTGCTGCAACAATGTATAAGTGCCACGTCAATGTTTGTTACATTTGTATAAATACAAGTAATAGATAAAATATGATTAAAAATAAAATATACTATTAGAATAATTTGGGAGATATTTTTACATTAAAGTGGTTCTGCAGTTTGTTTAAACTGATGATCTATCCTCTGGATAGGTCATGGTATATCTGTATATCTGTATATATATCTGTAAATCTGGTATATATCTGGTATATCCTCTGGATAGATCATCAGCATCTGATTGGCAGGGACCTCTGCCGATCAGCTGTTTGAGAAGGCAGTAGCGCTGGCAGTAGTGCCGCGGCCTTCTCGCTGTTTACCGCAGGCCCAGTGACGTCACAACTAGTATCAATGGCCTGGGCAGGGCTAAGCTCCATTCAAGTGAACAGAGCTTAGCCCCCCCCAGCCATTGATACTAGTCGTGACGTCGCTGCGCCAGAGGTAAACAGTGAGAAGGCCGCGGTGCTACTGCCAGCGCCGCTGCCTTCTCAAACAGCTGATCGGCAGGGGTCCCTGGTGTCGGACCTCCGCCGATCAGATGCTGATGATCTATCCAGAGGATAGATCATCAGTTTAAACAAACTGCAGAACCCCTTTAAGCAACCACTGCTTCTAAAACTCTTCTGAACTGTGAGCTGAATTTGAGACTATGGCAGTAATTCATGCTGTTACTGTAATAGTACTACAGTTGTAAGAAAAAGTATGTGAACCCTTTGGAATTATATGGATTTCTGCACAAATTGGTCATAAAATGTGATCTGATATTCATCTAAGTCACAACAATAGACAATCACAGTCTGCTTAAACTAATAACACACAAAGAATTAAATGTTACAATGTTTTTATTGAACACACTATGTAAACATTCATAGTGCAGATGGAAAAAGTATGTGAACCCCTAGACTAATGACATCTCCAAGAGCTAATTGGAGTGATGTTTTAGCCAATTGGAGTCCAATCAATGAGATGAGATTGGAGGTGTTGGTTACAGCTGCCCTACCCTATAAAAAACACACACCAGTTCTGGGTTTGCTTTTCACAAGAAGCATTGCCTGATGTGAATGATGCCTCACACAAAAGAGCTCTCAGAAGACCTACGATTAAGAATTGTTGACTTGCATAAAGCTGGAAAGGGTTATAAAAGTATCTCCAAAAGCCTTGCTGTTCATCAGTCCACGGTAAGACAAATTGTCTATAAATGGAGAAAGTTCAGCACTGCTGCTACTCTCCCTAGGAGTGGCCGTGCTGTAAAGATAACTGCAAGAGCACAGCGCAGACTGCTCAATGAGGCAGCCTCTGAGAATGAGACTGTGGGCAGGCGCGATGCGATCCCGGCCAGTGAGGGTGCCGGGCGCATGCGCTGAAGATAGCCGGGGACACTAGAAGCCGCCCAGCGAAGTGAATATTGATGAGCTGGGCGGCGCTTCAAACGGCAGTTGTGGCGAGGCTGGCTGGGCGCAAGCTGAGGTGAAACACCGCCCCTTGGGCAGATTGAACCCGATTCCAGCAGGTTATAAAACTTCACATTACTGTAGTTATAAGGTGGACAGGGGGGATACTTACATGATTCTTATACACTTTATAAGACCTGTACGGTCATATATATACCTTAATATGCTTTTTGGCCCTGTCAGGACAACAGAAGATGGGTGTTGCAACAGGACAATGACCCAAAGCATAGAAGTAAATCAACAACAGAATGGCTTAAACAGAAGAAAATGCGCCTTCTGGAGTGGCCCAGTCAAAGTCCTGACCTCAACCCGATTGAGATGCTGTGGCATGACCTCAAGAAAGCGATTCACACCAGACATCCCAAGAAACAGTTCTGTAAAGAGGAATGGTCAAGAATTACTCCTGACCGTTGTGCACGTCTGATCTGCAACTACAGGAAACTTTTGGTTGACGTTATTGCTGCCAGAGGAGGTTCAACCAGTTATTAAATCCAAGAGTTCACATACTTTTTCCACCTGCACTGTGAATGTTTACAAGGTGTGTTCAATAAAAACATGGTAACATTTCATTCTTTGTGTGTTATTAGTTTAAGCAGACTGTGATTGTCTATTGTTGTGACTTAGATGAAGATCAGATCACATTTTATGACCAATTTGTGCAGAAATCCATATAATTCCAAAGGGTTCACATACTTTTTCTTGCAACTGTATGTACAAGATATTGCACTATGGTGGACTATAGGGAGTTCTGGAGTATTCTGTGCAGATGTGATGCATGTAAATGAACAACCTTGCAGCTACAATCTCTGTTCTTGACAGAATTTCACTATGGTTCAAACAAGCAAGTATTAGTACATCATTTTTAAATTCTACAGATAAAAAATATACTATTTAAAAATATAGTGAGCATTGTAAATTAAATATTGTTCTTTTAGTAACACCTTCAACAGAGACAATGGCGGAGGAGTTTGCGCATCCCTTCTCGTTACAGGCAGTGCAGAGGTATATACCGGCGTCTTCTTCTCTGACTCGCTGAATGCTTAGTGTATGGTTCTGGTTTCCCAATACTATTCCTGTGTGAGAGATGATGTTAGGCGCAAATTAGACTAAAGTCTTACAAGCATAAACAGTTGCCAGGACTGAATTACCCTTTAAAGTAACATAGCATGAGACCGTATAGATGGTGGGGGTTCAGGGAACCTCATAGTACAAGTACAATGGTGTTCTCACCCTCACATGTTAGCTTTCACTTGCCACCAGCGGTGCACCTAATATTTCTGCTGCCAGGCAAAAACGCAAGTGGCGCCTTCACCCATGCCAAATTCTCAACGTAACCCTTTCCCTTCAGCCCTACTGTTAAACACATACTTAGAAAACATTACATACAGCCAGGGGTGCACCTAGTCTTTCTGCTGCCTGAGGCAAAAATTCAAACGCCCCCCCCCCCTCCAGCCCTACTGTTAAAGGCATACTGTGATACAGGTGAATATAGAGAGATGAGCACATCCGCAATGGAAGCGCTAATTTCTCATGGCCCTGCCACTGCCTCCTCTTGTCTCTAGGCCTCGCCACCTGAGGCAGTCACCTTATCTGGCCTCATTGTAAGTGCAACCCTACTTGCCACCTAGTAGTCATCCAAAGTGACCTGCACAATGACTATTATTCATGTGCAAAAATACAGCCTAGTAAAAGTCATAGTCATAATTAGTCTTCTTTCCCCCTTCTACAAGGACCCACTTCTGAGAGGGGTACTATATCTTATTGAAGAGATCCAGATAGTGTATGGAAACTTACCTACAGGCAATGCTCATTGGGAAAAATGCTAACTAGTTTTCCACTAGAATGAAGAAATATGTAATTTCTCATTTCTTTTTTAAAGAGTCCCTGGCCTTGCTGGTATAAAATAGTTTCTTCCTTCTGCAGGGGAGCTAAGGGTACTTTCACACTAGCGTTTTTCTTTTCCGGCACGGAGTTCCGTCAAAAGGGCTCAATGCCGGAAAAGAACTGATCAGGTATATCCCCGTGCATTCTGAATGGAGAGTAATCCGTTCAGGATGCATCAGGAAATCTTCCGTTCAGTCATTTTGACTGATCAGGCAAAAGATAAAACCGTAGCATGCTACGGTTTTATCTCCGGCGGAAAAAAAATAAAGACTTGCCGTAATACCAGATCCAGCATTTTTTTCCCATAGGAATGTATTAGTGCCGGATCCGGCATTCAAAATAAGTGAAAAAAGTAAATGCCGGATCTGTTTTGCCGGATGACACCGGAAAGACGGATCCGGCATTTCAATGCATTTTTCTGACTGATCAGGCATTTTTAAGACTGATCAGGATGCTCATCAGTCTTACAAATGCCATCAGTTGGAATATGTTTTGCCGGATCCGGCGACGTAACTGCTTGTCGGATCACTCTGCCGCAAGTGTGAAAGTAGCCTAAGGCTGAGTCCACTTCTGCATTGATTTTTCAGTTATTCTGTTCTGTCAGAAAATGGTAAAAAAAAGCTATCCGTTTTAATCCCCAAATGTTTCAACGCGTTATTCTGTTGTGCTAAATGTGTATCAGTTCCACCAGGTTTTAGTGACATGAAAAAGGTCCTGCTTATTGTATTTTTATTTCAGCCAAAAAATAATAGATACCTGAATGGATTATTTTTTTTGGGGGGGATTAATGGATAGAAATGTTCTTCAATCCATTTAATGAATCCACGTTTTTCCATTCTATTGATGGAACATAGTAACGGAAAAGTCAGTGCAGCCTAATTTGCATTCAAGGAACCACCAAATACGTGGCATTGGACCCATAGATCCACTTGTCACTTAGTGGCAAAGATGGAGGATAAAAGTTTGGGAGCCCAAGGGGCACTGATAGATTAGGAAGTGGTCTGCTTTAGATGGGGCTGTTCACTTCTGGACATCCTGAGCCTTATTACAGTTGGTCATTATTCTCATTTCAAGGTCTTTGGTTCCCCATTGAGCCAGGCTGACATGCAACCTAAGACAGTAATTACCAACATATCAGATGGTTGTGAGGGACATTTAAGATTACGTGTGGAAAATATCTCTTTTATGATACATGTTCACATTCTTAGTACTTTTTATTTTTGTGCATTACGCCAAATCTAATTTGCTGAATATGCAAATTTATAGGAATGCATCATGAGGTAATATGGAGCCAGGGGAACGGTCCCTTGCTAATAAGCTGCTCACAAATTGCACCTCCAAAGATCATCTGTAATATTTGGGGAAACCTGGCAGTAGGTCTTCATTTTCCCTTCAGTGCCACCACAGGGCAAAGAAATACAAGCAAAAAAAAATCTATGGGCTGTCTGTGTAATGCAGGATAGGCAGGTCCTCTACTGTGGCCAAGAAATGAGCATTGTGAACAGAGGACCCCCTCTATTAACTCTGAAATCCCTAATTGCATATACAGTATAGAAATGGGTTTTCTAAACTAGATAACACCTTCAAAACTCATGTCAATTTTCACTAGAAGTAACACTGTAGACTAAGTCTGAAGGAGTGGAGCATGACACAAGAATTATCTCTTTTGTATTCTTTGAATTCCTATATCCCTTGGGCCCTGGACTAGGCATAATACAGCGTTCTGCACAGAGTGTCCCTTTATTTGTTTATTGCTCACATGCAAACATCTTAATGACATAGGATTTCAATTTCAATATGTTATACCTGATACTTCTTCCACTAACTTGTTGTCTTTATACCAGAGGATGGTGGGGCTGGGAGCTCCATCAGCTTCACAGTACATCACCATGGAGTCACTGACATTCACCATCTTGTCGGTCAGGTTAGAACGGAAGTTTGGGGCTTCCTGTGCTACAAAGGAGAAGAAGCAGGCTACATAAAGTTCTCTTTATATTATTATATGGCATATGGGTAGAAGAGCAATTCATGAGACTACAAGTGATGAAAGTATAGTTCTTTAATAGGTTTTGAATCAAAGAAATAGACCCTAGTGGCAAGTGATTGTCTCTAAAGGCAGCCAAATGATTTTTTTCACCTGAATACAGTATTTGGGGCTGATCATGGTACCAGAGCCTGGGCTGACCAGAGGATCCTTTGGTTCTCTGGTGGGCCAGTCCGACCCAGAATCGATCCTCTGTTTCATCATGTGAGAAGATCAGATTGGTTAAACTTGCCTTCTTGAACTGCCACTGGAATTAAAGGACTAGAAATCTGACACAATAATCTAAACAAAGAGCAGATTACATTAAATGTTTGGGGCCTGTTTGTAAACTATAGAGATACTTTAGGTATCATCGGTAGTGCTGAGCGAATTGCAGCATCAGATGCGGAATTCACTGCGAATTTTAGGAAAAATTTGATTTTCTGCAAAGCCAAATTTCCTCGCACTTTGTGGTAACAAATTAGATTTTTTTCTAAAATGGCTGCTGCACGTGTTACAAAGTAAAAAGCAAGAAGCCAATATGATCCATAATGCCATGCAGCTAGCCAATCAGTAGATAGACATCCCCTGTGATGTCACAGCCCATTAAAAGCCTCATCCTGGGCGGTCTCCGCCATTTCACTGTGATCTGAGCATAGGGAGAGACATGACAAGTGCTTATGTGCTAGGGACAGTGTTGCAGAAAGCTTTAATTGTAGAATATTCAATAGGGAGAGTGCAGGGACAGTGCAGGGACCATGTAGGGAGGTTGTGGGGAGAGTTTTTAGACACTGTAGGGAGAGCATAGGGAGACTATAGGGACAGTGCAGGTTGAGTGTAATCACCATGTGCATCTTGTTCAACTGCTGCCACAATCCCAGTTAATCTGTTAGTTTATATATAGAATTACTGTGCTGCGGTATTAAAGTCGGTCTAATATATCACCTTCTGCATCTGGTTGAACTGCTGACACATCCGCAGTTATATTATATATATATATATATATATATAGAATTACTGTGCCACAGTATTAAAGAGCAGTCTAATATATCGTTGCGTGCATCTTGTTGAACTGCTGACACATTCGCAGTTAATCTGTTATATTATATATAGAATTACTGTGCCGCAGTATTCAAGAGCGGTCTAATATATCGCCGTCTGCATCTTGTTGAACTGTTGACACATCCCCGTTAATCTCTTATTTTATATGTAGAATGACTGTTCCGCAGCATAAAAGGGCAGTCTAATATATCGCTGCATGCATCTTGTTAATCTGCTGACACATTCACAGTTAATCTCTTACTTTGTATATAGAATTATTGTGCCACAGTATTAAAGGGTGGTCTAATATATTGCGGGGTACATCTTGTTCAACTGCTGACACAATCCCCGTTAATCTTTTAGTTGATATAAAAGGGCGGCCTTATTTTATACATAGAATTACTGTGATGCAGTATTAAAGGGGTTGTCCGGGTTCAGAGCTGAACCCGGACATACCCATAATTTCACCCAGGCAGCCCCCCTGATGTTAGCATCGGAGCAGTTCATGCTCCGATGCGCTCCCTTGCCCAGCAGTGTGTTCGGTGACGTCATCGGCTCTGGTGGGCGGGCTTTAGCGCAGGAAAAAGGAGAGCATCGGAGCATGAACTGCTCTGATGCTCAAGTCAGGGGGGCTGCCTGGGTAAAAATGGGGATATGTCCAGGTTCAGCTCCTAATCACGGGGAACTGGCGGAGGTGAAGGACGCAGATACAATTGAATGACTTGATCGCTAGTGCCTGATGATCTAAAGCATTAGGTGAAAGATCTGGGGCACATGCCCAGTGCTAGAAACACCACAGTCAGCAGCTGTTTCCATAGAATTTTGTATTAGATTTCCAGTAACAGCAATCTCTGAGAAGTGCCAAAGGGATCAAAGCTATCTGCTTTCATTTTGTAAATAAGTGAGCACAGACTCTCAAACCCTCCACCAATGCGATCTTCTCACATGTATGCATGACACATCAGAAGTTCATACTTTACTGGATTTACCCTTTAAGTTCATTTGCAGTCAATCATAGTCATTATTTATAAAAAAAAATTCTATTGTTGCATGTAATTGCAGATAACGCTTTTGTGTGGCATTGCACTATTGCCCATTTAACTTTTGCTAACTCTGGAAATGCTGGAAAATACTGCTTAAAGGAAACATTGCATGTATTTTAAAGGGGTTTTACAGCATTGAAAAAACATGGCTTCCTAAAAGCAGAGCGAGACCTGTCCACAGGTTGTGTACGGTACTGCAGCTCTGCCACATTCACTTTAATGTAATCGAGCTGCAATACCAAACAAAACCTATGGACAGTAGTAGTGCTGTTTCTACAAGAAAGCATCAATGTTCTCCTAAATCTGCACCACCCCTTTAAATAAAGTGAAAACCTTACTCACCAAGCACTGATATATATCTCTTCTGACAATGCTTCTCCCGAGTTTTACGGTTTTGGACTTCACAGACATAGGCCCCCTCATCCTTTATTGATAGTTTGGGGATATTGAGTATCAGAGTTGCATTACTTGACCCTTCTTGATTCTGCAGTTTTCCTTCCATGCGGTCTGCGTACTGATGCACATTTTTACATTCCAATACAAGTGGGTTTCCCTCAGCACCGTTTAATGTATGAAGGTTCAGTCGGTACCACTGCATGTTCTCATACGTGTATTTATCCGAAAGGCAGCTCAAACTGAGGTTCTGTCCCTCTATGGGTTCCTTTGAAGGCTCGGGATCAATCGCAAAGCCATCTGGAATCGCTAAAAGTTTGTTAGACATAAAGTATAGTCAGATATACTGGGAGAGAGGGGTATGCAAATACTATGCAAAGGGATAATGCATTTTTATCCAACCTTACTGGATGTAAAAAGAATTAAAAAAAAGAGTCTGCAGTTGTGTTGCAAATTATACAGGGTATGTACCACTAGAGGGCGCTTCATTTGTAGCTGCATAATACATTATCATGACAGTGGTAAACATGAATTGCAATGAAAGGTAGTATATTGCTGTATTGCTAGAAGCAGACCCATGGCATAGCTGTTTATGCCATCACACTGACTCAGAAATGCTCAGCATTTGTTGGATTACCCTTCTTTGTAGGAGAAAAGGTGATACAATCCTCAATCCAATTATACATATACTGTTCTTACATCCTAATAGTTGTGGCAGTCACTTACTTGTGACATAGAAGTATACAAGCCTCTCGTCTCCTCCGGCTTTGTTATAAGCTGAACATTTATACATTATAGATAAATTGGCTTTTTGTATCACCATCTTGCTCACAGTCTGGAAATGTGGAAAAACAAAAAAGCCGTAAAATTAGAGTTCCTTAAAACTTATGGCTAACATATTAGGCAAAGTTGCTAATTTACTTCTGGTATCCACACTCTTTGCAAGCGGGACTGATGCCTGTAAAAGAAGACAGTAACCAGTTGGAAAGCAAAGACCCTATGGTTGATCTCGTCAGACGAATTATTGTACCTGTATTCTGTACCGAGTAGAGGACTGTCAAATGGTTGTCCACACAATGCATCATGAAGGCAACTCCTTTCCACATGCCCCATTAGGCCTTATGGGCATTATAGAGAGGGGACTCATAACCCACATTTATATACCACAGCTGATTGGTCCTAACAAAGACCGACTCATCCATGTCCTCCATGATCAACATGAATTATTACTGAATGGCTGACAGGTAGCAGTGAGATCCAGTGTTAATATTTTATTACATTATTCATTTCTGGATGAGTTGACCAGGACCAGCATGAAGTCCTGAATGAAGAGGTCTACGCTTGGTAAATAGTAGAGATCTTTGGCTACTTTTAGACTTCCAGTTATGCATTTTCATTGATGAAAATTGCTGTGCACAAAAACCCATTGATACGAGTCCTTTAATATGTATGTGTGAAATAATACAAAAAAGTGGTAGTAAGTGATGTGCTCCACTGTAGACCTCAGTCAGGGCTGTCCTTAGGTTGGATGGTGCCTAGTGCGGAACTAGGCACCATTGATGACATCCTATGGTGGACCAGACAGTTCCCAAATAGCAGTGATGTAAGGTGCCCAAATACAGCTGTGCCTTAAAGGAGTTTTCCAGGTGTAAAATATCGATGACCTGTCCTCGGGATAAGTCATCAATATCTGATTGTGGGTGTCTGACTGCCTATTCCTAGGGCAGTGATCTTACGTCCATCAGTCATGTGCCCTATATGAAGCTCAGTCCTATTCAAGTGAATGGACCTGAGCTGCAATACCAAGCACAGCCACTATACAATGTATGGCACTGTGCTTGGTAGGGTGTGAGAAGGCTGCAGCGCTCGCCGAAGTAACACCATTTTTTCAAACAACTGATAGGTGGCGTAGATAGCTGTTGGACCCCGCTGATCAGTTATTGAGGACCTATCCTTAGAATAGGTCATTAATATTGTATTCCTAGAAAAAAACAGGGTAGCTATAGGGGGTGCAGAGGGTCCCAGGAGCCTGAAGGGACACAAAGACCCTTGTGCCGCATTATAAAACAGCAGTATTATAGAATGTGCATGCTGGTCAAGTTACACCTCTGGCTGGAGAGTAGGGGGTTAGATCAAGAATTTGGCATTGGCATTGGGTGCTGTTTCAATTTTGCCTCATGAGCTTCCCTGCCCCTGGCCACAAAGCACTGAGGGAAGGGGGCCCAAGCTGAACTCTTGCATCAGGGCCCATGAGCCTTTAGCTACGCCCCTGGAAAAAAAAACTTTATTAACCAATCAACGAAACAAAGGAATGTAGCTGGATCAGCATAGCAGCCTTCAGATAGTTTCAAGAATCAAGTCTGGGGTCAGGGGTGCAAGCCTCAGGTACCCCCACAAACCATGTGGCTGTGCATAGGGTTTTATTCTACTAGGCCTTATAGGCTTTGTTATTTCTGAGGCCTGTTATCACATTTGGACCTTGGCCCCCTGGATAACCTTCTGGTCCTTTAGTAGGTTATATAGATTCTTTTTAAAATCTCAAGCTATTCTTTAACTGATTTGCTAAGTCTTGCTTCGAATACAGTCTAATGCAACATACACTATGTATCATGAGGATGCCATGGGGGAACGAGTCCATTAAAAGCTGAAGGAGATGTTAATACTGTCTTTTCAGCAGTATGTCCCTTCTGTGAAGGGAACAGATGTGTGACAAAAAACAGGAAAATTGCAACCTGCAGGAGTGGCCTGAAAACAGGAAGCGATGAGGAAATAGGAAACTGGTTGTGTCTGCAAAATGTTAGTGTTTTTTTAGGTCTAATTTTACTCCCTTTAAGCAGGTACTTAGTCACAGCGTCACATGAACCCACCAGGGAGCACAGAAAGGTCAGCGGATCTCACAAATGTTAGTATAGGTCACTCACTAGAAGACAGACACATACATGGCTACGTATCCTAACAGGAAGCAGCTCTGCTCCATGCTGCGGAACTTTCCTCGCAAAAAGAAAATTGTAGGATCTAATTATAGAGGCGTCCATTAACAAGCAATGAAAAACAGGACTCCGACTATATGAAAGCGACAGTTTTACATGGATTGATATGTAAGTGAAAGTACATAGGATATAGAAGATGTGTTCAAATAAATTGTACTCATTAGGGCAGAAGTGTAAACTTAAGGGGTAATGTATTAAAGGGGTTTTCTGAGATATTTTAACTGATGACCTATCCTCTGGATAGGTCATTAGTATCTGATCAGTGGGGGTCTGACATCCGGGATCTCCGTCAATCAGTTGTTTGAGAAGGCACCGCCACTCGCAGTAGTGCAGTGGCCTTCTCACATCTTTGCAGAGGATGCAGCAGTTGCAGAGAGAGCAGAGCCTCTAGGTGTAACGGCAACGTCCCTATTGCTCCCAGAGGCTCATTTTCATATATTAAACATATTTTTTCTCAGCAATACAGGCACATATGAACATGGGACCAACACATATGTCTTCAACTGCCAAGCGCACATGTAACTGGTCAGCCAGTTTCATACCGTAGGTACAAATCTGCTGACAGATGCCCTTTAAGAGCCTGTCATGGGTTTCACTCTTTTGTGACAAATTTACAAAATGTCATATGCCATTTAATAAATTTCTTGCAGGAATTATATAGGGATTTCTCTGCCTAAAGTCATATTTATTACAAAGGTTTTTTCACCTGGTATGCCACCCAGGACCTAGAATAACTTGTGACTTTTTGCAACTTTTTTTTTACAAAATAAGGGCTCTAGCACATGGCCGTTGGTCGGCCGTTCCGTGCATTGGGGGCCGCAATTTGCGGTGCCCAATGCACAAGCAACATCCAGACCCATTCAACTTGAGTGACGGGTCCAGACCCATTCAGCTTGAGGGTATGCTTGGTTTAAAGCCAGTTTTATTTTTTTGACAAATTAAAAAAATGTTGCACGCCATTTTTTTTATTTTGTCACACTAAATAGTGTTACCGTATTTATTACAAAGGCTACACTTGTGAATTTTTTGAAACTTTTTGCAAAAAAGTTGCAAGAAGAAATCTGGGGAAAAATGTAGCTCTTGCCAGGCATGGTGCAAACCACACTAAAACTGGAGCAGACGCTCCATAAATTTGTTGCAAATACCTACTCCCTGACAAAACAAGCAAAAACAGTCCACTTTTCTGGCGGAGTTCATTTCATACATTACCCCTAAAGTCTATACTATCTATTAGTTGTCTTAACTGGCACCAGAATTTTACAGCAAAATTCTGGAGCACATTGTCACATCTAAAGCCACATCCCTTTTCTCTCTAAGCCATGGCTCCTAGTGATTGAGGTAAAAAACTGTCTATAAAAAAGTATCTAATAGTTCTACAGCTTTCTGAAATATTTTAGGAAGAATTTATTATGCAATTTGCACCAGAATTGTGGAGGAAAAAAACTAAAAGAATTTTGGTGTACACCTGTTTTGTAAACAAATAGGCAACTTTTTCTTTTTCGATTTTACTGCATGCTCGCCACTTTTGGAAAAAAGTAGGTGAGGTTTAGTAGAGATGTTCAACTAGAAAATTGAGTAAATTATGGCATAATGCATCATCCTAGAGCCCAGGCAAGGTTTTTGGCATATATGGAGTTTATAGCTTTGTGGAGGTTTTTCTTCTTTGCTGCATTATTTTTTACATATAATATACTCTGGATCTGCCGTTTGGTCAAATTACTAACTTTAGGCTTCATGCTCACAGCCGTGTCTGTATTTCGGATCATAAAAAAATGTGGTACCTTCTATGTGCTCTCCGCATTTTTCTCACTCCCATCAATAAAAAGTACTATTCATGTCCACAATCAGTCCAAATCAGAATAGGACATGTTATATTTTGTGGAACATCCAAAAGGATCAGCAAAAAAATACAGATGTGTGCACAGCCCCATAGAAATGAATGGGTCAAGGAGCTATCCGCAAAAACGCTGGATAGCACAAGGATAAAAAATACAGTCATGTGCATGAGACCTAATTGGAATTTTTGTTGGGCAATAGTGGCACAGACCTCTGATTTACCGGCACAGAAAAATTTCATAAGGGAATTTCATAAGGGAAATTTATAAAAGGTATTCATGGAAAAACAACAACATCTAAATGGCTATCAACATCTTCATCATCTTCAACATCACTGTAATAAAACCCAATCCAAATGCTTGTAGAAGCTTTTCACACTTGAATTGAACAGTACTTGGCAAAAGTCATTCTCAAAGAGGCTTGGTCATTCTCCAGGGGTCCAACACCTTCTACAATACCTGACACGGCTGCTGCACAAAAGCCCAGTTTTATAACCATGAAAAATCCCAGTAATACTATATGCAGCCATTTCCAGTGGCGCGTGGATCATTCTCCCTAGTGGAGGAATAAGTTGCCAGTATTTCCACAAAAACTGTATGGAGCAATTTTTTTTTAGGTCATGTGTGTATGGAGCACACCAACTACTTGCACTTCACTGTGTGCTGCAATGACTAGATACAGTGGTTTATTATGAAGATAAGCTCCTCTGGAAGCAATGATTCTGGGGAGAGATCTCTGAAGTACCCTATAGGTTCTGTTAAGGGTGGGTCCCGTTATCAGGTCAAACCTTATTCCCACCATGTGCACTTTTGTTCCTCTGAAGGAATCCTGGTAATACAGCATCTGATGGAAGTATTGTTTTTCTGTTGATTCATAAAATCTCTGACACCTTATTTAAATCGGTGGCATATGGACCTACAGTACACTAGTGCCCCATAGACCTGTATGGGTGTAATTCTGTCTATGTACAATGGAGATGTAGTTTGGTCGTGTATTTAAGCCCTTAAAAATCATCTAATTTGTAACTGCTGATTTAGGGTGCATAATAGAGCAGATCTATTATATGCCATGTCTTATTTAATACTACAGTCCTCTACAGGACTGTGCATACATTTCTCACTCTATGTGACTGTTAAACATATGAACGAGAAATTTCATTCTAGCGTTCAAAACATTATTTTACATTAATTTATTTATATTTTTATTCATATTTATTTGCTGCATTATTTTCTAAATGTAGATTGAATGTCCTTATTTTTATGCATTTACTAAGTTATCTTTTTATTTTTTATGCTCTTATGAATCATATGCTGTTGAATGAATCCAGGTAAATCAGCTTCCTATGCGGTTGATTATTACTATGCTTGGCTGATAATTTCATACAGAAAGATACAATGAATAGTTAAGGGTAATTATATAAATTCAGCTGTACTTTTAACCCAGGAATAACCCTGCTGTTGTTTCTGGTTACTGCTATGAATTTTTTTTCTGGGCATTTCCTTGATTGAAGAATAGATTGAGCGCAGACGCTTATGTTGTTGTATTCTGCATAATTGACTTCCCCAATAATTCATGATTGTTCCTGCCAGGATGACTTTAGGAAGTGCAATGCAATCAGGGAATATCACCCAGAGACTTTATGGATACCTTATTCCGTCCCTCCACAAACTCGCTCCAAGTATCTATGCTTTCAATGATGTTCACGTCACCATCCAGGGTCACGTCCTTCCAGTCTTTGCACTCAGGCATTCTGTCACGTTGTTGTTTGAGGGGAGGAGATTGATGGGGTCTACAAGGTAGCAAGAACCCAGAATAAGAGGACAATAAATATACATTTTATATTCATCGTACAGTATTTTATAAAATGTCATCTTGCTAATAATTTTGTACAAAGCAGAAATTCTTTATTTCTATTACTAATACAACATTTAAAGAGTTATTTCAGATAACAAAAAAAATATGCATTTTTTTTTTTTTTTAGAAACAGCGCCACTCTTGTACATAGACTTAGTCTGGTATTGAAGTCTGATCCTATTCACTTGAATAAGGTTTATATGCAATGCCAGACACAGCCATAGACCAGAGTAGTATTTCTAGAAAAGAAAATAGATTTTTTTCTTTCTTAGACAATCCTCTTGATTAAATTTGGTATATTTCTACCACCACTAAGCAGTTTTTGAAGGATTATTTAGGGTGAAAAATGACAAAGATAAATTATCATAGGGAACATACGCGCTGCGCCGTGCATACATCTTGCATGGTGTCCATGGCCGCCACTGCCACTGGATGGATGTTGGAGCTGGTACCCCAAACACAGTACAGGTCAGGACATGTCGGCTACCTTGGGCATATATATTTGGTGGTGAAGTCTCCTTCTCGTGGATCTGAGGTGGAACTAAAAAGCAATGGAACAATTGAGTCAGCCCATAGTGGATTGGTCGCACAAGATATTTTCCTAGAAGCAAGATTTTATGTAGCATTGTACAATTTATTAATTTATGTGTTTCTCTTTCACAACCATGAACAGATGTATCCTTCCTTACCTTTCCTCTTGGCTCACTGTATCCCAAGATGTGTAGTACGAGATGACATGGTCTTTCAAAAAACATGATTTCACAACACTCTGTCACGAGATGTCTATGCTAAATGTGTCTATGTGTGGCCACCAGTGCTTGTGAGGGTTTTGATAGCATTGTATTTGTTTCATGAGAACTTGGAGTCCTTAGCTAAATTCAAGCAAAAGTAAGGGTGGACACATCTGTATACAAACTGTGGACATAGGCAATTCAAAAAGGGAACAATATACATGTTATCATATCATGGAGAATACAGATGTAGTGTGGTGATGTCATCAAAGCCACATAGCATTGTGTGCAATGATATGTGTGCTCTGCACACGATCTCTGTATAGCCTAACAATTAAGTATTCATTTTTATAGTAATATAGCCCTGTTTAACCCGTTAAGGAACCAGACATTTTTTACCTTTCTGACACCCTAACAGTCATTATCACAGGATAGCCCTGGAGGCCTAAAAAAAAAAATGCAGCCACATTGTTTGTAATACTGATGAAGGCTCAGTGGTCCTGGGTCCCAATCCGACCAAGGGCAGAATCTGAATAGAATTTGTATTTCCACTGTTGGGTTTCCTCCTGGTACAGGTTCCTCCCAAACTCCAAAAACATTTAATTTGCTTCCTATAAAACTGACGTGGTACTTGGTTTATGATGGAACACATAAGACATGATTAGATGTGAATCAGCACATTAATAATGGACCACAGCGGCAACTTATTGACTCCAAATTCAGCTCCAGAGTAGGTTCTGCTTGATATTTGGGACACAATATCCTGTCAAAGTCTTAGAGTATGGTATGGTGCCATGGCTGGCTGCATGCAGCCAAATAACGTCCACTACGGCAGCCAAAATTGTGTGGTCATTAGCTGCCGCTGGTGAGCATGGCTTGGCCGCATGCAGCCAGCTGTGCTATCTGGCCATACCCTAAGCCCAGCAGAGGACCATCTTGTTCAGGGATGCATTCTTATAGTGATATAAAAAAGGGCCCCTCCTAATACTGGTTCATATTGCGACACATTACAAGTTGGGAAGGAGGGCTCAGCGCCTGTTGTTCTTCTTCCACATCCCTTGTTGGTGACAAGTGTTGTGTGATTCTGATGCTGGTTGAAGATGGAAAAATGTGCAGGCTGACACCATACAGTGGGAAGGGGCCAAAGAAACATGTTGAGCAGATGCCCTCTTCTCCATGGGCACCATAACAGTGGCAAGATCTGTGTACAGGATGTGTAAGTCCAACATGCTGAACATTAGCTTGGATATGCCCTGAAAAACTTTCCCATTTTCCAGCCACATACGCAAAAAAATATTATTCCAATATTTGTCTATATATGACACATACACATGTATTCTGATGTATAAAAAATGTCTTTAAGGATTTTTATTGGAAGCTTGCAGCATTACAAGACATTTACAGCCATACTGTCATTATCAAGGACTGACAATTACAGAAACAGGACCATTATGACATGACTTCCAATTATCGTAAATGTTACAATGTACATCCTCAGGTGACCCAGAAAACATGATCAGAAACACGTGTATGACAGTGGCATGTGCTGATAGAAAACACATGTATAAGTGAATGATTAGAGTAGACATGGCCTATAGCATAAGGGTTTTCACATGTTCTTAATTTAGATATAATGTTCTAATGCTGTCAGTGCAATTTATGTGCAGTAAGTATGTGCTTTATACATGTAATGTATACATCATCTCAGCAGGTTGTACCTATTACATTTATTTTTTTACCAAATGTGTATATGACTACTATTTTTTTTTTCTATGACATATTTAGAAAGAGAGGGGGGCCGGCCTATAGCAATGATCAGAATGGGTGCCCCCGTTATTGTTTTTCCACAAAAAGCCTTGGTATTTGTCTCCCCTCCTATACCATTTCCATAACCATTGGGCCAATACCCTAAAGGCTGTATTAGACTGTGTGATCATGCAGGCGATTGTCGGGAGGAAAGCATTCCTTCCCGGCAACCGCCTGCTCATCAGAGGAGGACATCGCTGTGGAGGAGACCCGGTTTGGGAAGGAGCAATTGCTATGCCATTGTCCACATACTGACTAGTTGTTTGCCGACAGTAGATTGTGATTAGACAGCATGATCTGCCACAGGCAAACAATGATTTTTAAGCCAGTTTTAAAATCTGGATTTCCCAATGGGTATTCGTCGGCAGTATAACAGTATAACACTGACAGATCATCGCTAACTACGAACACTCATTAGCAATGATCTGGCAGACTATCTGTCTCTGTGGTAATACAGTATATATCCCATGACCACAGTACCATGTACATTTTATGTAATGAATCTTTGGCATACGCTCTACACATTCATACTGTAGTAACATTTTCAACCCAGGCTGAGTGCTCCTCGACCCATATAAACAGGGGCTGATTGGCCATAGACCCTACAGGGAAATTTCCCTGTGGGCCGATGCCCAGGGGGCTGCCCAAGCCCTTTTCATATTTTCCAGTCAGGTAATAAAGATCTTATGCTTTGAGCATTAATTAATGTACAAGCATCAGTCACTTATGCTGGCCAGCCGTCATAGATGCCCTCCTGAATTCAACCTTATTGCCTTCCTTGGGATGATGATACAGTTTCATACTGTGGCACGAGCGGCAATATTTTGTACTGCCCTATGATGTTTGGTGCTGCTGGAGCGGTATTTTGTTCAGCACTACAGTATGACTGGCACCGCCTACTTCTGTCAGTTTAGACCAACCTACAATATGGGGCCACTTTAAGGTTTTTTTCCAGGACCACTTTAAGTTCCCAATCCGCGCCTGCATATAAAGAACATATTTTAGAGATTCTGTTTGAGCCCATGATGCACTAAGGGACCTTGGGACTACAAAAAGCGCTCTAGAAACCAAGGCTAACTTCTGACATTATCCAGCTATGGTCAAGGCACTTAACATCTGTGCACAATCACGTATTAGAGGAATGGTGTATAGACCAGACCTTGAGGGATGATAGTAATTTTAGAGTCTTACTAATTAAACGTGAACTCAGCAATTATGTGATATATTATGTAGAGGCTAGAATATATGGGAATCTGGAAAGATAGTTAAAAACTTCAATGATAAACACAGGTTACCATGGGGACATAATTTCAATCAGTGATAATTTGATGAATTCTAAGTTAATGCAGATATGATGACATTTCCTATGAAGGTTCGTTCAGATAGCTGTATTCCAGATACATGTTGTATGGATCTGAAACGGCACCAATAGAATTTTGTGGATCCATACGGCACCTTTGTGTGCTTCCACACAGAGGTTTTTTTCTTGCGAATCACAAAAATAATTGTGTATTACTGAGGCTAGCAGAGAGGAACAGCATTATTGGCAAAATATCCTGGTACATTTAAGTTCCGTCCCTAGGACCCATTAGCCCTAGTCTTGGTCTTGCCAACTCCGCTCTCATGACCACCTTGAAACACCAATAAACCACCCACAGTTGGAGTAAATTTGAACACACCTTGCCCACTTCTCCTTCCCTTTACCCCTTTGCGATTGGCTATGCCCCTTTCTTGGGACTGTTGGCAACTATAGAGCAGCGCACAGAGTGGAACCAATGTGGGATGCAACTTCAGAAGAGGTAAAAGGGGTTGTCTAATCTAATACTAAGGGGGCATATCACTAGGACCCGCACCTATATCGAGAACGGAGCAGGCCAAAGTGGTGGCTGGAGGACTCTGGTCTGGCCACCACCAAGCGCTGTCCCCATAGAAGTGAATGGGAGCGCACCATGCATGACCAGCCACTGCTCCCATTCACTTGTATGGGCTCAATGGAAATATCCGAGCCATAGAAATTAATGGAGGGTGGCTGCGCATGAATAGTGCGCCCTCCATCACTTTCGGGGCTCTGTTTAGAAGATAGCTGCAGTTCCCAGCGGTGGGACCCACATCTATCAAACAATGGGGGCATATTCTAGTGTAGTGATGGCGAACCTATGGCATGGGTGTCAGAGGTGGCACTCAGAGCCCTCTTTGTGGGCACCCGCACCCTGCAAAAAGTCTTCGGTGTAACAATATGCCTTAGACTTTTCCTGCCATTCATCAGTGCAGGGCGCACTATGAACAGCACAGGCAGCGCACTGAATGTAGGCAGCTATTATAGCTAAATGATACAGTGCATGGAAGATATACTATACTGGACTGTAGGATTCAGGTTAAATTGCGATAGATATGTGGGTTTTGGGTTGCAGTTTGGGCACTCAGGCTGTAAAAGATTTGCCATCACTGTTCTAGCGATATGTCCCCATTGTCTCAGATGAGACAAGCCTTTTAACTTTAAGTAGCCTCGATGTAACAGAAATGGATCAGAATGGGGATGTTAGTATCTTGTAATGTCATTCCTGCCAAACATCAACGATCCCTTTGTCTTTAGGATCAGAGGCTTCTGTCATTTCCCCTGCAGCCTGCAGGGGAAATACCAGAGGCCTGCAGCAGGGACTGATGTGTATCTATTGTTTTCCCTAACAGTATCCTACATTCATATTTGTCAGGAGAACTTGTCCCTTGCTTTGTGACTATCTATGCGTCTCTGAAACCAATTATTTAGGAACAGAAGTGAGATGAGTCCAGGACAGATCTGCTGCAGCATCAGACACATACACATTGCACATATGAAGCTAAGGACAAATGCATCTCCTTCTAGGTAATCCAGTAGTGGTCTGGTTACACAGGGGCATTGTTTAGCTGCTCAAAGTAAGTGACAGGTTCTTATCAAAGTTTTTGCTCAAAGCCATATTTTAAAAGCAGTTGTACAGTCTTTTTCGGCTACTTTCTCATCTGCGCTTTCCATTTACGCTACTGAGATCCGTCATAGGATCTTAATAGCGGGGGAAACGCTTCCGTTTTATCCCCAGTGGGGACAAAACTGAACTGAACGAAATGGAGTGCACCAGAATGCATTCCGTTCCGTCTGGTTGGATCTCCATCACAGACAGAATAATGCTGCAAGCAGCGTTTTTCTGTCCGCGAGGTGGTGCTGAGCAAGACGGATCCGTCATGACACACAATGTAAGTCAGTGGTGGCGGATCCATTTTCTCTGACAAAAAAGAAAATGGATCCGTCCCCCATTGACTTACAATGGTTTTACAGACGGATCCGTCTTGGCTATTTTAGAGATAATACAACCGGATCCGGTCAGAACGGTTGCAGACAGTTGTATTATTATGAAGGAAGCGTTTTTGCTGATCCATGACGGATCCAGCAAAAAGCTGGTGTGAAAGTAGCCATATACTGATGGCCTATTCTTAGGATAGGCTACCATCATCTGATCAGTAGGGGTCCAATACCCCTTACCCCCACTGATCAGCTATTTGGGAATAGCTCCAGCACCAGAATTAGGTGCTGGAACCACACACAATGGATGGAGCTGTGTTGTCCCAGTACCTACTTCTGGCACCAGAGCTGCTCCTGAACATAGTATTGGATCCCTGCCAATCAGGTATTGATGGCCTATCCTGAGAAAAGACCAATATAAAAGAACTGGACAATCCCTTTAATTCCAGCTATGACTATATCAATTCAGCAGAAAGTTTGTTTTTTTTGTTCAGATCTTACATAAGACGTATCTAAGACATACTATATATAGTTTATTCTGTATGCATATAGGTTTTCTGTCCAGTTAATATAATGTTTCTTGTAAGAGATTGTTATGCCTGGTCTTGTCTCTGCCATACTTCATGCTTACCATTCACCACCAGTTGTACATTAATCCGCTGCTGCAATCCAGCCTGCTGGTTCTTCAATACCAGTGTATATCTCCCAGCATCCTGCTCCACTACATCTCTGATCTGTAAGGAGTATAATGACTGTCGATGCTTTCCATTGCTGCTGCTTACTGGCCTTCCATCTTTAAACCTGACAATATAAAAATAGTTGAAATGCTACACTGCTTCCGACATTTTGCTTCATATATCTAAAGTGATGGGAGCTTCTTTTTTCTAATAGCGAGTTTCATAACCCCATGCATAGACATAGTGTTAGTTTAGTGAGAAACAAAATAGGTCTTGCAGGCCTGATACCTTTTAATGGCCAACAAAAATAGAAGCAATGATGTTACATAGCGAGCTTTGGAGACAACTTTGGTCGTTTCCTCAGGCATACCACAAGAGCGTCTGAAGAAACAGCTATATATATATATATATATATATATATACACACTGAACTAAAATATAAACGCAACACTTTCGGCTCCCATTTTGCATGAGCTGAACTCAAAGATCTGAAACATTTTCTACATACACAAAAGACCCATTACTCTCAAATATTGTTCACAAATCTGTCTAAATCTGTGTAAGTGAGCACTTCTCCTTTGCCGAGATAATCCATCCCACCTCACAGGTGTGGCATATCAAAGTGCTGATTAGTCAGCATGAATATTGCACAGGTATGCCTCAGAGTGCCCACAATAAAAGACCACTCTGAAATGTGCAGTTTGATCACACAGCACAATGCCACAGATGTCGCAACGTTTGAGGGAGCGTGAAATTGGCATACTGACTGCAGGAATGTCTACCAGAGCTGTTGCCCGTGCAATGAATGTTCATTTCTCTACCATAAGCCGTCTCCAAAGGCGTTTCAGAGAATTTGGCAGTACATCCAACCGGCCTCACAACCGCAGACCACTTGTAACCACACCAGCCCAGGACCTCCACATCCAGCATGTTCACCTCTATGATGGTCTGAGACCAGCCACCCGGACAGCTGCAGCAACAATCAGTTTGCATAACCAAAGAATTTCTGCACAAACTGTCAGAAACCGTCTCAGGGAAGCTCATCTGTATGCTCGTCATCCTCGTCGGGTCTGGACCTGACTGCAGTTCGTCATCGTAACCGACTTGTGTGGGCAAATGCTCACATTCGATGGCGTCTGGTACGTTGGAGAGGCGTCTGTTCACGGATGAGTCCCGGTTTTCACTGTTCAGGGCAGATGGCAGCCAGCGTGTCTGGCGTCGTGTGGGTGAGCGGTTTGCTGATGTCAACGTTGTGGATCGAGTGGCCCGTGGTGGCGGTGGGGTTATGGTATGGGCAGGCGTATGTTATGGACAATGAACACAGGAGCATTTTATTGTTGGCATTTTGAATGCACAGAGATACCGTGACGAAATCCTGAGGCCCATTGTTATGCCATTCATCCACGACCATCACCTCATATTGCAGCATGATAATGCACAGCCCCATATTGCAAGGATCTGTACACAATTCCTGGAAGCTGAAACATCCCAGTTCTTGCATGGTTAGCATACTCACCGGACATGTCACCCATTGAGCATGTTTGGAATGCTCTGGATCGGTGTGTACGACAGCGTGTTCCAGTTCCTGCCAATATTATGCAACTTCGCACAGCAATTGAAGAGGAGTGGTCCAACATTCTACATGCCACAATCAACAACCTGATCAACTCTATGCGACGGAGATGTGTTGCACTGCGTGAAGAAAATGGTGGCCACACCAGATACTGACTGGTTTTCTGACCCCCCCCCCCACCCAGTAAGGCAAAACTGTGCACATTTCAGAGTGGGCTTTTATTGTGGGCAGTCTAAGACACACCTGTGCAATATTCATGCTGTCTAATCAGAACCTTCATATGCCACACCTGTGAGGTGGGATGGATTATATAACACAGATTTAAACAGATTTGTAAACAATATTTAAGAGTAATGGGTCTTTTGTGTATGTAGAAAATGTTTCAGATCTTTGAATTCAGCTCATGCAAAATGTGAGCAAAACCGAAAGTGTTGCGTTTATATTTTTGTTCAGTGTATATATATATATATATATAAAATATCTCTACATATTATTATTATTATTTATTATTAAAGCGCCATTCATTCCATAGCGCTGTACATATGATAAGGGGTGCACATACATATAGGATGAGTCCTTAATTATCTTACAGATAAGCGGTATTAAAGTTTTATGGTCTCTAAATTGATGTTGCCCCCACTTTGTCTATTGCAGAATCTTTAGATCTTGTAGTGTGCCATAAATCCCCGGGATAAATTCAGTCCATTATTCAGTGTGGCAAGCAGTGTCATAAATGTGTATACCCAAATTTTTCTGGCTTGTTTGAAATTTGTAATACACAGTATCACACTTTTTCCTTTTTCTTTAGACATAGAGTTAAAACGTAGCTTAGGAGCATTCTACACTGGATTCAGTAAAACAGCCTGCAGTACATTCTCAAGCTCTGCCAAGTGGTAGCTGCAGGTAGTTAGAACTCTATCTTTTAACTTTGTCTATGCATGAAATTTGGAACTCTGTATTAGAAAAGCTGATCTCGGACTGATATGAAGATTAAGAAAATGTTCAGCACAAAAATTGGGACACAAAAAAGACATGCCCTAACAGACTATAAACTTAATACAGCAAGTCTATATTCAGCCAATGGGACATAGACTAAATCAGTATCACCTATATCAGGGCTTTTTCAGAAATTCCTGGTATAGGTGATACTATGATTGTAAATTGCAGCAAGGGACACACAGCTGTAGGCACATGTCATGGAACAAGTAAAGTAATATCGTCATACCACTGAAACGTAGGTGTTGGGAAAGCGGAAACTTTTACTGACAGTCTTGTCAACTTGTCTCCAGCTATGGCTTCAATGACTGTGTTCTCCTTGGTTTCCACAGAAATAAAGGGCTTCTCTATGGAAGAAAAAGAAGGTGCAAAGCCAGTGAGAAGAATATATTTTGGAAAGAGATGATCATTTATCATAAAAGCATCTACATCTTTAGAAATGGATTCATTGCAAATAATAAAACAAAATTTGCCCACAAGCTGTGCAGCAATTAGCAGCAATGGTCGGACATCAAACCTTTTCCAAATTGGCAATATAAAAGTGATATTTTTAATTCAATGTGCACTCACTGACCGAAAAAAATATTGCTCCAAGAATTAGTTGTTGGAATGCAAAGAAACTTTATATGTTTGAATGTAATGATATATGTAAGTGATTAGAATATTAGAGTGGAAGTATAAGTTTATTTGTGAAAACTGTACAATTGAAAGGAGGATCTAGGATCTAGGTCACCTCTAGCCTGGGTCTGTGGATCCTATACACTTGTACGCTGCCAAAGCTGGCATCCCAGCGGGTTCCATAAAGGCTTGATTAACGATAAATCTGGGCAGGGCAAGGAAGTCTTGTAATCTGGCAAGGGCATTCCTGGGAAACACTTGCTTAGTGTGGTGTACATTATCCTGCTGAAAAATGCCAGTTGGAAGCCATGTCTGGACCGTTTGGAGCCTGTTCACTCTGACGTAACCACTGCTTCCAACACTTCCTACTATCTACTTCTGAACAGCCTAGCTGGTGGGCAATTCATCAAAATGACCATCTTGCTTCCCTCAGTCCAATGATGCGCCCCTCTGAAAGTCTGACAACTGGGAAAAATGTCTTTGTGTGCGCCATAGAGCCAAATATAGCAATCTCTCACCAAGAGGTACACTAAACAAAAGCAGGCTTTTATAGGTCAGCAAGGTAAGCACTTTTACATCCTCTCGTAGCAATACCCAGTGTCTAATCAGACCACACCTATAATCATTTATCTATCTGCCTGAGACTGCATGCCAGGTTTGCAGCAATACAACATTTCTATCTGAATGCATTATTTTTGTTATTGAGTGTACAGTATGTTTTAAATAAGTATGCCATGTTAAAAAGCTACAGTATGGGGGGGGGGGGGGGGGGTCATGTACAATGCATTTGGAAAGTCTTCAGACCCTTTCTTTTCAAAAAAATGTGTTCCCCTTCATTCTGCACTCAATACCCCATAATGACAATGTGAAAACAGAATGTTCAAAATCTTTGCTAATTTATTGAAAAGGAAAAACTAAAATATTGCATTGACATAAATATTCAGACACTTTACTCAGTGCTTAGTTGAAGCACCTTTGGCAGCAACTAAAGCCTCCAGTCTTCTTTGGTATGATTCCACAAGGTTTGCACACCAGGATTTGGGGATTTTCTGCCATTCTTCTCTGCAGATCTTTTCAAGCTCTGTCAGGTTGGATTGGGACCGTTGGTGAACAGCCATTTTCAGGTCTCTCCAGAGATGTTTGATTGGGTTCAAGTTAAGGCTCTGGCTGGGCCACTCAAGGACATTCACAGAATTGTCCGTAAGCCACTCCTGTGTTGTCTTGGCTGTGTGCTTAGGGTCATTGTCTTGTTGGAAGGTGACCCTTCGACCCAATCAGAGGTCCAGAGCACTCTGGATCAGGTTGTCATTAATATTTCTGTACTTTGCTCCATTCAGGTTTCCCTCAACCCTGATCAGTCTCCCTGTCCTATTCACTGAAAAACATGCCCACAGCATAATGCTACCACCACCATGCTTCACTGCAGGAATGGTGTTGGGCAGGTGATTAGCAGTGCTTGATTTCCTCCAGACATGATGCATAGAATTAAAGCCAAAAAGTTGAATCTTTGTTTCATCAGACCAGAGAATCATGTTTCTCGCAGTCTGCTCTGATATGCAGTCAGCTGTGAGACCTTATACCGGCAGGGATATGTCTTTCCAAATCATGTCCAATCAACTGAATTTACCACAGGTGGACTCCAATCAAGGTGTAGAAACATCTCAAAGATGATCAAGAGAAATGGAAGCCCCCGCAGTGCTAAATTTTAAGTGTCATAGCAAAGGGTCTGAATACTTACGCCCAATACAAAATTTTGGTTTTTACTTTTTAGTAAATTTACAAATATAACATTCTGTTTTCACCTTGTCAGTATCGGGAACTGAGTACAGACTGATGGGGAAAACCAGATTTTTCTCTTCATTTTGGCACAGGGCTACAACATAACAAAATGTGACAAAAGTGAAAGGGTCTGAAGGCTTTCTGAAACATTTTAAGTTTGCCCTACAATTACAGAGACAGATCATTAAAATTTAGACTCTCATAAGAATTATATGGATCTGACAGTAGATATCATGTCTATGTTCAGATTATAAACTTGTCATGCACATTACATAATTGTCAGTGGATACCTTGGATAAACTAATGTTCTGGCAAGATCATAGAATGGGCAAAAGGAGCATATACGTTATGGCCTCCATCATTTAGGTGGTGCTCCAGAGCCCCTCCACAGACTACTGTAAATTTATTTCCCATGTAATTTAAGTTCTATATGGCATTTGCATATCATTATGTGACTTTTTTTTAAATGCCAAAACAGGCATAAAGCCTTTGCAAATGACCCCCTATATTCTCATTATTTGGACACTATGCTACACTTTTATTTAGCACTGAGGGTTATATTATTTAGGTATGATTATTTAGAAAATAATACGTCAGTTCTACTATTATTTTCATCCTTCCCACAAACTGAAATCCAAGCACGCACTTTTGTGGAGGAGTACACTGAGACAGCTGATGGGGCAAAAGAACGTTTGGTTAACAGCATTCCTATGTGTATGGCCAGCATTAGTGCAGGAAATAATAGACAATGTTCAAATTATATTATCTACCATAGATGCCGGGCATGTGACTGGTGGCAGTCATGGACTTTACACTCAAATTTGCTGTGATAGTTTGAAAGCGGAAACCTACACTAAGAGGAGCTCAATGTGCAAACAAGGCCACTAGTGATAAGCGAAGAAAGCTTTGGATGTTAAATCTGAAGTCGCTTCGTTCATAACTTCGGAATAATACTGTACAGAGATCCATCTCTGTACAGTATTAGAATGTATGGGCGTGACTTTGTTGAATAACTTCGATGATTGGAAAACCACTTTAAAACTTGAAACTGAACCGGTGGCTGTACAGCATTAATCCGTTATGAACGAAGCGACTTTGGATGTAACACTCGAAGCTTGCTTCGCTTATGTCTAATGGCCACCATTGTTGGATTGCAGGGTGGTCATAACCATGGAAACAAGCAGTGTATAATGCAATGGAAAAATGAATAACACCAGCAAAGGAAGCAATATAGACAATCACAGTACATTAGTAAGTGGCTTTTTTTTTTTACTTTCTCTACATGATAAATGGCATTTGCTAAAGTGAGGCAACCCCTTTAAGGGTCCATTCACACGTCCGTTTTTTCTTTCCTGATCTGTTCCGTTTTTTGCGGAACAGATCTGGACCAGATCTGGACCCATTCATTTTCATATGGGTCCTGGAAAAAAACGGACAGCACAATGTGTGCTGTCCGTTTCCGTTGTTCCGTTCCGCATGTCCGTTTAAATATAAAACATGTCCTATTCTTTTCCTGAAAAATCGGATCCTGGTACAATACAAAGTCAATGGATCCGCAAAAAACTGAAGACATTCGGATGTCATTACGTATGTCATCCGTTTTATACGGAATCCGTTCCTGGAAATTACATTTTCATTTTATTTTATTTTTTTAAAAGAAATCCAAACAACTTTATTTGCTTATTGAAATTTATACATGTTTCCGTTTTTTGCGGATCCGCAAAAAACGGATGACATACGGATGACATACGGAAACATTTTCAGGAACAACGGATCCGCAAAAAACGGACCGAAAATCGGATTATAGAAAAATACTGACGTGTGAATGTAGCCTAACTATAGAAACCAGTGTCAGGCAGCTGTTGCCAAGGCCAATAAGATAATGGGTTGCATCAAAAGGGGTATAGATGCATGTGATAAGAACATAGTCCTACCCCTTTATAAATCACTAGTCAGACATTGAAGAGGGTTCTTTACTGTAAGAGCAGTGAAACTATGCAAGTCTCTGCCTGAGTAGCTAGTAATGGTGAATTCACTAAAAGAATTCAAGAGGGGCCTGGATGTATTTCTGGAGTGTAATAATATTACAGGCTATAGCTAGTAGAGAGGGGTCGTTGATCCAGGGAGTTATTCTGATTGGCTGATTGGAGACGGGAAGGAATTTTCCCCTAAAATTCAGAAAATTTGAATCTACCTCATGTTTTTCTTTTTGCCTTCCTCTGGATCAACATTGCCCGATGAGAGGCTGAACTGGATGGACGGATGTCTTTTATCACCCTTACAAACTATGTTATGATGGCATCTATCATTATATATCATAGAAAATTCTGATGACAGCTTTGCTGGTTTGGATCCAAATCACCATTTGCAGCAATGTCTCCCCATGCAGAAATATTTGCCCCATTGTACAGTGAGTGCATGTGGCTCTTGATCCAGATGGTGATTTGAATCCATCCACATATGTTCTCCCTGACTATACTGGAGAAATATTTGGAATCTCACAGTAGTGCAGCCTCAGCCTATGGGCCTGTAACATTCAGCAATCATATCTCAGTAAGGTATTAAAAGCAGGTCTGGCAGTCTCCTTTATGGTATTCAGTGACAAAAAGCAGCATGTGCACCCCCTCCTCCTATAGATTATTTGCTACCTCGGCCCTTTAGCTGCTCTGATAGCTCAGCTATATCACAAGGTAACCCGCACCATTGCCCATTCATTCTGTACCGTGCACAATGACCTCGATGCTCTCCTGGTATTGCCATGTCTCACTCATGGCATGACACACATACTTCCCCAGATCCGATTGGTTTACACTAGGCAGAGTAAGAGTACTGAACATCTCTGTGTGGTCCTGCTGGGGTAGACGATCAGAGTGCTCTGTCACAAAGCGGTTACTCTGTAAAGAGATGAAGAGACAAGGTAGTATTATTACTATGAAGGTAATGTAGAAAAAGCCATCCATAAATCCCTTGTAAGACTGCATCTTGAGTACATGATTTAGCTTTGGGCAGGTATAGGAGCGCTAGAGAAGGGTTCAAAGGTGAATGACTAGATTAATAAATGGCGTTGGAAGTCTCTCTGACTCTTAGCTTGGAAAAAAAACTCTTTAGAGGAGCTCTCTATTGACCCACGTACAATTGGTTAATTCTAATATACAGTATGTAATCCAAACAGCAGCCAAAACTTAGTGTAAAGTATGAAGTTGACTTTAGCTACCATTATCTATGTATCTAAAAAAATGAAAAAAATTGGCAAATAGTCTAATAAAAAACAAACATTGATTACAAAGCTTGCGCTATTTGGTGTATACAGCTCATTTACAGACATACGTGCCTGAAAATGTCACCGCTGAAGCCATTGATTGGTGGTGATGTATATATAGATAGTACATCACACCTCTGGTCCAATGAGACTGGAAGTGGTGGGGATGGGGACTATTTTTCTTCTTCTGACCCCATGCCCATCCATCCCAAAAATGTTTTTCAGGCCTCAAACAACCCCTTTAAATGTATTAATAATATGCAATAAGCTCTTGTGGTTCCCCTAGTGGTGACTTTAGACATTCAGAATGTTCTAATTTAGCTCTAGGTCCCTAGAGGAGATCTGGAGCTCTCTATTAAAAGATGGAGGTAGAATTAATCTAAATATGTATTAAGAAATTAATCAGCAAGACATTTTGGATCCTAATATTGTAATACTTAGTTGCATATTGTGATGATTATTAAGATTCATTGAAATATCAATGATCTATATACTATTGCTTTCGTTTTTTTTAACCGTAGTTTTACTAAAGGCCAGGAAGAGGGACATATTCTGGGGCTGCAAGTCGAAAGGAATTGACATTGTTGCTACAGTTCATTAACTGGCTTAAAGGGATTTTCAGAGTGTTTTATACTGATGACCTGTCCTCAGGATAGGTCACCAGTATCTGATCAGTGGGGATCCGATTCCCGGGTCCTACCTGATGATCAGCTGTATGAAGAGATGTGGTGCACTTGTAAGCGCTGCGGGCCCTTCTTAAAGCGGTGACAACACGTTCATCTGTCAAATGGGCTAGGCGCAGCTCAGTCCTATTCGAGTGAATGGGCCTGAACTGTAATACCAAGCACAGCCACTATACAATATACGGCGCTGTACTTGGTAAGCTGCAAGGAGGCCGCGGAACTCACCTGAGCCCCACAGCTTCCCCAAACAGCTGATCGGCGCCCACCAATCAGATACTGGTGAGCTAGGCTGAGGATAGGCCATCAGTATAAAACACTCAGAAAACCCCTTTAATTCATTGGTTAGGTACAATAGTAACAAGTCCTAATTTAATAAAACGGGTGAAAATGAAATAAATAAAAAGTTCACCTTTTTGCCGGGGTAATCCCACTGAAAGCTGACAGCTGTATTAAACTCTGCAATTACAGTGCAGTTTAATACTAGTAGGTCTCCTACTAGCAGCTCTACTGTGTCTTTAGGAGAAAGGTACATGTCGTAGAAATGGTATCCTGGAGTGAAGAGAAGCAGATAAAGTAGATAGATACAGCAAAAACAACCAGAACCACAGACTGGACAAATGACCGATTCCTACCTGTAAAGTGGATAAGGAAATAATTTGACATAAACTTCTTTCCGTCTATGATGGTCATACACTGGACTAAGAGGGAATCTCTTATCTGGTCTGCAGGTACGATCATCCCGTCTTTATTGTCCCATCTGACACTCTTCCCATCTGGTATAATAACTGAGCTTTGCTAAAAAACCAAAATGTAGAAAGATGTTAGAGAGGAACAGAATCATAACCTTCAAATAGAATCAATCCACAAGCATTTAGAATTCCATGACTGCTATTAACCAATAACCTTGCCGTAATATAGAAATACATTAATAGATTAATACGCTGTTATGCATCTATAACAGTAATGCTGTGTTCTTCATGGTGATGTTCTGCTGCAGGGAATTTACCACTAGGTATTAAAGAGGTATTCCCATTGTATAATGTTCCAGCTTTATACCTTAAAGAGGACCTGTCACCTCTTCTGATATGTCTGTTTTCTTATGTAATTGTATTCTGCATGAAATGAAAAATCTGGAGCATTTATTCTTATGACTCTCTGTTGTGCCATCCCTCCATTATTCCCACTAGAAGTTTACAACTAAAGGTTCAACCGGGTGTTACCAGATGAGGGTGTGCCTCTGCACAGTCTGGCACTATCCAATCAGTGCTGCCAGTGTCAGTATGTGCAGGGACACATCCCCAACTGGTAACATTAATCTGGACCTTCATTCATAAACTTCTAGAAAAATAGAGGAATGGCACATCATAGAGTCCTAAAAATAAATGCTCCAGAATTGTTATTACATGGGTAATACAGACATACCAGGAGAGTTGACAGGCCCCCTTTAAGTAAGCCTAGCTAGCCTAGTTTATTCATGTATATTTGGTGTATTCTATTCATTCAGAACAATCTACTAGTTCATACCGTTTGCAGAGTAACATTGAGGTCTGGAATAGATACTTGGCACGGGACTCTGGTTGTTTCCTTATTTATTACTATGGTCCCAACAGGGTTGATGAATGGTTGCTCCCAGTCTGATAATACAAGAGTTAGAATCAAAGACAGATGCTATATCAGAGTCAAGGATGAATAATCAAAATCTATTTTTCCTTCTGATCCTTCTCAATCCATTTTAGCATTGTTGCATTTTCTCCACTTGCCATTTGAGTAGATTGTACAGGCTTAAAGTGAATTCCCACTTTTGAAAAACATTTTCTTTTATATTAATTTCTTAATATATGTTTTAAATTGGTCTGCATACCTGCGTAGTACAATAAATGCATAAATGCTAAATAAATTCAATAATGAAACAATATGCAGCAAATAGTTATCCCCTATACTGTGGATAACCAGAGCACCACTTTAATATCTATGAAGGTGATTGGAATGAAGTAGAATGTTGACTGCTGTAAAGATCTAAAATGAAATGTAAAAAGTTGGGACATTTCCTTTAAAGGCTATGTACACATTCGGGGGCAATTTTTTTATGATTTTATTTTACAAATTTTTGGCTGAAAATGTTTCATTTGGTCTTTATTAAATATATTGAGCCTTTCTGTCACAGAGGGTAACTGTTTAATAGCAGTGTGAATCCTATTTACACTTTGTGTCGGTCATCTAATAAACCTTAAATTACTAAAAGGTCATCAACAGTAATTTAAGCCATGCTCTTAAGATAACATTGAGCTATAATCAGTGATTAGGTGGTCAGAGATCAGGGATAAGGAGCCATCAACTTAGCTGAAACAGAGTGATCCTGCTACTAGAGAAACTCAAGGCTGCACAAAGACAGTGGTTCAAAATTTTTAATAAAGACCAATTGAAAAAAATAATTTTTAGGTCAAAATGAGTACAATGCAATAATAAAATATAGCCTTTAAGTATAGCATCCGTGTGTTATCCATATGCTCAACCAACACCAGTTCCAGTTACACCAATGCAGCATGCACTATGTTGGTCCATTTTCTGTCCAAGATACATTTAAGTGTATAGGTGTTAAGAAAACAAAAGAACACTGACCCATACAGATCTCCACATGGAGCGACATATGTCTGTTTTTTCTAGTTAGGTACCAGTCGATTTTTGTCTAAAATACACAAGCCGACTGCTACCTTTTTATAACAATACTGATCATAGAGCGTTCCTGGTATCAGCTACTTCAAGGAGCACTGTTAAACTAGGGCATGGTGGCTAAATAAATGCAATTAGATATACAGGGTGGGCCATTTATATGGATACACCTTAATAAAATGGGAATGGTTGGTGATATTAACTTCCTGTTTGTGGCACATTAGTATATGTGAGGGGGGAAACTTTTCAAGATGGGTGGTGACCATGGCGGCCATTTTGAAGTCGGCCATTTTGAATCCAACTTTTGTTTTTTCAATAGGAAGAGGGTCATGTGACACATCAAACTTATTGGGAATTTCACAAGAAAAACAATGGTGTGCTTGATTTTAACGTAACTTTATTCTTTCATGAGTTATTTACAAGTTTCTCTTTGTTTACAGCCATTGACATGTCGCCGAGGTTAACACGTGAGGAGCGGATAGAAATTGTGTTGATGTCTGGTGAACGCAGTAACCGGGTCATTGCAGCAGATTTCAATGCAAGACACCCTACGAGACCACCCAACTGCTTGCTAAGTTTCGTGAAACTGGTTCAGTGTTGGATTTGCCAAAATGTGGACTCATGAACTCTGTCTCTAATGAAGAAACATCAGTGGCTGTCCTAGCTTCATTCAGCAAGAGCCCACAGCGTAGCACTCGCCGCATGTCACTGGAGAGTGGCATTAGTCAAACATCCCTTCGGCGGATATTAGCTACTCCCAAATGGCACCCTTACAAACTCCAGCTACTGCAGCATCTCAACGAGGATGACCCAGATCGGTGCACTGAATTTGCAGAATGGGCAAAACAAAAATTGGAACAGGACCCTCAGTTTACGCAGAAGATTTTGTTCAGTGATGAGGCAAACTTTTATGTGAATGGTGAAGTTAACAAACAAAACCACCGCTATTGGTCTGACACTAACCCACATTGGATAGATCCCTCCAAGACTGTTGGAACAAAAAAATTGATGGTATGGTGTGGTATATGGGGTACAAAGATAGTGGGGCCATTCTTCATCAATGGAAACCTCAAGGCCACTGGATATGCGAAATTGCTACATGATGATGTGTTTCCCTCTTTATGCACTGAAGCTGGCACGTTCTCTGAGTTTTTCCAGCAAGATGGTGCACCACCACATTATGGGTGTCAGGTCCGAGCATTCCTAGATGAACAGTTTCCTGGAAAGTGGATTGGTCGTCGTGGGCCAGTTGAATGGCCCCAAGGTCTCCCGATCTGACCCCCTTAGACTTTTATCTTTGGGGTCATCTGAAGGCAATTGTCTATGCTGTGAAGATACGAGATGTGCAGCACCTGAAACTACAGATACTGGAAGCCTGTGCTAGCATTTCTCCTGCGGTGTTGCTATCAGTGTGTGAAGAGTGGGAGAAAAGGGTTGCATTGACAATCCAACACAATGGGTAGCACATTGAACACATTTTATAAGTGGTCAGAAACTTGTAAATAACTCATGGAAGAATAAAGTTACGTTAAAACCAAGCACACCATTGTTTTTCTTGTGAAATTCCCAATTAGTTTGATGTGTCACATGACCCTCTTCCTATTGAAAAAACTAAAGTTGGATTCAAAATGTCCGACTTCAAAATGGCCACCATGGTCACCAACCATCTTGAAAAGTTCCCCCCTCACATATACTAATGTGCCACAAACAGGAAGTTAATATCACCAACCATTCCCATTTTATTAAGGTGTATCCATATAAATGGCCCACCCTGTATATTAGATGTAACACTCCATATTAGGTGGAAGATTATTATCTAGATAGAACACATTCTGAATAATACTTGAAATATCTGAATTCTGAAGTTTTTTTTTCCATTGCTGGGAGTTTTGCCTCAATTGCAACTTATATTGCTATGCCACATTACCTCTTACAAAAATGTGGGTGCTGACAGCAGTGGTACCCTTGACCTTGGTGTTAATGTATCTGTAGTGGCAGCAGTAAGTGCCAGAATCAGTAGCCTGGGAACCGATTATTCTGAAGATCTTGCAATATTGTTTGGTTGATGTTCCTTGGCAATCCTCCACTGTAACACTGCGAGTGCTATTTACAATTACAATCACTTCGGAGTCCTTGTCATTCTTGTTGGATTCTACTATGCCTCTAGGCCATGTCCACTGCAGGGGCCACTGCCCCCTAAAAGGCAAAACAAGAGAAAACTTTACTTAGCATCACAGAATATCCTAGTTTTATGTATTTAGACAAAGAAACCCTTATACTGTGCTTTTTAACCCTAATGAGTCTGCTTTGTATTCTTGAAGTTTTGTGGACTGCAATAAATATTTTTCAGAAAATACTTGAAACCTTGTAGTCTGTTTCCTGTAAGACTTTTCAGGTCTGGAGGCAAAATGAGATCCAGCATGAACTATAGTATTTTTGCCCCTTTGCCACTTCATACTTTTTGGAAAATTAATTATTAGCATCGAGGAAGGGCCATGGGAGAGCTGGCTTAGGTTTCTATAAAGGAATTTATGATTTAAAGGGGTTATGTGATGATTAATGCAAAAAATGAAAATGTCCTGTACATCACATGGATCCAAAAATCTCTCTATTCATTGCTCCTAGTGTTCCGCTAGATTCTCTTAAGGCTGGTAGCTCAGGGCTGTGTCCTTTCTCAGGGGCATGTTGTTCTGTGGCAGCTCTCTGTAACTGTCACAGTTTCTAATACTCATTATGGCTGGTGGCAGTTGAAGGATGGAACTAAGCATGTGCGACCACCTAAGTCGGTGGATGCTACCATTCTTGAATTGTGTTAACACTGATTAAAAGATTAAAGGGCATCTGTCAAAATAAGCAACCCTTTTAAACCAGCCATATATGCCTGGTTTAATAGGGTTGCTCATGCTGACATATCTTCATTAAAACGTACTCAGTGTTCAGGGAATTCAAGCTTGGTGGTTTAAATTATATACAACGTTCAGTAGGCTTGTGTTTACAGTCTCACACACACAGAGCACAATACTACAGTCTTTCAAGGTTTAACTGTCTTCTCACTTAACTTTTAATATAGTGTAGGGACAGGGGTGTTAAACATTTCTGTAATATACTTTATTAGTGAAATATGTTTCTTTGTACTAGAATATAGGGTGTAAAGAGTCTTCTTAGCAAAGCTCTAGCTGAGTGTTGCTAAGGAAAGTCTGTCTTCAGTATATTACTGAGCCCTGAAGATGCTCGTGTATAATATATAGAGACTTCCATCCTGCCTCTTGTCACTACTCCAGTCCTTGACTATGTACATGTGCCATATCACTGCCCTGAAATCTCCTGATCTCAATTTTGTGCTGGAAAATCACTCACAATATGTCTGTCTTAGGCTCAGGATATTTACAGACTCCAAGCTTTAGGTTCCGTGGACTGGTCTTTCCACATGTAATCATGTGTAACCCATTCCACAGCAACTCCCTTTATGTCACTTACAGTGCTCCAATAGTCCTGGCACGAGCTTACTCTCTTTTGCACCTCTGTTGTGGGCCACTTTGTCACCGAAAGACCCCAACTGGCACAGAACCAGCAATTTTAGGAGACCAACACTACTATCTCTGCTTTGAGGACCTGCACTGAATGGTTAGTTCCTGCACACAATCCACTTAAAAACCATCATATGTCAGCCTGGAAGAACCTGTCTCACAAATCTCCCTCAGAATGCACTCATGGTGTTTACTTCCCATCACCATCAGATGGAGGTCAACTCCACTGTAAACCTTAGCCACCACTATCAACAGAAAAGTTGCAAATAAATATAATATACATTACAGTATACATAGTAAATGCATGTACCAAGTATGCATTTAGCATATGATAGGTTGCCCAATTTAGCACCGTACAAGTGATACTTCAATGCTGTTTTGGACATGACCACACGTATACCTAAGGTAGCATGGTACTCATCACCCTGTTTAGCTACACATTATTTATTGGCGTTTTAGGTGCCAGTCTTAATAAGCCCCTGCCCTGGCGGTGGATCGCTGACATTATATACGTAGAGGCGCCTGCTTCTAAATAACTTAGGCATATCCACCGCTGATTCTAAATGTAAGACAGCTTTCTTGCTGGCTTACATTTAGACCACTTTCTACGCCCCCTGCCTGTCCCCATCCCCACCCACCACATTCCTCTTTTTTAGACCTGGCATGAACAGGGAAGAAGTCGCAGATTGTGCTGCAACATGGCGTGCAACCGAATCTGCGTCAGATATACACCACGAACATGGTGAATATCTGATCATAAATGACCCCCAAAATGCCCAAAGCAGATGTGAATGAAGCCTTACAGCAATCTTTCCCTTACAGGAATGTATCACAGAAATAATAAACTACATAACCTGGCTTTCCTGTGAAAGAAAGCTTAACATATGCAACTATATACATTTCACATTTCGTAGCACAAGTGCAGAATTTCTAAAGTGGGTTTTTCCAAACCTTTCAGCACTTAAAATAGTTGCCACTACTCTTTCCTGGCACAAAGAAATGCCAAGAAGAAGTTAGAATTAGTTTTTTTGCCAAATTGTATTATAGTCTCCAAGAGGGACCAGGAAAAAGTATTTATGATATCCATATGTTCTAAGTGTCTTTAGGGTGGAACCACTCTTTAAGCAGTAGAAACTATAAAAAATACTTATGGAAAAAGTAGCAGCACTGAAGTTGTCCTCAGTCCCCAAGTCATTCTGCGCCAATGATAAAAATGGATATGGCAATGTTCTTGGAATCCTATCCAAGCTCACACAGAGAGCTATGCTGAGTCAGTACTTTGTGGTTCCAGGATCATGTATCAATCATATCCTACAGATCTTACTCAAAATAAAGAGCACTCCATGCACTGGATGGGATCCTGATCTCTCCGCTTGATGAGTAATCATTATCTCTACCAGGCACCTGCACCACACTGCTTTCACAGTAACGGGGGTTAACTTCTCCGGGTGGTCTGCAGTTATGATATTGTTTGGCACAGCTGGACTTCATTAGAGAAGCAAGAGACAGCATGAAAAGCATCAAATTTGAATCAGAGTATGAATAAGGACTTGGAGGGGAGAGATGAGAAGCCTGGCTTCCTTCCACTTCAGCTCCTAAGTGGGGTGAAAGACAATATCTCAAGCCCCCTCGATTACAAATGAATATAATAAGGTCCCTAGGTTCCAGCTATGAGCTCCCCTTCCAATAACAAACAATGTGTTGGAACAGGTTACGTGTGGATCTTAGAGATTGTACGAATAACACCCTTAGTGGCTGACAGACTTTGAGGAATGAAAGGTGAACATATCTGAACTGCAGATAATTTTCCAGTTCACTTTGGAGCATTGGACCCCACCCCTGTAAAGCAAAAAGTCCATCAAGCATGGAGAAAAAGTTGACAGAGGTACAGAAGATTAGAGGAATGCTCCACATGTATTGAGTTAAATTAAGGAGTGAGAACATTGTCAAAATCATATTAATGAACATAGAATGATGTCATATTATTCCCTGTTCTCCTACCAGTGCCTGCCTGTTGTCAGTACCTCCTTCAAGAACCTACTGGAGATTCCTCAATGGCTTCAGGTTTATTTACTTACCTATCAAATCATAATTTATACGACTACAAACAATAATGGTTTTATGAGGATGTGAGGGTACAAGGGTAACATGCATGCTATGAACAACATGTGAGGTCTTATACATGGGCCAGACTATTGTTTTTGAGGAATTTCCCATATTTATACAAGCTCATACTGTTTAACTACAATGTTTATCAGGAAGAAGGCAAAACCCCCCCAATGAAGTCCCTTCCCGACTCCAAGTGATACTTTGAGTGTAGCAATCAGAATAAATCACCTGATCAGCAAACCCATCTTCACTGATCTAGTACATCTACTGTAGCTTGTAATATTATTGCTTTCAAGATAGGCGTCCATCACTAAATTACAGAAAAATAAAGTTATCTGGTATGGATGTAATAGACCAACAGCATGTCACGAGGGTGTCGAGGACCACGCCTGACTCCGTTATACCCGGGGTCAGGAAGTCGCAGCGGTTGGCTGCACGCTCTATTTAAGATAGGGCTGTTTTCCTTATGGTAGCTTTCTGGGTTTGGTTAGCAAACCCTTTTGGCTCACTCAGGGATCCGTAGCTCCTTCTCCTCAGCTGTTTCTTGTCCAGCACTCCCAGACCTCCTTATATTTCTCTCTCACACTTCTCTGGTTGCCAGAGATAGAGCTTCCTGCCTGGACATCTATTCTGACCTTCTGGAGCTGTGTTGCTGCGTTCGCTGGTAGTTGGTCCAGTACGCTACCCTCCAGATCCCTGTTGGACCTTTTTGGTTTATTGTGGTCGCCCACCTGGGTGTATGTGTTTGTATGTTTTGTCTGTCCTCTCCCTGGTGTTTCCCTCTTAGTGATAGTGGTGTGGACTAGCGATCCCACCGGCCTGTTCACTATCCAGGGCTCATATTAGGGAAAGCCAGGGTTTAGGCACGCGATCGCTGCACGGGTGAGGAACCCGTCTAGGGACGTCAGGGCAGTCAGGTGCCAGCCGCAAGGTGAGTTAGGGGTCACCACCTTTCCCTCTCCCTTCGGCAGGGCTTTCCCTGTTTTCCTCCCTGTGCGTGTCGTCGGTCATTACATTATCTCTGGCCATTATTTTGTGTAGGTAAAAAAAAAAAATTTTTTACCTACTTAGAATCCAGTATGGATCAAATTGCTGCTCTGTCCAAACAATTTCATGGCCTGTCTTTGGAGGTGGTAGGATTGAAGGCGTCGGTCCTCCAGCAACAGCAGCAATTACAACTGACTGCAAGCCCAGCGGTTGCTACTGGTAACCAGGTTGTTGCGGAACCCAAGGTCCCTCTCCCTGACAGATTTTCTGGGGGAAGGGACAAGTTTTTGACATTCCGTGAGGCCTGTAAGTTATATTTTAAACTGCGCCCTTACTCCTCTGGTAATGAAGATCAGCGGATGGGGGTTGTTATTTCCCTGCTGCAGGGGGATCCGCAGTCCTGGGCGTTCTCTTTACCTACTGATTCCCAGGCTCTTCGGTCAGTGGATGAGTTTTTTGGGGCCTTGGGTCTCATATATGATGACCCCGACCGAGTCGCCCTGGCTGAATCAAGATTACGGAGACTCTTACAAGGAGAGCGGCCGGTAGAGGAGTATTGCTCTGAATTCCGTAGGTGGGCTACGGATACCCAATGAAACGACCCGGCTCTCAGGAGTCAGTTCTGCTCTGGGTTATCCGAAAGGGTTAAGGATGCGCTTGCATTATATGAGACCCCCTTTTCCCTTGATGCGGTTATGTCCCTTTCTATCCGAATAGATAGACGCCTTAGGGTCAGGTTGAAAAAACCGGAGCAATTGGTAACCCCTCCCAAGCAGCAGTTAGTCTGTACGGACTTAGACGAGCCTATGCAGCTAGGAGGAACTACTCGTCAGGTCCGTCCTCCTGAGGCTCGCCGTAGGCGTGGGGTTTGTTTTTTTTGTGGGGAGAGGGGTCATTTCATTAATGTCTGCCCTTCTTTCCTCAGAAACAAAAGACCGTCGGAAAAACTACTAACCCCAGGCTGTGTGGAGGATGTCAGCCGGGGGGTATACGTTTCCTCCATACGTACATCGCAATTTGTGTTGCCAGCGGTTATTATTTTTGGTGATAAGACGGAGACTATTTCTTTCTTTCTAGACTGTGGAGCAGGGGTAAATTTGATAGATGCCCATTTTGCCCGCACTTTGGGTTTGTCTCTCTGTACTTTACAGAGACCCATTCCCATATTCGCTATTGATTCTGCTCCCCTGTCTCAGAGAAACCTCACGCACATGGTTCATAATTTACACCTTCGGGTAGGGGACCACCATAACGAGATGCTTTCCGGTTATGTTCTGGAGGGACTTCCCACTCCGGTAGTGCTGGGTCTTCCCTGGTTGGTAGCGCACAATCCAGTGGTGGATTGGCAGGCCAGGGAGATATTGGAGTGGAGTGAGCAGTGCAGAGAAAATTGCTTAAATAGCAATTGCTTAGTCGCCTCCATAACTACCCTACCTACATTTATTTCGGACTTTGAGGATGTTTTTTCTGAAAAGGGTTGTCAGAAGTTACCACCTCATCGTCCTTATGATTGCCCGGTTAACCTTATTCCTGGCGCAAAATTACCCAAGACCAGGTTATATAATCTTTGCAGATATGCAGATATGATGAAATCGGGTCCAGAGAGACAAGCCATGAAAGATTATATCTCCGAGAGCTTGGCTAAGGGACACATCAGACCCTCTTCTTCACCCGTGGCTGCAGGGTTTTTCTTCGTTAAAAAGAAAGATGGGGGCCTGCGTCCTTGCTTAGATTTTCGCGAATTAAATCAGATAACCATCCGAGACCCATACCCTCTTCCTCTCATTCCTGACCTGTTTAATCAGATTGCGGGTGCTAGGTGGTTCTCCAAACTTGATCTTAGGGGTGCCTACAATCTGATTCGGAGGGGGATGAGTGGAAGACAGCGTTTAACACCCCTGAGGGGCATTATGAAAATCTAGTTATGCCTTTCGGTCTGACCAATGCTCCTGCCGTCTTTCAACATTTCGTTAATGACATTTTTAGTCATCTAATCGGCAGGTTTGTGGTAATATACCTAGATGATATTTTAATTTATTCGTCCGATCTGAAAACACATGAGGTGCATGTCAGACAAGTACTGCAGGTCCTACGGACGAATGAATTATATGCTAAAATTGAAAAATGTGTCTTCGCCGTTCAGGAGATACAATTCCTGGGTTATTTTTTATCTGCGTCAGGTTTCCGTATGGATCCTAGGAAGGTCCAGGCAATATTAGATTGGGATCTTCCTGAGAACCTCAAAGCACTACAACGGTTCTTGGGCTTCGCGAATTTCTATAGGAAATTCATTAAAAATTATTCACTTATTGTAAAACCGCTTACTGACATGACTAGGAAGGGGACTGATTTTTCTAAATGGTCTGACGCCGCTAAAGTTGCTTTTTCCTCTCTAAAAGAGAGGTTTACCTCAGCACCTGTACTGGTCCAACCTGATGTCTCTCAGCCTTTTATTGTTGAAGTCGATGCGTCAGAGGTGGGAGTGGGGGCGGTGCTGTCTCAGGGTCCGTCTCCTGGCAAATGGCGTCCTTGTGCTTTCTTTTCTAAAAAACTATCTGCAGCAGAAAAGAACTACGATATTGGCAATAGGGAACTATTAGCTATTAAACTTGCGTTTGAGGAGTGGCGTCATTTCTTAGAGGGGGCAGTCCACCCCGTCACTGTAATTACGGACCACAAAAATCTTCTGTACCTCGAATCAGCTAAGCGTCTCACCCCTAGACAGGCTAGGTGGTCGCTATTTTTTACCAGGTTTAACTTTGTGATTACCTATCGTCCTGGGGCAAAGAACACCAAGGCTGATGCACTATCTCGTTGTTTCCCTGGAGGGGGTAATGTGAGTGATCCGGTACCCATTCTTCAAAGAGGAGTGGTTGTTTCTGCGGTACACTCTGTTTTGGAGGGGAAGGTGTTAGAGGTCCAGGGGGACGCCCCGGTCTCTTGCCCCTCAGAGAAATTGTTTGTACCGTTGAACTTACGTTTCGAATTATTAAAGGAACATCATAATTCGGCACTTGCTGGGCACCTGGGTAGTAAAGCAACCTTGGAACTATTGTCTCGTCGTTTTTGGTGGCCAAGGTTGCGTCAGGATGTATTGGATTTTGTGTCTTCTTGTTCTACCTGTGCGCGCGCAAAAGTTTCACATACACGTCCTGCAGGGTCTCTATTACCACTCGTCATTCCCAATAGACCGTGGACACATCTGTCAATGGATTTTATCACTGACTTACCTTTGTCTGCGGGTAAAACAGTTATTTTGGTAGTAGTGGACAGGTTTAGCAAAATGGTACACTTCATTGCGTTACCCGCACTACCTAATGCTAAGACTCTTGCTCAGGTATTCGTCAGTGAAATCGTGAAGCTTCACGGGGTCCCCTCCGATGTTGTTTCGGATCGGGGTACCCAGTTTATTTCTAAATTTTGGAAAGCTTTTTGTTCTCGTTTGGGGGTACACTTGTCCTTTTCCTCTGCTTTCCATCCTCAGTCGAATGGACAGACTGAGCGTACCAACCAAAACCTTGAGACATATCTAAGATGTTTTGTGTCTGAAAACCAAGAGTTGTGGTCATCATATTTACCGTTAGCTGAGTTTGCCATAAATAATCGTCGTCAGGAATCCACTGGCAAGTCACCATTTCTTGGTGCATATGGTTTTCATCCCCAATTCTGTACTTTCAAAGAGGGGGGTCTTCTGGGGTTCTCGAAGAGGAACGGTTTTCGTCATCTCTTTCATCGGTATGGCAGAAGGTGCAAGCTAACTTGAAAAATATGGGAGGTAAATACAAATGCATGGCTGATAAGAGACGGTCGCCAGGTCCGGACCTAGGAGTGAATGACTATGTGTGGTTGTCTACTAGGAATAATAAATTGAAGGTTCCCTCTTGGAAACTGGGTCCTAGGTTTATTGGCCCTTACAAAATTGTAGCCATCATCAACCCCGTGGCTTTTCGCCTGGAGTTACCTCAGACTTTTAAAATTCATAATGTTTTTCATAAGTCGTTACTCAAAAAATATGTTCCACCTCTAGAACCATCACCGCTGCCACCCCCTCCTGTTGTCGTGGATGGTAACCTAGAATTTCAGATATCCAAAATTGTTAATTCTTGTTGGGTCCGCCGCTCTCTTCAATATCTGGTGCATTGGAGAGGTTACGGTCCCGAGGAAAGAATGTGGGTTCCTGCGTCTGAGGTAAACGCCGACAGGTTAGTTCGGGTTTTTCATGCCTCTCATCCTGGGAGACCTGGTCCTGAGTGTCCGGAGGCCCCTCGTAGAGAGGGGGGTACTGTCACGAGGGTGTCGAGGACCACGCCTGACTCCGTTATACCCGGGGTCAGGAAGTCGCAGCGGTTGGCTGCACGCTCTATTTAAGATAGGGCTGTTTTCCTTATGGTAGCTTTCTGGGTTTGCTTAGCAAACCCTTTTGGCTCACTCAGGGATCCGTAGCTCCTTCTCCTCAGCTGTTCCTTGTCCAGCACTCCCAGACCTCCTTATATTTCTCTCTCACACTTCTCTGGTTGCCAGAGATAGAGCTTCCTGCCTGGACATCTATTCTGACCTTCTGGAGCTGTGTTGCTGCGTTCGCTGGTAGTTGGTCCAGTACGCTACCCTCCAGATCCCTGTTGGACCTTTTTGGTTTATTGTGGTCACCCACCTGGGTGTATGTGTTTGTATGTTTTGTCTGTCCTCTCCCTGGTGTTTCCCTCTGAGTGATAGTGGTGTGGACTAGCGATCCCACCGGCCTGTTCACTATCCAGGGCTCATATTAGGGAAAGCCAGGGTTTAGGCACGCGATCGCTGCACGGGTGAGGAACCCGTCTAGGGACGTCAGGGCAGTCAGGTGCCAGCCGCAAGGTGAGTTAGGGGTCACCACCTTTCCCTCTCCCTTGGGCAGGGCTTTCCCTGTTTTCCTCCCTGTGCGTGTCGTCGGTCATTACACAGCAGTGGTGCCCTTAAGGGAGTTGGTTCAATCTCCTAAATAGCTAAAAACAAAAGATGCGGGAACCGCGCTCTAACTAAACAATAAATGTCAGTGATGAACTCCTGCAGATATGATGAAATTATGAAGCTCAACCAATGACCAGGGATGAATAAACTGAACCTGATTGTTCATGCGGGGATGGTAACCGATTCTTCTACCACTGGTCCTTGAATAATGTAGTGAGTCTCAAAAGAACTTTGACCAAACTCCGATCCCAAATGGAAGAAACAAACTAGTATTATATCTCAAACACCTTGTGCTCCTCCACAGATCTCGTGCTAGAAATCCGACCTCTGAATCCAAACACCGGACCTTCAAAAGGAATAAGACAAATGGTGCAATACCCTCGGTATCTTCAATGGTGAGGATTTTATTATACTTACAGTTAGTAAGATAAAAACTTGCACATAAAAAAAATTTTATGTGCAAGTTTTTATTTTACTAACTGTAAGTATAATAAAATCCTCACCATTGAAGATACCGAGGGTATTGCACCATTTGTCTTATTCCTTTTGAAGGTCCGGTGTTTGGATTCAGAGGTCGGATTTCTAGCACGAGATCTGTGGAGGAGCACAAGGTGTTTGAGATATAATACTTGTTTGTTTCTTCCATTTGGGATCGGAGTTTTGTCAAAGTTCTTCTGAGACTCACTACATTATTCAAGGACCAGTGGTAGAAGAATCGGTTACCATCCCCGCATGAACAATCAGGTTCAGTTTATTCATCCCTGGTCATTGGTTGAGCTTCATAATTTCATCATATCTGCAGGAGTTCATCACTGACATTTATTGTTTAGTTAGAGCGCGGTTCCCGCATCTTTTGTCCATCACTAAATTAACCATTGACTCGGTCAACAGTTTTCTGTTAGAGGGTGTTGTTAAAAATGGTGCAGAAATGTACCTCAATTATACTGTATATCTTTGTATTTCCAGGGTTAGAGAACCCTAAGTAATGAGCAAAACAACAAGAAGAAACCATGGGGTGAATTTATCATGAGGGTAATATTTGAAGTCAGTTTTTCTTGATTCTGTGTGGTGTACATTTTGCAGAATTTTACTAAATTGCATGTTGTTTGTTAAATTTGGAGGATCTTTAAAGGTTTTATCCAATCCGTATAATGCTGCCCAAAATGCCCGTGCCCCTCATACTGGTCATACTTACCTCACTCCCCGACACACGCGTCGCTTCTGATGCCCGCACAGCCGCTGCTGCATCTACCCGTTGTGCAGATCAAAACATCCAGCGACGTGGGGGGTAAGGGGGGGCGTCAAATAGCAGGCCACAACAGGAATAAGCCTCCCTAGCGTCACTCGCCTCCCTAGGCCTACTATTGGCTGCTCCCCCTGTCGCTGGATGTTTTGATCCGCACAATGGGGAGATGCAGCAGCGGCCGTGTGGGAATCAGAAGCTACACAGGTGTTGGGGAGCAGGGTAAGTATGACCAGTATGAGGGGCACATTATAGGGGTTGGATAACCACTTTAAGCCTTAGGCCGCTTCCACACAGTTGGTGTTTGGTCAGTGTTTTATCAGTGAGGTAAAACCAGGAGTGGAGGCTGCAAAGAGATAATGTAAAATGGAAAGATTCACACCTGTTTTTTTGACCTGAACCTGGTTTTGGTTCACAATAACCTACCAAACAGTGACTGTGTAAAAGCAGCCTAACACTTTAGTCTAGGAATGCTACTCCAGGTTATCCAATTTATCCCCTGCTGAAGTTTAAAAAAAAGTTACAGTGATAAATCTTTGGTTAAACTAATCAATATACATGACCACACCCACTTTTCCACCAACTTTTGTAAACTGGAGTGGTGTGAAAATAAAAGAAGCCACAACATTTTTTGTGCCGATTAGCCCAATAACTTGCGAAAGCCTTATTTTGCAACTTTTTGAAGACACAAAGGTTATCACCAGGGGCAACCGATAAATATGTAGGTTTTTCGAATGGTGCATTTTAAGAAGTTTTCTAACAGTTTAATAAGAGCTGAAAATCTGTTTTCTAATACATTATTAGGTTACATGTATTTAGGGTTCAGAGAAAAAAACACTAGGGATCTGCTATTGGGTGAGCTGTTGTGCAACTTTTCTAGAAAACTCAAGCAAGACTTATGAGATCCAGTCAATTATATTAAACTAAAATGTTTACTACTTGATAAAGGGAAACTACCATAAAAAAAAATTGTTAATTTAATAATTGTTAATAAGTTGTATTTTTTTTTTTTACACAAAAAGGGGTGGATGATTGATTTTATAGATATAATTCTATGACGTCACTCCATGTATTCTGCTTTGTGATCTGTCTCTTTAACTTCCTGCTTTGTTTGGAGTTTCAGCAGTTAGACCATGAACTGTGGCCAGAGAGGAAAGGAGATGAGTGACTCAATTAGAGCATCATACATTACACTAATCAATGCAATGCTCTTCTGTGGACATGTTTATCTAGGCCTATCAAGAAAACAATAGAGCTGGCCTAATCTTACCCTAATTCTACTAATCTACTATTATACCAGCAAATAACATCTTCCCCTCACAGCAGCAGTAAAATAACAAAAGGATCACTATCTATATAGGAGTTTTATTACTCTGTGCTGATTCTTACAGAAGGACAATATTTAGCATTTAATTTTCAGAGGTATAGTACTACCGAAATTAAACAGAAAAATACACAACAATTCTAAAAACAATTTCCTTTTTTTATAGAATATATAGCCTCCCATGGCTCATTTTTATTTTTTCAGAAGGGAAGGGGCAAAGGGCAACTTGTAAAGGATTATAACCTCAATATATCCAGATTGTCTGTCATCATCATTACTGTAATCATTTAATTGGTGATGATCAACAATATTTTGAGCCATAAACTACAATCTGTGTACAGATAACATAAATTTAAGGGGTTATTCTATCATTAATGGAAAAAAAATGAAAATGGGACATGATATAGTACATGACAATCTCTTTCTAACAAAGCTAAAACCGTCCTTTTACCTCACATCGATCCAAAGCTCCCATGATTTATCCCATAGATAAATTTCAAGGTATAGGTCAGGGGGCATGTCCTTTCTCAGGGGACATGTCCCTTTTGCTTCAGCTATATACCTGGTAACTGTCACAGCTTCGAACAGAAGATAGGGCGGATGGCAGCTGAAGAATGGAATTGAGCATTTGCTCAGTGAGGTGGACAGCGAAATAAGGGAAAGAACTAAAATGCAGGTTGTGCTATACAGATAGATTTTATTAAACAACTCAGTAACTAGTTAAAAATTTTATTTTCATGCAATTACATAAGTGTTCAGATCCAGGTCCTCGTTGGGACAACGCCATTAATAAATTGTATTAAATAAAAGACATTAAATCATGATGTTCTCAATTTATCGCTATTTATTGTCATGCTTATATTAGTAAAGTAAATCCAATCTTTGCATTTTACTTTCAACACACTTTGCATAAATCAATAGTAAAAGTGAATATAAGAAACTTACTAACATATTATATAAGAGAAAAATGCCACTTTCTTCACTTATGAGCCACTCCTCCCCCCCCCCTAATTATTAACCCTTAATTCACTGCTAAAATCCATTTTGAGAGACAAGATGGACTACGGTATCATCTCACTTAGGGACCAGGTTACATGCTGCCCATAGAGTCTATGTAGAGAAGAATGGAGAGGTGCTGCTGGAGGGTGACAGAGGCAGAGACACATAAAAAAGCTTCTACTGAGTTTTTCAAGCAGGGGCTGGATTCACAGCTACACTTTTCAGTATTGCTGCCGCTGCATTTGATGTGATGCAGAGAGATAGGGAAGCAGAATCTCCTCTCCTGTATGTGTCTTGTGTTTAGGAGACATCATAGCAGCTAGTCTCTGCCATTTCTAATGTGAAACTGACAATCACTGCAGATAAATGCAAGATACAAGTCATATACTGGCCAGTCAGGCCCAATATAGTGTGCATGTACAACAGCTTACCCTGAAAAGTCACCTGAAATGAGAGGCATGTTTTAAATACAAAAATCCATTCATGCCCACTGATTAAAATAAACTATGTGACTGTGATATCTTAAAAGGGTTGTGGCATTTATCATGTAGAGAAAGTTAATACAAGGCACTTACTAATGTATTGTGATTGTCCATATTGCCTCCCTTGCTGGCTGGATTCATTTTTCCATCACATTATACACTGCTCGTTTTGAGGGGTTATGACCACCTTGCAATCCAGCAGCGGTGGCTGTACTTGCACACTATAGGAAAAAGCAGTCTGGTGGCCAGAACTATGGGAGTGCACATAGCTACGCATGCACAGCAGCTCATGTCCCAGCCACTTTATATCTGTGCTATAGTGGTGGTCATAAACCCCTAGAAACAAGCAGTGTATAATGTGATGGAAAAATTTATCAAGCCAGCAAAGGAGGAAATATGGACAATCACAATACAATAGTAAGTGCCTTGTATTAACTTTCTCTACATGATAAATGCCATTTTTAATAATACTTCACAGCTCTTGGCATGAATGTATGGTAAATGGCAAAGTGCTCAATTTTTTTTTACGTTTGGCAAATATACAGTATGAAAGCCTCAACATATCTTCCGAACAAATCTTGTGGTTTGGACATTTCAGCTGCCAGTTCTTAATGGTTATTCAGAATAAAGGCATAGAAATCTTCCTATATTCACCACTTTGTGTAGTCTTTGTGTAGTGATTTTCATTCTATTCATTATGGAATTATGGGACCATGATACTAAGATATGCAGTGTTAGGTTTCATGTGCATGGCTGTGTTATGGCTGTAATACATACAAGAAGGTACGTACAAGTGTGGACCATTCCATATAAATCCATAGAAAAAAGCATTGTAACTAGCATGTTCCATCGGATCTTTGTTCCTTCACCATGTGGAATATCATGATATGATTTAAGAAAATATGCTAGGCTTAACTTTAAATAGGGCAAACAATTTCCATAACAGCTGGTAACCCTTAAGAAAGAGCAAACGATATAGAATAATAAAGTAACAAATATATATATATATATATATATATATATATATATAAAAACTGTCATATTGTGTGGTCCATACAAAGCTACAATTATACATCGCAACACATGTATAAACAAGCCCAGTGACTGACAGCTAACTCTGCATGACTGAGCACAGCGATTGATCTGTCAATATGTAAGTAGGACCCCCAACATGACTCATAAGCATGGAATTAGCTGAACCCCTTAAGGATCAGCCAATTTTTCCATTGTTGCATTCCAAAAGCCATAATGTTCTTACTTTTTCGTTGACGTAGCCGTATAAGGACTTGTTTTTCTGCAGGATGAGTTGTATTTTTCAGTGGCATCATTTTGGGCTGTGTATCACTTATTGAAATATTGACTTATTACTTATTTTGTTTAACCCTTTCTACCTCAGAGGCTTTTTCGTTTTTTGTTTTTTTGCGCTCTCTGCCTTCTCAGAGCCATAACTTTTTTATTTTTCCGTTCACATAGCCGTATGAGCTTGTTTTTTGCAGGACAAGTTGTACTCTCCAATGCCACCATTTAGTATTGCATATGATGCAGTGGGAAGCATGAAAAAAAATCCAAATGGGGTGGAATTGGACAAAAAATTCGACCACAGTTTTACAGATTTTTTTCTGTTACAAGATTCAAAGTGCGATAAAACTGACCAGTTACGGTACTTTCATTGTACAGGTCAGTATGAATGCGTCAACACCTTATATGCTTAGTTTTAATTGTGTTTTGATACTGATAAAATAATCAAAACTTTTGAAAAAAAACTTTTTTTTCCCGCCAGATTCTGACCCCTATAACTTTTTTGTAGTTATGTGTACGGATCTGTGTGAGTGTTCATTTTTTGCGAGGTGATCTCTACTTTTCATTGATACCATTCTGCGGTGTGTACAACTTAATATTACATTTTTTTGTGGGAAATGAAACAATCAAAAACGACCAATCGGCCATTTTCCGTTCCGCCGTATGGGGAAAAAATATTTAGATTTTTATAGTATGGGCATTTTCGCCCATGGCAATAACCATGGTGCTTATTTATTTTTCTTTTTTTGGGGGGAAAAGGTGGTGATTAGAATTTTTATATTTTTACAATTGTTTTATTTTTAAAAACGTTATTTATTTATTGTTTTTACAGTTTTTTACAGTTCCCATACGGAACTATAACAAGCAATCATTAGATTGCTGTTCTCATAGACTCCAATGCATGAGTCTATGAGAAATTTACTAGTCTCCTATGGAGCCTTGCTACAGACAGGGGCTCCATAGGAAACACTATGCAACAGACTTGTCACTCTCTATGAAAAGGGCTGCTGCATACAAGTTCTGACTCCTTCAATCTCTGCTAGAGGGAGCCAAAACATAGTCATAGTCATGGTCACATGGTCAGACCACGTCATCTGAAGTGTTAAATGTCCACGATCGGCATTATCGCCGGTCGCGGACATAAACTGTGGGTGTCTGCTGGATGATAGGTCATCAGTATCTGATCGTTAGGAGTCCAAAACACAGTAAAATATAAATTTTTGCAGATGACACTAAACTGTGTGAAGTAATTGACACAGAAGAGGACAGTATACTACTACAGAGGGATCTGGATAGATTGGAAGCTTGGGCAGATAAGTGGCAGATGAGGTTTAACACTGACAAATGTAAAGTTATGCACATGGGAAGGAATAATGCAAGTCACCCGTACATACTAAATGGTAAAACACTCGGTAACACTGACATGGAAAAGGACTTAGCAATTTTAGTGGACAGCAAACTAAGCTGTAGAAACCAGTGTCAGGAGGCTGCTGCCAAGTCCAATAAGATAATGGGTTGCATCAAAAGGGGCATAGATGCCCGTGATGAGAACATAGTCCTACCACTTTACAAATCACTAGTCAGACCAAACATGATGTACTGTGTACAGTTCTGGGCTCCTGTGAACAAGGCAGACATAGCAGAGCTGGAGAGGGTCAGAGGAGGGCAACTAAAGTAATTACGGGAATGAGGGAATTACAGTACCCTGAAAGATTATTAAAATTAGGGTTATTCACTTTAGAAAAAAAGACGACTGAGGGGAGATTTAATTACTATGTATAAATATATCAGGGGTCAGTACAGAGATCTCTCCCATCATCTATCTATCCCCAGGACTGTGACAAGGGGACATCCTCTGCGTCTGGAGGAAAGAAGGTTTCTACACAAACATTGAAGAGGATTCTTTACGGTAAGAGCAGTGAGACTATAGAACTCTCTGCCTGAGAAGGTGGTAATGGTTAGTTCACTAAAAGAGTTCAAGAGGGGCCTGGATGTATTTCTGGAGTGTAATAATATTACAGGCTATAGCTACTAGAGAGGGGTCGTTGATCCAGGGAGTTACCTGATTGGAGTCGGGAAGGAATGTTTTCCCTCTTAAGTGGGGAAAATTGGCTTCTACCTCACAGAGTTTTTTTTCCCTTCCTCTGGAACAACTTGCAGGATAACAGGCCGAACTGGATGGACAGATGTCTTTTTTCAGCCTTATATACTATGTTACTATGTTAAAGTGTCAGCATCACAAAAGCCATTGAAAAACACTAGTTAAGGTTTGTTGCAGACTAAAAAATTCATAAATTTACATTTCAGGGGGAAGTATAATTACATGATGGTCACAAGCTGGACTCCTCTTTATACAGCAGAAATATATGGTTCCCATAGACCTTAATTGGCATAATACTCTGTTTCATTAATTAACTTTTGCACTTATTTCTAATTTCATTATTTGTGCCCTGTGAACCAGAGAATATCTACCTGCAGTGAAGTAGTTAAAGAGAATAGAGTCATAAAAAGGTATTCACAGAGTTCAGACCTAATTCTCTGAGTTGATGAGTTCCGAAAAGTCAACTTTTCAATGCTCGGTATATCCAGCGTTATATTTCCAAAGAAAACTGGGAATGGTTTCAAATTCAATTCATTACAGAGTTGGAAAAACAGTACCCTCCACCTTGGATCTTGGACAGGCATAAGTGATTAGTGAAGTATTTTTTTCTTTTCATTTTCTTTTCTCTGGGATATTAAATCCTGAGGCTAGGATCAAGAACCAATGAAGGGAGAATGAGTCTACTGAAAAACAATTGGTGCACCTGAAGTTCATGTTTAGTAAAGGCCTTACAATTTCAAAAAAACATCTACATTGTTATTGTATAGATGGATTGGGAGATGAACCTGTCAATGGAATGGTGACTCTTAAAGTTTTTTTGTATTTTTTATTTTTTTAGAGTCTCTCTCCCCTTCTTTTTATTTATTTATTTATTTTTATTTAAATACAAAGTATAAGAGACATGCATCAAAACAAAAAGAACAGCTACATGCAGGACAGCCATTGTAGACAACAATCAGCTACCCTATAAGAAGGAACAATATCCTATATATTTTATGCATGTCACATTAGATTCCAGGTTAATATCCACAAAATAAGACTATACCCCCCCTCCTCCCCAATTAGCTGTCGTCACTACAGCTCTATCAAACACAATTATAAGTACACTATAAATTATATCTAAAGAGTCACACATGTCGCTCTCCGTTTTCTTTCCATATCCTCATAAATTTGAGTTTTTCTAAAATACTGTATCCATTCATTTATTGAGGGTAGGGAGACAGATCCCCAATATTTAATTAAGATAACTTTTGCCACCATAAGACCCCTCATCCAAATCTGTCTGACCTGAAACAGACTAACCGTGTCTGGGGCATAATATCCTAGCATCATCGTTAGCCCCCCCAGGGTTATAAGAAGAAGAAGTCTCCCTTTGAAGGAATAGAATGACCAGTTCCCAAAACCATTTTAATTTGCTACAGTCCTAAAGTAAATGGGCGAAATCCGCGATCACATATCCACATTTCGGACAGCAGCATTCTCGTCCTACATTTTGCGGAAATTTCGATTGGACTTTTGGCGTATAGTACAATCGGTGCAAGATCTTAAATTGAATTAATCTATGCACGTTAGAGATTGTGGCCTTTCTTACATTTCTGTAAATACTAGTCCAGTGCAGCGGAAGACAACGCAACTCTTCCTCCCACTTATCTGGGCTGTTAAAAACAATTATGGTTGCTAATGCCATTCGAAGTTTGCAGTATAAACTGGCTATCTTGACCCTCTCATCTGTCTGAGCAAAACAGTAATCGAAGAATATAAATAAACTAAGATGTGGCACTAGGAACCAGAACACCAAAGGTGAGGTGCTCCTAACCTACGAGAACACTCACTCGATAAGAAGAAAAATAGTATAAATATGGGTAGGGCACTCTCAGAAATCTAGGACCATGTAAAGATATAATGAATATGCTTTATTGATGGTAAAATAGACAATCAATATGCTAGACAATCAATAATAATAATAGGCAAAAATAGGAGAACAACACCATATGTAGTATAAAGCACTCCTAAAACCTCTTATGTTATTAGTGATGATAAAACAGTAGGATAAAACAGTGAACACAAGCTGTGAAAATAGCAGCAAATTTCGAGCAAGTAGGTAAGTAGTCGATTAAGGGCAAACTCGATGTTGTTGACTCAATAAAAATGACTTGATAATATGGCAAAAATCGACCAGCAAAAATATCGGCCTGAAAAATAATTGAAGGTCAGAAATATACACCACAAATTTTCGATAGGATGGTTAAAAGTTCTTTAACTTCATTCCGTTAAAAGTAAATCTGTCCCCAAACATAAAGTTAGTATCATATGGAACCGTACCTGAATAAAGCGGCGTCCCGCTAAGACAGGATAGGTAGTGGCGTCCCGCTATTGAACAGCTTGCAAGCGATTGTTTACCTTGAATTAGGTTTCTATCGAAATAGACTCTACCAGACCTTGAGATATTTTCGCTCCCTACATTGTGCCGGCAGTGTTGTAGCACGTTGGTATCAGGAGTTTCTTTGTTAGTGAAGACCACGCTGGCAGGCTGTGATTCAACACGTGGGCCAGTAAATGTATCGAACCCTCTGTGTCTTTAGCCGTCCTAATCGCGTAGGTTACTTTCGCAGATGTCTCAATCTCTCTAGTTGGTAGGTTTCAATAATCGATAGGTAAATCTGGTCACAAAACGGGGGATGTGGCACCAGATGCGTTTCGGGGTACTTGCGTTCACCCCTTCCTCAGTGGTAGACATCCCCCCATTTGGAACTCCTCTTTTATAATAGTAACACTGATTATCCAATTTGTGCTCACAGGTGGTTAATTATCTAACGTCAGTTCTGGTTTATAACAGGTATATGTTTGCTCAGATTAGTATAGAGCACAAATATCAGTTCATCTGTGTTGCCCAAAAAAATAATAAAAATGCAAATTTTGTACTTTAGCAGTTGTCTTAATGTTTGTGCTTACATACGTTTGTTCATGATGAATACATGTGTCATCTGCAGAAAAAACGCACCTATGTAAGTTGCGTTATCGATGCGGCATATGTGCGTTTTTTCTTCATCATGCATAAAACTTCACATATATTGCTTAACTGAATGTACAAAATATTAATAATACAGTGTTGAACAGCAATAAACCTAATAAGAGGTATAAATTAGGGATATTATAAAAATACAATTTAAAAGTTGGTATAGATCCATATAAAAGTCGATAGCTGTACTGTAAATGATTGTAGGTGAACAGTGGGAACCTGTCTGTCAAGGAGAAACCTCGCCAAGTAAAACAAAAGCCCGGTTTGTCATCAACAGACAAGTGCCCACTCTAAATTCATAAAAATCCAAATAGTTCAAAATCGGCATTCAGGCCATTGGGTAACAGGGTATCAAGTTCGAAAATCCTCTTAGTTTCAAGTGAAAATTGTGGAAATTGTAGGTCTACATCTTTTAAAAAAAGAACGAAAGAATTAGTATCAACTACCAATAACCACCGTCATATAATTAAAGATTGCTTGATATGTAGCTCTGAAAATTTGATTTATGTCATAGAATGCCCGTGTAAACACCAATACGTAGGGAGGACTAAGAGATCCCTGAAAAAACGGATCTCAGAACATATTAACAATATAAGAAAAGGTTTTGAGAATCATTCCCTGTCTAACCATTTTAAAATCAGTCATGATCAGGACCCCTCGGGAATGAGATATATAGCAATAGACAAAGTGGAAAAAGAGTGGAGGGGTGGAAACCATATCGAAAAGATGTCTAGGCTTGAAACTAAGAGGATTTTTGAACTTGATACCCTGTTACCCAATGGCCTGAATGCCGAATTTGAGCTATTTGGATTTTTATGAATTTAGAGTGGGCACTTGTCTGTTGATGACAAACCGGGCTTTTGTTTTACTTGGCCCGGTTTCTCCTTGACAGACAGGTTCCCACTGTTCACCTACAATCATTTACAGTACAGCTATCGACTTTTATATGGATCTATACCAACTTTTAAATTGTATTCGTAGTGAATTTAATAAATTTTTATAATATCCATAATTTATACCTCTTATTGAGTTTATTGCTGTTCAACACTGTATTATTAATATAGTGGTAGGTTGTGGTGGCTCACTAGCAAGTAGTTAAGGTATGGTGCTGCAAGCTCCTATAGAGGGAATCACCCCACCCTCTCTTAAAGGCAAATGTAGTAATAGGAAAATGAGCGAGCACTCATACACTTGGCAACCAGATTGACATGCGCAGAAAATATTTATTAAATCCCCATAAAATACAAGTAATAAAATTTATAAGAACAATGTAGCAATAATATACAACATTACAGTCACATATATTGTGGTAGATATAATCGACACTATATTCATATGACTCAATAGTGTCGATAAATTCAATAATATATATCACACCAAAAAACTTCAAGTATATGCTGTTATTTGGGAAGAGGGGGTATTATCTTCTAGCGCTCTATCCCAATTTGGGAAACTAAATGTCACTGAAAATGTTGTAGGTGTAGGTGACACTTGACCACTGAGGAAGGGAGAGTGAATCTACCCGTAACGCGTATGGTGAAACAAGTGATGTACCTGCATTGAAAAGTCTCCGATAATACTGTATGGCCATACAGAAGAAAATCTCTACAGTAAAGGATTAACTATTCTTATCGTCGAAAGCTGCACCAAAGGAAATTGCGGAACAGAGTGGCAACTCCCGCGATCTTTGGAACTCCCGCAAAATTTAAACCAGCTAGCTGTATGGAGCGACTGAATAAGCCGGCAAATATTTAAAGCTCCATTGAAGCAATAGGGAGACAGCAGACGCTAGACGCTAAGCCAAATATCGATTTAAAGTTTTCTTCAATTCAAAGCTCATATCGACCTTAAAAGGATATGCTATAAGAGACTTTTCACATTATCAGGATTCCTGTGGACACTTTATGAACATGTTACGCTCCCAGTGAATACACCTACAACATTTTCAGTGACATTTAGTTTCCCAAATTGGGATAGAGCGCTAGAAGATAATACCCCCTCTTCCAAAATAACAGCATATACTTGAAGTTTTTTGGTGTGATATATATTATTGAATTTATCGACACTATTGAGTCATATGAATATAGTGTCGATTATATCTACCACAATATATGTGACTGTAATGTTGTATATTATTGCTACATTGTTCTTATAAATTTTATTACTTGTATTTTATGGGGATTTAATAAATATTTTCTGCACATGTCAATCTGGTTGCCAAGTGTATGAGTGCTCGCTCATTTTCCTATTACTGTATTATTAATATTTTAGGTTTTGTACATTCAGTTAAGCAATATATGTGAAGTTTTATGCATGATGAAGAAAAAACGCACATATGCCGCATCGATAACGCAACTTACATAGGTGCGTTTTTTCTGCAGATGACACATGTATTCATCATGAACAAACGTATGTAAGCACAAACATTAAGACAACTGCTAAAGTACAAAATTTGCATTTTTATTATTTTTTTGGGCAACACAGATGAACTGACATTTGTGCTCTATACTAATCTGAGCAAACATATACCTGTTATAAACCAGAACTGACGTTAGATAATTAACCACCTGTGAGCACGAATTGGATAATCAGTGTTACTATTATAAAAGAGGAGTTCCAAATGGGGGGATGTCTACCACTGAGGAAGGGGTGAACGCAAGTACCCCGAAACGCGTCTGGTGCCACATCCCCCGTTTTGTGACCAGATTTACCTATCGATTATTGAAACCTAGCAACTAGAGAGATTGAGACATCTGCGAAAGTAACCTACGCGATTAGGACGGCTAAAGACACAGAGGGTTCGATACATTTACTGGCCCATGTGTTGAATCACAGCCTGCCAGCGTGGTCTTCACTAACAAAGAAACTCCTGATACCAACGTGCTACAACACTGCCGGCACAATGTAGGGAGCGAAAATATCTCAAGGTCTGGTAGAGCCTATTTCGATAGAAACCTAATTCAAGGTAAACAATCGCTTGCAAGCTGTTCAATAGCGGGACGCCACTACCTATCCTGTCTTAGCGGGACGCCGCTTTATTCAGGTACGGTTCCATACAATACTAACTTTATGTTTAGGGACAGATTGACTTTTAACGGAATGAAGTAAAGAACTTTTAACCACCCTATCGAAAATTAGTGGTGTATATTTCTGACCTTCAATTATTTTTCAGGCCGATATTTTTGCTAAGTCGATTTTTGCCATATTATCAAGTCATTTTTATCGAGTCAATAACATCAAGTTTGCCCTTAATCGACTACTTACCTACTTGCTCGAAATTTGCTGCTATTTTCACTGCTTGTGTTCACTGTTTTATCCTGCTGTTTTATCATCACTAATAACATAAGAGGTTTTAGGAGTGCTATATACTACATATAGTGTTGTTCTCCTATTTTTGCCTATTATTATTATTAATTGTTTAGCATATTGATTGTCTATTTTACCATCAATAAAGCATATTCATTATATCTTTACATGGTCCTAGATTTCTGAGAGTGCCCTACCCATATTTATACAAGTAATCAAAGAATAAATTCTCCTGTGGAAAAATAAAGCTTTTATTGCTAGAGGCCTCATATGCGTATTTTAAACATAAATACATAAACAGATCTAGTGGTGTGCTGTCAGTAAGATTAAATTCTTGATAGGATTTAAAGTGTCTCAAAGAAAAAAGATGACCTACATTAACAACCCCCTTACGGAGCTAATAAGTAAAATCTGCGATTTTGAGGAATTTCTCCAGGTTCCTGTTCTCCCACAGAGAGGTGAAAGCAAAAGAGTGCGAAACTTTAAGTATCATCTTAAGCTTATTCCAAACTCTCTGTAGGGTCCAGGGTATCAATAGGGACTTCCTCAAACCCAAATAGCCAGATTCCAAACAAGTGAAAATATTCTCTATTGGTTTATCCATAACCTGGATCATATATTGTGAAAGTAAACTCTCTTTAAAATACAACATCGCTGAATTTGTGCACATAAATAATATCCTTGAAAGAAAGGGAATGATAGCCCACCATCTTATTTCAACAACCATAGATATCGTTAGATCGTTAATAAGAGCCTCCAGTCTATGGAAAAACATATAATTGATCCAAACCGGGGAAGCACACATCGGGTACATCACAATAGGCAGAATGATCATTTTGACCAGTGCTATTCGATCAGTCTGAGCCAATATCAATTTCTGCCACGCACATATTTTAGACTTAACTCTATTCAAAACCGGGGCCAAATTAAGCTCATAAAATCTATTAATGGCAACCCCAATCTTCACCTCCAAATAGTCCAAAGTTCCATTGGGAGAGAGGACCCGAACTCCACTGCCCTCATCTACGGCCTTGCGGTTCAGCGGGAGGAGCGATGACTTAGTCCAGTTAAGGCACAACCGCACCTGCTCGTCCGCACCACGAGGATTCCACTGTCTCCTGCTACAACCCAGAGGTAAGTATGCCGCCCGGAGCCGCAAACTCTGCAGCATAGAGTCTGAGACCCGTTCTTAGCTAGAGGCACAGTCCGCCATGTCCATCAGAGACCAGCTGATTCCTCCCCAGTCTCGGTCCGGAACTCCAACTCCAATCTTGGAAGTTGTATAGTAGCGAGAGGACCGGCTACCAGGTCACCTTTTCGCCGCAGGTCGAAACTCCACTGCACTCGACAGCGTTCACCATCAGAGCAGGAGGCGGAGGCGGGGAGGAAGGGGGGAAGAACGGTGAGAGGGGGGAAGAGTGCCTGCACCGTATACTGGACAAGATTTAATATAGTGGCAGTCAGATAGGGAGACTTTGTGGAGTGAGAGTGCACCAGCTACCGAGATAGATAGTTTGGAGCGAGAGCGCACCAACTACTGTTATAGACCACAGCACTGTGGATTAACAGCGCTGGTACCAGTAAGAATCTGCATCGGCTGCTAAATATATAGCAGCCTAGCAGAGCAGGGGAGCAAGGCGGATAGCAGCACCTCCACACCTATCCAAAGACGCCATTATCACAATTTAGGATTTAATAACAATTACTATTCGTATAGCAGGCCGAGCTGAGAATTTTAAATGTTAGTCTAGTGTGAAGTTTTATTTACATATTACAATAAATGTTACGTTTTAATTTAGAATACTATCACACGTGTCAACCCAGAGACAGCTATTGGTCCTATTGACCATTTGAAAATAAAAATTAAATTGTGTCTCAACACGTAGTGAAGGGTCACCCAAATAGTAGGAGCGCGGCACGCACACCTACGTCATGCCGCATGCAGTGAATAGATTCTAATTGTGACTCTTAAAGTTAATGTCTACCATTTAAAACCATTGTAATTTTTTGTTACCTAAATACTGTAGGCTAAAAATGTTGTGCTGATTAACTTCATATCTTTATAGTGAATGGGGCTCAGTTATCCTGATGCACAGCTCCAAATTACATACAGTGAAATCATATAAGTACTAACAGTGTCTACTGGTACGCAGGACTTACAGTAGGGTTGAATTGCACAACCGGATGGTCACAAGAAGCGTATATGAATCATGTATCAACAATGACAAACAACAATGTACTGAAATAAACTCACTGATTGATGACAGGAACTGAATGATGATAGCCATGGATGGAGGAGATGGATGTCTGGCAATGGAGGAGGTGGGAGATAGTATGGCATACAGGTTGAGACAGTGAACAGTAATAAGGATACACTGAACTGACTCTACTCTGAAATACAACCCAGCAAAGTTGAGAATGGTGTGCTGCCAGGCGCAAAAGGATCACATCAACTGTCATTCGATCAATGACAATTGATGTGATCCTCAACCCTAGTTATCACCTTGGAAGACTGGGCACCTTACTGCGGCTGCATCCCATACAACTTTCGCGATCCTGATACACATCCATTCGAGTTGTGCCTAATTGAGCACAACCTATACAGGTAACCCTCCAATTTATGGGGGTCTGATTATACATGGTCCTGACATACTCACCCTATGGTGCGCTGCTTATTTCTGTTCTAACCCTAACAGAATCTTCCTTTCTTCTGTTTGGGATACAACCCAGCAAGACAGCCAAGACAAATCAAAAATCAACTCAACAAACAGACAAACTTCAGTGCTGACACAATGGAGGACCACAGGTCTCAAGATGTGCAGATACAACACAACAGATAAGAACAAGGTATTGGATCTGGAAAAGCACAGAGCATACACTACCCCGAGCAACTAGAAAAGCAAAGGGTCTGGGCTTTTAAGGGCTAAAAAATTACTAGCTCCATTCCAAACTAACCAGGCCAAGCTAGAAGATAACCTAACCCAGACTCAGATGTTAGTAGACAGGTGGACATGAGGCAACAGAGCAATTCCTGTTCCTCATAACTGTCTATACATTGGATTTTATTACCAAGAAATTTGCACAGAATTTTGGAACTAAAAATATCATGATGACAACAGGTGGAAATTGAATTTAAAGCTTGTTCACACAAGTTCTCAAGAATCAATTATATACATATTGTTCATGAAATGTATCATTCATATGTAAATAATTGAAGATTAGCTATGGAGCTTATTACTGTATACTGTTCAGAAGTCTTAAATGAATTGTCTTAAGACAGACATTGATGGAATGGGCAATGGTCCACACTCAGTGACCCTTGCCAATTGCTAGATCTTAGTGCTATGCTACTTGATCTCTTGTTGACACTGATAGGCTTTTTAGAGGCCACATGGTTGTCCAATGACTATAATGGTTTCAGGGTTGTCCACTGACTATAATGGTCCAGCCATTTTTTCAAATTTTTGGTAAATATTGGATTTTTTTTTATACATAAAGGTGAAATATCTCTTCTCAAATTTACCACTGTTATAAAGTACAATGTGACACGAGAAAACAATCTCAGAATGGCTTGGATAAGTAAAAGCGTTCCAAAATTATTACTACATAAAGTGACACATGTCAGATTTGCAAAAAATGGATGTGTCCTCAAGGGGTTAATAAACATTCATTTCGGCTTCCTTCTTGTGATATGTTCGGAGGTTCTAGTGACCCGAACATGAAATTCAAGCTAGTGTTCTGCATGATCACAATAGAGATTTGATACTAACCACCTCCACCAATCTATATATATATATAAAGAAGGACGTACAGTGAGGAACAGAAGTATTTGAACACCCTGCGATTTTGCAAGTTCTCCCACTTAGAAATCATGGAGGGGTCTGAAATTCCCATTGTAGGTGCATTCCCACTCTGAGAGACAGAATTAAAAATAAAAATCAGGAAATCACATCGTATGATTTTTAAAGAATTTATTTGTCTTGCACTGCTGAACATAAGTATTTAAACACCTGAGAAACAGCAAGAATTCTGGCTCTCAAAGACCTGTTACTGTGCCTTTAAAAAGTCCACCTCTACTCCACTCTTTAATCTAACTTAGTAGCACCTGTCTGAGCTCTTTAAAGACACCTGTCCACCCCACAGTTAGTCAGACGCCAACTACTACCATAGGCAAGACCAAAGTGCTGCCAAAAGACACCAGAGACAAAATTGTGGACCTCCACAAGGCTGGAAAGGGCTACGGGGCAATTGCCAAGCAGCTTGGTGAAAATAGATCAACTGTTGGAGCAATTGTTAGAAAATGGAAGAGGCTAAAGACAACTGTCAGTCTCCCTCGGACTGGGGCTTCATGCAAGATCTCACCTCGTGGGGTATCACTGATGATAAGAAAGATGAGGAATCAGCCCAAGAACTACAAGGGAGGAGCTGGTCAATGACATGAAGAGAGCTGGGACCACAGTTTCAAAGGTCACTGTCGGTAGAACACTACGCCGTCATGGTTTCAAATCATGCATTGTACCGAAGGTTCCCCTGCTCAAGTCATCACATCTCCAGGCCTGTCTGAAGTTTGCCAATGACCATCTGGATGATCCAGAGGAGGCATGGGAGAAAGTCATGTGGTCAGATGAGACCAAAGTATAACTTTTTGGTTTAAACTTCACTCGTCGTGTTTGGAGGAAAAAGAAGGATGAGTTGCATCCAAGAACACCATCCCTACTGTGAAGCATGGGGGTGGTAACATCATGCTTTAGGGGTGTTTTTCTGTGAAGGGGACAGGACGACTGCACTGTATTAAGGAGAGGATGAATGGGGCCATTTATTGTGAGATTTTGAGCAACAACCTCCTTCCCTTAGTCAGAGCATTGAAGATGGGTCGTGGCTGGGTCTTCCAACATGACAACAACCCGAAGCACACAGCCAGGATAACCAAGGAGTGGCTCCGTAAGAAGCATATCAAAGTTCTGGAGTGGCCTAGCCAGTCTCCAGACCTAAATCCAATAGAACATCTTTGGAGGGAGCTGAAATGTCGTTTTGCTCAGCGACAGCCCCAAAACCTGACAGATCTAGAGGAGATCTGTGTGGAGGACTGGGCCAGAGACCCTGTTGCAGTGTGTGCAAACCTGGTCAAGAACTACAGGAAGACGTTTGATCTCTGTAATTGCAAACAAAGGCTTCTGTACCAAATATTAACACTGATTTTCTCAGGTGTTCACAGCAGTGCAAGACAAATACATTCTTTAAAAATCATACAATGTGATTTCCTTTTTTTTTTTATATTTTATTCTGTCTCAATGTGAATTTCAGACTCCTCCATGATTTCTAAGTGGGAGAACTTGCAAAATCGCAGGGTGTTCAAATACTTCTGTTCCTCACTGTATGTATGTTTCGCGATCACTCAAAAACGCAACGATCGATTTCAACAAAACTTGGTATACATATCCCTTGCTACCTGGAAAGAAATCTTGTAGGGGTCACAGCTCTCTAGGACGTAACGTTCCTGAGATATTCCCAAAAAAATGACCTGCATTAGCCAATACAAGCCTGCAAGTCTTTCTCTTCATATCTCAACTGCCATACGCATGGTCACATGTCCCTTATCAGCCAATAGAAGCTCGCAGGCCTTAGTCTCCACATACATACAGTTTTACTCCAGGTTTCGATAACAACCCAGCCATTTTTCTTCACTGCTGTAGGTCAGCTTTAGGTTAGGGCTACACTGCTACATGTGTTGCTCTACATTGATGTTGCCCCAATGTTGCCCGACATTTTATAATGATAGTCTATGGTGTTGCACTGCGACAGGTGACATGCTGCGACTGCGACAGTCGCAGAAAAATCCATTCCAGATGGATTTTTTGCAACTGTCGTGTCGCAGTCGCAGCATGTCACATGTCGCAGTGCGACACCATTATAGAATTTGTTGAAACAAAATGTCGCGCGACACATGTCGTCATGTAGTCCTAGCATTGAAGGGGCAGGGTGCTGTGGAGGTCACTGTTAAAGGGGCGGGCACTGTGGAGGTCCCTGTTAAAGAGGCGTTCACTGGGAATGTTACTGTTAAGGGGGCAGGCCGCTGAGGAAGTCACTGTTAAAGGGGCGGACACTGTGGAGGTCACTGTTAAGGGGACAGGGGCCACTATTAAAGGAGCAACTGCTGTGTAGGTCACTGTTAAGACAGCAGGGTACTGTGAGGTCACTGTTAAGGGAACAGAGTACTGTGGAAGTCACTGTTAAAGGGGCAGGCCCCTGAGGAGGTCACTGTCAAGGGAGTAGGGTGCTGTGAAACTCACTGTTAGAGGGGAAGGCTGCTGTGAAGGTCAAAGTTAAGGGGATGGGCTGCTGTGGAGGTCCCATTTTAAAGTGGCGGGGGGTCAGTGGTGAGGGGTGGGGGGCTGTGGAGCTCACTGTTAAAGGGGTGGGATGCTGTAGAGGTCACTGTTATGGGGGATACTGTCGATATCTTTTAACGACACACACAAACATGAAATGAAATAGATGAAATATACCCGAGCGAAGCTGGGTCCTTCTGCTGTAATGATAATAAAGTATCCTGCACAAGGAACAGTTGAGCTGTGATTCATTACTCATTACTGAGGAACTGTCATTTCATTTCAACTATCCATGGTCTAATTTAAAATGATACATATAACATTTTACTTTATTGCCATTGTTCGGTACTTGCTCTACTGGACAATTTGCAATTCACTATTATATGCAATGTATTTTTCAGTTAGATCTGAGTTTTTAAAAGATCCTGCATGTGCTATGCTATGTTCAAATCTGGGTTGAGATTTCCAAAATGCAGTTCCGGATCTGTCATGCTGTAGATACCACCGGTGCCCAATGGACTTCATTGACTTGTATTCCATTGTTGTTTACATGCATATTGCTTTGAGGGGAAGATGAGTCCTATGTACAGTACTTCCTGCCAAATCTGAGCCTATAATGTAAATGTGAACATAGCGTTGGTGTTAGTCTTCACTGCAATTATAGGATTCTATTCATAAACCAACACGATGAGGTTGAAAAGTGCAAAAGGTCCCTTTCAGATGAATAGAATCCTTCATCTGTGCTACAATGACATAAAATCAAATTGAAATAGTAAGAGCAATGAATTGGGATTATTTCCAATTATCAATGCTGCAACCGTAGCTACAATGTATAGTGGCCTCCTGGAGTCTCTGTTAAAGGGGTTGTCCCATGAAAAAATATTCTACAGTTTTCAAACCAGCGCCTGGTTCTGAATACTTTTGTAATTCCATGTAATAAAAAATTTACTATAATGTTATTCAATAAAATGTATCTGTATAGCGCCATCTGCAGTTGTTTTTTTCCTTATTTCTTTGTCCTGCTCACTGAGAAGGCCGCACATGCTCAGTGTCATCCTTAAACTGCCTCCTGAACTGTGATAGGGAGAGCATGGACACTCCCTCTTAGCTGCAGCAGAAAAGACACTCCCCTTGGGCTGCAGCAGAAAAGACACTCCCTCTTAGCTGCAGCAGAAAAGACACTCCCCTTGAGCTGTCAGCTTGATATACATCTAACAGGACAATGAATGGGGAGATCCCTGGATCCATGTCAGGTACAGGGCTGGTTCTGGATTTGTTAGAAAGAGGTTGTCATGTACTATATGATGTCTGATTATTATTATTTTTTACATTAGTTATGGGATAACCCCTTTAAATATAATTATTTTCTTATCAGGCTATTATTCATTTTAACACTTTTCCAATGAATCACTTACTTTTCCATATCTACTATAGATTTTTATTGAGACTGACCATGCGTGTGTGCCACATATCTGCCAAGAACAGTTCACCAGTGGTCAGACCTCCCCTGGTCTTACTGTTATGGCATATTCAATGATCTGTCTGAAAATCCTTTTAAGATTCTCCAAAAGAGCTAAACTAACATTGCTTGAATATCCTTTATGGGAATGAGTGAAATCCCAATGATAATTACTACATTCCTGTGCTGTAGTCTTACTGGGGTGTGTTACTCCTTAGCTCGTGGTGGACTTGGCTTGTGTGAACCTCACAGCCTTTAACCTCTTCTTTTTTGCTCATTAAACTGTTTTGTATAGACATTTTATGGTATTATTCGGTTTATAGGAGAAGCTATATAATGTGCTGTAAACATACGGTATAATGGCCACAGGTGGAAACCATTTATATCATTCTGCACATATGAAACCGAGCTGTTGCCAAGCAGTGATGCGTCCTCAGTAAGTATGAAAGATGGTTAAACCAACATTTGCTGGACATTAGATCAGATTCAGAGTAAAACTACATGGTGATAGATGTGGCCTCCAATGCCTACATGGGTTGTAATGTAGAAATCATGATCAGACCCTGAGGTTTATCGTTTAAACCAGTTCAAATATTAGAGGATAGTGATGAAATGCTGCTAGAACGAGTTACCGGTACATATGATGCTCAACTGAAGGTGATATGTGCTCTTTTGTCACGTAGGGTGGTGGCACGTGATCATTGGTGGTTTCATAGACGTCTGGACAGGGCTCGCATTGATATTCTTTTATCCAAGGCTTGCAACCACCATAAATATTAATATTAATTGTAAAGCAGTATTATTTAGACTTTGCATAGAACCTTTACTAGATTAATTTATGTAGGGAGTGGTTATTTGGCCAATGTATGGTATTATTTGAGTACCAGATGGGTGTAATTAGATCTGTGAGATCTTTTTGTGTGGCATCAGGTATAGCCTATGCAAATGCCCTTATTAAAAGGGGTTTTCTGACTTTTTGTAAACTGGTGATTTATCTTCAGGATAGGTCATCAGTATCTGGACCCCTGGTGATATGCTGTTTGAGGAAACAGCGTTCACAAGAGCTCCGGTGAGTGCCATGGCCTCTGTGCAGATTATCCAGAGGATAGGTCATCAGTTAAAAAGCGGAAAACACCTCTACCCCTTCCCGACATATGACGTAATAGTACGTCATGGCGGCAAGTAACTTGCCGCATTTTCACGGACTATTACGTCATGCAGGGGCCCGGCAGTCCCTGATAGCCGGGCCCCTGCTGTATCCTCTGGCATCAGCTTTTACAGACCGCGCTGCTGTGGCGGGGAACCGATGGCTGACAAGGCAGCCCGATGCTATGCACAGGCTGCCCAATACCTTGCACCGCATCGGGACCTGCCTTCTACAGGGGCCGAGGAGATCCAGCCCCAGGCTCGGTCTCCTAGGCAACCTGTTAGTGTACTACTCAGTGTAAAACACTAACAGGCAATGCATTACAATACAGAACATGGAGCTCTCAGAACATGGAGACACTAAAACATAATTTTTTGTTTCAAAAATGCTATTGTGTTAAAGTGAAATAAATAAAAAAAGTATACATATTAGGTATTTCCGCATTCGTAACAACCAGCTCTATAAAAATATCACATGACCTAGCACCTTAGCTGAACACTGTAAAAAAAATAAAAAATAAACGGTGCTGAAAAAAAGCAATTTTTTGTCACCTTACATCACAAAAATTGCAACACCAAGCGATCAAAAAGGCGTATGCCCCCCAAAATAGTACCAATCAAACTGTCACCTCATCCTGCAAAAATTAAGAACCTACCTAAGACAATCGGTCAAAAAAAAAAAAAAAAAAAGCTATGGCTCTCAGACTTTTGGTTTAAAAAATGCTATTATTGTGTAAAACAACTAAATAAGAAAAAGTATACATAAGTATTGCCACGTCCGTAACGATCTGCTCTATAAAAATGTCACATGACCTAACCCCTCAGGTGAACGCTGTAAAAATAAATAAATAAAAAAACTCTTCCTTCAAAAAATTTGCCCCAGCACAGGACGATCAGAAGAAAAACAAAAAAAATAAAAAATAAGGCGTTCAGAAAATTGAGACACAAAAACATAATTTTTTTTTCAAAAATGCTTTATTATGTAAAACTGAAACAAACAAAGAAAGTAGACATTTAGTCTATTTCCAGGAAAAAAGTCCTTGCTCAGAAGGAGGTCAAATGGATTTTTGAGCTGAACACGGTTATACCTTTCGGTCTGAATGAGGCTTTAAGCTTCTCGCCATTTTTGGGGTAGTTTAACAATGTCTGTATTTTATTCCTTAGTGAATGAATTCCTCTGTAGGTCTAAGTGGTGTGTATCTCTTTGACCTTTTTAATACACAGTGTTGTGTTTTTAATTTATCAATAACGTTTTTTCTGCATTATTAGGCTATCTCGGGTCGCAACTTTCTGATGGCTACATTTAGTGGCATATGGATATATAGCGAATAACAGTGTCCGTTGACGAGTGAATAACATGGTCCACTGACGAATTGTGCATAATAAGAAGCATCAGCAGGGAAACCGCATAAATGGAGAGTATATAGTGTCTCCGCAACCACAGAAAAATAATGGAAAGCGTAAAGACTCCTCTGCATCTAATGGATATATTTATCACTGGATCCCGCCTGAGTGGGATGTCTGTATAAGATACATCCACTTCTCACTCTTATCACGTTTGATTCATGCACTTCATGTTATCTGGATTATATAAAGATAACACTTATATAGATGTGTCCCCACTATTAAAGGTGTATATCTATGAATATATGAATAATCTATGCCCAAATTAGAAAGGAGAGCACCGCCTACGTTCCAGTGTGGAACGTAATATGCATTTATTCTGTTCATCTGTTCATGGTCAAACTAGAAGGCGGATCTTTGCTTGCGTTCCAGCGTGGAACGCACTATGTATCTATTGCGTCCATGTGATCTACTGTCATGTTGGGCTTGGATGTGGGAGGTGGCCGCTTCGGCCGGCTCTGGGAGTGATGCGTTCCACGGTGGACCGCATACTGGATATCCGGTTCTTGGATGCGGTGCTCTGTGGAGCGGTCCTCCCCTGCCTGTCCTCGCCGTCTCCTCTCACGCCCTATGTATTGAGCAGGTGTACATATAGGTCTCCTGCAAAGAATGGAGTATGTTTACTGCCCAGCTATAGCAGTGTAATAGAAATGAGTTAAGTGTCCGGACACCGATCGATCCGGAAGTGACGTGATGCTTTCCAGCGTGGAACGCATCCCACTTCCAGTTCCTCGTTATTAGCCTCCATCTGCAGCTCATGTGACCCCAATTTGGTTAATTTGCAGACTATATATGAACAGTTGACACACATCATCAGTATCCCTTGAGAAAGCGACCGCAAAACACGTGTTGGGATCCAGGACTGCCCGGTCTGTATTTACTTGTATTGTATGTTTTTTTTTCCCCAGGTCATGTTTTAATTTAAGCACTATGCACTTTATACATATTGACTGTGGGCTGTGACTGAGTACTACTCTGCACAGCTTGGGATTATTTAATACTATATTAATTATAATACAACAGACCTGTAGAGATTATCCTGTGTGACTTAATGCTGCTATGTATATGGATATGTATGTTTTAACAAATGTATGTCCAATAAAAGATTTAGTATTTCTATAATTTATGCTGTTCTGAGTCTAGTTTTGGGTTTATACGTCTAGTTGGTCTAGGACAGCAATAATACCGGGCGTTCATTCGCTTTGCGTTTTGGGATTGTACTTACAAAATGATGCCAACATAAAGTAGACATATGGGGAATGTTAGGTAATAAATATTTTATGAGGTATCACTTTCTGTTTTGAAAGCAGAGAAATAAAAATTTTGAAAATTGCTAATTATTAGTATTCAACTGTATGACTGTCCTGAGGATGGATTTACAGTAGAATTCAGAAGGGCCTCCATGGCCGTTGGCCAAGTGCATAAGTACCTTAAGCTCCTACATTATTACTGAGAGCATCAGACCATTATGTACCCAGAAGGTGACTGTGAAGAGGGCTCAGGCCTGTAGGGTCTATGGCCAGTCCGCCCCTGCATGTCTACAGTTCAATCTACTGATATGAAAGCATTACTAGCATTTGCTGAGAACTGTAAAATGATAATTACAATCACAAGTACCACCAGTCACAGACATAACTATGTTCTCATGTACACTGGATTAAAGTGCCCTATTTTGACCGAATTTCTGGATGGTTGGTAACCCTAATATGGAGGCATCATATGGCAGGGCATGGAGTGCCCATGAGACAGACTAGACAATAAACTGTATGATTTGAAATTCTCATTACTTTTGATGACACTCTCTTACCTGCAGGTGATATCTAGTGAGTCATTTGTGTTGATCACAAGTTCGTCAGTGGTGACGTCCAGAACAGGCGGGGTCATAGAATATCCACTCACAAGATCTAAAAAGTCAAAAACCAGAAGAGAATACACTTAAATAAACAGATCTCTAAAATCCAGGCTCTTGTTTCACATTTCAAATTAATTCTGCTAAATGAATGCGAAGTCTTCGCCATTTAGCCAGAGTAACTACCCCCCAACTCCCATCTGTGTCAACATATTTAAGAAAGTCAAACAAAGTCCTTTTCATATTTAGGCAGAAATCCTGGAGAATGTTTAATGTCAAAAACGTACTGTGGCACAGGCCCTGGACTTCAGAATGAATGTAGATCCCACAGCTAATGACTCTTGTTTGAAAACGTAGAACACAGTGTATGTACATTTGTTTAGAGGGCGGGGGAGGGAATCATTTCATCCATCACATCTGATTGCAGTACTTAGAACAAGAGTCATTTACTAGTCTTCTAATTAAAGCTTCCCAAGCATTGTTATTATTTCTTTCCCAAGTCTTCTTTGAAAATGTGTCGTTTATTGTGATTTTCGCTAAATGAAGCAAAAAAAAGCTTTTAACACCAGTCCAGCGCTTGTTTCTTTTGATGAAATGCAGAGACCTAAAGTAAATGTATGATGTATTTCCATGGAGGGGGCCAAATGCATATATATATATATATATATATATATATATATATGTACCTGCTGCCTTCACAAATGTGAAGTTATACATTTTTTGAACCTTAAATGTAAGATCACCTATGGTTAAACTGTGGTCAATCCACAGTTTTAGTACTGTATATCTACTGTAAATATATAGGGAGTTGTTGAAAGCAGAGTTCCCTGCTATTAAAGGGTTTTTCCAGGACTTTCATATTGCTGAAGATGACCAATGCTTAGGATGATATAAAATCATATATATCAGATCTAACTCCAGGTATTCCTGCTGGATCACCTGTTTGCAGGAACCATGGTGCACCAGTACCAGACACAGCTCCATACACTTTGTAATGGGCACGCTTAGTTACTGCAGCTGAAAGGTGATGGTGCTTGGAGTCTGACATATTCATGACCTATTCTAAGGATAGGTTATCAGTATAAAAGTCCTGGAGCAGCCCTTTTGCTATAACTGTTGGATTAAGAGAAAGAACAATAGACTAGAATACCTACATACATCTCAGCGGAAGATGTGATTCAGTAGGAATAACTTGGGTCGTCCTGGACAAGGACTGTACATAACATACGTACGCATCACCACAATCTATACTCTATCATTTTACACTGCCTATTTAAGGCTACTTTCACATTGGCGTTTTGGCTTTCCGTTTGTGAGATCCGTTCAGGGATCTCACAAACGGTCCAAAACGGATCAGTTTTGCCCTAATGCATTCTGAATGGAAAAGGATCCGCTCAGAATGCATCAGTTTGCCTCCGTTCCGTCTCCATTCCGCTTTGGAGGCGGACACCAAAACGATGCTTGCAAGGTTTTGGTGTCCGTCTGACGAAACTGAGCCAATGTAAGTCAATGGGGATGGATCCGTTTTCTATGACATAATAGAAAACGGATCCGTCCTCCATTGACTTTCAATGGTGTTCAAGATGGATCTGTCTTGGCTATGTTAAAGATAATACAAACTGATCCGTTCTGAACAGATGCAGACGGTTGTATTATCTGAACGGAGCTGTCTGTGCAGATCCATGACGGATCCGCACCAAACACGAGTGTGAAAGTAGCCTAAACAATAAGGACGCCAAAAAAAGAATGGCCCCATGACCAAGAGATTTTCTCCACTGTCAACTTCAGAGGAGTTGTCTCCCACTGGAAAATGTTGGGCTTTGGCCCACTGGAAGGTCTTCTGGTGGCCAATAGAACACTAAGGATGTGTTTTCTCTAGGAGGTAACAGTAGCTACAAGATGCAATACAGGGAGTTTGTCGACAGGAAATTCATTGTTAAAGGGGTTCTGCACTTTGTTTTAACTGATGATCTATCCTCTGGATAGATCATCAGCTTCTGATCGGCAGGGGTCCGACACCAGGGACCCCCGCCGATCAGCTGTTTGAGAAGGCAGCGGCGCTTCAGTAGCGCCGCGGCCTTTTCACTGTTTACCGCCGGCCCACTGACGTCACGACTAGTATCAACCAGCGTGGGCGAGGCTAAGCTCTGTTCACTTGAATGGAGCTTAGCCCCGCCCACGCTAGTTGATACTAGTCGTGACGTCAGTGGGCCGGCGGTAAACACTGAGAAGGCCGCGGCGCTATTGGAGTGCCGCTGCCTTCTCAAACAGCTGATCGGCGGGGGTCCCGGCTGTCGGACCCCCGCCGATCAGACGCTCATGATCTATCCAGAGGATAGATCATCAGTTAAAACAAAGGGCAGAACCCCTTTAAATCAGGTACAATGGCTTGTTACTGTTCTTGCTTGATCAGTACACATGCCTGGTTAATGACAGCCATGTCCCTGCTGTATCCGCTGGCATTGCTAAAAGCTCTGATGCCAGTGGATTAATCCCCTAGCATTGACTGCTGCATCTAAGGGTTGTACAGAGGTAGGGAACTTCCTCTCTATCTCCATCCCCTTCCTGTAATGGTCTTCATTGCACCTGGTAGCCTTACAAAGGCCTCCGGGTCTGCCATGTACAAAAGCCCATGAGGCCAGGCCAGCCCCTAGGCCGGGTCCATAGGCAACTGTCAGTGTAATACTGAGAGTTTCAATGCAGTACAATACAGCATGTATTGTACGGCATTGAAACAGTAAACAGACCCTTCCGTGTCCGTAACGACCAGGTCTATAAAAATATCACATGATTTTCCCCGTCAGGTGAATAATGTTCACATGTAGTCAAGCTAAAATGGACTCTGATAACACATGGCACAGTGTTATCTCGGTTATCTCGTGACAAAAGCCATTGAAATCCATTTAAAAAATCAGTTTCTTGCCATTGTTTACTTAACGCGTTAACCATCAAGTTTAGCTCTGCTGCATCTGTAGCAGAACTAAAAACAATGTCACAGTGTTATCTTGTGACAAAAGCCTTGGAAAACAATTGCAAAAGTCAATTAACATTTTCTTGTCTTAAAGGGAGTCTGTCACCAAAATATGAAGTTATACACCACTTACATGGCTCTCTAGCATATCTATCCATGACCTAAATGGTACCTTTGTAATATTCTTCTGACTTTCACCAGCAGGAAAATCACAGTTTAATTCATATGCAAATGAGGGCTTGTAAGTGCCCAGGGGCGGCATTCGGTGTGTAGGAGCCCAACTATAGCTCTCAGAACATGGAGACACTAAAGCCTCAGAATTTTGTTTCAAATATGCTATTATTGTGTTAAAGTATACATATTAGGTATCACCACATCCGTAACAACCAGCTCTATAAAAATATCACATGACCTAACACCTTAGCTGAACACCGTAACAAAAATAAAATAAGAACAGTTCCAAAAAAGCAATTTTTTGTCACCTTGCATCGCAAAAATTGCACCACCAAGCGATCAAAAAGGTGTATGCCCCCCAAAATAGTTCCAATCAAACCGTCACCTCATCCCACAAAAAATGAGACCTTACCTAAGACAATCGGTCAAAAAATGTAAAAAACTATGACTCTCAGACAATGGAGACACTAAAATATATACTTTTTTCCTTCTAAACTGCTATTATTGTGTTAAAGTGAAATAAAAAAAATAAAAAGTAGACATATTAGGTATTGCCGCGTCTGTAGCAACCTGCTCTATAAAAATATCACATGACCTAACCCCTCAGGTGAACACCGTAAAAAATAAAAACAGTGCCAAAAAAGCATTTTTTTTGGCCCTAACACCATATGAAGTGCAACACCAAGTGATCAAAAAGGCATATACCCCCAAAATAGAACCAATCAAACCGTCACCTCATCCCACAAAAAAATGAGACCCTACCTAAGACAAACGGTCAAAAAATAAAAAAGCTAAGGCTCTCAGACTATCACTATGGAGACACTAAAACATAATTTTTTTGGTTTAAAAAATGCTATTATTGTGTAAAACTTAACTAAATAAGAAAAAGTATACGTATTATGTATTGCCACATCCGTAACGATCTGCTCTATAAAATGTCACATGATCTAACCCCTCAGATAAATGCTGTAAAAATAAATAAATAAAAACTGTGCTGAAAACACAAATTTTTTGGTTACTAAAGTGTACTAATGAATGATCAAAAAATCATATGTACCCAAAAATGGTACTAATAAAAACGTCAACTCTTTCTGCAAAAAACGAGCCCCAGCACAAGTCGATCGGCAGAAAAATAAAAAAAATAAGGCGTTCAGAAAATGGAGACACAAAAACATACTGTATTTTTCGCCCTATAAGACGCACCGTCCCATAAGACCCACCTAGGTTTTAGAGGAGGACAATAAGAAAAAAATATTTTCCATTACACCTCAGATCAGACCTCAGCTAACAGCCCCAATCAGACACCCAATGTTATTAAGACCCCAACAAGTCATGTGTAGTGATGAGCGGCAGGGGCTATATTCGAATTCGCGATATTTCACAAATATTTTGTAAAATATTCGTCATATATTCGCGAATTGCGAGAATTTGAGATTATTTTATTGAATGCGAAAAATTGGCAATGTAAAAATCGCGTAATGCGAATTCGTAATGCGAAATACAGGCGTGGGTCACTTTGGCTACATTTTTCAAGCTGGTATAAGTTTCCTGAGACTGGAGAAAATGGTTGGCACGGCAGAACATTAGAATAGAGTCAAGTGCTCCAATATATTCGTGATTTCGCTAATCGGCAGTGATTAGAATTTTTTTTTCGCACTACGTACAACTTCACATTTTAGCAGGTCTGACTACAAATTACTGATTGGTGTACTAAGTATTGCTGTGAACTTGACATTGCTTCCTTCTCATTGGCCCACAAGCAAGAAGCAGCGAGGAATCATGTGTTTAGATGGAAAAAAATGCTGAATATTCGATATAATGAATATATAGCACTATATTCTAAATATTCGCGAATTCTCGAAATGGTGATATTCGCGATAAAAATTTGCTATTTGAATATTCGTGCTCAACAATAGTCATGTGAATGACCCCCCAATAGGACCTCAGACCCCAATCAGACCTCATAGCCCCAAGCAGCCCCCACTGCCTCTCATATTGGCCCCCAGCAGCCCCCATTGCTTCATATCAGCCCTCTGTAGCCCCCCATTGCCTCTCATATTGCCCCCATTGCCTCTCATGTTGCCCCCATTGCCTCTCATATTGCCCCCATTGCATCTCATATTGCCCCCATTGCCTCTCAGATTGCCCCCATTGCCTCTCATGTTGCCCCCATTGCTTCTAATATTGCCCCCATTGCATCTCATATTGTCCCCATTGCCTCTCATATTGCTCCCATTGCCTCTCATATTGCCCCCATTGCCTCTCATATTGCCCATATTGTCTTAATTGCCTCTCATGTTGCCCCATTGCCTCTCATATTGCCCCATTGCCTCTTATATTGCCCCCATTGCCTCTCATATTGTCCCCATTGCCTCTCATATTGCCCCCATTGCCTCTCATATTGCCCCCAGCACCTCATGTTTAATAAAATAAATAAACCACTTACCTCTCCTGCTCCTGGAGGCTGCCGCTCCTCTCCTCCATCGCGCTCTGTCTTCAGGCTGTGCTGTGAAGGCTGTGCACAGCATAAGATCACAGAGCGCAGTCACGCTGTGCGCAGCCTTCACAGCCGACAGCCGAGGACCAGGAAGCTGTGAGTACAAAGTCTTCACCGCTTCCCGGTCCTCCGGTACTAATTAGCGCTTCCATAATGGAATCGCTCATTAGTATTTGCCGAATAAGACCCACTTTTGAGGGAAAAATACGGTAATTTTTTTTAAAGTAAACATATTTGAGATCATTGCACCTGTAACAACCTGCTCTATAAAAATAGCACATGATCTCCCCTGTCAGATGAATGTTGTAAAAAATGAAGCAAAAACTGTGCCATTTTCTGGTTACCTTGCCTCACAAAAAACGTAATATAGAGCAATTGCAATTAAAAATCATATGTACCCCAAAATAGTACAAATAAAACTGTCACCTTATCCCCTAGCTTCCAAAATGGGGTCACTTTTTGGAAGTTTCTACTGTAAATGTGCATCAGGGGGTCTTCAAATGGGACATGGCATCTAGAAACCAGTCCAGCAAAATCTTCCTTCCAAAAACCATATGGCGCTTCTTTTCTTCTGCGCCCTGCTGTATGCCCTTATATCAGTTTAGGACCACATGTGGGGTGTTTCTGTAAACCACAGAATCAGGGTAATAAATATTGATTTTGTTTGGCTGTTAATCCTCGATGTGTTAAAGGAAAAATAATGGATTAAAAAGGAAAATCTGCCCAAAAAGCGAAATTTAGAAATTTAATCTCCATTTTCCTTTAATTCTTGTGGAACACCTAACATTTAGGGGTGTAGTTTCTACAATGGGGTCATTTATGGGGGGTTTCCACTATGTAAGCCCCACAAAGTGACTTCAGACATGTACTGGTCCTTAATAAGTGGGTTTTGAACATTTTCTTCGAAATTTTAAGAATTGCTTCTAAAATTCTAAGCCTTCTAACGTCCTAAAAAATTAAAATGACATTTACAAAATGATAAAAATAAAGGTGAAATATATTGACTCAAACTTATAACTGTCATGTGTCACGAGAAAACAATCTCAGAATGGCTTGGATCAATAAAAGTGTTCCAAAGCTATTACCGCAGAAAGTGACACATGTCAGATTTGCAAAAAATGGCCTAGGCAGGAGGGCGAGACTGGCCCGGGATAGAAGGGGGTTAATGGCATTTCCGTAACCAGTAGAACACATTGACTGTGTTATGTAAAAAGATGACAGAGGAGCGTTGCTAAGGCTCAAAATGGGCTACTTTAGAGCTATTTTTCTAATAGAAATATATGATTTAAGTAATTAAAGTACATTACAAAAATGGTCAGTATCACTGGCCCTACACATTACACAATTAAAAATAGAATGGCAGTTACACTTTAAATTGTGGGGTGCTTTTTCTCTTGTTACCCCTTGTGAAAATGAAGGATTTGGGGCAAAATCAACATTTTATTGGAAGAAATGAAAAGTTATTCTAAATTCTCTGAAATGCCAGTGACGTCAAAGTGTTCAGTACACCCTTAAAAAATTCCTTGAATGATGTATTTTCCAAAATGAGGTTGATTTTGGTGGTTTCTATTGTAGGGGTACCTCGTGGTTTGTCCAAATGCTGAATCGTGGTAATAAATATTGAAGTTTGTTTTGCTGTTACAGCAAAAATCGATTAAAATGGGAAATCTTAAAAAAAATAAGGGGGAGATTTATTAAACTTTAATTTAATTCATGTGGAACACCTAAAGGGTTAACAAAGTTTCTAAACTCAGTTTTGAATTGTTTGAGGGGTGTCGTTTCTAAAATGGGGTAATTGATGGTGGTTTGTATTAGGTAAGCCCCTCAAAATCACTTCAAAACTGAATTGGTCCTAAAAAAATAAAAGTTTCAACATAAAGTAGACATACGTATTGTAAAACTTAATGATTAACTTATCTTCTGAGTTATCACTGTCTACCTTAAAGAGGATTTGTCACCTGGATCAAGCATAACCTACCAGCCTGGTAGGGCTGATCACACTGACCCTTTCTTTCTCATGTCCGCAGTGTTGGAGAAAAATAAACTTTGCAATATGAGGCATTCAAGCACTTGGAGGCGGGCTAATGCCGCCTGAGTACTGCTTCAGCGACGCCCCATTGCTTCCTAATGCTGGCCTTCTCCACTTAATCATGCCCCCATGTCTTTTGATTGACAGCGCTAGACCCGCCGGTCTAGCGCTGAGATCCAGCGCCTGCGCACTCCCCTCCATAACGGTGTGTGCGCACAGGATCTTTTCCTTTCTTCCCGGCTTGTGATTATGACTGGTGCACACATGCCGCCACTGCTAGTAGACATATTCACAAGGCGGGAAGAAAGGAAGCGAGCCTGTGTGCATACGCCGTTAAGGAAGCGAGTCTAGGTGGGTCTAGCGCTGTCAATCAAAAGGCATGTGGAGAAGGCCAGCATTAGGAAGGAAAGGGGGCATCGCTGAAGCAGTGCTCAGATGTCTTAAACCCGCCTCCGAGTGCTCAAATGCCTCATTTGTATATTTGTCTACGTTTATTTTAATTCAACACGAGACCGCGGATATGAGAAAGAAAGGTATGGTTTTTGTCAGCGTCATCAGCCCTACCAGGCTATATGCCTGGTAGGGTATGCTTGATCCAGGTGACAGAGCCTCTTTAAGAGAAATTCAAAATAAAAAAATGCGAGCTTTTCCAAATTTTCTGTAAATTTATAAATAAAGGTAAAATATATCGACCCAAATTTACCACTACCATGAAGTACACATATGTGTCAACAACAAAAAAGCATTTCAAAGTTATCATCACATAAAGTGGCACATGTTAGTTTTGCAAAACTAACATGGTGAGGAAGCTGAAAACTGTTAAGATATGTCTGTAGTTGTAGTCAATGGGAAGACAGCAATATTATGAATCTCGTCTACAATATGACTGCTTCCATTTTTTGCAGGCAGGAGATACTGACTAAGGCTACTTTCACACTAGCGTTTTTGCTGGGTCCGGTAGGGTTCAGCAAAAACACTTTCGTTACTGATAATACAACCGTCTGCATCCGTTATGAACGGATCTGGTTGTATTATCTTTAACATACCCAAGACGGATCTGTCATGAATTCCATTGAAAGTCAATGGGGGACGGATCCGTTTTTCTATTGTGTCAGATTGTGTCAGAGAAAACGTCTTGCTCCGCATCCCAGGATGGAAAGAAAACAGCAGCATGCTGCAGTTTGCTCTCCGGTAAGAGATTTTGGAGCATTCTGTTCAGTTACGTTTTGTCCCTATTAACAATGAATGGGAACAAAATGTCCTATGACAGATCTCAATACAGGAAAATAGAAACGCAAGTGTGAAAGTAGCCTAATGCTTATTGATTACCATCAATGGTGGTTAACCAATGAGTACTATTGTACCCATTAAAGGGTTTCTACCACTAGGTCCCCTGTCCTCCCCGCCCCGCTCCTCTTGATTGATGTCACGGTTCGCAGCATCACTGCCGGAGATCCCGTGCCTGTGCCGTTCACTTCTGTATTCGGCGCAGGCGCAGTGAGGAATCCGGCACCAGGAGCGCATCATTCACTCACTGTGCCGACTACGTCACAGTGAGGAAGTAGGCATCAGGAGAGCAGCCTTTACTCACTGTGCCTGCGCCGAATACAGAAGTGAACGACGCAGGCGCGGGATTTCGGCAGCGATGCAGCGGACCGTGCCATCAATCAAGAGGAGCGGGGCGGGCAGAACAGGGGACCTGGGCGGGATAAAGGGTGAGTGGACGGAGCCTCTAGGTGCTGATTTTACGCCCACATAGCACCTAGAGGCTCATTAGCATATTATAAAAGTGCATTTTTTTTTTTACCAAAACAGCTGCAGGGAGAAAGGTAAAAAACATACTGTTATGTAGTGCTGATATTAGCACATCGCTAATGTCAGTCAGCTACATAACAGTATTTCTGGTGGTAGAAACCCTTTAAACAACTTCCCTAAATTGCAAGCAGGGCTCTGGAAAGTGCAGTCGTTTGGCACTTGTACCACACCTTTCCATGAGTCCTCTTAGCATGAAATAGCAACAGTTCTTCCCCTCTGATATGTTTCCCTACGGGAGCTACATTTCCCATTATGCCTCTGGTTCTGCAGAGGCAGATGGTCGGGGTCTCATTACATTACACTTGCCCTGCTCTGAGTCCCATCTAAGTGCAGCAAGTGATAGATCAGTGACACAGCTTTCCTGCCTCCTGCTTGTGCTAGGATTCTCCATGTCAGCTCTTAAAAGCAAGAATATTGTGGCAGGTTGGTTGGCTGCAGTTTGGCACTATTATTGTTCTGGCCTAGTAGTAGTCTGGGTAATGGGTGTCTTAGCCGTAGTCCCTTACCTCACAGCAGTGTCTTTAATGCTGTTCACTCTGCTGTCTCTCTTTTCAAGGAGACACAATCAAGTTGATATGTGGAGAACCTCTCTTAGGAGCAGGAGCTCTGTAGTGTGCTTCCTCACTCCTCTGTGGTTACACAGGAACTCCCCCTCCTGGCAGGAAGCAGGACCAGCCCACTCCAACCAAGATTGAAGGAACAGGGTGGTTAGCCCTGTTCCTTGCCAACCATTGCTATCCATTCCTTAATGAAAGTAACGGCCATACAATACATAACAATACATAGTATAACTATATACAATTGTAGTTCTCCCAGGTCTGGGGCATTACACTTTCAGGGGATGACATATAGAGGAACAAAAACAGTGGAGCTTGATGGGGAGGGGAGGTCTTGGAGAACTACTAGGTGTGATGTTATAGATGATGATTAAATCCTATAGTTCATAGGAAGTCATCCACACAGGAGAGACTGACCTATCTACACAGGACAGTAAGCTCTGGACTGGTGGTCAGACTGGGATTAAAGGGTTCCAAAGATAAATGGATGCAACTGAGGTGGGATGAAACAGAACACTGCTGAAATACTGATGGTATGTTACCATTATATGTCCAAAATATGTTGCTGGAGTGCGGCTTTAAACGAACGACATATTCAACAAAAAGGGAAAGTTACAAACACTTTATTCCTGTTACCAGCAGTTTGACACTTGTGATATTAAAGAACTTGTCATTGACTAGTTAATGGCGGTGGCACAGGATTTTTGTGCCAAGAGGGTGACTTCATTTTATGGCACAGTATAAAAAAAAACTCTCCTAACTGATGGTTTGGATTACATGCAAATTGCCTGGCAGTAACAACAGTGAGTTAATGGAGATTAATGAGGTTTTCAATCTCAGTCTGTCCACCTCCTGAACGTGGTGTTGTTTTTTAGACTAGATCCGAAGCTATGTGAAAGAAATAGAGACTGCCTGTATAATTGTAAAGGGTACAGCGTGGAACAGCTTTGTTTTATGTTATGCCAAAGAGGTGTATTTTGAAACTTTACTATAAGGTCGGTATTCGTGTATTAAATACCATGTTACATTTTGTCTACTTGGTATAATTTGTGTACTATAAAGTGTCTTGTTAGGAGCTCATTTGCATCCCTTTCTTACCAAAATTCCGGAGGAGCATGTTTGGCCTATAAATCTCCTCACGCCGATTAAGGCGTTCTCTCCCCAGGGAGAGATAATACCCCCCAAATCTTGACTTGGCCTCTCACCCATTTAAGCCAGTACTCTCTGCTCTGCACTGATGAGAAGCAATCACTCCGAAACAGCTGTCTGCAGATGAGGTGCTGGCTTATTTAATATCTGAGTCATGTCTTAAGGCCTCTTTAAAGGGTCGAACACTAACTTATAGGATAGCTGCCTTACATCTGGTGGCATTAGAGGCAGAGCTTGTTAGGAGCTCATTTGCATGCCTTTCTTCCCAGAATTCCAGAGGAGCATGTATGGCCTATCAGTCTCCTTACACCGATTAAGGCGCTCTCTCCCCAAGGAGAGATAGTACCCACCAAATCATAAGCATATCACGCTCGGGAGATTCATTGTTTTTGGATCAAATGGATCTCAGCACGAATAAGAGGCAAGCCCAGTCCCAAATATTTTCTTAGAGAATGTTCCCCTCTCCTTTGTTTTTGAAGACTTAAAGGGAGAGCAAGTTACCTCAATCTGATATTCCTCAGCTGTATGATTCATATGGCATTAATACCCTGAATCTATAGTATTACATACTGGTCATTCAAATGAATGGCTGATCATGTAATACAAAGATGACAGAGCAAGAACCACTCTATTTAGTGGAGCACCCTCTATGATTTTCTATAGGGCACTCTACGTGAGAAATCCCCTTTGGCATATTGCCACTGCTTACAAAGGGGAGAATTCCAAAAATATATTAGGAAATTAAATGATATTTATTTTAAAGGGTTATTCCAGCACAATAATAACAATGTCAGCAGCTGCAGTTGGTGGTAATAGTACTTAGTTCACAGTGGCAATATCCCCTCTAGTGCTCCCTGGGCTATGCCCGTGAATGAAGGGTGCACTCTTTCATGGTACACCCTAATCTTTTTTGGTCTCATGCCTGATGTTAGGTGAGGTGCCCTTGATGTTAGGTGTTTGGCAGAGTGCAAGGCAGGAATCCAGCAGCCAGCAGATGAAAGAGACAGTAACCAGACCTAATAACCACATGTGCAATTCTGTTCTCATTAACTCTTTCTGCAATTCCCAGGCTGAGGTCTTGTCTGTAGCTCTGCTCAACTCACACTCACTAACCAGGGGATGGGCTAAGTCCATCACTCTGGTAACTTAAGCAAGTCTGCCAGTGTTAAATATATATCCCCCATACATTGTCATTAGGTGTACATAGTGCATAGAGAATTAAATGCTTCAACCGTAAATCGCAACATTTAACTCTGTGACATTAAATCAACCCTTTGCACTGTTCTTGTGGGGCACTGCATGTCCCATGGTCTGCATATGGTTAAAAAAATAAGCCATCTTATACTTACCCTGCTGATCCACTGCCACTACTGTTCCAAGGGTGTCCATATCCTCCTTTTCTCTACACTGTAGAAAATGATGGGGCATGCTGCTCAGCCAATCACCAGTTGAGGCCGCTCCTTCCAGCAGCCAGTGATTGACTGCGGGGCATTCCCTGCAATTTCCTACTGTGTCAAAAACAGGAACATGAACTGGAACACAATGGAGATCCAAGCGCTATCTGAATTGTAGCATCCAGGGATAGATGAAGATGAATCTAAGATTTGTTTTTTTTTTATCCATTTGCCGACTAAAGAACATTATCTAAGATAAAACTCCTTTACCTCATCTCTACATGGTCACACCATTTTGTTTTGCTTTCAGGTAGCTTTGGCTAATAGGTGGCTGCTGCGGTAGTGACACCGAATTAGGTAAACACCCTAAAAGCATATTTGAAAAGGAGTTTCAAAAATCCTTTTCCAGTAATGACTCACTTAATAAAATGGCAGGCAGAATAATCCCTGACATACATGGACTTCATGATAATGGATGTGATGTTGCCATGATTTTTGACTGCCTCTATCACCAATGGGCCATAGAAGGGAAGCCAACTACACTGATATTTAGTAATATAGGTCACTAGAATCTAGTGAGATTCGAGACAAAGAGATGCAATGAGAGAGATACTGTATTATGCTGTATACTATGAATATACATATTTAATTTCCATTATTTACAGATTCATAGTTAATGTTGCCTTATCCACTGACGGTAATAATGTAGAAATAGAGTATACACATTAAGCATTACATTTGAACGCAGTATTGGGGATTATTGAAGTTCTTCTCATAGTTACCCACAAAAATGTTCACTGTCATCATGAAAATATTTCAGATTTTTTGCAAAACCACTTGCAACACAAACCATACAAGGGAATTCTTTTGGCCACCTGGCTAGATTAGGTTTCTCCATCTTAAGAGTGTAGAAATCACCTTTTCTAAACAAAACCTGGGATCCAGTTTTGGTGTTATGACTTTAAAGGACATTTGTAAAAAAAAAATTGATAAGATCCGTAATATGGAAACTGGTTTTAAGATAATCGAATGATAATTATCTGCGGCTCAAAGAGTGATGTATGCATGTCTATATGTAGAAGGACTGGGGCATAGTGTGATGATGACACTAATATGAATATACTTGTGCAATGGAGTAAAATAAACCAGACAAGCAGTAACTGCAACTGAGACTGTGAGGAGAATTCTTGACGTTTTGGTCGTACATAGATATTTCTGAAGTACCCGGATTACGCAAATTGGATGTGTAGTCCGTATAGTTGTGCATTGAGATGGAGACTCATTGGGTCACGTTTACTAATGTGATTATGACCGTGTCATAAATAGTGCCAAAATCTCGTTTTAGAAAAATCCACTGATCTGACTTGCCAAAGGGGAGTGGCTTACTGGGCAAGAGGTGTGGCCAAATGTGCAACAATTGAGTCAAAGTAGCAACTCAGAAAGTAAACCAACAAATAGGTGGTATAAAGTTAGATAAGTGCACCTAATTATGCACCAATTTTATCGTCCATCGCGGCATATTTTTAGACTGTCTATGCTACATTTGTCTACATTTTAGACAGGATTAGTTAATCTGTCCCATTGACTCCATACTAAAATTTTGGATTTTAGTTTGGTTATACTTATTTATGGTATTTCCATTCTGTTAAAGAACACAGAAGAGGAGCTGTCCTTTTTGCGGCAGCTCTCTCCCTGTAACTGCCACAGCTTCTACTAGAATATATGGCTGGTGACAGTTGAAGATTTAAACTGAGCACGTTTGACCACCTCAGTGAGATAGACAGAGAAATAAAGAAAAGAACAAACAGCAGGTGGCGCTATACAGATACTTTTTATTTAGTAGCTCAGTGGCTATATTATATTTTTAATTACATGCAATTACAAAAGTATTCAGATCCAGGGGCTGGTTTGAAAAACACAGAATATTTTTTTGTGGGACAACCTCTTTAATGTATCAGTGAAGGTTCACCAATGATGCTTATCTGCATTTCTGTGGCTCTCACTTGCATTTTTACCAGAAAAAGCTGTAATGGATTCCAAAGAGGGGGAGAATAAAACTCCCCATAGGGCTGTGATGTCTAGAGGGGAACCAAACAAAGGGTCCTTTTTGTTTTATCGACAGAATTTTTAATCCTTCATTTGATTATTCTCGTCCATGATTATCTCCTAATTAACAGACCTAAACAATAGGTGAGCTCTTACATTTCAGTCTTCACAGTAGAAGTGATGAAAACTATGTTGACATGTAATACACAATAACTTAACATCTCTTGTATAGAAACACATAAAACTATAATTGGAGTTTATATATCATTCCACACCCAATATAACATCTGCTTACTATTTATACAAAAGTTGGATTCAAAATGGCCGACTTCAAAATGGCCACCATGGTCACCACCCATCTTGAAAAGTTTCCCCCCTCACATATACTAATGTGCCACAAACAGGAAGTTAATATCACCAACCATTCCCATTTTATTAAGGTGTATCCATATAAATGGCCCACCCTGTATATTCACAATATAGACAATAGACCTTTCAGGTATGCTAACATGGCCACATTACAGTTCTGTGCAACCTCCAAGTTGTATGGAGAAACTTGTGCTCTACGTAGGAATGCATGATTTTGATAACGTGGTGTGGCAAATGTGTGGGTGCCAGTGGAACCTCTGCAGAGGGCAGCGAGCTCTGTGCAGGGAGGAGAGAATACTTACCTTTCCATCCTCACAGCAGCTGTGCTCCACCACTGTGTCTGAAGCACCTCTACTTCTGGTGGAGCCAGTAGCTTCACAGACAGAGCAGGAGCACAGCTGTTGGCAGGATGGAAAGGTAAGTATTCTCATCCTTCATGTGCAGCGCTCGCTCCCCTCTAGAGGCTCCACTGCCACCATTGATTGCATACATATAAACTACAGCACGTTATCAAAAGCATGCATTCTTAAGGGGATTGTATGATTATGACAGAACACACTGCCACCAGTGGCTGGATATAACATATAAACACTGGACCACCAATGACTAAGAGAGCCACAGTGCAGGCACAAGAAGACAGGGCTGTTAGCCCTGTCAATCAAAGGAGAGGGGGAGTGTAGAGAGCACAGGAGCATAGCAGTAGGTGTGCTCCAAGAGCTAAGCCAACCCCTTGGTGCTCAAACTGCTTCATTTGCATAAAGATAAAAGTAATGATATTTCAGCAGCTGTGCAAACCATAAAGAAAAGAAAGATAGTGTTTTAATCAGCAGGATCAACCCTACCAGTTTAATAGGGTTGATCATTCTGGCAGAGGCAGTTTAATCAATGTGGGCCGATATGTCACTAACGGCAGAGAGGACTAAAGCACACTAAGTAGTTAATCAAACCAAAGCAAGAACAGATAATTAATACTGGAAAAATACACATGAAAAACAATAGTAACGATCCAAGCCTCAGACTTGAGAGTGAGAGAAGAAGGGTCCACATTCTTGTACAAGTTCCATAAGCATTAAGTAATCATCCAAGACCCTTCTATCCCAAGTCAAACAGAATACTAACTACTATTTGCTAAAGATGACCTCGGAGGACAAGCAAAAATATGTGCCCTGCGGATAGAAAACTAAATGAAAGCATTTCTAGTGAAATCCCTCTCCAATGTAAGAACATTTATTAAAGCAAAATATTTGTAAATCCTCGGGTGCAAGTTGGTCAAGACACAGGTATCCAGCATACCCCCTCCTCATCCAGGATGGATGCAGTTTGCAAGGTAGGGTTATTAAAAGGTAAAAGCATACACAGAATAGTAACTGTAGTGCTGTGATACCATATATGTTATAAAACTACTAATATAATGCAATAATCTACAGAGTTCCAGGAAATCTCTACCATTAAATCCATTACAGAATTTCAATCTTCAAATGTATATATATATATATATATATATATATATTTAAAGAGGACCTTTCACCGATCCTGACATTGTGAACTAAGTATCATGACATATACAGCGGCGCCCAGGGATCTCACTGCACTTACTATTATCCCTGGGCGCAGCTCCGTTCTCCCGTTCTGTCCTCCGGTATGTTCGGGGACTTGGTTATAGTAGGCGGGTTGTGCTGGGCGTCTCCTTCTCCTAGGCTGTAGCGCTGGCCAATCTCATCGCAGAGCTCACAGCCTGGGAGAAAAAAACCTCTCAGGCTGTGAACTCTGCGCTGCGATTGGCCAGCGCTACAGCCTAGGAGAAGGAGACGCCCAGCACAACCCGCCTACTATAACCAAATCCCCTAAGTCTCCGCCTACTATAACCAAGTCCCCGAACATACCGGAGGACATAACGGGAGAACGGAGCGGCGCCCAGGGATAATAGTAAGTGCAGTGAGATCCCTGGGCGCCGCTGTATATGTCATGATACTTAGTTCACAATGTCAGGATCGGTGAAAGGTCCTCTTTAAAGGGTTCTCATGGAATTAAGAACATGAAAATACTTAAAAATTAATTTATGATAAATATATTCCCAAATACCTTTCATTAGTTATAATGGCTCGTTTTGTCTGGGGAGCAATCATTAAGAGACATAAAATGGCCGCTGTCCTACAGGGAGTGCAGAATTATTAGGCAAGTTGTATTTTTGAGGATTAATTTTATTATTGAACTACAACCATGTTCTCAATGAACCCAAAAAACTCATTAATATCAAAGCTGAATATTTTTGGAAGTAGTTTTTAGTTTGTTTTTAGTTTTAGCTATTTTAGGGGGATATCTGTGTGTGCAGGTGACTATTACTGTGCATAATTATTAGGCAACTTAACAAAAAACAAATATATACCCATTTCAATTATTTATTTTTCCAGTGAAACCAATATAACATCTCAACATTCACAAATATACATTTCTGACATTCAAAAACAAAACAAAAACAAATCAGTGACCAATATAGCCACCTTTCTTTGCAAGGACACTCAAAAGCCTGCCATCCATGGATTCTGTCAGTGTTTTGATCTGTTCACCATCAACATTGCGTGCAGCAGCAACCACAGCCTCCCAGACACTGTTCAGAGAGGTGTACTGTTTTCCCTCCTTGTAAATCTCACATTTGATGATGGACCACAGGTTCTCAATGGGGTTCAGATCAGGTGAACAAGGAGGCCATGTCATTCGATTTTCTTCTTTTATACCCTTTCTTGCCAGCCACGCTGTGGAGTACTTGGACGCGTGTGATGGAGCATTGTCCTGCATGAAAATCATGTTTTTCTTGAAGGATGCAGACTTCTTCCTGTACCACTGCTTGAAGAAGGTGTCTTCCAGAAACTGGCAGTAGGACTGGGAGTTGAGCTTGACTCCATCCTCAACCCGAAAAGGCCCCACAAGCTCATCTTTGATGATACCAGCCCAAACCAGTACTCCACCTCCACCTTGCTGGCGTCTGAGTCGGACTGGAGCTCTCTGCCCTTTACCAATCCAGCCACGGGCCCATCCATCTGGCCTATCAAGACTCACTCTCATTTGATCAGTCCATAAAACCTTAGAAAAATCAGTCTTGAGATATTTCTTGGCCCAGTCTTGACGTTTCAGCTTGTGTGTCTTGTTCAGTGGTGGTCGTCTTTCAGCCTTTCTTACCTTGGCCATGTCTCTGAGTATTGCACACCTTGTGCTTTTGGGCACTCCAGTGATGAAATATGGCCAAACTGGTGGCAAGTGGCATCTTGGCAGCTGCACGCTTGACTTTTCTCAGTTCATGGGCAGTCATTTTGCGCCTTGGTTTTTCCACACGCTTCTTGCGACCCTGTTGACTATTTTGAATGAAACGCTTGATTGTTCGATGATCACGCTTCAGAAGCTTTGCAATTTTAAGAGTGCTGCATCCCTCTGCAAGATATCTCACTATTTTTGACTTTTCTGAGCCTGTCAAGTACTTCTTTTGACCCATTTTGCCAAAGGAAAGGAAGTTGCCTAATAATTATGCACACCTAATATAGGGTGTTGATGTCATTAGACCACACCCCTTCTCATTACAGAGATGCACATCACCTAATATGCTTAATTGGTAGTAGGCTTTCGAGCCTATACAGCTTGGAGTAAGACAACATGCATAAAGAGGATGATGTGGTCAAAATACTCATTTGCCTAATAATTCTGCACGCAGTGTATTAGTACACACAAAACCTGTCCTAATTACACAGAAGGACTGTAATTACACAGAGCACTGAGCTAAATAGCTGCCTCATCCTCCTCTCTGCTCTACTTGTCAGGGATTATGATCCTGAATATAGCTGATAAGATCTTCAACTGAATCTCTGTAAGAATGGAGTCCATGAGGAGACATGAAGTACAGGAATGAGGTGGGGGTAATGAGCAGCAGCACTTATATACAGTCTCCATTACCACAGCCCACAGTCTGTCCTCCTGTCCTCTCTGTACTTCATGTTTCCTCATGAACTCAATTCCCACAGAGATTCAGCTGCACATTTTATCATCTGTATTCAGGATCATAACCCTTGACAGGTAGAGCAGAGATGGGGCAGCTCTTTAGCTCAGTTTTGTGAAGTACCTTGTGCTCCTGTATGATTAGGACAGGATTTGTGTGTACTAATGATGATTGGTCCCTAGACAACATGAGCCATTATAAATAATGAAAGTTATTTGGGAATATATTAATTATAAAGTAATATTTAAGTAATTTAATTTTCTTAATTCCCGGCGAACCCCTTTAAGGGAACCTGTCCCAGCTCTTCCACACCCTGCCAATGATTGCAATAGGAAAAAAAGGTGTCAATCCACACAGGGGAGGCAGGAATAATTGGGGGCTCATGATTATATGAGGACTCCATGATGATCTTTCTAGTCAACATTTCTAGCACTCCGTGTTCCCAACAGCGTGAGCAAATGGAGGTGGAGGTAATTTTTATTTTTTTTGATTAGCACAAGTGGCGGTGTAGGTAAAGGCTGCACCAATGAGCACTCCACGATGGAAGCGCTCATTAGTAACAGTCCTTACAGGAAAATTCCTGCACCGGCAGGGGAACTAAAATACCAGCCTTGCCGGTGAACTACTGGCCGGGTGGCAACCCAAGCCACAGAATAGACATATGTATATTTGTTCCACATCCAATCCCCATTATTGGGGGATTGGATGCAGACCCCTTAATTACAATGGGGCCACAAAAGATGCGTTTGTGTGCTGTCTGCATCTTTTGCGGCCCCATTGAAATTAAAGGGTCCGCATCCAATCCCCCATTAATAGGAATTGGATGTAGAACAAAACTATCATGGTTTGATGGGGCTTTATCTTAATTAAAAATCATTGCCTTTAACTTTACAGAGAGGCCCAGGAAAGATGGGAACATGACACTGACACCCTGAAGTCCTTTCCTGCAGTCAGTGACGTGTTCCCGCCTGTCTGTACCCCTCAACGCCCCTCCGCCCAAATGTGAATTTTATTTTATTGATTGCAGTGGTGATGTCCATCCCCCTCTCCAGCAGCATGTACTGTAAGTGTTCTTTGGAGCATGAAGCTCCCTTATGTGCCGCTGCTGCAGGAGAGAAGGGACCTGTAAACACAACGAGCACAGCTCCCTCCACATGCAAGTGCCAGATGAAAACGCTGGGAGATTAGGAAGCGCCCAGTGCGCCGGAAAGAGCAGAAGCTCCTCCCCATATAGGCACTGGAGAAGCGAGCTGTAGGAGCGAGCTAAAGGGATGGCAGACAGCTGGCGTCCGCTGTCGTATTTGGACCGCGGTCCGCCAGTTGAGTACCCCTGCTCTAAAGGAACAACCTTTAGCAAATGAGGCAGTGGAAAAATGGCCCAAGGGTCATTGAAAGGGGTTTAGGCAGAAACCCTTTTGTCCTGTGTGGGGGGCCTGGTTTGAACCTTGCTATGAGGCCCTTACTTCTCTATGTACGCCATTGCCTAAAGTGTTAAGATTGGGGTGGGTCTGACATCTGGAAGTCCTACCAGCTTTGATTATAAGTGAATGGTGGGTGTCTGCAGTACCCTGCACAACAGTGCAGAAAAAAACTCTGGAGGAGCGGTCCCAGCATTCTAAAGAACTGTAGGGGTCCCAGCTGTCAGATGCCCACTTGTCGCATATGCCATCACTAGTAATAATGACAAAACTCCTTTAACCATATTACTCCCTCAAGGAATGGAGAAAAATGTGTTGAATGTCTTCTCCTCTTTTCAATAGCCAAACATTATATCCTGCAACATATAAGGCATATTGTGGACTAGAATATCTAGAGCATGCCTTCAATCTACTGCAGATTTTTCCATCTGCATGTAAATGAAGCCCTGTAAAACACTGTTGACTTGCATTGTACTATATTGGTTGAGAGATTGCACTAAAAATTCACAACTAACATACATTGCATCAACCTGGCCTCGCAAGTGCATGTAACAGGAGATGACTTCCATGGCCTGTGCAACTGCAAAGGATGCATCTGTAGTCACTTCTAGTGTTGGGCTCGAATATTCGAATAGCGAATATTATTTGTGAATATCGGCACTTAGAGAATTCGCGAATATTTAGAATATAGTGATCTATATTTGTAATTTCGAATATTCTAGATTTTTTTTTCAACAATAACCTCCCTTCTTGCTTGTGGGCCAATGAGAAGGCTGCAATGTCTTTGTCTGAGCTTAGCAACATCCCTAACAACCAATAGGAAAGTTGCCTACCCCTTACTATATAAGAACCTTCTCAGCAGCCATTTTCTGTAGTTTTATGGAGTTCTGAGAGAGACAGCAGTGTCATTGCTGTGCTCTGTGCTTTACTGTTTAATTACATTAGATAGTTAGTTAGTTAGTTAGTTAGCTAGCTCATATATAATACAGATAGTTAGTAGGAGATAGTCAGTGTAGGTTAGATAGTGATATAGTGTAGCTGATAGGTTCTGCTGTCCATACATACAGTACAGACCAAAAGTTTGGACACACCTTCTCATTCAAAGAGTTTTCTTTATTTTCATGACTATGAAGGCATCAAAACTATGAATTAACACATGTGGAATTATATACATAACAAACAAGTGTGAAACAACTGAAAATATGTCATATTCTAGGTTCTTCAAAGTAGCCACCTTTTGCTTTGATTACTGCTTTGCACACTCTTGGCATTCTCTTGATGAGCTTCAAGAGGTAGTCCCCTGAAATGGTCTTCCAACAGTCTTGAAGGAGTTCCCAGAGATGCTTAGCACTTGTTGGCCCTTTTGCCTTCACTCTGCGGTCCAGCTCACCCCAAACCATCTCGATTGGGTTCAGGTCCGGTGACTGTGGAGGCCAGGTCATCTGGCGCAGCACCCCATCACTCTCCTTCATGGTCAAATAGCCCTTACTTTCAAAGTTTTCCCAATTTTTCGGCTGACTGACTGACCTTCATTTCTTAAAGTAATGATGGCCACTCGTTTTTCTTTACTTAGCTGCTTTTTTCTTGCCATAATACAAATTCTAACAGTCTATTCAGTAGGACTATCAGCTGTGTATTCACCTGACTTCTCCTCAACACAACTGATGGTCCCAGCCCATTTATAAGGCAAGAAATCCCACTTATTAAACCTGACAGGGCACACCTGTGAAGTGAAAACCATTTCAGGGGACTACCTCTTGAAGCTCATCAAGAGAATGCCAAGAGTGTGCAAAGCAGTAATCAAAGCAAAAGGTGGCTACTTTGAAGAACCTAGAATATGACATATTTTCAGTTGTTTCACACTTGTTTGTTATGTATATAATTCCACATGTGTTAATTCATAGTTTTGATGCCTTCAGTGTGAATCTACAATTTTCATAGTCATGAAAATAAAGAAAACTCTTTGAATAAGAAGGTGTGTCCAAACTTTTGGTCTGTACTGTACATGCTACATACATGCATAGTGCTGTGATGTCACAAGTTCACAACAATACTTAGTGCACCAATCACTAATAAGTAGTCAGACCTGTTAAAATGTGAAGTTGCACGTATTGCGCCAAAATATTCGCATCATTGGTGCCGATTTTGCAAATCGCGAATATATTGGAGCACTCTATCTGCATATAAAGCTATTGTAATGTTCTGCTATGCCAACCATTTTCTCCAGTCTCAGGTAACTTCTAGCAGCTTGAAAAATGTAGCTATAGTGACCCACGCCTGTATTTCGAGCGTATTACACGAATATTACATTGCTGATTTTTCGTGATCAAGAAAATAATCTCGAATTCTAGAATATATGACGAATATTCTACCAAATATTTGCGAAATAGTGCAAATTCAAATATTGCCCTGCCGCTCATCACTACAGGGAGTGCAGAATTATTAGGCAAGTTGTATTTTTGAGGATTAATTTTATTATTGAACAACAACCATGTTCTCAATGAACCCAAAAAACTCATTAATATCAAAGCTGAATATTTTTGGAAGTAGTTTTTAGTTTGTTTTTAGTTTTAGCTATTTTAGGGGGATATCTGTGTGTGCAGGTGACTATTACTGTGCATAATTATTAGGCAACTTAACAAAAAACAAATATATACCCATTTCAATTATTTATTTTTACCAGTGAAACCAATATAACATCTCAACATTCACAAATATACATTTCTGACATTCAAAAACAAAACAAAAACAAATCAGTGACCAATATAGCCACCTTTCTTTGCAAGGACACTCAAAAGCCTGCCATCCATGGATTCTGTCAGCGTTTTGATCTGTTCACCATCAACATTGCGTGCAGCAGCAACCACAGCCTCCCAGACACTGTTCAGAGAGGTGTACTGTTTTCCCTCCTTGTAAATCTCACATTTGATGATGGACCACAGGTTCTCAATGGGGTTCAGATCAGGTGAACAAGGAGGCCATGTCATTCGATTTTCTTCTTTTATACCCTTTCTTGCCAGCCACGCTGTGGAGTACTTGGACGCGTGTGATGGAGCATTGTCCTGCATGAAAATCCTGTTTTTCTTGAAGGATGCAGACTTCTTCCTGTACCACTGCTTGAAGAAGGTGTCTTCCAGAAACTGGCAGTAGGACTGGGAGTTGAGCTTGACTCCATCCTCAACCCGAAAAGGCCCCACAAGCTCATCTTTGATGATACCAGCCCAAACCAGTACTCCACCTCCACCTTGCTGGCGTCTGAGTCGGACTGGAGCTCTCTGCCCTTTACCAATCCAGCCACGGGCCCATCCATCTGGCCCATCAAGACTCACTCTCATTTCATCAGTCCATAAAACCTTAGAAAAATCAGTCTTGAGATATTTCTTGGCCCAGTCTTGACGTTTCAGCTTGTGTGTCTTGTTCAGTGGTGGTCGTCTTTCAGCCTTTCTTACCTTGGCCATGTCTCTGAGTATTGCACACCTTGTGCTTTTGGGCACTCCAGTGATGTTGCAGCTCTGAAATATGGCCAAACTGGTGGCAAGTGGCATCCTGGCAGCTGCACGCTTGACTTTTCTCAGTTCATGGGCAGTTATTTTGCGCCTTGGTTTTTCCACACGCTTCTTGCGACCCTGATGACTATTTTGAATGAAACGCTTGATTGTTCGATGATCACGCTTCAGAAGCTTTGCAATTTTAAGAGTGCTGCATCCCTCTGCAAGATATCTCACTATTTTTGACTTTTCTGAGCCTGTCAAGTCCTTCTTTTGACCCATTTTGCCAAAGGAAAGAAAGTTGCCTAATAATTATGCACACCTAATATAGGGTGTTGATGTCATTAGACCACACTCCTTCTCATTACAGAGATGCACATCACCTAATATGCTTAATTGGTAGTAGGCTTTCGAGCCTATACAGCTTGGAGTAAGACAACATGCATAAAGAGGATGATGTGGTCAAAATACTCATTTGCCTAATAATTCTGCACTCCCTGTAGTCACTTCTGAGGGCTGTACCAAAGTATACATAGTTTGTTGATTGCCTGAGCACCATATAGCATTGTTTTTGAGCACTATATATGTAGAAGACCATGAGTAGAGAGAGAGGCATCAATGAAAGGTAATATATAGGGCACCAACCAACCTAAGGCGTGTCTGTTGACTTGATATATTTTCCTCAAACTGCTGCCAAATAATAATGAAGGTAATGACAACTGTCACTCCTTTCCTACCATAACGAGCCATTCACTGACGCATATTCCAAACCACAAAAAAGTAGGCATCTGAAGAATGTTTTCTTTATAAAGCCTGTATGGAAAGAAATCCTGAAATTTTACATTGGCTAACGAAGAAACTGGAGGATGCATGATAAAATCTGCAACCTGCTATGCCTGGATACCGGACCCATAGATGTGAAAATGTCAAACGAGCTGTTATAACCCCTCTGTACTGTACTCTGTAGATTATGAAAGTGACAGAGATTTGGAAGAATGCCTGACAGAAAAACCCTGAGGGGCCATTAAGCCATCGTAGTTGGAAAACCATTAGCACAATCAAAAATGACATATACATTCAGAACAATGAAAGCTTTGTCTACTTGATTGTGGCTCGTGCTCAAATTTTTATTTATTAATTCCCTGGGCTACACAAAAATTTCATGCGTGTGGGCAACACCTCTCTCGCTTTGTAAAAATGCACATTATATCGTGACCCAGACACTCTTGTTGATGCACATGTCGTCCTCCACTGCATGAGGTAATGAGGTACTGCTAGGCATGTTACCAGATACATGCCTAGACCATTCAGCTTCACTCCAGGTGTAGACTTTTGACTTGAAATATGCCCAGGACTCATAGTTCTGGATTGATTTCTTGAAATTTGCCCAGTTCTTGAATTCATTCCATACAGAATAAGAGTTTTTTTAAAAAAACATTTAATATTCTTTATTCTCGTTGTTTATATAGCACCAACAAATTTTGAGGTAGTGAATAGAAATTGCCAGCCTCACATTATTATTTTACCTACAATAAAGCTCCAACATTTATAGCCACATAATGATGGTACACATTATAGTACCATTGAAAAATTCCACTTTTATTATATCCCCACAGTTTCATGGACTGTCTAGTGTCCAAAGGTATAGGTATAGTGAAGAGTGATATGCAGGAGACCACAGGAGAAAGTAAATAAAGGTGCCCATACATCTTCAATAGCTGTATGATCAACACTTGTTCAAACAGTTGTTCTTCCCGACTTCCTAACAGGTAGAGACGGAGGGAAATATGGCATGGCTAGTCATCTCTATGTTGAAATATAAGATGTCCTTCTTAGCCCCAAAATCTTCTTCTAGGAATCTAGGGTGTGTCATTTTTCCTTCACAGTGTCTATCATTCTGGAAAAAAATTACTGCAGTTTTGATGGAACATGTAACAGGGGATCCAACGGGAACCTCCAACATAGATGTGAAGTAAGCCTCACTTTGTGGCAAAATCTCATCCTAACCTTTAGGATAATCCTTGAGGAATCTCTAGACTTGCTCTACTTCTATACTGCTGTACAAAAGAAACAATAATGGTGATCCAAATTGAGAAAATTGTTCTAATAACCCAAAGCCTCCCATACTTTGCAATCATGTAGTTAAACTCTATGTGGACAGTATTGCTGGCGCTCCCAGGACCAGGTGGAGGGAATTAATGATGTTAAAGGAAATGAAAGAGAGAGGATAACAGATTAGAAATGTGAAAGTTGGTTCCGCCGGAAAGAATTCTGCAGGTGTGTCCTGTTCCCACTCACAGGGTTAACAGGACAGGAAAAAATAGCTAAATAGTCCGGTTATGAGCAGTCACGGCAAACTGAAACCATCCAACAGGGGCAAAAGTTGACTTAGTTGCATCATAAGTAGTAACCTAAATACTGTGTAACCAACCAGGTATCTCTGCTAGCCAGTTTCATATATATCAATGTGAGTCACAAGTTCATTAAAGTAGTCACAAATCATCAGCAAATATAAGTTCCACAAAGACCTCCCAGACTCTTGAATGTTAAATCTCCCTTGCAATTCATCGACACATGTCCAGAGTCCTATTATAGGAGGAAGTAATGAATAATAGTCCTAGGGTCCCTGCTCTCTAGGGGTTGTGTTCCACCATTACTGCTGATTTGGACACTGGGTAATGGTTAGGCATGGTGTTTGAATAAAAAACAAAACACTCTTCTGCTCTTGTAGTTTAGATTCCATGGCTCTATCCCCACCGCTGATGGTCCTTGTCTGGTGGGAAATCAGATGTGCCAACTCCCTGCACATCACTGCTGCTGGCCAATCACTAGCCTCAGTGATGATGTGTACTGGCTCAGTGGTCATGTGCTCTGCCTGTCCATGTCACTGCTGAGACCATTGATCACCCGGCAGTGGTGATGTGCAGGGAGTTTGCACCTCACACTTCTGGCCAGGTGGAGACCAGAAGCGGTGTGGTCAGAACTGAGAAGAGCATAACATAGAAACATAGAATGTGTCGGCAGATAAGAACCATTTGGCCCATCTAGTCTGCCCAATATACTGAATACTATGGATAGCCCCTGGCCCTATCTTATATGAAGGATGGCCTTATGCCTATCCCATGCATGCTTAAACTCCTCCACTGTATTTGCAGCTACCACTTCTGCAGGAAGGCTATTCCATGCATCCACTACTCTCTCAGCAAAGTAATACTTCCTTATATTACTTTTAAACCTTTGCCCGTCTAATTTAAAACTGTGTCCTCTTGTGGTAGTTTTTCTTCTTTTAAATATGCTCTCCTCCTTTACCGAGTTGATTCCCTTTATGTATTTAAAAGTTTCTATCATATCCCCTCTGTCTCTTCTTTCTTCCAAGCTATACATATTAAGGTCCTTTAACCTTTCCTGGTAAGTTTTATCCTGCAATCCATGTACTAGTTTAGTAGCTCTTCTCTGAACTCTCTCTAGAGTATCTATATCCTTCTGGAGATATGGCCTCCAGTACTGCGCACAATACTCCAAGTGAGGTCTCACCAGTGTTCTGTAGAGCGGCATAAGCACTTCACTCTTTCTACTGCTTATACCTCTCCCTATACATCCAAGCATTCTGCTGGCATTTAGTGCTGCTCTATTACATTGTCTTCCCACCTTTAAGTCTTCTGAAATAATTACTCTTAAATCCCTTTCCTCAGATACTGAGGTCAGGACTGTGTCAAATATTCTATATTCTGCTCTTGGGTTTTTACGCCCCAGGTGCATTATCTTGCACTTATCCACATTGAATTTCAGTTTCCAGAGTTCTGACCATTCTTCTAGTTTTCCTAAATCCTTTTCCATTTGGCGTTTCCCTCCAGGAACATCAACCCTGTTACATATCTTTGTGTCATCAGCAAAAAGACAAACCTTACCATCGAGGCCTTTTGCAATATCACTTATGAAGATATTAAACAAAATCGGTCCCAGTACAGATCCCTGTGGAACCCCACTGGTAACATGACCTTGTTTTGAATGTTCTCCATTGACTACAACCCTCTGTTGTCTGTCACTCAGCCACTGCCTAATCCACTCAACAATATGGGAGTCCATGCTCAATGACTGCAGTTTATTGATAAGTCTTCTATGTGGGACAGTGTCAAAAGCCTTACTAAAATCTAGATATGCGATGTCTACTGCACCTCCACCGTCTATTATTTTATTCACCCAGTCAAAAAAATCTATAAGATTTGTTTGACATGATCTCCCTGAAGTAAACCCATGTTGTTTTTCATCTTGCAATCCATGGGATTTTAGATGTTCCACAATCCTATCCTTTAATAGGGTTTCCATTAATTTGCCTACTATTGATGTCAGACTCACTGGTCTATAGTTGCTCGATTCCTCCCTACTACCTTTCTTGTGAATGGGCACGACATTTGCCAATTTCCAATCTTCCGGGACGACTCCTGTTACTAATGATTGGTTAAATAAATCTGTTAACGGTTTTGCCAGCTCACCACTAAGCTCTTTTAATAATTTTGGGTGTATCTCATCAGGCCCCTGTGACTTATTTGTCTTCACCTTAGACAGCAAACTTAGAACATCTTCCTCTGTAAAGATACATGCATCAAACGATTTATTAGTCATTCTTTCTAGTGGAAAGCAGAGAAGGTGAATGTTTTTTTTAATTCACACACCATCACCTATTTTTCTCAGGGTCTCCTTTAAGGCACTACATGCCAGTAGTATGTGTCTACTTTAAAGAGGACCTCTCTCCGCTCCTGACGTATCTGTTATAGTAACTACTTGCATTCTCAATGTAATACCAATTTTGGAGCATCCATTCTTATGACTCTATGCTGTGCCATTCCTGTATTATTCCTGATAAAAGTTTGCAAATAAATTGTCAGCAGTCTGCAGTAAAGGTACCAGTGCTGCTGGTGTTGGATTGTACAGGGATACCCTCCCTCCCCAAACTGGTAACAACCACCTTTACCTTTACTGCAAGCTTCTAGTAGAATTAATAGAGGTATGGCACAGCATAAAGCCATAAGAATAGATACTCCAGAATTGGTATCACATGAGGAATGCAGGTAGTTACTACAACAGTTATGTCTGGAGAGGTGACAAGTCCTCTTTAAAGGGAGTCTGTCACCAGATTTCGACCTTATAGACCGCTTGCATAGAGCTCTAGCATAGCAGTCTATGATTCTAATGGTACCTTTGATGTTTTCTTGTGAAAACATCAAGGCAAAAACTGACTTTTATTCATAGTCCGTTTTTGCCTTGGGGGAACTTCACAAGACGACATCAAAAGTACCATTAGAATCATAGACTGCTATGCTAGAGCGCTATGTACGCGGTCTATAAGGTCAAAATCTGGTGACAGACTCCCTTTAAGAACGGTATTGCTTGGGCACTGTATGATAATATTCACTGGGCACTTTATGGTGATATTATGTAAGTGCTATAGAAAAATGCTATTTAGTCAACATATAGCAATGTTATTAGGCCTTCCTGAACTATTGTTTAGTTTTCTCCTACACTGGATCTTTACTAGGGGCCTCTGTAGACAATGGATATTCACCTCTACCGTGTGACTACATAATTTTAGAAAACTGGGTGCAGTCTCTGTGCAAGCAGTATAGTGGTCATTTTCATTGTCATTCATCCTTCCTTGAAAAAGACAAAGGGGGTGATAGTAAGCCCTATATCTGGCGGTGGATCAGCTGAAGTTATGAAGAGGCGCCGGCCTCTACACTTCGGCGTATCCAGTGGCAGTCTACGTAGAAAATGATGAATGAGATGTGCCTGCTGGCCCGTCCTCTTCCCCACCCACGCCACAACCATTTTTTTAGACCTGACGTGAGCGGGGAAAAGTTGCAGATTGTGGCGCAATGGCAATCTGCACCAGAAATATGCCTAATACAGGTGTATTTCTGGATAATAACTGATCCCCAAAATTCTGAAATTATTGGATAGATTTTTTGGCATCCTTTCCTATTTCAGTGGAAAAAACCCAGCAAACAGACAAACTCAATATAACAATAATGCTAACAATAATAATATCACTAATAATAAACTGCATTACTCACCGTCGCCATTAACATAGCAAATATTTAAATATAAGCACAAACAGCTCAAGGCAACATAGGATAATAACAAAAATAGCAGTGTATTTCTTCTGAACTTCCGTTCAGGTAGAATAACATGTTTGTGAGGAGACCCTCACTCCAAGCCAGTAATCATTGTCACTGACTCCTGCTGCTAGTAATGCCTTATAAACAACAATAGGAAATACTGTACGCGGGGAGGTGTTCCTGTAAGTTATTGTCAAAGCCTCTGGCAGGTAAAGGAAAATGAAAGTCATGACTTAACCACACGTTTGCCAGAATAAGAGCTAATCTAAATATACTGGCAACAGTACAGTTTGAAGCTCTTGGCCCCCTGTACCTAAACATATAACAGAAGACATTTAGGAAATCTTTTTTGCCGCTATTGTGGCATAAAAAAAGTTGTAAGTTATGGCACATGCCATGATTTTTACTTTTTACGCTTCTTGCCACTTTTCTGAAGTGTTGAGAAAAGGGTCAGGGGTTAGCATAGCCCACTGGATTTACTATATCATGCCAGAAACTTCCATAAGTTATAGCTCAAGCCTACGCCAGCTGCTAGGTGGTGTAGATTTGAGTTTTTGGAGCTGCACTGGAGCTGTCATAGATGTTAAACTTCATAATATTGGATTTAGTTATATATTACTTTGCTTTTCAGGTCAGTAGGACTAAAGTAGGTAGTCATCTCTCTAGGACAATCCACCCTTCCATGGTCACGAGTTTGCCTTCAGGCAGCCGCAGTATAGTTGACTTGAACTTCAGGGCCGAATCTGTCAGATGAGTTTCTGATGCCTCACCTTCAGCCCCCTCTCTGCTGTCCTCCAACTACCTGAATTCTCCAGATTTGCTTAGGAGAGATGGGTGCTGGAGACGAGCCGTCAGGAATCTTATCTGAAGCATTGACCCTACTTGCAGGTGTCAAATGCTTCAGAATGTTTAATAAAAGCCAAATGGAAAAATGTGTACATGTTTCAAGAGTAACTCCACCCAAAATTACATGTTTGACTAGTGATGAAAGGATTGCCCAGTCTTGTGTAATGCAGCATTTCAGTGTTGTGGCACTGTAGGAGAATTCAACACTTGCTGCTCTCCTTATCTTGCGGATCTAAAAATCTGGACTCCATGTGATCGCGTATTGCTGAAGAATGCTTCTAACAAAAAAGGGATTGTCCAAAGCAGACAACCCTTTTAAAGGGTTTTTTCAGGTTCCCTATATTGATGACCTATCATCAGTACAGGTCGACAATATCCAATTGTTGAGGGTCCAACAACCTGCTCCCCAACCAATCGGTGCAGTAACCCAGCATGGCCACTACATTTTGGACAGAGCTTATTGATAGGGGTATGGGGTACTCACCTATCTGATATTAATGGTCTATCCTAAGGATAGATCATCAATATTAGGAGCCTGGAAAACCCCTTTAAGAAATCTCTTACAGTATTTTATAAGAATACAGCATTTAACATGCAAGCAGCAACAACTACTTTATATTGGTCATGTCCCCATCATCCATTTTATCACACGGAAGCAGGAGGTTCTATGAATCTAAAAGTTGTCTTATAACTGGTCTTGATGGATCAGGCTCCATAAACTCAGCTGACGTATTCCCTTATATATGTCACTTTAAAAGCGTATGAGATATTACACAGGGGCATCACAATCCCCGCAGTCTTCTCTCCCACTCATATCCTTTTAGCTTCCATTTACAGCATGATCCCATTAACCCACCACCCAACTAGTCACCTTGTCCTCCACAGAAGATCATTCTGGATTGAGGTAAGCGTTACCTTCATAATGGGCCCATGTGCATGTCTTTCCCTACATGTAAGATAAAAAGTATAATAAATATAGCAATTAATGGCATTCCTTGGCCCTCTTCCCCTCCGCAGTAGGATGGAAGACAGAGCTGGATGGCTGACAGGTTGAAAATAAGGATGTGTAATTAGATAGATGAAAAGATTTGTGTTCACTTAAGCAGAAAGGAACAGGCGTACGGTTACACTTGATGCATTTATGTAAGTGCGTAAGTCAACAAACAGAAACTTCTGTGGGATATTGTATTTTCATTACCCATTCCAAATATACAGTATATGTAAGACAAAATATTCCTAAGTAATCAGACCAAAAAAATCTTCAGTGAGGCTACGTCAGATGATAAATACAGTGTGGAGGACGCACCATAGGAAGCATACTGATCAGGGCATTGTTATACTGGTGGCCAGTATGATAGGTTTTGTGGCCTTACACCTCCAGTGGAAATAATGCCATAGATCCAAGTATATTTTCTACCGCTTTGTGCATACAGCTCCAATACTGCCTGTGAGTCTCTATGAGTATAGACTACAATCAAACTACACTCTATTTGTAGTCTAATCATCTAATTCATGAGTTAAGGTGCATTTAGACGCACTAATGATCGCACAGATTATCGGAAACGACTGTTCCTGCAAACAGTAATTCCGACAATCTACCCGTCTCAATTAGCCATCGATCACCCGATGAACGAGCGAAACGCTCGTTCATTGGGTGATCCTGTCGCTTGTGCAGCCCCCACTGATCATGGCTTTTGAGCAGCAATCTGTTGTTCGGAAGCCATGATTCTGTATGAGTACAAGGGATCACTATAGCGATCCCCCATCCCCATACAGTGAAGAAGATTTCTGCATGTAAATGCGCGGTCTTCTTCACTGAACGCGGTCTTCTTCAAGGAACGCTTCCTTCCTGGCAATCGATCACTGCATCGCCCCACGTAAACCCAGCTTCAGTGCTCATTCACATGACTGTATGAATGGTTCCGCATCCGTACGCAATTTTGCGGAACGAGTGTGCACCCATTCATTTCAGTGGGGCAGCAAAAGATGCGGACAGAACACCATGTTGCCGAACAACAGCAGTGTGAATGACCCTCTACTCTCATATGCACCATCTGCTACCTAATCCACAGTACTATCTGGTTTGCATTGGAGCTGTATACACAAAACGGTAGGATATTTGCACAGTTGCCTGAGTTTTTCTTTAAGATACACAATAAAACATAATTACAAGATTTTAAATTGCCTTTAAAAGAATAGAGAGTACAGCAATCCTGTCCAAGTTAAGTGAGCTTAAGTGAATTTAAAGGATAGTCACTTTCTTAATAAGTTGACCCGGAATATTGTAGGGTGTCTGTTACAACTTGCTGTGATTGGGTCTCCAGTGGACTGAGTTATTCTAAGTGTGTGTGAGAGCAAAGAACAGGATGTGCTGCATAAGTTGGCTAAGTGACTGATATACATCTCTGAGTTCATGTGCAAGAGAAGGAAAATGGTAAAGCCTTTTTTGGCTAGAACGACGCAAGTGAGAAATTAAGAGTGCAGGGAGGCATGAGGGAAAACAGCTATGGGCGTGGTAGGAGAAAGTACCGTATTTTGCTGCGTGCTCACATTTCTGTTAACCCATCTTACACAACTAAGTATTAAAAAATGATGTCATTTAAAAAGGACCTGTCACCACTCCTGACGTGTCTCTTTTAGGAAATGCATGCAATCCATAGAAAATAACAATGCGGGACCATCTTTTGTTGGAGAGCTTCATTGAGCTGTTCCTGTGTTATTCCTCCTTGAAACGTGTCAGTTAATTAACAAGCAGGCTGTACCATTTCCCTTTTTGCATGAATGTCCATACACAATCAGCATGGACCTATAGGCACTCTATTGCTGCTGTGTGGGGGAACCCTTAGAGCTCCTTCACACACGCACTATTTTTTCATTGCTAACCAAATTTACATATATTCATACTTCCATATCATTTTTTACAAGCTTTTTGTTGGTGTTTTTTTTATTTGGCAACATTTTGACCATATTTTTTTTATTTTTTCTGGTATTTTTTAAATCCTATAGAGAAGCCTATGGGAAAATGCCAGTACAAATGCAGCATCCACTGCATGCCACTGTCCCCTAAATTGCTACAAAAGCACTAAAACCAAAATGATACTTATATAGACTTTACAAATATTTAGCTATACACTTTAAAGTAACATTTGGGTGCAGCGTTTAGCACCTAAACAAAAAAAATTAAAACTGTGAAAAATGCCCTGCCTAATTATGTTGCCCCGCCTTCTATCAGTTTGGATCTACCTACAACATGGGGCCACTTTTAAAAAAAAAATTCCAGGGACACTTTTAGATCAAAATCCGCCCCTGGGTTAAGGGGATGCTCTGCCGAAGGATGGAACTGAATGTACATGGTAATGGAGGAATATGGATATAGAACATAGATGGAGTCAATAGATCTTTCAGACAACTGTGACCAACAAAGAACATATATTGAGTGTGCAGTAAAACAGGGTCAATACGAAAAATAATAATGAATAAGACTCTTGTCACTATGGTGCTAGATGTGAAGTCTCCATTGTATGTGCTTGCCTGGGAGTCTTCAAAAAAATCTGAGACCTTCCTTACTAGTCATTCATCATATTACTCTGGCACTAATTCCTGCTAATAGAGATCAGCACAAGATGTGGATGGGAATGGTCATCATCATGGCTACAGTATGCATGGGATCACTGGGGACACTACTACAGACACACTTTGGTAGTTACTGTTGTTGGGGCACTCTAGCACACTTACGGGCACATGGTTATGGAGACACTCTTACTGGCACTTTTAAAAAGCACTTTTATACAGGCAGATCATCGCTAATGAGCATTCGTAAGAACACTTGTTAGTAATGATCTGCCTGACTATCTTCAGGTCTAATACAGCCCTAGCAGCTCCGGTTCTTCGAGCAGCCAGGATCGGAGGTAGCTCCAATCCCTTTAATTGCTGCAATCTGTGACCAGAGCATGATCAAAGGGGATATCCCCTCTTATTGGGTCCCAGTGATCTGATCAGAGGCCGATTAAACACTCCGCAGTCAGCCCTAGGGACCTTAGAAAGAACCTCAGGACTGTGAGTTCATTAATCCTGCTGTTAGGGCACACTAGGGTTGTCCTAAGCACTGTCTGTGCCATATAGAGTATAAAAAAAATACAAATAATCTTGTAAGACCTTAATTTTAATTCTAATTTAGTATTTTCTTAAAGGGATTATAAAAAATGTAATAAAAAATCTTTAAAAAGCTCACAAAACATAGTAAACAATTTTGATTATTTTTCATAAAATACCTTTTATTGTGCATACTTTATGTAAAAGCAAAAAACTATACCTATTAGTTATCTACACAACTAAAATAACCTGGACAACTCATTTAACGGGCTATTCAGTGTGAAATATGTAAAGTGTAAACAATAACGTTTTTTCTTTATTTTCAATGCAACAAATATATAAAATTATGAAGTATTTTATATGTACCAAGCGATTGAATCTCCCACCAACCTCTGATATGATCTTTTTACGTGTTGGTGAGGGATTTAAACGAACCAGAAAAACTGGGTGATCAGATATCAGTTGGTAGTTGTGCATCAGAAAAAAACTGCTTGGCCTCATTATCCCATCCTGCAATATCCAATCCTCCCGCCAGAAATCCTGCCATCCCTGACACAATTAGTATTGATCATGAATTTACTATATTTTATAGACAGGTATGCAGCCCTATATTATATCAATTAAATATTCCAAAAAGGAGGATCGCTTGAAATAAAAAAACTAAAAAGTTTTATTAAATATACTCTTTAAAAAGGGGAAACGGGGGAAAATAGCACAATATGCGACACAGGGAAAGAAGGCACTAGGAGCACGGTAACGCTCTCTGAATTCCACCCCTGTATTGTCAACAGTGTGGCTTGTAACACTCTAACACAAATCCTCCATGCACATGACCCCAATGCACTGTGCCACTGTGCATCCAACACATCGGGCGGGAAGGGGGGGGGAACTCACGTGGCTACAACACTCACGCTGGTGTCACCAGCTGTTCAGCAGCTATTACAAGCCACAACGTGAAAACAATAGTAGAAATATGCCGGCCATACCAAACTACTTTGGACAAAGTTACAGACACCTGGTGTGTCTGGCTCAACGCGTTTCTACATATGGTATCATCAGGAGCTTACCCTGTAACTACCTAACAGCTGAGCAGCCCTAAATCAGTATCTGTTGGAACATTGCATACGCGCTACCCCTCTCTCACCAGGAGCAGCGCTTCGGCACTATGTGGCTTGTAATAGCTGCTGAACAGCTGGTGACACCAGCGTGAGTGTTGTAGCAGCGTGAGTCCCCCACAGGGGCACAGTGCATTGGGGTCATGTGCATGGGGGATTTGTGTTAGAGTGTTACAAGCCACACAGTTGACAATACAGGGGTGGAATTCAGAGAGCGTTACCATGCTCCTAGTGCCTTCTTTCTCTGTGTCGCATATTGTGCTATTTTCCCCACTTTCCCCTTTTTAAAGAGTATAGTTAATAAAACTTTTTAGTTTTTTGATTTCAAGCAATCCTCCTTTTTGGAATATTAAATTTGTACCCTCAAACAGCACACAAAAAATTCAATTTCTAACTTGTGAAACTAGGCCGTATAAAGCCACGTCAATGAAAAAAACAAAAAAAATAAAAATACTGACAAAAACTGAAAAAAATTTGCTGGTCATTAAGGGATTAAATTAGTACTAATCCATATAACAAGACTACATTATTTTGTAGTCCATATAATATCTTATGACCACTTTACTTATGTAATATTAAGGAATTCTTTAATACATTTTTCCCTATATTCTCGAGACGGGAGCACTACTTAGATACCTAAATATCATAAATAGTTAACAGCGCACATCACAGCGGTACTTTAGTACAGTTATCACATATACTGTCGCAGAGGCCACTTTGGTGTTCCACTTTCCCTGGAAAGGAACTGAAAGATACCCTCAGTGTCCTCTCTTCATGCGTTTCCTGTTTTTTTTATTTTGTAGATTCACTCTTCTTCCGTCCCCTCCCTGCACTCTGTTCTCCTTTTATAGCAAGGTCTCCTGTCTATTGCAATTACTAGACGGACATTTTGTGTTTAGCTTTCCGTGTCCTTCCTTCCTTCCTCTACATCCACATAACTTCCCCCTTCACAGGCATCCTCACCACATGAAGGAGTGAGGCATTGCATGCCAGAGGCAGAGTCATTTTCACATATTCAGGGTCACCAGGGCCGCAGTGCAGATCTCCTCTCAGGACCTCACTGTCAGCACTATCTGCCAGCTTCCCTGGATAGAGTTTTTAGCACTAGCAAAAGATGCTCCCCTCTGTCGTCCACCTCCCAGAAGCCTGTTCACTTCCCTTCCATAGGCATGAGCCAAACCTCTCCCTCAGAAAAGCCAATGTTACTGCATTCAGGTCCCTGCTGATTCAAACTTCCTATATGCAGGGACAGATATGAAAATATTTGCTGTCCCTGGAGATATAGATATGTTAGATGAAGGAGGATACATATCTAATCAACTATTTCCAATAAGTTCTCAGGATACTTGCAGGAGTTAAATGTCCAATTCAAATTATACTGGGTTAAATGTAAGCAAATAAAGGCTGTGGCTAAGCTACATGGGGGGTCAGAGGTTGCATTTGCATGTGGGCCCTGGGAGTTGACGGGCCACAAAGGCATTGTGAAGGGAAGTCCAGAGAATTAGTGAGCACTCAGTTCTCAATACAAGAGTCTGAGGAGCAGTAAGAGTTAGGGATTTTCTGGTATTTTGATATGGATGGCCAATCCCCCAGGACGGGTCATCAATATCAGATTAGCAGGGGTCTGACACCCGGCATCCCCACCAATCAGTTGTTAGAAGAGGCCACTGCACTCACCAGAGCTCTGGTGAGCGCTGCGGCCTCCTTGCTGCTTACCAAGCACACGACTGTCCATTGGATAGTGGCTGTGCTTGGTATTGCAGCTCAGCCCCATTCTCTTCAAAGGGACTGAGCTGTGTCTAGGCCACATGACCAATGTACGGTGACATGACTGACCTAAGAAGATGCCTAAGGACTCACGGAGTGCCAATGCCTCTTTGAGCAACTGATTGGCAGGGGTGCTGGGTGTCAGACCACCACCAATCTGATATTGATGACCTATTCTGAGGACAGGCCATCAATATCAAAATCACAGATAACCTGTTAAATAAATGTATGGTTTTAGCTTTTGGGAAATGTCATTCTCTAATCCTGACCAGCATTTTTGATTGGTTCCTGTAGTCTTCTAGGACCTGCTCTAGTGCTCAAAGCAAAAACATACTTCAGCTTTTAAAAATATTTTATAGTATACGCAAAACTTTACACACGTCATATCTTGGCTTATGCCTGGTCCTGAATATTAATCATTCATATACGACATATTCTGCACCGCTAAATACATTACATATTCTATGAACCCCATCAACATATTTTGGATGCAAACTTCCTAAGAAACATTCACTGTGGTCATACAATTTATAGACTACAAAAGGTCAAAATATGATCTGCCTTTAAAGAGTATAGGCATCTTTGGAGGTGTCCGTCAATGATGAGCATTTCCCTTCAGCAGGAGGCAGTTCTTTGAATGATTTCCCAGGTAATAGCGGTCATGATGAACTTCATGGGCCGAGATTGTGGGTTCACAGTCTGAAACACCACTTTGGGTACCAAAAGAGATTTCTCTAACACAAATACTGTTAGATACTCTGTAGAAACTGAGAAAGAAACTACTGATTCTCTGTAGAAGTTGTCCACATTTGATTGACACCCACCAGCACAAATGCCAACCGGTCCCTTGTCAAGGATTCTAAAACTAAAAAAGGCCAAGAATGTGGCATCCGAGTTGTAGAATGGACACAATATCATATATGTAAAGGCAAAATATATGTACTGTATCAGTCAGGGGCCACCAGCTGATGGACCTACTGCCTCCAAAGAGATGGTAGACTTTATTTCCTCAGATCTGTGTCAACGATTTATATTATCTCCTAAATAGCTTTTAACATTCAACCAGTCAAATGGAGGCAATTATGCATCTAGACCCAGGACACTCTCAGCCCACCCATGGGTGCATGCAGTAGACTCAATGAACATTAAAAGCCTTCTAGTTATATTTCTGGTAAGTTTTTTTGCTAATTATTCTGACTTGTTAACCATTTAGGAATTTAGAAGACTAAGGCCGAATGCACACGGCCGTGTTCCGCGGCCGAGAGGGGTCCGTGGTATGCCGGGCTGGATTCCTGTTCAGAGCAGGAGTGCACTGTGTCATTGGTTGCTTTGACGCCGTGCGCCTCATGCCGCCGCTGCACTACGGTAATACATTCGTATAGTGTATTACTGTAGTGCAGCGGCGGCATGAAGCCCACGGCGTCATAGCAACCAATGACGCCGTGCGCTCCTGCTCTGAACAGGAATCCAGCCCACCATACCACGGACTGCTCTTGGCCGCGGAACACGGCCGTGTGCATTCGGCCTAAAGATAACATAACATATTGATTTGTTTCTCATGATGATCTTAAATGCTCCATTACTGGTATAGGCGCAGCCTACCTATCAGTAACAGTGGAGGCCTCAATGTCCGACAATTCACAGTTTTAAGGTTTTAGTTTAAATAATACTGGAGCACAAGGTACAGTATGTGTTTCGAATTAAGTTGTTGTAAACTGAACCCCATCAGAATCTGTGACTGAACGACACATTTCTCTGCAGCTGTCTCATCCGCTCAGTTCAGTGACAGATCTCACAGTATTCGAAGCCAATAAAAATCTATTAGTGTAGAAAAACTTTGCCTGCAGGCACCTGCTGAAGTAAGACTCAAGATCACAATCATGGCTTCATCGGATCCGTATTTTACATCAGTTTTGGTTGATTGCTAAGATTATTTTCTTTAGATTTGGCAATACAGCTTTGTGTGCGAAGTTATAGACAATTGCAGAATGTGGATTGGGGACATTTCAGAAGAGAGGGAATAAGGAGATGAGATACTTTCACTTAGACATGATGCTTAAGGGGTATTTCCACCATTTAATGTTATGGCTTATTGATAGGATATGCTATTACATTATGATAGGTGTCTGACCTCCAGGACTTTAAAAGATAGGCATCTGCACCCAGTGTGTTACTGGCCATATAAACCAATGAAGATACAAGCATCTATAAGCACCCACTGAAGCAGACTACATTTATGATACACAATGTCTCAATGGTTGGCACTGGGATCCTGGTTGAAAGGAGCAGGTGATATATTGTCTATACACACACTGATACAGGGGATACTGTCAATCATCCTGTGTGGTCAGGGTACTTAGGACTCTCATTGTCTCTCCTAAAAGTTCTGTAAGGATTTCATATGCTTTATACTCAGAAAACTTCCCCCCAAATCACATATTAAAGGCTATATATCACAGAGCTCAGTGTCTCCCTGCTGTGGCAGCAGAAATCACCTGAGAGATTAGATTCCCATTCAGTGGGAAAATCTCTTTAAATGATAAATTCTGTTATGGTTACCACTAGGGGGAGCTCAAGAGGTTTCTAAATACTGTTTATCCATATAATCAAACTAATGGCTGTGGTTGACTATTCCTGTGTATGCTGGTTGCTTGGGTTGTGCATGCTGGCTGCAGCCTTCTGTGTGTGAACTGTTTCCTGTGTATCTGTGTGTTCCTTGTCTTGTATCACAGTACGGTTCACTGTCACGCTGTGTTGCCGTGTAGGCTGGCTGTCTGTACTTGTGTACTGGCTGCTGTTGACTATTCCCGTGTATGCTGGTTGTTTCTGTGGAGCGTGCTGGCTGCAGTGTTCTGTGCTATGTGGGAACTGTCTCCTTTCACCTGTATGCTCTGTGTTTGTAGGGTTAATGTTTCCCTGGTCTGCGTGCTTGATTACTGGTAATGTGTGCCTGAGCAGACTGTCTCCAGCTTGGCTGTGTGCAGGGTGTATTCTCCTGACCTGGGTGTTAGCCATTCTACCCTGATCTGTGTGGTCACCTGGTAATTCTTTAATGTCATCATGTCTTTGAACGCCATGCATCTGTTCCGCATGGGTTCCGGTGTCATGTCTGAGCAGCTCTGTCTGTGAACGCCATGCATCTGTTCTGCATGGTGGTCCAGGCATCTACCTGTCTCATGTCTGAGCAGCTCGGTCTGTGACCATCATGCATCCGTTTGGCATGGGGTCCAGGCATATGCGTATGTATGCTCCTTATTAAAGTACAATATTGCTTCTGTTATATTTTTATATACTGTGTTTTATTTGTATATGCTTTTAAGAAAATCTGCAATAGTAGCACCTTTAGTATAGCCCTATACAAAAACACTAATAATCGGAATTGGTGTTGTGAGGATTAAAGAAGGATAAGTTGTGAATTCATCGTAGAACTTTTCCATACCACTGTTCACCACTTGGCTCTCCACTGATCTTTTTCCTTGTCCTTATCATTTGCCACGGCCTGCCAGCCAGAGTCCTTTAGTGTGAGCAGCCTCATCACTTTGTCTTTCCTCTAGGTCTTAGCTTTGGTATCCCCTGGCGCTCTCTTTCTACTTCTAACTTCTTCTCTTTACCCACCCCTTAACACTTCCCCCCATCCCTCTATCTACCCATTTCCTACATCTCCGTACCCTCTATGTGTGTTCCTTTCCACCTCCACTATCTTCCCTAACCTATTAACCCACTCCATTCTCTAATTTACGCTCCCCTTTTTTCTATATTTTTTGCAGCTCTGTCTGTGACCACCATGCATCCATTTCACATGGGGTCCAGGCATCTGCCTGTCTCATGTCTGAGAAGCTCTGTTTGTGACAGCCATGCATCCATTCTTCATGGGGTCCAGGTATCAGCCTGTCTCATGTCTGAGCAGCTCTGTCTGTGTGTCACGGCTGAGGATGGGGAAAACCCTCAGCCGTGCGGTATCAGGAAATGTTAGGTCGCTACTTGGCCAGTACCACAGTATTAGGGAGCAGGTCACCTCCTAGAGCTTCCCTAATCTGACCCTGACTCCTAGCTGCATGAGCCACCCTTGAAGGTAGGAGGGCTTATGCTCCGGAACCTTGGATCCCTTCTGACCCTCCGTCGATCCCTGTACTAGGAGCTGGGTAGACAGCCCGTTCCTCCTGGACACGGAGTAACAGGAGTCTAACAGTGGCCAAGCTATAAAGAAAGGGGAACAGAAACAGACATATGGCAGTGACAGGTAAGTGAGACTAGTACCACACTTACCTGCCACAGACACACAACCTGGAACCCACGTGCAAGTGCTGCTGTCCACAAACAACACAAAGGACACCGCACACACAGAGATCACACGGGAACCCAGGAAACCATACGCTGCAATAAATCAAGACCAAACAAACATCTTCTAAACACCATAGATAAACCTATGACCACAAGGGTGGCCCCCACTGGCAGATGGAATACACAGGAGACCGCCCCAGCTAACCATGGCTGAAGTACCCCTCAGACAAGTGATATTCACTGAGGCTTTATAGGCCCAAGTAGCCACACCCACACAGACACACCCAGTGTTCACACACACAGAAGGGATTTAACCCTTCCAACACCAGGCAAGGGAAGACGGACTCTTAAAGGGGAATACACACAAACAAACACACTTCACCTGTTGCCGCGGGCAACGGCATCCGTGGCAATCATGTCCTGGGGATCAGCCATAGGGCTGAGACACTGCCACCACATGCACACAACACCACACGTTGCCACGGGCAACCAAGTGAAGGAAAGTGTCACCAAACAAACCACTGGCCGTGACACTGTGACAGCCATGCATACATTCCGCATGGGGTCCAGGCATCAGCCTGTCTCATGTCTGAGCAGATCTGTCTGTCACCGCCATGCATCAATTCTGCATGGGGGTCCTGGCATCTGCCTGTCTCATGTCTCAGCAGCTCTGTCTGTGACCGCCATGGTCACATGGGGTCCAGACATCTGTCTTTGTTTGCCTGTGTTCACCATATGTTTCTGGTTGTTTAGGTTCCAGTTCCTGTTTGGTTTTTGTGACAGGACCACTGGTGTTATGCACCAGCGTCACTTATCTTGCAGGTTTAGGCCAAGTGCATCGGGGACATCACAGACCTGGTGAACCATCGAGAAACTCTATCCCCACCATCAGGGGTACTGTGAAGATTGATGGTTCACTTAGAAAACGCTGTTAGAGTTTGGCCCCAAGTCAAACTGGTGCACTTGGTCCAGTGGTTATCCATGTGCCACTGTTTGACTTGCCTGTTTGTCCAGGATTATAGGGATCATTAACTATAAGATATATGCCAGTTTTTGGGCGTATATCTGTCGCAGATTGTGGCGCAAAGGTTATTTGCGCCGCAATCTGCAACTTTTCCCTGCTAACGCTAGGCAGGTGCCAGCGTCTAAAATGCCAGTCTTAATAAATGACCCCCTATGTCTTTAGTATTTGGTCATGTTTAATAAAGTCTCATTTTCGTCTCTGACCCGTTTGACTGGTTTTTGTATGCTCGTGATATGTTCAGGGGGTTTTATGGACACTGATGTTACGGTTGCCAAATCTAAATTAGTAACTCTTTGATAATTTTAAATGCCATACTGTGAGGTTCTTCATAACAGTTTAACATATTGTAATAGGCTTAGATACACCCGCTCAACTACATAGAATCCATGTAAATTATGCTGGCAATCATCCCAGTCTATCCTGCTTACCCTGTGTAGAATTATGATTTCACGGTGCAAAAAAATCCATTATTGACAACTAAATTTATTTTTTTCTACAAATAACTACCAGTGTGTTTTCTTCTGCTGGGAAATCATATGTACCAATAAAAAGTAATTATCGATAATACAAAGATCCAGAATACACTCAATTTCCATGTAAACTGACCTACTTTTCCTCTTAAACAATAGGTTTTAAATAAGCTGATGATATAACATGCTGACTCATATAAGATTGACAAGAACTCCAGACACATCCATCCACTGGTAAGACCACCAGGGCAATGTTGATGGACATTCCAAAGGAAAAGACACTACAGACACAGCTTGCCTCATTTCTATTCATTCCTGTCTCTAGTACAGGGCTTTTGGCCTTCTAGCACTAGAGGGGAAGCAATCCTTAGCTTGTAAGTTTCTTTGAGGAAACAGACAGCACAGATGGCTGAGGTATCCTCGAACTCAAGAGCAGGAAGTGGTAGACCTCCAAAGTATTGCTGAATGAACCAGGCGTGTGGGAGGAAAAGGTTACAGGATTGTGTACTGTATATGGGAAGCCTGACAAATGCCATGGTCTACTCTTAAAGTATCAATGAAATAAGGTCCACTCTGTAGACTACTATCTCTAATATGCAACATAAAAAATATTGAGAAATATTCGAGAAATTGTCATCCTCTAAATTATTGCTGTGTGAATTACATTTTTGGGGTTTTACCATTACTCTTACGCTGCATTTGTATACTTAAAGTGGTTGTCTACTTAAAGTGGTTGTCTGGTTTAAAAACTTTTTCCAATTAGGAACACTCCATCAACTAGCTGGTGCTGAGAGTGGATAATAATGTCTCTATCACTGGAGTACTCCGCACCTAAAGCCATTGATTTGAATGAGCATCATGCAATACTTCATTGCTCTTTGGTGACACTGCATGAGAAATGAATGCTTGCATGTAGATTCTGTCTGTTTGGTGTACTATCAGTGGGGCATCACTGTGATCATCATATACTGTAACTACTTTAAAGAAGACCTGTCATGTCCTCCAACTATGGTGGCCAACAACCTGGCTGTAACCACTGCTCCACAGAATCCTATTTTTTCCTGTTTTTAATCAGCAAGGTCAGCCCTTTCCAGGGTTGATTCTGCTAACAAAGCCCCTTTTAAAGTGACTCCAAACCAGAACTTAACTTTACATATTTGAATCGGGTAAAGGTCTTTTTTCAGAGACCGATAATCAGGCCGATTTATCTAAAAGCTAGTTCCCAATAATTGGCCCATGTAAAGGTGCCAGTGATCACCCAATGAATGAGCAAAAGCATGTTCATCTGGTGATTGTGTCCTTCAGCTCGCACCAAAAATTGTTTCTGTGCAGCAGTGTGCTGTGTAAAGATTGATCTTCCCAGGAGCAAGGATTTTCTATGGAACAAGAGATCACTGTAGTGATCACTTGTTCCCATACAGCAAAGGTGATTGCTGCATGTAAATGCAACCCTCATCTCCGCTTATGATCAGGCAGTTATCGGGAACGTTCCCGATAATTGCCTGATAGAAAGACTTTTACTTTCTATCCACAGCCAATCTATAATAGTCAAAGTGACATTTCTCAGGGACAAATGTCAGCTACACAGCTAAAGGTTAATTGACAACATCGTTCACACACAGCACACTAAGAATGACTGAACTGTTAGCTTTCTTCACATGTTCTGCCGGTCACTTCCCATCACTCTCCTGTCTGTCTTTAATTTATACATCTTGTCTCGCTATTGCCCTTCTAAAGGAGCGGAAAATAATTTCATAACAAATTTTCCTCCCTGTTTACAGGTCGGGTCTTCTCCGCCTCCTTCCCCTCATATTATGGATGAATACATTTATGTGTTTTTCAGTTTATTTATTTCTTCTGCGATTGTGTTTTTAGTCTTTTTTATTATGAAGGTCATGAGGAGTTCAGTCTTCAAGAGAATCTACTGCCTCAAGTAGTTAACTGAGTGTCTGGCTTCATGTCTGTCTAGTACGGTATATGCTTGTTGCAGAGCAGACTGGAAGGGGAAATCTTAGCCAACACTTTATTAATTAACATAACAACTGGAAGTCCCCATAGACTGCAGCCAATGAAACAACATTGCTTATATGTTATTTTTATCATAGAAACTGGCATTCTGTGTTCTCCCAAAATAATAATGTACAGTAGGTGAAATCTACAGTTTCTACAGTTTCTCTATGTTTCTAGGGAGCTCTGCCATAGGCAGGGCTCCATAGGAACATCACTGTGGCAAGAGGCGGAGCTTGCAGAAGGTCTGAGGTTGCTACACCAACTGAACGTCTCCCCCGATCTGAGCACAGAGGAGCGATTCGAGCCCCAGGAGCTCTGCAGATAGACGTCTCAGATGCTGTGGTGGGTTAAATGTCCATGATCAGCCTTATTGCCAATCACATACTTTGCCTCTGGGTGTCTGTTGTGTAAAACAGCAAGCACACGGCGGCTAATGGCTAATTTATTTTTAAATCACATACAGCCAATATATGTATATTGTTTAAATAAAATAGGTGGCTGTATTTCTGCATTCTATGATACTTCCTGCCTTGACCCTTTAGCTTCTTCTTTGCATAGACTTTTAGCATGGCAAACAGCTTTGCTTAACTTTTCAATCATACCATCACTACGACCAGAGTGAGAGCTTTCCCCCCCCATTGACCCTGTAGTGACTAAATTAGAGCATCACACATTACACTGATAAGGTCAATGCTCTTCTGTATATCTGTTATTATAATTAAGATAAACATGCATATAACTTATTCCTCACCACCAGCAGTACACTGAACATAGATTATTTAATTAAAATGGCATAGTACTGCCAAAAAGAAAACCAGTCAAAAATTCTAAAAAAAATTGTCCCCTAAGTATATTCTGATGGAAGTATCCCTTTAAAGTGGTTGTCCTATAATGATGCAGTGATTCTAATGTTATAGCATATAAATACTAAAGTCACTTATGGACCGTATTGGTCATGTATGGCACGTCATCGCTTGCAGCCTGTAAATACCAAAAGGTGGGTGTCAGCAGAAGATCTCTTGAATTCTTGCTTTATGCTTCCTACTGCTACATCAATGCTACTCTCTTCATAGTGACCCACTGTGTTTCTAAGACTAATGGTCACTGAGCACGTCCATCCTTCCCTGTCCTAAACTTACCCTGGGACAATGGAAAAAGTAATAAAATAGCTATATTACTGCAGGGATTATTCTTTTGAAAAACACCTGGAGCCCAACAGACAAAACAAGGCGGTTGGAGGAAATAAAATCTTTCTCTTGCAGCTTTTATGCAATTACTTTATAATTCGAATATATGTCACATCATAGAGAAAACTAAATCAATCACGTAAGCGAGAACTCTCCAATGCATTGCCACAATTAACTTAGTTCGGTCCTTAGAGGCGTCTTACATTTAAGCGAGATTAGTAAGAGTCACGTTACTGTTACAACTCACTACATATGCATGATGGTGTCACAGAATACTATGAAATGCAATGGATGTCTTGTACGGTTCAAGTCAATGTGCGGTTATTTATCTAATGCAGTGTAAGCAGGAATGTCTCAATAGACCTCAAGATCTTTACATCCCAGTTCTCAAGGAAAAGCCCAACTTTACGCTGACATAAAGCAATGTTATTCTACCAAATCCATGAGGAGTGATGTCATTGGAAATGGCACTTTTAATTACAACACTTTCGAATTGAGGAAGGAAGGTTTAATCCTAGAAGATTGCACTATTCAAAAGGGCAACTTTAAATTAAACATATGGTTTCTATGTTTGGGAAGACTGAAGCTTTGTTTGTGTTGGCTAAGCCAAAGACAACATCCATACAGAAAAGACAATTGTCACTGGTACAAGAGGGACAATGAAGCAATTCTGTTCTAGCTTTGTAGTAAGAGTGACTCTTGATGTATTTTCTTCTCCATTGATTTTCTGGTAGATGACTCTGCTTACTCGCCTCAAATCCTGAACCCAGGGTATTGAGTCTACCATTTATAAAGCTTTATTACCACTAGGAGATCTTGGTTATCAGTCATAGATTTTGCACCCCTTGTAATTACACAAGGTCTCTCTTACATGTGTGTCTTACACAGATTATAGGAGAGGAAGAAGCTGTTTTACAGCTACCATATTAGGTCTCTTTCGGCTGAGTTGTTTGCACCATTAGCAAGAGCATGCCTTCCATCCCATCTCTAAGGTTTACCTGGAAGCCATCACAATAATAAAACCCCTTCCATCCCTTTATCATCCCACTCAAATAGAATCTATGTTTTTAGAGTTTTAAACATGATCTGGTATTACTGACTTAGGGCTCATGCACACGGCCGTTGTGTGCATCCGCGTCCGTTCCGTCATTTTTCACAGTTTAGCGGAGGTCCCATTCATTTCTATGGAGCTGTGAAAAAAAACTGATAGTCCTCCGTTTTTTCTCCGCGTCCCTGATCCGTGATTCCAGTCCGTCAAAAAAATATAACCTGTCCTATTCTTGTCAGTGGAAAACGGAGGACGGACCCATTCAAGTCAGTGGGTCCGTCAAAAAAAACGGATGCACAACTAGTATGTCATCCGTGTCCGCGTCCGTGTCCGTTTTTTTCTACAAGACCTTGGTGCAATAAAATTACACTTTTCATTAACCTTCCTTTCTTTCCCCCTGTCAGACAAAAAAAAAGGAAGACACAAAGAAACACAACTGAAGCAAAATCGGACACGGACCACGGAAGCCAGATCACTGACAGTGAAAAAACACTGTCGTGTGCATGAGGCCTTAATGTAATTTTTGATTCATAATCTAAATAGGATACATTATTCACAATAAGTCACTAGAAAACATATTGGTCACACTGTATTTTCATAAATGATTAACTCTTTACAAAATTGCAATAAATAGTAGGACTTTTTTGTTCTTATTTTTGGATGCATATTTATTTGCCAATGGATTTGTAATAAATTGAGTTAATTCCTGGCTTGATCTCACTGACCACTGGCACCTTTAGGCCTCTGGTGTGAACCATCAGTTTGTGACTTACCACCATGTTTAGATCAATTCCATGCAATTGCTTTTTCGATAACAGGAACATACAGTATACTATACTTAATCTTAGCCAAAGGCTATAAAATATCTGGCTACTGCAGTAAAATACCAGATCCATTATGAGGGTTGAGAGCCTTTGAAAGTGACAGATTAGCCAGGCTGAGTTCACACTTCAGTTATTTGATCAGTTATACCTATCAGTTATTGTAAACCAAAACCATTTAGAGGTCAAAGACACAGAACAGTTGCAGATCTTTCCATTATACCTTATCGATGTGTAGGCTTCACCACTGGATTTGGCTCACAATAACTGATGGAAATAACTGATCAAATAACTGAAGTGTGAGCCTTACTATTCATAAGCATTTCTGTTATTACAAAGTAACAGACACACATACAAGTACAAAAATAACCCAAAAGGCTATTTCCAAAAATTGGACTGTAGCTTCTTACATGCTGTCTTTTTGATAAGCACATTTCTCCAAAACACAGATACTTGACACAACTGAAGGATACTTGCACAAAGTAATAAAAAATAAAGTAATATCAAGCACAGTATATCAATATCAGAGCTTGCTGGTCAATGAGTACTAATAAGTGGTCAGGTCACATACGTGCCAGATTCTGTGCCCTGTAAAGACTACTGTAGTAGAAATTCCTGTTCATGTTATACTACAGGTCAGTAGACACATTAATAATAACAAGGTGTGAATTTATTATTTTCAAGTGTAACAAATGTAAGTTAAAGAAGTAGCCCCCATTTATCAAAAGACAAAGAAATCAACCAGATTGTCTTGACCCACAGCTGTGAGATTATTCTAAGTATACTCATTTATAGGATTTTGCGTATATATACAGTGATCCCTCAAGATATAATTTTTCTAACATACAATGGTCTTTTCTGACCTATCGTAAGTTGAAACTAGAATCAACATACAATGTCTCAGACTCAGATCCAACCAATCAAGGCCACTTCTCTGATAAAATAGCTGATTGATGGGGGAAAAACTTTTTTTTATGTTAGCACAACAAAATGTGAAGAAAGTGAAAGGGTCCCCCTGGCCAAACATTTGACTTGTGTATAAAAAATGTACCTGAGCAGCAAATTCTCCAAGTGGAAGAAATATGAGAAGATCTGCATTGTATCAGAGATTTTGTGGGTGAAAATTTGTCTGAAATAGCCATTATAAACAAGTGGAGAAATACAGTTTGCACAGGTCTATTATGACCTGTCAATAATAAATGAATTGGAGTTACATAAGGTGCCAAGTAAAAGTACTCGTACCTTCTATAACCCTGATTTACTTCAGTGGAGAGAGACCATGCGTAGCTTAAACATATGATTGGCTCATTCTCTGTGGAGGCCCAGATGGCCTGATCAGTGTTTTGTTACATGTCTTATGTAAATAAGGTAAAATATTATATTAGGAAAGGTCATTTAAAGGGACACTACTATTGTTGAGTGAAGCGGAATTCAGTCTGAAGTATAGAAAAACTTCGATTTGCAATGAATACGATTTTTTTTCGCGCTTCGTGGCAATCAATCAGGTTTTCCTAAAATGGCACCTGCACCTTATAAAACAAAACTAAATGTAGAGGAGACAAGCCCAGGAGCACAAGATCACCCGTAATGCCGTGCAGCCAGCCAGTCTGCAGATAGCCATCCTCTGTGATGTCACAGCCCCATAAAACACTCATCCCGCGCAGTCTCCGACATTGTCCTGTGAGATGAGCATAGGGAGAGACGTAATAAGCGCTCAAGCGCTAGGGAAAGTGTTGCTGAAAATGATTATTAGAAGAATTCAATACTAATAAGATGGAAGCCTTTATTATTCCAGTGCTCAGTGTACCAACCAATACCTTCCAGTCTGCACACCTTAGGGGGGACCAGGTCTTAATGATGACCATCCTCATCTTTTGCTGACTTTACTTCCTAGAAAAGTCAGCAAGATGCAGAGAGGAGGAGCAGGAGGTTCCTGATGGCATATTCTCATCGATATTAGATGATGTGGAAAAGAAGGAAAAGCAGATGAAAGGCTCCCACCTGTAGGGCAGAAGAACGCTGGGGTTGGAGAAGTGGGAATTCCAGCATATTGTGCCACACCTAACCAGCTAAAACCCATACCAGCAACAGCCCCTGCTTAAAGATGCATTAAAAGTGCCTTTTGGACATTAACAATGAAGATTGACTATATAGTGTGGTCTTCGTTATAAATTAAAGGCAGCTGCGGGCTGATTGGCAGAGTGGTTCTTCACTGCATCATGGCTGCAACCTGGCAGCAGCATGTCTGCTCCGTGTGGCCGTACCCTAGGGCAGAGTGGCCTGGGTATACCTGATTTATAGTGATTCGTGATTAATTAATTCGGAACAAATTCAATTTCTTGGCTACCATCAAACATTTTTATCACATATTAACAGCGTATATGTGAATATTCTATATCTTTCATTTTACATGTGGATGGTTTTCTGGATTTATTGTATGTGGATGTATTCTACTTCCTGTCCTTGCTCTTAACTTCCTACTTTTTTGGACATTTAGCATGGCAAACAGCCTTGCTGCACTTTCTTACTCTGAACATTCACTGCGGAGAGAGAGAGAAGGGTTATTAGTGATTCAATTAGATCATCACACATTACACTGATAAGTGTAATGCTCTTCTGTGGGCATCTTTATCTAAGCCTATCAGGAGAACAACAGAGCTGTTGTACTGTTATCCTAATTCTATTAATCTACTGTTATACTATCAGATAACATTTTCTCTCACAGCAGCAGTAAACTGACAATTATCTGTAAAAGAGTTTTCTTTCTGCTGGCTGTTACAGAAGGACAATAAGTTGTATTTCATTTTCAATAGTATAGTACTGGTGAAATGAAAAAGAAAAGGCCAAACATTGTAAACAAAAATGTTTCTATGAATATTGAGCTTGAAAAATACCCTATTCTGACAGGTGTCCCCTTAAAAAGCAGAGAGCCAGACTATATAAATGTAGATGCTGTCATAAGTGATGTTATCTTAAAAGTAATCTAAAAAACATATTAGCCCACATTTACTAATGCGAGTGCGCCTTGATTTTCGCATAATATGCAGCATTTGGCACCAAAGTTCTGCCACAATTCTTTAGTAAAATTCTCAAAGTCTCAAAGCAAGCCAACTAATGCTTTAGAATCTGGTGCATGTCTAGACAACCTGCCTATGTTTGTGCTATCTATAGGAATAGTACATCTGCCCTTTTGTGTTACTGAATATTTAAATGTTCTTTTTGGAAAATGTACTATATCTCCATCCCTGGATATGAAAGGCCTATGACTTGCTCTCCCATCATCTCCCCGTAACTTGTAGGATAATGCGGAACGATCATTGTCTGCTTTATTTTACTATTGTTTCCTAATGTAGATGTGCCTTTGAAGATTAGCGTCCAGATGGTGACCAGATGATCTGCGTTCCAATGGGTCCTAGTCTTGACACATATTCCTTTTTATCAAACATAGTGGACTAGAATTTATCATCCTGGGACTGCTAATGGTAGATCCTTGTCTTAACGAAATGGGTATAAAAATAACCACATGGCATTCTACTAAAATAAATAGTATATTATGTATATATTAGGCCCTGACTTATTATGCCTATTTTGCCATTATTATACAGAATTCTGGCTTTTGCAACCTTTTGGACTTAGTTGTGAAAAAATTTGGTGCCTTTTTGTATTTTTACACCACTTGCTCCAGTTTTGAAATATGGGTGGGGAAGGTTAACTATGTTAGAGTTTCACTCCAGATTTGTCACAGAACCTTTTTTATTACTCCAGTATGATGGAGCATGCCATTCTTTCCAGTTGGATTCTGTGTAAATTTGAAAACAACAATTTGGCATAGTGTATTGTATGACAACTAATTATACTGGCCATGGCCATTACAACTAATACTATCACCCTGCAGATGCATCATGTGGTGTACCCCTTAGACCACTCTGAGTGTCAGAAAAGTATTGCATAATATTGAATTCTTCCACCTTGAGGAAGCTGCCTATTGTACATGAAACTATCCTGATGTAGAGCAATGTATTCACTTATAATAAAAGACTGTTAACATAAATGTATCTCAGACTTCCCATTTATTATGAAAACATCAAAAATCCCAGGCACAGAGGTTTGGCTTTCATACACCAGTTCTCTCGAATGAAAGGTTGGCTTTCAGCTCGTCAAGAAATATAAGTTTTATGTTCAACGACAGATTTATATAGAGTGTGATTGCAAAAGCATGAGGAGGGCGGCAAACTGCCATGCAGCTCATCCGAGAGTTTTCTGGCTGCAAAGAATTAGAAGAAAATAAAATGCCTGACAAATATTCAAAAATGTAATACATGGTGTGAAATTTACAAAATCAAAGTCATATGATTGTCCACTGGGGAGACAGTTAGCACTCCAAGAGGTTTGCTGGACAAATTGTACAAGTAATTAGTTCCCCAGGCTTGGCACTTCAACAGCTTTATATTATAGGGAGCCGTGCTAGGTCTGTCTGATCTAATTTCTGGGTCCAGGTTTGCAACAACCCAGTTCTCCTCTGGGCGTAACGTATTTGTAGGTCGGACTCAGCATGGGGTTAATGATAAGTGATGAGACCAGACAGAAAAGGAGCCTGGGGAACCCTTGGATTTGGTAATCTGCCAAGACAAATGGCAATCCAATGTAAAAAGACCATGATCTGTCCTGGAAGTGTTATCCTGTCTTTGTCTAAACAGTTGAATGGCTGTAAATATTGTGAAATTCCTTTGTCTGGCTTATTGTTCTGAATTTGAACCTAGGATCAATCTACAGGCCCTCCATCTCTGTACGAACTTTGATATGAGAAATTTCACATTTGCAAAAAAATTCTAATTCCCAGTGGGGATCCTATAAATACTGCCCTCCAATTGCTTACATGATTTTACATGTCTGTTCCAAGGGAAACACCTGATTCAATAGTATTTTTATCATTATAATTTTTTTTCCATTACTTACGAGTATTTATTTAAACAACGGGCACGAGAATGTCAGGTTGTCAGCCTTGAAGCCATGATGATGCTGAGATAATGAAAATGGGGCATGAAAAATACATTCAATACCCCAAAAAACAATCTTATTGCTGGGTAAACAGTCTAAATTTGTACCACACGGACTAGTACAACCTTCAGGGATCAAACAATGGTCAAACTTAAGTGTTAGTTAGGTTCAACATATCACATGGATTCTCGGACAATTTACAGATGTGCCAAATACTGGATTCAGCTATTCTATTAAACTCAAAACAAGGTCGGTGATTGTTCCATGAAAAGGGTGCCTTTACTCAGGTTAGCCCAATACATGAGTATTATGAACCTATACTCATGCATTGCATATTATCATAGAATCCTTCACCGCTAAGCATAGGAAGAACAGTGAACGCACTTTAATTTGTTTGCTTTTTTTAAATTAAATCCCTGATAAAAACAGTAGAGAATATCAATGTCAAGAAGGATGGAGAATACAATTGGAATATGGTTGTCCACAGTGCGACTCTGCATAGGGTCAACTTTTAGTCTTAGATTATAGAAAGAAAAAGGTAAACATCCAGATATCTTCCAGTTTTAACAAATTCAACATTTCTGCTGACCCCTAAAACAAGATGTTAGATGTACTGTAGTTGTGTGGCCAGCACTGTCCTGGCACATTCTTGACCTTATCTTTACTTATATATGGCCATGATGGCCTTATTACAGCTCCCAGCACCAAGACTAAAACATAAAAATATATATATCACAATAGATAAAATGTATTTTCTTCATTGGTTTATTAGTGTAAAGTTATTTGCATTGAAAGCCAATGTGATACTAACTCGAAAAGGAATACATCAACAATACCTTTCTAGACCCTATTTTACATTGTCACTCCTTGGCATGGATCATTACAACTTTCATAAGTCATGAAGATGCTTTCATGAATAAACCAAAAACAGGTTATCCCTAATAGAATATATTGTATTATCAGTCTCATAGGATTCTTCTGAATATTTTATTATAATTGAATCTTAATAATTGAGCTACAGCATCAACACCTACAACTGATTCCTGTAAAATGTCAGTTTACTTTTAATAGTTTAGAGTAGATGTAATGTAAAAAGAGTTGACACTGAGGCTGGAGTACTGCCAAGCCAGCCTCTTCTTCTTGCCCTGGCCAAGGTGTTTAGATACAGGACTACAGCAGTGAAGTCTTGTGCCATGTATCCTTCGTAATACTGGCATCCATTTATGTGGCAGAAGGGCCTCTGGGCCGCCTCAGGCACCATGACCCAGGTAAAACTGCTACCTTTGCACCCCCTATTTTGATGAATAGGTTTCCAAACCATATCCTAGGCTTCTCCACTGCCTGGGGCTAATTAAACACACCCTGGTTGCTGGGTAGCCATGGTACACCACAAGCCACTCTGTCCTGGCCAAGGTGTTTTGATGCAGGACTACAGCAGTGAACCAGATCTTTGCCCTAGCTGAAGGAAAACAGAGTTACGATTGTATAAGGAAGCTATTCAGGATTAGGGCAACTCAACAAGTAAAACACTGCTTGAGGTACATTGTAGTTTCTATAGGCAGAAAACCCAAGTAGGATGCAAAACATGATCAGTGGATATTTTTGTGAAGGTAGTCAGTCTCCTGCAGGGTTTCAAGAATCATTTATTTACTGTATGTGTGATCTAAAACGCATGGGGTGCCCTGCTGGGAAGTACCTGATGTTGTCCTTGTTGACTTGCTGAAAGAGGAAAGTAAAGAGGAAACAGTAGTAAGTAACAACATACACCCTTGGCTATTTATAGCCTATTTATAGTCTTATCCAAAGGTACATGTACCTTCAGCATATAAGGCCTCAGATGGCCTACATCACTACTCAGGGTCCAACACTCTTTTACAGCCAACTTTGTCCTGTTATATTTATTACTTGCAGACAATGTTTTGTCATATTAGTACTGAATCAAGGATATGAAAACTCTCACATTTAAAGAGAATATGGATTTTATGCCAAAACTCCATAGGAAAAAATCCAGCACTAACTGCTCTTCCTAGGATGTCAGCATAATGTGAAGGAATCAATTTTACAAGTACCAGAAACATTCATGAAAATATTGTTTTAATAAAACCTATTATGCAGTGTGGCCCATAATGACTGACCCAATGTTCAGGGAAAGGCAGACTATAAATTTTCTGAGACTCAGAGAAGAAACAAAGAGATATAGGGAAGTCTATCTATCTATCTATCTATCTATCTATCTATCTATCTATCTATCATGTAGATAAGTGACAAGGCAGCACTGTGGACTTGAAGAAGGTGAATCCTTTTATTAAACCAAAAGTAACGTTTCAGCTCTCTCAATGGAGCCTTTGTCAAGCAGTGATAACAGTGCTCAAGTGAATTTAAATAGGCAAACCACAATGTGTACATGATTACAAATTAATTGATCAATAAAATAAATTAATAATAAAAAATATATAAGTATGATGCATAGTGAATTCATTAGAGATTGAATATACACTCACCTAAAGAATTATTAGGAACACCATACTAATACGGTGTTGGACCCCCTTTTGCCTTCAGAACTGCCTTAATTCTACGTGGCATTGATTCAACAAGGTGCTGATAGCATTCTTTAAAAATGTTGGCCCATATTGATAGGATAGCATCTTGCAGTTGATGGAGATTTGAGGGATGCACATCCAGGGCACGAAGCTCCCGTTCCACCACATCCCAAAGATGCTCTATTGGGTTGAAATCTGGTGACTGTGGGGGCCATTTTAGTACAGTGAACTCATTGTCATGTTCAAGAAACCAATTTGAAATGATTCGAGCTTTGTGACATGGTGCATTATCCTGCTGGAAGTAGCCATCAGAGGATGGATACATGTTCTCATTCTGTTTACGCCAAATTCGGACTCTACCATTTGAATGTCTCAACAGAAATCGAGACTAGGCAACATTTTTCCAGTCTTCAACAGTCCAATTTTGGTGAGCTCGTGCAAATTGTAGCCTCTTTTTCCTATTTGTAGTGGAGATGAGTGGTACCCGGTAGGGTCTTCTGCTGTTGTAGCCCATCCGCCTCAAGGTTGTGCGTGTTGTGGCTTCACAAATGCTTTGCTGCATACCTCGGTTGTAATGAGTGGTTATTTCAGTCAACGTTGGTCTTCTATCAGCTTGAATCAGTCGGCCCATTCTCCTCTGACCTCTAGCATCCACAAGGCATTTTTGCCCAGAAGACTGCCGCATACTGGATGTTTTTCCCTTTTCACACCATTCTTTGTAAACCCTAGAAATGGTTGTGCGTGAAAATCCCAGTAACTGAGCAGATTGTGAAATACTCAGACCGGCCCGTCTGGCACCAACAACCATGCCACGCTCAAAATTGCTTAAATCACCTTTCTTTCCCATTCTGACATTCAGTTTGGAGTTCAGGAGATTGTCTTGACCAGGACCACACCCCTAAATGCATTGAAGCAACTGCCATGTAGTGATGTCGCGAACATAAAATTTTCAGTTCGCGAACAGCGAACGCGAACTTCCGCAAATGTTCACGAACTGGCGAACCGGGCGAACCGCCATAGACTTCAATAGACAGGCGAATTTTAAAACCCACAGGGACTCTTTCTGGCCACAATAGTGATGAGAAAGTTGTTTCAAGGGGTCTAACACCTGGACTGTGGCATGCCGGAGGGGGATCTATGGCAAAACTCCCATGGAAAATTACGTAGTGGACGCAGAGTCGGGTTTTAATCCATAAAGGGCATAAATCAACTAACATTCCTAAATTGTTTGGAATAACGTGCTTTAAAACATCCAGTGTGTGTATACGATCAGGTATGATGTTGTATCGATCAGGTAGTGTAAGGGTTACGCCCGCATCACAGACATTGACAGACCAAACTCCCCTTTTAATGCACCGCAAACAGTTCATTTGCACAACCGCAAACTCCCCATTTGCACAAGGTTGGATACCAAGCTAGCCACGTCCCGGTGATGTCATTGAAGGTTTCTTCCTCCACCCAGCCACGTACAACACCAAGGGTCCCCGAAAGGTCAATTGAATTGATTTTTCGAACGGGGAGATGGTTAAAAAAACGCTGGCTCCCTCCCCTTTGTTTTTATCCACGGTGACTGCGTCTGCGCCGTGCAATTTACTGTCACACCCGATATGAGTGGTATTTTCTGTAGTACTATTCTCATCAGTTTAATCCCTCTAACGTCCCCGACTCCCCAATCTGGGGGCCATTTATTAAACAGATTTTTCGGACGGGGAGATGGTTAAAAAAACGCTGGCTCCCTCCCCTTTGTTTTTATCCACGGTGACTGCGTCTGCGCCGTGCAATTTACTGTCACACCCGATATGAGTGGTATTTTCTGTAGTACTATTCTCATCAGTTTAATCCCTCTAACGTCCCCGACTCCCCAATCTGGGGGCCATTTATTAAACAGATTTTTCGGACGGGGAGATGGTTAAAAAAACGCTGGCTCCCTCCACTCTGTTTTAATCCACGGTGACTGCGTCTGCGCCGTGCAATTTACTGTCACACCCGATATGAGTGGTATTTTCTGTAGTACTATTCTCATCAGTTTAATCCCTCTAACGTCCCCAATCTGGGTGCCATTTATTGAATAGATTTTTCGAACGGGGAGATGGTTAAAAAAAACCTGGCTCCCTCCACTCTGTTTTAAACCACGGTGACTGCGTCTGCGCCGTGCAATTTACTGTCACACCCGATATGAGTGGTATTTTCTGTAGTACTATTCTCATCAGTTTAATCCCTCTAACGTCCCCAATCTGGGTGCCATTTATTGAATAGATTTTTCGAACGGGGAGATGGTTAAAAAAACGCTGGCTCCCTCCACTCTGTTTTAAACCACGGTGACTGCATCTGCGCCGTGCAATTTACTGTCACACCCGATATGAGTGGTATTTTCTGTAGTACTATTCTCATCAGTTTAATCCCTCTAACATCCCCAATCTGGGGGCCATTTATTAAATAGATTTTTTGAACGGGGAGATGGTTAAAAAAACGCTGGCTCCCTCCACCGATATGAGTGGTATTTTCTGTAGTATTATTCTCATCAGTTTAATCCCTGTTACGTCCCATATCAGGAATTGCCTTTTATGAAAAAAAATTTCGTCCGGGTACCTTCCACTGTGGTGTCCCAATAGCGACAAATTTTTTGAAGGCCTCAGACTCTACCAGCTGGTATGGTAAAAGCTGGCGGGCTAAGAGTTCCGTCAAGCCAGCTGTCAGTCGCCGGGCAAGGGGGTGACTTTGTGACATTGGCTTCTTATGCTCAAACATGTCCTTGACAGACACCTGACTGTGGGCAGATGAGCAGGAACTGCTGAAGGTGAGAGATGGAGTGGCGGGTGGTTGAGAGGGGGCAGGGAGGACAGCAGTGGTTGACGTGGCTGAAGATGCAGGACCAGGAGGAGCATGGTGGCTTTGAGTTTGTGTGCTGCTTGTACTCATGTGTTGATCCCATAGGCGTTTGTGATGTGAGATCATGTGCCTTCGCAAAGCAGTTGTACCAAGGTGGGTGTTGGACTTCCCACGACTCAGTTTCTTTTGGCACAGGTTGCAAATGGCATTGCTTTTATCAGAGGCAGACACACAAAAAAAATGCCACACTGCTGAGCTTTGCAATGACGGCATTCTAGTGGTGGCAACAGCATGCGTTGACTGGCGTGCTGTCTGGCTGACCCCAGGTGCCGATACATGCTGTCTGACTGTGCCACTAACTCCTTGCGACGACCTCCCCCTGCTTCCAACTCGTCTCCTCATTCTCTCTGTCTCCCCTTCAGAACTTTCCCCCTCTTCTTCTCTTCGAGCAGGCACCCACGTGGCATCCGTGGACACATCGTCATCATCAACCGCTTCACTTGTATCTGACACCTCAGCAAAGGAAGCAGCAGCGGGTACAACATCATCATCATCACACTGTACGTCCATGTGTGTAATCCTGCCTGACTGAGACATATCCCCGTAATCTACATCATCTGGCAATAATGGTTGCGCATCACTAATTGCATCCAACTGATGTGTAAATAACTCCTCTGACGGATCAAGTGAAGCGGCTGTGGTGGCTGTGGTGGTAGTGGCGACGGGCGGGTGCGTGGTAACTTGAGAGCAGGTGACCGAAGCTGAGTTGGAGGAGGATGGTGCGTCAAGGTTCTTAGCGGAAGCTGTTGAAGATTGGGTGTCCTGTCTAAGCCAGTCAACTACGTCCTCTGAATTTTTCGGGTTCAGGGTACGTGGCCTCTGAAAACTGGGCATTATTCCAGGGACAGTGGAAATCACAGCACCACGACCACGACGGCCCCTGCGGGGTGGCCTGCCTCTGCCTGTCATTTTTTTTTTAGATAAGTGGTACTACGCGTGCTAGGTACTGTGCCACCCGGTATGAGTGGTTGGCACTGGCAGTGGGCACACTACAGTCTGTGGAAGTGGGCCTGACACACACTGGCAGCAGGCAAGCAACTGAATTTAGACTACTGTCTAAAAATTAAATGCCTTATTTATCGGCAAGCTACTGTGCCACCCGGTATCAGTGGTTGGCACTGGCAGTGGGCACACTACAGTCAGTGGAAGAGGGCCTGACACACACTGGCAGCAGGCAAGCAACTGAAATTACACTAAAGTGTAAAAATTAAATGCCTTATTTATCGGCAAGCTACTGTGCCACCCGGTATGAATGGTTGGCACTGGCAGTGGGCACACTACAGTCAGTGGAAGAGGGCCTGACACACACTGGCAGCAGGCAAGCAACTGAATTTAGACTACTGTCTAAAAATTAAATGCCTTATTTATCGGCAAGCTACTGTGCCACCCGGTATCAGTGGTTGGCACTGGCAGTGGGCACACTACAGTCAGTGGAAGCGGGCCTGACACACACTGGCAGCAGGCAAGCAACTGAAATTACACTAAAGTGTAAAAATTAAATGCCTTATTTATCGACAAGCTACTGTGCCACCCGGTATCAGTGGTTGGCACTGGCAGTGGGCACACTACAGTCAGTGGAAGCGGGCCTGACACACACTGGCAGCAGGCAAGCAACTGAATTTAGACTACTGTCTAAAAATTAAATGCCTTATTTATCGGCAAGCTACTGTGCCACCCGGTATCAGTGGTTGGCACTGGCAGTGGGCACACTACAGTCAGTAGAAGCGGGCCTGACACACACTGGCAGCAGGCAAGCAACTGAAATTACACTAAAGTGTAAAAATTAAATGCCTTATTTATCGGCAAGCTACTGTGCCACCCGGTATGAGTGGTTGGCACTGGCAGTGGGCACACTACAGTCAGTGGAAGAGGGCCTGACACACTGACTGGCAGCAGGCAAGCAACTGAATTTAGACTACTGTCTAAAAATTAAATGCCTTATTTATCGGCAAGCTACTGTGCCACCCGGTATCAGTGGTTGGCACTGGCAGTGGGCACACTACAGTCAGTGGAAGCGGGCCTGACACACACTGGCAGCAGGCAAGCAACTGAAATTACACTAAACTGTAAAAATGAAATGCCTTATTTATCGGCAAGCTACTGTGCCACCCGGTATGAGTGGTTGGCACTGGCAGTGGGCACACTACAGTCAGTGGAAGAGGGCCTGACACACTGACTGGCAGCAGGCAAGCAACTGAATTTAGACTACTGTCTAAAAATTAAATGCCTTATTTATCGGCAAGCTACTGTGCCACCCGGTATCAGTGGTTGGCACTGGCAGTGGGCACACTACAGTCAGTGGAAGCGGGCCTGACACACACTGGCAGCAGGCAAGCAACTGAAATTACACTAAAGTGTAAAAATTAAATGCCTTATTTATCGGCAAGCTACTGTGCCACCCGGTATCAGTGGTTGGCACTGGCAGTGGGCACACTACAGTCAGTAGAAGCGGGCCTGACACACACTGGCAGCAGGCAAGCAACTGAAATTACACTAAAGTGTAAAAATTAAATGCCTTATTTATCGGCAAGCTACTGTGCCACCCGGTATGAGTGGTTGGCACTGGCAGTGGGCACACTACAGTCAGTGGAAGAGGGCCTGACACACACTGGCAGCAGGCAAGCAACTGAATTTAGACTACTGTCTAAAAATTAAATGCCTTATTTATCGGCAAGCTACTGTGCCACCCGGTATCAGTGGTTGGCACTGGCAGTGGGCACACTACAGTCAGTGGAAGCGGGCCTGACACACACTGGCAGCAGGCAAGCAACTGAATTTAGACTACTGTCTAAAAATTAAATGCCTTATTTATCGGCAAGCTACTGTGCCACCCGGTATCAGTGGTTGGCACTGGCAGTGGGCACACTACAGTCAGTTGAAGTCGGCCTGACACACACTAGCAGCAGGCAAGCAGCTGAAATTACATTAAAGTGTAAAAATTAAATGCCTTTTTTAAGCAAAGTCCTGTGCCAGCCGGTATGAGTGGTGGGCACTGGCAGTGGGCACACTACAGTCAGTGGAAGTCAGCCTGACACACACTGGCAGGCAACTAACCTTAGATTAAAGTGTAAAAATTAAGTGCCTATTTTTTAAGCAAAGTCCTGTGCCACTCGGTATGACAGGGGTGGGCACTGGCAGTGGGCACACTACAGTCAGTTGAAGTCGGCCTGACACACACTAGCAGCAGGCAAGCAGCTGAAATTACACTAAAGTGTAAAAATTAAATGCCTTTTTTATGCAAAGTCCTGTGCCAGCCGGTATGAGTGGTGGGCACTGGCAGTGGGCACACTACAGTCAGTGGAAGTCAGCCTGACACACACTGGCAGGCAACTAACCTTAGATTAAAGTGTAAAAATTAAGTGCCTATTTTTTAAGCAAAGTCCTGTGCCACTCGGTATGACAGGGGTGGGCACTGGCAGTGGGCACACTACAGTCAGTTGAAGTCGGCCTGACACACACTAGCAGCAGGCAAGCAGCTGAAATTACATTAAAGTGTAAAAATTAAATGCCTTTTTTAAGCAAAGTCCTGTGCCAGCCGGTATGAGTGGTGGGCACTGGCAGTGGGCACACTACAGTCAGTGGAAGTCAGCCTGACACACACTGGCAGGCAACTAACCTTAGATTAAAGTGTAAAAATTAAGTGCCTATTTTTTAAGCAAAGTCCTGTGCCACTCGGTATGACAGGGGTGGGCACTGGCAGTGGGCACACTACAGTCAGTTGAAGTCGGCCTGACACACACTAGCAGCAGGCAAGCAGCTGAAATTACACTAAAGTGTAAAAATTAAATGCCTTTTTTATGCAAAGTCCTGTGCCAGCCGGTATGAGTGGTGGGCACTGGCAGTGGGCACACTACAGTCAGTGGAAGTCAGCCTGACACACACTGGCAGGCAACTAACCTTAGATTAAAGTGTAAAAATTAAGTGCCTATTTTTTAAGCAAAGTCCTGTGCCACTCGGTATGACAGGGGTGGGCACTGGCAGTGGGCACACTACAGTCAGTTGAAGTCGGCCTGACACACACTAGCAGCAGGCAAGCAGCTGAAATTACATTAAAGTGTAAAAATTAAATGCCTTTTTTAAGCAAAGTCCTGTGCCAGCCGGTATGAGTGGTGGGCACTGGCAGTGGGCACACTACAGTCAGTGGAAGTCAGCCTGACACACACTGGCAGGCAACTAACCTTAGATTAAAGTGTAAAAATTAAGTGCCTATTTTTTAAGCAAAGTCCTGTGCCACTCGGTATGACAGGGGTGGGCACTGGCAGTGGGCACACTACAGTCAGTTGAAGTCGGCCTGACACACACTAGCAGCAGGCAAGCAGCTGAAATTACATTAAAGTGTAAAAATTAAATGCCTTTTTTAAGCAAAGTCCTGTGCCAGCCGGTATGAGTGGTGGGCACTGGCAGTGGGCACACTACAGTCAGTGGAAGTCAGCCTGACACACACTGGCAGGCAACTAACCTTAGATTAAAGTGTAAAAATTAAGTGCCTATTTTTTAAGCAAAGTCCTGTGCCACTCGGGATGACAGGGGTGGGCACTGGCAGTGGGCACACTACAGTCAGTTGAAGTCGGCCTGACACACACTGGCAGGCAACTAACCTTAGATTAAAGTGTAAAAATGAAGTGCCTTTTTTTTAAGCAAAGTCCTGTGCCACACGGGATGACAGGGGTGGGCACTGGCAGTGGGCACACTACAGTCAGTTGAAGTCGGCCTGACACACACTAGCAGCAGGCAAGCAGCTGAAATTACACTAAAGTGTAAAAATTAAATGCCTTTTTTATGCAAAGTCCTGTGCCAGCCGGTATGAGTGGTGGGCACTGGCAGGGGGCACACTACAGTCAGTGGAAGTCAGCCTGACACACACTGGCAGGCAACTAACCTTAGATTAAAGTGTAAAAATTAAGTGCCTTTTTTTAAGCAAAGTCCTGTGCCACACGGAATGACAGGGGTGAGCACTGGCAGTGGGCACACTACAGTCTGTGGGCCTGCAGCTCCTCACACACAGGCAGGCCAGGCAACTGCAATATGTATATAAAGGAAAAAAAAAAAGCAGACTAATGTTGCAGCCCTAAAAAGGGCTTTTTGGGGTGCTGTCAGGACGCTGTCCTTACAGCAGAGATCAGATGAGTCTTTCAGGACTGGAGTGGACACTGAATTCACTAGCCTAGCTATCGATTTCCCAATTAAATCAGCAGCAGTTACAGTCTCCCTCCTCTCACTAAGACTGCAGCTTCAGAATGAATCTAAAATGGATGCTGTGCAGGAGGTGGGAGGGTCTGGGAGGGAGGGTATGCTGCTGATTGGCTGGAATGTGTCTGCTGACTGTGAGGTACAGGGTCAAAGTTTGCTCAATGATGATGTATAGGGGGCGGACCGAACATCGCATGTGTTCGCCCGGCAGAGGCGAACGCGAACAAGCTATGTTCGCCGGGAACTGTTCGCCGTCGGATAGTTCGGGCCATCTCTACTGCCATGTGATTGGTTGACTAGATAATTGCATTAATGAGAAATAGAACAGGTGTTCCTAATAATTCTTTAGGTGAGTGTATTTCATATAGTGTACATCTCATGATTCCACAATCGACAGTGCAAATTGCATAATTAATGTCTGTGTTATATAGACAATTATATAAATATTCCTAACCCTAATATCAAATTCACCTGTGAAAACATGATTGATAAAGAAATTCATTAAAATAACCTTGGGACGCTCACCCATTAATTAGTATTCCATGTGTCTCCAAACTGGCGTACTCAAAGTGCCAGTGCGCCTATGTGAAACCAAATCTCGCGAGACCCGTGCTCTGTTACAGCGCTGTGTCTCTGTGTAGAGTGCAATAAAGGTTGCCACATTCAAACCTCTACTGCGCATGTCGAAGCGGGATCCCGTCCGCCTCAATAAGGGTGGGTTTACACTAGCGCTATGGAGTCCGTTATGGCTTTCCGTTATAACAGGGTTATAACGGAACATAACAGAATCCATAGGATGGAATGCAAAACGGAAGCCTTTAAGAGGCATTCCGTTTTGCTCCGTCCTAATAGAAGTCTATGGGAAAACATAACTGATCCGTCTGGGTCCCGTTATGCAAGACGGAAAACAAAGTCCTGTCGACAGGACTTTTGTTTTCCGTCTTGCATAACGGGAACCAGACGGATCCGTTTTGATTCCCATAGACTTTTATTAGGACGGAGAGCAAATGGAATGCCTTTTAAAGGCGCCCGTTTTGCATTCCATCATAATGCAAGTCTATGGGCAGCAAAACGGATCCGTCCTTCCATCTTATGGATTCCGTTATGTTCCATTATGACCCTGTTATAACGGAAAGCCATAACGGACTCCATAACGCTAGTGTGAACCCACCCTAATAGACATGGTAACAAGGTACATTTTCTGAGACTCACTGAAGAAACAAAGAGATATAGGAAAGTCTATCTATCTATCTATCTATCTATCTATCTATCTATCTATCTATCTATCTATCTATCTATCTATCTATCTATCATCTGTTATCTATCTTTGGTGGAAATTTGTCTGCTCACTTGCTGCTGACTGCTTTCTTGGCTTGTTGTAGTGCTTAGTGTAAATTCTGAGATAATATGTCCATGCATCTGAACCTTTTCACAAAATTCAAATTTTAAGCTGCATTAAAGCAATTCCTTTTAATTTGCATTACTGAAATAATATGGCTTTTGCACGATATTCTAATTTTTCGAGTTTCACTTGTATATATATCCCAGCACTTCCTCCCTACATCTCACAGTTTCCTTTGGTTCTGTTTTGTCTAATATTTCAGTAAAAAGTTAGAAGTATAGAATGAAATCTGTCTGTGTCCCATGAGACCAACCATGCATTCTCCTCCTCCCTGTCCAGTGGCAAGCTGTAAGATCACTGGCTGGAGCAGCAGCCTCCTTTCTGTGCCCTGCTTGCAGTAGGATGAAAAAAATTGTAAGCCACATTGCCTGGACTAAGCCCTGCCCTCTAACCCAGTCTCAGCCAAAGATGGAGCAGATTAGCAGGTGATTAACCCATGTCTTCTCTGCTTGATTTTAAAGAACTGTCTGTGTAAGGCCCCTTTCACACGGGCGAGATTTCCGCGCGGGTGCAATGCGGTAGGTGAACGCATTGCACCCGCACTGAATCCGGACCCATTCATTTCAATGGGGCTGTTCAGATGAGCGATGATTTTCATGCATCACTTGTGCGTTGCGTGAAAATCGCAGCATGCTCTATATTCTGCTTTTTTCACGCAACGCAGGCCCCATAGAAGTGAATGGGGTTGCGTGAAAATCGCAAGCATCCGCAAGCAAGTGCGGATGCGATGCGATTTTCACGCATGGTTGCTAGGTGACAGTCTATTCACTGTATTATTTTCCCTTATAACATGGTTATAAGGGAAAATAATAGCATTCTGAATACAGAATGCATAGTAAAATAGCGCTGGAGCGGTTAAAAAAAATAAACAAATTAACTCACCTTCTCCTCTTGATCGCGTAGTTCCCAGTCTCTTCTGATGAGCTGTCGGCTAAAGGACCTTTGGTGACGTCAGATCACAATAACCATGTTATAAGGGAAAATAATACAATCTACACTACAACTAACCCAAACCTGAACTTCTTTAAAGAAGTTCGGGTCTGGGTACCACAGTCGGTTTTTTATCACGCGCGTGCAAAAAACATTGCACCCGCGCGATAAAAACTGAACATCGGAACGCAATCGCAGTCAAAACTGACTGCAATTGCATTCCTACTCGCGCGGGTTTGCCGCAATACACCAGGACGCATCCGGACCTAATCCGGACACGCCCGTGTGAACCCAGCTGCAGATTCAAAAGCATGGAAGACAACTAAATCTTGTTTACTTTTAGCATTCATTTCTAGGAATGTAATACACTTAGCATTCATTTACAGTCTGTAATACACTTACAAGCAATGCATCACAATACAGAAGTATTGTGATGCATTGTAAAGGGAATCATACCCCCAAAGGTTGAAGTCCCAGAGTGGGACAAAAAATAAAGTGAAAAAAAAATGTTTACAAAAAAAGTTTCAAGTAAAAAAAAAAAAAGTGTCCTTTTCCCAAAATAAAGTAAAAAAAAAAATTGTAAAAAATTGTGAAAAAAAGAAAAGTAGACATATTAGGTATCGCCGCATCCGTATCGACCGGCTATATAAAAATATCTCATGACCTAACCCCTCAAAAGAACACCGTCAATTTTTTTAAAATAAAAACTGTGATAAAAAAACTATGTTTTTGTCACTTACATCACAAAAAGTGTAATAGCAAGCGATCAAAAAGTCATATGCACCCCAAAATAGTGCCAATCAAACCGTCATCTCATCCCGCAAAAATGATAACATACCTAAGACAATCGCCCAAAAACTGAAAAAACTATGGCTCTTAGACTATGGAGACACTAAAACATTTTTTCAAAAATGATATCATTGTGTAAAACTTACATGAATAAAAAAAGGTAGACATATTTGGTATCGCCACATCTGTTGGAACCTGCTCTATAAAAATATCACATGACCTAACCCCTCAGGTGGACACCGTTCAAAAATACAAATAAAAACGGTGTCAAAAAAGCAATTTTTTGTCACCTTACATCACAAAAAGAGTAATAGCAAGCGATCAAAAAGTCATATACACCCTAAAATAGTACCAATCAAACCATCATCTCATTCCGAAAAAAATGAACCCCTACACAAGACAGTTGCCCAAAAATATATAAAAAACTACAGTTTTCAGAATGTGGAGACACTAAAAAAAATCTTTTTTAAAAAAAATGCTTTTTTATGTAAAACTGAAACAGACAACCAAAAAAAGTATTTATATTTGGTACTGTCGCGTCCATAACAACCTGCTCTATAAAAATACTACATGATCTAACCTGTCAGATGAACATTGTAAATAACCAAAAATAAAAACAGTGCCAAAACAGCAATTTTTTGTTACCTTGCCTCACGAAAAGTGTAATATAGAGCAACCAAAAATCATATGTACCCTAAAATAGTACCAACAAAACTGCCACCTTATCCCGTAGTTTCCAAAATGGGGTCACTTTTTTGGAGTTTCTCTTCTAGGGGTGCATCAGGGGGGCTTCAAATGGGACATGGTGTCAAAAAACCAGTCCAGCAAAATCTCCCTTCCAAAAACCATATGGTGTTCCTTTCCTTCTGCGTAATGCTGTGTGCCCGTACAGCAGTTTATGACCACATATGTGGTGTTCCTGTAAACTACACAATCAGGGCCATAAATATTGAGTTTTGTTTGGCTGTTAACCCTTGCTTTGTAACTGGAAAAAATGGATTAAAATGGAAAATCTGCCAAAAAAGTGAAATTCTGAAATTTCATCTCTATTTTCCATAAATTCTTGTGGAACACCTAAAGGGTTAACAAAGTTTCTAAAATCTGTTTTGTATACCCTGAGGGGTTTAGTTTCTAAAATGGAGTCACTTTTTTTGAGTTTCTACTCTAGGAGTGCATCAGGGGGTCTTCAAATGTGACATGGCAGCTTAAAATGATCACAGTGAAATCTGCTTTCCAAAAATCATATAGCGTCCCTTTCCTTCTGCGCAATACCGTGTGCCCGTACAGCAGTTTACGACCACATCTGGGGCGTTTCTGTAAACTACAGAATCAGGGCAGTAAATATTGAGTTTTGTTTGGCTGTTAACCCTTGCTTTGTTAATGGAAAAAAAAATATTAAAATGGAAAATCTGCCAAAAAAGTGAAATTCTGAAATTTCATCTCCATTTGCCATTAATTGTTGTTGAACACCTAAAGGGTTAACAACGTTTGTAAAATTTGTTTTGGATACCTTGAGGGGTGTAGTTTCAAAAATGGGGTCATTTTGGGGTGGTTTCTATTATGTAAGCCTCACAAAGTGACTTCAGACCTGCACTGGTCCTTAAAAAGCGGGTTTTGGAAATTTTCTGAAAAATTTCATAAGCCTTCTAACGTCCCCAAAAAATAAAATTGCATTCACAAAATGATCCAAACATAAGGTAGACATATGGCGAATGTAAAGTAATAACTACATTTGGAGGTATTACTATCTATTATAAAAGTAGAGAAATAGAAATTTGGAAATTTGAACATTTTTAAAAAATTTTGGTAAATTTGGCATTTTTTATAAATAAATATTTTGACTCAATTTTACCACTGTCATGAAGTACAATATTTGACGAGAAAACAATCTCAGAATGGCCTGAATAAGTAAAAGCGTTTTAAAGTTATCACCACATAAATTGACACTTGTCAGATTTGCAAAAAATGGCCTGGTCCTTAAGGTGAAAAATGGCAGGGTCCTGAAGGGGTTAATACTATATTTTACTCTACAGATATAATGACCCCTGACAAGATGAAGTGACCAAATAACCAGAAATCCTTTTAGATTTAGGAGTTGGGTCAAGAGAGGGAAGGAGGAATCACAGGAAATGGATATAGGCCACATCACTGCCACTATCTCCTTGAAGTCTGATTATTATCTCTGCCTTGTTAATGCAGCTAATTGAAACATCTAACAAGCTGCTTCCCCTCACTTTTAGAGCTGATTTTGTAAACAGTCTTCACAAAGTAATTGGCTCACCTATAAAACCGCAATCATCCACAAAGCTAACATTCTCCTGCTTTGATATTTCTGACAATGGCAGATCTGTACTGTAAAAGAACTGCTTCCTCTAGTGCTAGCACTCTCTGTCCCATCCAACAAAGAAGACAAAGGAAATTAGATGTTCTTCTGATGTTTCATTTCATAAACACACTCAAAAATGTATCCATCAGCCAGAGATGTAATCATTAGGACATGTGACTTCTGATACATTTTATTGCAACATGTTTGCTTAGATTTGTCCTTCTTTCAACATGGAGGATGTCTTTTGTTATTGTCGTTTTGAGAGAAACAGCCTGTCATCCTGTCGCTATTCTGTTTTGTCAAAATTTGTACAGGAACTTGCTTATGCTGGTAAAGTACCTGCCAAGTGAAGGAGATTCATTAATGGAACCTCGAAATAGGACAAACCTTTTCCATATGCATTATTAAGGAACCTCTTCAATTAGCCACCCGAGTTCTAGTGGATCTAGCAATTCCATGTATATTATTTATATGCTCCAATGGGGAGGATTCTATCCTTTTTTTAAAGTTGGTGCTATCAATTTAATAATAATCTTTCTGAACAGATGTACATATCATGACCATGAAAGGAATATCTCTGTCACGGTGCGGTTCACCGTGACGTGTGTTGTCGTGTAGGCTGGCTGCACGTCCCTGGCGTACTGGCTGCGGGTGTCTCCGTGCAGGCTGGTTGCTAGGGGCTGCGTGCTGTTGTACGTGTGTACCCCTTTGACTGCATCTGTATTTGTAGTCCTGTTTCTGTATCCTGACCTTGTGTCTGGTTGCTATAGGCAACGCCCATACTACAGCTTTCCACACTGTAGTTTCTGTTCCCTTTCCTGTAAGGGTTAACTCCCCTGAGTAGTTCTGATGGGGTTAATCTTCCCTGCTTGGTTCTGTGGGTGTGGCTTCTCAGCTGCACTCATGGGGCTGGTATTTATTCCTGTGTTCCCTCAGTGTCTGGGTCAGTCTTCCTTGGTTCAGTTTTGTTCTGTCTGTAGGTCTGTTGTCTGTTTTGCCTTGCCCCATGCTGCTGACCCTTGGGGACCCTGCCTGGCATGCCTGCCATACCTTGGTGTGGTTCTGCCTTGTTTTGCGTTGTTGTTTCTGTGTTGTATATGTCCTGTTTGTATGCCATGTTCTGTCTATCTCCTAGCAGAGTGTACCTGCATCTGAGCACTTAGCAGTGCGTAACTGCGTCCGTTATCTGTTTCTGTTCTTGTTTGTGGCAGTTTACTCTTCTTCCGTTCATGTCTGTATTGTCCACCTGCAGAAGTGGGTCCCTTGCTCCGGGGAACTGCCACCTGTGTGCAGCTCTGCCTGGGACTGTCTAGCCGCCATTGCTTGCAGCGCAAGTAACTGATTCTGGCTCTGTCCTGTCTATACCTGTATTCCGTTATGCCTGTAATTTGCTTATTCCTGTCCTTGCCTTGATTCCATTACTGCCTGGTTATTGTATGTACTGTCGGTACCTTTGTAGGTATCTCCTGGTCCTCTGGACCATTTGCTACTGTACGGGTCCGGCTCTGAAGTGGCACCTGGCAGCTACCCTAATGGCAAAGTCTATCACCACCACCAGGGGCCCTAGTGAAGTCCAGGTAGCTGCTTAGTCATGCCCCTTCAGGGTACCGACCGTAAGTGGGTTCTCCCACTGTTTGTACAGTACTCTTCGGCACTTCTGTTACTGATATTTGCTTCTGTTATTTTGTAATAAAGTTTCCGTGGTCCATAGCCTGTTTCCTATATCCTGCCTTGCCTGACGTCTCGGGGGTCCTTCGCGGGATCCCCGGCACATGATGATCTCCACAAATTTTATACAAAATTTACACAATTGACTACTTTAAAATGTGAGTTTTGTTCAACTTTATTAAAGGGGGTTTCTGGGAGTTTTACACTGATGACCTATCCTCTGGATTTGGTCATCAGTATCTGATCGGTGGAGCACCAACACCCAGGACCCCCACTGATCAGCTATTTGAGAACACATCGGTGCTCCCACTAGCGCCCTGGCCTTCTTTTTTTTTTTATAATTGTATTTTTATTGAAATACAAAAAAACAATTCTGTTTCAACTGTATGCACAATTGTACAAGGTAAAGTGAACAGAGCAATATGCACGCAACAAATGAACAGATACTATAACTTCACATTTTATGTGTGATGTAAATCAGACAAGAACCAATAAAGTTTACATGAGAATCCAGCGTCTTGTTGTACTCATTTCTTTGATAAAAATTGTTATGTGTCCCGCATCTCCAACAGACCCTCGCAACTGCCGGGTTCAATCTTTGGAACAGATCAGGAGTATGATACCAGTACATTAGGATCTTATACTGGTTCTCTTGGCAGAGAACTGACATTGAGGATTTTTCTGCTCTTCTCCATATAAGGCGCCACAGTGTGTCTGGCAGAACTCTCCCCAAGTATTTCTCCCATAGGACCATGTAAGAGTGTCTTTGAATCCGTTCTGGGAAGGGGGTCAGCAAGATGGAGTATAGCTCAGAGATTAGCCCTTTCATATGCACACCTCTTCTACAAAGGCGTTCAAATGCCGTCGGGAGGGAGACATTGAGCCCCGAGAAGATAGATTGGGCAAAGTGTCTAATCTGAATGTAGAAATAGTTGGCCGATGGGGGAAGGCCATATTTGTTCTGAATAGCTGAGAAGGGTAAAAGGTCCCTAGTGAATGGGTCTACAATGTCTGTATAGCAAAAATGCCTCTTTGAAACCATGGTCTCGTCGCTGAAGTGGTGAGGCTCGCCGGGAGTAGAGGATGATATAGAAAGGAGGTCATGGAAGAATAGCGAGAGGCCAAAGGAAACCTACTACTACTGGTCTGCCAAATGGATTTAGTGGAGGCATTGGGCACCAAAAGATCTCTAGATGATGATGTACAGATGGAGCAGGGTTAGCACTCCAGCTCTGAACTCAAATTTCTTAACTCATCGCGTTATCTTGAGACAAAAGCCATTGAAAAGCAATGAAATCTCAGAAAACAGGAGTGTTAACTTTACTCCATCCATACTACATGGTTTAGACCATAGCAGAGAATTAGGGTGTATAGGAGCCAGCTTCCAGATAGAATAAGGTTGTAGAGATGCACAAGCTGTGATGCAGCACAGCTGAGCTGCCCAATAATATTTGATCAAGTCAAGTACTCCCAAAACACCCTGAGACTTGCTAGACAGAAGTACAGACCTAGTGATCCTATGGCGTCTATCAGCCCATATAAATTGGAGGAGCTGTGACTGGACAGATGTCAAATCTTTGAGGGGGACCAGAATGGGTAAGGTCTCTAACAGGTACAGGATCTTAGGTAAGATTGTCATTTTTACAGCCACAATATGGCCTAGGAAGCATAATGGGAGTGTTTGCTATTTGGCAAGGAGATCTCTAATTTCTTTATATATACGCCTGAGGTATATTGAGGGGGAGAGCCTCAGTTTTGATCTTATACCCCGACAGACGTCCAAACTCTTGTAAAATGGAGATGAGGTTTGGGAGGGAAATGTGGAGTTTAGTGAGGGTGAGGAGGACATCGTCTGCATATAGTGACAGATTAAACTATTTATCCCTGACCATAATACCCCTGACATCTGGGCAAGCCCTAATTTTTGCCGCTATGGGTTCAATACACATTGCAATTAGTAAAGAGGATATGGGACATCCCTGCCTTGTCCCATTGGCTATGTGTATTTGTTGAGACTCAGCGTGTGGAAGCTTGATTGTCATCATGGGGGAGGAGTATAAGCCTTGAATGGCCTGAACAAAGGGGCCAGAGAGACCGTATGCCTTCAAGGTCGCAAACAGAAATGGCCAACTTAAGCGTTCAAATGCTTTTTCAGCATCTACACCAAGAACCAATGCCTCCTCCCCCGAGCGGTCAACCACCTCCATCAAGTCGATGTTCCGTCTCGTATTGTCACTGCCCTGTCGACATGGGACAAAACCTACCTGGTCTTTATGAATCAATGAGGCGAGAAAAGCGTTTAAGTGGGAGGTCAGTATTTTAGTAAAAATCTTCAGGTCCGAATTAAGTAGTGCAATGGGCCTGTTATTTTGGCAATTGAGAGGGTCCTTTCCGCTGATGACATTGGCGAGTGTGACTGGATCCAGTCTAACCATTACTGGGGCATGGTCGGACCAGGTGATTTGACCCATATGAGCCCCCTTTAACGCCCTGGCTTTCTTGCAGCTTTCCTAGGCCAGTTACATCATCTTCATTGATCACATGGCCTAAGTGCAGCTCAGCCCCACTGAAATTAATACCAAGCACAGTCACTGCACAATGTATGGTGCTGTGGTTGGTATGCTGAGAGAAGGCCACAGTGCTACTGCCTTCCTGGCTGTCGGATCCCCACTGATGAGATACTGATGACCTACCCAGTGGAAAGTCCACTTAATTTTACATTTAGGGCCAGTTGTGGCCTAATTGAGACTTACTGTAGTCAAATAGGGCTTTGGATGCTGTCTGTCTTTCCACATTATACACAGTTGAGTCAAATTATTATGACCACTTCCTACTTTCAACATTGCCTCATTAAGTAAGTCATTCAGAGCTCATGAAGCAAGTCACACACACTATTAGGGTGATGCTGTGGTGAAAGCATATCATGAGTGGACAAATGGCACCTTTGTGAATAAGGGATCTGGAAACAGCAGAACACCACTTGCCACTGATGTGAAAGGTGAACGTTGGCTATGAAGATGCGTAAGGGTGGACCGACACACTACAGTAGGGCAGATCCCTGCCAAAATGAACCAAGAGGCTACCAGTCATGTGTCTTAAATAACATTTCAGCGACCCCTACGGTGTATGGTGCTCCACATCCGATAGATGGCCACTGCACCTCAGCAGAAAAAGCTTTAGTTTTGCAGCAGTATCGGAATTGGACCTCTACTGATTGACAAAGGGTTGCCTTCTCCAATGAATCATGTTTTCTGCTTCAAGGAATGGATGGACGTTGGTTTGTCAGGTGAGAAACATCAGAGAACAAACACCCTGCAACCATTACTGGAAGAACACAAGCTGGTGGTGGCAGCGTTGTAGTTTGGGGAATGTTTTCGTAGTACTCTCTGGGCCCACTCATCCATGTGGAAGGCACTCTCAACCGAATTGGGCATGAATCCATACTTGCAGATCTCGTGCATCCATACATGTTGATTGTCTTCCCTGGGGCGGATGGGACCTTCGAGCAAGAAATTGCGACATATCACACGGCTCAAAATGTCTGAAATTGTTTAGAAGAGCATGAACAAGACTTCTAATTCCCCAGACTTCAAACCAATTGAGCATCTGTGGGGCCACCTCGTATTTGCACTATGGATCTTCCCCCACGTATACTCCAGCAGCTGTGGGATGCCCTGCAGTCAGCATGGCTCTAGTTACCTGTGACGACCTACCAGGACCTGATTGAATCACTCCCAATCCATCTACCTTCTGTCCATGCTGCACAGGGTATTTACTCTGGATATTAGCTGGTGGTCATAATAATGTGACTCGACTGTGTATATACATTATTAAAATAATATGGACATCACTAAACTCTGAGAACTGTTGCAAGTGTTTGGAAACTGACCTTATGAACGGTTTTGTTTTATAAACTGAAACCTTTAAGCTGATATAAAATGGCCATTAACAAGGTATTTATTGAGACTATAGATGAAGCCTTTCTCTAACAGAAGTGATGGAGCTATAATTTAAAGGTATATTTATTAAACTATGTGACAACCTTACATAAATTTCTGTTTTGTAGACTACCTCCCTGCATATAACAATGTGTGTCTGGCAGGGACTCCTTAGGAAGTCTGTGGTGTTATCCTACAAAACTGTAATTTCAAAAGTACAAAAAGGCAGTGCTCACATGTGTAGTTCTTATGGAGGCGCGGACATAGCCCAGACTCCAATAAAAAACTGTAGCTTTATTGTTATGTGGTAAAATCCAAACACGTATGACATACACAGTCCACACAGATACAATTTCTGATGCAGATACAATTTCTCAATAGACAAGTACTACGCATTTGTAAACCCTCAGTGTGTATGGTTAATATACAACATCTCAGTTTTAGTTTGAATGTCCCTTTAAATAAAAACAAGAAATGACATTAAATGATGTAAAAATGCAGAGTATCCACTATTATGTCCAGATTTGAACTACCATTCCATACGTGTCCAATGTTATTAAGATACAGTACATCTCAATTGTTGCTGATGAAATGTTGAGATCAAGCGCTGTATAGTGTTGCAATGGAGCGCTATTTGGATATAATGTATCTCGGTTGCCGCTGCAGGTATACTGAATGTGCGCTGTTTAGTGTGCTATACAATTTATATACTTAAACTCTATTCAAGTGTTTATGATGCCAGACGTTCTGTCGTGTCCATAGTTGTTACTCACTGTTAGTTGAGGATCTTACCCGCTTGTGGCATCCCACGGGGTAATCGGTGTTATGTCCTTTGAGATATACTGTATTTTAATAACGCATGACACGTAAGGAATGGTAGTTCAAATCTGGACATAATAGTGGATATTCTTCATTTTTACTTCATTTAATGTAATTTCTTGTTTTTATTTAAAGGGACATCATTCAAACTAAAACTAAGATGTTGCACTTTACCCCCAAGTATATTAACCATACACACAGAGGGTTTACAAATGCACAGTACTTGTCTATTGAGAAATTGTATCTGCATCAATTGAATATAAAGTGGTCAAACATTTTAGACCCAATCCACTATTTATACACTATATCATCATTTGTGTGATTAATATTGATCACTAAAACAACAACGTGATGTAAATAATGTAAGATAGATAAACACCAGAGAACCACACAAACGATAAATCAAGTGGGATTATTACTTTTGAGATGCAATTCTTTTTCCTGGACAGCATAATTGTATTATATTTTCCATTTTTTATATTTCTATTTCCATTTGTATTTTTATCCTAAATTTTTATTTTATCATTTAGTGTGGTTTTAATATTGTGTAATAAACATATTTTTACCCGAGTAAACATTGTCTCCAGGTGGTCCCAATTGGCTGACTGCCTGTTTTAGCTATAGAATTTGCAATTTAAATATTGTTGTATCACATGGCTTCTGCCATTAGCAGTAGATGTTATATTCTATAAGACTGACATGTGAGTACAACAAATACATCTCTTGCTGCCACATTTGTAACTCCCTCTACAGGACAGCCATACAGGTTGAGTTGCTGGCCGATCATAAAAAAGACTGGGACTGATCTTTTTCCCCAGAGTTGACGCTTTCCGAGCTACACACCTAACCCCTTCATTGACTATCTCTTTCCACTCCTTATCAAAATTTAACACTGGCAGATGTCGCTGTATAATTTTATAAATCGCTTCCCTTTTTTCTTATATTTTTTTTTATCAGAAACTGTCTAATCAGGAAAAACTAATCTATTTCTATTGAGAGAAAGGGCCCATTGTTTGGCCCTTTCTATAGACTGAACTGTATACTTTCTTGCATGCAATCTGTTTCCTATCTTATCCGCTTCCCGTATAAATATAGATCTATTAGAACAGTTACGTCTTGCTCTTATCATTTCTCCTCTAGGTATGTTTTTTGTTACATGGGGTGGATGGCATGTAGTCGCCAGTAAAGTGGTGTTACCTGCCGTATCCTTTCTGTAGGTTGATGTAAAAATACTTGTACTAGCACCCCCATACAGGCGCAAATCCAAAAACACAAAAATATTTATTTAATACTTTTTTGGTTTTCTTTGGTGTTCTGCAAGTTCTCCTCCCCCATGGACCATGTGATGCCAGTATCTTGATTGTTTGGTGCAACACATGGCTAAAGGGATGTGAACATTCACAATTTTACATGTCATGACTCAGTAAGGACTGAAATGCAATGGTCCGAAACGCATAGACTGTGTGGACTGTGTATGTGGTACGTATGGGGATTTTACCGCATAACAATAAAGCTACAGTTTTTTATTGGAAGCTGGACTTTAACACTTTTCGATTATGCTACAGAACTATTTCATAGGTCTGCTCTAACCCTCTAGCATGCATAAAGTTACTACAGTTTCACACTTCTTAACATAATGCAAGAGGTCACCTGTTCAGGACCTTCTTCTTTAATAGTAGAGAGCAGCTACAGTACAAATTGGAGTACTTGACATGTCTATGCATTACAAAGATAGAACATTGATTTCAATGATCTGTGTAAGGTTACATCCACCCCAAACCATGGATCTGCAAAACATAGACACTGGCCGTGTGCATGCCACATCGTGGTGCAGACCCATTAGGGGACATTTACTAAGCCCCTTATGCCACTATTGTGGCTCAAAAAAGGCACGCATTATGGCAGACGCCATATTTGCACCATAATTTTAGACTTTTAGGCCTCTCAGCACTTTTCCAAAGTGGTGGGAAAGGAGGTGGGGCTTATCTGGAGGGGGTTGGGCTTCGCAAAACTGGTGTGAGTTATAGCTGAAGTCTTCATCTGCCCCTGGCTGATGTAGACTTCACTTTCTGGAGCATGGCAGGGCAAAGATGTGCCACTTTTATTAACAAACATTTGCCTCTTAATAAATTAGGTGCATCTCACACCAGTGCAGTGAGATAATGATTGGCATTTGGGTATGCCAGTCTCGATAACTCTCCCCTATTGACTTCAATGAGTCCATGATCCACAATATGTGGTATATAATAGGATATGTGCTTCCGGGTCTGCACAACCGCAGAAGATAAGACTTGTCCTATTCTTTGCTGCATCTTGCAGATCGCGGCAGCACTGAAGTCAGTGGACCTGCACCCCAATGTGGCATGCACATGGCCAGTGTCTGTGTTTTGTGTCCACAAAACACAGTCATATGAACCCAAATTTTTTCTTCCCTGTGAGGGCACTACAGGGAAAATAAATAGTTGTTGCCATGGCCCTTCTAACAAAAAATGGGTTGTCCAAAGCAGACAACCTATTTAAAGCATTCAAGCGCTCATGAAAAAAGATAAATAAAGTGATAGTCTTCCAAAAAGTGGCTCACAACCAATCCAGAGTACGCATAAAAAAATATATAGTTCAAAACAAATACCGTAATGTTTATAGCTAGTTTAAGCAGACTCCAGGAAGGAAAAAAGTGAGTCTTGACTTACTTGACTTGATATTTTCGGGCCATTTAAACAGGGCTATGCTGCAGGATTTTCACTTTCTTGTGTAAATGCAGATGTGTTCCCTACTAATGCAGCGGCCCTCAGGATAGGCGTGTAGCGGAGAGGATGAAAGTGGTGGCTGTGGTGATGATTGTGTGGTAGTACTCAGGATCACAATCCTCCTCTAGTTCTCCATGGGCCGGTGCACAGTGAAGGGAGGTGCGCACCTTTTCTTCCCCTCAGGGCGCACCCTGGTTTGAGGGCCTACTGCATAATGTAAGGCGGGGTGCCCTTGGTGTTGGTGGTATTGCGAGTTGGGTGCAAGGCTGGCCAACTGGAACTAACTGCAGATGATGCTCGACAAAAATTAGGCTAGTTTTGTAGTAAACAACTCTTTACTGTTAATAATGGTGGCAAAGTTCAAATACACGTCCTCACAGCAGTGGTCACAGGTTTTATCATGCATGGACTGGCAGATCTTACACACAGGGTTGTAGTTATAGGGGAGGAAGAGGAAACGGCTGCTTTGGGGCCTGGATTCAGATGGGGCCCGCCCAGAAGTAGGACTAAAAGATTTTATTGTCAGGGCCCCCTCAACAGTATTATACAATGACATGACATACAGTATATATGTGTAGGAAATGGACGGAGTGGCTGCTGGACCTCTTCTGAAAAAGCAGTCTTGAGTATCCACAGGAGGAGGGGGTTGTGAAGAAGTTGCTGGGGAGGTGGGGGCCCATTAAAAAAATTTCTCTGGGGCCGTCATTTCTAGTTATGCCACTAGAAAGCTTACACAGGTTATTTCCACAGTCTTTTTTTTATCACGCACCTGCTCTCAATGACTGATATGCTTTAAGATAATCCTTAATTGCTTCCTCAGAGGCTGGTTTAAGGTTCAGTCTTAGGCTCCATTCACACATCCGTAGCGTGTTTTGCGGATCCACGGATCCGCGGATCCACGAAACACGGACACGGCAATGTGCGTTCCGCATTTTGTGGACCGCACATCGCTGGCACTAATAGAATATGCCTATTCTTGTCCGCAATTGCGGACAAGAATAGGACATGTTCTATTTTTTTCGGGAACGAAATTGCAGACCCGGAAGTGCGGGTCCGCAATTCCGTATCCGGTCAGCACATCGTGCTGCCCCATAGAAATGAATAGGTCCGCAATTCCGTTCCGCAAAATGTGGAACGAAATTGCGGACGTGTGAATGGACTCTTACTCCGGTCCCCCTAGCTGGCTGGTTTATCTCTCAAGGGCTGCTTTCTGCTTCCTCTGTCTTCTTTGTCTCTACTCTGCTTTCTCTACTAAATCAAAACTATTCCCTATGGGGAGGGTGGAGCATCTCTACCTAGCAACTGTTTCCTAAGGACAGTTGACCCATTTACGGCCTGTAGAAGGACATCACATATAAAACCATACTACAACCTTTCATGCAATGGGCCGCTGCCTCACTGCACTATTGTGATGGTTTCATTGGAGTAATTATTTTACTTTAACTTACTTTCTGTAATCAAAATAAATCTTAATCTGTAAATATACAATTTTTACGTGCTGCACTTTGCCCCAAAAAGTAATATTCTATTGTTGTCATCCTTTCTGACAAAACATCCTTTTTGTCATCCTTTCTGACAAAACACCTTACCAATGGGCTCTTGGCTTTCTTGCAAGCTGACCTTACCTTGTAGAACTCTCTGTCTTACCCTAATGGGATACATCACAAAGAATGGAACAAATCAATTGTCATTTTGTCTCAATTTTAAGATCAACATATTTTACAAGCAGATCTTATTGTGGATTTTCTTGCAGATTTGCCATGGATTTAAACCTGTGCTTTCCAAGGGGTAAGATCCACTGTGAGATGATGGGAATTTAAAATCTGCACCACATGTCAATTTAAATGCATCTTAGCTCCTCTCATTTCTGTGGTCAGCCCCTGCCTTACCTACTTTGATTGTCTGACCCATCTTTTGGCTAAAAGCTATTAGTCCCAACTCCACCTTAAACATTCACTATAGACTCAGTGGAAGAAAGAAATAAGCTGCTAGACTCCTATAGATACAAACCCTGGCTGTCGGGGGAAAGTCAGGAGACTTACATATACTTTAGATAGCTGACTATTGACACCTAAATTGACAGGTTCATTGACATTTGTCTAACGAGTATGGAGCGTTTTAAATTGTAAGGTGTTTGGGTAGAATAGATGCTTAGGCCTCGTTCACATCACCGTTTCTCCTTTCCGTTCTCCGGCTCCGTTGAGGAGCAGGAGAACGGAAAGGACATATTCTGCAGATAACTAAGACCTAACTGAGCGTAACGGAGCCTAAAGACCCCATAGATCATAATGGGGTCCGTTCGGTGTCCGCTCAGAACATGATTTTTGAGCGGAGACATAAGTCCTGCATGCAGAATCTGTCCTTTCCATTCTCCGGCTCCTCAAAGGAGCCGGAGAACGGAAAGGAGAAACGGTGATGTGAACGAGGCCTTAGAAAAATATTCTTCCGTATGCTATAAATTACTAGCTACTGTATATCACATTGCATTTTCTATCCTTATGGTTTTCATAAAGAACCCATATTATTAAAGTCAAATATTTTAGTAGCTACCGCTACTGTTGAATGCCACCTGTGTTTTTGGCTAGACTGAAATGTTCTGACAATACAGCCTCCATGTTTCTTAATTCCCTGGCTGTATGCAGCTGCTGAGGCCTGGAATTCACATTCAGTCATCGTTAAGAGCAAGATCTTATTTCACTTTCAGGAACCTTAGTCTAGTGATGAAATCCCACTATGCCAGCCAAACTGCCCATGGAGTTGCTGGATGCACATTTCTCTGCTTTAATAAAGATCTATTACATGTTGGAAACTGCTTGCATCCAGTACGGGAAGCTACAAGAGGGCGAGATTTGCAATCAACTTCTTGAAGAGGCCTGGAACTGATTTCACAGTACTATTTGCACAGTGCCAAATTTGTATGTAAACCAGACATATAGTAAGATTATTCCATTTGAGAAATAGGTACGACTAATATGAGACAGTAAGATTGTGTATACATTAAGGTCTTATAGCCTGTGCAAAATAAACCACAAATGAGTTCAATCAAATTATGTAAAAATGAAAGGGTAAATATATTACTGTGCCAGACGTGCTTCTGGTGAGAGAGACTTGATGAGAGCTGCAGTACACTAGCAATTACATTTGACTGACTAGATAGTGCTGGCAAGCACTGTATTTTAGGTCCAGTTTTAGAGGCTAGACTTGGCACTGTGCAGAACCTTCAACTGATACCTCCTATGGTTATGATACAATGCCCAAATACAGTAACACAATGATACAGTATGTATAACCGTAACATACAGTGCAATAACACTACCGGTAGGTGCCTGATGACATTGCCAGTAGGTGCCCAAATAAGACTACCAAAGAGTTTCCTAAGTCACACTGCTCAGTCAATAAGCTACGACACATATCTGCATCCTGTGTAACTTCCTTTCTATAGGACCAAGAGTCAGATCAGAGGTGCAAACTTTTAGTGTCTAGACAGCAAGACCAATGGAGTGACAAGGGACATGTCCTATGTGTCTGTAACCACTGTAGTCAACCCTACTAAATATGTAGGGTTCCCTGTTTAAAACCAAACTAATGTTAATAAAGTTGAAGATAACCTCTACAAATAATTGGTCTATTGATGCTACCTCCTAGACCTAGCTCTGGCAATAAGTCATTTGGCTTGGTACCACTATGGTATGGTTCGATGGTAACTTTCCTAAAAGGATTTTTCAAGAAAACAAATTTTTAGCTGAAAAACTACACTGTAGTTGACATTTAGGCCTAATACAATAATAAAGTCCATCTTTTGGTCATCTATTGAATATAGATCTTACAAAATGAAGCACTATCTATGAAACAAGTACATTTTTAACATTTTGGAGAATGTATTTGGAATGATAATGGCCAACCTTCTTCTCATGCATTTTACCATGTTTTAGCTATTTGTACAAAACTATTTTCCCTTTAGTAGTAACTCAGATGATAGCTTTACATACCCATTTAACAAATACCAATAAAACAGAGGAATATGGAGAGTAATACATAAAATGCATAGTAAGTATAGGGTATTTATCACATGATGTATCTAAAAGATAAAAGGATATAATTAAGAATGTATGGGGCCCCTCTACAAATACCCTTCCTCTCAGGTCCTAAGATGGTTCCTGGCCACTGATCAAGCTACAGTATGGTATTTTATATGGATTTCAAAGTTCTACACTAATATTAATAGTATTATGTTTTCCTAAACCCATGTATAAGAATGTTTTAAGGTCTCTCAGCAGTAAAATGTTAGAGGATCCCTTTGTTTTAATCTGTTGCACACTGATCTGTCACCTATCATTGATGTCTTTCAGTGGAAGTGTAGGTTCACTGATAAATTCCTTGGTGAAGCTCCAACTTCCTAGTGCCCACTAAAGTAATTACCTGACAAGTAGAACCATTTTAGATCTTTTCATTCTGTCCTTTCTCTATTCAGCCTTTTCTTGCAATCAAGCCTTCTAACCACACCAAGACCAACAATTCTAGTTAGAAGTTTGGGTAGAACCAATGAATGAGAAATAATATAAGTCTGATTTCGCACGAGTTCTACATTTAGCGCTGACGTCTAAACACTACATTATAGTCAATAATGAACCAAATAGTAACTAAACAATGAGTCATGAAAGTACCTTTGTCTGGTGAGTCTGATTTGTTATGGGATTTGGCTGCACTGGGTCTGGATTATATCCCACAATTGTCATTGGAAAGTCTAGGAACCTGAAATATCATATCATGGAATAACAGACATGCTGTGAGGTCCTATATTTGTACATAAGCATTGTGCTTGGCAAGTTTAGGCAATAAACTATAATTCAATTTAGAACTTTACAGAAATTACAGAAGCCTTTATAGATGTTCCCTAGTATATGTGGAAATAATATTCTTCAGGTCAACAAGTACATTACTTGCCTTGCTTCTTTAGTTTCCTTTCTTTCGCTAGGTTACCCTGGTCCAGATAGAGCAATCATTATGACGCTTTTCACATAAAATACAGTGTCAGTAAACTGTAACTTAGCTTTCAATGATGTTTGTTGGGAGGGTTTTTTAAAGCTTGCAGCAACTGTGTATCTAATGTGTTAAATTTCAAGTTAAAGGGGTTGTCCCATGAAAATTTTTCCACATTGTGACAACCAGCACCTGGATCTGAATATTTTTTTAATTGCATGTAATAAAAAATGTAGTATAGACAATTATCTATTAAATAAAATGCATATGTATGGCATCTGTTGTTTGTCCATTTCCTTACTTCTCTGTCAACCACAGTAAGATTGCTGAGGAGGATGCACATGCTCAGTTCCACCTTTAAACTGCCACCAAGCCTATCTAATGTTAGGAGTTGTGACAGAGAGAGAGAGAGAGCTGCAGCAGAAAGGACCTGCCCCCTGAGGAACCCCACCCTGAGTAAGGACATATCCCCTGATAAAGGACACCCACTGAGCTGCCAGCCTGAAATAAATGCAGCAGAACAATTGAAGCATTGATGGCGGAACTTTGGATCAATGTGAAGTAGAGGGTTAGTTCCAGATTTGATTATGTGATATCTTATTTTCATTTTTTACATTAATCATGGTATAACCCCTGTAACTAATGTTTGTTCAGTTTACGAATGGCAGAATAATAATTGTAACTGTGGTCTATGACATTTGGGGAGGGCATGACCAAAGAAACCTTTAAAGGGGTTGTCTCATGACGACAAATCATTTCCATATAAACTATGAGGTTGAAAGGATGTCATAAAAGGGGTTCCCATTCTGGACCCTCTTAGAAAGAACAGCTCTTATTCTGGCTGCCATGCAATTCTATATTTTCCTTGGAGAGGCTGCTCCTCTTGAGTGGCTTCTATTTAAAAATAGATCTTTTGATAATTCAGCACTTGTTGAAATAAATCAGCATTTATTTGAAATTAAGTGAAAGCATATTGTGGACATTGAAAGCACAACATCCAGTATTCTTATATGCTTCAAATTCTCATTTCTTATGCAGGTTCACAGTGGTATGTGCTAAATAGAGATGGCCTTGTGGTTCGCCCGGCGGTCGTTTTCGCAGTGAACTTTGCTTGTTAGTGATTCGCCGAACATGCAAACATATGCCGATATTTGCGTGCAACATATTTTTTTGCATAGCGCCAAACTTTGACCCATGGCACATCCATCAGGTGGGAAATGACAGCCAATTGAGACGTTTCAGCACATGGACACACCCCCAACTCTATAAAAGAACCCGATCTGGCAGCCAGTTTACATTATGTGTTTTGCCAGTGTAGGGAGAGGTTGCATTTTGGAGCAGGGACAGTTAGGGAAACCAAAAGCTAGCTAATAGGGCCACAAAAGTCCTTTTAAGGACTGATTTAGATGTGCTATCGATAGGTGTAATATAGAGGGGTGTGATATACTTCTAATATACTTTCTGACATAGAAATTATATTATAGTTTATTTCAATTGTGCAGCAGTTGTGTGCGGTTCTGCTGCGATACCGCAGCTAGATAGAAGGACAAATGCTATTGGAATAACTAATTGCAATGGGTGTGATATACCTGTTGCCCCAAAAAACAGCTTAAGGGCTGCGATATACCTGCTTCCACAAAATACTGATTAAGTGGTATGATATACCTGCTTACACAAAATACTGATTGAGGGGTGCGATATACCTGTTTCCGCCAAATACTGATTGAGGGGTGCTATATACCTGTTTCCGCCAAATACTGATGGCTTGTCGGAACTGCTAGCTGGCTTGTCGGAACTGCTAGCCCGCCAACTACTGCCATATAAATTGGTGGACTCGGAGGCCTTTAGAAAATTTGTGGCCATTAGCACACCGCAATGGAACGTCCCTGGAAGGAAATATTTCTCCCAGAAGGGCATTCCAGAGCTATATGACCAAGTTCAGCGGCAAGTTAATATATCTCTAGCACACAGTGTCGGTGCCAAGATACATCTGACCACAGACACGTGGTCTAGCAAACACGGGGAGGGAAGGTTCATAACTTCTGGTATATCACTGTCCATGTTGTGGGACTATTTGTGTACTTCTAGTAAGGTTTTTCAGGTTCGCCTGCCATTAAAGTGAATGGGGCCCACCGCGAATGCGCGGTTCGTGAACATTTGATCTCTAACGCGCGTTCACGAATCGTCCCGGCAGATGTTTGTCTATCACTAGTGCTAAATTATCGGAAGTCTTCATCAAAACCTGTTTTATTTGAGGGTACATCCACATGAGGTGATAATGTTGCAAAAGAAATAATAAATTATAGCATAATGAGAGATGTTCAATGGTAATATCCGTGTGGTTACCAGAAAAGTTGCGCTCACTGGAAACAAAGTGGAAACTTTGGCAGTCTAGTTGCAGCTAAGGAAAGCTTGAGGTAGTCTGAAATTCAAATCCTGTCTCATCAAAGGACTGTAGGTGTATCCTCCATGTGTTACACGGCAACTTGGCTGTTTAAGATCACAGTCTCACTATGAAGTGTATCAAAGTTGTTAGAATAGGGATTCTTGTGACTGTCTCCACATCTCACACCTACAAAAATACCGAACAAATACTTCACCACATGCCAGCATGAATGTATAGTAGATTGCTGAAATCTGATATGTCGCTGCAATAGACTGCATAATTGTCTGCTAGAGAGAATTGGGAAATGATCAAGACAAAGGGCCAGATTTATCATTAGCTCAAGTCAGAATAATGGAGTGAAAAAGTTGAATTTTTTTGCACAAACGCTTAAACTGCGCAAAAATCTGCGACTTTTTTCTGCTCTGCACTATGCTCGCCAGTTTTCTGAAAGTGGGCGTGTTTTCTTATGTAACTGAATCTCTAGACAGATTTACTATTGTGGCTATTTAAAAAGTCGCGAAAAAATGCGCAATTTCACTCCAGTGAGGACCATGCTTATTTTATGAGACTTTTTAATAGAACATGCGACCTTTTTGTAAAGACATGCGACTTTTTCGTAAAGATGTGCGACTTTTGTAAAGCTGCTTACTGACGGATACTGCTACCGTCAAAGCACATTTATTACAGTCTTAAAGGGCCGATCATAAATCTGAGTTGGCTAAAACTGACTTTAGCCATATGTGAAAGTGGAGTGAGCCGTCAGAGTAATGATAAATCTGGCCCATTGTGTTTTAGAAAACAAAACAAATAAACAAAAACAAATAAATATTTTTGCACTAAATATTACTTCAAAACGTGAATTGCTACAGTAGGTCAGATGCATTGCATTCCAAAGGAAACTCCACTTTAAAGTGAGTCTCCACCTTTTAATACCATGTCACTTTGAGGACCAACATTCTTAGTTCACATACGTATCTCTTGCCAAATCTGTGTCAAACACACAGAGGTAAAATTCCTCAGGATAGGTCATCAATATCAGATCAGCGGCGGTCTCACTCCTGGCATCTCTCTGATCAGCTGTTTGAAGGGGCCGTGGCACTTATGGAGGAGCTGTGTCCTCTTCAAGGTTTACCTGCATGTTGTCTAGATTGTAGCGGTGGTGCACTTCACCGCCACTACAAAGTAGAAGATGTGCAGGTAAATACTGACAAGGATGCAGCTCTTACATGAGCACCGCAGTCCTTTTAAACAGCTGATTGGGGCAGTGCCAGGAGTTGAACCTCACCGATCCGATATTGATGGCTAGTGATGAACGAATTAAAGTCCATTTCAGGACAAATTAGATTCCCCGCAATGCCGAATTTCCTCGTGCTTTCCGGTAGCAAGTCGATTTAACCTGAAATAGGGTAAAAAATAAAAAAAAACATGCTTCATTTGGTCACGACAGGCTGATTGCCACCATCTTGCTTGAAGATCTCAGCTCATATTCCATGCGCAGTGACATATGACATCACCACACCGGCTGGCGTGATGATTTCATCTTGGGCTGCACCAGATTTCGCGCCAGACCTTAAAGCAGGATGGGCAGCCGGCCTGACACAAGCAAATGGATCAGGTAAGTGTTTTTTATGCATATCAGATGCCGCTCCCTGTCATTGCACCTTCTACTTACAAAGAAATGCATTTCGTGACAAAGTAAATATTTTGTAAAATTAAGCGAAGCAAAACTTCACTCAACTCTATTGATGACTTATCCTTGGAATAGGACATCAATATCATGGAACTAGCTCCTACTCTTCCTCCAGTGGTGGCTACCAGCAGCCAGAATTTTAGCTTTTTCCTGTAAAACCATACAGGGGATTTGGAGGTTTGCACCACAAAAGAGACATTAATAAAATTAATAAACATACAGTTTTGGACTATTTTTTAGATAAAGAAAAAATGTGCTTCATATTAGGGAAGTGCATAAATAGCAGTTTGTATTCCTTGAAGTTGAGAGAGCGCCGATATTAGTGAAGGACGGTCTTTCTAGATTACATACAGTTTCACATGCACCTGCTCTGTAGTCACTTTTTAATGCCAGTATAGTACACTCATTAACCCTAATAGACAAATCTGAAATACTTGACCATGATAATTGATGAAACCCTGTGAAGTCAGAGCATGTCGTACAGAAAGCTTGTGTATCCCTCAGCCTTCCACCATAGAAGGGGTCCCTGATCTGTTATCAGGCAGTGACAGATTCCGCTGTCTGATTCCTCCTATCCATTAAAAGAGCTAAATAAAGACCAGGGATAGAAGGGTGGCAGGAAGAAGGGGGAGGGGTGTCAGGACATCCGCTCCAGCTGCCAATTTTTCTTTTCCCATGCACCAGGCATGACCTCCACCAATAAAAATCTGAGGCAGGCAGCCTGGCATACTGACCTATTGAATTACCTAAAATATTACGTTTAACCCTTTGTTCTTACACATAAACACATAGCCAGGCTACAAGTGTGGTGAAAGTTCCCTTTGTGACAAGAAAGTTAAGCAATGTAGACTACTGAAAAAGCCCATAGGTCACAACATACGGTAGTCAAACTCTTCTAAGACAAAAAAAAAGAATTTGATTATTTGATTAGAATAGTATAAAGAAACATAGTTATCTAATGTGACCTCATATTACATAGGATAGATAGATAGATAGATAGATAGATAGATAGATAGATAGATAGATAGATAATTTTCCATCCTCATAAGTGAGGTTTTTTATAGACTCTTATGTGACTGTCCAGTAATCCAGATGATTTGATCTGGCACCTGTCAGGTCCCATTATTGTCGGATCCAGAAATTATTATAGTAAAACCTTATGAGAGAGAATGATCCCGTTGGAAGCATAAGCATTAGGTCCTAACTTCCTAACTTTCTTGATAATATGGTAAGATCACATTGACAATAAAGGCGGCTGTGTCCTGTATAATTGGAAGGTGGAACCTCAGAATAATTATGGGGCCAAGAAACCGCAGCCAGACACTTTGGTACAGATTATGTATTATTTCAATTATTTACACTTTTTCTTCATCCTGGAATATAAAATACATCCTAGAAGCATTATTTCAATGTTTAAAGCTGTAACTAAGTCAGTTATCGTTGGTTATTCATTTTTTTGTCAACCATGGCCCCACCATGGCCCCCCACCCCGCACCACTCCATTCCTCTTGTGACTTCCGGTGTGTGGAAGTGTTAGAGCATGAAAATGACATCACATACAATCCATTTTATCAGCTCTGCTGTCTCGTAGTATTCACCCACTACACCTTCCCTATCTTACTAGAGCCTGCCCTGTACTCCAAATCAGTGATGGCCAGTTCGCAGTGTTCGCCAGCGAACACATGCGATCTGCCATCTTAACTGACAAGTCCGGCGAGGCACAGGTCATTACCTGTGCGCGAGCTGGTTTGAAATGAAATGCGGTCTCCGGGAGCAGGCAGTTCCGAGAACAGCCTCCGGGGCCATTCTCGGAACTGCCTGCTCCCAGAGACCGCATTTTATTTCAGACCGGCTCGCGCACAGGCACAGGTAAGGACTTACCTGTGCCTCGCCGGACTTGTCAGTTAAAATGGCAGATCGCATGTGTTCGCTGGCGAACACTGAGAACTGGCCATCACTGCTCCAAATCTCTAGGAGTTTGACTCGCTCACTATACCTACCTCAAGAGGAATACAGGGGGGCCCAATGGCACATATACCATGCATGCATCGTCATTAAAGGGGTTCTCTCAGTATTCCTACTGAGATTCAGCTAAAGATCATATTACACTGTATTCAGGATCATAATCCCTGACAAGCAGAGCAGAGAGGTTTCTGATTATTGAAATATTATATTTGTTAAGTCTGTTAAAATGTAGCCATATTGCAAATATGGATCCATTTTAACAGCGATATAACAGACATAAGACCCAGAAGGGCATGGTTCTGTTCAACTGAACATAAATCACCATAGGGTTGTATGGTTATATAAGATAGGGCCAGGGGCTATTCCTAGTATTCAGTATATTAGGCAGACTAGATGGGCCAAATGGTTCTTATCTGCCGACATATTCTATTTTCTATTTCTTGGTGGTTTAGTAGATCGAATGGGGGGGGTTCTTAGGATCTGTCAACTATACTATAGATGTTAAAGTGCAGTCCTATCATGGCCATTGAAATAGTTTATGAGTAATCTCTTGTTTTTATAGTCATCCACAAGGTTAAATCCATATAAATACATAAAGCAATATTGTCCATATACTGCACATAAATACATTTTAGCTGGAAACATACTTAAAAGACAAAGGTCTACACAGAAAAATAAATGCCCATAAACAGGAATCACGTAATGCCGGGTATGAAATTTGTACATTTCATGTACAAGGTAATATAAGAGATAACAGGAAACACACACCCAAGTTATGACTGGAACAAGTTCTACAAGGAAACAATAGAGCAGTAAATCAGAGGTTTTTGGACCTTACAAGAGATATAATAAGCTAGTTAGTAGTTCTTGACTCTCCAGGGGAGACTCTGTAAATAGGGCATCATTATCTAAGTGAGAACTTTTTGCAAGAAAGAGAATGGCTGGAATTTATCATGAAGGTAGTATCTGAAATAATTTTCGCCTGAGTCTGTGTTGGCATAATTTGCACCAAATTTATCAAATGTTGCATGCTGTTTGTTAATTATGGTGCATCTGTAAGCCTTAGGCCACATTTTATTTATTTGGTCAGTTAAGCCTTATGCAGACATCTGTGAGATACCGGACTAGCATTGCAGGAGCGCACGGCGTCATAGCAACCAATGACGCCGTGCGCTCCTGCAATGCCAGTCCGGTATCTCACGGACCGTGTTCCACGGACGTCTGCATGAGGCTTTATTGTGAGCCAAAATCATGTGCGAGTCAAAGCACAGAACAGGTGCAGATCTGTCCATTACACCTGATCTTTGTGTAGGCTTCACTACTGCTTTTGGCTCACAATAACTGATGGAAATTAGTGACCAAATAACTGAATTGTGAACTCAGCCTTACCCTATTGTCTAAAAATGCTACTCCAATTTTTATGGCACACCTACTGGAGTGTCTGTGAGACGTTTGGTAACTTTTTAAAACAGTTGCAGTGATAAGTCTGGAGTGAAAATAATATCACTCCCTTTCCCACCAAATTTTCCAAACTGGAATGAGTGGTATCAAGCCAGAATTCCAGGGGGAAAGGCCTTCATAAATATCCTCAAATACATTTAGGAACTCACTTAACAGTTTACAAAATGTTTATTTCTGCAACATTAATTTTTAAATATAATCCTTTAAAGATTGAAGAACATCTGCCACATTGTCACATAATTTTGTTCGGGTGAAGGTTTCCGCTTAGGGTCCATACACATAACTGTATAATTTTTGCAGTGTGCAAATTGCGGATATGCAAAACACGTATACTGCCCGTGGGCTTCCAGCATTTTGTGGTTCGGCACATTCTGCCCTATGTTAGAAAGGTCTATTCTTGTCTGCAAACAGACAATAGGACATGTTCTATGTTTTGTGGAATGGACATACGGATGCGGACATCACATGGTATGCTGTCTTCATCTTTTGCGGCCCCTTGAAATGAAGTACTGCTACAGCAAGGGGTACTGAAAACTCTCTGATACTGATGTCTAATCAACTGCTTACAGTCACTGAAGGCAAAGCTCCACTTGAAACCTGAAAATTTAAGTGTGACTGTAGCTGACCCCAATGTGCCAGTCCTGCCCCAATGTGCCAATATCAGGCTTACAGGAATCCAGGATCCCGATTGTGAGATTTATTCCAAGGAATATTGAAACCTATAACTAGTGTTGATCGAACACCAAAGTTTTCGGGTGTTCGGGTGCTCGGGTCAAACACTTCGGGATGCTCGGGTGCTCTACCAAGAGCCCGAGCACAATGGAAGTCAATGGGAGAACCCAAGCATTAAACCAGGCACCCCCTGATCTGAAGAGGGGAGGGTGTCTGGTTCATAGGAAAAGGTCAGAAATTTATGGAAACAACACCAAAATAGTTCGGGAACAGCATGGGGAGGATGTCTGGATGCATCTTGGACTCCCAGGTCGCTGCTGGGAACGATAGTGTCCAAGTAGTACGCCACTTTTAAAGACTGACAATAATACACACAAAACCAAAAATAAAATTGATTTTAGAGGAAAAATTGTTAGGATACTTTCCTGTATATTTACTTGTATATAAAGTGCAAGTGCTGCCAAAAATTACATGGAAGAGGCACTCCGATAAAACCTGTATTTCACATAAAGGAGGGGCTTATTCACATTGTGGTACAATTGTTCAGGTAGTGGGACTCCTACACTCATAAAGCCTAAGCACTAAGTGAAAGGGCTTCCAAAAATTACAAGGAACCGGCACTCCAATACACCCTTTATTACACATCATACACCCTTGAAAAATAATGATTGATGGCCTGCTGGTGACCCTCAAAAACATTAGGAGCAAGTGCCTGCTGGTGACCCTCTAAAACATTACGGGTGAGGGCCTGCTGCTGAGCTGACTCTCTAAAACATTAGGGGCGAGTGTCCGCTGCTGATCTGAGCATCGAAAAAATTATATGCGAGGACCTGCTGGTGAGCTGACCCTTTAAAAGATTGTAGGTGAGGGCCTGCTGGTGAGCTGACCCTTAAAAACATTATATGCGAGGGCCTGCAGGTGAGCTGACCCTCTAAAAGATTGTAGGTGAGAGCCTGTGGCAGATGGGGACTACGTAACGAGGGACGGCAGAAGACATCAGGCTGCGGAAGGCCTCAGTGTCCACAAGCCTAAACGGCAACATTTCCAGGGCCAGCAATTTGGAAAGTTGCGCATTTAGTGCTATGGCCTGTGGGTGGGTGATTGGATATTTGTGCTTGCGTTCAAATGCCTGGGGTAAGGACATTTGTACGCTGCGCTGGGACACGGAAATGTATGTGGTCGCTGATAGTGCTTGCGAAGGTCCAGGTGCAGGGCGGGAGGCATCCAGTCCTGTGTCTTCGACAGGGGATTGGCCAGCACGTAACACAGGGGAAGAGGAGGCAGTGGTGTGACCCGCAGACACAGATTGTGGACCCAGGCGTTCGGCCCACCTATTACGGTGCTTTGATGCCATGTGGCGGATCATGCTGGAGGTGGTGAGGTTGCTAGTGTTCATGTTCCTGCTCATTTTTGTATGGCACAGGTTGCAAATTACAATTTTTTTGTCGTCCACACTTTCCTCAAAAAAGCGCCACACTGCTGAACATCTACCCCTTGGCAAGGGAGATTTCCGCAAGGGGGTGCTCTGGGGAACAGTTGCGGACCTGTTTGGTGTGGCCCACCTTCTCCCTTTTGCCACCCCACTGCCTCTTCCAGCCTGTTGTGGTGCTGCGGATCCCTCCCCCTCTGTACTGCTGTCCTTGCTAGGCTTGCCACATTCCCAGGTTGGGTCAGTGACTTCATCGTCCACCACCTCCTCTTCCACCTCCTCACTCTGCTCATCCTCCTGACTTGTTGACCTAACAACAACCTCAGTTATTGACAACTGTGTCTCTTCCTCATCATCAACCTCTTAAGACACTAATTGCCATTGACTTATTGGCAAATGTGTCTTATCATCATCATCATCCACCTCGTGAAACACTAATTGCCGTTCCCCACCGCAGATAATGTCGCTGATGTCAGCAGCGGCTAATAAAAAATGACAGGGAATGTCACAGGTATTTGGGATGTGGAAACGTTACACAGGAGAAATACTGCAGATAATGTCGCTGATGTCACCAGCAGCTATTAAAAAATTATAGGGAATGTCACAAGTATTTGGGATGTGGAAACGTCACACAGGAGATATACCGCAGATAATGTCAATGCTGTCACCAGGGTCTACAATTTTTTTTACAGGGAATGTCACAGGTATTTGGGATGTGAAAACATTACACAGGAGATGTACCTCAGGTAATGTCATTGTCCGCAGCGGACACCATCTACGGAAAAAGTACACTGGATGTCATTGATATTTTTTGGATGTGCACACGTTACACAGGAGATGTAGCGCAGCTAATGTCACTGTTCACAGCGGACACCGTCTACGGAAAAAGTACACTGGATGTCACAGATATTTTTGAGATGCGCACATGTTACACAGGACATGTAGCGCAGATAATGTCGCTGTCTGCAGCGGCCTAACTATTGCTGATGTCAGCAGCGGCTAATATAAAATTACAGGGAATGTCACAGGTATTTTGGATGTGGAAAAGTTACACAGGAGATGTACCCCAGGTAATGTCACTGAGCGCAGCGGACACCATCTACGAAAAAGTACACTGGATGTCACTGATATTTTTGGGATGTGCACACGTTACACAGGAGATGTAGCACAGCTAATGTCACTGTCCGCAGCGGACACAGTCTATGGAAAAAGTACACTGGATGTCACAGATATTTTTGGGATGCACACATTACATAGGAGATGTAGCGCAGATAATATCAGAGTATATCACTGTCTGCAGCGGCCTAACTAGTGCACAATATTTAGCGCAGGATGCGCTAAAAATAGATATTGCTGTCACACACAACAGTCCTTAATAGGACTTTTGGGTCTGTACATTTTAAGAAATTTAGCGCAGGTTGCGCTAAAAATATATATTGCTGCTGCCACACACAACAATAGTCCTTAAAGGGAACCTGTCATCACCTTTATGTTGCCCATACTAACAGCAGAATAAAGTAGAGACAGGTGAGTGGATTTCAGCGGTCTGTCATTTAAAAGGTAAAAGTAAGTAGTTGCCGAGAACCTACATCACAATCATTGCAGACTGGGCCTGGAAAAGAGTCACAGCCAGCTGAGAAGAGTCATGGTTATTCATAAATCCCTGCTCTCCCACCCACCTGCTGATGACTAACAGGCTTCTACCTAGTTTTTTCCCTTTCTCTCTAGGAGAGAACTTCCAATCATCAGCAGGTGGGCAGGACAGCAGAAGATTATGAATAACCATGACTCCTCTCAGGTAGATTTGACTCTTTTCAAGGCCTGTGCTGCAATGATTATGATGCTGGTTCTAAGCAACCACTTACTTTTAGCTCATGAGTGACACACAGCTAAAATCAGCATTTTTGTCGCTACTTTATACTGCCCTCAGTGAGGTCAGCGAAAGGTTGAAGACAGGTTCTCTTTAAAATGATTTTTGGGTCTGTAAAGTTTTAGCAATTTAGCGCAGGTTGTGCTAATAATATATATTGCTGCTGCCACACACAACAATAGTCATTAAAAGGACTTTTGGATCTCTGACAAGTTTTCAAACTTACAAAAAAAAAACAACTCCCTACACTATCTTTCCCTTCTTCAGCACAGCTCTCCCTTACTAACACTGAGCCAAACACGTGTCATCGGGTGCTATATAGCACCCGATGACGGGTTCCGGCAAGCCAATCACTGTAATGCCAGTAACCAACATGGCTATGGAAAAACAGTGAACGGCAGTACTCACCTGCACATTTATTGTGCCAACAAAAAAATGTGGGAAAGAGACTCGAGCATTGCGCTCGAGCACATGCGGTATTCAGCCGAATACCGCCATGTGCCGAGCATCAAGATGCTCGAGCCGAACTGGTGTTCGGCCGAGCATTCTCGATCAACACTACCTATAATGCTTTGGTATTCCCCATACCTTCTTCTGTCAAGAACATAGTCTAAGCAGTGACTTTTTTCAGAAGGGTCAATAAATGGATGTCACAGTGCGGTTCATGGTGACGTTTTCCGTGTAGGCTGGCTACATGCACCCTGGCGTACTGGCTGCAGGCCGAAATCCTGTGCAGGCCGGTTGCTAGGGGCTGCGTGCAGGCTGCAGGGTCTGTTGTGAACCGCCTGTGTATGTTTGCTCTCCCTGTCTCTGCGGTGTCACGAGAGGTTGTTTCCCCGTGATGATTCTGATTGTATGTATTGCCGGGTTGGTTGTGCTCTGGCGTACTGGCTGTGGGTGTTTCCATGTATGCCGGTTACCAGGGGCAACACCCGGTTCTGTACGTTTGTATCCTGTTTTTCTGAGCTCCGGTTCTAATGGGGTTGACTCCCCCTTTCTGTTGTGCCTGGGTGTGGCTTTCCAGGTGCCTCGTTACCCAGCTATATGGACCTGTGAGCTGTGGTTCTGGAGGCAAGTCTGGTCAGTCTTAGTCCTATCTGTGGCTGCTAGGTGTAGCACCTCATTTCTGTTCCTGGGGTGTTTCCATCTACCCTTCTGCGTGGTGTCGCCTGGTTTTGCATACTGTCACGTTCCGGAGGTCCAAGGCAGACCTCCCGGGATGTCATGGAACCGGTATACAGGTAAAACAGAACAAGGATACAGACGTACACACAGGCGCACTACACGGAACAGCAGGTGAGGACCCACTGTGCCACTCCAATACTCTGGAGGAGCGTGACTAAACAACACCTGGTATTCATTTGAGCCTTCAATGGTGAGGATAGGATTGGGCCGAAGGTAGTTGCCAGGGGCTACTCCAGAGGGTTAACAAGTCACTGGCAGCTGGTCCAGACAGACTAGGAGGTACCTGAATAGGTACCGGCAGGAAGCATAAACAGAAGGGCACATACAGAGACGTAACCAGGAGCAACGGAAAACATGGATAACCACAGATCAGAGATACAAGGCATAGAACAGGCTAGAGCAGAGACAGAAGCAGTTACTTGCGCCACAAGCAATAGAAGCTAAGCGGCCCCAGGCAGAGCTGCACAGAACAGAGAAAGGGCAATGAGGCATACGGACGTCACCTGTGGGGCAGATTTACTAAAACTGTAGATAGCCTAAACTTAGACAGGCTGTCTTGGCCTGAACCAAATTTTACAGTGACTCAGATGTGATGCATGAATAGACACTTTTGACTAGCAACTATTGGTTGGTTTAATTTGAGACAGAAAATGTTGCGTGTTAAGCCATGCCCCTTTCCAGTGAAGCCCCACACAGTCCATTAATGCACACCTGTTTTTGAGTCAAAAAAATTGGAGAAATCATAGCTGCACCAAATTGCACCAATTTGTGGCACATTTTACACAGTTTCTAGGTGCAGACTACAGGGTGGGCAATTTATATGGATACACCTTAATAAAATTGGAATGGTTGGTCATATTAACTTCCTGTTTGTGGCACATTAGTATATGTGAGGGGGGAAACTTTTCAAGATCGATGTGACACATCAAACTTATTGGGAATTTCACAAGAAAAACAATGGTGTGCTTGGTTTTAACGTAACTTTATTCTTTCATGAGTTATTTACAAGTTTCTGACCACTTATAAAATGTGTTCAATGTGCTGCCCATTGTGTTGGATTGTCAATGCAACCCTCTTCTCCCACTCTTCACACACTGATAGCAACACCGCAGGAGAAATGCTAGCACAGGCTTCCATTATCCGTAGTTTCAGGTGCTGCACATCTCGTATCTTCACAGCATAGACGATTACCTTCAGATGATACGAGATGTGCAGCACCTGAAACTACGGATACTGGAAGCCTGTGCTAGCATTTCTCCTGCGGTGTTGCTATCAGTGTGTGAAGAGTGGGAGAAAAGGGTTGCATTGACAATCCAACACAATGGGCAGCACATTGAACACATTTTATAAGTGGTCAGAAACTTGTAAATAACTCATGAAAGAATAAAGTTACGTTAAAACCAAGCGCACCATTGTTTTTCTTGTGAAATTCCCAATAAGTTTGATGTGTCAAATGACCCTCTTCCTATTGAAAAAACTAAAGTTGGATTCAAAATGACCGACTTCAAAATGGCCGCCATGGTCACCACCCATCTTGAAAAGTTTCCCCCCTCACATATACTAATGTGCCACAAACAGCAAGTTAATATCACCAACCATTCCCATTTTATTAAGGTGTATCCATATAAATGGCCCACCCTGTAGAGATGACAGTTTCTTGCCTGCGCCACTACTATGAGTGCACAGGCTCTGCTTCCAGTAACGGGAAGTGTAGCTGCGCATGCAGAGTTGCTGCTCCAGTGTCAGAAACACAGTCGCTGCACTTGCTTTACTACTCAGAACAGTGGCACAAGTGTGATATTTTCAGGGGTGGCAAGATGTCTGTCCCTGTCAATAAATAACTCTTTTTGACAAATGAATCAATTAATATGAATCGAATTGCTCTTCTCTAGTGCAGACACATTAGTAAATCTAGACCTGTATGTTTTTTATTTGCAGAGCCACTGTTGTATCAATAGAGGAAAGTCATTGGAGGTAGTTCCCAAGTAAGAGGAACACGTTGAAAGGTTCCCTAATTACCACAATTAAGGATCCTGTAAACCTGATACAGTCCTGATCAAAAGTTTAAGACCACTTAAAAAAAGGCAAAAAATCATATTTTACATTGTTGGATCTTAACAAGGTTCCAAGTAGAGCTTCAACATGCAACAAGAAGAAATGAGAGTGAGACAAAACATTTTTTGAGCATTTAATTAATTGAAAATAACGATTAAACTTAAACAGGCTGTTTTTCAGCTGATCCAAAATTATAGGACCACATGCCTTTAAAAGGCCAAATCTGTGCAAAGATGTGGATTCATTGTCATTTTCTCTCAGGTAGTCACACGTTGTGATGGCAAAGGCAAAAAAAACTCTCCCTTTTTGAACGTGGTCGAGTTGTTGAACTGCATAAACAGGGTCTCTCACAGCGCGCCATCGCTGCTGAGGTGGGACGCAGTAAGAGAGTCAATTGGAATTTCTTAAATGATCCTGAGGGTTATGGAACAAAAAAGTCAAGTGGAAGTCCTGATGGTTTCCAACGTTACTGGCATGACAAGCAGATCCCACCTGAGATGTTTTCTACGCGCCACAGTGGAGGGGGCGCCATAATGGTCTGGGGTGCTTTTTCCTTCAGTGGAACAATGGAGCTTCAGGAAGTGCAGGGGCGTCAAACGGCCGCTGGCTATGTCCAGATGTTGCAGAGAGCATTCCTCATGACTGAGGGCCCTCGTCTGTGTGGTAACGACTGGGTTTTTCAACAGGACAACGCTACAGTACACAATGCCCGCAGGACAAGGGACTTCTCCGAGGAGAATAACATCACTCTTTTGGCCCATCCTGCATGTCCCCCTGATCTAAATCCAATTGAGAACCTTTGGGGATGGATGGCAAGGGAAGTTTACAAAAATGGACAACAGTTCCAGACAGTAGATGGCCTTCGTGCGGCCGTCTTCACCACTTGGAGAAATGTTCCCACTCACCTCATGGAAACGCTTGCATCAAGCATGCCGAAACGAATTTTGGAAGTGATAAACAATAACGGCGGAGCTACTCATTACTGAGTTCATGTTTGGAAGTTGGATTTCTGTTTTGGGGGGTTTCTTTTTTTTTTTTGCCATTTTTCAAGTGGTTATAAACTTTTGATCAGGACTGTATAAGAACTAATTGTATTAGAAATAATTGTAGTAATATTTGAATTTTAGTAAAAGGGTAGGCTTTAGATAGTAGGACTATTACGTGGCCAGATGGCAATGCCATGCATTACTCTTGCAATGGTGTGCAAGAACATGAAAGTCTTCTTTACAGTACTGGCAATGATAAAGTTTGGTAGCACTATTTATGCATCTGTCAAAACTTTCTCAAAACACATTAACTTTCCCTTTGGTTTGAACTATTTTAATTTGAACGTGGTTTTGGCAGTCCATTTATTCCATTGTTAAAATCAGCATAAATCTCAATTTATAATATCAAAAGTAACACACAACCTGCAAACTTCAAACGAGCAAAGCTTTATTTCATGTTTCCATTACATAACCAGACATAAAAGGCATAGATCCTAATTGTCAGTTCAGCATGTTACCATTTTATGTGGAAATTACCTCAATTAAATTAGAGAGATACCGTCATGGACCCCCGACTAGGACTGATAATTTTTCTTATCACACTGGATTTTCATGAGCTGTTCCAAGGCATAAATGATGTATTACTGTACTACAGTTGGCCCTGTATAAACTGCGCCCTTCCTTTACGTGGCAAAAATTTAAAATAAGTAGAAATAAAAACAGATTAGAAATTACAAACACTAGTGGTTGCAAAACCTTAAAGAGGTTCATTGATTTGAAAATAGTTTTTATATTCAGAACCAAATTAGTCAGAAGGCCAATCAGCATAAAGAAGCTCTAACTCCAGTCAAACTCTTTAATGAGGTTGGCTCATCAGACATGTATTGCATATCAATACAATATGCCATAAATGTCCTACAGATGCAGGTCCCACCCAGCATCAGACTGAAGTCCCTTGGGCCCAGCAGAGGAAATTATTCTGGGGGCCCATCCTCTGTGTATGAAGGACATTACGGGCTCTGTTATATTAGGGGTCCATTATCGTCAGAGATTGGGCCCACCGGGGGATCCTCTAGTACTCCGGTGGGCCAGTCTGACCCTGGTCCCACCTTTTCAACCTACTTCTATATCATGCACATCAACCCTTCCCTTCACCAGTGCTTACCTGCTTCCTGTCTTGTAACATTGAATGGAGAAAGCCACACACAACGTGGCCCCATTCTTGAGATAAGAACAGGTCCCTTAACTGAAACCCACACCTACTCGACATTAATGGCATATCCTATAAATATAAAGATGGGAACACCACTTTAATGTTATGAAGGAAAACTTCCAGGATGAATATATTTAAATAATGGCCTGTTTCTCCATGAGTGGCAAACCTGCTATCCCTATAGACAATAGGCAGCACTTACTGTATACTGTCCATTTAAATAATATCCATACTAATTATTGTTGGAATACTGAATCCTAAAGGTTTTCGAAGGCATAATGTGAGTATTCATATTTGAAGAATCAAAGGAGCATAGACAGGGGCTGACTGGGAACTTAAAGTGGCCTTGGATAAAAGCCTAAAAGCGGCCCCATGTTGTAGGTCTGTCCAAATTGACAGAAGTAGGGGCAAGTAGGCAGGATCAAAAGATGTAGGCAGGGACAAGTGAAGAAGCTGGGTCCAGAACAAAATACTGCCCAAGTAGAACCAAATATCACAGTGCAACACAAAATACTGCCCCACCAGAACCAAATAGCACAGTGTAGCACAAAATACTGCCCCAGCAGAAGGTATTACTACAGTACAACACAAAACACTGCCTCTGCAAAACCAAATAACACAGTGCAGCACAAATTACTGCCACCAGCACCACAGTATGAAACTGTATCATTATCCTGAGGGCAACAATACAGTTTAATTCAGGAGGGAACCCAGAGCTGCTTGCCAGGTGCATGAATGCCTGATGCTCCTACATTGATTAATGCTGAGAGCATCAGATTTTTATGTACCTGGCTGGCAGCCATGAGGAGGGCTTGGGTGGCCCCCTGGGCATCGGCCCATTGGGAAAGTTCCCTGTAGGCAGTCTGCCCCTGAGGATGGACCTTATGTTGTGAGCACCAGTGGTTCAGGGACTATAGTGTATTAGTGTACTCTTTGTATAATGACATGGAATATATACAGTATCTCACAAAAGTGAGCACACCCCTCACATTTTTGTTAATATTTTATTATACCTTTATATGGGACAACACTGAAGATATGACACTGATACAATGTAAAGTAGTCAGTGTACAGCTTGTATAACAGTGTAAATGTGGTGTAAATGTGGTGTGCCCTCAAAATAACTCAACACACAGCCATTAATGTCTAAACTGATGGCAACAAAAGTGAGTACACCCCTAAGTGAAAATTGCCAAATTGTGCCCAATTAGCTATTTTCCCTCCCCTGTGTCATGTGACTCATTAGTGTTACAAAGTCTCAGGTGTTAAATTTGGTGTTATCGCTCTCACACTCTCTCATACTAGTCACTGGAAATTCAACATGGTACCTCATGGCAAAGAATTCTCTGAGGAGCCAGAAAAAAAATTGTTGCTCTATAGGGGAGCTACAGTTTATTGAGGGAACCATGAATGCAAACATGTACTGTGGTATACTGAAGCAGAGCATGATCTCCTCCCTTTGGAAACTGGGCAGCAGGGCAGTATTCCAACATGATAACGACCCCAAACACACCTCCAGGACGACCACTGCCTTGCTAAAGAAACTGAGGGTAAAGGTGCTGGACTGACCAAGCATGTCTCCAGACCTAAACCCTATTGAGCATCTGTGGGCCATCCTCAAATGGATGGTGGAGGAGCACAAGGTCTCTAATATCCACCAGCTCCGTGATGTCGTCATGTAGGAGTGGAAGAGGATTCCCGTGGCAACCTGTGAAGCTCTAGTGAACTCAATGTCCAAGAGAGTTAAGGCAGTGCTGGAAAATAATGATGGGCACAAAAAATATTGACACTTTGGGCACAATTTGACCATTTTCACTTAGGGGTGTACTCACTTTTGTTTAGACATTAATGGCTGCGTGATGAGTTATTTTGAGGGCACACCAAATTTACACTGTTATACAAGCTGCACACTGACGACTTTACATTGTATCAAAGTATCATATCTTCTGTGTTGTCCCATGAAAATATATAATAAAATATTTGCAAAAATGTGAGGGGTGTACTCACTTTTTTGAGATACTGTAAGTAATAGGTAAATAACAATTAAATAAATAACTATTTAATAGTATCTGGTATGCAGAAAAAAATGGAGCAAAACAGTAGGGAACATATAAAATATCAGGGTTTTTAAGGATGAATTCAATGAGTGCATACTAAATTCTCAACAACTTTGACATGAAACACACACAGCCCTATTAGACAATATTTTGTGGTTAGCATTTTATTGCAGAAATCATGAAACTATGCCATAGAATATTACTCATTACACTGCGCTATAAAATTCCAAATGAGAAATGTATCAGCTGACAAAGGGAATCTTTGTAATCCATATGGCCACAAATGACTAATGGGATTCAGTGACTCTTGGGGCTCTGCAATATAATACTCTCCATAGGGAATTACTGAGTGTACTACACTAACTCAAACTTACTTTAATGTACAGACCAGAGTACTGGCTGGGATTAAAGGGGAAGAACCAGTTTGGTCATAATTTTAAAATATGTACTTTATACTCTATGAAATATACTGATGTTACTCCCACTGATGGGAATGTCATTGGCTTACTACTACAACCAGCATACTAAAATGCTGACATGCTTGGATTTAAGTGATATAGGACTGGTGGTTGTTAGAGCGAACAGAAAACCTCCACATGAGGTTTTACAGCTGTTCTGGTAAACTGGTAAAAGCTCAGGATACAGTATTTTCTTTGGTAAGACAATGAGAATGGATGAACAGTGGCACTGATACTATTAGGTAAAATGCTTATTTATTTTTTTCTAGGCTTTCATTTCTACACCTCATCCACACCATGTGCAGTGAGGGGACCATAAGGACCTGCACTGAACTAAACACTGGACCATTTAACTTCCAATTCCGCTGTCCACCATTACTGAGAAGTGGTGACACTTCCTAGACTTACCAGTTCTTGGTGTACAGTACTTTATAGTAGCATTGTACTTTGGGAAAATTTTTGATATGTCATAGCGGCATATTAAAAGTTTTGATTAGTGGGGGTCTGAGTGCTTAGACCCATGACAATCTCTAGATCTAGAAGAGAGAAGCGCTCATATAGTGCACACTCTCTTCTCACTGCAGGAGACAGAATCGAGACTGTCCATAGATTTTCTATTGCTATTTGAGCACGTCTCTCTCCTAGTTCTAGCGATTAGTGGGGTTTCAGAGCTTGGAGCCCCCTGTCTCTATGACATGTAAAAAGTTTTCCCAAAGTACAGTGTCACTTTAAGGCTTCCGTCACACCAAAATTTGCTTTGGCTCTTTTTTACAAACTAAAAAACTATAAAAATCACATGCATTTTTACCATGCTGCATTTGCAGAAGGGGATGAAAAATATCAGAAAAAAAAAAAATCACCATTGCTTTAACTTAAAAACAAAAATGCTAGACTTTCAACTAACATCTAAAACTGGCGTTTTTTCCCCAGCAAAAAATGGTGCAACACAATTAATAAAGTATGTGTGAAGCCACCCTAAAACACAGCTGTCACTATAATGTCACAAGGCCATTGGATGGAAAGGGGAATTAACATACTGTTTTAGACTTGATTTTAGGCCATCATGTCAATAAGGGTTCTCATAGATGTCCAAGACTCTGGATAAAACAGATCTACTGCATATTGCACAGTTCCAAAAAAGATTACTCCCATCAGTACAAAAATAACAATGTTGTGAATAATTCTTTGAGTTGATTTTATTGAATGTTGGGATGATTTTGACCTTGATTTTGCTCTCTATCATTATACTGTATGACAAAATGAGTGCTGAAAATTACTAGGTTCCCTACCACAATCCACTGAAACCCTGCTGAGCATTTTTGTATTGCTCTTATTGTTCTGGCCTTCACACATGATTAATAATCATTAATAATCATTGATTATAATAGCGGGGCTTTTGGAGTAAAGTGATCTACTGAAATCCAGCTGAAGTTCAGCTGAGAGCCAACAGGATAAAGTAATAGGTTAAAAAAGGATATTTAAAAACAGTAAACCTCAAGTTTTATTAAGTACATATAGTGACGTACAAAGAAGAATGAAGACCCCATAGCAAAGATTCAACTTGGGCCCTTTTATGTTGCCACCCAGGACTGGATATGTGTTTCCTGTTCAATATCCTTTCCATTACTCCTGGGCCAGTTCCTACCTACTTGTTATTAAGGGGCTTTCCAACACTTTATAACCGATGACCTATCCTCAGGATAGTTATATGCGAATTGCGGCATACAGATTATTTGGATGCAATTTTGGTGTTTTATTGGTGTGATATCATACAAATATTCGTGATCCAATTACATTATAAATTGAGGATCATTCCTGAAAATGATGGCGACCGAACGTTTCGGTCCAGACGGACTTCTTCAGCGATCTTATTATCTATAACAATAACATAGGCCCCATTAGTAGTGTAACTAGAAGAACATAATACAATTAATAAGACGAAAAAAGAAGTATATTGTCACAGTCATTACCGCTGGCTGTGACCTTCTGTCTATGCTCTCGCTGCAGCACCGTTCCTCTGTATTTGTGGTTCTGCATGGGTTAACTCCCCTCTGTTCCTATTAGGAGTTAATCCTCTGTCTGCTCCATGGGTGTGGTCTCTCTGCTGCACCCATGGAACCTGTATATAAGGCTGAGGTTTCCTCAGTTCTGTGTCAGCTCTCCTGGTGTGTGTTGTCTTGTCCTGCTCCTGGTTTGTACTTTCTCTCCCATGCTGCTGACCCATGGGATCCGTGTCTGTCTGTGCTCTGTGGGTTTCCCTACTTGTTCATTTACGTCCTTTCCTGTCCTTTTTAACGTCGTCTGTCTGTTATCTGTTCTGCCTATTATGTTTTAGTTACTTTGTGTTTATTCTGATGTCTGTGTTCAGCAAGCCTTTGTAGCAGAGTGGCATGACAAGGCCATGCAGTTTACTACTGGTGGAGCAAGTCCTTCTCTGCTCATTGCCACTCCTGCTCCCTTGCGTGAACTCCTGCTCGTATTATTAGTTCCCCTGTTTTGTATTCATATGTCTGTGTTCAGCAAGCCTTTGCAGCAGAGTGGCATGACGAGGCCATGCAGTTTACTACTGGTGGAGCAAGTCCTTCTCTGCTCATTGCCACTCCTGCTCCCTTGCATGAACTCCTGCTTGTGTTATTATTTGCCCTGTTTTGTATTTACCTGTCTGTTATGTTTGCCTATGTGCCGTCGGTACCTTCTGGTACCTGTTGTCCATTCGCTCCTGCTGTCACTGTCTAGTTCACGCTCCAGAGTGGACCCTGGCAAATTCCTGTGGCTAAGTCTAACCCTACCATCTAGGGCTCTAGTGAAAACCAGGAGTTGCTTAGTTACGCCCCTCTGGAGTATTACTAGACAGTGGCGCAGTGGGGGTTTTCTCCCACTGTGCTGACGGTACATAGAGCTCATGTTTTATCTGTGCTGCTTTCCATGTTTCTGTTTGTGCAATAAACTCTTATGTGTCTGTACCTGATTTCCGTTTATTGCTTGACGACGCGGTGGTCTCTCCTGGGACCTCCAACTCGTGACATATATACAGTACAGACCAAAAGTTTGGACACACCTTCTCATTCAAAGAATTTTCTTTATTTTCATGACTATGAAAATTGTAGATTCACACTGAAGGCATCAAAACTGTGAATTAAAATATGTGGAATTATATACATAACAAACAAGTGTGAAACAACTGAAAATATGTCATATTCTAGGTTCTTCAAAGTAGCCACCTTTTGCTTTGATTACTGCTTTGCACACTCTTGGCATTCTCTTGATGAGCTTCAAGAGGTAGTCCCCTGAAATGGTTTCCACTTCACAGGTGTTCCCTGTCAGGTTTAATAAGTGGGATTTCTTGCCTTATAAATGGGGTTGGGACCATCAGTGGCGTTGAGGAGAAGTCAGGTGGATACACAGCTGATAGTCCTACTGAATAGACTGTTAGAATTTGTATTATGGCAAGAAAAAAGCAGCTAAGTAGAGAAAAACGAGTGGCCATCATTACTTTAAGAAATGAAGGTCAGTCAGTCAGCCGAAAAATTGGGAAAACTTTGAAAGTAAGGGCTATTTGACCATGAAGGAGAGTGATGGGGTGCTGCGCCAGATGACCTGGCCTCCACAGTCACCGGACCTGAACCCAATCGAGATGGTTTCTGGGTGAGCTGGACCGCAGAGTGAAGGCAAAAGGGCCAACAAGTGCTAAGCATCTCTGGGAACTCCTTCAAGACTGTTGGAAGACCATTTCAGGGGACTACCTCTTGAAGCTCATCAAGAGAATGCCAAGAGTGTGCAAAGCAGTAATCAAAGCAAAAGGTGGCTACTTTGAAGAACCTAGAATATGACATATTTTCAGTTGTTTCACACTTGTTTGTTATGTATATAATTCCACATGTGTTAATCCATAGTTTTGATGCCTTCATAGTCATGAAAATAAAGAAAACTCTTTGAATGAGAAGGTGTGTCCAAACTTTTGGTCTGTACTGTATATTAAATTAAATATGGCATATTGATAAAACAATGTTGAGAGCCTTATTCCTAGAAGGTGTGAGAACTGGAGTATGTTAACCCTGATGAGTAGATACCAGATAAGAGTAGTAAGTCCAGAATATATGGCTTATATACAGAGTGGTGATGGGAAGGAGATTGTAAGGCTAGTAAATAGTAGATAGAAATCACTGTTAGAGCTAGGAGGCGAGATGATATGAAATAGATGGATATGAAATGGAGTGATAGCGACTGTACCTGTTAAAAAGAAGAAAATTACATGCTAAATATGGTAGAGGAGTTCTGGGCTGGATCACAGGACGCTAGCCTGTGTCCGACGCTTTTTAAATGGTATGGGCTGTATGGAGCACCGGTCACGTGATCGGAGCGTCTTGCGATGTGAGTGGCGCATGTATGCATTCCACGGTGAACGCGTACCCAGGGGATTGCAAGATGCATTCCACGGGTGATGTGGCCATTTCCAAAAGGGAATAAGGGAGAAAATTTAATGACAATGTAGTAGATGAAGAAAGAGTGGTAGGATCTGCTTGATAATTAGTAGATGGGGTGATTGGTCATCAATATCTGATCGGTGGGGGTCGAAAAACCCCTTTAATGGTACTCCACTTTTGACATAGCCCTGCACAGGTACTCACCGTCAATTGTGAAGGGGATGAGACCAAAAATGGGACCAACCTTCTCCTATGGCCCCACAGTATGGGCTTCCTCTACGGTACATGCGCTTTGAGGACACAAGCCTATATGACCACTGCTCCTCTGGTTAAGGAAATTATAAATGGTCCCAGGATCTACTTTTAAGATCCTGTGATTTTGAATCATACAATGTATAGGGAAAGATAGGAACAGTAATACTCTAAGTACCACAATGTTGGATCACTACACTCTTGTATGATGGAGTGAAGCTAACATACTGTTTATTTTAGAAGAATACAACAAAAGTTCTTTGTTAGTGCTGGTCGAGCACCAAAGTGCTCGGGTGCTCAAGTAGAACACCTCAGGATGCTCGGGTGCTCTACCGAGCACCCGAGCACAATGGAATTCAATGGGAGAACCCGAGCATTAAACCAGGCACCCCCTGATCTGAAGAGGGGAGGGTGTCTGGTTCATAGGAAAAGGTCAGAAATGGATGGAAACACCACTGAAATGGTTCAGGAACAGCATGGGGAGGATCTCTGGATGCATCTTGGACTCCCAGGTCGCTGTTGGGAATGATGTTGTGTGAGTAGTACGCCACTTTTACAGACTGACAATAATACGCACAAAACCGAAGATAAAATCGATTTTAGAGGAAAAATTGTTAGGAAACATTCTTTCCTGTATATTTGCTTGTATATAAAGTGCAAGTGCTGCCAAAAATTACAAGGAAGAGGCACTCCAATACAACCTGTATATCACATAAAGTAGTGCCTCATTTACATTGTGGTACAATTGTTTAGGTAGTGGGACTCCTACACTCATAAAGCCTATGCACTAAGTGAAAAGGCTGCCAAAAATTACAAGGAACCGGCACTCCAATACACCCTTTATTACACATAAAGAAGGGCATCATACACACCCTTGAAAAATAATGATTGATGGCCTGCTGGTGACCCTTAAAAACATTAGGAGCAAGGGCCTGCTGGTGACCCTCTAAAACATTACGGGTGAGGGTCTGCTGCTGATCTGACCATCTAAAACATTAGGGGCGAGGGCCTGCTGCTGATCTGACCATTTAAAATATTTTGTGGGCGAGGGCCTGCTACCGAACTGACCATCTAAAATATTTTGTGGGCGAGGGCCTGCTGCCAAGCTGACCATCTAAAAAAAATTGTGGGCGAGTGCCTGCTGCCGAGCTGACTATCTAAAAAATGTTGTGGGCGAGGGCCTTCTGCCGAGCTGACCATCTAAAAAATGTTGTGAGCAAGGGCCTGCTGCCGAGCTGACCATCTAAAACATTATGGGCGAGGGCCTGCTACTGAGCTGACCCTCTAAAACATTAGGAGCGAGGGCACCCTAATAAGCATGTTGATATGATGGAGGAGGAGGACGTGAAAATGGTGATTGAACCATATACCCTCTTTAGTCGTTGAAGGGGTGCATGGGAATACAGTGTATTCAATACACCATAAAAGCCACATTTAGAGTGCCTTTATGTTCAGCTGCTTTCCTCTGGTGGAGTAGAGAAGTCAGGGGCAATCCAGGCCTTGTTTATTTTTATAAGAGTCAACAAGTCAGCATTTTCAGTTGACAGGCGTATGCGCTTATCAGTTATTATGCCCCCAGCAGCACTAAATACCCGCTCTGACAAAACACTGGCGGCGGGGCAGGCAAGCACCTCCAAGGCGTAGAGAGCCAGTTTGTGCCATGTGTCCAGCTTGGACACCCAATAGTTGTAAGCAGTGTTCCCTCTAAGCCTTGGCAGCTGCTGGGCGGGGTTGGCTCAGAGCTGGACACAGCGCCATTAAAAGGTGGGCGATAGGAAAATCTAAGATAATTGTCACATTAAAGAGCATACAGTGTAACCCCTGTACCACCCCGATCGATACAGTATACTCCCTGCACCATGCTGTGTAATATACAGTATAATCCCTATACCATGCTGCACTGAATACATTATAATCCCTGCACCATGCCGTACAATATATAGTATAGTTCATACACCATGCTATACAATAACCCATACACCATCCTGTATAATATACATTATAATCCTTGCACCATGCTGTATAATATACATTATAATCCCTGCACCATGCTGTGTAATATACATTATAATCCCTACACCATGCTGTACAGTATACATTATAATCCCTGCACCATGCCGTATAATATACATTATAATCCCTGCACTGCTGAACAGTATAAATTATAATCCATACACCATGCCTTATACAATATAATATACAACACACCATATTTTCGCCCTATATGACGCACCAGCCCATAAGACGCACCTAGGTTTTAGAGGAGGACAATAGGAAAAAAATATTTTTCATTAGATCTCAGATCAGACCACCAATCAGACCCCCGATGTTAATCAGACATCAGCTGACAGCCCCAATCAGACCCCCAATGTTAATCAGACCTCAGATCAGACCCCCATGCCTCAGATCAACCACCCAGCCTCATGTCTGCAGCCTGTAGCCCCCAGCCTCATGTCTGCATCCTGTAGCCCCCAGCCTCATGTCTGCAGCCTGTAGCCCCCAGCCTCACATCAGATTTAAAAAAAAATCCACTTACCTCTCCTGCTCCGGACACCGCCTCTCCTCACCTTCAGCGCTCCTCCTGCTCTTCCTGCCGCCGGCTATGATGTGAACTGAGGCGCACAGTGTGAGGTCACAGAAGTGCCCTCACGCTGTGCGCAGCCACTGCACAGCCGACAACCGAGGACCAGGAAGCAGTGAGTACAGAGCCTTCACCACTTCCTGGTCCTCCGGTACTAATGAGCGCTTCCACTATACTATTAGTATTCATCCCATAAGACGCAGGGAGATTTTTCCCCCGTTTTGGGGGGGGGAGGCGTCTTATGGGGGCGAAAAATATGGTAACCCCACAGTGTAGGTGTTATATTGTATATTGAACAGCATGGTGTATGGATTATAATGTATATAGTATAGCATGGTGCAGGAATTATAATGTATATTGTACGGCATGGTAGAGGGATTATAATGTATACTCTACAGCAAATGTATGGAGGTTACACAATGCCGGACAATATAATCCCTGTGGGATGGATAGATAGATAGATAGATACGAGATAAATAGATACAGTCAGGTCCATAAATATTGGGACAACGACGCAATTCTAACATTTTTGCCTCTATAAACCCCCACAATAGATTTTTAATGAAACAAACAAGATGGGCTTTAACTGCAGACTGTCAGCTTTAATTTGAGGGTATTTACATCCAAATCAGGTGAACGGTGTAGGAATTACAACAGTTTGCATATGTGCCTGCCACTTGTTAAGGAACCAAAAGTAATGGGACAATTGGCTTCTCAGCTGTTCCATGGCCAGGTGTGTGTTATTCCCTCATTATCCCAATTACAATGAGCCGATAAAAGGTCCAGAGTTCATTTCAAGTGTGCTATTTGCATTTGGAATCTGTTGCTGTCAACTCTCAAGATGAGATCCAAAGAGCTATCACTATCAGTGAAGCAAGCCATCATTAGGCTGAAAAAACAAAACAAACCCATCAGAGAGATAGTAAAAACATTAGGCGTGGCCAAAACAACTGTTTGGAACATTCTTAAAAACAAGGAACGCACCGGTGAGCTCAGCAACACCAAAAGACTCGGAACCCACGGAAAACAACTGTGGTGGATGACCGAAGAATTCTTTCCCTGGTGAAGAAAACACCCTTCACAACAGTTGGCCAGATCAAGAACACTCTCCAGGAGATAGGTGTATGTGTGTCAAAGTCAAAAATTAAGAGAAGACTTCACCAGAGTGAATACAGAAGGTTCACCACAAGATGTAAACCATTGGTGAGCCTCAAAAACAGGAAGGCCAGATTAGAGTTCGCCAAACGACATCTAAAAAAGCATAACAGTTCTGGAACAACATCCTATGGACAGATGAGACCAAGATCAACTTGCACCAGAGTGATGCGAAGAGAAGAGTATAGATGCAGCATGCCAGACCTGCAGGGTATTGCAATTGTGAGGTTACAGTTATGGGCAAGCGAGGGTTACTCACAGTTCTGAAGACGAACCCTGGGCAGGCATGCGACAGTGAAGGAGAGGCTGGCACAGTAGTCCTCTGGGGCACTCTCTGTATTTAGGGACCAGGCCTGATGGTGGATGAGGTGCCCTGGATGTTGCAGGTGTTTTATTTGCCTAGTGCAAGGTCCCTTTAAGATTCGTGACGCCAGTGCCTGTAACGGTGGCACACCGATTTCTAGTTGTAATAAGCGAGGTACACAGATGGTATGGTGAACCAAACTTTGCTTTACTGGAGAACAGTCCAACTTTGTACAATAAGATGGTAATACAGTCCCTTACATCAAGTGCTTCACAAGCAGGCACATTTCAATACTGGCAGGTATAATCTTTGCAAGATACTCAGAGGGCAATAATAATCCACACTCAGACTAGGCTGTACCTTCTCCTCAGATATAGTGTACACTGTTCCTTAGAACTCCTGTCTGGCTTTTATCCCAAGGCCCGGATACCTCAATGCTGGCTTTTATCCTTGGTAACAATCTTCCTCCCGTATTTATCCTTGCATTTACTTAATGATTCTTCTGCCCCTCAGCTTACTTGTCTTAGCTGGACACACTGGCTCTGCTTGGCTTGTGGGTACTGCAGGTTTCTCCCAGGAGGAACATCTCTTCTACTGGGGTGGATTCTTCTTGTGCTATCATAGGCTCAATGATACTTCAGGCAGGCTATAATCCTTCACTAGCCTCCTGGTGGCAACTAGAAGCCTGGACTATCTAGCTGCATGTCAGGAGGAGGCCCTCAGCATATCTCTGGCTAAGATGCCCTCTCACTTCTGTCTTCACAGACTCCTGACTACAGACTCCCACTGCGTAACATCATGCTTTGGTAACAATTGAAAAAACTGCGTCTCGTGAGCTAGACGTAGGTGACGTCAAGCGGGCATGAGGCGTTGTATCCCTCACACAACCTACACCTATATACATATATACAGCCAATACCTATATATGGTCTATACCTATATACATATACAGTATACAGTCTATACCTATACACATTCTATACCTATATACAGCCTACACCTATATACAATCTACACCTATGTACAGTCTACATGGTGTAGACTGTACATAGGTGTAGACTGTATATCGGTATAGGCTGCATATAGGTGTAGACTGTATATAAATATAGGCTGTATAAAGGTATACGCTGTTTATAGGTATAGGCTGTATATAGATATAAGCTGTACATAGGTGTAGACTGTATATAGCTATAGACTGTATATAGGTGTAGACTGTATATAGATATAGGCTGTATATAGGAATAGGCAATATATTGTTGTAGGCTGTATATAGGTATAGGCTGTACATAGGTGTAGACTGTATAGGTATAGGCTGTACATAGGTATAGGAAACATCTAGGTGGAGGGCATGCTACTGCAGAACACAAGGGGTGAAACCCCTGGCAGGGACAAACCATCCCAGTGACAGACTATCACTGAGAAAGGATTGTGTGTTCCTGCCAGTGGTTTCACCCCTTGTGTTCTGCAGCAGCATGCCCTCCAATTCTGTCCTCAGCATACTTATGTAAGAACGCCGCCTCCACATTACCTCTCCCTGTGCACTGCTGCTCCTCCTCTTCGGTCAGAAAAAGAAGGAGGAGGCAGCAGTAGCGCTGGAATATGTGGTAGGTGGAGCCCCGCTTAGCTGCACAGCCGGAAGTTTTGAAAAAGTCAGACTCATCATGAGTATAGGCAAGTGTGGGCATTTTTTGCAAGCAGGGTGAGTGGGTGAGCGGCCACTGATCGGACTTATCAAACTTGTGAGCGGGGGCACAATAATTGCTGCGCGGCCGCGCACCCGCGCAGCTTAGAGGGAACACTGGTTGTAAGGCACACAGGGATCACTGAGGATGCTGAGACGGTCTGCTATGTACTCCTTCACCATCTTCCAACATTTTTCTCTCCTTGTGACACTAGGCCGTGCATCAGAGTGAGGGTGCTGGCGGGGTGTCATAAAACTGTCCCAAGCCTTAGAGAGTGTTGCCCTGCCTCTGTTGGAACTGCTGTGTGTTCCCCTCGTCTCCCCTTCTCGATTGGCCAAGGAACTACGTAATCTGCAGCCAGCGTTGTCAGCTGGAAATTTTTGGATCAATTTTTCCACAAGGACCTTCTAGTATTGCACCATTTTGCTCGTCCTCTCCACCACAGGAATAAGAGATGAGAAGTTCTCTTTGTAGCGGGGGTCGAAAAGGGTGAACAACCAGTAATCGGTGTTGGCCAAAATGCTTACAACGTGAGGGTCACGGGAAGGGCAGCCTAACATATAGTCAGCTATGTTTGCCAGAGTTTCAACAGAAAAGACTTCGCTGTACTCATCAGGAGGATGATTCTCAATCTCCTCATCCTCTTCCCCATCCACGCTGAACAGATGGTATAAAACTTCCATGGGTACTACCCTCTGTAGCGGAGGTAACCATCTCCTGCTCCTCCTCATCATCCAATTTGCGCTGAGAAGACGAACTGAGGGTGGTCTGGATATCAGAGCACGGGTGATGTTACGGAACACATGCTGGTGGAAGGCTGGGACTGCACACTGGGAAAAATATTGGCTGCTGGGGACAGAGTACCGTGGGACAGCCACCATTAGGCTGCGGAAAGCCTCAGTATCCACAAGCCTAAATGGCAAAATTTCCAGGGCCAGCAATATGGAAAGGTGTGCATTTAATGCTATGGTCTGTGGGTGGGTGGCTGGGTATTTGCGCTTTCGTTCAAAGGCATGTGTATAGACATCTGTACTCTGCGCTGGGACACAGAAGTGGATATACTAGCTGATGGTGTTTGCGAAGGAGATTGGCCAGCACGTAACACAGGGGAAGTGGAGGCAGTGGTGTGACCCGCAGACACAGATTGTGGACCCAGGTGTTCGGCCCACCTTATTAGGGTGCTTTGATGCCATGTGGTGGATTATACTGGTGGTGGTGAGGTTGCTAGTGTTCACGCCCCTGCTCATTTTGGTACGGCACAGGTTGCAAATGACAATTCTTTTATTGTCCGCACTTTCCTCAAAAAAGCGCCAGACTGCGGAATACCTACCCCTTGGCAAGAGAGATTGCCGCAAGGGGGTGCTCCAGGGAACAGTTACGGGCCTGTTTGGTGTGGCCCGCTTTCTCATTTTTGCCACCTTAATGCCTCTTCCAGCCTGTTGCGGTGCTGCGGATCCCTCCCCCTCTGTACTGCTGTCCTAGCTTGGCTTGCTACCATCCCAGGTTGGGCCAGTGACTTCATCGTCCAGCACCTCTTCTTTCACTTCCTCACTCTGGTCATCCTCTTGACTTGTTGACCTAACAACAGCCTCAATTATTGACAACTGTGTCTCATTTTCATCATGAACCTCCTGAGACACTAATTGCCGTTGACTTATTGGCAACTGTGTCTCATCATCATCATCCACCTCGTGAAACACTAATTGCCGTTCCCCACCGTCATCTTCTTCTGACTGTGGATGCTCCAGAGTTTGGGAATCAGGGCACAAGATCTCCTCATGTCCCTCTTCACACGGGCTTGGCAAGAGGCCCAAATTAAGGAATGGCGATGAAAACAGCTCCTCGGAATATCCGAGTGTGGGATCACTTGTTTGCCAAGACTCTCCATGGTGGGAGGAAGGAGTATCAGGGTAAGGATTCTGTTGACCAGACTCTTGGCTACTGAGACTGGACTTTGTGGAAGACAGGGTGGTGCTCAACCGACTGGAAGCATTATATGCTGCAATCCAACCGACCACCTGGTCGCACTGGTCTGACTTCGAGAGTGATGTCCTGCGCTGCCCTGCAAACTGGGACATGAAGCTAGGTATCGTGGATGAGTGTTTTTCTTGCGCTCTGGCAGCAGGTACAGTTTCACCAGGCCCAGGGCCATGGCCTCTTCCCCGTCCCTTACTGCTCGCCTTGCGCATATTAAATGGTATATATGCTTGCAAGTATGTACAGTAGCGCAGGTTTGTAAGCATATGCGCCAATAAAGTACACAGAATGTCACAGATATTTTTAGGATATGCACTCGGTCACATTAAACAGGAGGTATAGAGCAAGTAATGTCGCTGTCACCACCGCCTAATAAAAAGTTACACTGAATGAATGTCACTGATATTTAGGATGCACACACGTTAGACAGGAGGTATAGCACAAGTAATGTCTCTGTCACCAGCAGCTAATAAAAAATTACACTGATTTAATGTCACTTATATTTAGGATGTGCAAACATTATACAGGAGGTATAGCGCAAGTAATGTCGCTGTCGCCACCTCCTAATAAAAAATTACACTGAATGTCACTGATATTTCGGATGCTCTAATGTTATACTGAAGATGTAGCGCAGGTAATGTCGCTACCACCAGCAGAATTTTTTTTGGACTGAATGTCACTGATATTTCGGATACACAAACGTTATACAGGAGATGTAGCGCAGGTAATGTAACTGTCCGCAGCAGACACCGTCTACAGAAAAAGTACACTGGATGTCACAGATATTTTTAGGCTGCATACACGTTAGACAGGAGATGTAGCGCAGATAATGTCGCTGTCTGCAGCGGCCAAACAATTGCAAGCTATTTTGCGCAGGTTGCGCTAAAAATATATATTGCTGCCAGATACAACTACAGTCCTTAAAAGGACTTTTGGGTCTCTAACAAGTTTTAGCAATTTTGCGCAGGTTGTGCTACAAATATATATTGCTGTCACACACAATAGTCCTTAAAAGGGCTTTTGGGTCTATAACAAGTATAAAAACTAAAATATTGCTATTTCAATCCCTACACTATCTCTGCCTTCTGCTCTCCAGCTCCCCCTGACTAATTCTGAGCCGAACACATGTCATCGGGTGCTATATAGCACCCGATGACGCGTTCCGGCCAGCCAATCTCTGTAATGCCAGCAGCCATCATGGCTATGGCATTACAGTGAATGGCAGTACTTACCTGCACGTCTACTGGATGCGTAGCAGCCAATAAACGTGCGGGGAGGAGACTCGAGCATCGCTCTCGAGCACATGCGGTATTCGGCCGAACACCGCGATGTGCCGAGCATTGCGACGCTCGAGCCGAACATGCTCGCCCAACACTATTCTTTGTGCGTCAGTGACTGCTGCTTCCGAGCTTCAACCTCATGCTGTCATCACCCTTTCCTTTTAGGACTTAACTAGAACATTATGATCAAAGCTGAGTATTTTCTGCCTAAACCTTTCACATGGAAGTGACCTTTGATTTACAGCCCATCAACAAGAATTTAATGGACTAGGATTTTAATAGCTCAAAAAGCTGAAATGTGGAAAATCATGTCTTCTACTTTCTGCAGGGGGAATGGGGAGGGGGGTAAGTCAGGATTTCAATCTTTAGGTTTCGAAAGCCCAATTGTACACCCTATTCCTAAATGTACAGTTTCTAATACTGCAGTCAGACATAAGGGAGGCTTATGAAGTGGGGACCATGCTAACATAATGACACAAGTTTGCCCCTGTAAGACTGCATACTATTCAGCAAGTTCCGACACTGTTTTAAAGACAATCTATCATCATGACATTTTTTATTGTATTGTGTAACCTAAAATGGATGGTAAGGTCATATGGTTCAATGCTACAACATACAGTGAGGAACAGAAGTATTTAAACACCCTGCTATTTTGCAAGTTCTCCCACTTAGAGATCATGGAGGGGTCTGAAATTCACATTGTAGGTGCATTCGCACTCTGAGGGATAGAATTAAAAAAAAATATCAGGAAATCACATTGTATGATTTTTAAAGAATGTATTTGTCTTGCACTGCTGAACATAAGTATTTGAACACCTGAGAAACAGCAAGAATTCTGGCTTGCAAAGACCTGTTACTGTGCCTTTAAAAAGTCCACCTCTACTCCACTCATTAATCTAACTTAGTAGCACCTGTCTGAGCTCTTTAAAGACACCTGTCCACCCCACAGTCAGTCAGACGCCAACTACTACCATGGGCAAGACCAAAGAGCTGTAGAAAGACACCAGAGACCAAATTGTGGACCTCTACAAGGTTGGAAAGGGCTACGGGGCTATTGCCAAGCAGCTTGGTGAAAATAGATCAACTGTTGAAGCAATTGTTAGAAAATGGAAGAGGCTAAAGACGACTGTCAGACTGCCTCGGACTGGGGCTCCATGCAAGATCTCACCTCGTGGGGTATCACTGATGATAAGAAAGATGAGGAATCAGCCCAGGACTACAAGGGAGGAGCTGGTCAATGACATGAAGAGAGCTGGGACCACAGTTTCAAAGGTCACTGTCAGGAGAACACTAATCCAATAGAACATCTTTGGAGGGAGCTGAAACTCTGTGTTGCTTAGCAACAGCCCTGAAACCTGACAGATCTAGAGGAGATCTGTGTGGAGGAGTGGGCCAAAATCCCTGTTGCAGTGTGTGCAAACCTGGTCAAGAACTACAGGAAACGTTTGACCTCTGTAATTGCAAACAAAGGCTTCTGTACCAAATATTAACACTGATTTTATCAGGTGTTTAAATTCTTATGTTCAGCAGTGCAAGACAAATAAAGTCTTTAAAAATCATACAATGTGATTTCCTGAATTTTAAATTCTGTCTCTCAGAGTGGGAATGCACCTACAAGGGGAATTTCAGACCCCTCCATGATTTCAAAGTGGGAGAACTTGCAAAATCGCAGGGTGTTCAAATACTTCTGTTCCTCACTGTAAAACTGATTTTTGTGTCTTTGCTGTTTTCATTTAGGATCTGCTGAGCAGAAGACTTGAAACTGTGTCTTTCAAATATCAAACCTTTGTGATTAGTGAAAATGACATTACTATATATCTAAATGATCTTGCAGTAAACTTTCATTGGCACTGTACTAAGTGAGACTCAGCTCTACTACATGTACCAATCAATGGTCCGGACTCTTTAGATTATCTGGATTAGAAGGTTGTAGGATTAGTATGAACTGTCTGACTTTGACAAGTTGTCAAGTTGTGACTGTGAAGGAGCTTTAAAGGGGTTCTGTCAGCAGATATGTCGCAATATTACTGTCTCACCTGAGAAATGTGCGCTTTTCAGTGGAACATCATGTTCTTGGTTCAATCTTTCTAGATGCCTGTATTCTTGAGATTTTATAATATCCAAATTAGTCCCTAGGAGCAACAAGGGTGGTGCAGTTGCTCCCAGAGTCTCCTCTCACTGCCCTTCATGCCACACCTCCACCACTGACTGACAGGGCCAGGCAGTGAAGACATACTAGCGTCTTTCCCTGAAGTCTCACAAGAGCTCTTTCAGTGTGTGCAATGTACAGGGTTGGGGGTGTTCCATCCCTGTACAGCGCATGTGCTGAACAAGCCCCTGCAGGGCTTCAGGGCCAGACGTAAGTATATCTTCACTGCCTGGACCTGTCAGTCATTGGTGGAGGTGTGGCATGAAGGGCAGTGAGAGGAGACTATGGGAGCAATGGCACCACCCTTGTTGCTCCTAGGGGCTCATTTGCATATTAAAATCATCAATTTCCTAAAGAATACAGGCACCTAGAAAGATGGGTTCATGACCATGATGTTCTACTATCAAGCACACATGTTTCAGGTGAGACAGTTTTATTAAGACGTATCTGATGACAGAACCCCGTTAATACTAATTTTACTGCCTTCTATTCCACCTAATTTGAGAAACCAGAGACATAACTTGATGCTCCTGGGCCAAGATGTAAAATCTAAAAAGGGCCCCGAACTATCCTTCAGTATTTATAGCATTGGTTTCCTCATATGGAGCAAAGGGGACTTTTGGCCCCCCTCAGGCTCTAGTGTCTTGGTGCAACTGCAATCTCTGCACCCCCTATAGTTATGGCCCTGTGAGAAACACTGGTACATGTAGCAGAACTGAGCTTTTCATTTGGTAAAATGATACGATAATATCACAATGAGGCAGCATATCTATTAAACAGAGGGACCACAAAGGAGCTTTTATCTGTGTTAGAAAAATGGCACAAGCACCAAGTGTCATGTTTATGATACATTGGCAGTGGCACCATTTTTGATCTTTTTCTGTGACGTGCCAAGTTTCTCTCTCTGATAGAAAGCGATCTATATCAAGGACCCTCTATGATGTCCATGTGACCTAAAATCCTTTATGAAACAAGCAGGGGATGTGGCTAAAAATACTTGTCATTAGGTATTGTAACTGTGCCTAGTAAGTCTGAATTGTGCCAGATATAAAAATGACGTAGCGAACGGTAATGTCTAATTTTTCCACACTGAATAAAGTGAGAGATTTGGGCATGGTATTAAACGTTGACATACCACCAAGCTGTTTTCTCAACATGACCAAGTCACTGGGCCACTCAGTATGTGACTTGTCAAGTGTCAGATAAAGTCATTCAGAGGAGGTGATTTTTTTTATTCAATGCATCATTTTTTTTTCCAGTTTGCAAATAGCAGAGATGCATTATTACATTTGACATATCTATATCGAACTGTAAAAAAAACAACCTGCTTTGCTTTACAAAGTTATAAGGATCCAAGAAAATTCAACACAGGGTTAAGTTACAAATCCAGGTCTGCTACATCTGTATAAAAAATTGGCAAAGTATAAAACATCTTCAATTTGTATGTGAAGAGTGTTCCATACAATAAAAGAATTAGCGCCCACTGTTGGCTGAGACTGGTATGACATCCGTACAGGTAAAATACTGGGCAGTATACACCTAAGAACCCAACAATAAACTGTATGCTGCATTCTCCTGGGACCGCTGCGCGAACATCTGGTAAGTACACACCGCTCTGTTTGATGCTCTAATTTAATTTTTTTTTACCCTCTTTACTTATTAGTGCTGGTATTTTTCATATATCCTGAGAGTCATTTCTGTGTGAAATGTCATCCAGATGTGTAGTATTAAGGAGATTTTAGTTCTGTAGGACTAATAAGCCGAAAATAAATTGCAGATATTGTGAATGCCCCACCCCCTCCTTTCAGTCCTTGCTCCTGACTACAATAATCTCATAGGTTAGTGCCAAAAAGCTGTTTATTTAGCCCTGAGAAATCAGGCCTGAAATGCGTTATCTCTTCAAAGAGCCATATGTAGGGTATTTATTACCCACTAGGACAATATTACAGATAATCTAATACCCAATATGCAATATTGCAGCACATCCCAAATCTACCTGGTGTGCCCATGAGAACCATTTTTTCTTAATTCCAAAACCTCTTGTGTCAATATAATAAATGATATGCAGTATGACTAAGATATAAATCCCAATCGGGTACATATCCATGCCGAAAGTGATGACAGGTTTTCCCATTTTATCTTAAAAAAATTTAACTGTAGTCTGATTGGTTACAAAGAGAAACAACATTTTATTTCTTCTGCCATTACTCAGTAATAAGAATTGATACGACCTGGATTTAGTAGATGGAGGACCATTAACATGGAGCAATTAAGGATATTGCTATGAATGTAATGTGAGACGTGCCCAGGTAATAGTTGAACATTTAATGCTTCCTTGATCAATTTCCCCAGTAATGATCACCACTCCATTTATCATCTCCCTTTACACTGGTCCATTATCCTTACCAACACTCATTCTAATTCCCACTGGACCCATAATCACTCCTTATAAACAGTCCTTACCCAAACTTTAAAGGGATATTAGGGTGATCTGTAATAATGTAAAGGGTGGAGGCCACAGGCTTAGGTAGTGGGTTCAGAACTTAGTGTCAGACCGAGGTTCTTTGGACCCACCTGAGGAAATTAAAGGTGTATTCCCATCTGATAAAGTGATGACATATCACTAGGATGTTAGTGGTGCATGCAAGGAAAAAGGTGAAGGGTCCAGGGTGCAACACCAGCACTCCAGCCCATTTAAGGGCCACTCTCCATATGTACAGAACATGTACATGGACACCCTAGTGGCAATTGATCACGTCCAGAATCAGCTCCAAATAGTGATGTCTTCTTCTGGACCTTTGAGGAGCATCAACCAGTGGAGGATCCTCTGGAGGCCAGTCCAAGCCTGGTAACATGTAAGGTTTACGCTCGGATGGTTTATAATAACTCTGCAGGGTTCAGGGAAGGTTGTAACGAAGAGAGAACCAGGACATAAAGAATGCTAATGGGGTGATGGACATCATAGGATGATAATAAGCTATTGGAGTAGTAATAAAGTGGAGAGAATGTGTTATGAAGTGCTAATGTAGGATGAATTGTCTGATAATGGGGTTTTAATACAACCAATGGTGGACTATAATGAGAATGTTGACCTGGAATTGTATACAGTATATACTATAAATTAAAATGTGTTATGAAAAAGGTGGACAAATTGTGGCTATAGTGGTTGGTATGGGGCTAAGGCTATTGAGGGGGTTTTCCAAGACTTTTTAACTGATGACCTATCCTTTGGATAGGTTATCAGTATCGGATTATTGGTGATGTGACGCCTGTGACCTCCGCCGATGATGCTGTTTGAGAAGGCACTGGCACTCAAAGTAGCGCCGCAGCCTTCTCACAGCTTTCCCTAGGCCAGTGACACTGCGTTCATTAGTCACATGGCCTTAGACGCAGTTCAGGCCCATTCAAGTGATACCAAGCACAACTTTATACATTGTACGGCGCTGTGCTTGGTAACCTACAAGAAGGCTGCGGCTCTCACAGGAGCATCGGTGCCTTCTCAATCAGCTGCTCAGTAGGGGTCCGGGGTGTCAGACCCCCAAAATCACATACTGATGTCCTACGGTGTCCAGAGAATAGGTCATCAGTTAAAAAATCTCGGAAAACCCCTTGAATGCCTGGTGACTCAGATGGCTCCAGCCCACCACTTTATCACTATGTATATGTAGATCTTTTTCTTCTGAAGTGTTCATCCTGTGGACTGGCAGCAGCACAAATTTCAGTTTTTATCTGATTCACTGTGTCTGAACATATGCAATGGAAACACAACTTGCCAGAAGTTCATTAAAATGGAAGGTACCATAACAGATAAGATGGACTTTAGTTACTAGTTGGTTTGTAGCTTCCATTGTGATGTAGTAGGCTGATTGATAGTCTCAGTCTAGGAAGAAGCGAAGTGACCAGCCATAATTATACATTTAAATTCAGAGGACAGCAAATTCACATATTCAGGTTTAGGGTACTTTCACACTTGCGGCAGAGGATTCCAGCAGGCAGTTCCGTCGCTGGAAGTGCCTGCCGGATACGGCAAAACGTATGCAAACTGATGGCATTTGTCAGACGAATCCGTAAGCGGATCCGTCTGACAAATGCATTGAAATGCTGGAGCCGTCTCTCCGGTGTCATCCGGAAAAACGGATCCGGCATAAAAAGTTTTGCACTTTTTTCTCTCTGCGCATGGCGGATCCGTTTTGCTGGAACACTTAAAGACGGATTTGGCACTAATACACTTCAATGTAAATTAATTCCGGATCCGGCATTCTGGCAAGTGTTCAGTCTTTTTGGCTGGAGAGAAAACTGCAGCATGATGCAGTATTATCTCCGTCCTGAAATGGCAAAAAGACTGAACTGAAGACATCCTGATGCATCCTGAACGGATTGCTCTCCATTCAGAATGCATTAGGATAAAACTGATCAGTTCTTTTCCGGTATTGAGCCCCTAGGATGGAACTGAATGCTGGAAAAGAATAACGCTAGTGTGAAAGTACCCTTAGATGGCAGAAAGAGTTGTGCATCCAGTAAGAGATTTTAAATGTTCTAGTCTAATAGATGGATTTGCCAGATTATCTGTTCTCATAGATTAAATTGTCAGATTAGCTATTCTATTCCTATACATGGAATTGGCAGAATATCTATCCTCACGTATGTATTTGCCAGATTATCTATCATGGAATTGTTAGAATATCTATTCTCAAACTTGGAATTGTCAGATTATCTATTCCCATATACTGAATTGCCAGATTATCTATTCCCATATACTGAATTGCCAGATTATCTATTCCCACACATGGAATTGTTAGAATATCTATTATCAAAGATGTAATTGCCAGAATATCTTCTTCCATACATGGAATTGTCAGAATATCTATTCCCATATACTGAATTGCCAGATTATATATTTCCATACATGGAATTGGCAGAATATCTATTCTCAGTGGTGTAATTGTCAGATTATCTGTTCTCAAACATTAAAATGTCAGATTATTTATTCATATAGATAGAATTGTCATATTATTTATTCACATAGATAGACTTGTCAGATTATCTGTTCTCACAATGTAATTGCCAGATTATCTATTCCAATATATAGAATTGTTGGATAACATATTCTCCTAGATGGAATTGTCAGATAATCTATTCTCATACATGAGATTGTCAGATTATTTGTTTACATACATGGAATTGTTAGATTATCTATTTATACAGATGGAATTGTCAGATCTAGATCAGATTATCCAGTTTTAGAGGATATTATCATTGATTCAGAAAGTAAATTATCAGATGGAATTGTACAGCAAAATTTTTGCAGGTTGATATTAAGTAAAATGGTGGGGATCAGGTATATAAACTGAGAAGCTCCAAATATGTACACAGAAAGCCAATGAACAACAAAAACGAACAGGCAAGTTAAAAAAAAAAAGCAAAAGGACTTGTGGGCTTCAACTCAGATGTAATAGCTACATAAAAGTTACCATGATAAGAAAGTGCTGTGGCCATGTAAATCAAGTGACTGGTTCTGGAATGAAGTGGTTAATTAGGTAAAACGTGGGAATGTGGATTTGCAGATCATTTAAATATGTGGAAATAGAATACACCATCTCTTTAGGATCAGGAATTTGGAAGGTACTTTTATGTTCTGTGAAGATTATATATAATACTGTGTCTACACTATACTACATGCTGCTATATACAGACCACATATAGATCATATGGGATGAATATGTTTTTGCAAAGAAATGCTAAAAATTAATCCTAGGGTTTAACGTTATCCTTCACTGTCCTGCTCAATATATTAAGGGTTAAGTAGTTAAAAGTGCAAGGCTTGACCATGTGCTATGACTTTTACAAAAGTGAAAACAGCCCTCTGCCATTAGCTCACATGTATATTATACTGTAATGGTCCTAAATCCCGTGTAAGCTGTTTCCTGATAATAACAGATGTTGCATGATGTTTATTGGCGCTTGGAAACTAGGGTTTGCTGCGGTCAGGATTTTGCCTTGTTTATGTTTTGGGTGTAACGTAGTCATATGGTTTGCTCGTGTTAATGATGGACAGGTTTCATAAATCTCTAGTACAACGTGAGCAGATTGTATAAGGCGTATCAATGGTGGTGGAGATCCGGAGGATTATAGACTGTCTGTAGATATATAATCAATGGTGATGTGATAGATTGTTACTTGTGGAATTCCTTTTTTGTTTTAATTAGGAAAACATAGTCATCAGATTTCCAATCTATGGTGCACTAGCTTTGTCTGTGTCCTGCAGGTGTTGTCCATGCCCTACAAACATGTCTTACAAGTATTGTCCATGTCCATGTTTGCTCTACATAGTTGACCGTATTCTTCAAAAAATTTTCATGCTCTTCATACATGGACCATGCCCCATAAGCTGTGTCTATACCCTACACACGTGCCCATGTCCTACAAAAATCAGCAAAATCAGCAAACAATCAAAATTCCAGAATTTCCAAAATGTCTTACCTGTTCTGTCAACAGTAGCCAGCCAAATGCCAAGAAGCACGCAGAGGACTCTCTTCATTTCCAGCTTTCCCTTCTGTAGGTTTTAGGTATCACCACAGGAAAAAATAGCTCTACCTGATAATATTCCCAGGACAAAGAAAAAATAAGAGAAAAAAAATACAAAAAAATACAAAAACAGTACCAAACGCAGCAGCTGGGCCACTGATGTAAAAGAGCCTGTCACTACTGGCTGTCACCCACAGTGACCTCCAAGCTTTAGACACAGGTGGGAGAAGAATTTTCCAAAAATTGAAAAAATGTCTTAAGTTTTCTCCCAAGTTCTGTCTTTCCCAGACTGAGGGAATATTAGAATGAGAAATTAAAGAATCCCCTGCACTTCAGAGGAAACTTTTGTGTTTGTGTCTGTGTGTGCACAGGGATGAGGATGCATTATACAATAGTTTCCTTTTCCTATGTGTTATTAGACGGAGCTCTCTCTCTCTCTCTCTCTCTCTCTCTCTCTCTCTCTCTGTATTTCCACCAAGCTGCCAGGAAAAAAAAAAACTTTTAAAGTACAGCACTTTTGCAAAGGAGGGATAAGGGGGTGGGGAGGAAAGAAGTTCCTGTGTGAACGTATTTATTATTGTTTTAATCTACGTTGCTTGCTACAGACCAGCTTATGTAGCCCCCACCTCTCTGATCCCTGTGTCTGCTCAGCACAGGAGATAAATGCACAGTTGCAGCATAGGAATACAGTTTCTAGGGCAAGACATTGCTGTGCAGGTAAAAACTATGTGTGTCACTTGATAGGCACTTTTAGCTACGCCCTCCAGTATGGACAAGGCTACATTCAATACATGACATACTGCAGATCACCTACACATACTATATGAAGTTTTAGGCTAATTCCACATTTGCACAGTTCTCCAGCAGGCTGTTCTGGCAGAGAACCGGACGTTCTCCAGATCCGGCATTGCCGTTTGTTACAAGAATGCCCTCCGGCCCCATTGGCTATAATGGAGTCCAGGGAGCATCTGGAAAACTGCCTTTGTTGTCCATTGCGACCTATCACAGTACAGCTTTCATTTTTCAAAAGCAGAATGATAATTCGAAAGCTGAGCTTTAATTGAATACATGTCAACTTCTTGATTGTAGTTATTTTTTTGTCTGCATCCGATCCTCATCTTTTGCTGGTCAGATACGGACCCATTCACTTCAATGGAGCACACTGTCCGTTCTTCAGTACCCACCAAAAAATAGAACATGTCCTATAGACAAGGATAGGACAGTTCTATAGAGGGCAGGACATTCCGTTCTGCAAAATGTGGAACACACTAGTCCGGTATCTGTGTTTTGTGGACCCACAATTGGCGGACTGCAAAAACGGCTACGGCTGTGTGCATGAGCCCTTATTCCGTACACTGCCCCACCCCTTTCAACAGGCTTTTTACTCTTTTGTGTACTGCCTACCACCCTTTTTTGTATGGTACTTTACCCCTTGTATGCTCATTTTTGTATCAAGGCGGTATCTAATGATGTAGCTTCCTGGCACCACATATATTTACAGTACATGGAGGGCTGCTTACTGGAAAACCCAGGAAATTTGCCAACTCTTCCAGGAGTCTGGGAGGTCTTCTCTTTTCCTGTGGGCAGGGTTGACAAGTATGTTTAATTGGTTAGTATGGGCAACAAAGACAGTTTTACTTTTAGAAAGTTTAATTAGTCTCCCACTTTGTAAGAAATTAAGAAGTAGAAGAAGCTTTTGTGGTCCACAGAGAGTCAAGGCTGCTAGTTTTCTTCCTTATAGTTTTATATCATACTTTATATTTTATACCCTAATTGGGGGCATATCCTAGTGACATGCACAAAGATATATGAAAATACACATAAAAAAGAGCATTTGCTCATAGTAGTCAATCACATCTTTCATTTCTAACCTGCCCTGAAAACATGATTGATCCTGATTGGTTGCTATGGACAATTTCCTCATTTTATATATTTTTTGATTTTTACTTCCATTACTTTAGTAGAAAATCACTTTTGCGTTAAGGAGTTAAACACGCCTGACTTACTAGCCCATATGTTTGCTATTTGTAATTCTTTATATTAACAAACCCTAAGTGACTCTTCACAATATTAAAGATAAACTAATAAAACCAAACATGCCCTGACAGGGAGATATACAGCAAATAGGAACCATTTGGCCCTCCCAGTATGTAGGAGCGTAAGGAGAAATACACAATGGCTGTAAGATTTATTTAACTTCATGTGAATGATCAGTAAAACATGTCGGCATATGGAGATAACATTGTCTATACATGTGTCTTATACATTTAGGAAAATAAACAACACCTCTCTTTCTAAACTAAACCTTGGACTTCTTAAAGCACAATTTTTCAATATGTTATGTGCTAAATCTACATAAAAAGATTAGTAATTTAACAAATATTTTTCTGTAGTATTTTTGCAGTTTTGTTAACCTGTTCCATTTGTGTACATAGCTCCATTCAAAATTCTACTGGTTGCATTTGGAAACAGACAGCAGATTAGCTCCACTGCTAAAAGTGAACTGCTGGGCTAAATTATTGAGAAAATGGACCAACATTTGACTTTTATAAGGGTGCCCCTTTAAAGCCCAAGTTTTACTTATTTATGTAATAATCCAATACCCCAGAGAGAGGTCAATTGAAAAACTTTTGATTAAGGTAGGATTGATTGGACCCAAAACGAATCAGTCAACCGATTTGGCCAAATCAAATGGTAAGCAATTTGCTCATCTCTAACTGCACATTTTATGGATTACAGTAGCAGTAGTCAAAACCAAATACCTCATTTTTTGACATCAGTAAGGCTGGCCATACACACTAAATAGCTGTCAGCCAAAAACTCATTCAGCCAACAGTTATCTCTCCAAACCTCTCCATACACAAACTTGGCAAGCATGTGTCTTGGATGGGGAGAGTGAAGAAAATGCAGAGAGCAAAAAGATCAATCAATTGAAATCCAACTGTCCAATACCTTCCTCCCTACACCATACACATTAAGTATAAGGCCTGCTTATGTGCTATGCAGCTATGGGCTAAGCTGTAGGAAAAGCTGGCAAAAGTGGTGGGCAGGGCAGGGGAAGACATACTCGCTGTAGCCTCATTTTTTAACTATGCAATGCATGGTTCTGGGGCCTTTTACAGTACAAAGAAGAAGTAAAAAAAAAATAGCTGGTATGTTAAATATGCATATTTAATTTAAAAAAATTCCATTATTAATTTTTTTATTTGTAGAACGGAGACATAATACCACACTCCTTATCCTTTCTTTATCTTGGATTGCACAGTATGTATGGTTAGCATTTCAAACCATATGCTGAGCACCTCAGTGCTACTATACCTCGTCTGGGAAAGCCAGGATTAGTTGGCAGCACTACATTATTTATGGAGTTACTGCACCATTTACTGAATTCTACATGCGTGAAGAAATCAAGTGAAGAATTTATTCCTTTACAAATCAATTTAAAGGGAATATCCCAGCCAGTCATCATACAGGGCTAAACAGAATGGGCACTAGATAAGCCGAAGTTTTCCCATTTTATGTCTGAATATGTTGGCAGAAGTATTAGGCAACCTAGGGGTTAATGTCTTTTTCACATCAAATCAGAATTTTTTGACAACGCTGCAATCAATTTCTGGATCTAGTCTATTCTCATTCTTTGTTAATAGATTTCACGTATAAGTCTTACATTTTAGTGGTCGATTGAGTAAAATTGCTTTGTGGGCCCACTGCCAAGCAACAGTCTTTCTCGTCCAGTTTCTCAAAATGGTTCTACCTTTCAATTTTACAAAATTACCTTGAAAAACTAAAACAAAACTAATAACTAAGCCAGGCTGTATATAGAATATGTTCAGCATCTGATGCCTTATCGAAATAAATAGTACAGGCATGTGCTTAATGAAGAATGAGTAAAGGGGTTGTAAAGGTCGATTTTCAAATACCCTATAAGAAAACTTGGAGTTAATAGAAAGCAATCCCACATCTAGAACTATTATCAATTAGTGGAGGATCTCTCTCTCTGGAGGATTCAATGTGTCCACACATTGCATGGATGACCCATTGATTCCCAGTGGTGGCACTGCAGAAGAATTGAGAACCGCAAGAGTAGGATAAACTTTGATCATCTTAATTTTGAGGGACCCTGCTAACATTATTGTTATATGGGCAACTATGTCTAAGATCATTTGCCCTCTAAATGTTGCCAATAGAAAGATTGGTTAACTATGATTGAGTGAATCTGTGTAGTGCTAGTTTGTGTCTTTGCCCAGATCACCTCTTCCGAGATCACCAGTGCCATATGGAGGCTTTGAAGTGTTACAGAGCTGACCTGCTGTTCCTAGAACAGAGTTTAAATGAGTGAAACTTTGTAGGGCCTGCTGCTTAGATGCCAAACTATATATCTGTGCTTGAAAGAGGGGCAGTTCAAATGCAGAAAACACCATCCATGGGCCAAAGTGATATTTCATTAAAGGTGCCGTCTGGTTTCATGATATTGCTTGGTGAGGGTCTGACCCCTGGAACCCCCTCTGATCAGCTGAAGTCTGAAGGGGCCAGGGTGCTTGTGTGAGTGCTGCATCCTCTTTAATATTTACATTCATGTTGTGTCCTTTTTTTTTCTTTTCTTTTATTAAGAATCAAACAATAATTTCCATACAGATTCATATCCAGATCATTACTACTTTTATTCCTTTTTAACCCAACCCCTTAGTACCCTCCCTACCCTCCCTCCCACTGCGGTGAGTCTCTCTAAAAAAGGAGGAGTCAAGGCAAAAAAACTTACAATTTACAAGCACCCCAGATCCATTTTCCTCTATATTTCTTTGTTAACCAAGTTAAGCCATTTAATCACATTTGCAATATTCTGTGATAACCCTACCTGTGTAATCAAAAGTCTTGTCAAAAACATTACTTTTATCAAAAGAATCTTTTTATATTTATGACAGTTTACCTTGGAGAGATCACCCAATATCCAGCATTCCACCATAAAAGGAATCACTACTTTCAATTTTTGGGTAATAAAGTCATCAATCGCAGGCCAATATTCTTTTAGTTCTGTACAAAGCCAGAACATGTGCATAAAGTCCGCTCCTGGTGAATCACAGTGTGGACAATTAGATATATTCCTTAAACCACATTTATTAAGCCATACTGGCGTAACATAAACTCTATGCAAAATATTGAATTGAACTAAGGCTACTTTCACACTGGCGTTTTGGCTTTCCGTTTGCGAGATCCGTTCAGGGCTCTCACAAGCGGTCCAAAACAGATCAGTTTGCATTCTAATGCATTCTGAATAGAAAGGGTCCGCTCAGTTTGCATCAGTTTGCCTCCGTTCCGCTTTGGAGACGGACACCAAAACGCTGCTTGTCCATCTGATGAAACTGAGCCAAACGGATCCGTTCTGTCACACAATGTAAGTTAATGGGGACAGATCCGTTTTCACTGACACAATATGGCACAATAGAAAACTGATCCGTTCTCCATTGACTTTCAATAGTGTTCAAGACGGATCCATCTTGGCTATGTTAAAGATAATACAAACTGATCTGTTCTGAACGGATGCAGACGGTTGTATTATCTGAACGGATCCGACTGTGCAGATCCATGACGGATCCGCACCAAACGTGAGTGTGAAAGTAGCCTAAAATGTGATTAAAGTAGTGGGACACTAGTCTTAAGTTGGAGAATATGTTCTCCCAATCATCTACTTGTATAATTGAACATTCCGCTACCCAAGCCCTTTGTCCAGGAGAGCATGTGTTATTAAGGCTACTTTCACACTAGCGTTCGGGGCTCCGCTTGTGAGTTCCGTTTGAAGGCTCTCACAAGCGGCCCCGAACGGATCCGTCCAGCCCTAATGCATTCTGAATGGATGCGGATCCGCTCAGAATGCATCAGTCTGGCTCCGTTTGTCCTCCGCTCCGCTCAGCAGGCGGACACCTGAACGCAGCTTGCAGCGTTCGGGTGCCCGCCTGGCCGTGCGGAGGCAAACGGATCCGTCCAGACTTACAATGTAAGTCAATGGGGACGGATCCGTTTGAAGTTGACACAGTATGGCTCAATTTTCAAACGGATCCGTCCCCAATTGACTTTCAATGTAAAGTCAAAACGGATCCGTTTGCATTATCATGAACAAAAAAAAAAAAAATTTTTTTTTTTTTTTTTTTGTTCATGGTAATGCAAACGGATCCGTTCTGAACGGATCTAAGCGTTTGCTTTATAGGTGCGGATCCGTCTGGGCACATACCAGACGGATCCGACCTAAACGCAGGTGTGAAAGTAGCCTAAATAGTGCTTTAACTAATAATTTATAAAGTTGAGCAATCTTAACCTTGTGACCTACATTCCCCATTAATTGATTTAAACGTGTAGAAGTGTCTACCTCTAACAAAGACTTTTCCTTAACACTGTGCAGTGCAGTACCTAAACCACGATAAGTTAATTATATTCTCTCTTTGTGCTAACTCCAAAAATGAAAGTATTTCCCCATTCCTCACTACCTGTGCAATATAAAAGATATTATTTTTTTGCCAATACTGATCCCCTACCAATTCATCTAGAACCTGTAATAATAATAGTGCCAAAGGGGCGTACAACCTAAAGATCCCTTTATTCCCAACCAGCCTCTAACAGTACACCAGGACTTACTAAACAATTTCCCAACCTCTCTGTAGTCCTGTTGTATGTTAGATAATTGCCTGGATTCCTATAGGGTAAACATGTTGTCACAGGAAGATCTGCTCACCAGGGTCCTACATAGTGAACTTTTCTTTCATTCACAGTATAGCCATAACTGTGCAGATATAAAGTAACCCTTAAAATATGGAAGGTTCAACCCTCCCTTTTCTATCAGCTTATAAAGATGTTCCACTTTAAGTCTTACACGCTTTCTTCCCCAAAATAGATAATTAACACTTCTCTCAGTTAGTTTAAAAAAAAGATCCTCAATCCATATTCTTGTCCATTTTAGGCATTGTTACAATGGATCCGCAAAAAAATAAAAACGGATGGCATACGTATGTCATCAGTTTTTTTATGCGGATCCGCAATTTGCGGACCGCAAAACACATACGGTCATGTGCATGTAGCCTTAATTAGGGATATTCTATCGGTTCTATATAGAGAGAGTCTAAGCCACGTCGCAATTTTAGCTATCATTTTACTTATCCATGGAATCAGATTAAGGTGCAAATAATCTTCAATCTTAGGAGATATTATCATACCCAGATATTCAAAGGAATCAGAAATCTTCAAGATATTCAAGGGCCCCTCATTGGAAACCTTAAGTCTGTCTATGGGCATAAGAGTGGTTTTTGACCAATTAATATCAAGACCTGAAACTTTACCAAAGGAGTTAAAGGGAATCTGTCACCAGAATCATCACCATTAAACTATTGTCTTGCAGCACTTATTACCTCCTTTCCAGATGTGCTTTTCTTTCCTTGCTGCTTGGTTTCTATCTCGAAAAAATCCACTTTATTCCTTATGCAAATAAGCTAGTAAGGCGCCCAGAGGGGCGTTATTTTTGTTCAAAGGTACCCAGGAACACCCCCATTAAAGGGCTTCTGTCACCCCACTAAACAGATTTTTTTTGTGTACTTATAATCCCTATCCTGCGATATTGCTATACCTTATGTTATTAATAATTTTCGTTCAGTAGATTTTGCAAAAAACGTACTTTTATGATATGCTAATTACCTTTCTACCAGCAAGTAGGGCGTCTACTTGCTGGTAGCAGCCGCAGAAAACCGCCCCCTCCTTCTGTTGATTGACAGGGCCAGCCGGGATCTCCTCCTCCGGCCAGCCCTGTCAGCATTTCAAAAATCGCGCGCCTGTGTTTATTCGGCGCAGGCGCTCTGAGATAAGGAGGCTCGGCTCCTCAGCACTCCCTCAGTGCGCCTGCGCCAATGACGTCTTCTCTTTCGGTGACGTCATCGGCGCAGGCGCACTGAGGGAGTGCTGAGGAAGCGAGCCTCCTTCTCTCAGAGAGCCTGCGCCGAATCAACACAGGCGCGCGATTTTTGAAATGCTGACAGGGATTGCCGGAGGAGGAGATCACGGCTGGCCCTGTCAATCAACAAGAGGAGGGGGCGGTTTTCTGTGGCTGCTACCAGCAAGTAGACACTCTACTTGCTGGTAGAAAGGTAATTAGCATATCATAAAAGTAATTTTTTTGCAAAATCTACTGGACGAAAATTATTAATAACATAAGGTATAGCAATATCGCAGGATAGGGATTATAAGTACACAAAAAAAAAAAGCAGTTTAGTAGGGTGACAGAAGCCCTTTAAGTACCCAGGCCTGCCCTCCAGCAGAGCCCAAGCACGCTTTTTCTCAGCTCATACTCTACGCAGCGCCGTTGTCCTCCCCCACAGAGAACCCCGCCCACCCTTACCTTCAGTGTGACTGACAAATCTCGCAGTGATCTTCCAGCAGAGGATGAAACCGTCACTGGGTTGAGCGCATGCCCAGTGAAACATTTGAGGCTGATGCCCTCAGTTCCGAACATTGCCTGCGCCTTCACTCTTCCGGTTCAAATGAGGGCATCAGCCTCAAATGTTTCACTGGGCATGCGCTGAGCCCAGTGACGGTTTCATCCTCTGCTGGAAGATCACCGCAAGATTTGTCAGTCACACTGAAGGCAAGGGTGGGCGGGGTTCTCTGCGGGGGAGGACAACGGCGCTGCTGGGGGCGTAGAGTATGAGCCGAGGAGAGGCGTGCTTGGGCTCTGCTGGAGGGCAGGCCTGGGCACTCAATGGGGGTATTCCTGGGCACCTTTGAACAAAAATAACGCCCCTCTGGGCACCTTACTAGCTAATTTGCATAAGGAAAGGAGGTAATAAGTGCTGCAAGATAATAGTTTTAGTTTAATGGTGATGATTCTGGTGACAGATTCCCTTTAACTATTTGAATAATTCTTGGGAGTGTAATATTGGTATTATGTATAAAAAATAATGCGTCATCTACATATATAGAAATGCAATCCTCCTTTCCCAGTATCCCAAACCCTTCAATCCCAGAGTCTTGCCTTACCCTAGCTGCAAGAGGCTCGATATATATATCGTCAACCAATATTAACCGGACAGAATAAATATCGAAAAACGGACCCCCAAGGAGTCATAATAATCACCAAAAAATGAAACTGACTTTCGTATATATGAAAATCCCAAAAACTTTATTATAAAAATATATGAACAATACATACATGCATAATAAAAAAGGCAGCACAAGGGGGGACACACAGATGAGGAGCAGGACCCAAGGAGAGGTCGGGAGCTCAGTGCACGAAATAACAGGGAAAAAGAATGCTAGCTAAAAGAGCATACCTCAGAACCTCATGACAGCAACGCCCCAAACAAAGTACAAAGGAGGCGATTGTAGAGATTGAGGTTTAGATAAAAGGACAAAAATAGACATACCCTGAGTGGTGCAAAGATCTCTCGGCCGACTCCTGACCCAAGGCCGTTTCGCCAGTAGACCTGGCTTCTTCCGGGGAAGATATACAGCATGGGTGTCAAACATGCGGCCTGCGGGCCGCATGCGGCCCGCAATGAATATCTTTGCGGCCCGGCAAAGATGCAGCATCGCAAACTGCTATGTATGAGCCGGGAGAGAGGAGGGGCTGGAGTCCGTAACTAGTTGCGGGGCCCGGTGCAGTCACTGTACTCTTACACCGGGCCCCGCCGCTCACCAAAGTATTTATAAACGTGAATCCTTATCCTGTTATTAAGTTGAACTAACGCTGCGCTCTCCCATGTTCCCATGTTCCCCTGTATCCCCATAGCACTTACTTAAGCTTCAATAGCAGGCAGAGCGGACGGCAGCAGTAACGTCACTCACTGACGTCGAGCGCCTGCTCCTCCCACTTTATGAATGAAGCAGGCGGAGCAGACGCGCGACGTCAGTGAGTGACGTTACTGGTGCCGTCCGCTCTGCCTGCTATGGAAGCGTGTTCGTAAGTGCTGTGGGGATACAGGGGAACATGGAAGAGCGCAGCGTTAGTTCAACTTAATAACAGGATAAGGATTCACGTTTATAAATACTTCGGTGAGCAGAGGGCCGGTGTATTGGGGGACACTGTTATGAGGGGGATCTGTGGATGACATATAGCAGTGTCATCCACAGATCACCCCCATAACAGTTCCATCCACAGATCCCCCCACCTCATAACAATGCCATCCACAGATATCCCACCCCATAGCAGTACCATCCACAGATATCCCACCCCATAACAGTTCCATCCACAGATCCCCCACCTCATAACAATGCCATCCACAGATCCCCCATAACAGCACTATCCACAGATCCCCCACCCCATAACAATGCCATCCACAGATCCCCCCACCCCATAACAATGCCATCCACAGATATCCCACCCCATAGCAGTACCATCCACAGATCCCCATAACAGTGCCATCCACAGATCCCCCATAACAGTGCCATCCACAGATCCCCCATAACAGTGCCATCCACAGATCCCCCATAACAGCACCATCCACAGATCCCCCATAACAGCACCATCCACAGATCCCCCATAACAGCGCCATCCACAGATCCCCCATAACAGTGCCATCCACAGATCCCCCATAACAGTGCCATCCACAGATCCCCCATAACAGTGCCATCCACAGGTCCCCCATAACAGTGCCATCCACAGATCCCCCACATGACAGTGCGTCATCCACAGATCCCCCATAATAGTGTCATGCACAGACCACCATTAATTCAAAGCCCACCAAAAGCACAACTTTTGGTTAAAAATATATTTTTCTTATTTTCCTCCTCAAAAACCTAGGTGCGTCTTATAGTGAAGTTTAATATTTGTATATATATATAGGTCTCACTTGTGTTATTGGGCAACGGGATGTTGGGGGTCAGCAGTCATGAAACAACAATGTTGTTCTATGAAAATGTACTATTTTTTTTATTATTTTTTTGATGCGGCCCACATAAACTTAAATTTTGTTTTTTTGGCCCATGTTAGCCTTTGAGTTTGACATGCTTGATATACAGGGTGGGTCATTTATATGGATACACCTTAATAAAATGGGAATGGTTGGTGATATTAACTTCCTGTTTGTGGCACATTAGTATATGTGAGGGGGGAAACTTTTCAAGATGGGTGGTGACCATGGCGGCCATTTTGAAGTCTGCCATTTTGAATCTAACTTTTGTTTTTTCAATAGGAAGAGGGTCATGTGACACATCAAACCTATTGGGAATTTCACAAGAAAAACAATGGTTTTAACGTAACTTTATTCTTTCATGAGTTATTTACAAGTTTCTGACCACTTATAAAATGTGTTCAATGTGCTGCCCATTGTGTTGGATTGTCAATGCAACCCTCTTCTCCCACTCTTCACACACTGATAGCAACACCGCAGGAGAAATGCTAGCACAGGCTTCCAGTATCCGTAGTTTCAGGTGCTGCACATCTCGTATCTTCACAGCATAGACGATTGCCTTCAGATGATACGAGATGTCCAGCGCCTGAAACTACGGATACTGGAAGCCTGTGCTAGCATTTCTCCTGCGGTGTTGCTATCAGTGTGTGAAGAGTGGGAGGAAACGGTGAAAGAATAGTGGGAGAAACTCATGAAAGAATAAAGTTACATTAAAACCAAGCACACCATTGTTTTTCTTGTGAAATTCCAAATAAGTTTGATGTGTCACATGAGCCTCTTCCTATTGAAAAAACAAAAGTTGGATTCAAAATGGCCGCCATGGTCACCACCCATCTTGAAAAGTTTCCCCCCTCACATATACTAATGTGCCACAAACAGGAAGTTAATATCACCAACCATTCCCATTTTATTAAGGTGTATCCATATAAATGGCCCACCCTGTACACTAAACCACATAGAGAATCTACACTAGACCCAACAATCAAAGCAACCTGGGCTTCCATAACACCTTAGCAGTGCCACAGGCTGATCGCCTTCATGCCATGACACATTGATTCAATACCAGTAAATCATGCAAAAGGAGCCCAAGCAAGTATTGAGTGCGTATACTGTACATACTTTTTAGTAGGCCAACATTTCTGTAATAAAAATCATTTTAATTGGTCTTATATATTCCGGCGTATAAGACGACTGGGCGTATAAGACGACCCCCAACTTTTCCATTAAAAATATAGGGCTTGGGCTATACTCGCCGTATAAGACTACCCCTGAATGCCCAGCCCTCCCTGTCCTCAAGACGATCTTCTCCAGTCCAGGGAACTGACTGGGATCTGTGGATGGCACTGTTATGAGGGGGATCTGTGGATGACACTGTTATGAGGAGGGGGATCTGTAGATGGCACTGTTATGGGGAGGGGGATCTGTGGATGGCACTGTTATGGGAGGGAGATCAGTGGATGACACTATATAGCATCTTATGCTAAATGTGTCATTCACAGATCCACCCCATGACAGTGTCATCCACAGATCCCCCCTAAACAGTGCCATCCACAGATCCCCTCCCCATAACAGTGCCATCCACAGATCCCCCTCCCAATAACAGTGCCATCCACAGATCCCCCCTTAACAGTGCCATCCACAGATCCCCCTCCCCATAACAGTGCCATCCACAGATCCCCCTCCCCATGTGTCATCCACAGATCCCCCTCCCCATGTGCCCTCTACAGAACCCCCTCCCCATGTGCCATCCACAGATCCCCCTTCCCATGTGCCATCCACAGATCCCCCTCCCCATGTGCCATCCACAGATCCCCCTCCCCATGTGCCATCCACAGATCCCCCTCCCCATGTGCCATCCACAGATCCCCCTCCCCATGTGCCATCCACAGATCCCCCTCCCATGTGCCATCCACAGATCCCCCTCCCCGCCGCTCAGAGGAGTATACATTTATTAACTGTCACACGCCTGCGCCGCCTAGTGAGTGAGCGCCGCCCGCACTGCTTGTTACCGGAGCTGAGAGTAAGGTACCCTAGTAAAGAGATGAGCGCTGATTTAAAGTTAAAGTTACGGATTACAGTTAATAAATGTATACTCCTCTGAGCCGCGGGTCCCTGTATATTCTAACCCCCAGGCAAGCGCCCCTGTCACCATGGGAACGCCTGGGGGTTAGAATATACCATCGGATCTGAGTATACCCGGTGTAGAATTTCTAGTGTTAGAAAGTCGTCTTATACGCCGGAAAATACGGTAATATCTAATTTTCTGAGATACTGACTTTTGGGTTTCATCAGCTATAAGCCATATTCATCAACATTAAAAGAAATAAACACGTGAAATAAATCACTCTGTGTATAATGAATCTATATAATATATAAGTTTCAGTTGATGAACTGAATAACTGAAATAAATTAAAAAAGCACTTCCACAAAATTTTTTATTCTCTGACCTGTTAGAAAGGTACATGATGTAAACTGTAGTGAATGTAATTTTCTCACCAGAGACTGTATTTGTTAGTTATAACCTCCTTTCTGATCCTCTACTGTGGCATGTGACCAACACCCTGATTTTACAAATAACACAGCATCTTATATGTGGGCAGGAAGCCTGTTTCTCTATGTATTCCTATGGGAGCCTCAATGTCAGTTTTATAGAAAGGAATGAAGAAGTATGTAAATGACTTCCTGTCCTGTGTCAGTTGGAGATCAGAGTGTTGGTCACATGACACAGCTAAGGATCAGAAGGGAGGTTTTAACTCACAAATACAGTGAGCAGTAACATGATTACCTTCACTACAGTTTACATCACGTACCTTTCTTACAGGTCAGATAATAAAAAAATTTGTGGGAGTTCTTTAAGTTTTTGATAATATGGTAATTTATTGAGATACACCTGTATATCTTTCTTATATCAGGCAATTGGCCTATTGACCTCAGTAAACATAGTGTTACATGAAATACATATGCTAGCTAGCTGAATACACAGGACATATCCATATGATAACTAAATAGGAATAATGCTATGGAATAATGATTCTGAGATGCTGCAGGTACTAATACCCTATATGCTGTATGTATTCTGCTTCTCTACTACACACCTGTTAGATACCTGTATAGGTAACGCAATGCTAGAGGGTACATGACATGAATGAGGGTCGCATGACTGATGCCTGTTCCAAAACAGACCTTTTTATCCCTGAGAGAGCATCTACTGAGTGGATGTAATAAAGATCTGGGTGCAAAATGTTAAATACGTGTATGTATGACTTTCTATACTTTAAACAAATAATTGTAGCCATTAAAGCCAGAATAACTCTTTAAGACTTATTGAGAAGTTCCTCTATATTAGTCATATTAAAGATCAGCTGCAAAAAGCAGTTCTCCATTGACTTTAATAGGTGGTGCCATGTTTCAGTAGCCGGACCATCAGAAATCATCTCATCATTGGGGTGTTGAATCATGAAGTGTAATGTGCTGGGTGCAAGTTTCACGAGATATATGACTTATATAATATACTGTATTTACACATTATACATATTAATTTCATGATGCATGAAAATGAAGTCTGTTTAATCGCTGCCTCCTCAATGACTGCCATTCCTTGTGGCTGACACAATGGAGGTCTAGAGTCTAAATTCTCTTACATTTTGTGTTGTGAACTAGTGAACATAGTGAGACATATCATACGTGAGAGAATGCTAAAACAATAGTGTGACATGGGGATTTCCTTTCTCTTAGCAGTCCCTGTTTATCTCTTTATGGGTGCCAAATACTGCAAAACTGTCATAGGAACCTGTTATTAATGGCTGTGTAAGTGCAATTCTACCTGACATCTGATTTCCAGAATAATAACTGTTACAAATGAAACATTTGCAGCAAAAATAAAATACAAGACCGAAGGCTAAAAATGGCCATGAAAAACGGTCACACTGTCCATTTTCATGGCCATTTTTAGCCCTTATTGCATTCATTTTCTGGCCGTCTGGCCACTTTTAATGGTCATTTAGCATCTATTTTTAATGGCCATAAAAACAGATGAATTCAATTGGCTTTTTTAAATTTTTATCCCAACTCCTGCAGTGTCATCAGTATATGTAATGCCCCCATAATACCCCCTGGACATCAAATTCCCCTCTATAGTACCCCCTGTATGATTAATACCCCCTTAGAAACATTATTAATGCCCCTTAGTGCCCCTCTGTATTGTTAATGCCCCCATAAGTGACTCTCAGTATATTATCTCATCAATTAGTACCTCCAGTATTATTAATGACCCGATTAGTGGCTCCCAGTATATTAATGCCCCCATTATTGCCCCCTCTGTATTAGTAATCCCCCATTAGTAGTGTTATGAATTCCCCATTAGCAGTATTATAAATTCCCCCATTACTGGTCCCAATATTAATAATTCTCCTATTAGTGGACCCTAGTATGATTAACGTGTAACTGTCATTCTTTTTTTTATTTTTGTAATGTATAGGGGTATTTTTGTAATATACTTTAATTACTGATTTTGCATATTTCTATTAGAAAAATAGCTCTAAAATGGCCCATTTTGAGCCTTAGGGTACTTTCACACTAGCGTTTTTCTTTTCCGGCGCTGAGTTCCGTCCTAGGGGCTCAAATCCGGAAAAGAACTGATCAGTTTTATCCCCATGCATTCTGAATGGAGAGTCCGTCCTTCAGGATGCATCAGGATGTCTTCAGTTCAGTCTTTTTGACTGATCAGGCTTTTCAGAAAAACGTAGCATGCAGTATTTTTACCTCCGGCCAAAAAGCCTGAACACTTTGACTGAACGCCGGATCAGGCTTTTTTCCCATTGACTTGCATTAACGCCGGATCTGGCACTGTGTGTTCAGTCAAAACGGATCAAATGTAATCCGTTTTCACACGTTTTTCCGGATCCGGCGGGCAGTTCCGGTGTCGGAATTAAACGCCGGATTAAAACAACGCTAGTGTGAAAGTAGCCTTAGCAATGCTCCTCTGTCTTCTGTTTACATAACACAGTCAATGTTGAGCAAGTCTCAACACAAAGTTATGTAAACAGAAGACAGAGGAGAGTTGCTAAGGCTCAAAATGGGCAAATTTAGAGCTATTTTTCTAATAGAAATGTGCGATTTCAGTAATTAAAGTATATTACAAAAATGGTCAGTATCACTGCCCCTACACATTACACAAATAAAAAAAAGAATGACAGTTACACTTTTAATACCTCTTAGTGCCCCTCTGCCCCTATTAATGCCCTCATTAGTGGCTCCCAGTATATTATTGCCACCATTAGTACCCCCAGTATTATTAATGCCTCAAGTAGTGGCTCTGAGTATAAATAATGGCCCCATTTTGCTTGTGTAAAAAAAAAAAAAAAAAAACTCATTTGCATGTTCAGGACTCTTGTTCCTCATTGAGTGCAGCAGGGCCTGTGCATATGATGTACTTACGCTAAGAGCTAGGATATTCCTGCAAGCAAGTGGACAAGGTGAGTATTTTTTTTTTAGTTAACCCCTGAAAGGCCTATTTTTACCTAGTGCATCCGTTTTCAATGGCCATTAGATGAATGTAGAACTGTCTAAATGGCCTTTAAAGGGAATCCATCATCAACTTTATGCTGCCCATACTAACGGCAGCATAAAGTAGAGACAGGTGAGTTGATTTCAGCGGTCTGTCATTAAAAAGGTAAAAGTAAGTGGTTGCCGAGAACCAACATCACAATCACTGCAGACTGGGCCTGGAAAAGAGTCACGGCCACCTGAGAAGAGTCATGGTTATTCATGAATTCCTGCTCTTCCTGCCCACCTGCTGATGACTTTCTAGGAGAAAACTGCCAATAATCAGCAGATGGGTGATTATGAATAACCATGACTCTTCTAAAGTAGATTTGACTCTTTTCAAGGGCTGGGCTGCAATGATTATGATGCTGGTTCTCGGCAACCACTTACATTTAGCTCATAAGTGACACACCGCTGAAATTAGCATTTAAGTCATTAGTTTATGCTGCCCTCAGTGAGGTCACCATAAAGTTGATGACAGGATCCCTTTAAAAACAGGTCCATGGGGCCTGTTTGGCCATGAGAATGGCCAAAAATTGGACATTTTCTATTTTCTGACGACCGCTTTTCACTGACCATTAAAAAATCCTTCAGTTTGTTCTAAAAATGGCTGTGGGATGGCCGTTACAATTTTGTGAATGTAGCCATAAGGGAACGATAATCTTTATGTTTCTAAAATAAGAAAAAATGTGTATTTCACTCTACACTGTGGGGCTAAAGTGTATCTTTAAGACCTGGCATCATGCTTTGGGTGGGGACACTATTGAGTGCATGGTGCTTTACCTTGTCAGTTGCCTTGAAAGGTACCCAGGTGTACCGTGCCTGTTCTAAGGCAGAGAGCCTTCGCATTTACTTAGTTTTGCCACTTGTTGTCTACAACCCTGATCTTGCATCAATGTTGCTACTACATAAGATCTTGCTCACAGTGTCCTCTACTATCCATATTAGTAAAGAGCCCTGGGTGTATTACATCCTCCCCATAATAAGGGAAACCCTTTTTTTTGGGGGGGGGGGGGGGGGCAATCAGTAGACAACCTCTTTTATTTGGAATGGATGCAAATCAGCATCCATCTACAGATATAGTCGTACGTCACTGTATTTGCAGTAGAACTACTGAGCCACGAGCCATTTCACTTTTCACATGGCACACACTATGAGTCACTGGCCCTTTGTTTCATTGTGTCACTGTTGGAAATAAGATACAATGTGACATACGTCTGTACTTTTCTGTACCCACATTTCTAATGTGCTTGTTTTGTTTTCGTCTGTCCCTTTGAAACAGGGACCAGCCCTCAAGCGGCTTCCTGTTCTTGAAGCCATAGTATCACATGATTCAGACTTGAGAGTGATGTCACCACATATGTTATTTGTCTAGCTGATGGAGTAAAGCACCTATTCACGTAATTATTATTAAAGTGCAGTCCCTAAGGAAATGAAAAACAGTTCCCTGCTCTAGTAAGTGGCAGAATTTACTAGTTTACAGCAACACCAGTAAATATCAAGATGCAGGAACTGAGGCAGAGAGGAAAAATAATCCTTCTTTTCCTGCAACTGCCATATGCATTGACAGATTACATCACTTCCTGTGCAATGGAAAACTGCTAAACAGGAAACAAATTTGAAGACTAAAGCTTTACAGGTCTGATTTTTTTTCTTAATCAGCATTGTGAAAGTTTAACTATTTAACTTCTAGCATGCTGATGCTAGAAGAAAAAAAAAGACGACATCATTATATTGATGGCTTATCCTCAGAATAGGTCATCCATATCAGATCGGTGGGGGCCGACTCCTGGCACCCCCTCTGATTAGCTGAAAGCACTGCGTCCTCTTCCATGCTCTCCTCATCCTATCTACTTTGTAGTTGTGGTGCAGTGTAATTATATCTGTTGATCCCATTCACTTGAACGGGAGAGTAAGTTGTAACTACACTGCACCATCACTACAATGCACGTGATCGGGGTGACATGATGAAGTAGGTGTGCTGCGTCGCGTCCTCCTCTCCTACTCCGCCATGCTGCGCGCCCTACCTGCTTGGCGGAACAAGCTGAGCACTGGAGGTGCTCTGCATAGCAGACTGATGGATCTCGGCTGGCAGCTGGGGTGCTGTACTGCAATAACGGATCCCTGGTCGGTGCTTCGTGGCTTGATGGGGCGCCCGGCTTCTTCTGGTTTTTATTGGCCTCTCCATCCCTCCATTCTGGTGGATCTTTAAGTGCCTTCGCCTTGTATCCTCCTCTGCCTCCATGCCTAACCCACCTCCCTTCTGTTTTCTGGATATGCCTCCGTATCCCTCCTGCTGATATTCAGGTATTGGTGGCTCCCTCTCCTCCCTGCAAGTCTCCTTTCCATTTCTTCTTGCGCTGCTTCTTTGGTGACTGATAATGGACTTGTGTTGGAGCTTCTTGAATGAACTGCTGCTGTATTTCTGCTATTATATGAAGATCGGTGAGATCTGTCCATAATGGGCCTATTTATTTTCTTTTTTTGGTCTTTTTTTGTGTGTTTTCTCCCTTTTTCTCTTGGTGCCTTGTGTATCTAAAAGAATATAATATTGCTAAACTTGATAACCTCCCCGCCTCCCCCGAGTAATACGAAAAATTGGTTTGATGGCGTTGTTAAGGTGGTGATAAGATCAATCAGGGGGGAAACGTGAGAGGAGTAAATAAGAAAGAGGACAGTGAAGAGAGAGGAGAAGGAAATATAAAAAGGAAATATAAAAAAAAGAAAAAAAAGAGAAAGGGAAGAAAAATGGGTCCTAAGCAAAATAGGCAATCAGCGGATTATTTTAAAACGGGGCAGAAGCCTCCAGAATCAGCCAAAATCAGTTTTTGAAATCTCCTAATGTAATGACAGGAGCAGGTCAAAAAGGGATATTCGATTCCAATGTTAAAAAAAATGCTGGACTCAGAGTGGAAGAATTGGCGGATGATTACTCAGGAGGAGGGGGCGGAGAGAGGTCATAAATGATTTGCCTATTGTTGAATCCGCCCCACTAAGATACATTTTGGTGGCGGTTAAAGAAAAATGGAGAACTAATGCAAGATATTTCAATGCAGCTTGGGGCAATCCAGACTGATGTGATTCTGATAAGGGACGACGTCTCAAAGATACCGGACAGAGTTACAACCATAGAAAAATCTGTGGGCGGTTGGAGAATGAAGCCAAAATATTTAAAACTGAAATCTCCACCCTGATTATGGATGTTAATACCCTTAAAAAAAAAGTGGTGGATTTGGCGGATAGGTCTAGGCGATGCAATGTGAGAATTATAGGTCTACCTGAAGGCACAGAAGTAAAATGTTCCGCTGAAATCATACAGACTAGTGTTGATCGAGCATGCTCGGCCGAACACCAGTTCGGCTCAAGCATCTCGATGCTCGGCACATGGCAGTATTCGGCCGAATACCGCATGTGCTTGAGCGCAATGCTTGAGTCTCCTCCCTGCACGTTTGTTGACTGCTACGCAGCCAATAAACATGCAGGTAGGTACTGCCCTTCACTGTAAAGCCGCAGCCATGTTGGTTACTGGCATTACAGTGATTGACTGGCCGGAACGCGTCATCGCGTGCTATATAGCATCCGATGACATGTGTTCAGCTCAGTGTTAGTCAGGGAGAGCTGTGCTGAAGAAGGGAAAGATAGTGTAGGGATTGAAATTTTCATTTTTTCATTAGAAAAACTTGTCACTATTGTTGTTTGTGGCAGCAGCAATATATATTTTTAGCGCAACCTGTGCTAAATTGCTAAAACTTTACAGACCCAAAAGTCCTTTTAAGGACTGTTGCGTGTGGCAGCATTATCTATTTTTAGCGCATCCTGCGCTAAATAGCGTGCAATAGTTAAGCCGCAGCAGACAGCGACATTATCTGCGCTACATCTCCTGTGTAACGTGTGCACATCCAAAAAATATCTGTGACATCCAGTGTACTTTTTCCATAGACGGTGTCTGCTGCGGACGGTCACATTACCTGGGGAACTTCTCCTGTGTAACGTTTCCACATCCAAAATACCTGTGACATTCCCTGTAATTTTATATTAGCCACTGCTGACATCATCGACATTATCTCTGCTACATCTCCTGAGTAACATGTGCGTACCCCAAAAATATCTGTGACATCCAGTGTACTTTTTCCGTAGACGGTGTCTGCTGTGGACAGCTACATTAGCTGCGCTACAGCTCCTGTGTAACGTGTGCACATCCAAAAATATCAGTGACATCCAGTGTACTTTTTCCGTAGACGGTGTCCGCTGTGGACAGTGACATTAGCTGCGCTACATCTCCTGTGTAACGTGTGCACATCCAAAATACCTGTGACATTCCCTGTAATTTTATATTAGCTGCTGCTGACATCAGCGACATTATCTGCGGTATTTCTCCTATGTAACTTTTCCACATCCAAAATACCTGTGACATTCCCTGTAATTTTATATTAGCCGTTGCTGACATCAGTAATAGTTAGGCCGCTGCAGACAACAACATTATCTGCGCTACCTCTCCTGTGTAACGTGTGCGCATCCCAAAAATATCTGTGACATCCAGTGTACTTTTTCCGTAGACAGTGTCCACTGCGGACACTGACATTAGCTGCGCTACATCTCCTGTGTAACGTGTGCACATTCAAAAATACAGTGCACTTTTTCCGTAGACGGTGACAGCTGCGGACAGTGAAATTAACTGGGGTACATGTCCTGTGTAACTTTTCCACATCCAAAATACCTGTGACATTCCCTGTAATTTTATATTAGCCACTGCTGACATCAGCGACATTATGTGCGGTATTTCTACTGTGTAATTTTTCCACATTCAAAATACCTGTGACATTCCCTGTAATTTTATATTAGCCGCTGCTTACATCAGTAATAGTTAGGCCACTGCAGACAGCGACTTTATCTGCGTTACATCTCCTGTGTAACGAATGCACATCCAAAAAATATCAGTGACATCCAGTGTACTTTTTCCATAGACAGTGACCGCTGCGGACAGTGACATTAGCTGGGGTACATTTCCTGTGTAACGTTTCCACATCCAAAATACCTGTGATGGTCTGTCAACGCTGCAGCAGCGCTTACAATTGCCAGCTCACCGACTGTTGTGCGACGTGAGCACACGCTGGAACTCCACATTCCACATGTTGGCCAGGCTTTGTGAGCAGCAGAGGGCAGTAGTGGAATACCAGCTGCAACATGGTCATCGCCTTTACAGTCAGCTTCCGATCTTCACAAACGAGGAGTGGGCATGGATGTCTGACCTCTGTGAGGTTTTGAGAAACTTTGAGGAATCAACATAGATGGTGAGCGGTGATAACGCTATTATCAGTGTCACCATCCCACTTCTGTGTCTACTCAAACGCTCGCTGCTCATAATTAAGGCCAACACTTTGCATGTAAAAGAGGTGGAAATGGGGGAAGACATTACACTGGGTGATAGCCAGACTACCCTCAGTTCGTCTTCTCAGTGCAAATTGGATGATGATAAAGAGGAGGAGAAGGAGGAGGAGAAGGAGATTGTTGCCTCCACTACAGAGGGTAGTACCCATGGAAGTTTAATTCCATCTGTTCAGAGTGGATGGGCAGAAGAGAAGGAAGAGCATGAGGAAATTGAGAGTCATCGTCCTGATGATGACAGCGAACTCTTGCCTGCTGGGACTCTGGAACACATGGCTGACTTTATGTTAGGCTGCCTTTCCCGTGACCCTCGCGTTTTACGCATTTTTGACAACACCGATTACTGGTTGTTCACCCTTCTCGACCCCCGCTACAAAGATAACTTCTCATCTCTCATTCCTGTGGTGGAGAGGGCGAGCAAAATGGTGCAATACCAGAAGGTCCTTGTGGAAAAATTGCTCCAAAAATTTCCAGCTGACAATGCTAGCAGCAGAGTACGTAGTTTCTTTGGCAACTGAGGAGGGGAGGGGAGGGGAACACACAGCAGTTCCAACAGAGGCAGGGCAACACTCTCCAAAGCCTGGGACAGTTTCATGACACCCCGCCTACACCCTCACCCTCATGTGCGGCCTAGTGTCACAAGGAGGGAAAGATTTTGGAAGATGGTGAAGGAGTACGTAGCAGACTGTGTCAGCGTTCTCAATAATCCCTCTGTGCCTTACAACTACAGGGTGTCCAAGCTGGACACATGGCACAAACTGGCGCTCTACGCCTTGGAGGTGTTGGCCTGCCCTGCCGCCAGCGTTTTGTCAGAGCAGCTATTTAGTGCTGCTGGGGGCATAATAACTGATAAGCGCATCCGCCTGTCAACTGAAAATGCTGACAGGTTGACTCTTATCAAAATGAATGATTGCCCCTGACTTCTCTACTCCACCAGAAGAAAGCGGCTGAGCATAAAGGCAATTTTAATGTGTTTTTTATAATGTACTGAATACACTGTATTCCCATGCACCCCTTCCACCACAGAAAAGTGTATATGGTTCAATCTTCCTTTTCTCCTCCTCCTCCTCTTCCATCATATCAACATGCTTATTAGTTTGCCCTCGCTCCTAATGTTGAGGAGGGTCAGCTCACCTGCAAGCCCTCACATATAATGTTTTTGAGGGTCAGATCACCAGCAGGCTCTCACGTACAATCTTTTAGAGGGCCAGCTCACCAGCAGGCCCTCACCTACAATCTTTTAGAGGGTCAGCTCACCTGCAGGCCCTCACATATAATGTTTTTGAGGGTCAGCTCACCTACAGGCCCTCGCATATAATGTTTTAGAGGCTCAGCTCACCTGCAGGCCTTCGCAAATAATGTTTTAGAGAGTCAGCTCACCAGCAGGCCCTCACCTACAATCTTTTAGAGGGTCATATCACCAGCAGGCCCTCACCTACAATCTTTTAGAGGGTCAGCCCGCCTGCAGGCCCTCGCATATAATGTTTTAGAGGGTCAGCTCACCTGCAGGCCCTCACATATAATGTTTTTGAGGGTCAGCTCACCTGCAGGCCCTCACCTACAATCTTTTAGAGGGTCAGATCACCAGCAGGCCCTCACCTACAATCTTTTAGAGGGTAAGCTCACCTGCAGGCTCTCACCTACAATCTTTTAGAGGGTCAGCTCACCACCAAGCCCTTGCATCTAATGTTTTAGAGGGTCAGCTCACCAGCAGCCCCTCACCTACAATCTTTTAGAGGGTCAGCTCACCTGCAGGCCCTCACATATAATGTTTTAGAGGGTCAGCTCACCATTAGGCCCTTACCTACAATCTTTTAGAGGGTCAGCTCACCTGCAGGCCCTCACATGTAATGTTTTAGAGGGTAAGCTCACCAGCAGGCCCGCAACCATAATGTTTTAGAGGGTCAGCTCACCAACAGGCCCTCACCTACATTCTTTTAGAGGGTCAGCTCACCTGCAAGCCCTCGCATATAATGTTTTAGAGGGTCAGCTCACCAGCAGGCCCTCACCTACAATCTTTTAGAGGGTCAGCTCACCACCAAGCCCTTGCATCTAATGTTTTAGAGGGTCAGCTCACCAGCAGCCCCTCACCTACAATCTTTTAGAGGGTCAGCTCACCTGCAGGCCCTCGCATATAATGTTTTAGAGGGTCATCTCACCAGCAGGCCCTCACCTACAATCTTTTAGAGGGTCAGCTCACCAGCAGGCCCTCACATATAATGTTTGTGAGGTTCAGCTCACCTGCAGGCCCTCGCATATAATGTTTTAGAGGGTAAACTCACCAGCAGGCCCTCAACTACAATCTTTTAGAGGGTCAGCTCACCTGCAGGCCCTCACATGTAATATTTTACAGGGTCAGCTCACCAGCAGGCCCTCACCTACAATCTTTTAGAGGGTCAGCTCACCAGCAGGCCCACACCTACAATCTTTTAAAGGGTCAGCTCACCTGCAGGCCCTCGCATATAATGTTTTAGAGGGTAAGCTCACCAGCAGGCCCTTAACTACAATCTTTTAGAGGGTCAGCTCACCTGCAGGCCCTCGCATGTAATATTTTACAGGGTCAGCTCACCAGCAGGCCCTCACCTACAATCTTTTAGAGGGTCAGCTCACCTGCAGGCCCTCACATATGTTTTAGAGGGTCAGCTCACCAGCAGGCTCTCACCTACAATCTTTTAGAGGGTCAGCTCACCACCAAGCCCTTGCATCTAATGTTTTAGAGGGTCATCTCACCATCAGGCCCTCACCTACAATCTTTTAGAGGGTCAGCTCACCAGCAGGCCCTCACCTACAATCTTTTAAAGGGTCAGCTCACCTGCAGGCCCTCGCATATAATGTTTTAGAGGGTAAGCTCACCAGCAGGCCCTCAACTACAATCTTTTAGAGGGTCAGCTCACCTGCAGGCCCTCGCATGTAATATTTTACAGGGTCAGCTCACCAGCAGGCCCTCACCTACCATCTTTTAGAGGGTCAGCTCACCTGCAGGCCCTCACATATAATGTTTGTGAGGTTCAGCTCACCTGCAGGCCCTCGCATATAATGTTTTAGAGGGTAAGCTCACCAGCAGGCCCTCAACTACAATCTTTTAGAGGGTCAGCTCACCTGCAGGCCCTCGCATGTAATATTTTACAGGGTCAGCTCACCAGCAGGCCCTCACCTACCATCTTTTAGAGGGTCAGCTCACCTGCAGGCCCTCACATATAATGTTTGTGAGGTTCAGCTCACCTGCAGGCCCTCGCATATAATGTTTTAGAGGGTAAGCTCACCAGCAGGCCCTCAACTACAATCTTTTAGAGGGTCAGCTCACCTGCAGGCCCTCACATGTAATATTTTACAGGGTCAGCTCACCAGCAGGCCCTCACCTACAATCTTTTAGAGGGTCAGCTCACCAGCAGGCCCACACCTACAATCTTTTAAAGGGTCAGCTCACCTGCAGGCCCTCGCATATAATGTTTTAGAGGGTAAGCTCACCAGCAGGCCCTCAACTACAATCTTTTAGAGGGTCAGCTCACCTGCAGGCCCTCGCATGTAATATTTTACAGGGTCAGCTCACCAGCAGGCCCTCACCTACAATCTTTTAGAGGGTCAGCTCACCTGCAGGCCCTCACATATAATGTTTTAGAGGGTCAGCTCACCAGCAGGCTCTCACCTACAATCTTTTAGAGGGTCAGCTCACCACCAAGCCCTTGCATCTAATGTTTTAGAGGGTCAGCTCACCAGCAGCCCCTCACCTACAATCTTTTAGAGGGTCAGCTCACCTGCAGGCCCTCGCATATAATGTTTTAGAGGGTCATCTCACCATCAGGCCCTCACCTACAATCTTTTAGAGGGTCAGCTCACCAGCAGGCCCTCACCTACAATCTTTTAAAGGGTCAGCTCACCTGCAGGCCCTCGCATATAATGTTTTAGAGGGTAAGCTCACCAGCAGGCCCTCAACTACAATCTTTTAGAGGGTCAGCTCACCTGCAGGCCCTCGCATGTAATATTTTACAGGGTCAGCTCACCAGCAGGCCCTCACCTACCATCTTTTAGAGGGTCAGCTCACCTGCAAGCCCTCACATATAATGTTTGTGAGGTTCAGCTCACCAGCAGGCCCTCCCCATAATTTTTTCAATGGTTAGATAAGCAGCAGGCACTCGCCTATAATTGCTTCAATGGTCAGCTCAGCAGTAGGCAATCGCCCATAATGTTTTAGAGGGTTACCAGCAGGCTCTTGCTCCTAATGTTTTTGAGGGTCACTAGCAGGCCATCAATCATAATTTTTCAAGGATGTATGATGCCATCCTTTATGTGTAATAAAGGGTGTATTGCAGTGCCGGTTCTTTGTAATTTTTGTAAGACCTTTCACTTAGTGCATAGGCTTTATGAGTGTAGGAGTCCCACTACCTGAACAATTGTACCACAATGTGAATAAGGCTCTCCATTATGTGATATACAGGTTGTATCGGAGTGCATCTTCCTTGTAATTTTTGGCAGCACTTGCACTTTATATACAAGTAAATATACAGGAAAGAATGTTTCCTAGCAATTTTTCCTCCATCTAAAATCGATTTTATCTTCGGTTTTGTGCGTATTATTGTCAGTCTGTAAAAGTGGCATACTACTCGGACAACATCATTCCCAGCAGCAACCTGGGAGTCCATGATGCATCCAAGCATCCTTCCCATGCTGTTCCCAAATCATTTCAGTGGTGTTTCCATCAATTTCTGACCTTTTCTTATGAACCAGACACCCTCCCCTCTTCAAAGCAGGGGGTGCCTGGTTTAATGCTCGGGTTCTCCCATTGAATTCTATTGCGCTTAGGTGCTCGGTAGAGCACCCGAGCATCCCGAGGTGTTCGACCCGAACACCCGAGCACTTTGGTGTTCAATCAACACTAATCAGACCTTAATCCTTGAGAAGTTTGGAAAGGAAAATTTTTTGCCATTATTCTTGGAGGAAAGAGCACATCGGGTCCCAGGGGGAAAACGTATCCCAGGAAGGCAGCCACGGCTACTTCTGGCAAAGATATTTGTCTCACGAGAAAGGGATATGATTTTGAGAAGGGCTAGGGAATGCCCTCCTATTCTATATAATGGAAGTAAAGTCTCCTTTTCCCCCAATTTTTCTAAAGAGATTCAAGAAAAGATACTCAGTGTTACTGCGATTAAAAAAGGCTGCAAGAAAGGGACATTATGTTTTTATTTGCTTACCCAGCTAAATTTTTGATAATTTTCAATGGGGAAACTCTTTTTTTTTATACCCCTGTTCTCGTGACAGACTGGCTTGACCGGAATAATATATAGGCACTTGTTTCCTAAATGTGTTTTTTTGTGGTAGTGGTGGGGGTGGAGGAGAGGGGAAGAGTGGTCTTGGTTAAGAGATCTGGTGCAGTAATGTGGCGGATCAAGAGGTTTGGGGAGCTGTATGGGATGGATTACGATGCATCTCTTTGGAGGAAGGGATGGGAGGTGGGGAAGTTGAATAGTTTATTTTTCTGGGAATCTATTGATTGATATGATGTCGACTAAAATCCTAAGCTGGAACATTCGGGGTCTGTGGGATAAGCTAAAAAGACAGGCGGTTCTTGATTTGGTACAGAGACACCTACCAGTGATTTGGTACAGAGACACCTACCAGTGATTAGTGTTGACTCACCTCACTGAGGAGACAGTCAGGCGGATTGGTAGGGGATGGGCCAAGAAGACTTATTACGCCACTTTTTCTAGTTATTCTAGAAGAGTGAAAGGGTTAGTTCATAAGCGGATTGATTTTGTCTGCGGGGCGTCCTCTATTGATAAGCAAGGTAGGTTTGTGTTTCTCTATGGAAAGCTCCCTGGAACACTATGTATTTTGGTCTTTATTTATATTCCTCCACCCTTTTCTTTCCATGTACTTAATTGTTTATTAACTTTCATGGATCAATGGCCTGAATGTCCCTCGATAGTCAATGGGGACTTTAATTGTGTCATTAATCCAGGAACTGATAGGAATTCAATGGGGGCAGACACCTATACTCATGCACAAGGGTCCACCCCCAGGCACGATTTTGTTTGGAATCAGGCTTTGTTGATGTATGGGGTTATTTAGGGAAGAGGAATACAGCGTATTGTGTAAGTAAATCCGGAAACTCCATGTCTAGGATAGATCTGGTTCTGATAAATAAAAAAACATTTTAGATGTATAAAGTGGATGAAATATGAGGCCAGGGCTTTATCGGACCATGTATCATTTGCTCTTGAAGTATCCATGGTGGATAATAAATATTGGGTAAGACACCCATTTAGATTAAATCCTCATTGGATCTTCATAATGGATAATCACAAAATGATGGAACAGGAGATTGTCCGTTTTTGGGGTACCAATTACAATTCAGCAAAAACTCAATTGGTATGGGACACTTTTAAGGCCTTTATAAGGTGCTTATTTGTTAGTAATATTTCCAATTTAAGAAAGGGGTATGGTATGAAAGAGAGGGATCTAAAAGAACTAGCGGTAAGCACTATGAAGGAATTTTCCAGGAATAAAACAGAAGTAAATAGGGAAATTACCGTATTTTTCGCCGTATAAGACGCACTTTTTCCCCCAAAAGTGGGGGGGAAATAGCAGTGTGTCTTATACGGCAAATGCTGCTGATTTTGCCGAGTTTTCAATGATACACCCGCCGCGATGCCGTGCGGCGGGTGTATCAGCTGTGAGGGAGGAGGGGCTGGGGGCCGGCATCTACTTTTATAATGACAGCGGGGCCCGTGCAGTGACTGTATTCTACTACACGGGCCCCGCTCACTGTATATTATTGTATCTCTAATAGTAAATTGTTATGCATATAATCCCATAATGAGCGCTGTGTATTACTTACAACTACAGTACAAGCGCTCGCCGCTCGGTAGGTAGCAGAGAGGAGGGAGGAGGCAGGCCGGGAGGACGGGCGCTGGCAGAGTGAGTCATACGTCACGCGCCTGCTTCATTCATAAAGTAGGCGGCGCAGGCGCGTGACGTATGACTCACACTGCCAGCGCCCCCGTCCTCCCGGCTTGCCTCCTCCCTCCTCTCTGCTACCTACCGAGCGGCGAGCGCTTGTACTGTAATTGTAAGTAATACACAGCGCTCATTATGGGATTATATGCATAACAATTTACTATTAGAGATACAATAATATACAGTGAGCGGGGCCCGTGTATTAGAATACAGTCACTGCACGGGCCCCGCTGTCATTATAAAAGCAGATGCCGGCCCCCAGCGTGTATTGAGGGTCATTTACTACAGGGACACTTATGGAGGGGATCTGTGGATGACACATAGCATAACTGTCATACACAGATCCTCATAACAGTGCCATCCAGAGACCCCAATAAGAGCCACCCACAGATCCCCCATAAGTGTCACCCACAGATCCCCCATAAGTGTCACCCACAGATCCCCCATAAGTGTCACCCACAGATCCCCCATAAGTGTCACCCACAGATCCCCCATAAGTGTCACCCACAGATCCCCCATAAGTATCACCCACAGATCCCCCATAAGTATCACCCACAGATCCCCCATAAGTGTCACCCACAGATCCACCATAAGTGTCACCCACAGATCCCCCATAACAGTGCCATCCACAGACCACAATTAGTTCAAAACCCACCAAAAGCACACCTTTTGGTTCAAAATATTTTTTTTCTTATTTTCCTCCTCAAAAACCTAGGTGCGTCTTATGTGCCGGTGCGTCTTATAGGGCGAAAAATACGGTATGGAGAACGCAAGCCAGGCGTACTCCGATTTTCTTCTGGATAAGGCACAGCAGAGGCTTTACTTTAAGGGACAAAAAATATTTTGCTGAATCGGGCCGCCCAGGGAAATTGTTGGCTAGGGTGATCTCGAATCAGGACCAAAAATAGAGAAAGCAAGTATTCGTTCACCTGAAGGATTAATTATAGAAGATCAAGAATCTATAAAAGAAATCTTTGTTAAGCATTTTGTGGATTTTTTATAAACCAGATAAGAATATTCCAGATGAAATGATGGATGCATATTTGGATCCCATCTCTTTACCAATCCTAACGGACACTCAAAGAGAATTTTTAGATCATGGATTCTCCCTGCAGGAGTTAGAGGCTGCAATAAAGGCTTACTCGGGAAACTCCTCCCCTGGTTCAGATGGATTCCCATATGAATTCTACCGTACATATAGGGAGTATATTCTCCCTTGTTTATTGAAGGTATTAACGGAATCATTGGAGGATGGTACCCTTCCGGAATCAATGACAAAAACCCAAATAATATTAATATTAAAAAAAAGGCAAGGATCCCTTAGATATGGAGGCATATAGGCCGATTGCTTTATTGAATACTGATGTAAAGCTTCTTTCAAGGGTTCTCGGTACAAGGCTTGCTAAGCTTATTATATCAATTATACATTCTGACCAGAATGGTTTCATTCCTAATAAGGGTACGCATTATAATCTGCATTGCTTGTTTTCAAATATACAATCTTCCAGGGGTGTCTCGCTCCATCCTGTCTCTTGATAGGGTTGAGTGGAGATTCATCTGGAAGGTTTTGGGAAAAATTTGGAGTCAGGTTCATAAACATGGTTAAGCTTTTATATAAGTCCCCTAAGGCTAGTTTGAATATTAATGGGAGTTTGACAAATAGCATCGTATTGAATAGAGGTACCCGTCAAGGATGCCCTCTTTCCCCATTACTATTCGATATATACTGTAGATTCTCTATAAGGTTTAGGTCAGACGAGTTTGCTAGCCAATCAAACATAGTGATACCGTGGTTATTAAACCAGGCATTGATACTTTTGGCAGTGTGGCAGTGTTGGCAGGTGCCAAGTCCTGCTGGAAAATGAAATCAGCATCTCTAAAAAGCTTGTCAGCAGAGGGAAGCGTGAAGTGCTGTAAAATTTCTAAATAGATGGCTGGGCTGACTTTGGACTTGATATAACACAGTGGATCAACAGCAGCAGATGGCATGTCTTCCCAAACCATCACTGACTGGAAACTTCACACTGGACCTTATGCTACTTTGATTGTGTACTTCTCCACTGTTCCCCTAGACTCTGGGACTTTAATTTCCAAATGAAATGCAACATTTACTTTCATCTGAAAACAGGACTTTGGACCACTGAGCAAATGTCCAGTCCTTTTTCTCCTTAGCGCAGATAAGACGCTTCTGATGTCTCTGGGTCATAAGTGACTTGAAACAACAAATGCGATAGTTGTAGCCCATGACCTGGATACATCGGTGTGTGGTGGCTCTTGAAGCACTGACTCCAGCCACAGTCTATTCCTTTTGAAACTCCCCCAAATTCTTGAATGGCCTTTTCTTGACAATACTTTAAAGGTCGTGGTTATCCCTGTTGCTTAAGCACCTTTTTTTTACCACACCTCTCCTTCTACACAACTTTCCATGCTTGGATACAGCACTCTGAACAGCCAGTTTCTTTTGTGGCTTACCCTACTTGTGGAGGTTGTCAATGACTGTCTTCTGGACAACTGTCAAGTAAGCAGTCTTCCCCATGATTGTGTAGCCTACTGAACCAGACTGAGGGACCATTTAAAGGAGTAGGAAGCCTTTGTGTTTTATGTCATTAGAGTGTTACACCATGTCCATGAATCTACAAGATTGAAATTTTTTACAATATTCAAATTTTCTGAGATCCTGACTTTTGGGCTTTCATTAGCTATACGCCATATTCGTCAACATTAAAATAAATAAACGCTTGAAATAGATCACCCTGTGAATAATGAATCTATATAATCTATGAGTTTCACTGTTTGAATTGAATTACTTAAATTAATTAACTTTTCAATGATATTTTAATTTATTGCGATGCAGCTATATATGCATAATTTTAAATATATGTATATTAAAACATTGTATGATTTCTTATTATATAAACAAAATACTAAATTAAAAGCTGAAATACCCCTATAGGGGTATTTTAAGGGATGAGTGGTTCACTATTTTAAACAATTTTTACATTATTCACATTCAAGGCATACCAATAAGAAATTCCATAAATATCAGATTGGTGAGAGGCTGTCTGCTAAGAACAAGGGTTGCCAGCCATTCTATCACATATGGAATATATTTAATAGTAATGGCATATACAGAAACAACAAGCACTAGATAGATAGATAGATAGATAGATAGATAGATAGATAGATAGATAGATGAATAGATAGATAGAAGATAGACAGATAGATATGAGATAGATGTTAGACAGATAGATTAGATAGATTGATAGATTGATAGATAGATATATCTGAGATAGATAGACAGAATGCTAGATAGATATATCTGAGATAGACAGAGATAGATAGATAGATAAATAGATAGATAGATAGATAGATAGATAGATAGATAGATAGATAATAGATATGAGATAGATGTTAGACAGATAGATTAGATAGATTGATAGATAGATAGATAGATAGATAGACAGATATATCTGAGATAGATAGACAGAATGCTAGATAGATAGATATATCTGAGATAGACAGAGATAGATAGATAGATAGATAGATAGAAAGAGTTGATCGAGCACCAAAGTGCTCGTGTGCTCGAGTAGAAAACTTTGGGACGCTTGGGTGCTCTACAGAGCACCTGAGCACAATGGAAGTAAATGGGAGAACCCGAGCATTAAACCAGGCACCCCCTCCTCTGAAGAGGGAAGGGTGTCTGGTTCATAGAAAAAGGTCAGAAATTGATGGAAACACCACTGAAATGTTTCAGGAACAGCATGGGGAGGATGTCTGGATGCATCTTGGACTCCCAGGTCGCTGCTGGGAACGGTTGTCCAAGTAGTACGCCACTTTTACAGACTGACAATAATACGCACAAAACCGAAGATAAAATCGATTTTAGATGGAGGAAAAATTGTTAGGAAACATTCTTTCCTGTATATTTACTTGTATATAAAGTGCAAGTGCTGCCAAAAATTACAAGGAAGAGGCACTCCGATACAACCTGTATATCACATAAAGGAGGGCCTCTCTCACGTTGTGGTACAATTGTTCAGGTAGTGGGACTCCTACACTCATAAAGCCTGTGCACTAAGTGAAAGGGCTGCCAAAAATTACAAGGAACTGGCACTCCAATACACCCTTTATTACACATAAAGGGGGGCATCATACACACCCTTGAAAAATTATGATTGATGGCCTGCTGGTGATCCTCAAAAACATTAGGAGAAAGGGCCTGCTGGTGACCCTCTAAAACATTAGGGGCGAGGGCCTGCTGCTGATCTGACCATCTAAAAAATAAGGGGTGAGGGTCTGCTGCTGAGCTGACCCTCTAAAACATTAGGAGTGAGGGCAGCCTAATAAGCATGTTGATATGATGGAGGAGGACGAGAAAAGGAAGATTGCTCACATCGCACCAACAGTCGGTTAGCTGGCAATTGCAAGTGCTGCTGCAGCGTTGCCAGACCGGTGGCAGCAGTAGATGACTTTCGGAAATGGGCGCACACACGGCGGTACCTTCACCAGTAGCTCAGGCAAATTGGGGTAGGTTCTGAGAAACCGCTGAACCACTAAGTTGAACACGTGGGCTAGGCATGGTATGTGTGTGAGCTTGCCAAGCTCCAAAGCCGCCATCAAGTTACAGCCATTATCAGACACAACCATGCCTGGTTTCAGGTTGAGTGGCAAACCACAGCTCAGTCTGGTCCCTTATACCCTGCCACAGCTCTGTGGCGGTGTGCTGTTTGTCACCTAAGCAAATTAGTTTCAGCACAGCCTGTTGCCGCTTCCCCACTGCAGTGCTACACTGCTTCCAGCTACTTACTGATGGCTGACTGGTGCTGCAAGATGAGAATTCAGAGGTGGAGGAGGAGGAGGTGGAGGAGGAGAAGGGGGGGTTGCAGCCACTAATGTAGGTGGTGGCGGAAATCCTGATGGAAGTAGGGCCCGCATCTTTGGCATGGGTAGCACCTGTGCTATCCCAGGGTAAGACTTGCTTCTGGCCTCCACAACGTTCACCCAGTGTACCGTCAGGGAAATGTAGTGTCCCTGGGTAAAAGCACTTGTCCATGTGTTATTCGTTAAGTGGACCTTCCCAATAACTGCGTTGGTCAGGGCACGGGTGATGTTACGGGACACATGCTGGTATAAGGCGGGGACGGCACACTGGGAAAAATAGTGGCGGCTGGGGACTGAGTAACGAGGGATGGCCGAAGGCATCAGGCTGCGGAAAGCCTCAGTGTCCACAAGCCTAAATGGCAAGATTTCCAGGGCTTGCAATTTTGAAAGATGCGCATTTAGTGCTATGGCCTGTGGGTGGGTGGGTATTTGTGCTTTCATTCAAAGGCCTGGGGTATGGACATCTGTATGCTGTGCTGGGACACAGAAGTGGATGTGCTAGCTGATGGTGCTTACGAAGGTCCAGGTGCAGGGAGGGAGGCAGTGGTGTGACCCGCAGACACTTATTGTGGACCCAGACGTTCGACCCACCTATCAGGGTGCTTTGATGCCATGTGGCGGATGATGCTGGTGGTGCTGATGTTGCTAGTGTTCATGTCCCTGCTCATTTTGTTATGGCACAGGTTGCAAATGATAATTCTTTTATCGTCCGCACTTTCCTCAAAAAAGCGCCAGACTGCGGAACACCTACCCCTTGGAAAAGGAGATTGTTGCAAGGGTGTGCTCCGGGGAACAGTTGCGGGCCTGTTTGGTGTTGCCCGCCTTCTCCCTTTTGCCACCCCACTGCCTCTTCAAGCCTGTTGCGGTGCTGCAGATCCCTCCCCCTCTGTACTGCTGTCCTCACTCGGCTTGCCACCTTCCCAGGTTGGGTCAGTGATTTCATCGTCCACCACCTCCTCTTCCACTTCCTCACTCTGGTCATCCTCCTTACTTGTTGACCTAAGAACAACCTCGCTTATTGACAACTGCGTCTCATCCTCATCATAAACCTCTTGAGACACTAATTGTGGTTGACTTATTGGCAACTGTGTCTCATCATCTTCATCCACATTGTGAAACACTAATTGCGGTTCCCCACCGTCATCTTTTTCTGACTGTGAATGCTCAAGAGTTTGGGAATCAGGGCACAAGATCTCCTCATGTCCCTCTTAAAGCGGGCTTGGCGAGAGGGCCAAATCAAGGAATGGCGATGAAAAGAGCTTCTCTGAATATCTGAGTGTGGGATCACTTGTTTTCCAAGACTCTCCATGGTGGGGGGAAGGAGTATCAGGGTGAGGATTCTTTTGACCAGACTCTTGGCTACTGAGACTGGACTTTGTTGAAGACAGGGTGGTGCTTAACCGACTGGAAGCATTATCTGCTGCAATACAACCGACCACCTGGTGGCACTGGTGTGACTTCGAGAGTGGTGTCCTGCGCCGCCTTGCAAACTGGGACATGAAGCTAGGTATCGTGGATGAGTGTGTTTCTTGTGCTCTGGCAGCAGGCACAGTTTCACCGCACCCAGGGACACGGCCTCTGCGTGCACCATCAGCAACACGGCCACTTCCCCGTCCCTTACTGCTCGCCTTGAGCATATTGAATGGTATATATGCTTGAAAGTATGTCACACGTACAGTAGCGCAGGTATTGTAAGTGTATGCACAAATAAATTAAACTGAATGTCACAGATATTTAGGATGTGCAAACGTTATACAGGAGATGTAGCACAGGTAATGTCGCTGTCACCAGCAGCAAAAAAATTAAACTGAATGTCACTGATATTTAGGATGCTCAAACGTTATACAGGAGATGTAGCGCAGGTAATGTTGCTTTCTCCAGTGGCGAAAAAATTAAACTGAGTGTCACTGATATTTAGGATGCTCAAACGTTTTACAGGAGATGTAGCGCAGGTAATGTCGCTGTCACCAGCGGCAAAAAAATTAAACTGAATGTCACTGATATTTAGGATGCTCAAGCATTATACAGGAGATGTAGCGCAGGTAATGTCGCTGTTACCAGCGGCGAAAAAATTTAACTGAATGTCACTGATATTTATGATGCGCAAAAGTTATACAGTAGATGTAGCGCAGGCAATGTCGCTGCTGTCGCCAGCGGCAAAAAAATGTAACTGAATGTCACTGATATTTTGGATGCGCTAACATTATACAGGAGATGTAGCGCAGGTAATGTCGCTGTCACCAGGGGTGAAAAAATTTAACTGAATGTTACTGATATTTATGATGCGCAAAAGTTATACAGTAGATGTAGCGCAGGCAATGTCGCTGCTGTCACCAGCGGTGAAAAAATGAAACTGAATGTCATTGATATTTATAATGAGCAAATGTTATACAGGAGATGTAGCGCAGGTAATGTCGCTGCTGTCACCAGCGGTGAAAAAATTAAACTGAATGTCACTGATATTTATGATGCGCAAACATTATACAGGAGATGTAGCGCAGGTAATGTCGCTGTCACTAGCGGCGAAAAAATGTAGCTGAATGTCACTGATATTTATGATGCGCAAATGTTATACAGGAGATGTAGCGCAGGTAATGTCGCTGTCACCAGCGGCAAAAAAATTGAACTGAATTTCACTGATATTTATGATGCGCAAACGTTATACAGGAGATGTAGCGCAGGTAATGTCGCTTCTGTCACCAGCGGCTAACGTTATACAGGAGATGTAGCGCAGGTAAAGTTGCTGCTGTCACCAGCGGCTAACGTTAGACAGAAGATGTAGCGCAGGTTATGTCGCTGCTGTCACCAGCGGCTAACTTTATACAGAAGATGTAGCGTAGGTAATGTCACTGCTGTCACCAGCGGCTAACGTTATACAGGAGATGTAGCGCAGGTTATGTCGCTGCTGTCACCAGCAGCTAACTTTGTACAGAAGATGTAGCGAAGGTAATGTCGCTGCTGTCACCAGCGGCTAACGTTATACAGGAGATGTAGCGCAGGTTATGTCGCTGCTGTCACCAGCAGCTAACTTTATACAGAAGATGTAGCGAAGGTAATGTCGCTGCTGTGACCAGTGGCTAACGTTATACAGGAGATGTAGCACAGGTAATGTCGCTGCTGTCACCAGCGGCTAACGTTATACAGGAGATGTAGCGCAGATAATGTCGCTGCTGTCACCAGAAGCCAAACAATTGCACGTAATTTAGCGCACGTTGCGCTAATATATTTTGCAGCCAGATAAAACAATAGTCCTTAAAAGGACTGTTGGGTCTCTAACACCTTTCAACACTAAAATATCCCTAAAAAAAAAAAAACACAGTTCCTCTCCCTACACTATCTGTCCCTTCTGCTACAGCTTGCTCTGACTAAGGCTACATACACACGACCGTATGTGTTTTGCGGTCCGTATGCCATCCGTTTTTTTTGCGTATCCATTGTAACAATGCCTAAAACGGACAAGAATAGGACATGTTCTAATTTTTGGGCGGGGCTACGGAACGGACATACTGATGCGGACAGCACACGGTGTGCTGTCCGTATTTTTTGCGGACCCATTGAAATGAATAGGTCCGCATCCTATCCGCAAAAAAAAACAACAGAATGGACACGGAAACAAACAACGTTCGTGTGCATGTAGTCTTAGTCTGAGCCGAACCACGTGTCATCGGGTGCTTTATAGCACCCAATGGCGCATTCCGGCCAGCCAATTACTGTAATGCCAGTAACCAATATGGCTACGGCATTACATTGAGTGGCACTACTTCCCGGCACAAACGTGCTGGGAGGAGACTCGAGCATCGCGTTAAAAAGGTGTTCGGCCGAGCATGCACGCCCAACACTAGTAGATAGATCTTAGATAGATGTTACACAGACAGATAGATTACATAGATAGATAGATATTCAAAAAGCAAAAAATATACAGCAGAGCAGTCAATTTATTAAAGTTTGGGTGCAATCCCTCTGGGAAGATAGGTTGTTCATCCACTATTACATCAAAATTCATAAGATGAGGCAGCACTCCAAATAGGGTGAAAATGTGTTGTTAACCTGTTGGGTCAACTTGGGAATAAATGGGTCAACACCGTTTCACCCTATTTGGAGTGCTGCCTCATCTTTTGAATTTAGATAAATTGATAGATTTATAGACATATAGATCTGAGACAGACAGATAGATATGAGATAGACGATAGCTAGCTAGATAGATAGTTGGATAGATAGACGGTTAGATAGATAGTTTTTTTGCTGCAGTAGATACCAAGTTTTCATTCATATGTTTCCTTTGACCATGGCATGCTGACATCATGTTACAGATGTAGGCTCATTAATGTAACAAGGTGAGGAAGAGGAAGCCTTTACAATTGAAAGAGACAAAAGAGGAATAAAGTGGGAGAGGTTGTGGTATAAATGACAGATATATAGAGAGAAAGGGAAGAAGGATGAGACAGTGAGAGGCAGAGGAAAGGAGCAGAGGAAGTGTGTGTGAGGGACATATAAATCACCCAGCAGATAAACAGGGGGAGGGAGAGGCAGTAAGAGTGTCCATACTGAAAAATGAAAATAAATCTTTGGCTAGCGACAGCCGCCTCTGTGGACAGGGGGGCAATGTGAGGGGTGGATATACGCACAGACAGGTTTGGAGAGGGTGAATAGGAAAGTGATTGATAGGGTAAACAGGAGAGACAGCTGAGTGGGAGTCTGGGGGGAAGTGACTGAGTAAGCAGGGAGGAATGAGATTGGGAAGAATTTATCGAGAATGAGATGTGGTCTATATACTTTTATTCAAATACAATGGACCTGATATATAACAATGTAAAATGTTACTGCTCTGCATAAGCTTCTGCACCAGAGGACTGTATGGTCACATATTACCCCCTGTAAATCTAGGTAACATATAAAACCGTAAAATGTTGGGTCTAAATGGTAACATCTGGATGTACTATCTCTTTTCTGGAGATGTACTAATGATACATTAGTGGTAACAGCTGATCGGAATACTAGCAGGCTTCTGTGTCCTTCCACAGCACACTGGAGAAAGTGGTACAGTAGTCCAAATCTTTCTCCTCGAGACTGGTGGCCGAGTTTAATTCAATATTCTCAATAAAGAGCACCGCAATGTTTTGGAGGACAAATCACTACTTTTCAAATGTTGATTTGCACTCTGGTAATTAAGTCATGTTATGGCTGCATGTTTGTTGGCAAGGATTAGATCTTATCAGGACAAAACAAGGAAACTTCGAGAACCGGTTTCATGCTTTGTCCTGATGAGATTGAACTCATTTTTGGCACTAAATATATTAGTCAGGAACTGACCAGGTATTATGGGCATCAACCTAGGTGATGCATTGAAGGTTGCATACCACCAATGTAGCTCCTGGCTTTCTTTCTCACCAAAGATTCAGTCCAATATCCTAGCCCTGTATCTAAATACACACACCAGCCAGCCTCCTGTAGAAACTTGAGCACATAGAGTTCTTTATGAAAGTTGAATTTTTAATGGGAATCTGTCACTTATTTTTTACCATTTGTAACATATACTAAATGCACTGTTGTGCCCTCAAACATCACCCAAACCATACCACGTTTCTCACCCCCAGAAAATTAGCTATTATCATTGAAAATGAGTCTCAAAGTGCTTAGCAGGGCATCATCAACTGCCTCCTCTAAGCGCCTCAGCCTTCTCTTCCCAAGAGCCCGAAACCGCCTCTTGGTGTTTTTTTGCCACTACCTCCCCTTACGATTGCTGCAACATCACAACATCCACTCCTTACCACCTGCTACGTCAGCTTCTTTGTACTTGAAATCTCGAGCAGTACTTATAGTGGGCATCAAATTCCCTGCATGCACTGTGCCGATCAGTATCTGATCGGTGTGGGGCCAACACCTGGGGCCCTAACGATCAGCTGTTTGAGAAGGCATTGGTGCTCACAGTAGCATCTAGATGTGCCTAGACCACATGACCAATGAATATAACATCATTGACCTAGGTGAAGTTGTGAGAAGGTCGTGGCACTGACAAGAGCACCAATGCCTTCTCAAACAGCTAATGGGGGTCCTGGCTATTGGACCCCCACCGATCAGATATTGATCACCAATCCTGAGTATAAGTCATCAGTATAGAAGTATCAGAACACCCCTTCAAGCATGAAGAGGGAAAAAAGTTGCTGCCAAGCACTTTTGGCAGTGACTTATTAACCTGAGAACAAAAGGACTGGGCAGTTAAAATCCAACGTATCCTTATCATCCCTAACATTTGCCACTGGGGGAGAATAAAAAGTCTACCGTAAATATTACATGGTTGGCTGGTCCAAATAAAATTCACAAGTTCAGACCACATTTATCTAATGCGTGGCCAATTTTAGACTGGAGACCAGGGTTTCATTGGCCCACCAGATCCTCTGGTGGGTCTGCATTCTGTCAAGTACTAGGCTGAAAGACTAGCAGAAGACAACCAGTTGCAGTCCATCCTTTGTCCAGGGTCTACTTTTATGAATTGTTTTGCAAATGACCAATTGCACTTTATCGATGATGTTTTGTGTATGCTATGATAACAACAAAGACTATGATGACATTAAAAGTTGATGTGTTCAAATTCTGTATAGATGGAGTGCCTTGGATTCAAGGAACCCCAGTCTGATGATGCTTTTCGAAGCTTCTGGGTTCTATAACATGTATAACAGCTATCACACATTATCACACAGCATTTATAGCACTGCTATTCCATTTTGTGCCAGAGAGCCCCTTAGATCTCCTTAGGCATCAAGGCCTGGTTGTGACTGCAACCTCTGCGCCCCTTGTAGTTACACCCCTAACAAAACAATGAAGAGCATTGACAACATAGAAACATTGTTACTGACTCATACATTAGCAACCACACATCTGCTTCAGACAACTGGAAACCTAATAATATGATTTATGTAAGAAAAAGTCATACAGTTCAAACATACAACCTTACAGAACACTTACAGTCCAAGAAGGTGATGTTGCCAGACAGTTCATAAATTACATCAGAGCTTGCTGTCTGTGACTGAATTTTCTAATGCGGCAACAAGAAATAAATGACATAAGTTATCAGTTTTATCTTAAAGACCACAGGTTGGATATCATCCTGTATGGTCACACCTTAAACACATTCTACATAAGATGAACACTCTTTTTGCTGGGGTTAAGAGGACAAGAAGAGATGAAGTCATTGGTCGTCTGTCAGTATTAGTGTCTTGGCTAATGATACATATGGACTTTCTTTATGTATAGAAGTGGAGTTGACAGCTCAGTCCTTTCACATCAGTATTACATTATCATTTGGTGCTGATAGACATTGCCTCTCGCACTATGAAATGTCTAGTCTATGTCTGCTTGCTTTTATTACTATTATTATTTGTATAATTCCAATTTAGTAGGTGCCACTGGTGCTACCTGTAAAGTCTTCACATACAGTAGGTCAGTATTGTTTATTTATACCAGCACCAGGGGGCGCTAATAAGCCACTCTGCCTTAGCCTGAGTATACAGATACAGAGAGATAACGGCAAACAGGAGGAATGCCTAGCAGCAGCTCAGTCTCCCACCATCACTAGTTTACATTGATCTGTAAGGGGTATAAGTTGAATAATGGCTAGGCTCTTGCAAAACAATATTCCATACCTCACAACTTTTTGGACTGTCAAAGAGGGACACTTATGGTTCATTGCATGAAAGTCCATTTTTCCAGCATATTTATACACTTTAATTTTCTTAGCGCACAATAGTGCAAAAATTATCTGAATAGAGAAATTTCTAAAATCCAAATTGCATCAAATAATGAAATGATATACAAGGTAGGGTCTAATATACAGAGAGGAACCAGACAAACACTTTCTGGGTCAATATTGTAAATGTAATAATGCAAATCTATCCCTCAGATCAAAAAGAGGGACATTTAAAGGGGTTTTGCCACTTCAGCAAATAGCATTTATTATGCAGAGAAAGTTTCCATGGTTACGACCACCCTGCAGCCCAGCAGCATGGCTGTGCTTGTACACTATAGAAAAAAGTACCAACTTATGTGAGCTCGGCCACCAGAGATGCTGGCATCTTTTATTATAGCACATAACAAGAGGTACTGAGGGCACCGTCCTCCCACCTGGGAATTTAAGGAACACAATCCTGGCCTAATCCGACCGTAAAAGAAATCGGGGTGCAAGGCTTGAACAGAATGAAGTAGAGAACAAGATGCAAAGATAAGCCGCACTCACCATTCGTGTTCACGCTTCTTTATTGTAGGGTATGTTGCGGGGGCAGACTCACATGGAGTATCAATCCACATTGATACTCCATGTAAGTCTGCCCCCGCAACATACCCTACAATAAAGAAGCGTGAACACGAATGGTGAGTGCAGCTTATCTTTGCATCTTGTTCTCTATCTTTTATTATAGTGTGCAAGCACGAGCACCACTGCTGGATTACAGGGTGGTTGTAACCATGGAAACGAGCAGTGTATAATGTGATGGAAAAATTTATCCAGACAGTAAAGGAAGCAATATGGATAATAACAATACATTAGTAACTGCCTAATATTAACTTTCTCTACATAATAAATGGATGCGGACAGCACACATATAACATTCTTGTGCTGTCCAGAATTTTTCATAGAAATGAATGGGGCCGCATTTGATCTGTGAAAAATGCAAACTGAAAATACGTTTGTGTGCATGAGGCCTGTATACATATGTACATAGCTCTCAGTCACTGATAGTTGACCGGGGGCGGTCTTAAAGGGGTTGTCTCACTTCAGCAAGTGGCATTTATCATGTAGAGAAAACTAATACAAACCACAGGGCTTTTTTTCTCAGAGAAAAGGTGGTGGAACTCACCCCCCCTCCCCTGGCCACGCCCCTACCCAAACCTAGGACCGCCCCCCAAGACTGCCCCCTACCCACCCCTAGGACCGCCCCCTAAAACCGCCGCTTTAGAGAACAGGGATGCAAGTAAAATTTGGGGGGGGCTATAAAAGTCCAGCCCAGCAAAGAAACCCCCGAGATGGGGATGGCACTGTTAATGGGGGATCTGGGGATGGCACTGTTAATGGGGGATCTGGGGATGGCACTGTTATGGGGTGGAGGATCTGGGGATGGCATCCACAGATCCCCAATCCTATAACAGTGCCATCCACAGACCCCCCCCATCCTATAACAGTGCCATCCACAGACCCCCACCCCATAACAGTGCCATCCACAGACCCCCCACCCCATAACAGTGCCATCCACAGACCCCCCACCCCATAACAGTGCCATCCACAGACCCCCCCACCCCATAACAGTGCCATCCACAGACCCCCCCCACCCCATAACAGTGCCATCCACAGACCCCCCCCCACCCCATAACAGTGTCATCCACAGACCCCCCATTGCCGCTCCAGTACAGTTATAAAATGTGTAATTAAATGAATAATGATTCATGCTGCCCCCTCAGTAGTATAACTTTCAATATATTGTACTCACAGGGCTACTGTTATCGTAATGCAGGCCGGTCGGGCAGACGAGCGGCAGCGTCACTGACTGACGTCACGTGCCTGCGCCGCCTACTTTATGAATGAAGTAGGCGGCTCAGGCACGTGACGTCAGTCAGTGACGCTGCCGCTCGTCTGCCCGGCCGGCCTGCATTACGATAACAGTAGCCCTGTGAGTACAATATATTGAAAGTTATATTACTGAGGGGGCAGCATGAATCATTATTCATTTAATTACACATTTTATAAGTCTCTACTGGAGCTGCGGGGCCGGAGCACAGTGAACGTACCGGCCCCCAGCTCCTCCTCCCAGTCCCTCCCCGCTGATACATTGCAGATTGCGATGTCAAAAGGTGGCGGAACACCGTTCCGGTGCGTTCCGCCAGAAAAAAAGCCCAATGTATTGTGATTGTCCATATTGCTTCCTTTGCTGGCTTGGTTAATAACATTATATGTTGCTCATTTCCACACAAGACCAAAATGACAGCATTAGTCCAAGTTAAACAGGAGATATTACTGTTAGAAATCAAGATGGGAATAATTGTGGGTAAAACCTGCTTTTACTTTGACTTTTACTTTCAGCTGTATTCACTGCATATCGATTTCTAACAGTGATATCTTCCCATGTACTGAAGATAATGCTGTCATTCTGCAATGTCCGGCCTCCCCCCAGGGCACTCTATATATATCGCGTCCCAGGTGTAGGAATGCTGAGTGGTATAGTGTGGCCCAAATGTCTCTTTATATGTCACAGTGCTCCTACCTGGATATGGCTGGACCCCAGGCTTTGGCTCCAAAGCAATAAATAGGGGGAATAATTGAAGGATTGGAAAGAATAACTTAAGTCAGACCTTGAGATGAAGTTCAATGGCAGCTTTACTTGAATAAACATTTCTCCAAACAGTTTCAGGCTTTGTCTTGGTTCTAGCAGGCTTTAGTATGAACTGGCAGGCAAACTCAACTCTGCTATATCTTTCTCTATGACTCTGCTGTACTGACAGGCTAGCTATATAACTCAGCTTCCTTTGTATTCTGCACTTTCTCTCTGTAGTCTGACTCTAAGTTATGCCATGGAACTATCCCACTGGCTCCTGAGGCTTTAAGCTTTGGCATCCATGGCCAGCAGAGGTTAGGGTTCTCTGACTCGAGTAGGCATGTCCAGCAGAGACATGCCCCTGCACACCCTTCCCTTAGCAGGGGGTAAGCTAGACTGAAACTAACTGGTCCCCACCCTTCCTGCAGGAAGTAGGACTCGCCCACTTCTCCCCAGAGGGGGGTTAGAATAGAATGGAAGGTTCCATTCTATCTAAGTACAGCTCTGCCGTGTTTTCTGCTACCTGCTGGTGAACCAGGCATATTTCATGAACATAATAGTTGCAAACAGATTAGGAATACACATTGTGGAGGACCTGGAATAAATACATAAGATGACATTCAGGTTAGACCAATAAAGACAGTAGCAAGATGCAAAAGTGGTAACACCACTCTGGGGTGTTACAATTCTGGCATTGAAATATAATCCCACAAAAAAAAAAAAAAAATATATATATATATATATATATATAGAATGGATTAGATATATTAACACAAATAAGAAGGAGACTGTCAATGTTAACAGTGTGCCTGTCTGAGCTACCAGTTTGTCTCTTTTCTTATACATACTACCTGTGTAGTACCTGAGACTATTGGGGTTGAGCGAATCGAAGTATCTGAACTGGACTTCAAGCTGAATTTGAGGGAAAATTCCATTTTTCGTGGTGTCTTCAATCAAGATTGCAGCAGTGGCCTCTAAGTGATCAAGTGTATAAGGTGAGCTTTTTTTTATTTTTCACTGGATTAACCCCTAAAAGCCCTCAATGTTCATCTCAGATACCAAATCAGTGATGAACATGGCATCTGAGGGGTTTAATGATGGGGGGCCGCGCAATCACTGTTCCCCATCATTGTGCCCGCTAATTATAACAAAATCTGCTTTTTGACAAAGAAAGTAGTCACAAAGTGAATTTCTTTGTGAAATGTGCAAATGTGCAAGAATGGCACCACTGATGTATTACAGGGTGGTCATAACCATAGAAACGAGCAATGTATATTGTGATGGAAAAATGTATCCAGCCAGGGAAGGAAGCAATATGGATAATAAAAATACATTAGTAAGTGGCTTGTATTAACTATATGATAAATGGCTTTTGCTGAAGTGACACAACCCCTTTAAGGATTATAACCAAGCCAGTACCTCATCTGCGGACAGCTGGCTTTCTGGGTGCTTGAACCTCATCATTGCAGAGCACAGAAAACTCACTTAGTCGGGTAAGAGGCCTTTGTTAGGGATCTAGGGGGAGATATAATAGAACCCCCACATATTATACACTTGTTTAATGTCAAGTAATTCAACAAACATCACAATTATTAGAATATATTCAGGCACAAAATGTCCCTATGAGAACTTTCCTAAGGCTATATTTGAACTATTGTGTGAACTCCCTGGGGTGCCTTTTAAAATGGAATTCCCTTTCACCCCTTGCACACCTCTCCACACCCACAAGTCAAGAATAGGTGGGAGGGTGTATAAGACGGAGATGATAAATACAACAAGATGCAATTAGATTTAACCTTCTGCTTTCCACCAATGCTTCTACCCACAAAAAGCACTCCTTCTCATGCTCTGTTCTTTCTTTAAAACAGTACAAGAAAAAGGTGTAGTGTACAACTGGCTATACTACAGTCAATATAAAACAGAGGGAAATGGAACTTATTTGCGTCCATAAACCAAGGGTAGATATTATTAGATAATTTTATGTCACTTGATTTAAATTGTGCACTTGGATTTGCACAATACAATTGTCAGGGCAGGATAAGCATTTGGCAAACTTACAGGACTAAGTCAGCCCTGCACTCCAGATTTCTGTCTTCAAAAAGTTGCAAAATAAGGATTTGGACTTTTTGAGCTGAAATAAATTGCAAGATTTTCACTTTTTAACACCACTTACTCCAGTTTTGTGGACATGGTTAGCCTGTCGAGCTTATTTAAACCACATTAATCAACTGTGACAAAACTTTTGTTCGTCTGTGTTGCCGTACTTTGCAACACTTTTATCAAATTGTGCACATACATTGCATTCGGAAAGTCTTTAGACCCTTTCACATTTTTCACATGTTGCAGCCTCATGCTAATCTGCCCCATCAATCTGCACTCAGCAGCCCTCAGTGAGAAAGTGAAAACTGAATTTTAGAAATGTTTGCAAATATATTAAAAAAGAAAAACAAACATTTTGCATAGACATAAGTATTCAGGCCCTTTGCTATGACACTTGAAATTCAGCTCATTTTTTTTTAGAAGTGGCAAGAGGTAGGTAAAATAGAAAAAAGTTGATTTGCCAACATTTGCAACTGTTCTGTGTCAGAAAGAATGGCATAGACATTTCATACCTTCCCCCTCAGACTCCTTCAAGACTGTCCTCTCCTAGGGTAGACATAGACAAGACGTCAGAGATCAGTTTTACTGTCTGGCCTCATATTATTACTATTGTTATTGATATTTTCTAACTAAAATTATTCTGATTCATATCACATAGCAATTTTTAAGTTAAGGGGACTCCATCAGGCTCTTACAGTCTAAAGAGTCCATTATAATTGTCCAGCATTACATACTGTATTCATAAGCTTGAATGAAATGTAGAATTAATTCTTGCTTTGCTGTTACTAATTCAGTTCATCTTGGGGTAAATGCTGAGATCAGTGAATCGTGAAGATGCTCTATTTATCCATCTCTAGTGAGATCAACATTCTTGTATTAATCCCAGACACTGTCTGATGGAATCCCAGAGGAAGATCTTCATGTCAGTATTAGAACAGAACGAGAAATCATGTTTTCAGTGCAGAAACCTATCCAGGAAAATGTGCTCACTAAACTTGTGCTGAATGTATGTACTGTAGGTTCAAAGAAGATTTATTTTACAGATTTCCAAAGAAGTATGTTATTTTTGTACTCTTTGTAGTAGGCTACTAATGTGACTGCAACTTCATTGCAGATTCCTTTATGTTTCACAGACACCTACTGTAGGTGGTGACTTATGGACACTTCGTTCTTGTTCTACGACAATCCCTTTATGATGTATGTGGCCTTTTCAAATATCCAGTCCTGGCTGAACTAGTTTCTAGTGTTGAGCGCGAATATTTGAATCGCAAATTTTAATCGTGAATATAGGCGCTTCGAGAATTTGTGAATATTTCGAATATAGTGATATATATATTCGTAATTTCGAATATTCTAGATTTTTGTTTCACAGTACACATGATCCCTCCGTGCTACTAGCTTGTGGGCCAATGAGAAGGCTGCAATGTCTTTGTCTGAGCTTAGCAACATCCCTAGCAACCAATAGGAAAGTTGCCTACCCCTTACTATATAAGAAAATTTCCAGCTGCCATTTTGTGCTGTTTCATGTAGTTGTGAGAGAGAGAGAGAGAGGAGTGTAATTGTGCTGTGCTGAATTGCTGTTTTATAATATTTCTGATACCTCATATATAATCCAGATATTTAGTGGTAGATAGTGTAGGTTAGTTAGGGAATAGATTAGCTGATAGGTTCCAGTGTAGGGTGTTAGGTACATTAGTTAGGTAGCTCAGTAATATATATAATCCAGATAGTTAGTTTGAGATAGTGTAGGTTAGTTAGTTAGTTAGTTAGTTAGTTAATAGTGTAGCTGATAGGCTTTAGTGCAGGGTGTATTGTATGCTAGATAGAGATATAGTATAGCGTAGCCTTTTGCTGTCTGTTTAGTCTGTGGAAAAAAAAAGTTTTTTGCTGTGTTTTAGGTTTTTGGGTGCTAGGATTGTCTGCGTCTTTTGTCTGCGAAAAAAACTAACAAAAAATGCCTTTGCCTGTGTTTTAGTGTTGCTGTTTTAGTGTTTTGTTAGTTAGGGAAGGATTGTTGTCTGCATCTTTTGTCTGTGAAAAAAATAAAAATAAAAATAAGTCTTTGCCTGTGTTTTAGTATTACTGTTTTAGTGTTTTGTTTGTTAGGGAGGGATTATTGTCTGTGTCTTTTGTCTGTGAAAAAAAAAAAAAAAAAAGTCTTTGCCGATGTTTTAGTGTTACTGTTTTAGGGTTTCGATTGTTAGGGAGGGATTATTGTCTGCGTCTTTTGTCTGTGAAAAAAACAAAAACAAAAAACAAAAATAAAAGTCTTTTTGTTTTAGTGTTACTGTTTTAGGGTTTCTTGTACTAGGGAAGGATAATTGTCTGTGTGTTTTGTCATTGAAAAAAACAAATCTGCGATTTAGGGTTTAGTGTCTATTTTATTAAAGTTTTGCCCCATTGTCCCCAACCCAATAAAGTTTGCCCAAACTCCCTCATTATTTTCTTTCTCAATTTTTTTTTGTGTTGTTTAAAAACTTTTTGGTTTATTATAAATTATTAGTGAAAAATATAAGTGACTATGGTCGTTCTGGCAGCCGTGGTAGGGGAGTTGGTTCCAGGGCTGGACCGCTTCCAGCATGGGACCGCTCCTCTACCCACAGAGGGGTGGGCGCAGGTGTCAGGGGCGTCTGCCTGATCCGTGAATGTTTTGGGCATGGCAGCCGCCCCATTTCATCTCAGGACGCCGAGGCAATGGTGTCATTCGTGACCCAAGCCAGTGGCACAGAGTTCTCTGCCCCGGCTATGAGCAGCAGCAGCTCTCCACCTCCTGCAGGACCAGCCCCCAGCCCCCAAGAATCGACTCTGATAACTGTTTGACAGCAACAGTGAGAGGGACATCTTGGAGGTGGTAATGCAGGAGAGTGAGCTAGAGCTTGGTCCGGATGGTCAGGCCCTTTTGGAAGGGGTGGAAGAGGAGGTACCGCCCGTCAGTACCCCAGTGACATCCCTTCCAACTAGTGCGGGTGGTTTCAGCCACAGAACCCCTGCACCTAATCAGACCCAGGTGTCAGCAAGGGGACAGCAGAGCCAGGACAGGGGCTCCACGTCTGTTGTTCTCCTCAGTCAACCACTGGTCGACCTTGGGTCTGACATTACAGGCGATGAAGAGGAGGGTGATTTTGAATGGGTGCCACCTCCCTTGTCAGGTGACAGCAGCACTGATGAGGAAGGTAGGCACCCGAGGCAAACGGTGCGCCAGGTCACCAGGGATCCCAGTGGCATGGGCTCCACTAGTAATGGCAGCAGGAGGCAGCAGCAGCAGGTGCCGGCTCCACCTATGTGCACCGACCCCGAACAGATGCAAGTCAGCACCACCCCATCTGACAGGAGGTCGGTGCGTAAGTCAACTGTTTGGGCTTACTTCACCCTGGCAGCAGACGATGTGACAATTGCCATCTGTCAGCTGTGCCATGCCAGGGTGAGGAGGGGGAAGTCTGTTGCTCAGCTGGGTACCACAGCCCTTACTCAGCACCTGAGAGTCAGCCATTGGCGGGAGTGGGAACAGATGCAGGGTGGTTGTAACAGCGCCTGCAGCAGTGCGCAGGGGAAAGCACCTCCTGCCACTGTCCTGCAGCCACCCCACCCCTCTTCTAACAATGTATTCCCACTCCCTCTCCTAGAGGTACTGGTACTGGCAGCCAGACCTCTGCCTCCTCTGCACCCTCCTCTATCGCCTCCTCTGCCGCCTGGCGCTAGCCGTCGGTTGCCGACGCATTTGAACGCACCACGCCCTACGCCCCCCCCCGGTACCAATGTGTGCGTTCACTCAATGGGCTTCTGGCAAGGGTTATCGCCCAACATCTGCTGCCCTTCAATATTATGGACTGCAATCCATTTCCGGCAGATGTTAGAGCAGGCCCAACCCAGATTGCTTTGCCAGGATCGGCGTCCCTGCCCTACACCAGCACATTGTGCAGAATGTAGCCCTGTCGCTGGATCATGCTGTCAGCAACAGGGTACATCTAACAATGGATACCTGGACCAACAAACATGGGCAGGGACGATACATAAGCTTTACTGCCCATTGGGTGTCCCTCCGAAATCCCGGGGAGGGATCATCAGATGTGGCGGCATCTCAGTTTGTGGTGCCACCCCTGGGTGTCCAGGGGAGAACTACTGCTCTCCCTCAAGCCACTGTCTCCACCGCGCCTGAGCCCCCCAGCAAGCGGCCCCGTAGCTATGCAAGTGTGGGGCATTTCCGCTGCCAGGCCGTGCTCTACCTTTTGAGCTTAGGGGAATGGAGACACACTGGACCTAATGTTCTGGCTGCCCTCCAGCCTCTGGAGGGCTGACACCCGGAAGGCTCCAGATAGGCAGGCTCTGTGACAACGCCAGCAACCTCATCGCCGCCCTCCATGCTGGCAGTCTCACACACATGCCCTGCATGGCACTCAACCTTGTGGTACAGAAGTTCCTACGGACATACCCAAGGTTGAGCGACATCGTGCCAAGGGTACGTAGGATTTGCCAGCCACTTCTGACACTCCTCAACCGCCACCGCGTCCCTGTCCAAACAGCAGCAGGACAACAGTCTGCCACCTCACAGGCTGATTGTGGACAGCGTGACGCGGTGGAACTTCACCCTCCACATGCTGGGGAGGTTGTGGGAATAGCGACTGGCCGTGAATGAATACCTGCTGGACCAAGGCACTTTCGGGCCATCATACCAACTCTCCTACATCACCAATGCGTAGTGGGGGCAGATACAAAAGGTCTGCCATGTGTTAGCCCTATTCGAGCAGGTAACCAAGATGGTCAGCGGGGAGCTTGTCGGCCTCAATGACGTGCTCCCCATAGTGTTCCTGCTGGACAGGACACTAGATCGTCTGCTCGAGGCTGGGGAGAGTGCCTTGGTGGAGCAAGAAGAGGCAACAATGCTCCACCAAGACAAGGCCCAGGACGAGGAGGAGGAGGAAGAATTTGTTGAGGAGTTTGCCGACATCCAGGAGTCTGAGCCTGGTCAGGAGGGAGAGCCGGTGCTGGGGGCACCGATATTCTGAGGGTGGGACGGCTCCCACAGGGAGCAGCAGCAGCTAGAGGACCAAGATGTCATGGTCCCAGGCAGCCAAGAAGAGTCACAGCGGGCTGTCCTCTTCCCCATGGCCACCCACATGCTGAGATGCCTCAGGAGGGACCCCCGGATCAGGAAAATTAAAGAGAGGGATCAGTTTTGGTTGGCCACCCTTTTAGACCCTCACTGCAAGGGGAAACTGGAGCAGTTCATCCCAGCCAGCTGGAGGGAGGCCCGTATGCAAAACCTGCGGGCCTGTCTGCTCCTCCGGATGGAGCAGGAAAACCCTCAGCCTCACGCTCCAGTTCTCACCACCCATCTCACCCAGCAGGTGGCTGGCCCAAGCAGCTCCAGCCGAGCAGGTGATCTTATGGGTGATATAAGGTTGTTCTACCACTCTGTGCAATCCAGTAGCAGCAGCAGCAGTCACCACCGCATGGTGGCAGACTACATGGGGTCCGTCGGTGCTGCCGACAGCATGAGCACTGACAAACCCATGGAGTACTGGGTCGCCAGGCTGGACACCTGCCGTGAGCTCGCTCAATATGCGCTGGAAGTACTGTCTTGCCCCCCCTCCAGCGTACTGTCTGAGCGGATATTCAGCGTGGCAGGTGGGGTGGTCACTGACAAACGGACCCATCCATCCACTGACTCCGTGGACAGACTGAAAATGAATGAGTCCAGGATCGGCAGCGACTTCTTAGCACCTGCCGTCGGTTCAGGGCGCTGAAGGGTCCCTAGTCAATCCCTCTAGTTGGCTCTCCCCCCCAAACTTCGTTGTTTTTTAACTTCTGTATATATTTCTTGATTTTAAAGGGTTTCTGTCACCAGATTTAACCCTATTAAGCTAGCTGACGTTAGCGATGTGCTAATGTCAGCTAAACCTAACTAGCCTATTCCTACTTTTATCCAAAAAGCCAAAACGCCAGTGTGAAAGTAGCCTTAAAATGTCAAGGGAACTTTACCACATTGGCTTTTTGTGTCGAATAACTCAATTCAATTGATTAATCGTTTCAGCCCTAGTATAGTGTAACCCTTATTCCTCTGTGTGATCTCTAGACACTGCCCTCTATACATAAACCATATTGGAAAATAGACCTCTCAGATACCAATTGGTACACAGCGCTCCACACGCTGCCTGCACCGGTCTGCTCTCAGTTTCCATATCAGCACATCGAGTCTAGAGAAGAACACTGCGGTAACGCAGCATGCTACGCCATGTGCTGATTCTTCCAAGCCAGAGGGCAGCAGGACTGGCATGGTTTAGCAGCGGCTCTCTCATCCTCCTTTTGTCTGTAAAGAGTCATGGTTACCAACGCTCGCACAACCCATACATGATCAGCGCCACACACACGCCGGGCTCCAGCCATCGGCAGCACCCAGCCGTCCTTCTCCCGTTAGAGCACAGAAGCCAGTGAGGAACCAGCTTCCCTCAGCCCAGGAGTGGAAGTGCCCCCGGCTCTGCCGCCGGGATCAGTTCCCCTTCCCTCGGTGATGACTCTGTCATGGTCTCCGGCTGCTGGCGGGGTCCTCGGTGGCTGCCTCGAGTGCACAGCCTGGATAATCGATTGCAGGTCATGCTGCTGAATAAGCCTTTAGCTGTGAGGCTTGGCTACGCACGGGGGGTAGTGTCACACAGCACGGGGAAGACTTCAACGGGAAGGGGTTGACAGGCACCTTGGAGCACCTACACTGTCATCCAGCAGAGCGGAGTTTGTAGTCTGTTTTGAAGGCACCATGTGTTAAGTTACATCGAACAGCTTTGCTTCATCTTTGTGGACTTGACATAGAAAATCATATTCTGTAGGTTCAAGAAAAACGTACAATAATCCGGTCCTATACAATTCAGATGTCTGGAGGGGGAGAATAATGCAGGGCTTCCAGGGAGAGATGGGGTAGATAGATATATACATGTTGTCCATTAATCTACCCCATCTGTCCCTGGAAGCCCTGAAATTTTCTCCCCCTCCAGACATCTGCATTGTAGAGGACCGGATTACTGTATGTTTTTCTTGAACCTATAGGATGTGATTTTCTATGTTCTGCTGCCCTCTGGCTTGGAGGAACCAGCACATGGTGTAGCAGACTACTTTACTGCAGTGTTCTTCTCTAGACTCGATGTGCCTCATATGGAAACTGAAAGCAGACTTGTGCGGGCAGCGTGTGGAGCTAATGTTGTACTAATTTATTGTGGGCTGAACAAAATTAAAATACAATCGATACAAAATATTTTCATTTGACAAAATTGTTTATGTATGGGAGCACATTCCTGCTCTAGAAGACAAACCTGCTGCAATAAGAGGTGTCTAAGTTTATTTTTGTTGTTGCCCAAGTCTGGTGGGGGCCCATTCCTGGGAACACATTCCTGCTGCAAGCAAAGAACCTGCTGCTGTCTGTTCCTGCTGAGTTAGGCCGAGCTATGTGTAGGCCTTAGACTCAACCATTAACATGCACCTGCTGCTGCTTTCTGTCCTGATCATGTTAAGTTATGTGTAGGCCTTGTACTCCACCGTTACCTTTATCTGCTCCTGCTGTCTGTCCTGATCTTTATGAGTTATGTGTCAGCCTTGTACTACAGTATTACCATTTCCCTGCAGCTATCTGTTTTGTTCCTGCTGCAAACAAAGAACCTGCTGCTATCTGTTCTTGCTGAGTTAGGCCGAGCTATGTGTAGGCCTTAGACTCAACCATTACCATGTACCTGCTGCTGCTGTCTGTCCTGAGCATGTTGACTTATGTGTAGGCCCTATACTCCACTGTTACCTTTATCTGCTGCTGCTGTCTGTCCTGATCTTGATGAGTTATGTGGCAATAAAAAGAAAAGGTGTCTCAAAATACGCTGCCTTCCTTTGATGCGCTGCAGGTCCTGTAGTGATATGGGCAAGTTCACACAGCAATTCGTTTTATATGGAGGACTGCGCTGCTTCACTTTCCATCAAGGGACAGCCTCTCCCATTAGGATTCTTTTGCACTTTCCAAATGCAGTGACATATGGATATTCACATTCGCTTTTACCCTCCTGGTAGGTTGTATATACCTTCAAAAGGGACGTACGCAATAGTGAAGTACCGCCACAAAAGGTAAAATGTACAATTTATTATACTCACAAGCCAAGTTGCTTAAAATGCCTTAAAACAACGCTATATAGCCTTATTTTCATACCCGACCTGAGTTTTGCTTGACTCTTTGTCTGCGTGAACAAACTAATGAGTTCGGAGCTGGTTAATATATCATTATAACTCCGCCCTTTTTCTCAAGAAGTTAAAAACACTAAAACAAATACATACCTAAGTTACAAACTTGTATCAAAATTATAATATCTATATAATATAACATTACAAATCACATCCACCTACCACTGGTTGACTATTGAAGCCAATTATACACATCGGAACCTTTCTAAGTAGTGAGCCAACCCATATTAGCGGACATGCTTTCATAAAAAAAATCCTTCAACTGTCAGGTGTCTACTATAAGTTTCTCCATTTTCATTCACAAAGATCAGGACCTAGTCACATGGTCCCTACCCACCAATTAGAAGTCTCTTTAACATACCTGACTACCAAAAGAAGATTGAGAGTCTCCTCCTTACAGATCGTTGCGATATAGATATGGGAGGAGACAAGATTAGGCATTTTCTATTACAATGAAAGCGATGTGCGGTCCGCAAATTGCGGAATGCACATTGCCGTTGTCCGTGTTTTGCGGATCCGCAAAACACTTACGGACGTGTGAATCGACCCTCATAGTAACATTATTAAAGGTTACGTTTTATCTTTATGTACAGTATATTCTAATGGATTGCCTTCCTTGTACAATTTTATAATATACTTTCTATGTTAGAAAGTATATTATAGTGCATTTGTATTGTGCGGCAGTTGTGTGCGGTTCTGCTGCGATACTGCAGGTATATAGAGAAAAAAATACAAACCGGATTCTAAAAAAGTTGGGAAGTTGGGACACTAAACAAATTGTGAATAAAAACTGAATGCAATGATGTGGAGATGGCAAATGTCAATATTTTATTTGTAATAGAACGTAGATGACAGATCAAACTGTGACACACCGTTGTGTGCATCCGTGGCCGTTGTGCCGTTTTCCATTTTTTTTCGCGGACCCATTGACTTTCAATGGGTCCGTGGAAAAATCGGAAAATGCACCGTTTTGCAGCCGAGACCGTGATCCGTGTATCCTGTCCGTCAAAAAAATAGGACCTCCTCCTACTGGTAAGTGACAGGTCATTAAGCAATGCGCCGCACAGACCTGTCACTTACCAGTAGGAGGAGCTCCTGGCCGGACACAGACATCGCAGCTCGCAGGTAAGTACAATGCTTCTACAAATTGCTAAGTAACCATGGCAACCGGGACTGCAGTAGCGTCCTGGTTGCCATGGTTACCGATCAGAGCCCCAGCGATTAAACTGGGACTCCGATCGGTACTCTCCGCTGCCACCAATGATAGGGGGGGAGATTTTAATTAGGAGGGGGAGGGAGGGGAGAGGGCCCACTGGCCACCAACGAGTTAACTACAGGGGAGGGAGGGGGGGCCCACTGGCCACCAACGAGTTAACTACAGGGGAGGGAGGGGGGGGCCCACTGGCCACCAACGAGTTAACTACAGGGGAGGGAGGGGGGCCGGCCGCACTGGCCACCAACGAGTTAACTACAGGGGAGGGAGGGGGGGGCCCACTGGCCACCAACGAGTTAACTACAGGGGAGGGAGGGGGGCCGGCCGCACTGGCCACCAACGAGTTAACTACAGGGGAGGGAGGGGGGGCCCACTGGCCACCAATGAGATAACTACAGGGGAGGGAGGGGGGGGCGGCCGCACTGGCCACCAATGTGTTAACTACGGGGGGGGGCTGCCCCCTGCTGCCTGGCAGCACCTGCCAGGCAGCAGGGGGCAGTCATGTACACAGTTCTTTTAGTATATTCTAACCTGAAGCGTCCCCATCACCATGGGAATGCCTCTGTGTTAGAATATACTGTCGGATTTGAGTTTCACGATCAAACTCATATCCGACAGTATATTCTAACATAGAGGCGTTCCCATGGTGATGGGGACGCTTCAAGTTAAAATATACCATCGGATTGGAGAAAACTCTGATCCTATGGTATATTAACTCCTGACTTGACATTGAAAGTCAATGGGGGACGGATCCGTTTGAAATTGCACCATATTGTGTCAACGTCAAACGGATCCGTCCCCTTTGACTTGCATTGTAATTCAGGACGGATCTGTTTGGCTCCGCACGGCCAGGCGGACACCAAAATGACTTTTTTTTCATGTCCGTGGATCCTCCAAAAATCAAGGAAGACACAGGGACGAAAAAACGGTCACAGATCACGGAAAAACGGAACCCGTTTTTGCGGACCGCAAAAAAATACTGTTGTGTGCATGAGGCCTAAATGTATCATTTTAAAGGAAAAATACGTTGATTCCAATTTTCACGGTGTCAACAAATCCCCAAAAAGTTGGGACAAGTAGCAATAAGAGGCTGGAAAAAGTAAATTTGAGCATAACGAAGAGCTGGAAGACCAATTAACACTAATTAGGTCAATTGGCAACATGATTGGGTATAAAAAGAGCTTCTCAGAGTGGCAGTGTCTCTCAGAAGCCAAGATGGGTAGCGGATCACCAATTCCCACAATGTTGCGCAGAAAGATAGTGGAGCAATATCAGAAAGGTGTTACCCAGCGAAAAATTGCAAAGACTTTGCATCTATCATCATCAACTGTGCATAACATCATCCGAAGATTCAAAGAATCTGGAACAATCTCTGTGCGTTAGGGTCAAGGCCGTAAAACCATACTGGATGCCCGTGATCTCCGGGCACTTAAACGACACTGCACCACAAACAGGAATGCTACTGTAAAGGAAATCACAGAATGGGCTCAGGAATACTTCCAGAAATCATTGTCAGTGAACACAATCCACCGTGCCATCCGCCGTTGCCAGCTGAAACTCTACAGTGCAAAGATGAAGCCATTTCTAAGCAAGATCCACAAGCTCAGGCGTTTTCACTGGGCCAGGGATCATTTAAAATGGAGTTGTGGCAAAATGGAAGACTGTTCTGTGGTCAGACGAGTCACGATTCGAAGTTCTTTTTGGAAATCTGGGACGCCATGTCATCCGGACCAAAGAGGACAAGGACAACCCAAGTTGTTATCAACGCTCAGTTCAGAAGCCTGCATCTCTGATGGTGTGGGGTTGCATGAGTGCGTGTGGCATGGGCAGCTTGCATGTCTGGAAAGGCACCATCAATGCAGAAAAATATATTCAGGTTCTAGAACAACATATGCTCCCATCCAGACGTCATCTCTTTCAGGGAAGACCCTGCATTTTTCAACAAGATAATGCCAGACCACATTCTGCATCAATCACAACATCATGGCTGCGTAGGAGAAGGATCCGGGTACTGAAATGGCCAGTCTGCAGTCCAGCTCTTTCACCTATAGAGAACATTTGGCGCATCATAAAGAGGAAGGTGCAACAAAGAAGGCCCAAGACGATTGAACAGTTAGAGGCCTGTATTAGACAAGAATGGGAGAGCATTCCTATTTCTAAACTTGAGAAACTGGTCTCCTCGGTCCCCAGACGTCTGTTGAGTGTTGTAAGAAGAAGGGGAGATGACACACAGTGGTGAAAATGGCCTTGTCCCAACTTTTTGGGGATTTGTTGACACCATGAAATTCTGATTCAACATATTTTTCCCTTAAAATGGTACATTTTCTCAGTTTAAACTTTTGTTCCGTGATTTATGTTCTATTCTGAATAAAATATTAGAAGTTGGCACCTCCACATCATTGCATTCAGTTTTTATTCACGATTTGTATAGTGTCCCAACTTTTTTGGAATCCGGTTTGTAATGAATGGAGATCGCAAATTCGAATAATACATCTGGTATGTCACTGTCCATGTTGCGGGACTATTTGTGCACTTCTAGTAATTATTTCTTGGCTGCAAATAAGAGCTGAAGGTTTTTCAGGTTCGCCTGCCATTAAAATGAATGGGACCCGCCGCGAACATTTGATCGCGATCGCGTTCGTGAACCGTCCCCGCAGATGTTTTTCCATCACTATATATATATATATATATATATATATATATTGTGACAGAGTGTCTGGAGAAGTATTGGACAGGGTCTATGTGTGCCCAAGATTCCTCACTTCTGTCATTTAAAAGCAACCAGGGAAATGTTCAGGAGAGGTCTCTGCAATTCGGGTCTGCATAAAACCTGTTTTTAGGGTCTGTGTTGCTGGAGTTGGGAGACAAGGGTGGGCCCCACTCCATCCGGACAGTCCGGGTTTTGGGCTGTCAGGTAATTACTCCTCAGGTGTGCTAGCCTGATATAAGGCTGAGAATGCAGACACAGCTCTCTCAGCCTGGGAACAGGTTACCTGCATGGAGCCTGTGAGAGCACTTCAAGAGGTATGGACTTTGCTATTTTGTTTGGGTGCTTGGTATTAGGCCGGCACTTGGTCAGGGAGGTTTCATGCTGTATAGTTAGAGCCGGACAGGCTTAGGATTTTTGTTTGTTATATTTTATGTTCTGTACCTCATTTTGACAATAAAACTGGCTGAGGTCAGTTAAACGAAGTTCCTGCCGTGTGGACTGTAACTGCTTCGGTGTGCCTGCTAAACTGTGCATGTCTACCCAGGAGACGACAGCCCCGCTACCTAATCCCTTACTATATATATATATATTTGTGTGAGGCGCTTACGGTAGTACAGTGAAGAGCCCTGGGAAGCAGGGGAGGAAATGCAGTCGGTTGTGGTGTGCCGAAACCGAGGATGAGGTAGGCCTGAGAAAGAAGAGGGCCCACCCAAGGAAAAGATATGGAAGAAATGAGTTGTGAATGAGTGGAGTGGTGGGAGGGTCAAAGCTCAGACCTCAGATGGTGCAGGAGCCAGGTAAGGGGAGTGCCCTAAATAGGCTGGAGGCGGACCTCAGCCCCTCCCACAAATCCAGGCAAATTGCCTTAATACTTGTGTGAGGCGCTTACGGTAGTACAGTGAAGAGCCCTGGGAAGCAGGGGAGAAAATGCAGTCGGTTGTGGTGTGCCGAAACCGAGGATGAGGTAGGCCTGAGAAAGAAGAGGGCCCACCCAAGGAAAAGATATGGAAGAAATGAGTTGTGAATGAGTGGAGTGGTGGGAGGGTCAAAGCTCAGACCTCAGATGGTGCAGGAGCCAGGTAAGGGGAGTGCCCTAAATAGGCTGGAGGCGGACCTCAGCCCCTCCCACAAATCCAGGCAAATTGCCTTAATACTTGTGTGAGGCGCTTACGGTAGTACAGTGAAGAGCCCTGGGAAGCAGGGGAGGAAATGCAGTCGGTTGTGGTGTGCCGAAACCGAGGATGAGGTAGGCCTGAGAAAGAAGAGGGCAAAAATAGAAATAAAACCAGTTTATTGTAGCCAGTTAATACATGAATAGCTCAACCCAACATGTTTTGGAAAGCCACTCTCAACTCTTGCGCTGGATTAGGAATGTACCGTGCGTAAGCGGATGACTTCCAGCGCCCCAATTTCTTGATGACATGAGTAGGGATGTTGGCACTGGAGGCCGTGGAGGCGGCTCCGATGCGAAAGGAGTGCCCTGAGTAGTTGGCTGCGTTGAGGCCCAGTTGTGTGAGAAATTACCTGACATGGGTCATGAAGGTGGTGGTGGTGAGTACCGACCCATGAAGTTGAAGTAGCGGTTGAGAGGGTAGAAACTTGTGATGCTGACTGTAGGTGTCCAGAACCCTTACTGGACACCATTTGTTGTGCGTGGGGTAATATGAAATATTGACGGGTGAATGCTGACTATTCTTGGAGTGAGGTATGGTCAAGATGTAATGATCCAGGTGTTTCGTCAAGTGGGAGACAAGAAGACAAGGTGAGATTTGTGTCGTGGAGGTTGTAGTGAATTCCCCGGGTCTCAGGAACCCGTAGAAGGCTAAGTAAATTGCTGTTTTGATGACGGAGTTGGTATCTGTTTCAAAAGGCGTGGCGTCCAGCAAGTCGGATAAAGCTTTGAAGATATGACTGTTTATGGGTAGCCTCTGAGCTGTACGTGCGGGTTCCGTCTTCTGAATGCCTCTGAGTATGGTTTTGATCTGGTGCGAGGCCATGAAGCTGATGTTGTTGGGATGCATTATTAGCATGTGATGTTGAATGCCAGTGAGATATAGTTTGATGGTGTTGTATGACATTTTGAGTTTGAGGTGGCAGAAAGAAGCAAACCCCAAAAGAGACGTCATGACGAAAGGGTGCGTGATGTTGTGTTCCGACTGTTGAATAGTGTGAATGCTCTGTTGTATGCTCTATGTGTATTGTCTGACAGTGCTAAGTGGGACAAAGACTGGCTATGCCGCATGATGATCTCTAATCCAGAATGAGCTGTTGAAATGATGGAGTGCTGGAGGCCGTGGATGATGCTGATGGGAGAGCCTGATGAAATGCCTGAAATTTGAAGCGAGACAGATTGTCAGCTGCCGAATTGCACACCCCCGGGACATGGAAACAATGCAAGAAGAAATTATTGCAAGTGGCCAGCCAAGTAAGCCTTCGCAGAAACCTCATGATTGTGAGGGATTTGGAACGACCTTTGTTGATGATCTGGCAGGTTGCTTGGTTGTCTGAGTAGCACCGGACCGACATGTTCGCCCATAAATGACCCCACGCCACGGCAGCCGCTACGATGGGATAGATCTCAAAAAGCGCTGAGGTAGTGGAGAATCCCTCCAGACCCCGGACCGCAGGAGGCCAGCTGCCCCACAGCCAATCGTTCCCAAATATGGCCGCAAAGCCTGTGGTAGATGCCGCATCTGACCAGATAGAGGGGGAAGAGTCCGACAGCTGAGGGAGAAACAAGCTCCTGCCATTCCAGGTGGACAGAAATCTCCTCCACATGCCCAGATCTGCCACAGTGTGGGCATCCAGGGACAACCTGTGCGAGTCGTGAAGGAACAAGGGGAAGAGGTGCAGAAGCCGTGATATGAATGAGCGACCCTGGGGTATGATGCGCATGGCAAAGTTCAGGGAGCCCAGCAGGGACTGTAGTTCTTTGCGGTTGCAGGTGCTGAGTTGAAGGTAGTCGTCTATGTGGGTGAGAATATCTTGGATCTTCCCGGATGGCAAACTGGCTTGCATTGAGGCTGAATCCAACTGGATACCCAGGAAGGTGATGACCGTGTCTGGACCCTCTGTCTTCTTGGTGGAGAGGGGTACCCCAAGTTCCTTGAACAGCCTGATGGTGGCCCTGAGGCTGGAGGGGGGGGGGGGGAGTGTTTTCCTCCACCAGTAGAAAATCATCAAGGTAATGTAACACCATTGGGCACCTTGCTACATTCAAAAGCAACCAGCATAATGCTTCAGCAAATATGTCGAAGATGGCCGGGCTACTCTTGGACCCGAAAGTCAACCGGGAGAAGAAATAATAGTCTCCGGACCACTTGATGCCGTGAAGGTGCCACAGTGTAGGGTGAATCGGTAGCAACTTGAAGGCGTTGGCGATGTCGGTTTTGCTGAGCCATGCCCCCACCCCTGCTTGTATGATGGCGGCGATGGCGTGATCTATGGTGGTGTATTGCAGAGAGAATTCCTCCGAGGGAATGAGGGAGTTGAGACTGGGGTTGGCTGAACCGTGTGGCGCCGATAGGTCGATGATGAGCCTCTGTTTCTGGGAAGATTTTCCAGTGACGATGCCAATGGGGTTGGTGCGCCATGTGGCGAATGGGGGGGTTTTGAAAGGTCCTAACACAAAGCCCTCCGTCACTTCTTGGGCTATGAGGGCGTCAACGGCGGTGGGGTTGTGCAGTGCGGATAGAAGATTGGGACATTCCAGGGTGCCAGTTGGCATGTACAGGATGCCCGTGTGGAAGCCTTCTGTCAACCCTGAAACGAGGAAATCTGAGAGATGCCTGGATGGGTGTTGTGACATGAACGCGGTAAAAACTGGCATGTTGATGGTTGTTAGATACGGTTTTGCAAACATTTTATTTGGGCACATGGATTTGGCATGTGCCCGGAAACATTTGGTACAAATATGCAACAACTTACACCCGCTGTAATTGCAGGACCCCTCATTGAAATTATTGCAAATCTGGGACTTGCCCAGAAACTTGATCGGCCGACCCAGTTTGTCCTGGGCTGACCTTTCCGGGACCCCGGAGGGACCTGCTGCCTGGGAGAGGGCCTGTCTGTCAGACGTGTTCGGGCAGAAATTGGTGGTGTGGGCCGTGGAGGAGCAGTATGCACAGGCTGGGGTCCCTAGGCCTGCGAAGTGGCGACAGAAAATGACCGTGTCAATCCTTGCCCAGTTGGAGCGGACTCCATACTGGGAGAAAGCCCCCGCCACTTTCGCCGAAAAAGACCTGTGATAGTCATAGAAGGCTGAGCCTCCGTATTTGTTGCCCAGGTCCACCAGTTTGTGCATGTAGAGGTCGAATTCCTCCCTTCTGTTGGGGTAGACCGCACAGATGACCTCTCTATAGATTCCAAAAGCCAAAACAAATTCGGGAATAGTCAACTTCCTATTGAGACGGGCATCCCTGGACTTGACCACAACTGAAACCTCGTCATAGGCGTAGGTTGTGTTCTCGACCACATCCTGGGAGGCAATCAGAAGGGAGGCCAGGTTTACATCCTTACCTTCCAGGATATCCCTTTTCAAGTGCTCCGGTATCATGTGCGCCCGGCTGACTTCCTGGTCCTCCAGGCTAACGGATGGCGTGATCACCGGTAATCCAGCCGGTGTTGGTGACGCCGCCGGTGGCGGACCTGCCAAGGAAAGGGTCGTGGTGACCGATTCTAGCCTCTCCAACCTGGCGTTGACTGTAGACATGGATGTCATCAGAGAGGCCAGCATGGCATGGATGTCCCGGTGCCGGACTGGCTAGGTCCTTCCCCTGCCTCCCTATTATCGGTTGATGCGCGCAGCAGCCGGAACAGCTCCGCTTTCCTCGCCGTGGCGGGGAAGGGAACATGCCGTTTCCTCAACTCCGCCGTAATGCGCGGAATTGTCCAGGATCTGATGGATGCTGGACTGGCTAGATCGTCTCCCAGGGTAGCAGTGACGGATCTAGCAGGGGTGCCAGGCAGGGAGAAGTTTTCTATCCCATCCAGAGACATACTAAAAGCTCAGACCTCAGATGGTGCAGGAGCCAGGTAAGGGGAGTACCCTAAATAGGCTGGAGGCGGACCTCAGCCCATCCCACAAATCCAGGCAAATTGATTTAATACATATATGTATATGTATATATATATATATATATATATATATATATATATAGCTTGAAAAAGATAGGACTGCACTCCAAATAAAGTGAAAAATCAGTGGAGCTTTATTCACCCATAACTTTGGCAACTTAGCGACGTTTCGGCTCACAAGAGCCTTCTTCCAGCATAGAAACAGTGAAAATAACAATCATATAAAGGCAAGTCACAAGTGACTGGCCAATCATACTGTGATTACAATCATGATTAAATTGGATACATATGATACATATAAACAAAAGTGCATGTGCGTAAAGTGACAAGTGCTTAAGAGATCCGCATCACAAGAACATAGTCCCTGGTCATCGATCATATAGACATGTAATATATAAATAATATAAGTGTATATTAAAGTGCATACATATATTGGATGAAGATCAACGAAGTGACACCTCTCGATGTAATGGCGCCAGCATACAGCATCGTATTCCGTTGAGCGTCTCCATTCTCTCACTGCGCATGACCAGATCCGCGTCATCATCCGTCATAGCGCTTACATGTGACGCATGCGCTCCATCAAAATTACATTAAAGGCACCATCTTGATAGAGGGCAACATTGCCCAACGGTTACATAAGTGCCAATCGTGCATACATTCAATAGGCTAAACACTTTCCTATGTAGTATATTAAGCCGCAGTAGGTAAATCCTACAGAAATCAGCATGTGGAGAAGGTACCAACTCTGCGGAGATGGATCCTGTCCACTAGATGGCATATGTCAGAGGGGGACACGTCAGTATACCCTGCCGGCATCGCCAAACTAATTGCCGAAAGTAACGCAGCCATAAGAGAAATTCTTTAAGGAAAGAGTAGCCGAATAAAGAAAAATTCATATCTGGAAATACGCAGCGAGAAGACTGTTGATGTTGCAGCTCGGTATCATCATCATCAAAGAGGGCCAGTTCAAAGATCTCCATCCAAAGGAATAATTTTAAAAAATGTTGTTCTAAAAGGCAAAGATAAATATAACAAATTAATTACAGATTGATTAATCTGTGTCACAATGATTATCAATGTATATTATCACCGTTTCAGGGCACTTTTATACAACCAAAGAGAAAGATCAAAAGACGCAAGGGAGATCAAGCTAAACCTCAAAGCCAGACATCTCATCTAAAATCTACATTAAGCCCATTAGGATGTAAACTGTCCAAAGTATATATCCATCTTAATTCTCGCTGTTTCAAGATTGCCAAGCGGTCACCACCTCTCCTGGGCATTGCCACATGGTCGATTATCCAGCATCTTAGATCCCGTTCACCGTGGTGAAGGGATCCAAAATGTCTGGAAACCGGCAGATCGGTGCGACTTTTTCTAATTGAATTTCTATGGTTGTTTAACCTAACCTTCAATTCCGTAGAAGTTTCTCCTACATATATTAAATTGCAGGGACATGATAAAACATAAATGACATATGATGAAGAACATGTCAAATGATATCTAATAGGGTATTCTCTTCCTGTAGATGGATGTACAAAAGATTTTGATTTATTTATATAGCGACAGTTGACGCAATTAAGACACGGGAAACATCCCAGTCCCGCCTGCGTCAACGGTCGCTGAATGACATTTCTTTTTGGACCAACATCTGCCTTCACCAGATAATCTCTTATATTTTTATTTTTTCGATACGATAACAATGGAGGATTCTCAAATTCAGCGACATTTTTTATTCCTCTACTCAGAATGTTCCAATTCTTTTTAAGGATCTGTCCTATTTCTACACTGTAATTAGAATATGTGGACATAAAAGGTATTCTCTGAATTTTTGAGAGACTAGGTTGTACACGTTCTGGACACATATCAAGAATTTTGCTTTTTTGTTCATTCAACAATTTGCGAGGATAGCCACGTTCTCTGAATTTGTCAGCCATCATATCCAGTGTGGCTGGCAATTCAGTGTGGTCCGACACAATTCGTTTTGCCCTCAAAAATTGAGATTGAGGAAGATGTTTGATCAGGCTACGTGGGTGATTGCTTTCAAATCGAAGAATTGTGTTTCTATCTGTCGATTTGACAAACAAACCCGTACTAATATGGTCCTCATTCAATTTCACATTAGTGTCTAAAAATGATAAATTGGTTTTAGAATAAGATATAGTATACTGAAGATCAATATCTATACTATTAAGATAATCATGAAATTCAACCAACTGTGTTTCGGTGCCAGTCCATAGGAGGAAGACATCATCTATGTATCTCCACCACCTCAAAACATGTTGAAAGTGGTGGGATACATAGATAAGGTCCTCCTCCACATGGCGCATATAGATATTTGCGTACGTTGGGGCCACATTTGACCCCATCGCAACGCCACGTTTTGATTAAAAAAGGTATCTTGGAACAAAAAAATAATTGTTTTCAAGTATCAATTTTAGAAGGGAATTAATGAAACATTTTGTCTCAGTAGAGATATCTGTACCATCAAGGTATTTATTGACCGCTGTAATACCTTTCTTGTGTCCTATTGATGTGTACAACGATACTACATCAAAGGACACAAGAAGTAGAGAATTAACATTACTGCAATCCACTGATCTCAGCTGTTCTAGGAAATCACCTGTATCTTTAATGTAAGATTTACCAGCCGTTGAGAAATCCCTGAGCATTTTGTCCAAGAAGATAGCTATTCTACTGAATACAGAGTCTGAGCCTGATACGATGGGGCGGCCAGGAGGATCCACAAGGCTTTTGTGCACTTTGGGTAATATATATATTACAGGGGTAACAGGAAAGGGTACCTCCAGATATTCCCTGAGGTCTTCATCTATAGTGCCCGCCACCACCGCATCAGACAGAATCTTCTTAATAGTATTCATAATGCTGAATTTAGGATCGCCCTGTAAGATACCATATACTTTAGTGTCTGCCAATTGACGCTGAATTTCTTTAATGTATTTAGATCTATCAAGTACAACTACCCCCCCGCCCTTATCAGCGGGTTTAATTATTATATGGGCGTTGTCTTTAAGTTGCGACAGAGCCTCAATTTCAGCTGTGGTCAAATTAGGTTTATTCAATTTGTTAGATTCTCCCAATGAGGCTTTTAAATTCCTGACATCCCTTTTGACCGCAGCAATATAAGCCTCTATAGCTGGCTCATTAACAATCGGACAAAAAGAACTCTTATTTGTCAAGCCTAATTTTTTAAGTGTTAATTCACTAGAGCATATTTGTGAACTTGGAGTGGTACCCCTAAAAAAACTTTTTAGCTTCACAGAACGAAAAAAACAATTCAAATCAATTTCCAAGTCAAACCAGTTTACCTTGGAACTGGGGCAAAATGTGAGTCCTTTGGACAAAACGCTATGTTGAGCATCGGTCAGTTCCACAGAGGATAAGTTGAAAACTATGGCCTCTTTCTGTATGTGGATGCCTTCGTCGACTGCAGCCTGGTCCTGTTGTAACGTTGTTTTGTTCCCCCTTCTATATCTGTAGCCACCTCTTCTGGTTCTTTTTCTTTTCTTTTTTTGATATCCAAGACGTTCCCTAAAAAAACAGCATTATCTTCATCTGCAGACGGTTGAGTGTTCTTTCTCTTTTCTTATTATCACGATTAAAGCCATTAGTAGAGGAATCTGAGTGCCACGTATAAATATCTCCTTTTCTATAATCTTCGCATCACGTACCCATTTGTTTCCTTTTACCTTCTTCTAATTCAGCTTGCAATTTTACTAATTGACTTTTCATTTCATCTTTATATTGTAAAAATTCATCATCCGACAAAAATGTTTGTAATAAACGTTCCACCTCAAGCAAATCCTCAGAAAGTGTTACTACCTCTACTTGTAAAAATTCTATATTTAGCAGGATATAGTCCAATGAATATCGGTTAGACAGTATTTCAAATCTTTTGCAAAATAAATCATTTGTTGGAAAAAGATTAGGACGTAGATTGGAGCGCATGCCCCTAGGTATCTTTTTATCTTTGTAATATTGTCCCAATGTAGCCATATGCAGTTTCATGGCAATAAGACGTCTGGACAGAGTAATATACTTGCGTTTGAGTTCTTTTAAATTAGGAGCCTGTAGAAAAGAAGCGTCGCTTTCAATCCCCCGCATGATATGATCCACCTCCTCAGCAGTATATATGCCGCCATAGGGTGTATCATTAAAGATTTGAAATACTGTCTAACCGATATTCATTGGACTATATTCTGCTAAATATAGAATTTTTACAAGTAGAGGTAGTAACACTTTCTGAGGATTTGCTTGAGGTGGAACGTTTATTACAAACATTTTTGTCGGATGATGAATTTTTACAATATAAAGATGAAATGAAAAGTCAATTAGTAAAATTGCAAGCTGAATTAGAAGAAGGTAAAAGGAACAAATGGGTACGTGATGCCGAAGATTATAGAAAAGGAGATATTTATACGTGGCACTCAGATTCCTCTACTAATGGCTTTAATCGTGATAATAAGAAAAAGAGAAAGAACACTCAACCGTCTGCAGATGAAGATAATGCTGTTTTTTTAGGGAACGTCTTGGATATCAAAAAAAGAAAAGAAAAAGAACCAGAAGAGGTGGCTACAGATATAGAAGGGGGAACAAAACAACGTTACAACAGGACCAGGCTGCAGTCGACGAAGGCATCCACATATAGAAAGAGGCCATAGTTTTCAACTTATCCTCTGTGGAACTGACCGATGCTCAACATAGCGTTTTGTCCAAAGGACTCACATTTTGCCCCAGTTCCAAGGTAAACTGGTTTGACTTGGAAATTGATTTGAATTGTTTTTTTCGTTCTGTGAAGCTAAAAAGTTTTTTTAGGGGTACCACTCCAAGTTCACAAATATGCTCTAGTGAATTAACACTTAAAAAATTAGGCTTGACAAATAAGAGTTCTTTTTGTCCGATTGTTAATGAGCCAGCTATAGAGGCTTATATTGCTGGCGGTCAAAAGGGATGTCAGGAATTTAAAAGCCTCATTGGGAGAATCTAACAAATTGAATAAACCTAATTTGACCACAGCTGAAATTGAGGCTCTGTCGCAACTTAAAGACAACGCCCATATAATAATTAAACCCGCTGATAAGGGCGGGGGGGTAGTTGTACTTGATAGATCTAAATACATTAAAGAAATTCAGCGTCAATTGGCAGACACTAAAGTATATGGTATCTTACAGGGCGATCCTAAATTCAGCATTATGAATACTATTAAGAAGATTCTGTCTGATGCGGTGGTGGCGGCACTATAGATGAAGACCTCAGGGAATATTGGAGGTACCCTTTCTGTTACCCCTGTAATATATATATTACCCAAAGTGCACAAAAGCCTTGTGGATCCTCCTGGCCGCCCCATCGTATCAGGCTCAGACTCTGTATTCAGTAGAATAGCTATCTTCTTGGACAAAATGCTCAGGGATTTCTCAACGGCTGGTAAATCTTACATTAAAGATACAGGTGATTTCCTAGAACAGCTGAGATCAGTGGATTGCAGTAATGTTAATTCTCTACTTCTTGTGTCCTTTGATGTAGTATCGTTGTACACATCAATAGGACACAAGAAAGGTATTACAGCGGTCAATAAATACCTTGATGGTACAGATATCTCTACTGAGACAAAATGTTTCATTAATTCCCTTCTAAAATTGATACTTGAAAACAATTATTTTTTGTTCCAAGATACCTTTTTTAATCAAAAACGTGGCGTTGCGATGGGGTCAAATGTGGCCCCAACGTACGCAAATATCTATATGCGCCATGTGGAGGAGGACCTTATCTATGTATCCCACCACTTTCAACATGTTTTGAGGTGGTGGAGATACATAGATGATGTCTTCCTCCTATGGACTGGCACCGAAACACAGTTGGTTGAATTTCATGATTATCTTAATAGTATAGATATTGATCTTCAGTATACTATATCTTATTCTAAAACCAATTTATCATTTTTAGACACTAATGTGAAATTGAATGAGGACCATATTAGTACGGGTTTGTTTGTCAAATCGACAGATAGAAACACAATTCTTCGATTTGAAAGCAATCACCCACGTAGCCTGATCAAACATCTTCCTCAATCTCAATTTTTGAGGGCAAAACGAATTGTGTCGGACCACACTGAATTGCCAGCCACACTGGATATGATGGCTGACAAATTCAGAGAACGTGGCTATCCTCGCAAATTGTTGAATGAACAAAAAAGCAAAATTCTTGATATGTGTCCAGAACGGTACAACCTAGTCTCTCAAAAATTCAGAGAATACCTTTTATGTCCACATATTCTAATTACAGTGTAGAAATAGGACAGATCCTTAAAAAGAATTGGAACATTCTGAGTAGAGGAATAAAAAATGTCGCTGAATTTGAGAATCCTCCATTGTTATCGTATCGAAAAAATAAAAATATAAGAGATTATCTGGTGAAGGCAGAGTGTTGGTCCCAAAAAGAAATGTCATTCAGCGACCGTTGACGCAGGCGGACTGGGATGTTTTCCCGTGTCTTATTGCGTCAACTGTCGCTATATAAATAAATCAAAATCTTTTGTACATCCATCTACAGGAAGAGAATACCCTATTAGATTATCATTTGACATGTTCTTCATCATATGTCATTTATGTTTTATCAAGTCCCTGCAATTTAATATATGTAGGAGAAACTTCTACGGAATTGAAGGTTAGGTTAAACAACATAGAATTCAATTAGAAAAAGTCGCACCGATCTGCCGGTTTCCAGACATTTTGGATCCCTTCACCACGGTGAACGGGATCTAAGATGCTGGATAATCGACCATGTGGCAATGCCAGGAGAGGTGGTGACCGCTTGGCAATCTTGAAAACAGCGAGAATTAAGATGGATATATACTTTGGACAGTTTACATCCTAATGGGCTTAATGTAGATTTTAGATGAGATGTCTGCTTTGAGGTTTAGCTTGATCTCCCTTGCGTCTTTTGATCTTTCTCTTGGTTGTATAAAAGTGCCCTGAAACGGTGATAATATACATTGATAATCATTGTGACACAGATTAATCAATCTGTAATTAATTTGTTATATTTATCTTTGCCTTTTAGAACAACATTTTTTAAAATTATTCCTTTGGATGGAGATCTTTGAACTGGCCCTCTTTGATGATGATGATACCGAGCTGCAACATCAACAGTCTTCTCGCTGCGTATTTCCAGATATGAATTTTTCTTTATTCGGCTACTCTTTCCTTAAAGAATTTCTCTTATGGCTGCGTTACTTTCGGCAATTAGTTTGGCGATGCCGGCAGGGTATACTGACGTGTCCCCCTCTGACATATCGCCATCTAGTGGACAGGATCCATCTCCGCAGAGGTTGGTACCTTCTCCACATGCTGATTTCTGTAGGATTTACCTACTGCGGTCTTAATATACTACATAGAAAGTGTTTAGCCTATTGAATGTATGCACGATTGGCACTTATGTAACCGTTGGCAATGTGCCCTCTATCAAGATGGGTGCCTTTAATGTAATTTTTGATGGAGCGCATGCGTCACATGTAGCGCTATGACGATGATGACGCGGATCTGGTCATGCGCAGTGAGAGAATGGAGACGCTCAACGGAATACGATGCTGTATGCTGGCGCCATTACATCGAGAGGTGTCACTTCGTTGATCTTCATCCAATATAGTGTATGCACTTTAATATACACTTATATTATTTATATATTACATGTCTATATGATCGATGACCAGGGACTATGTTCTTGTGATGCGGATCTCTTAAGCACTTGTCACTTTACGCACATGCACTTTGTTATATGTATCATATGTATCCAATTTAATCATGATTGTAATCACAGTATGATTGGCCAGTCACTTGTGACTTGCCTTTATATGATTGTTATTTTCACTGTTTCTATGCTGGAAGAAAGGCTCTTGTGAGCCGAAACGTCGCTAAGTTGCCAAAGTTATGGGTGAATAAAGCTCCACTGATTTTTCACTTTATTTGGAGTGCAGTCCTATCTTTTTCAAGCCATATTGTTGGGGTACTGCCGCTGCCTCTGTGGATTTTGCACCGCACTCCTGGTGGTGCTCCCGCTGGATTTTTCTTCTATATATATATATATATATATAAATATTTTTTGTATTATTTCTTGTGGGATTTACAATCTGAAAAATCCTTTAAAATAAAAATTGTCAAAGGAATATATTGAAAATTTGTATGCATGGGAACACATTCCCTGTTGCCAACAAAGAACATACTGCTGTCGGGGGCCGATTTGTGGGAACATATTCATCTACAAACAAAGAACCAGGCTCCTGTCTGTTCTAACTGAGTTTGGCCCAGCTATGGGTAAGGCCTTATACTACACCATTTACCTGCTGCTGTCTGTCCTTATGTGTTTGGCTGAGCTATGTGTAGACTGACAGCGGCCTGTGCAGGGGTTAATGCGCCGACATCAGTGATTTCACCATTTCAGTGCATACAGCAGTGGTCCAGCTATCAGTGACTGCCGGACCCCCTGCACCTGCTGATCACCATGCAGTACATTTCACGTCACAGGGATTTAATGTACGTACAGATCCGATGTATATCATCAGACGTAAGGAGTTAAGTGTGTGATGTATCTAATGTAATGATGTACGGGGCCTTTTACTGGAATACAGAATGAATGATTGCTGTTTATGTATACACACACATATACACTCACCTAAAAGAATTATTAGGAACACCTGTTCTATTTCTCATTAATGCAATTATCTAGTCAAACCAATCACATGGCAGTTGCTTTCAATGCATTTAGGGGTGTGGTCCTGGTCAAGACAATCCCCTGAACTCCAAACTGAATGTCAGAATGGGAAAGAAAGGTGATTTAAGCAATTTAGAGCGTGGCATGGTTGTTGGTGCCAGACAGGCCGGGTCTGAGTATTTCACAATCTGCTCAGTTACAGGGATTTTTCACGCACAACCATTTCTAGTGGTTTACAAAGAATTGTGTGAAAAGGGAAAAACATCCAGTATGCGGCAGTCCTGTGGGCAAAAATGCTTGTGGATGCTAGAGGTCAGAGGGAGAATGGGCCGACTGATTCAAGCTGATAGAAGAGCACGTTGACAGAAATAACCACGTCTTACAACCGAGGTATGCAGCAAAGCATTTGTGAAGCCACAACACCGCACACCTTGAGGCGGATGGGCTACAACAGCAGAAGACCCACCGGGTACCACTCATCTCCACTACAAATAGGAAAAAGAGGCTACAATTTGCGACAAGCTCACCAAAATTGGACTGTTGAAGACTGGAAAAATGTTTGCCTGGTCTGATGAGTCTCGATTTCGTGTTGAGACATACAAGTCCGAATTTGGCGTAAACAGAATGAGAACATGTATCCATCATGCCTTGTTACCAATGCTGCAGGCTGGTGGTGGTGGGTGTAATGGTGTTGAGGGATGTTTTCTGGGGCACACTTTAGGCCCCTTAGTGCCAATTGGGCATCGTTTAAATGCCACGGGCTACCTGAGCATTGTTTTCTGACCATGTCCATCCCTTCAGTGACCACCATGTACCCATCCTCTGATGGCTACTTCCAGCAGGATAATGCACCATGTCACAAAGCACGAATCATTTCAAAATGTTTCTTGACATGACAACGAGTTCACTGTACGAAAATGGCCCCCACAGTCACCAGATTTCAACCCAATAGAGCATCTTTGGGATGTGGTGGAACGGGAGCTTTGTGCCCTGGATGGCATCCCTCAAATCTCCATCAACTGCAAGATGCTATCCTATCATAATGGGCCAACATTTCTAAAGAATGCTATCAGCACCTTGTTGAATCAATGCACGTAGAATTAAGGCAGTTTCTGAAGGCAAAAGGGGGTCCAACACCGTATTAGTATGGTGTTTCCTAATAATTCTTTAGGTGAGTGTATATATTTCTGTGTGTGTAAAATGCACAAAAGAAGCTAGTTACATCATACATTTGTACCTCGCTGTGTGTATAAATATATACATATACACTAGTAGTGCCGCTCCCCGATCATGTGATCCTGGATGTGACGTAACTAGAAAACGTCACGAGTGCACATGACTGGAGACGGCACAGTGCACGATCATGTGATGGTGGGGGAGGGAGCCAACTAGACGCGCGAGGCTTAAAAAAGGACGCCAGCGCGAGTAATCGCTCCCCACTGCCACACGCAGGAGAGGAGCGGACCCAGGATACGAACAACTTGGCAAGCTAAGTACACTCTGTTGTAATTACTGGATTGTCCTTTAGTTGCTAATTCCGGCAATTGAGGCCTAAACGAGCGTATATTGTTTGTTTCTTCTGTTTGAAGTCCGGGTATTGACTGGTCCCCTGATGATCTGGCGTAAAGCCAGTGAAACGAAAGGGACTTTTTTTGCTACACTGATTTGTCTGCCCTAGTATGTGACTGGTCTGTGTTTCCGATGAAGCTGGGCAGTCACCTGTCAGTATTTTGGGCCATCTAGGGACAGACAGAGAGGGGTACTATTGTTATAGTTAGAATATAGGGACATTCTTAGGGGAAGAGACTCAGCATCTGTGTCCCTCTTATATCCTATCCCTTTTATTCCTAACTCACCCCCGAGTGAGCCAGCAAACACACCTCCTGGCTGCTTAAATAAACTCTCTACCAGTTCACCGTGGTTGGCAGTTGAGTGTCACCTCTTATTGAGGTGTATGTTGTACAATTAATTGTGGGCCTATTATTTTAAAGATTACTAATAAAAGTATGTTTTAAGGTTTCCCATTATTCAGTTTATTTCAATTTACCAGTTGGGTGCCATATATATAGAATCTGTGTGACCAGCCTTGACCTTGGTTAAGTTAAAACACATAAATATACAATCACCTAAAGAATTATTAGGAATACCTGTTCTATTTCTCATTAATGCAATTATCTAGTCAACCAATCACATGGCAGTTGCTTCAATGCATTTAGGGGTGTGCTCCTGGTCAAGACAATCTCCTGAACTCCAAACTGAATGTCAGAATGGGAAAGAAAGGTGATTTAAGCAATTTTGAGTGTGGCATGGTTGTTGGTGCCAGACGGGCCGGTCTGAGTATTGCACAATCTGCTCAGTTACTGGGATTTTCACGCACAACCATTTCTAGGGTTTACAAAGAATGGTGTGAAAAGAGAAAAACATCCAGTATGCGGCAGTCCTGTGGGCAAAAATGCCTTGTGGATGCTAGAGGTCAGAGGAGAATGGGCCGACGGATTCAAGCTGATAGAAGAGCAACGTTGACTGAAATAACCACTCGTTACAACTGAGGTATGCAGCAAAGCATTTGTGAAGCCACAACACGCACAACCTTGAGGCGGATGGGCTACAACAGCAGAAGACCCCACCGGGTACCACTCATCTCCACTACAAATAGGAAAAAGAGGCTACAATTTGCACGAGCTCACCAAAATTGGACTGTTGAAGACTGGAAAAATGTTGCCTGGTCTGATGAGTCTCGATTTCTGTTGAGACATTCAAATGGTAGAGTCCGAATTTGGCGTAAACAGAAGGAGAACATGTATCCATCCTCTGATGGCTACTTCCAGCAGGATAATGCACCATGTCAAAAAGCTTGAATCATTTCAAATTGGTTTCTTGAACATGACAATGAGTTCACTGTACTAAAATGGCCCCCACAGTCACCAGATTTCAACCCAATAGAGCATCTTTGGGATGTGGTGGAACGGGAGCTTCGTGCCCTGGATGTGCATCCCTCAAATCTCCATCAACTGCAAGATGCTATCCTATCAATATGGGCCAACATTTCTAAAGGATGCTATCAGCACCTTGTTGAATCAATGCCACGTAGAATTAAGGCAGTTCTGAAGGCAAAAGGGGGTCCAACACTGTATTAGTATGGTGTTCCTAATAATTCTTTAGGTGAGTGTATATATATATACTCATGGCGAGGTAGAGATGTATGTATGATGTAACCGGCTGATTTGCTACATGTCATACCAGTTAATAAGTAATCATTTGTAAAGGGATGAAATACTTATTTTCATAACTGTATATATACATTACAGAGTGTTGGAGAGAGATACAAAAGTAATGTAAGCATTGTACCTGGGCATTTTCTGGCACGGATCTCTCTGATCCGATCCGAGTTCTGACGCTTCAAATCGGACCTTTTTTTTAATACGGCCATCCGAGGGTGATTGACCTTAAATTTTCTTTTCAGCTCGGACAGGATCTCACTCACAATGGCCTGCTTCTCTGCGTGGACCCGGGTGCGGTCGTAGCCCCGCTCCAACATGCGCTGCAGGATAAAGACGCAAGCATATAATCCCAATTTTTTTTATACAAGTATTGAAAATAATGTCCTCAACAAAACATAAAAAATTATTTAAGTCTTTGAATGGAAAATATTAGATTTAATGTTACCATTATAAGATCGGATTGTATTGCAATTGTATGTGTGTGGGGTCTGATTAATCGGATATTGGCCAGCTGAGCAGAAATGTACCTGTCTAGTGAAGTGACGGTACGGTATGGGGTGTAAAGCTGGTTCGTCTCCCCTTGGTGCACCCTGGGTAACTCTAATTTTTGCAAACCCGAATATTTTATAACACTCTATCTGTATATAAAGCGATTGCTCTGACATGCATGTGAAATGTAATCAATACACTGCTGTAATGTCAAATTACTTACAGTGATCATTAGTTCTTCCTCACTGTCGCGAAAATTGCTTCCCACCATCTTTTCCAATCTTCTCAAATTTCAGGTAGTTTGAAAACAGTTGCGAATTAGGCCACGCCCCTTGCACATGCACATTAAGTAAATTTTAGTGTACGAAGATAGCGAATTCGCGAATATATGATTAATATTCGTTCATATATTTGCAAAATATGGCAAAATCAAATATATTGCCCCTGCCGCTCAACACTACTAGTTTCTTGGCTTGATGAGACTAGTCAGCTTTCTGAGAAGGGATTTCCAATAGTTACAGATGGTGCCTGCTCAGTAGCTAAGCTGGTGCCATAGCCACCAGGTAACTGCTGTTTTAAACTGCATGCACTTGATGGCATAGTCAGAGATCGGCAACCCCATAGATTCTATGGTCAATTGTGAACACAACGCCTGAGCAGTCAATTATTGGGAGCACTGTGCTCAGTGACAGAACGGCACCCCACTGATAAGATTGCAGGAGCCGTTCGTTTGCCATGTCAGTCACTTCTGAAGGCTCATAGGCCTGTCATAGCAAAGTTCCTATCGCAGGGATTCTCCCATAGGCTACAATTGTAATCTATGGAAATAATTGCTATCTATGAGAGAAGCGATCAGATTATCATATGTTCAAGTCCACTAGGGGGACAAAAAAATAAGTGTAAAAATAGTTTAAAAAAAATATAGAAATTCTAATAACCTAATCATTGGGAGAAATTGTACGTATGTGGCTAAGTAACTGGCTCAGTGATAGAAAACAGAGAGTGGTTATTAACAGTACATACTCAAATTGGGTCACTGTCACTAGTGGGGTACCACAGGGGTCAGTATTGGGCCCTATTCTCTTCAATATATTTATTAATGATCTTGTATAGTTGTTGCATAGTAAAATATAAATTTTTAATAATAATACTAAAGTGTTTAAGTAATTAACACAAAAGAAGACAGAATACAGCTACAGATGGATCTGGATAGATTGGAGGCTTGCAGGCTGGGTTCCTGGTATAATACACTCGATATAGACACATATCAAATGTTTAGATCTGACTGAGACCCCAACCAATCCCTAGAATAAGGGGAGAGAAGTGTGAAATCGAGATGGGCCCATAGATTTCTATAGAGCCCGTCACGTGCAGCGAGGAGAGAGAATGTGGTATGCGTGCACTTCTCTCCCCTCATTCTAGGAATTGGTGAAGGTCTCAGCGCTCAAACATGCATAAATCCCCTGCAATCCTATGTAACAGCACAGATAACAATAGTGCTGATAATGTGGTTAGTGTTACCTGCAGTCCTACGTAAAAGCACTGATAACACCAGTGCTGATAATGTGGTAGTGTAACTTGCAGTCCTATATAAAACCACAGATAACACTAGTTCTGATAATTTAGTAGTGTTACCTGCAGTCCTATGTAAAACCACAGATAACACTAGTATATCTCTGTGAAGGTTCTCATTTATCCAGGACATGGTATATCTGTAAAGAATAAATCAAGGCAACTGGACTTACTGTAGATTTCTTGAAAACGTTTCACTCGTTCTTCCAACGAGCTTTCTTAATTCTGAGTGACTGTACAAGAATTCTCTGGGAATAAATATGTAACTGAATCAACATCTGGTAATTATACCCAGCTTGGGGTCAGAGGTCATTATACCCAGCATGGGGTCAAAGGTGTTGATTCTATTATCCTAATTGGAGTCAGTAGGTGACAATGACCTCCCAGAAAAGGGTGTCAAGACAGCATTGTATGTGGCAGACAATAGATGTCTAACCCCCCCCCATCCCCACCTCTATTCAAGCTTGGCTTCTACATTTTTACATAGATGGCCTCCTTCACACCTCGTTTGTACCAATCGGCCTCCTTATCCAAAACACGTACTTGACTGTCTTCAAAGGTGTGACCTGTTTCTTTTAGATGTAAGTACACGGCTGAATCTTGACCAGAGGTTTTGGCTCTTCTATGCTGAGCCATATGCTGATGTAGTTGTTGTTTTGTTTCGCCGATATACAGTTCTGAGAATTCCTCATTGCATGATCTAGTATAGATCATGTGGTAGTGTTACCTACGTCCTTAGTATGCCTCCCTGTGCCTCTTCCATGGGACTGCATGCTGGCGGTGCTGCTTCTTCTTCCTACTTCTTCTTCTTGGCCCGCACAGAATGTCCTGATGCAGCTGCGTCAGGACATAGGAACACTGTGGGCATGGTGATGGTGACAGACACAGAGACACACAAACACAGGGACACACACACAGAAACACACACACAAAGGGATGGTCAAATACACACAAGGACAGACACACACACAGGGACACACACAGGGGCACAGACACGTACAAACACACACAGGGATAGACACACACACAGGGACACACACACAGACAGAAACACACAGGGATAGACACACCCATACACACACACAGGGACATACATACAGGGACAGACACACCCAGGGACATACATACAGACACACACACAGAGGGACACACACACAGGGACACACACACAGGGACAGACACACACATAGGGACAGACATACACACAAGGACACACACACAGGGACACACACACATACACACAGGGACAGACACACACAGGGACACACACAGAGGGACACACACACACACAGAGACACACACAGGGATAGACATACACACAGGATCAGACACGTACACAGGGACACACACAGAGGGACACACTCGCACACACAGGGACAAACACACACACAGGAACACAGACAGACACACACAGGGACAGACATACACACAGGGTCAGACATGTGCACAGGGACAGACATACACACAGGGTCAGACATGTGCACAGGGACAGACATACACACAGGGTCAGACATGTGCACAGGGACAGACATACACACAGGGTCAGACAAGTACACAGGGACAGACATACACACAGGGACAGACACACAAACACACAAGGACAGACATGTACACAGGGACAGTCAAATATACACAGGGACAGATACACACACACAGAGACACACACAGAGGGACACACACACACAGGGACACACACACAGGGACAAACACACACAGGGACAGACACACAAACACACAGGGATAGACATACAAACAGGGACAGACACACACAGGGACAGACATACACATAGGGACAGACATGTACACAGGGACACACACACACACACACACACACAGGGACAGACACATACACAGGGACAGTCTAATACACACAGAGACAGACACACAAACACACAGGGACACATACACACACAGGGACAGACATACACACAGTGACACACACAGGGACACACATATACACAGGGACAGATACACACACAGGGACACACACACACACAAGGACAAACACACACAGGGACAGGGACACACACAGGGATAGACATACAGACAGTGACACGCTCACTCACACAAACACACACACATACACGGACAGGGACACACAGGGATGGTTAAATACATACAGGGACACACACAGGCACAGACACACACAGACAGACACACACACACAGGGATAGACATACACAGACACACACAGGGACAGACACACACACAGCGACAGACACACACACAGGGACAGACACACACACACACACACATGGACAGACATGTACACTGGGACAGTGAAATACACACAGGGACAGACAGACACACACATGCACAGGGACACACACAGGGAGACACACACATATGGACACCCACACTTACAGACACACACACACACACAGGGAAAGACATACACACAAGGACACACACACATACACACAGGGACAGACAGAGGGACGCACACATAGACAGGGACAGACACATATACAGAGACAGACATACACACATGGAGAGACACACACAGGGACAGACATAAACACAGGGACAGGCACGTACACAGAGACAGACATACACACATGGACAGACACACTCACACATGGGCACACACAGAGGGACACACACAGGGACAAACACACATAGGGACAGACACACATACACAGGCACACACAGAGGGACACGCACACAAGGACACAAACACACACAGGGACACACACACAGGGACAAACACACACACACACAGGGACACACACACAGGGACAAACACACACACACACTGGAACAGACATACACACAGGCAGTGGTGTAACTAGAGTGTTATGGGCCCCAGTGCAAACTTTGGAATGGGGCCCCCCCCTTCATTTTTACAAAGAGGCGGCAGATTTTCTTTACACTAAGCCCAATGCATGGCTACACCCACCCAGTCCTAACTAATAAAATCTGTCCCTACCTCATTCAGGGTGTCGCTGACGTCGGCGTGATGTCCACTGGATCCAGAACAAGTTCCCTGTGGTGAGAAAAAAAGAATAATCACATAAGGAAGGGATGGTGACTGCCCCTGTGAAATCACCAGCAGGGGGCGCTGTGCTGGCCTGTAAGACTGACCCATGCCAATGTATAGCAGGGTAATCTAGGACATTTCACCTAAGTGCTACCACACAGTACTAATGCCCACATTGTGGCCCCTCACTTTACTAATGCCCACCTTGTGGCCCCTCACAGTAATTAAGCCCACCTTGTGGTCCCTTCAAAATAGTTATGTCCTCCTTAAGAAGTTATGCCCACGCTCCTCCCACAGACAGCAGCCAATGTGCGGCCTACAGGGAGAGCGCCAGAGCTCAGAAGAACAGTGAAGTAGGGAGCAGAGAGGGCTCCCTGCTTCACTCTGGACACAAACAGCCTGGCAGTGACAAGAACTGCCGGGTGAGTGCGCCCCCCTCCCCTTCCTTGCCTTTGCGCTCCCTCTTGTCTCTGCACCAGGGGCACATATTACACGTTTAAAGAGCGCTTCGACATGGCCAGGCATTGTCACTGTACTTCATGCCGGGCCCCATCAGAGTGCTCCCATTACACATGAATGCAACGGGCCCCCTCTCCCCGCTGGGCCCAGTCGCGATCGCACCGTCTGCGACCGCGATCATTATGCCCCTGCACACAGGGACACACACACAGGGACAGACACACACACAAACACAGGGACAGACACATACACAGGGACGGTTAAATACACAGAGGGACACAGGGACTCATCTATTTTACTATAATGAGTGTGCCACATACATTATATGGAAGTAAAGACAAACAGTGAAAAACTGCCATTGCTGCCATGTTAATATCACTGATAACAGTGCTGTGCTAATGTAATAACTGCTAGCACTGATCAAAATCTGCAAAGTAGCCAACAACTTTGGCCAAACTGGAAAACCAATCATCTAATATATAAAGCTGAGTGTATGTGTGTATGTCCGCTAAAGGAATCTGCACCGTCACATTTAAAAAAATAAAATAAAATGGTACATTAGGTGTTCGAGAAGGTTTTAGACCGGGTTTCAGCTCTCTAGCACGTACCGTTCCTTAGATATTCCTAAAAAATGCATTAGCCAATAGAAGCCTGGTCACATAACCCTTATCAGCCAATAGAAGCTCGTAGGCCATTAGTCTCCACATACGCACAGTTTTACACCAGGTTTCCATAACAACCCAGCCATTTTTCTTCACTGCTGTAGGTCAGCTTTAAAGGGGAAGGGTGCTGTGGATGACACTGTTAAGGGAGCGGAGTGCTGTGGAGGTCACAGTTCAGGGGGCAGGTAGGGTGGCCATTCAGGCCACCCTCAAAAGACTGACTTAAAAACCTCACCCCCAGGTCCTGCTAAGCCACGCCCTGACCTGTTATGCCACACCCCCTCCCACTCCTCAGCCGACGGGGATTGAAAAAATGAAGGTAAAAATCAACTTCTGTTAGCTGCAGGGGTGGGATTAAGGGTGACTTTCTCCCTGCAGTGCACGCTCAGACAGCACAGTGATGCTGTCTGAGAGTGAACTGTTCAAAAAGACATCCCTGTGTCTGTCCAGGCCCTGCGCTAGACGGGGGACAGGGAGTCTGAAAGCAGGACTGTCCGGCTTAAAACCTGACCTCTGTCCACCCTAGGGGCAGACTGGTGTGGAGGTCACAGTTAAGGGGACGGTCCGCTATGTAGGTCAGTGTTAAGGGGAAGATTGCTGTAGAGGCCACTGTTAAGGGGACGGGGTGTTGTGGAAATCACTGTTAAGGAGATGGGGTGCTGTGAAACTCACTAATAAAGGGGCGGCTGCTGTGGAGGTCACTATTAAAGGGGCGGGCTGCTATGGGGGTCACTGTTAAGGGGGTGGGATGCTTTGGAGGTCACTGTTAAAGGGGCGGGAGCTGTGGAGGTCACTGTTAAGGGGCAGGGAACAGTGTAGGTCACAGTTAAGGGGACGGTCCGCTATGGAGGTCAGTGTTAAGGGGAGGGGTGCTGTAGAGGTCACTGTTAAGGGGGCGGGGTGTTGTGGAGGTCACATTTTAAGGGAACGTAGCTCTGTGGAGGTCACTGTTAAGTTGGCGGGTTATTGTGGAAATCACTGTGTACTGTGGGTACTATAGTGGTCACTAATAGAGGGGCGACCGCTGTGGAGGTCACTTTTAAAGGGGAGGGTGCTGTGGATGTTACTTTTAAGGGGACAGGCTGCTGTGGAGGTCACTATTAAAGGGGCGGGGTACTGTAGATGTCACTGTTATAGTGGATACTGTCGATATCTTTTAACTACACAAACATTAAATGAAATAGATGAAATATACCCGTGCAAAGCTGGATCTCTCTGCTAGCAAATTAAAAAAATTATGGAATATACTGTTTATCCATAGGTCATATATTGATAGATCCCATCAGCGCACTGTGAATGTAATATAATATTTATAGTCATAGTAACCTGTACAAGCCCATCCAGACTCAAATTTTGGATGCATCTATTTTTATTGCGGACACTAGTCAAAAGTCTCCAAATTTTGGATGGCAATCCTGGTGTTTTTATTAAGTTACTACAGTCTCCAGAAAGTGATATAGTTTAGCTCTAGGTTTTCAGTAGTATGCTAGCACTGTCATTAAGTGGCATACTGTACTTCTAACAATAATGAAATAACACTGCTAATCATGCCCCAGTCTATAAAGCAAAGCTGACATGTGAGCAACAAAAAAATTGGTGTCACGAGGGTGTCAAGAGCCACGTCTGACACCATTATACCCGGGGTCAGGAAGTCGCAGCGGGTGGCTGCGCGTTCGATGTACAAAGACAGTGCTGTTTCGTAATGGTAGCTTTCTGGGTTTGCCTTGCAATCCTTTTTGGCTCACTCAGGGATCCGTAGCGTCTCCTCCTCAGCTGTTTCTTGTCCAGCCATCCCAACCTCCTTATATTCCCATCTCCCACTTCTCTGGTTGCCAGATATAGAGCTTCCTGCCTGGACTTCTATACTGACCCACTGGAGCTGAGTAACTGAGATCCCTGGTTGTTGTTCCAGAGTGTTACCCTCCGGATCCCTGTTGGGCCTTGGTGGTCTGCTGTTGTCGCCCACCTGGGATTATATGTTTGTCTGTATTGTCTGTCCTCTCCTTGGTGTTTTCCTCTTAGTGTCAGTGGTGCGGACTAGTTTTCCACCGCCCTGTTCACTACACAGGGCTCATCTTAGGGAAAGCCAGGGTTTAGGCACGTGATCGGCGTATGGGTGAGGAACCCGTCTAGGGACGTCAGGGCAGTCAGGTGCCAGCCGCAAGGTGAGTCAGGGGTCACCACCTTTCCCTCTCCCTTGGACAGGGCCTTCCCATTTCCCTCCCTTTGCGTGACGCCGGTCATTACAATTGGTTAGCCTGTTCTTACTGCCCTAGTGTCCTGTGTGGAAACTGGAATACGTCAAGCTAATTTTTTTTTATGGAATGTCACCAAACATTTAAAAAATATTTATCATTTAAAAAAAACTTCAGTGTTCTGATCATACTTTCCATTTAAGGTAACTTCTTCACAGGGAATAACTGACTATTGCTTTTCATTCTTATTTTACACCATCCATCTGCTGAAAAGGTAACATGGGGTCCTCACTGTGCATTTATGTAATGAAAGACAAGTATGAAAGCACTGGAGAGCAATCAAATAACTACGAAAAGATACCGTAATTCCCTGTTTTCATGTATGGCCTAATAAATTATTTTGTACGTATGCTGCAGATTTCTTGCCATCTGGCCAAAGTCCATACTTACTGATCAATGCAGCTTCAGTCAATTTGGCCAAAATTGCACATGGTTGTTTTATAATGTGTAAGTTAAATGTGCTGTATATATTTATCTTACTTGTGATAAGGTTTATTCTATAAAAATTAATAGAAAGATATACTGTATACTATAACTATATACTATAAAGGGCAGTACGGTACAAGATCATTGGTATGGTGACACCATTGCTTTCCTTGATATGAATTTTCACAAATGGCCACAAGTATCCCTTTCTAAAGTGTCATTCAAACGACCGCATTTTTGGTACGTGTTCGATCCGCATTTTTTGCAGATCGCACATAGACCCATTTCTTTTCTATGTCACCTGTGTGCTTTCTGCATCTGTATGTCCGTCATAGAACATGTCCAATTCTTGGCTGGAGATCAGAGAACATGTCCAATTCTTGGCTGTATTTTGGACTAGTATAGCCATTTCTTTAAATGGGACTGAAAAAAATGCGGATTGCACACGGAAGATATCCTGTTTTTATGGATCTGTGGTTTGTAGACCTCAAAATGTATACAGTCATGTGCAGGAGACCTTAGTCACGTAGCAGTCATTTCACTTGGTAGCACAGTGGATCTTGTTTTGCAGGAATAGGAGTTGAAATGGGACCATGAGACATTGTACAACTACAAGCTGTAGTTGGGCTACATAGCATAGGGTAAATAGGAGTAAATGGTAAATGGGACCATGTAGACCCCAGATAACACACAGCACACAATGATGGAGGTGGTGTGCCAAAACATCACAGGACGGAGAATCTCTGTCAATCTTCAGCACATGTTAAGCTTGCGATTACTTTTGATATTGGGCAAGCCAAAAGAGACCCGCAGCATGTGTGGTGAAAGGTGGAGTCAAAAGCTCCTTTTCATTTGCAAAGCAGTGCTTTAAAAACATCTCAGACCTGGGGCAGCTTGTAGGCCCCTTGAAAAAAACAACTGCAGAAGTGAACCTCATGCAAATACATGGAATGCCAAAAATATGTCAAGCGTCAAAATGAAATCAACAACCTGTTAAAGGGAGTCTGTCACCACTATATGATCTTATACAACGCTTACATTACTCTCTAGCACACCTATGCATGATTCTAATGGTTCCTTTGTTATTTTCTTTAGACTTTCACAAGCAGGAAAAACACCATTGCCCAGTGGTTAACTGGCCCTTCCCTATACCCGCCATGGATCAGGGGCCTGGCTCTTACTGAACCTGTAGCTGAAAGTGCAGTGCAATCTGCAGGCAACAAGCTACAGAGCAGGAGAAGGTGGGCAGACTGATATATAGTTGTGTGGGAAAAGATTCTGTATAAATGATAACTTATTGATTGGAATCTCTGCACTTTCTATGTTTAGGAGTCCAGTAGGCAGCCCTACTAAGTGAGTGACAGCTAACTCTGGATGAACAGTCATAGAGGGAAGGCTGTCAATCACTGAGTATTAGGACTGTCCACAGGACTGTGAGTGAATCGATTTGTATGAATCAACTTCTTCATCAAACAGACTCCCTGAGCAGTGAGGGGCTGGCCCCCCTTCTCAAAAGGCTCCCCCTCACCTATGATTGATGGAGCTGGACATCTCATCTGGCAAGTGTAAAGGCTATGCTGTCTGGCAAGTGTACATGCCCTGGGTACTCAGAGTTTTCCGGGAATCCAATATAGATGACCTATCCTCAGGATGAGTCATCAATATCCAGGCATCTGTAGCAATAAACTTTTTGAGGAGACTTATCTTGAGCATAGGCCGTCCATATTGAACTCTTAGAAAACCTGTTAAAGGGAGTCTGTCACCACTATATGATCTTATACAACGCTTACATTACTCTCTAGCACACCTATGCATGATTCTAATGGTTCCTTTGTTATTTTCTTTAGACTTTCACAAGCAGGAAAAACACCATTGCCCAGTGGTTAACTGGCCCTTCCCTATACCCGCCATGGATCAGGGGCCTGGCTCTTACTGACAGTCAGGCCTCTGCTGTATCCGCCAGCATTGATGAAAACACTGATGCCGACAGATTGACCCCCTATATGCTGCAATCAAAGCTGAGCATGGCATACAGGAGGTTCACAGAAGGAGGGGGCTCCCTCTCTCACCTCATCGGGTCCTGGCCCTATGATGGCGGGGTCCCGATGGTTGCCATTGCAGCCCCAAGCCCTGCAAAGGCTTTGGAGCATGGCAGCTACAGAGACCTATGAGTCCCATCTCCGAGGATAGATCTCATAGGCAAACTGTCAGTGTAATACACTGACAGTCAATTCAGCACAATACAGCATGCATTGTACTGCATTGAAACAGGGATCAAACCCTGAAATGTTGAAGTCCCATAGTGGGACAAAAATGTAAAAAAGTGAAAAAAAAAGTGTTTTTTAACAATAAAAAACTAAAGTTTAAAGTAAAAAAAAAAAACACCCTTTCCAAAAATCAAGCTATGTACATATCCATAAAAACTGGCTCTATAAAAATATCACACCATCTATCCTGTCAGGCTGTAAAAAAAAAAAATAATAATAATTATCGAAAAGTACTATATACCTGAAGATGGTACCAATGAAAACCTCAACACATCCCACAAAAAACAAGCCCCCACATAAGATGATCAGCAGTAACTTTTAAAAAATGGCTCTCAGAAAATGGCAATACAAAAACAGGATTTTTTTTCCAAATGCTTTTATTGCAAAAAAAAAGACATATTGAGTATTGCCGTGTCTGTAACAAAAAGTATAGATAACAGCGAACGATCAAAAAGTACTATGTACCCCCAAATAATACCAACGTAAATATCAACTCATCCCGCAAAAAATTAACCCCCACACAAGATGATTGGACAAAAAATAAAAAATATTATGGCTCTCAGAAAATGGTGACACAAAAACAGGATAAAAAAAAAATTATACCATCTAAAAAAAAAAAAAATACATAAAATTGGTATCTCTGTAATCGTACTGACCAGCAGAATTAAGATAACATGTAATTTTTCCCACATGGTGTTCAACGCAATGAAAAAGCCCAAAAGAGAGTGACAGAATTGCTGCCTTTTGTTTATCCTGTTTCCCAAAAAGCTAACAAAAAAGTGAACAAATGATAATGACAAATCATTCACCCAAAAATAGTCCCTCACACAGAAAATAAAAAAATGTATGGTTCTCATAGAATGGCTCTACTGGTACCCCAGAGGCTGTTCAATACCAACATTTTGTTCATAAATGAATCCATTGAAATCTGTGCTACAAAAGCAAAAAGGTGGTCTTTCCCTTTTGAGCCCTGCAGTATACCCAAAGCAGTGTAGGTCCACATTAATGGCATTTCCGTTATCATATAGAACCTACCTAACATTTTAATGTGTCTCAGATGGCACACACTGGGAACAACATATTGGGCAGTGAATTGCCATATCTGTGGAAAACCTGTAATTTTTACTTTGCAATGTCCATTGTGCATTAATTTCTGCAAAACATCTGTGGTGTCAAAATGCTCACTTCACTCCTCAATAAATACCTTGAGGTATGTAGTTTCCAGTATAGGGTCACTTCTCGGGGGTCTATTTATTATTTCACCACAGAGCCTCTACAGTTGTCAGCACAAGATGCATAAATCACCACAATGCACATCAAATGCACATGGTGCTCTTTTACACCTGAGCCCTGGTATATGTCCAGGCAAAAGATTAGGACCATATAATAATAAGAGAGCTGCATTTTCACACTGGCGCTGAGATGGCATATCTGTGTAAAAATTGCAATTTTCACTTTGCACTATCTGCTGTGAATTAATTTTTGCAGAACATCTGTGGGGTCAAAATGTTCACTACACCACTTTGTTAAATTCTGTGGTTTCTAAAATGGGGTCACCTCTTGGGAGTTTCTTTTTTTTATTTTACCTCAGAGTCTCTGCAGTTATTGGTCAGTGCTGTATAAGTCACCAAACTAGATCTCAAATGTGGTGTGCCCATACAACACTTTATGACCATGGGGTGTTGCCGAATTCAGAATAAAATGGGTAACAAATTGTGGGGTGCTTTTTCTCCTGTAACCCCTTAAAGATGAAAAATTAAACACCTATTAGGTCCAAGTGCTCACTACACCCCTTAAAAAATTCATTTAGGGGTGTAGTTTCCAAAATGGAGTTACATTTCTATGGGGTCAAAGTGGTCAGTGCATCCTTCAATAAATTCCTTGAAGGGTGTAGTTTCCAAAATAAGGCTTACTTTTTGGGGGTTTCCACTCTATGTATGTGACATGGTGCCCGAAAACCATTCCAGCAAAATCTGCTGTCCAAAAAACCACATGGGACTCCTTCCCTTCAGAGCCCTGCTGTGTGCCCAAACAGCAGGTTACGACCATGACCACATGTGAGGTATTGCCGAGTTAAGGTGAAAATTCTTAAGAATATTTGGGATGCTTTTTTTCCTGTTACCCCTTTTGAAAATGAAAAAAATGGGGGGCTTATGCAACACTTTATTGGAGGAAATTAAATATTTAATTTTTACAGCTACATTTATAAATTCTATAAAATGTCTGTGGGGTCAAAACAGTCAGTACACCCTTCAATAAATTCCATGAGGGGTGTAATTTCCAAAATGGAGTAACTTTTTGGGGTTTCCACTGTAGGGGTACCTTAGGGTCTCTTCAAACAAAATTCCAGCCAAATATATCTTCCAAAAACCATATGGCGCTTCTTCCCTTTCTAAATTTTCCATATTTATATATTTTTTTTAAATAAATAAAGGTGAAACATATAGACTCAAATTTACCACCATCATGAAGTATGATATGTTGACAAGAAAATAATCTAAGAATTTTTGGATAAATAAAAGCAAACCAATGTTATCACCACATAAAGTGACAAATGTCAGATTTGCAAAATTTGGCTCGGTCCTTAAGGTGAAAATTGGCTGTGTCCTTAAGGGGTTAAATCAATTTCCAATGGAAATGTTTATGGAAACAAGTTCTAAAAGGCATTTACTGGATCCATGCATGTTGATGTTTTTTTTAAAATAATATGTAAATGGGGTTACTATAAACATTGATAGCTATCTGCAAAACGTGAAAATATTGCATGTATATTCTAAAATGAAAAGATAACTATTGTGTTTACAGCTACCAGATGTCCTAGAATAAGGAGAAACCTACAGCAGTTTTATTCTGCTGGGCAGACTGTGAAGTGGTTGTCATTGTCATACAGACTCTAAAGGCCCCCATGCACATTAATGTATTGTCAGCTGTCCCCACCAACAGTTAAATGTATATGGGGAGCTCCTGACTCTCCCCTGACAGATGATGCTGGGGAGAAAAGGGTCAGATGAAGAAAATATGGAAAAGGTGAAATTTTCGTCTGATGATCTCTGATCCTTTTGTTCTCCTGGGAGATAACGTGTCTGGCAGTGACTTTTTCTTCTCTCCCCATTGAATACACATAGATGCTCTGCCAAATCGAAGGTGTATATGTATAAGGGAGTCAGGAGAGATAGTTGTTGGTCAAACGATCGCAGGATTGACGGCTTTTAAATGTGTATGGCAGCCATTATCCTATCAATGTTATAGGGAAACTGTTGCTGTAGTTGCTTTGGAGGAGCTGCGACCTCTACTGTTATGGGATAGCTGGCACTGCTGGCCATTGCCATTGAGGTACCACATATCACTGTTTCTATAGTCATAATTTTGAGGTATCTACTCTATTATTGCTGTCTAATAAAAACTATTATTTTGGACAGGAGGAAGAGAAAATATTTTGGGGAAAAACTCTTTCAAGTTCATCTGTTTTCCAGCAGATGACTCTAATTTGTTAGTTTGCAACCCCTACCTGTTACTATGGAAAACACATTGCTTTCTCCAAATATATGTAGTTGATAGTCATGTTTTTACTGTGCAGAATTGTTTATGTTCTTTGCAATGTGATCTGATCAAACTGATCTCTGAATACTACGTCATCCCATGTGGTGAGCTCAGAAGATTCATTGTCTCCCAGGGCAACTATAATAACAAACTCTGGATTTAATATTTGAATTAATTGACAAAGATATAAAGCATAACATACACAGGAAGAAAAGTTATCTTCAGGTGGACAGTCCCTTTAATTTGCAAAATGTATGCATAATGATTTTATTTACTCTTTAGAAACCACCTAATCTGAGCACATTGCACGCATCATAAGACTTAATATCTATGTCAGATGTGGCAGATCCATCAGTTGCCGACACAGTTTCGAAACACTGTGGAATTGACTCTTTAGAATAACATTAACAATGCGATGTTATCAGATTAGAGATTAAATAACATCACTTGATACATATTGGCCCAAGAATCGGTTCCTGTTCTTTCCAAACATATAGCCTTATAGCCATAATAATCAATATGGAACTCATGTTTTATAGATTTGTTGGAACGCTTCATTATCAAAGTCTGAAATCATGTACAAGGTCAGTTAAGGATAAACTAACAGGGTAATAAGGAAATGGTTCTCTTTAATTGGCACATTAACCTCCATACAGACATCTAATATTGATAGATGTCTGCTTGCCATGATTGGGACTGCCATCTACATCCAGCAACAATCACACTATACAGTTTCTAGTTTTTGTGCTGCTATATATAAGGTATTAGACCCTTGGTGTCTCATGTAACTTTATACAGGGCAGCAGTATTCTTGTCACAATTTTCCATCACTATTTGTAAGCCAAAACTAGGAGTGGATTCAGAACATGGAAAAGGTGAAATCTTTTCATTATAATTTTTATCCCTGTAGGTTCCACTCCTAGTTTCCATTTTGCTTTGCGAATTCCAAAGCAAAAAAATGGCCACAACACTGTCATATGAAAGAGGCCTTAAGAATGAACAGTATAGAAAATGGCTAAATTAGACATTTGCCAAAAAAGACCAATAAAGTATATCACCAATGAAATATATAGCCTGTACCTGTAGAGCAAGCAAGGACTAAAATGCATTATTGTAATTAACAGTCAAGACTTTGCTAAGACCGTCCAGGGTGCATTAGAGTGCACATTGGGGGGAATTTATCATAGACTGGGGTTTTACCTCGTCATAAATTGGGAGCATCCTCCAACAGACTGCACACCTAGAGCTGCCGTAGATTTCAATCTTCTTTTACGCCAGGAAACTAGCAGAAAAGAAGTAAAACTTGCTTGGCCCACTGGTCCTGTCGCTTTTTGGAAAATAGGAGAGGGTGGCATAGAAATGAGATTTGTGACTGTTTCACACCAGAAAATGTGAATGCAAAATGCAATGTGACTGTACATGAATTCTGGCATAATTTGTATCTATCTACCAAGCGGTGAGATTTTGCAGGAAGGAAAAATTGTTTCACATGGATGGGTTGCTAAATACTGGTAAAAAATTATTTTGCAAAGTAAGCCAATTAATAAGTAGTATAAAGTTATACCAAAATGTTTAGTCTTGCACTAAGTGTATAATTCAGCCTGAACCTCTAACAATTTCTGCTCCAGAAGCTAGGCAAAGTTACCATGCTGCCGTGAAATCAAAACAAGAAAAGAATGCAAGACAACAATGTAACTGCATATAACTATAACTCTGTACAATAGACTTTCCAAAGACGTAGAGCAGCTATCAAAAGAACATATGTAAAACAGAAAAGTGTGTGAAAATTCTATATGATAGATTTTAAAATGAAGAAACTTGACCCCTCAAGATGTTACTGATAACAGTCACAATATAGAATAAATACAGCAGTAGTGATATATTGGTAGAGAGGTATCATGGTGATTGAACGTCTGCTAATTTTATTTCTGGTTGTAGAACAGACCATCTGTTCTAGTTTTTAAACATCATGAATTGTGATTTTACTCATACAAGAGAGTTGTAAACATTTAGTACAAGATGAGAAGCGAGGGCAACATAAAAGGATCTGCTGATGGTGTTTTATTTAATTGTTAGGCCCATAAAACTCTTATTAAGGTGGAAGACAGACAGCCAACTGTTTGTGGGTGGCATAAGATGAAATACCAGCTCAGAGAAGAGAACAATTTGAGGAATGTTTATCAGACACCCTGGAATGACAGTTTTACAAATACACCATATTTTCAAATTATTGTATAAGGGACACTTCAAAAATTATGTTCTTGCACTGTTTATTTTTCACTCAGTAAAAAAATGATGGAATGTCGAAAAGGATAATAAAAAAACACTTCAAAATCTGAAAAATTATAGTCATATAATTACAATAAAATGCTCGGCACAGCAACGAAATATAAAGTATTGTGATGGGGTTTGTACCTGGAAGGATGAAAGGGCAATTTTTTAAAGGCAGGAGACTACAAGTAGTTTAAAGGGGTATTTCCATCTCAGTCATTCATGGTTGAGATCTGAATACTCGTGGCATGCAGTGGCCAGAGGTAGTTCACTTCTTTCTGAGCAGGGGCGGATTGGGAACTTAAAGTGGCCCTGGAAAAAAAACTAAAAGTGGCTCCATGTTGTAGGTGGGTCCATATTTACAGAAGATGGGACAAAAGAAGTAGGCAGGGACAAAAGAAGTAGGCAGGGCCTGCAATACTGTAGTGCAACACAGAATACTCCCCAGCAGATCCAAATACCACAGGGCAGCAAAAAATATTGCTGCCCTTTGTGAAACCTAAGGGCCCTTTACATGGGTCGAGAATCTCATAGATCATCGCTAAGGAGCGTTCATAGAAATGCTTGTTAGCAATGATCTGGCGATGTAAACACTTGTTTTCGGGTAATTGGATTTGATTGTGCAAACACATAAATCCTCGTTTCCCAACAGCAGATTGTGCTGAGTAAACAGGATCTTCTGCCAGAAAACAACGAGTCAGTATGGGGAAGAGTGATGGTAGTAGCAATCACTCCTCCCTACCTCTGGAGGAGATTGCTGCATGTAAATGCAGTGGTCTCCTCCACCAGCGAGCAGCAGATCGTCAAGTATGAACGCTTCTTTCCCGACAATCTGCTGTAATATTGCCCATATAAAGGGACCTCTACCTGGTCCTAGCACTATACAGTTAGTAACATAGTAACATAGTACATAAGGCCGAAAAAAGACATTTGTCCATCCAGTTCGGCCTGTTATCCTGCAAGTTGATCCAGAGGAAGGCAAAAAAAAAAACTGTGAGGTAGAAGCCAATTTTCCCCACTTTAGGGGAATAAAAAATTCCTTCCCGACTCCAATCAGGCAATCAGAATAACTCCCTGGATCAACGACCCCTCTCTAGTAGCTATAGCCTGTAATATTATTACGCTCCAGAAATACATCCAGTCCCCTCTTGAATTCCTTTATTGTACTCACCATCACCACCTCCTTAGGCAGAGAGTTCCATAGTCTCACTGCTCTTACCGTAAAGAATCCTCTTCTATGTTTGTGTACAAACCTTCTTTCCTCCAGACGCAGAGGATGTCTTCTCGTCACAGTTCTGGGGATAAATAGATGATGGGATAGATCTCTGCACTGACCCCTGATATATTTATACATATTAATTAGATCTCCTCTAAGTTGTCATTTTTCTAAAGTGAATAACCCTAATTTTGATAATCTTTCAGGGTACTGTAGTTGCCCCATTCCAGTTATTACTTTAGTTGCCCTCCTCTGGACCCTCTCCAGCTCTGCTATGTCTGCATTGTTTATAGGAGCCCAGAACTGTACACAGTACTCCATGTGTGGTCTGACTAGCGATTTGTAAAGTGGTAGGACTATGTTCTTATCACGGGCATCTATGCCCCTTCTGATGCAACCCATTATCTTGTTGGCCTTGGCAGCAGCTGCCTGACACTGGTTTTTGCAGCTTAGTTTGCTGTTTATTAAAATTCCTAGATCCTTTTCCATGTCAGTGTTACTGAGTGTTTTATCATTTAGTATGTACGGGTGACTTGCATTATTCCTTCCCATGTGCATAACTTTACATTTGTCAGTGTTAAACCTCATCTGCCACTTATCTGCCCAAGCATCCAATCTATCCAGATCCCTCTGTAGTAGTATACTGTCCTCCTCAGTGTAAATTACTTTACACAGTTTAGTGTCATCTGCGAAAATTGATATTTTACTATGCAAGCCTTCTACGAGATCATTAATAAATATATTGAAGAGAATAGGGCCCAATACTGACCCCTGAGGTACCCCACTAGTGACAGTGACCCAATCTGAGTGTGTACTGTTAATAACCACCCTCTGTTTTCTATCATTGAGCCAGTTACTTACCCACATACAGACGTTTTCTCCCAGTCCGAGCATTCTCATTTTATATACTAACCTTTTATGTGGTACAGTGTCAAATGCTTTGGAGAAGTCCAGATATACGACATCCATTGATTCGCCGTTGTCAAGTCTAGAACTTACCTCCTCATAGAAACTGATTAAATTAGTTTGGCATGACCGTTCCCTCACAAAGCCATGCTGATATGGCGTTATTTGCTTATTTCCGTTGAGATGCTCTAAGATAGCATCTCTCAGAAAACCTTCAAACAGTTTACCCACAACAGATGTTAAACTTACCGGCCTAAAGTTTCCAGGCTCTGTTTTTGGACCCTTTTTGAATATTGGCACCACATTTGCTATGCGCAATCCTGTGGAACATTCCCTGTCAGTATAGAGTCCGCAAATATCAGAAATAAGGGTCTGGCTATGACATTACTTAATTCCCTTAGGATACGGGGGTGTATGCCATCCGGTCCTGGCGATTTGTCTATTTTAATCTTTTTAAGTCGCTGATGTACTTCTTCCTGGGTCAGACAGGACACTTTTAATGGGGAATTTATTTTTACATTCTGCATGTCATCTGACAGTTTATTTTCCTCAGTGAATACACTGGAGAAAAAAAATATTTAACATTTTGCTTTCTCCTCGTCGCTCTCTGCGACTCCCCCCTCATTACTCTTTAAAGGGCCGACACCTTCAGATTTATACTTTTTAACATTTATATAATTGAAGAACATTTTAGGGTTAGTTTTACTCTCTTTGGCAATTAATCTCTCGGTCTCTAGTTTGGCCGCTTTTATTTGTTTTTTACATGTTCAATTTTTTTCCTCCTGTTTTAGTGATTTATATGCTTTCTTTTTGTCATTTATTGCTTTCTTTACAGTTCTATTTATCCACATTGGTTTCTTTTTGTTCCTTAACCTTTTATTCCCATACGGTATGTACCTCTCACAATGAGATTTTAGGATGTTTTTAAAGATATCCCATTTTGTGGCTGTATTTTTATTTTTGAGGACTTTGTCCCAGTTAGTTAGGCCTATGGCCTCTCTTAGTTTGCTAAATTTAGCTTTTTTGAAGTTTGGTATTTTTGTTCCTCCCTGTAGAAACGCTCTTTTGAATGATAATTGGAAGGTTATTGCTTTATGGTCACTATTTCCCAGGTGTCCACCAACCTGCACGTCTGTTGTTCTGTCAGGCCTATTGGTTAATACTAAGTCCAGTATGGCCGTCCCTCTAGTCGGGTCCTGAACCAGTTGGGAGAGGTAATTGTCTTTGGTTATTGCCAAGAACCTGTTTCCCTTATGAGATATACAAGATTCAGTTTCCCAGTCTATATCTGGGTAGTTGAACTCCCCCATAATAACCACCTCATTATGATTTCCCGCCTTGTCTATCTCGTTTAGTAGTAGATTTTCTGTGGACTCTGGTATATTAGGTGGTTTATAGTAAACTCCTATTAGTAATTTATTGTTGTTTTTAGCTCCATGTATCTCTACCCACAGTGACTCCACATGTTCATGTCCCTCACTTATATCTTCACGGAGTGTGGGCTTTAGACAAGACTTTACATAAAGGCAGACCCCTCCCCCTCTCCGGTTTTGACGATCCTTTCTAAACAGACTGTAACCTTGTACATTAACTGCCCAGTCATAGCTATCATCCAGCCATGTCTCAGTTATTCCCACTATGTCATAGTTCTCCTCACACATCACTAATTCCAGCTCCCCAGTTTTATTAGTCAGGCTTCTGGCATTAGTATACATACATTTGAGAGGTTTATGTATATTTTTTACCCTACACCTTTCCTTCTGAACTGTTCTAGTCCCTCCTTCCATTCCTCCCCCAGTCCCACTACCTTTGCCCCGGTCTCTATCTACACTATCTTCCCCTCCTATAGTGTAATTACCCTCCCCCCCCAGTCCCTAGTTTAAACACTCCTCCAACCTTCTAGCCATCTTTCTCCCCAGCACAGCTGCCCCTTTCCCATTGAGGTGCAGCCCGTCCCTATGATAGATCCTGTAGCCGATAGAGAAGTCAGCCCAGTTCTCCAGGAACCCAAACCCCTCCTTCCTACACCAGTTCTTGAGCCACTTGTTAATCTCCCTAATCTCCCACTGCCTTTCTTGTGTGGCTTGTGGTACAGGCATTATTTCGGAAAATACTACCTTTGAGGTCCTTGCCCTAAGCTTTTGACTTAGTTGTCCCTCAAAATACAATAGCTTCAGGATACAGTCTTTTCAACATACAATAGTCCTTCCTGGGACATTGTAAGTGGAAACTAGACTCAACATATAATGCCTCAGACTCACATCCAACCAATCAACATGACCATTTCTCTGGTAAAACACATGTGTTGGTTGCTTATAGCTGCTCTTTAGTTTACAATGGGGTACCACATTTACTGTTCTACCCTCTGTTTGTGCCAGGATGAGCACAAAGTGAGACACCAAGTGAGGGTGGCTCCATTGTTTTGGTACACCGTGTGTCATGCAGTACCCTGAAAATGCTCTGGTCCTCATCATGGAAAGTGATTTCCAGCTTTCAACTTATATCTTTGACCATTATATTTTTCGTAAATGTTAGTTTTTGTCTTATTTTAGGATGACATTATGGGGCTCTGGAACCAATTACTAGTTTCCATAGAGTTATGAACTCAAGCTACAATATTTTCAAGCTAGAATCTTCAGCCCAGAACCAATTATTGACATAAACATGAGGGACCACTGTATTCACCTTTACGCCAGCCACAAGTTTTCCTGGTCCCCTATTGGCTCTTACTTCTGTACTGAGATTCAATCACATGTCACACAGACCATTATATAAGGTTACAGCAATATGAACCATTTCTAGGTTCTGTGTGTCAGGTAAGTAGTCAGATTTGGTGTGTATCAGGAGATGAAGCCATCATGAGGTCTTCTGACATTTAAGGGTTTATACAACCAGATTTTCACCTATTTAGCTGCCTGACACTAGCGATCTGCTAGTGTCTGCTGTACCTAACCATGTTCATGTATTACCTTTGTCTGGAGTGGTTAAGCTTAAAAACGTAGTTTTCTTGATATGCAAATGAGCCTCTAGGTGCTATTGGGGAGTATTTTCAGCACCTAGAGGCTCCGTCTACTCACTATTTCTGCCGCCCAGCGTGCTCCAGCCCGCCCCTCTCCTCTATATTGACAGCCTACTTCTCTCCATCTCGGCCGAATTCTCGCGCCTGCGCCGTGTGCTTCTGTATTCGGCGCAGGTGCAGTGACTCCCTGCGCAGACGCAGTGAAGATGCCAGCGCAGGGAGCGGTCTGACAGTGCCTGCGCCGAATACAGTAGCACACGGCGCAGGCGCGAGAATTCGGCCGAGATGGAGAGAAGTAGGCTGTCAATCTAGAGGAGAGGGGCGGGCTGGAGCGCGCTGGGCGGCAGAAATAGTGAGTAGACGGAGCCTCTAGGTGCTGAAAATACTCCCCAATAGCACCTAGAGGCTCATTTGCATATCAAGAAAACTACGTTTTTAAGCATAACCACTCCAGACAAAGGTAATACATGAACATGGTTAGGTACAGCAGACACTAGCAGATCGCTAGTGTCAGACAGCTAAATAGGTGAAAATCTGGGGGTATAAACCCTTTAATAGAGTGAATATTTGAAACTTGGAAGACAATGGCACTGCTGATGTAAAGGTCCAGACTAAAGGGGGCATTAATTTTAGATCATTATGTATTATTACCACACACTACACATTATGGCACCAACCCACTATAATGAGGGAAGAAAAGTTGTGCCCTTCCTATCACTACATGACCCCAGGGAGGGCTACAGAGATGACCACCACTGTGAGTAACTACTAACATCATTATTGCAACCACCATTCCAATTCGCTACACCACCTCCTTCCTGGGCTTGTTGCATATTGTTGTGTCTGTTCATAAACCCTATAAATGTAAGCATAAAGGCTTATGAGTAGAGTTGAGCGGACACCTGGATGTTCGGGTTCGACGGGTTCGGACCCGAACTTGATCCCGAACCCCATTGAAGTCAATGGGGACCAGAACTTTTGAGCACTAAAATGGATGTAAAAATGTCATGGAAAGGGCTAGAGGGCTGCAAATGTCATCAAAATGTGGTTAAGAGCATGGCAAGTGCACTGCAAACAAATGTGGATAGGGAAATGACTTTAAATAACATAAAATACGTCAAAATAAAAAATAATAATCTTGATCTAGGAGGACCAGGTCCATATGGAGTAGGAGGTTGAGGAGGCGGTGGATGTGGCGGTGTAGGTGGAAGTGGTGGTGGAGGAGGAGAAGGTAGCCTACACTGCTTTTTGTTTTAAAATTTAATATTATTTTTTTAAGTTAGCGTACACCCCAAAACATTGGGAAATATAACCCTCCAGTCGTGCTAAACACATGTTCAGACAATACCCTGGCTGCAGGGCAGGCCAGCACCTCCAAGGCGTAAAGGGCAAGCTCAGGCCATGTGCCCAATTTGGAGATCCAGAAGTTGCAGGGGCTGACCCCTGTCAGTTAGTTCGTGTAGACGTGTGCATACTTACTGTCCAACCCACCATGTCGCACGTCCCCGTGATGTTCACGATCCAATTTGATATCTGCTCTATCAACTTTCGATGTTCTGTTATGCGCCTACCATGGTGATTACGGGTGGCGGGGAATCAGGGTTCCAGGCCAGAGAGGGAGCGTGAGAAAAAGAGACCAAATTTAAGGGAGATAAATTTATTTCAAAAATTGGGATCGAGAAAAAAAGTGGAATAAGCTATTGAGGCGCAAATGTGGGCCAAAAGAGTCAAGCGGAATTGTGGGAAAAGCTATTGAGGCGCAAATGTTGGCCAAAAGAGTATAGCGGAAATGTGGGACAAAGTATTGAAGCTTAAATGTGGTAAAACTTGTTTAAGTTTAAGCATTGAATCAAAGGAGGTGGTGCGCATTAATTAACCCCTTAAGGCCCTATTTCACCTTAAGGACTTGGCCATTTTTTGCAAATCTGACCAGTGTCACTTTAAGTGCTGATAACTTTAAAACGCTTTTACTTACCCAGGCCGTTCTGAGATCGTTTTTTTGTCGCATATTGTACTTCATGACACTGCTAAAATTGGGTCAAAAAGTTTATTTTTTTGCATAATAAAATACAAAATTTACCAAAAATGTGGAAAAATTTGCAAATTTCCAAGTTTCAATTTCTCTACTTCTATAATACATAGTAATACCTCCAAAAATAGTTATTACTTTACATTCCCCATATGTCTACTTCATGTTTGGATCATTTTGGGAATGATATTTAATTTTTTGGGGCTGTTACAAGGCTTAGAAGTTTAGAAGCAAATCTTTAAATTTTTCAGAAATTTTCAAAAACCCAATTTCTAGGGACGAGTTCAGGTCTGAAGTCACTTTGCGAGGCTTACATAATAGTAACCACACAAAAATGACCCCATTCTATAAAATACACCCTCAAGGTATTCAAAACTGATTTTACAAACTTTGTTAAACCTTTAGGTGTTCCACAAGAATTAATGGAAAATAGAGATACAATTTAAAAATTTCACTTTTTTGGCAGATTTTCCATTTTAATAATTTTTTTCCAGTTGCAAAGCAAGGGTTAACAGCCAAACCAAACTCAATATTTATGGCCCTGATTCTGTAATTTACAGAAACATCCCATATGTGGTCGTAAACTACTGTACGGGCACACGGCAGGGCGCAGAAGGAAAGGAATGCCATACGGTTTTTGGAAGGCAGATTTTGCTGGACTGTTTTTTTTTACACCATGTCCCATTTGAAGCCCCCCTGATGCAACCCTAGAGTAGAAACTCCATAAAAGTGACCCCCATCTAAGAAACTACACCCCTCAAGGTATTCAAAACAGATTTTACAAACGTTGTTAACCCTTTAGGTGTTCCACAAGAGCTATTGGCAAATGGAGATGAAATTTCAGAATTTCAATTTTTTGGCAAATTTTCCATTTTAATCAATTTCTCCCAGTAAAAAAACAAGGGTTAAGAGCCAAACAAAACTCTATATTTATGGCCCTGATTCTGTAGTTTACAGAAACACCCCATATGTGGTCGTAAACAGCTGTACGGGCACATGGCAGGGCGCAGAACGAAAGGAATGCCATACGGTTTTTGGAAGGCAGATTTTGCTGGACTGTTTTTTTTTACACCATGTCCCAAAACTCCAAAAAAAAGGCCCCATTTTAGAAACTACGGGATAGGGTGGCAGTATTGTTGGTACTAGTTTAGGGTACATATGATTTTTGGTTGCTCTATATTACACTTTTTGTGAGGCAAGATAACAAGAAATAGCTGTTTTGGCACAGTTTTTATTTTTTGTTATTTACAACATTCATCTGACAGGTTAGATCATGTAATATTTTTATAGACCAGGTTGTCACGGATGCGGCGATACCTAATATGTATACTTTCTTTTTATTTATGTAAGTTTTACACAATGATTTCTTTTTTGAAGCAAAAGAAATCATGTTTTAGTGTTTCCATAGTCTGAGAGACATATTTTTTTCAGTTTTTGGGCGATTACCTTGGGTAGGGTATGATTTTTGCGGGATGAGATGACGGTTTTATTGGCACCATTTTGGGGTGCGTGTGACTTTTTGATTGCTTGCTATTACACTTTTTGTGATGTAAGGTGACAAAAAATGGTTTATTTAGCACAGTTTTTATTTTACATTTTTTACGGTGTTCATCTGAGGGGTTAGGACATGTGATATTTTTATAGAGCCGATCGATATCTAATATGTATACTTTTTTTTTATTTATGTAAGTTTTACACAATGATTTCTTTTTTGAAGCAAAAAAAATCATGTTTTAGTGTTTCCATAGTCTGAGAGCCATAGTTTTTTCAGTTTTTTGGCGATTATCTTGGGTAGGGTATGATTTTTGCGGGATGAGATGACGGTTTTATTTGCACTATTTTGGGGTGCGTGTGACTTTTTGATCGCTTGCTATTACACTTTTTGTGATGTAAGGTGACAAAAAATGGTTTATTTAGCACAGTTTTCATTTTTTTTTTTTACGGTGTTCATCTGAGGGGTTAGGTCATGTTTATAGAGCCGTTCGATACGGACGCAGCGATACCTAATATGTATACTTTTTTCCCCCCTATTTTTTACCAATTTTTTTTTACTTTATTTGGGGAAAATGACGTTTTTGTTTATTTTTACTTGAAACTTTTAATTTTTTTTGGGGGGGGGACTTTATTTTTTCAACTTTTTTTTTTCACTTTATTTTTTGTCCCACTTTGGGACTTGAACTTTTGGGGGTCTAATCCTTTACAATGCATGCCAATACTTCTGTATTGGAATGCATTGGCTGTATGAGTAATACTGTGTGTATTACTCATACAGCTTCCGGCCTGTGAGATACAGGGGGCTGGATCTCACAAGCTCTTCACCGGAAGGCAGCGCGATGCCTTCCTTAGGCATCGTGCTGCCTTCCATGCCATCGGGTCCCCCCTACAGCCCCATGGGGACCCGATGGCACCACCGACTACCGCCGCCCGCACATTAAGAAGCTGCAAACCGCAGGTCTGAATTGGGACCCCCCCCACGCATTTAGCCGTGGTGCCTGCTCAGTGATTTGGGCGGCGGTGATCGGAACAACACATGAAGTACCGTATGTCATGGGTCCTTAAGACTCGGGAAACATGCCGTACCGGTACGTCATGTGTCCCTAAGGGGTTAAGAAGCATTTCAGAAATTTTATTCCTAGTCACCTATGCAGAGCAGGGGTTTAATCACGTCTAAAATTGTATAATGTCAACCCAAGAATGTAACAAAAAATTACAGAAATTAATTAGCCTGTCTACTTGGTAGAGCAGGGTCTATGACAGAAAACAAGTATTTATTGTCACCCGAAAATGTAAAATAAAATTATTGAAATTTATTAAGCTGTCAACTAGGTAGAGGAGAGGACGGCCGCTCCCTCTTCTGCTGTGCTGGTGGCTCTGTGGCGACCACCGCCTCTTCCTCCGAACTACACAGGTCACTCGCAGGACCTTGATTCCATGTGGGGTCGAGGACCTCATCGTCCTCCACATCATCTTCCACCCAGTCTTCACCCCTGCCTTCCTTGTTGGTCTGCACACTTTCGAAAGCCCCAGCAGTTGGCACCTGTGTTCGTCATCTATCCGAGACGTGGCAGCGATGGGTCCTCCCATGTACTCATCTTGAAAGATAAGTGTTTGGCATTGGTGCACTCAATCTCTTCCACTTCTGGGGCAGGGCTAGGTGGATGGCCATGGGAAACCCTGCTAACAGAGTCATCAAAAATCAGAAGAGACTGCTGCATGACTTGGGGCTCAGACTGCTTGGCTGATTTGCAAGGGGGTGAGGTGAAAGACTGATGGACATCGGCTGCAGGTGCCAACTGTGGTCTTTCAGCAGGAGACTGGGTGGGAGACAATGTGAAGGAACTGGATCCACTGTCAGCAACCCAATCTACTATCGCCTGTACTTGTTCAGGCCTCACCATTCGTAGAGCAGCATTAGGCCCGACCAAATACCGCTGCAGGTTTTGTCACCTACTCGCACCTGAGGAAGGAGTTCGACTTGTGCGTGTAGCTGGCACAGATCGACCACGTCCACTCCCTGCAACAGGAGCTCCACCAGCAGCACCACGACCTGGGCCACGTCCCTTATTTGATGCTCTTCTCATATTTTTCAAATTTAGGATCTTGCCCTAAAGGGTGTTTTAATTAATAGTAGAATAGAACGACAGTATGTAAAGGGTGAATCTCACACGGCCTGAACCAGACTAGGCCTCAATTAAATATTTCTTTGCCCAAAATGGCTGTATTTCAAATGGCTGTATTTCAAATGCCTGACTCAAACCCCTGTATGTAGAGGGGGTATCTCACAGGCCTGAACCAGTGTAGGCCTAAATTAAATATTTCTTTGCACAAAATGGATGTATTTCAAATGCTGTATTTCAAATTCCTGAATCAAACCCTCTATGTAGAGGGGGTATCTCACAGGGCCTGAACCAGTGTAGGCCTAAATTAAATATTTATTTGCATAAAATGGCTGTATTTCAAATGGCTGTATTTCAAATGACTGAATCAAACCCCTGTATGTAGAGGGGGTATCTCACAGGGCATGAACCAGTGTAGGCCTGAATTCAATAATGAAGCAAACATAATTACAAAAAACAAAATGGCTGCACACCGTTATATATACAACCAGTGAACCAGTGTAGGCCAGTGAACCAGTGTAGGCCTGAATTCAATATCGGTGCACCTAATGGCGGAATTTAAAATCTCTGAATGTAACCCAAATGTATTAAGGGTTTATCTCACAATGACATCTGCATCAAAGGCTGCCAACTAAATTTTTTGTGCCCAAACGAGTGTTTGTTTACAACTGAATTTGACAGCAGTATATAAGCCTGTAATTTCACACGTGCTGATTCTGCAAGGCCTGAAAATAGTGTTTTTTGTCAAAAAAGTTGTGTTTTCAAACCCCAGAAAATGATGGGTGTATTTCTAGCTTAAATTGCACACTGACTAATCAAGATGTAGATTGCCAAAAAAGTGTTTTATTTTGGTTAATAGAATATGAAAGCTGTATATATTAAACTTGAATTTAGCACTTGCAGATCAGGAAAATACAGTTTTTGGGCAAAAAAAGTGTGTTTTTTAAAACCCCAGAAAATGATGGGTGTATTTCTAGCTTAAATTGCCCACTGACTAATCCAGATGTTGTAGTTTGCCCAAAAAAATTGTGATTTGCAATGTCCCAAAAGCTCAGATGCAGTGCTGGTGCACTGAGCTTGCATAAAATGGCCGCCGCCTCCGCCCACCTAACTAACAGAATTATAAAAGTTACGTATTTTTGGTCAATGAGCTCACGGCAGGGTAAAACGATTGTGCCCTGCATCCACACAACTATTTCTCTGTAGATCGCTGAGTTAGATTCTCTCCTATTCTCTCCCTGAAATCACAAGTCCAGCAGCATCCTCTCCCTACACTTGTAACAGCAGAGTGACGTGCAGCGCTATGTGACTCAAGCTTATATAGATTCTGGGTCACATGCTGCTCTGGCCAATCACAGCCATGCCATTAGTAGGCATGGCTGTGATGGCTTCTAAGGTCAGACAGTTAACCGCTTGTTGATTGGCTGCTCTGCAGCCTTTCAAAAAGCGCCAAGAAAGCGCCGAACACGAACTTTTACGGAAATGTTTGGGTTCGGGGTCCAAAAATCCTAAAGTTCGGTACAAACCTGAACTTTACAGTTCGGGTTCGCTCAACCCTACTTATGAGCATACCTTATCCTACTCTGATATAAGGGTTTTTGCACATAGAAGGCCGTACTTTTTTCTCCTTTTATTTCAACAAAAATTTTTGCTAATCTGGCGTTGATGAAGCACTATAGGGTGTGTCAGTTTTCTATAAGGACCCCAATGGCTCTTTTATTACATAATACTAGATGTTTTCTATAAATATCAAGTAGTTGATATGGAGGCCCAGGAAGATATTTCACTAGAGGGTACACAAAATATCTAAAGGATATGCCTCTGAAGGTATGTTGATTTGTATAGAGGAAGGTCTATCCTGGTTTTTTAACCACCTCCGGACCGCCTAACGCAGGATCGCGTTCCGGAGGTGGCAGCCCTGCGCACAGTCACGCATATACGCGTCATCTCGCGAGACGCGAGACTTCCTGTGAACGCGCGCACACAGGCGCGCGCGCTCACAGGAACGGAAGGTAAGAGAGTTGATCTCCAGCCTGCCAGCGGCGATCGTTCGCTGGCAGGCTGGAGATGTGTTTTTTTTAACCCCTAACAGGTATATTAGACGCTGTTATCAAAACAGCGTCTAATATACCTGCTACCTGGTCCTCTGGTGGTCCCCTTTGTTTGGATCGACCACCAGAGGACACAGGTAGCTCAGTAAAGTAGCACCAAGCACCACTACACTACACTACACCCCCCCCCCCGTCACTTATTAACCCCTTATTAGCCCCTGATCACCCCTAATCACCCCTGATCACCCCATATAGACTCCCTGATCACCCCCCTGTCATTGATTACCCCCCCTGTCATTGATCAACCCCCTGTAAAGCTCCATTCAGACGTCCGCATGATTTTTACGGATCCACTGATAGATGGATCGGATCCGCAAAACGCATCGGACGTCTGAATGAAGCCTTACAGGGGCGTGATCAATGACTGTGGTGATCACCCCATATAGACTCCCTGATCACCCCCCTGTAAAGCTCCATTCAGATGTCCGCATGATTTTTACGGATGCACTGATACATGGATCGGATCCGCAAAACGCATCCGGTCGTCTGAATGAAGCCTTACAGGGGCATGATCAATGACTGTGGTGATCACCCCCCCTGTCATTGATTACCCCCCCTGTAAAGCTCCATTCAGATGTCCGCATGATTTTTACGGATGCACTGATAGATGGATCGGATCCGCAAAACGCATCCGGACGTCTGAATGAAGCCTTACAGGGGCATGATCAATGACTGTGGTGATCACCCCATATAGACTCCCTGATCACCCCCCTGTCATTGATTACCCCCCTGTAAAGCTCCATTCAGACGTCCGCATGATTTTTACGGATGCACTGATAGATGGATCGGATCCGCAAAACGCATCCGGACGTCTGAATGAAGCCTTACAGGGGCGTGATCAATGACTGTGGTGATCACCCCATATAGACTCCCTGATCACCCCCCTGTCATTGATTACCCCCCTGTAAAGCTCCATTCAGACGTCCGCATGATTTTTACGGATGCACTGATAGATGGATCGGATCCGCAAAACGCATCCGGACGTCTGAATGAAGCCTTACAGGGGCATGATCAATGACTGTGGTGATCACCCCATATAGACTCCCTGATCACCCCCCTGTCATTGATTACCCCCCCTGTCATTGATTACCCCCCTGTAAAGCTCCATTCAGATGTCCGCATGATTTTTACGGATGCACTGATAGATGGATCGGATCCGCAAAACGCATCCGGACGTCTGAATGAAGCCTTACACGGGCGTGATCAATGACTGTGGTTATCACCCCATATAGACTCCCTGATCACCCCCCCTGTCATTGATCACCCCCCTGTCATTGATCACCCCCCTGTCATTGATCAACCCCCCTGTCATTGATCACCCCCCCTGTCATTGATCACCCCTCTGTAAGGCTCCATTCAGATATTTTTTTGGCCCAAGTTAGCGGAATTTTTTTTTTTTTTTCTTACAAAGTCTCATATTCCACTAACTTGTGTCAAAAAATAAAATCTCACATGAACTCCCCATACCCCTCACGGAATCCAAATGCGTAAAATTTTTTAGACATTTATATTCCAGACTTCTTCTCACGCTTTAGGGCCCCTAGAATGCCAGGGCAGTATAAATACCCCCACATGTGACCCCATTTCGGAAAGAAGACACCCCCAGGTATTCCGTGAGGGCATATTGAGTCCATGAAAGATTGAAATTTTTGTCCCAAGTTAGCGGAACGGGAGACTTTGTGAGAAAAAAATAAAAAATATCAATTTCCGCTAACTTGTGCCAAAAAAAAAAAAATTTCTATGAACTCGCCATGCCCCTCATTGAATACCTTGGGGTGTCTTCTTTCCAAAATGGGGTCACATGTGGGGTATTTATACTGCCCTGGCATTCTAGGGGCCCCAAAGCGTGAGAAGAAGTCTGGTATCCAAATGTCTAAAAATGCCCTCCTAAAAGGAATTTGGGCACCTTTGCGCATCTAGGCTGCAAAAAAGTGTCACACATCTGGTATCGCCGTACTCAGGAGAAGTTGGGGAATGTGTTTTGTGGTGTCATTTTACATATACCCATGCTGGGTGAGAGAAATATCTTGGTCAAATGCCAACTTTGTATAAAAAAATGGGAAAAGTTGTCTTTTGCCAAGATATTTCTCTCACCCAGCATGGGTATATGTAAAATGACACCCCAAAACACATTCCCCAACGTCTCCTGAATACGGAGATACCACATGTGTGACACTTTTTTGCAGCCTAGGTGGGCAAAGGGGCCCATATTCCAAAGAGCACCTTTAGGATTTCACAGGTCATTTACCTACTTACCACACATTAGGGCCCCTGGAAAATGCCAGGGCAGTATAACTACCCCACAAGTGACCCCATTTTGGAAAGAAGACACCCCAAGGTATTCCGTGAGGGGCATGGCGAGTTCCTAGAATTTTTTATTTTTTGTCACAAGTTAGTGGAAAATGCTTATTTTTTTTTTTTTTTTTTTTTTCATACAAAGTCTCATATTCCACTAACTTGTGACAAAAAATAAAAAGTTCCATGAACTCACTATGCCCATCAGCGAATACCTTGGGGTCTCTTCTTTCCAAAATGGGGTCACTTGTGGGGTAGTTATACTGCCCTGGCATTCTAGGGGCCCAAATGTGTGGTAAGGAGTTTGAAATCAAATTCTGTAAAAAATGACCTGTGAAATCCGAAAGGTGCTCTTTTGAATATGGGCCCCTTTGCCCACCTAGGCTGCAAAAAAGTGTCACACATCTGGTATCTCCGTAATCGGGAGAAGTTGGGGAATGTGTTTTGGGTGTCATTTTACATATACCCATGCTGGGTGAGAGAAATATCTTGGCAAAAGACAACTTTTCCCATTTTTTTATACAAAGTTGGCATTTGACCAAGATATTTATCTCACCCAGCATGGGTATATGTAAAAAGACACCCCAAAACACATTCCTCAACTTCTCCTGAGTACGGAGATACCAGATGTGTGACACTTTTTTGCAGCCTAGGTGGGCAAAGGGGCCCACATTCCAAAGAGCACCTTTCGGATTTCACAGGTCATTTACCTACTTACCACACATTTGGGCCCCTAGAATGCCAGGGCAGTATAACTACCCCACAAGTGACCCCATTTTGGAAAGAAGAGACCCCAAGGTATTCGCTGATGGGCATAGTGAGTTCATGGAAGTTTTTATTTTTTGTCACAAGTTTGTGGAATATGAGACTTTGTATGAAAAAAAGAAAAAAAAAAAAAATCATCATTTTCCACTAACTTGTGACAAAAAATAAAAAATTCTAGGAACTCGCCATGCCCCTCACGGAATACCTTGGGGTGTCTTCTTTCCAAAATGGGGTCACTTGTGGGGTAGTTATACTGCCCTGGTATTCTAGGGGCCCAAATGTGTGGTAAGGAGTTTGAAATCAAATTCAGGAAAAAATGAGGAGTGAAATCCGAAAGGTGCTCTTTGGAATATGGGCCCCTTTGCCCACCTAGGCTGCAAAAAAGCGTCACACATCTGGTATCCCCCGTACTCAGGAGAAGTTGAGGAATGTGTTTTGGGGTGTCTTTTTACATATACCCATGCTGGGTGAGATAAATATCTTGGTCAAATGACAACTTTGTATAAAAAAATGGGAAAAGTTGTCTTTTGCCAAGATATTTCTCTCACCCAGCATGGGTATATATAAAATGACACCCCAAAACACATTCCCCACCTTCTCCTGAGTACGGAGATACCAGATGTGTGACACTTTTTTGCAGCCTAGGTGGGCAAAGGGGCCCATATTCCAAAGAGCACCTTTCGGATTTCACAGGTCATTTTTTACTGAATTTGATTTCAAACTCCTTACCACACATTTGGGCCCCTAGAATGCCAGGGCAGTATAACTACCCCACAAGTGACCCCATTTTGGAAAGAAGAGACCCCAAGGTATTCGCTGATGGGCATAGTGAGTTCATAGAACTTTTTATTTTTTGTCACAAGTTAGTGGAATATGAGACTTTGTAAGAAAAAAAAAATAAAAAAAAAATCATCATTTTCCGCTAACTTGTGACAAAAAATAAAAAGTTCTATGAACTCACTATGCCCATCAGCGAATACCTTAGGGTGTGTACTTTCAGAAATGGGGTCATTTGTGGGGTGTTTGTACTGTCTGGGCATTGTAGAACCTCAGGAAACATGACAGGTGCTCAGAAAGTCAGAGCGGCTTCAAAAAGCGGAAATTCACATTTTTGTACCATAGTTTGTAAACGCTATAACTTTTACCCAAACCATTTTTTTTTTACCCAAACATTTTTTTTTTATCAAAGACATGTAGAACTATAAATTTAGAGCAAAATTTCTATATGGATCTCGTTTTTTTTGCAAAATTTTACAACTGAAAGTGAAAAATGTCATTTTTTTGCAAAAAAATCGTTGAATTTCGATTAATAACAAAAAAAGTAAAAATGTCAGCAGCAATGAAATACCACCAAATGAAAGCTCTATTAGTGAGAAGAAAAGGAGGTAAAATTCATTTGGGTGGTAAGTTGCATGACCGAGCAATAAACTGTGAAAGTAGTGTAGGTCAGAAGTGTAAAAAGTGGCCTGGTCTTTCAGGGTGTTTAAGCACTGGGGGCTGAGGTGGTTAAACAGATGAATTTAGGAGGTCTAATTTAAACATTGGTCCATAGTTATAAGATCACAAAATACTCACCCAAATTGTGTTGATTCAATAAAATTAAGTTTAGTCATAGTCATGTGATGGTAACTAATGTTAGGATGGTAACCAATGCAGGATTTCATAGCAGTCACCAATTTAGGATTGATATTGTACAAAGCGTGTATTGTATAATTGTTCCTTACTAGGGTGTACATCTAACTCTCTGGTCCTGGATTTCAACCACATTTCTATTTGCTTGCTTCACAAAAGCCTCCTTTATTACTAACTTCCTTGTTCAGGTTGGCTTATTATATGTCAGGAATAGGTATTTTTCTGTAGTATATCATCACAGTCCTTCGAGAGTATTTAAAAGACTCTTACAAGCTGAAATTAATTTAATTTAGGATATCTCTCCATAGTGGTGGTTGCTCCTAGATGTTAATATAAGGGGAACAGATGGGGATGACAACATCATGAGAGGTGTAACTATGATTGTACTCAAAGGAGATTAAAAATAGTTTCCATAACATCAAGAAGTGAGTTAGATCAATAAGAGTCCTCAAATCTAGAGATCTTGGCCATACATAATCCGAATTGCGCTATAGTAGGCCAAATGTGCTGATGACAATATTGTCCACGATTCCCACAATTAGTTAATTGGACATGCAGTAGGTTCACATAGAGGCCTTCAACAGCTACCTTGTTAGCATTAATTTACGATTCTTCTAGACATGCCAGTAACGTAAAAAGTTTAGATTTGGTTGATAGCAACTATCAAGGAGACGTTTGCTATTATTTTATTCTCAATCTACATAAAAAGTTTAGTAACATTGTGAACACGTTTGTTTTATTGACCTTGTAGTAAGGGCTGTATTACGTATAAGCATCCGTCGCTGCTCGTTTGCATTGGACTGGTACACTGGCCCACGCAAACTGTAGGGTGAGGAGTGTATGCTACCCCATGTGATAGGCAGCAAGACTAGGCAGCCCAATGAGTGTTCATATGAACGTTTGTTTCTGTTAATTTGTTGGAAAATCGGGTGGAGTAATAAGGGCTTTATAGAATGTATTGAAACCCAGAGCTACATGTACAGATCTGAAGGTTCTCATTGAAATCAGTCAATAACGTCAACAACTATCTCAAGCAGTGATTGCAAACAACGTAGCTGAGCTCCTATTGTGCAGCCTGGAAGATAATATCCGATGGCTGTACAATGTCTGGTGTAAAGACTTTTCTTTCCAGACTTTATAGAGATAGTACTTCAGGCAAAAAGCTGTGAAGTGGGGGTGGGGCATGACGGAGCATGGAGTGAGCCACACTTAAATGAGCTTTTTCTTTGATCCTGTGAGTAATCCTGCATAAACTGCCGCAAGCGCCACTAATTCTTGCCCACCACCGGTCCCACACTGATAGCTGTGCAGGCCCCGCTCTGTGACCATCAAAATGCCGAAAAAAAAGGCAAAACCCCGCTGAAACCAGAGTGGAAAGCGCAGGCCCAATATGGCGCCAGGGAGGAGGAGGACGGAAGTGTGCCGGAAGTAGACCTTTAAATATCTGGGTATTAATATTTCTCCTAGGATTAAAGACTTTGAAGAACTAAATCTTACTCCACTACTAACTAAATTTCGCAATAATATTAAGGCCTGGTGTAAACTCTATTTATCAGTGGTGGGTAGGACGAACCTTCTTAAGATGTTTGATGCCGCAGCTATTATATATTCTCCATTATTCCCCGGTTAGGCTGCCAGTGGACAGGTTTAATAAGATCAACTCAATATTTCGGGAACTGATATTGCGTAAGGGTCAGCCAAGAATAAAGCTCGAGATCTTCAGTACTCTAAAGCGGAGGGGGGTCAAGCGGTTCCTAACCCCTGGGTGTACTATTTGGCGGCCCAGAGTCAACACTTTAAAGGATGGTTAGAATTGGGGACCACAGATATGACTAGTCAGATCCTGAGGTATTACTTGAAAGGGCAGGACTTAATGATGCTACTGGAGGGGGTGGATGTGAGACCAGATTGATCGGGTATTTCCATACTGCGCACACTGTACTGTGTATAGCAAAAGATTAAACATCTCAGAGGGATTACTGGGTTCATGGAATATGCCCCGTTGTGACGCAACCCCGCCCTAAATGAGTTTGCTTCTATGGCAGGGTTTGATGAATGGAAGGTGAAAGGGGTAACAAGACTGGGACATCTCCTACAGGACGGGGTGTTTAGAGCATGCAGTGACTTTCAAGATGTATATGGCATTCCTCGTCAGTGTTTTTATTAATATTTGCTACTACGGCATGCTTCCAGCACTATGGTTAAGAACAGTACTGCGATGTCCCAACAAGATGCAGCGTTACATCGTATAGTCAGGAGAGGAGAGGAATAATATCCATAGTATTCCAGATGTTGCTTAATAAATTTCTGAAGCTCGATCCCTTGACCAGAATGCATAAATAGGAACAGGATGTACAGTCGTGGCCAAAAGTTTTGAGAATGACAAAAATATTAGTTTTCACAAAGTTTGCTGCTAAACTGCTTTTAGATCTTTGTTTCAGTTGTTTCTGTGATGTAGTGAAATATAATTACACTTCATACATTTCAAAGGCTTTTATCGACAATTACATGACATTTATGCAAAGAGTCAGTATTAGCAGTGTTGGCCCTTCTTTTTCAGGACCTCTGCAATTCGACTGGACATGCTCTCAATCAACTTCTGGGCCAATTCCTTACTGATAGCAACCCATTCTTTCATAATCACTTCTTGGAGTTTGTCAGAATTAGTGGGTTTTTGTTTGTCCACCCGCCTCTTGAGGATTGACCACAAGTTCTCAATGGGATTAAGATCTGGGGAATTTCCAGGCCATGGACCCAAAATGTCAACGTTTTGGTCCCCGAGCCACTTAGTTATCACTTTGCCTTATGGCACGGTGCTCCATCGTGCTGGAAAATGCATTGTTCTTCACCAAACTGTTGTCGGATTGTTGGAAGAAGTTGCTGTTGGAGGGTGTTTTGGTACCATTCTTTATTCATGGCTGTGTTTTTGGGCAAAATTGTGAGTGAGCCCACTCTCTTGGATGAGAAGCAACCCCACACATGAATGGTCTCAGGATGCTTTACTGTTGGCATGACACAGGACTGATGGTAGCGCTCACCTTTTCTTCTCCGGACAAGCCTTTTTCCAGATGCCCCAAACAATCGGAAAGAGGCTTCATCAGAGAATATGACTTTGCCCCAGTCCTCAGCAGTCCATTCACCATACTTTCTGCAGAAGATCAATCTGTCCCTGATGTTTTTTTGGGAGAGAAGTGGCTTCTTTGCTGGCCTTCTTGACTCCAGGCCATATTCCAAAAGTCTTCGCCTCACTGTGCGTGCAGATGCGCTCTCACCTGCCTGCTGCCATTCCTGAGCAAGCTCTGCACTGGTGGCACTCCGATCCCGCAGCTGAATCCTTTTTAGGAGACGATTCTGGCACTTGCTGGACTTTCTTGGACGCCCTGAAGCCTTCTTAACAAGAATTGAACCTCTTTCCTTGAAGTTCTTGATGATCCTATAAATTGTTGATTGAGGTGCAATCTTAGTAGCCACAATATCCTTGCCTGTGAAGCCATTTTTATGCAACGCAATGATGGCTGCACGCGTTTCTTTGCAGGTCACCATGGTTAACAATGGAAGAACAATGATTTCAAGCATCACCCTGCTTTTAACATGTCAAGTCTGCCATTTTAACCCAATCAGCTTGACATAATGATCTCCAGCCTTGTGCTCATCAACATTCTCACCTGAGTTAACAAGACGATTACTGAAATGATCTCAGCAGGTCCTTTAATGACAGCAATGAAATGCAGTGGAAAGGTTTTTTTGGGATTAAGTTAATTTTCATGGCAAAGAAGGACTATGCAATTTATCTGATCACTCTTCATAACATTCTGGAGTATATGCAAATTGCTATTATAAAAACTTAGGCAGCAACTTTTCCAATTTTCAATATTTATGTAATTCTCAAAACTTTTGGCCACGACTGTAGGTGCATTCTCGCAGGACCAGTGGTCTGATATACTGGAAGCGGTGCCTCTGAGTGAAAGCGGAAAGCTTTCGCAATTGTTTGTTGTCCATAGAGTGTACAAGACATCGATTTTTATTTTTTTACATCGGATGGATATTAGATCTGATGCTAAGTGTCCTCCCTGCTTGGTGGATCCAGCAAATCAGATCCATATGCTATGATGTATCTGCCATTACATTTTAAGTAAATGGTATGAAACTTAATGAATTATAGAATTAATAAAAATTGTGATTACTCAACAATCCCACTTTCTCCTAATGTAGCATTAGGTCGGTCTGTTCTCCAATTAACCTTACACAATTTCCTATCACTAGGTGGACACTACTTTTGCTCACTTCCTAAGTGACAGATTTTCAGTACCCTCCCAAAAGAATTAAGATATCCAAGGATTTAGTCCTAGTCCAAATACATAGATCAAACTGAATTAATTAATTTTGAAAGGGAACTGAGAATCAGCCTTGGATATTGCAGATAATACATATCATTGATGTCCATATTTTAGTGGATGGTTGCTTCGGATAGCATGACTCAGTCTAGATCAAAGGAAACAGAGTGATATATAATTCCATATTGAAAACAGATGAATAGCAGGAAGCGCTATAGCCCTATTAGAGGGAATGCACAAAGATAATGGATGTTGTCAGAATGATAAGCTTGTTAAGCCTACATGAACACATCTTCATAATACATATACTGTATATGGAGTATGTACAAGAAATTGTGTTTCTTTTAGGGTTTTTATGTGCACCTTTTAGCTTAAAAGTGACTGTAAGTGAAAACCATTGCTGTAGTTGAGGTCAGAGTGCTGGTTGCTTACTGTATTCCAGGCCAGGGAAAGGGTTAGGTGAGGGCTAAGAAATAACTGTGCAGGGTGGATAGTTACAGAAGTATATATTACTGTGATCAGGGGTGAACTTGGCATTTCTGGGGTTTCAAACATAGTTATGTCTTGGGGTCCTAATCAGGAAAGCCAGCCAGGAATCGCTCTTCCAGGCAGCAGTTCCCTGTTTTGTCCATAACTGTATCTGCATCCCCAACCCTGTGCCAAATTCTCAATCCAACTCCTCCCCCAAGCCCTTCTGCTAAAGGTATACTTGAATTTGACATTACATGCAGTGAAATCTCTGATATAGACATTCTCTTTCTGCATCTTCCCCAGACCTCGACATTCTCTTTCCACGTCTTGTCTCTGTAGAGTTTGCCACACAGTAACATAGTAACATAGTTTATAAGGCTGAAAAAAGACATCTGTCCATCCAGTTCGGCCTGTTATCCTGCAAGTTGATCCAGAGGAAGGCAAAAAAAACAAAACTGCGAGGTAGAAGCCAATTTTCTCACTAGGTGAAAAAATTCCTTCCCAACTCCAATCAGAATAACTCCCTGGATCAACAACCCCTCTCTAGTAGCTATAGCCTGTAATATTATTACACTCCAGAAATACATCCAGTCCCCTCTTGAATTCTTTTAGTGAACTCACCATCACCACCTCCTCAGGCAGAGAGTTCCAAAGTCTCACTGCTCTTATCATAAAGAATCCTCTTCTATGTTTGTGTACAAACCTTCTTTCCTCCAGACGCAGAGGATCTTTCTGGGTACTGTAGTCCAACCATTCCATTTATTACTTTAGTTGCCCTCCTCTGAACCCTCTCCAGCTCTGCTATGTCTGCCTTGTTCACAGGAGCCCGGAACTGTACACAGTACTCCATGTGTGGTGTGACTAGAGATTTGTAAAGTGGTAGGACTACGTTCTCATCACGGGCATCTATGCCCCTTTTGATGCGACCCATTATTTTATTAGCCTTGGCAGCAGCTTTTTGACACTGGTTTCTGCAGCTTGGTTTGCTGTTCACTAAAATTGCTAAGTCCTTTTCCATGTCAGTGTTACCGAGTGTTTTACCATTTAGTATGTAAGGGTGATTTGCATTATTCCTTCCCAAGTGCATAACCTTACATTTGTCAGTGTTAAACCTCATCTGCCACTTCTCTGCCCAAGCCTTCAGAGCCGGTTCAGACCTGAGCGTTTTACAGCGCGTTCCTACGCGCTGTAAAACACTCAACAAGGAGAAACCAATGCTTCCCTATCGGCATGGTTCTCACCTGGGCGTTTTACAACGCGTTTGATCGCGCTGTAAAACGCCCGACGCCCCAAGAAGTTCAGGAGTTTCTTTGGGGCGTAGTGTCGCGCGTTCCCGTACATAGACTTCCGGGAATGCGCGACAATGGGCGTTCGCTTGTCTCCGCGGCGCGATTGTAAACGCCCGTACAATCGCGCATACAGAGAGTACGTTCAGTACGCTCTGGTGTGAACCCAGCGTCAATCTATCCAGATCCCTCTGTAGTAGTATACTGTCCTCTTCTGTGTTAATTAATTTACACAGTTTAGGATCATCTGCAAAAATGTATATTTTACTGTGCAAGCCTTCTACAAGATCATTAATAAATACCGATGTAACATGGTTAGCACTCCTTTTTTCTGAGATTTCTGAGTTTGGTTATCCAATCTAAGCAAACACCTTCAATTGCTTTTCAATGGCTTTTGTCTCAAGATAATGAAATGAGTTAAGAAATTTGAGTTAACAGCGGGAGTGCTAACCATGGTACATCTGAATGTATATTTAAGAGAATAGGGCCCAATACTGACCCCTGTGGTACCCCACTAGTGACAGTGACCCAATCTGAGTGTGTACCGTTAATAACCACCCTCTGTTTTCTATCACTGAGCCAGTTACTTATCCACACACAGACGTTTTCTCCCAGTCCGAGCATTCTCATTTTATATACTAACCTTTTATGTGGTACAGTGTCAAATGCTTTGGATTCGCTGCGGTCAAGTCTAGAACTTACTTCCTCATAGAAACTGATTCAATTAGTTTAACATGACTGATCCCTCATGAAGCCATGCTGATATGGTGTTATTCGCTTATTTTTATTGAGGTACTCCAAGATACTATCTTTTAGAAAACCTTCAAACATTTTACCCACGACAGATGTTAAACTTACCGGCCTATAGTTTCTGGGCTCTGTTTTTGGACCCTTTTTGAATATTGGCACCACATTTGCTATGCGCCAATCCTGTGGGACACTCCCTGTCAGTCCTTAAATATTAGAAATAAAGGTCTGGCTATGACATTACTCAATTCTCTTAGTATACCGGGGTGTATGCCATCTGGTTCCTGCGATTTGTCTATTTGAATCTTTTTAAGATGCTGGTATACTTCTTCCTGGGTCAGACAGGACATTTTTAATGGTGTATTCACTTTTACACTCTGCATTTCAACTGCAAGTTTATTTTCCTCAGTGAATACAGAGGAGAATTTTTTGTTTTATAGCTTTGCTTTCTCCTCATCGCTGTCTGCAACTCCCCCCTCATCACTCTGTAAATGGCCGACACCTTCAGATTTATACTTTTTACCATTTACAGTATATAATTGAAGAACATATTAGGGTTAGTTTTACATTCTTTGGCAATGAATTTCTCTGTCTCTAGTTTGGCTGCTTTTATTTGTGTTTTACATATTCTATTTTTTTCTTATAGTTTTTCAATGCTTCCTTGCTACCCTCCTGTTTTTGTGATTTAAATGCCTTCTTTTTGTCATTGCTTTCTTTACTACCTTGCTACCCTCCTGTTTTTGTGATATAAATGCCTACTTTTTGTCATTGCTTTCTTTACAATTCTGTTTATCCACATTGTTTTTTTCTTGTTCCTTACCTTTTTATTCCCATAAGGCATGTACCTCTCACAATTACATTTTAGGATGCTTTTAAAAATATTCCATTTTGTGGCTGCATTTTTATTTTTGAGAAATTTGTCCCAGTTAGTTAGGCCAATGGCTTCTCTTAGTTGCCTAAATTTTGCTTATTTGACTTTCGGTATTTTTGTTCCTTTCTGAAGAAACGCTTTTTTGAATGACAATTGGTAGGTTATTATTTTATGGTCACTATTTCCCAGGTATCCCCCAATCTGCACATCTGTTGTTCTGTCAGGTCTATCGGTTAGTACTAAGTCCAGTATGGCCGTCCCTCTAGTTGTGTTCTGAACCAGTTGGGAAAGGTAATTGTCTTTGGTTATTGCCAAGAACCTATTTCCTTTATGAGATGTACAGGTTTCAGTTTTCCAGTCTATATGTGGGTAGTTGAAGTCCTCCAATAAAGGCTTCATGATTTGCCGCCTCGTCTATTTCGTTGATTAGTAGATTTTCTGTATTTCTGTATTTTTACCCACAGTGACTCCACATGTTCATGTCCCTCACTTACAGTCAGGTCCATAAATATTGGGACACCAACACAATTCTAACATTTTTGGCTCTATAAACCACCACAATGGATTTGAAATGAAACAAACAAGATGTGTTTTAACTGCAGGCTGTCAGCTTTAATTTGAGGGTATTTACATCCAAATCAGGTGAACACTGTAGGAATTACAACAATTTGCATATGTGCCTCCCACTTGTTAAGGGGCCAAAAGTAATGGGACAATTGGCTTCTCAGCTGTTCCATGGCCAGGTGTGTTATTCCCTCATTATTTCAATTACAATGAGCAGATGAAAGGTCCAGAGTTCATTTCAAGTGTGCTATTTGCATTTGGAATCTGTTGCTGTCAACTCTCAAGATGAGATCCAAAGAGCTGTCACTATCAGTGAAGCAAGCCGTCATTAGGCTGAAAAAACAAAACCTTCAGAGAGATAGCAAAAACATTAGGCGTGGCCAAAACAACTGTTTGGAACATTCTTAAAAAGAAGCAACACACCGGTCAGCTCAGCAACACCAAAAGACCCGGAAGACCACGGAAAACAACTGTGGTGGATGACCAAAGAATTCTTTCCCTGGTGAAGGAAACACCCTTCACAGCAGTTGGCCAGATCAAGAACACTCTCCAGGAGGTAGGTGTATGTGTGTCAAAGTCAACAATTAAGAGAAGACTTCACCAGAGTGAATACAGAGGGTTCACCACAAAATGTAAACAATTGGAGAGCCTCAAAAACAGGAAGGCCAGATTAGAGTTTGCCAAACGACATCTAAAAAAGCCTTCACAGTTCTGGAACAACATCATATGTACAGATGAGACCAAGATCAACTTGTACCAGAGTGATGGGAAGAGAAGAGTATGGAGAAGGAAAGGAACTGCTCATGATCCTAAGCATACCACCTCATCGATGAAGCATGGTGGTGGTAGTGTCATGGTGTGGGCATGCATGGCTGCCAATGGAACTGGTTCTCTTGTATTTATTGATGATGTGACTGCTGACAAAAGCAGCAGGATGAATTCTGAAGTGTTTCAGGCAATATTATCTGCTCATATTCAGAAAAATGCTTCAGAACTCATTGGACAGCGCTTCACAGTGCAGATGGACAATGACCTAAAGCATACTGCAAAAGCAACCAAAGAGTTTTTTAAGAGAAAGAAGTGGAATGTTATGCAATGGCCAAGTAAATAACCTGACCTGAATCCGATTGAGCATGCATTTCACTTGCTGAAGACAAAACTGAAGGGAAAATGCCTCAAGAACAAGCAGGAACTGAAGACATTTGCAGTAGAGGCCTTGCAGAGCATCACCAGGGATGAAACCCAACATCTGGTGATGACTATGCATTCCAGACTTCAGGCTGTAATTGACTGCAAAGGATTTGCAACCAAGTATTAAAAAGTGAAAGTTTGATTTATGATTATTATTCTGTCCCATTACTTTTGGTTCCTTAACAAGTGGGAGGCACATATGCAAACTATTGTAATTCCTACACCATTCACCTGATTTGGATGTAAATACCCTCAAATTAAAGCTGACAGTCTGCAGTTAAAGCACATCTTGTTTGTTTCATTTCAAATCCATTGTGGTGGTGTATAGAGCCAACAATTTTAGAATTGTGTCAATGTCCCAATATTTATGGACCTGACTGTATATCTTCCCAGTTAACTTGCCAGTCATAGCTATCATCCAGCCATGTCTCAGCTATTCCCACTATGCCATTGTCCTCTTCACACATCACTAATTCCTGTTCACTGGTTTTATTAGTCAGGCTTCTGGCATTAGTTTACATATAATTGAGAGGTTTATGCATATTTTTTTACCCTACACCTTTCCGTATGAACTGTTCTAGTCCCTCCTTCCATTCCTCCCCCAGTTCTATTACCTTGCCCCAGGTCTCTATCTGCACTATCTTCCCCTCTTATAATTTAATTACCCAGGAACCCAAACCCCTCCTTCCTACACCAGTTCTTGAGCCACTTGTTAACCTCCATAATCTCCCTCTGCCTTTCTTGTGTGGCTCGTGGTATAGGTAGTATTTCGGAAAACAAAATCTTTCAGGTCCTTTCCCTAAGCTTGTGACCTACAGTCAGGTCCATAAATATTGGGACATGGACACAATTCTAACATGTTTTAGCTCTATACACCACCACAATGGATTTGAAATGAAACGAACAAGATGTGCTTTAACTGCAGACTGTCAGCTTTAATTTGAGGGTATTTACATCCAAAACAGGTGAACGGTGTAGGAATTACAACAGTTTGCATATGTGCCTCTTACTTACCAAAAGTAATGGGACAATTGGCTTCTCAGCTGTTCCATGGCCAGGTGTGTGTTATTCCCTCATTATCCCAATTACAATGAGCAGATTAAAGGTCCAGAGTTCATTTCCAGTGTGCTATTTGCATGTGGAATCTGTTGCTGTCAACTCTCAAGATGAGATCTAAAGAGCTGTCACTATCAGTGAAGCAAGCCATCATTAGGTTGAAAAAACACAACAAACCCATCAGAGATATAGCAGAAATATTAGGCGTGGCCAAAACAACTGTTTGGAACATTCTTAAAAAGAAGGAATGCACCGGTGAGCTCATCAACACCAAAAGACCTGGAAGACCACAGTAAACAACTATGGTGGATGACCGAAGAATTCTTTCCCTGGTGAAGAAAACACCTTTCACAACAGTTGGCCAGATCAAGAACACTCTCCAGGAGGTAGGTGTATGTGTGTCAAAGTCAACAATCAAGAGAAGACTTCACCAGAGTGAATACCAAGGGTTCACCACAAGATATAAACCATTGGTGAGCCTCAAAAACAGGAAGGCCAGATTAGAGTTTGCCAAACGACATCTAAAAAAGCCTTCACAGTTCTGGAACAACATCTTATGGACAGATGAGACCAAGATCAACTTGTACCAGAGTGATGGGAAGAGAAGAGTATGGAGGAAAGGAACTGCTCATGATCCTAAGCATACCACCTCATTAGTGAAGCATGGTGGTGGTAGTGTCATGGCGTGGGCATGTATGACTGCCAATGTAACTGGTTCTCTTGTATTTATTGATGATGTGACTGCTGACAAAAGCAGCAGGATGAATTCTGAAGTGTTTCGGGCAATATTATCTGTCTATATTCAGCCAAATGCTTCAGAACTCATTGGACGGCGCTTCACAGTGCAGATGGACAATGACCCAAAGCATACTGCAAAAGCAACCAAAGAGTTTTTTAAGGGAAAGAAGTGGAATGTTATGCAATGGCCAAGTCAATCACCTGACCTAAATCCGATTGAGCATGCGTTTCACTTGCTGAAGACAAAACGGAAGGGAAAATGCCCCAAGAACAAGCAGGAACTGAAGACAGTTGCAGTAGAGGCCTGGCAGAGCATCACCAGGGATGAAACCCAGCGTCTGGTGATGTCTATGCATTCCAGACTTCAGGCTGTAATTGACTGCAAAGGATTTGCAACCAAGTATTAAAAAGTGAAAGTTTGATTTATGATTATTATTCTGTCCCATTACTTTTGGTTCCTTAACAAGTGGGAGGCACATATGCAAACTGTTGTCATTCCTACACCGTTCACCTGATTTGGATGTAAATACCCTCAAATTAAAGCTGACAGTCTGCAGTTAAAGCACATCTTGTTCGTTTCATTTCAAATCCATTGTGGTGGTGTATAGAGCCAAAAATGTTAGAATTATGTCAATGTCCCAATATTTATGGACCTGACTGTAAATCCCTGAAATCATTTTTAAGGACGCTCCACCTACCTCTAACTTTGTCATTGGTTCCAATATGGACCATGAACTGCTGGATCTTCGCCACCCCCTCCTAGTAATCTGTCAACCCGATCCGCTATAAGTCGAACTCGAGCGCCAGCAAGACAACACACCGTATGATGATCGTGGTCTTTGTGACAGATCACCCTATCTGTACCCCTAATAATTGAGTCTCCCACTACTAGCACCTGTCTGGCCTGTTGCATTAACAGTGACCTCCAAAGTGGCCCACCTCCTTTACAGCAACTCCCTACAGCGCTCTGCCCCTTAACAGTGACCTCCACAGCACCCCCCCTTAACAGTGACCTCCACAGTACCCCACCTCCTTAACAATGACCTCCATAGCGGCCCACCCCCTTAACAGTGACATCCACAGCGCCTGCCCCTTAACAGGGCCTCTACAGCAGCCTGTCCCCTTAACAGTGACCTCCTCAGCACCTTGTCCCATTACCAGTGACCTGCCCCTTTACATTGACCTCCATAGTAACCCGTCCCTTTCACAGTGACCTCCACACCACCCCTCCCTGTTAAAATGTGACCCCCACAGCACCACACCCTCTGAACTGTGACCTCCACAGCACCCGCCCCCTTGACATTGACCTCCATAGCAGCCTGCCTCTTAACTGTGACCTCCAAAGCACCCCACCCCCTAAAAATGTGACCTCTACACCACCCTGCTACCTTAACAGTGACCTTTAAAGCAGCCTACCCCCTTAACAGTACAGGGTGGGCCATTTATATGGATACAACTTAATAAAATGGGAATGGTTGGTGATATTGACTTCCTGTTTGTGGCACATTAGTATATGTGAGGGGGGAAACTTTTCAAGATGGGTGGTGACCATGTGGGCCATTTTGAAGTCGGCTATTTTGAATCCAACTTTTGTTTTTTCAATAGGAAGAGGGTCATGTGACACATAAATCTTATTGGGAATTTCTCAAGAAAAACAATGGTGTGCTTGGTTTTAACGTAACTTTATTCTTTCATGAGTTATTTACAAGTTTCTGACCACTTATAAAATGTGTTCAATGTGCTGCCTATTGTGTTGGATTGTCAATGCAACCCTCTTCTCCCACTCTTCACACACTGATAGCAACACCGCAGGAGAAATGCTAGCACAGGCTTCCAGTATCCGTAGTTTCAGGTGCTGCACATCTCGTATCATCTGAAGGCAATCGTCTATGCTGTGAAGATACGAGATGTGCAGCACCTGAAACTACGGATACTGGAAGCCTGTGCTAGCATTTCTCCTGCGGTGTTGCTATCAGTGTGTGAAGAGTGGGAGAAGAGGGTTGCATTGACAATCCAACACAATGGGCAGCACATTGAACACATTTTATAAGTGGTCAGAAACTTGTAAATAACTCATGAAAGAATAAAGTAACATTAAAACCAAGCACACCATTGTTTTTCTTGTGAAATTACCAATAAGTTTGATGTGTCACATGACCCTCTTCCTATTGAAAAAACAAAAGTTGGATTCAAAATGGCCGACTTCAAAATGGCCGCCATGGTCACCATCCATCTTGAAAAGTTTCCCCCCTCACATATACTAATGTGCCACAAACAGGAAGTTAATATCACCAACCATTCCCATTTTATTAAGGTGTATCCATATAAATGGCCCACCCTGTAGATCACCCACAGCACCCCATCCCCTTAACAGTGACCTCCACCGCCTGAACAGTGACTTATAACTGTGAAGAAAAATAGTTGAGTTATTGAAACCTGGTTTAAAACTATATGTGAAGACTAAAGGACCTGAGAGCATCTATTGGCTAATAAGGGTCATGTGACCGTGTGTATGGCAGTTAGAATGTGAGTGAAGAACTATGCAAGCTCATATTGGCTATACATTTTTTGGGAATATGGACTAAGGAAGATGGAACTCTCCCACTGTAATACTTTATATCATACAAAGTTTCATATATTCACAAGTAATGTAAAATATTAGCAGGCACTCTTAAATGGAGTAGCGTATTTATTAATCTAAAATATTAAAACTGATGATAGAGAATCTCACTGATGAAGGGACTATTGGTCCTTAAACGCATTTGAGAAGGTTGGGGAACTACTCTATTGGCTAGCAAGCACGACAAAGATATATTGGACCAAACTACAATAAGAGTAAATAACAGTTTTAAAACCGACATTACCAGAGGCACTGGATTTATTCCACTACATTGTTTCTGGATACCATCACCCTAGACTGCTACAACGCCATTCACGTGGGAAGAATCTCAGTAAGGTAAGCGCTGACATTTGCTCTCACAAACAGAGGCTACGGGCGCTACCACACTCCACGTGGGACACCGGGAGTTTTGTGTGCAGGAGCACACAGCAGACAATACTTGGAGGACTGCAGAGGGGGAGAGACAATTCACTGTAAGGTAAGCACCGTAGAGTACCGAAGTACACGCGTGACGCCGCGTCCAGGTAAACCGGTCTGAAAGGTACTTACCCTGCACGCAAGTCCTCCTTATAATTTCTCTCAAGCTCTAAGTGACGACATGATAAGTATCTCTAGCTGTATTGGACTGAATGACTTTGGAACACAGTGGATTGGATACATATCATTTGATCAGAGGTCCCACTGACATTTCTGTTATTCCTGTTTGAGGAGTGAGTAATAATCTGAAAATGCAGCTGTTGACATAAAGACATATTTTGCCATTGTGATACACATTATAGTGATATAAACTTATCAAGCCTGTGAATATCTGGATCTGGAAGCTATAACTATAGCATATTTAATACTAGTTATTGCGCACTATCAATACATGTATAGCGGTTATAGAGTAGAAAGAGTGGCACTGCACTTGGTCAAAGCAAATCCCTTTTATATTGACAAAATCGTCACCGGGGTACTTAGCGGGGGTGTATATGAGGCATCGCTGCTGTCAATGGTGCTCTGCCCAACATGTAACCAGGCAGTTACTGCTTCAATAATCTTGCGCATACAAAAGACAACGGGCGGCACTCACCAATGCTTGCCGAAGGATTTCCTTTATTCGTGGTAGAGAATGGTGCACGCTTGTATGTTGTCCGCTCTCTACCAGGAATAAAGGAAATCCTTCTGCAAGCATTGGTGAGTGCCGCCCGTTGTCTTTTGTATGCGCATCAGTACATGTATGCTGCTATTGTACCTCTCCTGATTAGTTTTTTATTGTTAATTTTTGCTTGAGTGTCATTTGGATTTTTTTTTTTACATGTGTGCAGATTCTCTATTATCAGTTTTAATATTTTAGATTAATAAATACGTTACTCCATTTGAAAGAGTGCCTGCTAATATTTTACATTACATTTTATTGATCAGACCGGGTGTGTCATAGCAGTAGCACCTTGATCATTCAAACTTTCGTTTAGTTTTTTTTACTCATATATTCACAAGTACTACTAATGCTAAAAAAATAAATCTATCATATTATTATCAAATATATTTAATTGCAAATTCATGACTGACATTTCTGTTTAATAGATAACTTGAGGGAGAACATGAAAGAGAGCAATCAAGATCAGAGAGAAGAAAATAAAGGGTAATAAATTGTAAAGTTTTACTTCATGCTCCTCTGAAAAGCTTGGCTCGTGGTTGATGATGCAGCAGAAAAAACCTATTGTAGTTTTTTAATAGGAATTTGTCTCTACCACAATAAAGACATAGTCCCATTTCTAGATAAGCAGTGCTCCACGTCTGGAAAGGTTTGTGGTAACAACCAGGAATATAGAGATTTGTAGTAGAGATAAAAGCCAGAGGATCTGCGCAGCAATAAGAGGTGCCTATGCTTTTCTTGGAAGGATCGACAATGTACAGTATTCTCCAGCAAATACATAATTATTTCACTTGGTCTTATGGTAGTTGTCCAGTTAGTCAAAGACTAACAGCATGCCATTGAAGGTGCCAATTTGAAGGTTGGTGTAGTTTTGGCTGTCAGGGATCAATAACAAGCATCACTCACAAATTTGAGTCTCCTTATTATCAATACGCACAAACAACATATTAGATATACACTCTATGTACAGAAGCTAAAAACATATCTAATACTTTTAGTTAATATCAGCAACACAAATCTGTCTACTATCTGGAAGATTTAGTCCAGACTCTTAGTGTAGGCAGCTATACCGGATATAGAGCTAACAGGAGTATATGGCTGGCCTTGGTGCCTGAGGGGTGACAAATGGCCCTTCAACACATAAGAACACACCATTATTAGAAAACGTACATGGTCCTGATGAGCATTAGGGCCCAGGACCTTTAAGTTACGCCTCTACAGTAAGTGTAGGTAAGAGAAGCAGGGAGGTGTGTGCGCAGGGTTTTCTAAAAGATATCTTGTACCGTACTTTGTCTGTTTGAGTTTTCAGCCACTGGATTTAGAGAACAATGTCTCCATTTCCATCAATATTGGTGCAAGGTATTTAAGGAAGTTGCATGGCTTTTGATTATACAATAATTTCTTCTTGTTTATATTAGACATTGGACAACCTTTTTAAAATACCAAAAAACGGGGCTAGTAGGCGTCATACTGTAGGTCATATTGTCAAGTGTGTTAGAAGGTGACACAAGCACACTGTATGACATGGGAATATGGCATGTAGGGATTAGGGTTATATTATATAACAGCGCCGTTTCTTGCAGTGCTGGGGATCTAGCTTCAGTTCTGATCAAGGACAACATCTGCATGGAGTTTGTATGTTCTCCTAGGTTCAAATCTGACCATGGACATCATCTGCATGGAGTTTGTATGTTCTCCTCGTGTTTGTGTGGGTTTCCTCTGAGTACTTCAATTTCCTCTCATACTCCAAAGACATACTAATAGGAATGTTATCTCCACTTAGAACAGTGAGTAATCATGATGTCTGTAAAAAACTGATTTGCTGCATCACAAAAGCGTAGCATCACGCATATTTACAGCCTCTCAGTGAGGGCACATATACATAGCAGTTATATATCTTAAAAGGCATATTCTCTTGGAGGTTCTCATGGAGAGGCATGATTCTCACACTATTTACAGTCCGTATAGTAGTCCCAAGGGGGATTCCCAGCTTCAGGGAGGATTTTAGGCCAAAAGGATCAAGGTGTCCAGCTCAGAGTCTCCACTTGCATTACTCCTCCAGCTGCTACAGTGTTATAAGGGGCTGATGCATGGATCAACGTTGGTCCTGTCATAGCATCGCTGCACTTACCCTTCTTCTGCTGCCTTTTCTTAAAGGGGACATAGGTCTTACCTGTCACTTTGGTCACTGCCGATTGTTGCACCTGCAATCATCTGTGAGGCCCACTTTGGGACACTAACTGCTGCTCCATGTCCCTTTTAGAAACTCATTCTGGATCAAGTCTCCTGCCTTCTCACTCACTCCTGCACCACTTTTAGCGACTTTGGGGGTCATTTATTAAACAGAAATGCTCCTATATTAGGTGTATTTCTGTTGCAGACTGCGCCGCAATCTGCGATTTTTCCCTACTCACATCAGGCCTAAAAAAAGTGGGAGTGGCATGGGCGGGGAAGGGGACGGGCCAACACATTTATCATTTTCTACGCCTGTTTTAGGTGTATAAAATGGTCTAAATGTAGATGCCTATACATAACTTCAGTGGATCCACCTCCAGCACAGGGGCTTATTAAGGCCGGTTTCTAATATGCCGGTCTTAATAAATGTGCCCCTTCGTCTATATGAGGATACCTTTTTCCCATGCACAATTGTGTTGGCCTTTACCTGCTGCAGCAGTCGCTGCAGCAGGCTTTTAGTCAGTGCTCACCTCCAGCAGGGAGGAGGGGGCGTGAGCACATAATGCAGTTACAGCTGGACTAGGCCAGCTTTTTTCTTTTTTTTTATCAGGCCCCCTTCTACTCCTTGCATCACACAAAGAGGAAGACACTTTCCCCTACTTGGCTTTCTCTATAGAGCAGAGTACTATTCCTAATTGTGGTGTGATAACACCATCTAGTGGTAATCTCTAACTACTATTAATGTCAATATAAAAATGAATGGTTTCGGCACCCCCTCCTGGAATGTTTACGCGTTTGCGGCCACACTAACTGGGGGGGGGCATTCTTTTATAGGTTGGGTGTGATACTCTACCACCTTATAATAAAACAGGATGAGATATCAGCCTATACTGGCACTGCATCGGATTGTAGCCTATAGCAAAAGAACTGCATACATTACTTAAACCAGATGCAATGCAATATGCACCAGATGTGATAGGGATTGGATGTTGCAAGTGACTGTAATGATTCATAGTTTTGGGACAATCCAAAACTATATCAGCACCAATGATGCAGATGCCAACAAAGCAAGCCATGATAGTTTACATGTTATTTTGCCTCCCAAGTTGCCAGGAAATATATACCTACAGGCATATAAAAAATAATAGAGGGCTGCTGCAAGAAATGGCTCCAACACTTGCAATCAGATTGCCCATACATTTAAATAGCACATATATTCTCACAGAGGATAAAAAGTGCAGTTAAGAGCTCATCAATGAGAGGGCTATGTATAAAAAGGGGATTGTCTATTTTTCCAGCACTAAATATGACCAATACGATCACAATTTCCTATGCAGCTAATGACACACTGTAGTTGTGTACAACTTTTGTTATACGTTTTGCTTCTAAACAGGTAACATTGCAGACAACAGCCATGTGCTGTGTTAATGGAGCAGACTGCAGCATTTAACACTGTAACAGAGAGTGATTGTACAAGGAATGGGCTAATTACCTGTCCCCATGTGACTCTGGAATAACTGGTAAATTGTTTTCATGTTCATGGCCATAATGATGAATCTGGAAAGATTTATATTGGAGTTTAAAGTGATATTTTTTTTTCCATGAAGCACAAGAACTAAATACTATTGGCTATGGAGCTAGTTTTACGAGTTTATTTTCATTCTGTGTTTTGACCGAAAAGTGTCATTTTTTGCCTATATGTGTATTTGTCTATACTGTTACTGTGGCAATCTGCAATGTTATAATGTAGACAGTAGAAAAAGAGCCCCATAGATTTGGATTATTATAGAAAGGTTCATTTAATGTACATTTATGCAGGTGGCAGATTAGAGAACACACTGGATTATTGGAAGGTCCTATTTTAAAAATCGAATGTGTATGAATGTTATGGCTAGACACATCAAAGGTCTTCAATTCTTCTGCAAAAATGTGCATGTACAAGTGACGAACTTCTCAAAAAAAAGGGGAAGCTGTCTAGACCCTAAAAAGGCCAATGACTTCCATAGTGTATCTTATACTAACACTATTCCACTGTGGCTTGCGCTCTCTTTGTCTGTCTATGCTGCGGTATCGCATCAGTACCGCACTCTCTGCTGCTTAAAGAAAAAACTTCACAGTATAAATAGTATATGGGATACCGCGCACCTCCTCTCCGACAAACACAGACAGACACCTCCTCTCCAACAAACACAGACAGCGCACCTCCTCTCCGATAAACACACTGATTCCCCCACTACAGACAGCCACTAACACATGTCAATCCAAATCCAAGATTATCTTGCTGTTGATACTGTATCCGTGGCTAATATTCTCTTTATCCTTCTCTGTGGGTTTTTATTCAGGGGATATCGGTCAGGTATCTATAACATGGAACGCGTCCCGGCTGGTGGTGCAGCTCTGTATAGTTCAAAAACTTGCGCTCAAGAGGAGCAACTAGTGACGTCACTATTAGAGCTACGGATAGTCTTGAGTTCCAAATTTCCAGCGTGTTTCGAACAGTGCGCAGTGCACTGATGAAGAATAGCGCACTGTTCGAAACGCGTTGGAAATTCACGACTATCCAGAACCAGACAGGAGATATAGTACCAAAAACACGAGGAAGAGAGTGATCAAAAGCAAGCCGAGGTCATTAATATGAACAATCCAAACAAACAGACAGAACTGGAATTGGGAGTACAGCTAGGGAGTCAAAGGCTATCACAGGTATAAGGCCAGGAAGGCGTTTAAATAAGTCCCAGGAACAGAACCTGATAGGTCATGACTCAGCGCACCATTAGTCAGAACACTAGTATACAGGAATAGATCAACTGAACAATCAGTCCACTGCTAATCTCCTCCAGCACACGCCCGCTGTGGGGAGAAAGAGCATAAGGACGCTGTCGGGTCACTGGGGGGCACAGCCATGCAGCACATCACGGAGGGCATGGCCCGGCAGTATGTCTCACCCGGCAAGGCTGCGCCAAAGCCAGAGACATCAGGCTGGAGCCCAAACAGGTACGTTTGTTACAGGAGGATTGCTTTAATGCCACCATCAGGTGATCATATAGTGGTATAAGGCTCTGTGCAGACTGCATTCAAGCCCATAGGTTGTTAAACAGTGTGTTCTTTTTTTATGCTGTCGGGTGGTATGCGTTAGCATAGAATTTTTTGTATAGTGAACCACAGAAGATTGCTTGAAACTCTCCATTAGCTAGACAAAATAGTCTTATTCTGGACATACACATTGGTTAAATGTTGGTCGAACCTGCTGATTTGGGTGGGAGCAGCCAACCATCTGATGTGTATGGGAGTCTCCCACCTCTCCATCGATGTCAGATGTACACATGACTTCCAGCCAAAACACATCATACAATGAAATTCCATACAGTTTTTGGTTGTGCAACCTGTATAAGAAACGCTGAATCAATAATGTGTTCTCAAACATGGAGCTTCCCTTTTACTCCTTACACAGGCTCACAAATAAAGAAACATACACTATTTTCTATTGATATATCTTCTATTTTAATTTGTTCTAAATCCAGTCCTTGGCCGGTGTACAGACCCCGTACCGCTGATATGACAAGGTTATTGCTTGTTATATGTTTACATGAATGGAAGTTACAGATATTCAACTATGTATCAAATAAAATGTACGAGAAGTGTAAGATCCAGGAAGAATATGGACAAAGGGAAGGATGTATGTGGAAAGAGGAAATAGACAATGTTAAAAGGTCACTGTGCAACAGAGGATATGTCTATTTTGATGGAGACATATTTAATACTGTGCCATTGTTTGAGCTATTTATTGGAATAAATGATGAAATTAAAGGGACACTGACAGGCCAAAACAGCATATATAGTTAGATATATCACATTACAGTACAGTCTTTTAAAAGCATATAAGTATCCCCCCTGTCCACCTTATAAAGAGCGAAATATAAAGTTTTATAACCTGCTTCTCCTGTCAGCAATCTGCCCAAGGGGCGGCGTTTCATGTGAAAATGCGCCCAGCCAGCCTTCCCAACTGCCGTTCTTAAGCCCCGCCCAGCTCATCATTATTCACTTCGCTGGGCGGCGGCTAGAACTCTCCCCAGTCCCGATCCTGCGCCTGCGCAATTCAATCCTCCGGGCATCGTTCATGCCCAATCTTCTGCGCCTGCGCCCCGCCGTGCCGTCGGATGCACTATAATTAACCCCTTATATGATGTGAGTGAGCAGCGCTCTGAAGCGCTGCTCTGAACAGTGCATGGCTGAGGCTGCAGCTGCCTCGAAGACGCAGGCTGGTGTGTGTACGCAGGCGCGATCTAACGGCATGGTGGGGCGCAGGCGCAGAAGATTGGGCATGAACGATGCCCGGAGTATTGAATTGCGCAGGCGCAGGATCGGGACTGGGGAGAGTTCTAGCCGCCGCCCAGCGAAGTGAATAATGATGAGCTGGGCGGGGCTTAAGAACGGCAGTTGGGAAGGCTGGCTGGGCGCATTTTCACATGAAACGCCGCCCCTTGGGCAGATTGCTGACAGGAGAAGCAGGTTATAAAACTTTATATTTCGCATAAACTAAAATTAATTCCTTAATAATTCTTGGTGAAAACCCATTTGCACTGCTAAGCATATATTTCCAGCTACTGGGTAAAGACTGCAGAAAATGAGAAACTTCCAGAAACTAAAAGTAAAACTATCGATAAAGAAAACCGGCAACTACTGTACAACACATAAATACATACAGCATGAAGGTGATGCATTGTATTCTTCTATAGCATAGTCCTGCCCTCTAATAGCCCCTTGATTAATTGGCTTGCTTTAAGTGTGCATGTTATAGATTACAGTATAAGGAATTCAAGCTTCAGATAAAACATAAACAGACAAAGGCCTCATGCACACAACCGTTTTTCGGGTCTGCATCCGAGCCGCAGTTTTTGCGGCTCGGGTGCGGACCTATTCACTTCAATAGGGCCGCAAAAGATGCGGACAGCACTCCGTGTGCTGTTCGCATCCTTTGATCCGTTCCGTGGCCCTGCAAAAAAATATAGCATGTTCCTATTCTTGTCCATTTTGCGGACAAGAATAGGCATTTCTACAATGGGCCGCCCGTTCTGTTCCGCAAATTGCGGAAGGCACACGGGCGGCTTCCGTTTTTATGAAATTAAAGCTACTTGCAAAAATTATTATTTTAAACGACGTTGATAAAAAATGTAAAACCCCTGCAAACATCTTTCCTGCTAAAACTTATTTGTTTGTGACCTATCTGCAGAATTGGGGACAAAAATTTGATCAGTGGGGATCCAACTGCTGGAATCACATTGATCATCATAACGAGGGTCCTGTGCACTCTATCAATGGAGCTGTCACAGTGTAGGGTAAGGGGTGGAACACCAGAATGACAACAGAAGGAAAATGATCAGGAACTAGGCCTCAAGGCTAGGGAAAGGGAATTGGTGACCACCTAAAGAATCCCTAAACCTAGCCCTGACTCCTGTCAGTATGAATAGACCCTGAAGGTGGGAATATTCATACACCGTAAACTTAAGCCCTAGTAACCCTGAAATCCCTAGGATTAGTGACAGGGTCTGAGACTACTGGTTCCTTCCCAGATGAACGAACCAGAGTCTCCCTGAGACCTAGTAAACAACGAGCAAATGGGAGCAACAAAATACCAAGAGAAGTACACTTATCTTCAATAGAAAATGGATGAGCAGGAACTCAGATGAGGACCATACACCAGCTCTTCCAACTCCAGGCAGAGAATATCAACTGCATGGTAAGGAGTGTGAGTCCAGACTAAATAGAGGAGCAGTAATGACCACAAGCTACACCTGAGACAAGGGGTGTGGTCATTACCAACAACAACACTGCAAGAAGTGAAAACAGATAGGCTGTCAGATGACCTAACATGCAGCCAGTCTCTCAGATCTTCTAATCTTTGTCACAGGAGGGACTGTAACAATACCCCCCCTTCTACAGGTGACCTCCGGACACCCAGGACCGACCTTATCCGGATGAGCCCTGTGAAAGTCTTTCACAAGGCGACTAGCATTAACGTCGGCCGCTGGAACCCACATTCTCTCCTCTGGACCGTAACCCTTCCAGTGAACAGGGTACTGAAGGGATCTACGGAGAATTTGTGAGTCTACTAGCCTGGTGATCTGAAATTCAAGATTACCGTCCACCATGACAGGAGCGGGAGGCAGGGAGGACAGTTCAGCAGGTTTGACATATCTCTTCAGCAATGATTTGTGGAAAACATTATGAATTTTCAAAGCCTGCAGAAGGTCAAGACGAAAGGTTACCGGGTTAATAATGGCAGAGATCTTATATGGACCAATAAACCTTGGACCCAACTTTCAAGAAGGTACCTTCAACCTTATGATTCTTGTGGACAGCCACACAGAATCACACAGGTCCAAACCACTCATATGTCTCTTCTCAGCCATCCGTTTATACTTTTTTTTTAAATTATTTAGAATTTTCTGACAAATAGATGACAAAGAAGAGAAAAATCTTACCTCTTCAGGTATACCAGAAGTCTCAGTACCAGAAAATGTGCCAAACTGCGGATGGAACCCATATGCCCCAAAAAACTGTGACTTATCAGTGGACTCCTGCCTACGGTTATTTATGGCAAACTCGGCCAAAGACAAAAATGAAGACCACTTTTCCTGATTCTCTGAGCCAAAACATCTCAAATAAGTCTCCAGATTCTGGTTAGTGCATTCTGTCTGTTTGTTTGACTGAGGATGAAAGGCCGAGGAGATGGATAATTGTACCCCCATGCGAGTACAGAACGCCTTCCAGAATCTGGAAACAAACTGAGTCCCCCTATCAGACACCACATCAGAGAGAATACCATGTAGCTTCACGATGTTATAGACAAACATTTGTGCGAGAGTTTTAGCATTAGGTAGACCTGAGAATGCTATAAACTGCAACATATTGCTGAAGTGATCAACAACCACCAGAATCACAGTTTTTCCTGAGGAATTCGGAAAATCTGTGATAAAGTCCATGGATAAATGAGTCCAAGGTCAGGAAGGGATGGACATTGTAAGTAGAGATCCTGAAGGCCGAGTATGTGTCATCTTGGCACATGCACAAGTACCACAAGCTGACACATAGCCCTCAACACATTTACGCAACCCTGGCCACCAGAATCTACAAGAAATTAGATCGACCGTGGATCTGCTCCCAGGGTGTCCTGTAAGAACTGTACAGTGATGTTCCTCGAACACCTTGTGTCGTAATTCAGAAGGACCGAACAACTTCCCCGGAGGACAGGACTCCGGTGCATCTCCCTGGGCCTCCCACACCTCTGCCTCAAGGTCGGGATATATGTCGGATATTACCACCCCTTCAGCCAATATCGGACCAGGATCTTCTGGTTACAACAGAAAGTGACGTGCTAAGACATTTGTCTATGCAATAATAACTCCAATCAAGATTCTGTCTCGCTTGCCAATCGATGGTAGGATTATGTTTGCTTAACCATGGTAAACCTAGCACCAAGGGAGCAGACAGACCCTCCAGCACAAAACACTAAATGGATTCTTGAAGAAAATCACCCACTTTTAAATGGATGTCTGGCACCGTTTGTGACAAACATTTCTGTGTGAGTGGAGTGGAATCAATTGCAAACACCAAAATATTTTTGTCTAATGCACATGTTGTCAACCCATGCATACAAACAAACTGACCATAAACTAGGTTAACCCCTGCCCCACTGTCAATGAACACTTCAATTGCCACAGTTTTGGAATTCAGAGCCACCTCGGCAGACAGGATAAATCGGGTACTACTGGCAAATGACAAAAGTAAATTCTCAGATTCCCCACCCACATCACCAAGAGTGAGATGAGGATTAAACTTTTTTTTTTCTTTTTCACCTTGATGCTGAACATAAGGACATACGTTAACAAAATGTCCCCTTTTTCCACAGAAAAAGCAGAGTCTCTTCTGAAGCCTAAAGTTCTTATCACCGGGTCTCCAGGAGTAGCTCCTCCCAGCTGCATTGGTTCCTCACTAGACATGAACTCAAGTGTCTCTCTACCCAAAGTGTCAGAACCTTAGATCTCTCCCTCAGGCGTCTATCAATACATACAGCAATGGACATGGCCGCTTCCAATGACTCAGGATATTCGTGAAACGCCAACACGTCCTTCAGGCTCTTGGATAACCCTTGACAGAATTGACTACGGAGAGCTGGATCATTCCACTCCGTATCCGTAGCCCTTCTCCTAAAATCAGAGCAATAGATCTCCGCAGAACACTCTCCCCGACGTGAGCCACGCAACTTAGTCTCGGCCAGGGAGATCCGATCTGGGTCATCGTAGATAAGACCTAGAGCTCTGAAAAATTCATCTGCCAACCGGAGGGACTGTGATCCGGTTGGCAAAAAAAAAGCCCAAGATTGAGCGTCACTTTTAAGTAACAAAATGATTATACCCACTCTTATAATTTGCACGACTTCCTGAACCGAATAAAGTTGTCACTTCCCCTGGAAAATCTGTAGAGCGACCTTAGGCTCAGGACAGGCCTGGTTCCCGCTGCTGGAACCAGCCGCCTGTGGTCTCTGGATCTGTGAGATGGTTGTGCGGAAGTTAGCTACCTCCAAAGACAGCCCCTGCAGTTGTCCGACCAGTGCATAAATAGTATCCATCGCTGCACTTACACAAACAAAATGGAGTTTTTTGGGCGGTTGATAATGTCACAGTGTAGGGGAAGGGGAGGAACACCAGAATGACAACAAAAGGAAAATGATCAGGAACTAGGCCTCAAGGCTAGGGAAAGGGAATTGGTGACCACCGAAGATAACCCTAAACCTAGCCCTGACTTCTGTCAGTATGAATAGACCTTGAAGGTGGGAATATTCATACACCGAAAACCTAGGCCCTAGTAGCCCTGAAAGCCCTAGGATTAGTGACAGGGCCTGAGACTATGGGTTCCTTCCCAGATGAATGAACCAGAGTCTCCCTGAGGCCTAGTAAACAACGAGCAAATGGAATCAACAAAATACCAAGAGAAGTACACTTATCTTCAATAGAAAATGGATGAGCAGGAACTCAGATGAGGACCACACACCAGCTCTTCCAACTCCAGGCAAATAATATCAACCGCATGGTAAGGAGTGTGAGTCCAGACTAATTAGAGGAACAGTTATGACCACAAGCTACACCTGAGACAAGGGGTGTGGCCATTACCAACAACAACACTGCAATAAGTGAAAACAGATAGGCTGTCAGATGACCTAACGTTCAGCCAGTCTCTCAGATCTTCTAACCTCTGTCACGGGGCTCAGCAAACTCCAACAGTCCTATAGAAATAAGTGGAGCAATAGCACACATTCTCGACTGCTGCACTATTCTTAGGGGGTGACATTGGACCCCCTTTCTCATGATCAGTGGGGGTCTCATCAGTGGGCCCCCCATCGATCAGATTCCTTACTTTATTCTGTGGACAGGGGCTAAGTAAAAAAATTAGTACAACCCCTTTAAAGGACATCTGTCAACAGATTTGCACCTATGAAACTGGCTGACCTGTTGGATGTGCGCTTGGCGGCTGAAGGCATTTGTGTTGGTTCCATGTTCATGTGTGCCCACATTGTTGAGAAAAATGTTTTAAATGCATGCAAATTAGCATCTAGGAGCAACGGGGGCATTGCAGAACAGATGCAGACAGAAATATACGGTCATGTGAGAGCCCAAAAGGGAGTAAGAGTCATGGAGAAATCATTTATCAATGCAATTAAATCAGATTTTCATGCAAACACCATATCTTGTACCCTTAGGCCAAATTCAACCCTTTACTTTTTATTGCACAAGATCTCACCACCAGGATTAGTCCAAGGAAAGGACCCATAAAAGAATCCTGCATTTGCCATTAATCCCTTTATTGCTCTAGACCAGCGGTCCCCAACCGCCGGGCCGCGGCCCAGGACCGGGCCGTGGAGGATTGTTAGCCGGGCCGCGGCGATCAGGGCAGTCTTTAACTCTGTACTAATGAAGCGCTTCCATTATGGAAGCGCTTCATTAGTACAGATGGACCAGGGAGCGGTGAAGGATCTGTACTCACCGCTTCCTGGTCCTCGGCTATCGGCTGTGCATGGCTGCGCACAGCGTGAGGTCTCTCTGTGACCTCACGCTGTGCGCCGCTATACACAGCCAGCCGACAGCAGAATAAAGAGGATCGCGATGGTGACCATGAGCAGGAGAGGTAAGTGTTTTTTTTTATTTTTTATTTTTTTTTATTTGCACTGGGGGCTGATGGCTGACCTGGGGGACATGGGGCTGACATGAGGGACATGGGGCTGACCTAAAGGGGCTAATGGGGGACTTATGGCTGACATGAGGGGCTAATGAGGGGCTAACGGCTGACATGAGGGGCTAATCATGGCTGACATGAGGGGCTAATGGGGGGCTTATGGCTGACATGAGGGGCTAATGGGGGGCTTATGGCTGACATGAGGGGCTAATGGCTGACATGAGGGGCTAATGGGGGGCTTATGGCTGACATGAGGGCTAATGGGGGGCTTATGGCTGACATGAAGGGCTAATGGGGGGCTTATGGCTGACATGAGAGGCTAATGGGGGGCTTATGGCTGACATGAGGGGCTAATGGGGGGCTTATGGCTGACATGAGGGGCTAATGGGGGGCTTATGGCTGACATGAGGGGCTAATGGGGGGCTTATGGCTGACATGAGGGGCTAATGGGGGGCTTATGGCTGACATGAGGGGCTAATGGGGGCTTATGGCTGACATGAGGGGCTAATGGGGGGCTTATGGCTGACATGAGGGGCTAATGGGGGCTTATGGCTGACATGAGGGGCTAATGGGGGGCTTATGGCTGACATGAGGGGCTAATGGGGGGCTTATGGCTGACATTGGGGGGCTTATGGCTGACATTGGGGGGCTTATGGCTGACATTGGGGGCTGATAGATGGCTAAAGGTTTGGGGGTTGATCTGAGCCATTGGGGGTCTGATCTGAGGTCTGATTAACATTGGGGGTCTGATTGCTGGTCTGACCTGAGGTGTAATGAAAAATATTTTTTTCTTATTGTTCTCCTCTAAAACTAGGTGCATCTTATAGGGCGAAAAATACGGTACAGTGCAGCAGAGACTAGTGCAGCAGAGACCAGTGCAGCAGAGACCATAGTCAGTTTATATAGTCATTATATAGTGTTATATATTTTAATATGCACCTTGTGTTTTGTTATGTGCGTGAATCAGTCAGCCCTGCCCACCCCCTAAGCCCCGCCCCAGAACCCCCGCCCCCTTCCCCCCCCCACCCGGTCCCTGGGAAAATTGTCTTGCATGAAACCGGTCCTTGGTGCAAAAAAGGTTGGGGACCACTGCTCTAGACCATCTGGGATCTGAAAAATTCACCCATTTACTGCCTTAGATCACCAGGGAATTTATAGTTGTCCTTTTACCACCTTAGACCAGGAATTTCAAAATTCCAAGAAAAACTGTTAAGAATTACGAGTAAGGGGGCCATACTTTTCCCCATCAAATATCAAAGGGGAAAGGAGTGGCTAAGGATTGTCTTTCTCTCTCTTAGGGATCCAAAGCAGCTGCATGGTCTATACACCCATGGGACTAGCATACTACTGTTCCACCACCTTATTAATTGTCCAGCGTTCTCATTCATTCATTTACACTTTTGTACGGAAAAATAAACCTGTAGACTTAAAGGGAGCCAGTCACATCTACTATGCGGTACTCATAGAGGACAGCATTGTATAGTGGTAAACTTGTGATTTCAGTGGGCTGTCACTTCTGGGCTAGTATTCAGTACTTCTACAGTACTGACAAGCCAAACCCCTCATTGTGCGCCAGGGAGATAAGTCTGGTGAGGCTTATGGCCCTGCCCTCCCCTCACCTCATGACCATGATTGGAATGTTTATTTCCTGCTATGCAAAGGGAAAAACCTGCCCGACATGGTCAGGAGGCAGGGGAGGTAGGGGTCAGTGAGTCTTATCAGACTCATCTCCCTCGCAGTGCTGGGGCAAGCTGCGTGTTCAGTCTGTTAGTACTGCAAAAGTACTACATGCTAAGCCCGGAAGTGACAGTCCACTAAAATCAGCAGGTCCGTCACTATATTATGCTGGTGACAGGTTGCCTTTAAGATGGATGGAACACAAATTGTATTTACAGTAAATTATAGAAATTACTAAGGCAACTCAACTTTACAGCTATAGGATTAAAGTCATCTAAAATACTCAAGAACAGAAATTTCTTTTACGTGGCATTAAAAAAGTGTTTTGTTCATGGGTTGGTTTTAATTCAACTTCGATATGGGAAAATTCTGTCAACAGCCCGTTCTTTTCCAGCATGGCATATAATATCATTAAATATTATTGTATTCCTTAAAGGGAGTCTGTCACCTCCATATGGCCATATACAGCACTTACATTGTCCTATAGCACACCTATACATGAATGTAATAGTATCTTTGTCTTTTTGTTTGCACTTGCAGAAGTTGGAAAAACGAAGTTTAATTCATATGCAAATAAGCACTGGCAAGTGCCCAGTTCACTGTGTTGGAGCCCAGGCTGCTTTGCCTTCTTTCATTGTTTCCCCGCCCCAGCCTCTACTTGCCCCCCTATTCCCTTGCGTCATCCTTCGGTTCGGCCGAGATCCCACACCTGCACACTGCCTCGCTGGGCCGGGGCATGCGCACTGCGATGCCCACTGTGGGCATGGCATCACTACTGCAAATGCACCGGCGAACGGCGTAAAACAAGCAGCAATGGGGCGTTCACCGGAGCATATGCTGTAGTTAAAGCGATGCCGTGCCCCCCCACAATAGGCATCATAGTGAGGCCCGACGAGGTAGTGTGCAGGTGCGTGATCTCAGCCGGACTGAAGGATGACACAAGGGAATAGGAGGGCGGGCATAGAAAGAGGCTGGGGAGGGGAAACAATGAAAGAAGGCAGAGCAGCATGGGCTCCAACACAGTAAACGCCGCCCCTGGGCACTTGCGAGTGCTCATTGCATATGAATTAAACTTGGTTTTTCCAGCTTCTGCAAGTCTAAAGAAAAAGACAAAGGTACCATTACATTCATGTATAGATGTGCTATATGACAATGTAAGCACTGTATATGGCCATATGGAGGTGACAGACTCCCTTTAACTATGAAAGCAAGAACTCTTTATTGCAGAAAGGAAAGAACACAAAATTTAACAACTCTCCTCTATTGTGTACTGGTTATTTTATCCAATGTATCAACTTCGTTCAGGACAGACTTGCCCAAAATGTTCCTAGGGTTGAAGGTTTCTTCTGATTTTAGAATATTTATACATTTTACGTGTGCATCTCTGAAATTTGCTACCCAAGGTTTTATCTACAATCAACTAACCATCTGAGTCTGGTATTGCAACTTAGTCCAAATCAAGTAAATGGAGCTGCAATATCAGATACAGCTCATGTAAAAGAGTGGCACCTGCTCTATATAAAGAGGAGGAGTGAGAACATTCTAGTGTCAGTCTAATCAGTCACACCAGTTTAGACTTGTGTCAGAGCAGACAGGAAAGAGCACATATCAAGTAAGCAAGCTGACAAAGAAGTCCGCCCTGGATTTGGCATTGGCCAGGGAGAGGCCAGAAAAAAAACTTTATTGGAAAAGTATACCAGAAGAAAGAAAGAAGGAGAGGTGCATAGTAGAAGTTCTGTGGAGGTGAATTGTATTATGAGACTCTGAAGCCATATTGTTCCAGTTGTGTAACTTGAGACCCTGGATAAGTTTACAAAAGGCAAAAATCTGGATATGTCCACTATTTCACATCCTGTCCAAAGACATTGTGGAAAACTTAAACTGTAAGTACGATAACCTGTTCAAAAAAGTTGTAGAACATAGTCTGACTTGAGGGTCAGCATGGTTGCATTATACAAAAGAAAGTTGCACCTTCATTCCTGAATGCTTAAGTACAAGTCAGCTAGAGTAGTGCAGAATGAGAATTTATTTAAAGGAACACCCTGGCCTATTAACTACCTGTGCAGCCATGTCGCCTGTAAGAACTGTGGAAAAGTGCATTTGTTAACATCTGCAAGTCCATTGCTGAGAACTGTAACCGATGTGTTTGAACTTAGTTCTTCATTAAAGAACTCTTTTGCTGTTCAACTGGTCTCCTTATTCCCTGCACCGCTACACTGCATCGACACCTACAGCTGAACCAAGGCACTGTGCCTTGCATCTCACCACAACCCTCAAATCAAGGGTACCTCAACCAACACCAGGCAGGAGAACCCCAAGACCTGAAGTGCTCTGAAGGGAAGAACAGGTGCACTCTTTCCATCACTACACAGCTCAGGGGAGCGATTCAGAGAGAGGTAAGACAACTATGAGTAGCTATTAACCCCACTATTACAACCACTGCTATCCTCTCCACTCTCTCCATGTGGCACACTGCAGAAACAATAAAAAGGAGTGATCTCCGTGGTTATGGTTGTTGGGAGGGTGGCCAGCTTTAGAAAACTGACCATACAAAGTTTTGATGACAGATGTCCTTTCAACAATGCGTGCAGCACTTTAGTTCTGCCATGTGCAAGCACTCCTGGATAATGCTTACTCTAAGCGTGAAAGATATTCAGTCATTTCCTCTCGCATTTTCCTGTGTGCAGGAAGCTGACAAATGATTTCTTTCGGTAATACAGAGAAAACCTGTATCCTTTCCGATGTTTATGGCAACTTTGAGCATGAATAGGTCAACAGTTCCATTTTAAATATTAGCACACTTGGCTTCAGGCTCCTCCATATTTACTGTGGAGCCCAGTGGGCTTCAATTCTCATGACCTTGCATATTTATTTTGAATGGCTTTTTGAAAGGATATAGGATATTATCATTCAGTTCAACCTTGGCTATGCTTGACATGAAGTTTTATCACTGCGCTAAACTGACTGCTTAGATGTAGTCTAATACAGTGGTTGTAGATCAGAGTGTAACTATAGTGGGTGCAGGAATTTCTGTTGTATCTGGACCAAGAACATCCCTCTTTCTTATGTGAGGAAACTGGTTCTATAAATGGCATGTATCAGTAAGAGGTCCAGTTACCAGTTTTGCATTGGGACATAATAGATTGCATAGTGTCAGACTCGAGTTCTTTGGGCCCATCAGAGGAAATTATTATTGGGGCCCAATCTGTAACTGTCACATACACACACACACAGGGGGGAGGATAGTAACCACTGTGCTCCACCCTCACCCCTGGCCCTGCCTACTTGCCTCACGAGTCCTGATGACAGGGGACAACTGGACGGCAGTCCCTAACTTAGTATACATGCGGGAAGGACAGACAAGACAAATAACGGATAGTGAACGGACCGGGTCAAAACCAAGAGGACAATGCAGTACAGAGGGATAAGCAAAGAAAGGTCAGGAGAAGCTGGGGTCATAAATATCAGGAGAGTCGAGAAGTACCAAAGGAGTCCGCAAAGAATAGTCAGGTGGAAGCCGAGGTCAATATACCAGGAAGGATGTGCAGTACAGGAGGAGCAGGCAAAGGATCGTCAGGGAACAGGATCAGGTAAGTACACAGGTATCCAACAACTGCCAGGAACCTAAATTAATAGGCAACCTGTGGCCAGCAGGCTGCCTGTATTTATAGTGGGGAGTGAGGGTCATGTGACGTGGCCAGAGTCACATGACCGACAGACCGACCAGTCGAGCACTGAGTGATCAGCTCAGCGCTCAAGGCAGACCTAGGAGCAGGGAGCCTCCCAGCTAGCAAAGCCACCCTGGGAACGAGGTCAAACACAGATCCTCGCTCCTGAAGCTAAGCAGCAGGTCTGCGGCTGATGGGAGACCGAGTGTGCCTTTGGCATCCCGTTACAGTACCCCCCCCTTTTACGAGGGGCAACCGGACCCAAGACTTCAGGCGATGGCCTTTCAGGGTGTTCTAAATGAAATTTTCAAACAAGTCTAGGAGCATGAACCTCTCTGGCAGGTACCCAAGATCTCTCTTCAGGTCCATACCCCTTCCAGTGAATCAGGTACTGCAAGGAATTACGCACCTTCCTGACATCCACTATTTTAGACACCACATACTCGACAGCATCATTAACAAGAACCGGCAGAGGCGAGGCTTTCGATGGTACTACCGGTTCAAAATATTTTTTAAGTAGAGATTTATGGAACACATTATGAATGTGAAATGACTCGGGCAGCTCCCACCTAAATGATACCGGGTTAATCACCTCCGTGATCTTATATGGTCCAATAAAACGAGGAGCAAACTTTTTAGAATCTACCTTAAGAGAGAGATTCTTGGAGGACAACCATACCTTATCCCCAACCTGAAAATTAACCCCCCTTGAACGTCTCCTATCGGCCTTGAGTTTCTGAGAACTTTGAACCTTTTCCAAGTTCGATTGAACCCGGGTCCAAACTGTGCACAGTTCAGAGGAGAGCCTATCCGCCTGAGGGTTAGAGGAGGAGACGGATGACCCAGAATGAAAACGGGGATGGAAACCATGGTTACAAAAGAAAGGTGAAACCCCAGCAGATGAATTGACACGGTTATTCAAAGGAAATTCAGCCAATGGAAGAAATTTCACCCATAATTGCTGGTCATCAGCAACATATAACCTCAAGAATTGTTCCACAGACTGATTAAGGCGTTCAGTCTGCCCATTACTCTCAGGGTGGTAGGCAGAGGAAAAAGACAATGAAATTTGACATTTTTGACAGAAGGCCCTCCAGAATTTGGACACAAACTGCACACCCCTGTCAGAAACAATATTTTCCGGGATACCATGCAATCGAACAATTTCTTTCACAAAAATAGACTCCAGGGTTTTGGCATTCGGGAGTTTAGACAGGGGAATGAAATGGACCATCTTGCTAAACCTATCGACCACTACCCAAACTACAGTTTTACCCTCCGCCGGCGGTAGGTCAGTTATAAAGTCCATCGAGATATGGGACCAGGGTCTACTGGGAATGGGTAGGGGTCGTAGGTTACCAGCAGGGCGAGTCCTAGGTGTCTTGGACCTGGCACAAACCTCACAGGCTGACACGTAGGACTTGACATCCCTAGTTAGAGTGGGCCACCAATAAGATCTAGAAACCAGATCCTTAGTGCCCTCAACACCCGGATGTCCACAAAAGGCAGAATCGTGACACTCACCCAACAGCTGGAGACGAAATTGTACGGGAACAAACAACTTATCTGTTGGGGTGGATACCGGTGCCAGATGTTGTTCAGACCTAATGCAAGCCGAGATATCCTGGGTTAGAGCTGCTATGAAGATTTTTGCTGGTAGGATGGATTCAGGTGGTACCTCAGTAGGTTGAAAAGCATGGAAGCTCCGAGATAATGGGACCGCCTTCACATTTTTACTTCCCGGCCTGAACGTAATGGAAAAATCAAAACGAGTAAAAAATAGAGCCCATCTGGCTTGACGGGAATTCAACCTCTTAGCAGACTCGAGAAACATAAGGTTTTTATGGTCAGTGACAACAGTTACACAATGCCTTGCCCCCTCCAGAAAATGCCTCCACTCCTCAAATGCCCATTTAATGGCCAGCAGCTCCCTATTCCCTATGTCGTAGTTTCTCTCCGTGGGAGAGAATTTCCTGGAGAAGAAGGCACATGGTCTCAGGTTAGTGAGGCTAGCAGGACCTTGTGAAAGGACTGCTCCTGCGCCGTCCTCAGACGCATCACCTCCACAATAAAAGGTCTCTCCTGATCAGGCTGGATCAGAATGGGAGCGCTACTGAATGCCTTTTTTAATTTTTCAAATGAAGAAATGGCCTCAGTAGACCAATTCTCCAAATCCGCCCCTTTCTTAGTAAAGTCGGTCAACGGTTTAGCAATTACGGAAAAATTCATAATAAATTTACGATAGTAATTGGCGAACCCTAAGAACCGTTGCAAGGCCTTTAAGGATGGAGGTCTTACCCATTCCTTAATTGCTAGTACCTTACCAGGATCCATCTTGAAGGCGTGAGGAGTCAGAACATGCCCTAGTAACAGAATCTCCTGTACACCAAAGACACAATTCTCTTGCTTAGCGGATAGCTGATTCTCCCTCAACACCTCTAATACTTGTTTAACATGAGACACATGGGATTTGAAGTCAGGAGAGAATATCAAAATGTCATCAAGATAGACAATAACAAATTTACCTAAGAACGCCCTAAGAATGTCATTCATGAAGTTTTCGAACACAGCTGGGGCATTGCTGAGTCCAAAAGGCATCACCTGATATTCAAAGTGTCCTGCCGGAGTATTGAACGCCGTCTTCCATTCGTCTCCCTCCTTGATTCGGATTAGATTGTATGCCCCTTTTAGGTCAATCTTGGAAAACCAGGTTGCCCCCAGAACCTGGTTAAATAAATCCGGAATCAATGGGAGGGAGTATCTATTCTGGACAGTGATTTTATTTAATCTCCGGTAATCGATACATGGCCTAAGACCACCATCTTTTTTCTTAACGAAGAAAAACCCCGCCCCCATAGGAGAGACAGAAGGTCTAATATGCCCTTTACCAAGGCTCTCCTTAATATAATCTTGCATGGCCTTGCGTTCGGGCTTAGAAAGATTATAAATTTGCCCCTTAGGAAACTTGGCCCCCTCTACTAGCTCTATAGTACAATCATAAGGTCTATGGGGGGTAAAACCTCCGGGGTTAGTGATGAGAATACATCAGAATATTCCCTAACAACAGTGGGTAAAGTATCAGACTTTACTGAGACCCCAGCCTGTACCACGGACAAGCACGAGTCACACTTAGGCCCCCATCTCACCAACTCCCCCTTGGACCAATCTATAGTGGGGTTATGTAGTCGGAGCCAAGGCAACCCTAGTACCACCTCGGCCTAAGACCACCATATTTTTTCTTAACGAAGAAAAACTCTGCCCCCATAGGAGAGACAGAAGGTCTAATATGCCCTTTACCAAGGCTCTCCTTAATATAATCTTCCATGGCCTTGCGTTCGGGCTTAGAAAGATTATAAATTTGCCCCTTAGGAAACTTGGCCCCCTCTACTAGCTCTATAGTACAATCATAAGGTCTATGGGCGGTAAAACCTCCGGGGTTAGTGATGAGAATACATCAGAATATTCCCTAACAACAGTGGGTAAAGTATCAGACTTTACTGGGACCCCAGCCTGTACCACGGACAAGCACGAGTCACACTTAGGCCCATCTCACCAACTCCCCCTTGGACCAATCTATAGTGGGGTTATGTAGTCGGAGCCAAGGCAACCCTAGTACCACCTCGGCCGGTAGGTTCTCCAGGACTAAAAGGGAAAATCTCTCTGAGTGGCACACATCCACGGTTAGAGAAATCTCTGAGGTACATGAGCTCACCGTACCACCAATAAGAGGAACAGCCATGACATGGATAGGAGTTGGTAAAGCAAACATTGGAATACCCAATCTTACAGCGTACTCAGAGTCAATAAAGCTGGCCGCTGAGCCAGAATCAATAAAGGCCTTACCCGGCCATTTATCTACCCCCCAGAGAAATCATAATGGGTACCAAAAGCTTACATTTAGAAAAATCAGGGTGTACCTGGTCTTTAGGTTGCCTTGTCTTAGGAGACTTGACAAAGAGGACCTTCTTAGGACACTGGTTGATCCAATGGTCCGGATCTCCACAGTAAAAGCATTCTCCACGTCTGCGGCGAAGATCCCTCGGGTCATGCCAACCTGCATGGGTTCCTCGGTGGAGACCTCAGCATTGTCTCTGGGATAGACCTCTGGCTGGACCACCATCTGGGAAGAGAACTGTTGTTCCTGTCGTCTCTCTATAACCCGTCGGTCAAGTCGGACAACAAGGGTCATCATCTCCTCTAAGGTCTCTGGAAGTTGATAACTGACCAGAAGATCCTTTAAATTATCAGACAGACCTGACCTGAACTGACTCTTCAGGGCTGGTTCGTTCCATCCTGAGGGGACACACCACCTTCTGAATTGGGTGCAATAATCCTCCGCAGGTATATTGCCCTGAACTAGTGCCTTTAGAGCCGTCTCAGCTACTAGAGCCCTGTCTGGTTCATCATAGAGGGTACCCAGGGCCTGAAAGAACCCCTCCACAGAAGTTAAACAACTGGCGCCAGCAGGTAAAGAGAACGCATAGTCCTGGGGATCACCCTGTAGTCGGGAAATGATAATGCCCACGCGTTGACTATCGGGGCCAGAGGACACGGATCGCAAACGGAAGTAAAGTCTGCAACTCTCCTTAAAAGAGAGAAACTGCTTCCGGTCTCCAGAAAAAGCTTAATCTGGGGCTCAAAATGCGGACTGGAGGCCTGAGGAGTGGAAGAACCTTGCCCTAACTCAAAAGAACTGAGTTTTTCCCCTAGCTCCTGCACCATCTGCGTCAGATTAGAGGCATGGTCAGTCAGGGTCACCAGAGGATTCATTATACAGTGGTTATTGGGTCTGTTAATCTGTAACGGTCACGTACACACACACACAGGGGGGAGAATAGTGACCACTGCGCTCCACCCTCACCCCTGGCCCTGCCTACTTGCCTCATGAGTCCTGATGACAGGGGACAACTGGACGGCAGTCCCTAACTTAGTATACGTGCGGGAAGGACAGACAAGACAAATAACGGATAGTGAATGGACTGGGTCAAAACCAAGAGGACAATGCAGTACAGAGGGATAAGCAAAGAAAGGTCAGGAGAAGCCGTGGTCATAAATACCAGGAGAGTCGAGAAGTACCAAAGGAGTCCGCAAAGAATAGTCAGGTGGAAGCCGAGGTCAATATACCAGGAAGGATGTGCAGTACAGGAGGAGCAGGCAAAGAATCGTCAGGGAACAGGATCAGGTAAGTACACAGGTATCCAACAACTGCCAGGAACCTAAATTAACAGGCAACCTGTGGCCAGCAGGTTGCCTGTATTTATAGTGGGGAGTGAGGGTCATGTGATGTGGCCAGCGTCACATGACCGACAGACCGACCAGTCGAGCACCGAGTGATCAGCTCGGCGCTCAAGGCAGACCTAGGAGCAGGCAGCCTCCCAGCTAGCAAAGCCGCCCTGGGAATGAGGTCAAACACAGATCCTCGCTCCCGAAGCTAAGCAGCAGGTCTGTGGCTGATGGGAGACCGAGTGTGCCTTCGGCACCCCGTTACACAATCCCTATATCATCAATAAAGTGTAATAGGTTTTGAATCCTAAAAATAGATCCTAAAGCTAAATAATTGGTTCCAAAAAGAGCTCCTAATGGTTTTTTTCTCATGGACCTTTGGAGCACACTATGGCTTCAGAGACTGGGCCCACTGCAGGATCTTCTGCTTCTTTGGTTGGCCAGTCCAACCATGGATTTGCAAACTATTTAATTATATATATAAAGGATGTTAATATTGACATGCCCCAAGACTACATTTATTACAAGCCCAGTAGCAGGGGGACCACAATGTGAAGGTAAATACTAAAGAACTTGGGATTGATATGTAGTTAGGAACCAGTCTGACACTTTCTTCTTTAGTAAATGAATGGAGATCTTCTGATTAGTTCTAAAACTGGGGTATTTTAGAACAAAAAAAGGATATGGTCAAAACTTTAGACTATTCTTTAAAAAAAAAAAGACATGGCACTTTGTCACCCCCTGTTGCAGGAAAATTGTGCTCCCATCAACAATACACATTAGGTATGATTTATCTAGTCAGATGAATCACATCTCACTCCTATTTGCCACCCTGTGATTGTTATCCGATGGCCACAACAGACAGAGGGGCAGATTTACTAGGACTGTTGTTTCATATGAATTCCACTGCAGTAAGGGTATTATTATCATTTATTATTAAAGCGCCATTCATTCCATAGCGCTGTACATATGATAAGCGGTGCACATACATAATACAGACAATTGCACTAATCATAAACAAGACAAGTTACAAACTGGTACAGAAGGAGAGAGGGCCCTGCCCGTGAGGGCTTACAATCTACATGGTATGGGAGAAGGACACAGTAGGTGCGAGTTAAGTTGGTCATGGCGGTATAGAGGCAGCAGGGTCACTGGTTGTAGGCTTGTCTGAAGAGGTGGGTTTTCAGGTTTCTTTTGAAGGATTCCAATGTAGGTGAGAGTCTGATATGTTGGGGTAGCGAGTTCCAGAGTATGGGGGATGCACGGGAGAAATCTTGGAGTCGATTGTGGGAAGAGGCGATAAGAGGAGAGGAGAGAAGGAGGTCTTGTGAGGATCGGAGAGTGCGTGTGGGGATGTATCGGGAAAGTAGCTCAGAGATGTAGGGAGGGGACAGGTTATGGACGGCCTTGTATGTATTTGTTAGTACTTTGAAGTGAATTCGCTGGGCAATGGGGAGCCAGTGAAGGGATTGGCAGAGGGGAGAGGCAGAGGAGTAATAGGGTGAGAGGTGGATTAGTCGGGCAGCAGAGTTGAGGATAGATTGGAGGGGTGCGAGAGTGCTAGATGGAAGGCCACAGAGGAGAATGTTGCAGTAGTCTAGGCGGGAGATAATGAGGGCATGTACAAGAATTTTCGCAGATTCAAAGTTAAGGAAAGCACGGATGCGGGAGATGTTTTTGAGTTGGAGGCGGCAGGTGGTGGAAAGAGCTTGGATTTGCGGTCGGAAGGAAAGTGCAGAATCCAAGGTCACTCCAAGGCAGCGGACTTTGTTGACCGGGGAGAGTGTGCAGCCATTGATCTTGATAGATAGGTCTGTTGAGGGGGTTGAACAAGATGGGGGAAAGATTATAAATTCTGTCTTATCCATGTTAAGTTTTAGAAAGCGAGAGGCGAAGAAGGATGATATAGAAGATAGACATTGTGGGATTCGTGATAGTAAGGTGGTGATGTCTGGACCAGAGAGGTAGATTTGTGTGTCGTCAGCGTAGGAGTGATACTGAAAGCCATGTGACTATGAGCTGTCCCAGGCCAAAAGTGTAGATAGAGAAGAGCAAGGGTCCTAGGACAGAGCCTTGCGGGACACCAACAGAGAGGGAATGAGACGAGGAGGTGGTGCGAGAGTGGGAGACGCTAAACGTCCGGTCTGTGACGTATGATGTGATCCAGAAGAGGGCCAGGTCGGTGATGCCAAGAGATGAGAGAGTTTGCAACAGAAGGGAGTGGTCAACAGTGTCAAAGGCAGAGGACAAGTCAAGGAGAAGGAGGACAGAGTATTGTTTCTTGGTTTTGGCTGTCAGCAGGTCATTGGTGACTTTGGTAAGGGCAGTCTCGGTCAAGTGGTGGGGTCGGAAGCCAGATTGTAGGCGGTCAAAGAGGGAGCAGGAGGAGATATGTTCGGGCTTCCTGATGCAGTGTCTTCCTGAAGTAGTATCTGTCCTTAACACTTTGTCTATTTTTATCATTTGGCTTCCGAAATTGCACCAGAAAACCTAATCATGTGGCCATACCCTAAGATTCACCAAATTTATTATAAGGCATAGACCTCTTAACAAATTTGGTGCATCTTCTGGTTGTCCATACACCAGAAACTGAAACCTACATCAGTTATAAGCTGGCTATGGGCGGCTAATCCACTCTCCTAAGCCCCAACCACCTTTATATGACATAATATGCGACTTGTACACTGGCGATCAAAATTAGAGAACAATTTATGAACACTTGATTTTTTTCAGAAATAATGTAATCTACATTGATTATCATTTGAAGGATTTTTTTTGTAAGGGGTACACCATGCCATTAGAACTGTGTTTTCCAAAATAACCAAAGTATATCAACATAAAACCTTTATTTTTCAAAAAACCTGACCATCATAATTAGAGAACAGCAATGACTGTAGCACAGAGAAAGATTTTAACTAAATTTTCTGAAGGTTACAACAGTCACCAATCAGTAGAAGTGTACAGGCCCTTGCTTTGAATGACTTCAGCACTTCTGCGGCCACAGGACATCACTAGTCTCTCACACTGCTCTGGTGGGATTTTGGTCCACTCTTCTTCCAGTCTCTTCAACAGTTCTGTGACTGTTGTGGGTCTCTTGACCATAACTTTGTCAACAAGGATTTTCCAGAGGTTTTCTATTGGGTTTAGATCAGGACTCTGGGCTGGCCATTTAATTGTTTCAATGTTTTCAGTTTCAAGGAACTGCTTTACCCGTTTTGCTGTGTGACAAGGAGAATTGTCCTGCATGAAAATTGCTGGCCAATTGAATGATGAACGCAAGGAAGGAACCACGTGTTGTTGAAGAAGGTTCTGATACACACTTGTATTCTGCCATGTAGCTGTATGAGAGGTCTAACTCCTGAGGGAAAACATTCCCCAAACCTTCCTCCTCCACCTTTTACTGACTTCTTTACACACTTTGGGTTCAGTCTTTCCCCAGTTTGTCGACGAACATAATGTTTCCCATCAGACCCAAATAAATTAAACTTGCTTTCATCACTAAAATGAACTCTGGACCACTTTCTCTTCTGTCCACACAACATGCTCCTCAGCAAAGGTGAGTCTAGCCTTTTGATTCTGCTAATGAAAGGTTTGGTCACTGCAGAGTGGGCTTTCAGTCCAAATGCTCTTAAACGTCGAGACACTGTATGACAAGACAGATCCTTACCCTGTTCAGTGCTGAACTGGCGAGCAATTCCAGCTGCAGTGTTGAAACGATTACCCATGGAGATTCCTTGCATTATCCTGTCCTCTCTTGCATTTGTCTTTCGAGGGAAACCAGCCTTCTTGGGGGACTTGAATGAGTTTGTGATGTTGTAAAGATACAATATTCTAGAAATCACAGACTTGGAACGACCAACTTCTCTTGCTATGGCTGATAGGGTCACCCCTTTGGCCTTCATCTGGACAACCTGCTGCCGGAGGGTTTCAGTCACTTTGGAACGGCACACCATTTTGGCAAAGTCAGTGAAAACTGGAAAGTTAGGCTGCCAGTTAAATAGGGTTTGTCAGATCATAAGGAAATTAGCACCAGTTGCCAGATTAACACCAATAACTTGCAGGTATCTGAAAGTGTTCTCTAATTTTGATCAGTGTTGTTTTTTTTATTATCTCATTTACATTTTTATTCTGTGCTTTAGAATAAGTACAATTTATGAAATAATCTTAAAATACTGCTATTTTACTCATGTTAGGATATATTCACATAGGACTCTACACTATGACCTTGACATTTCGGAAATTGTGTGTTGTTCTCTAATTTTGATCGCCACTTGTATCTGTCAGAGAAAGTTGCCATACACAGAACCTGTCAGAGTGCTCCCATAGACAGTGTCTACCAGGAAGTGCCCTTGCATACACTACCAGACAATGTCATTTTTTACATAGTACTACCCAGTCATACATTAGGTCTCATTTTTCAGAAATGTCCAAAAGAACCAAACAGAGCTCAAGTTTAATTTTACCAGAGCAGTTTAAGAAATCCAGTTCTGATTGGTTGTTATGTGCAGCAAAGATAGTGTCACTGTTAAACTGTGTTGATAAATCAGGCCCATAGTGCCTCAGCAAGAAGATGCCCCAAACAGTTCCCCCAGGCATTTGGTGGCCATAATATACATTACCACATCAACAAAATGTCTTATACACAGTTCTCTAGCCCAAAACTCCAGGTCTATACTCCCTTCTTTATTCTCCTGCCATCCAGGAGGAGGTGACTTCTGAACAGCTAGTCAGCACTCATGTGTGGGACTCTTAGGGTCCATTCACATGTCCGTATGTGTATGTGCAAATTGCGGATCCGCAAAACATGGACACCGGCAATGTGCGTTCTGCATTTTGTGGACCGCACATCGCCGGCAATTGCGCTCAAGAATAGGACATGTTCTATTTTTTGGTGGAATGGAAGTGCGGATCCAGAAGTGCGGATCCACAAATGCGGATGCGGACAGCACATTCCGGCCCAATTGAAAATGAATGGGTTCGCACCTGTTCTGAAAAATTGCGGAACGGATGCAGACCCGATTTGCGGACGTGTGAATGGACCCTTATACTGATTTGCTTACATCCCATGACTTGGATATGCAGTTGGCACAGAGAGAGACATAAAAGAAGAGCTATATGGTGATCACTTCAATCTTAAAGGGGTTATCCGGGATTAGAAAAATATGACTGGCTTCTTTCTAAAAGAGTGCCACATCTGTTCTAAGGTTGTGTGTGTGGTATTCATGTCAGTGCAGCTAAGCTGTAATACCAGACACAACCAATGAAAAGATATAGCCCTGTTTCTAGAAGAAAGTGGCCCTGTTTGTCTAAACCTAGGCAGCCCGGCCATAATTTTAAACTCTAGGACATTTTTTATGCTAATGGATAAATATAAGGTATTAGCAGAACTACGGTACTCATGCATGTAAAAGTGGACCTTTCATAGCATAAGCAGTGAGTATCATTACCATGTGAAACATTGGGCAGTTAGCAGAGACACAGGTTATTCTGTTTGGATTATGTTTGAGTGCACAGCGCCCTCTCTTGGTGTGAAACATAATTGTTACTTGAAATCATTCCTTGCCATACTCAGTCTGTCTCAATGCTGATTGATACTGACTTGTGTGTGGTATGAGATTTATCACAATAATAAAGAATAAATGTATCATATGATAAAGAAATGAAGAGAGATGAGATGTAATTTCTTTTCTTACAGTCTGAATACTCACACGACGGTGGTGCAGTGATAACGTCTATAGTATTGGAGTCAGTTGTATAGTAATGATATTATAGATTTTTAGGATACTTTCACACTCGCATTTTGGGTGGAACCATCATGGATCTGCAAAAAGGGATCCGTTACAATAATACAACCGCATGCATCCATCATGAACGGATCCGCTTGTATTATCTGTAACATCGCCAAGACGGATCCGTCATGAACTCCATTGAAAGTCAATGAGAGATGGATCTGTTTTCTATTATGCCAGATTGTGTCAGAGAAAACGGATCTGTCTCCATTGACTTACATTGTGTGCCATTATGGATCCGTTTGGCTCAGTTTCGTCAAGCGGACAGAAAAACGCTGCAAGCAGCATTTTGGTGTCCGCCTCCAGAGCAGAATGGAGACTGAACGGAGGCAAACTGATGCATTCTGATCCTTTTCCATTCAGAATGCATTACGCTACTTTCATACTGGCGTTTCTGAGTCTGCTTGTGAGATCCGTTCAGGGCTTTCACAAGCGGCCCAAAACGGATCAGTTCAGCCCCAATGCATTCTGAATGGATAAGGATCCGCTCAGAACGCATCAGTTTGGCTCCGTTGCACCTCCATTCCGCTCTGGAGGTGGACACTAAAACGCTGCTTGCAATGTAAGTCAGGACAGATCCGTTTTGAAAGATTAATGCAAACGGATCAGTTCTGAACGGATACAAGCGTTTGCATTATCGGTTAGGATCAGTCTGTGCAGATACAAGATGGGCAAAACTGTCCATTTTGGACCGCTTGTGAGAGCCCATGACGGATCTCACAAACGGAAAGCCAAAATGAGAGTGTGAAAGTAGCCTTATAACAATTGATCTTAAAACCAGACGACTCAAAAGACTTCTAACGTATCTATCTATCTATCTATCTATCTATCTATCTATCCATCATCCATCCATTTATCTGTGCCTGTCTATTTTATTGGCAGGACTGCATACACATTAGCATTGCTAATGCAAGAGGGAAATAAAGGCATGAGGGCTATGGACACCTCCAGGGTAGGGGCTATAGGGACTTATCATGTTCCTCTTACTCTATGGCACACACTAATATATTGTGCTGCTATCACTGTGTTTTCTTCTTCTCCCAGGAAGATGTATAGTTTCTCGTCCTCCCTCATGGAGCTGACGTATGGCAAGAGGTCAGAATGTCTCATGAAGTGAGTGTCCCTCAGTTATAAGAATTTTGGACAAGAAGTAGGCCTCCTGGTTGTACAGTTGACATTTCATAAAAAGTCAGTTGTCTATAGAATTACTGTTCACACTTGCAACCGGATATAAAACTACTACAAAACTACTACCTTTACTCAGGGCCGGATTGGGGATAAAAAGCAGCCCTGGAAAAAGTTGCATACCAGCCCCACAGTATTGCGTCATTATTTACTTGTTTATAAAAGGGGAAAGCATTCATTTTAAAACACGTGTGTAAACACGAATATGAACTTTGCCCCACAATAGCTCTTTTGTAGAACCCCCATTGTTCAGTCGCTACACCGGCCAAGGAGCCGGCACAGTGCGGCAGTGAAGGCTACCGGCCTAACGGGAATTTTCCCGGTAGGCCAGTCGGCCCTGCCTTTACTCCATAAAAGGGAACCGAGTATTTGGGGCATTGCAGAAGGAAGGACCTTCTCCTGCAGCTATATATCATTTATTAAATTACCTTAACATGGAGTTATTATCCGTCAAGTGACCTTTTACTTTGAGCCATGAGTTGGTCAGAAGTACAAAAAATGTCATTCATACAAATATGATTCAGTGTTTTTGCTAGCATCGGTCCAAGCCTCTCCCTAACATATTTCTTTTGACTGTAATCTGCTGAACATTTATCTGCAGTACAATGCAATGAGTTACTTTATGATGGATGCCAACCATTATGTTGGAATGCCAAAGGTTTGTGTAATGTGACAGCACTGTAGACTACTTTAGAAGTTTGACAAAGTGTGTTACAAAATGGAGTGAGGGTTTTTATTTTCAGTGACTGCAGGTCATGATTAGAGATGAGCGAATTTTTCAAAAATTCGATTCGGCCGGTTCGCCGAATTTTTCGGAGAATCGCTTCGATCCGAATTTATTCACGGCGAATTGCGTTAAAAACGGCTATTTCCTTTATAGTGGTGTAGAACACTGTACCTTGTAGTAACACGCATAGGGAGTCTGCTCAGGTAGTGAAATAATACTGTGAGTCCGTACGACATGTAGATGACAGGCTTCGCTCTTAGAATTACTACACACTTCACTAAGGGCTCTTTCATACTTGCGTTCATACAGGGGTTTGAATCAGGCATTTGAAATATAGCCATTTGAAATACAACCATTTTGGGCAAAGAAATATTGAATTCAGGCCTACACTGGTTCAGGCCCTGTGAGATACTCCCTCTACATACAGGGGTTTGATTCAGGGATTTGAAATATAGCCATTTGAAATACAGCCATTTTGTGCAAAGATATATTTACTTCAGGCCTACACTGGTTCAGATCGTGTGATATACCCCCTCTACATACCGGGGTTTGAATCAGGCATTAGAAATACAGCCATTTGAAATACAGCCATTTTGGGCAAAGAAATATTGAATTCAGGCCTACACTGGTTCAGACTGTGTGAGATACTCCCCCTGTTAAATATTTTTTTCTCCAATGTATTCACTGAGGAAAATAAATTGTCAGATGACATGCAGAATGCAAAAATAAATTCCCCATTAAAAGTGTCCTGTCTGACCCAGGAAGAAGTACATCAGCGGCTTAAAAAGATTAAAATAGACAAATCGCCAGGACCGGATGGCATACACCCCCGTATCCTAAAGGAATTAAGTAATGTCATAGCCAGACCCTTATTTCTGATATTTGCAGACTCTATACTGACAGGGAATGTCCCACAGGATTGGCGCATGGCAAATGTGGTGCCAATATTCAAAAAGGGGCCAAAAACAGAGCCTGGAAACTATAGGCCGGTAAGTTTAACATCTGTTGTGGGTAAACTGTTTGAAGGTTTTCTGAGAGATGCTATATTAGAGCATCTCAACGGAAATAAGCAAATAACGCCATATCAGCATGGCTTCGTGAGGGATCGGTCATGTCAAACTAATTTAATCAGTTTCTATGAGGAGGTAAGTTCTAGACTTGACAGCGGCGAATCAATGGATGTCGTATATCTGGACTTCTCCAAAGCATTTGACACTGTACCGCATAAAAGGTTGGTATATAAAATGAGAATGCTCGGACTGGGAGAAAACATCTGTATGTGGGTAAGTAACTGGCTGAGTGATAGAAAACAGAGGGTGGTTATTAACGGTACACACTCAGATTGGGTCACTGTCACTAGTGGGGTACCGCAGGGGTCAATATTGGGCCCTATTCTCTTCAATATATTTATTAATGATCTTGTAGAAGGCTTGCATAGTAAAGTATCAATTTTCGCAGATGACACTAAACTGTGTAAAGTAATTTACACTGAAGAGGACAGTATACTACTACAGAGGGATCTGGATAGATTGGAGGCTTGGGCAGATAAGTGGCAGATGAGGTTTAACACTGATAAATGTAAGGTTATGCACATGGGAAGGAAAAATGCAAGTCACCCGTACATACTAAATGGTAAAACACTCGGTAACACTGACATGGAAAAGGATCTAGGAATTTTAATAAACAGCAAACTAAACAGCAAAAACCAGTGTCAGGCAGCTGCTGCCAAGGCCAACAAGATAATGGGTTGCATCAAAAGGGGCATAGATTCCCGTGATATGAACATAGTCCTACCACTTTACAAATCGCTAGTCAGACCACACATGGAGTACTGTGTACAGTTCTGGGCTCCTGTAAACAAGGCAGACATAGCAGAGCTAGAGAGGGTTCAGAGGAGGGCAACTAAAGTAATAACTGGAATGGGGCAACTACAGTACCCTGAAAGATTATCAAAATTAGGGTTATTCACTTTAGAAAAAAGACGACTGAGGGGAGATCTAATTAATATGTATAAATATATCAGGGGTCAGTACAGAGATCTATCCCATCAGCTATTTATCCCCAGGACTGTGACTGTGACGAGGGGACATCCTCTGCGTCTCGAGGAAAGAAGGTTTGTACACAAACATAGAAGAGGATTCTTTACGGTAAGAGCAGTGAGACTATGGAACTCTCTGCCTGAGGAGGTGGTGATGGTGAGTACAATAAAGGAATTCAAGAGGGGCCTGGATGTGTTTCTAGAGCGTAATAATATTACAGGCTATAGCTACTAGAGAGGGGTCGTTGATCCAGGGAGTTATTCTGACTGGAGTCGGGAAGAAATTTTTTATTCCCCTAAAGTGGAGAAAATTGGCTTCTACCTCACAGGGTTTTTTGCCTTCCTCTGGATCAACTTGCAGGATAACAGGCCGAACTGGATGGACAAATGTCTTTTTTCGGCCTTATGTACTATGTTACTATGTTACTATGTTACATACAGGGGTTTGATTCAGGGATTGGAAATACAGCCATTTTAAATACAGCCATTTTGTGCAAATAAATATTTACTTCAGGCCTACACTGGTTCAGGCCCTGTGAGATACCCCCTCTACATACAGGGGTTTGATTCAGGGATTTAAAATACAGCTATTTGAAATACAGCCATTTTGTGCAAAGATATATTTACTTCAGGCCTACACTGGTTCAGGCCCTGTGAGATACCCCCTCTACATACAGGGGTTTGAATCAGGGATTTGAAATACAGCCATTTGAAATACAGCCATTTTGTGCAAAGAAATATTGAATTCAGGCCTACAGTGGTTCAGACCGTGTGAGATACGCCCTCTACATACAGGGGTTTGAATCAGGCATTAGAAATACAGCCATTTGAAATACAGCCATTTTGGGCAAAGAAATATTGAATTTAGGCCTACAGTGGTTCAGACTGTGTGAGATACTCCCTCTACATACAGGGGTTTGATTCAAGGATTTGAAATACAGCCATTTAAAATACAGCCATTTTGTGCAAAGATATATTTACTTCAGGCCTACAGTGGTTCAGACAGTGTGAGATACCCCCTCTACATACAGGGTTTTGAATCAGGCATTTGAAATACAGCCATTTGAAATACAACCATTTTGGGCAAAGAAATATTGAATTCAGGCCTACACTGGTTCAGGCCCTGTGAGATACTCCCTCTACATACAGGGGTTTGATTCAGGGATTTGAAATATAGCCATTTGAAATATACAGCCATTTTGTGCAAAGATATATTTACTTCAGGCCTACACTGCTTCAGATCGTGTGAGATACCCCCTCTACATACAGGGGTTTGAATCAGGCATTAGAAATACAGCCATTTGAAATAAAGCCATTTAGGGCAAAGAAATATTGAATTCAGGCCTACACTGGTTCAGACTGTGTGAGATACTCCCTCTACATACAGGGGTTTGATTCAGGGATTGGAAATACTGCCATTTTAAATACAGCCATTTGTGCAAATAAATATTTACTTCAGGCCTACACTGGTTTAGGCCCCGTGAGATACCCCCTCTACATACAGGGGTTTGATTCAGGGATTTGAAATACAGCCATTTGAAATACAGCCATTTTGTGCAAAGATATATTTACTTCAGGCCTACACTGGTTCAGGCCCTGTGAGATACCCCCTCTACATACAGGGGTTTGAATCAGGGATTCGAAATACAGCCATTTGAAATTCAGCCATTTTGTGCAAAGAAATATTGAATTCAGGCCTACACTGGTTCCGGCCCTGTTAGATACTCCCTCTACATACAGGGGTTTGATTCAGGGATTTGAAATACAGCCATTTGAAATACAGCCATTTTGTGCAAAGATATATTTAATTTAGGCCTACACTGGTTCAGACCGTGTGAGATACAGCCTTTACATACTGTCATTCTATTCTACTATTAATTTAACAGTACACCCATTTAGGGCAAGATCCTAAAATTGAAAATTATGAGGAGAGCATCAAATAAGGGACGTGGCCCAGGTCATGGTGCTGCAGGTGGAGCTCCTGTTGCAGGGAGAGGACGTGGTCGATCTGTGCCAGCTACAGGCACAAGTGAAACCCCTTCCTCAGGTGTGAGTAGGCGACAAAACCTGCAGCGGTATTTGGTCGGGCCTAATGCTGCTCTACGAATGGTGAGGCCTTAACAAGTACAGGCGATAGTAGATTGGGTTGCTGACAGTGGATCCAGTTCCTTCACATTGTCTCCCACCCAGTCTCCTGCTGAAAGACCACAGTTGGCACCTGCAGCCGATGTCCATCAGTCTTTCACCCCACCCCCTTGCAAATCAGCCAAGCAGTCTGAACCCCACGTCATGTAGCAGTCTCTTCTGCTTTTTGATGACTCTGTTAGCAGGGTTTCCCAGGGCCATCCACCTAGTCCTGCCCCAGAAGTGGAAGAGATTGAGTGCACCCATGCCCAACCACTTATTTTTCAAGATGAGTACATGGGAGGACCATCGCAGCACGTTTCGGATGATGACGAAACACAGGTGCCAACTGCTGGGGCTTTCGAAAGTGTGCAGACCGACAAGGAAGGCAGGGGTGAAGACTGGGTGGAAGATGATGTGGAGGACGATGAGGTCCTCGACCCCACATGGAATCAAGTTCATGCGAGTGACCTATGTAGTTCAGAGGCGGTGGTCGCACAGAGCCACCAGCACAGCAGAAGAGGGAGCAGGGTGCAAAAACGGAGCGGCCGTCCTCTAGACAGTACGCCTTCTACTGCCCACCGCAGCAAGGGACCGAGCACACCAAAGCCAGCTCCGAGGAGTTCCCTGGCGTGGCAGTTCTTCAGACAATGTGCTGACGACAAGACACGAGTGGTTTGCACGCTGTGCAATCAGAGCCTGAAGCGAGGCATAAACGTTCTCAACCTGAGCACAACCTGTATGACCAGGCATTTAAGTGCAAAGCACGAGCTGCAGTGGAGTAGACACCTCAAAAACCAAGAAAGGTCTCTGGCTCCTCCTGCTTCCTCTTCTGCTGCAGTCGCGGCCTCTTCATCCACCTCTGGAGTGACAGTGCCACCTGGCACCCCACAAACAGAGGATCTGCCAGCAACACCAACACCTGGGTCACCAAGCATCTCCACAATGTCCCACGGAAGCGTTCAGCTCTCCATATCCCAAACGCTGGAGAGGAAGAGGAAGTACCCCCCTACCCACCCGCGATCCCTAGCCCTGAATGCCAGCATTTCTAAATTACTGGCCTTTGAAATGCTGTCATTTCGTCTGGTGGAGACTGATAGTTTTAAAGGCCTTATGGTGATGGCTGTCCCACAGTACGTCGTGCCCAGCCGCCACTACTTTTCAAGGCGAGCCATCCCTTCCCTTCACAACGAAGTAGGGGTCAAAATCAGGTGTGCATTGCGCAACGGCATCTGTGGCAAGGTGCACCTGTCTACGGATACGTGGACCAGTAAGCACGGTCAGGGCCGTTATATCTCCATAACAGCACACTGGGTAAATGCAGTGGAGGCTTGGGCCTGAGGCGGATAGCAGTTTGGCGCATGTCCTTCCATCATCGAGGATTGCAGGGAGCTTCAGTTTGCCTCCTGTTGCTTCCTCCTCCTACTCTGCTTCCTCATCCTCTACCAGCTCCTTATCCGGTAAGCATAACACCTTCACCACCAACTTCAGCACAGCCAGGGGTAAATGACAGCAGGCAGTTTTAAAACGTATCTGTTTGGGGGACAAACCCCACACCGCGCAGGAGCTGTGGACGGGCCTTGAACAACAGACCGATGAGTGGTTTGTGCCAGTCAGCCTCAAGCCCGGCCTGGTGGTGTGCGATAATGGGCAAAATCTCATAGCAGCTCTGGGACTAGCCGGTTTGACGCACATCCCTTGCCTGGCGCATGTGCTGAATTTGGTGGTGCAGAGATTCCTTAGAAATTACCCCAACATGTCAGAGCTGCTGCATAAAGTGCGCGCTTTCGGCGTTCTCACCCTGCTGCTGCTCGCCTAACAGCGCTGCAGCGTAACTTCGGCCTTCACGCTCACCGCCTCATATGCGACGTGCCCACAAGGTGGAACTCCACCTTGCACATGCTGGCCAGACTGTGCGAGCAGCAGCAGGCGATAGTGGAGTTTCAGCTGTAGAACGCACGGGTGTGTTGCTCAGTGGAACAGCACCACTTCACCACCAATGACTGGGCCTCCATGCGAGACCTGTGTTCCTTGTAGCGCTGTTTTGAGTACTCAACCAACATGGCCAGTGCCGATAACACCGTTCTCAGCGTTACTATCCCACTTCTATGCCTCCTTGAAAAAACGCTCCTGGCAATGATGGAAGAGGATGTGGCACAGGAGGAGGAAGAGGGATCATTTTGTAGGGTTTCCGGACAGTCATTCCCAAGTGGCTCCGAGGGTGGGTTCCGGCACCCACAAACCCAAGGTACACAGCTTCCAGCCAGGGCACAGTTCTGGAGGATGAGGAGGAGGAGATGGAGAAGGAGGAACCATGTTCACAGCAGGGTGGCTCCCAGACCAGCTCATGGCCATCACTGGTGCGTGGATGGGGGGATACAGAGGACACAGACGATACACCTCCCACAGAGGACAGCTTTTCGTTGCCTCTGGGCAGCCTGGCACACATGAGCGATTACATGCTGCAGTGTCTCCGCAATGACCGCCGAGTTGCTCACATTCTAACTTGTGCTGATTACTGGGTGGCCACGCTGCTGGATCCCCGTTACAAGGACAACGTACCGTCCTTAATTCCGTCACTGGAGCGTGATCGTAAGATGCGCGAGTACAAGCGCACGCTGGTAGACGCGCTGCTGGTGGCATTCCCACCTGACAGCGGGGGCACAGTGAAAGCACAAGGCGAAGGCAGAGGAAGAGGTCGCCAACTGATATGGAACGTCTTAGCAGGAGGCAGCATTTCACCAACATGGTGGAACAGTATGCGTGTGCACATGCCTACATGACGGGTCTGCCCCCTTCAACTTCTGGGTCTATAAATTGGGCACATGGCCTGAGCTTGCCCTTTACGGCTTGGAGGTGCTGGCCTGCTCTGCAGCCAGTGTATTATATGAACGTGTGTTTAGCACGGCAGGAGGCGTCATCACAGACAAGCGCAGCCGCCTGTCCACAGCCAATGTGGACAAGCTCACGTTCATTAAAATGAACCAGGCATGGATCCCATAGGCCTTGTCCGTACCTTGTGCAGAATAGATATGTATACCGGCACTAAGCAGCCATTGTTATACTGCAGCGCAATTGCTCATATTTGTATTTTGGATATTTCACACTCTTTTGGATTGTACCTTAATTTTACTAAATTAAATTAAAACAAAAAACCTGTGTTGGCTATCTCGTCCTCCTCCACCGCCGCTTTCACCTACTCCGCTACGTCCACTGCCTCCTCAAACTCCTACTCCATATGGAACTCCACCTCATAAATCCTTTTTTTTTTTTTTTTTTTACGTGTTTTATTTTATATCATTTCACTACTTTGTCATTTACTTTTTCAGGTGAAATTAACCAATTTTTGGGTGTATAGTACCACTGCTATACCTAGTAGGCCGGTTAAAAAATAAATAAATTGTCATTTACATTTTAGGGTGAAATTCACCAATTTTGGTGTGTATAGTACCACAGCTATACCTAGTGGAACAGTAAAAAAAATAAAAAATTGTCAGTTACATTTTCTGGCGAAATAAACAAATGTTTGGGTGTATAGTACCACTGCTATACCTAGTAGACAGTTAAAAAAAAAATAATAATTGTCAGTTATGTATTCTGGTGAAATTCACCAATTTTTGGGTGTGATGTACCACTCCTATACCTAGTAGACTGAAAAAAATAATAATTGTCAGTTAAATTTTTGGGTGAAATTCACCAATTTTTGGGGTGTAATATACCCATCCTCTACCTAGTTGACAGCTTAATAAATTTTAAGAATTTTTCTGTTACATTTTTGGGTTGACATTATACAATTTTAGACGTGAATAAACACCTGCTATGCATAGGTGACAGGGAATAAAATTTAATAAATTATTCAGTAATTAATGCGCACCACATCCTTTCATTCAATGCTTAAACTTTGAAAAGTTGTCACACTTTTATGCTTTAATAATTTCTCCCATATTTCAACTCTAATTTTAAATTTGAAAAAATGAATCCTCCCTTGGATGTGGTCTCTCTTTCTCACGCTACCTCTCTGGCCTGGAACCCTGATTCCCCACCACCCGTGATCACCATGGTAGGCGCATAAAAGAACATCGAAATTTGATAGAGCAGATATCAAATTGGATCGTGAACATCACGGGGACGTGCGACATGGTGGGGCAGTAAGTGTGCACACGCCTACACGAACTGACTGACACGGGTCAGCCCCTGCAACTTCTGGGTCTCCAAATTGGGCACATGGCCTGAGCTTGCCCTTTACCCCTTGGAGGTGCTGGCCTGCCCTGCAGCCAGTGTATTGTCTGAACGTGTGTTTAGCATGACTGGAGGGGGTTATCACAGGTTATATTTCCCAATGTTTTGGGGTGTACCCTAATTTAAAAAATAAAATTTAAAACCAAAAACCAGTGTAGGCTACCTCCTCCTCCTCCACCGCCGCTTCCACCTACACCGCCACATCCACCGCCTCCTCAACCTCCTACTCCATATGGACCTCGTCCTCCTAGATCAAGATTATTATTTTTTATTTTTACGTATTTTACGTTATTTAAAGTAATTTGTTTGCAGAGCACTTGCCATGATGCTCTTAACCACATTTTGACGCCATTTGCAGCCCTCTAGCACTTTCAATGACATTTTTACAGCCATTTTAGTGCTCAAAAGTTCGGGTCCCCATTGACTTCAATGGGGTTCGAGTTCGGGGTCAAGTTGTCAAGTTCGGGTTCCGAACTCAAACTTTTTTCCGAAGTTCGGCCGAACCCGTCGAACCCGAACATCCAGGTGTCCGCTCAACTCTAATAGGGACCCATCTGCGGAAGCCACCTTGACGCCTGGTAGATGGGCCCGACACGTATGTGCGCTAAGAGCTTCCATAATTCATTTATAGTCGGTATTGTACCACTTTTATCTAGAATGACCCCCATTTCTTAGCTCTATTGTTTGTATATATGACGGTGTGCAGCCATTTTGTTTTTGTAATTATGTTTGCTTCATGGATATGCACCTGTGATTCTGAAGGTTATAGTCTAAATTTTCTTGCAATATATTGAGGGTAGCACCTCTTTTAGACTGAACATGCCCATCTACCTGGGACTTCTGAGCAGAGTATGTTTGTAGCTGGTTCCTACACTGCCCTGAATATGGTAGGCTTAATTAAGTCCAAAGTGAGGCAGTATATTTAGTGATAGGGACCCATCTGCGGAAGCCACCTTGACGCCTGGTAGATGGGCTTGACACGTACAGTATGTGCGCTAAATTTTCTTGCAATAATGTGGATATGGCAGTAGCAGCATCAGGATACCACAGAGTGGCAAGGTGACATAGTGTGGAGATGGCAGCAACAGCATCAGGAGGCCACAGAGTGGCAAGGTGACATAGTGTGGAGATCGCAGCAGCAGGATACCACAGAGTGGCAAGGTGACAGTGTGGAGATGGCAGCAGCATAGCAAGACCACAGAGTGGCAAGGTGAAATTGTGTGGAGATGGCAGCAGCATTAGGAGACCACAGAGTGGCAAGGTGACATAGTGGGGAGATGGCAGCAGATTGAGGAGACCACAGAGTGGCAAGGTGACATAGTGTGGAGATGGCAGCAGCAGGATACAACAGAGTGGCAAAGTGACATAGTGTGGAGATGGCAGCATCAGCATCAGGAGACCACAGAGTGGCAAGGTGACATAGTGTGGAGATGGCAGCATATTGAGGAGACCACAGAGTGGCAAGGTGACATAGTGTGGAGATGGCAGCAGCAGGATACCACAGAGTGGCAAGGTGACATAGTGTGAAGATGGCAGCAGCATGAGGAGACCACAGAGTGGCAAGGTGACATAGTGTGGAGATGGCAGCAGCATTGGGGGGGGGCACAGAGTGGCAAGGTGACATAATGTGGATATGGCAGTAGCATCAGCAGCATACCACAGAGTGGCAAGGTGACATAGTGTGGAGATGGCAGCAGCATGAGGAGACCACAGAGTGGCAAAGTGACATAGTGTGGAGATGGCAGCAGCAGCATCAGGAGACCACAGAGTGGCAAGGTGACATAGTGTGAAGATGGCAGCATGAGGAGACCACAGAGTGGCAAAGTGACATAGTGTGGAGATGGCAGCATCAGCATCAGGAGACCACAGAGTGGCAAGGTGACATAGTGTGGAGATGGCAGCATATTGAGGAGACCACAGAGTGGCAAGGTGACAGTGTGGAGATGGCAGCAGCATGGGGGGGGGGCACAAAGTGGCAAGGTGACATAATGTGGATATGGCAGTAGCAGCAGCAGCATCAGGAGACCACAGAGTGGCAATGTGACATAGTGTGGATATGGCAGCAGCATGAGGAGGCCACAGAGTGGCAAGGTGACATAGTTTGGAGATGGCAGCAGCAGCTGCATCAGGAGACCACAAATTGACCCGGTAACAGCTGCTCATCAGTGACTGTGGACTCAGGCTGCTGCTGCTGATTAGTGTTGAGCTCGAATATTCGAATCGCGAATATCGTAACTTCGTAAATTTGCGAATATTTTGAATATAGTGCTATATATTCGTTATATCGAATATTCGTCATTTTTTAACATCTGAAAACATGATTCCTCCCTGCTTCTTTCTTGTGGGTCAATAAGCCATTGGCCCACAAGCAACTTAAGCAAGGGGGAATCATGTTTTTATATGGAAAATAAAATGACCAATATTCTAAAAAACGAATACATAGCAATATAGTAAATATATTCGTTATTTAGAATTTTGCCATTATTTTTTTCCTATCTGTACAGTTGTTCGCATACTCCTCCCCGACAAGCGTCCCCGTCACAATGGGAACGCCTGTGGGTTAGAAAATACCATCGGATCTGAGTTTTCCCTGAGATCGTGAAAACTCAGATACGATGGTATATTCTAACCCACAGGCGTTCCCATGGTTACGGGGACGCTTGTCGGGAAGCAGTATGCCAAAGTGGAATAACAGTACACATTGGGAAAAAAAAGCAGAATATTCTAAATAACGAATTTATTCGCTCTATTGCTATAACTTAGTCTTTTAGAATATTCGTAATATTCTAAAAGACGAAGTTAAAGCAATATAGCGAATATTCATAAAATACACATATAGACTGCAATTTAGCTAATATAGTGCTATAGTAATTTTTTTAATAGTGTACATATTTTCCAAAACTGAAGTTCAGAAGAGGCAAAAAAAATTAGACAAAAAAAAAAAGATTATAGCACTATATTAGCTAAATTACAGTCTATATGTGTATTTTACGAATATTCGTAATATTGCTCTAACTTCGTCTTTTAGAATATTCTTAATATTCTAAAAGACGAAGTTAGAGCAATATTACGAATTTTTGTAAAATACACATATAGACTGTAATTTAGCTAATATAGTGCTATAGTAATTTTTTTAATAGTGTACATATTTTCCAAAACTGAAGTTCAGAAGAGGCAAAAAAAATTTGACAAAAAAATAAAGATTATAGCACTATATTAGCTAAATTACAGTCTATATGTGTATTTTACGAATATTCGTAATATTGCTCTAACTTCGTCTTTTAGAATATTCTTAATATTCTAAAAGACGAAGTTAGAGCAATATTAAGAATTTTTGTAAAATACACATATAGACTGTAATTTAGGCTAATATAGTGCTATAGTATTTTTTTTAGTAGTGTACATATTTTCCAAAACTGAAGTTCAGAAGAGGCAAAAAAAATTTGACAAAAAAAAAAAAGATTATAGCACTATATTAGCTAAATTACAATCTATATGTGTATTTTACGAATATTCGTAATATTGCTCTAACTTCGTCTTTTAGAATATTCTTAATATTCTAAAAGACGAAGTTATAGCTATATATAGAATATTCGTAAAATAGACATATTAGCCTAGCCATAGTCATAGAAACGTTGCCTTATACTGTCAAAAGAAAAATCGCAATACGCAAATAATGAAATCGTATATTATTCGCGATAAATAGAATAATGACGAATATTCGATTTCGCCGAATATAAGACGAATATTCAATTGAATATTCGCGAAATCGAATATGGCACCTCCCGCTCATCACTAAATATAATAACATTTTAGGGGTGTAAATGGGCCGCTAGGTGTTTGGTGTTAGGGTGGATGACAAATAACCACCGTGTTTAGCCAGAGTATCTAAACACTAGTGTTGAGCGAGCATGCTCGGCTGAATACCTGTTCGGCTCGAGCATCACTATGCTTGGCACATGGCGGTAGTTGGCCGAGTACCGCATGTGCTCAAGCGTCATGCTCGAGTCTCCTCCCCACACGTTTCACGGATGCTAAGCAGCCAATAAATGTGCAGGTAAGTACTGCCATCACTGTAATGCCAGTAGCCATGTTGCCTATATTGCACCCGATGACGCGGGTTCGGCTCATTGTGAGTCAGGGAGAGCTGCACTTAGGAAAGGACAGATAGTACAAGGAGTGTGATCGCAATATATTCAACAGAAAAACGTCAGGACCAGATATTGGGAAAAATATTAGCGAAAACAATATTTTTTCCATAATTTATTCACACTTTGCCTATAAACGGTGTCTGCAGTTAATTGTCACATCGGCGCTGCAATAGAGTGTGTCAGGGCCAGATATTGGGAAAAATATTACTGACAACAAAAAAAAAATTTTCCAGAAATTATCCAGACTTTGCCTATAAACGATTTCTGCTGTGAATTGTCACATCTGCGCTGCAATAGCGTGTGTCTGTGTGTCAGGGCCAGATATTGGGAAAAATATTAGTGAAAACAATTATATTTTTTCCATAATTTATCCAAATTTTTCCTATAAACGGTCCCTTATAACCTATAACATTTAATATGAACAAGGAGAGCATTAAAGGACGGGAAAGTGACCGTGATGCTGATGGTGCGCGCGGAGGCCATGGCCCTGGGCGCGGTGAAACTGCGTCTGCTGCCAGAGCACAAGAAAAACAATCATCCAAGATACCTAGCTTCATGTCCCAGTTTTCAGGGCGGCGCAGGACACCACTCTTGAAGTCAGCCCAGTGCGAGCAGGTGGTCGGTTGGATTGCAACAGATAGTGCTTCCAGTCGGTTAAGCACCACCCTGTCTTCCACAAAGTCCAGTCTCAGTAGCCAGGAGTCTGGTCCACACAATCCTCATCCTGATCCTCCTTCCTCCCACCATTTACAGTCTGGCCAAACAAGTGATTCCACACTCGGATATTCCGAGGACCTCTTTGCATCGCCATTAATTGATGTGGCCCTCTCGCTAAGCACGCTTGAAGAAGGACCTGAGAACTTGTGCCCAGAATCCCAACCTCTTGAGCATCCAGAGTCACAAGAACATGACACTGGGGAACGGCAATTAGTGTTTAATGAGGTGGATGATGATGAGACACAGTTGCCAATGACTCAACCGCAATTACTGTCTCAAGAGTTTGAGGAAGAGGATGACACGCAGTTGTCAATCACTGAGGTTGTGGTTAGGTCAAAAAATTAGGAGGATGATCAGAGTGAGGAAGTGGAAGAGGAGGTGCTGGATGATGAGGTCACTGACCCAGCCTGGGAAGGTGGCAACAAGCTGAGCGAGGAGAGCAATACATAGGGGGAGGGATCTGCAGCACTGCAACAGACTGAAAGAGGCAGTGGGGGGGCAAAAGGTAGAAGGCGAGCACCACCAAACAGACCCACAACTGTTCCACGGAGCACCCCCTTGCGTAAATCTCCCTTGCCAAGGGGTAGGTGTTCGGCTGTCACGGATGGTGTACAGGAAACAAGATGATACAAATAACAAATGATGACTCACTGGATCCACAACTAAGGAACATAAAGGGAGACCCCTGCAATCGACCTGCCGCTCTCCCTTAATGCTCAGCCTATGCGACCACTCTAAAGGTGAATGGGCGCATATCCACGTACCTCGGCTATCTTAACCTGAAGGCCCTACAATAGTGAGGGGACACGACCACCGGCTCCCTACACAGACACGGAGGGAGTCAGGGTCCCCTGGATCCAGACAACAGAAAATCATAAATACAAAACAGCACTTATCTGAAGACGACTGTGAACTGAGAACTGGGAGCTGAAGTCAGCATGCACACTCATTCCAGGAAGTAGTATCAGCCACACCCAACTACCTTATGGGGGAGAATATAAAGGGAGGTAATGAGTCTGACTGCATGACAGCTGAGATAGCCTAACGAGGTGAGGAACAGAAACCAAAACAAAGAAACTCAAGGGGGAGGATCTGAACGGCTCCTGTCAGAGCCTCTCAGCTGTCTGCTTGTGACAGTACCCCTCCCTCTAGGAGTGGACTCCGGACACTCAGGGCCCACCTTCTCAGGATGGGACCTATGGAAAGCCCTGATGAGGCGAGAGGCCTTAATGTCCGTCACTGGGAGCCACATCCTCTCCTCAGGACCATAACCCTCCCAATGAACGAGGTACTGGAGGGAACCGCGGACAAGACGAGAATCCACAATCCTAGAGACCTGAAATTCAAGATTCCCATCAACCATAATCGGAGGAGGAGGCAAAGGAGAAGGTACAATAGGTTGAACATAAGGTTTCAATAAGGACTTATGGAAAACATTATGGATCTTCCAAGTCTGAGGAAGATCAAGACGGTAGGCAACAGGATTGATGACAGACAGGATCTTGTAAGGCCCAATAAACCTAGGACCCAACTTCCAGGAGGGAACCTTCAATTTGATATTCTTGGTAGACAGCCACACCAAATCACCAACATTCAGGTCCGGACCAGGCATACGTCTCTTATCCGCCACACGCTTATATCTCTCACTCATATTCTTTAGATTATCCTGAATATTTTGCCAAATAGATGACAAAGACGAGGAGAATCTGTCCTCATCAGGCAAACCAGAAGAGCCCTCTCCAGAGAAAGTCCCAAACTGCGGATGAAACCCATATGCACCAAAAAATGGTGACTTATCAGAGGACTCCTGACGACGGTTATTTAAAGCAAACTCAGCAAGGGACAAAAACGAACACCAATCCTCCTGATTCTCCGCCACAAAACAGCGCAGATATGTCTCCAGATTCTGATTGACACGCTCTGTCTGGCCATTCGACTGCGGATGGAAAGCAGAAGAGAATGACAAGCGAACCCCCAAGCGAGAACAGAAAGCCTTCCAGAATCTGGAAACAAACTGCGTGCCCCTATCAGAGACTATGTCAGAAGGAATCCCATGCAATTTGACAATGTGGTCAACAAATGCCTGCGCCAGCGTCTTAGCATTGGGCAAACCGGGAAAAGGGATAAAGTGCACCATTTTGCTAAAACGGTCCACCACCACCAGAATCACAGACTTCCCCGAGGAACGAGGCAAGTCCGTTATGAAGTCCATGGACAGATGTGTCCAAGGACGGGAAGGAATGGGCAAAGGAAGGAGAGGACCTGATGGCCGTGAGTGAGGGACCTTGGCACGAGCGCAAGTCTCGCAAGCTGCCACAAAACCCTCAACTGACTTACGAAGCGCAGGCCACCAGAATCTCCGAGCAATGAGATCCAGTGTGGCTCTTGTCCCCGGGTGCCCAGCAAGGACCGTATCATGGTGTTCTTTAAAAATCTTGTGTCTCAAAGCGAGAGGCACAAACAACCTCCCAGGAGGACAAAGATCAGGAGCTTCTGACTGGGCTGCCTGCACCTCTGCCTCCAAATCAGGAAAAAGAGCAGAGACCACCACACCTTCAGCTAAAATGGGACCCGGGTCTTCAAAATTCCCACCTCCCGGGAAACAACGTGACAGGGCATCTGCCTTCACATTCTTAACCCCAGGGCGGAACGTAACAACAAAATTAAACCTTGAAAAGAACAAAGACCATCTGGCCTGTCTCGGGTTCAGACGCTTGGCTGACTCCAAGTAGGCCAGATTTTTATGGTCAGTAAACACGGTAATAGGGTGTCTGGCTCCCTCTAGCCAATGGCGCCATTCCTCAAAAGCCAACTTGATGGCCAACAATTCCCTATCTCCCACATCATAATTTCTCTCTGCGGAGGAGAGCTTCTTTGAGAAAAAGGCACACGGTTGCCATTTGGCAGGAGAGGAACCCTGAGACAAGACCGCCCCCACCCCCACCTCAGAAGCATCAACCTCAACTATGAAGGGTAAGGAAACATCAGGTTGTACTAGGATGGGAGCGGAAGCAAAACTCTCCTTGATATCAGAAAAGGCCTTACGCGCCTCTACCGACCAGGAAGAAAAATCTACCCCCTTTCTGGTCATATCCGTGAGTGGTTTAACAACAGAGGAATAATTCAAAATAAATTTCCTGTAATAATTAGCAAAGCCCAAAAAACGCATCAGCGCCTTCTGATTCTCAGGAAGCTCCCACTCAAGCACAGCGCGGACCTTCTCGGGGTCCATGCGAAAACCAGAAGCGGAGACAAGAAACCCCAGAAATTGGATCTCTGGAACCGCAAACACACATTTTTCCAGTTTCGCGTATAATTTATTCTCCCGCAGGATGAGTAAGACCTGACATAAGTGTTCCTTATGAGTTTTGAAATCAGGAGAAAAAATCAAAATGTCATCCAAATACACTAATACAAATTTTCCCATTAAATGATAAAAAATGCTGTTGACGAAATGCTGAAAAACGGCTGGGGCATTCATCAAACCAAAAGGCATAACTAAATTCTCAAAATGGCCCTCAGGGGTATTGAAAGCCGTCTTCCATTCGTCTCCTTCTCTGACCCTAACCAGGTTGTATGCCCCTCTTAGGTCTAATTTGGAAAAGACTTTCGCCCCAACAACCTGGTTAAACAAATCTGGGATTAAAGGAAGCGGATACGGATCACGAATAGTGATACTGTTCAGCTCCCTGAAATCCAGACAAGGTCTTAAGGAACCATCTTTTTTCTTAACAAAGAAAAAACCAGCGGCAACAGGTGACTTTGAGGGTCGTATGTGTCCTTTTCTCAGACTCTCAGAGATATAAGCACGCATCGCGACCCTCTCAGGTTGGGAAAGATTGTATAAACGAGATTTAGGCAGCTTGGCACCTGGGATGAGATCAATAGGGCAATCATACTCCCTGTGCGGAGGCAAATCCTGAACTCCACTCTCAGAGAAAACATCCAAAAATTCAGAGAGGAAAGGTGGTACAGTTTTAGTAGAAACCTCAGAAATAGATGTTATGAGGCAATTCTCTCTGCAAAAGTCACTCCAACCATTTATTTGCCTCGCTGGCCAATCAATGGTGGGGTTATGTTTAGAGAGCCAGGGTAGCCCCAACACTAGAGGAGTAGGCAAACCGCTAAGGACGAAACATGACACATCCTCAACATGAGTATCATTCACAATTAAACGGATATTGTGAACTATGCCCTTTAATGATTTCTGAGAAAGTGGAGCTGAATCAATAGAAAAAACAGGAATATTTTTTCGCAAAGAGCAAACCTGGAAACCATGAGTTATTGCAAATTGGTTATCAATGAGGTTGACAGCTGCTCCACTATCCACAAAAATCTCACAAAAAATGCTCTTGCTCTCTAGCGCCACCCTAGCAGGCAGGACAAAACGGGAACTACAAGCAAAAGACAATTCTTCAATTTCCGCCTCAACCCTGCCAATAGTAACAGACGGAATATTCTTAAAAGATTTCCTCCTTTTTGTCTCTTTATTACTCCCAGAAAACTGCCTGAATCTCCTAGAGGGACAAACATTTGCCAGATGATTTATACCTCCACAACAAAAGCAAACACTCCCCTGCGGGCTGAATCCTCTATTGTCAGAGGCAATCAACCCCAGCTGCATGGGCTCCTGCTCAGAAGGGGCTGACAGCGACTGAGACCCCTGTGCACAGAATGACACCGGTGCACTGTCCCGGGACTGAGCATGACAAGAAGGAGAAATCTCTCCTCTTTCTCTAAGACGCCTGTCAATACGAACAGCCTGAGACATAGCAGAATTCAAGGAGGTAGGTCTTTCATGAAAGGCAAATGCATCTTTCAATCCCTCAGAAAGACCATAGCAAAATTGACTTCGGAGTGCAGCATCATTCCAACCCGTATCTGCTGCCCATCTCCGAAATTCTGAGCAGTATATCTCTGCGGATTGTTTACCCTGGCATAACAGACGTAGTCTAGACTCAGCCAGAGCAATACGATCCGGATCATCATATATCTGACCCAGGGCTAAAAAGAATTCATCCACTGAACGGAGGGGTTGTGCCCCCTCCGGCAGGGAAAAGGCCCAGGACAGCATTACCCCTGAGCAGCGATATAATGATCCCCACCCTCCGTTCTTCATCACCGGAAGAATGGGGAAGAAGGCGAAAATGGAGTTTGCAAGCCTCTCTAAAACGTACAAAATTCTCACTACCCCCGGAAAACGTATCCGGGAGCGAAATCTTAGGCTCAGCACAAACTCCATGAACGCAAGCTGAACCGGTCACTTGAAACTGAGAAAAAGTCTTACGGAGATCAGCTACCTCCAATGAAAGACCCTGGAAGCGTTCAGCCAAAAGTGAAACCGGATCCATGCTTGAGACGGTTTTGGTGGCTGATAATGTCTCGGATGGTGTACAGGAAACAAGATGATACAAATAACAAATGATGACTCACTGGATCCACAACTAAGGAACATAAAGGGAGACCCCTGCAATCGACCTGCCGCTCTCCCTTAATGCTCAGCCTATGCGACCACTCTAAAGGTGAATGGGCGCATATCCACGTACCTCGGCTATCTTAACCTGAAGGCCCTACAATAGTGAGGGGACACGACCACCGGCTCCCTACACAGACACGGAGGGAGTCAGGGTCCCCTGGATCCAGACAACAGAAAATCATAAATACAAAACAGCACTTATCTGAAGACGACTGTGAACTGAGAACTGGGAGCTGAAGTCAGCATGCACACTCATTCCAGGAAGTAGTATCAGCCACACCCAACTACCTTATGGGGGAGAATATAAAGGGAGGTAATGAGTCTGACTGCATGACAGCTGAGATAGCCTAACGAGGTGAGGAACAGAAACCAAAACAAAGAAACTCAAGGGGGAGGATCTGAACGGCTCCTGTCAGAGCCTCTCAGCTGTCTGCTTGTGACATCGGCAGTATGGCGCTTTTTTGAGGAAAGTGCAGACGACAAAAGAATAGTAGTTTGCAACCTCACCAGCATGATCCGCCACATGGCATCAAAGCACCCTAATAGGTGGGCCGAATGCCTGGGTTCACAATCTGTGTCTTCTGGTCACACCACTGCCTCCTCTTCCCCTGTGTTACGTGCTGGCCAACCCCCTGTCCAAGACGAAGGCCCGTATGCCTCCCGCCCTGCACCTGGACCTTTGCAAGCACCATCAGCGACCACATCCATTTTCCTGTTCCAGCGCAGCGTCCAAATGTCATTACCCTAGGCATTTGAACGCAAGCGCAAATAGCCAGCCACCCACCCACAGGCCATAGCACTAAATACGCGGCTTTCCAAATTACTGGCCCTTGAAATGTTGCGATTTAGGCTTCTGGACACTGAGGCCTTCCGCAGCCTGATGTTGGTGGCCGTCCCTCGTTACGCAGTCCCCAGCCGCCACTATAATCAAGGTGTGCCAGCCTTACACCAACATGTGTCCCTTAACATCACAAGTGCCCTGACCAATGCAGTTACTGGGAAGGTCCACTTAACCACGGACACATGGACAAGTGCTTTTGGCACACTGGGTGAATGTTGTGGAGTCCGGGAGCGACTCGTACCCTGGGATGGCACAGGTGCTACAGACGCCAAGGATTGCGGGCCCCAAGTTAGTGGCTCCAACCCCCACTTCTCCTCCTCCGCCTCCTCCTCCGAAGTATCCGCGTGCAGCATCAGTCAGTCATCAGTCGGTAGCTGGAAGCAGTGTCAACCTAGAACCAGGCATGGTTGTGTCTGATAATGGCCATAACTTGGTGACGGCTTTGGAGCTGGGCAACCTTAGACACATCCCATGCCTTGCCCATGTATTTAAACCTTGTGGTTCAACGGTTTCTAAAAACATACCTCAATTTGCCTGAGCTACTGGTGAAGGTGCGCGGCATGTGTGCACATTTCCGCAAGTCACCGATAGCTTCAGCCGGTCCGTCAAAGCTGCAGCAGCGCTTAAAATTGCCAGCTCACCGGCTGTTGTGCGACATGAGCACGTGCTGGAACTCCACGGTCCACATCTAGACCAGACTTTGTGAGCAGCAGAGGGCAGTTGTGGAATACCAGCTGCAACATGGTCGTCGCCTTTCCAGTCAGCTTCCGCTATTCACAAGCGAGGAATGGGCATGGATGTCTGACCTCTGTGAGGTTTTACGCAACTTTGAGGAATCAACACAGATAATGAGCGGCGATAACGCTATTATCAGCATAACCATCCCACTTCTGTGTCTTCTCAAATGCTCGCTGCCCACAATTAAGGACGACGCTGTGCATGTGGAAGAGATGGAAATAGGGGAAGACATTACACAGGTTGATGATAGCCAGACCACCCTCAGTTCGTCTTCTCAGCGTGAATTGGAGGCTGAAGAGGAAGAGGAGGAGGAGCAGGAGACGGTTGCCTCAGCTACAGAGGGTAGTACCCATGGAAGTTTAATTCCATCTGTTCTGCGTGAGTGGGCGGAAGAGGAGGAAGAAGATGAGGAGATTGGGAGTGATCCTCCTGGTGACGACAGCGAAATCTCGCCTGTTGGTACCCTGGCACACATGGCTAACTTCATGTTAGGCTGCCTTTCCCGCGACCCGCGCGTTATACGCATTTTAAACAACATGAATTACTGCTTGTTCACCCTTATCGACCCCCGCTACAAAAATAAATTCTCATCTCTCATTCCTCTGGTGGAGAGAACGAGCAAAATGGTGCAATACCAGAAGATCTTTGTTGGAAAATTGCTCCAAAATTTTCCATCTGACAACGCTGGCGACAGAGTCTGTACTTCCTTAGCCAACCCGAGGAGGGGAGACAAGGGGAAAACACACAACAGTTCCAACAGAGGCAGGGCAACACTCTCCAAAGCCTGGGACAGTTTCATGACACCCTGCCAGCACCCTCACCCTGATGTGCGGCCTACTGCCACAAAGAGAGAAACATTTTGAAAGATGGTGAAGGAGTACATAGCAGACCATGTCAGCGTCCTCAATGATCCCTCAGTGCCTTACAACTACTGGGTGTCCAAGCTGGACACGTGTCACGAACTTGCGCTCTATGCTTTGGAGGTGCTGGCCTGCCCTGCCGCCAGCGTTTTGTCTGAGCGTGTATTAAGTGCTGCTGGTGGCATTATAACAGATAAGCGTATCCGCCTGTCAACTGAAAATGCCAGGTTGACTCATACAAAAATGAACAAGGCCCGGATTGACCATGACTTCTCGACCCCACCAGAGGAATTCTGATGAACATAAAGGCACTTCACATTGTTGTTGTTGTTTTTTATGTAGTTAAATATTCCCATGCACCCCTTCCACCACAAACAAGGGTATATGGTTAAATCTTCCTTTTCTCATCCTCCTCCTCCTCTTCCGTCATATCAACATGCATTGCTTATTCGTCAATCGTCACATATAATGCCCTCGCAAATATGGCCTTTGAATATAATTTTTTAGAGGGTCCGCTCACCAGCAGAACCTCACATATAATTTTTTAGAGGGTCCGCTCACCAGCAGGCCCTCACATATAATTGTTTCCAGGGTCCGCTCACCAGCAGGCCCTCACATATAATTGTTTCCAGGGTCCGCTCACCAGCAGGCCCTCACATCTAATTCTTTAGAGGGTCCACTCACCAGCAGGCCCTCACATCTAATTTATTTACAGGGTCCGCTCACCAGCAGGCCCTCACATATAATTTTTTACAGGGTCCGCTCACACACTTTATATACAAGTAAATATACAGTAAAGAATGTTTTCAATAATTTTTTCCTATAAAATTTATTTTTTTATTTGGTTTTGTGCGTAAAACCTTAAAGGGCTTCTGTCACCCCATTAAACCGTTTTTTTTTTTTCTTTACTAATAATCCCTACACTGCGATCTTAGCATACATAAGCTAATTAATGATTTTCGTTCAGTAAAATTTGCTAAAAATCGATTTTTATAATATGTAAATTACCTTGCTACCAGCAAGTAGGGCGGCTACTTGCTGGTAGCAGCCGCATCCTCCGATCCTAATGACGCCCCCTCCGCTTGTTGATTGACAGGGCCAGGGAACGGAATAGTTCTCTGCTGGCCCTGCCTGTTTTCATTCAATATCTGGCGCCTGCGCCGCGGCCGCTCCATCCTCAATGCGCCTGCGCCGGGTGTAGATGTGACGTCATCGGCGCAGGCGCATTGAGGATGGAGCGGCCGAGTGAGTGGCCGCCTCTCAGTGCGCCTGCGCAGATTGAAGATAGGTACGGCCGCGGCGCAGGCGCCAGATATTGAATGAAAACAGGCAGCGCCAGCACAGAACGATTCCGTTCCCTGGCCCTGTCAATCAACAAGCGGAGGGGGCGTCATTACGATCGGAGGATGCGGCTGCTACCAGCAAGTAGCCGCCCTACTTGCTGGTAGCAAGGTAATTTACATATTATAAAAATCGATTTTTAGCAAATTCTACTGAACGAAAATCATTAATTATCTTATGTATGCTGAGATCGCAGTGTAGGGATTATTAGTAAAGAAAAAAAACAAAAAACGGTTTAATGGGGTGACAGAAACCCTTTAATTAGATTGTGGGCCTGGTGATCAGTTTAAGGCCTTTTAAGCAGCATCAGCAGCAGCATGGTGATAAAAATGATTGGCAAGGTGACATACTGTGGAGATGGCAGCATGAGGGGGCCACACAGGGATGGACTGGGACAATAAAGTGGCCCTGGACTTCAGCCAGACCGGCCCACTTTATTTTTCCCAAACACACAAAAAAAAAAACATGTGAATGGCGCTGTTATGGAGGGGATCTGTGAATGGCACTGTTATGGAGGGGATCTGTGAATGGCACTTTTATGGAGGGGATCTGTGGATGGCACTGTTATGGAGGGGATCTGTGGATGGCACTGTTATGGAGGGGATCTGTGGATGGCACTGTTATGGAGGGGATCTGTGGATGGCACTGTTATGGAGGGGATCTGTGGATGGCACTGTTATGGAGGGGATCTGTGGATGGCACTGTTATGGGGGGATCTGTGGATGGCACTGTTATAGAGGGGGATCTGTGGATGACACATACCGTATATAGCATCTTATGCTATGTGTCATCCACAGATACCCCTCCATAACAGTGCCATTCACAGATACCCTCCATAACAGTGCCATCCACAGATCCCCCCCATAACAGTCATCCACAGATCCCCCCATAATAGTGTCATCCACAGATCCCCCCATAACAGTGTCATCCACAGATCCCCTCCATAACAGTGTCATCCACAGATCCCCCATAACAGTGTCATCCACAGATCCCACAATAACAGTGTCATCCACAGATCCCCCCCATAACAGTGTCATCCACAGATCCCCCCCCCATAATAGTGTCATCCACAGATCCCCCCCATAATAGTGTCATCCACAGAACACTGTTATGGAGGGGGATCTGTGGATGACATTGTCATGGGGTGGATCTGTGGATGACACATATAGCATAAGATGTTATATACGGTATGTATCATCCACAGATTCCCCATAACGGTGCCATCCACAGATCCCCCTCCATAACGGTGCCATCCACAGATCCCCTTCCATAACGGTGCCATCCACAGATCCCCCTCCATAACAGTGTCATCCACAGATCCCCCTCCATAAGTGTCATCCACAGATCCCCCTCCATAACAGTGTCATCCACAGATCCCCCTCCATAATGGTGCCATCCACAGATCCCCCCCATAAGTGTCATCCACAGACCCCCCCCCCATAAGTGTCATCCACATGACAGACCCCCCCCCCCATAACAGTGCCATCCACGGATCCCCCTCCCTATAACAGTGCCGTCATCCATAGATCCCCCTCCCCGCCACTCACAGTAGTATACATTAATAAATCGGTATCCTGCAGGCTGCAGACAGTAACTTTAATTTTAACACAGCGCTCATCTCTTTACTACCTTACATTCAGCTCCCTCCAGCCTCCAGTAACAAGTGCGGGCGGCAGCGCTCACTCACTGACGTCACGCGCCTGCGCCGCCTAGTGGGAGGAGCAGGCGTGTGACGTCAGTGAGTGAGCGCCGCCCCCACACTGCCTGCTGTTACTGGAGCTGAGTCAGTGTAAGATAGTAAAGAGATGAGCGCTGATTTTAAAGTTAACACACTGACAGCAAAAAAATTAAAATGGCTCGGGACCGGCCGGGCCCCCCCGGGGTCCGGGCCCCTTACTGGGGTATCGGCTTTACCCCCCTGATGGCGGCCCTGGCCGGCCCATAATTCGATCGGCCCACCGGGATTCTCCCGGTACTCCCGATGGCCAGTCCATCGCTGGGGCCACATAGTGGCATAATGACTGAGTCTGGATAAAAGACTAAGGCCACAGATTGTTTAGAAAGATGCAGATTGAAAGAAATCTGTGGAACTGTATCACGGTCATCTGCAGATTAATGCAGACCAGGGGTGTAGCTATAGGGGAAGCTGTAGCTTTGGGGCCCTGACCCAGAAGGGGCCTATCCAGGAGGAGGAGGACTAAAGGATTTGGTCAGGGACCCCTCAACAGTATTACACAATGAAATTATATACAGTGACAGTATAGACAGTGTATAAAAGGGATGGAACAGCTGCCGTTCCTGGTCTGAGAGAGCGATCTTTACTAGCCACAGAAATGGGGGTGGCATGAAAGGAAGGGTTCGCTAAAAAATTACTGTGGGATGGAGCCCCATTCAAAAATTTGCTGTGGGGCCCAGTCATTTCTAGCTACGCCACTAATGCAGCCCACAAAAGCAAGTTGGGTTTATCGATTCCAAAACCTTAATTAAATTGTGGTCCTGGTGATCAGTTTAAGGCCTTTTAAGCCTTAAGAGTCTGGATAAAAGACTAAGGCCACAGATTGTTGAGAAAGATGCAGATGGAAACAAATCTGTAGAGCTGTAGGACAGTCAATCACAGAAATAAGATAATAATGCACTTAGTAAAGTAGATGCAAACATTATATATGGACAAAGTCCTCACTCTGATATTATAAAATCTGAGACACTTAGCCAATATATTTTGATCAAAACACATCTGAGCCCGCCTACCAAGCGCCAAGGTGGTCTCAGGTCAGGCGGGTCCTACGCTAAACCTACCTAAGCCATTGGGCTTCTATGTTCAGGAGAGCAGACGCCGCACATATGGTGTGCTTCTCCTAGTCACCTCCATGTGCAACAAGCAACCAATGGGAGGAGGAGCAAGCACACCTATATGTACCACCTAATCAAGGCGCTCTATTGGATAGGAAGGGCAAAAGTGCAAAGGAATGCTACTCCCAAGATAAATAGGTGTGCATTCACACTTGAAGGTGCCACTCCCTCTAGCAAATACTACATAGACAAAAAAATCACAGAAAAAACAAAGGTAAAAACATCCTGCGCAATATGATATATAAATTTGCGGATGTCACTGGCCATATTATTGAATAAAATCACAGAAATAAGATAATAATGCACTTAGTAAAGTAGATGCAGGCATTATATATGGACAAAGTCCTCACTCTGATATGATAATATCTGAGACACATAGCCAACATATTTTGATCAAAAAAAATCTGAGCCCGCCTACCAAGGGCCAAGGTGGTCTCAGGTCAGGCGGGTCCTACGCTAAACCTACCTAAGCCATTGGGCTTCTATGTTCAGGAGCGCAGACGCCGCACATATGGTGTGCTTCTCCTAGTCACCTCCATGTGCAACAAGCAACCAATGGGAGGAGGAGCAAGCCAACCTATATGTACCATCTAATCAAGGCGCTCTATTGGATAGGAAGGGCAAAAGTGCAAAGGAATGCTACTCCCAAGATAAATAGGTGCGCATTCACACTTGAAGGTGCAACTCCCTACATAGACAAAAAAAATCACTGAAAAAACAAAGGTAAAAACATCCTGCACAATATGATATATAAATTTGCAGATGTCAATGTGCACCTATTTATCTTGGGAGTAGCATTCCTTTGCACTTTTGCCCTTCCTATCTAATAGAGCGCCTTGATTAGGTGGTACATATAGGTGTGCTTGCTCCTCCTCCCATTGGTTGCTTGTTGCACATGGAGGTGACTAGGAGAAGCACACCATTGGCGCTTGGTAGGCGGGCTCAGATGTGTTTTGATTCAAATATATTGGCTAAGTGTCTCAGATTTTATCATATCAGAGTGAGGACTTTGTCCATATATAATGTTTGCATCTACTTTACTAAGCATTATTATCTTATCTTATTTCTGTGATTTTCTTCAATAATATGGCAGTGACATCCGCAAATTTATATATCATATTGTGCAGGATGTTTTTACCTTTGTTTTTTCTGTGATTTTTTTGTCTGTATGACAGTCACCTGCAGATTAATGCAGCCATCAAAATCAAGTTGGGTTTCACCTCAGCTCACCAGCAGGCCCGCAACTCAAATCTTTTACAGGGTCAGCTCAGCTGCATGGCCGCAACTCAAATCTTTTAAAGGGTCAGCTCACATGCAGGCCCTTTCATAGAATTAGAGGGTCAGCTCACCCGCAGGCACTCGCATATAATGTTTTACAGGGTCAGCTCACCAGCAGGCCCGCACCTAAATTCTTTTACAGGGTCAGCTCACCTGCAGGCCCGCAACTCATGCTGCCTTGCTTTGAAGTAGTAGCCGTAGCTGTTTATCAGGCTCCTTCTCCGAAATCGAACAATGATTCCACGTTACCGGTGGTCAGCATGTTAGGCGCATAAAAGAACATCAAAAGTTGATAGGGAAGATATCCAAATAGATCGTGGACGTCACGGGGACGTGCGATCAGGCAGAAGTTATCTAGAGTCAACAAAGCGGCAGCAGGGCCTCTCCTGTATAATGTTTCCTCATCCAAAATACCGCAGTGACATTCCCTGTAACTTTTTATTACTCTTTCCAATAACAGGGCATCTTAAGAGTCCTGTATTGTTATTTATCGTCACTACCTCAACGAGTCGGGAGTGTGTGATTTGTGCGCCACCTGCAGCGTCCCAGTGTATGTGAGTGCTGCAAAAGCTTATTGTGCCACATGTTATATCATGATGTATTTCATCCTTATGTGAAATCCCTGTTACCAGGCTGTCAGGTGCCCTACATACATTCCATCACTAGATGGGGATAGCACTAGGATATAGGAGTGGGAGAGGAGAAGAGTTGAAGCAGTGAAAGTGCTGCTAGCTGTGTTTAGTGAAAGACAGTTCAAGTGAGAAAGAGTGGATAAAGACACAAAGGACAATAGTCATTTTACCAGGCTTTAAGGACCTCTGGATTCAAGGTGAAGGGTCTATTAGCTTCCGGCAGCATCACCATTAATAAGCTGGAGAAAGAGAACCAGATCGAGAGCTGAAATATCAGTGAGTACATAATTATCTACTATAGCCTGAGACATAACTACATGTGCAGCCTGTTACTGGGATTCCTCACATCCAACTTGCATGTGTATCAGAGACTGTTTCATAACTGGATGTAAACTGTTATCAAGAACCTGGTTACAGTAAAGTTCTCAGTTGGATTCAAACCTGCCTCATTCTTCTATCTCCATACTACCACTACTCTCTTCATCTTGCACCATCAAGGTGCTGGCGTCACGACATTACTTAAGTCAGGGGCCCAGCCGCACAAGCACTCAGAAACCCAATCACCATCAAGGGCACCTCAATCACCACCTGGCGCTGGTGTCCCCTGTAATAGAGTGTGCCCAGGAGAATTCAGTGCTGTTCTCCTCTTTACTGCACTGCCGGCCGAGGGAGGCATCTGCTAAATCGTGAGTACCCGATGAACTGTTTGTACACTTTGGGCCACCGTGAACCTCACGTGTTCTACCCCTGTGGACTGGCACGCTGCATATAAAATTGGCATCACAAACAGGATCAATATACTCTGTGCCTTATGTGAATGAGCCCCATTTGTTTGACTGTTTTATTGGGCTAAAGAACAGTTCGAACTGTTTAAAAACTGCATGGATATACTGTGCCAATTCTCTGCTTTGAAAACGCACTGTTAAAACTGAAACCTTTTGTGTAACTATAACTGCTTGCTGTGACTGAATTGACTTTGATCTTGAACCTAAAATGGCCGCCTAAAGTATATATCTAAATTACTGCTGCGCCATCGATCTGCAAAACGCCCTGCTTAGAGCGAAAATTGAGTGCCACCCCTATATGCAAAATAACTTGGTCGGCCCCTTATACCTACATTGTAGTGATCCGGGAGGGCGGGCCTTGTATGAAAAACATTGCGCCGTCTCTTCTGTTTGTCAGACACACTAGAGGGAGGAGCCACACGCAAGAGGGGAGCGTGACGTGCGTACGCACGCCCGAAAAATATGCGAGACTTGTCGTGTAAGTAAACGGGAGGAAAGGGAAGGCGAATGCCAGCCATCCTCCACGGAATCTGTATATAACTTTGTTAGAGAAAGACTCTTGCCGGCACTGTTGTTATACACAAGCTGCCCCACTAAGTACCTTATTTGGCCGGCACCGCGATTCTTAAAGGGCCTTTCACCCACAAAATAAAGGTGGCCCATCGCAACGCAACCTAACAAGTGCGTAAAGCCGTGTGTAATCTACGTTTTATCAAGCATCTGCCGTTACTATGTCTGTGCAGGAAGATAATGTGCAGCCTGATCTCAACAGGTCCCCCGCAGTAGCCGCAGCCGGACCTACAGCAGCACCAGGAGCTGCAGCACCAAGTATGATGCCTCTAACGATGCCTTACTACTTTGGGGCACCCTGGTTCCCATGATACTCTGGGGAAGCTCACACTTTAAGAGATTTTAAAGAAAAGATTCTTGCTATATTCAGGTTGTACCCGGTGACAGTAGAGCAACAAATGGAAATTCTTGCTCCCAATGCTGTTACAGAACCATTTCGGTGGTGTTAGCAACAATTTCTGACATTTTCTTATGAACCAGGCACCCTCCCCTCTTCAAAGCAGGGGGTACCTAGTTTAATCCCATTGACTTCCATTATACTCGGGTGCTCGGTCGAGCATCCAAATATCACGATGTGTTCGGCCCGAGCCCCTGAGCACCCGAGCACTACTGTGCTCGATCAACACTACTAAACACGTTATGACTAAAATCGTGGATGCAATTGAAATGAGTAAGTGTTAGTATTTTACATTGTGCCATTGACATTCCTTTAATATGATACACTAAAGTTGAATTTGATTAATATTCCTGTTGTGGAACTACATTCTATTTGGATCTACATTGATCTACTGGAACTGGAACTGTCCCTGGGTTGTATTTGGTATAGCTCGTGACAGGACAGTTGCTTTAAAAATGACCTGTGCACCTCTTGTCAAGCTGATAGCAGGAATAATATTGACTGTCTATTATATCCCCTGATTGACTAATCTAGGGCAGGATCAATATACAGGCTCATGGAGAATAATAATTTTAGTCTGACAAAAAGAGAAAATTGAATCTCAATGAAAATTCAGCATTAGCACATTTTACCAATCACCCATTATTGCTCTTTTTATTGATTTGCCTGGGAGGAAGCTGGTTGGAGTAATAAGAGCTTGCGATTATCTAGAAAGATTAACATTGCAGACAGAGGAATTGATGAAGCCTTGAATACGTTTGCTGAGTTCCTGTGATGGTCAGTTCGCTGTGTTCGCCAGCGAACACATGAGGGCTGCCATCTTTAAGGCTCTTTCACACTTGCGTTGTCTGGATCCGTCGTGTACTCCATATACCGGAAGTGCCCGCCGGATCCGTAACACCGCAAGTGAACTGAAAGCATTTGAAGACTGATCCGTCTTCAAAATGCGTTCAGTGTTACTATGGCAGCCAGGACGCTATTAAAGTCCTGGTTGCCGGGAGCCGGTCTGAGCCGGCAGCCGCCGGGGGCCTTCATCGGGCTGTTCTCGGAACTGCCTGCTCCCGGTGACTGCATTTGATTTCAGACCGGCTCCCGGCACAGGCACAGGTAAGGGCTTACCTGTGCATCGCCGGACGGGTGAGTCTACCTTACTAAAGATGGCAGCCCGCATGTGTTCGCTGGTGAACACTGCGAACTGACCATCACTGCTGAGTTCTTCTTGACACATTGCATTGTAGACTGCTTTGTGACCTCATATAGAAGAACAATGTGTAAGAATCAAGAAGTTCCTTAAAGGGTCATTCCAGGCAAAAAAAAATATAATTCGCCTCTGGCCAATGTCATGGGTCTATACATACTCCCAAAGTTTCATTCACCTGAATATGCCATTTCGGACATACCCTGCTGCCCCCTACTGCCATAACAACAGATCGGTGCTGAGCCACTTCAGAGTCAGTATACAAAATATAGCCACACTCCCCTACAGGACACCAGTGATGATGAGGCTTGGATAAGTTAAGATGTAAAATTACCACAAGTTTATGTCTCTCAGGCTCCATGATGCATCATGTCTGTCAGTTTATATTTTCAGCACTGAGGGAGGGCCTTCATTGTGTGGACTGCCCATTGACATCCTGATACTGAGAGGTACAACTGACTCGGTTTCTGGCCTAGGAGGAATGGAGTCATGGAGATAGCAGCCACTTGATGCTATAATGTGGAAAATATGTAGTTACAGGAAATAAAAGGGAGCAAAAATCCAGAGCAATGTAAAAGTACTGTACAAGAAGTACTTTAAAAATAGCATTACTTTATAAATGAAATAAAGTGGAACTCTGTTGTATTGCTTTAGAAGTAGCTACCAAGTGATGAAATGCAAACACTGTAGATTAAAGACATTGAAGCAGATTTACTAATTCTATGGATGGCATAAACTTAGACAGGCTGTCTAGATGTGCACCAGATTTATCACAGGGTCTCAGGCTCATATCAACTATCGGCTGGCTTACTTTACAACAGGATTTTGTGCCAAAATTGTAGCATAATTTTGGTGCAAAATGGCACATCTTAGCCCATTCCCTATCGGGTGAAGAAACATCCCTTTTCAGGCTAGGCCAACATAATTTCTCTAAACCTAGATATGTCAAATTGTGACACATTTTGGTAAAATTTACACCAAAGTGTAGTTGAACTCACATTAGTAAATGGGCCACTGTTCAGTATCGTCAACCACTATTACAACCGGCAAAGAGTCTGTTATGCTGGTGGAAGCCTTGTCTGAGCAGACATTTATAACATTGTATGACTACCCAATTAAATAGCTATCTATGTAATACAAAGGCACATCGAGTCTGTCTATCAGGGACCACCTTGTCATTAGACAACCCCTTTAGATCCTAATTCTGCCACACTCTTGCTTCATGTGTGGTTCTACCCTAACCTGTTCTCTCCTAGACTCCCTCATTAATTATTTGTGGTGACCTGAATAGTTAGGTCTTTAAAGGGCATCTGTCAGCAGAATTGTACCTATGATATGTAACCTTGCAGAGAGAGCTGAGCTTCTAGGAGTAATAGCAACACCCCCTTTGCTCCTAGAGGCTAATTTGCATATATTAAAACATCAGTATTCTCAGTAATGCAGGCACACATGAACATGTGACTAACACAGATGCCTTCAGATGCTAAGTGCACATGTAACAGGTCAGCCAGTTTCATAGGTACAAATCTGCTGACAGATGCTGACGACTCTGTAGACTGAAATTGATGCACTTTGATAGACAGATGAAGACAGAAGAACATGACTCAGAGCAGAAGGAGGCATCACACAGAAAAATTATTGCACACTTGCTACGTGGCATGTTGTATTTGACTAGGAGCTCAGTCTATTATCTAAAGCCCACTGATTTCTTCCATTTTCCTGCAACCACTGACCCACAAGCTAGAAAAGGGAAAGTTGTCAAAAAATATAGAATAACTGGAAACCTCTATGACAACAGTTTTTTGCAGATGTTAACCATATTATGTCTCCTGTTGCGCCTTACTACTTTTGCTTTTTCTATCACATTATCATTTTTATGTTGAGAATGGGTTTTTATGGGGATCCTTGGCGTTTTCGATTTCCTACCACACCTCTAAAAGGTTATCTCATGAAGACAACTTCTTTTTGGAAGAAGACAGTTTATCATTAGTGTTGGGCGAGCATGCTCGGCCGAACACCAGTTCGGCTCGAGCATCGCTATGCTCGGCACATCGCGGTGTTCGGCTGAATATCACGTGTGATCGAGTCAGTGTGTTTAAATCTAATTTAGCCTCTATTTCTGAAAAGTTTCCGGTGGGATACAAACTCACAACCTTCTACATTCAGCCAAGAATGTTAACCACTACACTATAGAGCTGCATGGCCAGTTACTAAAAAATAAAATAAAATAAAATATGAGACTTCTGCTGTGTAGGAATACTTACTAGTAGTAAGTATTCCTATACAGCAGATGTCTCGTATTATTATTATTATTTTTTAAATTAGATTTAAATGCACTGGGTGTCCCCAAGCACTGACTCCATATATGGAATGCATAAGTAATACATAACATATACTGGTTATACCATTTTGTACTTTTATCTAAAATGTGAAAAGGCCTTAGGCTAGTTTCACATGAGCGCTAGGAATCCTGCATTGCAAGAAGCTACAGCGTTGCCACCTGGCCCCATTCACTATAATCTTCTGCCCTGTCATGTTTTTCCATTCATACTGTATGCATGTTTTTGCACTGTCATGTCCACATCTCTCATATCACACAGAACATTCAGTACAGTCAGTGGCGCCCAGGGGAGGGCTGGTCCGCCCCGGGTGCCAGCTCTCAGCTCTCTCAGGGGGGTGCCAGAACAGAAGCAATGAGCGCTTCCATCAATACAGATGGAAACGCTCATTGCTTTTCCCTTTATAAGATGCAGTGCATCTTATAAAGGGAATACTAGTAAGTAGGGTTGAGCAAATGGCGCTTTTTGAAAGGCAGCCAATCAACAAGCCTTTAACCCGTGTGCCCTTAGAAGCCATCACAGCCATGCCTACTAATGGCATGGCTGTGATTGGCCAGTGCAGCATGTGACCCAGCCTCTATATAAGCTGGAGTCATGTAGCGCTGCACATCACTCTGCTCTGATTAGTGTAGGGATAGGATGCTGCTGCTGTGAGGGAGAGAATAGGAGAGAATCTGTTATCAGAAGTGCTTGTTAACTCAGCGATCTACAGCGATTTTGTTTTGTGGGTGCAGTGCACCATTTTTTTACCCTGTCCTGAGCCCAGTGACACAGAAAAATAATTTTGATCCGTCTGTTAGTTAGGTGGGCGTCGGCGGCCATTTTGTGCAAGTTCAGTGCACCAGCACAGCATATGTGCATTTGTGACAAATACAGGGTTTAAATACTGCAGTTATATTCTGGGTTTAAAAAAACACAGCTTTTTGTCAAGACCCTACATCTGGGGCCTTTGCTGCATTTCTGACAATGAAATACAAGCTTTAAATACTGCAATTATATACTGAGTTTAAAAAAACACCCATTTTGGGCAAGATAATAAATTTGCGGCCTTTGCTGCATTTCTGGCAGTCCAATACAAGTGTTAGATACTGCTGTTATATTCTGGTTTAAAAAAAAACACCCATTTTGGGCAAGATTATACATTTGTGGCCTTTGTTGCAATTGTGACAGTCAAATACAAGCTTTAAATACTGCAATTATTTTCTGGGTTAAAAAAACACCCATTTTTGGCAAGAACCTACTTGTGGGGCCTTTTCTGCATTTGTCACAGTAAAATACAAGTTTTAAATACTGCAATTAAATTCTGGTTTTAAAAAAACACCCATTTTTGCAATACCCTACATCTGGGGCCTTTGCTGCATTTGTCACAGTGAAATACAAGCTTTAAATGCTGCAATTATATTCTTGGTTTAAAAAAACACCCATTTTTGCAATACCCTACATCTGGGGCCTTTGCTGCATTTGTCACAGTGAAGCTTTAAATACTGCAATTTTATACTGGGTTTAAAAACAAGGGGGCGTGGCCGGATGCCGGGAGAAAAGGACGCATAGTGCCTGAGCTCCGTGTGGAACCCCGATTAGCGGCTCACAGCATACCTCCTTACAGTGCGATGCTCACATACCAAATAGCCACAGATCATCTCTGCACTCCACTATCCCCGCTGATGATGACTAGGGGGAAAAAGAAAGGTGCACAACCCCAGAAGATGACGGCCTTTTTTCATCCGGCTGTTGAAGCGATCCAAGATGGCGCCGGCGCCAGCTCGTACCTCACACAGGAAGAGAAACACTCTTCTGACGATGCTGCTCACTAGCGCTCCCCTCAATCTGCCTCTTCTATAAGCTCCAGTCCTCCTGGAATCTAAGAAGTTAAAAGGCAAAAAAGGGTGAGTGAACAGCACCTCCACACACCTCCCCCCAATGCCCTTAATATCTCTCCACCCAATGACACAGGCATTTCAGTGTCCATAATGAAAGAGATGCTTATGGATTTAAAAAGATCCATTCATAGCGATTTTAGGGACACTATAGCAACCATACATGCTGATATTGTGTCTATAGGAGACAAAACTGCACATTTGGAGGATAAAATGGAGGAATTCGTAACAGCACATAACTCCCTGGTGGACAACCATAATTTGTTAGAGGACGACCTGACAAACATCAGACTTAAAATTGCAGATCTGGAAGATCGTTCCAGATGGAACAACATCCGTTTCAGAAGTATCCTTGAAAATATTAATGACTCTCAGCTACACGAATTCATATATGATCTCATAGTGTCATATTTGCCAGATACCCCTGGGTCAGAACTGATTATAGATAGAGTACAGCGCGTACCAAAACCTAAGTCCCTACCTGCTTCTACCCCCAGGGACGTACTTGCCAGGATTCATTTCTACCATCTGAAAGAATCCCTTATGAAGGAAGCTCAGAAGAAAAGAAGCGACATCCCTGAAAGATTCCACAATGTACTCTTATTTACAGATCTTTCCTCAGAGACTCTTAACAGAAGGAAGGAGTTTCAAAGATATACCAAAGCTTTGCGGGATAACAATATCCCTTATAAATGGGGATATCCCGTAAAACTGATTGTGAGACACCACAGCTCATCACATGTGCTAGTTTCCCCACAAGAAGCAGCAGAGACTCTTTCTAAATGGAACCTTTCCATTCCACCAGAGGGCGCCAAAGATAAAGCTTCTGATTCTTCTCTCAACAATTCTCCAGCAAGGAGAAAACAATCTAACCTGGCTCAAGAATGGACCAAAGTAGGAAAATCTCCGTCTTGATCTTTCTCAAAAGGCAAAGACTTTACTCCTTTGTTCTTTCAATGTAGGGGTTCCACACCCTAAATCTCAGAGCCCATTTGTCACCTAAGTGCTCTGTGCTCTTATTCCCTAATACACTCATATACTTCCGCCTTCCAAACCAAGTGAAAGGTTTTACATGATTAAGGTCCCAGTTGGGCCAATTACTATGTTAATTTTCTTTGTTATTGTTTTTTTGTTTCTCATTAATCTCTACCTAGGTTACATCCATGGGGACTACCTTCTTTATCCAGACCGTTCGAACTTCTCCATTCATATACTCGCCCCCCATCATCTTCACTATGTATCGCTTGGGTATTGTACTCTATATTTACTATGCTCAACTACTCTTTACTATACAACCATACCTTTATTTGTTTCATTTAATTGGTCTCAGCTCCAGTTTTGTAAATTTACAATATGGCTGATATGGGTATAAAAATACTTTCTGCAAATGTTAAAGGCCTTAACAGTCCTTTTAAACGCTCTACTTGCTGGGCAGAGGTGAAGAGACAGAAAGCTGACATTATCTGCTTACAAGAATCTCACCTCAACCTGGATGATTCTCGTAGATTTTATAACCCCTCTTTCCCACATATTTTTTTACTCGTCAGCTGTAAATAAAAAAAGAGGAGTTATATTAGGTTTCAAGAATACTTTAGCCTTCCAATGTCATAACAAACTAATTGACAAAGATGGTAGATTCATTATCATTGTATGTGATATTAACAACACTAGATATACAATACTGAATCTTTACGCCCCGAACACTGACCAGCTTAGATTCATTAAACGCACTATTAATCTAGCCCTTGATATCAAGCAAGGTGCTTTGCTAATATGTGGCGATTTTAACATGTGCCCAGACTCCTCTATAGATAAACTCCCCCCTTCTCCTCCTTCTCACAAAAGCACCTTACTTCAAGACTACCTCTTCAAAGAAGGTTTACATGACACGTGGAGAACTTTTCACGCTAATGAGAAGGATTTTACCTTTTTTTCACACCCTCACAATATCTATGCTAGAATAGACTTGTTTGTAATGGATAAGTGGCTCCTTCAAAGGGTGGTATCTGTGTCTATTGGCAGTATTACTTGGTCTGATCACGCTTTCTCCACCCTCATACTGAATGATAAATATAACAACAGAGTTTATTCTCCCTGGAGACTTAACAACTCCTTGTTACAGAACACAGCAATACGCTTAGATATTGAGAAGTCTCTAAAAGTTTATTTTGAGAGTAATGATAACGATGCGGTATCAGATGCCACCCTTTGGAGTGCTCACAAAGCCTATATTAGGGGTATTTTGTTAAAACACGCGGCCTTTCAGAAAAAAACTAGAACGAAAATTCTAGATGCACTACTGTCCAATATTCAAAACCTTGAAAAGGCTTCCAAATCATCTCTAGACCCCAGCATTTCTAGCAAACTAAAATTAGCTAGACATCAATTATACTTACATCTTCACGACAAATATGAGTTCCACCTTCGCAAAATTAAGACTGACCATTACTTTCACGGTAATAAAGCTTTAAAAATACTAGCAAATAGGATTAAAAAAAGAGAGGCAAAAACTAAAATCCCTTACCTATTTAACTCCCAAGGGGAAAAACTATTCAATCCCAAACATATTGGAGGAATTCGCCAAATACTACACTGACTTATATAATTTAGGAGCCTCTAAAGAAACCTTCCAACCCACGTCTGAATCTATTGATAGTTTCCTTAACGGCATTTCCTTACCCGTCTTATCTCCATCTCATCGCCAATTACTTAACTCAAAAATTTCCTCATCTGAGATATTTCATGCCATACATTCCCTAAAGCTTAATAAATCCCCTGGCCCAGATGGTCTTACAAATGAGTTTTACAAAATATTCTCCCATATTTTGACCCCCTTTTTGATTAGAACTTTTAACCTGATTGCCACTCAGGGTTACATCCCTAAAGATATGCTGAATGATCTAATTATCACTTTACCGAAACCCGGAAAATCCCCAGATAGACCAGCCAATTTTAGACCAATATCTTTATTAAATTCTGATGTCAAAATATTCGCAAAAATTTTAGCCAAGAGATTGGTAAACATTCTTCTCTCCTTGATCTCAAATGATCAAATAGGATTCATTCTAAACAGGCAATCCTCAGACGGAACAATAAGATTTATAGATCTTATTGATGTGGCTCATAACTCTCGAACGCCTTCTCTGCTCCTATCTCTGGATGCAGAGAAGGCGTTTGATAGGATCCACTGGGATTACATATATAAAATCCTGAAAAAATTTGGCTTTGGAGACTTTTATCTATCTGCAGTCATGTCCCTTTACTCTAATCCTTGTGCCTCAGTATACTCCTCTAGTTTCTTATCCGCCCCATTTAACATAAAAAACGGCACCAGACAGGGATGCCCCATGTCCCCTCTAAGTTTTGCTCTCGCAATGGAACCATTTGCAGAAAATATTAGAACTTCTCCACACATCGCGGGCTTAAAAATTGGAAGCACAGATCACCGTATAGGACTATTTGCAGACGATGTTTTAATTGTCACATGTAATCCTATTTCGGCATTGCCTGCAATAAATGAAATCATATCTAAATTTGGCAAAGCTTCACTCTATAAGGTTTATGTCAATAAATCCCAAATGTTAGACCAAGGCCTCCCTCCATCAGTCAAACGGCAAATCTCCAGTTCATATCAATTTCCTTGGGCTAGTGATTCTTTAACCTATCTAGGTATAAAATTAACCTACCCCACCATTAAACTTTTCAAAGCCAATTTCTGGCCTTTACTCAATAAAGTAAAAGATTCACTTAATAACTTGCAAATGGAATCTCTATCTTGGCTAGGTAGAGTGGCCGCAATTAAAATGGTTATTCTCCCCAAGATAATTTATATGTTCCGTAATATTCCAATTGCAATCCCCAAAGCAAAACTCCAAATACTAATTACCCATCACATTTGGGGCAAACTAAAACCTAGGGTGAAAGCAAATACCTAATAAGAGAAGATCCAACTAAAAAGTGGGTCCTCTTGGAAAAACAATTTCCAATGTCCTATTGCATCTATCCTCTGTAGCCGCTTTTGGTTCCAAGCATATCCTTCCCTTAGCTACTCTAGCAGCGATATCTAAATTATGGTATTCCCTTGTCAGATTAGAAAAGAAAGTTCCAACTTCTATCGCTTCAGCCCCCCTGAAAATTTGTGAAATAGCATTACCAGATCTATACATTGGTAACTGGGTCTCCTCAGGTATTACAAATGTCTCACAGCTATGGAAGGACGGCTCATTTGTAGACTTCTCCCATATCCATAAATCCTTTGGTATTCCTAACAGAGACTTTTACAAGTTTTTAAGAATTAGACACTTACTACAATCCCCCAAAACCTTTACATTCACACCTTCTAACTATTCTCTCTATGATTGGCCTCTGTCGTCCAAATCATCAGATAAGGGTATAACAAAAGGATACAATTTTTTTAAAGAATCTCAAGCCGACCCTTTAGATAGTATTATAGCGATGTGGAAGCCTGAAATAGGCTCTAACTTATCCGACTCTGATTGGTATGAATCATTCACAATTACCTCTAAACTTTCTAGATGTGCTGAACATCTTGAAGGAGCTAGAAAAATTCTTTATAGATGGTATAGAACGCCTCATTTATTAAGCAAAATTTTTCATGACCATTAACCCTTTTGTTGGAGATGCAATCAGGTCATAGGTACCTATCTACATATGTGGTGGCAATGTCCCCCGATTCATAGTCTATGGATTAAAGTTTTTGAATTCTTATCCAGATTCAGTCCGTTTGTTATGGAGTAGTGTCAATCGAGGCTCACCTGAGTGTGAGGACACCCGAGCTGGAAGTATGTCCAGTGGCAGAGGCCCACAGAAGCAGGAGGCAGGTAGCGTGGTCGATCAGTCTGGGTCGGCAGCAGAGATGGCAGCGAGATAACAGCAGGAGTAGACGGAGGCGTGGTCGGTGGTAAGCAGTGAGTCAATGCAGGCGGCAATTCAGCGAGGTCAAAACGGTCCGGGTTGGCAACGATGGTAAATCAGCAATAGCAGTGGAGGAGCAGAGAGGAAGCTTGCTACAGGCTTGGAGGCACAATAACCAGCAAAGGGCTGGGTTCAAGGGCTGGGTTTTTATAGGGAAGTAGCAGGTGCAAGAGATTGGAATAATCAGCAGGTCAAGGCAAGGACAAGAGAGGTAGTTAGAAGTTAGCAGTTAGCTAGAGAACAGTCCAAGGAGAGACGGTAGCCTAGTGGGTAGAGCTACCGCCTGGGACATGACTGGCCACAGGTTTGAGTTCTGACACCGTTACCTATCAATCCATCACCGAAACTAGCTTTACTGTCCATGGGTTTGGGAGAGCTCCCTTTAGATATTAGATCTGTTGTAGGTCATACCATTTTTGTGACCCATTCCAAAATTGCATCTTGTTGGAAATCTTCAGAAATCCCTAACATCACTAGAATACTGAGGCCACTGAGGAAGGGGCGAGGGACCCCGAAACGCGTCTGGCGGTTGTTAGAGTGAGCGTTGATCCACCGCAAACTAAAGAAAATAAAGCCGGCAAAGAAAGGAAGATAAAGTGGACTAAGCAGCGCCGCTGCGAAAGCTGTCGCACAATACTGACGTCACACAAGTAAAGCATCCGGTCTCCTTGGATACCCGGTCACGTGGGACGCTACGTGTAGGCGGAAGCACACCACGTGGGACGCTGCGGGTGTGCGGCCTACCATACCACCGCTGCAGGACTAGCAGTGAAGACCGGTAAGACCGAGCTCAGCTTGAGCAGAGACATTACGTGCAGTGATTGTGGAAGGCAGCGATACTGAGCCGATTATCGTAGGCCATACCTAGCAAGTCATTGGGCCCCACAGGCTAAGATTGTCACTGGGGGTCACCTAGTTATAACTATCCACTGCATTTGGATACTTACCGGACATTATTGCGGCTGTGGACTGTACTATCGTGTCATTCCCTGCTATTTGAATTGTATTTATATTGTGTCATTCCCTTGTGTGCATTTTATAGATTTGTATATGGTCTATATTTTATTTGTATTTTAGGGGTATGTTCTTAATATTTTACCACAATACAGTGGAATAGATTGACACAATAAAGTGTACTACGAATATATTGTTTGGTGTTCCCTTTTGTAGTGTGCCCCCCCATACCTGTTGTATACATCACTAGAATACTCAGAGAACTAGACAATAGCTGCATGTATGAAGAGTCTTGGGCCTCCTCCAGGAACGCCAAAATTCCCTTTACCATAAAATGGGAAAGATGGATCAACCATAAGCTGTGTAAGATCCCTTTAAACTCATCCATCAAATCGGGATTGCTTTCTATGTAGCTAAGTCTTGTTACATTCCTTTAACTACTACCAACCTCAGTTAGATATTGTTTCTTAATTGTATCTGCTAAATTACTACAAATTACAACTACTGTATCTATGTAATTAATACAACCTATTTACATTTACGATTCTCATATTGATTGTGATTGTCAATACCCTACTTTCATGTACTATCTCATTTTGTACTTGTAACCTATTCTATAATTGAATAAAAACCTATTGTTCAAAAAAAACAACAACAAAAAACAAAAACAAAACATGTTTTCCAAGATAATAGATTTTGGGTCCTTTGCTGAATTTGTGACAGTGAAATACAAACTTTAAATACTGCAGTTACATTCTTTTTTTTTAAAAACCACCCATTTTTGGCAAGACCCTACATTTGGGGCCTTTGGTGCATTTCTGACAGTGAAATACAAGCTTTAAATACTGCAATTATATACTGGGTTTAAAAAAACACCCATTTTGGACAAGATAATACATTTGCGGCCTTTGCTGCATTTCTGGCAGTCCAAAACAAGTGTTAGATACTGCTGTTATATTCTGGGTTTAAAAAAACACCCATTTTGGATGAGATAATACATCTGGGGCTTTTGCTGCATTTGTCACAGTCAAATACTAGCGTTAGATACTGCTGTTATATTCTGGTTTTAAAAAAACACCCATTTTGGGCAAGATAATACATTTGCGGCCTTTGTTGCATTTGTGACAGTCAAATACAAACTTTAAATACTGCTGTCATATTCTGGGTTTAAAAAAAAACACAAATTTTTTGAAAGACCCTACATCTTGTGCCTTTGCTGCATTTGTCACAGTGAAATACAAGCTTTAAATACTGCAATTATATACTGGGTTTTAAAAAAAACAACGATTTTGGGCAAGACCCTGCATTTGGGGCCTTTGCTGCATTTGTCACAGTCAAATACAACCAGTCAATAGTGCAGTTACATTGTTGGTTGACAAATTAACATATTTTGGGACCGTGAAGTAATTGTATAAAGTTCGCCTGTCACACTGTTGTGTGACCTCAATAAATTTTTCCTCTTTATGACACCGGCACTGCCTTACTCTCTATGAACTTAATTCTTGACTATTGGCGGTTACATTGTCGCCTGACATAAACCATCTGTTAGTTTGGTGGGTGAACGCAAAGAATGAGGAGAGCGTCAAATAAGGGACGTGGCCCCGGTCGTGGTCCTGCTGGTGAAGCTCCTGTTGCAGGGAGAGGACGTGGTCGATCTGTGCCAGCTACACGCACAAGTGAAACACCTTCCTCAGGTGCGAGTAGGCGACAGAACCTGCAGCGTTATTTGGTAGGGCCGAATGCGGCTCTACGAAAGGTGAGGCCAGAACAAGTACAGGCGATAGTAGTTGGGTGTCTGACAGTGCCTCCAGTTCCTTCACATTGTCTCCCACCCAGTCTCATGCTGAAAGATCAGAGTTGGCACCTGCTGCCCATGTCCATCAGTCCTTCACCTCACCCCCTTGCAAATCAGCCTAGCAGTCTGAGCCCCAAGTCATGCAGCAGTCTCTTCTGCTTTTTGATGACTCTGCTAGCAGGGTTTCCCATGGCCATCCACATACCCCTGCCCCAGAAGTGGAAGAGATTGAGTGCACCGATGCCCAACCACTTAGGTTTCAGGATGAGTACATGGGAGGACCACCGCAGCACATCTCGGATGATGACAAAACACAAGGTGCCAACTTGCTGTGGCTTTCTGAGGTGTGCAGACCGACAAGGAGGGCAGAGGTGAAGACTGGGTGGAAGATGATGTGGAGGACCCTACATGGAATCAAGGTCATGCGAGTGACCTGTGTAGTTCAGAGGAAGAGGCGGTGGTCACACAGAGGCACCAGCACAGCAAAAGAGGGAGCAGGGTGCAAAAGCATCTGTTACATTCTTGGGTGACATTTTACCATTTTTGCCGTGAATAAACCCCTGCTCTGCATAGGTGACAGGGACCTAATTTTTGTAAAATCGTCTGTTCAATTGGTGGGTGACATGAACACAGTTTTGCCGTGAATAAACCCCTGCTCTGCAGAGTTGACAGGGCCCGAATTTTAAAAAAAAATCGGCTGTTCCATTGGTGGGTGACATCAACCTATTTTTGCCGATTAAAAACCCCTGCTCTGCATAGGTGACAGGGACTTAAATTTCTAAAATTCGTCTTTAATTCACGTACGCCACCTCCTTTTGTTCGATCCTTCCACTTTAACAACTTGTCCCACATTTCCGCTCGATCACATTTCAGCCATTAACCTCCCTTGGATGTGGTATCCCTTTTTCACGCTCCCTCTCCGGCATGGAACTCTGATTCACCGCTAACCGTGATCAACATGGTAGGCGCAGAAAAGAACATCGAAAGTTGATAGAGAAGATATCCAATTGGATCGTGGATGTCACAGGGACGTGCGATCAGGTAGAAGTTATCTAGTGTCAACAAAGCGGCAGCAGGGCCTCTCCTGTATAACGTTTCCAAATCCAAAATACCCCAGTGAGATTCCCTATAATTTTGTATTAATCATTCCAATAACAGGGCATCATAAGAGTCCGGTATTGTTATTTATCGTCACTACCTCCCCGAGTCGGGAGTGGGTAATTGCTGCGCACCCCCTCCTTTACTTGGAAGCTTCAGCTTCAATAATTTGTCCCACATTTCCGCGCGATCACATTTAATTTCATACATTGACCTCCCTTGGATGCTGTATCCCTTTCTCACGCTGCCTCTCCAGCGTGGAACCCTGATTCGCCGCTAACCGTGATCAACATGGTAGGCACAGAAAAGAACATCGAATGTTGATAGAGCAGATATCCAATTGGATCGTAGACATCACGGGGACGTGCGACATGGTGGAGCAGTATGTGTGCACACGCCTACATGTACTGACTGATGGGTCTGCCCCCTTCAACTTCTGGGTTTCAAATTGGGCACATGGCCTGAGCTTGCCCTTTACGCCTTGGAGGTGCTGGCCTGCCCTGCAGCCAGTGTATTGTCTGAACGTGTGTTTAGCACGACTGGAGGGGTTATCACAGGTTATATTTCCCAATGTTTTGGGGTGTACCCTAATTTAACCCCTTAGTGACCAAGCCTGTTTGGGCCTTTATGACCAAGTGTTTTTCTTCCTTTTTTCATGGTCTCGTTCCAAGAGCTATAACTTTTTTATTTTTTCGTCTATATAGCTTTATGAGGGCTTGTTTTTTACAGGACAAGTTGTAGTTTTTAATGGCGCCATTTTGGGGTACACATAACTTTCTGATTAACTTTTATTAACTCTTTCTGGGAGGGAGATGGGGAAAAATAGCAATTCTGCCACTGCGTTTTTACATTATAAATTTTACGGCGTTCATTTTTCGGTACAAATAACATAATATCTTTATTCTCTGGGTCAGTACGATTACAGTGATACTAAATACTTATAATTTTTTTTACGTTTCACTACTTTTTTTGCAATAAAACCCCTATTATTAACCCCAAAAATTATTTTGCATTGCCACTTCACAAGACCCATAACTTTTTTTTTTCTTCTATGGAGTTGTGTGAGGGCTTGATTTTTGAGGGACGACTTGTATTTTTCATTGGTATCATTTTGGAGTAAATTCTGTCTTTTAGAAATTCTGTCTTTTTTTTTTACAGCGTTCACCATAGGGGATAATTTATGTAATATTTATGTAGTCGGGGTCGCAATACCAAACATATGGGGGATATTTTCTTTTTGCAATTTTTTTCATTGAAAAGCGTATTTTCAATGGAAAAAAATGCATATTTTTTTATTTTATGGAATTTTTTTATTTAATAAATGTGTATTTTTTTTCAATTTTTTTTACTACTTAATAGTCCCACAAGGGGACTATAATATACAGTATTTTGATTGCTTTTAAAATGTAATGCATTATCTCTATAATGCATTACATTTCAATAGCAATGCTATTCAAACATTGACCAGCAGGCTGCGCCAGAGAGGCACAACCTGCTGGAGATAAGTGAAGACAGGCTCGGGGCCCTGATCGGAAGCAAGGTAAGCTTCCCAACACATCAGCACCCCGCGATCGCATTTTCGGGGTGCTGATGGGAGACAGAGGGAGACCTCTCCCTCTGTCACCACTTTACATGCAGCGGGCGCTATTGCGCCCGGCATGTAAAGGGTTAAACAGCCCGGATCGGCACTCCTGACGGTCCGGGCTGTTAGAGCAGGGCCCCGGCTCTCATGTGAGAGCTGGGTCTGCACTCCCTGCTGTACGTAAAGCCGTGCCGCGCTTAGCCTAAGGCCCCTTAGTGACCGCCGTAAAAAGGCATATGGGTGGTCACTAAGGGGTTAAACAAAAAAGAAAATAAAAAATTAAAACCACAAACCAGTGTTGGCTACCTCCTCCCCTGCCACTTCCACCTACACTGCCACATCCACTGCCTCCTCAACCTCCTACTCCATATGGCCTCATCCTCCTAGATCAAGATTATTTATGTTATTTTAAGTCATTTCCCTATCCACATTTGTTTGCAGAGCACTTGCCATGCTCTTAACCACATTTTGCTGCCATTTGCAGCCCTCTAGCCCTTTCCATTACTTTTTTAGAGCAATTTTAGTGCTCCAAAGTTCGGGTCCCTATTGACTTCAATGGGGTTTGGGTTCGGGGTCAAGTTCGGGTCCCAAACTCAAACTTTTTTGTGAAGTTTGGCCGAACCCGTCGAACCCGAACATCCAGGTGTCCGGTCAACTCTCCTAGTGAGAGCTTCTGTTGCACATATGGTAAAAGTATGGTCAATAATTCCAATGTGCGAAGGGAGCTGGCTAGGTGATACCAGAAGTGGTTTTTTTTTTACCTTCAGTCTGAGAGACAGGATAGTTACAAGATATTCAGTCCCTATAGATTAGTCATGAATTCTCGAATTCTCGAATTCGCCATTATTTTCTTGATTGCAAAAATCAGCAATGTAATATGCGCGTATTGCGCGCGCGCAATACAGGCGTTGGTCACTTTTGCTACATTTTTCAAGCTGCTAGAATTTCCTGAGACTGGAGAAAATGGTTGGCACGGCAAAACATTAAAAAATGGTCACTTAACTGGAGTGATAACCAGTCAAACAAATGGAATTGTATAAGGCATCCATAGTTATTGAAAGTATAATTGAAAAAGTGGGATTGCCTTAAAAAATAACTTTTAATAGTCAATGGTTAAAATAGTAGGCCCAATAGTTTGTTTAGAGACTACAAACATACGTAGTCATTCACCACCAATAAAAAAGGTAGAGAAAGAATGGCAGGTGTGAAATGTAAACACCTGCTAGGAGGGTGAGTTTACAAAACACAGGGATACCAATAAAGAGGGAGACAGATGCTGGGTCTCTTCCCCTAATGTATCCCTAGATTCTAGCTCAAAGTGATACCCTCCCTGTGTGTCCCTTCGTGTCCCTTGCAGGCAATAACAGTGACTGCCCAGCTTCGTCAGAAATGCAAAGGTATCACTCATCCCAGGACATACAGATCATAAGTATTAGACATAGTTCTGACGCGTTTCATTGGCAGTCAGTCAGGTCATCAGGGGACCTATATACAAGGAAAGACAAAGTATACGCCTGTACACAATTAGAGAAGTATTCAATCCACGGCGCTTCCAAGTTTATTGGAGCCAGCCCGGGAAGCAACAGTATTGTGAAAAAAGAACTGATACTTAGCTTCTCAAGTCACATGCTCCGATCACGCGGGCAGTGATGTCAACGGTCATGAGTGAGAGGAGTCACATGATCGGGACACAGACTAGAGGTATATCAGTGTGGCCCAATGTCCATCCCCTACAAGTTGGGGGGCGGTGACTTAAAGGACATTAAGGGGTGGAGAAGTTGAAGATAAAGGGGTAAAGGAGATGGGCTAGCTCAGTCACTCCCAATCAACAAAATAAAGTGGCATAAATAGCCAAGCGCTGTGCGTCACTCCTATAGAGTCATAGAGAGGCGCTACCTAGGTATTTAAATAGCAGGTTTACTGGACAGGTTTAGATTAGAAAAGATAGATAAGTAAATTATCAAATGGTATCTGATACAGCAGAATAGGCTTATTAGCAGACAATTACACTATAACCACATTGCAGGACATCGGACAAGCAAATGGATCCCTATGTATATTATGTACCATGAATATGTCAGGCAATCAACCCCAACAGGTCTATAGTGGAGGTCGATTGCCAAACTCCATACAGGAGCATCCGATGAGGGTCATTCTGGGTAACAAAAGGATGCCCCAGTGAATGATCGGTCATCTAATGAACTCAGAGTTGTCGATCCTCATAGAGGAGACAATGGACAGCTGTCACTGATCAACGGGATGACCTGGTCTCCTCAATGTAACACCCAAAGGAGAGTTGCTCATTGAGGCCAGATGGTTGTGAGGTCTTCAATTCAAAGATCCACCAGGTCTCTCTTTGCAGTATTTTCCTGTCCCAGTTGCCTCCTCTTTTCAAGGGAGGAACGAGTTCAATAGCCATAAATGTTATGCCCTCAATATTACCATTATGGCTAACTTCCACATGTTTAGCCAGTGGGGTGTCCCTACTGTTTCTAATGTCACCTAAGTGTTCTCCCACCCGTCTTCGAAATTCCCGGGTGGTTTTGCCTATATATTCTAGGCCGCAGTGACATGTAGCCTTGTAGATGACTCCCCTTAATCTACAATTAAGGAAGCCCCTGATTAAGTACATTTTGCCTGTTACATTACTGCAAAAGTTCCTCCCCTACATGATGAAGGGTTAGGCAACACAACCACTGCAACGAAAGCTTTATAAAGATTTATATAAACAACCGTATCCCCATGTAGCCAGGGGTAAAAATGGATGCGTATAAATACCATATCGATCCTCTACCCTATTTGAGCACAATACAATGCATGCTATTACCATATTCCGATACTAGTGGAGATTACATAAATTATTGGAGATTGTATAAACCAGTGAAGGGCAAACCGCGAATCCCCAGCCGCTGCAACACCACAAATCCCACCATGCCCCACCACAGGCTAATATGTAGTATACGGGAGTTGTAATACCCGTTACTACCAAAGGTCACTTGGTGTGCTGTCGTCCCTCCTAATTATGGGAAGTTGCTATATGTCAGTTTTATAAGATGTAATGTAATGTGTGTATTTTCCTGTCACTGAAACTTGCACTTACAGGCCTGCTAGGGGTGTCATTCCTACTTCTAGTCCATAGAGGGAGCTAGGGAGCCCTAGTTTATATAAAGCCCAGTCAGGGAAGTGCAAGGCAGACGGAGTCTAGTATCTGTAACCTACAGTTGGAGATTAGACAATGTCCGAGACAAGTCCAGGCCTGAAGCCTGCTGTTCAGGAGAAGATTCCCTCCTGAATACCCATATGCAGAAGCAGGAACATCTTAGCCTAAGGGCCTGAGGAACCATTCAGAAGCTAGGAGAGACTGAGGCAAAGATCAGAGGAGCCAGAGGTACTCAGAAAAACAGAGGAGGTACTTATTTAAGCCATCATCAAGGAGATAAAGCCAGACTTAGGTTAATGGGCCTTGGTGAAGAATTGCTGTATTCCAGGATCAGACAGAATTAGAGTGCTAGCTCCTGTGCTGCAAGTCCTGTGTTCAACACTCTGTAATTACCCTGCTGTACTGAATTGCCTGCATCGACCGAATTGCAAAATCGACTGTATGCTGAGGAACTGCGTTTCCAATATTGTCTCTGCCTGCAAACTACTAAAGTTGAAGTTCTGTTTTAATCCTACGTTTCCTCAATTTATTCCTGCATCCGCAAACGGCGTGCCACCGTTTACTTGGCACTGGCGTCACGAACTATTTCCAATTCTATACCTGCCCTTGCAGAGAGTCAGCTGTACCAGGTTAGTGTATATTGCACTACTACACCCAGAAACACCTACTACGCACAACTTGAGTACACTGCACTTCTCTTTTGGCGTCACGAACAGGATACGCACGCTTTCTAGTGCAAGAAGCGTGAACTTTGTGCCTTATACCGTTGCCCTGTGACCAAAGTGACAATTTTCCTGTTTTATTCAAGTGGACTTTGTGGATTAAAAATCATACCCAAAGTGTGTCAAAAACTTCTAAAAAAGCGCTGTACAGTATTGCGCTGCACAGAGGAAGAAAATCGCCGCATTGGAGTGTGGTTTTGTGGACTTTAAACATTCCTGCTTGCCGTCAGTGAATAGACAGCGTTTGTACCTAAAGATGGCCGCTGGGCTTGCTGAATTTACTGCTGCGTCACCTTCATCCCGAAAAGGTGGGAAAAATTGGCGCCTTTCTGAGGAAAAAGCGGGAAGAAGGTCAAGGGCAGGCACCACGGCTTATCTGGACATTTGCATGTCTGCCAGCATGGACACCGCCTTCCATATACTGGAATACCTGGGGGGCGGCTCCCCAGTGCAGTGGGAGGAGCTGGCTACTCTAATTGACGCGACCCTATCGCTCTCCTCAGAAGGATCGAGCATGTTGGATTGTGAGCAGAGTGTTGCTGCAGCGTCCGTACCAAGGATTGAAAAGATGACTGACACCGGTGTAGAGCCAGAGGAGGCTCCACCGGCCTACGCTCCGGGACCGGAGCAACCCGCCTGCCGCACCAGGGAGAAAGAACCCGAGCCCTACTATGGCTCATGGAGGGACTTTTTTCAGCCATCATTCAAATGGTCTTCCCTGATGGCGGAGATTCGAGAGGCCGCTATCAAGCGAAATACCAAGACTAAGATCGTGTATGAGGAATTGACCAAGACCATTCACGAGAAGCATACACACACCCAACCCCGCCTGGAAAGGAGAAAGGGAGTGGTGCTGTCGTTTGACAAACCCCGTGGCTACGGGTTTATTCAGGACTATCTTACTGGCAGAGACCTCTATGTCAATCGAAGGTCTGTCAAAAGAGACTACCTCCCTTCGTACCAGCACAGCCTCCGCGAGGGAGAGGAAGTGGAGTACACCCCTGCCGAGGGCCTGCGAGGCCCCTATGCGACTGCTGTGACCCGTCCGAAGCGAGGACCTGCGGATTGGGAGGCAGAAGAAGGAGAAGACTACTCTGGCTGCGAGCGAGAACCGGAACGCTCTCCAGAGCCGGCCCATCACGCCTTTCAGGAGCGGAGCTCCTTCATCGGGCCGAACGTCTTCTGGCAGCCAACCGTGTTGGAGAAATGGGTGAGCCCCTATCCTTCCCCCGAGCTGCCTCGTCGGGAGAAGACAATATCTGAGCTGGAACAGTTAAAAGGACTTAGTGCTACCTTTGAGAACATCCGGATGGGACAGAGACCAGATGCAAGTCCAGAACCTGAAGAGGCCGAGTCTGCGTCATCGGTGACTGTACCTGCGCCGGCGGCGCCAGCAGAGAACAGCGACTCCGACACAGAGAGTATCGGTGAGCAGATCGTCCGGCTGGAGGAGAAGTTGCGGGAGTAGCGTAAGACCTACACCGCCAGGATCCAGACACCGCCGAGGAAGGATGAGGTAAGGGTGCCTGTCACCACCCGCCGACCGCCTTCTGTTGTCACCGCTCCGTCAGCGCCCCAGACCGGACCCGCGATTGCCGTGAATTGCTGCACCCAGAGCACCGGACCGCTTGCTGCGGCGGCGCCAAGCATGTCACACCCTGCAGTGATTATGCCAGGGCCGGCACGGTCCATCAGAGGGTTCACCCCTAGGCCTATGGGGCCAATACCTATTAGGGGCCCCTTTACCCCTGCAGCTGCCCCTGATACTGTTATGTGGGCACATCCTCCTGTAGAGGACTACTACAGATGGTACCTGCCAGCAGAGCCAAGTAGCTACAATATGCCACTGTGATCAGCCTGCTAGGCCTTTGATTTATTTCTTCAGAAAGTGATGTTAACCCTTCCAGGACAGGAGTCCTATGTTGCTGGTCCTTTGTTGCAGCTGCCAGTTTGTCCACGGCTCAGTGGTAGGTGTTGACCACTGAAATCACAAAGTCAGCAAGGCCACGTTTGTTTCCAGGACCTCCTGCCTGCTTTGTTACCCCACACCAAGTTGTGCCTGTTCCTTGTTGCACCTTTTACCCTTCACCCCCTTTTCAGGTTGATCAGGGGTGTTACAGCACTTGTCTTTGCTGTCCATTTTATTGTGCAACCTGTTACCAAGGAACCGTGCCCGGAGACAGACTCAAAAGTACCTGAGCCTCTGAGATTCTTATTCTTTTAAAAGTATTGTGCCCAGAGATGGACTCCACCGCATGAGAGCCTCTGTGATTTAATAAGAAATGACCTGGGTACGGACTCATGTTTGTTATTTGAGCCTCCAAGAACTTTTATACCGTTTTCTACTGTTCTATCATGGACTTATTCATTGTCATGGACTATCCTGGTTATAATGTTACGCTGTGCCAGGTCAGCGCCCCCCGTTCCATTCACTATCCTGAGAGAAGAGAACGACGCCCCTTGTCACTACCCTGCACCTTTGCCAATTGGACCTGATGTAAATGTAAATGCAGATGAATTACATGTATGTATGCCTGCATGTCTCTATTTTCTATTTCAGGTAGAGATTCCAGTTGGGAGACCCATGATGGAGTACGAGGTCGTACTCAGCTTAAAGCAGTGGGGTATGTAGTATACGGGAGTTGTAATACCCGTTACTACCAAAGGTCACTTGGTGTGCTGTCGTCCCTCCTAATTATGGGAAGTTGCTATATGTCAGTTTTATAAGATGTAATGTAATGTGTGTATTTTCCTGTCACTGAAACTTGCACTTACAGGCCTGCTAGGGGTGTCATTCCTACTTCTAGTCCATAGAGGGAGCTAGGGAGCCCTAGTTTATATAAAGCCCAGTCAGGGAAGTGCAAGGCAGACGGAGTCTAGTATCTGTAACCTACAGTTGGAGATTAGACAATGTCCGAGACAAGTCCAGGCCTGAAGCCTGCTGTTCAGGAGAAGATTCCCTCCTGAATACCCATATGCAGAAGCAGGAACATCTTAGCCTAAGGGCCTGAGGAACCATTCAGAGCTAGGAGAGACTGAGGCAAAGATCAGAGGAGCCAGAGGTACTCAGAAAAACAGAGGAGGTACTTATTTAAGCCATCATCAAGGAGATAAAGCCAGACTTAGGTTAATGGGCCTTGGTGAAGAATTGCTGTATTCCAGGATCAGACAGAATTAGAGTGCTAGCTCCTGTGCTGCAAGTCCTGTGTTCAACACTCTGTAATTACCCTGCTGTACTGAATTGCCTGCATCGACCGAATTGCAAAATCGACTGTATGCTGAGGAACTGCGTTTCCAATATTGTCTCTGCCTGCAAACTACTAAAGTTGAAGTTCTGTTTTAATCCTACGTTTCCTCAATTTATTCCTGCATCCGCAAACGGCGTGCCACCGTTTACTTGGCACTGGCGTCACGAACTATTTCCAATTCTATACCTGCCCTTGCAGAGAGTCAGCTGTACCAGGTTAGTGTATATTGCACTACTACACCCAGAAACACCTACTACGCACAACTTGAGTACACTGCAAATAGCTGTAAGCAGACTGGGCATGCTGGGAGCTGCAGCCCCACAGCAGCCGGAGAGCCACAGTCCGCCCACACCCGGTATGGACTAATGGAATTTAAACCACACTGAACTAGGGCCAAAAAGGCACTAGTATCAAGTCCTACCACATCTGGAGACCGCAACTGGAGTCCCGATATCCGGAGACAGACTCAGATGCTTCAATAAAATACTGTAAAGAAGTGTAAAATATATCAAGTTACTATTGTGACATAAATATATTCATATAAACACTAAAAATCATTAAAAACAAATGCATCCACCTACAGTATACTGAATCAGATATACCACATAAATCCATATTCTTATAACTTTCTTTATTTGGATGCATATCACAGGCAAATAAACATTATTGGTGAGCATGCCATATGTATATCACATCATGAACATCCATTTAAATAATAATGTTCATAATTACATGTAGTACATTTTCATATATAATCAATCATCCTTATTATTTTAATTTTTTAATAACAGATGAAAATCCTAGTAACCCCCCCCTCCCCCCAAACTTCACCCCCCAACACCTGTCGCTTCTGGTATAATAATGAGATTGCAAAAAACAAAACACATCAGCTCTACAACCCATTCACTGTGTACCGTCTCATTTTATATCTCAAGTTTTCCCAGCGTACCCTTAACCTTCGCCTCTAGGTACCATTTGGTTTGCACAAAGGGAGACATCAGTTCCTCTATTTCCTCCCCTGTTAATACATGCTCAACTAATCTCCTCCATTTTTTTATGAACTTTGCCACCGCCTTCTCCCTACATTTACCAGCTTCCAACCTTTCCATATATAATATCTTTTTCACCAAACCTATGACCTCATCCTTAGTAGGAAATGTATTTAACAGCCAATGACGTAGCAGACATTTTTTGACTGCCATAAGCACTATATGTACTCCCTTTTCTGCTATACCTCTCCCTTGGGATTCATCTTGTTCCACTGGGATGTATTGGAAAATACATTTCATCTCTATGTCCCACACTTCTTTGATAAAGGAGATTATCTCATCCCACAGTGGCTTGATATGCCTACAATCCCACAACCCATGTAAGAGATCTGTTTTTGGTTGCGAACATTTCGGACATTCTCTCATGTAATGTGCTGGAGCTTTAGTGTATGAGAGATTGAAGGCATATGTGGCTTTATGCAGGATTCTCAGTTGCGACTCTCGCCATTGTTCGCTCTGGATTGCCCTCCTGATGTACTCCAAACCCTCTCTCATTTTGAGGGAGAGGTCTGTGACTCTTATGTCCCTTTCCCAATGTGCAAATACACTCTTCACCAAGCCCACATAACTCGTACTATGAATACGCCTGTACAGATCTGAGAGTGAGGTCGAACCATCTTTTCCCCCCAGGAGAGCTGCGAACCAGGTCAATCTGTCGGGTTCTCCCAATGACTTCGACTGGGCTTTACAATAAGCTGAAAGCTGAAGATATGGCAATGAGTGCGTTGCAATTAGTTGGTATTTGTCCACCAATTGTTCCCAAGTCATCAACATATGATCAGACATCCCGCTATATCACTCAGAGTGCGTATGCCTTTCTCCCTCCAACTTTTGAACATCCTATTGTCCCTTCCCTGTGGAAAGGCCGGAAGGGACCACAGGGACATCTGAGGCGACACGTATATTGGTAACTTATACAATTTCCTAATTGCTTTCCATGTCATAATGGTATCTCTGAGTAGTATGGAATGCTTAATATTTGTTGGGAGATCCTTAAACCTGGTGTGCATCAGGGCCACTAAGTCCCACGGCTGCGCCAACTCTCTTTCTATCTTGCCTGCCGAAAAATAGTCAGTATTCCACACCCAATCTCTCACATGCCGAAACAGAGCTGCTAGATTGTACAATCTAATATCTGGCATTTTCAAACCCCCCACTTCAATAAACATAATTTTTTGTATGCTATGCGGGGCCTTTTATTTTTCCAGAGGAAGGTCACGAAAGCTGATTGTAGTTTTCTTATATCTATATGCTTCAGTAGCATTGGGATTGTCTGTAGCGGGTATAACATCTTGGGGAAACTCATCATTTTGATTAGGCACGCTTTCCCTGTCAGTGACAATGGTAAATCCTTCCATCTATCAAGCTCCTTGATAATCTTGTTAATTAAAGGTGGGTAATTTAACGTATATATTGAGGATGCGGTTCTACCTATTTTGATCCCCAGGTACGTGAGATATTCCTTTCTAACTTCTACTCCAATTTGGGTCATTTTTGTTTGGTCTTTATCTCCCAAAAACAAAAGTTGACTCTTGGACACATTTATTTTGTATCCCGTTACACCATTATACTATTGGAATGTCTCAAGTATTGTCTGCAAATGTAAATCCGGTGATCTCATGTATATTAATAGGTCATCAGCAAAGCACGTGAGCTTCAGCACTTCTTTTCCCACTTTAATCCCCTCATATATATTAGATCGAGGGCATCCCTGTCTTGTTCCTTTATTAAGCTTTATCACCTCTGACAAAAAACCCGGGACATGTACCCTCACTTGCGGGGCTGCATACAGAGCTGTGATATAATTCCGAAAGTTACCCTTCAGAGCCATTGTGTTAAGAACATCATCTAGCCATTGCCAGCTGACATTGTCGAATGCCTTAGTGGCATCCACTGCCAGAAGGGCATGTGAGATATTTGATGTTTTCCCCTTTAAACTGTCTTGCACTGCCAATACCTTCCTAATATTTGTTACTGCTGAACGGCCTTTAATGAAACCCACCTGATGTTCCCCGATTATATCCGGCATAAGTAACGCCAGCCTATTGGCCAAGATTTTAGAGGCCAGCTTTAGATTCTGATTGATCAAGGATATGGGTCTGAATGATTCTGGGTTTGTTAAATCTTTTCCTTTTATATGAATAAGTTTAATGTACGCAGTGTTACCGGACGGCGGTATTCTTCCCCCCTGAATCACCCCATTAAATAAAGCAGCTAGCACCGATAAAATTTCTGGTCCCAGAGTTTTGTAAAATTCTGCTGGAAACCCGTCTGGGCCTGGTGACTTCCCGTTCTGTAGGGATTTAACTGTCTGCGTTCTCAGCCTCCGTTATTTCCGCATTAAGACTAGCTAATGCCTCATCTGTCAATGTGGGGAGTCGTACCTTCTCGAGAAGCTCCCGAGCCATCCGCTTGTCATAAGGATCCTGAGAATACATAGCTGTGAAATAGTTTTTCATAATTTCTACCACCTTTCCAGGGTGGGAGTGCAAAACTCCCTTCTCATCTCTAAGGGGATATATTTGTACACGTCGAGTGTATGGGCGCGCAAGATTTGCTAATAATTTACCTGCCTTATTACCATGCTTAAATAAGGTGGCTTGTTTACAATCTGCAAACCACTTGACCTTGCCTTCTTGTAAATAGTCATAGTTATGCTTCGCTGGGACCCACTGTGTTATATTGATATCTGACGGGTCATCCAGATATTTTGTATATGCTAGTCGGACAAGCTGAATCGCCTGCTCATATTTTTTCTGAATCTCTCTTTTCTGTCCTATTGTATACGACATTATGCGCCCTCTTATCACTGCTTTGGCAGTTTCCCAAAAAAGCTCTGGGTTTTGCCTGTGAGATTCGTTATCTTGGGAGTATTCCCACCACCATGCCTTTAATCTGTCAATAAAATCCTCATCAGAGAGCAGGTGGCTAGGCATCCTCCAGACATGATCCGAGCCCCTAGGAAGAGACTCAGTAACCTCAACCCACAGCGGAGCATGATCCGAAATCAGCAGATCAGCCATTTCAGTTTTTTGAATCCTCGGAATCAAATCCGGAGACGCTAATAGGTAGTCTATTCTAGACCAAGACCGCTGGGAGTGAGAGTAGTGAGAATACTCTCTATCTATCGGGTGGTGATGTCTCCAGATATCAACTAGGCCAGCCGCTTCCAGCAACAGGGTCAAAGTATGGGATCCTTCTGGATTTTGCATGAACTGCCTGTGTCTCTCCTGCTTTCAGTCCTCTACATTATTGCGCACTCTGTTAAAATCACCTCCCACAATTATTTGGGGGCCCTTATTTTGCAGGATTGAGGTCTCCAGTGTCTGGTAAAAACTTCATTGTGCCGTGTTTGGGGAATATATATTATATTGGAGCAGTTGGCCACCCGTCAGACCTAATTCCACTCTCATCACTCTACCCTCCCCGTCTGTTTCACATTTGTTCAAGGTGTACTGTAAATTTTTGTGTAATAGCATCATTGTGCCTGCATTCCTACCCATCGATGGAGATCCCAGTACCTTTCCAACCCACTGTTTATTGTCCAGAAGTCTTGCTCTTCTAGATGCGTCTCCTGTAGCAGGGCAATATCTGCCTTTAGTTTTTTGAGATGCCTGAGCACCATATTACGCTTAGTCTGCGAACGCAGACCTTTGACATTCCACGTGACAACTCTCATATAGATATTCGAATTAGAGCTATTATCAGAGACGCATCCAGAGGAGGAACAGATCGTCTGTCCATGACCAGTGAGTTAAAGTACAAAACAGTGATGAGCTGCAATCAAAGCGACAGTTCCCCCTTTGTAACTCCCCCCTCCCCCCCTTCCCAACAATGAACATATACTACGTTCAACAACGACATCACATTAATAGCATTGACTTATTTTTTTTCGCGCCACCACCGGAGCTGTCGTTACTCCGTTCCGCTCTAGCAAGTAACCAATAAACAGATAAACTCTATGAGAACCTCCCTCACCCAAAGCCCTAAGCAACTCTTCAGAATAGGCTCATCTTTGTGAACCCGATACTTCCCCTCTCCTCCGAGAAAAACATCCTAATTGATCATTCTATGATCCCCCCCCCCTTAAAGGGGTTATCCGAGTTATGAAAAAAAATAATATAGCACTGAATATCTGATATATAACTGAGCTAAGCAAGTTTTATGCAAAAAAAAATATATATTTCCTCATTTCCCTGGTTCTTTTCTGGCCCTTTGTTTACATGCAATAAAAACAATCTCTGCCCCTCCCCCTGCTCTGCTAAGGGAGTAAATACAAGAGCTGCCCTGAGTGACATTGCCTGCTGGGAGACTCTGCAGCATGTTGTATGTGTAGGACTACAAGTCCCAGCTGTATAATGACACTGCTAAGGGAGTGGATACAAGAGCTGCCCTGAGCGACATGCCTGCTGGGAGACTCTGCAGCTTGTTGTATGTGTAGGACTACAAGTCCCAGCTGTATAATGACACTGCTAAGGGAGTGAATACAAGAGCTGCCCTGAGTGACATTGCCAGCTGGGAGACTCTGCAGCTTGTTGTATGTGTAGACTAAAAGTCCCAGCTGTATAATGACACTGCTAAGGGAGTGGATACAAGAGCTGCCCTGAGTGCTGGGAGAAAACAGCAACTTGTAAGTTTAGAACTACAAGTTCCACTTATATAATGACACTGCTAATACACACAGGATCTTCCCCCTACCTGTAATGCTTTGCAGAACTTCTCTTTCAGCTCCTGTGCCCAGAATTTGTCTCCTCACTGCCTGCAGCTACACAGTAAAAACTTCAGCCCTGAGTCTGTGCAGCTGAAGGGGTTAAGATTCCTAGGATAGAGCACACAGCCGGCAGTGAAGGGGGAGTGGCCAGCACAGTGACGTTTCGTTTACAGGCTTGTAAACTACCTTTATCAGAGCAGGGAGAGAAGCTGACATCACAGGTCATGTGACCCTCGGTGAAATCTGAGAAACCAGCCACTGCAGATAAAGTGAGTGAATTGGAAAGCTGTTACATTTGCCCAGTTAGGAACATAGAAAGAACAAAAAAATAACTCGGATAACCCCTTTAATTTCTTCTTTAAGCTATATTTCCCCCTTACTTCATGCATATAATCATTTTCCTCTCCCCCCCACCCCCTTCACATTAACCAGATGAATCCCCACACTGTTACCCTCCAATTCGGAAAACATTAACTGATTCATCCACTATCCGCCATCTCAGCAGTCCTAGCAAATTGACATCTTCCACGCCTCTTTTCTTCTCAGTCTTGGGAATCCTCCGTAGCCTCCCCGATCTTCGGCGATCCCTGGCGATATGGAGAGTCCAATATTTTCTCCCATCTGCAATTGTGAACAGGCCCCGACGGCTTCCTGCCTCTCACTTGACTCGGTTCCCCATCCATATCAATGTCCATCGCTTCCCACGCTTCCTTAGGAGTAAGGTATGTATCAATGCAGCCATTTTGGTGGAATACCCTCAGCGTGGCAGGGAACAACAGTGCAAATTTTATTTTCCTCTTGACTAAGGTGGAGCAGATTTGCGAAAAAGCTCTCCTTCGTTTTGTAACTTCCACGGAGTAGTTGCTGAAGAGGAACACTTTTGCACCCCTCAACATGAGCGGATGTTGGGCTCCCTTGTATTTCTTCAGGATCACCTCTTTGGCGGCATAATTTAAATACTTCACTATGGCCGGCCTCGGCCTAGAACGTCCCCATTCCGCTTCAGGAGGACGAGCCGGACCTAATCTATGTGCTCTCTCAACGGTGTATTTACCTTGTAGTCCAAGAGCTTGGGGGAGTTCCGTCGCAAATATCTGCGGCAATTGTGATGGAGGGATATCTTCCATTAACCCCACTACTCGGAGAATACTTCTTCTTGATTGGTTCTCCAGGTCCTCCATCTTGTCTTTAAGTGTCTGATTGTTAGATAACACTTCATGTACCATCACCTGCGTTTTCTCCAATTCCTCCTCCATTATAACTACTCTCTGCTCCAGCTCTGTTATCTGGGAGGAGTGCTGGGAGACCTCCGTTTGGATCTGGATGAGCGCTGCCGAGACTGTGGCTTTCAGCGTGGACTTAATATCTGCCGCAAGTAATTTCGCCACTTCTATCGCCATATTACGGCAGGAGATGGTAATGTCCTGATCGGGGGTTAAACTGACCTCCGCATCCTCAGCCCCCGTCTCCGAGTATTTGGCTAGTGGCTGCGCCGCTGATCGAGTAAGTCGCTGGGATTTCTCTGCAGCTGGCATCTTGTTTCGCGGCTGTTTGTCGTCGCCTTGCGAGAGTCACTCTGGCGTGCTCGCTATGCCTTCCTTCCTCAGGAATTTCTCCATCCACTCCTTCTAAACTCTGTGCGGGGGGGTCAGTATGAAAAAAAAAAATCCGGAGCTCTGCTCTCCCTCAGTCGCACATGCGCGCGCCGGAATCGGAAGTCTCATAAATCCATATTATATCCACTTAATGCACTAAACCTATTCAATGCTATTCACATTGAACTCAACGTTGAGTCCATAGGGCTGCATAGAGTTCAGCGTGAAATTCCACTGTAACTCTTTTTTCCTGAGGATACGCCCTCTGTCCCCACCTATTCTAAGGGCACCTACCGAGTCTATCACCCTAAACCTGAGCTGGTTGACAGAGTGACCACATTCTACAAAGTGTTTAGCTACTGGCTTATCCATTGTCTGTTTTCTGATCGTGCTCTTAGGTTTGTTAATACGTTCCCTAATCTCCATCGTGGTCTCTCCCACGTATATCAAGCTGCACAGACACTGTAGCATATAAATAACATCTCTCAATCTACAGGTATAATACTGTTTGATTTTATAAGTCTTCCCACTGTAGGGATGGTCAAAGGTATCGCCCTTAATAAGGTTACCACAGTTGCAGCAACCTAGGCATGGAAAGTTGCCCATTTTCCTAGGTGTTACAGATACCGTCCATCCCCACGTATTTCACCCACATCAGATTTCACCAGTCTATCACCTAAACTGGCACTTCTTTTATATTACATTAATGGAGGATTGTTGAACTCGCGTATTGAAGGTAAACCTCTATGTAGTATATGCCACTCTTTCCTAAGAATGTTGGATATAGCTCCACTACGCGTACCAAATGTAGAAACAAAGGGAATGCGTTTACCAATCTTAACAGTAGATGTAGAATGAAGTGTGGTCTCTCTGTCAACCAAACCCACCTTAACTCTGGTATTCTGCAATCATTTTATCGGATAGCCTCTCTCCGCAAATTTCTTACCCATCTCTTTAGTACTCGCTTCAAATGTGTCATCTTCTGATACCACCCTCCTTACTCGTAGCATCTGGCTCCAAGGGAGTGAGTCAAGCATACGTCGGGGATGGTTACGGTCATATTGTAACAAATTATTTCTATCCGTTGGTTTCTGAAAGAGGTCTGTCTTCAATCTACCTTCCTCTACATATACCCTAACGTCTAGAAATTGTAACTCTTTTTGAGAAGATATCACCGTAAATTGTAGGCCCGTGATCCCACAGTTCAGATGCTGATGAAACTCATCTAGCGCTTCCAAAGTACCGCTCCAAATCATAAAAATGTCTTAATGTAGCGCCACCAGCACAGGACTCCCCCAAGATGTGCAGAACGATAAACCAGTCTGTCCTCCACCTCCGCCATGAAGATGTTGGCATAAGTTGGGGCAAAATTGGACCCCATCGACACACCCTGTTGTTGTTGGAAGAAGGTGTCCCCAAAGAGGAAATAATTCCTCTTCAGGACCACCTCCAGAAGGCGGAGGACAAACCAGCGCCCATTCGGGGAGAGCCCTGTGCCGACCAGAGCCCCATTGACGACACTTAGACCGAATTCATGTTCAATGGACGTGTATAGGGAACCACATCAAAGCTAACCAAATAAAAATGGGTAGGTAACTGAATGTCTTGCAACTTAGTCAGAAAATCATATCCCTTATATAGGAAGGGGCACTGATGGCATGGACACGCAACAATCTATCCAAGAAAATGTTTTTTGTACTAAAAACTGATCCCCTGCTGCCGCGTCCCACTAGCTTATTTGGGAACTGCAAAAGATTTTTGTCATCTTCTGTGATTTCATGCTGAATTGTATTTCCATGTGAAATCCCTCTTTACCAGGCTGTCAGGTGCACCACATACATCACAGTATATATAGAGGGAAGCACCACAGTATATATAGAGCAGTTCAGGCCTAGTTAGGGGGTGGAGAGTTGGAAGTGTGAAGGAGAAGGAGATGGAGAGAGGAGCTAAGGGGGAAGGAGAGGCCAAGAAAAGCCATTGTACACCTCAGTATCGAAGCCAGGAAGACATTCTACTATTCACTCTTCAGGAATAACAAGTGAATTACTGGTCAAGTTTATTATTGGATAAAGACAAAGGAAGGACAAAGCCATTATTCTAGGCTCTAGGTGCCTTTGTATATAGGTGAAGGACTTATTAGCTTCCAGCAGCCTCACCGTTATTCTAAGGACAGATAAGGGTTCTGTTGTATCACTTGTGTAGAAGATCAAGACTGGAACTACCTCAACTGAGACTGAAGCAGAGCAAGGAGCTGAATATCAGTGAGTATCTAACTAACTACCCTAGCCTGACACATTACCACCAGCACAGCCTGTTAATGGAATTCATCACATCCAACTTGCATGTGTATCAGAGACTTTTTTATTACTGTTAAACTGTTATCAAGAACCTGGTTATAGTAAAGTTTACAGTTGGATTTAAACCTGCCTCATTCTTCTAACTTCATATCACTACCACTCTCAACATTTTGCACCACCAAGGAGCTGGAGTCACGACATTACTTAACCCAGGGGCCCAGCCGCACAAGCACTCAGCACCCATTCACCATCAAGGGCACTTCAATCACCAAATGGCCAGTATCCCCTGTAACCGAGTGTACCCCAGAGAACCCAGTGCTGTTCTCCCCTTCACTGCAGTGCTGTCCCAGGGAGTTGACTGCTAAACCGTGAGAAACCTATGAACTGTTTGTGCATTCCGGCCCATCGTGAACCTCACGTGTACTACCCCTGTGGACTGGCACGTTGCACTGCCAGACACAATTGGTCTGCCAGATTCTTATGGATCTTAGGTAGAATATATAGCAGCGGGGTGATGGGATGTTGCACTTTGAGGTAATCACTAGAGTTGAGCGGACATCTGGATGTTCGGGTTCGACGGGTTCGGCCGAACTTCGGAAAAAATTTGAGTTCAGGACCCGAACTTGACCCCGAACCCAAACCCCATTGAAGTCAATGGGGACCCGAACTTTGGAGCACTAAAATAGCTGTAAAAATGTCATGGAAAGGGCTAGAGGGCTGCAAATGGCATCAAAATGTGGTTAAGAGCATGGCAAGCTCTCTGCAAACAAATGTAGATAGGGAAATTACTTTAAATAACATAAAATACGTAAAAAAATAAATAATAATCTTGATCTAGGAGGACGAGGTCCATATGGAGTAGGAGGTTGAGGAGGCGGTGGATGTGACGGTGTAGGTGGAAGCAGCGGTGGAGGAGGAGGAGGAGGTAGCCTACACTGCTTTTTGGTTTTAAATTTATTTTTTTAAATTAGGGTACACCCCAAAACATTGGGAAATATAACCTGTGATAACCCCCTCCAGTCATGCTAAACACACGTTCAGACAATACACTGGCTGCAGGGCAGCACCTCCAAGGGGTAAAGGGCAAGCTCAGGCCATGTGCCAAATTTGGAGACCCAGAAGTTGCAGGGGCTGACCCCTGTCAGTCAGTTCGTGTAGGCGTGTGCACACTTTCTGCCCCACCATGTTGCACGTCCCCGTGATGTTCACGATCCAATTTAATATCTGCTCTATCAACTTTCCATGTTCTTTTCTGAGCCTACCGTGGTGATCACGCATGGCGGGGAATTGGCCGGAGAGGGAGCGTGAGAAAGAGAGACCACATCCAAGGGAGGATTCATTTTTTTGAATTTAAAATTATAGAGTGGAATTGTAACATCCTGAAGTATGTCACTAAACTTCTGTTCCCCTGCTTCATAATGTTAAGTGTATGTATATTGTCATTTGGTGTAAGTTTGCATCACTCTCTCGGTAATGTGCATTTTCTAGGCCTGTTTATATATATATATATGCTGTAATTCCCAATATACACCAGCAGGTGGCAGCAGTATGCAGCAGGTCAGAGTTAGCTTCTAGGCTGGAATAGACCATTCCAGGCTAGCTCCCCCCTTCCTGAGGGGGAGTGGAATGTTCCCACATCCTACTTCAGGGGGAGGAAGGAAAGCTCTAGTCAGAGTGTGAGCCACCCCCCTGCTGGGGTAGGCTGTGTTAGTAGGAGCTCCCAAAAACAGGGACCCCAACCTAGGATCCAAGCCTCGGCTGAGGCCCAAGATCAACCTTCCCAGCCTGAGTCCCTTACCTCAGCTGGTGGACAAAGAAAGCAGCCCTTTACAGAACTATCTGATCTCCAGGAAGCCACCACCATACCCTGCGAGCAGTCCTGTAAGTAAAGATCCTAAGACAAAGAAAAGATAATTACCTCACCAGCTAGTCAGACCCAAACTAAGCAGACTAAAGACAGAGCAGAAGATAGATACCTGCCAGTTTCTCTAGGCATATGATCAGATGCAGAATACATATAAATTCCTGCCACATATTGCCAAAACCTGCTGGGACCCTAGACTAAAGCTGTAACTTGTATGGATCAAAGCTGCATATCATAACACCAAGTAAAGACAAGTTGGACCATATTATCTGTGTGGATTTCCATCATTCCTCAATTACTCCTATTAACAACTCTCAATTTGTTACATGTGAGCCGGGATACAGGAGTCCAGCCGTACCACAGGTAGGAGACACCGTTGACACTACTATACCTACTATACAGAGACAATATCCCCCTCTGGCATTCCTCACCTGGTACGTGAGCTTATTACATCTTAAAGGGCCCTGCTACAGTACCTGCGCAAGCTGCAACTGGCGTCACGAACTTATACACATATAAACTGACCCACTGCATAGCATCCCCACTGACCCAGTGTCCTGCTCATTGCAGAATTATGGGACAATTTATTAAAGCGTAAAAGTGGGACAACTTTTTAAAGTTTAAGCATTAAATGAAAGGATGTGCCGCACATTAATTAATGAAGAATTTATTAAATTTTATTCCCTGTCAACTATGCAGAGCAGGGGTTTCTATCCAGCAAAATTTTAAAAATGTCAACTGACAATGTAATTGACGATTTTTTTAAATTTATGTTCCTGTCACCTATGTAGAGGTGCCCCAGTGACATCCACCATCCATTTCGATATCTTCTCTATCAACTTTCGATGTTCTTTTCTGAGCCTACCATATTGATCACGGTTATCGGTGAATCAGGGTTCCACGCCGGAGAGGGAGCGTGAGAAAAAGAGACCAAATTTAAGGGAGATAAATTTATAAACATTTTTTGGGATCGAGCGGAAATGTGGGAAAAGCTGTTAAATCGCAAATGTGGGACAAATTACAGAAGCCTAAATGTGGGCCAGAAGAGAAAAGCGGAATTATGGGAAAAGTTATTGAGGAGCAAATGTGGGACAAATTACAGTAGCCCAAATGTGGGCCAAAAGAGTAAAGCGGAAATGTGGGAAAAGCTGTTAAAGGGCAAATGTGGTACAAATTACAGAAGCCCAAATGTGGGCCAAAAGAGTAAAGCGGAAATGTGGGAAAAGCTGTTAAAGCGCAAATGTGGTACAACTTACAGAAGCCCAAATGTGGGCCAAAAGAGTAAAGCGGAATTGTGGGGCAAATTATTGAAGTGCAAATGTGGTACAACTTGTTAAAGTTTAAGCATTGAATCAAAAGAGCGCACATCAATTAAAGAGCGCACATCAATTAAAGAAGAATTTCGGAAATTTTATTCCCTGTCACCTATGCAGAGCAGGGGTTTATTCATGTCTAAAATTGTATAATACGTGACGCGTTTCGATTCACATCTGGAGCCTTTCTCAAACGTATAGGATATGATACAAACAGAAATGAACACACGGCATTTAAATAACCAGCCAAGGCGGAAATTACATCATAATACCATGGTGACAAAAACAATTATCCAATTAAAATATAAAGCAGATGAAGAAAATGAAGAAAATGAAGAAAAGATCCCAGCCGCAATCAATTAGCAATTCGAATGCTGAAAATTTCTTAATGGCAGTGATAGGGTTAAATAAAGTTGCAAAGTAGTGATGCCGCTGGGATGTCTTCAGGTTTTCTAAAAGTAAAAAAAAACTAATTATCTGATACGTTGATTTACAACAATGGTAGATGTTTCATACAAAGAAAAAAAATGAAGAAAAGCATATTATACATAGTGGCCAATAGAGAACTGGAGATTCACAAGAAGCTGTGGAGGTCATACTCGCGGTTCAAGCCTTTGGGCTCCAATGTTTGCAAAGTGTGAATCCAGTAAGATTCACGCTTCTTCAACATCTTAACCCTGTCACCACCTCGACGGGGTTGTGATACATGTTCTATTATCTGAAACCGCAGTTGCGAAATATTGTGATTACAACGTTCAAAGTGGTGCGGTATAGGTAGAAGCAGGTTCTTTTTTCGTATGGTAGATTTATGTTTTGAAAAGCGATCCTTCATGCGCATCGAAGTCTCACCTATATATAATAGACCGCACGGACACTTCAATAGATAAACAATAAAGTTACTGTTACAAGTGTAGCAACCCCGAATGGGAAATTGTTTCCCTGTATGTGGATGTGAGAAATGCTCACCTTTGATCACACTAGAACAATGCATGCAGCCTAAACAGGGAAAAGTGCCCTTTTTAGGTGTGGATAAAGTAGTTTGTCATTGTATCATGTGAACACTGCCTATATCAGCCCGCACCACCATGTCACGTATATTTTTATTTCGTTTATAGCAAATCAAAGGACAATTTTGGAATTTCTCTACGGAGGGATAAGCCCTGGATAATATGTTCCAATGATGATTGATAATTAATCTGCATTTGTGAATCCAAGGATGGAATTTTGAAATGAAAGGGATACGGGATTTTTTAATAGTTTTATCAACTGGGAAAGTGGCCTTATTCCTCTCTTGATTAAGTAAAGAAATGGGATAGCCGCAATGTCTAAACCTATCACTCATCTCACCAAGGCGAGTTTCCTTGATAGCAGCTTCAGAGACGATTCTACGAATCCTCTGAAACTGGGAGTGAGGTAATGCTTTTTTAAGAGTAGGGGGATGGTTGCTAGAATAGTGTAAAAGAGAATTTCTGTCCGTACTCTTGATATATAGATCAGTTACTAACAATTCATCTTGCCCTTTTATAAGAACAGTATCAAGAAAACTTATTATATGTGACAATAAAGATTTCCTTTCTTCAAGACATAGTGAGTGCCGGTCTTCCTTTACTACATTTATGAGATCTTGATCTTGGACGCGAGCACCACGCCATTTGTTTCGGAGTGCCGGCTGATCATCATTTTCTTCTAAAATTGTATAATGTCAACCCAAGAAGGTAACAGAAAAATTAGTGAAATTTATTAACCTATCTACTTGGTAGAGCAGGAGTCTATGACAGAAAAAAATTGTTTATTGTCACCCGAAAATGTTAAAGAAAAATTATTGAAATTTATTAAGCTGTCAACTAGATAGGGAAGGGGTATATTACACCCAAAAATTTGTGAATTTCACCTAAAAATGTAACAGACAATTTTTTTTATATTTTTTTACCGGTCTACTCAGTATAGCAGTGGTACATCACACCCAAAAATTTGTGAATTTCACCAGAAAATGTAACTGACAAAGTAGTGAAATGATATAAAATAAAATACGTACAAATAAAAAAATGTTTTTTGATTTATGAGGTGGAGTTCCATATGGAGTAGGAGTTTGAGGAGGCGGTGGACGTAGCGGTGTAGGTGGAAGTGGCGGTGGAGGAGGACGAGGTAGCCAACACAGGTTTTTGGTTTTAATTTTTTTAAATTAGGGTACACTCCAAAAGAGTGTGAAATATCTAAAATACAAGAATGAGCAATTGCACTGCAGTATAAAAATGGCTGGTTAGTGCCGGTATACATGTTTTTTCTGCACAAGGTACGGACAAGTCCTGTGGAATCCATGCCTGGTTCATTTTAATGAACGTGAGCTTGTCCACATTGGCTGTGGACAGGCGACTGCGCTTGTCTGTGATGACGCCCCCTGCCGTGCTGAACACACATTCAGATTAATACACTGGCCGCAGGACAGGCCCTCACCTCCAAGGCGGAAAGGGCAAGCTCAGGCCTTGTGGCCAATTTGGAGACCCAGAAGTTGAAGGGGGCAGACCCGTCATTTAGTACGTGTAGGCGTGTGCACACATACTGCTCCACCATGTTGGTGAAATGCTGCCTTCTGCTAAGACGTTCCATTTCAGCTGGTGGTGCTGGTTGTTGTGGCGTGCTGACAAAGCTTTTCCACATTTCGGCCATGCTAACCCTGCCTTCTGAGGTGTTGGCGGTGCCCCAGCTGCATTGGCGACCTCTTCCTCTGCCTTTGCCTTGTACTTCCACTGTGCACCCGCTGTCAGGTGGGAATGCCACCAGCAGCACGTCTACCAGCGTGCGCTTGTACTCGCGCATCTTAAGATCACGCTCCAGTGACGGAATTAAGGACGGTACGTTGTCCTTGTAACGGGGATCCAGTAGCGTGCCCCCCAGTAATCAGCACAAGTTAGAATGTGGGCAACTCGGCGGTCGTTGCGGAGACACTGCAGCATGTAATCGCTCATGTGTGCCAGGCTGCCCAAATGCAAAGAAAAGCTGTCCTTTGTGTGAGGTGTATCGTCTGTGTCCTCTGTATCCCCCCAGCCACGCACCAGTGAGGGCCATGAGCTGGTCTGGGTGCCACCCTGCTGTGAACATGGTTCCTCCTCCTCCATCTCCTCATCCTCCATCTCCTCATCCTCCACCTCATCATCCTCCAGAACTGTGCCCTGGCTGGACAATTGTGTACCTTGGGTTTGTGGGTGCAGGAACCCACCCTCGGAGCCACTTGGGAATGACTGGATGGAAACCCTACGAAATGATCCCTCTTCCTCCTTCTCCTCCTCCTGTGCCACATCCTCTTCCATCATCGCCAGCAGCGTTTTTTCAAGGAGGCATAGAAGTGGGATAGATCGGCTCGGGGCCATGTTGGTGGAGTACTCAAAACAGCGCAACAAGGAACACAGATCTTTCATGGAGGCCCAGTCATTGGTGGTAAAGTGGTGCTGTTCCGCCGAGCGACTCACCCGTGCCTGCTGCAGCTGAGACTCCACTATCGCCTGCTGCTGCTCGCACAGTCTGGCCAGCATGTGCAAGGTGGAGTTCCACCTTGTGGGCACGTTGCATATGAGGCGGTGAGCAGGAAGGCCGAAGTTACGCTGCAGCGCTGACAGGCGAGCAGCAGCAGGGTGAGAACGCCGAAAGCGCGCACAGACGGCCCGCACTTTATGCAGCAGCTCTCACATATCAGGTTAATTTTTAAGGAACCTCTGCACCACCAAATTAAGCACATGCGCCAGACAAGGGATGTGCGTCAAACCGGCTATCCCCAGAGCTGCTACGAGATTTCGCCCATTATCGCACACCACCAGGCCGGGCTTGAGGCTCACTGGCACCAACCACTCATCGGTCTGTTGTTCAAAGCCAGTCCACAGCTCCTGCGCAGTGTGGGGTTTGTCCCCCAAACAGATAAGTTTTAAAACTTCCTGCTGTCATTTACCCCTGGCTGTGCTGAAGTTGGTCGTGAAGGTGTTACGCTTACCGGAAGAGGTGCTGGTAGAAGATGAGGAAGCAGAGTAGGAGGAGGAAGCAACAGGAGACAAACTGAAGCGCCCTGCAATCCTCGGTGGTGGAAGGACATGCGCCAAACTGCTATCCGCCTCAGGCCCAGCTGCCACTGCATTTACCCAGTGTGCTGTTATGGAGATATAACGTCCCTGACCGTGCTTACTGGTCCGCGTATACATAGTGAGGTGTACCTTGCCACAGATGGCGTTGCGCAGTGCACACCTGATTTTGTCCCCTACTTTGTTGTGCAGGGAAGGGATGGCTCGCCTGGAAAAGTAGTCGCGGCTCGGCACGATGTACTGTGGGACAGCCACCGCCATAAGGCCTTTAAAACTATCAGTCTCCACCAGACGGAATGACAACATTTTAAAGGCCAGTAATTTAGAAATGCTGGCATTCAGGGCTAGTGATCGCAGGTGAGTAGGGGGGTACTTCCTCTTCCTCTTCAGCGTTTGGGAGATGGAAAGCTGAACGCTTCCGTGGTACATTGTAGGGATGCTTGGTGAAACCTGTTAAAGTGTTTATCCCAAGATATATACAATAACACTTTTTGCAGTGTCTAGGTAGATGGTACAATCACCATATAAACATTATCCCATTTGTCGTCTCAAATAGGTATTGCAGACGTCATAATCAAAAATAGTACAACAGACCTTATCAGATGAGGGCTGGGTATCGCGCTAGCTCCTATTTTGATGATAGGTGCTGCTACCTGTAATCCAACATATATAGTAAAAAACAAGTACTAGATGTAGATAGAGATGTATGCAGAGAGACCCTTAGTCGAGGTCTTACTCTTTACTTCAACATCCAGAGACATTCAAGTACACTTACAGTTTGGCTCCCAGCTCCTGACGTGACTGCCTCCTCCCAGGGTCGATATGGCAGTGGCATACATGGTAAATTCAGTTCTTTAAAAATCTGCGCTCCTCAGGCACTTCCGGCCCATGGAACGTATGCCGCGGCCTTACTTCCTGTCACGTGGAACGCAAACGTCACTTCCGGTTATGCGATTCACCAGAACACCGACCTCTAGCGATTATTAGAGGTAGAGAGACACGATAGCACTCCTGTCAAGCCAAGCAGTGAACAGTTTAACCCTTGATACTCCTCCTACATAGGGGGAGTGGTCCCCCAGTGACTTATGATGCTATAATTCTATTTATACATCCAATGATTTAGGACATAGGGGAATCTCGGATCCTTGGATACAGATCCAGATTCATAACAGATCACAATCATGACTCTGGTGACTTCATTTTGTATTAATTTGAGTACTTCCCGCACTCATGGCCAATTTTTGAACTATCATTAATGCCTTAAACAGAAGTTTAGGGTGCTTAATTCTCTTTTCAGGGTGATCTTTTGGTTAATTTTTTCTCTATTTTTTATATTTTTAACTAGCCAAATCCATAGCGTCCATCTAGAATACGGTCCAAACCCTCAATCCGACCAGTTTCTCTTTTCCAACTGTGGGATTGTTTTACAGACCAGACCTACACTATTCAATAAAGCAGGTAAAAGATAATCTCTCGTTTAAGCCTAGGGGTGCTTGAGACTTACATCTAATGATCCACTCCGCTTCTCTTTGGAGGATTTTTTTTTATTCCAGTCTCCCTTTCTAGAGGACATGGGTACACACTCCAAAGCAGAACATTTTAGAGCCTTAGCACTTCCTCCATGGAATAAATTTACATGGTCGGAGACTGGCGTTATATTCTTCTTCACTACATCATTTAGGTGTTCACAGATTATTTTCCTGAGTTCCCTATAAGTCTTCCCTATATAGTCTTTTGGGCATGGGCATTGACAAATATAAATCACCCCTTTAGTCCTGCAATTGATGAAGTCTCTTATAGTGAAAACCCTGCCAGTCGCCGAGCACGTAACTGTCTTACATGTGGAGATCGAGGCGCACGCCTTGCCTGCTCCACATCTAAACATGCCCGTGGGTCTACGGTCCAACCAAGTTCCTGACGGTGCCACAGGTACATAGTGGCTACGCACTAGCCTGTCTCTCAGGCTTCTGCCTTTGCGGTATGTGATACTTGGATAGGACATGATGTTCTTACTCACTTCAGGATCTATTTTAAGGATTGGCCAGTACTTTTCTAGTATTTCTTTTACTACTTTATTTGCAGTGTCATAGATAGAAATAAGTCTGGTCTGTGCTTTTTCATTTTTATCTTGTTTTTTAGGGGTAAACAAAGGCCTCTCTATTTGTACCCAAAGCATATTGGAAAGCCTTCCTCAGAGTTGCATTGGGATAACCCCTATCCCTTAGTCGGGAGTATAATTTCTTAGATTCTAGATGGAAATCCTCCAGGGATGAACAGTTTCTCCGCAAGCGCAGGTACTGTCCTCTCGGGATTCCCCTCTTTAATGGGGGCGGGTGGTGGCTCTCCAAATCTTAAGATGGAATTAGTTGCTGTGGATTTCCTAAACACATTACTTGTTAACCTTTCCCCCTGCTTGTAGACTTTTACATCCAGGAAGCTGAGGCATTCAGTCTGGATCTCGAAAGTAAATCTAAGGCCTATCTCATTAATGTTAAGGGCATCCACAAATCTCATAAACTCATCTCTTGTTGCATTCCACAGCACAAAAACATCAACGATGTATCTTGTCCAGAAGGCGATTTTATCCTGCCACCATATGGCGTGGCCGGGGGAAGACCGGTTGGACCGTAGACCCACGGACATGTTTAGATGTGGAGCATGCAAGGCGTGCGCCTCGATCTCCACATGTAAGACAGTGACGTGCACGGAGACCTGCAGGGTTTTCACTATAAGAGACTTCATCAATTGCAGGACTAAAGGGGTGATTTACCGTATATTTGTCAATGCCCATGCCCAAACGACTATATAGGGAAGACTTATAGGGAACTCAGGAAAATAATCTGTGAACACCTAAATGATGTAGTGAAGAAGAATATAACGCCAGTCGTCGACCATGTAAATGAATTCCATAGAGGAAGTGCTAAGGCTCTAAAATTCTCTGCTTTGGAGTGTGTACCCATGTCCCCTAGAAAGGGAGACTGGAATTAAAAAATCCTACAAAGAGAAGCTGAGTGGATCTTTAGATGTAAGTCTCAAGCACCCCTAGGCCTAAACAAGAGATTATCGTTTACCTGCTTTATTGAATAGTGTAGGTCTGGTCTGTAAAACAATCCCACAGTTGGAAAAGAGAAACTGGTCGGATTGAGGGTTTGGACGCTATGGACGCTATGGATTTGGCTAGTTAAAAATATATAAAAATAGAGAAAAAATTTCTTAACCAAAAGATCACCCTGAAAAGAGGATTAAGCCCCCTAAGCTTCTGTTTAAGGCATTAATGATAGTTCAAAAATTGGTCATGAGTGCGGGAAGTACTCAAATTAATACAAGATGACGTCACCAGAGTCATGATTGTGATCTGTTATGAATCTAGATCTGTATCCAAGGATACGAGATTCCCCTATGTCCTAAATCATTGGATGTATAAATAGAATTATAGCATCATAAGTCACTGGGGGACCACTCCCCCTATGTAGGAGGAGTATCAAGGGTTAAACTGTTCACTGCTTGGCTTGAAAGGAGTTCTATCGTGTCTCCCTACCTCTAATAATCGCTAGAGGTCGGTGTTCTGGTGAATCGCAGAACCGGAAGTGACGTTTGCGTTCCACCAGACCGGAAGTAAGGCCGCGGCGTGCGTTCCACGGGCCGGAAGTACCTGAGGAGCGCCGATTTTAAAAGAACAGAATTTCCAATGTATGCCACTGCCATATCGATCCTGGGAGGAGGCAGTCACGTCAGGAGCTGGGAGCTAAACTGTAAGTGTACTTGAATGTCTCTGGATGTTGAAGTAAAGAGTAAGACCTCGACTAAGGGTCTCTCTGCATACATCTCTATCTACATCTAGTACTTGTTTTTTACTATATATGTTGGATTACAGGTAGCAGCACCTATCATCAAAATAGGAGCTAGCGCGATACCCAGCCCTCATCTGATAAGGTCTGTTGTACTATTTTTGATTATGACGTCTGCAATACCTATTTGAGACGACAAATGGGATAATGTTTATATGGTGATTGTACCATCTACCTAGACACTGCAAAAAGTGTTATTGTATATATCTTGGGATAAACACTTTAACAGGTGTCATCATATTATCCGTATCACTGGAACTGAGACCCCCTGAGGAGCCCTTGAATGGGCAAAACACGTTGGGAAATTGTTTTGTACAACAATTATCTATGTTGTGGCAGTATCGTATATATGTTATATGTTTACACTACACTATCATTGGTAGGGTGTTATAGGGAAAGGAGGGAAGGTACGCGGACAGGGAACCCCACCATAAGGGGCGAACCCTGGGCAAAGGTTAGATACAGTGTATATTAGGGAAAGATTTCCTACACCAACCATCTACCTTCCAATTCACATTATACACTGTATAAGTCTGTATTGTCTGTATGTCATCACTGTGGCGGATGCTATCATACAATAAGAGTAGCCGGCTAGAGGCCTGTACTTTATGTATGACATCAAGCCACCACTAAGGGGCATTTATTTTAAGTATAAATAATAAAAAATATATTTTAAAAGGGTCTGTAAACTGACTTTAGAGAGAAAAAATGTATCTCACACGCCCTGAACCAGACTAGGCCTCAATTAAATGTGTTTGCCCAAAATGGCTGTATTTCAAATACCTGAATAAAACCCCTGTATTTAAAGGGAATTTCAAACGTCTTGATGATGTAAGGGCGCAACAATTGTGTATTTTGCCCTAAAAAGGGTGTTTTATTAATAGAAGAATATAAGCCCTGTATATACAGGGTGTATCTCACACGCCCTGACCCACACTAGGCCGCAATTAAAGATTTGTGCACAAAATGGCGGTATTTCAAATACCTGAATAGAACCCCTGTATTTAAAGGGTGTATCTCACAATGACATCTGCAGCAAAGGCTGCCAAATTAATTTTTTTTGCCCATAACGTGTGTTAGTTTAATAACTGAATATGACAGCAGTATATAACCCTGGAATTTCAAATGTCTTGATACTGCAAGGGAGCAACAACTGTGTATTTTGCCCAAAAAAGGGTGTTTTATTAATAGAAGAATATAAGCCCTGTATATACAGGGTGTATCTCACACGCCCTGATCCAAAATAGGCCTCAATTAAAGATTTGTGCCCAAAATGGCTGTATTTCAAATACCTGAATAGAACCCCTGTATTTAAAGGGTGTATCTCACAATGACATATGCAGCAAAGGCTGCCAAATAAACTTTTTTTGCCCTAACGGGTGTTAGTTTAATAACTGAATATGACACGTGCTGATGCTGCAAGGGCTGTGAAATTGTGTATTTTGGCCAAAAAGTGTGTTTTTGAAAAAACCCAGAAAATTATGGCTGTATTTCTAGCTTAAATTGCACACTGACTAATCTAGAGGTTGTATATTGCCAAAAAAGTGGGTTTTTTACTAACAGAATATGAGTGCTGTATATAACGTTTGAATTTCACACGTCCAGATGCAGCTAGGGATGTAAAATAGTGTATTTTGCACAAAAAAGGTGCTTTAAAAAACCCTGAAAATTATGCCTGTATTTCTAGCTAAAATTGCACACTGACTAATCCTGCAAATGCACCAGATGTTGTATATTGCCAAAAAAGGGTGATTTTTTTTTACAACCAGATTATTAGTGCAGTTTTTCAAGCTTGGATTAGAATGTCACAAAAGCTCAAATGCAGTGCTGGTGCACTGAGCTTGCATAAAATGGCCGCCGCCGCCGCCCACCTAACTAACAGACGGATAAAAGTTTTTTTTTTTCGGTCAATGGGCACAGGGCAGGGTAAAAAGATTGTGCCCTGCACCCACACAACTAATTGTATGTAGATCGCTGAGTTAGATTCTCTCCTATTCTCTCCCTGAAATCACCAGTCCAGCAGCATCCTCTCCCTACACTTACAGCAGAGTGACGTGCAGCGCTATGTGACTCAAGCTTATATAGAGTCTGGGTCACATGCTGCACTGGCCAATCACAGCCATGCCATTAGTAGGTATGGCTGTGATGGCTTCAAAGGTCAGACAGTTAAACGCAGAGAAATCGCCAAACACCGAACCCGAACTTTTACTGAAATGTTCGGGTCCAGGGTCTAAAAATCCTAAAGTTCGGTACGACCCGAACTTTACAGTTCGGGTTCGCCTAACCCTAGTAATCACTTAAATCCCCATCAATGAGGCCTTGATGACATGCTTCATCTATGATCTCATTTAATGTGTTCATGATATCCCATTTAGGGTCCCCATTCAATTTGAAATACACATCCCCATCGCCCAGCTGCCTCTGCACCTCCCCCATATATTTGCGCGTGTCCATGACCACCACTGCCCCTCCCTTGTCTGCAGATTTGATAGTGATGTCCCTATTATTTTCTAATTGTCTCAATGCATTCCTCTCCTGATGTGACAGGTTGTTTCTTGCTGCCTTCAACCCATGCTCTCTCAAACTATGCACCTGTCTCGTCACTATCTCAATGTAGGATTCAATAACATGGTTATTTTGAGGCGGTATAAAATTACTTTTTCTTCCTCAGTTCCAATTTGGACAATGTTAATTCAGCCACATCTTTATTATCAGTGTTACCCGCACCCACAATCGTGGAAAAAAACTACTTTTAATCTCAAACATAAAAAAAAAAACGGTGTAGATCCAGTTCAATATCAAACCAATAGCTCTCAGCCATGGGGCAAAAAGACAGTCCCCGGCTTAATACTTTAACCTACTCACTGTCCAGTTCCAAGATGACAAGATGTTTTATTTCCTCTGGTTCCATCTGGTTGCTCTGCCCTGGGCCTCCTTCCCATGACCAGGGAACAGAGTTGGTGGCGGATTCCTTCTGGGGCCTGTGGTGTTTCCTGCCGCCCAGTCGACACTTTCTTCTCCTGTGCTTTGTGCCTGTCCTAAAAAAACTGACTTCCCAGATTCACCAGTTGAGTCAGAGTCACAGGTGGTAAACCCAAATTGGCCATGATCGAACCTCCGCCCTTTTCTCCTCCTAGGTCTGGTCTCAGTCCGCTGGTTATGCCAATTATAAACACGACAGGTCTGGTAGTCTTCCTGATCTCTGTGCCATTTGTCACGCTTTGTTTTTTCCACTTCAGCCCTATGCCGTTGTATAAACTTGGCCATTTTATCTTTATGTATGGCAAGTTCTTCTACACCAAGCAGAATTTGTATCTGTGTATCTAATGCTAACAGAGATTTGTTAATATTATCCACCTCCTTTTGCAGATATTCTATGTTTAATAGCATCAATTCAAAGGAGTATTTATTATTGACCAGTTTAATATTTTTTTACAAAAATCTTCGTTATTAGGGAAAAGATTAGGGCGCAGATGGGACCTCAGTCCTCTAGGAATTCTCTGTGACCTATAGTATTCCCTTAGGGTACTCAAGTGCAATTCAATAGTGGTTAATCTTTTGGACTCCTGCTCAAATTTTCTTTTAAGCAGGTCAATTGATGGTGTATTAAGAAAAGAGACATCACTCTTTTCAACATTAATCAGTCTTTGTATATCCTCATCAGTATATAGGAACATATTCACATTCGCCATCTCTTTGACCTTACCCAGTCCAGTTGGTACTTCCATTATGGATACTTATCCACATATATCCCATGCATATTTAAATGTGGATGAACAGGAGGAGACTAGGAGGAGATTATGTGGTCATATGATGTTCACATGACCATCATGTGACCAGGGTCACATGACCGATGTGCTCCCAGTCCCCAGGTCCTGAACACTTGGGGATAATAACACTGACATGTGCAATGCACCTCTGGAGACGCTTGATATGAGTCCCGCTGGCCGTGATGAACGGACAATACTGTGGGGCACTGTTTAAGGTGAGCACATGTCATGCACCTGCGGGTGTATGCATTTTAGTTTGATTATAGGACACTATTCATTGGTTGTGATGTTAATTGTAAAAGGCTGCTATATATTTTATTGGTTCCCCCCTTTTGTGGGTGGAGCTGCATGCACTTTAAAAGCGTAGAGATCATCACTTTGTATTAGGCTTGACAAAGGCTGGGATACAGCCGAAACGTTGCTGCTTGATTTTATGGCACACTTTCTGTAAAGTCCGTCCAATAAAGGGTTTACTGGAGATGCTGCTGCTACCTCTCTTCAAGATAAAGTTGGAAGATTGTTCCTTGATGAAAGTTTTTGCAAGTAGAGCTGTGTTCAACGTATATACAAAGTCTGGACTCCATTTATTCTACTTATTCATCACCTAAGTTCAACACCCCTTCTTTCTGCACTGCTTCGGATGACCACGTCTGGGATCCAAGGATATCCAGGTAGGAGCACCGTGACACGTGCATACAACACCTTGAGGAAGATTGTAGTTCACTCTACACCACTCTGGCAATCCTACATCTGGATACCAACACCACTATACTTAAAGGGGACCCCATGTCCTCGTTGCTTCAATGCAACTGGTGTCATGACAATTTGCTCCATGTCCTTGTTGCTTCAATGCAACTGGCATCCTGACAACTTGCTCTATCAGAGGGGCCTATATCATAAAAACCTCTTAAAGGGTAAGGGATACCCCAGACGCTGGCAACCGCCCGCTGCAAACTAAGTGGCGTCACGACAGGCCAGGAACTCTTTTATTTTAAGGGACTCCTGGTAGAACCTCGTCCGTTGCACTTGGTTATGACCACCCTGCAGTCCAGCAGTTGTGGTCTTGCTTGCACACTATAGGAAAAAGAACAGTTGGTTGGGACCATGGGAGTGTGCATAGGCTGTAAGGCCTGGAAACAGGCAGTGTATAATGTGATGCAAAAATGAATCAAACCAGCAAAGGAGGCAATATGCTGAAATCAGATAACCCCTTTAAGGTTTCCACTACACAATGGCAGTTAACAATAATTACAGAAGCTTTTTTTTTATTAAGCTGCGGCACACTTTATTTCCCCATCACTGACTAACATCTATTAATTGTGTGATGTATCTCATTCTCTTCTGACACCCTCCCACAGACCTGTCACAATGGTGTCAAGGTAGAAGACAGGAGTTCCTAACTTCTATATATATATATATCTATTGAGTGATTTCTATTCAGCTTTAAGTTTTTTCATGAAACTCCATTTGCAGATATAATGTGGATTTTTATGTGAAATAGATCACCTGTTTGGGAAGTGGTTATGTCTATTTCACACTAAGACAAATGAGTAGGTAGACGTTCCTTGATACTAATAAATTCACAGCCTGATGAACGTTTAAAAATAAACAAAACAAACCTTTATTATAGTCCGTTTAAAAGGGGGCAAAAAGCCTATATGTCACAGTCTGTGACCATCAGGCACCAGTTTCAAAAATGCACAGAGGAGGGTCATAAATAAATCCTGTGTGCAGTTGAGAGACTGGACTAAAAATCTGGCTTGCTAGCTGATAGTTTGCTAATATGCAAGTCCGAAATTGGAGCACGGAGATCAGTGTAAATAGACGCTAGTGTGTTTCTAGCCGGTGATTCTATTAGATGTATATGCAGGTGCGGTTGTGCCACCTGGTTCATAGGTCGCGTGATGCTAAACACAGTTGGTCGCACTGTCTCTACATAGATAAAGTCTCTAGGGACACATCTACACACTATAATGTAGTGCAGTGATCAGACCAACCTCTGTGTATAGCTGCGACCAGTGTATACGTCACAACCCTGCACCTGTAGCCAGTGTATTAGGGCTATACACAATCACTCATAGCCAGTATATTTTGGCTCAATCCACACACCTATAGCCAGTATATTTTGGCTCCATTCATGCATCACATACACACTCTATGGCTTCAGGGTAAAGTATTGCATCGAGTACACCCTGCCTAGAGAGCCGTGCTCCAATAGATAGCGGCAGCTCTACGCGTTTCCACGCGACATGTGGTTGTCACGTATCTTCAGGAGCTTATGTGCCTATGTAAGGACAAAAGTGCCACACTGTAGCGTGTTATGGCTCCGGCGTTGTAATGGCCGCGGGCGGCCAGCGAAACGCCGGCATCATATGGCCGAAGCCCCGCCTATCGGGAGGGGTGTGCCGGTTCCACAGCCAATCAGAACTAGGGGCGGACTAAATAGTTCCGTCCTCTGACCGGAGGAAGCCGTATTGATTCTTACCCCTCTCGGCAAGTATAGCGCACTAGCGCAATTATTGGGGGAAAAACAATCGTGGCCCATGTATTATCAATTGATACAGAGACATGTCCGGTAATCGAGACCCACAATTAATGGTAATAAACCGAAATAGCAAATGCTGATCCCTGTCTGAGCTGTGTACCACCAGCGGGGAGGGGCAACACCACTCAATACAGGCTGTAACCTTGTTACTTCAAACCACAGCTAAGCATATCCATTATATAAACAATGTACATAATGGTATATAGGTATGTACACCCATAAGTGCACAGGAAATGGAAAGAGTGATAGATGAATAATGCCATGGAGCAGTACATCAAAAGCAAACACGTAACTCAAATGTAGGATACAGTACATCCTACTAGTTATAGTGTGGATGATACATCAGATAAAGCTGGCATATGATATGGCCTCATTAAGCCCTTGTGGTTGAACTGTCTGCAACTTATAGGTCCACATTGCTTCTTTGCGTAGAAGGGGTATATCAATATCACCTCCACGGATTGATATTTTCACTTGATCAATCCCCTGTATTCTCAACACATCAGGGTTACCGTCATGCATGTCACATACATGATGTGTCACTGATGTGTCACGCTTATTCCGGATATCAGACATATGTTCACCAAACCTGCGTCTCAATTCACGTCTTGTTTTACCAACGTATTGTGACCCACAACAGCAGCTGATTAAATACACAATACCTATAGACGTACATCTGATAAATGAATGTATCTTATATCTTTTTCCCGTTGTATGGCTGGTAAAAAATCCACCTTTCAGAATAAACTTGCAGATGATACATGAGCCACAAGGGAAGGTGCCTTTTAAGGTATTTTATTTAACCAGGTTTCAGACTGAGGTTGTGTATATAGGCTATGTACCAAGTGGTCACGTAGATTAGAATTACGTCTGCACGTAATTGAGGGATAATCCGGAAAAGGCTCCCCAATGTCTGGGTCTGATTGCAAAATGGACCAATGATTCTGTAAAATATCGCGGACATTTTTATGGGCTTTATCAAAGGTTGCGACGATTCTGGGTGTGGGGTCTTCACAATTTCTTGGTTTTGGAACCAGGAGCCGTGTACGATCTGCACTCATAGAATGATGGAACGCATTTTTTAGAGTGTATTGTGGGTACCCCCGATTCGTGAATCGGCCTCTTAAGTCAGATGCAGCGGCTCTAAAATCACCCAGCTCTGAACAGTTCCTCCTGGCCCTCAGGTACTGACCTTTCGGGATACCTCTTTTGAGGGCCAGTGGATGACCACTTTCCCAATGCAGGAGATTATTGGTCGATGTTTTCTTCCTGAATAGGTTCGTAGTGATCTTCCTGTCAGTACCAATGGTGATCATTAGGTCCAAAAACGCAATCTGTTGCTCTTGTACCTCAGACGTGAAAAACAACCCCATGTGGTTCACATTTAGTGCTGCCACAAATGCCATAAATTGCTCTCGTGTCCCTTTCCACAGTATCAGCACATCATCGATGTACCTGATCCACAGTTGCAAATTTGATGTGTACTGCTCCATGGCATCACCAAACACAACTTCCTTCTCCCACCAGCCCAGGTACAGGTTAGCGAACGTCGGGGCACAGGGACTTCCCATAGCAATGCCCCTGAGCTGGTGGTAGATGTGTTGGTCAAAAAGAAAGACGTTGCGGGTGAGGACAAAATCCAACAGTTGTATCAGGAAGGTATTATGTCGGCGACAATGTTCACCTCTCTGTTGGATGAAGGCCTCGACAGCCCTACACCCAGATTCGTGGGGTATAGAGCTGTACAAGGCCTCAACATCCAAACTAGTCAGAAGAACACCCTCCTCACACTGAATGCCCTCCAGGCGTTGTAGTACATCCATCGTGTCTCGGGCATAGGACGGTAATGAGGCAACAAATGGACGCAAGATTCTGTCCACATACGTGCTCACATTGGCAGTGAAGCCGCCTATGCCCGAGACAATGGGTCTGCCCTTCAGCACCGGTCCAGGTTTGTGCAGTTTGGGCAGACTATAAAACGTAGCTACAACCAGAGATTTGGGAAGCAGATATTCCAATTCATTTTTACTAATTAGTCTGTCCTCAAAGGCCTTATTCAGTAGGGTCGCAAGCTCCTGCCTAAATATAGAGGTGGGATTAGTTGAGAGACGCTTATAGGTTTTGGTGTCCTCAAGTAAACGGAGACACATGGAACGATAGTCCACCTGCTCCATCGCGACAATGTTGCCTCCTTTGTCGGAGGGCTTGATGACAATAGACGTGTCTCTCTCAAGTTCCTCCAAGGACTGTCTCTCACTAGAAGTCAGGTTGTCCCTTCCGAAAGGTATATCCTCAAATTTTTGGAGGTCCCGTGTAACTACATGTAGGAAGGTATCAATTGGGGTACTATCACTAACCGGGGGGAATATTTTTGATGGATTCCTCAGATCCGTAAACGGACCATCCCCTATCATTCTTCCTCCCTCTTCTGATAAACCTACCAGAAGTTGGACATCCTGAAGATCTTCTACCTCAATACCTAGCTCCTGACATCTTCTCCTGTCATGAATTTTAAAAAACTTTTTCCATTTAAGTCTCGGTGCAAAAAGCTGTAGGTCTTTGACTAGTAGGATGTACTGTATCCTACATTTGAGTTGCGTGTTTGCTTATGATGTACTGCTCCATGGCATTATTCATCTATTACTCTTTCCATTTTCCCGTGCACTTATGTGTGTACATACCTATATACCATTATGTACATTGTTTATATAATGGATATGCTTAGCTGTGGTTTGAAGTAACAAGGTTACAGCCTGTATTGAGTGGTGTTGCCCCTCCCCGCTGGTGGTACACAGCTCAGACGGGGATCGGCATTTGCTATTTCGGTTTATTACCATTAATTGTGGGTCTCGATTACCGGACATGTCTCTGTATCAATTGATAATACATGGGCCGCGATTGTTTTTCCCCAATAATTGCGCTAGTGCGCTATACTTGCCGAGAGGGGTAAGAATCAATACGGCTTCCTCCGGTCAGAGGACGGAACTATTTAGTCCGCCCCTAGTTCTGATTGGCTGTGGAACCGGCACACCCCTCCCGATAGGCGGCGCTTCGGCCATATGATGCCGGTGTTTCGCTGGCCGCGCGCGGCCATTACAACGCCGGAGCCATAACACGCTACAGTGTGGCACTTTTGTCCTGACATAGGCACATAAGCTCCTGAAGATACGTGACAACCACATGTCGCGTGGAAACGCGTAGAGCTGCTGCTATCTATTGGAGCACGGCTCTCTAGGCAGGGTGCACTCGATGCAATACTTTACCCTGAAGCCATAGAGTGTGTATGTGATGCATGAATGGAGCCAAAATATACTGGCTATAGGTGTGTGGATTGAGCCAAAATATACTGGCTATGAGTGATTGTGTATAGCCCTAATACACTGGCTACAGGTGCAGGGTTGTGACGTATACACTGGCCGCAGCTATACACAGAGGTTGGTCTGATCACTGCACTACATTATAGTGTGTAGATGTGTGCCTAGAGACTTTATCTATGTAGAGACAGTGCGACCAACTGTGTTTAGCATCACGCGACCTATGAACCAGGTGGCACAACCGCACTTGCATATACATCTAATAGAATCACCGGCTAGAAACACACTAGCGTCTATTTACACTGATCTAAGTGGTTATGTCATCACATATGGTAAGTGGAGAGCAGTGATATCATATCTTTTAACATCTGTCACGAATAATGGTCACACAGCAAATATAAAGGGGTTAAATCCTGCCACTCCTGCACTATCGTTCCCTTTGAGTCATATCAATCTGTAATTACATTGCTGTAACAATGATGTACAGAACCATTCCATTGTATGACTGTGACTATCATTGTGATCGCCATTATCAAGGTAGGTGTCCCAATATAGGCAAGTGTAGACAGGGATATGTCAGGGCTAGGTGAGATGAATGTGGGTTTGCAATGTTATTTTATCAGATTATAAGCCCCCAGATAATTTTTTATTTAAGACTGGAAAACCTCTTTAACAAATTACAAACAGATGTCCATCTGGTCAGGTCAGGTTATTTATGTTACTTGGTTATATAGCTCCAACATGTTTGACAAAACTTTACAGACATTATAATCACGAATTGTACCCAGCAGAGCTCACAATCTAAATTCCCTATCAGTATGTTTTTGACGAGTGGGAGGAAACCAGAGTACCCAAGGAAACCCACAAATACTCCATGCAGTTGTTGTTGTACTTGGTCAGATTGGAACCTAGGACACCAGCACTGAAACAATGCTAACCACTGAGCCACCATGCTGCCAATTATATAAAGGTTATGTAAGATTGCTAGAATACTATAAGGACTGTATTTATAAGTAGAGATAGCCTTGCGGTTTGCCCGGCGGTCGTTTTGCGACAAACTTTGCTCGTTCGGGGTTCGCCGAACGGGCGAACATATGGCGATGTCCGCCGGCGCCATATTCTTTTACATTGTGAAGAACTTTGACCCATGACACATCCATCAGGTGGTACAGGACAGCCAATTGAGACGTTTCAGCACATGGACATACACCCTACCTGATAAATAAATCCGATCTGGCAGCCATTTTACATTCAGTTTTTTGCCAGTGTAGGGAGAGGTTGCTGTGTGGAGCAGGGACAGACTGTTAGGGACACCAAACGCTAGCTAATAGGGCCACAAAAGTCCTTTTATGGACTGGTATAGGTGTGCTATCGATGGGTATGACTTACTGAGGGGTGTAATACACTTATAATATACTTTCTAACATAGAAAGTATATTATACTGCAATTGTATTGTGCAGCAGTTGTGTGCGGTTCTGCAGCGATACTGCAGCTATACAGAGGGACAAACGCTATTGGAACAAAAAATTGCAACTGGTGTGATATACCTGTTGCCCCCCCCAAAAAATTGATTGAAGCAGGGGTGTTATATACCAATAATATACTTTCTATACAGTGCATTTAGGTAGTGCAGTATTTGTTTGTGGTTTTTCTGCATTACCTCAGCTACACAGAGTGACAAATGCCATTGGAACAAATAATTTCTACTGGTGTGATTATACCAGTTGCCCCCAAAAAAAATTGATTGAAGCAGGGGTGTTATATACCAATAATATGCTTTCTATATAGTGCATTTGGGTAGTGCAGCATTTTTTTGCGGTTTAGCTGCAGTACCTCAGCTACAGATAGTGACAAATGCCATTGGAACAAATAATTTCTACTGCTGTGATATACCAGTTGCCCCCCCAAAAAAATGATTGAGGCAGGGGTGTGATATACCTATAATATGCTTTCTATATAGTGCATGTGCAGCAGTTGTGTGCGGTTCTGCTGAGATACCGCAGCTATATAGAGAGACAAACGCTACTGGAACAACTAATTTCAACTGGTGTGATATACCAGTTGCCCACCCAAAAAACTGATTGAGGCAGGGATGTGATATACCTATAATATAATTTCTATATAGTGCATTTGTATTGTGCAGTAGTGATATTGGCTGCTGGCATTACAGTGATTGGCTGGCCGAAACACGTCATCGGGTGCTATATAGCACACGATGACGCGGGTTCGGCTCATTGCTAGTCAGGGAGAGCTGCGCTTAGGAAGGGACAGATAGTGTAGGGAGTTTGTGATCGCAATTTATTCAATTTTAAAATGTTTCAAAGACCCAAAAGTCCTTTTAAGGACTATTGTGTGTGGTGGCCGCAATTTAATTGTGCAAAGTTGTACTCAAATTATTTTTTTTATATACTTTTCAAAATAGCAATTATTTTGCTATATAGAAGGTGTCTGCAGTGACTTGTGACATCTGTGCAGCAATACCTTCTGTGTGTCAGGAGCAGAGATAGGAAGAATATTAGTGAAAATTATAATTTTTTTTCCCATAATCCACATTTTTGCTGTCAACGGTGTAATCCGTGAATTGTGTGATCTGCGCTTCAATACCTTGTGTGGTTGTCAGGCCCAGATATAGGGAAAAAATTATAATACAGAAAACAATTTTTCTCCCATAATCTATCCACACTTTTGCTGTCAACGGTGTAATCCATGAATTGTGTGATCTGCGCTTCAATACTTTGTGTGGTTGTCAGGCCTAGCTATAGGGAAAAATCTAAATATAAATATAAACTACATCAGAAAACAGTTTCTGTACCGCAGATTCCAATAATCTGGGCCTAAAATAGTGTCCATATTCTGTGGTGTTCTGTGACATATACAGTACACCATCTGAAAACTGTTTATTTAGGGCAAATTTCAATAATCTGGGCCTAATCTAGTGTCCATATTCTGTGTGTTTCTGTGACATATACTGTCCTGCATCAGAAAACTGTGTCTTTAGCGGACGGTAAAAAAATCTGCGCCACATCTAGTGACAAAACCATTAATTTGAAGTAGGCGAGCACTAAGGGACGGGGAAGTGATATACCTATAATATCATTTCTATATAGTGCATTTGTATTGTGCAGTAGTGATATTGGCTGCTGGCATTACAGTGATTGGCTGGCCGGAACGCGTCATCGGGTGCTATATAGCACACGATGACGCGGGTTCGGCTCATTGCGAGTCAGGGAGAGCTGCGCTTAGGAAGGGACAGATAGTGTAGGGAGTTTGTGATCGCAATTTATTCAATTTTAAAATGTTTCAAAGACCCAAAAGTCCTTTTAAGGACTATTGTGTGTGGTGACCGCAATTTAATTGTGCAAAGTTGTACTCAAATTATTTTTTTTATATACTTTTCAAAATAGCAATTATTTTGCTATATAGAAGGTGTCTGCAGTGACTTGTGACATCTGTGCAGCAATACCTTCTGTGTGTCAGGGGCAGAGATAGGAAGAATATTAGTGAAAATTATAATTTTTTTTCCCATAATCCACATTTTTGCTGTCAACGGTGTAATCCGTGAATTGTGTGATCTGCGCTTCAATACCTTGTGTGGTTGTCAGGCCCAGATATAGCAGTGGCCGGACTGAGGGGGGGCGGAGCCCCCTTTAGGAGAGGCCCCCATGACGGGGGTTTGGTTTCAGTGAGCTGGGGGGGGGGGGGGGGGTCGGGCTAGGGGAGAGGGAGGGGGCTTTGGCAGGGAGAATAGGTTAGGATAGGTTAGGGGTGTGAGGGGGTGGAGTTAAGGGCTTAAATAGGCAGGGAAGAAGAAGGCTAGGGGCCATTTTAGGTAGAGAGAAAAGCTGGTACATCACCTGAGAGATGGAGCGTCTGGAGGCCATGATCGGCGAGTTGCGGGCAGCGGCTGAGGTGAGAGGCCCAGCGTGGGTTCAGGAGCAGATCCAGCTGCTGCTGGGGGGGCCGAGTGAGGTGCCTGTCTTGCCTCACTCACCGGTATTACGGCCGCGGTGGGCCAGGACGCCGGCGTGCCTTTCCCCATCGACTTCCCCCCCCTAGGGCTCAGCGCCGTATTAGGAGCCCCTCTCGGGACCCTCCACGTCGGGTGCCGCCGACACCAGCTTCTACTAGGCCCCGGCGTGGGAGGAATCCTCACTGTAGGCGGAGCCTTGTGGGCGGCCGGGCCCGGCTGTCCACTCCTGCAAGCGGCGACGGCGTAGGAGCGGGACCGGGTACTGCGGGCGCCCCTGTAACTCCTGGCACAGGGGCGGCCCCTCGGCGTGGGAGGTCAGGCATTCAGCGCCGGGCTGCTGCATGTGGATCTGGTGGTAGCAGCAGGCCCCAGGTTGCAGACAGCTCGAGAGGCTCCGCCCCCAGGAGCAGTTATGATGACATTGTTAACCCCGGCGTCCCTGGTTTGCATAGAGCCAGGGGACAGGAGCCGACCGAGCCCAGGAGATGTGAGGAGGTCCGGACCGTGGAGGGATCCTGTTGCAACGCGCGTTCCTGCCCTGCCAGGAGGCATGGTGAGGATGAAGGTTCCAGTGGCATGGTCTATCCGGGAGAGGACGTCCCTGGTCCCAGCGGGTCCAGGGGACAGAGAGACGGCGACAGCGTGACGCAGAGGAGGGATCTTCAGGAGTCAGGACTTGCGGCTGATGGGAACACAGCGCCCAGGCAGCCAGGTGAGATTGCATGGGGTCCACTTGCGCAGGTAGTGCAGGGTGTGGGGGCTGTGGTGGGGGGTGTTTCCCAGTTAGAGTTGAGTAAGGGCCTGGGGCAATTGTTGAGGGGTCTGGCGGGGTTGGTTGCTAGTTGGGGGTTGAGTGGGGGGACACCGTTGCAGGCCTGGGCTGTGCAAGGTTTGCAGGGTCGTTGGTGGAGCCGCAGCGGCGGTTGCCGGGTGTGGGGGTGTCGGTACAGACGCAGGCGGAAACGGAGGGGGACGAGGATTCTGTGCGGGTTGATGATAAAGCAAAAGGGGAGGTTTATGTTTGCTTTGAGGGTCCGTTGGGGGCGCATTTGAAGTCGGAGGTGAGGGAGAGGATTTGGAAGGGTGAATATGTGGAGATATTTTCCTTGCTTCCTTTGGAACGCTTCAATCTGGATAGGGTGCGAAGGGAAGATGGTAAGCGGGAGGAGGAGGAGAAGCGCCGGTATAGGTTAATACCGAGGACGTTTGCAAACTGGTTGCAGGCGTTCGCGATATTGGCGAGTGTGATTGGGGAGAAGACTCCAGGGGCTTGTTCGGGGTTGTTTTGTTATTTGGACGCAATCGGGGAGGCGTATCGGGTGTATGGAGGAGTGGCGTGGTTGCGGTATGACGAACAGTTCCGGCAGAGGAAGGCGGTTCGCCCTGAGATGCGGTGGGACCATAAGGATATTGCTTTATGGCTGAAGGTTACGGCCCCAGTGCGTTCGGGGCAGCCCTTTCGTGGGGAAGGTAGTAGTGGGGGGTCGGGCAATACAGCGGTTGCCTCAGCGAGGGGACTGTGTTTTGCCTTCAATGAAGGCACCTGTAGGTTCGGCCTAAATGTAAATTTAAGCACGAATGCTCAGGCTGTGGAGGGAATCACGGGGCAGCGCAGTGTTTTAAGGGAGGCAAGCAGAGAGGGGGGGATGGTTTTGGAAAAGGGGGTGACGCCGGTTCGGCTGGAAAGGATGCAACCGTACTTAGATAGGTACCCCAATAGGGAGGCGGCGGGTTTGTTGGTTTTGGGTTTTGCGGAAGGTTTTCGAATTCCGTTTGTTCCGGGTGAGGCGGTGTTGCTCAGGAAGAATTTGCGGTCTGCTAGGGAGCATCCAGAGGTGGTGGGGGAGAAGTTGGGGAAGGAGGTGATGCTGGGGCGGATGGCGGGTCCGTTTTTAGAGCCACCGGTTTACAATTTGCGGGTGTCACCGCTGGGGGTTGTACCTAAGAAAGAGGCGAATAAGTTTCGCTTGATTCATCACCTGTCGTTCCCGAGGGGCTCCTCGGTCAATGATGGTATTGACCCGGCGGTTTGTTCTGTAGTATATACATCGTTTGACGCGGCGGTCGGTTGGGTGAGGCGTTTTGGGGCGGGAGCGTTGATGGCAAAGACGGATATTGAGGCGGCGTTTCGATTGTTGCCGGTTCATCCGGATTGTCAGCATTTGTTGGGATGTTTTTGGGATGGGGGGGTTCTTTGTGGATCGGTGTTTACCCATGGGGTGTTCATTGTCGTGCGCTTACTTTGAAACTTTCAGCTCGTTTTTGGAGTGGGCAGTGGTGGACTCGTCGGGTTGTGAATCGCTGATTCATTACCTGGATGATTTTTTGTGTATAGGCCCCCCGGGGTCGCCGGTTTGCGCATTATTGTTGGCATTGTTGAGTTCGGTTTTTGAGAGGTTTGGGGTCCCGCTGGCGGAGGGTAAGACAGTGGGGCCGGTGTCAGAATTGAGTTTCCTTGGCATAGTGATTGACTCGGTGAGGATGGAGTGTCGGTTGCCGGGCGATAAGCTGGTAGATCTGAAAGGCTTGGTGGCTAGGGCGATTCGGGCAAAAAAGTTGCAGTTGAGGGAGCTTCAGTCGCTGTTGGGGAAGCTTAATTTCGCTTGCCGGATAATGCCCATGGGGCGAGTGTTCTGTAGGCGGTTGGCGCAGGCAACTGGGGGGGTGGTGGCTCCGCATCATTATATTCGGTTGGGTAGGGAGCTGCGGGCGGACTTACAGGTTTGGAGTTCTTTTCTGGACCAGTACAACGGTCGCTCGCTGTTCATGGGGGAAGTTGTTGAGGCGTTTGATTTTGAATTATTCACGGATGCGGCGGGGGGTTCAGGTTTTGTTTTTTTTTGTGGAGGTTTTTCAATGGTGCGCTGGAGTGTAGCCAGCTGTTTGGGTGGAACGGGGCTGGGTGAAGAATCTGGCTTTGTTGGAGTTGTTCCCTATTGTGCTGGCGGTTGTGTTGTGGGGAGAGCGGTTCCGGGATAAAAAGGTTTGTTTTCACTGCGACAACATGGGGGTGGTTCAAGCGATAAATGGGCTGTCGGCATCGTCGCCATTGGAGGTGCGGCTGCTGCAGCGGTTGTGGTGAATCGAGGGGGGGTCATTCGATGGTGCCTTTGAGCTGGGCGGTACGGCTGGAGGCAAGAATGGCTCACCCTGGTTTGACAGCTCGATGTTTTGGGGCTTCAAGGACCTCCCCCCATTGGGGTTTTATACTGTATTATGTTATGTTATGGTTGTAAATGTTATTTAATAAACGGCTGCTCTGGGGTGGAAAAGTGTAATGGTGGTTAGAGGTGAGTAAGGTGGGTATGAAAGTAATGGTCGAGGCGAACATGGATAACCAATACCCTCGTCAAGCAGTGGCCGGACTGAGGGGGGGCGGAGCCCCCTTTAGGGGAGGCCCCCATGATGGGGGTTTGGTTTCAGTGAGCTGGGGGCGGGGAGTGGTCGGGCTAGGGGAGAGGGAGGGGGCTTTGGCAGGGAGAATAGGTTAGGATAGGTTAGGGGTGTGAAGGGGTGGAGTTAAGGGCTTAAATAGGCAGGGAAGAAGAAGGCTAGGGGCCATTTTAGGTAGAGAGAAAAGCTCCCACCCACCCTTCCCTTTTTTGTTGGGCAGTTTTGGAATGGAGGGGAGCGGGGTTGTGGTGCTGGGATTTATTGTGGGGAGTGGGTTTTTTGTCACGGCGGCTTGTGGCGGTGGGGGGGGGGGGGGGTCCTTGGAGTTGGGCACGGTGGAATCTGAGGACAATTGGGGGGGCCCCACGGTGGGGGCTGGACTCCCAGGTGGACCGAGCGGTTGTGGTGAATCGAGGGGGGGTCATTCGATGGTGCCTTTGAGCTGGGCGGTACGGCTGGAGGCAAGAATGGCTCACCCTGGTTTGACAGCTCGATGTTTTGGGGCTTCAAGGACCTCCCCCCATTGGGGTTTTATACTGTATTATGTTATGTTATGGTTGTAAATGTTATTTAATAAACGGCTGCTGTGGCCATTACATTTCCAATTGGTGGTCCGAGTTTTATTGGGATTAGGGCTCTGGGGTGGAAAAGTGTAATGGTGGTTAGAGGTGAGTAAGGTGGGTATGAAAGTAATGGTCGAGGCGAACATGGATAACCAATACCCTCGTCAAGGGAAAAAATTATAATACAGAAAACTATTTTTCTCCCATAATCTATCCACATTTTTGCTGTCAACGGTGTAATCCATGAATTGTGTGATCTGCGCTTCAATACTTTGTGTGGTTGTCAGGCCTAGCAATAGGGAAAAATATAAATATAAACTACATCAGAAAACAGTGTCTGTACCGCAGATTCCAATAATCTGGGCCTAAAATAGTGTCCATATTCTGTGGTGTTCTGTGACATATACAGTACACCATCTGAAAACTGTTTATTTAGGGCAAATTTCAATAATCTGGGCCTAATCTAGTGTCCATATTCTGTGTGTTTCTGTGACATATACTGTCCTGCATCAGAAAACTGTGTCTTTAGCGGACGGTAAAAAAATCTGCGCCACATCTAGTGACAAAACCATTAATTTGAAGTAGGCGAGCACTAAGGGACGGGGAAGCGGGCGTGATGCTGATGGTGCACGCAAAGGCCATGGCCCTGGGTGACATGAAACTGTACCTGCTGCCAGTGCACCAGAAAAAAAAAAAAAACACTGTACCGAGCTTCATGTCCAACTTAGCTGGGCGACGCAGGACAACACTGTCCAAGTTGGACCAGTGCGAAGAGTTGGTTGGTTGGATTGCTGAAGATAATGCTTTCAGTCGGTTAAGCACCACCCTCTCTTCCACCAAGTCCAGTCTCTGTAGCCAAGAGTCTGGTCAACCGAATCCTCTCTCTGATCATCGTTCCTCCCACCATGGAGAGGCTTGCCAAACGAGTAATCCCACACTCGGATATTCTGAGCAGCTCTTTCCAGCACCACTATTACATTTGGCCATCGTGCCCAGCACGCTTGAAGAGGGACCTGAGATATTGTGCCCTGATTCCCAACTTCTTGAGCCTTCACAGTCGTTCACGGTGGTGAACGGCAATCATTTGTTCACGAGGTGGATGATGATGAGACACATTTACCAATCACTGAGGTTGTGGTTTGGTCAAGTCAGGAGGATGAGCAGAGTGAGGAAGTGGAAGAGGAGGTGGTTGACGATGAGGTCACTGACCCAACATGGGAAGGTGAAAAGCTGACCGAGGACAGCAGTACAGAGGGGGAAGGATCCGCAGCACTGTAACAGGCTGGAAGAGGCAGTGTGGTTGCAAAAGGGAGAAGTCGGCCCACAACAAACAGGCCCACAACAGTTACACTGAGCACCCACATGCGTAAATCTACCTTGCCAAGGGGTAGGTGTTCCGCAGTATGGCGCTTTTTTCAGGAAAGTGCAGATGACAAAAGAGTGGTAGTTTGCAACCTGTGCCGTACCAAAATGAGCCGGGGCGTGAACATTAGCAACCTCACCACCACCAGCATGATCTGCCACATGGCATCCAAGCACCCTAACAAGTGTACTGAACGCCTGGGTCCACAATCTGGGTCTGCGGGTCACACTACTGTCTCCTCTTCCCCTGTGTTACGCACTGCTGGCCAATCCCCTGTCAAAGGCGCAGGCCCGGATGCCCCTCGCCCTGCACCTGGACTTTCGCATGAACCATCAGCAACAACATCCACTTCCCTGTCCCAGCGCAGCTTCCAAATGTCCATAACACAGTCATTTGAATGCAAGCGCAAATACCCACCCACCGGCAATAGCACTAAATGCGCAACTTTCTAAATTAATGGCCCTTGAAATGTTGCCATTTAGGCTTGTGGACACTAAGGCCTTCCGCAGCCTGATATCGGCGGCTGTCCCTGGGTACGCAGCCTCCAGACGCCACTATTTTTCACAGTATGCCAAGCCCGCCTTACACCAGCATGTGTCCCAGAACATCACCCGTGCCCTAACCAACGCAGTTACTGGGAAGGTCCACTTAACCACGGACACATGGACAAGTGCTGGTGGCCTGGGACGCTACATTTCCCTGACCACACACTGGGTGAATGTTGTGGAGGCTGGGAGTGAGTCGTACCCTGGGATGGCACAGGTGCTACCCACGCCCAGGATTGTGCGCCCTACGTCCATCAGGATCTCTGCCTGCAGCTATATTACTGGCTCCAACCCCCACTTCTCATCCTCCACGGCCTCCTCCTCCACTTCCACCTCCAGCAGCAGTCAGCCATCAGTCGCTAGCTGGAAGCAGTGTAGCACTGCTGTGGGTAAGCGTAAGGCCGTGCTGATGTTGATCTGTTTATGGGACAGAGCAGAGCTGTGGCAGGTTATAAGGGACCAAACCGAGCTGTGGTTCTCGCCACTCAACCTACAACCAGGCATGGTTGTGTCTGACAATGGGTGTAACTTGGTGGCAGCTTTGGAGCTCGGCAACCTGACACACATCCCATGCCTAGCCCACATATTAAATTTAGTGGTTCAGCGGTTTATCAAAACCTACCCCAATTTGCCAGAGCTACTAGTGAAGGCGCGCCGCATGTGTGCCCATTTCTGCAAGTCGTCCACAGCTTCAGCCGGTCTGTCAATGCTGCAGTAGCGCTTGCGGCTTCCAGCTCACCGACTGTTGTGCGACGTGAGCACACGCTGGAACTCTACGTTCCACATGTTGGCCAGGCTTTGTGAGCAGCAGAGGGCAGTTGTGGAATACCAGCTGCAACATGGTCGTCACCTTTCGAGTCAACTGCCACTATTCACAAGCGAAGAGTGGGCATTGATGTCAGACCTTTGTGAGGTTTTAAAAAACTTTGATGAATCCACACAGATGGTTAGTGGCGATAATGCTATTATCAGCGTAACCATCCCACTGCTGTGTCTACACAAACCTCAGTTCGTCTTCTCAGCGCGATTTGGACCATGAAGAAGAGGAGGAGCTGGAGACAGTTGCCTCTGCTACAGAGGGTAGTACCCATGGAACTTTAATTCTATTTGTTCAGCGTGGATGGGCAGAAAAGGGGGAGGAGGATGAGGAGATGGAGAGTCATCCTGATGTTGACATCGACATCTTGCCTGTTGGTACTCTGGCACACATAGCTGACTTCATGGTAGGCTGCCTTTCTAGCGACTCTTGCGTTTTACGCATTTGAGAATACGGATTACTGGGTGTTCACCCTTCGCGACCCCTGCTACAAAGAGAATTTCTCATCTCTCATTCCTGTAGTGGAGAAGACGAGTAAAACGGTGCAATACCAGAAGGTATTTTTTTTTACAAAATTTTTCATCTGACAACACTGGCGGCAGAGTCCATACTTCCTTAGGCAACTAAGGAAGGGAGACAAGGGGGGACACACAGCAGTTCCAACAAAGGCAGGGCAACACTCCTCAAGGCATGGGACACTTTCATGACACCCCGCCAGCAACCTCACCCTGAAGCGGGGCCGAGGAGGAAAAATGTTTTGGAAGATGGTGAAGGAATACATAGCAGACCGTGTCAGCGTCCTAAATGATCCCTCAATGCCTTACAACTACTGGGTGCAGGCTCGGACTGGCCCACAGGGGTACAGGCCCCTAGTCTCCCACCCCCTGCACAAGTGGCACATAACACATTCGATTTAGTACACTACATACATATATTCAATTTACAGCACATCAACCAGCTTATGTTCATATAAAAAATTTGTTAGATTATTTATTATATTTAAATGTATCAGTACGGTGGGCCCCCAAAATAAATTTTACTGGTGGTCCCTAGGTACCCCAGTCCGACACTGGGATGTCCAAGCTGGACACGTGGCACGAACTTGCGCTCTGCACCTTGGAGGTGCTGGCCTGCCCTGCCTCCAGCGTTTTGTCTGAGCGTGTATTTAGTGCTGCTGGTGGCATTACAACAGATAAGCGTATCAGCTTGTCCACTGGCAATGCTGACAGGTTTACTCAGATAAAAATGAACAAGGCCTGGATTGCCCCTGACTCCACCAGAGGACAGCTGAGCTGATGATGAACATAAAGGCAATTTCAATCTATCATTTATAATGTACTCAATCTACTGTAGTGTATTCCCATGCACCTTTTCAACCACAAAAAAGAGTATATGGTTGAATCTTGTTTTCTCCTCCTCCTCCTCATCCAGATTGTATATATTCCCTCCACTCCAATTTTTTTAATAGGGTCCACTCACCAGCAGGCCCTCGCCCCTAATGTTTTAGAGGGTTAGTTCAGCAGCAAGCCCTCGCCCCTAATGTTTTAGAGGGTCACTTCAGCAGCAGGCCCTCGCCCCTAATGTTTTAGAGGGTCAGTTCAACAGCAGGCCCTCGCCCCTAATATTTTAGAGCGTCAGCTCACCAGCAGGCACTCGCATATAATGTTTTAGAGCGTCAGCTCAGCAGCAGACCCTCGCCCATAATGTTTTAGAGGGTCAGCTCACCAGCAGGCCCTCACCCCTAATGTTTTAGGTCTGGATAAAAGACTAAGGCCACAGATTGTTTAGAAAGATGCAGATGGAAACAATCTGTGGAGCTGTATCATGGTCACCTGCAGATTAATGTAGCCCTCAAATTCAAGTTGGGTTTGTTGGTTCCATCTCAGCTCACCAGCAGGCCCTCACCTAAAATCTTTTACTGGTTCAGCTCACCTGCAGGCCCGCAACTCGAAACTTTTACTGGGTCAGCTCACATGCAGGCCCGCGACTTTAATCTTTTACAGGGTCAGCTCACATGCAGGCCCTCGCATAGGACTTTTTAGAGGGTCAGCTCAGCTGCAGTCCATCGCATAAAATGTTTTACAGGGTCAGCTCACCCGCAGGCACTAGCATATAATGTTTAACAGTGTCAGCTCACCAGCAGGCCCGAACCTAAAATCTTTTACAAGGTCAGTTCACCTTCAGGCCCGCAACTCATGCTGCCTTGTTTTGAAGTAGTAGCCGTAGCCGTTTATCAGGCTCCCTCTCCGGCATGGAACCCTGATTCCTCGTTACCCATGATCACCGTTTTAGGCGCATAAAAGAACATCGAATATTGATAGGAAAGATATCCAAATAGATTGTGGACGTCACGGGGACGTGCGATCAGGAAGAAGTTATCTAGAGTCAACAAAGCGGCAGCAGGGCCTCTCCTGTATAACGTTTCCTCATCCAAAATACAGCAGTGACATTCCCTGTAATTTTTTATTACTCATTCCAATAACAGGGCATCTTAAGAGTCCTGTATTGTTATTTATCATCACTACCTCCCTGAGTCGGGAGTGGGTAATTGCAGCGCGCCTGCTGCCTTCCTTCGATTTTTCTGATTTAATAACTTGACCCACTCTCTCCACCCAATCAGACTTCAGCCATTGACCTCCCTTGGATGTGGTATGCCTTTCTCAAGCTCTCTCTTTGGCATAGAACCCTGATTCCCCGTTACCCGTGATCACCAGGTAGGTGCAGAAAAGAACATCGAAAGTTGATCCAAATGGATTGTTGCCGTCACAGGGACGTGCAATTGCCCAGAGGTTATCTAGAGTCACCAATGCGGCAGCATGCCCTCGCCCCTAATGTTTTAGATGGTCAGAGCAGCAGGCCCTTGCTCCAAATGTTTTTGAGGGTCACCAGCAGGCCATCAATCATAATTTTTCAAGGGTGTGTATGATGCCCTCCTTTATGTGTAACAAAGGGTATTTTGGAGTGACGGTTACTTGTAATTTTTGGCAGCCCTCTCACTTAGTGCATAGGCTTTATGAGTGTAGGAGTCCCACTACCTGAACAATTGTACCACAATGTGAATGAGGCCCTCCTTTATGTGATATACAGGCTGTTTCGGAGTGCCTCTTGCTTGTAATTTTATTTCAGCACTTGCACTATATACAATTGAATATACAGGAAAGAATGTTTCCTAACAATTTTTCCTGTAAAAATGTTTGGGGGGGAAGGGGGGTTTGTACGTATTTTTGTCAGTCTGTAAAAGTGGCGTACAACTCGGACAACATGGTTCCCAGCAGTGACCTGGGAGTCCAAGATGCATCCAGACATCGTCCCCATGATGTTCCCGATCCATTTCGGTGGTTTTCACTTTCTGACCTTTTCCAATGGAATACGCACCCTCCCCTCTTCAGAGCAGGGGGTGCCTGGTTGTCTCCCATTGACTTCCATTATACTCGGGTGCTCAGCCGAGCACACGAATATATCAATGTGTTCGGGCCGAACACCTGAATACTTTGGTGCTCGATCATCACTAGTTTGCTCATCTCTATATTCTATTCTTTCCTAGAAAGCCAAATGTATGCAAATTAGCTTGGCTGACAATGCCAGCAGAATTAAGATATGTAGACTTTCATCTATTCTTCCCAGAAAGCGGGAAGAATAGATAGCGGGAAGAAAGTATTCCCTGACATACAATACTCATCATTAATATTTTTTGGTCTCCCTAATGATAAAAAGCACTGCAAATAGTACTCTCCAAGGCCAGTGAGCTATGCAAGGCAATTTTTTGCTGAGATATTCTGGTTCTTTTTGTTCTTCTGGAAGGAGATATAGCTGTATAATTTAGAGAAGTGTAAGTCTGGTTAGGATATTTGAGTTTTCTTTGTTGTTTTGATGGAGAATTAGATTGCATGCCTCACTTTCAGTTGAATATTATGTGTGTGGTGTGGAGGGTCTTTCTCCTCTTCTTGGATCATCTTTATTTGCAGAAACTTGAGTGTTAGGAGACCATAACGTGTTATATATCAATTTTTAGGCTAATTGGAACATTTTTGATTAGTTAAGAATCGATTCAGGTCTGAATTAAACGGTTTGAAATTTTTACCAAATCAGATCTGAAACAAATTTGAAGAAGTTTGCAAATCTCTAATTAAAATCCTTTTTTTTTTTTTAAATATCAGGATTAAATCCAAATTGATGGAATTTATTTACTCATCTCTAGTATGTATATTTGTACATATCTCCTTGTACATCATAGATCAATTTTCTCCTAATATCAGTGCTTATTAATAATAAGATTTCCCCTGGTGGTAGCCTCAAACTGTTCAATCAGTGCTTTTTCATAATAAGATTTTTTTTTTTTTCTACTGCTTTTCTTAAATCCCCACATAATTCTTCTCTGGAAGAGTAATGCAAGCTCCTTTCCAAAAAGAAAAGAATATTGAGTGTCTCATACCAGGACTCCAGCTCTTTTTGCATAACTACCCTTTAACAGAGCTGAAAAAACTTAGTTTGGCTGCATGAGAGGCCTTGGTTGAGGTGCTATTTCTTCTTATGGAGAGCACTGAATATGCTTGAGTACTGAAGCCAGTCAATGTTCCTCTGGGTTTCTGGGAAAACATATATGAACACTGGCACATCTTACATCTGCTGGCCTCAGAGAGACATAGGAAAGCCAATTTAAATAAGTGTCCCAGAAACCCACAAGGGCATTGCCTTTGCCCCCAGAAAACTCATACCTCAGCTTACACAGCAGTTAAATACAGAAAATCTAGAGGGGGTTAGGTAGGGTATATCTTAGGTGCAATGTGTCACTCTGCCTTTAGAAACAGGACATAGATGTAATAAAAGGAGGGCACTGTCACGGTCCCTCAGGTGACTGATGTCAGATAATCAAGGAGATTGGCTGAGCGTGGAGGAATCTAACAGCCTCCTTAATTTCTCTTGATTCAGTGTTGATAGGGTTAATGACCACTTCCCTTTTCTCAGCTGTTGCTCAGTGGTCATCACTTCTACCCTTTATAGTCTGACCCCACCCTTCTGACTAGGCGATAGATAGCTTCATTTGGGTTTGGCTGAGCTGGTGTGAGTTTGTCTCTGGTGTTCCTGCTCGTCCGTCTCTACAGAAGTTAAGTGTCGCGTTTGTTTGTGTTTGTTATATTACCTGTTGTTTGTATCTGGGCCTGAGACAGAGACTTCCATTTATCCATCTGGGGAGGAATGGGTAGTCTCTGGTCCTAACCTTTTCCAGGGACTTATAGGGATATAAAGGCTTAGGTATCCTGCATATGAATATTCCTACCTTCAAGGTCTATTCATATTGATAGATAGTTAGGGCCCGGATTAGGGTTGTCTAGGAGGTGATCTGTTTCTTCCCCAGTTTCCAGGCCCAGTTACTGTTCCCCTTTCCTCCTGTGTTCAGTGTGGAGTTTCCCCCCCACACTGATCTTGACAGGCACCCAGGGGGCACGCCCAGAGGACCTTACCGCTTAGGACAGTAGGGCATCCATCAAAACTGTAGGTACAGGCTGATGTCACTACCAAACCTGCATATGTGTTTGCCTTTCAGGAACAAGAAGGTACTAATGGCTAAACTAGGCCCTAAATGGGACAGATTGGGGCTGTTCCTTTGGTGCACCTACTGCTAGCACTGCACCCGGATTAAAGGGAGGTACAGTGCTGGCTTCATAAAGCTGTAATTATGTCTGCTCTGTTTAAGAGGAGAGGTGATTAGTGAGACCAGTAGGTGACAGCAGTATACAGTGATGCTGTCTCCTGTTAGCATTGAAACATAGGACGTAGGCCCAGCTTGCTGCTAGTAATTAAAGGAGGAGGGAAGAGTTCAGGATTCCTCCATCCTTTCTCATAAACAGAAGAAGTTGTTGCATGAGGGACTATGCATCATGTCTGTGTTTAGTACAAGCAGCAGATGTAGTGGAATGATGTTTTTTTATTTGTCCTTCTAAGGGTGCATTCACACGTCAGTATTTTTACCTTTCCAGATAAACGTTCCTGTTTTTTGCGGATCCGAAAATCTGGATGACATGAGGATGCTTTTAGCATGTCATCCGATTTTTTGACAGATCCATTGACTAGAATGGGATGACGGAAAGCTAAATTGGACAAATAGTAGGACAGGGTATATTTTTTTTCCAGGATCCGAATAACGTAACCCACGGAACGGAACGGAATCACGAATCGGAGAGCACCATGAGTGCTCTCCAATTATTTGCGGATTCCATTGAAAATGAATGGATCCGCATAACGTTCCGTTTTTAAACGGAACAGATGCGGAACACCAAAACGGACATGTGAATGGACCCTAAATCTGCAGAGCCCCTATTATCACTCCTATCCTCCTAACTCTCCAGAGCCGCGGTAGCTCTGTAGGCTCGGACTGCCCCACAGGGGTACAGGGGAATCCCCCGGTGGGCCCCTGAGCAAGGTGGGCCCCTAGTCTCCAAACCCCTGCACAAGTGGCACATAACACATTAGATTTACTGCATACATACATATATTCAATGTACAGCACCTCAACCAGCTTATGTTCATATAAAAAACTTGTTAGATTATTTATTATATTTGAATGTATCCATATGGTGGGCCCCCAAAATAAATATTACTGGTGGGCCCTAGGTACCCCAGTCCGACACTTCGCGGTAGTCTGTTCCATTTGACACGCTTCCCCACACAGAAACTAAATATTAAAACTAGAGGTGGGACGAATCCGAATCCGAAAAGGTTCTCGAATATATCGAATCTTTAGAATCTCGAATCCTACGAATCCCCAGGCTGCTGGTATGCGGTGCTTGCTTAGGGTTTTACTAGGGAAAGTTCACAGGTAGGGAAATAGCAGGCAGGGGCATACATAGAAATCATGGAGCCCCATAGCTAAATTTAGAATTAGGGCCCCGCCCCCAATAAAAAGTACAATTATTAAAGCTGATTAGTGAGGGTGCGGGGTACATTAGGGGCTAAATAAAAGGTTAGACTGTGTTCACATCACGTTTTTGCCATCCGTTTTTACGTATATGTTGGGGATAAAAAGGGATAAAAAAGAGCTGCAAGCAATGCTTTTCTATCCTGCAGAGTCCAGTAGAAAAAACGTATACGTTAACATATACATTTTTCTTTCAAACTCTATGATGAAGGATGCCACTGTATGTACATGAAACGGATGGAAGAAAGGGGATATGAACTTGGCCTTACCCTTTAAGTTTTATTTATTTTATGATAGGTGTAAATGAGAGGAGAGCCTGTAGGGTTAATTACTGCAGCAGAACTGTCCACACTGGTCAATGTGACCCCTGGGACTGATCTTCTGCAGGTCCACAGCATTAGAGCTCTGTCTCACAGCTCAACTTCTCTCTTTGTTATTAACAGGGAGCAGAGCTGAGCAATTTTAGTCATGTCCCATCCTTCACTCAGAGGTAGTCTATCTGGAGCATCCAGCACATGCCACAGGTCCCATATGAAAGAATACATATGCACTACAGTGAGCAGAGCTGAGGCTCCTGTCTGACCCTGACAGCTCTAAGTACAGTCACCCTGCCGCAGCAAACAGCCCGTCTTCCTGTCAGCTCCTCTCACCTCAGCTCCATCATGCAGAGCGCTTCTGCTTCCTTCTGCCCTCTCACACAGCCTAGGAGTAGTGAAGGCAGTGCTGGGGGTTGACCAGCAAAGAGAAGGACAGGAAGACCCAGAGGAGGGTCAGCATGTGGGACATCACTGCTGAGAAAAGTAAATGCAGGGCTGGTACTTTACCGTGCTGCTAGCTGTGGGAGCAAACTTCCACTAAAGACCTCACAGAGGGGCGGGCACATCAGGCAGTGAGCTGCTACCTGATTGGAGGAAGCGGCTGCTCACATTCCCTCCCTCCCTCCTTCCCCTCGGGGCCCAGCCTGCTGTTGTCAGTGCAGCACTAGCGCTGCGCATAATGCCAAATGAAAATGTAAATATGAAATGGCACTGGGGCGTTTGTGATGGCAATGGGCCCCTCATTGACACTGGGCCCGGGGCTGCCGACCCAAATGCCTCATTGCCGGTATTTATCTCTCTACTGTTACTAATGCAGCGTGTATTCAGGTCGGAAAGGGGGCGGGGCCATGCAGCCTGGCAGGGCCCCCTAACCTCACGGGCCCCATTGCCTGTGCGTGGTCTGCCTATATTGACGGTACGCCACTTATAGCAGGCATCTCGGGAGGCGCTGGGACATGGCGCGGGGACGTGACGTCACAGCGGGACTCGTTGGATTCGAATTTCGTAAAGTACGTCGGGATTCGAGTCCACGAATCCCACAAATCCAGCAAAATTCGAGGGATTCGTGGATTTGACGGATTCGTCGTCCCACCTCTAATTAAAACTAAGCAACCAAACTATTTATACTATTTTGGCGGCAGCAGCATTTACACTAGACTGTGGACTAAACAGTGGCAGTGATTACACTAGACTGTACACTGACTGGTGGCAGCATTTCCACTAAAATGTGGAGTGAACAGCGGCAGTGATTGCACTAGGCTGTAGACTAACCAGTGGCAGCATTTTCACTAAAATGTGGAGTGAACAGCGCCAGTGAATGCACTATGCTGTAGACTAACCAGTGGCAGCATTTCCACTAAAATGTGGAGTGAACAGCGGCAGTGCCTGCACTAGGCTGTAGACTAACCAGTGGCAGCATTTCCACTAAAATGTGGAGTGAACAGCGGCAGTGATTGCACTAGGCTGTAGAATAACCAGTGGCAGCATTTCCACTAAAATGTGGAGTGAACAGCGGCAGTGCCTGCACTAGGCTGTAGACTAACAAGTGGCAGCATTTCCACTAAAATGTGGAGTGAACAGCGGCAGTGATTGCACTAGGCTGTAGAATAACCAGTGGCAGAATTTCCACTAAAATGTGTAGTGAACAGCGGCAGTGCCTGCACTAGGCTGTAGACTAACCAGTGGCAGCATTTTCACTAAAATGTGGAGTGAACAGCGCCAGTGAATGCACTAGGCTGTAGACTAACCAGTGGCAGCATTTCCACTAAAATGTGGAGTTAACAGCGGCAGTGCCTGCACTAGGCTGTAGACTAACCAGTGGCAGCATTTCCACTAAAATGTGGAGTGAACAGCGGCAGTGATTGCACTAGGCTGTAGAATAACCAGTGGCAGCATTTCCACTAAAATGTGGAGTGAACAGCGGCAGTGCCTGCACTAGGCTGTAGACTAACCAGTGGCAGCATTTCCACTAAAATGTGGAGAGAACAGCGGCAGTGATTGCACTAGGCTGTAGAATAACCAGTGGCAGCATTTCCACAAAAATGTGGAGTGAACAGCGGCAGTGAATGCACTAGGCTGTAGAATAACCAGTGGCAGCATTTACACTACACTGTGGACTGACAGGAGGCAGAAGTTACACTAAACTGTGGACTGACAGGAGGGAGTGGTTGCACTAGATTGTGGACTGACCAGTGGCCGCTTTTACACTAGATTGTGAACTGCCATATTTATTTAAATGGAACATACTGTATAATACATTGGTGCAGGATGAGAAGTGGTCGTGGCTCCACAGACTTCTATAGCAGCGATGGTTAACCTTTTAGAGACTGAGTGCCCAAACTCAACGCAAAACCCACTTATTTATCACAAAGTGCCAACACAGCAATTTAACCTGAATCCTACAGTCCAGTATAACGTATCTTCCATGTACTGTATCATTTAGCTATAATAGCTGCCTACATTCAGTGCGCTGCCTGTGCTGTTCATAGTGCGCCCTGCACTGATGAATGGCAGGAAAAGTCTAAGGCATATTGGTACACCTTAGACTTTTCCCAGTTTTCGCCATCACTGCTCTATAGGATATATAAGATCACAGCAGTCCATGCGTAAAAAGTATATATTGCTTTATTCACATGAACATGTACAGCAATATTTTGACCATGGCTTGACAAAGACCAAACATGGTCGAAACATTGCTGTACCTGTTTGTGGAAATAAAGCCATAATGCTTTATTCACTTCTACTGAAGTTCCAAGAACACAGCAAGGGTGCGGGCTGGGGAATGTGCATCACCCCAGAGCTGGGGGTACTTGTAAATTGTTTGTTGTTTAGTGTTTATGTAATTTAATGCTATGTGTACCCAGCATGGTTTTGTATGGGTCCTGAGGCAGCCCCTGAAGGAGGTTGGGAGGTGGACTGGTTAGCTGCGCCTCTAGCTCAGCTCAGTGTGTGTGTGTCTTGAGTTCGCAGAGGAAGGTAGAGCTGTGCCTCATGCTCCCTCCTCACAGGGCCAAAGTTCTGACCTCATCATTTCTACACTACTCTAGTAAGGATACCATCCATACTGGGACATGACCTGGCCAGTCGTATCTTAAACCCTATGGGCCAGATTTATCATTACACTTACATCTTACTCCACTTTTACATATGTCCAAAGTCACTTTTGGCTGTTAGATTTATTAATGGTCCTTTAATACTGTGATAAATGTGGTTTGACGGTAGCAGTTTATCCTTCAGTAAGCGGCTTTACAAAAGTCGCACGTTTTTACGAAAAAGTTGCATTTTCTATTACAAAGTCGCATAAGATAAGCATGGTCCTCATTGGAGTAAAAATTACGCAATTTTTTGCAAAATTTTTTGCAACTTTTTTAAATTGTCACAAAACGAAATCTGTATAGAGATTCATTTACATAAGAAAACACGCCCACTTTCAGAAAACTGGTGAGCATAGCGCAGTGCCAATAAAAGTCGTAAATTTTTGCGTTTTTAGCGATTGCGCAAAAATATGCGACTTTTTCACTCCATTATTTTGACTTAAGCTAATGATAAATCTGGCCCTATATGCCTCAGTTGCAGATTACAGACATTCCTCCAAAGCATTAGATTCTAAAAAGAAAGAGATTAGGAGCATGTTGAACCTAAACCTGGTCTATGCCCATACAAAATCATATGTAGATTTGCACTGTGGAATTGTGTTCTGAAACTGTTGAAAGTACTACAACTCTCATTCTGCACCTCAGAAAAGAGAGATGTTAATTCTGTTACATCTGGCCTGGTTACTGACTCCAACACCATTTTCAGACCACAACACCAACATCCCCTGCATTGCACCCACGCCAGAAACCACAACACCAAGGATACCCCAACTACCATCAGACAGGAACCTAACCTAACATCAGACCCAAACCTAACATCAAGGTGTTGCCAAAGAAAAGAAAGGGTGCACCCTCCTTTCATTGCCCTTGTCCTAGGGAGAAACAGTGTAAGGAAAGTCACTGTGATAGACTTTTGCAGCCAGAGACACTCCTGTCTTCCCTCCTCCAGAGTGTGTAGCAGATGTAGTTTCATAGGTTGCTGACCCCCGATTTAGGGTTTGATGCCTCCTCTGCATCATCTTTTTTAGCTGACGGTGTGTGTGGTAGTATTAGCACAGCAGAGTAGACTGAGTACAGAGACAGAAAAGGTCTGACCACAGTGAGTGCTGTTGGCTTCAGCATTGTGCACCCTTGTCTCTCTTACTGACCCCCCACATATTATTAGAAAAGAGGAGAAGGAAGAGGAAAGTCGGTGGCTGGCAGCGCTGGCCTCCAGGTTGGACAAAGAAAGACTGGGGAGAGTCAGCATTGGAAGAGTACAGCAGCAACAGACAGGCATGCCGCTCAGGGATGCTTGACCCCCAGCAATGGAAACTAACTGGATGTAAGAAGACGCACAGTAGAAATCTGATTAACACTTAATTCACAGGAGCCATAGAAACTTAAGTCAGGGTAAATCCAGAGGCTGGGTGTTCAGAAGGGATGCCAGGGAAGATCCTCTGCATCACTGCTTACTTTCATGGCTAATTAACCCCTTTCAGTCTTGAGGGAACAGTCATGTATTTTTTTTTCTTGTTGTCATGGACAAATTATTTCTTTGCCTTTGGGGAAAATTTATCTCATTGAAAGTTTATTACAAGTTCACTAGAAGAATCTGGTGAATTCACTAATAGCACAACATTTTCGAGATCAAAAACCTGCCTGGTTTTGCTATCATTTTCATGCAGTGCTTTCTTATGTAGCAATTATAAAATACAGTAATCCCTCTACATACAATATTAATTGGTTCCAGGACAGCCATTATATATTGAAACCCTAACTCTATGGAAAATGGGTAAATGGTTCCTAAGACCCAAATTGTCAACCCAAAATAAGAAAAGAGGGATCATTAACCCTTTCTACTCCGGGCCAGTTTTCACCTTCCTGCCCAGGCCATTTTTAGCAAATCTGACATGTGTCACTGAAGAAGCCAGAATACTGGCGAAACATGTCGGGGGGCAGTAGTAGTTTTTAATTGCTTTGCACCTCTTCACTGGTTACCAGTACCTCACGCTCATGCGACCGACGGTGTCTGGTCTAGTCTAAGGTTTGAGTTGGTTTGAGCACACGTTGCTGGACACTCCGTCCTTGGTGCGGCCTCAGTCATTTAATAATTTCAGTCTTAGATCAAACAAAACGCCTAATGCGATATATGTACAGTGGGCTGTGCCTCCATTCTCACACCATTCCACAAGGTTGCCATGACAACCATTTTCAGCTGGTAACAAACCGCGGACGGGGCCACAGCAGTGTGTAGCTCTGCCAGAGATATCAGTCCTTTGCCTATAGGGACACACAGCGAGAGACAGTGCACATCTCTCCTTCCCTAATCTAGTGCAGTTATCACTCATATCAGAGTAGAGGTGCTCTGTATTTTTAACTTTTCATTTTTTGGTTTGTCTAAGTTCAATTAAAGGGTGCATGTCACACATATACAATATATAATTTTTATAATTATCTTAATAAAAGTGAAGTTTTAATCTACACCTGGGTCAAGATAGGTTCCATTGCCTAGTCAGGCATCTGTAAATATAGTAGAAAATAACCTTACCCAGGTTGGTCCCAAATATATATAATGCTTTTAATTATCCAGGCGATTCTAAGACTGTTTTCTCATGACACTTTGTACTTCACGACAGTGGTAAATTTGAGTCAATATATTCCTCCTCTATTTATAAAAAATCCCAAATTTGCCCAAAATTTGGAAAAATTCACAATATTCGAAATTTGAATTTCTCTGCTTTTAAGACAGATAGTAATGCCTCATAAAATAGTTATCAGTCATCATTCCCCATATGTCTACTTTACCTTAGAAGACGTAAAAGTTTAGAAGCAATTTTTAAAATTTTCAACAAAATTTCCAAAACTTTTCCAGAATTTTATTAAGCACAAATTCAGATATAAAGTTATATAAAAGTTTTTTTTACTGCATTTACCTGACAGGGTGGATCATGTGATATTTTTATAGAGCCATGCGATACAGATGTGGCCATACCTAATATGTATATGTACTGTATATATATATATTTTCCCCTATTTTTTTAAAAAAATTATTACTTAATTATGGGAAAATAATCATTTTTTTTCTAGTTGAAACTTAAATTTTTACCTGCATCAAAATGTAGGTCTGGGTCTTGTGATTTTTCACAATATAAAGCTGTCGCGGCGGGGCGTGGGGGAAACCCCCCGCCGTGCAATGGCGGTGGCTGCTGGCCAGGTAGCAGGGAACAGGGAGCAATTCACCTCCTAATGCAACCCTAGGTTCTCCCTAGACTGCACTTTTTAAATTTGATTAATCAATTGGTTAATGTTTACTATCTTTACTCACTCCAAACACTTTACACAGTTACTCTGCCCACTCCATGGTTTGTGGGTTTGTGGCACTTGTAGTCCCATACCAGTCAGCCTGGTTGTCTTTCTAGGACTATGCTCGTACATGGCTCAAATCCTTTTTACTGACTCTTCTGGGCGGTACGGAGTTTCTTCATGACATAAAAGCCAATGGTTTTGAATGGCTTAAGCTAACGAAAAATGGAAAATATACCTAAGTGCCAGTTCCTACGGATCAAAAGGAACTATACAGAAGGAGAAGAATATAAAAGAGAGGCGGAACTTATGCAAAAGAAGTTTGAATCCAGAGGATATAATAGAGAGAAATTAATACAGCATAAAAGAGAAATAGGACAATTAAATAGGAAGATGCTCTTAGAAGGGAGGGAGGTGGAAAAAACAAAAATAGAAGAGGCACTTATCCCATCAATTATTATATCGTTTAACAGCCAAGCATTATATTTCTAGAAAATTCTTAGGAAATATCGGGACATCCTAAAAGAGGACAAAATAATTGGCAAATTGATCCCTACAGAACCAAGATTTGTTTACCGTAAGGCAAAAAATATAGGAAACATGGTGTAAATGTATAGCAATAAGCAATGTAAGTGAGAAATCGATCAGAGTGGAAGGTCAATTAAATGGATTCTACCCTTGCAAAAAATGTGTAGGATGCATCAAGTCACAGAGTAATAAAAAAAATCCAAACGCAAATAATAAATACGGAAGGCTCTTGTAAGCACAGGGGCGTAGCTATAGGGGGTGCAGAGGTAGCAGTCGCTACCGGGCCCAGGAGCCTAAGGGGGCCCAAAGACCCTTGTGCCGCATAAGAAGACACTGGTATTATGGAAAGTGCATTCTGGTCAAGTTACACCTCTGGCTGCAGGGAAGGGGTTAGGTCAAGAATTTGGCATGAGGGGGGTTGGGGGGTGCTGTTTAAATTTTTTAATTTTTGCCTCCCTGGTCACAAAGCACTGAGGGAAGGGGGGCCCAAGCTGAAATCTTGCACCAGGGCCCATGAGCTTTTAGCTACGTCCCTGTGTAAGCAAAATATTAAGCAATTTATTACCTGCAATAGTTGGGGAGTGATATATGCAATAACATGCCCCTGTAACAAAATATATATACCGGCCGTACAAAAAGACAACTAAAGAAAAGATTGGGGGAACATGTGTATAACATTCAGAGAGAGTTTGAGGGACACTCGTTGTCACGTCACTATAAAGAAAAACACAAAGGAAACTTTGCAGGTTCAACTTTTTGCGTGATAGAAATAGTAAAGAGAAGTAAAAGGGAAGGTGATTTCATCAAAGATATGTCCAGAGTAGAAACCAAATGGATTTTTAATATAACCACCTTAGTACCTAGTGGCTTAAATGCTGAGATAGAATTATTTGCCTTTGAATCGGAATATGCACGTGAAACAAAGCAGGGTATAAATAAAGTCTTCAGTATTAGGGTATTACACTATATAGCGGAGGACAAGGAGTTAAAAAGCGAGCGCATATAAGGAGGGCACTAAAGATAGCCAGGTAATCTTCCCTGAGGAAGGACAGCATTCTATCCGAAACGCGTTGGCAGAATTTTGGCATCTGCAACTATCCGTAGTTGCAGAAGTTATGTCACTGCTGCACCGTCAGAGCGTGCGCCGCAAACTCCTGTACAAACGGAATCGTGCTGCCGGCCGGGGCACGATCCATTAACAGAGACACCAGATCTGCTATAGTGTAAGTCCCGAAATGCACATAGAAAGAGATAGACCCCGGCAGAATAAAAAGTCAGCTAAAAGGTAAATATAAGTTGATTCCAAAACTCCGGGTACCTTTCAGCAGGATGCACTAGACTTAATTTAAGAGCGTGCGTGGTATCACTGATATTATTCCAAATTGCATCTAATTAAAAATTTTGCATAGCCACTGAATTATTCAATAAAATGTATCTGAATAGCGCCACCTTCCGTTTGTTCTTTTTCTTATTTCTCTGTCCTGCTCACTGAGATGGCCGCACATGCTCAGTTTCATCCTTCAACTGCCTCCTGAACTGTGACAGGGAGAGCATGGACACGCCCCCTGAGCTGCAGCAGAAAAGACACTCCCCTTGAGCTGTCAGCTTGATATAAATCTAGCAGAGCAATGAATATGAAGATCCCTGGATCCATGTGAGGTACAGGGCTGGTTCTAGCTTTGTTAGGAAGAGACGGCCATGTACTATATGAGGCCTACTTTTTATTTTTTACATTAGTCATGGGATACCCCTTTAAGCATGCTAAAATGCACCACATAAGATTTCTATAGACAAACTGGCATTGCACTGGCTATCTGCAATGACAGAGAAAACAGATTCATGACTCAGTGACATGATCTTCATGGGTTCACAAAAAACTAATTAAATGACAGTGGAAGAGCTGCACAGAGCCACATTGATCCTTAATAACCATATCAGAGAAGTACAAGATTAAGCCTTATCCTTATAATACACAGAACTGCTGCAGCTAATTAGAAGACAATCGTTAATGTCTACAAGAAATCTACCTTAAACTTGCATATAGTTTTTGTATCTGATTTTTATTTTTAGACCTCTTTTTTATATATGGTATAATGATGTTCTGAAAAAAAAAAAAATGTAAGAACTACCAGGTGAAACAACAGGCTTCGAGGCATCGTTCCTTGAAAACATTGGGGGTTTGAAGTGGTCTCATAGAGACTGGACAATACACCCTTGGTCTTGGAAATGAATAATAATGAAGTATCCAGCTTGCTGTATCTGTTTTCAGCCACCTTGCTTACATCTATAGTAAATACATGTACACAGTTCATTGATGATCGCTGTGACACATTCTTTACTGATGCAGGCATCCTGCTGCCACCTATGATGCTATGCTGCCAAAGTCTTCCTGATGAGTTAGAAATACTTGCAATACGCGTAAGAGCGAGTTACTGTATGGACAGAATCTCACTGGACATGAATAGGTGCAAAGAGGCCAGGTCAGCGTCTAGGTTCCTGCACTGATCAAGGGGTCTCTCTTTTTGGTGCATTAGTGTAGCAAGACTGGAAAAATACTGGTATCCTGACCAACAAAATGCACATCCACTTCCAGACTTGATGCAAGCTGCCTCATTTAGCAATTTACCCTAAAACACCTCTATCATTAAGTAGGGCCATACCTACAGAATTGCCACCCCAATAAGGGTAATCCTACATAGGTACCTAAACTAGTTCACCCTGAGCAGTACCTGTTGGTAGTATGGAGGACTAGGTTGCGTTCCCAGGGTAGCTTGTAGCAGGTGGTGTGAACAGGTAGAATGGTCATACTAGCCAGGGTTAGAAACAGAAGTGAACATCAAGCCAATTCTTTAACCAGTATCCACAACAGAAACAAACTGGGTCAAACCAAGAAGGCAGGAGAATAGTCGGGTAATAGTCCAAAGTCATGCACAGCAGCAAATATTAGAAGGCCACTAAAGTGGATCAGAGACCCAGAGACTGCAGGGAGTGGCCAGTCAGTGTAAGACGCAGCAAAGCTATTGGTGACACGTCTGCAGAGGAGTTCAGCAAAAAGCAGTGAACTTCTGGTATACCAAGGTTATGATTAATCAAGATATGAGGCACTGCGTAGTGTGAAGTACTTCAGAGATTGTAATGGAGCCATGCATCTGTGCACCCCGATGCAGACCTAAGAGATACTCATGTTCAAAATGTATTCCAGATCAATTATTTTACTGTCACTCACCTTGTTACTGAAGTATTCAATTGTGACCTGTTGAGGTTGTGCCGTGATAGGTAAAGTAGCTACAACATTTTTTACTACTTCCTCAGATAATCCCACTACATATCTACTGTCTCTTTCCTCAACTCTCATAGACTTCAAAAGGAGAGCTTCACATGTACACTATCTCACAAAGGTGAGTACACCCTTCACATTTTTATAAATATTTTATTATATCTTTTCCTGGGACAAAACTGAAGATATGACACTTTGATACAATGTAAAGTAGTCAGTGTACAGCTTGTATAAAAGTGTATATTTGGTGTGCCCTCAAAATAACTGAACACACAGCCATTAATGTCTAAACCGCTGGCAACAAAAGTGTACTCAACCCTAAGTGGAAATGTTCACATTGTGCCCAAAGTGTAAAAATTTTGTGTGGCCGCCATTATTTTGGGCATGGAGTTAACTAGAGCTTCACAGGTTGTCATTGGGATCTTCTTCCCCTCCTCCATGATGATAAGGATGTTAGAGACCTTGCGCTCCTCCACCTTCCGTTTGAGGATGCCCCACAGATGCTCAATAGAGTTTATGTCTGGAGACATGCTTGGCCAGTCCAGCACCTTTACCCTCAGTTTAGGGTCGTTATCATCTTGGAATAATGCCCTGCTGCGAAGTTTCTGAAGGGAGGGGATCATGCTCTGCTTCAGTATGTCACAGTACATGTTGACATTCATGGTTCCCTCAATGAACTGTACCTCCCCACAGCTGGCAGCACTCATGCAGCCCCAAACCATGACACTCCCACCACCATGCTTGACTGTAGGCAAGACACACTTGTCTTTGTACTCCTCACCTGGTTGCCGCCACACACACTTGACACCATCGGAACCAAATAAGTTTATCTTGGTCTCATCAGACCACAGTGCATGGTTCCAGTAATCCATGTCCTTAGTCTGCTTGTCTTCGGCAACGGTTTGTGTGCTTTCTTGTGCATCATTTTTTAGAAGAGGCTTCCTTCTGGTATGACAGCCATGCCGACCAATTTGATGCAGTGTGCAGTGTATGTATTTTGAAAAGACAACCTCTGGATATGACACTGAGCACGTGCACTCAACTTCTTTGGTTGACCATGTCGAGGCCTGTTCTGGATATGGTCTTGGCCACCGTGCTGCAGCTCAGTTTCAGGGTGTTGACAATCTTCTTATAGCCTAGGCCATCTTTATGTAGAGCAAAAAAATCTTTTTTTCAGATCCTTAGAGAGTTCTTTGCCATGAGGTGCCATGTTGAACTTCCACACTACTGCCTATACGGCTGCTAACCACTCTTGTCCCAGACTAATAAAACATAACTTTTACTTAATCATGTTAAAACACGAGTGAAAAAATAAATTGTGAGCTACCTATAGGATTAAAAACACTGAGCACATGAGAATTGCTGTATATTAAGGGTCACTAAAGTGTATGGATTGGCGGGAGTGCACTAGCACCGCTCAACCATACACCAAAAACCTTGCTGTATAAACAGATTCCAACTGTGTCTGATATCTACTTGGCCCCCATATCTGGGGTATGAACACCAAGATTCAGCAGGCCTAATGGCAGCATTCATTAATGTATCAGGCACACAAATCACTGCAAAAACTCAATGTGGTCAGCAAATTAAAACCTAGATTCCGCCCCCCAACATGTTTCGCCAGCTACTCTGGCTTCATCAGGGGTATCGGGCAGACTTGAATACCTACCGCTGGTGGAGGAATTTAACCTCTCATCTATCATTTCCTGTGGGACGAAGCGCCAATCCAAAACAGGTTTGGATCAGGCTGGTTAATTCTAACCTATCATTGCTACTAATGTTGCAATGACAGGTTTGTGGCGTCACTTATGGGGGAAGGTCCAGGATGACCCGATGCGCAGTGGGAACAGCCGCACACACTTACCCTTCATACGGGCCCGAGGTATCCTAGTGCGCATGCGTTGGGACTTAGATGACAACAGCCTACTGATGCAGTGCCGATCGCCGCCAATGCTTGTCCTAGGTTCGCGCTCTCTAACATTCTGCGCATGCGCCGGCACTTAGACAGACCTATGGTCGGGACACAGTATTTGCTGATTACTTCTATCTCCATAGTGCGCATGCGCCGGGACTTAGATACCAGAATGATATTCCTTCTATCTCCATAATTTGCATGCGCTAGAGCTTAGGCACCAGAATGACATTGATAGTCGGATGCCCATACTTAGCCTCTGGACGCCCCTACTGCTCACTACTGCACATGCACCAGGCTTTGGAGAAAAGCGAGCTAATGAGGGTGTTGTGGCTGCTCCCATGTTATTTTCATATTGCCACAAAATCGTATATACTTGCGTCTGTAGAGTAGGTTACAAAGGAAAAACCCCTACCACAGATATCTATATTATTACGCATGTATATACAGCGAATTAACCTAGTTTATAGACCCAGTTATGGAAACCTAAGAGGCCATACACTTATTTCCTCAATCCTTATATAATAATGATGGTTTTTCAATATACTTTTTTACATTATATAGCTTTAGCATTTTTTGTGCTATCCTGACAGGCACCTATCGCTTCAAAAACGCCACCATATATCATAAGGGTATTAGCCTTATAGCTAATAACTGTTGTCAACTCATTAGCATGAGGAGATGTTGGCCCCATCTGGGAATTCCTATATCCGGGTCTATTTGCTACTACCCACAAAGGAAAAAATTATATATAAATTTAATTACCCTAAATCGGTATAGTATTAGTAGAATTAGATAAACCAGCGTTTGTATCTGCTCACATTGGATTCTATTTATTTCGGAAAAAATACAATGTGCTATCTTCATCTTACAGAAATGATGTATAGGTGAAGCCTTCATTAAGCCCTTTTGGGCTAAGGCTGTTTAGGCGGTAAATCCACCTTGTCTCTTCCTGTAGCAGGATTTGGTCTAAGTTCCCTCTCCGTGGCCCCAAAGTTTTTTTACATACACCCCAAAACTTTAGGGATTTTGGGTCACCATTATGAAAAGCTCTGACGTGTCTTGATATTGTTGTATCCGACTTTGTATTAATGCTGCTTATATGTTGGCAAATTCGTCGTCGGAATTCTTGAGATGTTTTGCCCACATATAATTTGGGACACGGACACAATGCAATATAAATTATACCCATTGTTTGGCAGTTAATAAACTCCCTAATCTCATATTTCTTGTCATCCAGGGGATTGGTAAACATCTTAAGTTTTTGTATATATGGACAGAAACTACATCTCCCACAAGGGTAGGTTCCCACTATACTAGACTTTAGCCAGGTGGTTTTTGGTGGTTCCGTGCTATGAAAACTATGCACTAAGACGTCCTTTAGATTTTTACCCCTCCGGTATGTGATCTTGGGTTTGTTTGACACAACTTCCCTAAGGTCATTATCAGTGCTTAGCACATGCCAGTGTTTTTGTAGGATTTGGAACACCTTACGGTGTTGTGCATCAAAGGTGCCAATGCATCTTATTGGTGGCGTCTCATACGTTAATGGTTTGTTTGCTAGGAGGTCTACTCGATTAGTGCTTTTAGCCCTAAAAAATGAAAGGCTTTATGTAAGGTCTTTTTTGGATACCCCCGTTGGTGGAAGCGGTGCAATAAAGTATTGCATTCCTGAGCAAAACTCAAATCATCGGAACAATTCCGGCGAGCACGTAAGTATTGGCCAGTAGGGATACCTCTTTTCAAAGGCAGAGGATGATAGCTCTGCCAATGTAACAAGGTGTTAGTTGAGGTAGGTTTTCGATAGACCTCTGTCCTGATGCGGCCGCCAGATTCCAGGGAGATTCGAAGGTCAAGAAATGTGAGCGTATGCTGATGTATTTCTGAGGTAACTTTCATACCTACATCATTATGGTTAAGACTGGCAACAAAGTTGTGAAACAATGCTGTTGTGCCATCCCACAAAATCAGAACATCGTCGATATAACGACCCCAAAAAAATAATGTGCTTAGTGTACTGTGAAAAGGTGTCTGTGAACACTATAGTGTCCTCCCACCAACCTAAAAAAAGGTTTGCGAAGTTTGGTGCGCATTTGCTCCCCATAGCTGTCCCAACTAGCTGCAAATAAAAGTGCCCATTAAACAAAAAATAATTATGTGTGAGGAGAAAGCGTAAAAGTGTAAGTACTAACTTATTGTGCGCATAAAAATTGTGTACCTTTAGTAGAGAGAAACGATGCTACTGCATTGATTCCCAAATCGTGTTTGATGTTGGTGTACAAAGCTTCAATGTCCAAGCTGGCAAGTTGGGTATGTTCTGTGACCTGAATCTCCTGTAATCTGGCGACCGCATCTTTCGTATCTCTAACATAAGATGGTAAAGAAGGAACAAACGGTGAGATAAATTTGTCGACATATTCACTAATATTCTCCATTAGGCTGTTGTTACCCGAAATTATCGGTCTCCCTGGTATGGGGTGTCTCTGCTTATGGATCTTGGGAATGGCATATATCGTTGCTATAGTTGGTCGCAAATTTAAAAGGTATTTGTACTCATCCTTAGAGATGAGATTATCATTTTTCGCCACCCCTAATATCGCCCTCAGTTCCTCTACATATTGTGCCGTAGGATTCGAGTCTAATTTTTTATATGTCTGTGTGTCCTTCAAAAGGTCCATCACCATACTTTCATACATTTTCCTCCCCATGGCCACGATATTTCCGCCCTTGTCCGATGGTTTGAGTACTAGCTCTGAATTTCCCATCAGTTCACTCAGGGCTATTTTTTCATCTGGGTCTAGATTGTCATTACTCAGTGACCGTGAAGTTTGGATCCCTTTCAGGTCATTGGTGACTAGATTGACAAAAGTTTCAATGTTTCCATATTGGGAGAAAGGTGGAGTAAACTTGGAACGCGGTTTAAGCGTTGAGAAAGGAGGGTCGATATTTTCCAGATTAGTTTGATTATTACAGTCGAGGGATTCCAGGATCTCTATAGCTGTCTTTTCCTTTTCTTTTACCACTCTCCAGTCTCTCTCCTGCTGTTTGTGTGTCTTGTGTAAAGCCAGCTTTCTGGCAAACAAATTCACATCTTTCACCCAACTGAAGCAATCAAAGTTGGGTGTCGGAGTGAAAGAAAAACCTCTCCTAAGTAATTTGAGGTGTCTCTCCTCAAAATGGAAATCCGAGAGGTTTACAATCTGGAAACTGTCTGTACTGTTTAGGTTCTGGGGTTGTACGCCCATTTGTCCCTGTCCCTCAACAGGACACCCTGGGCTAAAAAAGAAGGTGTCAATTCCATCATAGGGTTTATTGTAGTGACTGCATTGGCCCCTGAAGCAGAGGATGTAGATACACAGGCAGAGGATAGCATTGGTCCCCCCGTTGCCCCCATCATCATATTGGTCACTGGCTGTTTATTAACTGCCAAACAATGGGTATCATTTATATTGCATTGTGTCCGTGTCCCAAATTATATGTGGGCAAAACATCTCAAGAATTCCGACGACAAATTTGCCAACATATAAGCAGCATTAATACAAAGTCGGATACAACAATATCAAGACACGTCAGAGCTTTTCATAATGGTGACCCAAAATCCCTAAAGTTTTGGGGTGTATGTAAAAAAACTTTGGGGCCACGGAGAGGGAACTTAGACCAAATCCTGCTACAGGAAGAGACAAGGTGGATTTACCGCCTAAACAGCCTTAGCCCAAAAGGGCTTAATGAAGGCTTCACCTATACATCATTTCTGTAAGATGAAGATAGCACATTGTATTTTTTCCGAAATAAATAGAATCCAATGTGAGCAGATACAAACGCTGGTTTATCTAATTCTACTAATACTATACCGATTTAGGGTAATTAAATTTATATATAATTTTTTCCTTTGTGGGTAGTAGCAAATAGACCCGGATATAGGAATTCCCAGATGGGGCCAACATCTCCTCATGCTAATGAGTTGACAACAGTTATTAGCTATAAGGCTAATATCCTTATGATATATGGTGGCGTTTTTGAAGCGATAGGTGCCTGTCAGGATAGCACAAAAAATGCTAAAGCTATATAATGTAAAAAAGTATATTGAAAAACCATCATTATTATATAAGGATTGAGGAAATAAGTGTATGGCCTCTTAGGTTTCCATAACTGGGTCTATAAACTAGGTTAATTCGCTGTATATACATGCGTAATAATATAGATATCTGTGGTAGGGGTTTTTCCTTTGTAACCTACTCTACAGACGCAAGTATATACGATTTTGTGGCAATATGAAAATAACATGGGAGCAGCCACAACACCCTCATTAGCTCGCTTTTCTCCAAAGCCTGGTGCATGTGCAGTAGTGAGCAGTAGGGGCGTCCAGAGGCTAAGTATGGGCATCCGACTATCAATGTCATTCTGGTGCCTAAGCTCTAGCGCATGCAAATTATGGAGATAGAAGGAATATCATTCTGGTATCTAAGTCCCGGCGCATGCCCACTATGGAGATAGAAGTAATCAGCAAATACTGTGTCCCGACCATAGGTCTGTCTAAGTGCCGGCGCATGCGCAGAATGTTAGAAAGCGCGAACCTAGGACAAGCATTGGCGGCGATCGGCACTGCATCAGTAGGCTGTTGTCATCTAAGTCCCAACGCATGCGCACTAGGATACCTCGGGCCCGTATGAAGGGTAAGTGTGTGCGGCTGTTCCCACTGCGCATCGGGTCATCCTGGACCTTCCCCCATAAGTGACGCCACAAACCTGTCATTGCAACATTAGTAGCAATGATAGGTTAGAATTAATCAGCCTGATCCAAACCTGTTTTGGATTGGCGCTTCGTCCCACAGGAAATGATAGATGAGAGGTTAAATTCCTCCACCAGCGGTAGGTATTCAAGTCTGCCCGATACCCCTGATGAAGCCAGAGTAGCTGGCGAAACATGTTGGGGGGCGGAATCTAGGTTTGAATTTGCTGACCACATTGAGTTTTTGCAGTGATTTGTGTGCCTGATACATTAATGAATGCTGCCATTAGGCCTGCTGAATCTTGGTGTTCATACCCCAGATATGGGGGCCAAGTAGATATCAGACACAGTTGGAATCTGTTTATACAGCAAGGTTTTTGGTGTATGGTTGAGCGGTGCTAGTGCACTCCCGCCAATCCATACACTTTAGTGACCCTTAATATACAGCAATTCTCATGTGCTCAGTGTTTTTAATCCTATAGGTAGCTCACAATTTATTTTTTCACTCGTGTTTTAACATGATTAAGTAAAAGTTATGTTTTATTAGTCTGGGACAAGAGTGGTTAGCAGCCGTATAGGCAGTAGTGTTGAAGTAATAAATTACCCTTCCCAGATAGGATCCTTTATAAGTATGTTGAACTTCCAGTGACCAGTATGAGAGAGTGTGAGATCGATGACACCAAATTTAACATACCTGCTCCCCATTTACACCTGAGACCTTGTAACACTAACGAGTCACATGACACCAGGGAGGGAAAATGGCTACCATATTTTTCGCCTATAAGATGCACCGGCCCATAAGACACACCTAGGTTTTAGAGGAGGACAGCAATCATACCCCCAATGTTAATCAGACTTCAGCTCACAGCTTCAATCAGACCACCATGGTAATAAGACCCTCCATCAGACCTCAGATCAGACCCCAATGTGAATGACCTCCAATCAGACCTCAGATAAGAGCCACAATATAAATAAGACCTCCAATTCAGACCTCAGATGAGCTCCCCATGCCTCATATCATCCCCCATGCCTCATATCAGCCCCCATTGCCCCATATCAGCTCCCATTGCCTCATATCATCCCCCATTGCTTCATATCAGTTCCCATTGCCTCATATCAGCCCCCATTGCCTCATATCAACCTCCATTGCCTCTCAAATCAGCCCCCATTGCCTCTCATATCAGCCCCCATTGCCTCTCATATCAGCCACCATTGGCTCATATCAGCCCACATTGCCTTATATCAGCCCCCATTGCCTCATATCAGCCACTATGCCACAGAGCACATAAAATAAAAAATCCTCTCCTGCTCCAGATGCTGCTCACCTCCAGCGTTCTCGTTTTTCTTCCTGCCGCGACTGTGCTGTGACCCGACGCTCACAGAGTGAGGTCACAGAGCGCCCTCACACTGTGTGCAGCCACAGCACAGCCGATAGCCAAGGACCAGGAAACGATGAGTACAGAGTCTTCAGCGCTTCCCGGTCCTCCGGTACTAAAGAGGGCTTCCATAGTGCATCTTTTGGGGTGAAAAATACGGTAATTGGGCACAATTTGGCCATTTTCACTTAGGGGTGTACTCACTTTTGTTACCAGCGGTTTAGACATTAATGGCTGTGTGTTGAGTCATTTTGAGGGCACATCAAATTTACACTGTTATACAAAATGCACACTGACGACTTTACATTGTATCAAAGTGTTATATCTTCAGTGTTGTCTCATGAAAAGACAGAATAAAATATTTACAAAAATGTGAAGGGTGTACTCACTTTTAAGGTCTTTGAGATTAACAAAGAAGCACATTCTTAAAGGGAATCTGTCAACTCCTAAACAGCCCCCAAACAAAAGTATGCAGTGCATAATGTAACGATCGCTGATTCCAATTATGTAATATGTATATTTATCCTCATTCCAGTGATGTGCTCAGGCAAAACAGTAGTAAAATGCCAAGCATGCACAAAAGGCAAAATTTTTGCAGGTGACGCAACAGCGTCCCCACGGGGATGTACCCTACTGGGGGGAGTATGGCGGGGCAAGCTGGCCTTGCACTGGTGCACCCTGAGCTAGGTCCTGGACCGGTGCCATTGGCGACAGGCGAGGGTCTCCCGCCACGTTCCCATCCATGACGGTCGCTGTATCCTGCCGACTATGCCAAGATGCAAGCCGTGTTAGGGGTTGGCTCCCCAGGATACAGCGAAGTCACGAACGAGGAAAGCAACTCTGACACCAGCTTTTGCAAAAACTGATTTTAACTAACACGTGATAATAAATACAACCACAAATGCTGAGAATATAAAATAAATTTACATACACCCAGCCCGACGGCTGAGACCCCTGTGCTGCACAGCACGGCGCCCTCTGATCGATACCAGCGGAAATTTTGCGGTAATTTACCTACTGGCGGGCACAACTAAAACTGCCTGGGCGTACCTATGATTACCCTGAAAAAAACACAAAGAATTTGTTGGGTGCTTAGTACGGGCTGGCCTTCGGTGCAACACAACAGTTTACAATCTTACTGTGCTCTATAGTATTCCCCCTCCATAATTAGTCCAGTAGCACGTGCCTGATTATTATTCCTGAGCAAAACGCTGAACTGGATAGAGTTCGTGGGGGTGTTTATCAGCTCTCAAATGTGCAATGTCTCTTTTAGTAATGGAGTCCTTGTAGTGCCAGTAGCAACTCTTTAGACCTGACACAAAGCAGAGACCCTAACTAGCTAACTACAGGCCTGGTCTAAGTCTCTAGGCACCAAACTGCAGTGAGATGCGTGCACGATCCTACTGACCCAGGTCTGCTCTTTATCCACTGATGTCTCTGAACCGAACAACCAGTCTCTCCAGCAAACATGAGGTCCCACAGGGTATGCAGATTGTTCCTTAGCTCTTGTCAGCCTTCCTGGAAACAATTCTCCTTTCCCTGGACAGGATCTGGGTCTTGTACACCGATCAGCTTCACTCAGCTGCAGCTGGGGTCACTGAGGGGGTCCTCTTTCTCCTGGATCCATCAGTTTGTCTGCTCACACACAGTTCCTCAGCTCTCAGCTCTATTTTAAAATGGCTGCTCCTTGTCCATGCTCTGCAAAAACCACACCTCTCATGAACAGGGAAATATATATGCAGTCAGCTGTGCCTAGGAAACAGCAGCATCTTGTGGCTAAACAGCAGAACAGTGTTAAAACAATGTGAGCTGTTTCCCCATCTCACATGCCACCCCACTAGTGGTTGTTGTCCTCGGCAACTCTCCCCATACAAACTCATCCTGGGCATAGCGCTGTGGGGGCACACCAGCATTGGGCCTCGTTGACCTACGTAGAGTGATAGGCTCAGAAGCACTAGGAACGTAAGGTACATTTAATGGGAGAGGAGCTGCTGACCGCTCAACACTTTCCCTGGGTGGCAACTTGCCACGGCTGGCGCCTTGGTGGGTACTGTGGCAGGGGCAACCCACCATTCCTCCTCATCCTCCTCTAAGGGAATTTCCTCCGTATTCTGAGCAGAAGAAGGCATCTCCTCCGCTCACACTGGCACATCAAAATTTCAATGCCTCAACATGTTACGGTGCAAGTTTCGAGAGGGCCCCCCAGTCATTATTGGCTCTACCTCATAGACCGGGATGGCAGGGTCTACCCTTCTCCTCACCATGTATGGGACTGCCTCCCACCGCCCATCCAACTTCCCAGATGGCCACTTGGCTTTGACCATCACTCGATCACCAGGGGCATACCCATCCCTCTGCACTGGTGTCACGTACCGGCAGGACAGGTAGTGGATCCTCTGGACCAGAGAGGCGATGGCGCGGGTTGTACTAGAGGACCGGTTCTAAGCAGTTACTGGTCTTCACCAGAGCCCGCCACAAAGCGGGATGGATTTGCTGCGGCGGTAACTACCAGGTCGTGTCCCCAAGTAACAACTCGACCTCTCTGGCTGGTGATATGGCGTGGTACACAGGGAGAAGGCAAGAGCGAAGTCGGACGTAGCAGCGGTCAGGGCAGGCGGCAAAGGTTCAAAGGCGAGTGGACGGTAGCAACGGGTACGGCAACAGGTAAGGCAAACTAACATAGAAAGGAACGCTTTCTCTGAGGCACAAGGCACAAAGATCCGGCAGAAAGCTGTGGGAGGAGAAGGTATAAATGGGCAGTGCACAGGTGCAGCCTAATTAAATCAGCACTGCCTCTCACAACCTTAACCCTTAATAACCCCTTTGGACCAGGCACCAATCACCTGTGCACTGGTCCTTTGAATCTAAGAGTCCCGGCGCGCGCGCCCCCTAGAGAGCGAGGACGCACACGCCGAGACGCTGGAGTGCTGCCTGGGGGCATACGCTGTGAGCACTCCGAGGCCAGCAGGGGACCCGGAGCGCTCAGCGTAACAACTGGTCTTGGATTAGGATGTACCACTTGTCCTAGGCGCTCCCCACAACCTTGTGGATCGCTCTCAGCCAGTGGCGGTGCTCTTGCACCCATGCGGTGGTATTTCTTGGTGGTGGCTCCATCGGATCAGGCATGTGGAGATCCTCAATCTCCCATCCGGCTCTCCCAAACATGAGCATATGTGAGGAGTACCCGGTGGTACTGTGTACCCTGTTGTTATAGGCCCAAATCAGTTCAGGTAGGTACTCGGGCCACTGAGCCTCTTGGATGTCCTCCGGAGTCAGTAGCATCTGGAGCAAGGTGCGGTTGAAGCGCTCGCATGCCCTGTTTCCCTGGGGGTGATACAGGGTGGTGCGGGAATGTTCGGTCCCATACAGTTGGTACAACTCATTCATTAGAGTAACCTGAAAATATGCCCCCTGGTCTGAATGTATCCTCCGTGGACACCCGAACACCTGTATAAGTTGTTTGCAGACCGCTTCAGTGGCCGACTCTGCCGTCTGGTCTCTAGTGGGTACAGTCACTGCATACTTTGTGAAATGATCTGTCATGATTAAACAGTATGAGTGTCCCAAGGTAGAGTACCCAATCTATACGTAATAGATCATAAGGAGCTCTATGGGCTCTGAGGTCCAGATGGCCTGGACAGGAGCTCACTGTTCAGTACTTTTATTCAGCCTGCAGGGCCGACACTTAAGACATGCCTCAGCACCATGTCTGCCAGATCTGGACAGTATACGAGTCGTTGGAGCCACTTGAACATTTTTTTGCTTCCAAAATGGGTCCCCCTCTCATGGGCTTCCCGGGCAGCCTCCGGTCCCAATGACATGGTGAGGACAATCTGTCGCCGGTTCTGCAACTCTGATTGCAAGTATATGGTCCGACACAGGAGACCATGGGTATCAGTCAGCTTATCACACTGTCTTAACAACTTTTGGCCCTCTGTAGTCAGACGGGCCCGCTCTTCTGGCCGAGGCCAGATCTTGGTCCGGACCCATTCTTTCACCCTCCACAGGTCCGGACAGCTATTCTGATCTCTCTCCCAATCAGTCAAAGTCTTTCCCAACATTATGGACTTGAATGTGCCATGTCCTGAAACATGGGTAATCGACCAAGGTCAGGAGTTTCAGGAGAGTGCATCGGCGTTGCCGTTCTGGTACTTAGAAAGGTGAGCCAACCACCATTGCTCAAACCCACCAAGCTTGGCATTCTCCAGATGTGCTAACGGGTTGTTGTCCGTCATCATGTTCACCTCTGCACCTGTCAGGTACTCCGCAAACCTTTCAGTCATGGCCCACACCAGTGCCAGCAGTTCAAATTTAAAGGAGCTATTGTTGTCAGGGTTGCGCTCTGACTCCCTCAAAGACTGGCTGCCATAGGCAATGGACTTGGGATAACACGGCTCCCAGACCATGTAGACTTCCATCAGTGTACAGCAGGAATGGGGTGTGAAACCACGCATAAGCCAGAATCGGGGCACTAGTCCGTGCCTCTTTCACTGCTTCAAAGGCCTCTTGTTGCCGGGGTCCCCATTTGATGGAACGATTCTTCGGGCCCCCCACAGTGCCCCTTAATAACTCGTTTAACGGGCCCACTAAATGAGCGAATTTGGGTATAAACCTCCTGTAGTAGCCGGCCAGTCCCACGAATGCCCGCACCTCTCGTAGTGTACTCGGCTGGGGCCACTTCTGGACGGCCTCTGCCTTGCTGGGGGCTAGCTTTACCCCCTCCTGGGTGACCAAATGTCCCAAATACTCTATCTGCTGTTGAAACAGTTGGCACTTCTTGGGCTTGATCTTGAGCCCATGGTCAAAGGAGGCCAAAAACACTACTATGTCGTCCAGGTATATTAATTCCGACTTGAAGTTGAGATCTCCCAGACAGTGCTCCATCAACCGCTGGAAAGTTCCAGGGGCATTGGAAAGGCCAAATTGTATCTGGTTGAACTCGTAGAGTTCCATAGGTAGGATGAAGGCCGTCTTCGCTTCGGTATGTGTCAATACCCACTGGCCAGGTCAAGGGTCGAGAATAACTTTGCATGACTCAGGGTGGATAATGACTCCTCAATTTGCAGAAGGGGTTAGGCATCCCGGACGGTCTGGGCATTCAGCTTCCGATAATCCACACAAAACCGGAGACTCCCATCTTTCTTCCACACCAAGACTACTGGAGTAGCCCAAGGGCTTTGACTTTCCTGTATCACCTGGTTTTCCAACATGCTGGCCACCATATCCTTCACCTCCTGGTACATTTTAGGCGGGATTTGCCGGTAACGTTCCCTGATTGGTGCAGCATCACCGGTGGGGATTTCGTGCTCAATGGCAGAAGCACACCCAAAGTCCTCATCATGTCTTGAGAACGCCTCCTGAAATTCCCAAATGGTGTCTTCCAGCAACTTCTGTTGTCCTGGAGTCAGGGTCTTGCAGTCCACCCCTATCCAGGCCATGATCACTCGACAGTTCCACTCCGCTGATGGGGTCTCCCTTTGATGGACCTCTACAGCATAGGTCCAGGCTGATCTCCTATCCGGTTGTAGTGTGAAGCCCCTCTGTCGAAGGATGTCCCCTTCGGACACATAAACTTTGGCCAGCAAGGTATTCCCAGGAATGGTTATCTCGCAGTCTTCAACATTCAGACAGCGTACAGGCATACATCAATTCTTCACAATAGCGAGGGCCTGGGCTACCAGTGTGCAAGTCTGCATTTCCTCTTTGTAAGCAGGCTCGATCAGGACCTCCAGTCCATTCAGTTGTCGTCAAGCCCCCACTAGCAGCATCATTATTTTTTCTCGTCGAGGTAGGATCTTCACCGGGGTCCTCCGTGGCACCTTCACGTGTCCAATGGGCCGACCGGACATGTTGCTCTTTTGCAGACTACAGATTCTCATCATCTGCTGTAAAACCTTCTCGGTTGGCTGGTGCGTGGTGGCCCATTGCCAATACTTCGGCCCGTCTCTGGCATAGAGTTGATGGTCTAGGTCTCTCAGCACATTCATACCTAGTGTCACGTCCATTCCTTTCCGGGATGAATGGTCCACCAGCAGGACCCCCTTCTTGCCGATGTCTTGTCCAAACAGTCGGACCCGCATCCAGACTATTCCTTTGGTCGTCCATATCTCTGTTGTTGGCAGCCGTTAGCCTGATGATGCTCCCGTCTTCTGGCTCCATCATATGTCTAAAGTCTTTCGAAGAACTCAAGAGGCATAAGGGTGCACTCTGACCCTGTATCAACTCGGCAACGTACCTTTTGACCTTCCAATTCGGCTTCCATAACGGGGCCGCTGGCATACAGGTTGTGTTCCTCACACATAGGGCTTAGCTTCTGGTGTACCGCCGCAGGACACCCAGCTACTGCGGCAGTCGGAAGTTTAACATTGGCTCGGACTTATCTGTTCGGGACACTCTCTGGCCATATGGCCATACTGTCTAGTGTTGAGCATGAATATTCGAATAGCAATTTTTTATCGCGAATATTGCCACTTCGAGAATTCGCAAATATTTAGAATATAGTGCTATATGTTCGTTATATCAAATATTTAGCCTTTTTTTACCCATCTGAACACATGATTCCTCTCTGCTTCTTGCTTGTGGGCCAATAAGAAGGAAGCAATATCAAGTTCACATCAATACTTAGTGCACCAATCAGGGGCGTACCTAGAGCATTTGGCACCCGGGGCGAACCTTTTGTTTGGCACCCCCCCCCCCAAGAAAGTTTAAGAAAACATGCACAAACTTTTTTCAATGTTTTCAATAATATTTATAAATAAAAATAAAACCCCTTAATAAAATAAACCTCTGCACACCCCCTTAACGAAATAAACCCATTAACCCCCCTTAATAAAACCCATTAACCACCCCTTAATAGACCCCTTAACCCTTCCTTAATAAAATAAAAACCTGCACCCCCTTAAACCCCAGTATAATAAACATTGGTGGCGCAGTGCGCCCCCCCAACATAATAAACATTGGTGGCGCAGTGCGCCCCCCCTCCCTAGTATAATAAACATATAAACATTGGTGGTGCAGTGCGCCCCCCCCCCAACACCCTAGTATAATAAACATTGGTGGCGCAGTGTGCCCCCCCAACATAATAAACATTGGTGGGCAGTGCGCCCCCCCTCCCTAGTATAATAAACATATAAACATTGGTGGTGCAGTGCGCCCCCCCCAACACCCTAGTATAATAAACATTGGTGGCGCAGTGTGCCCCCCCCAACATAATAAACATTGGTGGGCAGTGCGCCCCCCCTCCCTAGCATAATAAACATATAAACATTGGTGGTGCAGTGCGCCCCCCCCCCCAACACCCCAGTATAATAAACATTGGTGGCACAGTGCGCCCCCCCCCCCAACATAATAAACATTGGTGGGCAGTGCCAATGAGGGTTAAAAAAATAAATAAAAATTAACTCACCACCTCCAATTGATCGCGTAGCAGCCGGTCTCATGTACTTTCTTCAGAACCTGTGGTGATGTCACTGAGCTCATCACATGATACATCACATGATCCATCACCATGGTAATGGACCATGTGATAGAGGCTGGAGCTCAGTGACATCACCACAGGTCCTGAAGAAATTACAAGTAGACCGGCAGCAGCTACGCGATCAATTGGAGGAGGTGAGTTAATTTTTTATATTTTAACCCTCATTGGCACTGCCCACTGCCCACCAATGTTTATTATACTGGGGGGGGGGGCGCACTCAATGTTTATTATACTGGGGGGGGGCACACTCAATGTTTATTATACTGGGGGGGCCGCACTCAATGTTTATTATACTGGGGGGGGGGCCGCACTCAATGTTAATGAAGATAACTGACCTGTTAATACAAATGCAGGAGGCGGGTGCCGGAATCAAATAGCGGCACCCAACCTCTATGACAGGGAGCGGCACCTGAGGGATTAACTGCTGCTGATGAGGCTGATCGCAGCTCCCTGTCATAGAGGTCGGGTGCCGGCTATTTGATTCCGGCACCCGCCTCCTGCATTTGTATTAACAGGTCAGTTATCTTCATTGGTGGCGCAGTGGCCACAGCCCCTCCCCCGGCCCTGTCCCTCTTCTTATTGGCCGCGGCGGCAGCAGCACAGGGGGAGGGAGAGACCATCTGGAGCCCTGCCCCTATCACAGCGCCACGCCTGGCCCACTCGCCACATTTTTTATTTTTTTATTTTTTTATCCTCAGTCGCGGCTGGCACCCCCCTTGTGAGTGGCACCCGGGGCGCCACTGGCACCAATCAGTAATCTGTAGTCAGACCTGCTAAAATGTGAAGTTGCACGTAGTGCGAAAAAATATTCTAATCACTGCTGATTAGCGCAATCGCGAATATATCGGAGCACTTGACTCTATCTGCATATAAAGCTATTCTAATGTTCTGCCATGCCAACCATTTTCTCAAGTCTCAGGAAACTTATACCAGCTTGAAAAATGTAGCCAAAGTGACCCACACCTGTATTTTGCGTTACGAAATCGCATTACACAATTTTTACATTGCCGATTTTTCGCATTCAATAATATAATCACATATTCTCAAAATTTGTGAATATATGACAAATATTCTACAAAATATTCGTGAAATATCGCGAATTCGAATATAGCCCCTGCCGCTCATCACTAGTACTGTCGACAAGCCCAGCAGAGGGGCCCTCTTTTGATGTGTCCCCGCACCTGAGTTATCCTGGGGGTGGAGTGTTGCGGGGTGCTGTGGTCATTTCCGTAGAATGTTATGTTGGCCGTCGGCCGGGTCATCTCTTGCAATTTGTCCTGTAAGAACTTGTTGGATAGCCCCACTATGAACTGGTCTCTTAGTAGCCATTCCACCTACCAAAGGGCTCCCATGGCCTCTGGGTCTCGCCGCTGTGTTTCATTTAGCTTCTTCTGTAGGGCATTGGAGTACTGCAGGTCTTGCCCTCTCGCTGTGGTCGGTTGAAGAAGTGGCTCCTCAACTGCACTACTTTAGCACGCCCCCCCCCCCCCCCCCCCCCCCCGGCTCTCTCCAGCAAGGAGAATATTTTCTCTAGGGTGTCTTTCTTGGATTTGGGCCTTACCATCACTGTCCGTCTGACGTCACCCTCTAGAGCCCCCAATGCAACCTCGGGGGTCAGATTACACATTCTACACGCACTTCACACCCTTTCAGTCCAGTCCTGCAACGTCATGTTTTTACAGTAAAATTTTGTCAGGTGATGCAACAGCATCTCCACGGGGATGTACCCTACTGGGGCAGGTATGACGGGGGCAAGTTGGTCTTGCACTGGTGCACCCTGAGCTGGGCCCTGGACCGGTGCCATTTGCGCAGGGGGAAGGTCTCCCGCCGCGTTCCCGTCCATAACGGTCGCTATATCCTGCCGACTACGCCAAGATGTAAGCTGTGTACCGGGGTGGGCTCCCGAGGATACAGCGAAGTCACGAACGAGGAAAGCAACTCTGACACCAGCTTTTGCAAAAACTGATTTTAACTAACACGTGATAATAAATACAACCACAAATGCTGAGAATATAAAATAAATTTACATACACCCAGCCTGACGGCTGAGACCCCTGTGTTGAACAGCACGGCGCCCTCTGATGGATACCAGTGGAAATTTTGCGGTAATTTACCTACTGGCTGGCACAACTTAAACTACCTAGCCATACCTATTATTACCCTTAAACAAACACGAACAATTGGTTGGGTGCTTAGTACGGGCTGGCCTGCGGTGCAACACAACAGTTTACAATCTTACCGTGCTCTATAGTATTCCCCCTCCATAACTAGTCTGGTAGCAAGTGCCTGATTATTATTCCTGAGCAAAACGCTGAACTGGATAGAGTTCGTGGGGGTGTTTATCAGCTCTCAAATGTGCAATTTGAGTAATGGAGTCCTTGTAGTACCAGTAGCAACTCTTTAGACCTGACACAAAGCAGAGACCCTAACTAGCTAACTACAGGCCTGGTCTAAGTCTCTAGGCACCAAACTGCAGTGAGATGTGTGCACGATTCTACCGACGTGGGTCTGCTCTTTATCCACTGATGTCTCTGAACCGAACAACCAGTCTCTCCAGCAAACATGAAGTCCCACAGGGTATGCATCTTGTTCCTTAGCTCTTGTCAGCCTTCCTGGAAACAATTCTCCTTTCCCTGGACAGGATCTGGGTCTTGTACACCGATCAGCTTCACTCAGCTGCAGCTGGGGTCACTGAGGGGGTCCTCTTTCTCCTGGATCCATCAGTTTGTCTGCTCACACACAGTTCCTCAGCTCTCAGCTCGATTCTAAAATGGCTGCTCCTTGTCCATGCTCTGCAAAAACCACACCTCTCATGAACAGGGAAATATATATGCAGTCAGCTGTGCCTAGGAAACAGCAGCATCTTGTGGCCAAATAGCAGAATGTCAGTCCAGAACATTTAATTTAATCCACACACAAATAGTATTCAAACAAGCTGTTTCCCCTTCTCACACATTGAAGGTCGTAGCAGTGGCTAACCACAGCCTTTCTCTGACAGATTCAGAGCTGATGGTGGAAACCTGGTAGAATACTGTCAACAGTCCCACTTGAGTTTAGAAAGTACAACAGTTTCAGTGCCCCAGAGGACCACTGCAAGGGTTAATTGTTGCTAAATGAGTTAATGTAATTTATTTTACCACTGAGGAAGGGACCGTTAGTAGTCCTGAAACGCGTCTGGTACCATTCTCCTATGAAAGGCTAAGAAGATCCTCATCACCAATGCTAAGAAAGTATTGCTGGACTACAAATACAGCATAAAGGAACCATCTGTAACAAAGATACCGAGAGTCATCCCAAACCGCTGAATATAGATTTTATCCTCGCGCAAGACGGCATCGGTCACAGAGTGAACCGGCACCGGAATACAACCAAAGGTCAGAGTGCGGTGCTAACCAGCGTGGTATAGAGAAGCGATGAGGACGCCAAACCGTATGTGATAACAGTTACACTAAAGGTGCAACACGTCTCACAAAATGGCGCAAATACATGACATCCCAGTAAGGACTCTACCTTATGCTGTATAGTAGTAAGACCAGCAATAAGAGCTCTGTCAAGTGAATTTCTGTGAAGCGGGACACCGCTTGTAAATTTAGTGTAGCAGGATGCCGCTCACTCACTACGGAATAGTTCCCATCACATCTATTATACCAGCAATTGTGTGGGTCTGGCATGAACTATACTTGTATGTACGGCCACATATGAAGAATCTGTTACTTTTATTATTTGAGGATCGCCTTTATGCACTGTTGGAGGATTTTAACATTACAGGACATACGGTCATACATGTAGTTAGAGATGGCCTTGCGGTTCGCCCGGCGGTCATTTCGCGGCAAACTTTCCGTGTTCGCGATTCGCCGAACATGCGAGCATATGGAGAAATTCGCGCCCGCCATATTCTTTTACATTGTGAAGAACTTTGACCCATGACACATCCATCAGGTGGTACAGGACAGCCAATTGAGACATTTCAGCACATGGACATACCCCCTACCTTATAAATAAACCTGATCTGGCCGCCATTTTACATTCAGTATTTTGCCAGTGTAGGGAGAGGTTGCTGTGTGAAGCAGGGACAGGCTGTTAGGGATACAAATCGCTAGCTAATAGGGCCAGAAAAGTAATTTTAAGCACTAGTATAGGTGTGCTATCAATATGTGTGATACACAGAGGGGTGCGATATACTTATAATATACTTTTATAATGAGTCAAAAACACATAGATCTATATAGTGATCACCTGGAAGTCAGGGGCCTAGGGGCTAGGGGTTAACTAGGGCCATTTTTATATAGGGTAAGGTTCCGGACGGGGTCGCTCTTATCAGGGCGGGTGGTCTGTGGTTAGGCTATCAGGGCCAGAATAGCACCCCCCCTGTAGGGCAATATCAGGGACAGTTCTTTGCCCACCCTGTCCTTCAATACCACATCATCATCTAGCCCAGGGATAGATGTTTTTTTGCTTTCCCTCCTGGATTTATCGATGTGCACTGGAACCCCCCGGATTGTGGTAGGACATATGGTTTCTGATTTGGTGCCGCCGAGCACTTGTTATTGCCTACCACATCTATGCTTTTTGCTTAGCTTTAATAATTTAATTTATTTTCATTTTGAGGGATATCTTTTCCATTCACACGTCCGCAAAATGGGTCAGCATCCGTTCCGCAATTTTGCGGAACGGGTGCAGACCCATTCATTTTCAATAGGGCCAGAATGTGCTGTCCGCATCCACATTTGCGGATCTACATCCGCATTTGCGGATCCGCACTTCCGCATCTGTGCTTCTGTTTCCGCAAAAAAATAGAACATGTCCTATTCTTGTCTGCAATTGCAGACAAGATTAGGCATTTTCTATTATAGTGCCGGCGATGTGCGGTCCACAAATTGCGGAATGCACATTGCCAGTGTCCGTGTTTTGCGGATCCGCAAAACACTTACGGACGTGTGACTGGACCCTCATAGTAACATTATTAAAGGTTGCGTTTTATCTTTATGTATATTCTAATGGATTGCCTTCCTTGTACAATATTATAATATACTTTCTATGTTAGAAAGTATATTATAGTGCATTTGTATTGTGCGGCAGTTGTGTGCGGTTCTGCTGCGATACTGCAGGTATATAGAGGGACAAGCGTTATTGGAACAAATCATTTCTACTGGTGTGATATAACAGTCCCCCCCCAAAAAAAATGATTGAAGCTTGGTGTTATATAACAATATACTTTCTTTATAGTGCATTTGGGTACTGTATAGTGCATTCGTGCATGCGCGAAAATTATATTGCCGATATTTTGCATAAAAAAAAAAAAATGAATGGAGATCGCAAATTCGAATAATACATCTGGTGTGTCACTGTCCATGTTGTGGGACTATTTGTGCACTTCTAGTAATTATTTCTTGGCTGCAAATATGAGCTGAAGTTTTTCAGGTTCGCCTGCCATTAAAATGAATGGGACCCACCGCGATCTTGCGGTTAGCGAACATTTGATTGCATTCGCGAACCGTCCCGGCAGATGTTTCTTCCATCACTACATGTAGTGTTATACTGTGTGTGTTTTTAGATTCGCCTTTCCTGATTGTTGGAGGACTTTATGTTATAGGAATGCTGCTACCGTTAATCCATCTTAAGCTTCTTGCACAGCATGATATTTGCACAATCTACTTAACCATCCTTATTGTTTTTATTGTTTCATTATCTATTTGTATCAATAAATTGCTTTCAATCAGCCCACATGTCAGTGAGTGCCCAGTTGTTCTTTTACATACAATTTTTCATGTAGAGTGGCCGAAACTATCCAGCTGTAAGCACTACGCTTTGGCTATCTGACACTTTGGTGCAGCTTCATATTTTGCTTTTTATCTGTAATTTTATTTTATGTACTTATCCCACATTGCCGAATATAGGCTAGGAAATTGTTACTCAGCAGCTTCTTGGTGTAGTTGCCAGGGTGATGTGCTGGTCGTGCCCCTGTTTGATTAGGTTAGAGTCAATCTGGCTCTGTCTGTTGTTGGTGGCAGATGCTTTTGAATCTGACTGAATCCTGTGTGAAGGAAGAGCTCCGTTCCCCAGAGAAACATAATTCATTTGGAGTGTAGAAGCTGCCAGACAAAATGCAACTGTGCCAGGAGAGTAGCCCTGAGAGAAAGCAGAGAAGATTTCCACAACTGTTTAGGGCCGGGTGAGTGCATGTGCAGAGGCAGTAAAAATAACTTGGCACTGGATCTTTAAATTCTGTTGTGCAGAAATTCTCAGGGCCAGAACATACGACAGTTGAACAAAGGTACTCTTTTGCACACAATTTACAGTATCTCCACTTACCAGGCAGTCAGCATGTAAATATTCTGCTGCCCATGTTGCTACTCAGGTCTGATGCACCTCCAACACTCTGACTCCACCTCTCACAGCTGCCTTTGCCACCCCACTCTGACTCCACCTCTCACAGCTGCCTTTGCCACCCCACTTCCTTTGCCACCCCATTCTGACTCCACCTCTCACAGCTGCCTTTGCCACCCCACTTCCTTTGCCACCCCACTCTGACTCCACCTCTCATAGCTGCCTTTGCCACCCCACTTCCTTTGCCACCCCACTCTGACTCCACCTCTCACAGCTGCCTTTGCCACCCCACTTCCTTGAGAATGCACACCTCTTTGAATGCCTCTCTCTCCTCATGCTTCCCTAGTGTGCCAACATACTGTCCCATACAACCTTGACTCTCCTCACGACTCTCAGACAACAGGAGTATTTTCTGCTCCCACTGACGTCTCTGCCTTGTGCCACTCAACAGGGGGTACATGCATAAAGTGGGGCCACCTTTTTATTGTACTTTATAAAGACTGAGGTGGCTGTACATATTACTGTACATATGTTCTCCCAGAAGTGGAACCATCGTAAATGCTTAAGATGGGAATATCCCTATAATAAATATTCATAGAATATTACAGTATATGAAGGTATCTTATTTCATGTCAACATTATAAGGGTCTATTCACACATCCGGACACCGGCAATGTGCGTTCCGCATTTTGCGGACCGCACATCGCTGGCACTAATAGAATATGCCTAATCTTGTCCGCAATCTTGGAAATGAGCAGTGTATACTTTGATGGAAAAATTAATCAAGCAAGCAAAGGAGGCAATATAGATAATCACAATACATTAGTATGTGCCTTGTATTAATCTTGTCTACATCATAAATTCCATTTGTTCAAACGAGACAACCACTTTTGGCAGTAAACAGCTGGGTCACTGCAATTATGGGTTAAAAATAAAATAATAAGTATTGTGTTTTTATTTTTATTTTTTTAATGTTCCCCTGGAAAACCATTGTAATGGATACTGTGAATGATATTATCTTGATGTAGTTTCTCAGAATCAGACAATTACATAAAATTATTTATTAAGCATTTAAATTCATAATTCATTTTACATGAGAAAAATAATGTCCATTTAATTGGTTAGATCATGTATAAGACTTTGTACTGGAAGGGCTAGAATCCTCCCCTTATCTGAATAATAACAGAAGAGTTTCTTCTTTAGTAATCTTACATGGAGTCTCTAGCCTCTCATCATTTTTTACCTTTCGCTTTATCAGCATAAGCCTTAATTATAAAGAAATCCCTTCAGAGACTGGAAATATGAATTACATTATTGTAATATAAACAATTATGACCCTTATATCAGAAATTTACAGGGATATTTCCATAAAGAGTATATTATTATGAACAGCTCAGTTTTAGAGCTATTTTACTTTAGTTAGCCTCTGTTCACACTTGCATTACGAAGATCTTTTGAGGTTTTAGGTGGCTTTTCTGTTATTTTTGACAGTAAGAATAGCACAGCTTGCAGCACTATTATTGCAGAAACTGCAGAACCCATTCAAGTCAGTGTTTTGTTACTAAATCACTATGTACAGAACAGTGGCGTGTCCATGGGGGAGGGGAGCGGAGGGGGGGGCTTTGCTCCCCGGGTGCCGGCTCTGACTGCGGTGCCAGCAGACCCAGAAGCAATGAGCGCTTCCATCAATACAGATGGAAGCGCTCATTGCTGAAGCGCTGACACCCGTGATCCAGTCCCACATACTGCGGCAGGGCAGGGAGCGGAGCGCATAGTTCCCTGCCCCGCCACCGATCACCGCAATAGGCTTCAGAACTAGTAGGCCTGAAGCCTATGCGGTAGTGAAATCCCGGCGCAGGCGCGCGTGCCGGGACTCTGCAACAAGCGCAGGTAAGTATTTCGCTTTTAGGGTTTCCTTCTTTTTTTTTTTTTCTTTTATGTGCCAACTTTGGGGGGGGGGGCATGAGGGGGCCGGGGTGCACAGAGGACGTGTGGGGGCAAACTTTTATTTTATATTATAATGTGGCAACTTTGGGGGACATGAGGGGGCAGTGTGGACAGAGGACGTGTGGGGGCAAACTTTTATTTTATTTTATAATGTGGCAACTTTGGGGGACATGAGGGGGGTGCACACAGGAGGACGTGGGGGGAATATGGTGGGATACTGTGTGGCACAGTGGGGGGGGGCAATTTATTATGGGAGGGATGGCAATGTGGGGGACACTACTGTGTGGGGGGCAGCGTGGGGGACACTACTGTGTGGGGGGGCAGCATGGGGGACACTACTGTGTGGGGGGGCAGCATGGGGGACACTACTGTTTGGGGGGCAGCGTGGGGGACACTACTGTGTGGGGGGCAGCGTGGGGGACACTACTGTGTGGCTGACACTACTGTATGGGGGCAGTGTGGGGAATACTACTGTGTGGGGGCAGTGTGGGGGAAATTACTGTGTGGGGGAAACTACTGTGTGGGGGGCAGCGTGGAGGACACTACTGTGTGGGGGGCAGTGTGGGGGAAATTACTGTGTGGGGGCTAGCGTGGGGGACACTACTGTGTGGGGGGCAGCGTGGGGGACACTACTGTGTGGGGGGCAGCGTGGGGGACACTACTGTGTAGGGGACACTACTGTATGGGGGGACTACTGTGTGGGGGCAGTGTTGGGGAAATTACTGTGTGGGGGACACTACTGTGTGGGGGGAAGTGTGGAGGACAGTGTGGGGAAATTACTGTGTGGGGGACACTACTGTGTGGGGGGCAGCGTGGGGGAAACTACTGTGTGGGGGGACTACTGTGTGGGGGACACTACTGTATGGGGGCAGTGTGGGGGACACTACTGTGTGGGGGGACTACTGTGTAGAGGCCAGTCTATTATTTCTGGGGACACTATAGAGGGATTATTACCTGGAGCACAATATAGGGTGTTATTATTACTGGGGGCATTCTAGGGGACGTTATAGCTGCTGTAGACACTATAGGAACATTTGGGGTCATTTATCAAACTGGTGTAAAGTAGAACTGGCTTAGTTGCCCATAGCAACCAATCAGATTCCACCTTTCATTCTTGACAGCTCTTTTGGAAATCCAGTTCTACTTTACACCAGTTTGATAAAGGACTCCAATTATGTCTATTGGGGTCACTATTTTTTCAGCAGTATAGTACCTGGGGCATTGGGGGGCACAACGGGCACAGGTATTGGGGGTGGCAGCAAGATGACACTGTGGGGACACCAGGATGGAGAGGTTGATGGAAAAATTGAGAAATCTAATGTGTCTGTGTTACAGACTCTGTAGAGACGAGATGCGGCTGAAAGAATTTCTCATGGCGGTCTAACGGAGGAGAAGAGGAAAGAGAAGGTCTACATGACAGAAGATGTCCCTGGATGTAAGAGGTATGTGGTCAAGTATTGGGGGGGGGAGGAAGGAAGTGCCAGAGAAATGACCCGCCCCAGGTGCCAAACACCCTGGGCACGCCACTGGTACAGAATGAGTTGTTCCATTTAATGTATGGCTGGCAAATGCTGTAAATCGAATATTCTAATATAAAAGTAAAAGCGCACTTTCAGCTTACCAGATACCCAGATATCAGCTTCAGGTGATGTCTTTTGCTTTTCTAGTTGTTACCCTTTCATGGATAGTTCTCAAAGCACACAGCCTGATAGAGGCCCTAAATGGAGTAACTGTTCCTTTTCACCCTCCTATAATCCAGTCCTGAAAAGACTCATTCATCTTCCTATAATCTTATACCTATATTATTCAAGAGCCTGAATTACGGGTAGGGGGACCCAGGCAAGTGACCAACCTGCACAGTAACTGTTACTAGGAGGCTGATGATGGTAATAAGTATACATCTCCCTTTGGCCTCTTGCCGTTTACGTTCCGTTTTTTGCGTTCCGTATACAGACCGTATACGGAACCATTAATTTCAATGGATCCGCCAAAAAATGGAAGGTACTCCGTATGCCTTCCATTTCCGTATTTCCGTTCCGTTCAAAGATAGAACATGTCCTATTATTGCCCGCATAATGGACAAGGATAGTACTATTCTATCAGGGGCCAGCTGTTCGTTCCGCAAAAAACTGAATGCACAGGGACGTCATCCGTGTTTTTTGCGGATCCATTTTTTGCAGACCGCAAAATACTGAAAAACATGTCCTATTCTTGTCCGCAATTGCGGACAAGAATAGGAAGTTCTATGGGGGTGCCGGCCGGGTGTATTGCGTCTTATGGGGCGAATGCTGCATTTTTACGAATTTTCAATGATACGCCGCGCCCCACGGCGGACAGATGCCCTCACCAAATGCCATGCCACCCAATGTACCACCTCATGGAGGACCTATGGGTGCGGGGATGATGCCACATAATGCCATGATGGCTCACGGTCCTCAAGATCCCCCCATGGTGCCTCAGGGACGCATGGGATTTGCCCAAGGATTTCAATCAGTCCAGTCACCTCCGCAACTTCCCTTTCCACACAACGGCCCTAACGGGGGGCAGGGAAACTTTCCGCCTGGAATGGGCTTTCCGGGAGACGGACCTTTTGGTCTGTACTGTATATAAAAGTTCTGGGTAATCAGCGCCTGTATACCGTACTTACAAGCGCTCGTAGCAGAGAGGAGAGAGGAGGCAGGCCAGGAGGATGGGCGCTGGCAGCGTGATTCACTACGTCATGCGCCCAGGCCGCCTGTTTCATTCATAAGGTGGGCGGCGCAGGCGCTTGACGTAGTGACTCACGCTGATTACCTTGAACTTTTATATATTAACGATGCCTACAATTATAGATAAGATTATATACAGTGAGCGGGGCCCGTGTAGTAGAATACAGTCACTGCATTGGCCCCGCTGTCATTATAAAAGCAGATGCCGGCCCCCAGCCCCTCCTCCCTCTCAGCTATTACACCAATAGCTGAGAGGGAGGAGGGGCTGGGGGCCGGCATCTGCTTTTATAATGACAGCGGGGCCAATGCAGTGACTGTATTCTACTACACGGGCCCCGCTCACTGTATATAATCTTATCTATAATTGTAGGCATCGTTAATATATAAAAGTTCAAGGTAATCAGCGTGAGTCACTACGTCAAGCGCCTGCGCCGCCCACCTTATGAATGAAACAGGCGGCCTGGGCGCATGACGTAGTGAATCACGCTGCCAGCGCCCATCCTCCTGGCCTGCCTCCTCTCTCCTCTCTGCTACGAGCGCTTGTAAGTACGGTATACAGGCGCTGATTACCCAGAACTTTTATATACAGTACAGACCAAAAGTTTGGACACACCTTCTCATTCAAAGAGTTTTCTTTATTTTCATGACTATGAAAATTGTAGATTCACACTGAAGGCATCAAAACTATGAATTAACACATGTGGAATTATATACATAACAAACAAGTGTGAAACAACTGAAAATATGTCATATTCTAGGTTCTTCAAAGTAGCCACCTTTTTGCTTTGATTACTGCTTTGCACACTCTTGGCATTCTCTTGATGAGCTTCAAGGAGTAGTCCCATGGTTTTCACTTCACAGGTGTGCCTTGTCAGGTTTCTTGCCTTATAAATGGGGTTGGGACCATCAATTGCGTTGAGGAGAAGTCAGGTGGATACACAGCTGATAGTCCTACTGAATAGACTGTTAGAATTTGTATTATGGCAAGAAAAAAGCAGCTAAGTAAAGAAAAACGAGTGGCCATCATTACTTTAAGAAATGAAGGTCAGTCAGTCAGCCGAAAAATTGGGAAAACTTTGAAAGTAAGGGCTATTTGACCATGAAGGAGAGTGATGGGGTGCTGCGCCAGATGACATGGCCTCCACAGTCACCGGACCTGAACCCAATTGAGATGGTTTGGGGTGAGCTGGACCGCAGAGTGAAGGCAAAAGGGCCAACAAGTGCTAAGCATCTCTGGGAACTCCTTCAAGACTGTTGGAAGACCATTTCAGGGGACTACCTCTTGAAGCTCATCAAGAGAATGCCAAGAGTGTGCAAAGCAAACTAATCAAACAAAAGGTGGCGACTTTGAAGAACCTAGAATATGACATATTTTCAGTTGTTTCACACTTGTTTGTTATGTATATAATTCCACATGTGTTAATTCATAGTTTTGATGCCTTCATAGTCATGAAAATAAAGAAAACTCTTTGAATGAGAAGGTGTGTCCAAACTTTTGGTCTGTACTGTATATACTTTTATATATTAACAATGCCTACAATTATAGATAAGATTATATACAGTGAGCGGGGCCTGTGTAGTAGAATACAGTCACTGCACGGGCCCCGCTGTCATTATAAAACCAGATACGACCCCCCACCCCCTGTATTGGGAGTCATTCACATTCAGATGCTATATATGTGTCATCCACAGATCCCCCCCATAACAGTGTCATCCACAGATCCCCATAACAGTGCCATCCAGAGACCCCAATAAGAGCCATCCAGAGATCCCCCATAACAGTGTCACCCACAGATCCCCCATAACAGTGTCACCCACAGATCCCCCATAACAGTGTTCTCAACAGATCCCCCATAATAGTGTCATCCACAGACCACCATTAGTTCAAACTAAAAGGACACCTTTTGGTTCAAAATATATTTTTTCTTATTTTCCTCCTCAAAAACCTAGGTGAGTCTTATGGGCCGGTGCGTCTTATAGGGCGAAAAATACGGTACTTTGCGAAGTCTTGTGAGACTTCAGGTAATAACTTCAGAAATGAATTTCTACTGTTAAAAATCTTTTACCAAACTCGATTTCGGATCCAAGTAGTACCTTGGAATAGATGCACTCGCTCCGCACAGTATTCTAACAAAGTTTTATGCAAATCGACTTCGGATGAAGCATCCGAAGTTGATTCTCTCATCCCTAATAGGGATACTATACTGGACCTGGACAGTAATGAGTGCAATTAGGGGGCAGGGCCTTTGGTTCACTGCGGGCCCCTATATCCCACAGTCCCCATGGCCTCATATTCTGCCTCTATTGGAGGTACGCCAATGCATTCAATATATGACATTGTGTTGTCATTTTATTTTTATTTTTTTACACTATTCATTGGATAACCCCTTTAAGTAAATCTTTTCACTTTTCTAGACCACCAGGGATCTATTACAGAGATCTCTGTAGTACACTAGACTAGTGTTTCTAAGGTTTTTCAGCCACATCCCCTAACTCAAATTAATTATACTAAAGTACCCACAACACTGTTTATACACTGTGCTGTACCGTACCTTAAAAGGACAGGATGAACAATTACAAGTACCCATTAGAGGCTTTGTATGTACATGTACCACAGGTTGAGAACTTTAAGTGCTAGAAGAGCAAAGATGTTGTTCTTGATTCCTTAGCTACCTTGGCCCACTAGGAATATTTAAAGTGTCATTGAGCTTTCACAAAACTTTTGATATGTCATAGCAACATATCAAAGGTTTTGATCAGTGGGGGTATGAGTGATGAGGCCCCCACCGCTCTCTCCCCTAGCTGCAGTTGGTGGAATCGAGACTGGTCCATAGACTTTCTATTGATCCATCTCATGCAGGAGTTGGGCCTGAAGAAGAAGCCTTTGTGCTTTGATAGCTTGCTATATGATTTTTGCTGGTTAGCCAATAAAGGTATTACTCCCATAATACTTTTGTATTTATTAACACAAAAGTACTGAACATCAAAACTGCAGGAAGAAGAGAATACGCTCTATGTGAGTGCTAGTGATCAGTGGGGGTGGGGAGTCTCAGCACTAAGACCTGCACTAATAATAACTTTTGATATGTCGCTATGTGAAGCCTTAGTTACCCTTTAAATAATAAAATGTCTTCATGTGAAACCACGCCTCAATGTTTATCCCCTTTTAAACCAGATGTTTTATTTGCATGGAAAGGGTGGCAACACTAATTATTGACCATAATCAAAATCTGCACTTAGAATTCTGCAGGCTGCAGAGCTCATATTTTATCCTACACTGTCCATTTGGAGGCCACATAATACTGATATAGTAAACTTTTTCCGTATATTATATAATTCATATAAAATGTTCAATTGTGTTTGAAACTGAGCATATGCTTAAATTTAAAATATGATAAAGAATAACAATTTATACAATAATTATGTTTTCTGTAATGTGGTTGTATATTGAAGGTACCACCTAGACAAGTTGTGGCAGTTTGATTAATAATACTACTTTATATGCAGAGATTATCAGCCCTTTCCACAGCTGGTAGAGTCTACATGCTACTCTCCAGATAATCATCGTCTGCCCTGGTACAGTCATCTCAGTGTTCTTCAGATCGAGGAATCTGTGCTTTTCTGTCATGCACAACATGGTCTGTTCATCAAAATGCTACAAAGTATAAAAAAGAAAATGAATACATTAGCTTTTATTTATTCTATCACATGCTTATCCTATAATCTATGTATATAAATTATACAGAAAGACTTCAAATTTGAGGTAATGTAAATTAAGCTTTGAATTTTTACCTTTGACAAGTGGTCCAGTACATCTGGCTGACCATTGCAATTCCTGGCAAAAAATGTGCATGAAAACATGATTAACATATAGGTGACTATTTTTTTTATTGCTGGATGGCTTCTCAGTCCAAGTTTCATATAGTGTAGAACGACAGCTTTTAAAAGAACACATATGATAAGGTGGTGTGGAAAAACAACAGAAGAACATATTACTGTTGGGGACTGGGAATATGACTCCATCAAAGAGAATGCGGACCAACAAACATAAAACTGGTCTTCAAACAAGCCTGCAAAAACCTTTTGGGTGGTTCACCAGATCCTTGCCCTTTTCATTAAGTCACATTGCTTCAGGTATTCAACACTAGTTTAAAGCAATATGTTGGCCCTGTCTGTAGTTACCACTCCATGTTTTACAGGTGTCATGTAACAGTATTATGTATTAACAAACATCCCATTCAATATACTGTAGAAAATCTGTAGACAATAATAGAAAAATAACTCATTTTGGGATTTTTCACTATACAGTGGCATGCAAAAGTATGGGCACCCTTGGTCAAATCAAAACTCCCACTTGAGTGCAAAAGACCTTCAGGAAGATTTAGCAGACTCCGGAGTTGTAGTACATTATTCTAGTGTTCAGCAACACCTGCACAAAAATGGCCTTCATGCAAGAGTCATCAGAATAAAACCTATTCTGCATCCTTACAACAAAATTGTCCAGAAGTTCACAAAAGAGCATCTAAACAAGCCAGACGTTAAAATAGAACTATTTGGCCACAATAAGCAAAGGTATGTTTGGAGAAAAAAGGGCACAAAATTTCATGAAAAGAACACTTCTCCAACCATTAAGCATTGGTTTGGATCACTCATGCTTTGAGGTTGTGTTGCAGCCAATGACATGGGGAACATTTCATGGGTAGAGGGAAATGAATTCTATGAAATTCTAGAAAATTCTGGAAACAAACATAAAGCCAACTGTATAAATGCTGAAGGTGAAAAATGGATAGCTTCTACAAATGGATAATAATTCTAAACACACCTCAAAATCCACAATAGACTGCAAGGTGCAAGCTGAAAGTTTTTACCATGGTCCTCACAGTCCCCTGATCTGAACATCATTGGAAATCTGTGGATAGATCTCAAAAGCAGTGCAGCCCAGGAATCTCATAGCACTGGAAGACTTTTGCAAGGAAGCATTTACAAGCTGTGATACTTGCCAAAGGGGGTGATACTAGGTACTAACCATGCAGGGTGCCCAAAGTTTTGCAAATGTAAAAGATGAAAAAAAAAAATATATTTTGCTTAAAATACAAAGGGAATGTGTAATCTTTAAATGTATGCCTTTTGGAGATAATTAAATTTTTTACTTGCTTAATTGTTCACAGTAACAGTAATTTTGACCAGGAGTGTCAAACTTTTGCATGCCACTGTAGCTGAACAATGCTATAAATTTGTACATGGCCTTGAAATCCACCTGCTAAAAAGGAAGAGACATTGTCACCAACAATATAGCCAGTTAATCAATGAGAGTCCAACAGATGGCTGGTTTATAAGCCAAAAATTACACCCGAGATGGCTGGAGGTGTTGATTTAGAGATGAATGAGGCATAGAATTAACCTTACTCTTCTTTGGGAGTTAAAAGGATAACCAAGTATGTGTGCATGCTGGGAATTGTAATTTCATGATCCTGTTTACCAGGGAACCAGAACATTGTTGTTGCTGTGACTGTGTGGAGGCAAGACGTAGCTGGATTGTTATTTTACTCACTCCGTGCAATGATATGATGATAGGGCATGTGGGCCAACAAGGCCATTGCACCAAATTTTGTCAATAAACAGGTGTCAGTGCAAAAATACCTTGGAACAATCGTCAGAGATCCTGATAGGGCCAGTAGCAAAGTGTCAAGGCCTAGATAATCCTCAGATGGAGCATAGACAGGCTTGTGAAGAAACAATCAACATGTCACATAGTGTAGTTTTCAATAAAAAGGGAAATTCCTCAGTTAGCCAGGAAGGTATTGCAGTAACCCACTCATGTTGAAACTCATATTCATTCATAGTGAGATCCTGGTCAAAATCAAACTCAGTTGAATGTGCCAGATTGGGTCGCTTAATGTGCAGTACCCTAGGGTATCTGCAAATGTTTGGTTTGTTATGTAATGTTTATAATCCTAATGTAATGTATTGCATACTCAATTGTTTCAGCTTGAGCCAGACATGGTCAGAGTTAAAGGGAACCTGTCATCAACTTTATACTGACCGTACTGAGGGCAGTATAAAGTAGTGACAGAAATACGGATTTCAGCGGTATCACACATCAGCTAAAAGTATGTGGTTGCTGAGAACCAGCTTCATAATCATTGCAGCACGGGCCTTGAAAAGAGTCAAATCTACCTTAGAAGAGTCATGGTTATTCAGAATCTCCTGCTCTCCCGCCATCTGCTGATGATGATTGGCAGTTCTCTCCTAGAGAGAAAGGGAGGAAACTAGGTAGAAGCCTGTCAGTCATCAGCAGGTGGGCAGGAGAGCAGGAATTCATGAATAACCAGGACTCTTCTCAGGTGGCCGTGACTCTTTTCCAGGCCCAGTCTGTAATGATTGTGATGTTGGTTCTCGGCAACCATTTACTTTTAGCTAATGTGTGACACACGACTGACATCAGCATTTCTGCCAGTACTTTATACTGTCCTCAGTAAGGTCAGCACAAAGTTGATGACAGGTTCCCTTTAACAATCCTAACAGAGTCATCTCTGGAGCTTAGGATGTGATCTGGCTCCACCCCCTAATTCCAGAAGATTCCAGTCAGTCAAGCTGTAAAGAGTGAGGAGTTAGGGAGCCGCTTCCATGTGCTCTTCTCCTCCTCCAGACTCCAGCTCCAAGCCCTGGAGCCCCGTCACCTCCACAAGTTCCAGGAGATGAAAGCAAGCAAGAACTAAAGGATGAGGATTTGCAAAGCTAGAGTGAGTGAGAAAGACAGCAGGGTAACCCAGCATTAAAGCATTAAACTTAAAGCATTCCAGACCTTGCTCCTGCAGAGGGGAAACAAGTTAAGACAACCTATGAACCCCAGAGTGGACACTACTACTTTGCCAAGCATCTCACTTTATTAATAAACGTAGCATTAGCACTATAATATTTTTGTGACTATGGCATTATTGTACTTTATCTGGTTTGCAGGGTGCTGTTGCATTTCCTTTTTTCTCTGTTTTCAGCCATGGCAGCGTGCACCTGCGCATTGAGAGGTGCTGACTGACCCCCTTTTCTTTGCAGAGTGGACACTACAGCCATCGTTGCCAGATTGTATTTGCTAGACAGAGATCCCAATAACAGGGAATTTAGCAAAAGAAGGAGAAACCAGAGGACCATTGCTGCATCAAACTGCCCAGCTCATGCTTGGATATCTGGGAGGAATGTACTACAAGTCCTATTGTGTACACAGTCAAGAGAGACTTTTGTGGAGTTTAATCTGGCCTGGTCGCTGACTCTCTTAAAACCACACGCTTTACATTGCATTTCCATGATGTGTCCTGGCTAGCACCCACATGGACCTTAACACCATGGGCACCTCCAAGCTACCATCAGACAGGGAACCTACAGTTACAGGGAGTGCCCTCAGGGAATAAAGGGTGCCCCGCCTTTACTGCACCGATCTCGAAGCAACAGCCTGAGGGAGTTCACTGTGACACATCATCATCAGGGCCATTACCACTCCCATCCTCTGGTCTGTTTTACAAACCTCTGCCCACTTATTTAGAGCTTTGTGAAACATCATATTTAGCCCTTGACATTATGGATTTGTTTATTCCAGACTTTAAAAACATATTTTCTCATAAAATATAAACTTGAAGGCTATGGATATCTTTAACATGGAATGGATGATTTTACATACGTTAGTCGTTACCATCAATAAAAAAAGTCAGTACATGCTGGATCTGTGAAAACTGCCTTTTCCTCCCTATATATAGTCTGTGCGAGCTAGCCTTCTTGGATCTTCTCCGCCCCTCCACTCTGCTGCTAAGGCCTCATGCACATGGACGTTTTTTTTTGCGGTCCGCAAAAACGGTTTCCGTTGTTCCGTGATCCGTGTCGGTTTTTTTCTTCCGTGGGTCTTCCTTGATTTTTGGAGGATCCACGGACATGAAAAATGAAAAAAAAATCTAAGTCAAGTTTGCCATTGAAATGATAGGAAAAAACGGACACGGATCACTGACGCGGATGACAATCTTGTGTGCATCCGTGATTTTTCACGGACCCATTGACTTGAATGGGTCCGCGAACCGTTGACCGTGAAAAAAATAGGACAGGTAATATTTTTTTCACGGCCAGGAAACACGGATCACGGATGCGGCTGCCAAACGGTGCATTCTCTGATTTTTCCACGGACCCAATGAAAGTCAATGGGTCCACGAAAAAAAACGGAAAACGGAACCACGGACGCGGATGCACACAACGGTCGTGTGCATGAGGCCTTACTCTATGGCAGGGGTGGGGAACCTCCGGCCCGAGGGCCGTATGCGGCCCACGGTATCATTTCATGTGGCCCCCGGCCCCCTGCCAGAACATAATGTGAAAATGCTTATGACCCCTTCCATTATGGAAGCGGTCATTAGCATACGGGAGGCACAGGAAGGTGAGAACAGCACTGCACTGGCTGTCCTCACCTTCCCTGGTCTTCTTTCAGCCCCACACTGTGTCCTGACACATCCAGCGTCAGGACGCAGTGCACGTAGACGTGCACTATGACCTGACGCTGTGCGGTGTGAGGTGACAATATAGTGCGGCAGGAAGAAGAACAGGGAGGGTAAGTGAATCTGCCAAGAGGCAGCGCCGTACGGAGCTGGAGAGGTAAGTTTATTTGTTTATCTTAAATACAGTATCTGATCTGATGTCTGATTGGGGCTGATCTGAGGCTAAAGGAGGGTGGGGAGGGTCTGATGGGGGTCTGATCTGAGCCTTGGGAGGGTCTGATCTGAGGCTGGGGGTGTCTGATCTGAGGCTGGGGTTTGATAGGGGTCTGATCTGAGACTAGGGGGGCTGATGGGGGCTGATCTGAGGCTGGGGAGGGTCTGATGGGGGCTGATCTGAGGCTAGGGAGGGTATTATGAAGGTCTGATCTGAGGCTGGGGGGTCTTATAGGGGCTGATCTGACCCTGGGGGGTCTGATGGGGGCTGATCTGAGGCTGGGCGTCTGATCCGGGTCTGGTCTGAGGCTGGGGGTCTGATGGGAGTCTGAGCTGAAGCTAGGAAGGGTCTGATTGGGGTCTAATCTGAGGCTTAGAGGTCTGATGGGAGTCTGATCTGAGGCTGATGTAGGCCTGGGGGGTCTGATAGGAGGCTGATTTCAGGCTGATGGAGGTGGGGGCAGATATTTTGCTGAGAAAGGGACAAAGGCAGGGACAGTTGCGAAGAAAGAGGCAGGGAGAGTGAAAGCTGGGTGAACCCCTCTCTGGACCCCCTGGGTTTAGCTTCCTGCCATTAATGTCAAATAAGTAACATTCTGAACTTAAAAATTAGACTGCTATGTGTGGTCAATATGGCGCCTGTATTGTATGTAATATACTGTATATATATAGTGCAGGCGCTATTTTGTGCTGCAAAAATACAGCCCTCTAGATTATTTTAATTGAAGTGCAATTTCTGTAACTTATCCCTAAGTCAATTATATGTTTGACCAAATACAGCAGTAAAAAAATTTTATTGCGAATTTTGTATGGCCCCGGAATGATGTTACAAATATCCAAATGGCCCTTGGCAGCAAAATGGTTCCCCACCGCTGCTCTATGGCTTCATGGACACAACCACATGTATTTTGCAGTCTGCAAATAGCGGATCCATACAATACATATAACGGTCGTGTGCATGAGAAACTTTTCGCAGGTCCAATAGTAGAAGTGCCTATTCTTGTCCACAAAATAGACAAGAATAGAACATGTTCTATAATTTGCGGGACGGACACAAGGATGTGGACAGCACATGGATGACATCTGTGTGCTGTCCACATTTTTTGTGGTCCCATAGAAATGAAGTTCGCGGACCAAAAATATAGTGTGCATGAGGCGTAACACTGAGTGAAGGGCTGGGGAGAGCAGAGAGTGCTGTCAGAATCAGGAGCAGAGCTCTGACACCAGCAGCTAAGTGAAGGAGTCTCGCTCTGCAGAAGCAAAATGGCAGGACATTTTTTAATGAAGATCATTCAGAAAGTTGCTTCATTTTGCATTTAAGAAGCAAATGAACAATAAGAAAAACAGTGCAATGGTGTTCATAGTCTTACAATCAAAAGGGATATCAGCCTTAGGAATGTTAGGTGAGCAGAGAGATGGGCTGAAGATTGAGCCGTCAGAGAGCTGTCCTGGCAGATTTCACACTGAGCAAAGCTAAGCAGCCTGAAAAGTACGTAGGAGTGTACATGCAGTAGTGTTGAGCAAAGCGAAGCAGGAAAAATTTTATTCTAAACACAGCTTTGTGGTAACAATTTTTTTACTAAAATGGTGGCTTAGAAAGAACATAAAAAAAAAATACTCACATCATCCACTTGCTCGCGTAGAGGCAGTCCGCTCCTCTCTTGATTGAAAAAGACCTGCTGAGGGACCTGCACTGATTGTGATGACATTACCACGCGCTCCCAGCATGATCAGGTGGTGACGTCATCAGTGATGACATAAAAAGAATGTAGCCAGCGTCTTCAATTTATATATTTATTCCCATCAATACATAAGAACAGGCAACGTTTCGGCTTATTATCAGCCTTTCTCAAGTCATAGTACGCCAGTGAAATCACCAGTTTAAATAAATCTGACAAAAGGGGTTGTGACAAACATTGCATCAATAGACAGTATTTACATAATTGCGCTCACCCTAGCACCAATCATCATAAAGTACATAATGTGGATTAGAAATTCTCCATTGGCATTAAAAAACGTCTTACATGATAACATGGCGTGTTCATGGACCAGTGGGCTGCAAGATGGCCACATCTTCCCCTGGCCTCTCTCAAGTGTAAGGCCTCTTTCACACGGGCGTCGCGTGTGAGGGCCGAATAGAATGCGGGTGCGTCGCGGGAAAATGCACGATTATTCAGTGCAAAGCATTTTAATGCGTTTTGCACGCGCGTGAGAAAAATCGGCATGTTTGGTACCCAGACCCAAACCCGGAATACTTCACAGAAGTTCAGGTTTGGGTTACGTGTTGTGTAGATTTTATTATTTTCCCTTATAACATGGTTATAAGGGAAAATAATAGCATTCTTAATACAGAATGCTAAGTAAATTTAGGATGGAGGGGTTAAAAAAAATTAAAAATAATTAAACTCACCTCATCCACTCGTTCGCGCAGCCCTGCTTCTCTTCTTTCTTCTTCTTTGATGACTTGGGAGGAAAAGGACCTTTGGTGATGTTACTGCGCTCATCATATGGTCCATCACATGATCCATCACCATGGTGATGGATCATGTGATGGACCATGTGGTGAGCGCAGTGACGTCACCAAAGGTCCTTTTCCTCCCAGATCATCAAAGAAGAAGACAGAATACGAGCCAGTGGATGAGGTGAGTTTAAATTATTATTATTTTTTTAACCCCTCCATCCCTAATTTACTGAGCATTCTGTATTAAGAATGCTATTATTTTCCCTTATAACCCTGTAATAAGGGAAAATAATAAAGATTGGGTCCCCATCCCGATCGTCACCTAGCAACCATGTGTGAAAATCGCACCGCATCTGCACTTGCTTGCGGATGCTTGGGATTTTCATGCAGCCCCATTCACTTCTATGGGGCCTGCATTACGTGAAAAACGCACAATATAGAGCATGCTGCGATTTTCACTCAACACACAAGTGATGCGTGAAAATCACTGCTCGTGTGCACAGCCCCATAGAAATAAATGGGTCCGGATTCAGTGCGGGTGCAATGCGTTCACCTCGCGCATTGCACCCGCGCGGAAAACTCGCCTGTGTGAAAGAGGCCTAACTGCGCATGTCACATTATGTCATATCGCCTTTGTCTGAGATGCCAGATCTTTGTCGCTGGACTGCGCATGCCCCATGACGTCACTTTCACCTAACTTTATTCAAAAATGGACATTGCAGATAACTGGCCTCCCATAACTCCTGCAGTGCCTCCCGTGTGCAGATGTGTCAGCTCACAGCCAATGGGCATTAGTCGTCATGTTCCCATGACCTGGTTCGTGCGATTTATAGTAGGGCCCTGTGGGGAGACCGCCCATTGCACATGCTCTGACACACCGTGCGTCAACAACAGAGATCAGACTATTCTCTCATTATCATCCAGTTTACATAAATACCATATACAATTATATGGCAACATCGAGGCAAGAAAAATTCTTCGGTCTAAACCATGGGATGCCTGTGGTCATATAGAGATGTTGGTTATTCCACAGCCCATCTTTCATTATACTCATTATATTGGCAGCGGCGGGGTATGACAATGGGGTCTTAACATAGCGATTCGCGATTAATTTATTTGTAACAAGTCGAATTTCTTGTCAAACTTCGGCGAAACTGCGGAATTTAATATTTCTAAACTTCGCTCATCTCTAACATGCAGGCTGCAAAAAATACATGCTTGAAAAATTTTAGCCAAAATACATGCATGTCAGCATAAAAAAGAGAAAAATTTCCTAAAAGTGTTCACAGCCATTAGTTGTATAAAAAAAAGAAAAGGGACTTATTTATCATAACACAAGTTGGGAGACAGTTTAGAGTTGATGCAGTTTGAGGGGGGTGGCTAGCTGAGCATGTGAGCGGATGCAGGCCAGTTGAGCTCCTACACACTATCGGTATATTATCCTGAATAGACCTAAAATTTTATGTTGCTGGACTTTGTCTGCAATCCGGAAGACACAGATTACACCCTGGTACCTGAAAAGTTTAGTTGTGGTGCTGAGATGACCGGACGGAGAGGGGTAAGAGTAGCCGACAGAGAAATCCAAGATGGCACCAGACCTGACACTCCGAGACGCCGGGAGCGCGCAGGAGACTTACAGCGCGAGGCTGCGCCCAGACTTGGCAAATATGCCCGGAACTCTGCTTCACCCCATGCTAAAGAGGCCCGTGATGATCAGCATCGACCACCACTGACGAAGGGCCCAGAGTCGGACGGAGAGGGATCTGAGATCAGAACAGAGTATATACGCACTTCTAACAGGTATGATCCTCTGCAATCCTGTGGTGCAGATATGGAGTCAGAGGCCCCAGAGGTGGATCTAGATCTGGAAGAACCAACTATTAAAGATGTGCTGAGAGCCATAACTAAATGCGGCAAGTCGCTGAATGTACTCACGACTCACGAAGTGGGAACTATTTAAGAGGATGTGTTTATAGTGCAACATGATTTAAAGAGGTTGGCGGAACGTACAACCGCTCTGGAAGGCTGCATGGGGGATTTGGAGGACGCCCTGTCACCCCTCAGACGAGAGACAAGTGAGCACGCACATAAATTGGACATGATTATGGCCAAACAGGATGATTTGGAAAATCGTCTGCTTAGAAATAATGTCAGACTAGTGGGAGCTCCTGAAAAAGCGGAAGAGATGAATCCCACTGAATTCTTTGAGAAATGGGTGAAAGATCAGTTTGGAATAGAGACATTGACTCTACTCTTTGCAATTGAAAGAGCTCACCGGGTCCCTACGCGCCCGTTACCACCAGGGGCCCCATCTAGACCTGTACTCATGAAGATATTACACTACAGAGACAGGGATATTATCCTTAGAAAAGCCAGAAAAATGCCGGACATGTCCATTAATGGCGACAAGGTATCACTATTCCCTGATTACTCTCTAGATATTCAAAAAAGAAGACCGAGATTCTTGGATATTAAACGCCGCTTGAGAGAACTTGGCGTTTACTATTCAATGATTTACCCAGCAAAATTGAAAGTAGCTGCGTTGGGGAATACAACCTTTTTTGAAGATCCAAGAGAAGCATTGAGGTGGCTTGACCATCATGAACGTCAGATACGTGCAGCTGAGCCCAGAGCAGAAGGGGATTGAACCATCTTCATCTTTGTCTATCACGGGACACATGAGTATACGGAAAAGGAGTGGATGCATGAGTGGGTGATATTTGAGGTTCTCACGATATGTGGATAGATTTGCCAATATATGTTGTTTTCCTTTGAATTGAGGGATACAGTGAGTCCACAAAAGAGATTATTGATCGCTATAGGTCAATATCGCACACAATCAGCCCAAGGTGTTAGGTTAAAGCAAGTGATAGGACTCAACCGGCCTTATTGCTATTACTGTTATTGAATATTATTGAATATCACTTACTGTTCCACACTTGCATTGTTTGATTGTCACCACCCACTTGGGCTACTTACCTAATTTCAGGGACTAGTGGCCCTGACAGGTTTCTCTAGTTGAACCCGCGGTCCTATTGTTGGAGTTGTTTTGCGGGGACTTGTCGGAGCGGCTAGCAACCCTCAGTTGGGTAATTCTGTTTTAATAGGGAAGTTTTGGGTTGTTCTAGGTATTGCGGTCAAGTTCCTGGGGGTTCTAAAGAGGTACACTTTGTTCATCAAGTTCCAATCCAACGATGATTATGGCTAGTTCAGTGAAGTTCCTGAGTTGGAATGTTAGAGGGATTAAGGATGCCTACAAAAGAAAAGCAGTTCTAGAAGAGATAAAACAATATCAACCTTTAATTTGCTGCTTACAAGAAACCCATTTAATGTCAGATGAAACTCATCTACTCAGCCCCCAGTGGCCTGGGCACAGTTTCCATGCTACTTACTCAGCATACGCCAGAGGGGTGAGCATTCTTATTCATAGAAATATACCATTTGTATGTATAGATAAAAAAATAGATGCGGAGGAAGGTTTATTTATTTACATGGAACCCTGTTTGCCACCAGATGCACTATCATAGAAATTTATATTCCCCCGCCCTATTCGCCATTAGTGATAAAAAAAAAAGATGCTCTCTCTTATTGCTGAGATACCACATATTCCCTTGATACTTCTAGGGGATTTTAATAACGTGATATGTCCAGCAGTGTACAGACTCAGTAGGGCCACTCACGTGATAAATAGTGAAATTACTCCCTTCGGCAGATTACTGCATGAGGCTTCAATCTTTGATTTCTGGAGACTGAGAAATCCAGATGGAAAACATTATTCATGTCACTCTAGCACATATGACTCACTGTCCAGAATTGATTTAGTTCTGGGAAATGAAGAATTGGGACAATTGCTTAAAACTATTGAATACCTTCCTAGACGAATATCCGACCATTCTCCGATACTAACAGTTATCAATATACTACCTCGATCAGTGACGAGGGGTACATGCTGGAAATTTAATCCATATTGGTTACATATCCTACCGGATGTGTCAGATATCAAAGAGCAATTAAATGATTTTTTTTATTATAATTTGCCCACAGCCTCCAGACTAATTGTATGGGACACGATGAAAGCCTTTTTGAGAGGTAAATTGGTGGCAAAGGTTAATGGGAAGAAAAATGAAACTAGAGAGACAGTACGAAAACTGACACAAGAAGTGGCGGAGACAGAGGCTAAGTATGTGGTACATCCGTCTTTGGAATATATGAATAGGTGGAAAGAGGCTCAACGAACACTAAATGACAGATTACTTTTGAATGCGCAAAATAAGAGATTCTTCCAAAAAGAAAGATACTATGAGGAGGGGGAAAAAGCGGGATGATTATTAGCCCTAATAACCAAAGCCCAACACCAATCCAGCTTCATAGCAGCTCTACACAATTCTGAGGGGAATACATGTACTTCACCAGAACATATAGTACAGATTATGCATTCATTTTATTCAAAATTATACGCTTCCAAAAGTAAGGCCTCGAAGATTAAAGGGTTTCTTAAGCCACTAAACCTTCCTGTTCTTGATCAGGAGCAGAAATCCCTATTAGAAGCTCCAATTTCCATCAAAGAAATAGAAACAGCATTGGGGAACATGTCTAATAATAAAGCACCTGGGGGAGACGGCCTACCAGTTGAGATTTATAAAACCTGTGCTTCGGTGCTACTGCTCCAGTTATTAGAGGTATATAAGAAAGCTCAAATGCAAGGCAAACTCCCAGCAACCATGAATGAGGCAATCATAGTGGTCATTCCGAAACCAGGCAAAGACTCTCGAGAAGCTGAATCATATCGCCCCATCTCCTTATTACAAGTAGATGTTAAAATACTTGCAAACATATTGACTAATCACGTGAACTCAGTGATCACATCCTTGGTTCACTCTGATCAAGCGGGTTTCATACCTAATATGTCAACAGCAGTGAATATTAGGAGATTGTAATTGAATATTCAAGTGGGCCAGGAGCGTGCCTTGAATGCGGCGGTCACATCCTTGGATGCGGCCAATGCATTTGACAGTGTTGAATGGCAATATCTACTATTGGTACTTAAAGAAATGGGATTTGGGCCAGAATTCGTTAAATGGATTCAAATACTATATGCATGCCCTACGGCCAAAATCCAGGTGAATGGGAGGCTCTCAGACTAGTTTAGACTACATAGAGAAACTAGACAGGGGTGCCCCTTGTCACCACTGTTTGCATTAGCGGTGGAGCCATTGGCAGAAGCGCTAAGGAAGGCAGATACAGTGAAAGATTTTCACTATGGTTCGTTAACGGAAAAAGTTGCTCTTTATGCGGACGATCTCTTGTTATTTTTAGATGATTGGTCTTCTTCTCTTACAGCAGCTATGACAATTATTTACGATTTTGGGGCACTGTCTGGGTTAACCATTAATTGGACAAAATCAGTACTAATTTGGGTGGGAATGCACAAATAAATCCACATTCTACAGCGGGTCTACAAGTAGTGTCATCCTTCAAATACTTAGGCATCATGATATCAATGAATAGTCAAGACTTTGTAGGCTTACATTTATTACCACTACTAGACAAATTTATAAAGAAAGTTCCGTTGTGGACCAAAATTTCTATAACACTTGCTGGTCGCACTAATCTTCTTAAAATAATTTTTTGCCTCAACTCCTGTACATATTACACAACGCCCCGATATGGATACCACTGAGGTTATTCTCTACCATTAATGCAATATTTAGAGACCTTATCTGGAAGAAAGGAACACCCCGCATAAAGCTTACTACTCTGTGTAGATCTAAAGCGCAAGGAGGGCTAAGTGTCCCGGATCTGTGGATGTACTACTTAGCAGCCCAAATGCAGCATCTTAGGGGCTGGGGAGAAGCGGATAAGATCAACACGGCAGGGAAGTGCAATATATTATTAATAAAAAATGTATAATGTCAGCTCTAGAGGATGGTACATTCTTTGAAAAAGGAGGGCAGTACAGATTATTATGCACTATGCATACAGTATGGTGGAAAACTAAGGAAAGAGTTGGGATCAAAGGATATACACAATTCACCCCAATCTGGCCTAACTACCTGTATAAAGAACTACATAAAGTAACGAATGTTAAAGCATGGGGTAAATATGGACTTAACCCACTATGTCAGCTATTTGAAGAAAAATCCCTTAAAACATTTGATAAACTATAACAAGAGTTTGGATTGCCTAAGTCTTGATTTTATATTTACTCACAGGTAAGACATGCTATACAGACGCACGACCAGCAAGGGGGGGGGGGGGGGGATATTACCCGCAGACAAACTTATGATTATAGATCTAGCGGCCTCTCAAGGGGATACAAAAGGAGTGATTTCGCTCCATTATTTGAGCCTTATGGAGGCAATGTATAAAAAGAACCCACTACCCTTATATGGGAAATGGAAACAGGATATTGCTGAACTAACAGACGAACAATGTGAGGAGGTGTTGGAAGATTTTCCTGTGGTGGAGGTGAGTGAGGCTCAAAGAGTTTCACAATTGTTGCTGATACACAGAGTATATCGAACCCCTGTCTTATTACATAAAATGGGATACCGGGCAGATGATAAATGTCTGAGATGCGGAACACATTCTGCTGATCTGATACATTTAATGTGGAACTGCCTGAGATTAAGAAGGTATTGGATAGAGGTCATTGAATCAATAAACAGTGTGTTTAATATTAATGTTGAATTGTCACCTTTGATATGTGTACTGGGTCATACTAGAACATTGGCTGTAACCCTTGAGCTAAAAAAAGCTGTTATGCGTATTCTATATCAAGCAAGGAAATTGATAGCATTTCATTGGATTGCATCTAATCCTCCACTCATCCAAGAGCTAGTTAGTAAAATAGATATACTAGTAAAACTAGGATTTGGAGGGGCAGAGGGATAGCAGAGCAGGGAGAGGCTGGTGCTGCTACTAGTGGCTCATACCATGGGGGAGTAATAAAGCCCACCATAATGCCCTCCCTAATAGAAATAATTCTCCTTATAATGTGACAGTGCAAAACATACCTGTCACGGAAGGTGTACAGCAAACTAGAAGACACAAAAGGAAGATCCGACTGACTGGATCCAAAACTAAGGAACCAAAGGGATAGCCCTGCAACAGACCTGGCTCTCTCCCTAACTGCTCAGCCTATGCAAAATTCTCAATGGTAGAAGATCGCATATCCTCGTACCTCAACTGTATAACCACTGAACACCCTATAATAGTGAGGGGACACGAGGACCGGCTCCCTACACTTGATACGGAGGGAGTCAGGGTCACCTGAGATCCAGCAAACAGGAAAATACAAATGAATGAACAAAACTTATCTGTAGAAGACTCAGTAGTAGCATCCACCATGCATACACTCCAGGAAGTTGTATAAACCGCAAAGTGATGCAGTATGGGAAGGGATTTAAAGGGATGCAATCAGTGCAACTACATGACAGCTGAGAGAGGCTAACGAGATGAGGAAACTAAAGCAAAAAAAAAGAAACCTCAAGTGGGAGGTTCTGAAGAACGTCTGTCAGAGCTTCTCAGATGTCTGGTGGTGACAGTACCCCTCCTTCTACGAGTGGACTCCGGACACTCAGAGCCCACCTTCTCAGGATGGGACCTATGGAAAGCCCTGATGAGACGAGTGGCCTTAATGTCCGTCACTGGGACCCACATCCTCTCCTCAGGACCATAACCCTCCCAATGAATGAGGTACTGGAGAGAACCGCGGACAAGATGAGAATCCACAATCCTAGAGACCTGAAATTCCAGATTACCATCAACCACAATCGGAGGAGGAGGCAAAGACGAGGATACAATGGGTTGGACATAAGGTTTTAATAAGGACTTATGAAAAACATTATAGATCTTCCAAGTCTGAGGAAGATCAAGACGGTAGGCAACAGGATTGATGACGGACAAGATTTTGTAAGGCCCAATAAACTTAGGACCCAACTTCCAGGAGGGAACCTTCAATTTGATATTCTTAGTAGACAACCACACCAGATCACCAACATTCAGGTCCGGACCAGGCACACGTCTCTTATCCGCCACACGCTTATATCTCTCACTCATGCTCTTTAGATTATCCTGAATCTTTTGCCAAATAGATGACAAAGACGAGGAGAATCTGTCCTCATCAGGTAAACCAGAAGACCCCTCTCCAGAGAATGTTCCAAACTGCGGATGAAACCCATATGCACCAAAAAATGGTGACTTATCAGAGGACTCCTGACGACGGTTATTTAAAGCAAACTCAGCAAGGGACAAAAAAGAACACCAATCCTCCTGATTCTCCGCCACAAAACAGCGCAGATATGTCTCCAGATTCTGATTGACGCGCTCTGTCTGGCCATTCGACTGCGGGTGGAAAGCAGAAGAGAATGACAACCGAACCCCCAAGCGAGAACAGAAAGCCTTCCAGAATCTGGAAACAAACTGCGTGCCCCTATCAGAGACTATGTCTGAAGGAATACCATGCAATTTGACAATGTGGTCAATAAATGCCTGCGCCAGCGTCTTAGCATTGGGCAAGCCAGGAAAAGGAATGAAATGTACCATTTTTCTAAAACGGTCCACCACCACCAGAATCACAGTCTTCCCCGAGGAACGAGGCAGGTCCGTAATGAAGTCCATGGAGAGATGTGTCCAAGGACGGGAAGGAATGGGTAACGGAAGAAGAGGACCTGATGGCCAGGAATGAGGGACTTTGGCACGAGCGCAGGTCTCACAGGCTGCCACAAAACCCTCAACCGCCGGCCACCAGAATCTCCGAGCGAAGAGATCCACTGTGGCTCTTGCCCCCGGGTGCCCAGCAAGAACAGTATCGTGGTGCTCCTTAAAAATCTTGTGTCTTAAAGCGAGAGGCACAAACAACCTCCCAGGAGGACAAAGATCAGGAGCCTCTGACTGGGCTACCTGAACTTCTGCCTCCAATTCAGGATAAAGAGCAGAGACCACCACACCTTCAGCCAAAATGGGACCCGGGTCTTCAAAATTCCCACCTCCCGTAAAACAACGTGACAGGGCATCCGCCTTCACATTCTTAACCCCAGGGCGGAAGGTGACAACAAAATTAAACCTTGAAAAGAACAAAGACCATCTGGCCTGTCTCGGGTTCAGACGCTTGGCTGACTCCAAGTAGGCCAGATTCTTATGGTCAGTAAACACGGTAATAGGGTGTCTGGCTCCCTCTAGCCAATGGCGCCATTCCTCAAAAGCTAACTTGATGGCCAACAACTCCTTATCTCCCACATCGTAATTTCTCTCTGCGGAGGAGAGTTTCTTCGAGAAAAAGGCACACGGTCGCCATTTGGCAGGAGAGGAACCCTGAGACAAGACCGCACCCACACCCACCTCAGAAGCATCAACCTCAACTATGAAGGGTAGAGAGATATCAGGTTGTACCAAGATGGGAGCGGAAGCAAAACTCTCCTTAATATTAGAAAAGGCCTTACGCCCCTCTACCGACCAGGAGGAAAAATCTACCCCCTTTCTAGTCATATCAGTGAGTGGTTTAACAACAGAGGAATAATTCAAAATAAACTTCCTGTAATAATTGGCAAAACCCAGAAAACGCATCAGCGCCTTCTGATTCTCAGGAAATTCCCACTCAAGCACAGCGCGGACCTTCTCGGTGTCCATGCGAAAACCAGAAGCGGAGAGAAGAAACCCCAGAAATTGAATTTCTGGAACCGCAAACACACATTTTTCCAGTTTAGCGTACAATTTATTCTCCCGCAGGATGAGCAAGACCTGACGTAAATGTTCCTTATGAGTTTTGAAATCAGGAGAAAAAATCAAAATGACATCTAGATACACTAATACAAATTTCCCCATTAAATGATAAAAAATGCTGTTCACAAAATGCTGAAAGACGGCTGGAGCATTCATCAAACCAAAAGGCATAACCAAATTCTCAAAATGGCTCTCAGGGGTATTGAAGGCCGTCTTCCATTCGTCTCCTTCTCTGACCCTGACCAGGTTGTATGCCCCTCTTAGATCCAATTTGGAAAAAACTTTAGCCCCCACAATCTGGTTAAACAGGTCCGGGATCAGAGGAAGCGGATAAGGGTCACGAATTGTGATACTGTTCAGCTCCCTGAAATCCAGACATGGTCTTAAAGAACCATCTTTTTTCTTAACAAAGAAAAAAACAGCGGCAACAGGTGACTTCGAGGGTCGTATGTGTCCCTTTCTCAAACTCTCAGAGATATAAGCACGCATAGCGACCCTTTCAGGTTGGGAGAGATTGTATAAACGAGATTTAGGCAGCTTGGCGCCTGGGGTCAGATTAATAGGGCAATTGTACTCCCTGTGAGGGGGCAATTCCTGAACAACACTCTCAGAGAACACAACCGAAAATTCTGAGAGAAAAGCTGGTACAGTCTTAGTAGAAACCTCTGAAACAGATGTCGTGAGACAATTCTCTCTGCAAAAGTCACTCCAACCATTTATTTGCCTCGCTTGCCAATCAATGGTGGGGTTATGTTTAGTGGCAACCCGTTTAGGACGAAACATGACACATCCTCAACATGAGTATCACTCACAATCAAACGGATATTGTGAACTATGCCCTTTAACGATTTCTGAGAAAGTGGAACGGAATCAATAGCAAAAACAGGTATATCCTTTCCCAAAGTGCATACCTGGAAACCATGAGTTATAGCAAATTGATTATCAATAAGATTGACAGCTGCTCCACTATCTACAAAAATCTCACAAAAAATATTCTTGCTCTCTAGCGCCACCCTGGCAGGTAGGACAAAACGGGAACTACAAGCAAACGGAAAACCTTCAATTTCCGCATCAACCTTGCCAATAGTAACAGATGGAACGTTTTTAGAGGATCTTTTTATTTTTGTTTCTTTATTACTCTCAAAAAACTGCCTGAATCTCCTAGAGGGACAAACATTTGCCAAATGATTTATACCTCCACAACAGAAACAAACCTTCCTATGAGAGCTGAATCCTCTATTGTCAGAGGCAAGCAAACCCAGCTGCATGGGCTCCTGCTCAGAGGGGATTGAGAGAGACTGAGACCCCTGTGCACTGAATGAGACCGCCGCACTGTCCTTGGACTGAGTATGACAGGAAGGAGTGATCTCTCCTCTCTCTCTAAGACGCCTGTCAATACGAACACCCCGAGACATGGCAGAATCCAAGGAGGTAGGTCTCTCATGAAAGGAAAATGCATCTTTCAATCCCTCTGAAAGACCATGGCAAAATTGACTTCGGAGTGCAGCATCATTCCAACCAGTATCAGCTGCCCATCTCCGAAATTCTGAACAGTATATCTCTGCGGACTGTTTACCCTGGCATAAAAGACGTAATCTAGACTCAGCCAGACCAATATGATCCGGATCATCATATATCTGACCCAGGGCTAAAATAAATTCATCCACTGAACAGAGGGGCCGTGCCCCCACTGGCAGCGAAAAGGCCCAGGACTGAGTGTTATCCCTGAGCAGCGAGATGATGATCCCCACCCTCTGCTCCTCATCACCAGAGGAATGGGGAAGTAGGCGAAAATGGAGTTTGCAAGCCTCTCTAAAACGAACAAAATTCTCACTACCCCCGGAGAACGTATCCGGCAGCGAGATCTTAGGCTCAGAACAAACTCCATGAACGCAAGCTGAACCGGTCACCTGAAACTGCGAAACAGTTTTACGGAGATCTGCTACCTCCAATGAAAGACCCTGCATGTGTTCAGTCAAAAGTGAAACCGGATCCATGCTTGAAACGGTTTTGGCGGTTTATAATGTCACGGAAGGTGTACAGCAAACTAGAAGACACAAAAGGAAGATCCGACTGACTGGATCCAAAACTAAGGAACCAAAGGGATAGCCCTGCAACAGACCTGGCTCTCTCCCTAACTGCTCAGCCTATGCAAAATTCTCAATGGTAGAAGATCGCATATCCTCGTACCTCGACTGTATAACCCCTGAACACCCTATAATAGTGAGGGGACACGACCACCGGCTCCCTACACTTGATACGGAGGGAGTCAGGGTCACCTGAGATCCAGCAAACAGGAAAATACAAATGAATGAACAAAACTTATCTGTAGAAGACTCAGTAGTAGCATCCAGCATGCATACACTCCAGGAAGTTGTATAAACTGCAAAGTGATGCAGTATGGGAAGGGATTTAAAGGGATGCAATCAGTGCAACTACATGACAGCTGAGAGAGGCTAATGAGATGAGGAAACTAAAGCAAAACAAAAGAAACCTCAAGTGGGAGGTTCTGAAGAACGTCTGTCAGAGCTTCTCAGATGTCTGGTGGTGACAATACCCCCTTGTAATGCCCCCAGTTGAGCTAATGTCCCCATAATGCCCCCATAATGTGCCAGTATAAAATATCCCTATATAGTGTCCCCAGTAAATGCCCCCATAGTGCTCCTCTCCCCCTTCCTCCTAGTGCCCCCCATAATGTACCAGTATAAAATGCCCCATATATAGTGCCCCAGTAGATGCCCTCAGTGTCCCCCATAATTTGCAAGTATAAAATACCCCTTCTTAGTGCCCCCCGTAGATGACCCCATAGTACTCCTCTCCCCCCTTCCCAATAGTACCCACCATAATGTGTCTCAGTATAAAATTCTACTGTACAGAGCCCCCAATATAAAATACCCCTTCTTTGTGGCCCCAGTAGATGCCCCTATAGTGCCCACCAATAATGTGCCAGTAATCAGTGCCCCCAATCATATGTCAGTAAAATGTGCCTCCATAGATGCCCCCAATCATGTGCCAGTAACAAGAGCACGCCCCATCATGTGCCAGTAACAAGAGCACCCCCATCATGTGCCAGTAAAAAGAGCACCCCCATCATGTGCCAGTAACAAGAGCCCTCCCATCATGTGCCAGTAATAAGAGCCCCCCATCATGTGCCAGTAATAAGAGCCCCCCATCATGTGCCAGTAATAAGCCCCCCATCATGTTCCAGTAATAAGCCCCCCCATCATGTGCCAGTAATAAGAGCCCCCCTCATGTGCCAGTAATAAGCCCCCCATCATGTGCCAGTAATAAGAGCCCCCCATCATGTGCCAGTAATAAGAGCCCCCCATCATGTGCCAGTAATAAGCCTCCCCATTATGTGCCAGTAATAAGCCCCCCACCATGTGCCAGTAATAATCCCCCCCATCATGTGCCAGTATCAAGATCTCCCCTCCCAAATGTGCCAATAAAACTATTGTACATAAAAAATTTAAATAAAACACTTATACGTACCTCCATGTCATCGATGTGATGCAGGTCTCTTCCGGCCTGTGTCCCGCTCTGTGCGGCTCAGGCAGCGCAATGACGTCATCGCGCCGCCTGTGCCGGCCTCTGATAGGCTGCCGGCCTAGTGCCTGCAGCCTATCAGAGGAAGGGGGAGGGACACGCCTCTCCCTCCCCTGCCCCAGGCATCTGTATCGCTGTCCTGAGGACATAGAACATAGAACAGATAAGTTTAAGTGTGTGACAGAATGGTGTGAGTGAGGAACTGATGAAGATCCGTGGATCCATTGTGAGGAACTGTACTGGCATTCTTGTAGGAATGTGAACTTAGAAGACATTGGAAGAACTTTCTTTATACCTCCTCTAAGGACTTACCTGTGACCGCAAAGTTATGGATAAGGAATGGGGTGTTGGGGGAGGGAAGGGAGGGGATTTTTGTAAATGTAATGTTAACTTTTTCATTGTTAAAACGTAATAAATATGATCTGATAAAAAAATAATTAGTCGATGCAGTTTGTAAATGCTATAATATGTTTTTTGCCTTGTGGATTCCTAAAAAACATGTAAAAAATAAATTCCCAAAAGACTGGTTGTAATTACTATTGGGGGTTATATTGACAGAGGGATATGAGTAATGCCTCATTCACATGTTAGTGTTTGGTCAGTGATTTCCATCAGTGATTGTGAGCCAAAACTAGGACTGGAGCCTCCACAGATATAAGGTATAAGGGAAAGATCTGCTCCTGTTTAGTGATGAGAGGCAGGGGCAATATTCGAATTTCTCGAATATTTGGGTGAATATTCGCCATATATTCGTGAATTTGAGATTTCGTTATCTCCAGTCATTATTTTCTTGATTGCGGAAATCGGCAATTAAAAAATGTGCAATAAAAATTTGCAATCAACACTACTCCTAAAGTCAGAGATATTGCAGCCTTCTCATTGGCCCACAAGCTATAAGCAGGGAGGGATCATGTGTGCTGATTAAAAAAAAAATCTTGAATATTCGAAATTATGAATATATATCACTATCATCTAAATATTTGCGAATTCTTGAAGTGCCGATATTCGCGATAAAAATTAGCAAATTCGAATTTTTCTGATCAACACTACTCCTGTTCTGTGTTTAGAGCCAAACCCAGTTTTGGCTCTAAAATCACTGATGGAAATCACTGACTGAACACTGATGTGTGAATGAGGCATAACTGTGAGCATGGGATTGGTGTCACTTGGCTGTTCAGTTTAATGATGAACACTAGTGTTGAGCGAATTGAAGCCAATCTAATTGATTTCGATCCGAATTTCAGGAAAAATTTGATTTGGTGCAAAGACAAATTTCCTTGCACTTGGTAAAGAATCTATTTTTTCTGAAATGGCAGTAAAAAAATACATACTTACCTCATCCATTTGCACGCAAAGAGACAGTTGCGGCCATCCTGATTGCAGAAACTGTGCTAAACTGGCAGGTTCGCCCGATGTCTTCAATCAAGATAGCCTGGACAGCCTCTATGTGAGCAAATGGGTAAGTTGAGTATTTTATTTTTACCCTGATTATTCCTTGAAAGGCCTAAATTGTAGCCTCAGATGCCGTGAGCAGCGTTGAACGTGGCATCTGAGGGGTTCAATGACGAGGGGCAATGCAAAGTAATTCATCACAAATAGAATTTCCTAGTGAAATTCGGCGAATCAGCCGAATAAAATTTTTCATAACTTCGCTCATCTATAATTAACCCTTTAAGGACCCCTGCCGTACATGTATGGCGCTGGTGGACGTGACTTAAGGACCATCGCCATACATGTACGGCGGGCTGATAGGCCGGGTGCAGGAGCTGTGCCCGCCTGATCAACGGCACGGACCCGGCAGTCATTGACAGCCTGGCCCCTGCTGCATATGCCCTACTGGGTGGACAGAGAGGGAGAGAGTACCCAGGGGTAGGAATAGCCAAGTGGTATAGGGTGGCCTAAAACGTCCCTTTATGTGTAAGTGTCACAGTGCTCCTACCTCGATACGGCTGGACCCCAGGCGTTGGCTCCGAATCAGGCAAATAGGGGTGAATAATTGAGGGATAAAAGAATAACTTGAGCCCAGACCTTAAGATGCAGTTGAAAAGCAGCTTTACTTTGGTAAATATCCATCAGAAACAATTTTCAAGCTTTGTCTTGGTCCCAGCAGGCTTTAGCATTAAAACTCTGGAAGGCAAACTTGTCTCTGCTATATCTGTTGCTCTCTGGCTTTGCAGTACTGACAAGCTGGCTGTATAACTTTGCTTCTTCTTTATGCTGCACAACACTTGGTAGTCTGACTCTAAGTTTGGCCAGGGAACACTCCTCCTGGCTCCTGAGGCTTCAAGCTTTGGCCTCCATGTCCAGCAGAGCTGAGGGTACTCTGGCTGTCTTGGCTTGGCTTGGGCACATCCAGTGGGGACGTGCCCAGCACACTCTCCCTTGCCAGGGGGTAAGCTGGAACTCTCCCCTAGCAGGGGGTAAGCTAGACCTAACTAAAACTAACTTTCCTGCAGGAAATGGGACTCGTCCACTCCTACACAGAGGGGGGTTAGAATGGAATGGAAGGCTCCATTCTACCTAACTGTAGCTCTGCTGTGTTTGCTGCCACCTGCTGGTGAATCAGGCATATTACATTTGAACATAACAGTTGCAAACATTATTAGGAATGCACAGTGTAGTGGACCTGAAATAAATACACAAGATGACATGATATTAGTATACACAGATAGAAGCAGGGGGGCGTAGCAGTGATAATGCCATTCTGGGGCATTACACATACGCCGGCATAGGCTTATTAACCTCTTGTATGCCACTGCCAAAGCCATGCAGAGGGTTCGCGGAGGGTACGGGTGCCCTCCACATCTCCATTGGGTCCCCGCACTGCAGTGATGGGGACCCGATGGCAGAGAAGGCAGCCCGATGCCTTCCATAGGCATCGGGACTTGACTTCTACCGAAGCCTGTGAGATCCAGCCCTTAGGCTGGGTGTCACAGGCAGGCTGTCAGAATAAAAGCTGAAAGCCGATGCATTACAATACAGGTTGTATTGTACTGCATTGCTGAGGGGATCAGACCCCAGAAGTTGAAGTCCCAGAGTGAGAAAAGATAAAAAGGTAAAAAAAAGTCAAAAAAAGTGTTTTTCATAATAAGAAATTTAGTTTCAAGTAAAAAAAAGAAAAGCCCCTTTCCCAAAATAAAACACATAAAATTGTAAAAAACAAAAACAAAACAGACATATTGGGTATTGCCGTGTCCTTAATGACGGGCTCTATAAAAATATCACATGATCCACCCCCTCACCTGAACGCCGTAGAAAAAATAAAATAAAAACTGTGCTAAAACAACCATTTTTTCTCACCTTACATCACAAAAATTGCAACACCAAAGGATCAAAAAGGCATATGCCCCCAAAATAGTACCAATTAAACTGTCACCTCATCCCACAAAAAATCAGCCCCTACATAACACCATCGGACAAAAAAAAATAAAAAACGATGGCTCTCAGAATATGGAGATACTAAGACATGATTTTTTTGTTTCAAAAAAGCTTTTATTGTGTTAAAAGTGAGAAAAAAAGTTGACATATTAGGTATTTCCACGTCGGTAACGACCTGCTGTATAAAAATATCACATGACCTAACCCCTCAGGTGAACCATGTAAAAAATAAATAATAAAAACTGTATCCAAAAAGCCTTTCTTTGTCACATTACATCACAAAAAGTGTAATACCAAGCAATCAAAAAGTCATACGCACCCCAAAATAGTACCAATCAAACCATCATCTCATCCCAAAAAAAATTAGCCCATATATAAGACAGTCGGACAAAAATAAAATAAAAAAAACTATGGCTTTCAGAATATGATGACACTAAAACATAATTTTTTTGTTTAAAAAATGCTTTTATTGTGTTAAACTTAAATAAATAAAACTTAAACCCCTCAGGTGAACACCGCAAAAAAAAAAAAAAAAAAAACTGTGTCAAAAATGTTGGCTTTCAGAATATGGAGACACTAAAAATATATTTTATTTTCAAAAATGCTTTATTATGTAAATCTGAAACAAACAACCAAATAGTTATATTTGGTATTGTCGCGTCCGTAACAACCTGCTCTATAAAAATAGCACATGATCTAACCTGTCAGATGAACATTGTAAAAAACACAAAAAAAAGTGCCAAAACAGCTATTTTTTGTTACCCTGTCTCACAAAAAGTGTAATATAGAGCAACCAAAAATCATATGTACCCTAAAATAGTATCAACAAAACTGCCACCTTATCCCATAGTTTCCAAAATGGTGTTACTTTTTTGGAGTTTCTACTCTAGGGGTGAATCACGGGGTCTTCAAATGTGACATGCCAATTTAAAATTATCCCAGTGAAATCTGCCCTCCAAAAACCATATGGCTCTCCTTTCCTTCTGCACCCTGCCGTGTGCCCGTACAGCAGTTTAGAACCACAAATGGTGTGTTTCTGTAAAATACAGAATTACAGTAATAAATATTGAGTTTTGTTTGGCTTTTAACCCTTGCTTTGTTACCGGAAAAAATGGATTAAAATGAAAAATGAAATTTCATCTAAATTTTCTTTAAATTCTTGTGGAACACCTAAAGGGTTAAGAACATTTGTAAAATCAGTTTTAAATATCTTGAGGGCCGCGGTGTAGTTTCTAAAATGGGATCATTTATGGGTGGTTTCTATTATGTAAGCCCCACAGTGACTTCATAACTGAACTGGTCCTTAAAAAAGTGGGTTTTGGAAATTTTCTTAAACGTTCAAGATTTGCTTCTAAACTTCAAAGCCTTCTAACCTCACCAAAAAATTAAATGGCATTCACAAAATGATCCAAACATAAAGTAGACATATGGGAAATGTAAAGTAATGACTATTATATGATGTATCACTATCTGTTTTAAAAGCAGAAAAATAGAAATTTGGAGAGTTGCGAATTTATCAATTTTTTTGGTAAATTTGGTATTTTCAAAAAAATAAAAATGAAAAATATTGACTGAAATTTACCATGGTGATGAAGTACTATGTGTCACGAGAAAACAATCTCAGAATGGCTTGGATAAGTAAAAGCGTTCCAAAGTTATTATGTTATTATGTCAAATTTCCAAACAACGGCCTGGTCCTTAAGGTGAAAAATGGCAGGGTCCTAAAAAGGTTAACACCACATACCTATGGGACACGTCAAGAACTCTACATCAGTGTACACCTGTAGAGGAAATATAGTGGAGGGCTGTTCTCATACAACTATGTTTAGCAAAAAGATGCCCAAACAACCAAAACACTGCGAGCTAGAGACTACTTTAGATTTGCCAGTAATTGCACTGCATTAAGGAACTGCTATTTATGCAATAAGGTTATATTGTTGTGTTGGTTCACCAAGGGTTCCCATTCTCATGTCAAGCACAAGTGAGAGGAAGCATTTTCTATACATGTTGTCTTTTACATGGTAGTTGAACAAAACACATTTTATATTCCACTGTTCAAATGATACTAGGTTACAAGCCTCCAGTTCTATTGTGTTTATTTCTTTATCTCATGTTCCAAGAAGGAATTTAGCGATCTCTGCCCCAGGGGTTAATAATGGGAGTTCGGTTTATGCTAGACAAAATGCCACTGCTTTAAGGACAACATATATGCCACGCTCCAGGGTGAACTTTTCCTTGGTGATTGTATGAAAAACAACAAATAGCACATTTGTAAATTGTAAAAATGTTCTCTTCTTTTCCCTGGAAGCTATTTTAAATATTTTTCATGTAGGAACACTTGTTCCTAGAAGCTGCCATCAATAAGGGATTTAAATTATCATTATACCCTCCTCTCAGCTAGAGGTTCAGCACAGGCAGGGGTGAAACATATCTGAGACCTAAGGTAACCTACAGTAGATAATGCCACATCAAGACCACTACCAGTACCTCTAAATAGCGACTAAATAATATTACCATACCATTACTGATAGTGAATAGAAGAAAATAGTTCCAGCACTTGAAATAAAACTCAGTTGCACTTTATTTCTTCTTGTAGCATATAACTCACATGGACACAAATCTTCACCCCAGCATGGTTGACGCGTTTCGAACACACCTGAATCACTGAGTACCAGGATATTATAGCAGACAGTCTCTATTTCAAAACATATATAACTGAAGGCGACTTCCAAAACATAACCTTTATTCTACATATAGAAAATACTATGGGCTAGCCTGTTCTTGAATAGCCCTATCACTTTCTGACACAATATACAATGTCAAAAACGAGTCATAGGTACAGTGGGCGATTTAATAGAAATACGGACAGTATTATGCAAATGGGGACAGAGGATTAGAATATATCTGTCCCTCTTCTTGCCCTAAAGAAAATGGTCAGCCTAGAGATGTACCTTGAAGGTAGGTGCACTCTGTCCACGTTCCTAGGCTAACCTGTCCATATAACGCCCTATCACTTTCTGACATGACAAATAATGTCCCAACGCGTTTCCCCTTACAGGTAATCAAAGGTTCATGAGAGGACCAAATGCATCAGTAAACAAAGATAAACATAACAAGACTGGAGCAACCCAGACCAGAAAGCATCTGTGACAAGGTAATCGGCAAAAAGCCTATAAATTGGAGTTATTCACAGTATATTAGATAGTCACAACACTTTTTGAAAATACAAGGCAACTTAGCTGATACAGAAGGATAGTGTGTTGGTCCAGTCCTCTCACAGATGCAGGATACTCGGCTGGGGGGCTCCCGGGGGCACAATAACAGCTCCATTTTGGCAAGGGACTGGACGTTTAAATGGTGGAATCACGGACAGGCTTAGACCAGATTCGTCTGCTCCACATATGGATCCGCCCCCTTAAAACATATGTTCACGCATCGCCACTTTCATTGGGTGGCTGCGTATTGTTAATCTCCCCTATTCACCCCAGCCAATTAACCAGAGACGCCATGCATCCCAGGTCTTACCTAGAGGCACGTCTCCCCGCCCCCACTATCCTCCACGCCTCTCTCTAAGAGCCGCCGCAAATGGAATATAGCGGTGCGTTCCACCTATCTCCACTGTGGAACGCATCGTCATGTGGGATAACCCAAGATGGCCGTGCGTTCCACGTACCGTGATCGTGGAACGCATAGGTCCGAGGCAGGCTGGAAACAAGGCGCATGCACTGCCCACATCTTCGGAGGCTTATATGGAGGATTCACTTGTGTCCTCGCCATAGACTACACCCCCCACCACATATTGTAGAGGGGAAATAAATGTAAAGATGAGGTGGAAACTATATTGGAATCTATTTATAAAAGAGGACGGGGAATTAGTGTCAGTTTTATAGCTGTTCATTACAATTGGCATGAGTGGGGACATGATATATCCGAAAGATTTAGCAAACAAATCCATGCCAAGAAAGATAATGACCTAAGGTCTCCATTATGACATTCCCACATGTGATTTGTTCGTGTTATTTGTGTTATTGTTCTTTTTCTTAATGTCATTTACATGCTCAAGGAAACGATGGCGAAATTCTCTGAATGTTTTCCCCACATAAACCAAGGGACAGGAGCACTGACAGAGGTACACTACCCCTTTGCTCCTGCAATTGATAAAATCCCTTAAAGTATAACTTCTATTTGTGGCTGAACATACACACCTGTGTTCGAAACTCGTCAACCATACTGGGGTGATGGGTTTGTATCCATGTGAGTTATATGCTGCAAGAAGAAATAAAGTGCAACTGAGTTGTATTTCAAGTGCTGGAACTATTTTCTTCTATTCTCTACAAGAGTGATTTGCTTGGCTCGTTCCGTGTACAGGGCTGTGGATTGTGAGTTGAGCTGGACCAGGCAACATTTTTCCAGTCATCAACAGTCCAATTTTGGTGAGCTCGTGCAAATTGTAGCCTCTTTTTCCTATTTGTAGTGGAGATGAGTGGTACCCGGTGGGGTCTTCTGCTGTTGTAGCCCATCTGCCTCAAGGTTGTGCATGTTGTGGCTTCACAAATGCTTTGCTGCATACCTCGGTTGTAACGAGTGGTTATTTCAGTCAACGTTGCTCTTCTATCAGCTTGAATCAGTTGGCCCATCCTACTCTGACCTCTAGCATCCACAAGGCATTTTTGCCCACAGGACTGCCGCATACTGGATGTTTTTCCCTTTTCACACCATTCTTTGTAAGCCCTAGAAATGGTTGTGCGTGAAAATCCCAGTAACTGAGCAGATTGTGAAATACTCAGACCGGCCCGTCTGGCACCAACAACCATGCCACGCTCAAAATTGCTTAAATCACCTTTCTTTCCCATTCTGACATTCAGTTTGGAGTTCAGGAGATTGTCTTGACCAGGACCACACCCCTAAATGCATTGAAGCAACTGCCATGTGATTGGTTGACTAGATAATTGCATTAATGAGAATAGAATAGGTGTTCCTAATAATTCTTTAGGTGAGTGTATATATATATGAATAAAAAAATAAAAAAATATAGATGAGCAGCACACAAGTCCAGGTGATGCAATTCCTTGAGACGGATCGCAGACTTTGATCCAATAGAGTATATATAGAAAAAGAATCCAAGGCAGCACACAGATATCCGTGAAGAAAAAGGGTATTTTATTCACCCATGTGTAGACAGCAACGTTTCAGCTCTCTCTATGGAGCCTTTGTCAAGCCATAATACTCAGTGCAAACTCAGGTGCTTATAAAGCATACATAATTAACAAGAAGTGATTACATGATTATATCCCAATTAATACACAAACATTAATAAAACCAGTGAATCTCGATTGTACATGATTATATTGTAAAAAGTATAAACGCATGAAGCCAGATATCAAAAAAAGTGCTGTGTGCCACAAATATTGATCATCGATACATACAATTATAGTGCATAACATCGTCAATTGATAATCTCTCTTACAGGTGTACAAAATTGTGTTGATTAAAAATTATTCATTCACTTATGGATATCTCACTTGTCTCTGGGGACCGCAGGACTCAGTCGGCGTCCGGAACTTGACATTGCACAGACGCGGGGAATGTTACATCCCGCGAGACTGTCTAAGACATACAGCAACCAGCGGCCCACAGTCAAGATGGCGGCTCGGCAACACACACGGACTGGGCATGCTCACTCCCAAAACTAGGCGGGCACAGTTAAACAGGCACGGCAATCATGTGACCGGTCACCTGACACTCATGCATAGCAACGGACCGGTTACATTGATCATTTCCTAGTTACTCATCCATAGCAAGGGGGGTCCAGCTGTGTTTTGTACCCACTCCTGCTTTTGGCTACCAAATCACAAGCCAATTCTGATGGGACCATACAGGCCTTATAGCTGGTACACAGACAGGATCCGTTGTGCGTCTCATTTTTCCTTCCTTCTGACAGATCAGAAGAAGGGTCAAATAAATGATGATATAAGCCAGGCCGAAAGGCAAAATAGTGGCCCAGTCATGAAGTGGGGAGGGTGGGAACAGCATGAGAAGTCCACAGAGTGGTCCTATAACATAGTGGTGAGGTGGAAGCAGCATGAGGAGACCACAGAGTGGCCCAATGACAGAGTCTGGAGAGGTGGAATCAGGAAGAGGCTACAGAGTGGCACAATGACAGAGAGTGGAGGTGACGGCAGCATCAGGGGGCTACAGAGCGGCACAATGACAGAGTGTGGAGGTGACGGCAGCATCAGGAGGCCACAGAGTGCCACAATGACAGAGTGTGGAGGTGGCGGCAGCATCAGGAGGCCACAGAGTGGTACAAAAACAGAGTGGAGGTGGCAGCAGCAGCATCAGGAGGCCATAGAGTGGCACAATAACAATGTGGAGGTGGCAGCAGCAGCATCAGGAGACCAATGAGTGGCAAGGTGACAGAGTGGGGAGGTGGCAGCAGCATCAGGAGACCACAGAGTGGCAAGGTGACATAGTGTGGAGGTGACAGCAGCATCAGGAGACCACAGAGTGACTCAGTGACAGAGTGGGGAGGTTGGTGGCAATATGAGTACCAGCTGAAGATGGTGGGTGAAAGAAGGAGCACTTAGCATCAAATGTGTGGCATTAGGCAGATGGCAGAATCAGAATAGTAGCTAGAGCAGGTAGCCAGGAGAAACCGGTCTCTTTTGTCAAAGTGTTGGTGTAGCACCCTGGATGATCTAGTCTGATGTATCAGGCATTGGTGGGTGGAAATCCTGGCTGATCCACGCCTGATTCATCTTGACAAAGGTCAGTATCTCCACATTTTGGGTAGACAGGCGAGTGCTTCTTGGGGTAACTATGGCCTCCGCTGCACTAAACACTCGCTCTAATACCACACTACTGGCTGCGCAGGACAGCTTTTCCAGGGAAACTCTGCTAGTTGCGGCCACAAATCCAGTTTGGCTGCCTAGTACTCCAGAAGATCTTCAATGTGGGGTGGCATGGTACTGTCCAAGTATGCCACCATCTGCTGGTTCAGGTCCTGCTCCAGGTCTAGCTGCTGCTGCTGGTGAGTACTTTCTTTACTAGGCGGGTGAATAAAGCTGGTCATCAGCGACTCTAGACTCAAGTTGCTGCTGATGGAGCTGGAACTGCCCCCCACTCTGCCACAGCAGCCAGAGGAACGTGAGTGCAGAAGGCCCCCCTGGTCAGACCTGCGAGAGGATGGATGCTGGAGCAGATAGGCAGCGACCAACTGACTACATAGGATGTCTATATAGTAGTTCAGTTTTTCCTCTGCAGTTTGTATAAAAGGCCCCCATTTTGGATCGGTAGCGAGGGTCTAACAAGGTGGAGAGCCAGAAGTCATCCCTCTGCTGAATGTTGACAATTCGGCTGTCACTACACAAGCAAGTGAGCATGCATCGGGCCATTTGTGCAAGTGACTCAGAGGGACTCCCTGCCTCCATCTCCACTGCATACTGCCATGGTGTGTCTGGGTCCTCTGCCTCTTCTTCCTCATCACCCTGTAGCTCCTCTGGCTGCTCCTGCTCCTCCTCTTTTGTCACCTGTGTGTAAAAACCACCCATTTCGCAACACATTGCTTGGACTCCAATGTCCTCCTCCTCCAATTCAGGCCCCACAGGGCTCATGTGCCTGTGAGATGTAGGCGCCACGTCTCCAGTCCCCTGACCAGACAGATTTACCAGCATCTGTTCCAGGACATGAAGCAGTGGAATGACGTTGTTCATCCCGTAGTCCTGGCGACTGACAAATAATGTGGCGCCCTCAAAGGGCCTGAGCAAACTGCAGGTGTCACGCATGAGCTGCCACTGGCTGACATTGAAGTTACACAGGGGAGTACTCCTGTCCGCTTTGATCATCAAGAAATCATTTATGGCCTTTCTCTGTTCGTATAGTCGGTCCAACATATGGAGGGTGGAATTCCAACGGGTGGAAACGTCGCATATCAGCCTATGTTGGGGGATGTGTTCTGCCGCTGCAGCTTAAGGAGGATGTGCTTTGCGGTGTACGAGTGGCTGAAGTGCATGCAAAGTTTCCTTGCCATTTTTAGGATGCCTTGCAGATGGGTGGAAGACTTCAGGAACCGCTTGACAACCAGATTGAACACGTGTGACATGCAGGGCGCTTGGCTCAGCCCTCCTTGACGCTGCGCCGACACCATGTTCTTCCCGTTGTCGGTCAGCATGTTTCCGATTTTGAGATGTCGCGGAGAAAGCCAGGATTCGATTTCTTGATGAAGGACACGGAGCTGTTTCTCCCCTGCTTGACACCGATGTGCCCTGCACATGTGGTATGCTGGAGAGGCACTGTGAATTGTCCCTAGAGGGGAGGCTAAGGACACGGTGGAGGATGAGGAGGTAGAGGCAGACATTGTCGCAGGACCAACGGCGTGAGAACGTGGAGGCGGAAGCAGCGTCACCTGGCCAAGTTGCTGGTGTGGCTGGACAGGAACGATATTTACCCAGTGGGCCGTAAAGGACATATAGTTACAGACCAATTTTCCCCAAAAAAGCTGTATCGCAAACAAATTTCACCCATCAATGGCTAATCAACGTAATTCTGTTCATACCGAAGAAAGTCTACATTTACCCATCAATTTTCCTGTATTCTTTTTCCTATTAATACACCCCTAAAAAATAAATATAACAATCACAATTCACCGCAGAACAGCTCATAGGACGTACATATCTATCCTATTAATACACCCTGCAAATGGCTGTAGTACAGGCATGCTCAACCTGCAGCCCCCCAGCTGTTGCAAAACCAAAAGTCCCAGCATGCCCGAACAGCCTACAGCTGTCACGGCCTATGGTGTATGCTGTGACACTGTTGCCACACTTGCGGTTGCCCGCAGCAACGTGTTGCTGTGAGAGCATGTGGTGGCAGTGTCTCGGCCTTCTGGGTGATTGCCGTGACATGGTTGCCACGCATGCTGTTGCCGGTGGTTACGTGTTTGGTATGCTTGTGTGTGCACTTCCCCTTTAAGTTGTAGTCTCCCTCAGTCTGGTGCTGTAAGGGTTAACTCCCTGACTGGGTGTGGTCACTTGGCTTATATCTTCTGTGGTTTCCTGGCTGGGGTGCTGTTGTACTTCAGCTGTGGTTGGTGCTGGAGCTTTGCTCCAGTCCAGGGTGTTCCATCTGTCCAGTGAGGGCCACCCTTGTGGTCATCAATGTCATCCCGGTGTCTCCTTCCCTTCCTGTCCCTATTTGTATGGAGTAAGTTATGTTCAGGGTGTTTGTATGTCTAGTTTGGTGTTACATGTCTGGTGGTGTATAGTGTCATGTTTGCTAGACATTCCCCTGTCTCATGTTTACTGCAGCTATGGGTGTCCTGGGTTCCTGTGTGGTTTGTGGTGTGTGCTGTGTCTTTTAATGTTTCTGTGGACAGCAGCACTTGTGCACGGGTTCCAGTCAGTCTGTCTGTGGCAGGTAAGTGTGTTATTGGTTTCGCTTACCTGCCATCTCCTTAAGCTGTATGTGTTCCCCTCTCCTTGCAGCCTGGCCTCAGATAGAGACTCCTGTTCCTCCATGACTGGGATGAACAGGTCGTTTCTTCCCTGCTCCTTGGTGAGGGACTACCAGGGCGACTTAGGGTCTCTAGGAATCCTGAGTATGAGTCGTCCTACCATGGGGGTCCGCTCATACAGTGAGGAGTCAGGGAGAGGATTAGGGACGCTGTAGGAGGTGACCTGCTCCCTTATTACTCCTTTTGGTCAGGCTGATCCCCTTTTACCCTTTGACACCGCAAGGTGGGGGGTTTCCCCCACTCCCCATCGTGACAACAGCTATCAGCCTACAGCAGGGCATTGTGGGAATTGTAGTTTTACAACAGCTGGAGGGCTGCAGGTTGAGCATGCCTGCTGTAGTACAATGGAACTTCACCGCTGAACGGCAAATATATATATTTTTTGCCACTAATATACACTAAAAAGGGCTGTTATTTTCTCACTTCAGCAAACAACGGCTAATGAGTAGAGGAAAAATTTGGATAGTAGGGACTGGCACTCACTATGTGGATCACAACATCAGCTTTTAATGTTTAAAAAATATGACAAATGTCTAAATCAGAAGTGAATACATGGTACATAATACATAAAATATCCCCCTAAAAACTCAATAAAATTTCCACTAGTCTAACGGTCCTAGATGGATGACATGTGCAACTAATTCAAATTGGAAAGTCCATGATACAATATTTCAATCTGGGACAATGTTCCTTTAAATACCAGCAATCAACGTCCGGACAGTACTGACTTCTTTCGAGTCTGTGATTCAGATCTCGATAACATACAATCCACCAATTGTGGCGTTCAGTCTTTCCTCACCGTAGTGGGTTGTGTGCGGTGGTCACAGGCTGTGGAGAGATATTGCTTACCGGTGTCTGCAGATATCCGGCCCTCTCGTTCACCTGCCTTCCACACCGCGCTGCTGCACTTACTTCCGGCGTCCTCGCACTCTGTTCTAGGTCACGTGTTCCTGCAGAGATATCGCGGGACTTCGTTACTTAGTTCCGGTATCTGATGTGCTAGTGCGCATAGCAAGATGGGAGAAATGGAGCGCTCCAAATTTGAAAAGTCAATCAAATGATCTTTCTCATGTCCGGATTAACACTTGCAGCAGGGATTTCCACGCCAGACGCGTTTCGAGGACTTCACTCCTCTTCCTCAGTGGCCAGTGGTATTTAAAGGAACATTGTCCCAGATTGAAATATTGTATCATGGACTTTCCAATTTGAATTAGTTGCACATGTCATCCATCTAGGACCGTTAGACTAGTGGAAATTTTATTGAGTTTTTAGGGGGATATTTTATGTATTATGTACCATGTATTCACTTCTGATTTAGACATTTGTCATATTTTTTAAACATTAAAAGCTGATGTTGTGATCCACATAGTGAGTGCCAGTCCCTACTATCCAAATTTTTCCTATACTCTGACTGATTGGGCGATCAGTCTTTGACTAGAGCACCTTGACCATACTGAGAAAGGTGGTGAGCTATCCACAAACACATATCTTCAATTTTCTGTATCGGCTAATGAGTAGAGTTGAGTGGACACCTGGATGTTCGGGTTCGGCCGAACTTCACAAAAAAGATCGAGTTCGGGACCCCAAGCCTGAACCCGAACCCCATTGAAGTCAATAGGGGCCCGAACTTTTGAGCACTAAAATGGCTGTAAAAATGTCATGGAAAGGGCTAGAGGGCTGCAAATACCAGCAAAATGTGGTTAAGATCATGGCAAGTGCTCTGCAAACAAATGTTGATAGGGAAATGACTTTAAATAACATAAAATATGTAAAAATAAAAAATAATAATCTTGATCTAGCAGGACAAGGTCCATATGGCGTAGGAGGTTGAGGAGGCGGTGCAGGAGGAGGGGGTAGCCTACACTGCTTTTTGGTTTTAAATTAATTTTTATTTTTTTAAATTAGGGTACACCCCAAAACATTAGGAAATATAACCTGTGATAACCCCCTCCAGTCGTGCTAAACACACGTTCAGACAATCAACTGGCTGCAGGGCAGGCCAGCAACTCCAAGGCGTAAAGGGCAAGCTCAGGCCATGTGCCCAAATTGGAGACCCAGAAGTTGAAGGGGGCAGACCCACCATTCAGTACGTGTAGGCGTGTGGACACATACTGCTCCACCATGTCGCACATCACCCACCTTGAAGTCCACAATCCAATTGGATATCTTCTCTATCAACTTTCGATGTTCTTTTATGCGTCTGCCATGGTGATCACGGGTGGCGGGGAATCAGGGTTCCAGGCTGGAGAGGGAGCCTGAGAAAGGGATACCACATCCAAGGGAGGTCAATAGATTAAATGAAATGTAATCGAGCGGAAATGTGAGATAAAGTATTGAAGCGGCAATTACCCACTCCCGACTCGGGGAGGTAGTGACGATAAATAACAATACAGGACTCTTAACATGCCCTGTTATTGGAATGATTAATAAAAAAGTTATAGGGAATGTCACTGGGGTATTTAGGATTCGGAAACGTTAGCCAGGAGAGGCCCTGCTGCTGCTTTGTAGACTCTAGATATCTTCTGCCTGATCGCACGTCCCTGTGATGTCCACGATCCATTTGGATATCTTCTCTATCAACTTTCGATGTTCTTTTCTGAGCCTACCATGTTGATTATGGCTATCGGCGAATCAGGGTTACACGCCGGAGAGGGAGCGTCAGAAAGGGAGTCCTCATCCAAGGGAGGTCAATGGCTGCAATGGGATGGAGATAATTTGTGGGACAAGTTATTAAAGCAGAAGGATCGAATGAAAGGGCCAATTAAAGACGAATTTTAGAAATTTAAAGATGACCTTTCACTAGAATAAAACATCTAAACTAACTATACAGACATGGAGAGCGGCGCCCAGGGATCCCCCTGCACTTACTGTTATCCCCGGGGGAACCTGCCGGGGTCTCCTTCTCCCATGCTGTAGCGCTGGCCAATTGCAGCGCTCAGCTCATAGCCTGAGAGAAAAAAAAGCCTCTCAGGCTATGAGCTGAGCGCTGCGATTAGCCAGTGCTACAGCCTGGGAGAAAGACGCCGGCAGGTTCCCCTGGGTGGAGCCTAACATGTGAAGATACCGGAGGCTATAACGGGAGAACGGAGCGGCGCCCAGGGATAATAGTAAGTGCAGGGGGATCCCTGGGCGCCGCTCTACATGTCTGTATAGTTAGTTTAGATGTTTTATTCTAGTGAAAGGTCCTCTTTAAGTCCCTGTCACCTTTGCAAGCAGGGGTTTTTCATTGCCAGAAAAGGGTTAATGTCACCCACCAATGGAACAGATTATTTAAAAAAATTCGGTCCCTGTCACCTATGCAGAGCAGGGGTTTATTCACGGCAAAAATTGTAAAATGTCACCCAAGAATGTAACAGAAAAATTAATAAAATGTATTAACCTGTCTACTAGGTAGAGCAGGGGTCTATCACAGCCAAAAACTGTTGAATGTCACCCGAAAATGTAACAGAAAAATTTGTGAAATTTATTAAGCTGTCAACTAGGTAGAGCAGGGGTCTATCACAGCCAAAAATTGGTGAATTTCACCCGAAAATGTAACAGACAAATTAGTGAATTTTTTTTACATGTCTACTTAGGTATAGCATGGGTATATCACACCCAAAAATTGGTAAATTTTACCTGAAAATGTAACAGACAAATTAGTGATTTTTTTTTACCTCTCTGCTAGGTATAACAATGGTATATCACACCCAAAAATTGGTAAATTTCACCCGAAAATGTAACAAACAAATTAGTGAAATTTTTTTACCTGTCTACTAGGTATAACATGGGTATATCACACCCAAAAATAGGGACCGAGCACACCAAAGCCAGCTCCAAGGAGTTCTTCAGACAATGTGCTGACGACAAGACACGAGTGGTTTGCACGCTGTGCATTCAGAGCCTGAAGCGAGGCATAATCGTTCTCAACCTGAGCACAACCTGCATAACCAGGCATCTAAGTGCAAAGCACGAGCTGCAGTAGAGTAGACACCTCAAAAATCAAGAAAGGTCTCTGGCTCCTCCTGCTTCCTTTTCTGCTGCAGTCTCGGCCTCTTCATCCACCTCTGGAGTGACAGTGCCACCTGCCACGCCGCAAACAGAGAATCTGCCAGCAACACAACCATCTGGGTCACCAAGCATCTCCACAATGTCCCACGGAAGCGTTCAGCTCTCCATGTCCCAAACACTGGAGCGAAAGAGGAAGTACCCCCCTACTCACCCGCGATCCCTTGCCCTGGATGCCAGCATTTCAAAATTACTGGCCTTTGAAATGCTGTCATTCCGTCTGGTGGAGACGGACAGTTTTAAAAGCCTTATGGCAGTGGCTGTCCCGCAGTACGTCATGCCCAGCCGCCTCTACTTTTCCAGGCTTGCCATCCCTTCCCTGCACAACCAAGTGGGGGACAAAATCATCTGTGCACTGCGCAACGGTGCACCTCACTACGCATACGTGGACCAGTAAGCACGGTCAGGGACTTTATATCTCCATAACAGCACACTGGGTAAATGCAGTGGCGGCTGGGCCTGAGGCGGATAGCAGTTTGCCGCATGTCCTTCCACCACCAAGGATTGCAGGGCGCTTCAGTTTGCCTCCTGTTGCTTCCTCCTCCTACTCCGCTATCTCATCCTCTACCGGCTCCTCATCCGGTCAGCGTAACACCTTCACCCCCAACTTCAGCACAGCCAGGGGTAAACGACAGCAGGCAGTTTTAAAACTTATCTGTTTGGGGGACAAACCCCACACCGCGCAGGAGCTGTGGACGGGCCTTGAACAAGAGACCGATGAGTGGTTTGTGCCAGTGAGCCTCAAGCCCGGCCTGGTGGTGTACGATAATGGGCGAAATCTCGTAGCAGCTCTAGGACTAGCCTGTTTGACGCATATCCGTTGCCTGGTGCATGTGCTGAATTTGGTGGTGCAGAGGTTCCTTAAAAATTACCCCGATATGTCAGAGCTGCTGCATAAAGTACGGAGCGCCTGTGCGCGCTTTCGGCATTCTCACCCTGCTGCTGCTCGCCTGTCAGTGCTGCAGAGTAACTTTGGCCTTCCCGCTCACCGCCTTATATGCGACATGCCCACAAACTGCAGCAAAGTCTGGAAATTGTTTTGCCCTAAAATGGGTGTTTTTTTAATAGCAGAACTCCACCTTGCACATGCTGGCCAGACTGTGCGAGCAGAAGCAGGCGATAGTGGAGTTTCATCTGAAGCACGCACGGGTCAGTCGCTCTGTGGAACAGCATCACTTCACCACCAATGACTGGGCCTCCATGCGAGACCTGTGTTCCTTGTTGCGTTGTTTCGAGTACTCCACCAACATGGCCAGTGCCAATTATTTTATGTCATTTCACTAATTTGTCTGTTACATTTTCGGGTGAAATTCACCCATTTTTGGGTGTGATATACCACTGCTATACCTAGTAGACAGGTTAAAAAAATTCAATAATTTGTCTGTTACATTTTCGGGTGAAATTCACAAATTTTTTGGTGTAATATACCACTGCTATACCTAGTAGACAGGTAAAAAAAAAATCACTAATTTGTCTGTTACATTTTTGGGGGAAATTCATCAATTTTTGGGTGTGATATACCCATGCTCTACCTAGTAGACATGTAAAAAAAATAATTCACTAATTTGTCTGTTACATTTTCTAGTGAAATTCACTAATTTTTGGGTGTTATATACCACTGCTATACCTAGTAGACGTAAAAAAAATTCACAAATTTGTCTGTTACATTTTCGGGTGAAATTCAACAATTTTTGGGTGTGATATACCACTTCTTTTTTTTTTTATTCTAAGTCCCTTTTAGGGGCCCTTGGGATAATTCTTACAATTCAAATACGGTCTATAGGACCAATGATCCCTTTAGGGGTCCCTAACTAGTATTTAAAAAAGTATTATCTTTATTTATTTAATTAAGGACATACAAACACAGAAAAACTGTTTAAAATTGTCAGGGTCCAGTAAGGTAGTAGTAGGCGATTTGTATTTTTACTGATTGCTCAGATGGCCTTCTATTTATTTGTTCATGCCTGTCTGGTGCACTGCTTGGAGTGCATGGCTGTCCATCCTATACAGGATCTGTTTTATATTTAACTCTTAGGGGTAAACATTGGCCGGCCACTATAATCAATCACTCTAACAACCTTTATATTTAGGTTGTGGAGTATTGCTTTAATTGCTATATTGTTATCCATCCACTTGGGGCTGCTATTGGCCGCAGCACCTCCCCTATGTGTCGTAACTGTAGCACATTGCCTATGTGTCACAATTGTTGCGTTCAGTGGGAGCAACTCATAGACTATCGCATATGGTCCCTCAACTAGGGCTCTATTAATAGTAACAGTGAAACTGTCTACTCAAGTTTCTATTGAGTGCTGCACTGATCGCTATTCCACACTGGGTGTGTCTCAGACTCCTATTACTCGCTGCAAGTTCAGGCCCCAAGTGTGCTTGGTGTGGATTATATGACCGGTCAATTTAACCTAACTGATTTCCTGCTGTGACTACCATGCCAGTTCGCTGTGCTCCCTTAGGCTGGGTTCACACTTGAGCGTTTTACAGCGCGTTCAAACGAGCTGTAAAACGCTCAACACATGAAAACCAATGCTTCCCTATGGCCCTGGTTCACACTTGAGCGTTTTACAGCGCGTTTGAACGCGCTGAAAAACGCCCTACGCTCAAACAAGTTCTTGAGCTTCTTTGGGGCGTTTTGACGCGCGTTTGTGGCCATAGGACACTGCAGTCAATCACACAAACGCGCGTCAAACGCGCGTTTACTATTGCAAAAAACGCGCATAAAAACACGCGACAAAAACGCGCGTTAAACGCGCATATAAAATGTGCTCAAGTGTGAACCAAGCCTTAGTGACTTACTGACCCTGTCTAAAAAGCATGCTACACTATTACACCCCTCCCGACATGTTTCGCCACCTGCGTGGCTTTGTCAGGGGAAGTGGGGTATACCACTTCTATACCTGCTAGACAGGTTAAAAAAATCACTAATTTGTCTGTTACATTTTCGGGTGAAATTAACCAATTTTTGGCTGTGATATACCCCTGCTCTACCTAGTTGACAGCTTAATAAATTTCACAAATTTTTCTGTTACATTTTCGGGTGACATTCAACAATTTTTGGCTGTGATAGACCCCTGCTCTACCTATTCCCTATAATTTAAGAGTCCTGTATTACTATTTATCGTCACTACCTCCCCGAGTCGGGAGTGGGTAATTGCTGCGCGCCCCCTCCTTTCCTTCAATTCTTCTGCTTTAATAATTTGTCCCACATTTCCGCTCGATCACAATTACATTTCATCCATTGATCTCCCTTGGATGTGGTCTCTCTTTATCACGCTCCCTTTCCGGCGTGGAACCCTGATTCGCCGCTAACTGCGATCAACATGGTAGGCGCAGAAAAGAACATCGAAAGCTGATAGAGAAGATATCCAATTGGATCGTGAACATCACGGGGACGTGCGACATGGTGGGGCAGTATGTTTGTACACGCCTACACGAACTGACTGATGGGTCTGCCCCCTGCAACTTCTGGGTCTCCAAATTGGGCACATGGCCTGAGCTTGCCCCTTTACGCCTTGGAGGTGCTGGCCTGCCCTGCAGCCAGTGTATTGTCTGAACGTGTGTTTAGCATGACTGGAGGGGGTTATATTTCCCAATGTTTTGGGGTGTACCGTAATAGAATTTTTTTTAAATAAATTTAAAACCAAAAAGCAGTGTAGGCTACCTCCTCCACCGCAGCTTCCACCTGCACCGCCACATCCACCGCCTCCTCAACCTCCTACTCCATATGGACCTCGTCCTCCTAGATCAAGATTATTATTTTTTATTTTTACGTATTTTATGTTATTTAAAGTCATTTCCCTATCCACATTTGTTTGCAGAGCACTTGCCATGCTCTTAACCACATTTTTATGCCATTTGCAGACCTCTAGCCCTTTCCATGACATTTTAGTGCTCAAAAGTTCGGGTCCCCATTGATTTCAATAGGGTTCGGGTTCGGGGTCAAGTTCGGGTCCCGAACTCGAACTTTTTTGTGAAGATCGGCCGAACCCGTCGAACATGAACATTCAGGTGTCCGATCAACTCTACCCCTGACTTCTCAACTCCACCAGAGGAGAGCTGAGCTGTTGATGAACATAAAGGCAATTTTAATCTATCATTTATAATGTACTCAATCTACTGTAGTGTATTCCCATACACCTTTTCCACCACAAAAAGAGTATATGGTTGAATCTTGTTTTCTCCTACTCCTCCTCATTTAGATTGTATAAATTCTCTCCACTCTAATGTTTTTTTATTGGGTCAGCTCACCAGCAGGCCCTCACCCCTAATGTTTTAGAGGGTCATCTCAGCAGCAGGCCCTCGCCCCTAATGTTTTAGAGGGTCAGTTCAGCAGCAGGCCCTCACCCCTAATGTTTTAGAGGGTCAGTTCAGCAGCAGGCCCTCGCCCCTAATGTTTTAGAGGGTCAGTTCAGCAGCACCCCCTTCGCCCCTAATGTTTTAGAGGGTCAGCTCACCAGCAGGCCCTCGACCCTAATGTTTTAGAGGGTCAGCTCAGCAGCAGGCCCTCGCATATAATGTTTTAGAGGGTCAGCTCACCAGCAGGCCCTCGAACATAATGTTTTAGAGCGTCAGCTCACCAGCAAGCACTCGCATATAATGTTTTAGAGCGTCAGCTCAGCAGCAGGCCCTCGCCCCTTATGTTTTAGAGGGTCAGTTCAGCAGCAGGCCCTCACCCCTAATGTTTTAGAGGGTCAGCTCAGCCGCAGGCCATCGCTTATAATGTTTTACAGAGTCAGCTCACCAGCAGGCCCTCGACCCTAATGTTTTAGAGGGTCAGCTCAGCAGCAGGCCCTCGAATATAATGTTTTACAGGGTAGGCTAACCAGCAGGCTCGCACCTAAAATCTTTTACTTGGTCAGCTCACCTGCAGGGCCGCAACTCAAATGCTTTACAGGGTCAGCTCACCTGCAGACCCAAACCTAAAATCTTTTACAGGGTCAGCTCACCTGCAGGCCCGCAACTCAATGTGAATGAGGCCCTCCTTTATGTGATATACAGGTTGTATCGGGGTGCCTCTTCCTTGTAATTTTTAGCAGCACTTACACTTTATATACAATTAAATATACAGGGAAAAAAGTTTTTTCCTATAAAATCGATTTTTTCTTTGGTTTTGGTGCGTAAAACCTTAATTAGATTGTGGGCCTGGTGATCACTTTAAGCCCTTTTAGCCTATTCCGGACACATGAAGTACGGCATGAGGTCCCGGTACTTGAGGACACATGACGTACTGGTACGTCATGTGTAGTTCTGATCACCGCCGCCCAGCGGGCGGTCATCGGAACAAGGTGCCTGCTCAAATCATTAAGCAGGCACCCGGGGACAATGCGCGGGGGGTCCTGTGACTGCGGTTTGCGGCTTTTACATGTTGCGGCGGCGGCGGGCGGCGGCGGGCGGCGGCGGCGGGCGGCGGCGGTGCCATCGGGTCCTCGTGCGGCTGTAGGGGGGACCCTATGGCATGGAAGGCAGCACGATGCCTTCCTTAGGCATCAGCGCCGCCTTCCTGTGACGAGCCTGTGAGATCCAGCCCCCTGGATCTAACAGGCCGGAAGCTGTATGAGTAATACACACTGTATTACTCATACAGCCAATGCATTCCAACACAGAAGTATTGGAATGCATTGTAAAGGGGATTAGACCCCCAAAGTTGAAGTCCCAAAGTGGGACAAAAAATGAAGTAAAAAAAAAATTGAAAAAATAAAGTTTTACCCCCAAAACGTCATTTTCCCCAAATAAAGTAAAAAAAAATTGGTAAAAATTAGGGGAAAAAAAAAAGTTGACATATTAGGTAACGCCGTGTCCATATCGACTGGCTTGATAAACATTTCACATGACCTAACCCCTCAGATGAACACCGTAAAAAAATAAATAAAAATAACTGTGCTAAATAAACCATTCTCTTATCACCTTACATCACAAAAAGTACAACAGCAAGTGATCAAAAAGGCGTATGCCCACCAAAATAGTACCATTATAATCGTCACCTCATCCTGCAAAAAAAGAGCCCCTACCTAAGACAAACGCCCCAAAAAAAAAAAAAACTATGGCTCAGAATATGGAGACATCATTTTTTTGGTTTTAAAAAAGCTGTTATTGTGTAAATTTGAAAAAAGTATACATATTACATATCGCCACGTCTGTAATAACCTGCTCTATAAAAATATCACATGACCTAACCCCTCAGGTGAACACCGTGAAAAAAAAAAAAAACGGTGTAAAAAATGCATATGCACCCCAAAATAGTGCCAATCAAACCGTCATCTCATCCCGCAAAAAATGAGAACCTACCTAAGATAATCGCCCAAAAACTGAAAAAACTAAACATGATTTAAAACATGATTTTTTTTGGTTTCAAAATGAAATAATTGTGTAAAACTTACATAAATAAAAAAAAGTATACATATTAGGTATCGCCGTGTCCGTAATAACCTGCTCTATTAAAATATCACATGACCTAACCCCTCAGGTGAATACCGTTAAAAAAAAAAAAAGGGTCAAAAAAGCCATTTTTTCTTACCTTACATCACAAAAAGTGTAATAGCAAGCGATCAAAAAGTCATACGCACCCCAAAATTGTGCCAATCAAACCGTCATCTCATCCCGCAAAAATCATACTCTAGCCAAGATAATCACCCAAAAACTGAAAAAACTATGGCCCTCAGACTATGGAGACACTGAAACGTGATTTTTTTTGTTTCAAAAATGAAATCATTGTGTAAAACTTACATAAATAAAAAAATTGTATACATATTAGGTATCAACGCGTCCGTGACAACCTGCTCTATAAAAATACCACATGAACTAACCTGTCAGATGAATGTTGTAAATAACAAAAAATTAAAACAGTGCCAAAACAGCTATTTCTTGTTACCTTGCCTCACAAAAGGGTATTCCCTTACGTCCTACCAGCAGCACAGATGGGGTTAACTGCCCCTGTGGACTGGTAGGACTGGCGGAATTTTTAATGAGCCCAAGAACCAATAAGCGATCTTCAGCTCCCTGAAAGGGAGGAGATCGCTCCCCAGCCCACCGTGTTTTTTTCTGTCCTTCGGACAGGTGGACTGGCGTGCGGCTCCCATTTCAGGGAGCTGAAGTGTTTTTGAAGGGGGCTCTCTTGTTTCTTTTAAGAGACCGCCCTTTTTTTGCTATTGTTTGCTTTCTAAAAAGCTTATTGCGGCTCTACATTTACTGGGGTACCTCGGGGGGGTGACCTCCCTCCCCTCTTCCTCCGTCTCCAGTTTCGGAGGCTCAGCGGTACTCCGGTTGTCAGACGCTGTGCCAGCATCGGCGCCGTGGGCGCCGCCATCTTCTGGAAGTGACGCGCAAGTGCGCAACATCACTTCCGGTTTCTCATATCTCCGAGCGGTGTTTTTTTTTCTAATACTCACCGCTCTGTCTTTTCTCTAGACCAGGTGCTTGGTCTGTTACGCCTGCACGGTGAGAGAGGCTAATATACAGCGGAGTCTATAATAAAGGCTCCATTAGATCTGGGCTTAGCTCTGTGGAGATCCCGCCCGGGGGCAGAGCTTCCCCTTTTTAAACGCCCAGAGCCTGTCATTCAGTCTCTGGTTGCGTTGCTTTGGCAAGCTAGCTCCAGAGTTCCCTGTGCTTGGCAGATATTCCTTGCTATTTGGTATTTTCTTCCAGCTCTAGTTTCTTCAGTGCTGGTGGGCGCCCATATGTTTTTTTTTCCACCTCACTATGTGTGTGTTAGGAGTATGACCTGTCTCTTTTCTGTTACAGTGATGGCTTCCCCTGGTTCGGATCAACAGCGGAAGTCCGGGGCCAAAAGGAAGCACTTGGCCTGTTACGATTGTAACACTCCTTTGTACGACAACTGCCCTTATTCAAGGTGTGAAAGTTGTCGCACACAGGCAACCACGGAACCCACGATGCAGGAGATGTTCCAGTGGACGAAGACCTACCTGGATGATTCCATAAAGGGAGTTGTGCGCCTTCTTAACGAGAGGCTACCAGGATCCTCCCAGACTCCCATGGAAGTGGCTGCACCAGTCGAGAGACCCACTCCCTGTTCGGTGGGGTCTTCTTCTTCTGAAGAAGAACTAACTTCTTGTTTTTTTCCTCCAGAGAAAACACAGAAGTTGCTGAAGTCCATCAGGTCGGGGGACCATGATGTTGACATGGGGGAGTCCTCCGATCCCGCCGGACGGACACAGCGTGTCTTTAGGGCGGATGAGACCCTTCTCTCTGTGATGCGCACAGAGTGGAGAAAGCCTGAAAAAGGTCCAGTCCTCACCAGGAAATTCAAGCTAATGTACCCGATGGCTAAACCCTTGGTGGAATCGTGGGGTTCCGTTCCCAAGGTGGACATGGCGATAGCCAAGTTGTCCAGGCGCACTCTGGTCCCTGTAGACGATGGGTCTAGTCTGCAGGACCCTCTAGATCGGAGGGCAGAGTGCACCCTTCGAAGGGGTTACGCGGCAGCCGCTGCCTCCGCATCGACATCTATTGCGGCCACTGAAGTAGCCTCCTTCCTACGTTCCAGGCTGAATCAGATCCAGACAGACGTGGACCAGAGCGTTTCCAGAGATGACATCTTGACCGCCTTCAAGTCAGTCAATCTGGCTATGGATTTTTGGTGTGATTCCACCCAGATGCAATTGAAACTGGCAGCCAAAACAATGGCTCTGGTTTCAGCTGCTCGCAGACCACTATGGCTGAAGCCGTGGAATGCGGACAACACATCCAAATTTAATTTATGTGGGCTCCCCTTCGAGCCGGATAGGCTGTTCGGGTCCGAATTGGATAAGATTAGGGAGGGACTCTCCGACAAGAAAGGGAAGAGTCTCCCCCAGCAGCCCTTTCGGGGACGCACCAGACAGGTCAAAGAGGCGGAGGCCGTTCAGGGCAGCAGGCTAGGCACAGAGATTGGGGGGGGCCGTCTCGTAGATCCTCAAGACGCCCCCGCAAACCCACCAAGGAGGCGAAACCCTCCTGACTATGGGCCTCCCCGAGGCTCTTGGTTAAGCCCTGCTGCCCCTGCCGTATCTCCTCTAGATTTTCCCGTACCCCTCCCCCAGATTCCCGTGGGGGGCCGTCTCTCCCACTTCAAACACATTTGGGCCCAGCAGATTGCAGACCCATGGGTTCAGGGTATAGTTTCTGCCGGTTACCGGGTAGATCTCATCCCCCCTCCCCCCCCCAGAGAGATTCATCGCCATGCGAAATTTCGGGTCTGCCAAACAAAAGATCCTAGAGTCTTACATTCAGGACTATATCTCCAAGGGAGCTCTGGAGGAGGTGCCGGCAGGGGAGAGAGGCCTAGGGATTTATTCTCCAGTATTCCTGGTTCCCAAGAGGACGGGAGATCTCCGGATGATCATCGATTTGAGATTCCTCATGCGGTTTGTAAGGAAAACCAGGTTTCGGATGGAAACCATAAGGTCAGTCAGCCACATCCTCAACCCCGGGGACGTCATGGCTACTCTGGACCTCAAGGATGCTTACCTTCACATCCCGATCCATTCCTCCTCCCGGAAGTTCCTCAGGATCGCGGTCCAGATTTCAGGGGTTCGCAGGCACTTTCAGTTCGCTGCTCTTCCCTTCGGAATCTCTTCTGCCCCTCTCATCTTCACCAAGGTGGTGGTGTCGGTGGTGGCAGCTTTGAGAATTCAAGGACTGACTATTATTCCTTATCTGGACGATTGGCTTTTCATAGCCTCTTCAGTTCCGATCCTTACCCACCATCTTCAGATCGCAATCTCCTTTCTCCTCCGCCTGGGCTGGATTATCAACTGGCAGAAGTCGAATGTGAGCCCATCGACTTCAATCCATTATTTAGGATTCGTGGTCGACTCTGTGGAGATGTCCCTCCAGTTGACTCTAAAAAGGAGAGCGCGGATTCAGGACCTGGCAAGGGTCCTTCATGTCCCTCGTCGAGTCTCTATCCGGACTCTCATGAAGATGCTGGGGCTCATGTCAGCGGCTGCGGACGCAGTCCCTTGGGCGCTATAGCACCTCCGTCCCCTTCAGTCGGAGGTCTTACACTTATGGAACGGCAGCCCTGCGGGGCTATATTCCCTGTGCTCCCTGTCCGGTCAAACCCGGAATTCCCTCAGATGGTGGTTCCAGCTACCAGCTGGGAAGTCTATGACCCAACCAGTTTGGCTCATATTGACTACAGACGCGTCCCTTGTAGGCTGGGGCGCTCACCTGGACGGATCCCCAGTGCAGGGATCTTGGTCTCCTCTGGAGCAGCGTCTCTCTTCCAATCTTCGCGAGATGCGAGCTATCCGGCTAGCCCTCCTTCACTTCGCCCCTCAGATCCAGGGCAAAGCGGTGAAAGTCCAGTCAGACAATATGACTGCGGTTCTCTACTTAAACAAGCAGGGAGGCACAAGATCATTGCCCCTTCTGTCAGAGATCGGGGTAATTCTTCGGTGGGCAGAGACAAACCTTTCCCATCTATCTGCCACTCATATTCGAGGCTCCCTCAATATGATAGCGGACCGCTTAAGTCGAGGATTACCGACCATGGAGTGGTCTCTGCATCCGGAGATCTTCAGGCAGTTAGTTCACAGATGGGGTATGCCAGAGGTGGATCTCATGGCAACCAGGTTCAACGCCAAGGTGCTGAGGTTCTGTTCCCTGTACAGGGAAGACAACCCCCTAGCGATAGATGCTCTGTCGATACCGTGGAGGTTAAGGCTGGCTTACATCTTCCCTCCGTTTTCCATGATACCGAGGGTATTGACGAAAATCTGTCAGGATCAGGCCTCGGTAATAGCCATCATACCGTTCTGGCCCAGGAGATCCTGGTTTACCCAGCTCATTCAGATGAGTCGGGGACAATACTGGAGACTCCCCCCGGAGCAGACCCTGGTGTCGTGGGACACTCACCTCTGCCCAGATCTGCACAGGTTCAACCTGACAGCCTGGAGGTTGATCAGTCCCTTCCCAACATAGAAGGGCTTTTCGAGTCGGTCCTGAGAACTTTGTCACATTCCACTGCAGAGTCTACGAAGAAGGCCTACTCCAGGATCATGAGAATCTTCGTGTCATGGTGTGATTCCAAACAGGTGGCGTCTGCAGATCCGCCCCTTCCTGCGATATTGCAATAACTTCAAGATGGATTAGATAAAGGTCTTTCTCCAGCTACCTTGAGAGTACAGATTTGTGCCATCTCGGCCTGTCTTAACAGGCCTCATTCTCGGGACTCATCAAACGCTTCCAGAAGGCAGCTGAAAGACTAAAGCCTACTATACTGAAACCTATTCCCCAGTGGGATCTTTCAGTAGTGCTCAGGGGACTAGCATCTCCCCCCTTCGAGCCATTGGAGGAGGTGGAATTCAGATTTTTGACCTTAAAGGTGGTTTTTCTTCTGGCTGTAGCTTCAGCCAAAAGGATCTCTGAACTACAGGCTTTCTCTGCAATTCACCCTTACATCATCTTCTTGCAGGAAAGAGTACTCCTGAAGTTTTTATCCTACTTCAGGCCTAAGGTTCCAACCTTCCAAAATATAAACCAGGTAATCTCTTTACCAGTTTTGTTTTCAGCCTCCTACTCTGATACTCCAGTCAGACACCCGCTGGATATTTCGAGGTGCCTCCAGGTCTATGTAGATAGATCTAGAGAGTTCAGGATAGATGAGAATCTCCTCATCCTGTTTGCCGGTAAGTCTAAAGGCCGTAAAGCGTCTAAATCTACCATTAGTCGCTGGATCAAGGAAGCCATTAGGGAGGCTTTCGTCTCCCAATCGCTAGATCCTCCAGAGTTTGTGAGGGCCCATTCTACTAGGGCTGTCTCCACCTCTGTTGTGGAGAGAAGACTTCTCCCCTTAGAGTTGATCTGTAAGGCGGCTTCCTGGAGCTCTGAGTCAACCTTCATCTCCCATTATAGGATAGATGCCAGGGTGGCAGCGTTTTCGGCTTTTGGGCAGACAGTTCTTAGTTCTGCCAGGCATGAGGACCCTCCCTAGGGGATTCTTCTTGCTATCTCCCCATCTGTGCTGCTGGTAGGATGTAAGGGAATCGTTAATTTCTAACGATAATTTGTTTTCCCTTAGTCCTAACAGCAGCACACAAATATCCCACCCTAGGTACATTATTCTTGTTAAAGACACGGTGGGCTGGGGGGCGATCTCCTCCCTTTCAGGGAGCTGAAGATCGCTTATTGGTTCTTGGGCTTATTAAAAATTCTGCCGGTCCTACCAGTCCACAGGGGCAGTTAACCCCATCTGTGCTGCTGTTAGGAATAAGGGAAAACAAATTATCGTTAGAAATTAACGAATATAGAGCAACCAAAAATCATATGTACCCTAAACTAGAACCAACAAAACTGCCACCCTATCCCGTAGTTTCTAAAATGGGGTCACTTTTTGGGAGTTTCTACTCTAGGGGTGCATCAGCGGTGCTTCAAATGGGACATGGTGTCAAAAAACCAGTCCAGCAGAATCTGCCTTCCAAAAACCGTGTGGCATTCCTTTCCTTCTGTGCCCTGCCGTGTGCCCGTACAGCAGTTTACGACCACATATGGGGTGTTTCTGTAAACTACAGAATCAGGGCCATAAATATTGAGTTTTGTTTGGCTGTTAACCCTTGCTTTGTAACTGGAAAAAAAATATTAAAATGGAAAATCTGCCAAAAAAGTGACATTTTGAAATTGTATCTCTATTTTCCATTAATTCTTGTGGAACACCTAAAGGGTTAACAAAGTTTGTCAAATCAGTTTTGAATACCTTGAGGGGTTTAGTTTCTAGAATTGGGTCATTTTTGGGTGGTTTCTCTTATGTAAGCCTCACAAAGTGACTTCAGACCTGAACTGGTCCTTAAAAATTTGTTTTTTGAAAATTTCTGTGAAATTTTAAGATTTGCTTCTAAACTTCTAAGCCTTGTAACGTCCCCCAAAAATAAAATGTCATTTCCAAAATGATCCTAACATGAAGTAGACATATGGGGAATGTGAAGTAATAATTATTTTTGTAGGTATTACTATGTATCATAGAAGTAGAGAAATTGAAACTTGGAAAGCTGCAGCTTTGGGGCCCTGACCCAGAAGGGGTCCATCCGGGAAGAGCAGGACTAAAGGATTTGGTCAGGGCCCCCTCAACAGTATTACACAATGAAATTATATACAGTGACAGTATAGACAGTGTATAAAACTGATGGAACAGCTGCCGGCCCTGGTCTGAGAGAGCGATCTTTACTAGCCACAGGAATGGGGGCGGCATGAAAGGAAGGGGTAGCTAAAAAATTACTGTGGGATGGAGCCCCATTCAAAAATTTGCTGTGGGGCCCAGTCAATTCTAGCTACGCCACTGATGCAGCCCACAAAAGCAAGTTGGGTTTATCGAGTACAAAACCTTAATTAAATTGTGGTTCTTGTGAACAGTTTAAGGCCTTTTAAGCAGCATCAGCAGCAGCATGGTGATAAAAATGAGTGGCAAGGTGAAATACAGATTGCTTAGAAAGATGCAGATGGAAACAATCTGTGGAGCTGTATTATGGTCACCTGTAGATTAATGCAGCCATCAAATTCAAGTTGGGTTTGTCGGTTCCACCTCAGCTCACCAGCAGGCCCGCACCTAAAATCTTTTACTGGGTCAGCTCACCTGCAGGCCCGCGACTTAAATCTTTTACAGGGTCAGCTCACATGCAGGCCCTCGCATAGAACTTTTTAGAGGGTCAACTCAGCTGCAGGCCATCGCATAAAATGTTTTACTGGGTCAGCTCACCCGGAGGCACTAGAATATAATGTTTTACAGGGTCAGCTCACCAGCCGGCCCGAACCTAAAATCTATTACAGGGTCAGCTCACCTTCAGGCCCGCAACTCATGCTGCCTTGCTTTGAAGTAGTAGCTATAGCCGTTTATCAGGCTCCCTCTCCTAAATCGAACAATGATTCCCCTTTACCTGTGGTCAACATGTTAGGCTACATGCACACGACCGTATGTGTTTTGCGGTCCGCAAATTGCGGATCCGCAAAAAAAACGGATGACGGAGCAACGGAACGGTGTGCTGTCCGCGTTTTTTGCGGACCCATTGAAATGAATGGGTCCGCATCCTATCTGCAAAAAAAAATGATCGGACACGGAAACAAAATACGGTCGTGTGCATGAGGCCTTAGACGCATAAAAGTTCGATAGTTGATAGGGAAGATATTCAAATGGATCGTGGGATCAGGCAGAAGTTATCTAGAGTCAACAAAGCGGCAGCAGCCTCTCCTGTATAACGTTTCCTCATCCAAATTACCGCAGTGACATTCCCTGTCATTTTTTATTACTCATCCCAATAACAGGGCATCTTAAGAGTCCTGTATTGTTATTTATCGTCACTACCTCCCCGAGTCGGGAGTGGGTAATTGCAGCGTGCCTGCTGCCTTCCTTGGATGTTTCTGCTTTAATAACTTAAACCACCCTCTCCACCCAATCAGATTTCAGCCATTGACCTCCCTTGGATGTGGTATCCCTTTCTCAAGCTCCCTCTCCGGCATAGAACCCTGATTCCTCGTTACCCGTGATCACAATGGTAGGCGCAGAAAAGAACATCGAAAGCTGTTAGGGCAGACATCCAAATGGATCGTCGCCATCACGGGGATGTGCAATCACCCAGAGGTTATCTAGAGTCACCAATGCGGCAGCAGGCCCTCGCCCCTAAGGTTTTAGATGGTCAGATCAGCAGACCTCGAAATGTTTTTGAGGGTCACCAGCAGGCCATCAATCATAATTTTTCAAGGGTGTGTATGATGCCCTTCTTTATGTGTAACAAAGGGTGTTTTGGAGTATCGGTTCCTTGTAATTTTTAGCAGCCCTTTCACTTAGTGCATAGGCTTTTATAAGTGTAGGAGTCCCACTACCTGAACAATTGTACCACAATGAGGCCCTCCTTTATGTGATATACAGGCTGTTTTGGAGTGCCTCTTGCTTGTAATTTTTTGCAGCACTTGCACTTTATATACAATTGAATATACAGGAAAGAATGTTTCCTAACAATTTTTCCTGTAAAATAGATTTTTTTGGGTTTTGTGTGTATTTTTGTCAGTCTGTAAAAGTGGCGAACAACTCGGACAACATGGTTCCCAGCAGCGACCTGGGAGTCCAAGATGCATCCAGACATCGTCCCCATGGTGTTCCCGATCCATTTCGGTGGTGTTTCTGTCACTTTCTGACCTTTTCCAATGGACCAAGCACCCTCCCCTCTTCAGAGCAGGGAGTGCCTGGTTGTCTCCCATTGACTTCCATTATACTCGGGTGCTCGGCCGAGCACACGAATATAGCAATGTGTTCGGGCCGAACACCCGAATACATTGGTGCTCGATCATCACTAAATCTGGGTACTCTTTTGGATGGGAAACTTGCTCTTTCATATTTAGGCATAAAACTGTCTTTAAGCTTCTCGAGACCAACTATTTTCCCCTTCTTAGTAAAATTAAGAAGGAACTAACTAGTTTTAGAACTGGTGGAGTCTCTTGGTTTGGAAAGATAGCAGCTGTCAAAATGTTAATATTTCCCAAAATACTATATATGTTTAGAAATGTCCCAATTCGCTTATCTAACGCCTTTCTAACAAAGACCCAATCTTTATTAATGAGATTTATTTGGAACAATAAAACCCCAAGGGTTAGAGCGGACATACTTTATAAGGAGGTTAAGATGGGGGGTATGGGATGTCCTTCTATTAGCTATTATCGAGCTGTCATATTAGACCAATTAAAACCTCTCTGGCTTCGAGATACATCTAAACACTGGGTTGACATTGAAACATACAGTTTAGGTAGACTAGGTATATCTGCGAAATTAGAGGCTGCCACAATATTTTATACACCACTTATTATTTCTCATCCGACTATAGGAACAATCATGGATTCCTGGTAGACAGCAGTTATTAAACGTAAACTGTTTTCCATGAAATTTCTGGATGCAAGTATTGAATTGCTTAAATCCATTATACCGAACACCAATTTGTCTAATTGGAGATCAATAGGCATATGTAAATTATCAGATCTAATCTCAGACAACCGACCTACCAGCTTTGAAAGTTTAAAGAACACATTTTCATTATTACCTTCAGATACTTTTACATATTTACAAGTCAGACATGCTTTAGCTAAGATAATCTGGCCTCCTGGAACACCAAAATCTCCAATGGGCAGTTGGCTTACCCAGGGCCGGTGCAGTCAGACCTCAGCTCACAGCCCCAATCAGACTGCCAATGTTAATCAGACCTCAGATCAGACCCCCAATGCCTCAGATCAGCCCCCATGTCAGCCATAAGCCCCCCATGTCAGCCATCATGCCCCCATGTTAGCCATCATGCCCCCCCCATGTCAGCCATCAGTGCAAATAAAAATAAAAACTTACCTCTCCTGCTCCTGGACGCCGCCGCTCCTCACCACCAGTGCTCTCTCTCTTCTTCCTGGTTCTCGGCTGTCGGCTGTGAAGGCTTCGCACAGTGAGGTCACATGGTGCTCAGCCCTGCACAGCAGACAGCTCCTTCACCGCTTCCCGGTCCTCCGAGTACAGATCCTTCACCGCTTCCCGGTCCTCCGGTACTAATGAAGTGCTTCCAAAATACAGGGTATTTAAAAAATACCGCTTGGTCTGCCTTATTATAGCACCGGCCATGGGCTTACCTCTCTTTCAACCACAAGGAAGGGAATATCTTATTTCTATAGGATCCTTATAAATTTAGGCCCTGATCCCCTTGTGAAATATAAAACAAAATGGGAAACTTCTCTCAAAACTACCTTTTCAGAAAATGAATGTCAGGAAGCATACCCTGTAATTCTTAAGATCTCTAGATGCTCAAATCATATTGAAGGAAAATGTTAAATCAATGGTTTATGGTGCCTGCAAGGATATCCCTGCTTAGCGATGTTCCCAGTACATGCTGGAGATGTCGGAAAATCAGATCTACATGTATGGTGGGAGTGCCCATGTATTCTGAGGTTCTGGAAAAGGATTGGGAGACTTCTATCATTTATATGTGGTTTTCCAATAATTTGAGGCCCCTTTGGCATTACTGAACATCAATTCTGGCCAATTTTCTTTATTCTACAAAACTATCATTCTCCATGTGCTTACTGTAGTGAGAGAACAAATTGCTCGTAACTGGAGATCTCCAGCTATACCATCGATGGCTAGGGTAATACAAGGGGTGAACAATAACTGTTGGTATAAATCCATGATTGCCTCTTCACTGGATAACATTGTGGCTTTCAAAAATAAATGGGATGTACGGTATAGTTATCATGTAAATATAACACAATCTCCTTTTGAGGAGAATCAATACATACTCCAATCCATCAACAAGAAGTTTGTGATACCTATGTGCAGCAGACGGTTGGCAGTGGCAAGGGGTCCCTTAAAGGGAAAGTGTTTTTCGTGACGCCAGTTGCATTTCAGCAACGAGGGACGGAGTCCCGCTTTTAGTAGATATGGTGGTACCCAGGGTAGGAATGCCAGAGTGGTGTAGGGTGGCTAAATGTCCCTTAGTGGTGTAGCACTTGTCTCTTTTCTCTTGTTCCAGCAGAGCTGATGGTGCTCTGCTGGCCTAGGCACGGCACAAGCTCCCCTGCTGCACAACCTCCTTTTTGCAGGGGGTCGTCTAGACTGACTTTTTGCTAATTAAACTCCTCCCTCTCTAGAGAGGGCTAGAATAGACAGAAAGGTTCCATTCCAGGCAAATTAGCTCTGCCAATGTTTCTGCCATCTGCTGGTAAACCAGGCACATCACATATAAGATAACAGTTGCATGAAGATGAATACACATTTTTGCAGGATATGGAAATAAATGCATAAGATGACATTGGGTCAACTATATGAGATAGTAGGGGCGCAAAGAGGTGGTAATACCACTCTGGGGTATTACATATGGTTACACTGTCTTATATTGCAATATTTCCTTTGTAGCATTTAATTTCATTACCTGGACCAACGAATGTTGCTTTTCTTGTTTGTACCTTTAGGTAGTACGAACTATCGTATTTGACTTTCCTATTCTTTTTGTTTTACTTTATTACTACAAAATACCTCAAACGATTGTCTATGTATTTTGTAATTGTAACAATTAATCTCAATAAAAATACAAAAAATAATAATATATATTGATACTGCATGTGTATTGCAATACCCACTTTGATGCAGTTCAAAAAAATATACATATATTCAGGATGATAAGCCACCGAAAGATATATAGTAGTCTATAGGAGGCATCGGCAGCCTCTTGCTCTCCAACTTTGATGAAACTATGACTAGTAGCATGCACACTTGCTTGGTTGCTCTCAAATCTCCTATAGAATAGAGCATGCTGAGAGTTGTAATTTCACAACAGCAGAAGTGCCAGAGGTTGCTGATACCTGGTATATAGAGTCCACGAATGGCATTTAGAACAGCCTTATCTCTGCTCCAGAGCGTCTATCACATATTCTCGTGCAAATTTTTACATTTTATTTTGTTTACAGATTATCATTATATACATCCAGAGTGAATAATTAGTATGTAGCCACGTAAATCATAATTCCCGGACGTTTCCGTCTGGTTCGACCTTCCTCAGCGGGGTCTAAAGAAACATATAATATAGCTGCGGTCATAAAAAATTCTAGTATATACAGTCGTGGCCAAAAGTTTTGAGAATGACACAAATATTAGTTTTCACAAAGTTTGCTGCTAAACTGCTTTTAGATCTTTGTTTCAGTTGTTTCTGTGATGTAGTGAAATATAATTACATGCACTTCATACGTTTCAAAGGCTTTTATCGACAATTACATGACATTTATGCAAAGAGTCAGTATTTGCAGTGTTGGCCCTTCTTTTTCAGGACCTCTGCATTTCGACTGGGCATGCTCTCAATCAAATTCTGGGCCAATTCCTGACTGATAGCAACCCATTCTTTCATAATCACTTCTTGGAGTTTGTCAGAATTAGTGGGTTTTTGTTTGTCCACCCGCCTCTTGAGGATTGACCACAAGTTCTCAATGGGATTAAGATCTGGGGAGTTTCCAGGCCATGGACCTAAAATGTCAACGTTTTGGTCCCCAAGCCACTTAGTTATCACTTTTGCCTTATGGCACGGTGCTCCATCGTGCTGGAAAATGCATTGTTCTTCACCAAACTGTTGTTGGATTGTTGGAAGAAGTTGTTGTTGGAGGGTGTTTTGGTACCATTCTTTATTCATGGCTGTGTTTTTGGGCAAAATTGTGAGTGAGCCCACTCCCTTGGATGAGAAGCAACCCCACACATGAATGGTCTCAGTATGCTTTACTGTTGGCATGACACAGGACTGATGGTAGCGCTCACCTTTTCTTCTCCGGACAAGCCTTTTTCCAGATGCCCCAAACAATTGGAAAGAGGCATCATCGGAGAATATGACTTTGCCCCAGTCCTTAGCAGTCCATTCACCATGCTTTCTGCAGAAGATCAATCTGTCCCTGATGGGGTTTTTTTTGAGAGAAGTGGCTTCTTTGCTGCCCTTCTTGACACCAGGCCATCTTCCAAAAGTCTTAGCCTCACTGTGCGTGCAGATGCGCTCACACCTGCCTGCTGCCATTCCTGAGCAAGCTCTGCACTGGTGGCACTCCGATCCCGCAGCTGAATCCTCTTTAGGAGACGATCCTGGTGCTTGCTGGATTTTTTTGGATGCCCTGAAGCCTTCTTAACAATAATTGAACCTCTTTCCTTGAAGTTCTTGATGATCCTATAAATTGTTGATTGAGGTGCAATCTTAGTAGCCACAATATCCTTGCCTGTGAAGCCATTTTTATGCAACGCAATGATGGCTGCACGCGTTTCTTTGCAGGTCACCATGGTTAACAATGGAAGAACAATGATTTCAAGCATCACCCTCCTTTTAACATGTCAAGTCTGCCATTTTAACCCAATCAGCCTGACATAATGATCTCCAGCCTTGTGCTCGTCCACATTCTCATCTGAGTTAGGCCTCTTTCACACGACAGTATGTCTTTTTCAGTGTTTTGCGGTCCGTTTTAAACGGATCCGTTGTTCCGTTTTTTGTTTCCGTTGTGTTTCCGTTTTTGTTCCGTTTTTCTGTTCCGTTTTTCCGTATGGCATATACAGTATACAGTAATTACATAGCTAAAATTGGGCTGGGCATAACATTTTCAATAGATGGTTCAGCAAAAAACGGAACGGAAACGGAAGACATACGGATGCATTTCCGTATGTGTTCAGTTTTTTTTGCGGACCCATTGACTTGAATGGAGCCAAGCACCGTGATTTGCGGACAAGAATAGGACATGTTCTATCTTTTCACGGCACGGAAATACTGAGATACTGAAACGGAATGCACACGGAGACACTTTAGTATTTTTGGCTGAACCATTGAAATGAATGGTTCAGTATATGTTCCGTATACTGAACTCAAAAAACGTCCAGTATACTGAACGCAAAATACTGTCGTGTGAAAGAGGCCTTAACAAGACGATTACTGAAATGAGCAGGTCCTTTAATGACAGCAATGAAATGCAGTGGAAAGTTTTTTGGGGGATTAAGTTAATTTTCATGGCAAAGAAGGACTATGCATTCATCTGATCACTCTTCATAACATTCTGGAGTATATGCAAATTGCTATTATAAAAACTTAAGCAGCAACTTTTCCAATTTCCAATATTTATGTAATTCTCAAAACTTTTGGCCACGACTGTACAATAATCTGATAAGAAAAGAAGAAATAGGGGAAAAGGGGAAAAAAGAAAAAGAAAAAAGATTGTCCAATCCGTAAATTGAAAAAAATTGACGTTTTTTTTTGCACCCTGACGGCTCCTCACTGGACGCCGAAACTCTACCTTATAATCCAGTGCGCATGCGCGCACCGCACGCACGGCCCTGGACGCACTGACGTCATTTTTGTGCTGATACTATTTATTGCACAACGGCACACGTGCACGCCACATGCAGCGTCACACCTACTGCTTCGCTACTACGGTAATTATATATACAGTCATTACGTTCTAATCTCTTGCTGGGCGCTCTCTCTAGAACTCTGATTACTCTATGTTTATCTATTAACCCTTACTGCTTCCAGCTCTAGGCTCCTCTCATTAGCACACTCACTATAGACCTACCACCTGTCCTATATCACCACAGAAATTGACTTGCCATCATTTTATGACCCCGCTGAGGAAGGTCACACCAGACCGAAACATCCGGGAATTATGATTTATGTGGCTACATACTAATTATTCACTCTGGATGTATATAATGATAATCTGCAAACAAAATAAAATGTAAAAATTTGCACAAGAATTGGAGTGCTGTGGATTAATCTTATATCTGTTCTACAACTCTCACGGGCACCCACATTGGATTTAAGGTGTGCGGAGTACACATCTCTTCAATCATCTATCACATATTCTGTCAGATTCAATGGGAGGACGGTTGTTGCATGTGGCACTTTTCTTGCTGTTAAAATAGCAGACATGTGACGGAAGCCAGGCGGACCCCATTGTAAGTCAGTGGGGTCTGTAGGGTTCTAGCAGTAGCTGTTGACAGATCTAGCAGAGCCTCATGGCTTCTGTTATAAATGGAAGCTATGTGATAAAATGCTGATGTGAACACAATCTTATAATCTTCATGAGGTTTTGACGAAGCAGCCGCTGGAAATGTGAAATTTCTGGCAGTCTTGCAGGTTATTTTCAGATTCTTCAGCTAGAGGAAGTGTTTCCTAAGACATCACATCAGGGCACTGACATCTGAGCAATTTAACATCCTTTTAGGTTCTTTATTTTAGGCTTCTGTGATTATGTTGGTTTTTTTAAAACATTTTTTATGACATTTTTGATAAATCTTGCCTAGTTCACATATGTCAAGTCTACATTTACAATTATGACTCCCTTATAGCCTCCTCTGGTTTCCTATAGTCTAAGTATTGATCTAGTACATCTGTTGCTTCTCATGAACCTTTCCTCCTCTTACTGTGCCTCTTTTTCTGTGGTTTTAGGATCTCTCAGATGCTGCACTAAGAAGTGAAGTTTAATTTGTCATTCTTTACTCAGTTCCTCCCTTATATCTTGAAGAGCTTTGCACTGCTGTGAGGAAAGAGAATTGGAAGAGTGTGAAATGAGCTGTGCTGATAGGGGAGCCCTATGCTGCACCCCACTGTGCTCAGTCTGTTGTGTACCTTCTCTCTAGGACCTCATTGTCTATTCCACCATCTCCACACCTGTCATCCACAGCAAATCCAGAGGGTGAGAATGGAGATAAGTATTTAAATGTGTTCCCTGGAGGATACAGCCCTTGGTGTGGAGGCAGTGTGCAGGCAGCAGAGTCAGTCCACCTCCCTCCCCTCAATTATGTTCTCTCCCTCTAAGCATCTACACATGTATCCGGCTGGTGGTGGATTCTGTGCCTGTTGGACATTTGAAGAGGAACTATTCCTTGATGTGGTCCAGGGGCTCAGGGATGTAAACCCTACAGGTAAAACTGTGTTTCTTATTCTTTACTTATATCTTTATTTCTTATTAGGAAGCACAACCTGTAGACAGACATTTCAGGAGACTGGTGCACATATATTTGCATATACATTTCTGTGTCAGATATAATATAGCTGAGGCTTACTATTTGGGTCCTATGGGCATTTCATGTATGAAAATCACCTTGAAGATGCAACCTGAGCATTTTCTAAGGAGAACTAAGATGAATAAAGTACCTAAAAAGACAAAGCTAAGTAACATTATATGACTAATAGAAATGCACTGTAGAGATGAAGGGAGCTGGGTCTGTCATTTAGTGTAGATTGTCTGAGGGTTGTGGTTGGGGTAAGGTCATGCAGTAGGTTTACCTGCAGTCCTATGTAAAGGCACAGATCACAGATTGTGTGCACTGTGCTGAGTTAGATATGTATCTCCTCTGCATCTATACAGATGTAGCAGGGTTGAATTTGAGTTAGTATGAGTGAATAGGTTTATTAGCAGTCTTGTAGATACACAGAGATCATGGTGTAGTGTGGCAGATGACATGGTGCTGAGCACTGTTGCATCTAAATAGATATGAGAGAGATAGACAGATAGATAGGCGATAGATAGATAGATACAAATAGTATGTTTGAACAGCAGCACTCCAGTTCCCAGGTGCTAGTGTATTCCTCAAGAGATCCTGGACACAGATCCTCCAAATGTAAATTAAAAAAATGTAGAGAGGCAGCACTCATAAAGTGGATCTCCTTTATACACCCAATCCACTTTTACTCACTATACCGGAGTGCTGCCTCTCTAAATTTTTTTGGGTTAATAGATAGACAGCAAGTAAAATAGAGTGCCAGCGATGTTGGAGCGATCCAATCTCCCAAAAATTGTAGAAAAAATAATTATTCCACGGCTCTCTAGAAAAAGTAAAGTAGATGAGGTGAGTTTTTATTTTTAACTATTACATATTAAAATGTGGCTAGCTGCCAAAAGTGAATATATCTAGAAGGGGACTTTCACCCAGCTATGGATAATGTGCAGCATACAGTTATAGCTGCTATAGCTCAGTGATATATATCGAGACACTGTCCCCCATTTGTTGGATGGTGGGGATGTCAGGTGCACCTTATTGAGATATAGCACCACTGCTATTAGCATTCAGTAATCCCCTGAGCCTAACATACGGCTCACTGGGGTCCTGGCTTTGAGGTGTCCTATACAGAGAGATGCCACCTGCTTAACAATCCATATACCCTCCTTTTGAGGCTGGCTACAGAAAAAAACTGATTCCCTAACTCGCGTCCTGCTCGACGCGTTTCTCTGCTTGATATAAGCCAGCAGTTCCTCAGGAATCAAGCATGGGGAAAAAAGCACTAAACAAACAATATTGTCACGCAGCTGATATTGAGCGTACAGCAATGCGTAGCCTCCGGCACTATGATGGTCGTCTTTCTGTACGCTCAATATCTGCAGCGTGCAGCACATCCATTATTGTTTATTTGGTGCTCTTTTCCCCGCGCGTGACTCCTGAGGAACTGCTGGCTTATGTCCAGCAGAGAAACGCGTCGAGCAGGACGCGAGTTAGGGAATCAGTTTATCTGTGGCCAGCCTCAAAGGAGGGTATAGGCAGTGGCGTGCCCGGGTGGAGGGGGGGGCAAAGGGGGCGGTCAGCTCTACCGCACTGAATGGTGAATCAGGAAGACTTCTCCCCGCTCCACCATTTAGCCTGCAGGCACAGATCGTGCTGCCGGCTTGTGTGGGTGGAGCCTGCACCCCGGAAATCTGCATAAGCTCCGCTCACACAGTGCGGCAGAGCGATCTGTGTCTGTAGGGGAGAGAGGACTGTGAGCTTCAGGAACGGGACAAGGTGAGTAGGTACTGTGTATTTGTTTTATTTAACAGAGGGCATTTCTACCATGGTGGGGACACAATGGGCATGGCTACTATATAGCGGGCACAATGGGCATTACTACTATAAATGGGATACAATGGGCATTATAACTATGAAGTTTTTCTACCATGGAGGGGGCACAGAGGGCAAAATTACTACAAAGGAGGCACAGAGGGCATTATTACTACTACAAAGGGGTCACAGAGGGCATTACTACCACAAAGGGGTCACAGAGGGCATTACTAGCACAAAGGGGTCACAGAGGGCAATACTACTACAAAGAGCATTACTAGTATTAGGGGGGCACAATGGGCATGACTACTATGGAGCGGGCACAATTGGCGTTACTACTATAAATGGGATACAATGGGCATTATAACTATGAAGTGGGCACAATGGGCATTACTACTGTGAAGGAGGCACAGTGAGCATTATTACTATGAAGGGGGCACAATGGGCATTACTACTATGAAGGGAGCACAGTTTGCATCACTACTGTGAAGGGGGCACAGAGAGCATTACTCTTGTAAAGTGGGTGGGCATAACTGTTATGGGGCACTGAGTGGGCATTATTACTATGAAGGGGCACAGAGGGCATTATTACTGGTATGGGGGCACAGTGAGGGCATAACTACTCTGAAGAGGCACAAAGAGGGCATTACAACTGTGAAGGGGGCACAGATAGGGCATTACTACTTTGAAATGGGCACAGAGAGGGCATAACTACTGTGAAGGAGGCACAAAGAGGGCATTACAACTGTGAAGAGGGCACAATGAAGGGATAAGTACTTTAAAGGGGCACAATGTGGGCATAACTACTGTAAACGTTGTACAGTGAAGGCATAACTACCTTGAAGGGGCACAATATGGGCATAACTACCATGAGAGGGCACATATCTGGACAAAACTACTGTGAAGGTTGTACAATGAGAGCAATACTACTGTAAGGGGGTACCATTTTTTTTTAAGTATTGGTGGGGGGTGCCAAAGAAAGGACCCGCCCCAGGTGCCAAACACCCTAGGCACGCCACTGGGTATAGGGATTGTTAAGCAGGTGGCATCTTTCTGTATAGCACACCTCAAAGCCGGGACCCCAGTGAGCCGTATGTTAGGCTCACGGGATTACTGAATGCTAATAGCAGTGGTGCTATATCTCAATAAGGTGCACCTGACATCCCCACCCTCCAAAAAATGGGGGACAGTGTCTCGATATATATCACCGAGCTATAGCGCTATAACTGTATGCTGCACAGTATCCATAGCTAGGTGAAAGTCCCCTTCTAGATATATTCACTTTTGGCAGCTAGCCACATTTTAATTAGTAATAACTAATAAAGTTTTTTGTTTTCATTTTATACCTGAGCTCTATAGATTTATAATAGTTAATTTGTCCTCAAGACTATAGATGCAAACCTTTATGTGACACACTGAGTTAATTATTATTTTTAACCCGTCAATGGCAATTTTATTTAGCAGGCACAGTTCATAAGGGGGCCTGTTGGCACACAGAAGAGCAGAAACAGTTTATAAGGCAAGGGGGGCTATGGTGGCACTGGTATACTATTGTGCCAGCACCACCATAGACCCCCCTCCTCATGAACTGTGCCTGTGTGCTGCTTATAGTGGACAGTTCCCTCAGACAATGAATGGGGCCAATCGGAAGCGCTTTTTTCCTGGTATTAAGACCCTATGATGGATCTCAATACCGGAAAATAGAAACGCAAGTGCGAAATTAGCCTAATACGTATCCCTCTCCCCGGCACCTGCGTCGCTCCTAATGCCTACACGGCTGCCACTGCTGGGGGTATGGCAGGGGAGGAGCTCGGACAGGTGGTGTGATGGGCCAGTGGTGGTTAGTGGGCGGAGTTAGTGGGCCCCATTCAGATTCTTGCTATGGGGCCCAATGATTTCTATGTACGCCCCTGATAGAAAGATATGAGTTAAATGTGAAATGGATGTGTTATCTATGATATTCCATAAAACTGCAGGTAAGCTTACATCTGGACAGCAGAGTACACTTACAATGCAGTCCCAAAGAGTTACACAAAAGGCATCATTCAGCTCTGCTACATCTATGGCAAAGCTCATCGATACATTGTACAGTGTACAGTGTATTATCTGTGGCGTTACATAGGACTGCAGGTTTGAATGCCGTACTTACTCCATGTATTAGCAATGAATGGAATCTGAAGCGCAGGACAATGAAAGTAGTCTGGGACTTTTAAAGAAACTGAGAGCCATTCATAAATGTTTCTGGAGTACAGTAGTGTTCACATGGTCTCAATGAACCTCCACCCACCAAAAACTTGCAGAATATTTAAGGTGATTGGCAGTTTCCTTTTACTGCTGTACTCTCGCCAATAAAATTGCTCTCCTCCGCTATAATTAAAGCATTGCGATATTATACAATTTCAATGAGCCTTAAATGCATGAGAATTGCCTCAGTATGAGAACAAAAGGAATATGCACACACACACAACAAACACAACATGACGAAAATTGCAATAAATGAAAATCTACTCTATGTTTGAGGGATTGTCTGACATATAAAAAAAAAAAAGAAATCTGAGAAAGAAATCTTATACCATTTCCGATTCCTGAAGTGATGACGCGACTGGCACATGACTGCTGAGGCCATTGATTGACTGCAGCAGTCACGTGAAGGTGAACAGGACGTCATAGCTTATGCCATTATTTTATAAAGTTTTCTTCTCATAGACTTATTTAACCACCTCAGCTCCCCTAGCTTAAACACCCTTAATGACCAGGCCACTTTTTACACTTCTGCACTACACTACTTTCACGGTTTATTGCTCGGTCATGCAACTTGCCACCCAAATGAATTTTACCTCCTTTTCTTCTCACTAATAGAGCCTTCATTTGGTGGTATTTCATTGCTGCTGACATTTTTACCTTTTTTGTTATTAATCGAAATTTACCGATTTTTTTTTTTGCAAAAAAATGACATTTTTCACTTTCAGTTGTAAAATAAAAAAATAAAAAATGACATCCATATATAAATTTTTCTCTAAATTTATTGTTCTACATGTCTTTGATAAAAAAAAATGCTTGGGTAAGAAAAAAATGGTTTGGGTAAAAGTTATAGCGTTTACAAACTATGGTAAAAAAAATGTGAATTTCTGCTTTTTGAAGCAGCTCTGACTTTCTGAGCACCTGTCATGTTTCCTGACAGTAGAAAACCCCCACAAATGACCCCATTTCGGAAAGTAGACACCCTAAGGTATTCGCTGATGGGAATAGTGAGTTCATAGAACTTTTTATTTTTTGTCACAAGTTAGCGGAAAATGATGATTTTTTTATTATTATTTTTTTCCTTACAAAGTCTCATATTCCACTAACTTTTGACAAAAAAAAAAAACTTCCATGAACTCACTATGCCCATCAAGAAATACCTTGGGGTGTCTTCTTTCCAAAATGGGGTCACTTGTGGGGTAGTTATACTGCCCTGGCATTCTAGGGGCCCTAATGTGTGAGAAGTAGTTTGAAATCAAAATGTGTAAAAAATGCACTGTGAAATCCGAAAGGTGCTCTTTGGAATGTGGGCCCCTTTGCCCACCTAGGCTGCAAAAAAGTGTCACACATCTGGTATCGCCGTACTCAGAAGAAGTTGGGGAATGTGTTTTGGGGTGTCATTTTACATATACCCATGCTGGGTGAGAGAAATATCTCAGTCAAATGCCAACTTTGTATAAAAAATTGGGAAAAGTAGACTTTTGCTAAGATATTTCTCACCAGGCATGGTTATATGTAAAATGACACCCCAAAACACATTGCCCAACTTCTCATGAGTACGGCGATACCAGATGTGTGACACTTTTTTGAAGCCTAGGTGGGCAAAGGGGCCCACATTCCAAAGAGCACCTTTCGGATTTCACAGGGCATTTTTTACACATTTTGATTTCAAACTACTTCTCACACATTAGGGCCCCTAGAATGCCAGGGCAGTATAACTACCCCTCAAGTGACCCCATTTTGGAAAGAAGACACCCCAAGGTATTTCTTGATGGGCATAGTGAGTTCAGTAAGTTTTTATTTGTTGTCACAAGTTAGTGGAATATGAGACTTTGTAAGAAAAAATAAAAATAAAACCATCATTTTCCGCTAACTTGTGACAAAAATTAAAAAATTCTAGGAACTCGCCATGCCCCTCATGGAATACCTTGGGGTGTCTTCTTTCCAAAATGGGGTCACTTGTGGGGTAGTTATACTGCCCTGGCATTCTAGGGGCCCTAATGCGTGAGAAGTAGTTTGAAATCAAAATCTGTAAAAAATGCCCTGTGAAATCCGAAAGGTGCTCTTTGGAATGTGGGCCCATTTGCCCACCTAGGCTGCAAAAAAGTGTCACACATCTGATATCGCCGTACTCAGAAGAAGTAGGGCAATGTGTTTTGGGGTGTCTTTTTACATATACCCATGCTGGGTGAGAGAAATATCTCGGCAAAAGACAACTTTTCCCATTGATCACCCCCCTGTCATTGATCATCCCCCTGTAAGGCTCCATTCAGACGTCCGTATGTTTTTTACAGGGGGGTGATCAATGACATGGGGGTGATCAGGGAGTCTATATGGGATGATCACCCCCCTGTCATTGATCACCCCCCTGTAAGGCTCCATTCAGACGTCCGTATGTGTTGTGCGGATCCGATCCATGTATCCGTGGATCCGTAAAAAACATACGGACGTCTGAATGGAGCCTTACAGGGGGGTGATCAATGACAGGGGGGTGATCAGAGAGTCTATATGGGGTGATCAGGGGTTAATAAGGGGTTAATAAGTGACAGGGGGGGGTGTAGTGTAGTGGTGTTTGGTGCTACTTATTACTGAGCTGCCTGTGTCCTCTGGTGGTCGATCCAAGCAAAAGGGACCACCAGAGGACCAGGTCAAAACAGCGTCTAATATACCTGTTAGGGGTTAAAAAAATCGCATCTACAGCCTGCCAGCGAACGATCCACTCGCTCACCTTCCGATCCTGTGAACGCGGTCGCCTGTGTGCGCGCGTTCACAGGAAATCTCGTGTCTCGCGAGATGACGCATAGATGCGTGACTCTGCCTGGAGCTGCCGCCTCCGGAACGCGATCCTGCGTTAGGCGGTCCGGAGGCAGTTAAATGATCTCAGACCACCCCTTTAATTGAAGTTCATTATCAGTGCAAGGATCTCAAATGTGATGACAACGTAGATCTAAAATGAAGCAACAAAGACAGATTTTCTTTTAGACCGTTTTCATAAAACTGGTGCATTGTGCCTGCAGAAGAAATTGCTTTAGCAGCTTGATCATTAATAAGATTAGGGTGTGTTTTATTTGCATCATTTATATTTTTATTGCTAAAGTGCCTGTAATATAAAATTATTGATATCACTTTGCAAATTGTCTATTTTATGTATGCAGCTCCGATGAAGTCCTATGTGTCTCTAATGATTCAGATTAAAAAACGGTGATCCGGCATTCATATATTTGCACCTTCATTTGTTAACAGGCGGTAGCCTAACTAAATCTCAGTTAGGCCTATTGCACATGACCGTATGGCTTTTTCAGTGTTTTGCGGTCCGTTTTTCACGGATCCGTTGTTCCGTTTTTTGTTTCCGTTGTGTTTCCGTTTCTGTTCAGTTTTTCCGTATGGCATATACAGTATACAGTAATTACATATATAAAATTGGGCTGGGCATAACATTTTCAATAGATGGTTCAGCAAAAAACGAAACGGAAACGGAAGACATACGGATGCATTTCCGTATGTGTTCCGGTGTTTTTGCGGACCCATTGACTTGAATGGAGCCACGGAATGTGATTTGCGGGCAATAATAGGACATGTTCTATGTTAGAACGGAACGGAAATATGGAAACGGAATGCATACGGAGTACATTCCGTTTTTTTTTAGAACCATTGAAATGAATAGTTCCGTATACGGAACGCAAAAAACGGCCAGTAAACGGGAAAAAAAAACGGCCGTGTGCAGGAGGCCTTAGGTGATGTCACGTTTAAAGGGAACCTGTCATCTGGATTTGGGGTATAGAGCTGAGGACATGGGTTGCTAGAGTGCGGCTAGCACAGTGGTGCTGGGCTTTTTCACAGTGGGCGTGGCTGGGCTCCGGAAACGTTAGTAACAGCTCCTTGGGCTTCTTACTTGCCTCATTTACATATATATAAAAAAAAAAATTTTACTCAATAAAAGCACACAGGGCTATGGGGAATGGATATTGCGGATGTGCTAGCGGCGATCTAGCAGCCCATGTCCTCAGCTCTATACCCAAAATCCAAGTGACAGGTTCCCTTTGAAAGGAGGGTACCTGAAAGCAAGTTGCAACTTTCTTTGTCATGACCATTCTCTTGCTCAACTCTGCCTCTTGTGTTAGCATATGATCGTATACAGATTTGAGGTCATTACTTTAATGGGGTTCTCCAGGATATAACAATTGATAACCTACAGTATCCCTAGGATGGGTCATCAATTTCAGACTGGCAAGGATCCGACACCTGCATCTCCACCTATCATCTGCTTGGGAGAAGCTTTATTGTGGGCACCACAGGTACACAGCTCCATTCCTTGTGTTGCAGATGCAGCCGTTTACTGCAGCACTGCTCCCATTGAAGAGAATGGGAGCAATGCTGCAGTAATCAGCTCATCCATTACACTCTGGGTGGAGATGTGTAAATCTGGCACTTACTTTAAATCCCGGAGAACTCCTTTAAAGTGGTTATGCTATGATTGATGTAAAAAATGAAAATCAGACATCATATAGTACATTACATGAGAATGTCTGTCTATTTAATAAATCTAGAACCAGCCCTGTACCTCACAGGTGTCCAGAAATCTCTTGTCCTTTCTCAGGAGGTGTGTCTTTTCTGCTGCAGCTCTCCCTATTACAGCTTTGGGTCATATCCCTTCTGCTGCAGTTCTCTCTTCTAACTGTGACTTCTAACAGTAAATACAGTTGAAGTATGGAACTGAGTATGTGCAACCACCTCAGTAGGAGGATGCGCACATTACTATACAGATTAAACACCAGGGGGCTCCATGATAGTGAAGTAAAAGTAGTATTTCACAACTACCGTAGATCATTTTTGTATCAAAAAGTAAACTACAAAAGTAACTCATTTTTAATAGTGCCACAATACCTTTAACCCTTTCAGGACTTGATTATTTTCCATGTTTGAGTTTTTGTTTTTTATTACCTGCCTTCCCAGAGATATAACTTATTTTTCTGTTCGCATAGAGGTATGGGAGCTTGTTTTTTGCTAAAGATCCTCCTGAATATGTGATGTAGTGGAAAGTTGGAAAAAAAAAATCCAAATTGGGTCGAATTGGAAAAAAACACAATTGTGTATACATTAGCGTTTGGTAAATTCCGGAAATTCCAATGCAGTACTGTCACCTGCAGGCCTACATTGGAATATACCTGTGATAGGCCTGGTAACCTTGTAAAGGCTCCAGTCTATCACCACCAATGAACAGCTTCCCCAATCTCAGCATGAGGAAGCATTTTGATCCACAAGGAAAGTCACCCCAAATTCAGTGTTCACAATTGACCATGTCCTCTGCGGGGTAAAATGTTTGAGATTGGCATTATCGCAGAAATAAGCCCAGGTGTCTGCTGTGTGAAACTGCAGAAGCCAAGTGGCTATAGTGTCTGCCCCACATCGGAGTGGGCGCAATTTGCAAAGAGCTGACATCTGTCATACATATATGGTGCATATCATCAGGGGATTAAAGATTGCTGGTTCTGTTACACATATCAGTACCAAACTAAGAGTATTTCTCTTCCGCTGAGTCTCTGATTTTAACATGATGGCTGAGATTTATCAAACCCAGTGCAAAGGAAAAATTTATCAAGGGAAGGGACCAATAGCGGCTAATCAGGCTGAAGATTTTATTTAGAAACTGCCTCCGAGAAATCAAGAAATTACGGTACAGTCAGCAACCTTTTTCAGCAGAATATGGGTGCCTGTATTCTGCTAACACCTTTGAGAGCTACATGATAGAGTGCGATTACCCAGAAGCGTCTCTCTTCTATTAGCATCACCCTCCTTTATAAAGGGAAGAATTCAGGTTTTAGGGGGACAGTAGATGAAAACACATTTCTCTTATAAGCAAGATTTAAGATCAAAACATGCATATTGTTCTTTGCTGCACTTTAAATAAGCAGAGCATATGGTAAGTACAAAGTTCAGCAAAGAAACAACATTTGAACTCATTTACCTGCAAGTGGGTTTTCACAAGGGTATAATATGGCCACATTTTATTGTTCATACGACAGCCTAAACCAATCACCATCATAGCATGCTACAGTAATTTAAGTTTAGTTCAACTCAACTTCTGGGGGTCTGGCGCTATGTCCACATTTTAACACCAAGGTAGTTTTAGGTCCCACATTCTATGCTCATTAATGTTTAAATACATGTTTATAGTGGTCAAAGCTGCATTTTCTGCTCCAGCTTTCTGAGCTCTAAATATCCTATACAGTTAAATGATAAATTGTGGTCACCTAAAGCTACCATTAGAGAGAAATTAAAAGCTTACTAGACAATGTTTTATTGTTTAGGTCAGTATATTAACAGTATGCAGTAAGCTCCTCCTAGTGGTGTCTGAAGGAATCTGGAATTTTAGGATTCAAATCTACATAGTAACATAGGGGCACATTTATTAAGACCGGCGTTTTAGACTCTGGTCTTAATAAAGTCCTGCACTGGCAGTGGATCCTCTGCAGTTATGTAAGGGTGCCTGCCAACATAACTTTGGCAGATCCACCGCTGCTTCTAAATGTAAGACAGCTTTCTAGCTGTCTTACATTTAGACCATTTTCTACGCCTAAAACAGGTGTAGAAAATGGTAAATGAGACAGGCCTACTAGCCCGTCCCCTTCCCTGCCCACACCACACCCACTTTTATAGACCTGGCATGAGCGGGGAAAAGTTGCAAATTGCGACCTTTGCGCCGCAATCTGCACCAGAAATACACCTAATATAGGTGTATTTCTGTTTTATAAATGACCCCCACAATTTGTAAGGATTCAAATCTACATAGTAACATAGTTTGTAACATAGTTTATAAGGCTGGAAAAATACATTTTTCCATCCAGTTCGGCCTGTTATCCTGCAAGTTGATCCAGAGGAAGGCAAAAAAAAACATGATGTGGAAACCAATTTATCTTATTTTAGTGGGACAAAAATCCTTCCCGACTCCAATCAGGCAATCAGACTAACTCCCTGGATCAACGACCCCTCTCTAGTAACTATAACATGTAATATTATTACACTCCAGAAATACATCCAGGCCCAGCTTGAACTCTTTTAGTGAACTCACCATCACCACCTCCTCAGGCAGAGAGTTCCATAGTCTCATTGCTCTTACCGTAAAGAATCCTCTTCTATGTTCGTGTACAAACCTTCTTTCCTACAGACGCAGATGATGTCCCCTAGTCACAGTCACAGTCCTGGGGATAAATAGATGATGGGAGAGGTCTCTGTACTGACCCCTGATATATTTATACATAGTTATTAGATCTCCCCTCAGTTGTCTTTTTTCTAAACGGAATAACCCTAATTTTGATAATCTTTCAGGGTACTGTAGTTGCCCCATTCCAGTTATTACTTTAGCTGCCCTTCTCTGAACCCTCTCCAGCTCTGCTATGTCTGCCTTGTTCACAGGAGCCCAGAACTGTACATAATACTCCATGTGTGGTCAGACTAGTGATTTGTAAAGTGGCAGGACTATGTGCTCATCACGGGCATCTATGCCCCTTTTGATGAAACCCATTATCTTATTGGCTTTGGCAGCAGATGCCTGACACTGGTTTCTACAGCTTAGTTTGATGTCCACTAAAATTCCTAAGTCCTTTTCCATGCCAGTGTTACCCAGTGTTTTACCATTTAGTATGTACAGGTGTCTAGCATTATTCCTTCCCATGTGCATAACCTTACATTGGTCAGTGTTAAACCTCATCTGCCACTTCTCTGCCCAAGCCTCCAATCTATCCAGATCCATCTGTAGCAGTATACTGTCCTCTTCTGTGTTAATTACTTTACACAGTTTAGTACCATCTGCAAAAAAATTTATTTTACTGTGCAACCCTTCTACAAGATCATTATTAAATATATTGAAAAGAATAAGGCCCAATACTGACCCCCTGTGGTACCCCACTAGTGACAGTGACCCAAACTGAGTGTGTACTGTTAATAACCACCCTCTGTTTTCTATCACTAAGCCAGTTACTTATCAACATACTTACCCACATACACCCATTTCCCCCTACTCCAAGCATTTTCATTTTCTATAATAACCTTTTATGTGGAACTGTATCAAATGCTTTGGAGAAGTCAATATTTATGACATCTATTGACTCAACTCGATCAAGTCTAGAATTTACCTCCTCATAGAAACTGATTAGATTAGTTTGGCAGTACCGATTCGTTATGAAGCCATGCTGATATGACATTATATGCTTATTTATTACTTAGTATTAGGATACTCCAGAATAGCATCTTTTAGAAAACCCTCAAACAGTTTACACAAGACAGATGTTAGACTTACTGGCCTATAGTTTTCAGGCTGAATATTGGCATCACATTTGCTAAGCGCCAATCCTGTGGAACATTCCGTGTCATTATAGCGTCCTTAGATATAAGAAATAAGAGCCTGTCTATTGCATTACTTAAAGGGATTTTGTCACCCGGATTTTGCCTATAGAGCTGCAGACATGCGCTGCTAGATCGCCGCTAGCACGTCCGCAATATACATTCACCATAGCTGTAAGTGCTTTTATTTAGGCAAAAAAACTATTTGATATATATGTAAATGAGGCAAGTAAGGAGCCCAAGGGGCTGTTACTAATGTTTCTGGAGCCCAGCCACGCCCACTGTGAAGGAGCCCAGCACCGCCCGGATCCTCCGAGTCTCCTCCTTGCTCCCGGACGTTACAATTGGAGCACCGTAATCTCGCAGCTAGCGCATGCTCAGTTCGTTCCCTGAGGCTGATGCCAGCACAGGGAAGGAACATTATGCCGGCACTGACATGCCACGTACCCGCACATGCGCGAGATTACGGCGCTCTAACTTGGTGACCTTTGGGAGCAAGGAGGAGATTTGGAGGATGTGGGGCTGTGCTGGGCTCCTTTAGGAGAGCAGCAACTTTCGATGTTCTTTTATGCGCCTACCATGGTGATCATGGGTAGCGGGGAATCAGGGTTCCAGGCTGGAGAGGGAGCCTGAGAAAGGGATATCACATCCAAGGGAGGTCAATGGATGAAATTAAATGTAATCGAGCGGAAATGTGGGACAAAGTATTGAAGCAAAAGCTTCCAAGTTAAGAAGGGGGCGTGCGGCAATTACCCACTCCCGTTTTTTTTTTTTTAAACCCAGAATTCTATTGCAGTCTTTCAAGCTTGTATTTCACACTGACAGATGCATCAAAGGCCACAAATTTAGTATTTTGCCCAAAATGGGTTTTTAATAACAGAATATTATTGCAGTATTTCAAGCTTGTATTTCACACTGACAGATGCAGCAAAGGCCACAAATTTAGTATTTTGCCCAAAATGGGTGTTTTTTTTAAACCTAGAATATTATGGCAGTATTTCAAGCTTGTATTTCACACTGACCGATGCAGCAAAGGCCGCCAATTTAGTATTTTGCCCAAAAAGGGTGTTTTTTTAATAACAGAATATAACAGCAGTATCTAACGCTTGTATTTCACACTGACAGTTGCAGCAAAGGCCGCAAATTTAGTATTTTGCCCAAGATGGGTGTTTTTTTAAACCTAGAATATTATGGCAGTATTTCAAGCTTGTAATTCACACTGACAGTTGCAGCAAAGGCTGCAAATTTAGTATTTTGCCCAAAATGGGTTTTTAATAACAGAATATTATTGCAGTATTTCAAGCTTGTATTTCACACTGACAGATGCAGCAAAGGCCGCACATTTAGTATTTTGCCCAAAATGGGTGTTTTTTTAAACCTAGAATATTATGGCAGTATTTCAAGCTTGTATTTCACTCTGACAGATGCAGCAAAGGCTGCAAATTTAGTATTTTGCCCAAAATGGGTGTTTTTTTATAACAGAACATTATTGCAGTATTTCAAGCTTGTATTTCGCACTGACAGATGCAGCAAAGGCCGCAGATGTAAGGTATTGCCAAAAATGGGTGTTTTTTTTAACCAAGAATATTATCGCAGTATTTCAAGCTTGTATTTCACCCTGACAGATGAGCAAAGGCCGCCAATTTAGTATTTTTCCAAAAATGGGTGTTTTTTTTTAAATAACAGAATATTATTGCAGTATTTTAAGCTTGTATTTCACACTGACAGATGCAGCAAAGGCCGCAAATTTAGTATTTTGCCCAAAATGGGTGTTTTTTTTTTATAGCAGAATATTATGGCAGTATTTCAAGCTTGTATTTCACACTAACAGATGCAGCAAAGGCCCCAGATGTAGGGTATAGCCAAAAATGGGTGTTTTTCTAATCCCAGAATTTTATTGCAGTATTTCAAGCTTGTATTTCACACTGAAAAATGCAGCAAAGGCCTCAGATGTAGGGTATTTCCAAAAATGGGTGATTTTTTTTAAACCCAGAATATAATTGCAGTATTTCAAGCTTGTATTTGACTGTCACAAAAGCACATATGCTGTGCTGGTGCACTGAAGTTGCATAACACGGCCACCAACGCCCACCTAACTAACAGACGGATAAAAGTTATTTTTCTGTGTCAGGGCAGGGTAAAAAATTTGTGCACTGCACCCACAAAACAAAATCTCTGTAGATCGCTGAGTTAAACAAGCACTTCTGATAAAAGATTCTTTCCTATTCTCTCCCTCACAGCAGCAGCATCCTATACCTACACTAATAAGAGCAGAGTGACGTGTGGTGCTACACGAATCCAAGTTATATAGAGGCTGGGTCACATGCTGCACTGGCCAATCACAGCCATGCAATTAGTAGGCATGGCTGTGATGGCTTCCAGTGGCGTTGCAAGGGGGGTGCGGGGGGTGCAGGCCGCACCGGGTGACACCAGTGATGGGGGTGACACCAGCAGGGCCGGCATTTACGAATCATAGTCATTTGTATTGCCGACCTCAGCAGAGATGTGCCTGCGATTCGAACCCACGACCTCTACCCTGTGTCCCGCCCTGTATGTCCATATATGGAGTCAGTGCTTGTATTTCAGAAAGGTTTCTGCTGGGATTCGAACCCACAACCTTCTGTATCAGAGGCAAAGCACCTAACCACACGGCCATAAGAGATGCATTGACACTGATTGAAAAAATATGAGACTTCTACTGTTATAGGTAGACAGCTGCCCCAGCAAACCCAGCTCTGCTACATCTATACACATGACAGCTGCCCAAACACACCCAGCACTGCTAGATCTCTATATGCCAGCTACCCCAGCACACTCAGCTCTGCTATATCTCTATATATGATAGCTGCCCCAGCACACCCAGCTCTGCTACATCTAATACACATGACAGCTGCACCAGCATACTCAGCTCTACTATATCTCTATATATGACAGCTTCCCCAGCAAACCCAGCTCTGCTACATCTATATATCTCTAAGTATTGCTATACAGTAGATAGATATATAGAGATATAGCAGAGCTGAGTGTGCTGGGGCAGCTGTCATGTGTATAGATGTAGCAGAGCTGGGTTTGCTGGGGCAGCTGTCATATATAGAGATATAGTAGAGCTGAGTGTGCTGGTGCAGCTGTCATGTGTATTAGATGTAGCAGAGCTGGGTGTGCTGGGGCAGCTATCATATATAGAGATATAGCAGAGCTGAGTGTGCTGGGACAGCTGTCATATAGAGATATAGCAGTGCTGGGTGTGTTTGGGCAGCTGTCATGTGTATAGATGTAGCAGAGCTGGGTTTGCTGGGGCAGCTGTCATGTATAGAGATATAGTAGAGCTGAGTGTGCTGGTGCAGCTGTCATGTGTATTAGATGTAGCAGAGCTGGGTGTGCTGGGGCAGCTATCATATATAGAGATATAGAAGAGCTGAGTGTGCTGGGACAGCTGTCATATAGAGATATAGCAGTGCTGGGTGTGTTAGGGCAGCAGTCATGTGTATAGATGTACACTTAGCCAGCTATAACAGTAGAAGTCTCATATTTTTTAATCAGTGTCAATGCATCTCTTATGCCCGTGTGGTTAGGTGCTTTGCCTCTAATACAGAAGGTCGTGGGTTTGAATCCCAGCAGAAACTTTTCTGAAATACAAGCACTGACTCCATATATGGACATACAGGGCGGGACACAGGAAGAGGCTGCATCGCATCGTATCGCTGACATGGAGGTAAGTATAAGTGTTTTTTTTTTTAATACCCGACTGTTACTGCCATGGGGGGAGCGGGAGGCACTTGATACTGGCACATGGGGGGAGGGGGGTTGGCACCTGATACTGGCACATGGGGGGGAGGGGGGTTGGCACCTGATACTGGCACATGGGGGGGAAGGAGAGAGGCACTATGATACTGGCACATGGGGGAAGGAGAGAGGCACTTGATACTGGCACTTTTTTTGGGGGGGGGGGTGGCACTATGATACTGGGACATGGGGGGGAGGGAGGAGAGAGGCACTTGATACTGGCACTTTTTTGGGGGGGAAATGGCACTATGATACTGGAACATGGGGGGGAGAGGCACTTGATACTGGCACATGGGGGAGGGGGGTTGGCACCTGATACTGGCACATGGGGGGGGAGGGGGGTTGGCACCTGATACTGGCACATGGGGGGGGAAGGAGAGAGGCACCTGATACTGGCACATGGGGGGAGGGGGGTTGGCACCTGATACTGGCTGATGGGGGGGGTTGGCACTATGATACTGGCACATGGGGGGGGAGAGAGGCACCTGATACTGGCACATGGGGGGGAGGGGGGTTGGCACCTGATACTGGCAGATGGGGGGTTGGCACTATGATACTGGCACATGGGGGGAAGGAGAGAGGCACTTGATACTGGCACTTTTTTTTGGGGGGGGGAGATGGAACTATGATACTGGGACATGGGGGGGAGGGAGGAGAGAGGCACTTGATACTGGCACTTTTTTTGGGGGGGGAAATGGCACTATGATACTGGGACATGGGGGGGAGAGGCACTTGATACTGGCACATGGGGGGAGAGGCACTTGATACTGGCACTTTTTTTGGGGGGTGGGAGATGGCACTATGATACTGGGACATGGGGGGGAGGAGAGAGGCACTTGATACTGGCACATGGGGGGGTTTGGCACTATGATACTGGCAAATGGGGGTGGGAAGGAGAGAGGCACTTGATACTGGCATATTGGGGGGGATGGCACTATGATACTGGGACATGTGGGGGGAGGAGAGAGGCACTTAAAACTGGCACATGATGAGGGGGCATCTATGGGGACACTTACTGGCACATTATTGGGGGGCATTATGGGGACACTAGGCCGGCAGCCTATCAGAGGCCGGACACTGAGGGCATCTACTGGGGCACTATATATGGGCATTTTATACTGGTACATTATGGGGGGCACTAGCAGGAAGGGGGGAGAGGAGCACTATGGGGGAATTTACTGGGGGCACTATATAGGGGTATTTTATACTGGGACATTATGGAGGCACTATGGGGACATTAGCTCAACTGGGGGCATTACAAGGGGGTATTTTTTGCATTGTCACATTATAAGGAGAATTATTTCTACTGGGGGGGGCATTATGGCGGGCTTTATTACTCCCCCATGGTATGACCCCCTAGTAGCAGCACCAACCTCTCCCTGCTCTGCTATCCCTCTGCCCCTTCTCCAAATCCTTATTATGAAATCTTTCTCATTAGGATAAAACACATCCGCTCCACCGAGCCCCCGGCCAAAGTGTGGAAGTGGTGTCCGAGATCCCCAAGGCCAAGTCAAGTAAGGCCTCTTTCACACTTGCGTTGTCCAGATCCGTCGTGTACTCCATTTGCCGGAAGTGCCCGCCGGATCCGTAACACCGCAAGTGAACTGAAAGCATTTGAAGATGGATCCGTCTTCAAAATGAGTTCAGTGTTACTATGGCACCTAGGACGCTATTAAAGTCCTGGTTGCCATAGTAGTACTGGGGAGCGGGGGAGCAGTATACTTACCGTCCGTGCGGCTTCCGGGGCGCTCCAGAATGACGTCAGGGTGCCCCATGCGCATGGATGACGTGATCCATGCGATCACGTCATTCATGCGCGTGGAGCGCCCTGACGTCACTCTGAAGCGCCCCGGGAGCCGCACGGACGGTAAGTATACTGCTCCCCCGCTCCCCACTACACTTTACCATGGCAAACAGGACTTTAGCGTCCTGGCAGCCATGGTAACCATTCAGAAAAAGCTAAACGTCGGATCCGGTAATGCGCCGAAACGACGTTTAGCTTAAGGCCGGATCCGGATTAATGCCTTTCAATGGGCATTAATTCCGGATCCGGCCTTGCAGCAAGTGTTCAGGATTTTTGACTGGAGCAAAAAGCGCAGCATGCTGCGGTATTTTCTCCGGCCAAAAAACGTTCCGTTCCGGAACTGAAGGCATCCTGATGCATCCTGAACGGATTTCTCTCCATTCAGAATGCATGGGGATAATCCTGATCAGAATTCTTCCGGCACAGAGCCCCGACGACGGAACTCTATGCCGGAACAGAACAACGCAAGTGTGAAAGAGCCCTAATTGTAAGTTTTCATGTGGAATATGTTTATGTTATAAACATATAGCCTACACTGTGCCACACAATATACAGTATACCTCTACACTGTGCCACACAATATACAGTATACCTCTATACTGTGCCACACAATATACAGTATACCTCTACACCGTGCCACACAATATACAGTATACCTCTACACTGTGCCACACAATGTACAGTACACCTTTAGACTGTGCCACACAATATACAGTATACCGCTACACTGTGCGACACAATATACAGTATACCTCTATACTGTGCTACACAATGTACAGTATACCTCTACACTGTGCCACACAATATACAGTATACCTCTACACTGTGACACACAATATACAGTATACCTCTACACTGTGCCCCACAATATACAGTACACCTCTACACTGTGCCACACAATATACAGTATACCTCTACACTGTGCCACACAATATACAGAATACCTCTACTAACTATACCTCTAACTTTGTCATTGGTTCTGATATGGACTATGACCAGTGGGTCTTTGTCAGACACTCTCTGTAATATTTCAACCCGATCTGCAAGATGTCTAACTTAAACGGCTGGAAGACAACACAACATTCAACGATCCTGGTCTTTGTGAAAGATCACCCCATGATTGAGTCTCCCACTACCAGCACCTGTCTGGCCTGCCCTACTCTCCTGGTCCCCTGCTTACTGGAGCTGACATTCCCCTGACTGGCAGAGGAAGTATCTTGCTGCAGCAGTGCCATCCCTGAACTGACATCCACCTCATCTGCCAATTAGTGTTGATCATGAATATTCGAATTTGCACTTTGAGAATTCGTGAATATTTAGGATATAGTGATATATATTCGTAATTTCAAATATTTGAGATTTTTTTTTAAATCAGCACACATGATCCCTCCCTGCTTCTAGCTTGTGGGCCAATGAAAAGGCTGCAATATCTTTGACTTTAGGAGTAGTGTTGATTGCGAATTTTCGTAATGCTAATTTTTATTGCAAATTTTTCAATTGCCGATTTCTGCAATCAAGAAAATAATGACTGGAGATAACGAATTCTCGAATTTGCGAATATATAGCGAATAGTCACCCAAATATTCGTGAAATATCACGAATTCGAATATTGCCCCTGCCGCTCATCACTACTGCCAATCTTGTAAACTCTCTGGCACTCTTCCATCCACTCTCCTTTCTGTTATCCAGTCACCTACCTCACTTTCCTGATCTTCCATGGTACAACCCTTCCCTGCATCTAACTGGCCTTCTCACTGTTTACCGCAGGCCCAGTGACGTCATGACTAGTATCACTGGCCTGGGTGGGGCTAAGCTCCATTGAAGTGAACAGAGCTTACCCCGTCCAGGCAAGTTGATACTAGTCGTGACCTCACTGGGCCAGCGGTAAACAGTGAGAAGGCTGCGGCCCTGCTGGAGCGCCGCTGCCTTCTCAAACAGATGATCGGCGGGGGTCCAGGGTGTCGGACCCCCGCCGTTGAGATGTTGATGATGATAATCTATCCAGAGGATAGATCATCAGTTTAAACAAACTGCAGAACCCCTTTAACTGCTCCCCACCACTCCAGTCCTCCACATTGACCGCAATGTCTCCATCTTCCGGTCCCTGCACTGTTTACCGCGCTGCTCTGGACCAAGTCTCCCGATAAACGTGGATGGCAGAGGATGAGCCCCTTTCTCCCAACACCCAAAGGATCCAATCTTCAAAAGATCTCCTCCTCTAAGGGTTTAAATGGGATAGGCAGAATAGTGAAGCACCCTTTGCAATTTTTTCTTAAAAGGTTTTATTATACTCACAAGAGTTGGTAGACAAAAAGCATATAATACAAGATATCAGAACGTCAGGTTCCTGCCCGACCCGGGTTTCGCTGTCTCGCTTCCTCAGGGGCATCTGCTGTGCATGCTTGCACTCCGGCCCTTAAATAGCCCAGCTGCTCTTAATCAGTTAACCAGTAAGGTTCCGGAACATGCAGCAGTTACTAAAACAGTTGTACATCTCACATACTTAATTTGTCATTGTTGTTCCTTTATGCTTTCACAAACACATTAGATATAAAAATAAGGAAGGTTCCTTCCTCCTTTATGAGAGTCATAAATTCATACATAAAACATATAAAACATTAATAAAATAAAAATAGGGGATCAGTTCCCTCTATTATAAATTAAACAAACCACATTTCTATCCTTATGTTGCCGCACCATTGCATATTAAATTGCAGCCTAATTTGCATTATAACATCATATAACCAAAATCTACATTACCGTTCCTAGTATCCACCCACTCCTAGTGCATAATGTCAGTATCCCCCGCCCATTCTTACTAGCGTCATCCAGGTATCCCTTGCCCCACCTCCCTCCTCTGTCATAATATCATGTGGCAGCACCGCCCAATAGAACGGTCCGAATATCATGACGTCACTCACAGGTCCTTGAGAAACCAAATAAAGGAGGACAGATGCCGACATGGGTACAGACAGGCTACTGGAGCATGTATTGAATGTATAACTGTCCCCTAAACTGCCTATTCCTGAATCTTATATCCACCAATCTCCACCTAATTCCTCCTATAGCGCAATACGGGTATCCTCGACCCCGCCTCCCTCCCCCGGCGTGCGTCTATTGGGGCATCATCGCTCCACCCCCACGACGTCACCCACAGGTCCTTAGGAGGCGCGGTGGTGGAGAGCCAGATCACGCCACTAGGCGCAAGTTACAGTATACAAGGTTTCAAATCAAATTCAATATTGAGCCCTCCTGGTTGTAGGGTCCCTAATTGATAGATCCACTCCACCTCTTTCTTATTAATCTGTGCCAAAGCATCCCCTCCTCGCCAGTGATGCTTAACACTTTCTACTCCCACAAATGTTAAACCTCGCGGATTTTTTTCATGCTTTAATTTAAAATGTGCTGATACACTGTGGGTCATCAGGCCTTTTTTTATATTACGTAGATGTTCCTGTATTCTGACTTTCAGTTTCCTGACCGTCCTGCCCACGTACTGGAGCCCACAAGGGCACTCCAGCACGTATACCATACCCTCTTTTTCACAGGAGCAATCACCTCTTATACGGAAATCAGCCCCATTCTTTTTTGATGTTATAAAATTGGTGTATCTCTGCCGTTCTTTCGAATTCCGGTTCTTACATCCTGCGCAAAATCCGCACCAGGTGAATTTTCCTCCATTTTTCTGGGTCTTAATATTTATTGGGGGGATGGCACTATGCACAAGTTTTGTTCTAATGCTTGCTGCTTTTTTAAATATAAAGGAGGGATTCTTTGGTATCGTTTTTCCTAGTATCGGGTCATTCTTTAGAATAGCCCAATTCTTTTTTACCATTTTCTTAATGTTGTCGGACATGGAGCAAAATTTGGTTACAAAGGAGAATCTATAGTCCCTATCCACCTTTTTGTTAATCTCTATAGTTAGTTCCTTTCCTCCCACTTTTTCTAACTCCACACTCTGTATACACTCATCCAGAACAGCCTCATTATAACCTCTCTCCAAAAACCTATCTTTTAGTACCCCGCATTGTGTCCTATAGTCGCTCATCACTGTACAGTTACGGGCCATCCTCTTAAACTGACCTTTCGGTATGTTCTTGAGCCATGGGCCGTAATGGCAGCTCTTGGTATCAATGTAGGAGTTCACATCTGTTTCCTTAAAATAGGACTTGGTCATGTAACGGCCATCTTCTATCCGTATGCACAGGTCTAGAAAGTTAACACTCTCATTACTGATATCCCCCACAAATCGTAGGTTCCAGTCATTATTGTTCAGTTGGTCAATGAACAACTCGAGTCCCTCTCTTCCTCCTTCCCACACTAGGAGACAGTCATCGATGTACCTCCTCCAGAAGGTCAGTTTGCCTCCTGCGGTGTCCGCTCCTAGTGTGGGAAGGATGGCACTCTCCTCCCATGCACCCATAAAATATTTGCAAAACTGGGGGCGAATTTCGCCCCCATCGCAGTACCAATGCACTGTACGTAATATGAGTCCCTGAACCAAAAATAGTTATGATCGAGGCAATAACTGAGGCATCCTAAAATAAAATCTCTCTGTGGATCCCCTATTCTTTCATCATTCCTAATCCTACTTTCTACCGCCTCCATCCCTAATTTTTTTGGGATGACAGTGTACAGGGATGCCACGTCAATTGTGGCCATCCATGTATTCACAGTTGGGGGACTAAGGCCTTCAATAAGATCTAACACGGATCCAGTGTCCTTTAAATGCGAGGGGTTTTGCAACACGTATCCTTGCAGATAAAAGTCAATGTATTCCGTGACCCTGCACGTCAACGAGTTAAGCCCCGAAACAATTGGCCTCCCCGGAGGATCTGTTGGATTTTTATGTACTTTGGGCAGATGGTAAATCACCGGTACTAGCGGGAATGGGATGGAAAGGTATTCATATTCTTTTTTATTCAATATCCCTTTTTTAAAACCCTCTGATAGAATGTTATCCAGAGTCAATTTATACTCCTGGGTGGGGTTACTTTTCAATTTTTTGTATGTTGTTGTATCTGATACTAATCTTGCCATTTCGGCTTCATATTTTTCTTTGTTCATTACAACAACCCCCCCTCCTTTATCAGCTGGCTTTATAATAATATCTGGGTTTTTTTCCAGATCTTTAAGGGCTTTTCTCTCTTTATATGTTAAGTTTTGTGTCCCCTTATCCATATCCATCTCTTCCAACTCCTTTAATAGACCAGTTTTAAAGGCCTCTACACATTCGTTATTGGGATTTTTCGGAAAAAACTTTGATTTTTCTTTCATTTTTGTGTGTAGGATCTCCCTATCCTTATCCGATTTTATATTAATCCCTTCAACATTTATGTTCTGTGGTGCAGGGTTATTAATCCAATATTTGGCCATATTTATTTTTCTGATGAATTTATGAATATCCAAAAATGCCTCAAACTTATTGATCCTCTGGCTTGGTGCATATTTCAAGCCCTTACTCAGGACATTCTTTTCTCCCTCTGTTAGGGTGTGACTGCTTAAGTTAAAGATTCCTCTTATATCTCCTTGCTCCTTTTCATTTTTGGGCTTATTTTTCCCTTTTCCCCTTTTTCCTCTACCAGGCTTCTTTTTTGTGGGGTCCTTACTGCTTGTTCTTTTAGTTCTCCTTCCCTCTGTACTCCTTTTATGCCCTGGTGGGGAAAATTTTGCTCATCCTGTGGCCTCAAACTCTGTCTGTCTCCCTCCTCAGTATCCCTTTTTGGTTCTTCTCCATAGCTGTTTCTTTCATAATGGGCTCCTTTTCCATAATGACTCTTATTATAGTTTTCATTGTAATTTTCCTGTGGTCTCCATTTAGGTTTTCCCCTATATCCTCCTCCCTGATGTGACTGTCTGTACGGTGGTCTGTATTGCTGCCCCCTATATCCATTGTTATACCCGAAATTCCCATTATACTGTCCTCCTCTATAATCCTGATTAGGACCCCAACCACCCCATTGTCGACCTCCCTGGTTATACTGATATGCACTGTTTTGCGGGTGCCTATGATGGTTCGTTCTCCCTGAATGCGAATCATATGCATATGTATTTTCCCTATTCTGCTGATAATAATTGTCATGGTTTCGATTGTGATACCCATGGTTCTGCTGCGGCATATACTCATTAGCTTGTGGTTTATAGTTGTTTTTAAAAACTTTTTGTTTCCCCACCCCATTCTCAAGTTTCGTAAAACCTCCAGTGTAGTCTCCAGGGTTTGGATTACTATCACTGCATTCATCCACAAATATCGTTTCTGACCCAATCCCCTCCGTGTTTTTTTGCTTATTCTTCCATTTATATATCATATCTGTTTTGTAATCATTACAGATTTTGGCATATTTCTTTTGTTTTTTACTCCTAATTTCTTGTTCGGATTTGAGCACGGATTCTTGACATTGCTTACTACATTTCTCATATATCTCTCTATTGGCATTTATTAGTGGATTAATCACCTCTTGTAAATCATCAATGGCCTTATTAATCTTCCTTAGTTTGTTCTTTCGAACCACAATAATATATTGCATAGCTTTCCAGGCACATTCATTCATTACTTTCTCCCAACCCACTAAATCTTCCTCCTCCTCAGTCACCAAAGGGAGTTGCCATCTCAGACCTTCTGGGATCCTGCCTTCCATTAGGAATCGCTCCAAGGAGGCAATGTCCCAGGTGGTCCTGATTTCCCTAGTGAACTCTCTTTCCAGTTTCACAAATAGTAATCGCATGTCATCCTGCCCTTTGTCAATATCATAAGGAGTTTCATTAAACACATCAAGATTACACTTAAAATGTCCATGTTGTTAACAAGACTTAATGACCCACAAATACAGGTAAAAAAGCAAAATGAAAAGTCAGTCCTGACTGGAACCTACGATTTGTGGGGGATATCAGTAATGAGAGTGTTAACTTTCTAGACCTGTGCATACGGATAGAAGATGGCCGTTACATGACCAAGTCCTATTTTAAGGAAACAGATGTGAACTCCTACATTGATACCAAGAGCTGCCATTACGGCCCATGGCTCAAGAACATACCGAAAGGTCAGTTTAAGAGGATGGCCCGTAACTGTACAGTGATGAGCGACTATAGGACACAATGCGGGGTACTAAAAGATAGGTTTTTGGAGAGAGGTTATAATGAGGCTGTTCTGGATGAGTGTATACAGAGTGTGGAGTTAGAAAAAGTGGGAGGAAAGGAACTAACTATAGAGATTAACAAAAAGGTGGATAGGGACTATAGATTCTCCTTTGTAACCAAATTTTGCTCCATGTCCGACAACATTAAGAAAATGGTAAAAAAGAATTGGGCTATTCTAAAGAATGACCCGATACTAGGAAAAACGATACCAAAGAATCCCTCCTTTATATTTAAAAAAGCAGCAAGCATTAGAACAAAACTTGAGCATAGTGCCATCCCCCCAATAAATATTAAGACCCAGAAAAAATGGAGGAAAATTCACCTGGTGCGGATTTTGCGCAGGATGTAAGAACCGGAATTCGAAAGAACGGCAGAGATACACCAATTTTATAACATCAAAAAAGAATGGGCTGATTTCCGTATAAGAGGTGATTGCTCCTGTGAAAAAGAGGGTATGGTATACGTGCTGGTGCCCTTGTGGGCTCCAGTACGTGGGCAGGACGGTCAGGAAACTGAAAGTCAGAATACAGGAACATCTACGTAATATAAAAAAAGGCCTGATGACCCACAGTGTATCAGCACATTTAAATTAAAGCATGAAAAAAATCCGCGAGGTTTAACATTTGTGGGAGTAGAAAGTGTTAAGCATCACTGGCGAGGAGGGATGCTTTGGCACAGATTAATAAGAAAGAGGTGGAGTGGATCTATCAATTAGGGACCCTACAACCAGGAGGGCTCAATATTGAATTTGATTTGAAACCTTGTATACTGTAACTTGCGCCTAGTGGCGTGATCTGGCTCTCCACCCCGCGCCTCCTAAGGACCTGTGGGTGACGTCGTGGGGGTGGAGCGATGATGCCCCAATAGACGCACGCCGGGGGAGGGAGGCGGGGTCGAGGATACCCGTATTGCGCTATAGGAGGAATTAGGTGGAGATTGGTGGATATAAGATTCAGGAATAGGCAGTTTAGGGGATCAGTTATACATTCAATACATGCTCCAGTAGCCTGTCTGTACCCATGTCGGCATCTGTCCTCCTTTATTTGGTTTCTCAAGGACCTGTGAGTGACGTCATGATATTCGGACCGTTCTATTGGGCGGTGCTGCCACATGATATTATGACAGAGGAGGGAGGTGGGGCAAGGGATACCTGGATGACGCTAGTAAGAATGGGCGGGGGATACTGACATTATGCACTAGGAGTGGGTGGATACTAGGAACGGTAATGTAGATTTTGGTTATATGATGTTATAATGCAAATTAGGCTGCAATTTAATATGCAATGGTGCGGCAACATAAGGATAGAAATGTGGTTTGTTTAATTTATAATAGAGGGAACTGATCCCCTATTTTTATTTTATTAATGTTTTATATGTTTTATGTATGAATTTATGACTCTCATAAAGGAGGAAGGAACCTTCCTTATTTTTATATTAATGTGTTTGTGAAAGCATAAAGGAACAACAATGACAAATTAAGTATGTGAGATGTACAACTGTTTTAGTAACTGCTGCATGTTCCGGAACCTTACTGGTTAACTGATTAAGAGCAGCTGGGCTATTTAAGGGCCGGAGTGCAAGCATGCACAGCAGATGCCCCTGAGGAAGCGAGACAGCGAAACCCGGGTCGGGCAGGAACCTGACGTTCTGATATCTTGTATTATATGCTTTTTGTCTACCAACTCTTGTGAGTATAATAAAACCTTTTAAGAAAAAATTGCAAAGGGTGCTTCACTATTCTGCCTATCCCATTTAAACCCTTAGAGGAGGAGATCTTTTGAAGATTGGATCCTTTGGGTGTTGGGAGAAAGGGGCTCATCCTCTGCCATCCACGTTTATCGGGAGACTTGGTCCAGAGCAGCGCGGTTCCAAAACCCTTCATATTGTATTCACCAGTGTGTATGACCTACCACACTACTCCGGGACCAGCAGCAGCGCAAGTAATTTGTCGGTGTTGGGACACAGGACTGACTTTTCATTTTGCTTTTTTACCTGCACTGTTTACACCTGGCAGTGCATGAGCATAGTCACATGCACCTCTCCAGCCAATTACTGGCTTCAAACCAGATGGTATGGCACAAGCAGCATGTCAACATTGAAGCCAATGATTGACTGGACTATGCCCATGCACTGCCAGGTGTAAACAGTGCAGAGCATGGATCAGGTAAGTATGAATCTTCTACTTGAGGGGCCATGCAGCAGGAACTTGTTAAAAAGTCCTGTTTACTGGAAAAACCTGGAAAAGTGGCGACATTTCCTTCTATTCTGCCTCCTATTCATAAATCAGCACTTTCCTTTACTGCAGAGGATGGCGCTCACCGGTTATTACCACCTCCTGTCAATCCAGTTACAGACGCCATGCAATAACCAGTAAGCACTTTACCTTACTAGCAGGAAAAGTGCTCATTGGTTAACACTTTAAGGACCAGGCCTGAAATGGCCTTAATGACCAGACACTTTTTGTGATTTAGTGGATGTGGTAGTTCAAACTTCTTTTATTTCTAGGACTACCATAATAATTTTGCAACATTTATGTATTTTTTTTGTTTTATTTGGGGGAAACTGTATAAAACACTTTAAGATAGTAATTTTTTTTCAAACTATAGCTCCATATTCTTTAACCCCTTAAGGACCCTGGGATTTTCCATTTTTGTGTTTCGTTTTTCACTCCCCGCCTTCCCATAGTCCTAACTTTTTTATTTTTCTATTCACATAGCCTTATGAGGGCTTATTTTTTGTGGGACAAGTTGTACTTTCTAATGGCACCATTTGCGGTTGCATAGGAAGTAGTAGGAATTGTAGTAGGAAGCGGAAAAAAAAATTCCAAATGGGGTAGAATTTTTTTACACTGTACACTATGCGGTAAAATTGACCTGTTATCTCCATTCTCTAGGTCAGTTCGGTTACAACGATACCACACTTGTATAGTTTTTCTTGCTTTTTAATACTGAAAAAAAAATATTAAACCTTTGAGGAAAAAAAAAAAAATTTGTATAATCATATTCTGACCACTATAACTTTTTTTTGTTATGTGTACGGGGATGTTTGAGGGCTAATTTTTTGCAGGACAATCTGTTCTTTTCAGTGATACCAATTCGAAGTGTGTGCGACTTTTTGATCACTTTTTATAAAAAAATTATTGGGTAGTTGAAGTGACAAAAAATGGCAAATTGGCAGTTTTTTTTCCTTTTCCCGTTACGCCATTTGCCGTATGCCATTAATATTGTTATATTTTAATAGGTATGGACATTTTGCATGTTTATTGATGTTTATTTTTTTATTGTTTCAGTATTTTTATTTTAAGGAAAGGGGGGTGATTTGAACTTTTAGTTTTGTCTTTTATATTTTTTACATTTTTTTTTTTACTTTTTTTAAGTCACTTGGGTGACAATAACTGGCAATCATTAGATTGCCTATTGTGTTAATTGATGTCTATATAGACACCATTGAACACTTAATTTTAACTACACCGGTACAATCCTGCCACCTAGTGGCCTGTATTAGTATAGTCATCTAATAGGCACCGAGGCCTGATTGAGGCTTCAGCCTATTAGATCAATGTAACAGGTTCCCCGATCTCAGCCAGGGAACGCTGTTACCGGAGCGGAAGTGCGCGACTTCCGCTTCCGGACTGCGCAAATGCCGTGGTCACATTTGACCGCGGCATCTGAAAGGCAAAATGCATACATGTGCCGCGGGTCTCTGCTATCTAAAATAGCAGAAACCCGGCGGCTATGGCGCCCGTTGCACGTGCAAGCGTGCGCCATGTTTTGGGGCCAGACTTAAATATGCAAATTGACAACAAAATAAATTATTATAATTAGTTTCCTATTTTGTGTCTGTTTTGTTATATAATATGTATAGTTTCATGTGAATGGAACGATAATGGTGACAATTTTAGTTGGTGTGGGTGTTTTTTATTATTTTTTATCTTTTTTTTAACTTAATTTTTAATATATTTCTGCTACATAATATGTTAAGAGGTCATAAAAAAACTTTAGGCAACACTGATCCTTTTTAAAAAAAAATTGCACTTTTTCCTTTTCATTTTTTTTACTTTCATTTGTATTTCATTTTTCCCTTGTTATTTTTTTTTCTTTTAATTATATATTTTTTTTCTTTATAATTTTATGATTTTTAAATATATTTTTGCCACATAATATATCTCCCAAGAGGAGATTTATATTTTATTATATTTTTTATTTTATTTTTTTAATAATTGCTTCACTTATTTTATTATATATTTTTTCTACATAATTTGTCCCCAAGAGGTCACAGAAAGACCTTTGGGAGACAATTTTTTTGCACAATTTCCATTGTAACTGGGGCATCCAAAGGAGCCACAGTTACAAGGGAAACTAGCCTGCTATGGGGGCTTTGTACAAGGCAGAGTTGATCAGCGTCTACTGACCCTGTAGCTCTGCGCTCCTCTGCACCCAAGATGGAGAGCTATATGACCTACCTGAGGAGAAGGCAGAGGCAGTAATAAACTGCTTGTGCCTTCTCCTCGACACCCCTCTCTCACTGACAATTGGGGACCCGTCCTGCTCCTACTAAAGTGCAGAAGGAGGAACTGCAATCCATTGCTGTGCGGCACTCCAGCAGAAACACAGCTGATCGCACGACTGCAAACCTTGGGTCTGGGGGCCACATGGGTTGTGCACCCCTGCTATAGAGTGTCTGCTTAGGCTAAGTTCACACCTCAGTTATTTGATCAGTTATTTCCATCAGTGATTTTGAGCCCAAACCAGTGGTGAAGCCTACACAGAGATTGGGTGTAATGGTTTGATTTGTACCTATTCTGTGTTTTTGACCTGCACCTGATTTTGGCTCACAATAACTAATCAAATAACCGAAGTGTGAACTCAGCCTTAGTGAGCAGCAAACTCTTGTCCATATCGCCAAGGTATGTCAAGGTATGAAATTCGCTCATTTAGATACAGGATCTGGGATTCCAAACGTGCAATTTGCTCACATTTAGAACAAAAATATGGACCCTCAAACAGTTGTTTCAGGACTACACATGTATAGCTACTACTAAAAACTGAGCTACAGTACCACGGCTGTATTAAGAAAATAACAAACTCGTGTCCAAGAGTGAACATTTTTTCAAGACGCATTTAAGAAGTTTGGGGTCGAAGTATCAATAAATATGAAGGGAAAAAAAAGTCACACATAATACAATTGTAAGCTATGGCATTGTATGTACAATATCTATATTCCAGACAGCATATGATATATGCAGTCTTGTGGTATGCACATTGCCTGTAATATTGATCTCTATGGAGACAGGTTGCAGAGGTTATTTTCTATGGCTCCTATGTTGTATAATCAGATAGTGCTTGCCTTCAAAGCCTGTATGGATCACTTAGAATGATTCAATAAATTCCTATAATGCAATTGTTACAAAAAGAAACAGGTAAATTCAATTTGTTAGCTTAAGAAAAGTCCTTTTGCATGACACAGGTTATTCTTCTTGGTTCCATAATCAGCATTTTTCTAATATGTAGTGGAAAACAGATTTTAGTGGAGCAGAAAATGGTTGCACCCGAGGGCAGGAAAAGATGAGAGATGGATTTACAATCTCCGCTGGAGTGTATGAAATTGTATGTAGACTTATTTCTGTCTTTGACAGGTGATACACAAAGCTGGATGTCATGCTGGTTGCATTTACGCAAACTGTGATCATTTCTATTAGAAACAATAAGATGCATACTGGTGTATTATATTAACAATGTACAGTATGAATTCAGGTTCTATAAAGTATTAAAATCTGAAGGTGGTAATGTTAATCCATATATTGATATGTAATCTACATGTTAACCAGAAAGACATATGATAAGTATGAATTAGAACTCGCACACAAGACAGAGGCATCGGCAGAAGTTGTATGATGGCACACGCACTCCCCTATGGCACTTTACTGCAGAGGCACAGATGCAATGTGGGACTGTATGTCAGTTATACTCTCCCCTCAAAGTATTACTGCTAGGGGCGTGCACCTCCGTACTTGCATCCTGCTGTTAAATACCAATTATATGAAATCAGATACAGTGCACCTCTGTGGTACCCTCTCACTGCTCAATATAACATGCATTTTGTTTTTTGATCCAGCAGGAATGGAAAGTATAAGTCCTTCTATTTCCCCTTCCTTTTGAATCCAATTCTCGTTTTGGCTCAAAAGACTGCATTAAAAACTACCTCAGACCCGCTGTAGATTTCTGGCTTCTTTTGTGCCAGAAAAACTGGCGTAAATAAAGATAAAGTTGTCAGAGCCGCTTGACATGCCCCCTTCCCGCCCCTTGCCATGCCCCCGTTAGGGAAAGTGGCGACGGCGGCATAAAACTGATAGATGCAATTATGACTTTTTAACACCACTTTTCAGGTGCAAGAGAGATGAAAAAGCTCCCCCAATGTGTTTTATGCTGTGTTCAAAATGTTTTTTGCTTCAGAAATGTGATTTTCCTGTTAAACCACATGGGCAAGCATTTTGCACAATATAGTTTTTGTTGTGTGTTTTTATCAGTGTAGATGAGGTTGAGTTCACGTTACCATTCAGTTTTCCATACCTCTGATCCGTCAGAAGAACAGAAAAAAAAATCCATTATTTTGAGCATCAGTTATGCTCAGTTAGTATCAGTTTGCACTAAAAATAACTGCTTTGTCTTTTTTTGAGCATGATTTATAACCGGTTTGCATCAGTTCATGTCCCTTCCGTCACAGATCAATTATTTTTGACTGGAGAAAAAGTACTGCATGCAGGAAACAAAAACTGATGCGAACAAATCATAACTGATGCTCAAAATAAGGTCTGTTTCACATTGCTGGCACAGCCTTCCGGCAGGCTGTTCCAGCATAAGATTCCGGGAATCTGCTGGACAAAAATCTCTGCATGCAGCAGTATTTGTCCAGCTGTCTCTCAGTATATTTGACAGATTGTGGCCTGATCACCACCAGACCCTATTATAGTTAATGGGGCTTAACGGCAAAGTAAACGCTAGTGTGCAACTGGTCTAAGGCTACTTTCACACTTGCGGCAGGACGGATCCGACATGCTGTTCACCATGTTGGATCCGTCCTGCGGCTATTTCGCTGTGCCGCCCGACCGCCGCTCCGTCCCCATTGACTATAATGGGGACAGGGCAGAGCTCCGGCGCAGCACGGCGGTGCACGGCAAAAGCCGCCGGACTAAAAAACCTGACATGCAGTAATTTTAGTCCAGCGGCCTTTCGCCGTGCACCGCCGTGCTGCACCGGAGCTCCACCCCCGTCCCCATTATAGTCAATGGGGACGGAGCGGCGGTCGGGCGGCACGGCGAAATAGCCACAGGACGGATCCGACATGGTGAACAGCATGTCGGATCCGTCCTGCCGCAAGTGTGAAAGTACCCTAACGGATCTTTTTTTTTTTTGTTTTCTGTTCTTCTAACAGATCAAAAGAACTGAAAGCAAAATGGTAATGTGAACTTACCCAAAGTCTCACATTAGAATGACTGTCTGAGTTCTTTATTGTACAATTGTTTAATATAGTACAATCATTCTGAATCTTACTGTGCTCTATCTGGGCTATTTCTAAAATACTACTCACAAAAAGTTAGGGATATTTAGGAATGTGGGTGAAATTTCAGGATGCCCCTAAAATCTACTGTAACCTTTACTGTTCAATGTTTCAGTACTTTTTGCACAACTTGCTGTTCTCTAACAAGGAGATTAACAGCAAAATTCACAACAGGTGGTTGATCGATGAGTTGACCAATAAATTTCTAGTTCAGTTAGAATTGGTATTTAAAGAGTCCTCCTCATCATGCTGTTCACATTTTGACATCATGAGACAAAGACACCTAATAATTGATCAACAGTACCTCGCCATTGCGAGGTTTCAAGCAGGATGTTCTCAGATGTTAGTGGCAACTGAGCTTAGAGTGTCACAGAGTGTGACCGGCAGGTTGCAACAGAGATACAGAGAGACTGGAAGAGTCACAGAAAGGCATAGTGGACGTCTTTTGGCCACATACCACACTGATAATCACTTAATTGTGAATAATGCCCTGCGGAACAAGATGATGAATACCACATAACTCCAGGCACATGTAAGGGAGGTGAGAGGCACCCAAATGTCACATCAGACAATTCGAAACCATTTACATCAGCATGGTCTGACCTGCAAGGGTACCTGACCACACCACCAGGCATAGGCTTCATGGTCTTGCATGGGCTATGGAGCATCTATGCTGAACGAGGGACCATTGGCCTCAGTGCTGTTCACTGATGAAACTCAATTCACGCTGAGCAGAAATGATGTCCGCCAACAATGTTGGAGACGTCAAGAAGAGTGCTATGCATTAGCCACTAGTGAGCCTTTGGTGGTGGTACAGTGTGGGCAGGTGTATCTAGTCAATACAGAACTGCCTACACTTTGTGAATGGTACAGTGACAAGCCCATACTACTCAAATAACATCAGTAATCCAGTCATTGTGCCTCTGCATGAACAACACAGGCCTAATTTCATCTTCCTGGACAATAATGCACCAGCTCATCGAGGTTGCATCATTAAGGAACAGCTGTTGGAGACTGGGGTACCTCAAATGGAGTGGCCTGCACTTTCTCCAGACCTCAATCCCATTGAAAACATATGGGATCAGCTGAGTCACCTTGTAAAGGCTCGTAACTCTGTACCCCAGAACTTCAATGACCTCAGCGCCGCCCTTCAAGAAGAGTGGGATGCAATGCCTCAGCAGACAATAAGTCGACTTGTGAACAGCATGAATGCCACATGTCAAGTTATTGAGGCACTGACGTTTTTTGTGGGACTATACCCACCACTGTGGTTGACTTTTGTTTCAATAAATTGTTTGAGATGAGGAAATCACCATTGCATGCTTCTACTTAAATGTCCTACTTTCACGATACAATATCACTGTAGTGTGAACTTTTTACTTTTTACATCAATTTCACCCGAAAGCCAAATATCCCAAACTTTTTGTGAGTAGTGTATGTATTAGTTACAATGGAGACCTAGACAAATAGGAGGCAAGGATTTTTCTGCAGGTTTGAAAAACTGTGGAAAGTTGCAATGCAAAGAGTGAAATCTTCACCAAATATGCTGCATTTATGCCTTAGGGCTCATGCACACAAACGTATTTCGTTCCGTGTCCGTTCCGTTTTTCTTTTGCGAACTGTATGCGGAACCTTTCACTTCAATGGATCCCCCCAAAAAATGGAAATTACTAAGTGTGCATTTTGTTTCCGTCTGTCCGTATTTCCGTTCCACAAAAAAATAGAACATATCCTATTATTGTCCACATTATGGACAAGGATAGTACTGTTCTATTAGGGGCCAGCTGTTCCGTTCTGCAAAATAGGGAATGCACACAGACGCCATCCGTATTTTTGGGGGATCCGTTTTTGTGGACCGTAATATACATACGGTCGTGTGCATGAGCACAGTCAGTGTACAGTCAATGATTTTCATCAGTGATTGAGACAAAACCAGGACTAGAACCTCCACAGACATAAAGTATAAGGGAAAGATCTGCACTTGTTCCGTGTTTAGAGCCGCACCTGGTGTTAGCTCACAATCGCTGATGGAAATCACTGACCAAACACTGACGTGTGAATAAGGCATAAGACTGAGTTCACATCACCGTTATTTTTCCATATTTCTGATCCATCAGAGGAACAGAAAAATAAAGAAAAAAATATCCTGTAAAAAAAAGTATACCGAGCATTAGGGTTTTTTTTCTGTTGAAAATAACTGATCAATAAGTAAAAAGGAAAGACTGAGGCCCTGATTTATTATGCCTTCAGTCCAGAATTTTGGCTTCAAGAAGTCACAAAAAACAAAGCAAAACTGATTTTGCAACTACTTGGAGCTACTTGAGAAAGCAATTTGAGACTTTTTACATTTTTACATCACTCACTCCAGTTTTTAACTATGGGTGGGAAAGTGGGTGTGGTTAGCTATGTAATAAGTTTCACTCCAGATTTATCACTGAGACTTTTAAAAAAGTCACACAAAAAAAATCGCAATCTCACTCCAGTACAAGGGTGGAGTAGGAAACCTGGAGTAGCTAGACGAAAGTGTTAGGTTAGGATAACAAAAATCTATTAAACTACATGTAAGATTTCGTACAGTAAATGTGGCATAAAGTACTGGCATAAAGAACTGGACGTCCCTCCAAAATTAATGAAAAGACGAGAAGAAAACTGGTCTGGGAGGCTACCAAGAGGCCTACAGCAACATTAAAGGAGCTGCAGGAATATCTGGCAACTACTGGCTGTGTGGTATATGTGACAACAATCTCCCGTATTCTTCATATGTCCGGGCTATGGGGTAGAGTGGCAAGACAAAAGCCTTTTCTTACGAAGAAAAACATCCAAACCAGGCTACATTTTGCGAAAACACATCTGAAGTCTCTTAAAAGCATATGGGAAAAGGTGTTATGGTCTGATGAAACCAAGGTTGAACTTTTTGACCATAATTCCAAAAGATATGTTTGGTGCAAAAACAACACTGCACATCACCAAAAGAACACTATACCTACAGTGAAGCATGGTGGTGGCAGCATCATGCTTTGGGGCTATTTTTCTTCAGCTGGAACTGGGGCTTTAGTTAAGCTAGAGGGAATTATGAACAGTGCCAAATACCAGTCAATATTGACACAAAACCTTCAGGCTTCTGCTAGAAAGCTGAACATGAAGAGGAATTTCATTTTTCAGCATGACAACGACCCAAAGCATACATCCAAATCAACAAAGGAATGGCTTCACCAGAAGAAGATTAAAGTTTTGGAATGGCCCAGCCAGAGCCCAGACCTGAATCTGATTGAAAATCTGTGGGGTGATCTGAAGAGCGCTGTGCACAGGAGATGCCCTCACAATCTGACAGATTTGGAGTGTTTTTGCAAAGAAGAGTGGGCAAATCTTGCCAAGTCAAAATGTGTCATGCTGATAGACTCATACCCAAAAAGACTGAGTGCTGTAATAAAATCAAAAGGTGCTTCAACAAAGTATTTGTTTACTTATGCAACCATATTATTTTATTTTTATATTTTATTTCTTCCCTCTACCTAAAAGATTTCAGTTTGTTTTTCAATTATAGGTCACATTAAAGGTGGAAAAAGTTCTGAAATGATTTATCTTTGTCTCATTTTTTTACATCACGGAAACCTGACATTTTAATAGGGGTGTGTAGACTTTTTATATCCACTGTTTAAATCCATTTTGCCCCCTCTGTATATATTACATTTGTCCCCTGTGTATATATTTCATTTTTTGCCCGCTCTGTATATATTTTATCTTTTGCACTTTGCCCCTACAGTCCCTGACAAAAGTCTTGTTGCTTGTGTACAAATTGACCTGAAGTGCCGCTAAAATATATTTCTAATCAAGATTTTGTTACACGAAATGGGTAATTTTAATCCCAACAGCTTTTGTAATAATGTTTCAGTGCAAAACTAAACTGACAAAAAGTATTCTAATATTCACAGCTTGGTAAAGCCCATTGAGTCAATTTTTGCCAAGACATAAGTTTTGTCGCCTTGTAATATGAGCTTCACCTGTGACTAATAATGGATCAATTAGGTCTCAGGTGTGTATAAAAAGAACCCCAGTACACTAGACCTTCACATCAACTGCAACTAGACCTCTGCAAACATGCCTAAGATTCACCCGGAGACTAAAGTGTTGATTATCAAGAGGCTGAAGACCAGATCTACTGCTGATGTGGCAGACACCTTCAATGTGTCTCAGCGTCAAGTTCAGAGGATAAAAAAAAGATTTGAAGAGATTGGAGACGTTTTGGACAAGGCGAGGTCAGGCCGACCCCGCAAGACAACTGCTCGAGAGGACCGTTTGTTGGCTTGAAAATCCAAGGCCAGCCCATTTTCCACTGCAGCAGAGCTCCACGAGACCTGGTCACCTGAAGTCCCTGTGTCAACCAGAACAGTTTGTCGGATTCTGTCTGGAAATGGCCTCCATGGTCCAATCATTGCCCATAAGCCAGCACTAATTGAAAAACCGTGTGGCATTTGCCAAGGGCCACAGCCTGCTAAAAGGATGGATGCTGGAAAAGTGTCAGAAGGTGGATTTTTCAGATTAATCTTCTGTTGAATTACACCACAGTCGCCGCAAATATTGCAGGAGAACTACTGGAACCCGCATGGAGCCGAGATTTTTCCAGAAAACAGTGAAGTTTGGTGGAGGCAAAATCATGGTCTGGGGTTACATCCAGTATGGGTGTGTGCGAGGGATCTGCAAGGTGGAAGGCAACATCAATAGTCTAAAATACCAAGAAATCTTAGCTACCTCTTATATTCCCAACTATAAAAAAAGGCCAAATTCTGCAGCAGGATGGTGCTCCATCGCATACTTCCATCTCCACATCAAAGTTCCTTAAGGCGAAGAAGATCAAGATGCTCCAGGATTGGTCAGCCCAGTCACCAGACATAAACATCATTGAGCATATGTGGTGTAGGATGAAAGAGGAAGCATGGAAGACGAAACCAAGGAATATTGATGAACTCTGGGAGGCATGCAAGACTGTTTTATTTGCTATTCCTGATGACTTCATCAATAAATTGTATGAATCCTTGCCAAACCACATGGATGCTGTCCTTCAAGCTCATGGAATTCATACAAGATATTAAATTTGGATCTCACAGCACCACTACTTAATTTGCTGACATATTTTTGGATTTGCAGTAAAGTTGTTCAATTTCTGTATAGGCGACACAACTTTTGTCTTGCCAAAATTTGACCTTTCTGTCTTGATTAAATGATAAATCTTTTTTCAGTGAAACTAATTTATTTCAGTGCATTAAACATCATTTGGGAGGGCTTTAGCTTTTCATATCCTCTATTTCTAACACCAATTGATTAATTAAAAGTCAGGTTAATAGCAGGAGTTTCTACAAAATAGAGAAGCGACAAGACTTTTGTCAGGGACTGTACATATGTCATGATTTTGTCCCCCAGGCTGGGCCCCTATGAAGGATTTGCTGCCATGCCAGTCCCCTGTGCATTGCCACTGTGCCGCACTGCCAGGTGCCCCTCTGAGTTATGAAGCCAGCGGTGTGTGCACATTTACACACCTTCTCTGAGGAGACTGCTCCACTCCCAGGGTTGGGGCGGGACTTAATTAACTGTGAGAGCGCAGTGCTGTGCCACCGGTCAGGCACGACCTGACTGGCCCTCTGGTCCCCCCTGGCTTAGGGGCCCGGTCGCAACTGCGACCGCTGCGACCCCTATAGTTACGCCACTGCTAACGAGCGTCCCTACGAATGCTTGTTAGCGATGATCAGCCCGACTATCTCCAAGACTAGTACAGACCTTAAGGTGGATTTACATGGCCCAATATTCGAGCAGATTATCGGGTAAGAGCGTTCTTGAGAATGCTTGTTACTGACAATCTGCCCGTCTAAATGTGCCACCAATTACCCGATGAACAAGCAAATCCCTCGTTCATTGGAGGATCCTGTTGTTCATTCAGGCACATAAATTACCATTCAAATAGCATCTTCCTCTCACTGAGTCAGCACACAGAAAATGAATTATCTTTTTAGGAGGTCTTATAATTTGTGCTAATTTGTATAGAAGGACAATCTTTTGTATTTAACCCCTTCTTGATGCTGAACCATATCAGAGCTTGTTTTTTGCATGAATTGTACAAGTTGTATTTGCTAATGGCAGCATTTAACATTGCATACAATGTAGTGGGAAACTAGAAAATACTGTATAATCTAAATGGGATGGATTTGGAAAATGAAAATGCAATAGTTTTTGTTTTTACAGCTTTTCACATGTGGTAAAAATGACAGGTTCAATTCATTCTGCGGGTCAGTAAAATTACAGCCATACCATATTTTTATAGTTTTTAATAAGAAAATAATAATTAGAATAAATGTTTTTCTTGCATCGCCAAATTCTGACCCTTTAACTTTTTTATATTTGTGTCTACGAAGCTGTGTGAGAACTCATTTTTTGGGAGACGATCGGTATTGTTCACTGGCACCATTTTGGGGTGTTTATGACTTTCTGATCACTTTTTATTCAATTTTGTTTTAGGAGGTGAATCGACCATAAATTGGCAAATTAGCCATTTAGATTTTTTTTTCCTTTATGCCGTTTACTGTTCAGGATAAATACTCTTATAATTTAAATATAAAATATTTATACATTTTTGTACGGGAATTTTGTGATGTGGCGATACTAATATTTTTTTTATTGTTTATTTTTAAGATGGGGAAAGTTGGAGGTTTGAACTTTTTTTTAACGTTTATCTTTAGCCCTTTTTGGGGACTTGAAAATGCCGTCATCTGATTGCTTATCCCATAGACTGCAATGCTTTACCATTGCACCCTATGGGAGAATCGCTACACCTTCAGAAGGCCCAAAGCTGCCATAGCAACTGAACAGCTCCCATAATCTTGTTGCAGGGGACCTCTCAGATGCTGTGGTCACAACTGATCATAGCATGTGAAGGGTTAAAAGTCCATGATATACACTGATTGACAAAAAAATAACGCTCCAAGAAGGAGTTGTTAGAATCAAATGAATCATTATATTATGAATGTAATGATGATATATGTCAATGATTACAATATTAGAGCAAAAAGATAAGTTTATTGTGGAAAACTGTGCAACTGAAAGGAGGCTCTAGTGCCCTTTAGCCTGGATACAATATGAGATATGGTTAAGTATGAAGGCATACAGGCTTCATATAATATCCTGCAACACATTTGCCCACAGATTATGAAACTGGGTCTGTAGGTCCTGCAAACTCAAAGGGTGCTGAAGCTGGCATCACAGCTGGTTCCATAAATGCTCGATTGGCAATAAATCTGGCAACTGGGCAGGTCAAGAAAGTGTAATCTGATGGAGACAAACCCTTGTTGTGTATGAGTAAGCACTATCCTGCTGAGAAATGCTAGTTGGAAGCCCTACCATAAGAGGCAACACATATGGCCACAGGATGTCCTGCACATATCGCTGAGCTAATAGTGTCCCTCATATCACTACTAGGAGTGACCAACTATCATATGCGATCATTTCCCAGGTCATCACACCAACAGTTGGGGCAGTGTGTCGCACCACAGCAAAGGCAGTATTGAAGCGCTCACCAGTAGGCCTCTATACTCGAACCAGACCATCATGGGATCCCAAAGAGAACCTGAATTTGTTGCTAAAGACAATATGGTTTCAGTCTGTAGTAGTCCAGGTTTCTCATTCTTGACACCACAGCAAACAAAGAAGATGGTGGCTGTCTGTCAATGACAGGACTTGTAACTGGCACCATGACACCAAATTTACCTTTGCTAAGCGTCTGGAAATGGTATGGGCAATGACCGGCTGTGTATTGAAGGTGCCACCTGTGTTTGGATGTTAAACAACAAAACTGTGAAAGCTGCTCATGCTTGTCAGCGGATCAAACAATCCTCTCTACTAGTGGTCTGTCTGGGCTGTTTGGAGTCTGTTCGCCGTGTATGCCCTCACATAACCACTGTTCCCAGCAGGTACGGACTGGCCATAGACCCTACAGGGAATTTTCCCGGTGGGCTGATATCCATGGGGCCGCTCAAGCCATCCTTACAGATGTTGGCCAGGTACATAATGATCTGATTCTCTCAGCATTAATTATTGCTAGGAGCATCAGGTACATATGTATCTGGCCTTCTGCCGCAGGTGCCCTCCTGATTTCAACTGCATTGTCGTCCTTAGGACAGTGATACTGTGGCGGGGATGGCAGTATTTTGTGCTGCACTGTAATATTTTGTTATAATGGGGTGGTCTTTTGTGCTGCACTATGGTATTGATGGCATCACCCACTTCTGTTGTCCCTGCCTACTTCTGTTGTCCCTGCCATCTGACAATTTGGACCCTCCTACAACATGGCGCCACTGTTAAGGTTTTTCCAGGGCCACTTTAAGTTCCCAGTCCACCCCTGGTTCCCAGGATCTCCTCAGATAGGTCAAAATGGCTTTTAGATGTCAGGAAATATATCAAAATGACCTTCCTGCTTTTCTCAGTCCAATGATGCCTTCTACCTGAGTTCATTATGTAAATGCCTGTGTGTGTGTGTGTGTGTGTGTGTGTGTGTGTGCATGTTCTGTTTTGTCAATGATCACTTTGTTATCAGATGTCATAGAATACTTAAAATGAACAGCCATTTCACTTGAGAAAATAGACAATTCCATGAATTACGATGATAGACTAGGTCTGGCTGGTGACCAGTTTGAAGAGATAATACTAGCAAAAAGGTAATCATTAAACTGTATTCAGCTCCTCAGCAGCTGGAGGAAACTAATTATATAGAGCAGATATAACCCAGGGCTATTTGTCAGGGGGTTTGTATTGCACACTTTATACACTGGTCACACGTCTCATTCAATCTTCAGGTCTTCATGAAAAGAAATTATTTATGAAATCCTTCCATGTGGATCGATATCCCCTTTATGGATTTCATACTCATTTGATGGTAGATAAGTAAGATTATTGTGTACTGTAAATTGAACATTTATAGTCCATCTCTGGTTGCCTGATTTTAACAACCACTTCTCAGGTCATATCCCACCACCCAAAGCCTTTCACAAAAGGGTCTTATTACTTTAAGCCCCATATGCTCAGGCATCGAAGAAGCAAGATGCCAAGTGATAAACATTACATGAAAATTGATGGTTTATTCAAGGTCACCATCAGGGCAGTATGATTGGTAGTACTATGAGGGGCTTAGCCACAAACATGAGAGAAGGGTCCTGCCACTGCCAAAAACATACCGTATAACGCCATTTCAGGGCCCTGCAATGTAATGAGGCCCATTTCTTTCTCTAAAGTAACCACTGCAGGGTTTTTGCTCACATGCTCCTGATCATAAAAAGCATCAGAATGATGTCTGCGGCAGAAGCTTCAGTGCAGTTTTTTTTTATGTTACCCCCTACACGACCTATAGATTTACTGCACACCTACTGTCTCCCCCTTGCCCCACCCTTCCACCTGTCACGGGTGCCTGTCCACGGAGCACTTGTCAAGTTGTATGTCCCCCAGGCTCCCCTTCCGTCCCTGCAACTTTCCAATCCCCCAGCCCTCTCCTTCTCCCACAAAACACTGACAGTGGCACTGCTATCTCGAGTTTGACCCTCTACACATTCCTTACCATGGACAATCCCTTTATTTCCTTTAAAAAGTTTAAAAACGGCCTGGATGTGAAGTACCCCAGACCTGGGGGTATCTCCAATGTAATGTGACATTATGCCATTTATTCCAGTAGGGGAGGCAATGGTTATCAGTGGTTTGCATGAAGAGGGCTAAACACCCTGTTCTTTTCCTCTTGGCAGCAGTGGGCTGGTCCTACTTCCTGCCATGATTGGTAGTTCCAGTCTAGTGAGACAGAGAAAGTAGGAGAGGAGAGTTTCTGTTCTGATAGTGGGGGAGTGAGAAAGCACATATCAGAGCTCCGACTCCCAAGAACTGCATCTTATACCCCTTTGATACCAACACTTCACAGGGAAACTCAGGAACCAAATCTTACTCTCCTTTTAGACCAACATTCCAGAGAGGTCAGAAAAATTCAAGAGCACAGCTGCAAAAAAGCATCAATGCAGAAAGACGGCAGAGTCATATGCAAAATACAGCTTTAAAGACACTGCTGCAAGGTGAGGGACAACAGCTTAAACACCACCACCTATCTAACTATAGCTAGGCCAAACTAACTTTAAGCCTATATTACAGTGGACACCTTTAACAAGTGCTTGCTAGTGCCAACATATTGCAATCTAACCTGCCACCATACCACCTGTTCTGGTGCCAGAGAAACTGCAATTTGTATTTATTGCTGCTGGATGTGTTGCAAGTTATATTTTGCACTAAGTAAAGAGAGACTGTTATACGTTTACTTCTGGCCTGATTCTTCAAACCACCTTTATCAAACCTCCACTGAGCTGTACCCCACGGAGCAATGGCCTGAGGGAGTACACCGTGACAACACCTCATTAGAGCCACTACCACTCCCATCCTCTGCACTGGCCCCTCAGGGACCCGCTACAGATGTTTTTCTTGAAAATAATAATACGTGTTATGGATACTAGATTATTGAAGATGGCATCAGACCAAGATTAATCTAATGAATGAAACAATCCTCCTGATCAGAATGAATAGCCATCCATGTAATATAGGTTAGAGCTGCTTTTTAATACTGTTCTGGACTGATTCAAAATTAGGATCCCAATACTGAAGGGAAGCACTACTAACCACTGAGCCATCTTGTGATCTGCAATGGACAGACTGTGCTGGATCAGTGATACAATCAGGATGAGGTAAAATTGAATTTATGTAAACGTATCACATTGCAAATCAGAAAACACAGAAAGACTAACAGATGCTTATTCTGATATAAATTTAACTGCTCATACTTACCAAGTGGGAGATTTAAGTGCATGTGACCAGTCTGTGCAGTGTGTACTTTTACGCTCCGGGCACAGCGTGATAGACAAGTTGGGGCACCAGATGAGGGAATGCACAGAACCAGTGTCTATGTAAGCTGCAACGTGCTCACTCCCTGGTGTTACTGCACGCAATGAATATGGCTAATTGAGCTGAAGGACAATGGGACTGATGAGAATAAATTAGTCCTCTTGCCGGCATGTGCAGGTGAGAAGAGGAAAACGCAAACACTGAAAGCGTTACGACAAGGAGCTCATTCTCTCTTTTGTAAAGGGGAAATGGAACTCATTCAGGTTGCCTTCTATGCCCCCTCATGCAGTATTTTAGATTTTTTTCATATCCCCCATGCCATAAAAAGAAAAATAATTATTATGGTGTCTAAAAAGATTTCTTTAAAACACATACAAAGTCTATATTCACATTGGGTCTGGAGTAAAGGCCTCCATACGCATTAGTCTATTGTTGGCTGAACCTACTGTTTTCAAGGATCAGCCAACACTTACACGCTCCGTGGAGAAGCTGATTGTCGAGAAGGAAGCATTGGCTAAACTGTATGAGGGGATAGGGAGTGATAGCCGTCGGCCCAACAAGTGTTCGGCTGAAAGCTATCTTATGTGTATAGTTGACTGGCCAATAGTAATGGCACCCCACACCTTTTTCGAGATAAGGTTCTAGCTATCTTTAGTTATCTCAAAACTCAGACCTTAAGGTGGATTTAGATAGGCAGTTTCTCTAACAGATTATTGGGAACGAACATTCCTGCGAGCGCTCGTTCCTACCCGTGTAAATGTGCTGCGGATCACCCGATGAACGATCAAAATGCTTGTTCATTGGGTGATCTTGTAGTTCGTGCAGGCATCTAAATGATTGTTTCTGGGCAGCAGAACGTGCGGTCTAAACACCGATCTGCTGCCCAGAAACAATGATTCTGCATGGGGATGAGAGATCGAAATAGCAATCTCTTGTCCTCATACTGTGAGGAAGATCGCTGTAAATACCGCGGTCTCCTCCATTAAATGAGCAGCCAACTGTCAGGAAGGAAAGCTTCCTTCCGGACAATCTGCAGCTCATTGCACAGTGTAAATGCAGCTTTAGCTACACAATGTGCATCAGATAAACATTGGTTTTTCACTGGTTTTATGTATTTTTTTTTTTTTTAAGGACTGTGGGGTTGGAGACATGAATTGCCCATACATCCTGCCAATTTCGACAGGACTATTATATGTGTATGAGGGTGACTGATGATGTTGGAGGAAAAAAAGATTGGGAATGTTGAATTTCAACTTTGCCAACCTTTTGCTCTTATAAGAGTTAGGCCACCACCAAAAGATACTCACAGCAGCTTATTGCCCTTTCTTTGTTTAGAACACATACATGTTCAACCAAACCTAGAGGGATACAGTAGCTGTTGGCCAAATGATCTAACAACTATGAAAGGGGTTGTTCAGCCTAGAAGTTGGCAACCTCAATGGTGCTTACCTTTGCCCCATTACGAAAAATGTTTTTTTATCTGTCCACAGGCCCGCCATGCCTGTGAACTGACCAAGTTCTGATCCCCCATAGGACCAGGAAGTGTCTTTTTTTTTTTGGGGGGTGGAGGATGATCACCGGTTTGGACCATTAGGTTGTCGGCTCCTAGGTATGACAACCCCTTTCAGAATGTATGGCTACCTTTGGGCAGGCTTCATTGCACTAATATGGCTCTTAAAGTACCAGGTGGCAAAACTTAAAAACATACCACCACCATTTATGAGTCATATAGACTGGCACATAATTCACTGGCATTTGCACTACCGGACTACCTGCCTACAGTAGCAAATGCAAGCAAGCCACAAGACAGAATGGGGCCAAGTGTCCTGTAAGTCATTTAGATACCTTCATGCCATTGCTATGAAGGTGGTAGTGGCGGCAGTCAGAGAAAGATTTACTATGCAATTTCTGCTCCCATGACGGAAAAGAAGAAAAGGTCTAAAGCAAGGACTTTATATTTGTCCACTCCACCAAAACCTGCATGTGTGCATCAGCCTTAGGCAGCCATACACCAGGGGCACTAGGCTCAAGGCCTGTGGAATGACCTAAACACACCAATGTCTATCCCATGATGTATATCCATAATAAGGACTTTAACCTCCTCAGGACCGCCGTACGCAGGATTGCGTCTTTGCGGCGGTCCTGTTTCTCTGGGTGGACGCGCCGGTGCGTCCTCTCGCGAGAAGTGAGATTTCGGACATTGCCGGCCCGAGAATGCGCATCGCGGACCGGCAAAAGTTAAAGAAGTTTTTCGTCACCAGCCTGCCAGCCACGATCATTGGCTGGCAGGCTGGCGATTTTCAAAAAATCAAATCAGAAGCCAGATAACAGATCATATTAGTAAATATGATCTGTTATATGGCTTCTCTGCTCCTCTGCTGGTCCTTTTCGTCGGTTGGATCCAGCAGAGGAGCAGACATCACTGTGAGTACCCACCAAACACTACCCTTAGCCCCAGATCACCCTCCATCACCCCCATCATCCAAATTAACCCCTTGATCGCCCTCTGTCAATCACTTAGTGAAAGACAAAAAGTGATCAGTGTAAACTGTCACTTTTTTTTTTCACTAGTATTGGCTGTTAGGTTTTAGGATAGTTTAGGCCCCTTGGTTAGGTAGTTTAGCATCAGTTAGCGCCCAGCCCACCGCACCGCAGTCACTGATTCGCTGATTAGCGTATCGCTAATCAGCATTTGTACTTTTATAGTATCTGTAAGTGATCAAAACTGATCACGGTCAGATCTATAATTGTATTAGTGTCACTTTAGTTCACCCTCCACCCAAAACGCAGTGTTTGCCCGATCAGGCCTGATCGGTCGCCCACACGTGCGTTCACCCACACCCGCCCCGCCGCAGTGACCAAAAAAATTTTGTTTTTTGATCACTGCACAATCACTTTACACGCACTGCGGCGATAAAAAAATCAGTTTTGATATTTTTTATCAACCGCAGCGGCCTCCGGTACTTCGCTAGCCTCCCCTTTGTAAGACAGGTTTGCTTTTTTTCTTGGGTAGTCTCAGGGAATACCCCTAAATTTAGTAGTCCAAATGGCAAACAGGGGGTATTCTTCTGAAGAGGCCTACAGGATTCTGACCCAGTCGGATGAGGAATGGGAACCCTCATCTGACGAATCTAGCGGGTCAGAATATGAACCTGTAGAAAGCAGTGGCTCTCTGACCCAAAGTTCGGACGAGGAGGTGGAGGTCCCTGATAGAACCAGGCGTACCCGGCCCCGTGTCGCTAGACCACAGGTTGTGCAGGATCCGTTTCAAGAGCAGCAGAGTGGGGCTTTCGCTGCCGGATCACGTGGTGAGGCATACACCAGCAGCGCAGCCCTTCCTGGACCTAGTACCAGCACTGCCGTACAACATGGTGACGTGGCGAGCACCAGAAGGGCAGTTGAAGCTGGTACGGTGGCACGTGCAGTAGTTACCCCGTCGCAGCCACCGCGCAGACAGGCCCGTAGAGCCCCTAGAATCCCTGAGGTGCTGGCAAACCCTGATTGGCAGTCACCAACTTCAGCCGCACCATTAGTTCCCCCTTTCACCGCCCAGTCTGGAGTTCGGGTTGAGACGGCTCATATCGGTTCGGCCCTGGGATTTTTTGAGCTGTTCTTGACTGCGGAGTTCTTGGACTTAGTCGTGGCAGAAACAAATCGGTATGCCACACAATTTATATCCGCCAACCCGGGAAGCTCTTATGCCCAGTCTTTCCGGTGGAAACCAGTCCAAGTTTCCGAACTTAAAATTTTTCTGGGCCTTCTCCTCAACATGGGTCTAACTAAAAAGCATGAATTGCGGTCATATTGGTCCACGAACCCAATTCATCACATGCCCATGTTCTCTGCTGCTATGTCCAGGACACGATTTGAGACCATCCTGCGTTTCCTGCACTTTAGCGACAACACCACCTCCCGTCCCAGAGGCCACCCAGCTTTTGACCGGCTCCACAAAATTCGGCCCCTCATAGACCATTTCAACCAGAAATTTGCAGATTTGTATACCCCCGAGCAAAATATCTGCGTAGACGAGTCCCTAATACATTTTACCGGGCGCCTTGGCTTCAAACAATACATCCCAAGCAAGCGTGCCCGGTATGGGGTCAAAATGTATAAGCTCTGTGAAAGGGCCACAGGCTATACCCACAAATTTCGTGTCTATGAGGGAAAAGATCAGACCCTGGAGCCGGTCGGTTGCCCTGACTACCTGGGGAGCAGTGGGAAGACAGTCTGGGACTTGGTGTCACCCTTATTCGGCAAGGGGTACCATCTTTATGTGGACAATTTTTACACAAGTGTGGCCCTCTTTAGGCATTTGTTTCTAGAACGGATTTGCGCCTGTGGCACCGCGCGAACTAGTCGCGTGGGCTTCCCCCAACAGCTCGTTACCACCCGTCTTGCAAGGGGGGAGAGGGCTGCCTTGTGTAATGAAGAACTGCTCGCGGTGAAATGGAGAGACAAACGTGACGTTTACATGCTCTCCTCCATTCACGCAGACACAACAATCCAAATTGAAAGGGCAACCCGTGTCATTGAAAAGCCCCTCTCAGTCCACGACTATAATGCAATCATGGGAGGGGTGGACTTCAATGACCAGATGTTGGCTCCCTATTTAGTTTCCCGACGCACCAGACGCTGGTATAAGAAGGTGTCTGTATATTTAATTCAATTGGCTGCATATAATAGTTTTGTTCTCTACAGTAAGGCTGGGAAAACAGGATCCTTCCTCAAATTCCAGGAAGAGATCATCGAGAACCTCCTGTATCCAGGAGGTTCCGTGGCCCCATCCACCAGTGTAGTTAGCCGTCTACACGAGCGACATTTCCCCAGTGTGATTGCTGGTACCTCAACCCAACCGCCACCCCGAAAAAAATGTCGTGTCTGTAGCAGGAGTGGAATAAGGCGTGACACCCGCTATTTCTGTCCTGACTGTCCTGACCACCCTGCCCTATGCTTTGGTGAGTGTTTCCGGAAGTACCACACACAGGTACACTTAGCATAGGGATTGCATCTCACAGGACAGGCACACAGGGCTATTAGGGCCCTTTTACTCACAGCTGCTGCAAAAAAAAAATTACCGGTAAGTAAAAAAGTTAACGTTCAGTTAAAAAAGTTAAAAAAAAGTTTCTATGTTCTGTTCAACAGTTAATAAATTTATTGCGTTGCGCCCTGGTTTTTTCTTTTTTGTTTTGTTTTTTTTACCTTCCAGGTGGACCAACCGATCGACTAGCTGCAGCACTGATGTGCATTCTGACAGAAGCATTGCGCTGCTGTCAGATTACACGCAAGTCGGTGTATGCGGCGCTGCAAGACGAGATTTCTCCTCTGCAGTAAAAGATACGTTTGCCGAGGCATATGAGCTGAGGAGGTGGCGGTGTTCATATACTTTGGCAAACACTTTGTATATATATAAAAAAAAAAATCCCGGCAAGGATTTATTCATCTACATCGATTGATGTGAATGGAGAAATCTGGTTTGCCAGGGCATACGAGCTAAGTGGGTATGGATGTTGGGCGGAGCTCCTATGTCCTGGCAGACGCCTTTCCCCTCCTTTTTCTTTTTTTGGCAGAGATTTTTTCATCCACATTGATCGATGCGAATGAAGAAATTTGTGCCGTTCATTTTTTTCTTTCAGCCCAGAGGCTGAACGGAAAAAAAAAATCTCATTACCCGTATGCTCAATATAAGGAGAATAGCAGAAACTCCTAATGCTGGGCATACATGTAATGATTGCGGAGACCCTCAAATGCCAGGGCAGTACAAACACCCCACAAATGACCCCCTTTTTTATAAAGAAGACACCCCAAGTTATTTGCTGAGGGGCTTATTGAGTCCATGAAAGATTGAAATTTTTGTCCCAAGTTAGCGGAAAGGGAGACTTTGTGAGAAAAAAATCCAAAAAATCAATTTCCGCTAACTTGTGCCAAAATTTTTTTGTTTCTATGAACTCGCCATGGCCCTCATTGAATACCTTGGGGTGTCTTCTTTCCAAAATGGGGTCACATGTGGGGTATTTATACTGCCCTGGCATTTTAGGGGCCCCAAAGCGTGAGAAGAAGTCTGGTATCCAAATGTCTAAAAATGCCCTCCTAAAAGGAATTTGGGCCCCTTTGCCCACCTAGGCTGCAAAAACGTGTCACACATGTGGTATCTCAGTATTCAGGAGAAGTTGGGTAATGTGTTTTGGGATGTCATTTTACATATACCCATGCTGGGTGAGAGAAATATCTTGGTCAAATGCCAACTTTGTATAAAAAAAATGGGAAAAGTTGTCTTTTGCCAAGATATTTCTCTCACCCAGCATGGGTATATGTAAAATGACACCCCAAAACACATTCCCCAACTTCTCCTCAATACGGAGATACCACATGTGTGACACTTTTTTGCAGCCTAGGTGGGCAAAGGGGCCCACATTCCAAAGAGCACCTTTTGGATTTCACAGGTCATTTACCTACTTACCACACATTTGGGCCCCTAGAATGCCAGGGCAGTATAACTACCCCACAAGTGACCCCATTTTGGAAAGAAGACACCCCAAGGTATTCCGTGAGGGGCATGGCGAGTTCCTAGAATTTTTTATTTTTTGTCACAAGTTAGTGGAAAATGATGATTTTTTATTTATTTATTTTTCTTGCAAAATCTCATATTCCAGTAACTTGTGACAAAAAATAAAAACTTCCATGAACTCACTATGCACATCAGCGAATACCTTGGGGTGTCTTCTTTCCAAAATGGGGTCACTTGTGGGGTAGTTATACTGCCCTGGCATTCTAGGGGCCCAAATGTGTGGTAAGGAGTTTGAAATCAAATTCTGTAAAAAATGACCAGTGAAATCCGAAAGGTGCTCTTTGGAATGTGGGCTCTTTGCCCATCTAGGCTGCAAAAAAGTGTCACACATGTGGTATCTCCGTATTCAGGAGAAGTTGGGGAATGTGTTTTGGGGTGTCATTTTACATATACCCATGCTGGGTGAGATAAATATCTTGGTCAAATGCCAACTTTGTATAAAAAAATGGGAAAAGTTGTCTTTTGCCAAGATATTTCTCTCACCCAGCATGGGTATATGTAAAATGACACCCCAAAACACATTCCCCAACTTCTCCTGAATACGGAGATACCACATGTGTGACACTTTTTTGCAGCCTAGGTGGGCAAAGGGGCCCATATTCCAAAGAGCACCTTTCGGATTTCACTGGTCATTTTTTACAGAATTTGATTTCAAACTCCTTACCACACATTTGGGCCCCTAGAATGCCAGGGCAGTATAACTATCCCACAAGTAACCCCATTTTGGAAAGAAGACACCCCAAGGTATTCGCTGATGGGCATAGTGAGTTCATGGAAGTTTTTATTTTTTGTCACAAGTTAGTGGAATATGAGACTTTGTAAGAAAAATAAAAAATCATCATTTTCCACTAACTTGTGACAAAAAATAAAAACTTCCATGAACTCACTATGCACATCAGCGAATACCTTGTATCCCGGCCAACAGATATTGGTGTTATATCACTTTCCCCAAATGGTCACATGACACAAGGAGGTAGGGTTTCCGCTGCAGCCAAATCGGATGTTAACAGTAAGGGAGCCCAGTGGAGCATCACATGCTGGGGAAGCGCTGGGAAGAAGGTAAGTAATCTTCCCTTTACAGGTATGGTCAATTTTGGAGGGGTTTGCAAAAAAAAAAAACATTCTTGCACAACCCCTTGTCCTGGAACAAAAAGTAAAGGGTTCGGAGTGGGTTAAAAAATAAAATAAAAGAAAGGGTATTCATCCCCGAATGCTCCTGGAGATTTATCAAAACTAGTGCAAATGAAAATTGGTTTAGTTTCCCATAGCAACCAATCAAATTGATCCATTCATTTTGCAAAGGAGCTCTGAAAAATGAAAGGTGGAATCTGATTGGTTGCTATGGACAAGTAAAACAGTTTGATAAATCTCCTCTTTGGTCTTTTCTTCCCAGTCCCATCTGAACACACAGAAAATGAAGGAATTTATTGTGTTGGCAAATCACAACCACCTTAAATGATAAGGAATGAAGATTTTATACTGATAGAAACAAAGATCTGATTGGTCATTTGTTCACTACCCCTAGTTATTCAGGACGGTGGCCATGATAAAGGCATTTCGTCTGCATCCATATAAGAAGACATTGTAAGGTACTTTATAGGTTGTAATATTAGTTACTGATCTGCATTTCTCCGCTCTTGGCAGAAACCAGAAGCATATTAAAGATATTACAGTGCAATTAAGCAGTATACAATTAATAACATCTGATTTAATAAACACGACGACAGTGATCAGTAATTCGCTCCTACCATTCGGCTTTCCAGTTGCGCTGCCTGACACCATCCGAAAGTTTAATCGTATTAAATAGAAAATGTCAACCAAATATTTTCTTCCTGAGTTAACTTGTAAACAACTGGAAATGAGCTGCAGGAAATTTTCCGGACACAATTTGCAATAGATACGGTGGCCCCATTTGTCGAACATTTATAATTGGTAATGAACATTTTCACATTATGATAGAAAATGGTATGTTAACCCTTTGCTTGTTGTATACCTTTTATCTAGACCTAGTTTACAGTAACAACTGAACTAAGGCTGATATGCGTCGGTGGGTTATAGGGCGGCACAGTGGCCAAACTACAATACCCAGAAGTCAGAATTTGTTAATGTCTGAAGGGGTTGTGAAAATACTGGATCTCTCTAACAAAGCTAAAACCGACCCTGTACCTGTATGGATCCAGAGCATCCCCCTTCACTGCTTCAGGCTGGCAGCTCATGCATGAATCCTTTCTGAGGGGATGTGTCCTTTTTCAGAAGACATGTCCTTTCTGTAGCAGCTCTCTCCCTATCACAGTTCAAGGGGCATATCCTTTCTGCATCTCTCTCTATGGCCTCTTTCAGACAAGCGTATGGAGAAAAGAATGAGCAGCTAATACTTAAAGGGATATTTCCATCTAGAGCATTTATGACAACAGGATTTGCCATAAGTGTCTGATGGTGTCCCACCTCTGGGGGCTGCTCTTGTCTCAAGAATGTGGCCCCTTGGTCAATAAAGAGCATGCCGCACTCTATTCACTGTTATGGGACTTCCAAAAATAGCTGCCCGCTGGCTCAGCAATTTTTCGAAGTCCCATAACAGTGAATGGGGAGGATGCACAGTGTGCTACAAAATAATAGTAGTGGTGCCATACCAAGCTCATGACATAAATACAGCACCAGAACCAAGCTCATGACATAAATACAGCACCAGAAGCAAGCTCATGACATAAATACAACACCAGAACCAAGCTCATGACATAAATGCAGCATCAGAACCAAGCTCATGACATAAATACAGCACCAGAACCAAGCTCATGACATAAATACAACACCAGAACCAAGCTCATGATATAAATACAGCACCAGAACCAAGCTCATGACATAAATACAGCACCAGAACCAAGCTCATGACATAAATACAACACCAGAACCAAGCTCATGACATAAATACAGCACCAGAACCAAGCTCATGATATAAATACAGCACCAGAACCAAGCTCATGACACAAATACAACACCAGAACCAAGCTCATGACATAAATACAGCATCAGAACCAAGCTCATGACATAAATACAGCATCAGAACCAAGCTCATGACATAAATACAGCACCAGAACCAAGCTCATGACATAAATACAACACCAGAACCAAGCTCATGACATAAATACAACACCAGAACCAAGCTCATGACATAAATATAGCACCAGAACCAAGCTCATGACATAAATATAGTATCAGAACCAAGCTCATGACATAAATACAGCACCAGAACCAAGCTCATGACATAAATACAGCATCAGAACCAAGCTCATGACATAAATACAGCATCAGAACCAAGCTCATGACATAAATACAGCACCAGAACCAAGCTCATGACATAAATACAACACCAGAACCAAGCTCATGACATAAATACAGCACTAGAACCAAGCTCATGACATAAATACAACACCAGAACCAAGCTCATGACATAAATACAGCATCAGAACCAAGCTCATGACATAAATACAGCACCAGAACCAAGCTCATGACATAAATATAACACCAGAACCAAGCTCATGACATAAATATTGCACCAGAACCAAGCTCATGACATAAATATAGTATCAGAACCAAGCTCATTACATAAATACAGCACCAGAACCAAGCTCATGACATAAATACAGCATCAGAACCAAGCTCATGACATAAATACAGCATCAGAACCAAGCTCATGACGTAAATACAGCACCAGAACCAAGCCCATTACATAAGTACAGAACCAAGCCCATTACATAAGTACAGCACCAGAACCAAGCCCATTACATAAGTACAGAACCAAGCCCATTACATAAGTACAGCACCAGAACCAAGCCCATTACATAAGTACAGAACCAAGTTCATTACATAAATACAGCACCAGAACCAAGCCCATTACATAAGTACAGAACCAAGCTCATGACATAAATACAGCACCAGAACCAAGCTCATGACATAAATACAGCATCAGAACCAAGCTCATGACATAAATACAGCATCAGAACCAAGCTCATGACATAAATACAGCACCAGAACCAAGCTCATGACATAAATACAACACCAGAACCAAGCTCATGACATAAATACAGCACTAGAACCAAGCTCATGACATAAATACAACACCAGAACCAAGCTCATGACATAAATACAGCATCAGAACCAAGCTCATGACATAAATACAGCACCAGAACCAAGCTCATGACATAAATATAACACCAGAACCAAGCTCATGACATAAATATAGTATCAGAACCAAGCTCATTACATGAATACAGCACCAGAACCAAGCTCATGACATAAATACAGCATCAGAACCAAGCTCATGACATAAATACAGCATCAGAACCAAGCTCATGACGTAAATACAGCACCAGAACCAAGCCCATTACATAAGTACAGAACCAAGCCCATTACATAAGTACAGCACCAGAACCAAGCCCATTACATAAGTACAGAACCAAGCCCATTACATAAGTACAGCACCAGAACCAAGCCCATTACATAAGTACAGAACCAAGTTCATTACATAAATACAGCACCAGAACCAAGCCCATTACATAAGTACAGAACCAAGCTCATTATATAAATACAGCACCAGAACCAAGCTCATGACATAAATACAGCATCAGAACCAAGCTCATGACATAAATACAGCATCAGAACCAAGCTCATGACATAAATACAGCACCAGAACCAAGCTCATGACATAAATACAACACCAGAACCAAGCTCATGACATAAATACAGCACTAGAACCAAGCTCATGACATAAATACAACACCAGAACCAAGCTCATGACATAAATACAGCATCAGAACCAAGCTCATGACATAAATACAGCACCAGAACCAAGCTCATGACATAAATATAACACCAGAACCAAGCTCATGACATAAATATAGTATCAGAACCAAGCTCATGACATAAATATAGTATCAGAACCAAGCTCATGACATAAATACAGCACCAGAACCAAGCTCATGACATAAATACAGCATCAGAACCAAGCTCATGACATAAATACAGCATCAGAACCAAGCTCATGACGTAAATACAGCACCAGAACCAAGCCCATTACATAAGTACAGAACCAAGCCCATTACATAAGTACAGCACCAGAACCAAGCCCATTACATAAGTACAGAACCAAGTTCATTACATAAATACAGCACCAGAACCAAGCCCATTACATAAGTACAGAACCAAGCTCATTATATAAATACAGCACCAGAACCAAGCCCATTACATAAGTACAGAACCAAGCTCATGACATAAATACAGCACCAGAACCAAGCCCATTACATAAGTACAGAACCAAGCTCATGACATAAGTACAGCACCAGCACAAAGACCATTATATAAACAATGCACCAGAGCCAAGCATGGAACATAAATCAACAGAACATTGTGAAAGTACAACTCCCAGTACTGGTTTAAAGGTATGCTGGGAGTTATTGTTTCACGGAATGCTACCACCCATCATCACACTGTAGACCATATGAGTGACTATAGCACTGATCAGATACAGTCAGTGGCAGAATGAACATTTGCATTTAGCCACTTACAGGTGACGTCTCATCTGGGGTTCTTCTTTCCTTTTAGTTCACACCACCATAGTTAGCTTCTCCAGGCCAGGAAGAATCTCTACAGAGTTTTCCACTCAGATGACTTCAGCTTCTCTTTTCACCATCAGATCGTCACCCTACATACTAGCACAAACTCCTGTTAGTGCCACACATTGTGCAATGATTAGAGCAACATACACTGTGCCCCTGAAAATGATGCTGCACACACAGTGTCCTTATGGTAGTGCTCCCTATAGATAGTGCCACACAGTCTGTCTCCCCATACTCTGTCATATGCCCTGTGCCCCCCACACTGTACTAAAAGCTGTGTCCCCATATATAGTGTCAGGTTCTCTTTGCCTGCATACATAGTGTCATGTGCTCTGTGCCCACATACATAGTGCCATATGCTTTGTGCCCCCATAAATATTGCCACATTCTCTGCGCTCGCATGCATAATGCCACATGCTCTGTACCCCCTTATATAGCAGTACATGCTTTGTGCCCACCTTATTCTCTGTACTCCCGTGCTCTCTGTATCCCATGCTCTCTGTGTCCCCATGCTCTCCCTGTGCACTCTCATTTTCTGTGCCTCATGCTTTCTCTGTGCCATCACATATTTTGTGCCCCCATGGTCTCTCTATGCCCTCTCATGCTATCTGTTCCCCATGCTCTCTCTGTGCCCCCATGCTCTCTGTTTCCCCATGCTCTCTGTGACTTCTCATGCCCTATGCCCCCATGCTCTCTCTGTGCCCTCTCATGCTCTGTGCTTTTATGCTGTCTCTGTGCCCTCTCATGCTCTGTGCCTCCATGCTCTCTGTGCCCTCTCATGCTCTATGGTTTCATGCTATCTCTGTGACCTCTTATGCTCTGTGCCTCCATGCTCTCTGTGCCCTCTCATGCTCTATGGTTTCATGCTGTTTCGGTGCCCTCTCATGCTCTGTGCCTCCATGCTCTCTGTGCCCTCTCATGCTCTATGCTTTCATGCTTTCTCTGTGCCTCCATGCTCTCTGTGCCCTCTCATGCTCTGTGCCTCCATGCTCTCTGTGCCCTCTCATGCTCTGTGCCTCCATGCTCTCTGTGCCCTCTCATGCTCTGTGCCTCCATGCTCTCTGTGCCCTCTCATGCTCTGTGCCTCCATGCTCTCTGTGCCCTCTCATGCTCTGTGCCTCCATGCTCTCTGTGCCCTCTCATGCTCTGTGCCTCCATGCTCTCTGTGCCCTCTCATGCTCTGTGCCTCCATGCTCTCTGTGACCTCTTATGCTCTGTGCCTCCATGCTCTCTGTGCCCTCTCATGCTCTATGGTTTCATGCTGTTTCGGTGCCCTCTCATGCTCTGTGCCTCCATGCTCTCTGTGCCCTCTCATGCTCTATGCTTTCATGCTTTCTCTGTGCCTCCATGCTCTCTGTGCCCTCTCATGCTCTGTGCCTCCATGCTCTCTGTGCCCTCTCATGCTCTGTGCCTCCATGCTCTCTGTGCCCTCTCATGCTCTGTGCCTCCATGCTCTCTGTGCCCTCTCATGCTCTGTGCCTCCATGCTCTCTGTGCCCTCTCATGCTCTGTGCCTCCATGCTCTCTGTGCCCTCTCATGCTCTGTGCCTCCATGCTCTCTGTGCGCTCTTATGCTCTGTGCCTCCATGCTCTCTGTGCCCTCTCATACTCTATGCTTTCATGCTGTTTCGGTGCCCTCTCATGCTCTGTGCCTCCATGCTCTCTGTGAACTCTCATGCTCTATGCTTTCATGCTTTCTCTTTGCGTCCATGCTCTCTGTGCCCTCTCATGCTCTGTGCCCTCTTATTCTCTGTGCCTCCATGTTCTCTGTGCCCTCTCATGCTCTGTGCCTCCATGCTCTCTGTGCCCTCTCATGCTCTGTGCCTCCATGCTCTCTGTGCCCTCTCATGCTCTGTGCCTCCATGCTCTCTGTGCCCTCTTATGCTCTGTGCCTCTATGCTCTCTGTGCCCTCTCATGCTCTGTGCCCCCATGCTCTCTGTGCCCTCTCATGCTCTGCTTTCATGCTTTCTCGGTGCCTTCTCATGCTCTGTGCCTCTATGCTCTCTGTGCCCTCTTATGCTCTGTACCTCCATGCTCTCTCTGTGCCCTCTTGTGCTCTGCCCCCATGCTCTCTCTGTGCCCCCACGCTTTTGGTGCCATCATGCTCTTTGTGCCCTGTATAATACTTACCTTCCTCCGCTCCGGTCCCACAAAGTTTTCCTGCGATGCATTCCTGGCTACACCAGCCAGTCTGGCTTCTGCTGTATGTTGCAGGCGTGAGTTCTGTGGACACATATATAATTGAGCGCAGGGGGGCGCTTGGGTGGTTCAAGACTGAGGGGTGATGTGCCCTGTTGCACACCCCTAAGGCCAGCCCTACATGGCATAACATAATATGAAATAACAAACCGTTTTTTCAGACCCAGGGCACTGCACTGCCACACTATGTTTGTCTTCTTGGCCTTTTTTTTTGCTTGTAAAAAAGCGCCATGAAATTCTGGAGGGTGAAACCACCGTAAAACAATTACCTACTTTACCATTGCTGAGGAAACATATAGCTGACATTTACCAAACGTCTACTAACTTGTTATCTATTAGGATAGACTTATATATGTCTGCATTTTCCCCGTTTGCAGAGATTATTTCCGTACATAAGAAATCAACACATTTTGTCAAATAATAAGCAGCATCTGTGTTGGAGAATTCACCTGCTCCTGGATGTACTCTGCCTCTAACACCCTGCAAGGAGACTGTGTACCTAGTGACAACTCATCTGGATGCAAATTAGCACAAAATGAAAACAGCATTTATTTTAGGAGATTCAAAAGATATTATTAAAACTATTGCTTAGAAGAAACCAAAATCACACACTGAGAGGACTGTTCATGCAGAACCTGCCAATAGGTATACACATGGCAAATCCCAGGCGCTCATGCAGAGTAAAAATCTGAAAAATTTTATTGCGTTTACACATTGTAATGAGGGAGGAAAGAAAAGACTGCAGGTAATTTGCAAATAATAAATAGTAATAAGACCATAATGAAACGGTGTGCTATGGTGAAGGGAAAAAATAGTTGATATGGATAGAAAAACTGGCTTAGTTGCCCATTGCAACCAGAGTTCACCTTTTATTTTTCAGAGTTCCTTTGGAACATTAAAGGTGGAATCTGATTGGTTGCCATAAGCAACTAAGCCAAGTTTCCTTTACACTAGTTTGGATAAATATTTCCCCAAGTGTCTTGAAACTCCTCAAACTGAACCCTGGTTCCATTTCAAGGAGTCAAATGTAACAATGCATTCTATGAATAAGGATTCATGCACACAGCCATGTCCATACTTCGGTCTGCAAAAACACAGATCCACAACCTTCCATGTGCGTTGATTTTCTCACTACCATCAATAGAAAGGAACTTAAAAACTGATCCGCAGAAAACACTGATGAGGGCATGGCTCGTAGAAATGAATGCCACAGCGTGTATTCTGAAAAAAGTTGCAGACAGCATACAAATCATGAAGCTTGGATGTAATATTTTGGTTGCCTAAACCCAATAAACAGAATATAAGCTTCAGACTGAGACATTGTAGCAAACTAGCAGAGAGATTTGTCTAGGCTGGATACCAAGTTGAGAGCAGCTCTAGGTATGTAGGGGGTTTGTCTGGGTTTTTCTTCATTCATTGACTGCAAACACATTTATTGAAAAATACAGATTTTTTCAAACATTTACTTAAAGTTACAGGACTTTTCATTATACAGAGATTAAAGGGAACCTGTCACCATGAAAATGTAAATTAATCTGCAGGCAGCATGTTGTAGAGCAGGAGGAGATAAGCAGACATATATATATATATATACACTGCTCAAAAAAATAAAGGGAACACTTAAACAACACAATGTAACTCCAAATCAATCACACTTCTGTGAAATCAAACTGTCCACTTAGGAAGCAACACTGAGTGACAATCAATTTCACATGCTGTTGTGCAAATGGGATAGACAACAGGTGGAAATTATAGGCAATTAACAAGACACCCCCAATAAAGGAGTGGTTCTGCAGGTGGTAACCACAGACCACTTCTCAGTTCCTATGCTTCCTGGCTGATGTTTTGGTCACTTTTGAATGCTGGCGGTGCTTTCACTCTAGTGGTAGCATGAGACGGAGTCTACAACCCACACAAGTGGCTCAGGTAGTGCAGCTTATCCAGGATGGCACATCAATGCAAGCTGTGGCAAGAAGGTTTGCTGTGTCTGTCAGCGTAGTGTCCAGAGCATGGAGGCGCTACCAGGAGGAAGGCCAGTACATCAGGAGACGTGGAGGAGGCCGTCGAAGGGCAACAACCCAGCAGCAGGACCGCTACCTCCGCCTTTGTGCAAGGAGGAACAGGAGGAGCACTGCCAGAGCCCTGCAAAATGACCTCTAGCAGGCCACAAATGTGCATGTGTCTGCTCAAACGGTCAGAAACAGACTCCATGAGGGTGATATGAGGGCCCGATGTCCACAGGTGGGGGTTGTGCTTACAGCCCAACACCGTGCAGGACGTTTGGCATTTGCCAGAGAACACCAAGATTGGCAAATTCGCCACTGGCGCCCTGTGCTCTTCACAGATGAAAGCAGGTTCACACTGAGCACATGTGACAGACTTGACAGAGTCTGGAGACGCCGTGGAGAATGTTCTGCTGCCTGCAACATCCTCCAGCATGACCGGTTTGGCATTGGGTCAGTAATGGTGTGGGGTGGCATTTCTTTGGAGGGCCACACAGCCCTCCATGTGCTCGCCAGAGGTAGCCTGACTGCCATTAGGTACCGAGATGAGATCCTCAGACCCCTTGTGAGACCATATGCTGGTGCGGTTGGCCCTGGGTTCCTCCTAATGCGAGACAATGCTAGACCTCATGTGGCTGGAGTGTGTCAGCAGTTCCTGCAAGACGAAGGCATTGATGCTATGGATTGGCCCGCCCGTTCCCCAGACCTGAATCCAATTGAGCACATCTGGGACATCATGTCTCACTCTGTCCACCAACGTCACGTTGCACCACAGACTGTCCAGGAGTTGGCAGATGCTTTAGTCCAGGTCTGGGAGGAGATCCCTCAGGAGACCGTCCGCCACCTCATCAGGAGCATGCACAGGCATTGTAGGGAGGTCATACAGGCATGTGGAGGCCACACACACTACTGAGCCTCATTTTGACTTGTTTTAAGGACATTACATCAAAGTTGGATCAGCCTGTAGTGTGTTTTTCCACTTTAATTTTGAGGGTGACTCCAAATCCAGACCTCCATGGGTTAAAAAATTTGATTTCCATTTTTTTATTTTTGTGTGATTTTGTTGTCAGCACATTCAACTATCTAAAGAACAAAGTATTTCAGAAGAATATTTAATTAACTCAGATCTAGGATGTGTTATTTTTGTGTTCCCTTTATTTTTTTGAGCAGTGTATATATATATATATATATATATAGTTTTATGGAAAAATTCTGTAAAACTTGTAATTTTATACATTTATATTCCTGCTCATTCTGGGCTTTGAAGTCCAGGAGGCGGTCCTATCAGTGATTGACAGCTGTCTATACACAGTCATAGAGGGAAGGCTGTCAGTCACTGATAGGACAGACTCCTTGACTTCAAAGCCCAGAATGAGCAGAGATATAAATGTATAAATTACAAGTTTTACTGAATCATTTTCCATAAAACTATATATATCTGCTGCCTGCAGATTAATTTGCATTTTCATGGTGACAGGTTCCCTTTAATCTCTGTATAATGAAAAGTCCTGTAACTTTAAGTAAATGTTTGAAAAAATCTGTATTTTTCAATAAATGTGTTTGCAGCCAATGAATGAAGAAAAACCCAGACAAACACCCTACATACCTAGAGCTGCTCTCATATATATAATATAAATGTATAAATTACAAGTTTTACTGAATCTTTTCCCATTAAACTATATATCAATCTGCTCCGCTCCTCCTGCTCTATAACATGCTGCCTGCAGCTTAGACACCATGTTCATTGTGACAGGTTCTCTTTAAGCTTGATAAAAAATCTTATTAATAGCCCCTCACTCAGGACCTATATTTATTAAGGGGAGAGTGGTTATAAATATCCTCTTTCTCCCTGGACAGCACAAATACTGACTAAATATTGACTGTGTGAAAGTGGCCGTAGAAAATACAGCACCTTTCTTTCTAAAACAGCACCACACATGGTTGTGTGTGGTATTGCAGCTAGCCACATTCACTTCAATGGGGCTGAGCAGCAATAACAGACACAACCCATGTATGATGTTGTTGGAAGAAGGAAGCCATGTTTTTCTAATCTTGGACAGCCCATTTAAGTACACTTCCAGAAAACTAGGGTGTGATGGAGCATGTAGTAATGCAGTGGTGAGCACACCTACTGATCTCAATCAGAACTCATTGACTGTGAAAGATGAAATTTCCTAAGTAGGCTGCAAATGCCTACATTGTCTTCTAAGTAATATGTTGTCAGACAAGCAATTCTTAGCAAGTAATAACCTTGTTGTGACCTGCATTTCTGTATTCATTTCACACAAAGTCATTATTTGCTCTGTAATGCTCCCTGAGGTATGTGCCCAGTTAGTAGATTACTCTGCCAATTGATTTTCCCCGCCGCTGTAATCACAGAGCGGAAAAAAAAACTGTCATGGGAAATGGAGAAAAGTTTGTTTGGATTATTCCGTCTCTCAGGCCAGCCTGCACGGCCCCATAATCCGTCAAGTAAATATTTACATGGTGACAATTATCAGATGCGTAATATGATTGAAGCAAAGTAACATCCTTCCCTTACAAGCACCTTGGAGTCTGGGCTTTGTTTGGTTACTTGGGAGTATAAGTGGAGCAGACTTACAGGATTCAATAAAATACTATAAAACCCACGGGGGTCATGTTGAAATATTATATTCTAGGTGACAGTTTTTGTAAACAATGTCTCAGCCATGCAACATACAGTCATGGGAGAAGCAAAGTCTACCCTCTTTGAATTCTAAGGTTTTACGTATCAGGGTGTAATCAAAAACAGCTGGTCCTTGGGAGGTCTTAAAATTGGGTCAATTCAACCTCAGATGAACAACACACAAAAGATTCCACCATGTCATTACTTATTTGACAACAATTATGCAAAGCGTGTGTGAAAACTAAAAGGGTTTGTCCCATCTCGCCGTTAATAAGTCAAGATGAAATTAAGCTCTGACCACCAGGTGGCTGAGAAACAGTGGAGCGGGCCAGTGCTCCTCTGTTATAGTAGATACTGTTGCTGTGTATGGGAGCTATGAAAACAGCGCAGCACAGCAAGATATGCTATTTCATAGTTCAGGTGGTGGTCAGGGCTTAGTCTTATCTCACCTTTCTAGAGGTGAGATGAGACAACTCCTTAAAGTACACTTTACTGCTTCCATAGGAAATAAGAGAGTAAGTAGCAGCCTCGTGTTGCTAAACAAATCTCCTTGTGTGGTCACCTCTAAAAAAAGAAAAAGAAAAAAGAAAGCAGAAGTTTTGGCAGTTTGCTGGTTTGGACTTTGGAGCATTCACCAATGTGTTAAGACAATGCCAAGGAGGTAATACATCAGCAACGATTCTAGAGATGCCATTTTTGTTGTCTATCAATCTGGGAAGGTTTATATTGCCATTTTCAAACAAACAATCTAAAGTCCATCATGCTACATTGAAAAAGATTATTCTCAAGTGGAAAACATTCAGGACAGTTGAGAATCTTCCCAGGAGTGGATTTACCATCAAATTCATGCCAAGGTCAGACTGTGCAATGCTCAGAGAAATTGCAAAAAAACTTTACAGCTACATCTATGACTCTACAAACCTCAGCATATTAAATGTTTCTAAAACAGAACATGGCAGCATGTCATATATGAACAAACTATAAGACTCCTGGATTGATGTTCTTTGGACTAACAAAACCAACATTGAGATGTTTGGCCATAAGGCACAGCGCCACAATTGGCAAACACCAAACACACCGTATCAGCACAAGCACCTCATACCAACTTTCAAGCAGGGTGGTGGAGGGGGGAATGATTTGGGGTTGTTTTCCAGCCACAGGAACTGGACACCTTGCAGTCACTGAGTTGACCATGGACTGCTTTGTATACAAGAGTCCTCTAGAATCAAATGTGAGGCCATCTATGCAACAGAAATAGTTTCATGCAACAGGAAAATGATCCCAAATAGACTTGAGCGAATTGAATGCACATGGAGGCTATCCATATTTTACAGATATGTTATTTGTGGACCGAAATTTTGACATTGAGGGTTACTTGAGGCTTATGAGTTTTTAAAATATAAGTTAACAGGGGTCGTCCCAAAGTATAAAATGAACTCCTCCAGGATCATGAATGAATGGTGTTCAAGAATGCACTCTGGACTTCCATTCGTCTCCGTTGGACTGTTCTCTTCTTCTGTTCTGCTGTCCAACAGAGATGACTGGAGCAGCAGTGGAGGTGCAGCGTACTCAAGTTAGGGTTAATAGTGTTCCTGGGTGTTGTAGTGCAATCGTGACCACTAACCTGGGACAGCTGACTCTCTGCAAGGGCAGGTGATGATGAGTAATGTTCGTGACGCCAGTGCCAATTAAACGGTGGCACGCCGTTTGCTGATAGCAGGAATAACTGAGGAACCACGTGATGTTAAAGCAGAACTCAAACTTTAGTAGTCATCATATAGGGACATTAACGGAAACGCAGTTCCTTTGCAGACAGTTGTTTTTCAATACAGTTGAAGCAGGCAATATATGTATAGCAAGGTGACTTCAGAGTGTTAAACACAGGACTTGCAGTACAGGCAGCTTGCTCTCTATTCCTGACTGATCCTGGAACATAGAAAATCTTCTCCAAGGCCCAATACCCTAGCTCTGGCGTATATCCTTGGTTTTATCTTTATCAAGTACCTCCTCTGTTGTCTTGAGTACCTCTTGCTTTTCTGAGCTTTGCCTCTGTCTCTCTCTCAGCTTCCTCAGGCTCTAGAAACTTCTGAACTGACTTCCTGGCTAGGCCCTAGCCTATTTATACTGAACTGGGGGCTCCCTCTGCTGGCTGGAATAAAGATTGCCTGCACCAGGCCTAACTGGCTTAAAGGGAAACATACATTATGATATAGCAGTGTCGGGTAACCTACCCGTATGCTGCATAAATGCCTGACTGTTGCTCCACTCATACAGGAGAACAATGGACCTTTACCAACTTCCCTCCTCTCACCAGATACCTGACGGCCCCTCCTGCCTCCCTTGGTGGAAGGGAAGCAGGAGGGGCATTTAGGCATCTGGTGAAAGGCATCTGCCCCCTCTTACAAAGTCCTTTCCCACTAGTTGCCTCACTGTACCTGTCACCTCCTTACCAGTAACCTTACTTTTTCTCTAGCCCCCCTCCCACTAGGTTGTTCAAGTTCCCTGCTTTGAGCCTGTTACCATGTACCTGACAGCTTTCTGTTCCCCTCCCACTAGGTATAAAAACTTTGAATCCTATCCATTCTGGCATATGACTTAACAATCATACAATTTTAGCATTGTAATTTGCTAGTATTTGAGATCTATATGCATCATTAATGTGTCCAATATATTGAGGTATCATTTGTATGCCCAGTATATGGAGGTACTTGTTATGGCAGCTCTCTGTGCTGCCACCTTCTGGGTGTCTTGGGCATGCATGGGTGCCATATCTCTTACCATCCTTCTGTGGCTGATGTCATCATGGTCCTGAGGCTCTGGTCCTGCCACTCACTTATCTCCTGTCAGCAGGCTGTGCCCTGCCCCTGACAGCATAGTTCCTCCCTCTGACCTTAGGATGCATGTGCAAGCTCTTGCTGACTCTTAAAGGGCAAGCACCCAACCTGATTTGCTTCAGTCTATGGCGGGCCACCTGTGGGTTTATAAGACCACTTTTCCCTGGAGGAAAGTGCCTGAGTTTTTTTAGTTGCCAGTAACCAGCTACAGTGTGCTGTTCTGTTTCTCTACCTATGTACCAGCCTGTTTACTGACCCTCCACTGCTTGTCTTAACCTTAGCCTGTTTACCATACTTACCCTTTGCTGCATGCCCTGACCCCGGACTTGTTTCAAGGATTCACACACTGCCTGCTTTCTGACTATGAGTATTGCCTGACCCATTGATGCCTTGCTGCGGTGTCTCTGATCCCAGTGGGTCAGCTGCCGACTACACCAGGACTATTCCAAGAGGTAAGATTATGGTAACTCCTCTGCAGCAAAGTCCAGATCCCTTTATAGAGGTTTAAAAGGATAAAAACCAGGGGATTGCCAAGATAATGCCCTTAGGACTAGCGCTAAAAGCCAACACCTATCTCTCCTGACCCCTTCCTTGCTTTCCCATACACATATGCGTTTGGCTCGGCTAAACATGTATGTGTATTCCATGGTGAGAGAGGCGAAAGTCGCTACCAGACACTTCTCAGATTTATTTATACAATAGATAGTGGAATTAATTACAGTATACACTCACCTAAAGAATTATTAGGAACACCATACTAATACGGTGTTGGACCCCCTTTTGCCTTCAGAACTGCCTTAATTCTACGTGGCATTGATTCAACAAGGTGCTGATAGCATTCTTTAGAAATGTTGGCCCATATTGATAGGATAGCATCTTGCAGTTGATGGAGATTTGAGGGATGCACATCCAGGGCACGAAGCTCCCGTTCCACCACATCCCAAAGATGCTGTATTGGGTTGAGATCTGGTGACTGTGGGGGCCATTTTAGTACAGTGAACTCATTGTCATGTTCAAGAAACCAATTTGAAATGATTCGAGCTTTGTGACATGGTGCATTATCCTGCTGAAAGTAGCCATCAGAGGATGGATACATGTTCTCATTCTGTTTACGCCAAATTCGGACTCATTTCGGACCATTTGAATGTCTCAACAGAAATCGAGACTCATCAGACCAGGCAACATTTTTCCAGTCTTCAACAGACCAATTTTGGTGAGCTCGTGCAAATTGTAGCCTCTTTTTCCTATTTGTAGTGGAGGTGAGTGGTACCCGGTGGGGTCTTCTGCTGTTGTAGCCCATCCACCTCAAGGTTGTGCGTGTTGTGGCTTCACAAATGCTTTGCTGCATACCTCGGTTGTAACGAGTTATTTCAGTCAACATTGCTCTTCTATCAGCTTGAATCAGTCGGCCCATTCTCCTCTGACCTCTAGCATCCACAAGGCATTTTTGCCCACAGGACTGCCGTTTACTGGATGTTTTTCTCTTTTCACACCATTCTTTGTAAACCCTAGAAATGGTTGTGCGTGAAAATCCCAGTAACTGAGCAGATTGTGAAATACTCAGGCCGGCCCGTCTGGCACCAACAACCATGCCACGCTCAAAATTGCTTAAATTACCTTTCTTTCCCATTCTGACATTCAGTTTGGAGTTCAGGAGATTGTCTTGACCAGGACCACACCCCTAAATGCATTGCAGCAACTGCCATGTGATTGGTTGACTAGATAATAGCATTAATGAGAAATAGAACAGGTGTTCCTAATAATTCTTTAGGTGAGTGTATATACCATACACTGTATAGTTCAATTGTGAACAAGGTGTATGATGGCATAATATGTGTGTATATTATATGGGATTTTTATTCACAGTATATGGAAGAATTATGTGTTATATATACAGTTGCAAGAAAAAGTATATGAACCCTTTGGAATGATATGGATTTCTGCACAAATTGGTCATAAAATGTGATCTGATCTTCATCTAAGTCACAACAATAGACAATCACAGTGTGCCTAAATTAATAACACACAAAGAATTAAATGTTACCATGTTTTTATTGAACACACCATGTAAACATTCACAGTGCAGGTGGAAAAAGTATGTGAACCCTTGGAGTTAATAACGAGTTGAACCTCCTTTGGCAGCAATAACTTCAACCAAATGTTTCCTGTAGTTGCAGATCAGATGTGCACAACAGCCAGGAGTAATTCTTGACCATTCCTCTTTACAAAACTGTTTCAGTTCAGCAATATTCTTGCAATGTCTGGTGAGAATCGCTTTCTTGAGGTCATGCCACAGCATCTCAATCGGGTTGAGGTCAGGACTCTGACTGGGCCACTCCAGAAGGCGTATTTTCCTCTGTTTAAGCCATTCTGTTGTTGATTTACTTCTATGCTTTGGGTCGTTGTCCTGTTGCAACACCCATCTTCTGTTGAGCTGCAGCTGGTGGACAGATGGCCTTAAGTTCTCCTGCAAAATGTCTTGATAAACTTGGGAATTCATTTTTCCTTCGATGATAGCAATCCATCCAGGCCCTGACACAGCAAAGCAGCCCCAAACTATGATGCCCCCACAACCATACTTCACAGTTGGGATGAGGTTTTGATGTTGGTGTGAGGTGCCTGTCACATTCATATTGGTGTTTGACCGGGACGCGGTTGCCGTACAGACTGGTTGCCAGGGGCAACGTGTATTTTGTAGTTTGCATGTGCACTTCCCCTTTAAGGTGTGCCTCCCTGCTGTTTGGTGAGCAAGGGGTTAATCTTCTGGCTAGTTGGGATTAAGGTGTTTCCTGGGTGTGGCCGCAAGCCTGATATAAACCTGTGGCTTTCTGGCTGGGTGCAGTTGTACTTCACCCTTGCTTGGTGTTGGAACTTTGCTCCTTGCCTGGGTGTTCCAGCCCAGTCCTTGAGGACCACCTTATGGAACATAAATTGTCCTCCCTGATGTTCCCTCCATGTACCTTTACCCTCACTTGTTGTATTTGTGGTGTGGGTTTATGTTCTGGGTGTGTGTAGCGTTGTGTTGGTTGTTACATGTCTGGGCTTTTGTTGGTGTTGGTCCCTGCATGTATGCTATACGTCACCCGGTATGTTGATACCTCAGTGAGGGGGCTGGTTTACCGGAGGGGTTAACTATTAGTCTGGGTGCAGTGCTGCCTGGGGCTGTCGTGCTCCTTGCGGCATGGGGTCCAGACAGTATCTGGAGTGCTGGATACCTGTGTGTGTGTGTGTGTGTTGTTTATACAGTGTCCTGTTTGGTGTGTGGGCACCTGTACTTATGCTGGTGTTCCAGTCGTGGTGGCAGCGGCAGGTAAGTGAGTTTTCCGGTGTTCTTACCTGCCGATCCAGATGCTGCATATGGTCATTTCCTTTCCACCTGTTACTAGGCAGCTGGAGACTCCGGTTCGTCTGAGTCCCTGAGGAACCGGTTGTCTCCTATTCCTGACCCCTATGCCAGGGACCGTCAGGGTCAGCAGGATCCAGGTTCTAGTGCATGAGCCCTCCCACCTTCAGGGTTCGCAGTCAGGAGATCAGGGTCAGGATTAGGGCAGCTGTAGGTTGTGGTCTGCTCCCTTAATTGTTGTCTGGCCTAGTAACAGTTCCCATTATGCGGTGGGGGGGTTTCCCCCACTCCACACCGTGACAGTATGTTCCATAAAGGCATCTCTGTTTTGCCTTCAGAAGAGGGCGCAGCATGTGTTGCCTCCCGTTTTCTGGTGCACATGCTTATCCTCCGGAGGGAGGGTGAAAGGGGAATCCTGTTAACAGTGCGGTTTCCTGTAACAGTGGTTGCAGTTGGTGTGGACCGGCACTTGTGTTTGGGTCTCCCCTCATCCATGTCTCAGTTGTTCTGTCGCTTGTGTTGTGGTGGCTGGCTGCATTCCTTGTCGAACTGGCTTTGGTATATGCTGGTAAGGGATTCATGCTGGCAGCGACTTGGTGTGAACCGTTTCTGAGTGTGGATGCAGTGATCAGTGCGGTCTCTCCTGCCTGTTTGGTGGCTGGCACCCTGGTTCCTGTGTGTTGCTCCAGGGGCTGGCAGCAGTTCTGGGAAGACTTGCTTGCGCTGACACTGATTCTGCAACTTTTTTTTTTCCCTTCCCCCATTCATGTTTGTGGGTTCCTCACTAGCTTCCCCTTTTCTGTTGGGGGGGCTTTGAGGGGTGGGAGTGTCACATTCATATTGGTGTTTGACCGGAACCCGGTTGCCGTGCAGACTGGTTGCCAGGGGCAACGTGTAGTTTGTAGTTTGCATGTGCACTTCCCCTTTAACCACCTCAGGTCCCCTAGCTTAAACACCCTTAATGACCAGGCCACTTTTTACACTTCTGACCTACACTACTTTCACCGTTTATTGCTCGGTCATGCAACTTACCACCCAAATGAATTTTACCTCCTTTTCATCTCACTAATAGAGCTTTCATTTGGTGGTATTTCATTGCTGCTGACATTTTAAATTTTTTTGTTATTAATCGAAATTTAATGATTTTTTTGCAAAAAAATGAAATTTTTCTCTTTCAGTTGTAAAATTTTGCAAAAAAAACGACATCCATATATAAATTTTTCTCTAAATTTATTGTTCTACATGTCTTTGATAAAAAAAAAAATGTTTGGGTAAAAAAAAAAAATGGTTTGGGTAAAAGTTATGGCGTTTACCAACTATGGTACAAAAATGTGAATTTCCGCTTTTTGAAGCAGCTCTGACTTTCTGAGCACCTGTCATGTTTTCTGAGGTTCTACAATGGCCAGACAGTACAAACACCCCACAAATGACCCCATTTTGGAAAGTAGACACCCTAAGGTATTCGCTGATGGGCATAGTGAGTTCATAGAACTTTTTATTTTTTGTCACAAGTTAGCGGAAAATGATTTTTTTTTTTTTTTCTTACAAAGTCTCATATTCCACTAACTTGTGACAAAAAATAGAAAGTTCCATGAACTCACTATGCCAATCACGAAATACCTTGGGGTGTCTTCTTTCCAAAATGGGGTCACTTGTGGGGTAGTTATACTGCCCTGGCATTTTAGGGGCCCAAATGTGTGATAAGTAGTTTGAAATCAAAATCTGTAAAAAATGGCCGGTGAAATACGAATGGTGCTCTTTGGAATGTGGGCCCCTTTGCCCACCTAGGATGCAAAAAAGTGTCACACATCTGGTATTGCCGTACTCAGGAGAAGTTGGGGAATGTGTATTGGGGTGTCATTTTACATATACCCATGCTGGGTGAGAGAAATATCTTGGCAAAAGACAACTTTTCCAAATTTTTTTATACAAAGTTGGCATTTGACCAAGATATTTATCTCACCCAGCATAAGTATATGTAAAATGACACCCCAAAACACATTCCCCAACTTCTCCTGAGTACGGAGATACCACATGTGTGACACTTTTTTGCAGCCTAGATGCGCAAAGGGGCCCACATTACTTTTAGGAGGACATTTTTAGACATTTGGATCCCAGTCTTCTTCGCACACTTTAGGGCCCCTAAAATGCCAGGGCAATATAAATACCCCACATGTGACCCCATTTTGGAAAGAAGACACCCCAAGGTATTCAATGAGGGGCATGGCGAGTTCATAGAATTTTTTTTTTTTTTGCCACAAGTTAGCGGAAATTTATTTTTTTGTTTGTTTTTTCTCACAAAGTCTCCCTTTCCGCTAACTTGGGACAAAAATTTCAATCTTTCATGGACTCAATATGCCCCTCAGTGAATACCTTGGGGTGTCTTCTTTCCAAAATGGGGTCATTTGTGGGGTGTTTGTACTGCCCTGGCATTTGAGGGTCTCCGCAATCATTACATGTATGGCCAGCATTAGGAGTTTCTGCTATTCTCCTTATATTGAGCATACGGGTAATGAGATTTTTTTTTTTCGTTCAGCCTCAGGGCTGAAAGAAAAAATGAACGGCACAGATTTCTTCATTCGCATCGATCAATGTGGATGAAAAAATCTCTGCCAAAAAAAAAAAAAAGGAGGGGAAAGGCGTCTGCCAGGACATAGGAGCTCCGCCCAACATCCATACCCACTTAGCCCGTATGCCCTGGCAAACCAGATTTCTCCATTCACATCAATCGATGTGAATGAATAAATCATTGCCGGAATTTATTTATTTATTTTTATATACAAAGTGTTTGCCAAAGTATATGAACACCGCCGCCTCCTCAGCTCATATGCCTCGGCAAACGTATCTTTTACTGCAGAGGAGAAATCTCATCTTGCAGCGCCGCATACACCGACTTTTGTGTAATCTGACAGCAGCGCAATGCTTCTGTCAGAATGCACATCAGTGCTGCAGCTAGTCGATCGGTTGGTCCACCTGGAAGGTAAAAAAAACAAAACAAAAAAGAAAAAACCAGGCCGCAACGCAATAAATTTATTAACTTTATAATAACTTTTGAACATAACATACAGTTGCAAGAAAAAGTATGTGAACCCTTTAGAATGATATGGATTTCTGCACAAATTGGTCATAAAATGTGATCTGATCTTCATCTAAGTCACAACAATAGATAATGACAGTCTGCTTAAACTAATAACACACAAAGAATTTAATGTTACCATGCTTTTATTGAACACACCATGTAAACAGTCACAGTGCAGGTGGAAAAAGTATATGAACCCTTGGATTTAATAACTGGTTGAACCTCCTTTGGCAGCAATAACTTCAACCAAACGTTTCCTGTAGTTGCAGATCAGACGTGCACAACGGTCAGGAGTAATTCTTGACCATTCCTCTTTACAGAACTGTTTCAGTTCAGCAATATTCTTGGGATGTCTAGTGTGAATTGCTTTCTTGAGGTCATGCCACAGCATCTCAATCGGGTCAGTCCTTGAGGTCAGGACTCTGACTAGGCCACTCCAGAAGGTGTATTTTCTTCTGTTTAAGCCATTCTGTTGTTGATTTACTTCAATGCTTTGGGTCATTGTCCTGTTGCAACAACCATCTTCTGTTGAGCTTCAGCTGGTGGACAGATGGCCTTAAGTTCTCCTGCAAAATGTCTTGATAGACTTGGGAATTCATTTTTCCTTCGATGATAGCAATCCGTCCAGGCCCTGATGCAGCAAAGCAGCCCAAAACCATGATGCCCCCACCACCATACTTCACAGTTGGGATGAGGTTTTGATGTTGGTGTGTTGTGCCTCTTTTTCTCCACACATAGTGTTGTGTGTTTCTTCCAAACAACTCAACTGTGGTTTTAATCTGTCCACAGAATATTTTTCCAGTACTGCTGTGGAACATCCAGGTGCTCTTGTGCAAACTGTAAACGTGCAGCAATGTTTTTTTTGGACAGCTTTAGCTTCCTCTGTGGTATCCTCCCATGAAATCCATTCTTGCTTAGTGTTTTACGTATCGAAGATTCGCTAACAGGGATGTTAGCATTTGCCAGAGACTATTGTAAGTCTTTAGCAGACACTCTAGGACTCTTCTTCACCTCATTGAGCAGTCTGCGCTGTGTCTTGCAGTCATCTTTACAGGACGGCCACTCCTAGGGAGAGTAGCAGCAGTGCTGAACTTTCTCCATTTATAGACAATTTGTCTTCCCATGGACTGATGAACAGCAAGGCTTTTGGAGATACTTTTATAACCCTTTCCAGCTTTATGCAAGTCAACAATTCTTAATTGTAGGTCTTCTGAGAGCTCTTTTGTGCAAGGCATCATTCACATCAGGCAATGCTTCTTGTGAAAAGCAAACCCAGAACTGGTTTGTGTTTTTTATAGGGCAGGGCAGATGTAACCAACACCTCCAATCTCATCTCATTGATTGGACTCCAGTTGGCTGACACCTCACTTCAATTAGCTCTTGGAGATGTCATTAGTCTAGGGGTTCACATACTTTTTCCACCTGCACTGTGAATGTTTACATGGTGTGTTCAATAAAAACATGGTAACATTTAATTCTTTGTGTGTTATTAGTTTAAGCAGACTGTGATTGTCTATTGTTGTGACTTAGATGAAGATCAGATCACATTTTATGACCAATTTGTGCAGAAATCCATATCATTTCAAAGGGTTCACATACTTTTTCTTGCAACTGTATAAACTTTATTGAACTGAACGTTAACTTTTTTTGCTTACCGGTGTTTTTTTTGTTTTTTTTTACCTTTATAGGACAAACCTCTCCTTCCCCATGGGACAATGTGCAAAGCGCAAATCGCCCAAAGATGTGGCGAAGTACATTATGCACTTTATCCCAGGTGAAAGGAGAGGTTTGCAGCAGCTGTGAGAGAAAGGGCCCTAATAGCCCTGTGTACCTGTCCTGTGAGATGCAATCCCTATGCTAAGTGTACCTGTGTGTGGTACTTCCGGAAACACTCACCAAAGCATAGGGCAGGGTGGTCAGGGCAGTCAGGACAGAAATAGCGGGTGTCACGCCTTATTCCACTCCTGCTACAGACACAACATTTTTTTCGGGGTGACGTTTGGGTTGAGGTACCAGCAACGACATTGGGGAAATGTCGCTCGTGTAGATGCTCACTACACTGGTGGTTGGTGCCACAGAACCTCCTGGATATAGGAGGTTCTCGATGATCTCTTCCTGAAATTTGAGGAAGGATCCTGTTCTCCCAGCCTTACTGTAGAGAACAAAACTATTATAGGCAGCCAATTGAATTAAATATACAGACACCTTCTTATACCAGCGTCTGGTGTGTCCAGAAACTAAATAGGGAGCCAACATCTGGTCATTGAAGTCCACCCCTCCCATGAGCGCATTATAGTCGTGGACTGAGAGGGGCTTTTCAATGACACGGGTTGCCCGTTCAATTTGTATTGTCGTGTCTGCGTGAATGGAGTAGAGCATGTAAACGTCACGCTTGTCTCTCCATTTCACCGCGAGCAGTTCTTCGTTACACAAGGCAGCCCTCTCCCCCCTTGCAAGACGGGTGGTAACGAGCCGTTGGGGGAAGCCCCGGCGACTAGGTCGCACGGTGCCACAGCAGCCAATCTGTTCTAGGAACAAATGCCTGAAGAGGGGCACACTTGTGTAAAAATTGTCCACATAAAGATGGTACCACTTGCCAAATAAGGGTGACACCAAGTCCCAGACTGTCTTCCCACTGCTCCCCAGGTAGTCAGGGCAACCGACCGGCTCCAGGGTCTGATCTTTTCCCTCATAGATCCGAAATTTGTGGGTATAGCCTGTGGCCCTTTCACAGAGCTTATACAATTTGACCCCATACCGGGCGCGCTTGCTTGGGATGTATTGTTTGAAGCCAAGGCGCCCGGTAAAATGTATTAGGGACTTGTCTATGCAGATATTTTGCTCAGGGGTATACAAATCTGCAAATTTCTGGTTGAAGTGGTCTATGAGGGGCCGAATTTTGTGGAGCCGGTCAAAAGCTGGGTGGCCTCTGGGACGAGAGGTGCTGTTGTCGCTAAAGTGCAGGAAACGCAGGATGGTCTCAAAACGTGTCCTGGACATAGCAGCAGAGAACATGGGCATGTGATGAATTGGGTTCGTGGACCAATATGACCGCAATTCATGCTTTTTGGTTAGACCCATGTTCAGGAGAAGGCCCAGAAAATTTTTTATTTCGGAAACTTGGACTGGTTTCCACCGGAAAGGCTGGGCATAAAAGCTTCCCAGGTTGGCGGATATAAATTGAGTGGCATACCGATTTGTTTCTGCCACGACTAAGTCCAAGAGCTCCGCAGTCAAGAACAGCTCAAAAAATCCCATGGCTGAATCGATCTGAGCTGTCTCAACCCGAACTCCAGACTGGGCGGTGAAAGGGGGAACTAATGGTGCGGCTGAAGTTGGTGACTGCCAATCAGGATTTGCCAGCACCTCAGGGACTCTAGGGGCTCTACGGGCCTGTCTTTGCGGTGGCTGCGACGGGGTAACTATTGCACGTGCCACCGTACCAGCTTCAACTGCCCTTCTGGTGCTCGCCACTTCACCATGTTGTACGGCAGTGCTGGTACTAGGTCCAGGATGGGCTGCGCTGCTGGTGTATGCCTCACCACGTAATCCGACAGCGCCAGCCCCACTCTTTTGCCCTTGAAACGGATCCTGCACAACCTGTGGTCTAGCGACACGGGGCCGGGTATGCCTGGTGCTATCAGGGACCTCAACCTCCTCGTCCGAACTTTGTGTCAGACTGCCACTGCTTTCTACAGGTTCATATTCTGACCTGCTAGATTCGTCAGATGAAGGTTCCCATTCCTCATCCGACTTGGTCAGAATCCTGTAGGCCTCTTCAGAAGAATACCCCCTGTTTGACATTTGGACTACTAAATTTAGGGGTATTCCCTGAGACTACCCAGGAAAAAAAGCAAGCCTGTCTTACAAATGGGAGGCTAGCAAAGTACCGGAGGCCGCTGAGATTGATAAAAAATATCAAAACTGATTTTTTTATCGCCGCAGTGCTTGTAAAGTGATTGTGCAGTGATCAAAAAAATATAATTTTTTTGTCACTGCGGTGGGGCGGGCGTGGGTGAACGCACGTGTGGGCGACCGATCAGGCCTGATCGGGCAAACACTGCGTTTTGGGTGGAGGGCGAGCTAAGGTGACACTAATACAATTATAGATCTGACTGTGATCAGTTTTGATCACTTACAGATACTATAAAAGTACAAATGCTGATTAGCGATACGCTAATCAGCGAATAAGTGACTGCGGTGCGGTGGGCTGGGCGCTAACCGACGCTAACTACCTAACCAAGGGGCCTAAACTATCCTAAACCTAACAGTCAATACCAGTGGAAAAAAAAGTGACAGTTTACTCACTTTTTTCCCTTTCACTAGGTGATTGACAGGGGGCGATCAAGGGGTTAATTGGGGTGATGGAGGGTGATCTGGGGCTAAGTGTGGTGTTTGGTGGGTACTCACAGTGATGTCTGCTCCTCTGCTGGAACCAACCGACGAAAAGGACCAGCAGAGGAGCAGACAAGCTATTTAACACCTTATATTTATAAATATAAGGTGTTAGATGGCTTCTGATTCGATTTTTTAAAAATCAGCAACCTGCCAACAACGATCATTGGCTGGCAGGTTGCTGACGAAATACTCCTCAAACTTTTGCCGGCCTGCGATGCGCATGCGCGGGCCGGCTCTGACCGAAATCTTGCGTCTCGCGAGAGGACGTGTATATGCGTCCAGGAGGAATCAATCGACCACCTCCAGGACGCGTCGCTGCGTTCGGCGGTCCGGAGGTGGTTAAGGTGTGCCTCCCTGCTGTTTGGTGAGCAAGGGGTTAATCTTCTGGCTAGTTGGGATTAAGGTGTTTCCTGGTTGTGGCTGCAAGCTTGATATAAACCTGTGGCTTGCTGGCTGGGTGCAGTTGTACTTCAGCCTTGCTTGGTGTTGGAAATTTGCTCCTTGCCTGGGTGTTCCAGCCCAGTCCTTGAGGGCCACCTTATGGAACATAAATTGTCCTCCCTGATGTTCCCTCCGTGTACCTTTACCCTCACTTGTTGTATTTGTGGTGTGGGTTTATGTTTTGGGTGTGTGTAGCGTTGTGTTGGTTGTTATTGTTACATGTCTGGGCTTTTGTTGGTGTTGGTCCCTGCATGTATGCTATACGTCACCCGGTATGTTGATACCCCCGTGAGGGGGCTGGTTTACCAGAGGGGTTAACCATTAGTCTGGGTGCAGTGCTGCCTGGGGCTGCCGTGCTCCTTGCGGCATGGGGTCCAGACAGTATTTGGAGTGCTGGATACTTGTTTGTGTGCTTTCTGTACGGTGTCCTGTTTGGTGTGTGGGCACCTGTACTTATGCTGGTGTTCCAGTCGTGGTGGCAGCGGCAGGTAAGTGAGTTTTCCGGTGTTCTTACCTGCCGATCCATTTCCTTTCCACCTGTTGCTAGGCAACTGGAGACTCCGGTTCGTCTGAGTCCCTGAGGAACCGGTTGTCTCCTATTCCTGACCCTTATGCCAGGGACCGTCAGAATGAGCAGGATCCAGGTTCCAGTGCATGAGCCCTCCCACCTTCAGGGTTCGCTCATGCAGTCAGGAGATCAGGGTCAGGATTAGGGCAGCTGTAGATTGTGGTCTGCTCCCTTCATTGTTGTCAGGCCTAGTAACACTCCCCACCGTGACAGTGCCTCTTTTTCTCCACACATAGTGTTGTGTGTTTCTTCCAAACAACTCAACTTTGGTTTCATCTGTCCACAGAATATTTTGCCAGTACTGCTGTGGAACATCCAGGTGCTCTTGTGCAAACTGTAAACGTGCAGCAATGTTTTTCTGGGACAGCAGTGGCTTCCTCTGTGGTATCCCCCCATGAAAACCATTCTTGTTTAGTGTTTTACGTATCATACATTCGCTAACAGGGATGTTAGCATATGCCAGAGACTTTTGTAAGTCTTTAGCTGACACTCTAGGATTCTTCTTCACCTCATTGAGCAGTCTGCGCTGTGCTCTTGCAGTCATTTTTACAGGACAGCCACTCCTAGGGAGAGTAGCAGCAGTGCTGAACTTTCTCCATTTATAGACAATTTGTCTTACCGTGGACTGATGAACAGCAAGGTTTTGGAGATACTTTTATAACCCTTTCCAGCTTTATGCAAGTCAACAATTCTTAATCGTCGGTCTTCTGAGAGCTCTTTTGTGCGAGGCATCATTCACATCAGGCAATGCTTCTGGTGAAAAGCAAACCCAGAACTGGTATGTGTTTTTTATAGGGCAGGGCAGCTGTAACCAACACCTCCAATCTCATCTCATTGATTGGACTCCAGTTGGCTGACACCTCACTCCAATTAGCTCTTGGAGATGTCATTAGTCTAGGGGTTCACATACTTTTTCCACCTTCACTGTGAATGTTTACATTGGTGTGTTCAATAAAAACATGGTAACATTTAATTCTTTGTGTGTTATTAGTTTAAGCAGACTGTGATTGTCTATTGTTGTGACTTACATGAAGATCAGATCACATTTTTTTTTACCAATTTGTGCAGAAATCCATATCATTCCAAAGGGTTCACATATTTTTTCTTGCAACTGTATATTGCAATGGTATTTGAATTCCTCTGGTGGACCCAGTGTACCTCAATCCGACACTGTTTACATACAGGTAGGCCTCTGGGGCACATATTTAATGTCAGTTTTCACCAAACATAATGCCTGAGCCTAACTTAAGATGAATATTATGTGCTTGTATCAATTTCACTCTCTATTGCAGTAAACTAAATATTTTTACCTTCCACACAAGATACAAAACATACAGTACTGTATTATTTTGCATTTCTTATTTGCTGTGGGCACACTTGTATTCCCGTTATTTTTATTTATAGACTTTTGTTATTAATAAGTCATGTCACTCTGCATGTGGTTGGACCCCTACTACCAAAACACGGAAATACTAAAATAATCAGTGTTGTATTCTGCCACTCACATGGCCTCCTACTCTGTTTGCCTTCCGTTTATAAGGTTATATATTTCAGGGGAAGTATATTTTATAACTAGCCAACTGGCAGTGAGAAACGTGCTGTGGAGTCATTTTCCATCTGGTAAACGCGATAAACTCAACTACAGAATAAAGCTAAAATCCCAACAAATTAATGTCGTATAACCTGATATACAAACGTGCTTCAACTTGACAGACTGCTTCTTACTTATCTCAGTGCTTTTACCTGTGGTAATGAAGGGAACTTCAGTATCTGTCAAATATAGTGTTCAGTATTTAACCCTTTTATGGCGATTTTCCATGTTTTCGTTTTTACTCCCAGCCCTCCCAAAGCCATAACTTTTTTATTTTTCTGTTCACATAGCTGTATGATAGCTTGTTTTTTGGTGGGACAAGATGCCCTTTCTAATTACACTATTTACAATTGCATACAATTGTGGTGAGAAGCAGGAAAATAATTATATATTGGTGAAATTGGAAAAAAAAGCAATTCCACAACAGTTTTTTGGGTTTTGTTTTTACGGTGTTCCCTATAACATAAAACTGACCAGTTACTTTCATTTTCCAGGTCAGTACAATTCCAGCAATAACACATATGCATATTTTTATTGCATTTTTATAATGATTTTTATACTTATTTTAGTCCATATTCTGACACCTATAATTTTTTTGTATTTTTTGCAGAGCTGTGTGAAGACTCATTTTATGTGGGGCGATCTGAACTTTTCAATGATACCATTTTGGGGTGTGTACAACTTTTTGATTACTTTTTATTAAATATTTTGTTGGGGAAGGTGAGCCCATTTTGACATTTTTTTTTTTCCACTTCACTATTTTCCGTATGGGATGAAATTTTTTTATTTTAATAGTACGGGCATTTTTTACATGCCCGGATACCTAGATGTGTATTTTTTTAAATGTATTTTATTATTTTTTTCTCTTTGGGGAAAGGGCGACGATTTGAATTTTTATATTTTCATTTTTTTTGTTTACAGTTCCCATACGGAACTATAACAAGCAATCATTGGATTTCTTTTCTCATAGACTCTAGCATTGAAGTCTATGAGGATTTTACTGTATTTTTATAGAGCCCTGCCACAAGCAGGGGCTCCATAGAAATTACTAAGCAGCATCCTCCTGTCACACGGAGGACAGGGGCTACTGCTAACACACTCCGTCTCCCCTGATCCTCGCCGGGGGGAGACTCGGAAGCATTTCAGCATTCAGATGCCCGTGGTCAGGATTGACCACGGCATCTGAAGTGTTAAATGTCCGCGATCAGCATTACTGCTGGTCGCGGACATTAGCCGTAGGTGCCTGCTTTATGAATCAGCGGGCACCCCATGGCTATGGTGCCCGCTCATGCTGATATGGTGTTATACTCTTATTCTCCAGGATAGAATCTTTTAGAAAATCTTTAAGCAGTATATCCAGGACAAATGTTAAAATTATCAGCTTATAATTTCCGTGCTCTGTTTTTGACCTCTTTTTGAATATTGGTACCAAATTTGCTAAGCACCAATCCTGTAGAATGTTCCCTGTCAATATGGAGTCCTTAAATATCAGAAATAAGGGTCTGTCTAAGACATTACTTAATTCTCTTAGGATGCAGTGGTGTATGCCATCTGGACCCAGTGATTTGTCTATTTCAATCTTTTTAAGATGCCGCTATACTTCTTCCTGGGTCAGGCAGGCCACTTTGAATGGGGAATTTACTTTTACAATCTGCAGTTCATCTGACAGTTTATTTTCCTCAGTGAATACAGTGTAGAAAAATATATTTAAAAGACTCATTTTCTCCTTATCACTGTCTACAGCTTGTCCCTAATCATTTTGTAAAGGGCCAACACTTTCAGGTTTAAAAGTTTTACAACTTATACAAATAAGGAACATTTTAGGGTTAGTTTTACTCTATTTGGCAATGAGTCTCTCTGTATCCAGCTTGGCTGCTATTATCTGTCTTTTACATAGTCCAGGGTTTCTCAACTCCGGTCCTCGGGACCCACCTACCAGTCATGTTCTCAGGATTTCCTTAGTATTGAGAAGGTGATATAATTAGTGTCCATGCATCAGGACTTACCACAGGTATTCATTCTGTGGGATATTCTCAAATCCTGACTGGTAGGTGGGTCCCGAGGACCGGAGTTGAGAAACCCTGACAGTCTATTTTTTCCTTATAGTTTTTCAATGCTTCCTCGCTACCTTTCTGTTTTAGCGATTTAAATGCTTTATTTTTATCATGTATTGCTCCCTTTACATTTATATTTATCAATTTAGTTTTTTTCTTGTTGTTCACCATTTTATTCCAATAAGGTATGTACCTCTCACAATTGGAATTTTGGATATTTTACCAATATCCTATTTTGTGGCTGCATTTTTATTTTTGAAGACTTTGTTCCAGTTAGTTAGGCTAATGACCTCTCTTAGCTGGTCAAATTTTGCTTTTTGGAAGTTTAGTATTTTTGTGCCTTCCTGAAGAAACACTCTAGATTGGAAGGTTATTATTTTATGGTCACTATTTCCCATGTGTTCCCCAACCTGCATGCTTATTGTTCTATTGGTTAAGGGCTCATGCAAACGAAAGTATTCTCTTTCCTTGTCCGTTACAGTTTTTTTTTTTTTGCAGACCGTATGCGGAACCATTTATTTCAATGGGTCCTCAAAAAAAAAACTGGTTACTCCATGTGCATTCCATTTCCATATGAACATTCGCAAAAAAATAGCACATGTCCTATTATTGTCCGCATTACAGTAGATGAGGTGTGCAATAATTTGAGGAAAGTGAGTGTTTAATGTTTGCTGACTTGAAGATCAGCATAATGTAATTAATGATAAGAAACATGCAACATTATTATTAACATAGCAGGCATTATTTGATATTAGTTAGTGGGTACATTTTTAATGTTCGCTCTGTTGGCCAAATTTCTTTAAAATGCCTGTTTAGTTGATTCTTTGTGAATGTTTGTTTTATAGTTGTAACAATTGGTGTCATAGGAGTAAGAAAGCTGAGTTTTGATTACATGTCATGGGCAACAAAAACAGTTATACTGTTATACATTCTCAAAAAATGAGACACATAGCTTTTTACCCAGGTCTTTGAAATCTCCTACGCTACCAGAGGACATGACTAATTTATGATGAGGTGACGGCCTTCTAATAAATTAGGTGCATCCTCCAGCTGTCCGTGCGCCAGAATGAAATCTACATCAGCTCAGATCTGCTCTGGATTTCTGTCTTCATTTCTGCCTATAAAAAGGTGCAAATGAAGAAAAATGTGATGGACCCTCTGGCCCCTACCACTCCTTGCTCTCACCATGCCCCCTTTTCAGAAAGTTGTAGTAAGAAGACCAGCACTCCGTAATTCCAATAATGAAAAAGGATTTTCTTTATTCGTCACCCATATGTGACGCGCGTTTCGACACTAATCTGTGTCTTTGTCAAAGTACAGATGATAACAGCTCAATTTCACATATACAAGGCACCATTTAAATACAATTCAAATAACCCGCCTCCTGGTCACGTAAGTCGTCACATGACCGGGACCGGGCTGAACCGCCCCCAGCCATGTGACAAGTCACGTGACCGTAGCATCATATTGCTACGTAACCAGTCCAAACCAAATTGAATCATCTAGAGATAGAGCGCGGTAAAACATGCATCCGAATCCGTGAATCATTAAACATCTGGGTAATCCATAATCGATTATACATCAGAATTAAATATTTTTCATAATACAACATTTAGATACACTGAAATTACACCGTCTCCTAATCATGCAAGCGGTCACGTGATTCGGGATAAATCCCGGTCACATGGCCAGTCACATGATCATGACGTCATATTGCTACGCAACTAGTCCAAACAGAGTTGGATCTGTCAGAAGACCGATTACGCTACAATATATACAAGGATCCATATTGTGTTTAGACATCTGAGTCATGCGTGATCTGTTACAAGACCAAGAACAAACATTTGGCAGACATTTATCCAAAATAATACTCAATAATCATGCGTTCCACATATTGAATCAGATAAAGCTGCTCAATGAGTATTCCTTATTGAGGCCTTTGGGGGCAAGCGTCTCAAGCCGGTGGATCCAATATGCTTCACGTTGGTGGAGCATCTGGATCCGATTTCCTCCACGCCGAGGTAGGGTCACTTCCTCTATAATTTGAAAACGCAGTTGTGAGATGCGGTGATTTTTTTCTTTAAAATGCTGGGGAATAGGTAACATAATATTCTCCTTCCTGATCGTAGACTTATGTTTCCCTACCCGATCTTTTATGCGCATTGTTGTCTCTCCAACATAGCACAACCCACAAGGACATTTAAGTAAATAAATCACAAAACTACTGTCACATGTAAAGTGACCCCGAATGGGAATTTGTTGTCCTGTATGTGGATGTGAGATGTTGGAGCCTTTGATAACATTTGAACAGTGAACACAGTTAAGACAGGGAAATGTTCCCTTCTTGACTGTAGAGAGAGTGAGCTGTCGCAGGAGTGTCCTGTCACTTCCTATATCCGCACGGATAATCATGTCCCTAATATTTTTATTACGCTTATAGCACATCATGGGGCATTCCCTAAATTCCTGAATTGTGGGATATGATTTTTGTAGGATACTCCAGTGTTTATTAATGACAGCTTTGACACGATCCATCCAGGGGTGATATTTTACAATTAGTGGTATTCTCTGTTCTTTATCTTTCTTCTTTTGTGGTTCTACGGGACTTTCTATCCTATCTCGCTGTTCATGTAATAAATGAGGAGGATAGCCTCTATCTACAAATTTCTGAGTCATTTCCTGCATCCTAAGGTCACGTGTGTCCTGATCCATTACAATATTAGCCACCCTTTTAAACTGCGAGTATGGCAGAGATTTTTTTATAGTTGAGGGGTGATTACTATGGAATGATAGTAGACTATTTCTGTCAGTTTTTTTGACATACAAGTCAGTGGTAATCCTATTGTTCATTCCTCTAATCACCCATGTATCGAGGAAGGAGACACGTTGTAAATCTTGGTGCAGGGTGAATTTCAATTCAGGTCTTATATTATTAAGGTAATCCATAAAGGACATAAGGGTCTCAATGCTGCACCGCCATACGCAAAAAACACCATCTATGAAACGTTTCCAAAATATACAGTAATTCTGATATAGCTCATTTGGGTAGATGTACTCTCTCTCAAAATGTGCCATATAGCAATTTGTGTATGGCGGTGCAGCATTGGACCCCATCGCGGTCCCGCACCGCTGCTGGAAAAATGTGTCTTGAAATAAAAAATAATTACGGCGTAAAACAATAGAAAGTAAGGACAGAAAGAAGTTTTTCCATACTGCCATACTCGCAGTTTAAAAGGGTGGCTAATATTGTAATGGATCAGGACACACGTGACCTTAGGATGCAGGAAATGACTCAGAAATTTGTGGATAGAGGCTATCCTCCTCATTTATTACATGAACAGCGAGATAGGATAGAAAGTCCCGTAGAACCACAAAAGAAGAAAGATAAAGGACAGAGAATACCACTAATTGTAAAATATCACCCCTGGATGGATCGTGTCAAAGCTGTCATTAATAAACACTGGAGTATCCTACAAAAATCATATCCCACAATTCAGGAATTTAGGGAATGCCCCATGATGTGCTATAAGCGTAATAAAAATATTAGGGACATGATTGTCCGGGCGGACATAGGAAGTGACAGGATGCTTCAGCGACAGCTCACTCTCTCTACAGTCAAGAAGGGAACATTTCCCTGTCTTAACTGTGTTCACTGTTCAAATGTTATCAAAGGCTCCAACATCTCACACCCACATAAAGGACAACAAATTCCCATTCGGGGTCACTTTACATGTGACAGTAGTTTTGTGATTTATTTACTTAAATGTCCTTGTGGGTTGTGCTATGTTGGAGAGACAACAATGCGCATAAAAGATCGGGTAGGGAAACATAAGTCTACGATCAGGAAGGAGAATATTATGTTACCTATTCCCCAGCATTTTAAAGAAAAAAATCACTGCATCTCACAACTGCGTTTTCAAATTATAGAGGAAGTGACCCTACCTCGGCGTGGAGGAAATCGGATCCAGATGCTCCACCAACGTGAAGCATATTGGATCCACTGGCTTGAGATGCTTGCCCCCAAAGGCCTCAATAAGGAATACTCATTGAGCAGCTTTATCTGATTCAATATGTGGAACGCATGATTATTGAGTATTATTTTGGATAAATGTCTGCCAAATGTTTGTTCTTGGTCTTGTAACAGATCACGCATGACTCAGATGTCTAAACACAATATGGATCCTTGTATATATTGTAGCGTAATCGGTCTTCTGACAGATCCAACTCTGTTTGGACTAGTTGCGTAGCAATATGACGTCATGATCATGTGACTGGCCATGTGACCGGGATTTATCCCGAATCACGTGACCGCTTGCATGATTAGGAGACGGTGTAATTTCAGTGTATCTAAATGTTGTATTATGAAAAATATTTAATTCTGATGTATAATCGATTATGGATTACCCAGATGTTTAATGATTCACGGATTCGGATGCATGTTTTACCGCGCTCTATCTCTAGATGATTCAATTTGGTTTGGACTGGTTACGTAGCAATATGATGCTACAGTCACGTGACTTGTCACATGGCTGGGGGCGGTTCAGCCCGGTCCCGGTCATGTGACGACTTACGTGACCAGGAGGCGGGTTATTTGAATTGTATTTAAATGGTGCCTTGTATATGTGAAATTGAGCTGTTATCACCTGTACTTTGACAAAGACACAGATTAGTGTCGAAACGCGTGTCACATATGGGTGACGAATAAAGAAAATCCTTTTTCATTATTGGAATTACGGAGTGCTGGTCTTCTTACTACAAGTACCTGGGGAATCAACCTATTGACCGTGCACCTGGACCCCTATTTGAAGCACAGTGCCGCCCATTTGCCTTTGATCCCTTTTCATAAAGTGTCAAGGGTGGCACAGAAACACCACCTGCAACAAAATGTGTCACAAGTGGCATTTAAAAAGGTACAAACAAATGTTTTTCAACTTTGTTCACCAAAAAAGAGGCATAGAAAGATGATAAATCTCCCCCATAGAGTTTAAAGAGGGCCTGTCACCAGATTTCACAATACATACTTCAGACATAATTAAATTATTATATCACTTATACCTGATGAGCCTGTTGTACTTACTGCTCTGATCCCCTCTGGCCTGTAGTGATAATGTCAAATCTGTAGCTCACGTAAGAGCTGCAGCCAATCATTACAGTCACATGTGTATAAATGGCATGGCATTGCTGAGACCAGTGATTGGCTGCAGCATCGCATGAACATTTGAATGGTATGTGACCTGCAGGTCTGATGAGGACCAGAGAGGCAGATCATGAGCAGCAGGAACAATTCAAAGTAACATTATAGTAATACAACAGATCGCATTAAAGTGACCATCCTGACACAGATAGTACCACTGGTGTCAAAATAACTCGTGCTGCAGCTTTACAGATGTAGCCAATTTGTTATTTAAATTTACATTGCAATTGAAGGTAATGTAAGTAGTGATGAGCGGCAGGGGCAATATTTGAATTTGCGATATTTTGTGAATATTCAATTATTTTCTTGATTGCAAATATCGGTAATGTAATATGCTAGTATTGCGTGCTCAATACAGACGTGGGTCACTGTTTCTACAAAACAACTTTCTGCTAAAAGTTTCCTGAGACTGGAGAAAATGGTTGGCACGAAAGAACATCACAATAGCTTTATATGCAGATAGAGTGCTCCAATATATTCGCGATTGTGCAAATCAGCAATTAATGATATTTTTGCGCAATACGTGCAACTTCAAATTTTAGCAGGTCTGACTGCATATTACTGATTGGTGCACTAAGTATTGTTGTGAACTTGTGACATCACAGCACTAAGTCTGTAGTAGGGTTGTTTTGATTCCAAAATTTTTATTCGGTTTCGATAACATAAAAAAGTATTGCGATACTCGATACCAATGCGAAAAAAATAAAATGCCAAAAAAAGCTGCGTGCATTCTGCATTTTATGGAACATGGCCCATAATCGAACAGTCCTATTCTATTTTTGGGGGGGACAAGGTGACTAAAAAAAATGGCGAATCATGCCGTTTTTAATTTAATTTTTTTTCTTTAACGGCGTTGACCGCATAGATGTTTTTTAATATTTTAATAGTTTAATATTTTTATATTTTTCGGACATGGCGATATGTAATATTTTATTTATTTATTGTTTATATATTTTATATGTAAAATTGGGAAAGGGGGTGATTTATACTTTATTCAATATTCTGGTGTGTATTTTTTTTACTTTTTTTTTTACAGTTTACTTAATAACTATTTCCCCCCCTTAGGGGCTAGAACCTGGGATCTTTTAATCCCTTGTCTATTCGCCCTAATAGAGCTCTATTAGGGTGAATAAGGTCTCACACTCTCCCTGCTGCCCTGTGCATAGTACACACAGCAGCAGGGAGATTACCAAAGCAGCCAGGCTTCAGTAGCGTCCTGGCTGCCATGGTAATCGATTGGAGCCCCACAATTACACTGCTGGGGCTCCGATCAGAAGCTGCCACTGCCACCAATGAGAAGAGATGAGTCGCTGTGGCCACTGCCACCAATGATTTTAATACTGGGGAGGGGGGGGGAGGGAGGGTGCACTGCGCCACCAATGTTTTTAACACGGGGGATGGGGGGGGAGTGCGCACTGCGCCACCAATGATAATTAACATTTAATATTCAAGTACAGCCGGCGGCAGAAACACATTGCCGGCACCCAACCTCTGACAGGGCGCTGCGATCAGCGGCAGTTAACCCCTCAGGTGCAGTTAGCATATAAGCTAACTAATTAACTAACTAACTATCTAATGTAATTAAACAGTAAAGCACAGAGCACAGCAATGACTCTGCTGCCTCTCTCAGAACTCCATAAAACTACAGAAAATGGCTGCTGGGGAGGTTCTTATATAGAAAGGGGTAGGCAACTTTCCTATTGGTTGTTAGGGATGTTGCTAAGCTCAGACAAAGACATTGCAGCCTTCTCATTGGCCCACAAGCAAGAAGGGAGGTTACTGATGGAAAAAAAAATCTAGAATATTTGCAAAAAAGAATATATAGCACTATATTCTAAATCTTTGCGAATTCTCGAAGTGGCGATATTTTCGATTAAAATTTGCAATTTGAATATTCGCGCCCAACACTAAATGTAAGAAATCCTCCATTAATCCGCAAACAATCCGAGATAATGGGCATGCTGCAGATTTCAAAGTCCGATCTGCATAAAGAAATACTTATCTACAAATAGGTATCACGTAGATGTACAGAGTGCCAACCACCAGGGCTGATCAGGTCCCAGTGTTTAGGAATGCCAAGTGATAGGTTGTGGCCCTAATAGTTTGTGTCACGGTGCTCCTATCTGGATACTGTGGATCCCCGGGGTTAGGCTCCGCAACAACAAATAAGTTGTAGTTGGTGGAGTAAATAGAGTCCAGACTTGGTGAAGTTTAATGGTTTTTACTTAAATAAACTTGCGATAAACTTGTGTCATCCAAACAATACTTGATCTTTCTCTTGGTTCCAACAAGCTAAGGGTTAACTGGCAGGGAAACTTGAATACTTTGCTTTATCTCTCTGCTGCTGTGCTAATCTCTGGCTGGCTTCAGTCTGGACTGGACTTTCTAGAAGTTCTGGTACCTTTGAGTGGGGTGCATTTGGCTGTTGACACCCTCGTAATACTCAGTCTATGAATTGCAAGGAGTCATGGTGCTTTACAAGCTACTTCCCCTGGAAGACTCCTGCTGCAGGAGGGGAGAACGCCCCTCTCACTGCGCCATGTTGTTTGGTCTCCTTCCAGCTCCCAACTAACTATAGCTTCCTGCAACCACTACCTTGGTAGGAAGTGGGCCTAGCCCACTACTGCCCAAAAGGGAGAGAATGGAATGGTAAGTTCCATTCTATCTAATGGCACCCTCTGTCAGATACACTGCGACCTGCTGGACAACCAGGCACAGTGCATGAAAAACAATACATAACAGTTACATAGCACCTAATGAACAGACCTGGAAACAGAAGGCATGGTGGTGTCACACATTGGTTAGCCATTTCAGACAGTAGCAGATGGTAGGAATAGTGATGCCTGCTCTTAGGTACTACAGATGGGGATTGGAAAATTCTATAGATTTGTATTGTATTGTATTTTACTGCAGATTTGTTAGGGGAATCAGCATTGTCACACACTGCAGCATGCTTTTCTTTTTTTTTTTTTATTCTGTTTATTTGAAGCAGATTCACAAAATACAAGACATAGGTCATGATCCCACATAACATACATTAAGCACGCTTTCTCCCCCTTGCTTCTGAAGGAAGTCAGGGAGTCACATATAGTAACTTTAAGGATCATGAGTTCAATATACATGACTCTGACTGCATTTTTTATTTTTAATTCAAAAGTGTTAGGAGACAGAAATAATAAAGAAAAGAAAGGGAAGAGGGGTAAGGGAGAGAGATATAGGGGGGGGAGGGAGGCAGGCCTATACTGCCAGGGGTCCCAGAGTATTACTTAGAGATGCTTTAAGATACCATGTAGTGTACTGAAAGGGTTTAACCAATTCTCTAACTTCTACCATACTGTAGTGTGCCAAAACAAAAGTGCGCCACTTATTAAAGAATTTGGAAGCTGAACTTTCTTTGTGCCTAGATGCTTCAATCCTTTCATATCCTAAAAGTACTTTCAATTCAGAAATCACAGCAGGAATGTCCGGCATGGTATCTGTGAGCCATCTCTGGAGCAAGACCCTTTTGGCTACCAACAAAACCGAGTGTAATAAAATCGGTATCTTAGTTGGGTTCTCCATACGGATATAATGAAAAACCAAGGTCTGAGGTTCCATAGGTAATTCCACCAACCAGTTAGTCTTGATATATTCAATCACAGCGATCCAAAATTTGATTACCTCAGGACATGTCCAGATGCCATGCCAGAAATCCGTAGCAGCCATTTTACAATTAGGACAATGTGTGATACGGTCTGGAAACTGGGGGGAGGCTGGAAAGTTAAAACCATAAATTGCCCGATGCATCATTCTAAAAAACGTTTCACGCCAAATCTCACCAATCACGCACTGACGCACCTTACTCCAACCTTCCAGGATCTTCACCCCAATCTCATCATCCATAGTGATGTGCTCCCACTTCTTGAAAAGAGTGGAAACCTTGGCTTTTGTGAAGTTTCCTGAAAAGGCCCTGTACAGCCTAGAGAGGGAGACTGTTTGGGGAGAGAAACTAAGGATCTCATCAAAGGAGTTTTTGGTCGCCTCTCTCGATAGATCACGTAATCTATGTGAGCAGAAACCCACAATCCGCATTATTTGCAAGAAATGGGAATCTGGTAAAGCGTATTTTTCCTTCAGTTCTTTTGGAGTCAGCCAGCGTTTCTCCCCCTGATGCATCAGATGTTCCGCCCTAGTCAAACCCCTAGATATCCACAACTCAGAAGGTCTCAAACTAGTCCCTGATGGAAATTCTGGATGACCCCATAGCGGCATCCATTTAGAGATTGCATGAGGCAGATTTGCTGTTTTCCTAACCGCCTTCCAGGTTGCTATCGTATCTCTCAATAAAAGCGAGGATTTAATTTCCCTGGGTAATGCGGCCAAATTAGAGTGGAGGCACGCTACCAGGTTCCATGGAGCTACCAGATTTTGTTCTACTTCCCTATTAGAGAAAAGATCAGTATCATGCACCCAATCCGAAACATGACGCATAAGACACGCCAGATTGTAACCCCGTACATTTGGGAATTTCACTCCTCCTTCTGGTTTCCATAACATAAGCTTCGAAAGAGAGATACGAGGACGTCTGCCTGACCACAAGAACGTGGTAAAGGCCCTGTTTAGAGCATTGACATCGGTATGTTTCAGTAGAATCGGAAGCGTTTGGAGGGGGTAGAGCAACTTAGAAAAACTCATCATCTTAATGAGCTGGCATCTTCCCAGTAGAGATAAGGGAAGTGAATGCCATTTCTGTAGTTCAGATATTATTTTCGCTATGAGGGGAGGATAGTTTAGTGAGTATAATGACCCCGGGAGCTTACCGATTTTGATCCCTAGGTACGTGATATATTTCTTAACAGCCGATAAAGAGAGACCTATGTCCTGCCAAAACTGCGGTGGGTTAGTGGCTTGAAGCTCTAAAATCTCACTTTTAGACGAATTTATTTTATATCCTGAGAAGGACCCAAAAGAACTCAAGAACTCCATTAGGGGGCCTAAGTGTCGCTGTGGAGAGTCCATGAAAATCAAAAGATCATCTGCATATAAAGTTAGTTTTACCTCTTTCTTGCCTATGATAATACCCGTATATAAGTCAGAATCCTCTAAAAATCTAGCTAAGGGCTCAATGGCTAGGTCAAAGAGGAGGGGGGAAAGCGGGCAACCCTGTCTAGTCCCTCTCCTGAGAGGAAAAACCCGAGATAGGAAACCTCCCGTATGTATGCGCGCCCCTGGGCTGGAATAGAGACCCTTCAGAAAGATCCGGATATCCCCCAAAATCTTGAATTTATCGAGCACCGCCCCCAGCCAGTTCTAACGCAATGAATCAAAAGCTTTTTCCGCATCTAACGCCAACAAAATGGGGGTTCCGGCTGGCTGAGGGCGGCGCTGGACCCAATCCAAGGTTGCCAACACCTTCCTAATATTTGCTACCCCCGACCTTCCTTTAATGAAACCCACCTGGGAGGACCCTACCAGGGCAGGCATTAATAGGCTCAGTCTGTCAGCCAATATTTTAGTCAATATCTTGAGGTCCTGATTAATGAGCGAGATCGGGCGGTATGAACCTGGATCTTGTGGGTCCTTATTTGGTTTAAGTATCAATTTAATGTGGGCAACATTAGCATGAGCAGGGAAACTACCTGTGTGTAAAAGATGGTTAAAATATTCCGTCAGTGTGGGGGCAAGATTTTCTTGTAGCACTTTGTAGAATTCTCCTGAGAATCCGTCAGGGCCTGGCGCCTTTCCGTTGTGTAGGGAACGTATTATATGTAGCACTTCCTCAGCCGTTATTTCCGCATTTATAGATCCCTGCTGTTCCTCTGTTAGGGAAGGTAATTTAACGTCTGACAGAAATCTCCTACCCTTTTCAGGGTCTTCTGGGGTGTCGCTATAGAGACTCTCATAATATTTTCCTAGCAGATCATTTATCAATTTAGGATTTGTTTGGACCACTCCCCCCTCTCCTTTCAGAGCTGTGATGACTGTAGGAGTCCTCTTGCCCCGTGCTAGGTTGGCCAGCATTTTGCCTGACTTATTCCCAAATCTGAACAGATCCGTCTGGAATTCTGACCTATACATTGCCTCTCGTTTATCTACCCAAACTTCAAAGGTATTTCTAGCTGCAATCCAGGCCTCCTTGTGCTGAGTGGTAGCCACCCTGAGAAATTGAGTGTATGCCTTTCTAAGGGCCGAGCTAGCCTCCTGATATTGTTTAGCAACCACCTTGCGTAGATTACTGACATAACCGAGAATTCGACCCCTCAGGACCGCTTTTGCAGCCTCCCAATGGGTCGAAACATCTGATGCATCACGGGGATTGTCACCCTGAAACTCCCACCACCAACCTTGTAGTGTATCTTTGAAATTGTCATCCTTGGCAAGAAAAGAAGGAAAGCGCCATATAAAATCAGTTCCTCTAGGGTAGGTATCCTGCAAGGAAATGGAAACAGGTGAGTGGTCAGAAATTAGTAAGTCATGAATTTCAGCTGAGACCACCCTAGATGACATATGCAGAGGAAGGAAAAGATAGTCAATACGAGACCATACATTATGTGCATGTGAAAAATGCGTATACTCCCTGTCGTCAGGATGTAGAGAGCGCCAGGTATCGTATAAACCTGTAGAAGTTAGAAAGGGAGGTATAACCTTGTCAGAGAGTCTTTGCGAGCTGACCATCCCCTCCTCCCTCTTCCGGTCTACCAGAACAGAGGCGACTGAGTTAAAATCACCACCCACAATTCTGTTGTGTGTTCCATCCATATGCAGTCTGTTCTCTAGAAGAGCGTAAAAGGAAGCATTGTTTTCGTTTGGGGCATACACATTATGAATGCTATAGGAGATCCCTCCTATCTCTACCACCAACTTATGCCATCTGCCTTCACTGTCATGAGACTCTGAAAGTATTTTCCCTGAGAAATTTCTATGTACTAAAGTGAGTACTCCAGCTTTGCGCTCCCTGGCTGAGGATCCAACCATAGAACCTACCCAAAACTTTTTCATACGGAAGAAATCCGTATCCTCCAGATGCGTCTCTTGCAGGAGAACTACGTCAGGTTTAAGACGCTTTAGGTGACGTAAAATTTTTGACCGCTTCTGTGGGGAACGTAAGCCCTTGACGTTCCAGGAGATAATTTTCATTTCAGTTCCGGTATGTACGGATCCCCAGACAGAGAAAGCCAAGGGAGAAGGGAAGAGGGAAGGAAGAAGGGGGGGAGGAAAAGAGAACAGAAAAAACGAACAAAAATTAATATAAATACAACCAAATAAAATAAAACTGCCTAAGTGTGTGGTAGCAGGTACCGATCCACTGGACCGGATACGGCTAGATGGAGTCAGCCGTCACAAAATCTAGTTATAGACTTTCCTTTTTTCCGCCATGGCAGAACTCTCACATAACCAGCCTGAACTATTGCTATCTGTACAACTGAACAATAACGGCCCTAATACGGAGCATAAAGCAGAGTAATAAAACATTCTTAAACTGGAACAGCTTAGTAGCATTAACAAAATTCTACCCCTAAGGGTTGAGTTTCAACCACATTTAGAATTGAGGAATGTCAACGTCCCCTCCTGGAGGGCCTTTCTTGGCCATTGCGCGAACGGTCATTCCCTGGCCGAACCGCTGGAACCAATGAGTCCTTCAAGATAGACCGTTGGGGAGAGAGGGATATATCTTGCTGCTCTGAATCAATAATCTCATCCAAAGTCTCCTCTGCCTCAGTGGGAGATCTAAAAGTGATAGTCCCTCCATGTGCTTTGTGAATCTTTAGAACCGCCGGGAAAAGAAGCTGAAATCTGATGTCCCTTTGGTAGAGTGCAGTGCAGACCGGGCTAAAGGCCTTGCGTTTCTTCGCCACCTCAGCCGAGAAGTCCTCAAATAATAAAATTTTGTGGCCCCTTATAGTTATCTGGTGTCTCCTCCTACGAAAACTGCGAAGTAAAGCCACCTTATCATTGAAATCCAGCAGTTTAAATATAACTTGGCGAGGTCTCCCATCTCCACTGCGGGGAGACTCCGAATTAGAGTCCCTAGTGGCGCCTCTTTCCGGACCAATCCTGTGGGCCCTCTCCACTCGGCAGAAAAACTTTAGGCCCAGGGCCTCTGGCAGTTCTTTCTCACATATATCTAAAAGGTCCAATTGTTTAATGGACTCAGGCAGCCCAACCACTCTCAGGTTGTTGCGGCGTGACCTGTTTTCCAGGTCATCAACCTTGAAACGCAGGTATTCCAGGGCATGCTGCTGGGATTTTAAAACAGACTCAGTGTCCCCCGCTTGCTGCTTCAAGGACCGCATCTCTTTCTCCAGGGCCCCAACTTGTATGCTGGTTTGATTTACCTCCTCCCTCAGGGAGTTAAAAGAGGCCAATATTGTCGTTTCCAGTGTTTTCTGGATGTCCGGCATTATACGCATTGCCACTTCAATGGCTAGTTGTTTATAATCTATTGTGGCCGTGCCACCTAGGGGGGACCCCTCTCCCTGGGTATTCTGAGAGCCCTCTTCCCTGAAAAGTAGTGGCTGAGTGTCCGCCATTTTTGCCGCGTTCTGTGAGGCTGCTAGCTGCGCACCTGTAATCTTCTGCCCGCTCCGGAGGAGATATCTTTCCATCGGCTCCTTGCTGCAGGTAAGTGGTGTCAGTCGGACGTCCCTTAGGGCTGAAAAAACAGTTCCCTGCGCTGCCAAATGACCAAAATGTTCGGCGGTATGCAGGAGCTCTGAGCGCTGCGTCCTCACATGGCGGCGCCGGAACCGGAAGTCAGCATGCTTTTCTTACAGTTGTCGCCCTTTCCTTCAATAGTTTCTCAGGTCCTCGGCACGTTTCGCAGGTGCTGGTGTTGGGTTCTATGCCTCCATCCTAGTTCTCTTATTTCCACATTCACAGGGGCTCTGGTGCCTTCTGGCACTGGGGTTCTAGGTTCAAATATGACCAAGGACAAGATCTGCATGGAGTTTATATGTTCTCCCTGTGTTTATGTGGGTCTCCTGCCATACTCTAGACATACTAACAGGGAATTTAGATTGTGCGCTCCTCTGGGGACAGCTAGTGATGATACCAGCTAATATTACAACTATTATGTAACAATCTCTGCTGGAGAAGCCAGACAAAGAGATACAGGTAAGAGAGGACGTAGCCTGACAAGTTCCCGTTTTAGTTCTTGATATGGAGCGGAGTGGAAGACAAGGGCTTGGCTTGAGGGCCAATTGGTGAGATCTGTGCTCTGCTTAAAGGTCATCTACAAAAGCAGGAGAATAGTTACTGAACAGTCCAAGGTCAAACACGGCAAACAAGGAGAAGTCTGCAAGCAATTAAGCAAGCTTGATCAAAATACAAGAATGCTCAAGAAATGCAAGAGTATTCGGGTAAGCAAGCAGGGTCAAAAACACAAGAATGCTCACTATTTACACAATGTAACCCAGCACACATAGGAACTAGGTTGAAAGTACCATAACTGGTACTGAGCAATATCAAAGCAGGATTTAAATTGCATCTATGTACCTATGAAACTGGCTGACCTGTTGTACAGCACTTGGCAGCTGAAGACATCTGTGTTGGTCCCATGTTCATATGTTCATCCATTGTGAGATGCACCCTGTCGCTGACAGCATGATCCAGCGACAGGGATACATTCTGCACATTGTGCTGGTGTAGTGCAGGGAAGCCGGTCCTGGCAAAGAAATGGCAGCTGGGGACACGCCATCTGGGTTGGGCCTGCTCCAACATCTGCCGGAATGGATTGCAATCCACGAATTTGAAGGGCAGTAGATGTTGGGTGATAATCCTTGCCAGGAGCCCATTGAGTGAACTCAAATACTTCTGCGACCGATGGCTGGCGCCGGACGGCAGTGGAGGCAACAGAGGAGGGTGCAGAGGAGGCAGAGGTCTGGCTGCCAGTACCAGTGCCTCCAGGAGAGGGAGTGGGGGAGTGGGAATGAATTGTTGGAAGGGGGTGGGGTGGCTGCAGGACAGTGGAAGGAGCTGCTGTCCCCTGAGCACTGCTGCTGGCGCTGCTGCGACCAACCTGCATCTGGTCCCACTCCCGCCAGTGGTTGCCTCTCAGGTGCTGGGAAAGGGCAGTGGTACCCCGCCGTGCAAGTGACCTCCCTCTCCTCACCCTGGCATGGCACAGCTGACAGATGGTAATTGTGTGATCTTCTGCCATGGTGAAGTAAGCCCAAACAGGCGACTTACGCACCAACCTCCTGTCAGATGGGGTGGTGCTGGCTTGCACCTGTTCGGGCTCAGTGCACACAGGTGGAGGCGGCACCTACTGCTGCTGCCGCCTCCTGCTGCCATTACCAGTGGAGCCCTTGCCACTGGGCTCCCTGGTAGGGTTGGGCGATATCAAAAATATTCAGACGATAATGATATTAAGAAATTTATCCAGTTTAAAAGAAGAAAAACACAAGGAGACGTTATACTGTATGGGGGCAGCCACAAGGGGACGTTATACTGTATGGGGGGCCACAAGGAGACGTTATACTGTATGGGGCAGCCACAAGGAGACGTTATACTGTGTGGGGCAGCCACAAGGAGACGTTATACTGTGTGGGGCAGCCACAAGGAGACATTATACTGTATGGGGACAGCCACAAGGAGACGTTATACTGTATGGGGGGCCACAAGGGGACATTATACTGTATGGGGGGCCACAAGGAGACATTATACTGTATGGGGGGCCACAAGGAGATGTTATACTGTATGGGGGCAGCCACAAGGAGACTCTATACTGTATGGGGGCAGCTACAAGGAGATGTTATACTGTATGGGGGCAGCTACAAGGAGACGTTATACTGTATGGGGGCAGCCACAAGGAGACGTTATACTGTATGGGGGAAGCCACAAGGAGACGTTATACTGTATGGGGCCAGCCACAAGGAGATGTTATACTGTATGGGGCCAGCCACAAGGAGACATTATACTGTATGGGTGGCCACAAGGAGACGTTATACTGTATGGGGGCCACAAGGAGACATATGAGGGCAGCCACAAGGAGACATTATACTTTATGGGGATAATGGGGGCCACAAGGAGACATTGGCTTGGGGCAGCGGCCAGGCATCCACAACTTGGAGACATTAATTGTCACACTGTATGGCAGTGTTCGCCGGGGCAGCAGCACAGTTACATTACAGTATGGGGGCAGCAGCGCAGCCACAAGGAGACATTACAGTATGGGGGCAGCAGCCACAAAAGGAGACATTACAGTGGGTGCAGCAGCCACAAGGTGCTGCCCCCCCCATGTCTTATGGCCACCTGTGTGACCTGCCTGCCACCACCATACAGTAATTCCTTCTTGTTGGTCATGGGGGAGGAAGGGACTCGTGATGGCTCATTCCCTGCCTGCCTACTGGCTGCTATTTCAATGTGCAGTGCGGAGCATGCAGCTAGTTGCATTGCAGGCAGGCAGGCATGAAGGACTGACGACTGAGTAGGCCAAGGTCGGACAGAAGACATATAATTGGGGCAGAGACATTACACCTTTAATAGCTGCCCATCCGGCAGCTGTGATAAAGTTCAACTTCTCACTGACTTTACCGCCACTCGCTCAAAGCTACTGCGCTGCTCAGCCTGGGCGTCATCTGATTCCGACGTTAGACGTCGGTGGGCGGAGACTGCACCATGGGACCAAGTGAGGAGGAGCCTGGTTGGCCGCTGGGGGAGGCAATTGGAATGTAATGATGCAGGGGCGGGCGGCCGCAGACGCAGTTTTTGAAGCGATGATGTCACAAAATACTGCGGTAATTAGGAAACAGCGATATTGCCATATCGCCGTTTTTTTAATACCGCGGTATATCGTGATACCGGTATATCGCCCAACCCTACTCCCTGGTGACCTGGTGCACCATTTGCCTCGGGTGCCTACCTTTCACATCAGTGCTGCTACCTGACAAGGGAGGTGGCACCCTCCTCTTTGTCGCCTGCATTGTCAGACCCAAGGTCGACCAGTGGTGGAATGAGTTGAACAGCAGATGTGGAGCCCCTGACCTGGCTCCGCTGTCCTCCGCTGACTCCTGGGTCTGAGTAGGTGCGGGGGTTCTGTGGTTGAAACCACCCACACCAGTTGGAAGGGATGTCACTGGGGTACTGACAGGCGGTACCCCCTCCTCCATCCCTTCCAAAAGGTCCTAAGCATCAGGACCAAGCAGCAGCTCACTCTCCTGCATTACCTCCCCCATGATGTCCCTCTCACTATCGCTGTCAAAAAGCAGCAGGGATGAGTCTTGTGGGATGGGGGCTGGTCCTACAGGAGGCGGAGAGCTGCTGCTGCTCAGAGCTGGGGCAGAGGACTCCATGCCACTGGCTTGTGTCACGAAAGCCACAACTGCCTCGGAGTCCTGAGATGAAATGGGGCAGCTGCCACACCCCAAAAAATCCTGGATGAGTCAGACGCTCCTGCCAGCTGCACCCACCCCTCTGTGAGTAGAGGAACGGCCCAGTGCTGGCAGCGGTCCAGCACTGGAACCAACTCTCCTACCACGACCACGGCTGCCGGCACACCCATGGCTGTTCATGATCAGCAAAAAATGTATTTGCAGCCAAAAAACTACACAAAGAAAATAAAGAGGGACTTTGGGACAATGGGGCAAAAATAAAATAAAATAGGAATTCAGAAAAACAGACAGAAAATGACTTTTTTTTGTTCAAAGAAGAAAGACAAAGACACTAATCCTTATCACAGCACAGTAATCCCTATCACAGCAGAGAAAAACAGACAGCAAATGACTTTTTTTTTTCTAAGACGAAAGACAAAGACACTAATTCCGATCACAGCACAGTAATTCCTATCACACTACGTAACACACTGCACTGGAACCTATCAGATACACTATATCACTATGTAACCTACACTGACTATCTCACACTATTTGTATGTAATTGAATAAGGATCCAGATGACTCAGCAAAGCACAGAGCACAGCAATGACACTGCTCTCTCTCAGAACTGCAAAGAACAGCAGAAAATGGCTGCTGGGGAATTTCCTATATAGTAAGGGGTAGGCAACTTTCCTATTGGTTGGTCGGGATGCTGCTAAGCTCAGACAAAGATATTGCAGCCTGCTCATTGGCCCACAAGCAAGAAGCAGTGAGGGTAATGAGGGAAAAAAATCAAAAATATTCGCAATTACGAAGATATAGCACTATATTCTAGATCTTTGTGAAATCTCGAAGTGCCGATATTCGCGATTAAAATTTGCGATTTGAATATTTGCGATCAACACTATTCTCTAGCACGTACCGTTTCTGAGATATTCCCAAAAAATGCATTAGCTAATAGAAGCCTGGTCACATGACCCTTATCAGCCAATAGAAGCTCTCAGGCCCTTAGACCTGACACAGTTTTCTTCACTGCTGTAGGTCAGCTTTAAAGGAAATCTGTCACAAGGATAATCGCTATTGAAGTAAAGCCATAGCCTAATAGCACTTAGTACTATATTTCCAGATGTGCCTTTTGTTTCAGCAATACATGTTTTTTATCCTCTGAAAATCCAGTTTATTTTGTATGCAAATGAGCCAGTAAGGTGCCCAGAGTGGCGTCATTCTTGCAGGAAGGAGCCCAGGCACGCCTCCTGCCACAATGTGTCCACCCACCCCTCCTACATCACATTCAAGCCATAAATCTGCCCACCTTTCTTGCTCCCAGCATGAGGGCGTGCTTGGGCACTAGCTGGAGGCGTGCCTGGGCTCCTTCCTGCAAGAGTGACGCCCCTCTGGGCACCTTACTGGCTCATTTGCAAACTAAATAAACTTGATTTTAAGAAGATAGAAAACATCTATTGCTGAAACAAAGGCACATCTAGAAATAAGGTACTAAGTGCTAATAGACCATGGCTTTACTTCAATAGCCATTATACTGGTGACAGATTTTCTTTAAAGGGGCAGATTGCTGTAGAGGCCACTGTTAAGGGGGCAGGGTGTTGTGGAAATCACTACTGTGGGTACTGTGGAGGTCACTAATAAAGGGGCGTGCCACTGCTGAGGTCACTGTTAAAGGGACGGGCCACGGTGGAGGTCACTGTTAAGGGGGTGGGATGCTGTGAATGTCACTGTAAAAGGGGTGAGCGTTGTGGAGGTCTCTGTTAAGGGGACAGGGAACGATGGAGATCACATTTAAGGGGACGGTCAGCTATGGAGGTCAGTGTTAAGGGGCAGAGTGCTGTAGAGGTCACTGTTAAGGGGGCAGGGTGTTGTGGAAATCACTGTTAAGAAGACGGGGTACTGTGGAGGTTACTAATAAAGGGGCGTGCCACTGTGGAGGTCACTGTTAAAGGGACAGGCTACGGTGGAGGTCACTGTTAAGGGGGTGGGATGCTGTGGATGTCACTTTTAAAGGGGCGAGCGTTGTGGAGGTCAGGGAACGATGGTCCGGCACGCAGGTGTGGGCGGTGTGGGCGGAGCGCCGTGTGTTGACTGGCCGGCACGCCGCACATGCGCACTTCACTAATTGGCACACACGCACGGATGTAAAAGTAAGATTCTAGTTTATAGGTGTTGGCTGAATGCCTGGCCGCCATCTTAGCTAAACATAATCCTCAACAAGCAAGTATCCATTTTGTATCAATAGTCCATAACAGTCCCCCCTTGGAAACTTGATTGTAGACTTTCCCTTCGCCTAGCGAATCCCCTGGGCATACCATTCGTATCCTCTTCACCCGCAGTGGCGACAACCTACCCCTTATAGGTAGGCTCCCGGTTGCTCGGACTTGTGGTAATACCCTGGGATTCATCTCACCCTATCTCAGCCAGGCATCATTGTGAGGAGGGGGAGCTGTGTTGAACGATGTTTCCTTCTGTCCTTCCTCATCGTAGAGGAGCATAATAGGTCGTTCATCAGTTTTCTTCATTCTTTTTGAAAAGCGGGTCACACAAATAAGAACGAGCTTAATCACTACATATATCACCAATATTATTAGGGCTACCTGCAATATTACTTGGACAATTCCCATGAGCCAACCCCCAATACCTTTGAACCAGTTATTGGGGTTAAGGGAAGAGAAGGTATCAGACCACCATGTATCTTTATCAGCTTTATGTGCATCCAGCCATTTATCTCTTAAATCCGCCATCTTCTCTATATCCACCTTAACTTGCAAATTACCCTGCGGGTCTATGTAATGGCAACAAGAGGGTCCCACAATCTGGCACATACCTCCATCTTTAGCTGTAACATAATCTAGAACTAATGTGTGTTGGTTGGTGACGATGATTAACTGGTTTTGCACAATGTTTGAGGTATTCATAAGTCTCATCACCTCCCATATTTGGTCATCCAGGTAGTCTGTTGCTACTACCAGATGATCCCACATCTGCATTATCATGGGATATATGAAGATGGAACTAACAATTTTGTTGGTAATGCTCATCTCTACTACATGTGGCTTGCCATTTGGTCTGGGTGTGTTATCTTTGGCCCTACAATACAAGGTGTGTTTAGGTACTGCATTTATGTCAATTTCAGAGTGTGGTACTATAAAGGTAGCAGGAGTAAGCCTGGCGATGGTGCACAGTCCTGTGACATTCTCGGATAACCATTTGTATGCTTTGTGTCCACAAACTAAGTATATGTCGTCTGGAACTGCTACTGCTGTGCCATTGAATAATCGGGTAATTAGTTTGGCTAATTGTGTCCCTTTCGCCAACTCATATCCTTTTGACTGACTTTCGGTGTCGTTAGCTAATATACCTGTCCGGAGATCCTGTACAGTACGGTTGTTACAGGGCAGATCCTTTCCGTTCACAGCATCTACACCAATACACTGCACGTGGCTGTCTGTTTTTGAATCATTGCAACCTGAGTGTATGTGTGGACTAAATGTCATACCTTTGGTTTGTACTTGGAGACAATAACAGTGTGTCCAGCTAGGAAAACATGTGACATTAGCCCAGTGTCCCTCTTGCCAAGGAGTAGAGCTATGATCTACCGAGGGCCCTGATCTGTTTATCATGAGCCATGGGGCATCTGCCCACCCTGCAACAGGTAAGGCTACTTCCCTGTCCTTGTTTGTACTGGATTTAACTTGGTGTATACTAGTGAGAAAGATGGTAGAATTAGACAGGTCAATCAGTTTAGAAAGGTCCAGGGGTATTGCAAAATAAGGCATACTGGTTGAACTCACGGGACTGTGGGTACAGATCCAACAATCTCTCAGAGTTTCAGTCTCCTTCAACCCACTGTCAAAGTCATGATCAGTATATGAATCCTCATGGCTTATGGTTCCTGGGACGGTGGGACAGCCTTCACTCTTTTACAATGTGAAGCGTGGATCCAGGTGGGTCTCCCTTCGAGTTTCACAGAGGTTGGGGTGGTAAGCAACACCTGGTAAGGTCCCTCGTATCGTGGTTCGAGGGTGCTTCTGACGTGTTTCTTGACCACCACCCACTCTCCAGGTTTGAGAGTGTGGCTTCCCTCCAGGGAGTAAGGATCTGGAATGGAAGAGAAAACTTGTGCATGTATATTAGACAATTGCTTGCTCAAGGCTATCACTTATTTTGCAACAGATTCATAATGCATTTGTAACTGTTGTGGGAAATACTGTCCCATTCTTGGCCCTGTTCCAAATAAGATCTCATATGGGGTTAGTTTGTGTGGGGGCCTTGGTGTATGCCTAACTGAAAAGAGGGTTATAGGCAAACACTGAACCCAATTAAGCCCTGTCTCCCTGGTCATCTTCAGCATTTTAGATTTTAACACCCCGTTCAATCTTTCGACTTTGCCGCTGCTTTGGGGCCTGTATGGGGTATGATATGCCAGGTGTGACCCTACCATCTTCCAGACCTCTTGGGTTAGACTAGCAGTGAATGCTGGGCCCTGATCACTCTCAATGACCTCAGGTACTCCGAACCTACAGACAAGCTCCTGCATCAGTTTTTTTGCAGTAGTGGTTGCTGTCTGGTTTCGGACGGGGTAGGCTTCTGGCCACCCAGAGAACAAGTCTATCACTACTAGCACATATTGAAACCCTTGGCACATTGGCATCTGGATATGATCGATTTGTATCCTCTGAAAGGGATATAAGGCTTTCGGGAGACATTTTCTGGGAGTGGGCTCGGTTCTGCCGGGGTTACACTCTGCACAGATGAGACACGCTTGGGTATGTCTCACCAGGACAGGGGTTATCCCTGGGGCCACCCATATTTTGTCAATTAGTTCTTTCATGATGGTTTTGGATTGGTGGGTGGGCCCATGGGCCACTGAGGCTATTAGGGGATAAAGAGCTCTGGGTAGGCAGACTCTCTTTCCTTGTGTCCAGAGTCCAGATTCTTCTTCGAGGGCTGATTCTTCCAGCCAGATTTCCTTTTCCCTGGGAGTGGCCTGTTTCTGCATTTGTTTCAGTAGGTCCCATGTGATTTCTTCTTGTTCCAGGTCTTCCTGTGTTATCATAATCTGGTCTGACTGGACTCTTTCCTCTTTCACTGCTGCTTCCTTGGCCGCTTGGTCAGCTAGGGCGTTTCCTCTGGCCTCAGGGGTGTCAGCTCGAGTATGGGCCTTTACTTTGATCACTGCCACTTGGTTGGGCAGGAGTACTGCTGCCATTAGGGCTGCTACTGCTGCAGCATTCTTAATCGGGGTTCCTGCAGCTGTGATGTAATCCCGGGCCTTCCATATTAGTCCAAAGTCATGAACCACTCCAAAGGTATATCTAGAATCTGTGTAGATATTGGCGGTAGAGTCTTTTGCCATGAGGCAGGCTTCAGTGAGGGCAATGAGTTCAGCTTCTTGTGCTGACTGGTCTGGGCGCAATTGTCTTGCACACAGCACTTCATGTTCACTTGTGACTGCCATGCCTGTATGGAACTTCCCCTTGTCATCGGCGTACCTTGAGCCGTCCACAAAGAGAATCCAATGAGGGTTTGTCAGAGGAGTGTCTTGGACTGATGGTGGTGTCCCTACTTCAGCTTCCATCATTGTGATGCAATCATGTTCTTGTTCCTTGTAAAGAGAGTCGGTTGAGGCCCATAGTTCTTCTTCCTGAAGATCCTCTTCAGCATGTAGATCAATAAAATCTTCAGAATCTCCATCATACTCCCCCCTTGGAAGAGGAAGGAGTGCAGCAGGATTGAGGATGTGGCACCTCTGAATGGTGACATTATCTGGCAGAAGCAAACTACACTGAAGCCGGAGGTGGCGCTGTGCAGTGAGGTGTTTAGGTTGAGTCTGCTGGAGGATGGCAGAAATGTCATGGGGAGCCAGAATAGTGAGGGGATGACCCAGCACAACGTCAGATGTGACGTTTAGAAGAGAGCTGGAAGCATGGATAGCTCTGACACAGGAAGGGGCAGCTCTGGCTACCGGGTCAAGACGCTTAGAATAGTAACCCAAGGGTCGATTGCGGCCACCATGAGTTTGAGTGAGGACTCCAGTGGCGTGACCTTGGCGTTCCATGACATACAGCCGGAAAGGAAGGTTGTAGTTGGGGATGCCAAGAGCAGGGGCAGATGCAATGGCGGCCTTCAATGACTGAAAAGCTTCTCTGGCCTCCATTGTCATCTGGAAAGGAGTAGCAGCATTACGAGGTATACAGTCATATAAGGGCTGCATGAGGACAGAAGCATCAGATATCCAAGGCCTGCAGTAGGAGATGAGTCCCAGAAAGGTTTGCAGCTGATGAGGAGTGTCCGGGAGTTGGATGTCAGAGATAGCCTTCTTCCTCGCCTCAGTTAGGTGCTTGTGACCTTGAGAGATGCAATGACCTAGGAAGACAACTTTGGGGAGACACAGTTGTAGTTTGGCTTGTGAGACTCGACATCCAGCAGAGGCTAAAAACTGGAGAAGTGAGACAGATTTTGTCATGCAGATTTGGGGAGAGACCGCACAGAGGAGAAGGTCATCCACATACTGGAGGAGTTCCACATCCGGGTGATCTGCTTGCCAGGGTTGCAGAACAGAGGACATAGCCTTGCTGAAGCAGGAAGGGCTGTTTTGAGCCCCTTGAGGCATAACAGTCCAGGTGTACTGTTTGCCTGCATGTGTGAAAGCAAAAAGAAACTGACATTTCTCATGTAAGGGAACAGAAAAGAATGCATTGGCCAGATCAATGACTGTGAAAGTAGTGGCAGTGGGTGGAATGCCAGCAAGGAGTGTGTGCGGATTGGGGACAATAGGTGTCTCAAGAACGGTAGCCTCATTGACAGCTCGGAGGTCCTGCACCACTCCTACGTTGGAGGCTGTCCTTTCTCCCTTTTGTTCCGTACTGGGTAAAGGGGTGAGTTACAGGGAGAAGTAGTGATCTTGATTGCCCCATTCTGCAGGAGGGCCTGCACCTGGAGGGTAATAGCATCCTGTTGTGAGATAGAAAGCGGATATTGCGCTTTGTATGGCAGAACCTTGGGATCCTTCAGGGTCACAGTGACTGGTGGGACATTGAGGCATCCGATATCCTGGGGTCCTCTGGCCCAGAGAGTATCGGGGATGAGGTGCAAAATGGTTTGCAGCGAATCCCCTTGCTCATATGAATCAGTGCAGAATTTTATTGTCAGACATCCAGCAGCCGTGGGTGTCACATAATTTGAGTGAAAACCACAAAGACCAAGAAGCAAGACAGTTTCTTATCAGAAAGAGGATCTTAACACAGAAACGAACATTTCTGTGAAAAGAAAAAAGGTGGGGGTCAACTGATCCCCCGTAGCTGTCCTGCAATGTGGTGTAATGATCTGCTAATCTTGCTTTCGCCCATTTCTGCAGTTGTTCTATAAAGAATTCTCCAGACTCATGATCCCGGGGGTCAAAGTTAGCACCTTTAAGTTCAGGGATGTGGATTTGATCCATTATCAGTGTGGAGTATTCACCTGTCTTGTTTTCCACTATACTTTGCAGGTCCGACCATGTGCACCCATAGGTTTGATGCACTTGGGACAGTTTCCTGAAAAAGGGCATGGGATGGGTCTCAGGGTCAGGCAGTAAATTCACTATGGTGAATAACTGTTGTGGGGTGAAAGACACATATTTTGGTGGTCCCTGTGGCCGGTTAAGTGCTAGGGCTTCTTTCGGTGTCTCAAGGTTTCCCTGCTCAATTTTCTGTAAGTTCTTTTGTAACTCTGTAATCTGACCCTGCAGTATTTGATCTTGTGAACGTCGTGATGGGCGCACCACCATGGGCACAGTCCACTGTGGTGCCAGGGATAAAGTTGGCGGATCACCGTAGTCTGTCGGGGTACCCCGCGAAGGAGTCTGCATATTACCCGGTGCATTTTGTATGCCCATTGTGGATTCTGCAGCACCGTCTGCATCCCCCTGTTCTGCTTCACCAGGTTTCCCCCCTACCATTATAGGAGTAAGGGTGGCAGGTGAGTGGGGTAGCATGAATGTACCGTCCGGGTTAACCATGGGGTACAAGGTAGTAGGAAGGGGCAAGGGTGACATAGGAGTGACGGGGGGGTTTGGACCGAATGATATTAAAGGTCCGTTCATGGGCGTTGGCTGGGGACAAGATGGCGCTGTAGCTAACACGGGAAGTGATGGGACGTGCCGGGGAGTAGTTACCAAGGTGTGGTTTTGTGGGTGGGGAGCCCCACAGGCAAGGCACGTATTTCGGGAGGAGGGATTCTGTTGACCACATGTTTTGCAGGTCCACCCACCTGCTTTCTTCCCAGCGCCATTATAGGGTGTTGGCAAGTCATGTATCAATGCAACACCAGGTTTACAGAAATATCTCTGTCTTTTCTCATCAAAATTTTGTTCTCCCCCCCATCTGTTCAAATTCTTTACTACAGTCCAACCACACAGGGACCATGTCTGTCAATTTATCATCCTCTAACTTCTCTCTTTTCTCATTCAACAACGTCTGCCACATAACAGGGCAGTGTGCCACCTTTTGGTATGTTATATAGATGTAGCAGGGTTAGCACTTAAACTCTTAACTCAAATTTCTTAAATCATCATGTTATCTTGAAACAAAAGCCATTGAAAAGCAATTGAAGGTGTTTGCTTCTCCGGTACGCCACGTACTGTTCGGGTGAACAGTAGCCCTTCGGGACACTTTCCTCATTTCCCATCTTCTGGATCCTTCACCTTGTTCTGGACAACACAGAAACCCGATATAACATGTTGAGCCTAATGTCCCACACACTCTGGGTAGACACTGGCCGGTCTCCTCCCTTCTGTCGCCTCTCGGTCACAACACCAGGGTGACCGATTGACACAGGCACTTTAGAAGACCTTTGGGTTTCTATCAGTCTGTGTTTCCGTTACAAAGGGTCGCACATTAAAAACAATAAACCACAATACATCAAGGAAGAACCCTTGCGTACTGTCTAATCGTCTCTCGCACCTACTGGAGCCGCCTAAAGACCTCTGTATAGAGTAATCACTGGACGTGAAGACCTTTGAGTCCCGGCAGCACACTCTGGGCTACCCCGAACCGCTCTCCACCCATCTGTGATCGTCCCCTTTATGGAGATTTGAGTCAGACACCGGGCTGAACTCTGATACAGGCACACAGGAGAACTCCGTGTCTCAGTCAGTGATACTTGTCAACAGGGTCTTCACAACTTATAGGCACAACACAGTACATCAAGACTTTAAAAAAAACATATGGGGTTCTTACTTTCATGCCCTCGAGGACGTCCCAGACTGCTTCCGCACCCCTCCCTCAGACGAACTCCAAGAGGCTACACCAGGGGACACTTTATGGGCAAGATGACTCAATTTTCTTACCTCATATCACGGGTTGTGATCCCGGTGTCCGTTAGTGCGCCTCTCCTCGTCTGGTCTCTGGGGGTACGGGAACAGAGGGTCTAATCCTCGAGCCCCACGATTGGGTGCCAAAATTGTTCTGGTTCTGGCCAAGCTGCCAGTTCGGTTGATGTACTGCTCCAAATTAATTAATGTACGTGCACGGAGAGATCAAATCTGAGACAACACACCTCACGGAGTTATAACAGGATCTCTGGTTTATTTCTGAAAACAGCATAGGTTTTACGACATGAAGAAGTGGGAGGGGGGGGGTGAAATATAGAGTATATCTTTTCTATTGGCTACGAACACTATACTTTTCTGTAACCTTGACGGCCAGAGTAAATTCCTCCCCCCTCCCCCCTTGCTCGTGGGAGAAACCGTTACTTCTTCTTTCTTTGTAACTGATTGCTTGAGCTGAACGGAAACCTCTTTGTAACTGCTTGCTTGAGCTGAACGGAAACCACAAAGAAACACATGATAAAACACAAAGTAAGATTCTAGTTTATAGGTGTTGGCTGAATGCCTGGCCGCCATCTTAGCTAAACATAGTCCTCAACAAGCAAGTATCCATTTTGTATCAATAGTCCATAACAGTCTCAGCCACCAGTCAGTGCCAGCCGTCTCAGCCATCAGTCATTGCCACCAGTCACAGTGCCAGAAGTCAGTGCCACCAGCCACAGGCACCAGTTACAGTGCCAGCAGTCTCAGCCATCAGCCAGTGCCACCAGTCACCGTGCCAGCAGTCTTAGCCACCAGTCAGTGCCAGCCGTCTCAGCCATCAGTCAGTGCCACCAGCCACCAGTCACAGTGCCAGCAGTCTCAGCCACAGCCAACAGTCTCGGCCACCAGCCACAGCCACCAGTCTCAGCCACCAGTCAGTGGTAGCAGTCTTAGCCACCAGTCAGTGCCAGTGCCATTTAATATAGACTGTTCCTACTAACGTTTATGCACTAATGTTCTAGCGCCCGTTATTGTAATGGGCCTAATGTCTAGTTTTCATGTAAATAAAATAAAAATTTTCTCAGCAATGTGCGCACATATGAACCAACACAGATGCCTTCAGCTGCCAAATGCAAGTCAGCCAGTTTCATAGATACAAATCTGCTGACAGAGGCCTTTTAAATCCTGCTGCGATATTGCTCAATGTTACTTTTAAACCTGGCTCCTGTGTGTGCTGGATTATTCTGTGCACATACAGTAGTGAGCATTTTTATGTTTCTGACCCTGCTTGCTTACTGATTACTCGAACATTTACTCTTTGCTTGCTACTATGTTTGACCTTGAACTGTTTAGTGACCAATCTTCTGCCTTTGGCTTAGATGTTTGACTGCTATATTTTAATTTTAGTTTTAATTTTTCTTTTATTAGACATCAAAATCAAAAAGACAAAACCCTTCCGTCTCTGCGGAATGCTGGAGGTGTCATGGAGCCCAGGGTTCCATGTTCCATATCTGGTGGGATTGCCCACGCATCTCTATATTTTGGGGAAAAGTTATAACTGCAATACATCAGAAATGCTCTTCATCTATAACACCCACCCCTACTTTATATCGATTAGTGAACAGATTCCCTCTATTAGTTACTGGGTCGAGAAAACACAGGAAAATCTATAGAATGGAAGAACTTAGCAGCTGGTCAACACTAACACATAACAAATTCTTGACTATGCGAACTTCTTGGCGGAAATGGTACTCGACTCATACGCACTGATCTCCTCCCCTCTTCAGCTACCCCATTGAATATGTGTGGCCCTTTCTCTAACTAGAAGACATGACACACCTTTTTCTTTTTCTTTTCCCTCTACATTACTTTATACAGGTGATTTCTCCATTAGATAAAGGCAGCTGTATGTTACTCGGTCATATTTGTTTTGAGATTATATACTTGATCTTTATGTTTTGCACTATGTAATCGCACCTCAATTTCCTGCGATATTGTTCTTTGTCATTGATTATCAATACTTGTCTTATATATGGATGTACGTGCATACCTGTTATTCCTATTACAATAACTAAATAAATATTTATAAAAAATAAATAAAAAATTACAAACTTTACATTGCTGTCATGCCACCACGTAAGGATTATCACTAATACAAAAGATGTCACTTTTCCAGTGTACACATACCATAGTTGCAATTCTCATTAAGACAACAGATAGTCCACGTAAAAGGCATGGCATTATGAAGAAACATACTTATGTAGTATTAACATAGAAGAGGAAGAAGAATAGGCAGCACTCACCACTGAAGTATTTTCTTGCTTCAATCTTTATTTCCAAAGCTCAATACATAGATTACACATGGCTGGGTGCAGTAAGCCTACTTTCACATGCAGCAGCGCGACGGCCGTTTCGCGCACAATCGCGCTTCGTCAGGCCCCTACGTCAGCACGTAACCCCTTCTTATCTCATAGGCGTCACGTTGCCATGGATACAATAGCAACCCGATGCATGACAAGAAGGTAAGTTTAAAAAAAAAAACTTGTGTAAACTACAAAAACATAAAACAATAACTTATAAAAACACACTCAAATCCCTCCGGTCATTAAGACCCAAAGGACCCAGGGCCCCAGTGCGTATTATCCACCTGGCCTCCTTTTGCAACAACTGGCAATGCCGATCGCCGCCCTGAGATGGAACAGATACTATTTCAAGTCCTGCAAATCTGAGTGCTTCTACAGTCCCTCCATGCACTTTTGAATGTGTTCAATCACCCTCAGGCAACCTTTTCCAGTTTTTATAGAATTAAAGTGCTCTCTAATTCTCTCAAATAAGCACCTTATGGTCTTGCCTATGTAAAAACAACCACAGACACAAATCAACATATAGACCATATAAGTGCTTCTACAGGTAATGATACTGTCAATTCTCTGACAAATTCCACCTATATTTAGGAATCTTTTTTGGGAGTTATAGCTGCAAAATGAGCAGCTACCACACTTAAAATTACCTTTGGGCAGCCTCTCCTGCAACCAATTTCTCTTTTTCTCTTCTGAAAACCTGCCTATTTTGTCTTGAATGTGTGACTCCTTCTAAAGGTTATTAAAGGTTTTTCATTCACCTGATCCATGAGAGTATCATCTTTTTTTTAGAATATCCCAATTATTAAATATGGCCGCTCGTATGGAGTCAGCCATTGGACTAAATTGAAACGAAAACATACATCTCTTTTTCTCATCATGGCCCTTCACATAAACTCTCTGTTTTCCTTTTACATTTTTGTATTTATTTCCAACCAGCAACTCACCAGCTCTATCCATAGTTTATTCTAAAAATTTCTCGGGATAACCCCTATCCAATAGGCGACATTTTAATTCTAGGGCTTGTTTGTCATATCCCTCTTTTTCACTATTGATACGTCTGAGTCTCACAAACAGATTTTTTTACATTATAGGGATAAAAACTGTCGTAGCGGAGTAAGGTGTTGGTCATCGTGGGTTTGCGAAATCCCTCTGTGACCAGCTCCCCAACCCGCACCCCAACAGACACATCCAAAAATTCAAAGTGCAATCCCCCAAAATCCATGGTAAACTTCATGCCCATGCCATTACTTTCATTTAAATAATGCAAAAAATGTTCACATTAGGATTAAGTTCCCGACCATATTAGGAAAACATTGTCAACAATCCGTAAAAACAGTTTTATGTTGCTCACATATGGGTTGCTGGTTGAAAAGACACATTTATCCTCTAATCTAGCTAAATAAATATTTGCAAATGTGCAAGAGACCGGAGTTCCCATCGCAGTACCTACTTTTTGCCTATACCAGACATTACCATATTTAAACACATTATTGGAAAGAATGAACATCAAGGACTCTTGTATAAATTCACAAAAAGTGACACTTCTGCCAACATGCTTCACGACGTCCAGAACCGCCACCACTCCCGCAAGATGTGGAATAAGCGTATAAAGACTCTCGACGTCTAGGGACATCAATTGATATCCCTCCTGCCAATGAAAATCTCTCAGAGTCAGGAGGAAATCATTGGTGTCCCTTAAAAAATCAGGGGCACTGTCTAAAATTGGTCTCAGAAGCCAATCAATGTACTTAGACAACGGCTCTGTTACTGAGCCAACCCCCGCCACAATTGGGTGGCCCGGGGGTTGGCTCAGTGATTTGTGAATTTTCGGAATGAAATACCACAAGGGTATCATTGGAAATGCTGGTATCAATTTTTCTAACATGTGATTGGGGAGAAAACCGTTAGTGACATATTTGAGGAGATTTTTAAGTTGTTGCTGAACATTACTTATGGGATCTTTTTTAAGCAACTAATAAGTTATTTCATCACTGAGCTGCCTCAATGCCTCTTTAACATAATATTCTTTGGTCATTAAAGACCACATTGCCTCCCTTGTTGGCCGGTTTCACAATAATATCCTCACGGGATTTAATCCAATCTAAAGCATTTTTTTCTTCTTTACTGATATTCTCATGTGCCCTAGGATAAAAAATAGCTTGCACATCCTTTAGGACTTGATGGTAGAAAATATAAATGCTACTCCCGGCCGGCATAGGGGGGCAAACTGTGGATCTGACACCTCCTGTAAAATAGACTTCTTGCTTTTTTCTTTCCCTCAGGACTCTCCACCTCGAGGCTTTTCTCTGAAAGGAGTTCTAAACATACTAGTTCTCTCTCTCTGAATCTAGTGTCTATATTAAAGCCAAGAGCATCCAGGTGTAATGATATTTCACCTTCTTTTTGACTACCTGGACCTGTGTGTGGTTTGTCATGGAACATTTTTTGAAGGAAAAGTTTACGTGTAGCTTTATACAAATCTATTTCAAACCCAACTGGGTCGAACTGCTCGACTAGGCTGTATCCAAGTCCACGGCTGAGGACTGAGATACAGCCCGGAAGCAGCTCGCACCCAGTCAAATTAATCACGACAGACACACAGTAGAAGCAGGTCCTGCGGAGGGAACTAATGCCTCCATGAGACCCGTCTCTTTGTGCGAGACGATTTTCTGATTCTTATTTGACTTCCTGTGGCCCCTTCGGTAATACGCCTAAAGGGTCTTGACTCAATTTTATGCTATTAAGTTCCGCTTCCAATCATTCCTAGGTTGGGGGTTAGTTTTTCTCCTGCTTTGCCTTCTCTTCTTAATGTTCCAATCAAAGACCTTCCCCCGAGTCATAGTCCTGTTTGTCCCACAAGAATTTATCCTATTTCCCTTCTTTAACCTCTGCTTGTGTAAGTATCAATTTCTTATTCAATCGCTTATCAAAAAGCAGTAACTGATTTTCAGTGAGTCGGGTTTTTAACTCCAATTTTGCCTTATTCAATTCCTCCTTGATTTTTTCATATTCTAGCGTGTCTCTTTTTAGGACTAGTTCCAACAGCTGCAGAGAAAAACCGGCATACAATTCCTGCCACTCTTTCACAAATTCATCGTCATAATCCTATTGCATGGGATCTTTATACACTCCTAGGCCTCTTGGACCTCTTCCACTATCTTTATATGATTTTAATGAGTTCACAGTCCAAAAGAGGCGCACCTCTTTATCGGCTAGTTTTGTCACTTTAGCCTCCAGAGTTTTAGTGCTAAGGTTTTGCAAAGCGTCTTTGCTGTTACACTGCGTAAAAAAAGGCATCTGCCTCTTCTCTGCCGTCATTTAAGGTAGGTACAGTATCTTCGGACGTCATATTTTGACAATAAATGGAATTCCGTCCAAATCCAGACAGCGTGCTCTACCAGTTAGAAGCAAAAGACCATATAATGAACCATGTATAAAAGACCTGGTGGCACAGCTGCAACTCAATAAATCCGGAACATTCACACAAAGGTCCACTTGTACCTCCTTTCTTTTCTACAGTATCGGTGGAAGCACTTATGTGGTCTATATGTTGATTTGTGCCTGTGGTTGTTTTTACATAGGCAAGACCATAAGGTGCTTATTTGAGAGAATTAGAGAGCACTTTAATTCTATAAAAACTGGAAAAGGTTGCCCGAGGGTGATTGAACATATAAAAGTGCATGGAGGGAATGTAGAAACACTCAGATTTGCAGGACTTGAAATAGTACCTGTTCCATCTCAGGGCGGCGATCGGCATTGCCAGTTGTTGCAAAAGGATGCCAGGTGGATAATACGCACTGGGGCCCTGGGTCCTTTGGGTCTTAATGACCGGAATGATTGTAGGGTGTTTTTGTAGTTAACACAAGTTTTTTTTAAAACTTACCTTCTTGTCATGCGTCGGGCTGCTATTGTATACATGGCATTGTGATGCCTATGAGTTAAGAAGGGGTTACGTGCTGACGTAGGGGCCTGACGAACAGCGATTGTGCTTTAAACGGCAGTCGCGCTGCTGCATGTGAAAAGTAGGCATACTGCACCCAGCCATGTGTAATCTATGTATTGAGCTTTGGAAATAAAGATTGAAGCAAGTGCTGCCTATTCTTCTTCCTATTCTATGTGAATTATATTGACAGGCTTGTGAGGATTGTGCACCACTGATACTGTAGAAAAGAAAGGAGGTACAAGTGGACCTTTGTGTGAATGTTCCGGATTTATTGAGTTGCAGCTGTGCCACCAGGTCTTTTATACATGGTTCATACTTATGTAATATAGTAACAAAAAGAAACAAGGACATACCATGAATGAACCAAACCATAGAAAACAACTGGGGGTGAGGGAGGGGGGTTAAAGGGATAGTATGGAAGGGAGAGATGGGTGTGGAGGGTGAGGAGTCAGTGGAGACTTGGTTGGCCCCCTTTCCCACACTGGGGAATATCAATCTGAAACTTTTAACTAATCGGTTAAGGCAAGATGTCTATATTGTCTCCAGTCTTGCCATACCCTGTGAAATAGATGAGGGGTACCTGCAACCCAATGTGCTTTTTGTTCTAATATGTAGATTTGATCCCATTTCAGTTGCCACTGTGATAAGGGGGAGTCAGCGCTGACTTCCAATAGGAGGCTACTACTGTTCTTGCCATTGCACAAATATGTTGCCTCAGGCGTTTCTCATGCTACGTCAGTTTTACTCCCTCAAATGACACCAATAAGGGTGGGTTCACACTAGTGTTAGGGATTCCATTATGGCTTTCCGTTATAACATAGTTATAACGGAAAATAACGGAATGCCCAGACAGAATGCAAAATGGAAGTCTATGGGAAAGCGTAACGTAGGACTTTGTTTTCCGTCTTGCATAACGGGACCCAGACGGATCCGTTTTGATTCCCATAGACTTTATTAGGACGGTAGGCAAACGGAATGCCTTTTAAAGGCTTCCGTTTTGCATTCCATCATAACACATGTCTATGGGCAGAAGAACGGATCCATCCTTCCGTCTTATGGATCCCGTTATTTTCCGTTATAACCATGTTATAACGGAAAGCCATAACGGAATCCCTAACGCTAGTGTGAACCCACCCTAAGGTGATTTTAGGAGACAGATGGAACCTTCTCTTATAGAATTCAGACAAAGCCCGCCCTATTTTCTCCCAGAAGGACCTTATACTGTAGCAGGACAAAGCCACCAAATGTGAAAATATGTGCCCACTAGAGATGAGCGAAATTTACAAAAATTCGATTCAGCCGATTCGCCGAATCTTTCGAAAAAATTTGGTTTGAACCGAATTTATTTGCGGCAAATTTCTTTAAAAAAATGTTATTTTCTGTCTGCAGAGAGCCTTTATAGTGGTGTAGAACACTGTGCCTTGCAGTAACACGCATAGGGAGTCTGCTTTGGTAGTGAAATAATACTGTGAGTCCGTATGACATGCATAAGACAGGCGTCGCTCTTAGAATCACTGCACACCTCACTTATTTGGGCAGACACGGGCCAGAACTGACCAAATAACTCAAGTATGAACTCAGCCTTACAGGTCAATGTTAGCGCCAAGAAGAAGTGCACTCCTTTTACACCGTCTTCAGCTGATTCCACATAGATGTCTACAGAACCTGTTCTTTTAAACGCTTATACAAGTAGAGCCCCCGACATAGTGGAGAGGGTGTCAGCAGTAAGTTTGTGTTGAAGTCACTGAATATTTTGCCCTTCCTCTGATCCTTCAGAACAATAACCCGCAGAAAACGGATTCTGTCTGTTGAGCATCCGCCTTTACTCGGTCAGAATTTGGTCAGTAATCCATCAGTATTGCTAATGCCCCAAAATTTTTTAAAAAACAGGAGTGGATCCAAAACAGAGATGACACGTGAATAGAATATTTGCATGTCTTCTGTGTTTTGTACCCACTCCTGCTTTTGGCTACCAAATCACAAGCCAATTCTGAGAGGACCACACAGGGCTTACAGCTGCTACACAGACAGGATCAGTTGTGCATCTTATTTTGGCATCAGATGTGTGGTGTCAGGCGGGTGGCAGCATCAGAATGGTAGCTGAGGCAGGTAGCCAGAAATAACCGGTCTCTTTTGTCAAAGTGTTGGTGTGGCACCATGGATGATCTAGTCCAATGCATCAGGCATTGGTGGGTGAAAATCCTGGCTGATCCACGCCTGATTCATCTTGACAAAGGTCAGTCTCTGCACATTTTATGTGGACAGTCGAGTTCTTCTTCGGGTAACTATGGCCCCCGCTGCACTAAACACCTGCTCTGATGCCACACTACTGGCCGGGCAGAACAGCTTTTCCAAGGCAAGTTCTGCTAGTTGCGGCCACAAATCCAGATTGGCTGCCCAGTAGTCCAGCGGATCTTCAATGTGGGGTGGCAGGGTACTGTCCAAGTATGCCACCACCTGCTGGTTCAGGTCCTACTCCAGGTCTAGCTGCTGCTTCTGGTGAGTAGTTTCTTCACTAGGCAGGTGAAGAAAGCAGCTCATCAGTGACTCTAGACTCAAGTTGCTGCTGATGGAGCTGGAACTGCTCCTACCCCCACCCCCACCCTACTACAGAAGCCATGGCAGAGGAATGTGAGCGCAGAGGGTCCCCCGGTCATACCTGGGAGAGGATGGACGATGACGCAGATAGGCAGCGGCCAACTCACTACATATGATGTCTCTATAGTAGTTCAGTTTGTCCTCCCTATCAGCGGGTGAAAGAAAGGCCACCATTTTGGACCGGTAGTAAGGGTCCAACAAGGTGGAGAGCCAGAAGTCATCCCTCTGCCGAATGGTGACAATTCGGCTAACACTATGTAAGCAAGTGAGCATGCATCGGACCATTTGTGCAAGTGACTCGGAGGGACTCCCTCCATCTCTACTGCATACTGCCACAGTGTCTCTGAGTCCTCTGCCTCGTCTTCCTCATCGCTCTGTAGCTCATCTGGCAGCTCCTACTTCTCCTCTCCTGTCACCTGTGTGTAAAAACCACCTATTTTGCTACATATTGATTGTGCTCCAATGTCCTCCTCCTCCAGTTCAGCCTCCACAGGGCTCATGTGACTGTGAGATCTAGGCGCCACGTCTCCAGTCCCCTGACCAGACAGAATTACCAGCATCTGTTCCAGGACATGAAGCAGTGGAATGGCGTCGTTCATTCCGTAGTCCTGGCGACTGACATATAACGTAGCGTCTTCAAAGGGCCTGAGCAACCAGCAGTTGTCACGCATGAGCTGCCACTGGCTGACATCGAAGTTACACAGAGGAGTACTCCTGTCCGTTGGATCATCAATAAATCTTTATGTCCTTTCTCTGTTCGTATAGTCGGCCCGACATATGTAGGGTGGAATTCCAACGGGTGGAAACGTCGCATATCAGTCTATGTTGGGGGATGCCGTTCTGCTGCTGCAGCTCAAGGAGGGTGTGCTTTGCGGTGTACGAGTGGCTGAAGTGCATGCAAAGTTTCCTGGGCATTTTTAGGATGTCTTGCAGATGGGTGGAAGACTTCAGGAACTGCTTGACAACCAGATTGAACACGTGTGCCATGCAGGGCGCATTGCTCAGCCCTCCTTTACGCAGCACCAACACCATGTTCTTACAGTTGTCGGTCACCATGGTTCCGAGTTGTCACGGAGAAAGCCAGGATTCGATTTCTTGATGAAGGACATGGAGCAATTCCACCCCTGTGTGACTCGGTTTGCCCAGGCAAACCAGGTGCAGAACAGCGTGACACTGCCGAGGCCTGCACATTTGGTATGCTGGCGGGACACTGTGAATTGTCCCAGCAGTGGAGGCTGAGGATACGGTGGAGGATGAGGAGGCAGAGGCGGACATTGTTGCAGGACAATTCCAAAATCAGACAGCTCACAACCTCAGTATCGATGTCCGCACGGGAAAGGAGCAATCCCCATAAGATGCATAAGAAATGATCCCAGCAGACGTACTTGCTCTTCAGAATGTGCTTTATTAAACGGCTCACAGAATGCGTTTCGGCATGTCAGCCTTCCTCAACTGCACCGGAGTGCAGTTGATGAAGGCTGACATGCCGAAACGCGTTCTGTGAACCGTTTAATAAAGCACATTCTGAAGAGCAAGTACGTCTGCTGGGATCATTTCTTATGCATTGTCGCAGGACAAACGGCATGACAATAAGGAGGCGGAAGCGGCTTCACCTGGCCAATAGTGTTGGCCGCGAATATTCGAATCGCTAATTTTTATTGCGAATATAGTAACTTCGAGAATTCGCAAAGATTTAAAATATAGTGCTATATATTCGTATTCACGAATATTCTAGATTTTTTTTTTTCATCAGTAACCTCCCTTCTTGCTTCTGGGCTAATGAAAAGGCTGCAATGTCTTTGTCTGAGCTTAGCAACATCCCTAACAACCAATAGGAAAGTTGCCTACCCCTTTACTATATAAGAACCCCCCCAGCAGCCATTTTCTGTAGTTTTATGGAGTTCTGAGAGAGACAGCAGTGTCATTGCTGTGCTCTGTGCTTTACTGTTTAATTACATTAGATAGTTAGTTAGCATATATATATATATATATATATATATATATATATTACAGTACAGACCAAAAGTTTGGACACACCTTCTCATTCAAAGAATTTTCTTTATTTTCATGACTATGAAGGCATCAAAACTATGAATTACTCTTGGCATTCTCTTGATGAGCTTCAAGAGGTAGTCACCTGAAATGGTCTTCCAACAGTCTTGAAGGAGTTCCCAGAGATGCTTAGCACTTGTTGGCCCTTTTGCCTTCACTCTGCGGTCCAGCTCACCCCAAACCATCTCGATTGGGTTCAGGTCCGGTGACTGTGGAGGCCAAGTCATCTGGCGCAGCACCCCATCACTCTCCTTCATAGTAAAATAGCCCTTACTTTCAAAGTTTTCCCAATTTTTCGGCTGACTGACTGACCTTCATTTCTTAAAGTAATGATGGCCACTCGTTTTTCTTTACTTAGCTGCTTTTTTCTTGCCATAAAACAAATTCTAACAGTCTATTCAGTAGGACTATCAGCTGTGTATCCACCTGACTTCTCCTCAACGCAACTGATGGTCCCAACCCCATTTATAAGGCAAGAAATTCCACTTATTAAACCTGACAGGGCACACCTGTGAAGTGAAAACCATTTCAGGGGACTACCTCTTGAAGCTCATCAAGAGAATGCCAAGAGTGTGCAAAGCAGTAATCAAAGCAAAAGGTGTCTACTTTGAAGAACCTAGAATATGACATATTTTCAGTTGTTTCACACTTGTTTGTTATGTATATAATTCCACATGTGTTAATTCATAGTTTTGATGCCTTCAGTGTGAATCTACAATTTTCATAGTCATGAAAATAAAGAAAACTCTTTGAATGAGAAGGTGTGTCCAAACTTTTGGTCTGTACTGTATATATATATATATATATATATATATATATAATACAAATAGTTAGTGGGAGATAGTCAGTGTAGGTTAGATTGTGATATAGTGTAGCTGGTTCTGCTGTCCATACATACATGCAAAAGATATAGTGCTGTGATGTCACAAGTTCACAACAATACTTAGTGCACCAATCGGTAATACATAATCAGACCTGCTAAAATGTGAATTTGCAGGTATTGCGCAAAAATATGCGCATAATTAAGTGCCAATTTGCTCAATCGCGAATATATTGGAGCACTCTATTTGCATATAAAGCTATTGTAATGTGCCAGCCATTTTCTCCAGTCTCAGGAAACTTCTAGCAGCTTGAAAAATGTAGCAGTGACCCCATTTCCGATTTTCGCAATCAAGAAAATAATTGCGAATTCTCGAATATATGACGAATATTCGCCCAAATATTCACGAAATATTGCAAATTCGAATATTGCCCCTGCCGCTCATCACTACTGTGGCCAAGTTGCTGGTGTGGCCTGTGCAGGAACCACATTCACCCAGTGGGCCGTAAAGGACATGTATTGTCCCTGACCGTAGTTACAGCTACACACGTCGGCGCTGCTGTGCACTTTGGCAGACACCGACAGGCTCAAGGACTGGCCCACCTTCTGTTCTACATATGTGTGCAGGGCTGGTACTGCCTTTTTGGCAATGAAATTAAGGCTTGGGACTCTCCACCTCGGCTCGGCACAAGCCATCAGTTCTCTGAAAGGTGCAGAGTCCACCACTTGGAAAGGGAGGGACTGCAGTACCAGCAACTTGGACAGGAGCACATTCAGCTTCTGCGCCGTTGGATGAGTGCACACATACTGTTGTCTCTTGGCAATCGCTTTGGTGATCAATTGCTGACAGAATGACTGACGAGGAGTAGGAGTAGGAGGAGCAGGAGCATCAGGACCAGCAGATGATGGGAAGGACAGACAGCTCCCTTCGGCTTGACTGCCTGAAACCGGGTGCGTGCCACCACATTGGAGCCACGGTTCTCCCAGGCCTGTTTATGGTGACGCTGTATATGTTGACGCAGGGCTGTGGTGCCAAGATTGGCACCCAGTCCACGCTTCACCTTCTGCCCACAGATTCTACATATGGCCATGTTTACCTGCTCCGGCGGCTTAACAAAAAACTGCCACACTGCCGAGTAGGTGATTTTACCCCCAACACTACGCACTGACTGACTGCTTCCGCAAACCCATGCACCACTACTTTCCGGGCAGGTAAGCGGGTGGTCTACCCCAGGCTCGTTTGGCTATCGAACTCCCACTGCTGCCACCCTGCTGACTCCCGGCCACACTAGCGACTTACTGGTTCCGCTGCTGCCTCACGGGCAAGCTAAAGCCCCTAATTCACCCGGCTCCCAAGTGCGATCCGCTACATCATCATCATCGAGTACTGTCTGCACGTCACTGATGTCCTCATCAACGGTCTCTGGGTCAGGAGCCTCACCGCTCGCAACACCAGCTCCCACACCTCTCTCCTCATCACTACTTGCCTGCCTAGCGAAGGAAGCGGCAGATGTCTCCTCCACATCTTGGCTGGCCAGTAGCTGCTGACTGTCCTCTAGTAGCTCGTCCTCACTGTATAATGGGGCTGAGCCCAAAGCATATACCGTATTACTTCTCTGGCTCAGGGAACAGAAAAGGACAGAGGCAGGTTGAGGACAGGTGAGGGCACAGGGCCTCTCCCGGGCCATGCCATCTAAGGGTTGTGTCTGACGAACCCACCGAATCTTGGGGGCGTCTGATGTCACTTGGGACGAAGTGGATGACCGAGTCAACCATTCAAGAACCGCTGGGTTGCTGCTCAAGACACAAGACCCTAGATGACACTGGGAGCTCAGGCCTTTCGCTTTGACTCCTGATGCCACTCCTCCTTACTTTCTTGTGACCTCTGCCTGCGCCAAAAACATATAGGCCTCTGCCATTTCCCTGTACAGGGCCTGGCACTTCTCTGTCTGACACCCTGTTAGATCAAATGAATAAAAAAAAAGGAAATTAAAATACCCCAAAAAAGTCTGTAATTTTCTCACTTCACCACACAACTGCAAATACATTTTTTGTGCCACTAATACATGCAAAAAAGGGCTTTAGAACATATAACTGCACCGCTGAACGGCAAATAGGGCCTTATTTTTTTCCCACTTATACACTCCACAAAAGGCTTTAGAACATATAACTGTACAGCTGAACGGCAAATATATTTTTCTCTTTTCCTCTTATACACAACACAAAAGGGCTTTAGTAACTGCACCGCTAAACGGCAAATATATTTTTCTTTTTTCTTCTTATACACTCCACAAAAGGCTTTAGAAGATATAACTGCACCGATGAACGTCAAATAGGCCCTTATTTTTGTTTCACTTATACACTCCACAAAAGGCTTTAGAACATATAACTGCACCACTGAACGACAGGGATCAGCCAGTGTTAACTAGTTAGGTTCCTGAGTTGGAACAACCCTCTATTGGGGTGGATAATCTGCTGTAGGCAGGGCTCCTGTAGAGATTGGGGTGTTTCAAGGCAAGTTTACCAGCTCTTGTAGAACCGAGTAGCCAGTCACCAAGTCAGTGGGTGTGCATTTTGCTGGACCGATATCCCGTCAGTTCTGTCACATATTATTTCTCATCTGGTACATTGGGTTTTACAATGACAATAAGAGATTATAAGTTGTACCCCCCTTACTTATCCTATGAAAATTACATTTTGATGTCTTCGATTAACGATTTTCCTGAAATAATAATAATTGAAAACTGTAATATTTTTTTCTGTAGTTCTTTTACCTAAAATAAAATTTTGCTGGTAACCATTTAGTGTGAATAATATGGGACATGTGTGCTGTGCATTTCAATCTTATGTAGATTTCACACAAAATTAGCTAAAATAAAATATGTTTTATCTTTGCAATAAGTAAATTTTTCATGTCTTTGGTGTGTGGTTATGAGTCAGAATAGCATGTGAGAGGTTAAAATGTACCAATAAAGTGTCTTTGGATGAGAATTTCAAATGTTGGCAACTATGGTTTAGGTGTGAACCAGTCCTGAGTGCTAGAAATTCACACCTGAATCTTGTCACATTAAAAGATCTCTCCTAGAATTCCATCTGTTGATCAATCCCAGATAATGACTGCATATTCTGAGTAAACGACTACAGTATATAGATAGAAATAAATGTTATTGGAATTGAGACATCATTTAAAGATCTATACTGTATATATATATATATATATTGTAAGCATGCAGTGGGTGACATCATAGATGGTAGGTATGTGTCACGGAGGCTGCTACGCTCAGTGATGCAGCGGCAGGCACTGGAGCAGCAGCAAAGAGCCCATACAGAGGCTTTACAGGCTCAACGGCAGGCTAATGCGCAGCAACACGAGACTAACCATCTATTGACTGAGCAAATTGCGGCCCTCAGAGATGCTGTGACAGCACCACAAGTGGTGCATATGGCTGGACAAGCTTCAGGTCGTGTGCGGAAAACTGTGCAGTCTGCTTTACAGAGAATGACAAATGAGGACGACGTGGAGGCTTATTTAACTGTCTTTGAACGTATTGCAGACAGAGAGAAACTGCCTGTAGATCAGTGGGCTGAGGTGCTGGCTCCATATTTGACTGGGGAGCCGCAGAAAGCATACTATGACCTGACCTTGCAGGATTCGAGAGACTACCGCAAATTAAAAGCGGAAATACTGGCTCGCATGGGAGTCAGTCCTGCACTCCAGGCCCATCGGGTACAACAGTGGATCTTTTTCCAAGACAAACCACTGAGGTCACAGATGTTTGATCTGTTCCACTTGGTACGGAAGTGGTTGCAACCAGAGTCGTCGTCCCCAGAGCAGATGGTGGAAAAAGTGGTAATGGATCGTTACCTGCACTCTCTTCCCGGGCCAGTACAACGCTGGGTTGCCCAGGGAGATCCCCAGAATGCTGACCAGCTGATAAACCTGGTTGAGAGGTACACTGCAGCGGAGAACCTCCTAGCAGGAGCTGAGAAAATAAAAATTACTCCCGGTAACCCCAAGGTTTATGCGGAACCCAGTAAGAGGGGGTTTAAACCCAGGGGAGAGCGGGGACAAGTGCCCGTGGAAACGAAAAAAGAATCACCAGAAACTGGTTCTAGACCTCCACCCCGCCGTCTTGTTTGTTGGAGGTGTCATAACCTGGGGCACATTGCAGCTCACTGTCCCATGACAAATGAACATATGGATTGTGATATGGCACGACGGTGCTCCCTGTTTGCCCATCCCGCCTGCAGTGCCATCCAGTACCAGGCAACCGGGCCTCATATGTGCCAGGTGACTGTTAATGCTAGCCCTGTGACTGCACTACTAGACTCAGGAAGCCTGGTTACACTTGTTAGAGAAAATCTTGTTCCCGTATTGCCGGCACCTGGACAGGGCATGGGGGTGATGTGTGTGCATGGGGATGTTAAGAACTATCCAGTTGATCAGGTCACCATTGCCACTGAATGTGGGACTGTATTGCATACGGTGGGCATGGTGAAGAACTTATTGCATGCCATGATAATAGGGCGGGATCTTCCGTTGTTTTGGAAACTGTGGGGTAAAATGTCACCCAAACAAGTAAAATTTGCACCTGCTTATGATGTGTCTCATGTTGAGGAAATCACAAACCAGGCTATGCCTAGTGAACCAGCTGAGATAGTTGAGGGATTTCCGCTATCTGTCTTAGTGGGAGACGAGAGTGAGACCGTAGAATCTGAGCAGACCATACCCGTTCTGGATATCCCGCAAGGGAATTTTGGGACGGCCCAGGCGCAAGACCCCACTCTAAAATGGGCTTTAGCAAATGTGACTGTTCTAAATGGTGTTCCCCAAGAGCCGGGTGCTGACCACAGGTATCCGTATTTTGAAATGCACAATGACCTCTTATATCGGGTTACCAAAGCTCACAATGAGGTGATAGAACGGTTAGTGGTTCCCGGGCCCTATAGAAAAATGGTCCTAGAAATGGCTCATACTCATGTGTTAGGGGGTCACCTAGGTACAGATAAAACCCGCAAACGAATATTTCAGAGGTTCTATTGGCCGGGGTGTTATAAAGAAATAGACGAATACTGCAAATCCTGCCCTACATGCCAATTAAAGGCCCCGCTGTCTCATTTTAAAAGTCCGTTGGTGCCACTTCCTATTATTGAGATACCGTTTGAAAGGATCGCAATGGACTTAGTGGGACCATTAGACAGATCAGCTAGGGGACACCAGTATATTCTAGTAGTGCTGGATTATGCTACCCGGTATCCAGAGGCCATGCCGTTACGAAACTCCTCCGCTAAAACTATTGCTCGGGAGTTGTTTCATATCTGCACGAGAGTGGGACTCCACAAAGAAATCTTGACTGACCAAGGGACCCCATTTATGTCCAGGGTCATGGTCGAGCTGTGTAAACTACTGAAAATTAAACAGTTAAAAACTTCAGTGTACCATCCCCAAACTGATGGCCTTGTAGAAAGGTTCAATAAAACCTTGAAAGCCATGTTGAAAAAGGCCATTGAGAAAGATGGCAAGGATTGGGATTGTTTGTTGCCATATCTGTTGTTTTCAATCCGGGAAGTTCCTCAAGCTTTTACAGGGTTCTCACCTTTTGAATTGCTTTATGGTAGACACCCTCAGGGTTTGCTTGATATAGCTAAGGAGACATGGGAGACTGAAGTTACTCCATACAGAAGTGTCATTGATCATGTGGTACAAATGCAAGAGAGAATTGCCAAGGTGATGCCCATAGTGAAGGAACATCTCCAGAGGGCCCAAGAAGCTCAGAGAAGTGTGTACAACCGTTCTGCCAGAATTAGAGAGTTCAAGCCAGGGGATCGGGTATTAATTCTGGTGCCTACGGTTGAGAGCAAGTTATTAGCTAAATAGCAGGGACCTTTTGAGGTGATGGAAAAAGTTGGGGAAGTAAATTATAGAGTCCATCAGCCAGGGAAAAGGAAACCAGTGCAGGTCTATCATGTAAACTTAATGAAAGCTTGGAGAGAACGGGAGTACTTGTCAGCTACGCTCTTATCTCCCACTGTTTCCGGTCCTGAGTTTGGAAAGGTGACAATTGCTAGTTCCTTATTAAGTCCCCAAAGACAGGAAACTAAAGAGTTGTTTCAACGTAATACGGACATATTCTCTAGCTTACCAGGTAGCATTAATGTGGTGGAACATGATGTCATCACTGAACCCCACGTAAGGGTTAAAGTAAAACCGTATCGCATCCCAGAAGCCCGTAGACAAGCAGTCTCAGAAGAGGTTCAGAGGATGTTACAATTAGGGGTAATTGAAAGGTCCAAAAGTGAATGGTCCAGCCCAATTGTGTTGGTCCCAAAACCAAATGGAAGCTGGCGCTTTTGTAATGACTTTCGGAAACTTAATGAGGTTTCCAAGATGGATGCTTACCCTATGCCTAGGGTGGATGAACTGGTTGAAAGGTTGGGTCCCGCCAGGTATATAACCACATTAGACCTCACCAAAGGGTATTGGCAAATACCCTTAGCAAAAGAGGCCCGAAAGAAAACAGCATTTTCTACGTCAGAGGGATGTTTCCACTATGTGAGGATGCCATTTGGGTTGAAAGGGGCCCCTGCTACATTTCAAAGGGCAATGGATGACATTTTGCTTCCCCACAGGGAATATGCAGCAGCCTACTTAGATGACATTGTTATCTACAGCCTGGATTGGAAAAGCCATTTAAGTAAAGTCCAGGCCTTTCTAGACTCACTCAGAGAAGCAGGATTTACAGCCAACCCAGAGAAGTGTGCCATAGGTATGGAGCAGGCCAAATACTTGGGTAATGTTGTGGGAAAAGGCATGATTAAACCCCAGGCCAACAAGGTAGAAGCCATACAGAGTTGGCCCCGGCCTCTTACAAAAAAACAAGTGCAGGCGTTCTTAGGGATAGTCGGGTATTACCGGCGATTTGTCCCCAACTTTGCCAGTATTGCTTCTCCTTTGTCTGACCTCATGAAAGGGAAAAAGTCAGTTATGGTTCAGTGGTCCCCGGAGGCAGAAAAGGCATTTGTAGAACTAAAGTCCGTTCTTTGTAGGCAACCAGTACTAATAGCGCCAGATTTCTCCAAGGAATTTATAGTACAGACAGATGCATCAGAGGTGGGTCTAGGGGCTGTTATGTCCCAGGAGGTTAACAGAGAAGAGCATCCTGTCATGTATCTAAGTAGGAAACTGAACCCCTGTGAGAGGAATTACTCGATTGTGGAACGGGAATGTCTGGCAATAAAATGGGCCCTAGAGTCCCTAAGGTATTACCTGCTAGGCAGAAAGTTCAGACTCGTCTCAGACCATGCCCCACTGAAGTGGATGAGTCAAAACAAGGAAAATAATGCTAGGGTAACAAGGTGGTTCCTGGCATTACAGGATTTTGACTATGTGGTGTAAAACAGGCCAGGTAAATTGCACATCAATGCAGATGCCCTGTCAAGAGTCCATTGTTTGGTTATGGAAGGTGCCAAGCCCCCCGGCTTTAGGCAGAGGGGGGGGATATGTAAGCATGCAGTGGGTGACATCATAGATGGTAGGTATGTGTCACGGAGGCTGCTACGCTCAGTGATGTAAATCCCGGAGGTAAGTAGTGACCAGTGGTGGTAGATCACTGAGTTGGTGGTAGCTGGATTTTGGGTCCGGGATTTAGGAGTGACTGAAGAGCTTGGGTGGGAAGGTCACTCCCATACTCCATCTCGGGTGTTACCGCCACACACACAGGTGTGAGGGTGATTTAAAAAAGACACTCTGCCAGAGAGCAGTGTGTGTGGATGGTGGTCTGAGAGGAAGACTACTGAACCAAACCTCTTGGCAGTGAGGATTTGCTGGGAGAAAACTGCAGCTGGTGAGAAGCCTGTATCACTGTGTTTTGTTATTTCATTTGGACTGTTCTGTTGTTTGAAGAAAGCAAGCCTGTACTGTACAGTGTGCCTAATAAACCCTGAAAAGAGACTGTTTGAGTGGTCCCGTCTCACAATATATATATATATATATATATATATATATATATATATACAGTACAGACCAAAAGTTTGGACACACCTTCTCATTCAAAGAGTTTTCTTTATTTTCATGACTATGAAAATTGTAGATTCACACTGAAGGCATAAAAATTATGAATTAACACATGTGGAATTATATACATAACAAACAAGTGTGAAACAACTGAAAATATGTCATATTCTAGGTTCTTCAAAGTAGCCACCTTTTGCTTTGATTACTGCTTTGCACACTCTTGACATTCTCTTGATGAGCTTCAAGAGGTAGTCCCCTGAAATCGTTTTCACTTCACAGGTGTGCCCTGTCAGGTTTAATAAGTGGGATTTCTTGCCTTATAAATGGGGTTGGGACCATCAGTTGCGTTGAGGAGAAGTCAGGTGGATACACAGCTGATAGTCCTACTGAATAGACTGTTAGAATTTGTATTATGGCAAGAAAAAAGCAGCTAAGTAAAGAAAAACGAGTGGCCATCATTACTTTAAGAAATGAAGGTCAGTCAGTCAGCCGAAAAATTGGGAAAATTTTAAAAGTAAGGGCTATTTGACCATGAAGGAGAGTGATGGGGTGCTGCGCCAGATGACCTGGCCTCCACAGTCACCGGACCTGAACCCAATTGAGATGGTTTGGGGTGAGCTGGACCGCAGAGTGAAGGCAAAAGGGCCAACAAGTGCTAAGCATCTCTGGGAACTCCTTCAAGACTGTTGGAAGACCATTTCAGGTGACTACCTCTTGAAGCTCATCAAGAGAATGCCAAGAGTGTGCATGAAAATAGTCATGAAAATAAAGAAAACTCTTTGAATGAGAAGGTGTGTCCAAACTTTTGGTCTGTACTGTATATATACACATACAGTAAATAAACATGAGTTCCGAATTATTATGCAAATTAAAAAAAATTCCTTTAAGTTTCCTAAATGGTCGATGCAAATGACCATTTAGGAAATATAATGGTCATTTGCATCGACCAAGTCATCCACCATTGGAGTATTAATCTAATTTTATTGAACAAACCTTCCAATGATAACAGTATTTTTTCACAAATTAAAAAACTTAAAATGCATTGTTCCAAATTATTATGCACAACAGCGTTTCAAAACATTTTATATAGGTTGTAAAGAACTGAAAATGGTCATTTGTTGAATTTGCAGCATTAAGAGGTCACATTTACTGATATCAAAAGCTATTTTAATTGAAAAAACATCTTAACAGGCCAAGTTACATGTTAACATAGGACCCCTTCTTTGATATAACCTTTTCAATTCTTTCATCTATTGAACTTGTGCGTTTTTGACGAGTTTCTGCTTCTGCCGCCCAGAGCTGCTGTTTTAATGGGAACTGCCTCCCACCCTCATAGATCTTTTGCTTAAGGATACTTCAAAGGTTCTTAATAGGGTTGAGGTCAGGGGAGTTTTTTTTATGCCCATAGCAGCCAATGACTCAGAGGTATTCTTTGCAGCATGAGATGATGCATTTTCTTGCATGAAGATGAATTTTCTACGGAAGGCATAGTTCTTTTTTGTACCATGCAAGAAAGTGGTCAGTCAGTATCTCTATATACTTTGCCAAAGTCATTTTCACACCTTCAGAGCAAGGATGGGGGGGGGGGGGGGGGGGGGGGGGTTGTGGTCCACCCTGGTTTCCTCAGCCGTCTGGCCACTGACTAAACAGTATTGTCCCTCTCTAGCAGGATCCGGGTCTACCACCCAGCTCCCCAAAACACTGCAGTGCTTACCCCACACAGGGTCAGAGAGTCCTGGCTCCCACAGGGTTTAGCACAGTCTGCTCCTTGCTCAGACTGAGAGCCCCACCCATGTCCAGCAACAGGATTAGGCCCCCTGCACACAAACGTGTGCTTCCCATTGCCGTATTGCGGACCGCATTTGCGGATCCACAATACACGGGTGCCGTTCTGTGGGCATTCTGCATCACGGATGTGGACCCATTCACTTGAATGGGTCCACAAATTCAGAGATGCGGAATGGTGCGGAACGGAAGCAGAAAACGGAACCCTACGGAAGCACTACGGAGTGCATCAGTGGGGTTTCACCCCGTACTTCCGTTCCGCAAAAAGATAGAACATGCCCTATCTTTTTGTGGAACGGCCGGATTGCGGACCCATTCAAGTGAATGGGTCCGCGATCCGCTGCGGCTGCCCCACGGACTGTGTTCGTGCATTGCGGCCCGCATTTTGCGGGCCGCAGCACAACCACGGGGTGCACACGTTTGTGTGCAGGGAGCCTTAAATAGCATCCCTGGACATTGGCATATTCTTATATCCCGGAGTGGAACATGGGGAACAAGCACCCACCCAATACATTGCCTGTTCCCAGTAAAAGCCTGCCCTGGACTAGCTGGAGCCAACTAAGCTAAGTAGCTTGGTGTCCACCAACTAGCTTAGTGGCCACCTATATGTAGGGCCTTTACTCCACCAAGGCCGGGCCCCTTGGTGACACACTCTTGGTGCAAACGACACCCCCTTTCCATGCTTTGCCGGGACTTTTCTGTTCTCACCCAGGCTCCTCTGGGTGAGATACACACTTTCAATGACCATCATGTGGCCCTCTGGCAGCTCCACTGCCACAATATATATATTTATATATAATAATAAAATCCCTATGTGAGTGCGCTGTGTCTGTGTGTCACTAGTTTTGCACTGGGCATGCGCGTTACACACGGACACAGCACTACACACAAGTTTCCCTGCAGCCTGACTGCCCATAGATACCTCCAAGACCACAGCTTCCCTGCCGCCATCCGGTCCTGCCACAGTTCCCCGCTGCCGTCCGCTCCTCTCTCGGCTCAGGAAATGCAGAGTGCGCAGCACACCTTCCCCCCTCCCCTTCAGGATGGCAGAGTGTTAGCTGTAATGTCCAGCTAACACTCTGCTTGAAACGGCCGACATCGGTACTGGCACCGATGTCGGCCGTTTAACCCCTTCCATGCAGTGGTCCTTAGGGACCGCTGTGTGGAAGGGCTGACCATCGGGCTGCTGCTCTGCTCTGGCAGTGGCCCGATGCTTGAAGGGTTAATGCCCCCCCTTCAAGATGCCAAGATGCAATTTTTCCCACCGCACTTCCCAAAAGATGGTATAAAAAGTGATCAAAAAAGTCATATGACTATTCACTGTCCCTACGGGGTACGACGAAGGGTTAAAAAGGATTGTTTGCAGAGCAGAGGCATGCTCTACAGAGGATTTGTTTGCAGAGCAGAGGCATGCTCTACAGAGACACCCAAGGCAGGGAACCAGGGTAACCACCAGGGGTTACCAGCACACAGGGAACCAGGGGTAGGGGTAACCCAGGGGTTAATCAGGGCCACCAGGGTTCAGGGGTCTATGGGGGGTGATAACAGGGTTAACCAGGGGACTCAGCAGGGCAGGGTAAAGAGTTAGCAGGGGAATGCTCAACAGAGAACAGAGCACATAACGCTCTGTTCTGTCAGCAGAGCAGGGGTTAAGGACAGCAGCAATGCTGCTGGAGTTACAGTAAGTAGGGGGTAGGGGGGGGGGGGGGTTGTGGCCACCAGGGGTTAATCAGGAGTCAGGATGGGCCACTAGGGACTCAGGGGCCCAGAATGTAGTAGGGGATAGGGGTATGGATCTGGGGTAAAGGGGTATGGAAGGGTTAATTAGGGGTGGCGATACTCAAGGTTGTGTTGAACGCCGCTCCTATCGGCGGGGGGGAGATGTCCGGCAGGGTCCCTCTTCCTGAGCGCAGGATGCGCTCTCCTTAAGGGCTGCAGGGGTCGGGTCCGGTCCGGGGTCCCGATCCTGAGCGCCGATGCACTCTCCAGGTGGGGGCCCCGATCCTAACTCTCGGAGGGCGAGACGCGCTCCTCCACGTGGGGGCCCCGATCCTAACCAACAGAGTGCCGGGGCCGCCGGGTATTTATCCCCCAGCGGCCCGCACTCCCGCGCCACCAGGGGGCGCGCGCGCGTCCCCATCATCCACGTGGGCCGGCGCAGTGATATGACGTCACTGCGCCGGCCAGCACATCGGGGACGCGCTGCAGACAGGTGGGAGAAGCCTTTGATCTCCCGCCTGCTGCACCTAGCATTCCGGACAGTGCGATAGTAATCGCACTGTCGGAATGCACATAATAGAAGGAGGAGAGGCTTCTCCCCTTCTTCTATCATGTGTAATTATTTCCAGAGGCGCTGGGGATGATTACAACAAAGGGCTCAGATTCTGTTGAATCTGAGCTCTTTGTATCCATCAGGATGACCGGACCCTTGTCCGGTCATTCTGATGCAATTAGCCAGATTGCATCGGTGCGAATGCTTGGGGCACATTCACACGATGCACCTGGTTTCAGTTGTAGGAGGGGGGGGGGGATATATATAATATACATGTGTATTGATGCTTGGGGCACATCCATACACATGTATACATTAATCATACATTCTAAGGGGGGCCACATTCATATATATAAGGGGGCACAGATAATAAGGGGCACATCACAAGCCCCTACATTATCAGGGGGCACAAGCCCCTACATTATCAGGGGGCACAAGCCCCTACATTATCAGGGGGCACAAGCCCCTACATTATCAGGGGGACGGCTCCCAGGGGACACATATTTCCCACAGGGGCCAGCATGAGCCCCTGGGGATCACCATGGGCAGACGTGCGCAGATGCTGGGCACATCTGCGCACATCGTCCCATGATGCTATGTCTAATGTATGCACATATATACCATACATGCCCGCATGTGTTTGCAGGCATGCATGGATATATATGCATACGTCTCAACCGTTCCTCAACAATCCCCCTGTTGTCGGAATATAATACGACAATATAATGGGGGAACGGGTTGAGATATATTTGCCCCCCTTCAACCCCATCTTTGGTGGAAGTTCAGGAAGAACTGTAGTGCACACTGATATTTAGGTACTTAGACATCCCTCATCCAGCTTCCTCCGACCTGCCCTTCACCGTAACCTCCTCCTCCGTCCACAGGATACACCGTCTTCTTCTTGACATCTTTAGGATACCACACACCCACAGTCTCTCGGTTATTCTGCCGATCTTCAGGTATCTTCGCCCCCCCCAATTCTGGAGTGGGTTCACCCTTACAGTCTTTAACTGGCCTTTCTATAACAGTCTCTTGGTGTCGGCCACCCCCAACTTTGGAGTGACCACACCCCCACAGTCTCTCGGTAATTCTGCCGATCTTCAGGTATCTTCGCCCCCCCCCAATTCTGGAGTGGGTTCACCCTTACAGTCTTTACCTTTCTATAACAGTCTCTTGGTGTTGGCCACCCCCACTTTGGAGCGACCACACCCCCACAGTCTCTCGGTAATTCTGCCGATCTTCAGGTATCTTCGCCCCCCCCCAATTCTGGAGCGGGTTCACCCTTACAGTCTTTGCCCAACTTTCTTCTATCCAACGTCTGTTTCCATCTTGATGGGTGCGGTTCTCCCGTGGACAGATTAATAGGTCTTTACAAGGCAAGTCAGACTCTTAAGCGGTGATGTCATAGTACCTAAATTCTACTGCGGAGAACACCTCCGCCACACTACACCTCCAGCCCTTCCCTTAAGAACCTCACCGTTCCAGGGTTCAAGGTGGCAAATGAATGATGCCTGTCCCTATCGTGACCTAACCTTATCCCCATTCACACAAAATACATGTCACATCCCTCCCAACACCACCAAATTCCATTAAATGTGTGTACCCATAGAGACTCATGCAACCTGGCATCTCTCTACACCTCCAAAGACACAGGTAGGTCGCAGACACCTGTGTCAATGGGAAACGACTATAGGATGCAAATGTGTACAGCCAAATATAGGCTGTCACACATTTGTACCTAGAGTGTCTATGGGTACACCATCGAACAACAAACACAATCAATCAATAAATACAATGTGCTATGGGGTTTCGGGGTAGTACAAGTTATACGTCCCGAACCCTCATAGGAAACAAAGTGTGTCCATACAATATTTGGCTACAGGAACAATGTTTGAGTTATGTCCTGAGCCTCCTCCTCCGGATAGTTCTGTAAAGTTCTGTCTGGTTCTGGTGTATTTGGTCAGTAAGTCCCTTGACCCTCCGACGATGACCAGAACCAGAAGAAGTTTCACTGGGTGAAACAATTGAATAAGTTCTTCCACCCGAACGTCTCCCAAGTCTTCCTCCAGAGCCTAAAATAATGCTCCCGCTGGATTGTGGCACAGTCTTCATTGCTATAACACCTCTAGGTAGAGGTCGCTTCGTTGCCAAAATCCAGTGGGATCCTCTGGAGCTTCACAACAGTGTCAGGGGGAATAGCTGGCCTCTTCTGTGGCATCTCCTAGGTTTTTCTTCCGCTCCATATAAAATCACACCTATGGCAGAAGAAAACACCAGGCGCTCCCAGGGGAAATTCTCCCCTAACAGTGCAATTAAATGTGAAAATTCCCAGCACCAATACCTTTGACCCATGGGTAGAGAAAGGTATTGGGCTGCCCTTTATCTCACAGGACCCCTCGTTATCCCAACACTGGTGTCTGAACACCCTACCTTCAGAGGATAGCGTCCACTGCTGCACATCCCTCTGCACCAACAGATAAGGATGGCCAGCCTACTAGGTTAGGATAACTGGATTTCTGTGGACAAAGCACCATCTTGTTATTGATGGCACCACATCCCTGTCCACTCGTGTGTACCCAGGCTGATTTCCCCCTGTGATCCCATCTTGTGGAGGCCCGCAGAACCGATGGCATAGTCATGCCCCGGCTCCCCGGGACCCCACAACACAAGAACACAGTCCACACTCTGCTGTCAAACACTCTGCGTCCAATCCCTATCAGAGCTGTGTTGCCTGCTCGGACTAGAATTAAGTGCGCAGCACAACATTACACCAATGTTGTCTGTCCGCCCCAGTCCCCAGCGCAACACAGCCCTACCAAAAACCTTGAGCAAAACAGTGTTACCCGTATCGATCTGAGACCCTGGTTGCCCAGAATAATATCACATCATCCTTTGTGTGCTGCATGGAGAAGGTCCTTATGCCTTCTCCCGACCAGCAGGATTTCCCGTGTGATATTATCTGCTCGCGAACCTATACGTTCTCGATCCACAGTATAACACTGTTCCACTCCAAGGGGACACAGAATGAAACAAAGACAGCAGACGGGACTTACAACACTACATAAATCAGCATGGTAGAACACATCCGTAGACAAGGACTACCACCATCAACATCAAGAAGAACTTACAAACAGATAACAAAAACACACAACATGGACATACACAGGGAACAAACGGTGTAACAAATAGTACAGGGGTGTCAAATGTTGCCTAGCCTAGCTTGGCCACTCTGACCCCTCAGCAGCTGGTGATGCTGCCGGGAGGTAACCCCGTTATGGCCAGGCTGACTAGACCCCACTGCACAATTTGTTACCTGGCTGATACTGTTGGACACATTGCAATTACTTGCACAAGGGCAATTCCTTGCAATGTGTCCTTTGTTCCCACACCTGAAACACGTGACTTGGTTTCCTGTCCTGTGTGTTATGTTCCTATCTGTTTTGCAGTGTCTCGCTATGTGACCTAGGCCACCACATGCAAAACATCTAATGTTTGCTCTGCATGGCCCAGGTCCATCTACACTGCAGCCGTGCTCCCTTCTCCTGAATTGTCCCATCCTCAGGGACGCACTCTTCACCACAGTTCTTTTTCCCAAAGTCAGGGAAAAATCTCTGTTAGTCTGGACCGGCTTGACCTGATAATTAGACCGGTCACAGACTACTCTCCCCCCTTGTGGCCCTGCACAGGGCAACATTTTGGGAGATTCCGACCCTGGCTTTACGGAAAAAGAAAGGGCCGGCACCAACTTGGTGATAACTTGTTGCATGCCAGACATTAGCTGGGACCTTACAGCAACCTGAGCCTTCAATTTGGCTACCGTCACGTCAGTAGAGGCAGTCCGCTCCTTGAAGGCCTTGACCTCAGTATAAGACTGAGTCAACTTAGCCTCAATTTCCTCCTTCTGCCTCTGCAGCTCTACTAACTGTGACTCTATCCTAGCCACCTGCGCATCTCGGTCAACAGTAGACTGCACATTCTCTGCCAGCTGTGCCCGCAATGCCGAAACCTGGTCCGAATTACTGGCACAGCACTGGCAGCGAATGGCCGGAGGAATTGTCTCCGTTGACTGAGACACCAGCGCCACTTCCTTTGGCTTACAGATGCTAGCCTCAAACGTATGAACGAGTTTGGCCAGCATCCGAAGCCGTTTGGTGGCCTTGTTCAAAACCGTCCGTTTGTTAACACAAAGCTTGTCGTAACTACAAGCCTGTGCCAACAAATCGGACCACAGCATTTCTGCTGGCTTGTATGTAGTGGGGAGGATGGGGTTAAACGTGCTGTGTTTGGCTAAGTGTTGCAGTGTGGGGAAGTCCATACTCACCGTTTGATGAACGTCCATTTTCTCCTTGGGGCCGTACCTCTTCGTCCTCGCAGCTGCTTGGAAGAAGTCCATTTTCCCGGATCGCTTCTTCCCCAGCCGGACTTGTACGCCGCTCCCACGAAGATGGATCTCTTTCAGTGACGTGTGCTCTTCTCCCTTGCAATCACTTGAGCGATGCTTGTTGGTGCTGTACTTTTCCGTGTCTTCTTCTCTTACCCCAGCGACGGTGACCGTGTAAAGCAAATACAAAAATATTAATACACAGAACAGATTATAGATTCTCTGCAAAAGATTTTGTTTTATTTCTGGTACTCTAAGGGAAGTATCGCTTCTCCTGTACGAATTATCGGGTCCTAGACGCTCAGACACTCCGCTGACCGCGTCTATCCTGCCCGCTAATTCACAGTACTAGCGACCCTCAGCCTTGAGACCAAAAACAAACGCAAAATCCACGCAGTGGGCCTGGCTCGCCAATGTAAAGGGGGAATATTAATCACCAATATTTATGCAAATATCGATAATTAATATTCATAAATGGGAGGTGCCGTCTAGTGATAACTCCGCCCATTTATGCCTTTATATAATAATAACATACTTTCGCTATGCTTTACACTAGTCACTTATGCTAACTGCATGCGCCTTACTAACTCGCTACCGCTAACGAGTACACGCTACACAAAAGGGTACAAATATAACGGTATTTATTACACCACGCAATACACTAACAATACACTACGCACGCAATACTAACAATACACTACGCACGCAGTACACTACAATACAGCACTAAATATACAATCCTAAACTACACTACACATTCCCAATTCCACCCATAAACTATCTATACAGTTCACACATACAAGTATATTAACAATCCACCCCACCTGACTATTCACTGTCCCTATGGGGTACGACGAAGGGTTAAAAAGGATTGTTTGCAGAGCAGAGGCATGCTCTACAGAGGATTTGTTTGCAGAGCAGAGGCATGCTCTACAGAGACACCCAAGGCAGGGAACCAGGGTAACCACCAGGGGTTACCAGCACACAGGGAACCAGGGGTAGGGGTAACCCAGGGGTTAATCAGGGCCACCAGGGTTCAGGGGTCTATGGGGGGTGATAACAGGGTTAACCAGGGGACTCAGCAGGGCAGGGTAAAGAGTTAGCAGGGGGATGCTCAACAGAGAACAGAGCACATAACGCTCTGTTCTGTCAGCAAAGCAGGGGTTAAGGACAGCAGCAATGCTGCTGGAGTTATAGTAAGGGGGGGGGGGTTGTGGCCACCAGGGGTTAATCAGGAGTCAGGATGGGCCACTAGGGACTCAGGGGCCCAGAATGTAGTAGGGGATAGGGGTATGGATCCGGGGTAAAGGGATATGGAAGGGTTAATTAGGGGTGGCGATACTCAAGGTTGTGTTGAACGCCGCTCCTATCGGCGGGGGTGGAGATGTCTGGCAGGGTCCCTCTTCCTGAGCGCAGGATGCGCTCTCCTTAAGGGCTGCAGGGGTCGGGTCCGGTCCGGGGTCCCGATCCTGAGCGCCGATGCACTCTCCAGGTGGGGGCCCCGATCCTAACTCTCGGAGGGCGAGACGCGCTCCTCCACGTGGGGGCCCCGATCCTAACCCACAGAGTGCCGGGGCCGCCGGGTATTTATCCCCCAGCGGCCCACACTCCCGCGCCACCAGGGGGCGCGCGCGCGCCCCCATCATCCACGTGGGCCGGCGCAGTGATATGACGTCACTGCGCCGGCCAGCACATCGGGGACGCGCTGCAGACAGGCGGGAGAAGCCTTTGTTCTCCCGCCTGCTGCACCTAGCATTCCGGACAGTGCGATAGTAATCGCACTGTCGGAATGCACATAATAGAAGGAGGAGAGGCTTCTCCCCTTCTTCTATCATGTGTAATTATCTCCAGAGGCGCTGGGGATAATTACAACAAAGGGCTCAGATTCAGTTGAATCTGAGCTCTTTGTATCCATCAGGATGACCGGACCCTTGTCCGGTCATTCTGATGCAATTAGCCAGATTGCATCGGTGCGAATGCTTGGGGCACATTCACACCGATGCACCTGGTTTCAGTTGTAGGAGGGGGGGGGGGATATATATAATATACATGTGTATTGATGCTTGGGGCACATCCATACACATGTATACATTAATCATACATTCTAAGGGGGGCCACATTCATATATATAAGGGGGCACAGATAATAAGGGGCACATCACAAGCCCCTACATTATCAGGGGGCACAAGCCCCTACATTATCAGGGGGACGGCTCCCAGGGGACACATATTTCCCACAGGGGCCAGCATGAGCCCCTGGGGATCACCATGGGCAGACGTGCGCAGATGCTGGGCACATCTGCGCACATCGTCCCATAATGCTATGTCTAATGTATGCACATATATACCATACATGCCCGCACGTGTTTGCAGGCATGCATGGATATATATGCATACGTCTCAACCGTTCCTCAACATCATATGTATCCAAAATTAGCACCAATTAAACCGTGACATCATCCCACAAAAAAAGAGCCCCTACATAAGCCAATCGTCTAAAAAATAAAAAAAAAATATGGCTTTCAGAAAATGGAGACTCAAAAACAATTTTTTTTTTAAAAATGTTTTTTTTTTGTGTAAACTAAAATAAAAATGCACATATTAGGCATTGCTGTGTCCGTAACAACCTGCTCTATAAAAATAGTATGTGATCCAACCCTTCTGGTGAACGCCGTAAAAAAAAAAATAAAATAAATAAAATGTGCCAAAAAAGTCATTTTTTTATCACCTTACATCCCAAAAAGTGTAATACCAAGCAATCAAGGCCAGCAGTCTCAGCCGCAGCCAGCAGTTTCAGCCACCAGTCAGTGTCAGCAGTCCTAGCCACCAGCCGCAGTCAGCTGTCTTAGCCACAGCCAGCACTCAGTGCCAGCAGTCTCAGCCACAAGCCACAGCCAGCAATCTCAGCCACCAGTCTCGGCCACCAGCCACAGCCATCAGTCAGAGCCAGCAGTCGAAGCCACAGCCGCCAGTCTTGGCTACCAGCCACAGCCACCAGTCTAAGCCACCATTAAGTGTGGTCAAGTTCCCTTGCCATTTAATATAGACTGTTCCTACTAATGTTTATGCACTACTGTTCTGGCGCCCGTTATTGTAACGGGCTTAATGTCTAGTATATATATATAATATTCATGGCCAGCTTTAGCGAATATATGAGAGATGCAGTGAGAACACAACTTAGTGAGTGAGGTAAGTGTTCACTATTCAGTACTGCGCTGAACAGTAAAGACTGGCAGCTCACTGCCAAAAGACAACTTCCATGCAGTGGTCCTTAGGGACTGCTGTATGGAGGGGCTAACCATCGGGCCGCTGCTCTGCCCTGGCAGGGCCAGATGCTTGAAGGGCTAATGCCCCCCCCCCCCCCGCACACAACACCCCCGCCCCCCCTTCAAGATGCCAAGATGCAGAGCGCTCAGCACCCCCCTCCCACCCTTTCAGGATGGCAGAGCGGCAGTGGGGTAGAGTGTTAGCTGTAATGTACAGCTAACACTCTGCTTGAAACGGCCAACATCAGTGCCTGGCACTGCTGTTGGCTGTCTAACCCCTTCCATGCAGTGGTCCTTAGGGACCACTGTATGGAGGGGCTAACCATCGGGCCACAGCTCTGCTGTGGCAGCAGCCGATGCTTGAAGGGTAAACTGATGAAGAAAATCTGGGAGAAAAATTAAATATATAGCAATAGTATAAGTGTCCATGAAAGTGAATATTAGTCTAGAGATTAGACCCTTTTAAAATGTAGCTTTTATTGGTTCAATTAAAAAGCAAAATATATCACCCTATGATAACTGGGTGACCGAAAAAATATATATCAGGACAGGATATCGCCCAGCTACCACCGTGAATTGGTGAAAATGATAAATAGGATGTAAATAGTGAAAATTCCAAGGGCACTTATGACATTAATGAGGTGTGGGATTTGGGGAAAGGTTAGGGCATTTTTGATGGGTGCTGGGGATGATTCTCTCCCTGTACCCGCCCTAGGTTAACCCTTTGCCCAGGGATGATCCCTGATGGTGGGATCGCCCTGTCCCCGTACCTACCCTGTCTGACCCTGTACAACCCTCTACATTAGGAATTTCACATATATACTGATGTAAATTTTAAACCCGACGCGTTTCCCCACCACGGTTCATCAGGGGGTCGGTTAGAGGAGGATAATTGTTGTAAATAACATCATATATCAAAACAGGATAAATAGATAAAAAATATATACTATGTCCTGGATGATACCGTGAGGCAGGCCATACTTGGGGCTGGATAACTCACATAGACTCTCTTATTGGTGAAGAGGGATGCCACCTGAAAATAAATAAATAAGAAATTGGTATTTACTTACTGGATCGCCCAAATCTTAGCATCCCATAGGTGAAGCAACTTACTAGTGATATGCCCCAGTGATGTCCGGACTGCCACCTGCCGTATATGGTAAGGCAGTGGGGCTTCTCTGTGCTACCTTGATTTTAAATGAGCACTCGAGCACGCGTTTACACTCCCGGGAAATGAATATCCGGTGAGTGGAACGTACGCCAGCCGTCACTTCCGGTGTCCTGGTCCTGGAGCGCAAGCATCACTTCCGGTATGCTGGACCGCAAACGTCACTTCCGGTTTAGCGATGCTGCGGCACTCCAGATTCTCACCGGACAGTTACGGTGAAGGGGAAGTGCAAAAAGGTATTGCACTAATTATCCCCAAACTGAAATGAACTTCTTATGGCGCTTGTAAACAGGTGGAGGTGGAAATGGGGGTTGATTAGTCAGCCATGTCATTAGGCAGCCATGTCATCTAATGGGCTAGATGGTGCAATCCGAATGGCATAATAAAATTGCTGTTAATATATGCCATATTCGGAATTGCCTAATGGTTTATATACTATCTCCCCCAGAACACCCAGATTTTATCATGCCCCAAACTCTTACAAAAATAATGAAACAGGACATAATTTTTCACAGTTGGAGCTCTTTTAATCAGGAGATGCACGGTTAATTAATTGTAGTCATCACCTTCATTAGAAATTATTAGAAATAATTAAATATTTAAACTCGGGTTAAACATGATCTAACAAATACCCTTTTTGATACAATTTTTTTAGTACTTTGTGTACTCACGACCAGTTAGGACTGTATTTAGTTTCTCAGGGAATGCAGAGGGAATGCAGAGGGAAGCGTAGAGATCAGAGATTCCAGGACAAAACTACCTCCCACTTTTAGATCCGTATTCCACTAAAAGGGGGCAACATTATTCTACAAGAAACAGGTAAAGGTAAGTCTTTCATTAAGGCCAGAGGGGGCTTGTGAGCGGCACCTATAGATCCATTCCACTTCCCTCCACAGTATCTTATTGTTCCAGTCTCCTTTTCTCGGGGTATTGGGACAAGTTCTAGTGCTGAAAATCGGAGTGCGCGAAGGTCCCCTGCATGATATTCATGCATGTGACTCGCCACTGGTGTGATTTTATTGTTTTTTACATCATTAACATGTTCCCCCACCCTTAGTCTTTGGGGCATGGGCACTGGCCGATATAGATTACCCCTCTCCTTTTACAGTTTATAAAGTCCCAAATGGTGAACACTCTTTGGGTAGCTGAGCATGTTACGGTCTTGCCTGTAGAGATGAACTCGCATATTTTGCAGGTCCCGCACTTGAACATCCCTAAGGGACGGCGATCAAGCCATGTTCCTGGTGTAGCTGGGGGTAGGTAGTGACTGTGTACCAGTCTATCCCTAAGGCTTTTGCCTCTCTGGTAAGTTATGCTTGGGTGGGGTGAGATACTCTTAGCTACACTAGTGTCCATTTGTAGAATTGGCCAATATTTATTTACAATAGCTCTCACTTCTGTGTTGGCCACATCAAACGTGGAAATAAGGGGGGTCTCTGCCCTCCCGTCCTCCCCAGGTTTTTTAGGGGAGAGTAGCGTTCCCCTTTCTGTAGTTAAGGCATGCTGGAAAGCATTTCTTAGTGTGGTCTTTGGATAACCTCTATCTGTCATTCTTTTGTAGAGTTATTTGGATTCGCAGTGGAAGTCGGTTAGACCGGAACAATTCCTGCGTATCCTTAGGTATTGTCCCCTGGGGATACCTCTTTTTTTGTGGGATGGGGTGATGGCTTCCCCAGTGCAGAATTTAATTAGTTGCTGTCGATTTTCTGAAAATCGTACTGACAAGTTTTTCGCCCTGTTTGTGTATCGTTACATCAAGAAAGTTGATGCAGTCTTCCTGTATTTCAGAGGTAAATGTAAGACCTATGTCATTGATGTTCAGGACGTCTATGAATTCGGTAAATTCCCTCCTACTACCATTCCAGAGCACAAACACATCATCTATACACTGCGTACAGAATTATTAGGCAAATGAGTATTTTGACCACATCATCCTCTTTATGCATGTTGTCTTACTCCAAGCTGTATAGGCTGGAAAGCCTACTACCAATTAAGCATATTAGGTGATGTGCATCTCTGTAATGAGAAGGGGTGTGGTCTAATGACATCAACACCCTATATTAGGTGTGCATAATTATTAGGCAACTTCCTTTCCTTTGGCAAAATGGGTCAAAAGAAGGACTTGACAGGCTCAGAAAAGTCAAAAATAGTGAGATATCTTGCAGAGGGATGCAGCACTCTTAAAATTGCAAAGCTTCTGAAGCGTGATCATCAAACAATCAAGCGTTTCATTCAAAATAGTCAACAGGGTCGCAAGAAGCGTGTGGAAAAACCAAGGCGCAAAATAACTGCCCATGAACTGAGAAAAGTCAAGCGTGCAGCTGCCAAGATGCCACTTGCCACCAGTTTGGCCATATTTCAGAGCTGCAACATCACTGGAGTGCCCAAAAGCACAAGGTGTGCAATACTCAGAGACATGGCCAAGGTAAGAAAGGCTGAAAGACGACCACCACTGAACAAGACATACAAGCTGAAACGTCAAGACTGGGCCAAGAAATATCTCAAGACTGATTTTTCTAAGGTTTTATGGACTGATGAAATGAGAGTGAGTCTTGATGGGCCAGATGGATGGGCCCGTGGCTGGATTGGTAAAGGGCAGAGAGCTCCAGTCCGACTCAGACGCCAGCAAGGTGGAGGTGGAGTACTGGTTTGGGCTGGTATCATCAAAGATGAGCTTGTGGGGCCTTTTCGGGTTGAGGATGGAGTCAAGCTCAACTCCCAGTCCTACTGCCAGTTTCTGGAAGACACCTTCTTCAAGCAGTGGTACAGGAAGAAGTCTGCATCCTTCAAGAAAAACATGATTTTCATGCAGGACAATGCTCCATCACACGCGTCCAAGTACTCCACAGCGTGGCTGGCAATAAAGGGTATAAAAGAAGAAAATCTAATGACATGGCTTCCTTGTTCACCTGATCTGAACCCCATTGAGAACCTGTGGTCCATCATCAAATGTGAGATTTACAAGGAGGGAAAACAGTACACCTCTCTGAACAGTGTCTGGGAGGCTGTGGTTGCTGCTGCACGCAATGTTAATGGTGAACAGATCAAAACACTGACAGAATCCATGGATGGCAGGCTTTTGAGTGTCCTTGCAAAGAAAGGTGGCTATATTGGTCACTGATTTGTTTTTGTTTTGTTTTTGAATGTGAGAAATGTATATTTGTGAATGTTGAGATGTTATATTGGTTTCACTGGTAAAAATAAATAGGGGGGGGCGTGGCCGGATGCCGAGAGGAGAGGACGCATAGTGTGTGAGCTCCGGTTGTGGAGCCTCGATAACGGCTCAAAGCGGCACAAATACAGCAAATATATTTCATACTTACCTACCCCAGGACAGCCCTCGGTACAGCAGACCTGCCGATGATGACCAGGGGACGGAAGAAGGGTTCACAGCCTCAGAAGATGACGGCGTTTTTTCACCCAGCTCCTGGGACTTCTCAAGATGGCGCCGGTTCCCGCCACACAGAGGGAGAGCCCTGTACATCTCCAGCAGCGGCACCCATCCAGCGATCTTCTGGATCTCCCTCCTCAGCAGGATCCGGTTCTCCACCACCACAGGAACCTAAAAAACAAAAAAGGGTGAGTGAGCAACAGCCATACAGTCCTCCCCTTAATACTTACCCTGCTTCACCAGGCATAGATCCTGGACTAACAGTTACCACAATGCAGGACATGCTGGCAGATCTAAAAAGATCCATACATGGTGACTTTAAAGAAACAATCTCTGTTATTCATGCAGACATAGTCGCCATAGGAGATAGAACAGCACATTTGGAAGAAAAAATGGAGGAATTTGTCACTGCACATAACTCGCTAGTAGATAATCATAATGCGGTTGAAGATGACATAGCCACCATGAAACTTAAAATTGCTGATCTGGAGGATCGCTCCAGAAGAAACAACATAAGATTCAGAAGCATTCCTGAAAGCGTTCTGGACTCTCAATTACAAGATTTTATTGCGGATCTTATAATGTCATATTTACCAGACACCCCAGGGTCAGAGCTAATCATAGACCGTGTTCACCGGGTTCCTAAACCCAAAGCCTTATCAGCCTCTATTCCCAGAGACGTTTTAGCTAGAATCCATTTCTATCACCTAAAGGATTCCCTGATGAGAGAAGCCCAAAAAAAGAGGCCAGACATTCCTGAAAGATTTTGCAATGTTCTCCTATTCACAGACCTCTCACCAGCAACGCTTAGTAGAAGACGTGAATTTCAACCGTACACCAAAGCACTAAGGGATAACAATATTCCTTATAAATGGGGCTTCCCTGTTAAACTGATTGTAAGATATCAAAACTCATCAATTGTACTAGTCTCTCCTCAGGAAGCGTCAAATGCCTTTGCCAAATGGAACATTACCGTGCCACTAGAGGGCGCCAAAGACAAAGACAAAGTAATGAACTCTTCACCTTACAGGTCTGCCTCGGACAGAAGCCAACTGAACCTGACTCCAGAATGGTCCAAAGTAGGAAGAAATCCTCCATGAGTTCTATCCTGGACAATTTCCATATTATATTAAGTATACTTTCATGCTATACTATTTCAAACGGGGCTCCACACCCGTTGCTCTACCTCCCAGAACACATATCCCATCTCTGTGTTCACACTCTCTAATCCACTGTTTACCTAACGTCTCCTATACTAAGTGAGATACATCACAATTTGTGGTCACTGTTAGACCATTGTTATGTTATTGTTATTTAATATTTACCTTATTTTTTATGTTTTAATTTATTGTTTTACAAGGTTACATAAAAAGGGTCTATACCTTCATCCTCAAATATCCGAACCTAAAGGTACAATGCTACGACCCCCACAATCAAAACACGGTAACACTTGGGTACTTTACTATGTTATTCACACATTACTGGTTAATCAATTCAGATTAGGAACTCTAGCATGCTTTCTTAGAGTTCAAGATGGCCAATAAAGGCATAAAAATTTTTTCTGCAAATGTTAATGGTCTCAATAATCCCTTTAAGCGTTCAACTTGCTGGAATGAGGTGAGGAAACAGAGAGCTGATATCATTTGTATTCAGGAATCCCATCTTAATAAGGAAGACTCATACAGATTTTCTCATCCCTCCTTTCCACATATTTTCTTCTCCCCAGCCTCAAAAAAAAGAAAAGGTGTGATTATAGGTTTCAAGAACTCTGTTGCTTTCCATTGTCATGACACAATAATAGATGAAGAAGGTAGATATATTATTATAATATGTGACATAAACAACACTAGATACACAATAGTTAACCTGTATGCCCCTAATGCTGATCAGATAAATTTTATCAAACGCATCATCAAACTAGCTCAGGATTCTAAGAAAGGATCCTTACTGATCTGCGGTGATTTTAATATGTGCCCTGACTCCTCAATGGACAGACTCCCTTCCCCTATCTTATCTCCCAAAAACTCACAACTCAGAGATTTCATATTTCAGGAAGGACTCCTAGATATCTGGAGGGTACACCATGCCAATGAAAAAGATTTTACTTTTTTCTCACACCCACATAACACTTATTCTAGAATAGACCTCTTTCTCTCAGATAAATGGCTACTTCAAAAAGTAATAGAGGTAACGATTTCTAATATAACGTGGTCTGACCATGCATTCATCTCCCTTACACTAGATGACACATATAGCAATAAAATATACTCCCCGTGGAGACTTAACAATTCTTTACTCCAAAGTGGCTCTATACGCACAGACGTAGAATTCTCATTAAAGGAATATTTTAAGATGAATGACAATAATCTGGTATCAGATATTACAATATGGAGTGCGCACAAGGCATTTATAAGAGGTGTATTGCTAAAACATGCAGCTATTCAAAAGAAAAAAAGAAGGGAAATCTTAGACAAATTACTAGCGGACATTAATGTTCTAGAAAATTCCTCCAAGATGTCTCTGGATCCAAAAATCATTAATAAACTAAAAACTGCTAGACATCATTTATACCTTCACCTTCATGAAAAACACGAATTCCACCTTCGAAAATTAAAATCAGACCATTACTCTCAAGGCAACAAAGCATCAAAAATCTTAGCGAACAGAATTAAAAAAAGAGAAGCCAAATCAAGAATCCCCTTCTTATACAACAGCCAGAACCAAAAAGTGTATAACCCCAAACACATAGCAGAAGAATTTGCAAAATACTATGAAAACCTATATAACTTGGAAAAATCAGCTGACACAGTCCAACCAACTCCTGAATATATTAATGACTTTCTCAAAGATATTTCTCTTCCGTCCATATCCTCATCCCAAAACCAAGCCCTTAACGCTAAAATCACACATCTAGAAATAACTGAAACAATCCAATCCCTCAAAAACAATAAGTCCCCAGGTCCTGATGGACTCACAAACGAATACTATAAAAATTTCTCCCACATTCTAAGCCCCTTCCTGAACAGATCCTTCAATTTGATAGCAGAGCAAAATTCAATCCCCAAAGACATGTTAAATGCAATGATAATAACCCTCCCAAAACCTGGTAAACCTGCTGATAAACCGGCTAACTTCAGACCAATATCACTATTAAACTCTGATGTGAAGATTTTTGCAAAAATTTTAGCAAAGAGATTATCCAACATTTTGCCTTCCCTTATAGTCAATGATCAAATTGGGTTTGTTCCCAACAGACAATCCTCAGATGGTACTAGGAGATTTATAGATCTTCTAGATGTAGCATATTCCTCCCGAACGCCCTCTCTGCTCCTTTCCTTGGACGCGGAGAAGGCGTTCGATAGAATACATTGGAAATACATCCAGGCTACTTTGGAAAAGTTCGGATTTAGGGATTTCTTTTTATCTGCGGTAATGGCACTATACTCTAACCCAACCGCATCTATATACTCATCTAGTTTTTTGTCTACTCCATTCAATATAAAGAATGGAACCAGACAAGGATGTCCTATGTCACCCCTGATATTCGCCCTGGCAATGGAACCCTTTGCGGAGCACATTAGATCCTCATCTCTCATTAAGGGGTTGACAGTGGGTAACTCAGACCACCGCATTGGCCTTTTTGCTGACGATGTACTAATACTGACATCAAATCCAACAACTGCTTTAAGCGCAATTAATGATATTATATCCAATTTTGGCAAAGCGTCCTTCTACAAAGTCAATATCAATAAATCTCAAATCCTTGATATGGGTCTTTCTCAATCTACCAAACGCTCAATCTCCAACTTGTATAAATACCCCTGGGCTGAGGAATCATTGACATACTTAGGCATCCAGCTTGCCTTCCCTACTAGCAAATTATTTAAAGTAAATTTTTGGCCTTTATACAATAAAATTAACGACTCCTTAAATAATCTAAGAACAGATTCACTTTCATGGCTAGGAAGAATTGCTGCAATAAAAATGGTAATCCTACCCAAAATCATCTATTTGTTCCGCAATATTCCAATCACTATTCCCAAAGGTTATATCACAAAACTTCAGGCCTTAATCAATAAACACATCTGGGGGAAATTTAAACCTAGAGTCAAAGCAATTATCCTTAATAAATCACTTAAAACAGGGGGCCTTAACGTCCCATCTATTAAACATTACTATGCATCCTCCATACTTGACCAAATGAGATATTTAATCAAAAATGACACCTCAAAAAAATGGGTCTCATTGGAAAATAATATAATGGGCAACTTTGACTTAAACTTGCGTCTCTCAGCAACAGCAGCCTTTGGTACAAAGAATACTACCCCACTATCAACCCTAAAAGCAATTCACAACATTTGGTATTCCATTGCCAGAACAGAAAAATTAGTTACCACCTCAGTACTTACTTTCCCTCTGAAAATTTGTGAATTGGCAATACCAGACCTCAAGATTGATAATTGGATCTCCATGGGCATCACTGATATTGGTCAACTAAAGAAAAATGATGTCCTTGTTGACTTCGCTTACCTACATAAAGAGTTCAACATTCCCAATGCAGATTTTTATAAATATTTAAGAATAAGACACTTACTACAATCCCCAAGGATTTTTCACTTCATCTCGAATAATCACTCTTTATCAGAGTGGATTAATATGTCACATAGATTAGATAAAGGTATTACTAAAGGATATCAACTATTGAAAGAATCAAATATAAACCCCCTACAGCATATCTTAGATATGTGGAATGAAGACCTGGGTATAGCCCTTTCAGACGCAGAATGGATTGAAGCTTTTACCTCTGTCTCTAAACTCTCTAAGTGCTCAGATCACTTGGAAGGAGCAAGAAAAATAATGTACAGATGGTATAGAACTCCTGTCTACTTGAATAAAATTTTCCCAGAGGTTTCCCCCGCTTGTTGGAGGTGTGGTCACGTTTGTGGTTCATATCTTCACATGTGGTGGAACTGCCCAACAGTAAGATGTCTATGGAATACAGTCTTTAAATACATTTCAACTCTAGCATGCCACACTATAGAGCCACTTCCTAAAATGGCTCTTCTATCGGTAGGACTTATAGATCTTCCTTTTCATTATAGGACCATTGCTAGTCATTTAATATTTGTTACCCGCTTAAAAATCGCAGCTTGTTGGAAATCTGGTTCCTTACCTAACATTAATAGAATTTTTAGAATACTAGATAATAATTGCTTATATGAGGGCCTATGGGCATCGGCTAAGAATTCTAAGACTGTATTCTTAAAAAACTGGGAAGTTTGGCTGGACGACGCTAAATGCAACATCCCCCTCAATGCTTTCATTAGACTGTAAAACTATCTATTATTATACCAGTATACTTGCCCGCATCTTTGTACCTGTTTAACTTAATTTACTCAAAATATTATGCTAATTGCTTTATGATGTGTAATTCTATACTGCATTATCAGCTTCCATAAGTGCCTTAATTATTCATGTACTATAACTTTTTACATGTGACTGAATGCATTCATTTGTAACCTACTGTTGAAAATGTTAATAAAAACTATTGTTCAAAAAAAAAAAAAAAAAAATAAATAATTGAAATGGGTATATATTAGTTTTTTGTTAAGTTGCCTAATAATTATGCACAGTAATAGTCACCTGCACACACAGATATCCCCCTAAAATAGCTAAAACTAAAAACAAACTAAAAACTACTTCCAAAAATATTCAGCTTTGATATTAATGAGTTTTTTGGGTTCATTGAGAACATGGTTGTTGTTCAATAATAAAATTAATCCTCAAAAATACAACTTGCCTAATAATTCTGCACTCCCTGTATATCTTGTCCAGAAGGCTATCCTATCGCTCCACCATGTGTGGTGGCCCGAAAAGACGATGTTGTCCTCCCACCAGCCCAGGAAGAGATTGGCATATGTGGCGGCACAAGGGCACCCCATGGCCGTCCCCCTGAGCTGGTGGTAGAACCGCCCACTGAACAAGAAAAAATTGTGCCTTAGAATGTAATCAAGTAGGGTCAGAATGAAGTGATTATGGTCCTGAAAATGATTCCCCTCATTAATATCATAAGTGCCCTTGGAATTTGCACTATTTACATCTTATTTATCATTTTCACCAATTCACGGTGGTAGCTGGGCGATATCCTGTCCTGAAAATATATTTTTTAGGTCACCCAGTTATCATAGGGTGATATATTTTGCTTTTTAATTGAACCAATAAAAGCTACATTTTAAAAGGGTCCAATCTCTAGGCTAATATAAACTGAGGAAGGGAGCTCCCTCCCCCATTGGGCCGCTGCGCTGTGGCAGCGTCCCGATGGTTACCATGGCAACCGAAATGCCTTCACAGGCATCCGGCTTGCTGTGGTATATCTAAGCCTGATCATGCTCCTGCTAAAGGCAGGAGCCTGATCAGGCTTAGTGCAAGTTCAATAGACTGCAGTACACTATATAGTGTACTGCAGTGTATTGTAAGCCATCAGACCCAATGGATCTTCAAGAACCAAGTGGGTCTGGGTCCAATTTTTTTTACAGAAAGTGAAAAAAGTTAAAAAAATAAAAAATAAATCCTATATCCCCACATAATTGGTTAAAAATGTAAAAAATAAAAGACACTAAACATGTTTGGTATCACCGCGTCAGTAAGGAACTGATCTATAAAAGGATAATGTTACTTTTACCGCAAGGTGAACATCATAAATTTTTTTTTTTTTAAAAATATGATGGAATTGCAATTTTGCCCACCGCACTTCCCAAAAAATTGTATAAAAAGTAATCAAAAAAGTAATATGTATCGAAAATTAGAACCAATTAAACCGTGACCTCGTCCCACAAAAAATTAGCCCCTACATAAGCCAATCGTCCGAAAAATAAAAAAATATGGCTTTCAGAGAATGGAGAGACAAAAATGATTTTGTTTTTTCAAAAATGCTTTTATTGTATAAACTAAAATAAAAAATGCACATATTAGGCTTCGCTGTGTCCGTAACAACCTGCTCTATAAAAATAGTATGTGAACCAACCCGTCTGGTGAACGCCGTAAAAAAAAAAAAATATAAAGAATTTGCCAAAAAAGCACCAAAAAGTGTAATACCAAGCGATCAAGGCCAGCAGTCTCAGCAAACAGCCACCAGTCAGTGCCAGCAGTCTCAGACACAAGCCACAGCCAGCAATCTCAGCCACAGCCAACATTCTCGGCCACCAGCCACAGCCACAGTCAGTGCCAGCAGTCTCAGCCACAGCCACCAGTCTCAGCCACCAGCCACAGCCACCAGTAAGTGTGGTCAAGTTCCCTTGCCATTTAATATAGACTGTTCCTACTAATGTTTATGCACTACTGTTCTAGCGCCCGTTATTGTAATGGGCTTAATGTCTAGTATATATATAATATTCATGGCCAGCTTTAGCGCATATATGAGAGATGCAGTGAGGACACAGCTTAGTGAGTGAGGCAAGTCTTCACTATTCAGTACTGCGCTGAACAGTAAAGACGGGCAACTCACTGCCAAAAGACAACTTCACGGTAAATTTTCATGAAAAAATCCAAAATCAATAATTTAATAATTTTTAAATATACTTTATCGATTACCCTGCACATTAAACAAAAAAATGGCAGTTACAGAAATATATCCTACATATATAAAAAACCATGCATAAATGTGTATATACACACACTTACACTCTAGTACATACAGACACATACTACACATCACACACATTATAACATACAAGCACATACTACACATCAGAAGTGAATGATATAGACGGCTCTACTGTTCAAGCAAATGATAGAGGTGCAGAGCTGCTAAATCTGACTCACCCAGTCAGGACAGTATTAAATGGAGGTAGGAAGGTAAGCAGGCACACTCATATATGGGTTGTAATATAGCTAATTTATTAATATGAGTATAGGTATATGTTGGATTCCTTGGTAGTAAAATCAATATTCCAGATTGTATTGTGTCTTGGAATAAAGCACGGGTGTCAAACACAAGGCCCGTGGGCCAAATCCGGCCCGCCAGACCTCGTCATGTGGCCCGCGCAGCGAGCGAGCTGGCGGCCGCGGCTGGGCACAGGGAGATGAGCGCTTCCATTGTGGATTGCGCTCATCTCCAGTCATCTGTATCGCCGCCCTCAGGACAGCGATACAGATGCCTGCCTGTGCTGCGGTAGGGGAGGGAGAGGCGTGTCCCTTTCCCTTCCTCTGATAGGCTGCCGGCCTAGTGCCTGCAGCCTATCAGAGGCCGGCGCAGGCGGCGCGTTGACGTCATTGCGCTGCCTGAGCCATACAGCGTGGGACACAGGCCAGAAGAGGCCTGCATCGCATCACTGACATGGAGGTAAGTATGTGTTGTTGTTTTTTTATTATGTACAATACTTTTACTGGCGGGGGCTGTTATTACTGGCAAAGGGGGGGCTGTTTGTTATTACTGGCAAAGGGGGGGCTGTTATTACTGGCAAAGGGGGGGCTGTTATTACTGGCAAAGGGGGGGCTGTTATTACTGGCAAAGGGGGGGGCTGTTATTACTGGCGGGGGCTGTTATTACTGGCACAGAGGGGCTGTTATTACTGACACAGAGGGGCTCTTATTACTGGGGGCTGTTATTACTGGCACAGAGGGGCTCTTATTACTGGGGGCTGTTATTACTGGCACAGAGGGGCTCTTATTACTGGGGGCTGTTATTACTGACACAGAGGGGCTCTTATTACTGGGGGTTGTTATTACTGGCACAGAGGGGCTCTTATTACTGGGGGCTGTTATTACTGGCACAGAGGGGCTCTTATTACTGGGGGCTGTTATTACTGGCACAGAGGGGCTCTTATTACTGGGGGCTGTTATTACTGGCACAGAGGGGCTCTTATTACTGGGGGCTGTTATTACTGACACAGAGGGGCTCTTATTACTGGGGGCTGTTATTACTGGCACAGAGGGGCTCTTATTACTGGGGGCTGTTATTACTGGCACAGAGGGGCTCTTACTACTGGGGGCTGTTATTACTGGCACAGATGGGCTCTTATTACTGGGGGCTGTTATTATTGGCACAGAGTTATTACTGGGGGCTGTTATTACTGACCCAGAGGGGCTCTTATTACTGGGGGCTGTTATTAATAGCACAGAGGGGCTCTTATTACTGGGGGCTGTTATTACTGGCACAGAGGGGCTCTTATTACTGGGGGCTGTTATTACTGGCACAGAGGGGCTGTTATTACTGGGGGCTGTTATTACTGGCACAAAGGGGCTCTTATTACTGGGGGCTGTTATTACTGGCACAGAGGGGCTGTTATTACTCGGGGCTGTTATTACTGACACAGAGGGGCTCTTATTACTGGGGGCTGTTATTACTGGCACAGAGGGGCTCTTATTACTGGGGGCTGTTATTACTGGCACAGAGGGGCTCTTATTACCGGGGGCTGTTATTACTGGGGGCTGTTATTACTGGCACAGGGGGGCTGCTATTACTGGCATAGGGGGCTATTATTACTGGCACTGGGGGGGGGCATTATGGTGGGCTTTATTACTACCCCATGGTATGACCCCCTAGTAGCAGCACCAGCCTCTCCCTGCTCTGCTATCCCTCTGCACCTTCTCCAAATACTTATTATGAAATCTTTCTCATTAGGATAAAACACCTCATCAGCTCCACCGAGCCCCCGGCCAAAGTGTGGAAGTGGCGTCCGAGATCCCCAAGGGCCAAGCCAAGTAACTGTAAGTTTTCCGGCCCTTTGAGGGTGACCAAACTGCTGATGCGGCCCCCGATGAATTTGAGTTTGACACCCCTGGAATAAAGGATCAAAAAATCAAAAGATCAGAAGTAAGGAATGCAAATAAAATGGAATATGATGTGATAAAATTGCCACATATGCATAAAAGTATGATATGAATATTATGAATAATAATAAAAAAGGTGATAAAAATATGATGATAAATTAAATGGGATAAAAATAGTCCTCCGTGGGATAGTCCTTCACAAATAGATAGGTAATAATCAACCCAGGAACAATATTTCTTAATTCAGGCTGTATATATTGGCTGTATATAAATATTGGTGTAATACAGTCAATTATAGTGATCCTGCACGGTGCTGTGGGAAAAAAGAGAGGTGCTCTATGCCTAAGCGCGGCGTCCCACGCTGTCTGCGGCTACAGAGAGCACCTCTCTTTTTTCCCACAGAACCGTGCAGGATCACTATAATTGACTGTATTACACCAATATATAAAGCCAATATATACAGCCTGAATTAAGAAAGATTGTTCCTGGGTTGATTATTACCTATCTATTTGTGAAGGACTATCCCATGGAGGACTATTTTTATCCCATTTATTTTATCATCATATTTTTATCACCATTTTTATTATTATTCATAATATTCATATCATACTTTTATGCATATGTGGCAATTTTATCACATCATATTCCATTTTATTTGCATTCCTTACTTCTGATCTTTTGATTTTTTGATCCTTTATTCCAAGACACAATACAATCTGGAATATTGATTTTACTACCAAGGAATCCAACATATACCTATACTCATATTAATAAATTAGCTATATTACAACCCATATATGAGTGTGCCTGCTTACCTTCCTACCTCCATTACATACTACACATCACCCACATTATAACATGCAGGCATCTACTCTACTACACATCACACACATTATAACATACAGGAACGGGACAAGGTGAGTAGTTTGTTTTTTTGTTTTATCAACACAGAGGGAGCACAGAAGGCTTTACTACTGTGAAGGGTGCATAATGGGCATTACTACTCTGAAGGGGGCACAATGGTCATTACTACTATGAATGGGGCACAATGGGCATCATTACTATGAAGGGGGCACAGAGGGCATTACTACTATGAAGGGGACACAGAGGGCGTTACTACTGTGAAGGGAGCACAATATGAGCATAACTACTGTGAGGAGGCACAATGTGGATATTATTAGGGGGTACATATCTGGACATAACTACTATGAAGGTTGTACAATGAGGGCAATAGTATTGTGAGGGGGACAATTTTTTAAAGTACTGGGGGTTGCCAGAGAAAGGACACACACCTTAGGCACGCCACTGCTTCAGAGATCCTAAAGGGGCCTACCAGCTCTCTCCCCATGATTTCGGCCCAAAACATGACTCTGCCACATCCTTGCTGACATCACAGCCTTGTTTGGACATGGTGGTCATCCACCAACCATCCACTACTCCATCCATCTGTACCATCCAGGGTTGAACGGCACTCATCAGTAAACAAGACTGTCTTCATGTATGTCTGGGCCCCCTGCAACCTGCTTGTGAGCACTGGTTAGGGGTAACCAAATAGTAGGTTTATGCACAGCTGCAAGCCTCTGGAGGATGCTACACCTTGAGGTTTGCAGGACTCCAGAGGCACCAGCAGCTTTAGGCTACTTTCACATCTGCACTTTCCATTTCCACTATTGAGATCTGTCATAGGATCTCAGTAGCGGGGGGAAATGCTTCAGTTTTAACCCTATTCATTGTCAATTGGGACAAAACTGAAATGAATGGAACGGAGTGCACCAGAATACATTCCGTTCCGTTTCATTGCGTTCCCATGACGCACATAAAAGCGCTGCAATGGAATGCCTGGCCAGGAAACAACTCTATATGCCCAGCAATCCACTGGTGCTCAAGCTTAATTCCCACCTCGCCAATTTTCTTGTGATGCAGTCAATGATGTACCATTTAGTAGAGTTTGCTGACTTTAGGAATATGATGGCATGCACTCTGCCTCACTGGAACATACTTAGCCGCCATTATTTAAAGCCGCCATTGATTTAAAAAGCCATCTCTGCCTTGTAGTTTCATGTGGCAGAGAACGTGGGCCGCTGCCTGCGATTCTTGCTGTGCAGTAAGGTTCACGCCATGGTGGACACCTGGAGAAGTTCTTATGGGCAGGAACAGTATTTAACAAATGTACCTGTCCAGGCTCCAGTGGCGCGATCCTCAGCCTCTGCACCTCCTCGCTGGGAGAGACATGCTGCTGTGCCACGCCCCCTGGTGATGCAACAGGATGCAATGCTCTGTTTTTCAACAAATCGGGCATGTGCTGGGAGAGATAGCAGTGGGCTGATTGCTCAGCTGCTCTATTACTGTGTGCTACTGTTTCTGACTAATGGAGCACTAAGTCATGGACCTACAGTCATACACCAGTGCCAGTGATAGTCTTTGTTTTGCTCACTAGCTAGGTTCCTTGTTCCCTGTTCCTGCATTGCTGATTGATTCCTCTGTGTCTCTGACCCTAGGTTGTCTTCTGACCACTCTCTGTCTCACTTTCTAGTACTGTGTAGCCTGCCTGGCTTTGACCATTGCTGTGGCCTGCCTATCATCGCGTTCCGTAAGGCTGCTGCTACTGGTGCCTCTATTATGCCACTGCCGCCATCATGCCACTGCTGCTGCCTGCCTACCAATATGTCCTATACAGCTGCTGCCTCTGTCATGCTGCTGCCTTCATGCCACTGCCGCTGTCTGCCTACCATCATGTTTTGTACAGCTGCTGCTGCCTCCTTTGAGCCACTGTCACCAACATGCCACTGCTGTTGCCTGCCTACCATCAGGTTCCATATGGCTGCAGCTGTCACCATCATGATGCTGCCTGCCTGCTAACATGTACCATATGGCTGCTGCTATTTCTCGCTGCTAATCCCCTACTGCCACCACTATTAATGTTACACATCTGCCACTTCTTCCACCACTACTACTATTACTACTACCCATTGATAGCCGATCTACTGCCTTGTAGATTCCATTTTATGCTGCTTCTGCTGCTGTTACTATTGCGGTGATGTGACGCTTATTTCCCTACCTTTCCACATCCACACTGCACTGCTGTTGCTCACATTTAAGGGATCATTTTTAATGGACTTTTTCATAATGAGCCACTTTTTCTTCTAAACAATTAACACTTGTGCTTGCCGAATACACAGGTATTCTGACTTCATCAAGGAATAATTTTGGATGCTTCGTCCCTCAACAAACCACTGTGTCTAATATTTTTTTATCCCTTAGGCCTCTTTCACACTTGCGTTGTCCGGATCCGGCGTGTACTCCACTTGCCGGAATTACACTCCGGATCCGGAAAAACGCAAGTGTACTGAAAGCATTTGAAGACGGAACCGTCTTCCAAATGCTTTCAGTGTTACTATGGCACCCAGGACGCTATTAAAGTCCTGGTTGCCATAGTAGGAGCGGGGAGCGGGGGAGCGGTATACTTACAGTCCGTGCGGCTCCCGGGGCGCTCCAGAATGACGTCAGAGCGCCCCATGCGCATGGATGACGTGATCCATGCGATCACGTGATCCATGCGCTTGGGGCGCCCTGACGTCACTCTGGAGCGCCCGGGGAGCCGCACGGACGGTAAGTACACTGCTCCCCCGCTCCCCGCTACACTTACCATGGCTGTCAGGACTTTAGCGTCCCGGCAGCCATGGTAACCACTCTGAAAAAGCTAAATGTCGGCTCCGGCAATGCGCCGAAACGACGTTTAGCTTAAGGCCGGATCCGGATCAATGCCTTCCAATGGGCATTAATTCCGGATCCGGCCTTGCGGCAAGTGTTCCGGATTTTTGGCCGGAGCAAAAAGCGCAGCATGCTGCGGTATTTTCTCCGGCCAACAAACGTTCCGTACCGGAACTGAAGACATCCTGATGCATCCTGAACGGATTACTCTCCATTCAGAATGCATTAGGATAATCCTGATCAGGATTCTTCCGGCATAGAGCCCCGACGACGGAACTCTATGCCGGAAGACAATAACGCAGGTGTGAAAGAGCCCTTAACACCATGTGTGTTTAAAGGGGTTTCCTGGGCTTTTTCTATTGATGACCTATCCTCAGGATAGTTCATCAATATCAAATTGGCAGAGGTCTGACACCCAGCACCCCGTCGATCTCTTCTCTCTTCCTGTCCGCTGCTGCTGTCCCATAGACTGCACTACGTGCGCCGTCTCCTCAAACAGCTGATCGGTGGAATATGAAAAAGCATAGTGCCGGTCTGTCTGTTCTTTATGAGCGACCAAACGACTGTACTGATTTTCTCCACATTTAGCAAATAGGTACATCAGGTGTCTGGGAAGATTTTAGGTCATGTCTTAGCTCTGAAGGACATACTGTTCCTGAGATATTCCAAAAAAATCTAGCCAACAGAAGCCTGCAGGTCATTCACTCATCTCCAAACTGCCATACACACGATCACGTAACCCTTATCAGCCAATTGAAGCTCACAGGTCCTCCAGCCTTGACATACACACAGTTTTACATCAGGTTTCTATAACAACTAATCCATTTTTCTTCACTGCTGTAGGTCACCTTTGAAGGGGCAGGGCACTGAGGATGACACTGTTAAGGGAGCGGAGTGTTGTGGCGGTCACAGTTAAGGGGGCAGGCTGCTGTGGAGGTCACTGTTAAGGGGACAGTCCAGGATGGAAGTCAGTGTTAAGGGTCAGAGTACTGTAGAGGTCACTGTTAATGGGCAGGTATTGGTGGAAATCACTGTTAAGAAGATGTTGTAATGTGGAGGTCACTAATAAAGGGGCGGATGATGTGCAGGTCACTGTTAAAGGTGCGGGTGCTGTGGAGGTCACTGTTAAGGGTATGGGATGCTGTGGAGGTCACTGTTATAGGGGGCAGGGGACTTTGAAGGTCACTATTAAAGGGGCAGCCACTGTGGGGGTCACTTTTAAGGCAACGGGGTACTGTGGAGGTCACTGTTAAGGGAGCGGGGTACTGTGGCAGTCACTCCTAAAGGTCTCGGGCGCTGTGGAGCTTTCTGTTAAGGGGGTAGGGAACTGTGGAGGTCACAGTTAAGAAGACAGTCTGCTATGGAGGTCAGTGTTCAAGGGCATGGTGCTGTAGAGGTCACTGTTAACGGGGGCGGGATATTGGGGAGGGGACCTTTTAAGTGAACAGAGTTCTGTGGAGGTCACTGTTAAGGGGGCAGGTTATTATGGAAATCATTGCTAACGAGATGGGGTAGTGTGGAGGTCACTAATAAAGGGGCAGCCACTGTGGAGGTCACTGTTAAAGGGACGATCACAGTGTAGGTCACTGTCAAGGCAGCAGGGTACTGTGAGGTCACTGTTAAGGGAGCGGGCTACTGTGGAGGTCACTGTTAAGGGAGCAGGGTACTGTAAGCGTCACTGTTAAAGGGGAGGGCGCTGTGGAGGTCTCTGTTAAAGGGGCAGGGAATGGTGGAGGTCACAGTTAAGGGGACGTTCCCCTACGAAGATCAATGTTAAGGGGCAAATGTTAGTCAGGCAGACGTAAGAGAACATCAAATGACTTTCTTTACTGAGTGCAAAGAATAACTTGTAGTACATCAAGCAATGTTAAGTACAGTCTCTGTCTCCAGATGATGAAGTATGGTGGCTGGTTAGATGGCAATTGATGGCACTTAAAAATATGCTAGCTGACAAAGTCTCTCTCTATCATGATTCCTCTTTACTATGGCTATAAAGCTGGTACTTATGCATGTAGTTGTCCACTATGCAATGCAGGCCTTTAGACTTGCATGTCTAGAACTGGGGTGATAGGTATCAACTTCTTCTCCCTCAACTCACAGTGAATTGGATTATGGTGATGGGTGTCTTAAATCATTCTCCCTCACCTTGCAGCAGTGTCTATAATGCTGTATTTCACTGATCACTCTGTTGTCTTGTATACCGTAGCTTAGATGGATTCTACAGCCATTGGACCTTCCTGTCTCTCTGGAGCAGTGTTCCTCACGGTTTAAATGGATTCTCAGTCTCAAATCCTTAAGGAGCAGGAGCTGATGGACATGCCCCCTGCCTCCTCACTAGCCTAGCTAGCTCTCCTCCTGACAGACCAGCCCACTGCTATCAAGAGGGGAGGAATGCTGCGGATAGCTCCATTTCCAGTGCTACTCATACGGCATCTGCTGGTGGAACAGTATATTACATAGAAAAAACATTACAGTAGCATTACAAACCAAACAATTTGCAAATACCCAGTTTATGCAGTTATGCGGTTAGCTCCATTTCCAGTGCTCCATTTCCAGTGCTACTCATACTGCATAAACACATTTAGGACTCATCCGCATTTCTGTTTTTCCCCGATGTGCTGTTTTCCACAGACAGCACACGTACCCATTGATTTTAATGTTTTGTTCACATATCAGAGACATGCAGACATCCATGATGTGGACCCAACATGCCCACTGAAATACAGAAAGTGCTAAGCAGGTGGCTCACTCTGATTTGTCACGACAGGTGCACAAGTTCAAAAAACCACCCCTTGCTTCTGGTAGATAAATATAGATTTGGATAGAACCGGCACTCAAAACAATCGGAATATGCGTGGAAGTATATTAAAATTATTTATTAAACAATAAGCGTTAGATAAGCTATATTCTGTGTACATCAGAGTAAAATTCATAAAAATGACATAAAAAACATAAAACATATATGTATACCAAATGAATATATATCTCTAATATAGAGAGATCTCAAATGCTGGGCACAGCAGGCTGCATCCGTGTCCCTCCCGGTTGGGTAAGGCTATTAGATCGCAGGCGTCTATGCCAAAGCAGAGTAGGTGTGTTTGAGATATATACAGTGGTATATTTGCATAAAATACTATGTTTAGGAGGATTCAATGGCATGTATCCCACATAATCCTAAATGCATATAATTGCTCCAACGTATAGGATAGGGGATCAAGGATAGTCAGATGTGGTCTGTATTTTGAACCATGAATGAATTGTCCAGCACCTGTAACGGTCTCAGATTCAAAGTCACTTGTCCAGCACGTCTGTGATCACAGTACCTGTGCCGTCTCTCATGCAGAAAATCGGTATAGTTCCACTGAACTTAGTGTTACTCACTGTGTCCCCATGTAGGCTCACTCGATTAGATCTGCGGAGGAATTTCTACCGTGGCGTCCCACGCTTCAGCTTTTCTCCGCTGTGTTTGTGTTGGATCCGGTTAGTAATAGGATCCCGTCTCTACTCTCGCAAGAGACCTGTGTTGGACCTGTGTTAGCTGTTTCAGCTATTGCACTTCGGTGAGTCTTACAACACTTGCTGATCTTCTATAGGTGGATATATTCTCTCCGTCCTTTTAGTACATGGCCATGTACTGCTGAGATGATTCTTTCACAGGTAATACGCCCAGGAAGAGATAAGGTATCTCGAAACGCGTCTGGGCGTATTACCTGTGAAAGAATCATCTCAGCAGTACATGGCCATGTACTAAAAGGACGGAGAGAATATATCCACCTATAGAAGATCAGCAAGTGTTGTAAGACTCACCGAAGTGCAATAGCTGAAACAGCTAACACAGGTCCAACACAGGTCTCTTGCGAGAGTAGAGACGGGATCCTATTACTAACCGGATCCAACACAAACACAGCGGAGAAAAGCTGAAGCGTGGGACGCCACGGTAGAAATTCCTCCGCAGATCTAATCGAGTGAGCCTACATGGGGACACAGTGAGTAACACTAAGTTCAGTGGAACTATACCGATTTTCTGCATGAGAGACGGCACAGGTACTGTGATCACAGACGTGCTGGACAAGTGACTTTGAATCTGAGACTGTTACAGGTGCTGGACAATTCATTCATGGTTCAAAATACAGACCACATCTGACTATCCTTGATCCCCTATCCTATACGTTGGAGCAATTATATGCATTTAGGATTATGTGGGATACATGCCATTGAATCCTCCTAAACATAGTATTTTATGCAAATATACCACTGTATATATCTCAAACACACCTACTCTGCTTTGGCATAGACGCCTGCGATCTAATAGCCTTACCCAACCGGGAGGGACACGGATGCAGCCTGCTGTGCCCAGCATTTGAGATCTCTCTATATTAGAGATATATATTCATTTGGTATACATATATGTTTTATGTTTTTTATGTCATTTTTATGAATTTTACTCTGATGTACACAGAATATAGCTTATCTAACGCTTATTGTTTAATAAATAATTTTAATTTACTTCCACGCATATTCCGATTGTTTTGAGTGCCGGTTCTATCCAAATCTATATGCCCACTGAAGTCTATGGGTCCGCCATTGGTAGGAGATGGTCTGGAAATTAATTTTCAGCTGAACAGTGTCTGTGGAATACGAAAAGTGGAGGGCAAAAGAAAAACGGATACATGGACCAAACACAGATTGTTCATGGTTCTTCATAGACTTGGACTTTCCATGGACATCAAATGGAAATGTGAATGAGGCCTTACACGTTCTGACACTGTACGCGCTCAGGAAAGTGAAGCGCCAGCCAGGGAGGGTAAGTATATTAAAGGGGGAGCCAGCATGGAGTGAGGAAGCAGGATTGCAGTGCTCCTACAAAATCCTGTGAAATATCCTTTATACACCTGGCATAATCGGGGTTTTTTGAGCGCATTCACTATATGTTGGACCCCTTCATACTTGGAGACACTCTGCCCGGTGCTGGATTGCTGAGTTTTGGCTGTGGTGCTGTGGATGCCGACGGATTGAGGGAGAGGAGCGGAGGGACGCAAACTGAGGAGAGTGTGGAGTGAGGCCGGGACACGATCCGCCACAAGGTACACAGTGCAGGTACGGCTTGCTGAAAGTTGCTAACAACTTACCTTGGACTGCTGCCGATACCTGCTGGAATCTTGAGCCGAAGACCGAGGCGGGAAGAAGCCGCGCGGTGGGCGCCATCTTGCCGTTAAGTGTATGTGCAGCGGCGCTCCTCTCTGCCCCAGCAAACGGAGTGGATCGGCGAAACGCTCTGTATCTCCCTACTTCCACTATTATCCTGAAGTCCTGCAGTGGTAATCCTGTTAGGAGTCCTTATATATGAAAGCTGCAGAGTTCACCACAGTTTATATGAAAGTTTAATGGTTGTGCTGGTGTACTTATCCCCCTCCCCCCTGAGGAATGTAAAGATATCTGGCAGTCTACTTGGCTGTGTGGCAGGACTTGCTGAATTTAATAAAGCCTTATCTTGATTTGCTGCATGAGTGACAAACCCCAGCAGATCTTTAAAGTGTCTGTGGACTATTTCTATGGGCCGCAAAACTTCTTCTGTGGCTCCATCATCTGTTAAACGATTCATGGACGCCATGAGTCAAACTGAACAGGAAAGTGAGGGGTCTCCTGTCCCTGGTTCCTCTGCTGAAGCCTCTCAAATTATGAAAGCTATAGCTGCCTGTCAAGCTGCTCTTACATCAAAGATAGACCATCTACAGTCTGACCTTAGCTGTTTGCGACACGATTTTGACAAAATACGTGAAAGAACATCTGCAGTGGAGCAAAGAGTGAGTGATGTGGAAGATGCGTCCAGAGCAGCTGGAAATGACACCAGGCAGCTGCTGCAACAGGTACAGATGCTGCAAGCCAGGGCGGAGGACGCTGAGAACCGCAATAGACGTAACAACGTCCGTATCCTGGGCTTACCGGAGCGAGCAGAAGGGTCTACCCCAGAATTTTTTGCGGGACAGCTCATAAAAGAAGTGTTACATCCCATCTCACTTTCCAGTTGCTTTGTTATAGAAAGGGCACATCGGATTCCAACCAGGCCCTTACCGCCGGGATCCCCTGCTAGACCTTTCATCATGAAGATCCTGAACTACAGGGACAGAGACGCTATTTTGCTAGCTGCTCGACAGAAGGGGAATGTCAGCTATGAGAATGTCCGTTTGTCCTTTTACCCGGACTTTACTGCAGAGGTCCAGAAGAAAAGGAAGCAGTTTACTGAGGTCCGAGCGCGGCTGAGGGACAAAAATGTGAAATATGCCATGATCTACCCTTCTCGCTTGAGGGTGCAGGATGGTGAAACAGTCTGTTTTTTTAGTACTCCTGAAGAGGCTACTGAATGGATTAAGAGAAATCTAAATGCAAGGCCTCACCGCTGATGGTTTATACTATAGTGTTGGCAGCTGAAGCATATAATACTTGATTAAATGTTAAATTGTTTTGCTGACAAGATGGTTGGGGGAGGGGGGGAGTATCTGGTTTAAATGCACCATTATTACTCCTGTTAGATTCCCTGTTCTTTGACTTTGTCTATTGATCAGATGTTTAACCCCATATTGGTATGCTGGGTGGCAACACCCTCTATGACTATGCACTGTTGTGGGTAGACGTATATACTTGCTTCCTATCACCAACGTACCTATATGGTATATATGTTCTAATGAGTTAGGGTAGGTTATCGTACCCAGGAGTTGCTAGTTTGGGGTGTCAGGCTCAACCATGTTAGGAAGGTTTGGGCAGGGTGGGTTAGGGAGGTTGGGAATGGGTGGGTTGAAGAGAGTTTCTCTGTTGAGGGGTTCTTTGATGTGGATTGTATGTGTGCGTGAATGTGCCTTCATTGGTCGGACACTATGGAGATGTTATCTTTGGAAGAATAAATGGCGGTAATTAAGCTACTTTCGTGGAATGTTCGGGGTCTGAATGATAAGATTAAACGGTCTTTAGTGTTCAATTATCTGAAGAGGTATAACCCGGACATAATGTTATTGCAAGAAACGCACCTGCAGGGCCAGAAAGTACTAGCTTTGCGGCGCCCATGGATAGGCCCCACATATCATGCGGTTTACTCAAACCACGCTAGAGGCGTGTCTATTTTAATTGCTAAAAGTCTTCCATTTCAAATACTATCTGTGCAGCTAGACCCTTATGGTAGGTATGTGATTTTACATGCTTGTGTCAGAGGCCTGCAGTACCTATTTGTGGGACTATATATTCCTCCGCCATTCCGCAGAGACGTCCTAGACTTAATTACAGCTAAAATAGCAGGATTTCCAGCAATACCTTATATTATTATGGGTGACTATAATGCCACTTTAGATCCTATACGGGACAGAAGGGTTCCCCAGGCCTCACACAGCAATGTCCTATCACATTGGGCTAATTCTTATGATTTAGTAGAGACGTGGCGCTATTTCCACCCCACAGATGCGCAATTCTCTTGCTATTCAGCTTCTACTGGCTCACTCTCTCGTATAGATCTGGCCTTTGTCAGCAGAGACTTATCCCCCTATATTAAGTCTAGTGATTATCTATCGAGAGGAGTTTCAGACCATGCCCCCCTCCTTCTGATACTGTCACAGCCGCTGGCTTCGACTGATAAGCAGTGGCGGTTAAACCCTATGTGGCTCGAGGTATTACCTGTGGTGAGCGAGAGTCTAGATGCAATTGGGAACTACTGGGCAGAAAATGAAGGGTCTACGAATCCTCTGGTAGAATGGGATGCTTTCAAGTCAGTAATGAGAGGGGCATTGATTGCTGCTATTGCAACTCATAGAAAGGAACTGAATATCAAACGGATAAAACTAGAGACGGAACTAGCTGATAAGGAGAGGTTATATATACTAGATCCGTGCCCTGAGAAGCAGACTTTGTGGCTTGAGGCGCAGCGTAGGTTTACTTTGCATTTAACTGAATATACTGAGAAGAAACTTTTAAATCAGAGGCAAACTATTTTTTCAGATGGTGATAAGTGTGGCAGGGCCTTGGCGTACTTGACTAGATCTGAGACACAGCAAACGGTGGTGGCGGGAGTTCTGAATGACCAAGGGATCTTATTGAGGGAGCCTAGAGATGTCTGCCGACAGTTTGCCTCCTATTATGAGACATTGTATGCCCCCAAGATCACGTGTACTTCGGAGGAAATTTTCAATTTCTTAGCAGGTATTAATATTCCTTCTTTGGACAGAGATGACAGGGGAGCCCTGGCAGCAGACATATCTGACCTGGAGATTGAAACGGCCATTAGTTCCTTAGCAACCAAGAAAAAACCCCGGGACCCGATGGATTTCCTGCTGAATGGTATAAGCGATTTTCTAAAGACCTGGTTAGTAGATTCGGGAAGCTGTTGAGGTATGCACTGGAAAGTGGTTCGTTGCCACCGTCCTTTCTGGAGGCAACGATAGTAGTGATTCACAAGTCGGGGAAACCATCTGACCAGTGTAGCTCTTATCGACCTATCTCACTTCTGAATCTTGACGTCAAAATCTTTGCGAAGGTACTGGCGTTAAGATTGCGGGGGGTAATTCTCTCCTTGGTTGGGGTAGATCAATCGGGTTTTATGCCAGGGAAAACCACAGATATTAATTTAAGGCGATTGTTCACTAATCTTCAGGTCAAACATGATAACAGAGGTATGAGGGCTCTTGCGTCCTTAGACAATGAAAAAGCATTTGATTCAGTAGAATGGGAATTTATGTGGGCAGTGCTGACTCAAATGGGCTTTCCGGAGAAATTTTTGTGCTGGTTACAAATGCTTTATAGATCCCCTTCGGCGAGAGTCAGGGTGAATGGGTACACATCGGACTCCTTCCCCTTGGGTAGAGGCACTAGACAGGGCTGCCCTCTCTCCCCCCTGTTATTTGCATTAATTATGGAACCTTTGTCGATACTCATATCCTCTAATTCAGGTATAGAAGGCTGGGAAATAGCTGGAATATCAGAAAAGCTTTCATTATATGCTGATGACATGCTGGTTTACCTAGCAGATTCAGGGAAATCCTTGGATACCCTTTTAGGTGTTGTTGATCATATTGGGGGTTTCTCGGGTCTCCGTGTGAACTGGGCTAAGTCTAGTCTATGTCTGGTTGATGATGTTGACCCAGCTCGCATTTCGGTGAACAATAAGCTTCAGATTGTGGAGCAATTTACATATTTGGGGATTATTGTTCATAAAGAAGTGGCAAAATTTTGTGATTTGAATGTTGCTCCTACAATGCAATCCATTACTCGAAAGCTAGAGGCTTGGGAAAACCTTCCTTTAACTCTGATTGGGCGTATCAATGTGGTAAAAATGATTCTTCTCCCAAAATTGCTATACTTATATAGGGCTGCCCCAGTGTTACTCCCCAAGAGACATTTTGTTACTTTGGATAGAATAATCGCTCCCTTTCTATGGAATAAGTCTTCTCCCAGAATAGCGAGATCCACCCTCAAGGCGTCTTACCTGCGGGGGGGTCTTGCCTTGCCAAACCTGTACATGTACTATGTAGCGGTGCAGCTGAGCTATGTGGCGTGGTGGGTACGGGCTGACTCAGGTAACCCGGCAGTAGTGTTTTAGGCAGCTTTATTGGGGTCCTATGAGGCACTTACGAACTTGGCGTATAGGAGGGGGGCTAGGTCTACAATACACTACACCCAATCGATGGCTGCTGCAGTACAGATGTGGGTCAAATGGGGTCAGAAATGTAACCCTGATGAGAATGATATTACTTGGTCGCCATATTTGCCTTTCGTGGAGAAACAGAGTGCTTCCGGAGCTGTTCTCATTACTGGAGTTTGAATTTTGGCCTCAGAGGGGATTGCGCTACCTTACCCAACTATATGATAAGGGCCTATTTAGAACCTTTAAAAGTTTGAAACAGGAGTTTAATTTGCCCCAGCGTTGTTTGTATAGATATCTTCAACTCAGGCATGCCTGTCAGGCTCAGTTTGGTAGAGAACCTTTAAAGCTGGAGTGTGGTACAGTTGAGGCAGCGATTAGGAGGGTTCCGTTGGTCAAACCAGTGTCGACCCTGTATGCGTCGTTGATGGCGTTGCAGGACTCCCCCCTAGACAGGGCATTTGTTAGGTGGAAAAGGGACATTGAAGGTTTGGAAGATGTTCATGTTAAAGAATCTAGCTGTACATGGAGATCTACAGTGGTAAGTGCTAGGGATCAGTTGATTCAAGTTAAATGGCTTCATAGGATTTATTATACTCCTGTGAGACTATTTAAAATGGGTAAATTGCCGAACCCTCATTGTACAAGATGTGGACATGAAAACGGTTGTCTTATACACATGGTTTGGCAGTGTCCGATTATTCATGGCTTCTGGGAAGAGGTCCATAAATATTTTAATGACAAACTAGGCTTTCCTAACATCTGTACTGAACTCACTAGTCTGTTGGGAGTAGCCAACGAGATTGTTCTCACCAAATTTAGCAGGAAGCTGTATAGAATACTCTTATATTATGCTAGGAAAACTATCCTTCTCAACTGGAAACCTCCTAAGAATCCTACTGTGCAACAATGGGTACATCTAGTTAATGCTGATCTTGAATTATACAGGTTTGTGTATGAGAGAAGAGGGACCCCCGATCGCTTCATGAAGATATGGGACCCCTGGATTGGAGCCCAGACTCTAGTACCATAGATGACTGAAAGACTGTTCTGACCAATGAAGGCGTGTGTGAATGTGTGTGTGTGTGCAGTACTTTTAATCTTCCTTAGGATTGATATGTTGGGTACTGTTCATCCTGAAAGTGATATATTTTTCTTCTGTCCCAAACTTGGGTCATGAGGAACTGTTATGATTGATCCCATGTATTTGATTTGTACTGGACTCAATTGATGATTGTCTGTATTTGATGTGTTTGTTATGCTTTTTGCTAAATTAATAAATAAAAAGATACTATTAAAAAAAAAGTATATTAAAGGGGCGGACCGCGTGGAAATGAGGACCACTGGGCCCCGGGTACAGCACTACTGCAGGGGCCAGGGGTTCACAGGCGGCCGGGCCCCCTGGAGTGCCGGGCCCGGTCGCAACTGCGGCCCCTGTATGTACGCCAGTGCCAGCAGGCCCTGCCCCATAATGTTTTAGATGGTCAGATCAGCAGCAGGCCCTCGTCCCTAATGTTTTAGATGGTCAGATCAGCAGCAGGCACTCGCCCTAATATTTTAGAGGGTCAGCTCAGAAGCAGACCCTCACCCCTAATGTTTTAGATGGTCAGCTCAGCAGCAGACCCTCACCCCTAATTTTTTAGATGGTCAGATCAGCAGCAGGCCCTCGCCCCTAATGTTTTTGAGGGTCACCATCAGGCAATCAATCATAATTTTTCAAGGGCGTGTATGATGCCCTCCTTTATGTGTAATAAAGGGTGTATTGGAGTGCCTGTTCCTTGTAGTTTTTGGCAGCCCTTTCATTTAGTGCATAGGCTTTATGAGTGTAGGGGTCCCATTACATGAACAATTGTACCACAATGTGAATGAGGCCCTCCTTTATGTCATATACAGGTTGTATCGGAGTGCATCTTCCTTGTAATTGTTGGCAGCAATTGCACTTTATATACACTCACCTAAAGAATTATTAGGAACACCATACTAATACGGTGTTGGACCCCCTTTTGCCTTCAGAATTGCCTTAATTCTACGTGGCATTTATTCAACAAGGTGCTGATAGCATTCTTTAGAAATGTTGGCCCATATTGATAGGATAGCATCTTGCAGTGGATGGAGATTTCAGGGATGCACATCCAGGGCACGAAGCTCCCGTTCCACCACATCCCAAAGATGCTCTATTGGGTTGAGATCTGGTGATTGTGGGGGCAATTTTAGTACAGTGAACTCATTGTCATGTTCAAGAAACCAATTTGAAATGATTCGAGCTTTGTGACACGGTGCATTATCCTGCTGTGGAAGTAGCCATCAGAGGATGGGTACATGGTGGTCATGAAGGGATGGACATGGTCAGAAACAATGCTCAGGTAGCCCGTGGCATATAAACAATGCCCAATTGGCACCAAAGGGCCTAAAGTGTGCCCAGAAAACATCCCCCACACCATTACACCACCACCACCAGCCTGCACAGTGGTAACAAGGCATGATGGATACATGTTCTCATTCTATTTACGCCAAATTCGGACTCTACCATTTGAATGTCTCAACAGAAATCGAGACTCATCAGACCAGGCAACATTTTTCCAGTCTTTAACAGTCCAATTTTGGTGAGCTCATGAAAATTGTAGCCTCTTTTTCCTATTTGTAGTGGAGATGAGTGGTACCCGGTGGGGTCTTCTGCTGTTGTAGCCCATCCGCCTCAAGATTGTGCATGTTGTGGCTTCACAAATGCTTTGCTGCGTACCTCGGTTGTAACGAGTGGTTATTTCAGTCAACGTTGCTCTTCTATCAGCTTGAATCAGTCGGCCCATTCTCCTCTGACCTCTAGCATCCACAAGGCATTTTTGCCCACAGGACTGCCGCATACTGGATGTTTTTCCGTTTTCACACCATTCTTTGTAAACCCTAGAAATGGTTGTGTGTGAAAATCCCAGTAACTGAGCAGATTGTGAAATACTCAGACCGGCCCGTCTGGCACCAACAACCATGCCACGCTCAAAATTGCTTAAATCACCTTTCTTTCCCATTCTGACATTCAGTTTGGAGTTCAAGAGATTGTCTTGACCAGGATCACACCCCTAAATGCATTGAAGCAATTGCCATGTGATTGGTTGACTAGATAATTGCATTAATGAGAAATAGAACAGGTGTTCCTAATAATTCTTTAGGTGAGTGTACAAGTAAGTATACAGGAAAGAATGTTTCCTAACAATTTTTCCTCTAAAATCAATTTTATCTTCGGTTTAGTGCGTATTATTGTCAGTCTGTAAAAGTCGCGTACCACTCGGACAATATTGTTCCCAACAGCGACCTGGGAGTCCAAGATGCATCCAGACATACTCCCCATGCTGTTCCCGAACCATTTCAGTGGTGTTTCCATCAATTTCTGACCTTTTTTGAACCAGGCACCCTCCGCTCTTCAGAGCAGGGAGTGCCTAGTTTAATGCTCTGGTTCAGGGGCGTAGCTAGAAATGACTGGGCCCCATAGCAAAAGAAATTTATGGGCCCCCTCCCGGATCTCCCACCACCACATAAATCTCGGACCTCGCCGCCACATCCGCAGCTCCTCATGCACTTGCGACGGTTACACGTAGGACTGAGCACAGACAGTTGGTCTCTGGCAACGCATTTATGCCAGTGTAGGAAATGGATAAATCTAAATGTCTGTGTATTAAAGATTGTTAAATTGTACAGGGGTCTGTAACACAAGAAGGTGAAAGTACATATCGTGGGGTGTGTATGTGTATTAGACAGAAGGTAGGCATATGTATCTTGTGTAGTTTGGGTATTAGGGAGAGTAAGGGGTATATATCTAGTGCTAATACACGTGTAGGTGAAGAGCCGCTCTGTATCAGCACTAGATATATACCCCTTACTCTCCCTAATACCCAAACTACATATCTGTACCTTCTGTCTGATACACATACACACCCCACAATATGTACTTTCACCTTCTTGTGTTACTAACCCCTGTACAATTTAACAATCTTCTTTAATACACAGACATTTAGATTCATACATTTCCTACACTGGCACAAATGTACTAACCATCTGTTAGCTATCTTCAGAAATAAACAGCTCAGGAACGGCTCCGGTAAATAAGGTTACAAGCTGCTGGGGACTACACCACGGTCATGAGAAGCGACCGGGAGATGCAGCCGGCCATTCTGAGGGGAAACAGGAGCAGCGAGTGACTGTCGAGATGTGGAACTGAGCGAAATGGCAACCACCGTGAAACAACGGGAAGACTGGAAGGCGATTCTGAGCAAGGTGAAGATAGGTGGGTGTGTCTTCGCCATCAACCACACTATTAAATAATGCAGGTGCCAGCTGGTATCCTGGCTAAATACCGTACATGTGCTTCGGACACACCGCTACCATCCCCACTCCCCAGCCAGAGTCAGCCAGAGCCAGCCCTCAGCTCAGCCACTTGAACCGTACGTCTGCGCACCAGCCGCCTACACTCCAGCAGCGCACAGCTTCGCTATACGCTCCGAGTCCGCCTCCTCCACTTCCGGCCAGTAGGACTAGTCAGAACTGCAGCCCAGACTGCGGGACAACTCCAGGGGTCAAGTCCTGGCAAATAAAAGTGTGGGAACTCACCCAAGATCCACTGCCACCCCGACCCCCCCCCCCCCCCAAAAAAAAATAATAATAATATATATATTTCGCAAAATATTCAGTGCAACATAAAACGTAAACAAAAACTGGAATTTACTTACAGTTCTGAAGACTCAGGGGTGCTGGCAGGCTTGGCCACAGGGGTGCTGACAAGCTTGGCCTCAGGGGTGCTGACAAGCTTGGCCGGGCAGAAGGAGTGTGGGAGACGGAAAAAAAATTTTTTTCATTACACCTCAGGTCAGACCACCAATCAGACCCCCAATGTTAATCAGACCTCAGCTAACAGCCCCAATAGGATCCCCAATGTTAATAAGACCTCAGCTCAAATCCCAATGAATGAATCAGACCTCATATAAGAGCCCCATGCCTCATAGCAGCCCCCAGCAGCTTCTTAGCAGCCCCCAGTAGCCTCATAGCAGCCCCCAGTAGCCTCATAGCAGCCCCCAGTAGCCTCTCCATCAGCCCCCAGTGCCTCTCACCAGCCCCCAGTGCCTCTCCATCAGCCCCCAGTGCCTTTCACCAGCCCCCAGTGCCTTTCACCAGCTCCCAGTGCCTCTCACCAGCCCCCAGTGCCTCATCAGCTCCCAGTGACTCACCATCAGCCCCCAGTGCCTCTCACCAGCCCCCAGTTCCTCTCCATCGGCCCCCAGTGCCTCTCACCAGCCCCCAGTGCCTCTCCATCACCCCCAGTGCCTCTCACCAGCCCCCAGTGTCTCTCCATTGGCCCCCAGTGCCTCTCACCAGCCCCCAGTGCCTCTGCATCAGCCCCCAGTGCCTCTGCATCAGCCCCCAGTGCCTCTCACCAGCCCTCAGTGCCTCTCAATCAGCCCCCAGTGCTTCTCACCAGCCTCCAGTACCCTCTCCATCAGCCCCCAGTGCCTCTCCATCAGCCCTTAATGCGCCCTCCCCGGTATTAAAATCATTGGTGGGCAGTGCGCCCTCCCCCCTCCCCGGTATTAAAATCATTGGTTGGCAGTCCGCCCCCCCTGGTATTAAAATCTTTGGTGGCCAGTGCGCCCCACCAGTATTTAAATCATTGGTGGGCAGTGCGCCCTCCCCCACCAGTATTAAAATCATTGGTGGGCAGTGTGCCCCCCCAGTATTAAAATCATTGGTGGGCAGTGCGCCCTCCCCCCCAGTATTAAAATCATTGGTGGGCAGTGCGCCTTCCCCCCCTCCCCGGTATTAAAATCATTGGTGGGCAGTGTGCCCTCCCCCCCAGTGTTAAAATAATTGGTGGGCAGTGTGCCCCCCTTAGTATTAAAATCATTGGTGCGCCCTCCCCCCAGTAATAAAATAATGCCCTCCCCCCCGGTATTAAAATCATTGGTGGGCAGTGCGCCCTCCCTCCCCCTCCCCGGAATTAAAATCATTGGTGGGCAGTGCGCCCTCCCCCCCCGGTATTAAAATCATTGGTGGGTAGTGCGCCCCCCCATCCGAACGGAGTCCCAGCAGTGTAATGCTGGGGCTCCGATCGGTTACCATGGCAGCCAGGAGGCTACTGAAGTCCTGTCTGCCATGGTCAGTTAGTCAGCAGCAGCATACTTACATGCGCTGTGGCCGCCCGACGCTCCTTCTTCTTGTAACTCACAGGTCTGTGCGGCGCATTGCTTATGCTTATAGCAATGCGCCGCACAGACCTGTGACGAGTTACAAGAAGGAGGAGCGCCGGGCGGCCACAGCGCATGTAAGTATGCTGCTGCAGAGTAACTGACCATGGCAGACAGGACTTCAGTAGCATCCTGGCTGACATGGTAACCAATCGGAGTCCCAGCATTACACTGCTGGGACTCCGATCAGAACTGCCGCTGCCACCAATGATGGGGGGGGCTATCGCACCGCCACTCTTGCCACTCGCCAGATGAATTTTTTTTTTAAATCCTCAGCCGGCGGCCCGGGCTCCCAGTGGCGTAAGGCCCCATAGCCATTGCTATGGCTGCTATGGCGATCCCTACACCACTGCTCTGGTTCTCCCATTGACTTCCATTGTGCTCGGGTGCACCCGAGCATCCCAAAGTGTTCTACTCAAGCACCCGAGCACTTTGGTGCTCGATCAACACTAGTGGAATACAATACGACTAATTGCTCAAACACTAACAAATAAGATGTTTATGGTTTTTAGGTCACTTTCACATCAGCACTTCTATTTACATTTTGCCCCTTCAAAAATTATGGAATTGCTGGTTCCATTACATGAGGGAGATGAACGGCGCCCCATGGACTATATTGGGTTTCGTCTGGTTTCTGTCATGCTACCTGGTATATAGCTTGACAAAATAGTACATATTTTTTTATTTAATGGGATCTGTTATAGAGGCTCCTAAGAAAGGCTCTGATGTAGATGTGAACACAGCCTTACAGACTTCAAAGAGGCAAGCCTGTAGGGGTTGTAGAGGTAGCAGTTGCAAACACGCACTGGTGCCTGAGGTGGCCCAAAGACTTATTTGCCACAGAAAGGGGTACCAGTGTTATAAATAAGACATGTATGGTGAAGCCCTGTAAAAGATTTTACACTGGGGCCCAGCGGACCTCAGTGGTATACAGCACAAAATCCTTGTGGCCAGTGATGGATAATCGATAAATAGGCACATCATGACTACAGAAAAGTAGATCAATACAGGGAGCACCTGACCCTATGAGGGCTTGGTTTCTGCAGGACAAATTGTAGTTTTTAATGGCACCATTTTGGGGTACATATAACTTACTGATTTACCTTTATTAACTCTTTTTATGTTTTCGCATCGCCACATCACAACAGAACTAACTATTTTTCTTCTACAGAGTCCTTGATTTTAGAGGGAGGACTTTAATTTTCTTTGGTATCTTTTTGGGTTGCATAACACTTTTTGATTACTTTTTATTTCATTTTTTGGTGGCAATTCTGGCATTGTTTTCTTGTATTTTTTTCTTTTTTTTTACTGCGTTCACTGTGCAGGATAAATTACTTGATAATTGTATAGTGTAGGCCGTTATGGATGCTGTGATACCAGATATGTGAAGGGAATTTTATTTTTAAACTTTTTTCATTGAAAAGTAATTTTTTTATGGAAAAAGGTGAATTTTGTTTAACTTTGAGTTTGTTTTTTACTAAAACTTTAACTTTTTTTACCACTTATTAGTCCCATTAGATGCCGCTGTTGGCCAAGGCATCTAAGCTTCTTCTGGTCATGCAACAGCTGAGATCCTGCACGATAGACTTCTGCAGCGCTTAGACTAGGCCACCGTACAAAGGCGGTAGCTTAGCCTAAGGTCCCTTAGTAACCACTGTAAATAGAGATATAGGCAGATCTAAAGTCCATTGTTAATGCTACCATGGTGGCCCATGGGCACCATGCAATCATATCTCAGTGGTACCAATGGGATCACAGAGGGAGCCTCTGGTCACTGTTATTCCATCTAAGGGGTTAAACAAACCGGACCAGAGGTTTCTCTGATCCCATATATTTGAGCAGGAGCTCCAGTGTCATAAGACTCCCGAGAACCTGTCCTACCTTTCCGGGTAAGCACATACTGACAGTCACTAAGGGGTAAGCTGTCACTCTCGCAACAAATTCATCAATTAGAATATATGATTTATAGCATAATCCAAAACTTACTTCCATTTATTAATCCAAAACTGTGTCTGGAAATAAACTTACATATTTTCATAAAACTCCACCATTTGTTTCCTGCTGACTTTTCTCAATCTCCAATGGAAAATAAACCTCAGATCTCTTTAAACTCACCGGTTTATAAGGCTGCAGCAGAAAACAGTCATTAGTATTGTCGTCTTTTTCTCATAAGCCGCCCCGTCTGTCTAGGAGTGACAAATTGCTTTCATTTCTGAATGTTCAACTCTCCCAGTATTCCAGGTGTTTCAAATGCAATTTGTACATTGCCAGTTCCACACGATCACTTCTCATCTAACCTCTTAAAACCCAACTTCTATTAGAAGACTATAGCCCTATTCTGTTATTCTCTTAACCCATTGGTGTACCACAACATAACTGTATGTTGTAGCAAGAACTAACTTTATGCATAATAACATATAGTTACCTTCGCAGCAGGGCTGAACCTAGCCTGTCTGCTGCCTAAGGGGAAAACTAAAATGGCGTGCCCCCCCTCTTCCTCAGGATAGGTCATCAATATCTGATGGGTGTAGGTCCAACACCCGACACCCCAGCCGATCAGGTGCCAGGTGTCGGACCAACACCGAACAGATACTGATGACCTATCCTGACGATAGGTTATCAGTATAAATCGTCTGCACAACCTCTTTAAATGTGTTGCATGGCCTGCCGGAGGAAGCAACAAGTTCATGAGAGGCCTGTGCCTCAACATCAATGTGTTGCATCCTGCAGCAGCACAGAGGGATCCAAGAACGGCACTTAAAACGATGGTCTTGATAAATGTTCCCCATATTCTTTATATATATATATATATTTGTGTCAGGCGTTTACGGTAGTACAGTAACGAGCCCTGGGATGCAGGGAAAGAAATGCAGTCGGTTGTGGTGTGCCGAAACCGAGGATGAGGTAGGCCTAAGAAAGAAGAGGGCCCACCCAAGGAAAAGACATAAAAGAAATGAGTTGTAAATGAGTGGAGTGGTGGGAGGGACAAAGCTCAGACCTCAGACGGTGCAGGAGCCAGGTAAGGGGGGTGCCCTAAATAGGCTGGAGGCGGACCTCAGCCCCTCCCACAAATCCAGGCAAATGCCTTAATACTTGTGTCAGGCGCTTACGGTAGTACAGTAACGAGCCCTGGGATGCAGGGAAAGAAATGCAGTCGGTTGTGGTGTGCCGAAACCGAGGATGAGGTAGGCGTAAGAAAGAAGAGGGCAAAAATGGAAATAAACCAGTTTATTGTAGCCAATTAATACATGAATAGCTCAACCCGACATGCTTTGGAAAGCCACTCTCAACTCTTGCTCTGGATTGGGAATGTATCGTGCGTAAGCGGATGACTTCCAGCGCCCCAATTTCTTGATGACATGAGTAGGGATGTTGGCACTGGAGGCCGTGGATGCAGCTCCGATGCGAAAGGAGTGCCCTGAGTAGTTGGCTGCGTTGAGGCCCAGTTGGGTGAGAAATGACCTGACATGGGTCATGAAGGTGGTGGTGGTGAGTACCGACCCATGAAGTTGAAGTAGCGGTTGAGAGGGTAGAAACTTGTGAAGCTGACTGTAGGTGTCCAGAACCCTTACTGGACACCATTTGTTGTGCGTGGGGTAATATGAAATGTTGACGGGTGAATGCTGACTACTCTTGGAGTGAGGTATGGTCAGGATGTAATGATCCAGGTGTTTCGTCAAGTGGGAGACAAGAAGACAAGGTGAGGTTTGGGTCGTGGAGGTTGTAGTGAATTCCCCGGGTCTCAGGAACCCGTAGAAGGCTAAGTAAATTGCAGTTTTGATGACGGAGTTAGTATCGGTATCAAAAGGCGTGGCGTCCAGCAAGTCGGATAATGCTTTGAAGACATGACTGTTGATGGGCAGCCTCTGGGCTGGACGTGCGGGTTCCGTCTTCTGAATGCCTCTGAGTATTGTTTTGATCTGGTGTGAGGCCATGAAGCTGATGTTGTTGGGATGCATGATTAGCATATGATGTTGAATGCCAGTAAGATATAGTTTGATGGTGTTGTATGACATTTTGAGTTTGAGGTGGCAGAAAGAAGCAAACCCCAAAAGAGACGTCATGACGAAAGGGTGCGTGATGTTGTGTTCCAACAGGAACCTGTTGAATAGTGTGAATGCTCTGTTGTATGTTCTATGTGTATTGTCAGACAACGCTAAGTGGGACAAAGACTGGCTATGCCACATGATGACCTCTAGTCCAGAATGAGTTGTTGAAATGATGGAGTGCTGGAGGCCGTGGGTGATGCTGATGGGAGAGCCTGATGAAATGCCTGAAATTTGAAGCGAGACAAATTGTCAGCTGCCGAATTGCACACCCCCGGGACATGGAAACAATGCAAGAAGAAATTATTGCAGGCGGCCAGCCAAGTAAGTCTTCGCATAAACCTCATGATTGTGAGGGATTTAGAACGACCTTTGTTGATGATCTGGCAGGTTGCTTGGTTGTCTGAGTAGCACCGGATCGACATGTTCGCCCATAAATGACCCCACGCCACGGCCGCCGCTACGATGGGATAGATCTCAAAAAGCGCTGAGGTAGTGGAGAATCCCTCCAGACCCTGGACCGCAGGAGGCCAGCTGCCCCACAGCCAATCGTTCCCAAATATGGCCGCAAAGCCTGTGGTAGATGCCGCATCTGACCAGATAGAGGGGGAAGAGTCCGACAGCTGAGGGAGAAACAAGCTCCTGCCATTCCAGGTGGACAGAAATCTCCTCCACATGCCCAGATCCGCCGCAGCGTGGGCATCCAGGGACAATCTGTGCGAGTCGTGTAGGAACAAGGGGAAGAGGTGCAGAAGGCGTGATATAAATGAGCGACCCTGGGGTATGATGCACATGGCAAAGTTCAGGGAGCCCAGCAGGGACTGTAGTTCTTTGCGGTTGCAGGTGCCGAGTTGAAGATAGCCGTCTATGTGGGTGAGAATATCCTGGATCTTCCCGGATGGCAAACTGGCTTGCATTGAGGCTGAATCCAACTGGATACCCAGGAAGGTGATGATCGTGTCTGGCCCCTCTGTCTTCTTGGTGGAGAGGGGTACCCCCAGATCTTTGAACAGCTCGATGGTGGCTCTGAGGCAACCAGCATAATGCTTCTGCAAATATGTCGAAGATGGCCGGGCTACTTTTGGAACCGAAAGTCAACCGGGAGAAAAAATAATAGACCCCGGACCACTTGATGCCGTGCAGGTGCCACAGTGTAGGGTGAATCGGTAGCAATTTGAAGGCGTTGGCGATGTCGGTTTTGCTGAGCCATGCCCCCACCCCTGCTTGTATGATGGCTGTGATGGCGTGATCAATGGTGGTGTATTGCAGAGAGAATTCCTCCGAGGGAATGAGGGAGTTGAGACTGGGGTTGCCTGAACCGTGTGGCGCCGATAGGTCGATGATGAGCCTCTGTTTCTGGGAGGATTTTCCAGTGATGATGCCAATGGGGTTGGTGCGCCAAAGCCCTCCGTCACTTCTTGGGCTATGATTGCGTCAATGGCGGTAGGGTTGTGTAGAGCGGATAAAAGATTGGGACATTCCAGGGTGCCGGTTGGCATATACAGGATGCCCGTGTGGAAGCCTTCTGTCAACCCTGAAACGAGGAAATCTGAGAGATGCCTGGATGGGTGTTGTGACATGAACGCGGTAAAAACTGGCATGTTGATGGTTGTTAGATACGGTTTTGCAAACATTTTATTTGGGCACATGGACTTGGCATGCGCCCGGAAACATTTGGTACATATATGTAACAACTTGCACCCGCTATAATTGCAGGACCCCTCATTGAAATTATTGCAAATCTGGGATTTGCCCAGAAACTTGATTGGCCGACCCAGCTTGTCCCGGGCTGACCTTTCCGGGACCCCGGAGGGACCGGCTGCCTGTGAGAGGGCCTGTCTGTCCGACGTGTTCGGGCAGAAATTGGTGGTGTGGGCCGTGGAGGAGCAGTGTGCACAGGCTGGGGTCCTAAGGCCTGCGAAGTGGCGACAGAATATGACCGTGTCGATCCTCGCCCAGTTGGAGCGGACTCCGTACTGGGAGAAAGCCCCCGCCACTTTCGCCGAAAAAGACCTGTGATAGTCATAGAACGCTGACCCTCCGTATTTGTTGCCCAAGTCCACCAGTTTGTGCATGTAGAGGTCGAATTCCTCCCTTCTGTTGGGGTAGACTGCACAGATGACCTCTCTATAGATACCGAAAGCCAAAACGAATTCGGGAATGGTCAGCTTCCTATTGAGACGGGCATCCCTGGACTTGACCACAACTGAAACCTCTTCATAGGCATAAGTCGTGTTCTCGACCACATCCTGGGAGGCAATCAGAAGGGAGGCCAGGTTTACATCCTTACCTTCCAGGATATCCCTTTTCAAGTGCTCTGGTATCATGTGCGCCGAGTGACTTCCCGGTCCTCCAGGCTAACGGCCGGCGTGATCACCGGTAATCCGGCCGATGCTGGTGACGCCGCTGGTGGCGGACCTGCCAAGGAAAGGGTCGTGGTGACCGATTCTAGCCTCTCCAACCTGGCGTTGACTGTCGACATGGATGTCATCAGAGAGGCCAGCATGGCATGGATGTCCCCGGTGCCGGACTGGCTGGGTCCTTCCCCTGCATCCCTATTATCGGTTGATGCGCGCAGCAGCCGGAACAGCTCCGCTTTCCTTGCCGTGGCGGGGGAAGGGAACATGCCGTTTCCTCAACTCCGCCGTAATGCGCGGAATTGTCCAGGATCTGATGGATGCTGGACTGGCTAGATCGTCTCCCAGGGTAGCAGTGACGGATCTAGCAGGGGTGCCAGGCAGGGAGAAGTTTTCTAACCCATCCAGAGACATACTAAAATAAAACAGTTGATTAGCTTGAGGAAACACAGGATCGTGCTGGCAAGCTAGCTAGGCCGGATGGCGAAAAAATTATACTTGCGTGGTGACAGATGAGGCCCTGCTAATTTGCCAAGCGGCTTGAGAGGCTCTACCTATGAGTTGGAGCGAGGGGTTAATGAGGCCACTTGTCGTAGTGGCAGGAGCATTGGCCTCTCGGTGACTGTAAGACAGGACTAGGGGAAGGGAGTGACAGGTGAGGCCCTCTCTATGCAACATGCGAGGTGGCTTACTAACGAGTGGCGCGATGGGCGGTTGCCTCTGAACGTTTGAGGCGTGGTGTTGGCCTCGCGGGACCACTAACTGATGGCGAAGCCAAGAAGGGGTAACCTAGTGGGATGATGGTGCCCCTAAAGCCAGCATGCTGACCCTAACGGGACCATCCGAAATGTAAGGAAGACCTTTGTTAATGAGCAGGTGAACGTATCTGGTAGTAAGAAAATATTCTCCGGATACACGGTAGTGCAAAATATAATATAGGTTGACCGCCTGAAAAAGGGGAGGGTAGACATAAAATAGTATGATGAAATGTGAAATGCATTTGGTACATACAGGGAGTGCAGAATTATTAGGCAAGTTGTATTTTTGAGGATTATTTTATTATTGAACAACAACCATGTTCTCAATGAACCCAAAAAACTCATTAATATCAAAGCTGAATATTTTTGGAAGTAGTTTTTAGTTTGTTTTTAGTTTTAGCTATTTTAGGGGGATATCTGTGTGTGCAGGTGACTATTACTGTGCATAATTATTAGGCAACTTAACAAAAAACAAATATATACCCATTTAAATTATTTATTTTTACCAGTGAAACCAATATAACATCTCAACATTCACAAATATACATTTCTGACATTCAAAAACAAAACAAAAACAAATCAGTGACCAATATAGCCACCTTTCTTTGCAAGGACACTCAAAAGCCTGCCATCCATGGATTCTGTCAGTGTTTTGATCTGTTCACCATCAACATTGCGTGCAGCAGCAACCACAGCCTCCCAGACACTGTTCAGAGAGGTGTACTGTTTTCCCTCCTTGTAAATCTCACATTTGATGATGGACCACAGGTTCTCAATGGGGTTCAGATCAGGTGAACAAGGAGGCCATTTCATTAGATTTTCTTCTTTTATACCCTTTCTTGCCAGCCACGCTGTGGAGTACTTGGACGCGTGTGATGGAGCATTGTCCTGCATGAAAATCATGTTTTTCTTGAAGGATGCAGACTTCTTCCTGTACCACTGCTTGAAGAAGGTGTCTTCCAGAAACTGGCAGTAGGACTGGGAGTTGAGCTTGACTCCATCCTCAACCCGAAAAGGCCCCACAAGCTCATCTTTGATGATACCAGCCCAAAACAGTACTCCACCTCCACCTTGCTGGCGTCTGAGTCGGACTGGAGTTCTCTGTCCTTTACCAATCCAGCCACGGGCCCATCCATCTGGCCCATCAAGACTCTCATTTCATCAGTCCATAAAACCTTAGAAAAATCAGTCTTGAGATATTTCTTGGCCCAGTCTTGACGTTTCAGCTTGTGTGTCTTGTTCAGTGGTGGTCGTCTTTCAGTCTTTCTTACCTTGGCCATGTCTCTGAGTATTGCACACCTTGTGCTTTTGGGCACTCCAGTGATGTTGCAGCTCTGAAATATGGCCAAACTGGTGGCAAGTGGCATCTTGGCAGCTGCACGCTTGACTTTTCTCAGTTCATGGGCAGTTATTTTGCGCCTTGGTTTTTCCACACGCTTCTTGCGACCCTGTTGACTATTTTGAATGAAACGCTTGATTGTTCGATGATCACGCTTCAGAAGCTTTGCAATTTTAAGAGTGCTGCATCCCTCTGCAAGATATCTCACTATTTTTGACTTTTCTGAGCCTGTCAAGTCCTTCTTTTGACCCATTTTGCCAAAGGAAAGGAAGTTGCCTAATAATTATGCACACCTAATATAGGGTGTTGATGTCATTAGACCACACCCCTTCTCATTACAGAGATGCACATCACCTAATATGCTTAATTGGTAGTAGGCTTTCGAGCCTATACAGCTTGGAGTAAGACAACATGCATAAAGAGGATGATGTGGTCAAAATACTCATTTGCCTAATAATTCTGCACGCAGTGTATAGCATGACCCGGAGGATCATGACGGTTGCCTGTGAAATCACAGCTTGCGCATGGTGTGAAAAGAGACCAGCGCGTGGCCGTATGCCTATGCACAAAGTGGGAACATGCGGTTTGCAATCAAATGTTTTTTTTTTTGTTTTTTTTTTACATGAGGCGGAATACCAATAGCCTCCATTCTCTGTTTTTACCTTTTTTTTTTCTCTCCATGTAGCAGAATACCAATTGACATCCCTTCCCTTGCCCCTTTTCCTTTTTTTTTTTTTTCGTTTAATGTGGGGCTGCTGGGGTGATTTTTATCTGCAGGGTGCTTGGTTGGGGCGTGCTGGATGCCCCTCTTGCTGCAGCCTGCGCAGGAGGGGCCTGCTGTGGGACCGGCGCTCCCTGGAGTTCCGCCGGCCAGCCGAACCGGACTGCCCGACGGCGCCCCCCCGCATCAGATGCGGAGCGAACGGCCGCCGGGACACCGCGCATGCGCAGACCAGGCACCGGGACGCGGCCGGGCGCCATCGGCCGCGCGGCAGAAGGAGCGGCGGAACAGGCCGGAGGCGGTGGATAGGGGATGCCTGTGGCAGCGGTATGCCCAGTGAAGGTGGACATGAAGGGAGGGTGTACCGTGTGCACCGCAGCTGTGCACCTGTAGCCGTGCACATGAACATGGGGAGGGGAAGGGGGCATGAATGTGGATGATTGTGGGGTGATATGGACTGAAACAAGAAATGGGGAACGAGCCCGGAACCACAGGGGTGCTGACCGGAGTGTTGGTACTGTGGGAAGATGCCTGAACAAGACATGACAGAAATGAGATGCTGGTGATTGATGCGAGAAAGCCGTGACATTAGTGCAGCGTTTATGAAATGAAATGAACAGAAATGGGGGATTAGCCCAGAAACCATTGGCCGCATGCTGCAGAGCTGTTGACCGGAATGGTGGTACGGTTGTGAACAAATTGTGCATGAACAAGGCGTGACAGAAATGAATACTGGTGACTTGTATGAGAAAACCGTGACATTGGTGCAGCTTTTGATGAAATGAAATGAACCGGTACAGAGGGCAACCGTGAGGCCCCGGCTGTACCGTATGAATGACTCACAGTTTAACGGGCAAACGCGACCCACAGTGAACCGAGTGAAGCCGGAAAAATAGAACAGAAATGCGATGAAAAACTCTCAAAAATTCAGCGGCTCGCAGGTAAGGCTACTTTCACACGAGCGTTCGGAGCGGATCCGTCTGATGTTTCATCAGACGGATCCGCTCCGATAATGCAGACGTTTGCATCCGTTCAGAACGGATCCGTCTGCATTATTACTTAGAAAATTTTCTAAGTCAGAAAGTAGCCTGAGCGGATCCGTTCAGACTTTACATTGAAAGTCAATGGGGAACGGATCCGCTTGAAGATTGAGCCATATGGTGTCATCTTCAAGCGGATCCGTCCCCATTGACTTCCATTATAAGTCTGGACGGATCCGCTCGCCTCCGCACGGCCAGGCGGACAGGTGTCCGCTCACTGAGCGGAGCGGAGGCTGAGCGCTGGCAGGCGGATGCATTCTCAGTGGATCCGCCTCCACTGAGAATGCATTAGGGCCAGACGGATGCGTTCGGGGCCGCTCGTGAGCCCCTTCAAACGGAGCTCACGAGCGGACACCTGAACGCTAGTGTGAAAGTAGCCTTACTCTCCAGAAACTCCACAAGCGACTTCCTCTCTCAAAGCTCAGACCTCAGACGGTGCAGGAGCCAGGTAAGGGGGGTGCCCTAAATAGGCTGGAGGCAGACCTCAGCCCCTCCCACAAATCCAGGCAAATGCCTTAATACATATATATATATATATATATATATATATATATATATATATATATAAAATAAGAGCACCACTACTCATATCCAGATATTTAAAACACTAATACTGAGATCCTGATACTTGATATATACTGTATATATCAAGTATCAGGATCTCAGTATTAGTGTCCTAAATATCTGAATATGAGTATTGGTGCTCTATATCTATTTATATATATAACTAGCTGAAGGACCCGGCTTCGCACGGGTATATTTCATCTATTTCATTTAATGTTTCTGTGTGTTGACAAAAGATATTGACAGTATCTCCCATAAGAGTGACCTCTACATCACCCCGCCCCTTAACAGTGAACTCCACAGCCCCCCACACCTTAACACTGACCCCACCCAAAGTTCCCTGCCTCTTAAAAGGGACCTCCACAGTAGACCATCCCCTTACATTTGACCTTCACAGCAGCCCGCCCCTTTAACAGTGAGTTCCACAGCACCCACCCCCTTGACAGGGGCCCACTCCTTTAATAGTGACCTCTACAGCACCCCGCCCCTTAACACTGACCTCCATAGCAGATCGGCCCCTTAACTGTGACCTCCACCATTCCCTGCCCCCTTAACAGAGACCTCCACAACGCCTGCCCCTTTGACAGTGATTGCCACAGTAGCCTGCTCCCTTAACAGTGACCACCACAGTACCCCGTCTCATTAACAGTGATTTCCATAATAACCCAGCCCCTGACAGAAGTTGATTTTTACCTTCATTTTTTCAATCTTCGTCGACTGCAGAGTGGGAGGGTGTGTGACCTAACTGGGTTGAAGGCGTGGCTTAGCGGGACCTGGGGGAGGGGTTTTAAAGTCTGTCTTTTGAAAATGGCCTGAATGGCCACCCTAACTGCCCCCTGAACTGTGACCTGCACAGTGCTTCGCTCCCTTAACAGTGTCATCCACAGTACCCTGCCCCTTTAAAGCTGACCTACAGCAGTGACGAAAAATGGCTGGGTTGTTATGGAAACCTGGTGTAAAACTGTGTGTATGTGGAGACTAAGGGTCTGCGAGCTTCTATTGGCTGATAAGGGTCATGTGATCAGGCTAATTGGTCTATTGCATTTTTTGGGGGATATCTCAGGAATGGTATGTGCTACGGAGCTGAGACCAGGTCTAAAACCTTCCCGGACATCTGATGTACCTGTGTGCCAAAATTTGTGATTGTAAATGCGACTGTGTGGATTCCTTTAGTGGACATACATACATACACACACATACATACACTCAGCTTTATATATGTATATATATATATATATATATATATACACTCACCTAAAGAATTATTAGGAACACCTGTTCTATTTCTCATTAATGCAATTATCTAGTCAACCAATCACATGGCAATCGCTTCAATGCATTTAGGGGTGTGGTCCTGGTCAAGACAATCTCCTGAACTCCAAACTGAATGTCAGAATGGGAAAGAAAGGTGATTTAGGCAATTTTGAGCGTGGCATGGTTGTTGGTGCCAGACGGGCCGGTATGAGTGTTTCACAATCTGCTCAGTTACTAGGATTTTCATGCACAACCATTTCTAGGGTTTACAAAGAATGGTGTGAAAAGGGAAAAACATCCAGTATGCGGCAGTCCTGTGGGCAAAAATGCCTTGTGGATGCTAGAGGTCAGAGGAGAATGGGCCGACTGATTCAAGCTGATAGAAGAGCAACGTTGACTGAAATAACCACTCGTTACAACCGAGGTATGCAGCAAAGCATTTGTGAAGCCACAACACGCACAACCTTGAGGCGGATGGGCTACAACAGCAGAAGACCCCACCGGGTACCACTCATCTCCACTACAAATAGGAAAAAGAGGCTACAATTTGCACGAGCTCACCAAAATTGGACTGTTGAAGACTGGAAAAATGTTGCCTGGTCTGATGAGTCTCGATTTCTGTTGAGACATTCAAATGGTAGAGTCCGAATTTGGCGTAAACAGAATGAGAACATGTATCCATCCTCTGATGGCTACTTCCAGCAGGATAATGCACCATGTCACAAAGCTTGAATCATTTCAAATTGGTTTCTTGAACATGACAATGAGTTCACTGTACTAAAATGGCCCCCACAGTCACCAGATCTCAACCCAATAGAGCATCTTTGGGATGTGGTGGAACGGGAGCTTCGTGTCCTGGATGTGCCTCCCTCAAATCTCCATCAACTGCAAGATGCTATCCTATCAATATGGGCCAACATTTCTAAAGAATGCTATCAGCACCTTGTTGAATCAATGCCACGTAGAATTAAGGCAGTTCTGAAGGCAAAAGGGGGTCCAACACTGTATTAGTATGGTGTTCCTAATAATTCTTTAGGTGAGTGTATATATTTATACACACACACACACACATTTTCCTCCTTCTCCTCTGGTGTCATTTGGAGGCTAAAGGACCTGCGATCATGAAACATGATGACATCATCAAAGGTCCTTTAATCTACCATTACTTTATTACAAAGGTCCGTCATACTCTGGTATGTGCACCTTATGCGTAGGGGGTCATTGTACATTGTGGTTTTATTGCGGTTTTTACTACAAATTGTGGCAAAAACCACAGTAGAACTGTGATGTACATTAATCCCTAAAGACAAAGGTCTCTGCAGGGCTGTGCAGGAATGCAGGGCTAGAAGCTAAATTACCATCCCCCTGCTTTCCTAGCACAGCGCCACCTGAGGCCACCACCTCCCTTTGCCTAATTAGAGATGTGCCCCTGTGTCGCAAGGATGCCATGCATCCAGGAGCTGTGGCACCATCAGAAGTGGGACACAGCTGTAATTTACAGTTGACATCACATTAAAGGCAATCTGTTACTTCTGGCAATCCCTAATAAGTACAATAATACATGCAGCACCTGAGACCGACTCCAGATCAGTAATTTGTATGTCGCTACTCATCCCTATTCCACTGATATGTGACTACAAACCAGCCATGAAATGCATAGAGAGGACTGCTCCTGGAGTACTTTCCATTATGTGTGTGTGCATGCACAGGAGTCCTTTCAAAGCATTCCATAGATGGTTTGTGGGCACACAATGGAGGGATGGGGATGAGTATCGACATACAAATTACTGATCTGAAGTCACAGGCAGGTATTTTATATACACTCACCTAAAGAATTATTAGGAACACCATACTAATACGGTGTTGGACCCCCTTTTGCCTTCAGAACTGCCTTAATTCTACATGGCATTGATTAAACAAGGTGCTGATAGCATTCTTTAGAAATGTTGGCCCATATTGATAGGATAGCATCTTGCAGTTGAAGGAGATTTGAGGGATGCACATCCAGGGCACGAAGCTCCCGTTCCACCACATCCCAAAGATGCTCTATTGGGTTGAGATCTGGTGACTGTGGGGGCCATTTTAGTACAGTGAACTCATTGTCATGTTCAAGAAACCAATTTGAAATGATTCGAGCTTTGTGACATGGTGCATTATCCTGCTGGAAGTAGCCATCAGAGGATGGATACATGTTCTCATTCTGTTTACGCCAAATTCGGACTCTACCATTTGAACAGAAATCGAGACTCATCAGACCAGGCAACATTTTTCTAGTCTTCAACAGTCCAATTTTGGTGAGCTTGTGCAAATTGTAGCCTCTTTTTCCTATTTGTAGTGGAGATGAGTGGTACCCGGTGGGGTCTTCTGCTGTTGTAGCCCATCCGCCTCAAGATTGTGCGTTTTGTGGCTTCACAAATGCTTTGCTGCATACCTCGGTTGTAACGAGTGGTTATTTCAGTCAACGTTGCTCTTCTATCAGCTTGAATCAGTAGGCCCATTCTCCTCTGACCTCTAGCATCCACAAGGCATTTTTGCCCACAGGACTGTCGCATACTGGATGTTTTTCCCTTTTCACACCATTCTTTGTAAACCCTAGAAATGGTTGTGTGTGAAAATCCCAGTAACTGAGCAGATTGTGAAATACTCAGACCGGCCCGTCTGGCACCAGCAACCATGCCACGCTCAAAATTGCTTAAATCACCTTTCTTTCCCATTCTGACATTCAGTTTGGAGTTCAGGAGATTGTCTTGACCAGGACCACATCCCTAAATGCATTGAAGCAACTGCCATGTGATTGGTTGACTAGATAATTGCATTAATGAGAAATAGAACAGGTGTTCCTAATAATTCTTTAGGTGAGTGTATGTATTACTGTACTTATTAGGGCTTGCTGTAGGTGACAGATTCCCTTTAAGGAGCTTAACAGAAGGTGAAGGCCTCCTCTGGTTTTTTCATCTGCACCTCTTCAACACAATTGCAGGTTTCTGTTGGTTGCCATGGCAGCTGTTGGCCTAAAAACAAGCCCCGTAGTGGGAGTAAAAAATAATTTAATGCATTTTAATTCAGCTTATAAAAAAAAAAATAGTGGTCATACTAAAGTTTTTTTTAAAAATAAATATGTCAAAGCAGTAAAAGTATTTAAACACAAAAAACAAGCATATACGGTATAGTCACATTTGTAACATCCTGAATAATTAAGTTAAAATGTAATTTTAACCTCATTGTGATGCTCGACACATCATGGTGTTCCAAAGGAACTATGTACTCTGCCGCCAGCGTTGTCAGCTGAAAATTTTTGGAGCCATTTTTCCACAAGGACCTTCTGGTATTGCGCCATTTTGATAGTCCTCTACACCACATGAATGAGAGATGAAAAGTTCTCTTCATAGCAGGGGTTGAGGAGGGTGAACAACCAGTAATTGGTGTTGGCCAAAATGCATATAACGCGAGGGTCACGGGAAGGGCAGCACGAGGTTCCTTGTTATTTTTGTCAGCCCTTTCACTTAGTGCATAGACTTTATGAGTGTAGGAGTCCCACTACCGGTACAATTGTACCACAATGTGAATGAGGTCCTCCTTTATGTGATATACAGGTTGTATCGGAGTGCCTCTTCCTTGTAATTTTTGGCAGCACTTGCACTTTATATACAAGTAAATATACAGGAAAGAATGTTTCCCAACAATTTTTCCTCTAAAATCGATCTTTGGTTTTGTGCGTATTATTGTCAGTCTGTAAAAGTGGCGTACTACTCAGACAACATTGTTCCCAGCAGCATCCTGGGAGTCCAAGATGCATCCAGACATCCTCCCTATGCTGTTCCCAGTGGTGGATTATAATAGGGTCGTTCGGTAGCCCAGGGCCCGGCATCCCTGGGGGGCCCAACGCGGACCCGAACGCCCACATACTGCGGCGGGGCACGGGAGAGAATAGTTCCTTGCCCCGCCGCCGATCACCGCCATAAGTTTGAGGCCTATGCGGTAGTGAAATCCCGGCGCAGGTGTGAGTGATGAAGTCATCGCGCGCCTGTGCAGAGAGGAATGCAGGACAGTGAAGAATGCGTGCCTGCCTCACCCTGCCGGACACAGGTAAGTATTAGCTTTTTAAAAAAAATTAGTTTCTGTGTGTGCCAACTTTGGGGGGTCAGAGGAGGACATGGGGCAGTGTGGCAGCAAATCTGTTCGGGGGGGCAGATTATTAAATGGGGCAAATTACTTCATGTGGGCCATATTATTACTTGGAGGCAAATTACTTAATTCGGGGCAGTGTGGGGGCAAATCACTTCAGGGGTGCAGTGTTGGGGCAAATTCTTCATGGTGGGCTGTGTGGGGCCAAAGTACTTCAGGGGGTGCAGTGTGGGGAAAAATACTTCAGGGGGTGCAGTGTGTGGGCAAATTACTTTAATGGGGCAGTGTGGGGACAAATTACTTCAGGGGGTGCAGTGTGGGGGCAAATTACTTTATGCGCACCAGTGTGGGGGCAAATTATTTAATGGGGTGCAGTGTGGGGGCAAATTACTTCATGGGGGGCAGTGTGGGGGCAATTTATTTCATGGGAGTGCAGTGTGGGGGAAATTATTTCATGGGAGTGCAGTGTGAGGGCAAATTATTTAATGGGAGTGCAGTGTGGGGGCAAATTACTTCATGGGGCAATGTGGGGGAAATTACTATATGGAGCAGTGAGGGGGAAATTACTATATGGGGGCATTGTGGGGGAAATTACTATATGGGGTACTGTGGGGGAAATTACTATATGGGGTAGTGTGGGGGAAATTACTATATGGGGCAGTGTGGGGGAAATTACTATATGGGGCAGTGTGGGGGAAATTACTATATGGGGCAGTGTGGGGGAAATGACTATATGGGGGCAGTGTGGGGGAAATTACTATATGGGGCAGTGTGGGGGAAATTGCTATAAGGGGGCAGTGTGGGGGAAATGACTATATGGGGCAGTGTGGGGGAAATTACTATATGGGGGCAGTGTGGGGGAAATTACTATATGGGGGTAGTGTGGGGGCATTTCTATTAGGGGACATTATTTTTGGGGACACTATACAGGCATTATTACCTGGAGCGCAATATAGGGTGTTATTATTACTGGGGGCACTCTAGGGGACATTATAATTGCTGTAGACACTATAGGGACCTTTGGGGTAATTTATCAAACTGGTGTAAAGTAGAACTGGGTTAGTTACCCATAGCAACAGAATTTACCTTTCATTTTTCACAGCTCCTTTGGAAAATTAAAGGTGGAATCTGATTGATTGCTATGGGCACCTAAGCCAGTTGTACTTTACACCAGTTTGATAAATGACCCCAATTATGAGAAATCTAACGTGTCTGTGTAACAAACTCTGTAGAGACGAGATGCGGCTAAAAGAATTTGTCATGGCGGTCTGGGTCAAATGGAGGAGAAGAGGAAAGAGAAGATATACATGACAGGAGATGTCACTGGAAGTAAGAGGTATGCGGTGCTGTATTTCCCTATATGTAGAGTCTCATCTTCTCCTCCAAGTCTTTTTTTTATCATAATCGTATGTATTTTAAATGTGGCAACTAAAATTTTAATTTGTCACCTGCAGTCCTATGTAACAGCCCAGATAACAGTGATAACTTTCTGTGTGCAGATAATATAGTAGATGTTCCATGCAGTCCTATGTAACACCCCACATAGCACAATAGTTCACTGTGTTATGTGGGGTGTTACATAGGACTGCAGGTAACATCTATGAAATCTGTACTACGAGAGTTATGAGATGGTGGGGGTCTGACTCCTGGCACCCCCACCAATCAGCTGTTTGAGGAGACCGCGATGTTAAAGTGAGCGCCGCAGCCTCTTTGCTCCTTACCAAGCACAGCACTGTCCATTTTATAGCACTGTGCTTGGTATTACAGATCAGACCCAATTACTCAGATGAGACAGAGCTGCACCTAGACCATGTTAACGGTGTCATATGGCCTAGGAAGAGACTTTGGCGCTTACAAAGCACCGCAGCCTTTTCATACAGAAAGACTAAAACTAAAATGGAGGGGGGTGGGGGGTGGTAAGACAGCCTATCGTGCACTTAATCCACCCCTGGCTGTTCCCAACCCATTTCAGTGGTGTTTCCATAAATTTCTGACCTTTTCCTGTGAACCAGACACCCTCCCCTCTTCAGAGCAGGGGGTGCCTGGTTTAATGCTTTGGTTCTCCTATTGACTTCCATTGTGCTCGGGTGCTCTGTAGTGTTCTACTCGAGCACCCGAGCACCATTTGGTGCTCGATCAACACTAGCTCCAACATAAAAACTATTTTTTTTTTTCATTAAATGTGACATTATTGTGCAACAATAGTAAAAGATAAAAGACTACACATACAGTATATACTGTTCATACTTGATATCGGTGTAATCGTGCTAAACCCATAGAATAAAGATAACCCATCACATTTATGCCTAAGGGCTGTATTACACCTGCAGATAGTCAGACAGATCATCGCTAACGAGTGTTCATAGTAATGCTCGTTTGCGATGATCTGCCTGTGTAATACAGCCCTAAAGTGCTGCAGATTACCCGATGAACAGGCAACTGCTCGTTCATCAGGCAATTGCAATTTTTATGCATGCTAATAAATCATTGTTTGCCAGTGGCAGATCGTGCCGTCTAATTACGGTCTGCTGCCGGCAAACAATGATTCTGTAAGGGACAGAGCGATGGCATTTGCGATCGCCCCTCCCCATACTGTGGAGGAGATCGTTGCATGTAATAGCAGTTGTCACCTCCGCTGATGAGCAGGCGATTGCCGGAAAGGCGCAATTACTTCCCAACAATCGTCAGCCGCATCTGCTGGTCTAATACCAGCCTTAGGCCTAATTAACACATCAGTGGTTTTGGTCAGTGTTTGATCGGTGATTTCTAGGGATGAGCGAATCGACTTCGGATGAAACATCTGAAGTCGATTCGCATAAAACTTCGTTCTAATACTGTACGGAGCAGGAGCACCGTACAGTATTAGAATGTATTGGCTCCGATGAGCCGAAGTTATTACTTCGCGAAGGAGTGGTACCTTGGAACCGAACCCGAGTTTTTTACAGTACAAGTTAATTTATGAAGTTATTGCGCGAAGTCTCGCGAGACTTCACAAAGCAATAACTTCGGCTCATCGGAACCAATACATTCTAATACTGTACGTAGCTCCTGCTCCGTACAGAATTAGAACAAAGTCTTATGTGAATCAACTTCGGATGTTTCATCCGAAGTCGATTCGCTCATCCCTAGTGATTTCCATCAGTGATTTTTCAACCAAAACCAGGAGTGGAGGCTACACAGAGATAAGGTATAATAGAAACAGTTGCATCTTTTCTGTGTTTTTGACCCGTTCCTGGTTTTAACTCACAATCAGTGATGGAAATCACTGACTAAACATTGAGTGTGAACTAGGCTCAATAAGATATATGTTCCCCAAAAGTGAAATTCATCCCACAAAAACAAGCGCTCATATGGCTACATTAACATAAAAATAAAAGGTTATGGTTTTTGGAATGCAATAGTAAAAATACTTTGGCCAAATGCCCAAAATTGGCCAGTTCTGACCATCCACTCTAAATATATGTACACATCGAAACCTAATTGGTTAAGCTCTCATTCACATGATCACCACAAGCAGGAGGAGCTGATATGTTATTTATTAAGTTAAACCTATCTCTGTATGCATAATTATGTAGAAAATGTTGTCAATCACTGATATGAATGCCCACAGGTTTGCTGAATAATTTCCCACAGTGTACTGTATATATCAATCTGCTCAGCACCTTCTGCTCTATAACATTCTGCTTAAGAGCGGACTGCATTTTCAATGTGATGACATGTAATGACATATTTCTATTGCAGGTTTATGTTGGCTTTCTGAACGATTGAGCAGATCAATATTGGGCAGTGGGCACCTAGGTGTCAAAGACTGCTGGGGACCCAAGAGAGTAGATATAATCATCATTGTCTTAATTGGTTCCAGTGGCTTTAAAAAATGACAGGTTCCCTTTAAGGACTAGAAGCCTCTACTGTAAATTTATAATGGGCTGTCCTGAAATGGTTGTATTTATTTTTCAAAATGATGTAGCTATGGCCATTTCCAAGTTCAATTTGATGATCAACCCTGTTACTTTCTATTGTAGGTAAAATTAAGGAATGTTCCAAGTAGAAATGGGCACACTAAAGCAAAGCAACATGACAGAAGAACTTGACTTGAGAGAACAGCCTTCAAAGAGCACTGTTTCCCCCATCCAGTATTTTTATGGTTCCAGTTTTATGACGGACAGCACTAATCTCATTTGGGTTCAGGTGATCCTCATAACAGCATATTCTCTAATTATCCTCTTGGGACTTGTTGGCAACTCTTTGGTAATATACATGATTGTAAAATACAAAAACATGAGGACAGTAACAAACTTTTTCATAGCCAATTTAGCTGTGGCAGATCTTATGGTGGACAGTCTTTGCCTACCTTTCACCCTGGTCTATACATTAATGGATGAGTGGAAATTTGGACCAGTACTTTGCCACTTGTTCCCTTATGCCCAAGCCATGAGTGTCAATGTCTCAACTCTGACCCTAGTTGTCATCGCTTTGGATAGATACTGGTGTATTGTATTTCACCTAAGTAGTCGGATCTCCAAGAAGTTCAGCTTCTTAATTGTCACCGTTACATGGGTAGCAGCTTCCATTTTTGCTATTCCTTTAGCTATTTTTAGAGAATATAGGTTTGAGGACTTGCCAGCCTTAAAACTCAAAATAGCTGTTTGTGCTGAGAAGTGGCCCTCAAATAACAGCAGGGATGCAGCCATCTACAGCATTTCTATGCTTCTTCTACAGTATGTCCTGCCTCTTGTTGTAATCTGCTATGCTTATATCAGAATATGGTTGAAGCTCAAGAACCATATAAGTCCAACACCCAGAAGTGATACCCAACAACGAAGAAAAAATACAACTAAGATGCTGGTGACAATGGTTGTTGTGTTTGCAGTTTGTTGGCTTCCCTTTCATGTCTTCCAGTTGGCCATTGACTTGGATTGGGTCCTTGTATTCCAAGAGTACAAGCTCCTTTATTCCATATTTCATGTTATCGCCATGTGCTCTACCTTTGTCAACCCACTCCTCTATGGCTGGATGAATAAGAATTACCGGAATGGATTTCTTATGTTTTTTGGCTGCAAGAACAAACTGCAAAGCAGCCAACCGGATGGCTCCCTCCGTGGCAATTCTTATACTTTTCGTGCCACCACTTATCATAGTAGTTTTCGGTATGCAGTAGAAAATGGACATCCTCCAACCCATGTGTAATAAGCTTCTGGGCTCTCACAATGTATATCGAAAGCCATGTGGTTGTCACCATACGTGATCTGATGAATCAAGTGGAGATTAAGGTTCTACAGACATGGACACAGATCCAGAAACTCTATGAATAATTTAAAGTAGTTGTACATACAACCAAGTAAATGTGTTAGTATGGTGGCTAAATAACTACAAAGTTATTTATCCTCACATTCACTTTATCAAATTATTGTAGCTGAATACTACCGAGCAAAGACTACAGTATTATTTAGTTTAATTTATTTGTGTATTTTAGACTCAATGTACAGAAAATGTATATTTTTAAAATGTTTGAATGACCTTTAATAGAAAATTATTGGTTGATTCAGTATAGCCAACAAGACATGGTTGCTTTTATATTTTAACCTTTATTATGGATTGCTGATGTATTTCCGTTACATGTAAAAATTAAAGTTGTGGTCTCCAAAGCTGTTGACTTATTTTTGCAGTAGGGCCTGCCTTAGGACAACTATGGATTACAAATCATTGTGGTGATAGACAGATGCAGAATTTTAAAAGTAACTATATTGGTAAGCAGCTTATTTTCTCTACCCTTCCCCCAATTTCCCAGTTTAGTATAATACTTCCAAATGTAGAGGCATAGCTATAGTGGGCACAGAGGTAGAAGTCTTAATGAGTTCCTGGTGCCTCATAAGAAGACACCAGTATTATTAATGGCACATATTAGGTGAAAGACCTGTTACAGATTTTGCACTGGGACCAGGAGCTTCTAGGTCTCCACCCAAAAGTTTCAGATAACTATTTTAATCACAACTTGTACAGTAAACAGGGACATACCATTCTAAGATTACAAAAATCTTTCAAGATATGCCCCTATAATGACCAGCATGAAAAATATGAGAATACTGGTCACATTGGGAAAATATTACACTGGCCATTTATCATCACAAGTTGGAGATAAGCTAGCCATAAACACTAGATGATGTCAGGGGAGAGAAGGATAGGGCAAAATGAATACCTTCACTTGATCATTTTGTTCTGCCAGGAAATAAGCCGCCGCCAGAAGTGTCTGGCAGAGGCTTTCTCCACTCTCCCCATGGAATACATAGACATGTTCAAGTGAGCCAAACTTGCATGTGTATGGGGAAGCCGCAAGGGAGTCAGGAGAGACAGCTGTCGACTGACAGCTATTGAATGAGTATGTGCAGCTTAACTGCTCTTAAACGGGTTGTGCAAGCAGTTTATATTGATGGCCTATCCTCAGGATAGGTTATCAGTATCTGAGCAGCGGGGGTCCAACAACTGTTTGAAGAGGAGATGGTGTGACGGTGTGAGCACTACTCCCTATTTATTACCCTGCCCATCATCTCAGAAGTGCAGTATAATCAAAAGTTTTCAATCCATTCACTTGAATGGAGTAAGTACTTGTAATTACACTACGCCGCGGCAAGGGAGACGACTCTTAGTGTAATGAAGAGAAATCAGCGCTCACTTGGAACGCCACCTCTTCTACAAACAGCTGATTGGTGGAGGTGCCGGGTATTGGACCCCTGACAATTAAATATTGATGACCTATCCTGAGCATAGATCATCAATATATACCCCTTTTATGTATTTAAACCTGTGGAAATACTTAACATTAGTTGCACTCACAGGAGATAAAACTCCCTAATTTCCATTATATTTAACTAAATTGCTATTAAACTAATGAATTGTTAACTAACCATGTTGCTTGCTAAATTTTGGTTGTTCTTGCTGAAAGGATATTTTACAAATTATTTTAATATTAACTGGGGAGGGACTGTAATAAATTGGAATATTGATTATAGTACCTCAATTACTGCTACATTAGTTAAATGGGTTTTCTGAGACTTAAATACTAATGACCTATCCTCTGGAGTTGGGGTTGAGCTGTGCCTAGGCCATGTGATTGATGAATGGGTTGTCACTTGGCCTAGGGAAAGCTGTGAGAAGGCTGCGGCGCTACTGCAAGCAGCTGTGTCTCCTCAAACAGCTGATCAGCGGGGGTCCTGGGTGTCGGACCCCTACCGATCAGAAACTGATGACTTATCCAGAGGATAGGTAATCAGTATTTAAGTCTCAGAAAAGTTTTATTTTAAGCTGTTGGGCAGATTAAGTTGATGGGCCACACAATGAAAACTAAGTTGGCAACAACTAAACATCGGATACCTATTTCCCAGAGAAAAAATGAGGAAGATCTAAAAAAAATTCCAAGATCCATCAGAGTCCAGCTTCAGGGTCTTAGCTATTATGATTAACAGTGCCACCAATGCTAAAAGAAAGACTAGTTACAGAGAGGGTATGGAGAGACTACTGGAAGTCTTTAGAGCTGCATTATTGGGGGACTTTCAAAGGATTATTGATACAGTAAGAACTGAGTTATCAGAACTTGGAAATCACACTAATACACTTGAGACCAAAATGACCAGGTCTCTCATGGCCAAAAAGATAATATTGAAAACTTCGAGGACCCATCCTAATGGAATAACACCAGTATTAGAGGGATCCCAGGATCAATTAAACAGGGTCAGCTTTCTCAATATATGTTGGATCTAATGCTGGGAGATACTACCAGACTGTACATATCTGAAGATGACCGCTGACATGGTCCACAGGATCCCTAAACCTGCTTCTGCATCCCAAAGTCGACCAAGGGATATCATAGCCCGTTTACATTTTTGAAACTAAAGAATCACTCGTTAGAACACTTTGCAATGAGATTAAGCATTCAAACCTTCGCATACTTTTCTCTGACTACTATGACCACTATGAGAAGCTTAATGTCCAAAAATTACTACAAAACTTAAAATTAAATATATCCGTTTATATTTTAAACAGTGCAGGATGCTGTGGCAGCGCTGAAAAGATTTCCTTGACTAATGGTGAGAAAGAGAGAGGATGTTTTTAAAACAGTGGCACCAGGTTGTTTATTTTTCCTCCCTTAGAGGGGTTGTCCCATGAAAAATATTCTACATTTTTCAAACCAATCACAGGATATGAATACTTTAGTAAGAGCATGTAATTAAACATTTGGAATAGCCACTGAGCTATTAAATAAAATGTATATGTATAGCGCCACCTGCTGTTTGTTCTTTTCTTTATCTCTCTGTTCGACTCACTGAGGTGGACACATTATGCTCGGTTCCATCATTCAACTGCCACCAGCAATATCTTTTTGTTAGAAGCTGTGTCAGTTACAGGACACACCACCTGATCAAGGACATGACTCCTAAGCTGCCAGCATGAATTAAATGTAGCAGAGCAATTGAAGCAATGAATATGGCGATCTCTGGATCTAACTTTGTTAGAAAGATAAAAAGAGATTGTCATGTATGATATAATTAGTAGTGATGAGCGGCAGGGGCAATATTCGAATTCCTGATATTTCGCGAATATATGGTAGAATATTCGTCATATATTCGTATTCGACATAGTCGTTTTATTGCGAAAAATCTGTAATAAAAAAAAAATCGCATAATGCGAATTTTTATGGGAAAAAAAAAGTATATAGCACTACAGAATATACTGCTATATATTCGTTTTTAGAATATTCGTCATTTTTTCCATCTGAACAAATGATTCCTCCCTGCTTAAAATGCGTGTGGGTCAATGAGTCATTGGCCCACAAGCAAGAAGCAGGAAGGAATCATGACTTTAGATGTTAAAAAAAGACGAATATTCAAAAAAACTAATATATAGCACTATAGCGAATATATTCGTTTTGACATTTTTTTGAATATTCGTCTTTTTTTTTTCTCCAAACAGTATAGTTAAACCCCTTTGGCATACTCCTCCCCACAAGCGTCCCCGTCACCATGGGAACGCCTGGTGGTTAGAATATACCATTGGATCTGAAAACTCAAATCCGATGGTATATGCTAACACAAAGGCATTCCCATGGTGATGGGGACGCTTGAAGTTAGAGTATACCAACAGGCGCATACATACTGGCCCACTGCTGCCTGGCGGCACCTGACCTCTGACAGGGCACTGTGATACACACAATTAACCCCTCAGGTGCTGCACCTGAGGGGTTAATTGTGCGGATCACAGCCCCCTCCGCCCCCCCCCCCCCCACTATTAAAATCATTCATGGGCAGAGCGCCCTAATCCCCCCTCACCAGTATTACAATCATTGGTGGCAGTGCGGAACCCCCCCTCCTCCGTATTAAACATCATTGCTGGCAGTGCGCTGACAATACCTCCCCCCGTATTAATCATTGCTGGCAGTGCACCCTCAATCCCCCTCCCTCCCCAGTATTAATCATTGCTGGCAGTGCGCCCTCAATCCCCCCTCCCACCCCAGTATTAATCATTGCTGGTAGTGCGCCCCCCCATCATTGGTGGCAGCAGCAGTTACGATCGCACTGCCAGCAATGATTAATACTGGGGAGGGAGGGGGGATTGAGGGCGCACTGCCAGCAATGATTAATACTGGGAAGGGGGAGGGATTGTCAGCGCACTGCCAGCAATGATTAATACTGGGGAGGGAGGGGGGATTGAGGGCGCACTGCCAGCAATGATTAATACGGGGGGGGGGGGGGGATTGTCAGCGCACTGCCAGCAATGATGTTTAATACAGAGGGGGGGATCCGCACTGGCCACCAATGATTGTAATACTGGTGAGGGGGGGGTTAGGGCGCACTGCCCATGATGGATTTTAATAGTGGGGGGGGGGGGGGGGGGGGGGGGGCGCAGTGCTGCCCGGCGGCACCCGACCTCTGACAGGGTGCGGCACCTGAGGGGTTAATTGTGTGTATCACAGTGCCCTGTCAGAGGTCAGGTGCCGCCAGGCAGCAGGGAGCCAGTATGTATGCGCCTGTTGGTATACTCTAACTTCAAGCGTCCCCATCACCATGGGAACGCCTTTGTGTTAGAATATACCATCAGATTTGAGTTTTCACGATCTAACTCAGATCCAATGGTATATTCTAACCACCAGGCGTTCCCATGGTGACAGGGACGCTTGTGGGGAGGAGTATGCCAAAGTGGTTTAACTATACTGTTTGGAGGGGAAAAAAAAGACGAATATTCTAAAAAATGTCAAAACGAATATATTCGCTATAGTGCTATATATTTGTTTTTTAGAATATTCGTCTTTTTTCAACATCTAAAGTCATGATTTCTCCCTGCTTCTTGCTTGTGGCCAATGACTCATTGACCACAAGCATTTTAAGCAGGGAGGAATCATTTGTTCAGATGGAAAAAATTACGAATATTCGTAATATTCACGAATTATCGAAGTTGCAATATTCGCAATTAATATTCGCTATTCGAATATTCGTGCTCAACACTAATAATTAGAGATGAGCAAATCGAAGTTGACGAAGTGGAATTCGATCCGAATTTATGGAAAAATTTGATTTGCCCCGAATCTGAATTTCCTCATGCTTCATGGTAATGAATTGTATTTTTTCCTAAAGTGGCTGCTGCACGTGTGAGGACATGGAGCAAGGAACTCTGGGAACGCGGGATCACCCATAATGCTATGCATGCAGCCAATCAGCAGCCAGCCAGCCCTGTGATGTCACAGCCCTATAAATAGCCTCAGCCATCTTGGATTCTGCCATTTTCCAGTGTACTTAGTGCAGGGAAAGACGCCAGCAGGCGCTAGGGACAGTGCTAGTGCAGTACGCAGCCCTGAAGGGTGAGTGAGTGGCAGGTCACGGTTAATAGGCAGAACAAGGGTTGCTCTTGGTTACTCACAGTTTATGAAAAACCCTGGGCAGGCGTACAGCAGTGATGGAGATGCTGGCACTTGGATCCTCTGGGGCACTCTCTGTATATAGGGACCAGGCCGATGGTAGGTGAGGTGCCCTGGATGTTGCAGGTTTAATGTGCTGGTGGCGAGATCCCTTTAAGTTCGTGACGCCAGTGCCGGTAATGGTGGCACACCGATTTATAATAGGAATAATTGAGGAACACGATGTTGTGGTGAACCAAAACTTCCTTTTACTGGAAACAATCAACTATTTGCAGTCTTTTGTTCAGTTCCATATGTCAGCAGCAGTCACAAGCAGGCTTATACAAATGGCAGGCACAATGTTCTTACAAGATACTCAGAGGGTTAACACTTACAGATCAGGCTGCACTTTTCCTCAGAAATCCTGTCTGTCTTTATCCCAAGGACCGTATGCCCTATTGTTGGCTTTATACTTGGTTAGGGAAACTTCCTCAGGTATATGTCCTTGCTTTCAATTAAATCCTTCTGCCCTTCAGCTCTCTTGTCTGGCTGGAATACTGGCTCTGCTCTGTTATGGGAACTTGGTTTCTCTCAGGAGGCAAACCCTCTCCTGGTGGGGCAACTAGAAGCCTGGACTGTCTAGCTGCATGTCAGAACCTGGCCTTCAGCTCCTACCTGGCTAAAGTGCCCACTCTGAACTGACTCTACACACCTTTTCCCTGAACAGGACCTGACTATATATATTAGGGGTTCCCTAGCTCCCTCTACTGTCTAGGAGGAGGAACTACACCCTAACAGGTTTGATACACAGATAAAGCAGGGAAAATGCACCTAAAACATAGCAATATACATTAAAATGTAATGTAAAATACAATGCCACTGTTCCACAGGAGGTGGAGAACAACGTGGCCCAATTGACCCTTGTGTAGTGCCCACATTTACCTAGTGGGATACTACACTAGGAAAGACTTCATTGCGCTAAAAAAACGATTTACAAGTTCAGGGAAAGATTATTCAAGGTGTAGGGAAAGGATATGGAGGAATCATTCCATTTATGTAGAACAGGGTTCATTAGGGGAGGTTACAGCCTGGGTAATAGGAACAATCCTATTACACCTTGCTGCACTGACTAGGGATCCAAATTGTCATTATACAGCTCTATAATTCCAGCAAACCATTCTTGTTATTGGGGTGCAAGTGCTGTTTGATACAGCCATTAACAGTGTTTATTACAAGGAAATATTTATACGTCTTATTTGCCCTTCTGCGGTGCAGTTATGTGTTCTAAAGCATTTTTTGGCTTGTATTAGTGTGAAGAAAGGGCTTATTAGCCATTGTGTGGTGAAGTGCGAAAATTTCAGCCCTTTTTGGAGTGTATTAGTGGTACAGAAAATGTTTTTATTTAACGTTCAGCGGTGCAGTTATATGTTCTAAAGCCCTTTTGTGGAGTGTATAAGTGGAAAAAAGAAAAATATATTTGCCGTTCAGCGGTGCAGTTATATGTTCTAAAGCCTTTTGTGTCGTGTATAAGTGGAAAAAAAGGGCCTATTAGCTGTTCAGCAGTGCAGTTACATGTTCTAAAGCCCTTTTGTGGAATGTATAAGTCGAAAAAATAAAAATATATTTGCAGTTCAGCGATGCAGTTATATGTTCTAAAGCCTTTTGTGTCATATATAAGCGGAAAAAAATAAGGGCCCATTTGCCGTTCAGCAGTGCAGTTATCTGTTCTAAAGCCTTTTGTGGAGTGTATAAGTGAAAAAAAGAAAAATATACAGTACAGACCAAAAGTTTGGACACACCTTCTCCTTCAAAGAGTTTTCTTTATTTTCATGACTATGAAGGCATCAAAACTATGAATTAACACATGTGGAATTATATACATAACAAACAAGTGTGAAACAACTGAAAATATGTCATATTCTAGGTTCTTCAAAGTAGCCACCTTTTGCTTTGATTACTGCTTTGCACACTCTTGGCATTCTCTTGATGAGCTTCAAGAGGTAGTCCCCTGAAATGGTCTTCCAACAGTCTTGAAGGAGTTACCAGAGATTAGTGTTGAGCGAACAGTTCGAGCATAGTTCGGGTCCGTACCGAATTTTGGGGTGTTCGTGACACGGACCCGAACCCGAACTTTTTCGTAAAAGTTCGGGTTCGGGTTCGTCGTTCGGCATGTATTTTGGCGCATTTTGAAAGGCTGCAAAGCAGCCAATCAACATGCATCATACTACTTGCCCTAAGATGCCATCGCAGCCATGCCTACTATTGGCAAGGCTGTGATTGGCCAAGTGCAGCATGTGACTCAGCCTCTTTATAAGCTTGTGCGCACGTCGGGACGTGCTCACTCCCGATGTGAATAGAACAGGGATAGACGCAGCTGATGCTAGGGCGAGAATAGGCAGGGATAATTGAATAACTGGAAGCAAATTTCTCTCCTCCACCTGTGATTCATCTGAACAACTGCAGCTGAGCTGCTTTTTTGATAGGGATTGGCTATTTTTAGAGTGGCCAGAGTGATTTTTCCATCCACATGTACCTGGGCTGACCGCCGGCCGCCATTTTGCGACTTGTAGTGCTGCAGCAGAAGCTGCCACAGTGTGCATTCCAAAGCTCCAAACAAGTCAGACATCTACACCTGGGATTCAGACCAATAGCGATTTAGCAGCACAGTCCAAGGCTATTTTTTTTAAAGGTTGTGCAGACCATTTTGTGGCACATGTTACTGGGCTGATAGGCGGCGGCCATCTTGGGACTAGTGCTGCAGCACAATCTCTCCCAACGTCCATTAATCACTTGTAATAGTGGTCTGTGCCATAGAAATCCTACATCAGGGACTTGGGTGTGCTTGTGTCACCCCTACTAATACCAGTCCACCTGTAATCCATACAGTGAAAAGCCATAAAGTATTCCAGTGAGGGAATTTTTATTTTATTTAAAAAAGGCCAAGTTAGTTTATCTGGCGTTCAATATACTAGATACAGTTAGGCCTGCGTTTCATACATCTGGAATTAGCAAACTAATGTGCTGGGGTTGGGAAAACATATATGTACCCATACTAGAATCTGTCAAAGAAAGCGGTACTCACATATAACAGTCATTCCATCTGTAATCCATACAGTGAAAAGCCATAAAGTATTCCAGTGAGGGAATTTTTTTTTTATTTAAAAAAGGCCAAGTTAGTTTATCTGGCGTTCAATATACTAGATACAGTTAGGCCTGCGTTTCATACATCTGGAATTAGCAAACTAATGTGCTGGGGTTGGGAAAACATATATGTACCCATACTAGAATCTGTCAAAGAAAGCGGTACTCACATATAACAGTCATTCCATCTGTAATCCATACAGTGAAAAGACTGAAAGTATTCCAGTGAGGGAATTTTTTTTTTATTTAAAAAAGGCCAAGTTAGTTTATCTGGCGTTCAATATACTAGATACAGTTAGGCCTGCGTTTCATACATCTGGAATTAGCAAACTAATGTGCTGGGGTTGGGAAAACATATATGTACCCATACTAGAATCTGTCAAAGAAAGCGGTACTCACATATAACAGTCATTCCATCTGTAATCCATACAGTGAAAAGCCATAAAGTATTCCAGTGAGGGAATTTTTTTTTTATTTAAAAAAGGCCAAGTTAGTTTATCTGGCGTTCAATATACTAGATACAGTTAGGCCTGCGTTTCATACATCTGGAATTAGCAAACTAATGTGCTGGGGTTGGGAAAACATATATGTACCCATACTAGAATCTGTCAAAGAAAGCGGTACTCACATATAACAGTCATTCCATCTGTAATCCATACAGTCAAAAGACTGAAAGTATTCCAGTGAGGGAATTTTTTTTATTTAAAAAAGGCCAAGTTAGTTTATCTGGCGTTCAATATACTAGATACAGTTAGGCCTGCGTTTCATACATCTGGAATTAGCAAACTAATGTGCTGGGGTTGGGAAAACATATATGTACCCATACTAGAATTTGTCAAAGAAAGCGGTACTCACATATAACAGTCATTCCATCTGTAATCCATACAGTCAAAAGACTGAAAGTATTCCAGTGAGGGGATTTTTTTTATTTAAAAAAGGCCAAGTTAGTTTATCTGGCGTTCAATATACTAGATACAGTTAGGCCTGCGTTTCATACATCTGGAATTAGCAAACTAATGTGCTGGGGTTGGGAAAACATATATGTACCCATACTAGAATCTGTCAAAGAAAGCGGTACTCACATATAACAGTCATTCCATCTGTAATCCATACAGTGAAAAGCCATAAAGTATTCCAGTGAGGGAATTTTTTTTTTATTTAAAAAAGGCCAAGTTAGTTTATCTGGCGTTCAATATACTAGATACAGTTAGGCCTGCGTTTCATACATCTGGAATTAGCAAACTAATGTGCTGGGGTTGGGAAAACATATATGTACCCATACTAGAATCTGTCAAAGAAAGCGGTACTCACATATAACAGTCATTCCATCTGTAATCCATACAGTGAAAAGCCATAAAGTATTCCAGTGAGGGAATTTTTTTTTTATTTAAAAAAGGCCAAGTTAGTTTATCTGGCGTTCAATATACTAGATACAGTTAGGCCTGCGTTTCATACATCTGGAATTAGCAAACTAATGTGCTGGGGTTGGGAAAACATATATGTACCCATACTAGAATCTGTCAAAGAAAGCGGTACTCACATATAACAGTCATTCCATCTGTAATCCATACAGTCAAAAGACTGAAAGTATTCCAGTGAGGGAATTTTTTTTATTTAAAAAAGGCCAAGTTAGTTTATCTGGCGTTCAATATACTAGATACAGTTAGGCCTGCGTTTCATACATCTGGAATTAGCAAACTAATGTGCTGGGGTTGGGAAAACATATATGTACCCATACTAGAATCTGTCAAAGAAAGCGGTACTCACATATAACAGTCATTCCATCTGTAATCCATACAGTCAAAAGACTGAAAGTATTCCAGTGAGGGGATTTTTTTTATTTAAAAAAGGCCAAGTTAGTTTATCTGGCGTTCAATATACTAGATACAGTTAGGCCTGCGTTTCATACATCTGGAATTAGCAAACTAATGTGCTGGGGTTGGGAAAACATATATGTACCCATACTAGAATCTGTCAAAGAAAGCGGTACTCACATATAACAGTCATTCCATCTGTAATCCATACAGTCAAAAGACTGAAAGTATTCCAGTGAGGGAATTTTTTTTATTTAAAAAAGGCCAAGTTAGTTTATCTGGCGTTCAATATACTAGATACAGTTAGGCCTGCGTTTCATACATCTGGAATTAGCAAACTAATGTGCTGGGGTTGGGAAAACATATATGTACCCATACTAGAATCTGTCAAAGAAAGCGGTACTCACATATAACAGTCATTCCATCTGTAATCCATACAGTGAAAAGCCATAAAGTATTCCAGTGAGGGAATTTTTTTTTTATTTAAAAAAGGCCAAGTTAGTTTATCTGGCGTTCAATATACTAGATACAGTTAGGCCTGCGTTTCATACATCTGGAATTAGCAAACTAATGTGCTGGGGTTGGGAAAACATATATGTACCCATACTAGAATCTGTCAAAGAAAGCGGTACTCACATATAACAGTCATTCCATCTGTAATCCATACAGTCAAAAGACTGAAAGTATTCCAGTGAGGGAATTCTTTTTATTTAAAAAAGGCCAAGTTAGTTTATCTGGCGTTCAATATACTAGATACAGTTAGGCCTGCGTTTCATACATCTGGAATTAGCAAACTAATGTGCTGGGGTTGGGAAAACATATATGTACCCATACTAGAATCTGTCAAAGAAAGCGGTACTCACATATAACAGTCATTCCATCTGTAATCCATACAGTCAAAAGACTGAAAGTATTCCAGTGAGGGGATTTTTTTTATTTAAAAAAGGCCAAGTTAGTTTATCTGGCGTTCAATATACTAGATACAGTTAGGCCTGCGTTTCATACATCTGGAATTAGCAAACTAATGTGCTGGGGTTGGGAAAACATATATGTACCCATACTAGAATCTGTCAAAGAAAGCGGTACTCACATATAACAGTCATTCCATCTGTAATCCATACAGTCAAAAGACTGAAAGTATTCCAGTGAGGGGATTTTGCTTATAAAAAATAATATATTTCATTGTGGTGCGAGTTGAATCGCAACAATGAAGAAAAATACTATTAAGGGACGAGGACGCGGTCGTGGTGGTGTCCGTGGAGCCTCTGTTGCTGGTAGAGGACGTGGCCGTTCGGCCCCAGGCGCACACAGTAGGGAACGAACTCCCTCAACTAGCCGGCAGAATGTACCGCAATATCTCGTGGGGCCCAATGCCGCTCTTAGGATGGTAAGGCCTGAGCAGGTACAGGCATTAATCGATTGGGTGGCCGACAGTGCTTCCAGCACGTTCACCACATGGTCTTCCACCCAGTCTTCTGCGGAAAGCGCACAGGTGGCACCTGAAAACCAAGCCCATCAGTCTGTCACATCACCCCCAAGCATATCAGGGAAACGGTCTGAGCCACAAGTTATGCAGCAGTCTCTTCTTCTGTTTGAAGACTCTGCTTCCAGGGTTTCCCAGGGGCGTCCACCTAGCCCTTCCCCAGTGGAGGAAGACATACCATGCACTGACGCACAACCACTTATGTCTCCAGATGAAGAGGACATGGGAATACCACCACAGCAGAGTCACCGACTCTCTGATGATGACGAAACACAGGTGCCCACTGCCGCGTCTTTTTGCAGTGTGCAGACTGAACAGGAGGAGGTCAGGGAGGGAGACTGGGTGGAAGACGATGCAGAGGACGATGAGGTCTTAGACCCCACATGGACTGAAGGTCGTGGCGATGACTTTCACAGTTCAGAGGAAGAGGTAGTGGTGAGACCGAGACAACAGCGAAGCCAAAGAGGGAGCAGGGGGCCAAAGCAGACGAGCCGCCGCCCCCAGAGTTCGCCTGCTACTGGACATCGCCAACAGGGACCCAGCCCCACAAAGGCAGCTTCAAAGAGTTCCCTGGCATGGCACTTCTTTAAACAATGTCCTACCGACAAGACCCGAGTGACTTGCACGCTCTGCCATCAGAGCCTGAGGCGAGGCATTAACGTTCTGAACCTCAGCACAACCTGCATGACCAGGCATCTACATGCAAAGCATGAACTGCAGTGGGGTACACACCTTAAAAACCAGGCACTCGCTGAGGCTCCCCCTGCTCCCTCTACCGCTGCTGCCTCGGCTTCCGCCTCGAGAGGAATGTTGCCACCTGCCGAGCAGCAAACAGAGGATGTGCCACCGACACCACCACCACCGCCACCGTCAACTAGCGTCTCCACTATATCACACAGCAGCGTTCAGCTCTCAATATCTCAAACCTTAGAGAGGAAGCGCAAATTCCCCCCGAGTCACCCTCGAGCCCTTGGCCTGAACGCCAGCATTTCTAAACTGCTGGCCTTTGAAATGCTGTCATTCCGGCTGGTGGACACAGACAGCTTCAAACAGCTGATGGCCATGGCTGTCCCGCAGTATGTGGTTCCCAGCCGCCACTACTTCTCCAAGACAGCCGTGCCTTCCCTGCACATGCAAGTGTCCGATAAAATCAAGTGTGCACTGCGCAACGCCATTTGTGGCAAGGTCCACCTAACCACAGATACGTGGACCAGTAAGCACGGCCAGGGACGCTATATCTCACTAACTGCACACTGGATGAATGTAGTGGCGGCTGGGCCCCCGGCGGACAGTTCCTTGGCGCACGTCCTTCCGCCCCCTAGGATCGCAGGGCATCATTCTCTGCCTCCTGTAGCCTCCTCCTCCTACTCGGCTTCCTCCTCCACTGCTTCCACCAGCTCATCCGGTCAGCCACACACCTTCACCACCAACTTCAGCACAGCCCGGGGTAAACGTCAGCAGGCCATTCTGAAACTCATATGTTTGGGGGACAGGCCCCACAGCGCAAAGGAGTTGTGGCGGGGTATTGAACAACAGACCGACGAGTGGTTTCTGCCGGTGGGCCTCAAGCCAGGCCTGGTGGTATGCGATAATGGGCGAAATCTCGTGGCAGCTCTGGGACTAGCCGGTTTGACGCACATCCCTTGCCTGGCGCATGTGCTGAACTTGGTGGTGCAGAGGTTCATTCACCACTACCCCAACATGTCAGAGCTGCTGCATAAAGTGCGGGCCGTCTGTGCGCGCTTCCGCCGTTCACATCCTGCCGCTGCTCGCCTGTCTGCGCTACAGCGGAACTTCGGCCTTCCCGCTCACCGCCTCATATGCGACGTGCCCACCCGGTGGAACTCCACCTTGCACATGCTGGAGAGACTGTGCGAGCAGCAGCAGGCCATAGTGGAGTTTCAGCTGCAGCACGCTCGCGTCAGTCGTACTGCCGAACAGCACCACTTCACCACCAATGATTGGGCCTCCATGCGAGACCTGTGTGCCCTGCTGCGCTGTTTCGAGTACTCCACCAACATGGCCAGTGGCGATGACACTGTTATCAGCGTTACAATACCACTTCTATGTCTCCTTGAGAAAACACTTAGGGCAATGATGTTAGAGGAGGTGGCCCAGGTGGAGGAGGAGGAGGAGGATGAGGGCTCGTTTCTAACACTTTCGGGCCAGTCTGTTCGAAGTGGCTCAGAGGGAGGTTTGTTTAAGCAGCAGAGGACAGGTTCACAAGTCGCCAGCCAAGGCACTGTACTGGAGGACGAGGAGGATGAGGAGGAGGAGGTGGAGGGGGACGAGGATGACGCAAGTTCACAGCGGGGTGGCAGCCCAGGCCCATCACTGGTGCGTGGCTGGGGGGATACGGTGGACGATGACGATACGCCTCCCACAGAGGACAGCTTGTCCTTACCCATGGGTAGCCTGGCCCACATGAGCGAATATATGCTCCAATGCCTGCGCAACGACAGCAGAGTTGCCCACGTTTTAACGTGTGCAGACTACTGGGTGGCCACCCTGCTGGATCCCCGGTATAAAGACAATGTGCCCACTTTAATTCCTGAACTGGAGCGCGACCGTAAGATGCGCGAGTACAAGCGCACGCTGATAGAGGCGCTCTTGAGAGCATTCCCACATGTCACAGGGGAACAGGTGGAAGGTGAAGGCAGAGGAGTGGCAAGAGGTCGCCAACGGAGCTGTGTCACGGCCAGCTCATCTGAGGGCAGGGTTAGCATGGCAGAAATGTGGAAAAGTTTTGTCTCCACGCCACAGCTATCTGCACCGACACCTGATACGGAACGTGTTAGCAGGAGGCAGCATTTCACTAACATGGTTGAACAGTATGTCTGCACACCCCTCCACATCCTGACGGATGGTTCGGCCCCATTCAACTACTGGGTTTCGAAATTGTCCACGTGGCCAGAGTTAGCATGTTATGCCTTGGAGGTGCTTTCCTGCCCGGCGGCCAGCGTTTTATCTGAACGCGTATTCAGCACGGCAGGGGGCGTCATTACTGACAAGCGCAGCCGCCTGTCCACAGCCAACGTGGACAAGCTGACCTTCATAAAGATGAACCAGGCATGGATCCCACAGGACCTGTCCCTCCCTTGTGCAGAGTAGTCCTTATTAACTGCCTAAAACATGTCTTGTTGTGCTACGGGCCACTTCTTTATTTGATACAAATTTTATGAAACCCACAGTTGAATGAAACTCTTCTCTGTCTGGGCGCCGGGGCCTAACCAGATGAAAGTGGCCGGTTAAACTAACGGGTGACATGAAGCCATAACCTCTGCCATGCTACCTCTGTCTTCTGTCTGGGTGCTGAGGCCTAAGTCAAATAAAGCGGTCTTCTGCTGTGCTGGGGGATATGAAGCTAATCTGTGACCTCTCTCCTCTGTCTGGGTCCAAAGGCCTAAATCACTGAAAGAGGCCTTCTCCTGTGGTGTGTGATATGATGCCAGAATATGTGCTGTGGGGCCTCTCTCCTCTTCCTGGGTGCAGGGGTCAAATAAACTAAATTGTGGCCTACTCCTGTGGTGGTTGATATGATGCCTGATTCTCTGATGTGGAACCTCTCTCCTCTGTTTGGGTGAAGGGGTCAAAGTAACTAAATGGTGGCTTCTCCTGTGGTGGCTGATATGATGCCAGAATATGTGCTGTGGTGCCTCTCTCCTCTTCCTGGGTGCAGGGGTCAAAGTAACTAAATGGTGGCTTCTCCTGTGGTGGCTGATATGATGCCAGAATATGTGCTGTGGGGCCTCTCTCCTCTTCCTGGGTGCGGGGGTCAAAGTAACTCAATGGTGGCTTCTCCTGTGGTGGCTGATATGATGCCAGAATATGTGCTGTGGTGCCTCTCTCCTCTGTCTGGGTCCAAAGGCCTAAATCACTGAAAGAGGCCTTCTCCTGTGGTGTGTGATATGATGCCTGAATATGTGCTGTGGTGCCTCTCTCCTCTTCCTGGGTGCGGGGGTCAAAGTAACTCAATGGTGGCTTCTCCTGTGGTGGCTGATATGATGCCAGAATATGTGCTGTGGTGCCTCTCTCCTCTTCCTGGGTGCGGGGGTCAAAGTAACTCAATGGTGGCTTCTCCTGTGGTGGCTGATATGATGCCAGAATATGTGCTGTGGTGCCTCTCTCCTCTTCCTGGGTGCAGGGGTCAAAGTAACTCAATGGTGGCTTCTCCTGTGGTGGTTAGTATGATGCCAGAATATGTGCTGTGGGGCCTCTCTCCTCTTCCTGGGTGCAGGGGTCAAAGTAACTCAATGGTGGCTTCTCCTGTGGTGGCTGATATGATGCCAGAATATGTGCTGTGGTGCCTCTCTCCTCTTCCTGGGTGCGGGGGTCAAAGTAACTCAATGGTGGCTTCTCCTGTGCTGATTGATATAAAGCTGATGGTTGTGCCATCTGACATGGTTGCCAGGGTCTGATTCAATGGGGGCCTACTCCTGTGGTGGGTGATCTAAATGCCTGATTCTCTGCTGTGAAACCTCTCTCCTCCGTCTGGGTGTAGGGGTCAAAGTCTTTCAAAGTCGCCTTCTCCTGTGCTGATTGATATGAAGCTGATGGTTGTGCCATCTGACATGGTTGCCGGGGTCCCATTAAATTGTGGCCTACTCCTGTGGTGGTTGATATGATGCCTGATTCTCTGATGTGGAACCTCTCTCCTCTTCCTGGGTGCAGGGGTCAAAGTAACTCAATGGTGGCTTCTCCTGTGGTGGCTGATATGATGCCAGAATATGTGCTGTGGTGCCTCTCTCCTCTTCCTGGGTGCGGGGGTCAAAGTAACTCAATGGTGGCTTCTCCTGTGCTGATTGATATAAAGCTGATGGTTGTGCCATCTGACATGGTTGCCAGGGTCTGATTCAATGGGGGCCTACTCCTGTGGTGGGTGATCTAAATGCCTGATTCTCTGCTGTGAAACCTCTCTCCTCCTTCTGGGTGTAGGGGTCAAAGTCTTTCAAAGTCGCCTTCTCCTGTGCTGATTGATATGAAGCTGATGGTTGTGCCATCTGACATGGTTGCCGGGGTCCCATTAAATTGTGGCCTACTCCTGTGGTGGTTGATATGATGCCCGATTCTCTGATGTGGAACCTCTCTCCTCTGTTTGGGTGAAGGGGTCAAAGTAACTAAATGGTGGCTTCTCCTGTGGTGGCTGATATGATGCCAGAATATGTGCTGTGGGGCCTCTCTCCTCTTCCTGGGTGCGGGGGTCAAAGTAACTCAATGGTGGCTTCTCCTGTGGTGGCTGATATGATGCCAGAATATGTGCTGTGGTGCCTCTCTCCTCTTCCTGGGTGCGGGGGTCAAAGTAACTCAATGGTGGCTTCTCCTGTGGTGGCTGATATGATGCCAGAATATGTGCTGTGGTGCCTCTCTCCTCTTCCTGGGTGCAGGGGTCAAAGTAACTAAATGGTGGCTTCTCCTGTGGTGGTTGATATGATGCCTGATTCTCTGCTGTGAAACCTCTCTCCTCCATCTGGGTGTAGGGGTCAAAGTCTTTCAAAGTCGCCTTCTCCTGTGCTGATTGATATAAAGCTGATGGTTGTGCCATCTGACATGGTTGCCAGGGTCTGATTCAATGGGGGCCTACTCCTGTGGTGGGTGATCTAAATGCCTGATTCTCTGCTGTGAAACCTCTCTCCTCCGTCTGGGTGTAGGGGTCAAAGTCTTTCAAAGTCGCCTTCTCCTGTGCTGATTGATATGAAGCTGATGGTTGTGCCATCTGACATGGTTGCCGGGGTCCCATTAAATTGGGGCCTACTCCTGTGGTGGGTGATCTAAATGCCTGATTCTCTGCTTTGAAACCTCTCTCCTCCGTCCGGGTGTAGGGGTCAAAGTCTGTCAAAGTCGCCTTCTCCTGTGCTGATTGATATAAAGCTTATGCTTGTGCCATCTGACATGGTTGCCGGGGTCTGATTCAATGGTGGCCTACTCCTGTGGTGGGTGATCTAAATGCCTGATTCTCTGCTGTGTAACCTCTCTCCTCCGTCTGGGTGTAGGGGTCAAAGTAACTAAATGGTGGCCTACTCCTGTGGTGGGTGATATGATGCCTGGTTCTCTGCTGTGGGACCTCTCTCCTTTGTCTGGGTGCTGTGGTCAAAATAATAGTAAGTGACCTTCTCCATTGGTGGGTGACTTGAAGCCTGATTCTGTGCTATGGGACCTCACTCCAATTAATATTGTTTAATTTTTATTTATTTTATGTTAACTCATCATTTCCCTATCTACATTTGTTTGCAGGGGATTTAACTACATTTTGCTGCCTTTTGCAGCCCTCTAGCCCTTTCCGGGTGTGTTTTACAGCCTTTTTAGTGCCCAAAAGTTCGGGTCCCCATTGACTTCTATGGGGTTCGGGTTCGGGATGAAGTTCGGGTCGAGTTCGGATCCCGAACCCGAACATTTTTCGAAAGTTCGGCCGAACTCGTCGAACCCGAACATCCAGGTGTTCGCTCAACTCTACCAGAGATGCTTAGCACTTGTTGGCCCTTTTGCCTTCACTCTGCAGTCCAGCTCACCCCAAACCATCTCGATTGGGTTCAGGTCCGGTGACTGTGGAGGCCAGGTCATCTGGCGCAGCACCCCATCACTCTCCTTCATGGTCAAATAGCCCTTACTTTCAAAGTTTTCCCAATTTTTCGGCTGACTGACTGACCTTCATTTCTTAAAGTAATGATGGCCACTCGTTTTTCTTTACTTAGCTGCTTTTTTCTTGCCATAATACAAATTCTAACAGTCTATTCAGTAGGACTATCAGCTGTGTATCCACCTGACTTCTCCTCAACGCCACTGATGGTCCCAACCCCATTTATAAGGCAAGAAATCCCACTTATTAAACCTGACAGGGCACACCTGTGAAGTGAAAACCATTTCAGGGGACTATCTCTTGAAGCTCATCAAGAGAATGCCAAGAGTGTGAAAAGCAGTAATCAAAGCAAAAGGTGGCTACTTTGAAGAACCTAGAATATGACATATTTTCAGTTGTTTCACACTTGTTTGTTATGTATATAATTCCACATGTGTTAATTCATAGTTTTGATGCCTTCAGTGTGAATCTACAATTTTCATAGTCATGAAAATAAAGAAAACTCTTTGAATGAGAAGGTGTGTCCAAACTTTTGGTCTGTACTGTATTTTCCGTTCAGCGGTGCAGTTATATGTTCTAAAGCCTTTTGTGGAGTGTATAAATGGGAAAAAGAAAAATATATTTGCCCTTCAGCGGTTCAGTTATATGTTCTAAAGCCCCTTTTTTGTGTGCATTAGTGGCACGAAAAAAGTATTTGCCCTTGTGTGGTGAAGTGAGAAAATTACTGCCCTGTTTGGCGTGTATTAGTGGAAAAAAAAAGGTTTATTAGCTGTTGTGAGCTGAAGTGAGAAAATTATAGACTTTTTTGGGGTGTTTTAATTTCCTTTTTATTCATTTATTTATTTGATCTAACAGTATATCAGACAGAGAAGTGCCAGGCCCTGCACAGGGGAGTAACAGAGGCCTAAATGTTTCTGGCGCAGGCACAGGTCGCAGCAAAGTAAGGGGCGTGAAAGGTGTCGCAGCGAGAGGCCTGAGCTCCCAATGTCATCTACCGATCGTGTCTTGACCAGCAACCTAGCGGTTCTTGAATGGTTGACTCGATCATCCACTTCGTCCCAAGTGACATCAGACACCCCCAGCCAATAGTCGGTGGGTTCATCAGACACAACCCTTTGTTGGCATGGCCCGGGAGAAGGCCCTGTGCCCTCACCTGTCCTCAACCTGCCTCTGTCCTTTTCTGTTCCCTTAGCCGGAGAAGTATTATATACTGTGGGCTCAGCCCCACTATACAGTATCGACGAGCTACTAGAGGACAGTCAGAAGCTACTGGCCAGCCAAGATGTGGAGGAGACATCCGCGGCTTCCTTCGCTAGGCGGGCAAGTAGTGATGAGGAGAGTGGCGTGGGAGCTGGTGTTGCGAGCTGTGAGGCTCCTGACCCAGAGATCGTTGAGGAGGACATCAGTGACATGCAGACAGTACTCGATGATGATGATGTAGCTAATTGCACTTGGGAGACGGGGGAATTAGGAGCTTCATCATCATCAGGAGAAGAAGCTGGCAGCTTGCCCGTGAGGCAGCGGCGGAGCCAGCAAGTCGCTAGTGTGGTCGGAGTCAGCAGGGTGGCAGCAGTGGGAGGTCGGTAGCCAAACGTGGCAGGGAGGAGACCACCCACTTCGCAGGAGCCTACCTGCCCAGAAAGTAGTGGTGCACGGGTTCATGGAAGTAGCAGCGGTAGCAGTCAGTCAGTGCATAGTATTGGGGGTAAAATCACCTACTCGGCGGTGTGGCAGTTTTTTGTTAAGCCGCCGGAGGAGGTGAACATGGCCATATGTAGAATCTATGTGCAAAAGGTGAAGCATAGCCAGGGTGCCAACATATGCAGCGTCACTATAAAGTGGCCTGGGAGAACCGTGGCTCTGATGTGGTGGTCCAGCCTGCCACAGCAACTGCTGCATCTCCCAGTGGCACACACCTGGTTTCAGGCAGTCAAGGCTCCACCACCTCAGCCGAAGGGAGCTGGTCCTGATGCTACTGCTCCTCCTCCTCCTACTCCTCGTCAGTCATTCTGTCAGCAATCGATCACCAAAGCGATTGCCAAGAGACAACAGTATGAGTGCACTCATCCTCCTGTGCAAGTTGCTGGTGCGGCATTTCCCCCATTTCCAAGTGGTGGACTCTGCACCTTTCAGAGAACTGATAGCTTGTGCCGAACTGAGGTGGAGAGTCCCAAGCCATAATTATTTTGCCATAAAGGCAGTACCAGCCCTGCATACGTATGTAGAACAGAAGGTGGGCCAGTCCTTGAGCCTGTCGGTGTCTGACAAAGTGCATGGCAGCGCCGACGCGTGGAGCTGTAACTACGGTTATGGACAATACAATACATGTCCTTTACGACCCACTGGGTGAATTTGGTTCCTGCACAGCCACACCAGCAAATTGCCCAGGTGAAGCCGCTTCCTTCTCCACGTTGTCACGCCATTAGTCCTGCGACAATGTCCGCCTCTGCCTCCTCAACCTCCACCGTGTCCTCAGCCTCCACTGCAGGGACAATTCACAGTGCCCCTCCACCATACCACATTGCTTGGGCGAACAGAGTCACACAGGGGAGGAACTGCTTTGTGTCCTTCATCAAGAAATTAAATCCTGGCTTTCTCCGTGACAACTTAAAATCAGAACCATGGTGACCAACAACGGGAAGAACATGGTGTCGGCACTGCGTCAAGGAGGGCTGAGACATGCATGCTGCATGGCACACGTGTTCAATCTGGTTGTCAAGTCTGAAGTCTTCCACCCATCTGGAAGACATCCTAAAAATGGCCAGAAAACTTTGCATGCATTTCAGCCACTCGTACAAAGCAAAGAACACCCTCCTTGAGCTGCAGCAGCAGAATGGCATCCCCCAACATAGGCTAATATGTGAAATTTCCACCTGTTGGAATTCCCTCCATATGTTGGACCGACTATATGAACAGAGAGAGGCCATAAACAATTTATTGATGATCCAAGTGGACAGGAGTATTCCTCTGTGTAACTTCGATGTCAGCCAGTGGCAGCTCATGCCTGACATCTGCCATTTGCTCAGGCCCTTTGAGGATGCCACGTTATTTGTCAGTCACCAGGACTACGGGATGAACAACTTCATTCCACTGCTTCATGTCCTGGAACAGATGCTGGTAAATCTAGCTGGTCAGGGGACTGGAGACGTGGCGCCTAGTTCTCACGGCCACATGAGACCTGTGGGGGCTGAACTGGAGGAGGAGGAGAAGGACATTGGAGCACAAGCAATGTGTAGTGAAATGGGTGGTTTTTACACACAGGTGACAGGAGCAGCCAGAGGAGCTACAGGGCGATGAGGAAGACGAGGCAGAGGACCCAGACACACCATGGCAGTATGCAGTGGAGATGGAGGCAGGGAGTCCCTCGGAGTCACTTGCACAAATGCTCACTTGCTTGCGTAGTGACAGCCAAATTGTCAATCCCTATTTGGTAGAGGGATGACCTTTGGCTCTTCACCTTGTTGGACCCTAACTACCGGTACAAAATGAGGGCCTTTTTATACCCGCTGAGAGGGAGGACAAACTGAATGAACAATTATAGAGACATCCTATGTAGCGAGTTGGCCTCTGCCTATCTGCGCCATCGTCCATCCTCTCGCAGGTCTGACCGGTGGGGGGCCCCCTGCGCTCACGTTTCTCTGCCATGGCTGCTGTGGCAGGGTGGGGGGTAGAAGCAATTCCAGCTCTATAAGCAGCAACTTGAGTCTAAAGGCGCTGATGAGCAGCTTTCTTCACCCGCCTAGTGAAGAAACTACTCACCAGCAGCAGCCACCCCACATTGAAGATCCGCTGGACTACTGGGCAGCCAAACTGGATTTGTGGCCGCAACTAGCAGAGTTTGCCCTGAAAAAGCTGTCCTGCCCGGCCAGTAGTGTGGTGTCAGAGCGGGTGTTTAGTGCGGTGGGGGCTATAGTTACCCCAATAAGAACTCACCTGTCCACCCAAAATGTGCAGAGACTGACCTTTGCCAAGATGAGTCAGGCATGATCAGCGAGGATTTCCACCCACCAATGCCTGATGCATCAGACTACATCATCCATGGTGTCCACCCAAAATGTGCAGAGACTGACCTTTGCCAAGATGAGTCAGGCATGATCAGCGAGGATTTCCACCCACCAATGCCTGATGCATCAGACTACATCAACCTGCCTCAGCTACTATTCTGATGCTGCCACCCGCCTGATGCCACACATCTGATGCCAAATGCTCCATCTTTCACCCACCGTCTTCAGCTGGTACTCGTATTGCCACCCACCTCCCCACTCTGTCACCGGGTCACTATGTGGTCTCCTGATGCTGCTGCCACCTCCACACTATGTCACCTTGCCACTCTGTGGTCTTCTGATGCTGCTGCTGCTGCCACCTCCACACTGTCATTGTATCACTCTGTGGCCTCCTGATGCTGCTGCTACCTCCACACTGTCATTGTGCCACTCTGTGGCCTCCTCCTGAAGCTGCTGCCACCTCCAGACTCTGTCATTGGGCCACTCTGTGGTCTCCTCATGCTGCTTCCACCTCACCACTATGTCTTAAGGCCACTCTGTGGACTTCTCATGCTATTCCCAACCTCCGCACTTCATGGCTGGGCCACTATTTTGCCTTTCGACCTGGCTGACATCATCATTTATTTGACCCTTGTTATGTTCTGTCAGAAGTAAGGAAAAATGAGATGAACAACGGATCCTGTCTGTGTAGCAGCTGTAAGGCCTGTATGGTCCCATCAGAATTGGCTTGTGATTTTGTAGCCAAAAGCAGGAGTGGGTGCAAAACACAGAAGACATGCAAATATTCCATTCACGTGTCATCTCTGTTTTGGATGCACTCCTGTTTTTTTGGGGCATTAGCAATACTGATGGATTACTGACCAAATACTGACCGAGTGAAGGCGGATGCTCAACAGACAGGATCTGTTTTTGGGGGTTATTCTTCTGACGGATCAGAGGAAGGGCAAAATAATCATTGACATCAACATAAACTTACTGCTGACACCCTCTCCACTCTGGAATATATGAAAAAAATCCCAGCAACGGTATCTTGCTTCGAGATATGTGATGCGTTTCGGCACTTAGCCTTTCTCAGTCTAATACATAGTACATATAACACACGTCTTTATATACTACACCAAATAACGTAAAGCACGCCCAGCCGTGGGAGGTAATTGACTCAGCACGAATCAACAACTAAGTTTCATTATCACATGATAGTAAACAAACCGGCAATTAAATTTCAATTTCCTGTGGTTACGCAGGAAATTGTTGGGGGGCTCTACTTGTATAAGCGTTTAATAGAACAGGTTCTGTAGACATCTATGTGAAATCAGCTGACGGCAGTATAAAAGGAGTGCAGTTCTTCTTGGCGCTAGCATCGACCTGTAAGGGTCATACTTGAGTTATTTGGTCAGTTTTGGCCATGTGACTGCCCAAATAAGTGAAGTGTGCAGTGATTCTAAGAGCGACGCCTGTCATCTGCATGTCATACTGACTAACAGAATTATTTCACTACCACAGAAGACTCCTTATGTTACAAGGCACAGTGTTCTAGACCATTATAAAGGCTCTCTGCAGCCAGAAAATAACAAGTTTTTTTAACGCAATTCGCCGCAAATAAATTAGGATCGAACCAAATATTTTCGAAAAAATTGGCGAACCGGCCGAATCGAATTTTTTAAAAATTCGCTGATCTCTAGATATAATGTCCGATTTCAATTATTACATTAATTATGAGATAACGCCTTTAAGATGTCCAAAATAGTGATTGTTTTTTGTCTATGTTTAATTTATGTAAGTGGAGGGGCAGCTAATTTCATATCTTTTTTATATGAAGAATTTCTCTTTTGTTTGTATTTTTCATTTTACAGAGAAGATCTCTTTGTGTATTCTATGACGATAAAATGTCATTAAAGTTTGTTTCTTACAATATGAATGGTCTAAATCCAGACTTAAAAGAGAGTCAAAGTGGGTTAAAATATTAAAAACAAAAAGTTATATAGCTATATAGTTTTTTTTCAAGAATCTTATTTATGTTAAAGGATGGGTGCACCCAACACTGCTTTCCACACAATTGCTGGCATGGTAATAGTGCCGTGACCAGGAACGTGTACATTGATGCCACTTATACAGTGGGTCAGGATATGGGTAGATAATAGTTTGTAGTTTTGTTCGTGACGCCAATTGCAGTGTGCACAGGGTACTATCACAGGGCCCTCCCAAGGTGTTATAACGCACGTCCCAGGTTAGAAATGCCAGGGTGGTGTAATGGCCTATAATGTTTCTGTATGGTGATGATAATGGTGCCAACGGTGTCTCCTACCTAGGTACGGCCGGACTCCTGGCTCACTTGCAATAAATTGAGTGTAGTGATAGTAGGATTAATAGAGGAATTCTGCAGCAGAAATTGATGTCCAGACCTTTAGGTGAAGTTCAAACTTGTCTTTACTGAAGATAACTTTCATCCAAGCAATGTATAGCTTTGGTCTTAGGTCCCAGCAGGTTTTGCAATGGTTGGCAGGAATGAATCTTCTGCACTATAAATCAGGAGCTTGCAGGAAAAGACGTCTGCTTGTTAGCTCTATAACTGTGGCAGGAATTTAGCTTCTTCACTTCTCTTTATCTTCTGCTTTAGGGGACTGACTAGCTGAGGAGGAATATGGCTTCTCCTAGGTCTCTGGACTTTACTCACAGATATGCTCTCAGGGAATGCTTTCATCCTGGAACTCTGGAGATTGTCTGCTTTTTTGTCATCCAGCTGAGGCTGCAGGCCTCAGACTGGGAATGTGATCAATGTCTCAGCCGAGACAAGATCCTGTCTTTCTTCCCTATACAGGGGGACTCCTGAAGGCTATCAAACAGCCTTCCCCAACAGGGGTGGCTGGCACACTGAATCTCACTTCCTTCTCCACCCAAGGTCAAGGATGTGCGAACAGTCCACACCTTCACAGAGGGGGAGCTAAGCTGTAATTGCAGTGTCCAACTACGTGGCCGTGGGCACTGCAAACTTGTTTTATTGTGTTTTATTGTCATATATTATGCCTGTATGCTGTAATTCATCTCATGTCATATTCTCCCATGTCATTATGTGATTTTTACATGTACGATCCTTTACACAGGCCTAGTTAGGGTGCACTACACTAGTTTCGCCACAAGATGGGGCAGTGTTACAGTGCATATATAGCTTAGCTCAGACCCAAGTTAGGCAGTTCAGTCCAGTTCAGAGTAGAGTGAAGTTTATTCAGTGTGCAGCCATGATGTAGCTGCCTGCTGGAGGGAGGCCTCCTGCCTCTCTGCTCTTTCCCTGTTGGCTCCACAGTCCAGGGTTAAAGCCCACAAGATTCAGCCCAGAGGTGAGAAGTCCACTTCTACAGCTCACTCCTCCGGGGTGACCAGAGACAAGCTGCTACCACAGGTATTCAAGGGGATTATTATATGTATTTCAAGTCAAAGGATAGCAAACAGCCATACTTAAAGGCTTCCCAGGCACCTTTGCAAGCAGGTGTAGGACACAGCTTCTGGCATCCACACCTTCCAGTTTAAACCCTGAGGACAGATAGGCCATCTGTCAGAAAAGCACTGGAAAATAGTGGTTCAAGGATTCTGAAAACCACCTTCAAGTCAGGTTAGAATCAGGCGAGAGTTTTCACCAGCCTAAGACTTTTCATACTTCAAGAGCCTAGTCTAAAGAAATAGCTTTCACACACACACACATATTATATATATATATATATATATATATATATATATATATATATATATAGGACTAAGAGCCTGTTTCTTTTGAGGACTTACAGACAGGTCCATAAATATTGGGACATCAACACAATTCTAACATTTTTGGCTCTATACACCACCACAATGGATTTGAAATGAAACAAACAAGATGTGCTTTAACTGCAGACTGTCAATTTTAATTTGAGGGTATTTACATCCAAATCAGGTGAACGGTGTAGGAATTACAACAGTTTGCATATGTGCCTCCCACTTGTTAAGGGACCAAAACTAATAGGACAGAATAATAATCAGAAATCAAACTTTCACTTTTTAAGATTTGGTTGCAAATCCTTTGCAGTAAATTACAGCCTGAAGTCTGGAATGCATAGACATCACCAGAGGCTGTGTTTCATTCCTGGTGATGCTCTGCCAGGTCTCTACTGCAACTGTCTTCAGTTCCTGCTTGTTCCTGCGGCATTTTCCCTTCAGTTTTGTCTTCAGCAAGTGAAATGCATGCTCAATCGGATTCAGGTCAGGTGGTTGACTTGCCCATTGCATAACATTCCACTTCTTTCCCTTAAAAAACTCTTTGGCTGCTTTTGCAGTATGCTTTGGTTTATTGTCCATCTGAACTGTGAAGCGCTGTCCAATGAGTTCTGAAGCATTTGGCTGAATATGAGCAGATAATATTGCCCGAAACACTTCAGAATTCATCCTGCTGCTTTTGTCAGCAGTCACATCATCAATAAATACAAGAGAACCAGTTCCATTGGCAGCCATACATGCCCTTGCCATGACACTACCACCACCATGCTTCACTGATTAGGTGGTATGCTTAATATTGTTAGCAGTTCCTTTCCTTCTCCATACTCTTCTCTTTCCATCACTCTGGTACAAGTTGATTTTGGTCTAATCTGTCCATAGGATGTTGTTCCAGAACTATGAAGGCTTTTTTAGATGTCGTTTGGCATACTCTAATCTGGCCTTCCTGTTTTTGAGGCTCACCAATGGTTTACATCTTGTGGTGAACCCTCTGTATTCACTCTGGTGAAGTCTTCTCTTGATTGTTGACTTTGACACACATACACCTACCTCGTGGAGAGTGTTCTTGATCTGGCCAACTGTTGTGAAGGGTGTTTTCTTCACCAGTTGTTTTCCGTGATTTTCCGGGTCTTTTGGTGTTGCTGAGCTCATCGGTGAGTTCCTTCTTTTTAGAATGTTCCAAACAGTTGTTTTGGCCACGCCTAATATTTTTGCTATCTCTCTGATGGGTTTGTTTTGTTTTTTCAGCCTAATGATGGCTTGCTTCACTGATAGTGACAGCTCTTTGGATCTCACCTTGAGAGATGATAGCAACAGATTTTAAATGCAAATAGCACACTTGAAATGAACTCTGGACCTTTTATCTGCTCATTGTAATTGGGATAGTGAGGGAATAACACACACCTGGCAATGGAACAGCTGAAAAGCCGATTGTCCCATTACTTTTGGTCCCTTAACAAGTGGGAGGCATATATGCAAACTGTTGTAATTCCTACACCGTTCACCTGATTTGGATGTAAATACCCTCAAATTAAAGCTGACAGTCTGTAGTTAAAGCACATCTTGTTCATTTCATTTCAAATCCATTGTGGTGGTGTATAGAGCCAAAAATGTTAGAATTGTGTTGATGACCCAATATTTATGGACCTGACTGTACATTACCCTACCCCTGTGTGCATGAAACTGTATTTCATACTTGGATGTACCAAAAGACTGTTTATTCCTTGGATGTAATGTTATTAGGAGCAATGTTCAGTAAAAGTTCTAAGTTGGTTTGCACCATCCTTGTCTCAGTCTTCAGTTCCTCAATTAACACTACAGTAAATGGTTGTACCACCATAAAAGGTACTGGCATCACGACTACAAGGGACCTTTCCATAGGCACATTAATACAGACCATCAAGGGCACCTCGAATCACCATCTGGCCTGTGTCCCTTGCACCAGAGTGTGCCCCAGAAAATTCCTGTGCCGTTTTCCTTATCACTTATGTGAGCCTGCCCAGGGATGACATAACCGTGAGTAACCAGAATTGTATGTACCTCGGCCCTCCTAATGCTCACACCCTGACCTCAAGTTGTCACCGCCACTTATGTGGGAAGGTCTGACAGATGTCCTTTTCTACCTCTTGCATGATGTTCTTTGTTTTGGTTTCACTTTGTCATCTCATTTCCTTCTCCCAGGTGTCACCTATTTAAACTAATCCTTTTTCCTTTATATTCCCTCCCATACTGCCTCACTTTGCGGTTTATACTACTTCCTGGATTGATGTGTTCACTGCTGGAGACTTCTGTTGCTGCTTGTTCAGATAAGTCCTTTCATGTATTGTGTTTCCTTGCTGGCTTGATTCTAGGTGACCCTGACTCCCTCCGTATTAAGTGCAGGGAGCCAGTGGTCGTGTCCCCTCACTATTATAGGGTTTTCAGGTGTCACACAGTCTAGGTATGAGGGCATGCAATCGTCTACCTCTGAGACCCTTGTATGTGCTTAGCAGTCAGGGTTAGATCCTAGGGTTTTATGCTCCTTAGTTTGGGATCAAGTCAGTCGGATGTTTATCCATAACTTCCAGCTATCTGCAACATCATCTGTGCCATTATAAACCGCCATTACCGTCTTAAGCATGGATCCGGTTTCAGCCTTGATTGACCGCATGCAAGGTCTTTCACTGGAGGTAGCAGATCTTCGTAAAACTGTGTCTCAGTTTCAGGTGACCGGTTCTGCTTGCGTTCATGGAGTTTGTTCCGAGCCTAAGATCTCGCTTCCGGATACGTTCTCCGGGGGTAGTGAGAATTTTGTTCGCTTTAGAGAGGCTTGCAAACTCCATTTTCGCCTACTTCCCCATTCCTCTGGTGATGAGGAGCAGAGGGTGGGGATCATCATCTCGCTGCTCAGGGATAACGCTCAGTCTTGGGCCTTTTCGCTGCCGGTGGGGGCATGGCCCCTCCGATCGGTGGATGAATTTTTTGTAGCCCTGGGGCAGATATATGATGACCCAGATCGTATTGCTCTGGCTGAATCTAAACTGCTTCTTTTATGCCAGGGTAAACAGTCCGCAGAGATATATTGTTCTGAATTTCGGAAATGGGCAGCTGATACTGGTTGGAACGATGCTGCACTCTGAAGTCAATTTTGCCATAGTCTTTCGGAGGGATTGAAAGATGTATTTGCTTTTCATGAGAGACCTGCCTCGTTGGAGTCTGCCATGTCTCTAGCTGTTCGTATTGACAGGCGTCTTAGAGAGAGAGGAGAGACCACTCCTTCCTGTCATATTCAGTCCAAGGAAAGTGGGGCGGTCTCATTCAGTGTGCAGGGGCCTCAGTCTCTCTCAATCCCCTCTGAGCAGGAGGCCATGCAGCTGGGTTTGCTTGCCTCTGATAGTAGAGGATTCAGCTCTCAGAGGAGGGTTTGTTTCTGTTGTGGGGGTATAAATCATTTGGCTAATGTTTGCCCCTCTAGGAAATTCAGGGAGTTTTCTGAGGGTAATAAAGAAACAAAAAGAAAAAAAACCTCTAAAAATTTTCCATTTGCTACTATTGGCAAGTTTGATGCGGAAATTGAAGGTTTGCCGTTTGCTTGCAGTTCCCGTTTTCTCCTACCTGCCAGGGTGGCGCTAGATAGCAAGAACATTGTTTGTGAGATTTTTGTAGACAGTGGAGCAGCTGTCAATCTCATTGATAATCGATTTGCTATAACACATGGTTTCCAGGAATGCACTTTGGAAAAGGATATACCTGTTTTTGCTATCGATTCCACTCCACTTTCTCAAAGATCGTTAAAGGGCATAGTTCACAATATCCGTTTGACTGTGGGTGATGCTCATGTTGAGGATATGTCATGTTTCGTCCTAAGCGGATTACCTACTCCTCTAGTGCTGGGGCTACCCTGGCTCACTAAACATAACCCCACCATTGATTATCAAGCAAGACAAATAAATGGTTGGAGTGACTTTTGCAGAGAGAATTGCCTCACGGCGTCTCTTTCAGAGGTTTCTACCAAGACTGTACCATCTTTTCTCTCTGAATTTTCGGATGTGTTTTCTGAGAGTGGTGTCCAGGAGCTGCCCCCTCACCGGGAGTACGATTGCCCTATTAATCTCATCCCAGGCGCCAAGCTGCCAAAATCACGTTTATACAATCTCTCCCAACCTGAAAGAGTCGCTATGCGTACTTATATCTCTGAGAGCCTGAGAAAGGGACACATCCGACCCTCGAAGTCACCTGTTGCCGCAGTTTTTTTTTTTGTTAAGAAAAAAGATGGTTCTTTAAGACCTTGTCTGGATTTCAGGGAGCTGAACTGTATCACAATTCATGACCCATATCCACTTCCTCTGATCCCGGACTTGTTTAACCAGATTGTTGGGGCTAAAGTTTTTTCTAAGTTGGATTTAAGAGGGGCATACAACCTAGTCAGGGAAGGGGATGAATGGAAGACGGCCTTCAATACCCCCAGTGCTTGAAGTGGGCCGGAACGCGGCGGTACTCAGTACCGCCACTTCCAAAAATTGCCCTGGAGAGTACCAGCACCTCTCCGTGCGCCCAGTACGTGGGTTTCCGGTACCGGAGCGCAGCGGAGAGCTGGCAGTATCTCCTCCCTAATGTCGTTGGCTGGGCAGCTAGTGGAGGGGGGCGGGTCGTTGCAGAGTACGGCTCAGGCTGGCGCAGGCAGGGAGTTGACCTCACGTTAGGTGACGTCAACTCCTTCCCGCGCGCCTGTGAGGAGCGATCAGTGCGGCGACCAGTGACTGGTCCTCCTTGGAGTCAGGAGTCGGACGGTGCAGCAAAGAACATCGACTTTGCTTTGGAATCCAACTTCTGAAGAGTACTGGTGAGTGACAGGCACCCCCCCTCCCCCCACACACATTAGTTCCTCTCTGTACCAGTACCCCCCCCCCCCCCCTGGCAGGGGGGTACTGGTACAGAGAGGAATTAATGTGTGTGATGAGGGGGGGGGGGGGGTCTGATGTGCAGGGGGGTACTGGTACAGAGAGGAACGAATGTGCGGTGGGGAGGGGGGGGGGTACTGGTACATAGAGGAACTAATATATATGTGTCTGATGGGTGGGTCTGATGTGTAGGGGGCCCCTGCACATCAGACCCCCCCATCACACACATATATATTAGTTCCTCTATGTACCAGGACCCCCCCCCCCCCCCACCGCACATTCGTTCCTCTCTGTACCAGTACCCCCCTGCACATGAGACCCCCCCCCCCTCATCACACACATTAGTTCCTCTCTTTACCAGTACCCCCCTGCACATCAGACCCCCCCCCCCTCATCACACACATTAGTTCCTCTCTTTACCAGTACCCCCCCCCCCACCACCACCACACATTAGTGCCTCTCTGTACCAGTACCCCTCTGCACATCAGACCCCCCATCACACACATATATATTAGTTCCTCTATGTACCAGTACCCCCCCCCCCCCACCACCGCACATTCGTTCCTCTCTGAACCAGTACCCCCCTGCACATCAGACCCCCCCCTCATCACACACACACACACATTAATTCCTCTCTGTACCAGTACCCCCCTGGCAGGGGGGTACTGGTACAGAGAGGAATTAATGTGTGTGTGTGTGATGAGTGGGGGGGGGGGTCTGATGTGCAGGGGGGTACTGGTACAGAGAGGAACGAATGTGCGGTGGTGGGGGGGGTACTGTACTGGTACATAGAGGAACTAATATATATGTGTGTGATGGGGGGGTATGATGTGCAGGGGCCCCCTGCACATCAGACCCCCCCATCACACACATATATATATTAGTTCCTCTATGTACCAGGACCCCCCCCCCCCACCACCGCACATTCGTTCCTCTCTGAACCAGTACCCCCCTGCACATCAGACCCCCCCCTCATCACACACACACACACACATTAATTCCTCTCTGTACCAGTACCCCACTACCAAGAAATAAAGCTAAGTCTGAGACAAATGTCGGTCATAGACCCATAGAAAGTATATGTACATGATCAGGATGAGATACTGAGCAACATGTAACAGTTTAGTTTTTTTTGGGTGATCTGACAGGTACGCTTTAAGATGCTCTCCTGGCTTATAAGTAGCAAAAGAACAAGGTCAGAATCAGAGGACTCGCTGGCTGACCCCCCACCAAACCAGAATATCGCTGCAGGTCAGAGTCAGACACAAGCTAATGAAAGCAGCACTTGTGCCGCGGTCGATCAGGTTCTCACAAGTGACGTAGAGGACGAGAGTGACATCACTTCTACCGATGACAACAGCCGCATTGCCGAGCATGAGTGGCCAGAATGTTGGTCCCAAGCACAAGTACAGTATTTCTCCACAAATTACAAGTGGCTGCTAAGCAAAAATCGAAAGTTGGGCTGTAGTGTGTGTAGTCAAGTTTGTGCTCGTGTAGACATGCAGCAAGGGCAGAGAGTGTCGCAGGAGTGGAGTGGGTGCTTAATCTCGTCTTATGGAAGGGACAAGGCTGCACAACAAAGCTCACTACGAAAGAAAATTAAAGAGCACAGAGACTCAATTTATCACAAGAAAGCAGTTGAAATAAAAGAGAAGGCAACACAAAATACAATGCAAAAACACATTGAAGATATGAGAAAGGCTGAATACGCCTCAACTTGCAATGTGTTTAGAACAGCTTATAAGATTGGCAAGCATGGGCGTCCCTTTACAGACATGCCAATAGATGTCCAGTTGCAAGTCTTAAATGGTGTCAAGATGGGCAGAGTTTTACACTCTAATAACTCGTGTGCAAATATACTGGATCACATTGCAGCTGAAATGAAAAAGAAGGTAGTCAATGACATAGTGATGAATGAAAGAAAACTGTGTGTGCTCATTGATGAATCGACTACAATAAGTGGAAAGTCTGTCCTTGTCGTGTGCCTGCGATCAGCTATTTCCAATGAACAGCCAGACACAGTATTTTTTGAACTCATTGAGCTGCAGGGGACCACAGCAAATGACATCACTGAAGCACTGTTAGAATGTCTTCATAATAATGGCTTTGACCCTCACTACCTACAGGAACATTTGTTGGCATTTGCTTGTGATGGAGCCTCAGTGATGCTTGGGAGGAAAGCAGGAGTTGCTGCGCAGCTTTGTTCCAAATTCCCTTACCTGTTTGTCTGGCATTGTTCCAATCACAGACTGGAACTGGCAGTTTGTGATGTTTTGAAGGAGGTTGGAGGAATCAACCACTTTAAAATATTTTTAGATCAGCTTTACTCCCTCTACCATGCATCCCCAAAAAACCAAAGGGAGTTAACAGAGAGTGCTCACAGTGTTGGACAGCGTCTCCTTGTGATAGGCCGTGTTTTATCAGTGCGTTGGGTTGCTTCAAGTGAGAGAACGGTGAAAGCAGTATGGGAGAACTACCCAGCTTTGCAGGTACACTTTACAAGTGCTGCTGCTGATACCAGCAGGGACTCAAGAGAGAGAGCAAAATACAAAGGACTCAATGATGTTCTCACTACTGTTTCTTTTGTGGTCAATCTTGGCATCATGTATGACGCTCTCACAGAACTCAGTGACCTCTCAAGAATGCTCCAGAGACGTGACATGACTTTGGATCAAGCCGACAGGCAGCTGGACCGACAGATCCGGGTGTTTGAGTCAATGGTATCCACACCTGGTCCCTACACACAAATTGCCATTGAGGCTGAAAATAAGAAAATCTTCAGAAATGTATGCCTGCATGAAAATGAGAGGGTTATAAAAATCAACCCTGGGCAATTTTTCCGTAGCCTGGCTGAAAATGTTAAGTGCAGGATGACTCCAACAACTTCCTCACATGTCAGTAGAACCTCATCTGAAAAGACAGACAGTCACCTCCTCTCAGACATCAAGGTCCTCCAGTCTGACTCCTGGCCTGCATCTCTTGAGATTCAATATGGTGATGCAGCGGTCAGACGTTTATGTCAGAGATTCAGAGTTGGGGAGAGGAAAAGTGTCCAAGGATTTAGGGAGTATAAAGACCTTAAAGCTTCCAAGACACCAGAAGACCTGAAGCCTCTTCTTAAAGCTGTCCACACCATTGCAGTATCAACAAGTGAATGCGAGCGAGCTTTCAGCTCAATGAATGATACTTTGACAGATAAAAGAAACTCTCTCGACATCAAAAGGCTTTCAAATCTGATCTTCCTGAAATGCAACGGACCACCCTTGGATCAGTTTAATGCACAAACATATGTGCAGACATGGCTGGCAAAAGGGAGGAGAAGTGCAGCCTTCACAAACTGCGAAGCCAAAAGTGCAAGGAAAGTGGAGCCCAAAACGTGCTGGAGCCTTTTCTAGGTAAAATGATTTGTACAATATTTTTCATTTTTCATTTGATGTACTGTGATTGTATTGAATCTGCTTTTGTATATTTTTCAGGGGTAAAGAAATTAACCTTCATCTTCAAGACTCAGGTTTATGTTTTACTGTTTACTGTTTACTGTTCTATGGTTAGTATGTTATTATAATTTTTATAAATTATTTTATGTACATTTTGTACAACATTTTGTTCAATACCCTTTTGCACATTTTATTTATGTTCAGTAGCTCTTTCTACAGTAGCTCTTTTTCAGGGTACTTTCTAAGGGTATTTTCATGCTCAGTATTGGGGGGGGGGAGCACCGGCGCCTAATAGAGTACCGGCACCTCTTTTGGCCCACTTAAAGCACTGAATACCCCTGAGGGTCATTTCGAGAATTTGGTTATGCCCTTTGGTTTGATGAATGCTCCGGCCGTCTTCCAACATTTTGTGAACAGCATTTTTTTATCATTTAATGGGGAAATTTGTACTGGTGTATCTAGATGACATTTTGATTTTTTTCTCCTGATTTCAAAACTCATAGGGACCACCTACGTCAGGTCTTGCTCATTCTGAGGGAGAATAAATTGTACGCTAAACTGGAAAAATGTGTGTTTGCGGTTCCGAAGATTAAATTTCTTGGTTTTCTTCTCTCTGCTTCTGGTTTTCGCATGGACCCTGAGAAGGTCCGCGCTGTGCTTGATTGGGAGCTTCCTGAGAATCAGAAGGCGCTGATGCGGTTTTTGGGTTTTGCCAATTATTACAGAAAGTTCATTTTGAATTATTCCTCTGTTAAGCCACTCACTGATATGACTAAAAAGGGGGTAGATTTTTCCTCCTGGTCGGTAGATGCGCTTAAGGCCTTTTCTAGTATCAAAGAGAGTTTTGCTTCCACTCCCATTTTGGTACAACCTGATGTCTCTCTACCTTTTATTGTTGAGGTGGACGCTTCTGAGGTGGGTGTGGGTGCGGTCTTATCTCAGGGTCCCTCTCCTGCCAAATGGCGACCGTGTGCCTTTTTCTCAAGGAAACTCTCCTCCGCAGAGAGAAATTACGATGTGGGAGATAGGGAGTTGTTGGCCATCAAATTAGCTTTTGAGGAATGGCGCCATTGGCTAGAGGGAGCCAGACACCCTATTACCGTGTTTACCGACCATAAGAATCTGGCCTACTTGGAATCAGCCAAGCGTCTGAACCCGAGACAGGCCAGATGGTCTTTATTCTTTTTTAGGTTTAATTTTGCTGTCACGTTCCGCCCTGGGGTTAAAAATGTGAAGGCGGATGCCCTGTCACGTTGTTTTCCGGGAGGGGGGAACTTTGAAGACCCGGATCCCATTTTGGCTAAAGGGGTGGTCGTCTCTGCTCTTTATCCTGATTTGGAGGCAGAGGTTCAGGCAGCCCAGGCAGAGGCTCCTGATCTTTGTCCTCTGTCCTGGGAGGTTGTCTGTGCCTCTCGCTTTACGACACAAGGTTTTTAAGGAGCACCACGATACTGTCCTTGCTGGGCACCCGGGGAGTAGAGCCACAGTAGATCTCATTGCTCGGAGATTCTGGTGGCCAGCTCTTCATAAGACGGTTGAGGGTTTTGTGGCAGCCTGCGAGACCTGCGCTCGTGCCAAGGTCCCTCATTCACGGCCATCGGGTTCTCTCCTCCCGTCACCCATTCCTTCCCGTCCTTGGACGCATCTGTCCATGGACTTCATTACGGACCTACCTCGTTCCTCGGGGAAGACAGTGATTCTGGTGGTAGTCGACCGTTTTAGCAAAATGGCGCATTTCATTCCCTTTCCTGGGTTACCCAATGCTAATACGTTGGCGCAAGCGTTTGTTGATCACATTGGTAAATTGCATGGTATTCCTTCAGACATTGTTTCTGATAGGGGCACGCAATTTGTTTCCAGATTCTGGAAGGCCTTCTGTTCTCGCTTGGGGATTCAGTTGTCATTTTCTTCTGCTTTTCACCTGCAGTCGAATGGTCAGACTGAATGCGTCAATCAGAATCTGGAGACATATCTGCGCTGTTTTGTGGCGGAGAATCAGGAGGATTGGTATTCTTTTTTGTCCCTTGCTGAGTTTGCTTTAAATAACCGTCGCCAGGAGTCCTCTGATAAGTCACCATTTTTTGGTGCATATGGGTTTCATCCACAGTTTGGGGCATTCTCTGGAGAGGGGTCTTTTGGTTTACCTGATGAGGAGAGATTTTCCTCGTCTTTGTCGTTTATTTGGCAAAAGATTCAGGGTAATGAGTGAGAGATATAAGCGTGTGGCGGATAAGAGACGTGTGCCTGGTCCGGACCTGAATGTGGGTGATCTGGTGTGGTTGTCTACAAAGAATATCAAACTGAAGGTTCCCTCCTGGAAGTTAGGTCCTAAGTTTATTGCGCCTTACAAGATCTTGTCCGTCATCAATCCCGTTGCCTTCCGTCTTGATCTTCCTCAGACTTGGAAGATCCATAATGTTTTTCATAGGTCCCTATTAAAACCTTATGTCCAACCCACTGTACCCTCCTCTTTGCCTCCTCCTCCGATTTTTGTTGATGGTAATCTTGAATTCCAGGTCTCTAGGATTGTGGATTCTCGCATTATCTGCAGTTCTCTCCAATACCTTGTTCATTGGGAGGGTTATGGTCCTGAGGAGAGGATGTGGGTCCCAGTCGCGGACATTAAGGCCACTCGTCTCATCAAGGCTTTCCATAGGTCTCATCCTGAGAAGGTGGGTTTTGAGTGTCCGGATTCCACCCGTAGAGGGAGGGGTACTGTCACCACCACTTCTGTAAGAAGGTCTGACAGACGTCCTTTTCTACCTCTTGCATGATGTTCTTTGTTTTGGTTTCACTTTGTCATCTCATTTCCTTCTCCCAGATGTCACCTATTTAGACTAATCCTCTTTCCTTTATATTCCCTCCTATACTGCCTCACTTTGCGGTTTATACTACTTCCTGGATTGATGTGTTCACTGCTGGAGACTTCTGTTGCTGCTTGTTCAGATAAGTCCTTTCATGTATTGTGTTTCCTTGCTGGCTTGATTCTAGGTGACCCTGACTCCCTCCGTATTAAGTGCAGGGAGCCGGTGGTCGTGTCCCCTCACTATTATAGGGTTGTCAGGTGTCACACAGTCTAGGTACGAGGGCATGCAATTGTCTACCTCTGAGACCCTTGTATGTGCTTAGCAGTCAGGGTGAGCTCTTAGGGTTTTATAGGGGTCACCTTTATGCTCCTTAGTTTGGGATCAAGCCAGTCGGATGTTTATCCATAACTTCCAGCTATCTGCAACATCATCCGTGACACACGTATAATTCCCCTGTCGGTCTGGCATACAGCAGAATGAACCATTCCAGCCTAGATGGACTAAACTGTAACTAGTTCCTTACCAATCCATTGCTGCCACCTGCTGGTGAACATGGAAAATTACAAGGAAATTTACATTTAACATAGTTTTAAATGCACAGTTGTGAAGACATGAGCAAAATCATATCTGATGACAATGTAAAGGCTCTTAACAGATAGTAGCGGGGTAGAGGAGTGTAGTAACACAACTCTGGGGTGTTAATACATTCCCCCTTACTTTGAGTTAAGCCACCCTCGGCTTATGCTTAGGAGAGGAGGAACCAGCTCTGGGGTACCCAAATAAATACAAAGTGCTGCATGTATTACACATAAAGATAAACAAAGACAAACACAAAACGGCTACCCTGAGGTTTCTGCCCACATGAGTAGGGTGTCCTAAGTAACAGTTTCCCTCTCGGTATACCCAGTGAACCAAAAGTCTGCACTAAGCAATCACTACAGACTGACTTTGAAATATTGTCCACAGATACCATAGAAAGCATGGGGGTGTCTTTACTTTGTAATCCCACCATTATGTAGTGAAATACTGGCAAATGGAAGGGTGGCTTTATCCTGTATTCCCTTCCCTGCACCAAAGTCAAAATATAAGGTTTAAAACATGATCACTATGGTGACTATGGGTAGCTAAAAGTGGCTCTAAGGTTTCAGGCGCCATACCTTAGGCAAAGCCACAGAAGGGGAGGTATCAGCTTCTCCATGCACTTCTGGCAGTCACAGGAGGAGGGTATGATAATCCCATGGAACTCCTGGAAGACACCTCAGGATGGGAGCAATCCTGAACAAATAACAAATGGGAAGGAGGGGTCAAAAACTCATCTAACCATTCCCGAAGCAGCGGGGTTACCCGTGTAGTTACGGACTTACCACTTGGTCCTACCCTGGGTACCTATGGGTATACAACACCGGGTGTAGGCCATTAGTATTAAACATCCATTTAGGCAGTCCGTAAAAAGTGGGGAGAGAACAAGAGCTGTAAAGCAAAGCACAAAGAAGTAAGGTGCTACTGATCTGGCTAAGTGCAAAAGTTAGTGCAATATCACAATAAGTGCATGAAGGTCACATTGCGGCACCTAGAAAAGAATACACACAATGGACATATGATACTTGAATGTTGCTTAACCTGTAAATTTAGTGCAAAAGCGCTATGCATTTATTAGTGCACCAATACACTCTAATATGAATTGAGTCGTTTTCCCTTTGAAGTGCTTGATGCGGACCTAAAGAAAAGTCCATAAGTTTCCTGGAATCCCCTGGAAGCAGATAAAAGTCAATTGTAATCCACAGGAACAATAAAGTTAATTGTAATCCAAAGGATGGTATAAAATGTCATAAAAACACAGAAAATAGCAGCATAATGAGAACCATAGTTCCATGAAGCTCTCAATTAACCTGAGAAAGGGGATAAAACAATGTAAAACTTGGTTGCAAAGGGTAAAGTTGTTGGGGGAGTCCTCACAAACCATGTCCATCCTGGTGAAGAAGAAACAAGGGCAACACACACGGAACAAATGGCCAACAGCTCTCCACCCTTCAAGTGTAGTCCATGTTGTGGCCATAAGTTCTCTTTATTTTAGTGTGAGAAAGACATTTAGAGAAGGACATGTAGGTCTTCCTCGCTGCTGGAGCTACTGAAGCTCATCAGGGGGCGCTCTTGCCTTTGATAACTCCGCTTTGCGGCTGTAGTGGTGCGCCACTGCCCTCTAGTGGTGTCTTTTGGTAATAGCTGCACAGTCAGCCTGGTGAATGCAGCTGTAACATGCTGTAAACCGGGATCCCTAGCCGGTGCAGAGGCGGATAAAACCTACAGCTCAAAGGGGTTCTGGCAGGCAAACTAGGGGTGCCTGTGGTAGCTTCCAGGGCAAAATGTAGGGTTGCACCCTGGGGTTAAAGGTTAGAACAGAGTTGTTTATTTGGCCCACCCATAGTGTTGGGGGTGCTGCCAGGTCAGGAATTAGTGGTTCAGGTTGGGCTTGTTCCCTGAACTGCATCCTGCCGTCTGGGGTCTCCTGTAAGCAACGGACCCTCCCTGCAGAGCCTGGGTCCTCCTGCCAGGACTCTGGGGTTAAGGCAGGGGATAACGGTTTGGTGAGTAGAGACACTCCTGCAGCAAAGGGGCCTTGAAGGGACCGCGTTGGAGTGTACTCCACTTGATCGCCCACATACAGGCTGTGGAGGGCCCGCGGCAGGTAGGGGAGCTTAACGGAGCGGTGGCCCACAAATATCTCTGCTCCAGAGTCGTTTTCCTGATGGAAGCCCACTCCTCGCTGTACGGAGAACCAGAGGACAGTCCCTGTCTGTCTGGTGAGCTTAGGGTCGCCAGGCTGGGGGTCATCTAAGACTTGTTTAACCCATTCCTCTATGGCAGTCTTATATTCCCATGGGGTCTGGGCGTGAGCTGTTATCTCTAGCAGGACCTCTGGGTCAAGGTGGCCTGGCCTGGGGCTGTCTCTTCTGGGTGGCTGAGTGGAAGCTCCGGCCGCCTCCGCCGGGCCAGCAGGCGTGCGGAGCGGGGCCTGTTCAGGCCTAGTAGCAGTGTCAGGGACCAGAGTTCTTGGTGGGCAGTCTTAAGTTTTCCTGCTTCTAGGGGGTAGTCATCATTTTTGCGCTCCTGAGAGGGCAATCTTGCGTTTTCCAGTTTCTAAAGAACATGAAGAAGCGGTGCCATTACACGAATATGGCGAATTAACCCTTGGAGTGCTGGTGCGAACGGATTAGTGCTTTCTGGCACAGCAATAAAAGCAATAAAGTAAATTTTCAGGGTTTTGGCACAATTCTTAGGCCCTGTAGCAGTGTTAAGCACACATTGCGATCCTGTTGGCACCCATTGCGATCCTGTTCCAGTGACGCCAAAAATGCCGTGACCAGGAACGTGTACACTGATGCCACTTATACAGTGGGTCAGGATATGGGTAGATAATAGTTTGTAGTTTTGTTTGTGACGCCAATTGCAGTGAGCGCAGGGTACTATCACAGGGCCCTCCCAAGGTGTTATAAGGCACGTCCCAGGTTAGGAATGCCAGAGTGGTGTAATGGCCTATAATGTTTCTGTATGGTGATGATAATGGTGCCAACGGTGTCTCCTACCCGGGTACAGCCGGACTCCTGGCTCACTTGCAATAAATTGAGTGTAGTGATAGTAGGAGTAATAGAGGAATTTTGCAGCAGAAATTGATGTCCAGACCTTTAGGTGATGTTCAAACTTGTCTTTACTGAAGATAACTTTCATCCAAGCAATGTATAGCTTTGGTCTTAGGTCCCAGCATGTTTTGGCAATGTTCTGCACTATAAATCAGGAGCTTGCAGGAAAAGACATCTGCTTGTTAGCTCTATAACTGTGGCAGGAATTTAGCTTCTTCACTTCTCTTTATCTTCTGCTTTAAGGGGACTGACTAGCTGAGGAGGAATATGGCTTCTCCTAGGTCTCTTGACTTTACTCACAGATAGGCTCTCAGGGAATGCTTTCGTCTGGAACTCTGGAGATTGTCTGCTTTCTTGTCATCCAGCTGAGGCTGCATGGCTCAGACTGGGAATGTGATCAATGTCTCAGCCGAGACAAGATCCTGGCTTTCTTCCCTATACAGGGGGACTCCTGAAGGCTATCACACAGCCTCCCCCAACAGGGGTGGCTGGCACACTAAATGCCACTTCCTTCTCCACCCAAGGTGCAGGATGTGGAAACAGTCCACACCTCCACAGAGGGGGAGCTAACCTGGAATGAACCATTTCAGCCTAGATGGACTAAACTCTAACTAGTTCCTTAGCAATCCATTGCTTTCACCTGCTGGTGAACATGGAAAATTACAAGGAAATTTACATTTAACATAGTTTTAAATGCACAGTTGTGAAGAAATGAGCAAAATCATATCTGATGACAATGTAAAGGCTCTTAACAGATAGTAGCGGGGTAGAGGCTTGTAGTAACACAACTCTGGGGTGTTACAATAGCAATTAAGGCTCAATTTGGTTTCAAGAACTGAATTGTGACAGTGATATAAAAGGTAGATCTATTATACTAGAGTGTAAGCTGACTACCATTTGCATTGATAACCTTGTATGCACCGAATGCGAGTCAGAGGTCTTTTTGAAATATGGTTGTTAGGGTAGATTTTAATATCTAATAGATAAAGAGATACATAGATTATAAGGGTAGTAATAATGTATATAGACAAGATATAAAAGACCTACTGATGGAATTAGACCTACATGATATGAGATGAAGGAATTTCTCCTTTACTAATAGACATGTCTTACTCACATATTGATTATTATTTCTTTAGTAAACTATATTTGGTAACATTATTAAATCAGATATTATTCATTATTAGGCTCTGATCACTCCATGATCTTTATTGAACTAGAGTGGGAGAGAGGTGGAAAGGAAGTATTCGGTTGGAGCTTAAAACACACAGATGGGAATAAGTAATAATTTAAAGAGTGGGGTGATGATCCAGCAAGCAATAAAGGATGTCAAAAAGAGAAGTAAGCTATTAGAGGAACATATACAGAGACTATTCGTAAAAGGGATTAATAGAAAATATACTCCAGGAAATTAAATAGGTGCGTCTCCAAATTATGGCCCTCCTATGGGAGTACCATATAAATTTTAGGAAAGTAAAGCTAGAACTATATTCTATAGGGACAAAGGCCCTATATTCTAAGGTCCTAGAAGACAGGATTAAAAAAAATCATATCAAGCCCAGAAAGGTACTTGGATTCTTACTGAGAGTGGAGAAAAAAAAATTATAAACCTCAAGAGATAGCTGACAATTTTGACTCCTTTTGCCGGAAATTGTATTAATCTTGAAGAGGAGAAGATTTAGCCAACTAAGGATATAATAAATATGTTTTTGGAGAAACGACATCTTCTTTCTAATGATACAATGGTGGATGAATTCAACAAACCACTAACACTAAAAGAAATAGAAAGCGAGATTAATAGCTTAAAAGAGGTCATGCACCAGGCCATGAAAGATTTATCATAGAATATTATCAACAGTTCTGTAAGGATATTGTTAAGTTCTTGCAGCAAATGTTTAATAAGATTTGGGAAGGAAAGCAATGGCCCGCCAAAATGCTCAAAGTTAATATTATTATGATTCCCAAGTCAGGATAAAAATATGAGTCTATCACTAACTGCTGTACAATTTTATCACTGAATAAGAATCTTAAAATATTTTCAAAGGTATTGGCTTGATACTACCAGTATTAATTAGACATGACCAGGTAGGTTTCAATAAAGGGATACAGGTTAGAGATGCAACTAGACGGCTTTAAAACCTACAGCATATTATAGAACAAAATAATATCTCTAGTGTTTTTCTATCATTAGCTGCTGAGAAGGCGTTTGATAGGATACACTGGGGTTTTATGGAACAAATATTAAATAAATGTGTCTTTTCAGGTGCTATTATGAAAGCTATACTAACTCTATAATCTAACCTATCCGCTGTTCTAACCATAAATGGATTTCAGTCTAGGGTATTTAACATAACAAACGGACACAGCAGGAGTTTTCTCATTAATTTTTGACATTTTGATGAAACCATTAGACAAATCAATCAGGAGCAATCAACACCTCTCAGGAATAAAAAGAACGCAATAAAAAATATTCTATAGGGTTATACGCAGATAATGCAATATTTACACGTGAGTAACCATTTATATATATAACTATTTAGGAAATTTGATGGAGAGGTTAAAATGTATTCACAGATTTCATTCATTCAAGTTTAATGCGGCAAAGTCACAATTGCTGTGTTTTAATCTTTCCAAGGAGGAAAAGGAGCAGATGATGGCAATTATGACTTTCCATGGGCAGAGACAGGGGTTGCTTATGTTATAATTAATATAACCCCAAAGTTAAAGGATTTAGTTGAAAATCAAAATCTAATACTACTTTTTAAGTTTATTCAATGTGAAGTTTCTTGCCTTAATAAATATAAACTCTCTTGGATAGCAAAGGTTAATGCAATTAAAATGGCTCCACTTCCCAAGGTAATGTATTTTTAACAGTGCCCTCTAATCTCAATACCAACAAAGTGGTTCAGGGGAGTGCAACAATTATTCTTAAATTGTATCTGGATAAATAAAAAACCTTGAGTCCATAATAAAGCTATGTTTACCCCTTTGAGACTGAGAGGAATGGGGGGCCCAAATGTCCATCTATATCATACAGCTATGCTAGTGTAGTACCCTAGACCTGGGGGTACTACAATTGGTTTGTTTGTTTGTTTGTAATGTAATACAATGTAATGTCATGCTATACACGTTGTTCACTAGAACATGGGGCATGGTTGAAAGTGTTTGGCAACAAGAATGGGACTTACCATCCCATTCCTCCTCTCTTGATAGGAGTGGGCTGGTCCGATGTCCTGCCAAGGGTGGGGCAGAGCTACTGTGTTCAGAATGAGTTAGAAGGAAGTGACTGAAGGAGCATGAGATCCATCTCCTTCCTCCAGACCATGTGGACCACAGAGATGGCTCATCTAGGAGGACTATAGTAAAATGTCAAGACAGCGCTACTTACTAAGCAATCTCAGATAGTCCAATCTGTGGCGGTGCTCGCAGAGTCAAGTGCTGGCCTCTGGGTCTCCTCACAAAACCATAACAGATGAAATAACCGCAGCACTCCAACAATTCATTATCTTCAAGGATTTATTATCACCGAATGCAGCAACGTTTCGACCACACTGGTCTTTATCAAACTTGATAAAGACCAGTGTGGTCGAAACGTTTCTGCATTCGGTGATAATAAATCCTTGAAGATATTGAATCGTTGGAGTGCTGCGGTTATTTCATGTTTTATCATCTAGGAGGACATCACTACCCCAGAGAGACTAGCAGTAGAAAATTGCAGCACACAGTATTTTTCTTTGCTTGTGCAAATCAGTTTGGTGACCGGACGTTTCGGCCTCTCAGGGCCTTCTTCAGCGGTCTTAATCTAAAACAGAGCAATACGTACTTCCGTAAACAATGGGGTACATGCATAGAGATCAAAAATTGCTGAAAAATTATAAAAAATTTTTTTTTTATATATAGAACACGAAATAAAAAATATATGGAGGAACTAAAAGCAAAAGACAGTTTGTTAAAGTCTGGGAGTGAACAGAATCGTATCACCAACTATGGTACGGAAGTTGCAATAATGACATACATAAATGCGGTCTGTTGTTCTCATGGTGGGTCACAGGACCTTATTAACTCATGGCCTATTTTGGCCAGTATAAATAGTATATAAACCTGTGTATATCTATATGGCCAGTAGACGTATATTGGACTAGACAGCACTAACTGGAGCAGCAACAAGGTGAACATACAGCATAGGCAACATTATTAGACATTCATGCAAGTAGTTATACATTCACCATTGTTTAGGAAGGTAGCAAGGGGTTAAGGTCCCATCAGTATTTACCTGTAGCTGTGCCCCTGTAGTGTGTGGCGCTGGATGCAGGGAAATGACATGGAAAGCGCGTCCTTTAAAGCGGCGAGGGACGCCAGGCTTGCTGGTCACGTCTGGTGTGAGTCACGTGACACGGGCGGAGCCGACGCGCGTTCCACCTGCGTGTCAAGCGCTCAGGTCGGACGTGTGCTGCGCTGTCAGAGAGGCGGAGAATGCCGAGTTATGTGATGTTATCACATGACTCGGGGAAGGGTCTATTTCTATTCTAGCCGGTATGCCAAATATGAATTAAAAGGGCAGACTTTATATAGAACATAAGGAAATTATTAGCAGCATGCCATATATGAATAATATACAGGTGTCTGGGCATAACAGAATCGGTAATGCCACTATGGGCAATATACAATGACCTCGCGCAGCACACGTCCGGCCTGAGCGCTTGACACACAGGTGGAACGCACGTCGGCGTAAATACAGCTACAGGTAAATACTCATGGGACCTTAACCCCTTGCTACCTTCCTAAACAATGGTGAATGTATAACTACTTGCATGAATGTCTAATAATGTTGCCTATGCTGTATGTTCACCTTGCTGCTGCTCCAGTTAGTGCTGTCTAGTCCAATATACATCTACTGGCCATATAGATATACACAGGTTTATATACTATTTATACTGGCCAAAATAGGCCATGAGTTAATAAGGTCCTGTGACCCACCATGAGAACAACAGACTGCATTTATGTATGTCATTATTGCAACTTCCGTACCATAGTTGGTGATATGATTCTGTTCACTCCCAGACTTTAACAAACTGTCTTTTGCTTTTAGTTCCTCCATATATTTTTTCAATATGTTTAGATTTCGTGTTCTATATATAAAAAAAACCTTTTTTTTATAATTTTTCATAAATTTTTTATCTCTATGCATGTACCCCATTGTTTACGGAAGTACGTATTGCTCTGTTTTAGATTAAAACCGCTGAAGAAGGCCCTGACAGGCCGAAACGTCCGGTCGCCAAACTGATTTGCACATGCCTGCTCTATATACCCTGTAATTGCACTGGATCATGATGATCATATGATGATACAAGATTAAAATTTAACAAGCAAAGAAAAATACTGTGTGCTCCAATTTTCTACTACTTGATCACGACTAAACAAGTCCTTGCTGGCACCAGCAATCAACGGTGTGCGGTACTCCAAATTTAACAGATACCCCAGAGAGACTGCAGGGTCCTTGAAGATTTGTAAACTATGGCATATTTATGTCAGCAGAGGGATCAAGCAAACCAGCTATTAATGTGGGAAACATGTCAAGACAACATAACTGCAATTCAGGACGGGCATAGCTAGAAGCCTGCATAATATAGTGGATACCTACAGTCGCAGATGCCAGAGTAAAGCTGTAGGGAATGGAATCCAGATAAAGGCAGCGTCAGCTAGCAATTTTCTGAGCGTCATCTTCTGCCACATTGCCAGCCATCATACCCCATTACCTGGGATGAGAGATTGCACTTTGTATGAACTACTGTTGGATGTGCTGCTATTTGTTTTTGCACTCAGTAAAAAAAGGCATTGTTTGTTTCACAATCTCTGCCTGGTTCCTTCATCGTCACCTTTTTTCATTGCACCGAACCCCAGGGGACAATGTCCTGAGGTAGGACATCATGACACAACAACACTATATCAGGGCTACCACTACTCCTATCCTCTGCACTAGCTCCTCTGGGGCTCGCTGCACTAGTAGAACAATTAAAACAAGGGTGTAAGGATAACTATAGAACAGAACCAGGCTTTACAGCGCTCACTATAGCAACGTTTGGTTGCAAGCCACCTTAATATTACAATTCAGTCAGTTAATTATCCAATAATTGGAGCCGCTCTAAAAGTTTGGAGATTAATTAGTAAAGATTGGCTATTGTTGGAAAGATCCCATATAAGATTAAGCATCATTGCAATGTATACAGAGGATTCCCCAACTTCCATATGTGAAACTACAGGTATTGAACTATTGACTGTTTATTTCAAGCAAATTGTTGGCTTCCTTTTGATGAATTAGCTATTAAATAAAAATTACATAGAAGCACTTTTTCTTTTAATTTTATATATATATATATATATATATAGACGAAGAAAGTAGGACTGCACTACAGGGTAATGGTGAAATAAAGTGTATAATCACCCATAGTATGGCAAACTTGCGACATCGCAAGTTTGCCATACTATGGGTGATTAAACACTTTATTTCACCATTACCATTACCCTGGAGTGCAGTCCTACTTTCTTCGTCTCTACAATATTGGGAATAGCCGTTACTCTGTGCTGGACCTTGCACCCATACCTTGGTTGGTGCTCCCGCTGGATTCTTTCCCTTTTCTATATCTATCTATATATATATATATATATATATATATACAGTAAAAATATATATTGCATATATTTACAGTAAAATAGCTTCCCCCTGCATTGCCTGTAGTGAGCACTTACCGCTCACACAGGCATCCCTCCTGGTGGCTGGTACATTACTCAGAATGCCAGGAGTGCAGAGGGATAGTTCACTGACAGCGCTGGTCACTCTGAGCAGTAACAGATAGTGAAGATATTTATTTATTTATATATTAATATATATTTAATCTTTTATAACTGTGTTGCCCCACTATATGAGGGAGCAGTGCGAGCAGACCCTCACCAGCTTCCAGCACAGCCCGTCTCCCTAATACAGCACTGTACTGTTAGGAAGACAGATGTCCCTTAGAAACAGCTCTGAAAAATATCGCTGCTAAGGGACATTTCATCCCAAGTTTTTAAAGTAATAATAAAGTATATTTAAAAAAATCTCCCTATTACTGTCCTTACCCATTAGCAAAAAAAATAATAATGACAGTTACACTTTAAAGTCTTAGTGCCCCAGGCTCATGAAAAGCTATCCTCAGGACAAAGGCTTCCATGCCGAACCTCTCTACAGACCCAGAAGATCGCTATTGTATTTGGCTAGACGTTGCATTGGAGTCTGCGCAGGAAACCCCCATGTCCCCGCAGTAGTCTCTAGTGGCCACAGAATCATAGGCAGAACATGGACACTTAGATGGAATCTGTCACCAGCGGCCTCCCTATCTCACTGTTATTTTACATAGTTAATACGGTTAAAAAAAAAAGTCATAGGCCGATCAAGTTCAACCAAAGGATAGGTGGGGACATGAACCCCAGAAGGAAGTGAGACTCAGATTTCTACACGTTTTCATAAGCATTAACCACTTAAGGACCACAGGTTTATACCCCCCTAGTGACCAGGCCCTTTTTTCCAAATCGTCACTCCACAACTTTAGCGGTTTATTGCTCGGTCATGCAACTTACCACCCAAATGAATTTTACCTCCTTTTCTTCTCACTAATAGAGCTTTCATTTGGTGGTATTTCATTGCTGCTGACATTTTTACTTTTTCTGTTATTAATCGAAATTTAACGATTTTTTTGCAGAAAAATGACATTTTTCACTTTCAGTTGTAAAATTTAGCAAAAAAAACGGCATCCATATATAAATTTTTCTCTAAATTTATTGTTCTACATGTCTTTGATAAAAAAAAAATGTTTGGGTAAAAAAAAAAAATGGTTTGGGTAAAAGTTATAGCATTTACAAACTATGGTACAAAAATGTGAATTTCCGCTTTTTGAAGCAGCTCTGACTTTCTGAGCACCTGTCATGTTTCCTGAGGTTCTACAATGGCCAGACAGTACAAACACCCCACAAATGACCCCATTTCGGAAAGTAGACACCCTAAGGTATTCGCTGATGGGCATAGTGAGTTCATCGAACTTTTTATTTTTTGTCACAAGTTAGCGGAAAATGATGATTTTTTTTATTTATTTTTTCTTACAAAGTCTCATATTCCACTAACTTGTGACAAAAAATAAAAACTTCCATGAACTCACTATGCCCATCACGAAATACCTTGGGGTGTCTTCTTTCCAAAATGGGGTCACTTGTGGGGTAGTTATACTGCCCTGGCATTTTAGGGGCCCAAATGCGTGCAAAGTAGTTTGAAATCAAAATCTGTAAAAAAAAATGGCCGGTCAAATCCGAAAGGTGCTCTTTGAAATGTGGGCCCCTTTGCCCACCTAGGCTGCAAAAAAGTGTCACACATGTGGTATTGCCGTACTCAGGAGAAGTTGGGCAATGTGTTTTGGGGTGTCATTTTACATATACCCATGCTGGGTGAGAGAAATATCTTGGCAAAAGACAACTTTTCCCATTTTTTTATACAAAGTTGGCATTTGACCAAGATATTTATCTCACCCAGCATGGGTATATGTAAAATGACACCCCAAAACACATTGCCCAACTTCTCCTGAGTACGGCGATACCACATGTGTAACACTTTTTCGCAGCCTAGGTGGGCAAAGGGGCCCACATTCCAAAGAGCACCTTTAGGATTTCAACGGCCATTTTTTACAGATTTTGATTTGAAACTACTTACCACACATTAGGGCCCCTAGAATGCCAGGGCAGTATAACTACCCCACAAGTGACCCCATTTTGGAAAGAAGACACCCCAAGGTATTCCGTGAGGGGCATGGCGAGTTCCTAGAATTTTTTATTTTTTGTCACAAGTTAGCGGAAAATGATGATTTTTTTATTTTTTTTTTTTCTTACAAAGTCTCCTATTCCACTAACTTGTGAAAAAAAAAACTTCCATGAACTCACTATGCCCATCACGAAATACCTGGGGGTGTCTTCTTTCCAAAATGGGGTCACTTGTGGGGTAGTTATACTGCCCTGGCATTTTAGGGGCCCGAATGCGTGAGAAGTAGTTTGAAATCAAAATCTGTAAAAAATGGCCGGTGAAATCCGAAAGGTGCTCTTTGGAATGTGGCCCCCTTTGCCCACCTAGGCTGCAAAAAAGTGTCACACATGTGGTATTGCCGTACTCAGGAGAAGTTGGGCAATGTGTTTTGGGGTGTCATTTTACATATACCCATGCTGGGTGAGAGAAATATCTTGGCAAAAGACAACTTTTCCCATTTTTTTTATACAAAGTTGGCATTTGACCAAGATATTTATCTCACCCAGCATGGGTATATGTAAAATGACACCCCAAAACACATTGCCCAACTTCTCCTGAGTACGGCGATACCACATGTGTAACACTTTTTTGCAGCCTAGGTGGGCAAAGGGGCCCACATTCCAAAGAGCACCTTTAGGATTTCACCGGCCATTTTTTACAGATTCTGATTTCAAACTACTTACCACACATTAGGGCCCCTAGAATGCCAGGGCAGTATAACTACCCCACAAGTGACCCCATTTTGGAAAGAAGACACCCCAAGGTATTCCGTGAGGGGCATGGCGAGTTCCTAGAATTTTTTATTTTTTGTCACAAGTTAGCGGAAAATGATGATTTTTTTTTTTTTTCTTACAAAGTCTCCTATTCCACTAACTTGTGAAAAAAAAAACTTCCATGAACTCACTATGCCCATCACGAAATACCTGGGGGTGTCTTCTTTCCAAAATGGGGTCACTTGTGGGGTAGTTATACTGACTGCCCTGGCATTTTAGGGGCCCGAATGCGTGAGAAGTAGTTTGAAATCAAAATCTGTAAAAAATGGCCGGTGAAATCCGAAAGGTGCTCTTTGGAATGTGGCCCCCTTTGCCCACCTAGGCTGCAAAAAAGTGTCACACATCTGGTATTGCCGTACTCAGTAGAAGTTGGGCAATGTGTTTTGGGGGCGTCATTTTACATATACCCATGCTGGGTGAGATAAATATCTCGGTCAAATGCCAACTTTGTATAAAAAAATTGGAGTTCATGTGAGATTTTATTTTTTGACACAAGTTAGTGGAATATGAGACTTTGTAAGAAAAAAAAAAAAAAAAGCTAACTTGGGCCAAAAAAATGTGTGAATGGAGCCTTACAGGGGGGTGATCAATGACAGGGGGGTGATCAATGACAGGGGGGTGATCAGAGAGTCTATATGGGGTGATCACCCCCCTGTCATTGATCACCCCCCTATAAGGCTCCATTCAGATGTCCGTATGTGTTTTGCGGATCCGATCCATGTATCCGTGGATCCGTAAAAAAACATACGGACATCTGAATGGAGCCTTACAGGGGGGTGATCAATGACAGGGGGGTGATCAATGACAGGGGGGTGATCAGGGAGTCTATATGGGGTGATCACCCCCCTGTCATTGATCACCCCCCTATAAGGCTCCATTCAGATGTCCGTATGTGTTTTGCGGATCCGATCCATGTATCCGTGGATCCGTAAAAAACATTCGGACATCTAAATGCAGCCTTACAGGGGGGTGATCAATGACAGGGGGGTGATCAGAGAGTCTATATGGGGTGATCACCCCCCTGTCATTGATCACCCCCCTATAAGGCTCCATTCAGATGTCCGTATGTGTTTTGCGGATCCGATCCATGTATCCGTAAAAAACATACGGACATCTGAATGCAGCCTTACAGGGGGGTGATCAATGACAGGGGGGTGATCAATGACAGGGGGGTGATCAGGGAGTCTATATGGGGTGATCACCCCCTTGTAAGGTTCCATTCAGACGTCTGTATGTATCCGTGGATCCGTAAAAAACATACGCACATCTAAATGCAGCCTTACAGGGGAGTGATCAATGACAGGGGGTGATCAATGACAGGGGGGTGATCAGGGAGTCTAGATGGGGTGATCACCCCCGTCATTGATCACCCCCCTGTAAGGCTCCATTCAGACGTCCGTATGCGTTTTGCGGATCCGATCTATGTATCAGTGGATCCGTAAAAATCATATGGACGTCTGAATGGAGCCTTACAAGGGGGTGGTCAATGACAGGGGGGTGATCAATGACAGGGGGTGATCAGGGAGTCTATATGGGGTGATAAGGGGTGATCAGCGGTTAATAAGGGGTTAATAAGTGACAGGGGGGGGTGTAGTGGTGTTTGGTGCTACATATTACTGAGCTGCCTGTGTACTCTGGTGGTCGATCCAAACAAAAGGGACCACCAGAGGACCAGGTAGCAGGTATATTAGACACTGTTATCAAAACAACGTCTAATATACCTTTCAGGGGTTAAAAAAATCGCATCTCTTGCCTGCCAGCGAACGATCGCCGCTGGCAGGCTGGAGATCCACTCGCTTACCTTCCGATCCTGTGAACGCGCGCGCCTGTGTGCGCGCGTTCACAGGAAATCTCAGCTCATGCGAGATGACGCCAATCGGCGTTAGCGTGACCTGGGAGAGCCGCCGCGATGACACCTTTTGGCGTTAGCGCGGCGGCAAGTGGTTAATGTCATTTACTTTTAAGAATTCCTCTAAACCCTTTTTAAAACTGTCCATTGTTCCTGCTGTGACCACGTCCTGAGGACTTCAAAGATTCACAGTTCTTACAGTAAAGAAGCTTTGACGCTTCCGGAGACTGAACTTTTTCTTCTCCAGTCGGGGCAGTGCCCCCTTGTCTTTTGAGGGCATTTTACATGGAACAGTTTTTCACAGTATTTTTTTCATGGCCCATTTATATATTTGTATAGGTTAATCATGTCCCCCCTTAGACGTCTCTTCTCAAGACTAAATAAATTAAATTATTTTAATATTTCTTCATAACTAAGACTCTCCATTCCCCTTATTATTTTAGTCGCTCTCCTCTGTATTTTTGCCAGCTGCAGTGCATCCTTTCTATGGACTGGTGCCCAGAACTGAACTGCATATTCCAGATGAGGCCGCACTAACGCTTTTTAAAGTGGTAATATATATTACATCCCTGCCCCGCGAGTCCATGCCTCATTTAATACATGACAATATCCTGGAGGCCTTAGAAGCAGCTGATTGATATTGTGTGCTGTAATCTACCATCCACAAGGACACCCAAATACTTCTCTATAAGTGACTCTCCCAGTGCTACATCACTTAGGACATATGAAGCACAGAGATTATTACTACCAAGATGCATAATTTTACATTTATCCACATTGAACCTCATTTGCCAAGTTGATGCCCAATCACTCAGAGTGTTCAAGTCAGCTTGTAATTTATCGAAAACTTCCATAGACTGCACAGTACTTACTACACAGCTTAGGCTACTTTCACATTAGCGTTTTTTGCGGATCCATCATGGATCTGCAAAAACGCTTCTGTTACAATAATACAACAGCATGCATCCGTCATGAACGGATCCGGTTGTATTATGTCTTCTATAGCCATGACGAATCCGTCTTGAACACCATTGAAAGTCAATGGGGGACAGATCTCTTTTCTATTGTGCCATATTGTGTCAGAGAAAATGTATTGTGTGTCAGGAGGGATCCTTCTGGCTCTGCACCACATCACGGACAGAAAAACGCTGCTTGCAGCGTTTTTCTGTCCGCGATGGGGACGCAACCAAACAGAACGGAATGCATTTTGGTGCATTCCATTTTGTTCAGTTCAGTTTTGTCCCCATTGACAATGAATTGGGACAAAACTGAAGCGTTTCCTATGACAGATCTCAATAGTGGAATTGAAAACGCTAATGTGAAAGTAGCCATAGAGTCATCTGCAAAAATAGAGATGGTGCTATTAATCCCGTCCTCGATATCATGAATAAATAAATTAAATAATACAGGACCCAGCACTGAACCTTTGGGTACATCACCTATAACTCGGGACCGCTCTGAATAAGAATCATTGACCACAACTCTGTGGACACGGTCCTTCAGCCAGTTTTAAATCCAATTACAAACTATACTTTCCAAGCCAATAGACCTTATTTTACCTATTAAACGTCTATGAGGGACAGCATCAAAAGCCTTTGCAAAATCCAAAAACACTACATCAACAGCCATCCCTCTGTCCAGGCTTCTACTTACCACCTCATAAAAACAAATCAGGTTAGTCTGACAACTTCTGTCCTTGGTAAACCCATGCTGGTTATCACTTATAATATTATTTATAGTCAAATACTCTTGGATATAGTCCCTTAAGAGTCCTTCAAACATTTTTCCCACAACAGAATTTAAACTAACTCGTCGATAATTACCTGTGGAGGACCTCGATTTTTTTTTTTAATATGGGCACCACATTTGCCTTGCGCCAATCACTTGGCACTGTACCAGTACCTAGAGAATCTTTACAAATTATAATCAGGGGCACAGCAATGACTGGTCTCAGCTCTTTAAGCACTCTTGGGTGTAATCCATCTGGACCTGGAGCTTTGTTCACGTTTACCTTTAATCTACAAGGGAAGAACACAGTAGGTGAGGGTAAAAGCTGCTAATTTTGTTGTATGGTGGCAGCACGCTCATTGCAGGTGGTAGGCTTACCTGAAGAGGCAGGTTTTCAAGTTACTTTTGAAGGTTTGGATGTTGGGGGAGAGTCTGATGTGCTGAGATAGTGAGTTCCAGAGTAGGGAAGAGGCACGTGAGAAATCTTGTAGTCGAATGTGTGAAGACCAGATGAGAGGAGAACTGCGGAGGAGGTCCTGTGAGAACAGGAAGTTACGTGTGGGGATGTATCTCGAAAGCAGGTCAGAGATGTAAGGAGGGGACTGGTTGTGAATGGCCTTATATGTAGTTGTCGGTATTTTAAAATGAATTTGCTAGGCAATGGTTAGGCAGTGAAGGGATTGGCAAAGGGGAGTAGCAGAGGAGAAATGAGGGGAGCGGTGGATTCATTGGGCACTGTTTGCACACATAGCTGTGGTTCACCTGATTAAAACAAGGTTTTTCTTTAGTTGATACAAGGCGCTTTTCCTGAGCTATGATACTTTTTCTTAATATGCAAATTAGGCATTTGATGCAATGAGGGCATCACCATTGCTCTTGTTACACCCAACCTCCTCCACTGTCTGTGACTAGCAACTCCCTCACTGCTTAGCCACTGCCTGGCCCTGTCAATCAAAGTAGCAAGGGAGGGGCTGGCCTCAGAAAAGAGTAGAGCTTGGGTGCAACTGTGATGCCCTCATTGCATCAAAGGCCTAATTTGCATACTAAGAAAAAGTACCATAACTTGAGCCTCAGATCAACAAAAGAGAAATAGCATTTTAATTAGGTGAACCATAGCTATGTGTCATTGCAAACAGTTGGATAGGTAGGTCCTGGTGACAGATTCCATTAAACATCTGCCTTTCCCTTTAAGATGTAGCTCAGTGGAGAGCCAGATGAGACAAGGAGAGGGACATCAACCACACAGGTGGGCACAGTGGCTGGCATCCCGTTATACCGTTTGTGGAGGAAACCTCTAAGGAAACATGGATGCTTTAGTGACCTCCCCTAATATAAGATTTACAAGACTAGGACTAATACGGAATATAAAAAAAAACTAAGTCCAAAGAACATTCACTTGTCTCACGTCCCTTATGGGATTAGAAGATGCTGGTCCAAGAATCCTTAACGGACATCAAACAATCATTTGAAGAAGAAATGATGACCTCCATCTAGGTGATGTAAAATCAGAAAAGAAAGTATTCCTCCAACGTGCACCAGTGACGTTCTGACCCACTCAGTGGTCTTTCAATTGAGAAAGACTCTCTGTTGGTCAAAAAGCCACCAGTGTATGTTAGAGAAATTCCATTTTCTATTTAAATTCTTTTCTGATTTTACCACCAATATGGATGCTGTCATTCCTAAATAAATTCTTCATAGTTCTAAAATCATTTTACATCAGGATTTTAATGGAGACCTAATACAGTTAAATAATGGTTAAGATAGTATATGCATCCACATAGCTATACAAGCTAACAAACAAATGAAAGAAAGAGGAGTTGAGAGAGGCTCACAGGTTGCCATTCTAGGGTGAAAGGGATCACGTAAGTGGCACCATAACTCTTACTCCTTACTGACGAGCCGGGGCTGTTTAACATACAGCAGGCCATCAGTTTAAATGAAGACCCAAAGCCAATTAAATTTTTGGATGTTTTCATTTAATAGGCTGCAGTACCTTACTTTAGGTTATAGGTGGCCTTGTATACATAAATCAAGCCTGTATAATAGTAGGAACAACTCTGTATCTCATGCATAGCTGTGAAATATAATTTAAAAATACACAGATTGATATTATATATTGGAATAGTAAAATGTGCCTACGTTCACCAGACAAATTATTCAACTCTTTTAAAATGACAGCACAATGTAGTTTATAGAGAGGATTTCTTTTATTCGTCACAAGGTTGCTATTGTGTTAGTATATACATATTTTTTTATACTGATTGACAGCATTAAGCCCAATGTATTTACACATTCAGTTCTCCAAAGGACCAAACAGATAAGAAGTGGAACTGCGCTATCTATAAAGGACACGTTTCAGCTTCCACACTGTGCTCAATTATCCAAACTGCTACTGCATTCGAGGAACATGTGTAAAAGATTTAATTCTTTGGGAAACGGCTTATTGCTGTGAATGATTTGCCGACTTCAAAAGTGAAAAGAAAAAAATTCTGAAATAATAATTGCTTTACCTCTACAAGTAAGACCAGAAATACTCCATTATATTCCAGAAGAAGGCCTTATATGTTCATTTCTTCATGTATTAAATGTCATGATAAGGAGTCCAATTAACCAAATGTAATTATGGGCCATAGAATTCTTGAGGGGGAAGGGGTGCCAATGACAACCAATATTTTTATTACTATATTGTACAGTATATCTATGCGCTTCTCATTTATGTTATAGCTTCACTATATTGAAACAATGTAATAAACCAGATATTTATCATTAAATTTTTTTGGGGGAATACATAGTTGAAGTCATAAGTGTACAAACATCTCAGCCGCATGTAGGGTGCATTCAAACGACCATATGTATTTTGCGGTCAGCAAAAAATACAGATGACGTCCATGTTGCATCCATATTTTTTTTGTAGACCCATTGTAACAATGCCTATTCTTATCCGCAAAATAGACAAGAATAGGTCATGTTCTATGTTTTTTGTGGGGCTGCAGAACAGACATAAAGATGCGGTCAGCAAATGGTACGCTGTCTGAATATTTTGCCGCCCCATTAAAATTAATGGGTCCCCATCCGTTGTGCAAAAAATGCAGATCAGAGGTGGAGCAAAAATACGGTCGTGTGAATGGGGCCAGTTGTTCACAATTCCTGACATTTAAACCTAGTACACATTTCTTCTCATAGGTCAGTTCACAAGGATCAGTTCTCATAGGATCACTAATATAGTTAAAGAAATTTTAGAAAAATACTACACAAATGTTTAAAAGAGATATAATTTTTTTTTTTTAGCATAAGTAGACTAGTAGAGGGTGTTATTGATAAGATTGTGAATGCATTGAGAAATGAACATCCCAGGTACCAGTGATGTATATCTATTACCAAAGATAGATAAAAATCAGGAGCATTCTGCCAGATGCTCAATTTACAACCTTCAGCATCTATATGTGGTGAAGAACGTGGGTGTTTGAGAGATACTAATGACTTTTTGGATCGTGCAGATAGAATGAGCAGTGAAAATGGGACTTATTCGTGTATGTTAGATGTACAGAGTTTATACATAAATATACCACAAAAAAATAAGAGGTTAAACTCTGTCTGTGAACAGTTGTGTCTCCTGCTCTTGATAATACAATGATATGTTTCCTGATGACACTCCTGGAATATGATATTGTCCAAATATTGGGCAGCATGGTGGCTCAGTGGTTAGCATTGGTTAGCACTGGTGTCTGGCAGTGCTGGGGTCCTAGATTCAAATCTGAAGGACAACATCTCCAAGTAGTGTGTATGTTCTCCTTGTGTTTGCATGGGTTCCTCCCACACTCCACAGACATACTTTGATATTGAATTTAGAATTTACACTGTGAACTCTATTGGGGACAGTGTGATGCTAATGTCTTTAAAGCGCTGCAGTTTATTTGTTGTTTTCATTAAATTGAATGCTCAAAAAATGTTTTGTCTCACTCTCATTTCTTCTTGTTGCATGTTGAAGCTCTACTTGGAACCTTGTTAAGATCCAGCCATGCTAAATATGATTTTATGCCATTTTTCAAGTGGTCTTAAACTTTTGATCAGGACTGTATCTACTTATAATAGACATGGTCCATTTATATTGTTTCAAAATATTGGAACTTACTAAGACAAGATCAAAAATATGGGCCCTCCTATAGAGAATCCCATATTTGCCTTTCGAAAAGGGAAATTCCTTGAAGCGAACCTGTCATCAATGCTGCACATACTAACGGCAGAATAAAGTAGAGACAGGTGAGTTGATTTCAGCGGTCTGTCATTTATAAGTTAAAAGTAAGTGGTTGCCGAGAACCAACATCACAATTATTGCAGACTGGGCCTGGAAAAGAGTCACGGCCACCTGAGAAGAGTCATGGTTATTCATGAATTCTTGCTCTCCTGCCCACCTGCTGATAATTGACATTGTTCTACCTAGTTTTCTCCCTATGTCTCTAGGAGAGAACTGCCAATCATCAGCAGAAGTTTGTGGGTGTGTGAGATGGGGAAACAGCTCTCCTTGTCTGAACACTATTGTGTGATTAAACTAAATGTTCTCGACTGACATTCTGCTGTTTGGTCACAAGATGTGAAGGTGAAGCTAAGTTGCTGTGTTAGCAGAGAGTCTGACGGCATCCAGGTGTGAGAGCAACCCTCAGATACCAGAGCTGCAGCTGAGTGAAGCTGATTGTGTCCAATACCCTGATCCTGTCCAGAGGAAGGAAGATTGCGCCCAGGAACGCTGATGAGAGCAGAGGAACAAAGAAACATACACTGTGGTACTGCATGCTTGTTGGAGAGATGCAGTGGATGCAAAGCAGACCCGGGTCGGTAAGATTGTGCACGCACCTCATCACGTGTTGGCGCCTAGAGACTGAGACCAGGCCTATAGTTAGTTAGTTAGGGTTTCTGTTTGTGTCAGGCCACAAGTGTTACTCCTGTTCAAGGACTTCATAACTTAAAGCGATATTTCACATTGGGAAGCTGATAAAATTCTCACAAACTCAAGCCAGGCTGGCATTTTCTTGCTCAGGAGGAATACTCAGGCACGTGCTACACGACCAGTTATGTGAGGGGGAATACTGTAGATCTGTGTAAGACTGTAAGCTGTTGTGCTGCACCGCAGGCTAGCCCGTACCACACACCAATACAGTGACTCCTGTTCTTTTAGGGTAATAACAGGTAAGGTGTGGCAGTTACATTGTGACCGCCAATAGGTAAATTACTGCATCAATCGCAGAGCGCACAAGGGTCTCAGCCTTTGGGCTGGCTGTATGTAAATTGATTGTATTTTCTCAGCATTTGTGGTTGTGTTTATTGCCACATGTAAGTAAAATTTTGTTTTGGCAAAAGCTGGTGTTGGGGTTTCTTTTCTCGTTCATGACTTCACTGTATCCTGCGGAGCTTACCCCGTTACACAGCTTACAGGTGTAATGTGAAGAAATGTGGAAAAGTTCAAGGGGTATGAATACTTCTTCAAAGCACTGTAACAGTGTTGCATATTAACATAATGCTATGCTAACTATAAATCTACTTTAAACAAGAGGACTAGTGTTGAAAGATACATTTACATCAGAGTTACCAGCCGTCTGTATATTAATGAGCAGTGTGTAGGACAAGAAATAAATTAGGCTATTAATTTTTGCTTGCACCATTTGCCTGATCTCAGGACTCCTAATTCTGAAAGAATATATCTACTTAGAAAAAAGCATAATTCAGCAGCTACTTCCAAAGTTCTTTGACTTCAGAAACAGAAGTCATTATGGAGTCCATCAAACTTTTAACAGGCTTCGGTGCACATTGATTGAAAGATGTGGCTACAATGGACCTTTCACTTCAGTGACTTGACTGAATGAGATACCACTTCAGGATCTTGCTTCTTCCATGTTTTACAACAACAAGAACCAAGATTAGTAGACTCATAGCTGTCAGTATATGCTATGTTGATGGACATGTCTTTGTGTCTGGAGCTAACCAAGTTGACAAGGTCTTATGAAATGTAATAGGACTGACAGATAACTGTGGAACATAGCGATGACGTGCAGTGAAGTATGATGCTTGTTTATATATTTTTTTTAAATAGGCTATGATTTTTAAAGGAGCTCCTGTAAAACAATGTTTAGTATTGTAATGTACAGTATGAAACGTTAGTAGCCACATTTACATATATATAAAAAAAAAATTTTTTTACACAATAAAAGCACAGAGAGCTATGGGGACTGGGTATTGTGATGTGCTAGCGGTGATCTAGCAGCCCAGGTCCTCAGCTCTATACCCAAAATCCAGGTTCCCTTTAAATTTGTCTCATTTAAAAAAATATGTTAATTTCAATAGGTCAGGAAGAGATAAGCAGATGTCAGACACCTTGTGGCACTTTCAAAGACGTAAAACAGCAAATGTTTTTTTTTCTTTTCACATTTTCCAATGAAAATACTTACACACCCAATCCCACTCAGCCCTCTTTGTATACCCAGTATACAGTAATAGTGCTTCTTTGTGCCCCTCACAGTAAAGGTGCCCAACTGCCCACAAATAGTATGGACACTCCTTTAGTGTCTCTCAAACAGTAATGAACCCTCCTCATTGCCCCCACATATTATAATGCCCTTTAAGTGTCCCTGACATAGTATGATACCCCTTTAGTGCTCTCACACAGTATGATTACCCTTTAGGCTGGGTTCAGACCTGAGCGTATTTGATATGCGCGTTTAATGCGCGTTTGTGTCGCACGTTTTTGTCGCACGTTTTTGTCCATAGTCAACGCGCGTATTACGCGCGTTTGTGTGATTAAAGAGGACCTTTCACCGATTCTTACCCTATGAACTAACTATACAGACATGTGGAGCGGCGCCCGGGGATCTCTCTGCACTTACTATTATCCCCGGTCGCCGCTCCGTTCTCCTGCTATGCCCTCCGGTATCTCCGTTCCCTAAGTTATGGTAGGCGGAGTCTGCCCTAGCGCTGGCCAATCGCATTGCAGAGCTCACAGCCTGGGAGAAAATAACCTCCCAGGCTGTGAGCTCTGCGCTGCGATTGGCCAGCGCTAGGGCAGACTCCGCCTACTATAACTTAGGGACTGGTATCTCCGCCTACTATAACTTAGTGAGCGGAGATACCGGAGGGCATAGCAGGAGAACGGAGCGGCGCCCGGGGATAATAGTAAGTGCAGTGAGATCCCCGGGCGCCGCTCTACATATCTGTATAGTAGGTTCATAGGGTAAGAATCGGTGAAAGGTCCTCTTTAACAGCAGTGTCCTATGGCTGCAAACGCGCGACAAAACGCCCCAAAGAAGCTCAAGAACTTTTTTGAGCGTAGGGCGTTTTTCAGCGCGTTCAAACGCGCTGTAAAACGCTCAAGTGAGAGCCAGGGCCATAGGGAAGCATTGGTTTTCATGTGTTGAGCGTTTTACAGCGCGTTTGAACGCGCTGTAAAACGCTCAGGTCTGAACCCAGCCTAACCCTCAGTTCAGACCTGAGCGTTTTACAGCGCGTTCCTACGCGCTGTAAAACGCTCAACAAGGAGAAACCAATGCTTCCCTATGGGAATGGTTCTCACCTGGGCGTTTTACAGCGCGTACGATCGCGCTCTAAAACGCCCGACGCTCAAACAAGTACATGAGCGTTTTTTTGGGCGTTTGTCGCGCGTTCCCGTACATAGACTTTCGGGAACGCGCGACAATGTGTGTTCACTTGTCTCTGTATGCGCGCTTGTAAACGCCCGTACAATCGCGCATACAGAGCGCTCCTTTCAGAACGCTCAGGTGTGAACCCAGCCTTAATGCCTTCTCCATCTGTATTATACTCCCATAGGGCCCAGATACAGTATAATGCCTTCTTAGGCTGGGTTCACACTTGAGCGTTTTACAGCGCGTTCAAACGCGCTGTAAAACGCTCAACACATGAAAACCAATGCTTCCCTATGGCCCTGAACGCGCTGAAAAACGCCCTACGCTCAAACAAGTTCTTGAGCTTCTTTGGGGCGTTTTGATGCGCGTTTGTGGTCATAGGACACTGCAGTCAATCACACAAACGCGCGTCAAACGCGCGTTTACTATTGCAAAAACCGTGCATAAAAACGCGCGACAAAAACGCGCGTTAAACGCGCATATCAAATACGCTCAGGTCTGAACCCAGCCTTAGGCTGGGTTCACACTTGAGCGTTTTACAGCGCGTTCAAATGCGCTGTAAAACGCTCAACACATGAAAACCAATGCTTCCCTATGGCCCTGGTTCTCACTTGAGCGTTTTACAGCGCTTTTGAACGCGCTGAAAAACGCCCTACGCTCAAAAAAGTTCTTGAGCTTCTTTGGGGCGATTTGTCGCGCGTTTGCAGCCATAGGACACTGCTGTTAATCACACAAACGCGCGTAATACGCGCGTTGACTATGGACAAAAACGCGCGACAAAAACGCGCGACACACGTTAAACACGCATATCAAATATGCTCAGGTCTGAACCCAGCCTTAGAGCCTGTCCACTCTGTATTATTCCCCTTTAGTACCCTATTAAGGATTATGTCCTCTTATTTCCCCAAAGGCAGTACGATGCCCCCTTAGTGCCTCCTTCCTCTGTATTATTTCTCTTTAGTTCCCCCCATGCAGTATTATGCTCCCTCCCTTGGGATGGTTGGAAGCAGGAATGTGGGTGTATGTATAGTGGCTCCAAAGCACTGAGCCATAACACTGATAGAAGAGCTTATTAAAGGGTATATTTTGGTGGCAGGGTCTGAATTCAGATGGTCCTCTTGTGATCAAGTAGACCTACTGTTGGTCTGGTAAAGTGGTGGTAGGCATGAGGCTTGCATGTTGAAGCTGCATCAGTAAGTTGGATGCCAGAGTGGGCTCATTCATTGTGGGAGCATCAGTGGTCTGGAGGCCAGAGCGGCTTGTTCATCGCAAAAGAGGTAGTGGGCTGCAGGCTGGATTATCTGATGTTGTGTAATGCCCCAGAGTGGCATTACCACTTCTGCACCCGGCTACTGTCTTTATTGGTTAACCTCATGTCATCATGTGTATTTATGTCAGGTCCTAAACACTGCATATTTATTTCTTGCAACTATTCTTGTTTATGTCATTTACCTGATTCACCAGAAGGTGGCAGCAAGCATGGCAGAGCTACAGTTAGAGAGAATGGAACCCTTCTTTCCATTCTAATTCTCTCTCCAGGGAAGGGAGGGGACTAGTTAGTTAGAGTTAGTCTAGCTTATCCCCTGCTTGGGGAAGGAAGCAAGGGCTGGGCACGTCGTCATTTGATGTGCCCACGCCAAGCTTTGTCTAAGCCAGCTGGAGCACCTTCAGCTTTGCTAGATATGGAGGCCACAGCTTGAAGCCTTTGAAGCCAGAAGGAGTTTTCCCTGGACAAATCTAGAGTCAGACTACTGAGAGAAGTTGCAGCAGACAGCTAAAGCCAAGTTATTCAGTCAACCTGTCAACACATCAGAGCCAGAGAGCACCAGACGTAGTAGAGTTTAGTTTGTTCGCCTGCCAGAGTTAATGCTAAAGCCTTCTGGGAACCAAGACAAAGCCTGAAACTGTTGGAGAAACATTTATTCAAGTAAAGCTGTTATTGAACTTCATCACAAGGTATAGACTCAATTTATTTCTTCAAATCCCTCAATTATTCACCCTATTTGCTCTGCTTCGGATGACAACGCCTGGGATCCAGCGTATCCAGGTAGGAGCACCATGACACGTGCACCAACATTAAGGGACATTATAGGCCACCCTATATCACGCGGCCATTACTACACCTGGGTACCACCAACACCATTTTTTAAAGGGACTCTGTCCCTTTGTTGCTTCACTGCAACTGGCGTCACAAAAAACATTTACTTTAAGGGACCCCTGGCTGTTGTCGGGCATTGCATTTGGGCCAGTGGAGATGGTGTACAATGGGTCATTGTTGAGCTCTTGGGAGAACCGTAAGTTAGTGGTGTCAAAGTAGTATCGCCTAGCAAAGTTTGGAGAATGTCCCTGAAAACTGACATTGAGTTCATCTTGGGAATCTCTGTCACTTAGTGTAGTGGGACTGAGAAATGTCTTAGCCAATAAAATGGACAGATTAAAGAGCTCCATGCAAAGTGTTGCTGAAGGGTATTGTCAACCTTGGGAACAGTCAGTTCAGGGGAGTCTGTTGGAACTGTGTGAAGTGTCAGCCTTGAAGTAGCAAAGGCAGGTGGTGCTAGAATAAAACCTGGAAGAAGCTGGAGGTAAGTCTGAGAGGGGCTATGTGCAATGTTAGCCTTCATAGAGTGGTAGGAATTGGCAATCAGCATTTAGCAGGAGATTGGCTGCTCTGAGGCCTGTGATAGGGCCTGGATGGTTAAGTCCTGTGGTGTAATGGCTTGAACATGGTCAGTTGGTAGTAGGAGTAGTAGGAGTGTTCAGCTGAAAAAAGGCCCTCAAGAATAGGGATGGAGTAGTAGTGACTCCCATTCTTTGTGGGAGAATATTTAACTGTGACAAGTTCTAGAGAATGGTGTGAAAGCAACACTGTTTTGGAGATCTATATGAAGGAAACCTTGTTTTGGAGGTCTATATTAACCCATTCCTGACCGCCTTACATATATATACGTCGGTGGGCGGGACTTTAAATTAAATATGGTGCTCGCTCGCATGTGCCATGTCTCATGTCTGTGACCAGTGGTAACACCGATTGTGGACTTTTAACATATCAGATACCATGGTCAAATGTGACGACTCATCTGGAGGCACAAAAAACCTGGAAGCGGTGTATTCCGAATCCCACCAGCGTAGATCAGTGGAGCCGGAGTTTGTGTGCAGGAGCCCCTGTCCTTGTGGCAGTGCTCCAAAGGAACATAGTGTAAGGCCTCATGCACACGACCGTATTTTTTTGCAGTCCGCAAAACGGGGTTCCGTTTTTCCGTGATCCGTGACCGTTTTTTCGTCCGTGGGTCTTCCTTGATTTTTGGAGGATCCACGGATATGAAAAAAAAGTCGTTTTGGTGTCCGCCTGGCCGTGCAGAGCCAAACGGATCCGTCCTGAATTACAATGCAAGTCAATGGGGACGGATCCGTTTGACGTTGACACAATATGGTGCAATTTCAATATGGTGCGGATCCGTCCCCCATTGACTTTCAATGTAAAGTCAGGAGTTAATATACCATCGGATCGGAGTTTTCTCCAATCCGATGGTATATTTTAACTTGAAGCGTCCCCATCACCATGGGAGCGCCTCTATGTTAGAATATACCGTCGGATTTGAGTTACATCGTGAAACTCAAATCCGACAGTATATTCTAACACAGAGGCGTTCCCATGGTGATGGGGACGCTTCAGGTTAGAATATACTAAAAGAACTGTGTACATGACTGCCCCCTGCTGCCTGGCAGCCCCCCCCCCCCCCGTAGTTAACTCATTGGTGGCCAGTTCCCTAGAGGAACTATAACAAAATTTAAAAAAAGAAAAAAAAAGTTTTAAAAAATATAAAAAAAGAATAAATATAAAAATTCAAATCACCTCCCTTTTACCAAGGGAGGTGTAAAAACCGAAAATGAAAACATTTTGAATTTCCTGGTCGTTAAAGGGGTTGTCTCACTTCAGCAAATGGCATTTATCATGTAGAGAAAGTTAATACAAGACACTTACTAATGTATTGTGATTGTCCATATTGTCTCGTTTGCTGGCTGGATTTATTTTCCCATCACATTATACACTGCTTGTTTCCATGCTTACGACCAACCTGCAATCCATCAGCGGTGGCTGTGCTTGCACGCTATAGGAAAAAGCACCAACCTATTTGCACTCCCAAGGTCCCGGCCACCAGAGAGGCTGGCACTTTTTCCTATAGTGTGCAAGCACAACCACCGGTGATTGATTGCAGGGTGGTTGTAACCATGGAAACAAGCAGTGTATAATGTGATGAAAAAATGAATCCAGCCAGCAAAGGAGGCAATATGGACAATCACAATACATTAGTAAGAGCCTTGTGTTAACTTTCTATACATGATAAATGCCTCTTACTGACGTTACACAACCCCTTTAAGGGGTTAAGACAACACTGATCTGCAGTCTCTGCTAAACTAACACTGATTAGAGTTATAATGGTTGTATTGTGCTTATTAGGCTGTGCTCTCCGTGGCCGTATTGCAGACCATGTTTGAGGATCCGCAATATACGGGCACCGTTCCGTGTGCATTCCAAATCACAGATGCGGACCTATGCACTTCAATGGGTCCGCAAATCCGGATATGGAAACACGGAACGGAACCCTACAGAAGCACTACGGAGTGCTTCCGTGGGGTTTCGTCCTGTAGTTCCATGCCGCAAAAAGATAGAACATGTCCTATCTTTTTGCGGAATGGCTGGATCGCGGACCCATTAAAGTGAATGGGTCCGCGATCCATGATCTGCTGCGGCTGCCCCACGGTGGGGGTTCGTGCATTGCGGCCTGCAATTTGCGGGCCTCAGCACGGCCATGGGGCGCACACGTTCGTGTGCAAGAGGCCTTAGGCCTCCTGCACACGGCCGGTTTTTTTTTCCCGTTTACTGGCCGTTTTTTGCGTTCCGTATACGGTCCGTATACGGTCCGTATACGGAACCATTAATTTCAATGGTTCCGCAAAAAAAACGAAATGTACTCTGTATGCATTCCGTTTCCGTTTTTCCGTTCAGTTTTAACATAGAACATGTCCTATTATTGCCCACAAATCACATTCAGTGGCTCCATTCAAGTCAATGGGTCCGCAAAAAAAACGGAACACATACGGAAATGCATCCGTATGTCTTGCGTTTCCGTTCCGTTTTTTGCTGAACCATCTATTAAAAATGTTATGCCCAGCCCAATTTTAACTATGTAATTACTGTATACTGTATATGCCATACGGAAAAACGGAAACACAACGGAAACAAAAAATGGAACAACGGATCCGTGAAAAACGGACCGCAAAACACTGAAAAAGCCATACGGTCGTGTGCAATAGGCCTTATATTGACAATATCTATTTGTGTTAATTAGCAGAGAAACACTGACCTGTGGTCTCTGTGAAAGTTATGTGGAAAAGAATGCTAAAGTGAAGTTCTAGAACAGGGATCAGCAACCTCTCCAGCTGCTATGAAACTACAACTCCCAGCATGCACACTTGGCTGTTCTTGTAACTCCCACAGAAGTGAAAGGAGAATTCTGGGAGTTGTAGTTTCAGAACAGCTGAAGTGCCGGAGGTTGCTGATCCCCGAGCTAGAGCAATGTACCATTTAGGCCCCATGTATATGACTGTAGTTTTGGTTCGCATTCACTTTAATGGTACTGCAAAAGATGCAGACGGCACACAGTGTGCTGTAAGGATCCATATGTCCATTCTGCGGCTCAGCAGAAAAAAAAACAATGTCCTATTCTTGTCTGTTTTGCGGGACTTGCGGAAGGGAAACTGCGGGATGCACACAGTCGGTAACCGTGTTTTCTCTGTTAAAGGAAACGGTCGTGCACATGAGGCTCTAATGCGTTTGCAACTATCGAGAAACATGCCACTATTGTGTGAAGAATGAAAAAGGAAAATAATATCTTCAACTGTTTTGATCATTTCTTTAGTTGGCATTCTGGTTAGATTAATCTATTCCCTATCCACGGGATACTATTAGATTGGTGGGGACCTTACCACTGGGACCCCCGGTAATTATAAGAACGGGTGCCCAGTACCCTCAAAAATGAATGGATCAACAGGTTGAGCACGTGCACTGATGTTAGAAAATACATGGCCAGAGGATAATACAGAGGGAAAGGAGGGGCGCAATTGTGATCTTTGTAGTGGGATCTCCTCTGCTTATGTGCATTACTGAGTACAAAAATGGTCAGCTTCCAAATAGCATTCTCCATCTGTGGTGGCCTTTCCGGAGCACTCAAAATGATTTTTACTTCTCATCTCCAGAAACTTCTCTTAAAGGACAAAAGTGGTCCGTGTTTTTGTTGCCTTATTCAATACATTACGAAGTTCACATTTTCTAGAGCGAACAAAATTTATTAGAAAGGATATCTTCAATCATCTGTTGATCATCTCAATCCAAATCCCAGAATGAATAATGTAAAAGCTGTAAAAAGACGTTCACATTCAACATTCACCGTTCATGTTCAGACACCGTACAATTCTGTCACATCTGACAAGACATCTTCATTCTCCATAAAAAATGATGCTCTTCAGGTCATTCCTTGTGTTAAAATAGATATTGATTACATTTACTGATGGACTGCACTATCCATGTACATTGACAGCATTCACAGCTGCATTATTGTATGCTGGAAGGCGTGAAGGGTCTCATTTTATGCTGATCTACCTGATAATTGAGTCCACAGAGGCTTTGGAAAGTGGCAACAGGTGTTAATATAGTTTCTTATGTGAATTGTTTGGATTATTTTATTAGACTGATAAATCATTTAGATAGACAGAGAGATAGATACGATGAGAACGCACGTGTCGGGACATTTGTAGGCAGGGATAGTATTAGGGACACTGCAGGGACTAGACAGGCCGTCCCTGACTGTGCACAGATCCTGATCCCTACCTTCTCAAGAACCATCTCAGTTAATCGTGAATAAAAAGGACCGGATACATGTTCATCCTATCTGCAAAGGTCCAGCAATAGTATTTATTTATCACATTTGTGTTATCTTGATTTATTATTGGGGTTCTGTTTTAACTCCTTAAGGACACAGCCTTATTTCACCTTAAAGGGACACTGACAGGCCAAATCAGCATATATAGTTAGATATATCACATTACAGGTCTTATACAGTCTTTTAAAAGCATATAACTATCCCCCCTGTCCACCTTATAAAGAGCGAAATATTAAGTTTTATAACCTGCTTCTGCGGTCAGCAATCTGCCCAAGGGGCGGCGTTTCATGTGAAAAAATGCGCCCAGCCAGCCTTCCCAACTGCCGTTCTTAAGCCCCGCCCAGCTCATCATTATTCACTTCGCTGGGTGGCGGCTAGAACTCTCCCCAGTCCCGATCCTGCGCCTGCGCAATTCAATCCTCCGGGCATCGTTCATGCCCAATCTTCTGCGCCTGCGCCCCGCCGTGCCGTCGGACGCACTATAATTAACCCCTTATATGATGTGAGTGAGCAGCGCTCTGAAGCGCTGCTCTGAACAGTGCATGGCTGAGGCTGCAGCTGCCTCGAAGACGCAGGCTGGTGTGTGTACGCAGGCGCGATCTAACGGCACGGCGGGGCGCAGGCGCAGAAGATTGGGCATGAACGATGCCGGGAGGATTGAATTGCGCAGGCGCAGGATCGGGACTGGGGAGAGTTCTAGCCGCCGCCCAGCGAAGTGAATAATGATGAGCTGGGCGGGGCTTAAGAACGGCAGTTGGGAAGGCTGGCTGGGCGCATTTTCACATGAAACGCCGCCCCTTGGGCAGATTGCTGACCGCAGAAGCAGGTTATAAAACTTTATATTTGGCTCTTTATAAGGTGGACAGGGGGGATAGTTATATGCTTTTAAAAGACTCTATAAGACCTGTAATGTGATATATCTAACTATATATGCTGATTTGGCCTGTCAGTGTCCCTTTAAGGACCAGGCCATTTTTTGCAAATCTGACCAGTGTCACTTTAAGTGGTGATAACTTTAAAACGCTTTCACTTATCCAGGCTTTTTTTCGTCACATAATGTACTTCATGACAGTGGTAAAATGGAGTTAAAATATAAATAAAAATTTTATAAAAAAATACCAAATTTGCAAAAAATTTTGAAAAATTTGCAAATTTCCAAGTTTCAATTTCTCTACTTCTATAATACATAGAAATACCTGCAAAAATAGTTATTACTTTACATTCCCCATATGTCTACTTCATGTTAGGATCATTTTGGGAATTACATTTTATTTTTGGGGGACGTTACAAGGCTTAGAAGTTTAGAAGTAAATCTTGAAATTTCTCAGTTCAGGTCTGAAGTCACTTTATGAGGCTTACATAATAGAAACCACCCAAAAATTACCCCATTCTAGAAACTACACCCCTCAAGGTATTCAAAACTGATTTTACAAACGTTGTTAACCCTTTAGGTGTTCCACAAGAATTAATGGAAAATAGAGATACAATTTCAAAATTTCACTTTTTTGGCAGATTTTCCATTTTAATATTTTTTTTCCAGTTACAAAGCAAGGGTTAACAGCCAAACAAAACTCAATATTTATGGCCCTGATTCTGTAGTTTACAGAAACACCCCATATGTGGTCGTAAACTGCGGTATGGGCACACGGCAGGGCGCAGAAGGAAAGGAATGCCATACGGTTTTTGGAAGGCAGATTTTGCTGGACTGTTTTTTTTTTTATACCATGTCCCATTTGAAGCCCCCCTGATGCACCCCAAGAGTAGAAACTCCAAAAATGTGACCCCATTTTAGAAACCATGGGATAGGGTGGAAGTTTTGTTGGTACTAGTTTAGGGTTCATATGATTTTTGGTTGCTCTATATTACACTTTTTGTGAGGCAAGGTAACAAGAAATAGCTGTTTTGGCACAGTTTTTTTTTTGTTATTTACAACATTCATCTGACCGGTTAGATCATGTGGTATTTTTATAGAGCAGGTTGTCACGGACGCGGTGATACCTAATATGTATCCAATTTTTTTATTTATGTAAATTTGTACACAATGATTTCATTTTTGAAACAAAAAAACAACAGTTTTTTCAGTTTTTGGGCGATTATCTTAGGTAGGGTCTCATTTTTTACGGGATGAGATGACGGTTTGATTGGCACTATTTTGGGGTGATTATGACTTTTTGATCGCTTGCTATTACTCTTTTTGTGATGTAAGATGACAAAAAATAGTTTTTTTTACACCGTTTTTATTTTTATTTTTTTACGGTGTTCATCTGAGGGGTTAGGTTATGTGATAGTTTTATAGAGTAACTTATTACGGACGCGGCGATACCTAATATGTATACTTTTTTTATTTATGTAAGTTTTACACAATGATTTCATTTTTGAAACAAAAAAATCATGTTTTAGTGTTTCCATAGTCTGAGTTCCATAGTTTTTTCAGTTTTTGGGCGATTATCTTAGGTAGGGTAAGATTTTTGCGGGATGAGATGACGGTTTGATTGGCACTATTTTCGGGTGCGTATGACTTTTTGATCGCTTGCTATTACACTTTTTGTGATGTAAGGTGACAAAAAATGGTTTATTTAGCACATTTTATTTTTTATTTTTTACGGTGTTCATCTGAGGGGTTAGGTCATGTGATATTTTTATACAGCCGGTCAATATGGACGCGGCGATACCAAATATGTTTTACACAGTAACAGCTTTTTTAAAACAAAAATGATGTTTTAGTGTCTCCATATTCTGAGCCATATTTTTTTTTATTTTTTGGGCGATACCTAATGTCTTTTTTTTTTTCCTATTTTTTACCAATACCAATTTTTCTTTACTTTATTTGGGGAAAATGAAGTTTTTCTTTATTTTTACTTGAAACTTTACATTTTTGGGTTGGAAAACTTTTTTTTTCACTTTATTTTTTGTCCCACTTCTGTATTGGAATGCATTGGCTGTATGAGTAATACAGTGAGTATTACTCATACAGCTTCCGGCCTGTGAGATCCAGCGATCGTCACCGGAAGGCAGTGCAGATGCCTCAGGAAAGCACCGAACTGCCTTCCATGCCATCGGGTCCCCCCCACAGCCCCATGCGGACCCAATGGCACCATCGCCGCAGCCGCCCGCACAATAAAAAGCCGCAAACCGCAGGTCTGAATTGACATGGGGGGGACCCCCCCGCGCATTTAGCCGAGATGCCTGCTCAATGATTTGAGCAGGCACCAGCTTCCGATCACCGCCCGCCGCGCGGCGGTGATCGGAAATACACAGGGCGTACAGGTATGCCCTGTGTCCTTAAGTACCAGGACATAAGGGCGTACCTGTATGCCCTGTGTCCTGAAGAGGTTAATGTATAAGAATAAAAGGTATATTTTAATAGAGAAGGGAGGTCTAATAGTTGTTGTTAAGATAAAGTGCAATCATTATTCATCATTTTTCATCATAATTCGTCGTAACAATAGTTATTTTCAAATTTCCTAATAAAATATGTTGCAAAAATGCATAAAATCACTTTCCCTACATGTTAACAAAACTATTTAAATGAGATACACTTTAAGCTTGTACTGAACCATACTTAATTTTTAAATTCCCCAATTACAGAACATTTCAAGCCACAACAATATTCAAGCCACAACAATATGGCCCTTCTCACACGGTGGTGTATTACAAGGATATATCACCAATGTCAGATAGATGCAGGTCCCGCCTCTGAGAACTGCACCTATTTCTAGAACGGGGAACCAAAGGGAACGAGGACGCATTGCACAAGCGCAGCCACCCTCCATTCACTTCTATGGGAGTGCTGAAACTGGGTGAATGGAGAGGTGGCCGTGTTTGCTCAGTGTGCTCACTCAGCTCTTTTTGAAACGCCCATTAAAGTGAAAGGAGAGCACACTGCATCTGTGTAATGTGCTCTCCTTCACTTTGTGGGCTCCATTCTAGTGATAGATACAGGTCCGAGAAGTGGACCCGCACCTATGTGACATTGGTAGCATATCCTAGAGATATGCCACCAATGTGTCAGATAGACCAACCTCTTAAACACTTTTCACAGCAGGTTCTCCCCTTGGCTGACAAAAATATGAACAAAATGGGCCTATGGTGTAATAAGTTGTAGACAGTTATTCCTATCTTTTAATATTCTAAATACTAGGGTTCAGGGCTTTTTTTCTCAGAGAAAAGGTGGTGGAACTCAGCCCCCCTCCCCTGGCCACGCCCCTACCCACACCTAGGACCGCCCCCTAAAACCGCCCCTTTAGAGAACAGGGATGCAAGTAAAATTTGGGGGGACTATAAAAGTCCAGCCCAGCAAAGAAACCCCCCAGATGGGGATGGCACTGTTAATGGGGGATCTGGGGATGGCATCCGCAGATCCCCCATCCTATAACAGTGCCATCCACAGACTATAACATCCTATAACAGTGCAATCCACAGACCCCCCCACCCCATAACAGTGCCATCCACAGACCCCCCCACCCCATAACAGTGCCATCCACAGACCCCCCCACCCCATAACAGTGCCATCCACAGACTCCCCTTAACAGTGCCATCCACAGACCCCCCATCCTATAACAGTGCAATCCACAGACCCCCCACCCCATAACAGTGCCATCCACAGACCCCCCCACCCCATAACAGTGCCATCTACAGACCCCCCCTTAACAGTGCAATCCACAGACCCCCCCCACCCCATAACAGTGCCATCCACAGACCCCCCCACCCCATAACAGTGCCATCCACAGAACCCCCCCACCCCATAACAGTGCCATCCACAGACCCCCCCTTAACAGTGCCATCCACAGACCCCCCCACCCCATAACAGTGCCATCCACAGACCCCCCACCCCATAACAGTGCCATCCACAAACCCCCCCCTTAACAGTGCCATCCACAGCCCCCACCCCATAACAGTGCCATCCACAGCCCCCCCCCCTTAACAGTGCCATCCACAGACCCCCCATAACACTGCCATCCACAGACCCCCCCCATTGCCGCTCCAGTACAGTTATAAAATGTGTAAAATTAATAATGATTCTATTCATGAGGCCCCCTCTGTAGTAGAACATTCAATACAGTATATTCCATCCTACTCACAGGGCTGTTATCGTAATCCAGGCCGGCCGGGCAGACGAGCGGCAGCGTCACTGACTGACGTCACGTGCCTCCGCCGCCTGCTTCATTCATAAAGTAGGCCGGGCAGGCACGTGACGTCAGTCAGTCACGCTGCCGCTCGTCTGCCCGGCTGGCCTGCATTACGATAACAGCCCTGTGAGTAGGATGGATATATTGAATGTTCTACTACAGAGGGGGCCTCATGAATAGAATCATTATTAATTTTACACATTCTATAACTGTACTGGAGCTGGGGGCCGGAGCACAGTGAACGCACCGGCCCCCAGCTCTTCCTCCCAGTCCCTCCCCGCTGATACATCGCAGCCTGAGATGCTGGAGCATGGCAGGCTGCGATGTCAAAAGGTGGCGGAACGCCGTTCCGGTGCGTTCCGCCAGAAAAAAAGCCCTGCTAGGGTTGAGCGAACCCAAACTGTAAAGTTCAGGTTCGTACCGAACTTTAGGAGTTTTGGGCCCCGAACACGAACATTTCAGTAAAAGTTCGGGTTCGGGGTTCGGCTATTTTATGGCGCTTTTTGAAAGGCTGCAGAGCAGCCAATCAACAAGCGTTTAACTCTGTGCCCTTAGAAGCCATCACAGCCATGCCTACTAATGGCATGGCTGTGATTGGCCAGTGCAGCATGTGACCCAGCCTCTGTAAGCTGGAGTCACATAGCGCTGCACATCATTCTGCTCTGATTAGTGTAGGGATAGGATGCTGCTGCTGTGAGTGAGAGAATAGGACAGAATCTTTAATCAGAAATGCTTGTTAACTCAGTGATCTACCTAGATTTTGTTTTGTGGGTTTAGTGCAAAATCTTTTTACCCTGCCCTGAGCCCAGTGACCCAGAAAAATAACTTTTATCCATCTGTTAGTTAGGTGGGCGGCGACAGCGGCCATTTTATGCAAGTTCTGTGCAACAGCACAGCATATGTGCATTTGTGACAGTCAAATAGAAGCTTGAAATACTGCAATTATATTCTGGGTTTAAAAAAATCACCCATTTTTGGCAAGACCCTACATCTGTGGCCTTTGCAGCATTTCTCTGTGTGCAATTTAAGCTAGAAATACAGCAATAATTTTCTGGGTTTTAAAAAACAACCTTTTGGGGTAAAATACCCAATTTTGCAGCCCTTGCTGCATCTGTACGTGTGAAATTCAAGCGTTATATACTGCTGTCATATTCTGTTATAAAAATAAAAAATACTTTTTGGGCAAAATACTTAATTTGCGCCTTGTCTGCATCTGTCAGTGTGAGATCCACGCTTTAGATACTGCTATGCTATTCTGGTATTAAAGAAACACCCACTTTGGGCAAAATACTTAATTTGCGGCCTTGTCTGCATCTGTCAGTGTGAAATTCAAACGTTATATACTGCTGTCATATTCTGTTATTAAAAAAAACACCCTTTTTGGGCAAAGTACTTAATATTCCAGCCTTTGCTACATCTCTGATTGTTGAAAACAAGCTTGAAATACTTCAATAATTTTCTGGGTTTTTAAAAACACCCATTTTTGGCAATATCCTCCATCTGGGCCCTCTGCCACCTTAGTCAGTGTGCAATTTAAGCTAGAAATACAGATGTAATTTTCTGGGTTTTAAAAAACACCCTTTTTGGGCAAAATACTAAATTTTACAGCCCTTGCTGCATCTGTACGTGTGAAATTCAAGCGTTATATACTGCTGTCATATTCTGTTATAAAAAAAACTAAATTTGCGGTCTTGTCTGCATCTGTCAGCGTGAGATACAATCTTGAAATACAGCAATAATACTCTGGGTTTAAAAAAACACTCATTTTGGGCAAAGTACTTAATATTGCAGCCCTCACTGCATTTGTGATTGTGAGATACACGCGTTAGATACTGGTGTTCTATTCTGTTATAAAAAAAACACCCATTTTGGGCCAAAATCTTAATTTGCAGCCGTTGCTGCATCTGTCAGTGTGAGATACATGCGTTAGATACTGCTGTTCTATTCTGTTATTAAAAAAACCCCACAAATTTTGGGCCGAAAACTAAATTTGTGGCCTTGTCTGCATCTGTCAGTGTGAGATACACCCTTTAGATATTGTTGTTCTATTCTGCTATTAAAAAAAACACCTATTTTGTAAAAAAATAAATACATTTTGCAGCCTTTGCTGCATCTGTCATTGTGAGATACACCCTTTAGATCAGGAATGCTCAACCTGCGGCCCTCCAGCTGTTGTAAAACTACAATTCCCACCATGCCCTGCTGTAGGCTGATAGCTGTAAGCTCTCCGGGCATGTTGGGAGTTGTAGTTTTACAACAGCTGGAGGGCCGCAGGTTGAGCATTCCTGCTTTAGATACTGTTGTTCTATTATGTTATTAAAAAAACACCCATTTTGGGCAAGATCCTAAATTTGAGAAATATGAGAAGAGCGTCAAATAAGGGACAGAACAGAGAGAGTAGGCAACAGAACCTTCAGCGGTATTTGGTCGGGCCTATGCGGCTCTACAAATGGTGAGGCCAGAACAAGTACAGGCGATAGTAGATTGGGTTGCTGACAGTGCCTCCAGTTCATTTACATTGTCTCCCACCCAGTCTCCTGCTGAAAGATCAGAGTTGGCACCTGCAGCCGATGTCCATCAGTCTTTCACCTCACCCCCTTGCAAATCAGCCAAGCAGTCTGAGCCCCAAGTCATGCAGCAGTCTCTTCTGCTTTTTGATGACTCTGCTAGCAGGGTTCCCAGGGCCATCCACCTAGCCCTACCCCAGAAGTGGAAGAGATTGAGTGCACCGATGCCCAACCACTTATGTTTCAATATGAGTACATAGGAGGACCATCGCAGCACGTCTCGGATGATGACGAAACACAGCTGCCAACTGCTGTGGCTTTTGAAAGTGTGTAGACCGACAAGAAGGGCAGGGGTGAAGACTGAATGGAAAATGATGTGGAGGACGATGAGGTCCTCGACCCCACATGGAATCAAGGTCATGCGAGTGACCTGTGTAGTTCGGAGGAAGAGGCGGTGGTCGCACAGAGCCACCAGCACAGCAGAAGAGGGAGCAGGGTGCAAAAGCGGAGCGGCCGTCCCCTAGACATTACGCCTGCTACTGCCCACCACAGCAAGGGACCAAGCACACCAAAGTCACCTCCAAGGAGTTCCCTGGCGTGGCAGTTCTTCAGAGAGTGTGCTGACGACAAGACACGAGTGTTTTGCACGCTGTGCAATCAGAGCCTGAAGCGAGGCATAAACGTTCTCAACCTGAGCACAACCTGCATGACCAGGCATCTAAGTGCAAAGCACGAGCTGCAGTAAAGTAGACATCTCAAAAACCAAGAAAGGTCTCTGGCTCCTCCTGCTTCCTCTTCTGCTGCAGTCTTGGCCTCTTCATCCACCTCTGGAGTGACAGTGGCACATGCCTCCCCGCAAACAGAGGATCTGCCAGCAACACCACCACCTGGGTCACCAAGCATCTCCACAATGTCCCATGGAAGCGTTCAGCTCTTCATCTCCCAAACACTGGAGTGGAAGAGGAAGTACCCCCCTACCCACCCGCGATCCCTGGCCCTGAATGCCAGCATTTCATAATTACTGTCCTTTGAAATGCTGTCATTCCGTCTGGTGGAGACGGAGAGTTTTAAAAGCCTTATGGCGGTGGCTGTCCCACAGTACGTCGTACCTAGCCACCACTACTTTTCCAGGGGTGCCATCCCTTCCCTGCACAACCAAGTGGGGGACAAAATCAGGTGTAACTACGGATATGTGGACCAGTAAGCACGGTCAGGGAGGTTATATCTCCATAACAGCACACTGGGTAAATGCAGTGGCGCTGGGCCTGAGGCGAATAGCAGTTTGGCGCATGTCCTTCCACCACCAAGGATTGCAGGGCGCTTCAGTTTGCCTCCTGTTGCTTCCTCCTCCTACTCCGCTTCCTCATCCTTTACCAGCTCATCATCCGGTCTCTGTAACATCTTCACCACCAACTTCAGCACAGCCAGGGGTAAACGACAGCAGGCAGTTTTAAAACTTATCTGTTTGGGGGACAAACCCCACACCGCATAGGAGCTGTGGACAGGCCTTGAACAACAGACCGATGAGTGGTTGGTGCCAGTAAGCCTCAAGCCCGGCCTGGTGGTGTGCGATAATGGGCGAAATCTCGTAGCAGCTCTGGGACTAGCCGAATTGATGCACATCCCTTGCCTGGCGCATGTGCTGAATTTTGTGGTGCAGAGGTTCCTTAAAAATTTCCCCGACATGTCAGAGCTGCTGCATAAAGTGCGGGCCGTCTGTGCGCGCTTTTGGCGTTCTCACCCTGCTGCTGCTCGCCTGTCAGTGTAACTTCGACCTTCCCGTTCACCGCCTCATATGCGACGTGCCCACAAGGTGGAACTCCACCTTGCACATGCTGGCCAGACTGTGCAAGCAGCAGCAGGCGATAGTGGAGTTTCAGCTGCAGCGCGCACGGGTGAGTCGCTCTGCGGAACACCACCACTTCACCACCAATGACTGGGCCTCCATGCGAGACCTGTGTTCCTTGTTGCACTGTTTCAAGTACTCCTCCAACATGGCCAGTGCCGATAACGCCGTTCTCAGCGTTACTATCCCACTTCTATGCCTCCTTGAAAAAATGCTGCTGGCAATGATGGAAGAGGATGTGGCACAGGAGGAGGAGGAGGAAGAGGGATCATTTCATAGGGTTTCCGGCCAGTCATTCACAAGTGGCTCCAAGGGTGGGTTCCTGTACCCACAAACGCCAGGTACACAATTGTCCAGCCAGGGCACAGTTCTAGGGGATGACGAGGTGGAGGATGAGATGGAGGAGGAGGAACCGTGTTCACAGCAGGGTGGCACCCAAATTAGCTCATGGCCATTAGTGATGGACGAACATCTGCCGGGACGTTTCGCAAAAGCAATCGCGCGAACACAATCAAATGTTCGCGAACCGCAAGTTCGCTGCGGGTCCCATTCATTTTAATGGCAGGCGAACCTGAAAAACCTTCAGCTCATATTTGCAGCCAAGAAATAATTACCAGAAGTGCACAAATAGTCCCACAACATGGACAGTGACATACCAGATGTATTATTCGAATTTGCGATCTCCATTCATAATTTTTTTCAATGCGAAATATCGGCAATATAATTTTCACATACGCGCATGCGCAAATACACTATACAGTGCCCAAATGCACTATAAAGAAAGTATATTGGTATATAACACCCCGCTTCAATCAGTTTTTTTGGGGGGCGACTGTTATATCACACCAGTAGAAATGATTTGTTCCAATAACGCTTGTCCCTCTATATACCTGCAGTATCGCAGCAGAACCGCACACAACTTCAGGCAAGCACCCGACTGTATAGGGAGGGTGCTTAGGGACTGATGGTCCTCACCATTCCCCCCCCCCCCTTTTCCCCCTAGGGCATTTAGGGAGCTGGCCCCGTCACGTTAATGGTTAAATAGGTGGCAGATTAGGGGGCCATTAAGGGTTAATTCTCTGGGGATCCTCCTTAGACAGGATGGGGGCGGTGCAGAAATCCTGAAGGTTACATATACCCCTCCCCTGTTCCGGTCACTTCCTCTTGCAAGTGGAAGCAAAATTAGAGAGGTATGTCCCCCCCTTTTGCTCTGTCCACTCCAAGTTTCCGCGGGAGATGAGGGCCTTCTGGCAAGTTTTCTTGTGGAGGGCGAGGGTTGGCTGGCTCATTTATGAGCATTATCGGCTCTCCCCTGGCACCCTCCCCCCCTGCTCCTCAGAACTGTCCGGGGAGCTGCCGCACCATGCGAGCAGCCCCTGCAATTAGGCGAAGGGTCGGCGGTCCCTCCCCTCCCCCCCGCTCCTATTCATGGAAATGGGCGGGAGCTGCCGCACCATGCGAGCAGCCCCAGCATTTAGGCGAAGGGCCGGCGGTCCTCCCCCCGCTCCTATTCACAGAAGTGTCCGGCGGTCCGCACGGTGCTCCCCCCATTTCCATTACCCCCCTGATGTTACCTGCGTTCCTCTCTTGAACGGCCTGCGGGTACTCGCAGTGCTGCGCTGTGGCTCCGCCCCTTCCTCTTGTAGCCCCTGCATGGCGCTTGTGTGGCTGGCAAGTCTGATCGGTGTGGTGGGGGCATAGGGAAGTTGTTCAGCCTCAACACCGGAGCATCCCCTAATGCCCCCACACCCCCACACCCCCCTTTTATCCATCCCAGCCTGTACTGTCCCAGATAGTGGGATCCATCCATGTGAGGGCTTTTTTCTGCTGCCCCTGTTCTACCTCCCAATGCCCTCCGGTGCTCTGGGAGCCGGCTGGGCATAATTTGGGGGCCACTCCGCACTCTCCATTCCAAACAGCATGACGGGGTCTCTGCTGCCCCCTAGTGTTCCACATATATAATATTGCCTTTAAAGTTGATTACTGGATTCCCCGTTTATTACTCCCTGCCCTTCTAATACCATGAGGCAATATAGTTCTCAGTTAATGCCTGCTAAGCTACCTCTTTCCCTCCCCTCCAAGCGCGCAGGAACAGGGTCTCTTTGTTTTTTCCTCCTTCTCGCAGGTGGCCAGGAGGCAATGCCGAAGTGGGTCCCGCAAGCGCCAGTCCCGTCGCCGTTCCAGGGTTTCCGGTAGAAGTAGGCACTCCAGTTCCTCCAGGCGGCGCTCACCATCGTCTTCGGATGTAATGTCGGGTGCGTCTGAGGAGTCTGGTCTGATGTTGCAATCAAAAACCGTAAGAGGCAGGTGCCTACCATCCATCCAGGGTTCTCAGCCTGGTCACTGTAGAGGCCTCTTCCGGATGAGGTTCCTGTACCTGCTACTTCGGTGGCGCCATCCCTGACTCCGCTACGCCTGGTGAGTACCAATGCACTGGGGCTTGGGGAGCGAGAGGTTCTTGTATAGAGGTGAAGTCATTACTATGGTACTCCTGGATAACAACCCCCCCCCCCCCCCCCCCAACTCCTATAATCTCCTTTTAGCTTGCTGCTTTATAGCTGCTTGGATCAGGTCACTGCCTCTAATGGGCAGGGTTGTGAGTTCATTATCCCTGTAGAAACTTTTAGTACTACTGTATATCAGCTCATAGATCTAGTACGCTATATACTCCTTCTATAGATGGTATGCTATAGGTTTTATGTTTGTGATATATAGTGTCGCCATATGTTTGTATCGTATTCCCATTTTAGAGATGGGACGCATCCGCGGTGGTGCGTATGGGTAGCTTCATAGTATGGTGTAGTTTAGTCCAGATTTGGTTGTATGGAAGTTTACCAGTTGTTTTACTTGTCATATACGGAAAGTTCAATTCCGAGTATTGTTAATCCACATGATCCGAAGAGTTGGGTTTTTATTTTAGTAGGAGTCTGGTGAGGTACAGCTATATCCATTGGTATAGTGCCCTCCTTGAGTATAGCCACCCCTGGTTCATGCCCAGGAGAGAGGTATATGTTTAAGAAAATAAATAAATAAATAAAATTATCCTAATAATAATAATAATAATAATAATAAATAAATAAATATGTATAAAAAATTACATAAGATGACTTGGTTATTTCACATATTGACGGAGGCCTGTGTTTTAAGAATTTAAAAAATAAATAAATTCATAAATAAATGAAATAAAATATAATAAACATAGGAGAGTATAAGGGAGTGGTATAGTCGGGTGCTTTCCTGTGTAAAGTAGTACTGCCTGTTGTGCTCCTACCTTGGGCACTAGGCCGTGTGTATGTCATACAAAAAAATAAAAATAATAATAATTTAAATTTGTTTTATTTGGCTAATAAAGTAAAAAAATATATATAAATTCAATACTGGCATATATGGCAGGGTTTGTTCATATATACGGGGGCTGGGCGCAGTGAACAAAAAAATATATATATAACTCTTATGTAGTGGTGATCATTCTTGCCTCTAGTATACAAGGTTGGGAGTTTGAATCCTGACAGAAACATTTCAGAAATAGAGATTAAATTTGTATATTTACCATTTATTAAGCTCTGGGCTATGATGCAGAAGCTGTGAGTTCGAATCCCGTCACAAACTTTTAGCTTGGTGGTATTTCAATTGCCTTAATGTCTAGTGTTACAGGAGTTACAGTTCGGTGTGATTCAGTAGGGACAAATCCAAGGGAGTTGTACTTGATGTAAGACTTTATTCTAGTACAGCTGGGTTGGTCGCCAGGAGGGTGGTATTGGGACGCAGAAGTCGCAAGGTTTGTTGCGCAGCTAGGCTGCCCCTAGTTGGGTGGATATTGCAGGATCAGTAGTCGCAGGTATAATCAGATGGTAAGCCAGAAGCGGATAGCCAGGGCCGTTCGTAGACTTTGCTCAGGGTAGAGCCTTAAAAAGATACAAACACAATTCATGAAATTATACTGTAATACTGCTGCCTTTCATTCCCCGTTCAGATCTAGGTTTTGAGGCGGGTCAGACACTCTGACAGGTCCTCTTGACAGGTCTTCACAGGTCGGTATGCTGCCTCTCTATTTTGCATGTATCGTTCCATTGTACGGTAGGCGATACGGCTGTAGTTAGGGAGTATTTACGTTGGAAAGTCATGTCTTGTCTCCTTCAGCCTTCTGTTCTGGCTGATTGATATTTCATCCGGGGTGTTTGTCTCTTCATTCGAGGCCGCACTGGTTGTGGGGTGTTATCTCCGGTTTTTGTACGGGGTAATAGTACTCTTGGGATTGGGGTCCGTCTATACATGACGATCCAGTAAATTTAAAGGGGTGTGTACCTCCCCTCCGCCCGGTTTCGGTTCGGTCTGGCCGGTTAGTTGGGTATTCGGTTATGACTTGCCTATGGTCGGGCTTCAATTCCTTTTCCCACAGCGTGGTTCCCCCTCTGTGGTTTTACTATTTACCTTGGTCTTTCAAAAAAAAAAAAAAAATATATAATCTTTTGGATGAAATATAGGTATTTTGTGGCTAGTTATACGATCCTCTGTGTGTTGCTTTTCGGGCTAATTTTTTCTTTCAGGTTCGTGGAGTTCAGCGGTTTGTTGGTTTGCTTTTCGTATATCTTATGTGCGGTTCGGAGAGAGAACCACAGGCGCGGTGGGCGTTTTTGTTTGTCGAGAGGTGGCAGTCTTTTGGAAAGGGATTCGGAAATTCAGGTGGTCATACCTTCTTCCGGTAGGTGGTTGGTATAGAGTTTCACCAGGGGCCAGGTGATGCTGGTGACCCACGCTGTTCTAATGCCCCTGGTCTATTCCAGAGCTCAGGACCTCATGTGTCCTTCCATATGATCATCCCTGTCTTTTTCAGGAAATTGGCGGTAATCTCCCAGGTGGGTTGTTCTGGGCCATATATGTTAAGGCGTTAGGAATACTATACGAAGGTATAGATAAAGGTGCGGTATTTCGTCACCGTTATCGGAAGTTGCAGCTATATAGTGTAGTGGTTACAGTCCTCTGGATAAAAAAAAAAAAAAGGCATGCTGGTAGCTCAGTGGTAATGATGTTGCCCCATGTCCAGGGTTTCTGTGTTCAAAACCCATGTCAGCCTATAAAAATGTTACATTTACAACGACCCATCTCTTGTAGCTATAGCCTGTACTATTGTTACACTTCAGAAATACATCCAGGCCCCTCTTGAATTTTTGGTGAACCCACCATCACCACCTCCTCAGGCAGAGATTCTCCGTAATCTCATTGCCCTTACCGTAAAGAATCCTCTTCTATGTTTGTGTACAAACCCTCTTTCCTCTATACGCAGGGGATGTCCTCTTGTCACGGTCTCAGTCATGGGGGCAGATTGATGGGAGAGATCTCTGTAATGACCCCTGATATTTATACATGGTATTTAGACCCCCCTCAGTCGTATATTTTTTAAGTGAATAATCCTACTTTTGATCATCTTTCAGGGTACTGTAGTTCCCTCATTCCAGTCATTACTTTAGTTGCCTTCTTCCGAACCCTCTCCAGCTCCGCTATGTCTGCTTGTTCACAGGAAACCAGAACTGTACACAGTCCTCCATTGTGGTCTGACTAGTATTTTTTAAATGGGGTTGGACTATGTTCTCATCACGAGTTTTACCCCCCTCCTTTTTTGATCAACCCCTTTTTCTTATTGTCATTGCTTTTTATTGGGACCTGATGGTGTCTTCCGGTTGTTAGTCAGGACAATTCCTTTTCCGGCCTGTAAAAAAGGTTTTAACAGACTCTGTTCTGCTGGGTGGGGGTTGGAGCCCCGTTGAGAGAATGGGTCTCCTCCGTGGCGGCATTTGAGTACAGCGGAGATATGGTGGAAGCAGATGGCGTACTTGCCCGCTGGGAGTCCAGCGGTGGGCATACCGCTCTGATGATTACGGTTTAACTTGCCCGCTGGGAGTCCAGCTTTTGGCATACTGCTCCGATATTATGGTTTATTAAGGTTTGCCGCTTTAATAAAGAAGCTGTGGCCGATCACCACCCAGCAATAAAGTGACACAGTTGTCGGTGTTGTTTGTTATGGGTCAAGGTTGGGTAAAGGGGCCAAGGGTGAGTAAAAGGTGTTACCCCTTCCCATGTTTCCCTGAATCACCATGTTAAAAGATCATGTGACGTACCATGTGATGACCGGAGTGACGTCATCACAGGTCCTTGAACTATAATTAATGCTCACCACAGGTCCTATTCAGTAAAGGGGACAGAAGCAGATGCCGGGCTACGCGATCAAGTGGACTAAGGTGAGTTAAATGATTTTTTATTTTTTTTTAACCCCTCCAGCGCTGTTTTACTATGCATTCTGTATTCAGAATGCTATTATTTTCCCTTATAACCAAGTTATAAGGGAAAATAATACAATCTACAGAACACCGATCCCAAGCCCGAACTTCTGTGAAGAAGTTCGGGTTTGGGTACCAAACATGTGCGATTTTTCTCACGCGAGTGCAAAACGCATTACAATGTTTTGCACTCGCGCTGAAAAATCGCGGGTGTTCCCGCAACGCACCCACACATTTTCCCGCAACGCCCGTGTGAAAGGGGCCTAAGTGTTCTGCACATCTGGAGCAGCGCTGGAGAAAACGTGTTTCAGGTGTGTGCCAGGGTTGCCGTGTTCTGTGTCGAGGGGGTCAGATTGATATTGGAGCAACTTCATCTAGGGTGGTTTTGAGGGTCTGGTTGTAATGATTGGCAGCCAAGTCTGGACAGGGGAGGGAAGTGATTGGGGTAATAACTAATTGTAGGGTGTTAATAAGTTGCTGGCAGTTAATGGTGTGTAGGTTTAAGTAAGTGTGAAAAGTAGAATTGTCATGAGAAAAGTGAGAGGTCTTTATGGTAAATGAAAGAAGATTGTGGTTAAAAAGTGGGAAGGATAAGTTACTAAAGTTTGAGACTGAGCAATGACGGAAGACGACTAGATCAAGTATATTGCCCTGTTCATGCGTGGCAGGGGAAGTAAGTTGTGATAGGCCAAGAGAGGAGGTTAAAGAAAGAAAGTGAGCGGCTTATGGGGAGATAGGATCATCAATGGGGATATTAAAATCACCCATAATAAGAGTTGGTGATTCAGAAGATAGGAAGTGAGGAAGCCAAGCTGCAAAGTGATCCAGAAATTGGTGGGGGGAGCCTGGGGGACGATAGACAACTGCAACTCTCAGGGGGAATAGATGGAAGAGTCTAATGGTGTGAACCTCAAAAGAGGGGAATGTGAGAGAGGTTACAGGGGGAATGACCTGAAATGTGCAAATCAAGTTTTGGTTCAATTTAATAATAAATATTTAATGAATTTACTAATAAAAATTACATGTTTCCTAAGACAGGAGAGAATCGTCCAGTCTTCTGTTTATTCAACGACAAGGTGTTGCGATGGAGAAAGCATGCCAAGAAAACAATTCCTCTCCACCTGGAGACGAATCCTGTCAAGATTGCTGGAAGTGCGGTATTGGCTGCTCATCGACCAAGATACTTCTGGGGGAAACCTGCCTGGCATGAACAGGCCTCCAGTAGCTACAGACAATGAGAAGACAAAGCTTCAAGATAGCTTGGAGCCCAGAAGAGTCACGAAGTTAGTCAAGATTCAAACCAACCAACCAGGCCCCAGTCTCTTCGTCCAGTGAAAACATCACGAGTTCCCAGTCATCATGGAAATGGAAAGGAGGGCATCCTGTGGTGCACGGAGATGGAGAGGGTCTTTGGATTTCCCCCACACTGTACGGACGTCTCAGAAATGAACCGCTGCTTCTGACAGCAGCTCCTTGGAAGGTCATGGAGCGTCCCGGCCATCCAGCATCTATTCGCCCCGCTGAAGGATTATTTTGAAAGTGTGTAGAAGCCACACAGGGCCCTCACACTGCAGATTTATCATGGAGACAGACAGATTTTACAATATTATATTATTATTTTGTGCTTTAGCAATACTGATGGATTATCGAGCAATTATTTTGTGGGTTATTGTTCTGACGGATCAGAGGAAGGGCAAAATAATCAGTGACGTCAACACAAACTTACTGCTGACACCCTCTCCACTATGTCGGGGGGCTCTACTTGTATAAGCATTTAATAGAACAGGTTCTGTACATCTATGTGGAATCAGCTGACGAGGGTGTAAAAGGAGTGCGCTTCTTCTGGGCGCTAACATCGACCTGTATGGCTGAATTAATACTTGAGTTATTTGATCAGTTTTGGCCCCGTGACTGCTCAAATAAGTGAAGTGCACAGTGATTCTAATAGAGACGCCTGTCATCTGCATGTTATACTGACTGACAGTATTATTTCACTACTGCGTCCGGTAAGAAGAAGGGAGGTGGAGTGTGTATTTATGTCAATAATGCTTGGTGTACCTCCACAGTCATTGCTGAACAATATTGCTTCGCTGATTTAGAACTTATGACACTTAAGTGTAGACCATTCTACTTACCGAGGGAATTCACAGTCGTGTATCTCATCGTAGTCTATATTCCTCCACAAGCTAATATTAAGCTGGCACTGTCCAAATTGCATGACATTACAGTCTGCAAAATATCCATTCAGATGGAGTGTTCATCTTAGGCTACTTTCACACCTGTGTTCTGTGCGGATCCGTCTTGTATCTGCACAGACGGATTGGCACCGATAATACAAACGTTTGTATCTATTCATAACGGATCCGTTTGCATTATTCATTTTAAAAAAAGTCTAAGTCAAAACGGATTTGTCTTGACTGACTTTGAAAATCAATGGGGGATGGATCCGTTTTCAATTGCACCATATTGTGTCAGTGAAAACGGATCCGTCCCCATTGACTTACATTGTAAGTCAGGACGGATCCGTTTGGCTCCGCATCGTAAGGCGGACACCAAAACACTGCAAGCTGCATTTTAGTGTCCGCCTTAAAAGCGGAATACAGGTGCAATGAAGACCAAACGCAGCCAAATTGATGCATTCTGAACGGATCCTTATCCTTTCAGAATGCATTGGGGCTGAACTGATCCATTTTGGGCCGCTTGTGAGAACCCTGAAACGGATCTTACAAGTTGACCCAGAAACGCCAGTGTGAAAGTAGCCTTAACGGGTGATTTTAACCAAGCCAATCTCAAAACTGTGCTCCCCAAATTTTACCAGTTTGTTAAATTCCCAACTAGGGGGAGAAATACATTGGACCGTGTTTAATGCAACATAGCAAATACTTATACAGCATCACCTGTTTTTGGCTCCAGCATACAAACCTCTTATCACCAGAATTAAGCCTACTTTGCATACAATCAGAGTTTGACCTGAAGAAGCCACAATGAGACTACAGGATTGCTTTGAGGACATAGATTGGGATTTGTTTAAACAGGCAGCTACAAAGGAAAATTACACAGACTTAAAGAGGACCTTTCATCGGTCCAAACATTGTAAGATAACTGGCTGTGTAGAGTGGCGCCCCGGGATCTCACTGCACTTACTATTATTCCGGGGCACTGCTCCATTCTCTCGCTATGTTCCCTGCCCCCATCTTGGCAGGTCGGATCACATTTCTTTGTTTTTCACCAGGATTAAGCCTACTTTGCATACAATCAGAGTTTGACCTGAAGAAGCCACAATGAGACTACAGGATTGCTTTGAGGACATAGATTGGGATTTGTTTAAACAGGCAGCTACAAAGGAAAATTACACAGACTTAAAGAGGACCTTTCATCGGTCCAAACATTGTAAGATAACTATCAGGCTGTGTAGAGCGGCGCCCCGGGATCTCACTGCACTTACTATTATTCCGGGGCGCCGCTCCGTTCTCCCGATATGTCCCCCGGTATTTTCGCTGACTTGGTAACACTGGGAGGAGCCTGCCCTTTTTCTCCTGGGCGTTCCTTCTCCCAGGCTGTAGTGCTGTCTAATCACAGTACAGAGCTCACAGCCTGGGAGATAAAAACCTCCCAGGCTGTGAGCTCTGCGCTGCGACTGGACATCGCTACAGCCTGGGAGAAGGAGACGTATATGCCTCCTCTGTCCTGTCCTATATTAAATTTTGCATGGACAATGTCACTGATACCAAAATCATCCGGACCTTCCCAAATAGGAAACCATGGATAAACAGAAATGTCAAAAACCTTTTGAAGGCACTAGACATTGGTTTCCGAAAGGGAGACCCAGAGGAGTACAAAACAGCCAGGTCCAATCTGAAGAGGGGCATTAAGGAGGCAAAGTACTGCTACAAAACAAAAATAGAACATTATTTTACAAGCTCCGTTTCCCGACGCATGTGGCAGGGTATCAAGTCCATTACGAATTATTATACACCTGTTCTATCAACACTGGAAATTGTTTCTCTCTTGATGACCTACTGTAAATATTTTTTTTGCACAATTTGACAAATACAATGAGCTGCCTATCATCTAATTAGCCCAGCAAGAGGCTCCATCATGTTCCCTGATGCTGAGAGCACATGAAGTAGAATGGGCCTTAAGCCACATTAATCCCCACAAAGCAGGTGGCCCTGATGAAGTTCCTGGAAAGGTCCTACAAAGCTGAAAACAGTGTTTACCAGTATATTTAACAGCTCACTAGAGCAGGCCATTGTCCCCGCTTGCATGAAGTCCTCCACAATTGCCCCAATTCCAAACCAGGCAGGGGTGAAGAATTTAAGGGATTATTGCCTGGTGGCTCTCACTCCTATTGTTATGAACTGCTTTGAACAACTTGTCCTCAGGCACATGAAGAGCAAGATCTGCACCTCCATGGACCAATACCAGTTTGCTTACAGAGCACATAGGTCAACTGAGGATGCTGTCTCACTTACCCTTCACACTGCGCTGTCACACCTGGAGCAGAGAGACAGCTATGTGCAGATACTGTATATTGATTACAGCTCTGCCTTTAACACAATCCCTCCCAACAAGTTGGCAACAAAACTGAACAACTTGGGTCTCAGCTCACACCTATGCAACTGGATACTGGACTTTCTTACAAAAAGACATCAAATCGTACGCATGGGCAAGCACTTCTCTTCATCCTTAACACCAAACACTGGGGTACCGCAAGGCTGTGTGTTGAGCCCTCACCTTTACTCCCTCTTCACAAATGACTGTAAACCTATTCACAATACCAATACCATTATAAAATTTGCAGATGACACAACCGTGATAGGCCTGATCTCCAACAATGATGAAACAGCCTATAGGAAAGAGGTTGAGAACCTAGAGAGATGGAGTAAGAACAACAACAACTCAATACCAAGAAAACAAAGGAGCTGATTCTGGATTTTAGAAAGAAGAAACTAAAAGGACACCATGGAAAAGTGGAGATAGTTCACAGTTTCAGATTCTTGGGAGTTCATATTAGTCAGGACCTGTCATGTATAAAAAACACATTTTCTGAAGAAAGCACAACTCCCAAAACAGATGCTAGTCAATTTTTACAGTTGCACCATAGAATCTGTCATCACATACTGCATTACAGTGTGGTACTCCGGCTGCTCTTCTGAGGACAAGAAGACCCTCAAGCGCATCATCAGAATGGCTGGCAGAATCACTGATACTCAGTTACCATCACTGGAGGACATCTTCACTGCTCGCTGCAGCAACAGGGCAAAGATTATCTGCGGGGATCCAACTCACCCCGGCCACATCCTTTTCATTCCCCTACCCTCTGGTAGGCGTCTTAGAGCCCTACATGCCCGCACCATTAGGCTGAATAACAACTTTTATCCCAAAGCAATCAGTCTCCTAAATGCTCAGAGACTATTGCCCCTTCCTAGGATAGAAACTACCACAGATTGAAAGTGACTGCTGCATTTGTGACCCCATGATGATCTCTTGTCTGCAGTGGTGTCTGAATTAGTTTGTATATATATATTCATAAGCACTTCCTACTTTGCTCTTGCTATATATATGCTGTGAACTGTGAATAGTAATGCTTTCTAGTGCAATGTGTTTCTTTTTTTCTATCATAATACTTTAATTTAAATGTCAGTTCTTTGTTCCTCTGTCCATGGCATCTCTGTACTGTGTATTGTGCCTTGTATTCATTATATTGTACAGTGACAATAAAGGCATCTTATCTTATCTTACCCCAGCACACTCCCTATGCATGTTACTGCAAGGCACAGTGTTCTACACCCATATAAAGGCTCTATGCAGCCCGGAAATAGCTGTTTTTTAATGCGATTAATCGCAAATGATTTCGCATCTAAGCTAATTTTTCCGGAAAATTCGGCGAACCGGTATCTCTATTTCTAACCCTGGCTGATACACAAGATTCCATTCCACCTGCAAGGGCTGCTGTTAGGTTCTTATCAGGGTGGCTGTTCCATTGTAGGCAGGGCCCTGTAGTAATAGGAGGGTCGCAGGGCAAGTTTCCCAGCCCTTGTTGAACCATGTAGCTAGCGCCAAGTCTTGCAGTGGGAGTGTGGTTTTCTGGATTTGTTACTTGTGTCCCATCAGTTTTGCTACTGAATAACTGTCCCAGAAAAAATCACTGTGGATCAACTTAACTGAGTAATTGATCAAATGCAAGACCTGCCTCAGCTTGTAACAGGACCTTGCAATTTGTTAACATGCACAGGAAGTTCAGACTCAGGGAACGCTGTTGCTCCCTCTAAACAAGAACCTAAGGTTACTCTCCCTGATAGGTTCTCTGGCAACCGTAAAGAATTTAGCACTTGTAGGGAGATCTGTAAGCTTTATTTTAGGCTTAGTCTGAGATCATTAGGTTCAGAGATTTAGAGGGTAGACATGGATAGTTCTTTCCCTCCTTCTGGGACACCCTCAAGCTTCAGTATGTTCTCTGTCCCCTTACTCTCATCAGCTGTCTTCTATGAGTGCCTTTTTCATGGCATTTGGCCTACCCTGACCATCCTGCAGTCAGTGGCATAACTAGAACTGACTGAGCCCCACAGCGAATTTTTTAATAGGCTTCCACCCAAGCAACCTCCTCCTTCCATGCAACCCTCACTCCTGCAGCTAGTCAAGATAGCTCCTTCAGACCAGGCAAGACAGCCACTCCATCAGTTTCCTAAATGCATATACTGTATGTCATGTTGTTGTATATACTGTCACTGTATATAATGTCATAGTATAATACTGTTGAGGGGGCCCTGACAATATACCTTTCAGTCCTCCACCCAGGTGGGCCCCTTTTGAGTTCGGCCCCATAGTAGCCGCTTCCCCTACTTCTGCTATAGCTATGCCCCTGCTTGCAGTAACAAAGAGCAAAATAATGTCTTTAAGACAGGGTAAACATCTGCCTTACAAATTCAGCACTGAGTTTAGATGGTGGCCCACTGAGTCCACATTGAACAACCCAGACCTCTGCTCTTCATGGAGGCTAATAAGGATGCAATGGTCCATCATCTTCTTGCTACCCTGGAGTCTGCCTTGACTCTGGTAATTTGACTGGATACTAGCCTACGTGACTGTCATTTGAAGCATTCTGCTACCCAACCTTCCTTGCCTAGTTTGGAATACCATCCTGTCCTCCACAGATGACCTTAGCATATGCAAATTAGAATCATGTAATCTGCCCGTGATAAGAGAATCCACTAGATAGAGCATGGACTATGTTTCTGCTTTGAGGATTATGGTTATCAACTCCTCTCCTGTTGCACCGCCGATTCCCCAATCTGGGCTGTGCTCATGTATGGCGTGACTAGTTGAACAGCTGAATATGATGACAGGAGCAGATCTGGTTGAAACATCAACAGAAAAGCCCACAGGCAGTCAAGCAGCCGCATGAGCACAGCTCAGTCTGCAGAGTTAGTGGCATGACATAACATAAAGTAGTGGTCAAATGATCTTTCTTCCACCGGTTGTCCGAAAACTGAAAACCCCTTTTAGTTAGACTTGATGTTCAAATCTGCTTACCACCTAGAATATAATGGACATATTGAAAATGTTAACCAAATGTTGGGACAGATTCTCTTCCTCTAGTCCAGATGCAATACCCCAGAATAGGTTACTTGCAAACTGTTCTTGTTATTTAATGTTATTTGATATGTTGATGCCTTGTAATGTACCGGAATAGTCTTGTATTGATTAGCCAGGGTTAATAATCCTGACTCTGCCCTTTTAGGAAGTTAGATCCAACCCTAGCTCACTTAGTAGTGTGCTAGTGGAGGAAGCAACATGTGCTCCCTCCTCAGTGTACAAGGCCTGGATTCCAGAGAACCATCTCTGAGAGATCCACAGGGAGAAATAGAATCAAGAAGTTCTGGGTCAAGCATTGGAGTCAGTCAGTAAGGTGTTTGCTGTTTAAGGCTGAGACTTTACTGCAGTTTGAGGGACATTGCCAAGACAAGTGTCATTGCCTGTATGGACAGTTAAAATAAAACTAAAATATCTTTATTCATAATATATATATAATGCAAAATCAATGGGCAAGCACCCTCTATTGTGCAAATAGAGACAGGGAAAAGTAGCTGATTGTTGCTAGGTCAGATGAGAAGGACTCTTAAATATATATTATGGAGTGTGTCATATCTGACCAGCAATTAGTCCCCACAAGAAAACAGTTTAGGCATTATAGAGCACACCTGATCATAGGGAGACTTAAAGTACTAATGCCTAAACGTGAGGCACATGCAAGGAGACGATATTGCTGAAGACGATATGGTACAAAGTAGCAAGCAGAAGCTATATGTAATGCACATAGAGGTGCATGTTGCACTGAGTCTCCAATATACAGTTGCAAGAAAAAGTATGTGAATCCTTTAGAATTATATAGATTTCTGCACAAATTGGTCATAAAATGTGATCTGATCTTCATCTAAGTCACAACAATAGACAATCACAGTGTGCTTAAACTAATAACACACAAATAATTAAATGTTACCATGTTTTTATTGAACACAACATGTAAACATTCACAGTGCAGGTGGAAAAAGTATGTGAACCCTTGGATTTAATAACTGGTTGAACCTCGTTTGGCAGCAATAACTTCAACCAAACGTTTCCTGTAGTTGCAGATCAGACATGTACAACGGTCAGGAGTAATTCTTGACCATTCCTCTTTACAGAACTGTTTCAGTTCAGCAATATTCTTGGGATGTCTGGTGTGAATCGCTTTCTTGAGGTCATGCCACAGCATCTCAATCGGGTTGAGGTCAGGACTCTGACTGGGCCACTCCAGAAGGCGTATTTTCTTCTGTTTAAGCCATTCTGTTGTTGATTTACTTCTATGCTTTGGGTCGTTGTCCTGTTGCAACACCCATCTTCTGCTGAGCTTCAGCTGGTGGAAAGATGGCCTTAAGTTCTCCTGCAAAATGTCTTGATAAACTTGGGAATTCATTTTTCCTTCGATGATAGCAATCCATCCAGGCCCTGAAGCAGCAAATCAGCCCCAAATCATGATGCCTCCACCACCATACTTCACAGTTGGGATGAGGTTTTAATGTTGGTGTGCTGTGCCTCTTTTTCTCCACACATAGTGTTGTGTTAAATCACCTGCGGTCTCTTGTGAAAGGGTACACTCCCACAGTATTAAAGATAACACAACAAGAAGAGGAGTGCATAACACACCACTATAAAATGGTAAAAAAGTAAAATTTTATTAATGTATCACTAAAATATGGACATGAACAACAATATATGTCACAAAAAATAAAAAATATTTTATGGACTTAATTTATAATCAATTGTCTTGGTATCAATTATGTTGCACTCGCACTTTCTTTGCACCTTGAATAACAGGTTGTTATGCTATTCTTAACTGATGACAATTCAATTGTTAGTTATGGAAGGGACCTTCATATTAAATGTATAAAGATATCATTGAGATGCATAGATTACTTCTCTGCATCTCACTATTGCTGCGATTCACCGAGGTCACTTGTGCGCATGTCCGCTCTGCCCGTGCGTCCACTTCCGCCCTCTCTCTCTAGTGTAGGTATGGTGACGGCGATCAGCATCATTTTTGCTCGACCGCCCTCTCCGTCATCGGCCTCAGGGGAAGGGCGGAAGTTGTTTGACGTGGCAGGTGCAGATTGGCCATGCGCCGCCATAGTGATGGGACATACCACATGATCCATATTGGGACTTCTGATTGGCAAGCGGCACTTCTTAAACCTGCCCCTCTCCCCCAGCCATTAACTCCTCCTGAGGAAGGGATACTATACGCGAAACGCGCGTCGAGGAGCATCTCCGCCCTGGCACCAGCCCCCTCCTTATACTGGTATGTTGCCCCACTATTTTATGCACCTCTTGGTCGGTAGACTTAATTGTTCAGGGCCTTAGTAGTGTTGCTGTATACTATAGGGGGCACGCTTGTATCTGTCCATTGTATAACCTTTGCCCTGATTGATCATTTTTCAATAGGATATTCCTTCCACTATGCATTGATTATCAGGGTTATACTCATTTCTACATTGGGATAGGGCTGCTAGCAGGGTGGTGCATGACTGTGTTTTGTCCCTGCTTATTTATTTTTTGTGACATATATTGTTGTTCATGTCCATATTTTAGTGATACATTAATAAAATTTGACTTTTTTACCATTCTATAGTGGTGTGTTATGCACTCCTCTTCTTGTTGTGTTATCATACATAGTGTTGTGTGTTTCTTCCAAACAACTAAACTTTGCTTTCATCTGTCCACAGAATATTTTGCCAGTACTGCTGTGGAACATCCAGGTGCTCTTGTGCAAACTGTAAACGTGCAGCAATGTTTTTTTTTGGACAGCAGTGGCTTCCTCTGTGATATCCTCCCATGAAATCCATTCTTGTTTAGTGTTTTACGTATCGTAGATTCGCTAACAGGGATGTTAGCATATGCCAGAGACTTTTGTAAGTCTTTAGCTGACACTCTAGGATTCTTCTTCACCTCATTGAGCAGTCTGCGCTGTGCTCTTGCAGTAATCTTTACAGGACGGCCACTCCTAGGGTCAGTAGCAGCAGTGCTGAACTTTCTCCATTTATAGACAATTTGTCTTACCATGGACTGATGAACAGCAAGGCTTTTGGAGATACTTTTATAACCCTTTCCAGCTTTATGCAAGTCAACAATTCTTAATTGTAGGTCTTCTGAGAGCTCTTTTGTGCGAGGCATCATTCACATCAGGCAATGATTCTTGTGAAAAGCAAACCCAGAACTGGTGTGTGTTTTTTTTATAGGGCAGGGCAGCTGTAACCAACACCTCTAATCTCATCTCATTGATTGGACTCCAGTTGGCTGACACCTCACTCCAATTAGCTCTTGGAGATGTCATTAGTCTAGGGGTTCACATACTTTTTCCACCTGCACTGTGAATGTTTACATGGTGTGTTCAATAAAAACATGGTAACATTTAATTCTTTGTGTGTTATTAGTTTAAGCAGACTGTTATTGTCTATTGTTGTGACTTAGATGAAGATCAGATCACATTTTATGACCAATTTGTGCAGAAATCCATATCATTCCAAAGGGTTCACATACTTTTTCTTGCAACTGTATCTCGTCCCCACATAGACCAAGCAAAGGAAAAAAGTGCTATTTGAGAGGGAAACTATCCTACTCCTGCTCTTTTATTTTAACCGTCCAATTACATGCAGTGACACTTTTGATTTTTTGAGACGGAAACATAGTTATCTGTAGGACCAACAAAATCCTGCAAACAATGATTCTGTATGGGGACAAGCAATGGCATTAGTGATCACTCCTCCCCATACTGTGCAAGAGATGTAAATGTAGCAGTTTCCTTCACTGACGAGCAGGCCACTGTCGGCAAGAAACGCTTCCTTCCCGGCAATCGTCTGCTCAGTTGAGCAATGTAAAGTGGTCTTTAAATGTGGTTCCAGAAATATGTTTATAAAGTATATAAGAGGATGAAGTCCACAGGCACCACAGTCTGTTTAGTCAGTATATCTTTTTCATCACTTCTGAACTTTACTCATTCATAAACACATTCCCACCATCCGCAGTAATCACTCCATAAAGCAAACATGGGGCCTGAATTCCCTGTTAAACAAAAAAAAATTGTATATGTAATAATATTACACCTTAGTAAAACATTCCTGAAACTGTTAGCATTTATACAATGGACTGCGCTGTCCCTGTGTCCCTAAAATGTTTTTTATTTTTTTAAAACATTTCACCAAGACATTAGGATGGAGATAACCAAGCAGAGCAGAACCCTCCCTCACGTATGACTGAAGGATTACCAGAACCTCTGATCACCTTATTATCTGCTTACAATATTAGAGTCTCCTTTGCACAAATAAAGTTTCTGTTTTGCTTTGCGTCTTTACACTTACCATTGTCTCTGATTACATTTTAAATGCTAAAATAGACAGAGCTAAATCAACTGCTACAAATAGTGGACATTTCAGTTGCTATGGTCAAAAGAAATGGATTCTCTAAGCCACAATCTGTTTGGCACTGGATAGACTGGGGTGTTCAAAGGAAATTTGCTGCAGGAACATTCCCTGGTCACAGTTCCCACTAAAGTCATGGATTGGCAGCAGTAGCACTGATGGGATAGTAGCATATCAATATTCAAAGCAATGGTACTGACCAAAGTATGATTTTCAGTTTAAAAAAGTTTTAATGTGCATAGTTGTATGCAGATATATTCAAGGTTAGTAAGGCATAAGGTTATATAAGTACAGTCCCAAATAAACCGGATGTTTCAATCCTTCAGGACCTTTCTCACAACAGTGAATATGTGTGGAGCCAATTTGGACCTCCAGCCTGTCGAGTCCTCATCTGGCATCACATCACTATCACAGAGTATCAACCTCATTTTTATAAACAAAATAGAAGCATAGTCAGAAACAGAGGCAAAGGTCATCAACAAGAGATCGGTGATCATGTGACAGGCCAAAGGTGACACGGGAGCGACCAGAGATTCAGGCAGGAGTAGAACAACAGTTAGCAGATAAACAGTCTGAAAGGTAAGGCTTGCCTGGTTTCCTGACTAGTACACCATATGCTGGCCATTGCACACAAGTCTTGCATTGAACCCATCAAAACACCTAACATCAAAGGCACCCCAGATACCATCAGGCAGGAGCCCCAGAATAAGGCTGTGCCTCTAAGAAAGAAAGGATGCCCTTCCTTTCACTGCATATCCCTAGGGAGCAATGGTGTGAAGACAGCTGCCATGATTAAGTCTGACAGCCAGAGCCACTACCACTGGATTTGATCATCTGTAGATTGTAGCAACACCTTCTATTTTTTCGATTGACATAACCTTTGATTTGCTTGTCCTTCTTTGTGTTTCAATTTCAGTGTTGAGGAGTGTATTTCAATTCTCCATGATGCCCAACCCTGCCACCTCCACTTCTGGCTTGCGTGTTTCCCGCATAGAGAGAATAGGGAGATGACTTACTTGGTCAAATGAACCAGTCAGCCAGCCCCCTTCAGACATAATACAGGCCTCATGCCAACACAGGAAATGCTGTCTTGTGCCAAGCATAAACTAGAAGTCACTGTGGATAATTTAAATATATTAGTTCTATAACATGCTTTTTGTTACATTTTAGAATAATTTGTTTCCCATTGGAACCCCCTTTTAAAGGAGTTTTACCATCCACAGCACATGCCACATCTGGAACCTTTGTAGTGTCCTGGAGCAGTGTTACTTTGAAGTCTAGACGTTTGCAGACATTTGCCTCTGTTTCCCCTATGCAAAGTCATCAACTCCTTAATTTATTTCACTTTAAAGAGTTAATTTGCACTGAATTATATTGTTTAATACCATGTAACTGCATTTTATATATTTGTTGTGATATATATCTTGTTTATTTGCACTGTGTTTGCAAGGCACTGTGTAATGAGTTAATGAATACTGAGAGACTTTCGGGACATTTTAGCTAATAATGAGCAGCTAGTAATTTTCCACAGTTACTATAAGGGTTAATTAAAAGTATGTTTCAGTGGGAAAAAGCTATACTTGTATACAACCAAAACCATACAGACTGACTTTTTGGATGTCTAGTTTAGCTATGTTATTATGTCTGAAGACAATTTTTTATCTAGAAAACTGCTTTGTGATTCACATTAGGTATTATTGATGTTCTAATGCAAGTCTATGAGAGCCGAAAATTGTAACATTGTATTTGCTTGAGTTGTGTTTCTCCACTCCACCCCTCCCACTAGAAGGTTCTAGTTCAGCTGGCAACTGTATATAAGGAGAGTAGTCGCGGCCCCTAGTGTTCTGCAGTAAGGTATCAGTGCTTAGATGAGATTCATGCCAGACTACATGGGTGATCAGAAAAAGATGCTGAAATGGTAATGCTGAACCACAGACCCTGGGTCACCAGCCCTGTGACCAAGGAGCCAGCCAGACTACTGAGCCACAGATCCTGGGCCTCAAGCGTTTTGCCAGGGTACCAGCCTTCACACACAGAGAGACTGACAGCTAGCTCAGGCCTTTCCTTAACGTGAACCTTTCTTCTGCCCTGGAGGAGACTGGAGAAGCCAGTCCAGTGCATTGCTTGTATTGCTTTGCACTTGAGTTCCTCCATTAAAAGACAAAAACATACAATGCGACAACTCACTGCAATATAGAGTACAAAATTGCATAATTACAAGTGCTACACTATAAGTGAGAGATACTTGGCAAATCGTTTTGTACAAAATTATTTGAGCCCGTCTGCCGCACGTCAAGGCGATCTCTGTTAGACGGGTTCCTACACTAAATTCTACCTGTTAGGTGCCATGACGGCTACCATACACTTTAGGGAGTGTAGGTTCCACAGCAGGCCCACTCCACAACACCACCGGCGCCAAATGGCTACCAAGGACTGCAGTGAGAGTCCACAAACTATCTCACTCCTGGTGCCATGGCTTCAGTGAGTGAGGGGGAGCAGGCCTGACTATGTGCTAACACTAATTAAAATCAGCCTATAGGACAGACAGGGTGGTCAGGAGTGCATGACTGAGGAGGCAATATTTGCCAGACTTTGTGGCTACCTGCCTTCTTTGGGTGCTGTGAATAGGGTCCCCACCCGTAATATTGGAAATGCAAAAATCACAGCAGAAGTGTTGTTTATCTTTTTCCGTGAGTTAATTTTTATTGGAAAAGAAGCGGCAACGTATATGCACAAACGTTTTCGGCACTAAAAAGTAATTTTGACAATATTCAGTCCCTATGTACATAATTAACAGTTTACATGTTATATTTGATATCATGTACATTCATTGTAACAAAATTGCCATCTTTTTCTTTTCCTTTATAGATAGAAGACAGTGCGTACCAGTAAATTTACTATGACATTCATATCTGTTAAATAGATTATAAGTAAAGTATTCACAATGTCTTTTGTGACTTTCTCAACTTATCCAGTGACAGCTCAACTTTTAGAATGATTGCACTCAAAAATAACAAGCTATCTGAAGTGTTCTTACATTATATAAAGACTAAGCCAGAAGGAATAATAAATATCTAAAGCTATTATGCCGTCTTACCTATGCCGCCAGAGGTGAGAAAGTAAGTGTAGATGGGAAGATGGAGCGCTTCAGCCGCCATACAGTACATCCGTATCTGTATCTCTGGTGTCCCGGTCCTGCTTTTTGACCTGTTTGCGGCACCGGAAGGACGGCCATCTCTGAAACAGGAAGTGCGGCCGGCGTGCGTTCCAAGAAAGCGGAAGCGAGCGGTGGAATGCAAGATGCGTTCCAAATGACAGGAAGTAGAGGCTATGTGCGCTCCAAAGACCGGAAATGACGCTGGTGAAGCGCACTGGGTAGCAGCTAGTATGAAGAAAACTATTATCTATAACGAAAGTACACAATTATGAAAAAAGGATACCTCCTGCGGCATGGTCCTAATGGATCTATCTAGGGTACCTGTGGGAATGGTGAAAAGTATAGAAATTAATATTTGGAAGAGAATGATAGATGGATAAACTATGGCCATATATAAGTTCTGACAGTGTGATGATTACTGACATGTTGAAATCCATATTTTGCATAAAATTTATAAATATTAGTTAAAAACGCCTGGTCATAAGTATCACAACTGTATTTGACATAGACTTATGATATATCTGAGACCGTTTTAACCAGTTTGGAAATCACATAAACGCATAAAGTTCATATTCTCTGTTCAGTCCTTTGGGAGCCAGGGTTTGTAGAGTATGAATCCAGAATGCCTCCCTGTATTTCAGCATCCTGGATCTGTCTCCCCCTCTTCTCGGGGGTAACACCTGTTCAATTATTTGAAATTTCAAATGTGATATATTATGATGGGCTTGGTCAAAATGATGTGGGAGTGGTAGTAGTAAGTTCTGACGGCGTATTGTGGACTTATGTTGACATATTCTGTCTCTGATTGTTTGTGTAGTTTCGCCTATGTACATTAGTCTGCAAGGGCATTTGATGGAGTACACTACATAGTCTGTCTCGCAAGTGAAGTAACCTTGAATTTAATATGGTTTGCCTGTATGTGGATGGGAAATAATTGAGCCTTTTTGCACATTACTGCATTGTGCGCAATGTAAACACGGAAAAGTACCAGTTTTTTGGGTTTGAAAAAATAATTGTCTTGGGTGTGATCTGGATGGGCCTATGTCTGCTCTGATAAGGAAATCTTTGATGTTTTTAGGTCGACGATTGCACGGGAGAATGCGGTTCCTGAATTTCTCAATATCCGGAAAAGCCTTACGTAGGAGGGGCCAGTGGGACTTAATTATGTTAATCACTTTTTGAGCATTGGGGTGAAACTTATGTACAAAGGCAACACGTTTGTCATTCGTAATGAGTTTGGTTTTCACTTTGGTCGGGGTATGTAGAGTTTGTGGAGGATAACCCCTCTCTCTGAAGCGGTTCTTCATCTTTATTTCCCGTTCCCTCCTAAGTAGGGGGTCAGTGACTATTGCCTGAACTCTTTTGAGCTGTGAGCCCGGCAGTGCTTTTTTGTTGTGGGGGGGGGGGGGGGGGGGAGTGAAAACTGGAAAAATGAAGCAAATTGTTTCTGTCTGTTGGTTTGCGGAAAAGATCGGTTGATAGTTTTCCTAATGAATCCTTGTGTACTCTAGTGTCCAGGAAACTAATGGATGTTTTGTCATAATGCATGGTAAAACGTAATTCGGGATAAATATTATTGAGGAATTGATGGAATTGTGTAAGTGTATCTATGGGTCCTAACCAAATGCAGAAGACATCGTCTATGTATCTTTTCCATAAACGGCTGTGTTGTTTAAAAAGTGAGTTTTGATAGATAAATGACTCCTCTACATCTGCCATGTAGCTGTTTGCGTATGGGGGGGCCACATTGGACCCCATTGCCGTTCCTTGTATCTGCATATAATATGTATCCTGAAAAAGGAAAAAAATTGTTGTGTAGTACAAGAGTTAATAGATCTATGCTGAGTGAAATGATGTCCTTGTCTATGTGGTTGTTCTGGAGTAGTTTCTGTACTGCGGAAATGCCTTTGGAGTGTTGGATTGACGTATACAAACTTGTTACGTCCCAGGTTACTACTAGAGTATCTGGAGAGAGTGTTTCTAAACTGTGTATAATTTGAAGGAAGGCTGTAGTATCCAATAAAAAGAACTTAGTGTTTCTGATCAACGGTGTGAGTAATTTTTCCAAAAATATGGCTAGAGGGGATAGTAGTAAATCTGTTGAGTCCACTATGGGTCGTCCTGGTGGGTTGGTCAGATCTTTGTGAATTTTTGGAAGTACGTAAAACACTGGAGTGATGGGATGAGATTTTGTTAGAAAAGTGACTGTTTTAGTATCAATGATGTTGTCGGTATGGTAGTGTTTTACGGAATCCTGTATTTTTCTGGTAATCTGAGAAGATGGGTTGCTATCTAGCACTTTGTAGACTGTGATGTCTTGGAGTTGACGATGTATTTTAGCAATGTACTTTGTCCTATCCATTACTACTAGTGCACCCCCTTTATCTGCAGGCTTGACTATTATTTGTTTTGTTTTCTGTAAGGTACTGAGTGCTTGTTTTTCCACGTTGCTGATGTTATTTTTATATTTGTACCTCCCTTTTCCGACGTCTTGTTTGAATGTTTCTACTTCTTTGTGCACTAATTCAATAAATGTTTCAATGGCGGAATGTGCCTTTGGAGGTACAAAGCTGCTCTTATTACGTAATCCTAGTTGGGCAATAGAGATTTTTGTAGGAACCTCTTGTGAAATTTGTGGCATAGTTTTTTAGAAATGCAAGTCCAGCTGAAAGGTGTCCAGATGATATGAAGGGCAGAAGGATAACCCTTTCTGCAATAGTTCCAGTTCAGCTGGACTTAATAATTCTGATGAGATGTTGATTACTAAAGAGTGTGTGTTCTTATCTAAGGTTACTACCTGTGATCTGGTGATCCTGGTGGTATTCGGAATCGCAGTGGCTTCTCCGCCTCTATATCCTTGGTTGGTACCTCGGGGTCTACGAAATCCGCGATTCGGTTGTCTTACTTGGTCGTTGCTAGAAGTGGACATCTGTGAATCTCTGGATGATGATCTGTCTCTCATGCGTTGCTTGCCTTCCGACCAGTTGTATACGTTGTTATTTCTATAGTCGTCAGAATCCCGTAGGAATTTCTTCCTTTTGGTGGTTTCGATTTCCTTCCTGGCTGTCATTAAAGTTTTTTAAATTCTTCCGGTGAAGAAATTGCTTGTAGTTGGAGTTCAATGGAATGGATCTTTGTTTGCGTATCTGTTATAGCTGTCTGTAGGTATTTGAGAGTAAGTGTCATTAAGTCAAATGAGCACTTGTTTAGGATTTGCTTGAATCTTATGCAATATTCCTTGTTCTCTCTGAAAAAGGTTGGTTGAATTCTCATCCTCAATCCCCTTGGGATTCGTTGTGTTTTGATGTATTCCGCGAAAGTTACGCTATGAAGTTCATAACTCTGGAGTCTCCTTGATTCTTTTTCAAGGTCTCTGGTCTGGAGGTCCACCACTGGGGTTTGGAGGAACTCATTTGACAGAGTTACTTGGGATAACACCGTGGATATCTCTTCCTCAGTGTACGACAAGGTATTCTCTGTCATGGTGTGGTCTTCAGCAGGAGCCTTCCAAATTGGGAAGAACAACAATATTTGCCAGACTTTGTGGCTACCTGCCTCTTTGGGTGCTGTGACTAGAGTCCCCACCCGTAATATTGGAAATGCAAAAATCATAGCAGAAGTGCTATCTTTTTCCGTGAGTTAATTTTTATTGGAAAAGAAGCGGCAACGTATATGCACAAAAAAGTTATCCTTTTTTCATAATTGTGTACTTTCCTTATAGATAATAGTTTTCTTCATACTAGCTGCTACCCAGTGCGCTTCACCGGCGTCATTTCCGGTCTATGGAGAGCACATAGCCTCTACTTCCTGTCATTTGGAACGCATCTTGCGTTCCACCGCTCGCTTCCGCTTTCTTGGAACGCACGCCGGCCGCACTTCCGGTGCCACAAACAGGTAAAAAAGCGGGACCGGGACACCAGAGATACAGATACGGATGTACTGTATGGCGGCCGGAGCGCTCTATCTTCCCATCTACACTTACTTTCTCACCTCTGGCGGCATAGGTAAGACGGCATAATAGCTTTAGATATTTATTATTCCTTCTGGCTTAGTCTTTATATAATGTAAGAACACTTCAGATAGCTTGTTATTTTTGAGTGCAATCATTCTAAAAGTTGAGCTGTCACTGGATAAGTTGAGAAAGTCACAAAAGATATTGTGGATACTTTCCTTATAATCTATTTAACAGATATGAATGTCATAGTAAATTTACTGGTACGCACTGTCTTCTATCTATAAAGGAAAAGAAAAAGATGGCAATTTTGTTACAATGAATGTACTTGATATCAAATATAACATGTAAACTGTTAATTATGTACATAGGGACTGAATATTGTCAAAATTACTTTTTAGTGCCTGACGAAGGCCTAATAAGGCCGAAAACGTTTGTGCATATACGTTGCCGCTTCGTTTCCAATAAAAATTAACTCACGGAAAAAGATAAACAACACTTCTGCTGTGATTTTTGCATTTCCAATATTACGGGTGGGGACCCTATTCACAGCACCCAAAGAGGCAGGTAGCCACAAAGTCTGGCAAATATTGTTGTTCTTCCCAATTTGGAAGGCTCCTGCTGAAGACCACACCATGACAGAGAATACCTTGTCGTACACTGAGGAAGAGATATCCACGGTGTTATACCAAGTAACTCTGTCAAATGAGTTCCTCCAAACCCCAGTGGTGGACCTCCAGACCAGAGACCTTGAAAAAGAATCAAGGAGACTCCAGAGTTATGAACTTCATAGCGTAACTTTCGTGGAATACATCAAAACACAACGAATCCCAAGGGGATTGAGGATGAGAATTCAACCAACCTTTTTCAGAGAGAACAAGGAATACTGCATAAGATTCGAGCAAATCCTAAACAAGTGCTCATTTGACTTAATGACACTTACTCTCAAATACCTACAGACAGCTATAACAGATACGCAAACAAAGATCCATTCCATTGAACTCCAACTACAAGCAATTTCTTCACCGGAAGAATTTAAAAAGCTTCAAGACAGAATTTCATAAACTTTAATGACAGCCAGGAAGGAAATCGAAACCACCAAAAGGAAGAAATTCCTACGGGATTCTGACGACTATAGAAATAACAACGTATACAACTGGTCGGAAGGCAAGCAACGCATGAGAGACAGATCATCATCCAGAGATTCACAGATGTCCACTTCTAGCAACGACCAAGTAAGACAACCGAATTGCGGATTTCGTAGACCCGAGGTAACAACCAAGGATATAGAGGCGGAGAAGCCACTGCGATTCCGAATACCACCAGGATCACCAGATCACAGGTAGTAACCTTAGATAAGAACACACACTCTTTAGTAATCAACATCTCATCAGAACTATTAAGTCCAGCTGAACTGGAACTATTGCAGAAAGGGTTATCCTTCTGCCCTTCATATCATCTGGACACCTTTCAGCTGGACTTGGACCTGGAACGCTTTTTTAGAAATGTGCGCCTCAAAGCGCATTTCTCAAAAACTATGCCACAAATTTCACAAGAGGTTCCTACAAAAATCTCTATTGCCCAACTAGGATTACGTAATAAGAGCAGCTTTGTACCTCCAAAGGCACATTCCGCCATTGAAACATTTATTGAATTAGTGCACAAAGTAGTAGAAACATTCAAACAAGATGTCCGAAAAGGAAGGTACAAATATAAAAATAACATCAGCAACGTGGAAAGACAAGCACTCAGTACCTTACAGAAAACAAAACAAATAATAGTCAAGCCTGCAGATAAAGGGGGTGCACTAGTAGTAATGGATAGGACAAAGTACATTGCTGAAATACATCGTCAACTCCAAGACATCACAGTCTACAAAGTGCTAGATAGCAACCCATCTTCTCAGATTACCAGAAAAATACAGGATTCCATAAAACACTACCATACCGACAAGATCATTGATACTAAAACAGTCACTTTTCTAACAATCTCATCCCATCACTCCAGTGTTTTACGTACTTCCAAAAATTCACAAAGATCTGACCAACCCACCAGGACGACCCATAGTGGACTCAACAGATTCACTACTATCCCCTCTAGCCATATTTTTGGAAAAATTACTCACACCGTTGATCAGAAACACTAAGTCCTTTTTATTGGATACTACAGCCTTCCTTCAAATTATACACAGTTTAGAAACACTCTCTCCAGATACTCTACTAGTAACCTGGGACGTAACAAGGTTGTATACGTCAATCCAACACTCCAAAGGCATTTCCGCAGTACAGAAACTACTCCAGAACAACCACATAGACAAGGACATCATTTTACTCAGCATAGATCTATTAACTCTTGTACTACACAACAATTTTTTCCTTTTTCAGGATACATATTATATGCAGATACAAGGAACGGCAATGGGGTCCAATGTGGCCCCCCCATACGCAAACAGCTACATGGCAGATGTAGAGGAGTCCTTTATCTATCAAAACTCACTTTTTAAACAACACAGCCGTTTATGGAAAAGATACATAGACGATGTCTTCTGCATTTGGTTAGGACCCATAGATACACTTACACAATTCCATCAATTCCTCAATAATATTTATCCCGAATTACGTTTTACCATGCATTATGACAAAACATCCATTAGTTTCCTGGACACTAGAGTACACAAGGATTCATTAGGAAAACTATCAACCGATCTTTTCCGCAAACCAACAGACAGAAACAATTTGCTTCATTTTTCCAGTTTTCACCCCCCCCCCCCCCCACAACAAAAAAAGCACTGCCGGGCTCACAGCTCAAAAGAGTTCAGGCAATAGTCACTGACCCCCTACTTAGGAGGGAACGGGAAATAGAGATGAAGAACCGCTTCAGAGAGAGGGGTTATCCTCCACAAACTCTACATACCCCGACCAAAGTGAAAACCAAACTCATTACGAATGACAAACGTGTTGCCTTTGTACATAAGTTTCACCCCAATGCTCAAAAAGTGATTAACATAATTAAGTCCCACTGGCCCCTCCTACGTAAGGCTTTTCCGGATATTGAGGAATTCAGGAACCCAATTCTCCCGTGCAATCGTCGACCTAAAAACATCAAAGATTTCCTTATCAGAGCAGACATAGGCCCATCCAGATCACACCCAAGACAATTATTTTTTCAAACCCAAAAAACTGGTACTTTTCCGTGTTTACATTGCGCACAATGCAGTAATGTGCAAAAAGGCTCAATTATTTCCCATCCACATACAGGCAAACCATATAAAATCCAAGGTTACTTCACTTGCGAGACAGACTATTTAGTGTACTCCATCAAATGCCCTTGCAGACTAATGTACATAGGCGAAACTACACAAACAATCAGAGACAGAATATGTCAACATAAGTCCACAATACGCCATCAGAACTTACTACTACCACTCCCACATCATTTTGACCAAGCCCATCATAATATATCACAATTGAAATTTTAAATAATTGAACAGGTGTTACCCCCGAGAAGAGGGGGAGACAGATCCAGGATGCTGAAATACAGGGAGGCATTCTGGATTCATACTCTACAAACCCTGGCTCCCAAAGGACTGAACAGAGAATATGAACTTTATGCGTTTATGTGATTTCCAAACTGGTTAAAACGGTCTCAGATATATCATAAGTCTATGTCAAATACAGTTGTGATACTTATGACCAGGCGTTTTTAACTAATATTTATAAATTTTATGCAAAATATTGATTTCAACATGTCAGTAATCATCACACTGTCAGAACTTATATATGGCCATAGTTTATCCATCTATCATTCTCTTCCAAATATTAATTTCTATACTTTTCACCATTCCCACAGGTACCCTAGATAGATCCATTAGGACTATGCCGCAGGAGGTATCCTTTTTTCATAATTGTGTACTTTCGTTATAGATAATAGTTTTCTTCATACTAGCTGCTACCCAGTGCGCTTCACCAGCGTCATTTCCGGTCTTTGGAGCGCACATAGCCTCTACTTCCTGTCATTTGGAACGCATCTTGCGTTCCACCGCTCGCTTCCGCTTTCTTGGAACGCACGCTGGCCGCACTTCCGGTTTCAGAGACGGCCGTCCTTCCGGTGCCGCAAACAGGTCAAAAAGCGGGACCGGGACACCAGAGATACAGATACGGATGTACTGTATGGCGGCCGGAGCGCTCCATCTTCCCATCTACACTTACTTTCTCACCTCTGGCGGCATAGGTAAGACGGCATAATAGCTTTAGATATTTATTATTCCTTCTGGCTTAGTCTTTATATAATGTAAGAACACTTCAGATAGCTTGTTATTTTTGAGTGCAATCATTCTAAAAGTTGAGCTGTCACTGGATAAGTTGTAAAAGGCACAAAAGACACCGTGGATACTTTCCTTATAATCTATTTAACAGATATAAATGTCATAGTAAATTTACTGGTACGCACGGTCTTCTATCTATAAAGGAAAAGAAAAAGATGGCAATTTTGTTACAATGAATGTACTTTATATCAAATATAACATGTAAACTGTTAATTATGTACATAGGGACTGAATATTGTCAAAATTACTTTTTAGTGCCTGACAAAGGCCTAATAAGGCCGAAAACGTTTGTGCATATACGTTGCCGCTTCTTTTCTAATAAAAATTAACTCACGGAAAAAGATAAACAACACTTCTGCTGTGATTTTTGCATTTCCAATATGACTGAGGAGGCAGCCACACCTCCAGTACAAACTGCAAAGAAAGACAAAAAAGGGGGTCAGTCATCGCTTACCAAACCGCAGGAGCACATTGTTATGGCAGGGAACAACATTAAAAGACAAAAACATACAATGCGACAACTCACTGCAATATAGAGTACAAAATTGCATAATAATTACAAGTGCTACACTATAAGTGAGAGATACTTGGCAAATCGTTTTGTACAAAATTATTTGAGCCCGTCTGCCGCACGTCAAGGCGATCTCTGTTAGACGGGTTCCTACACTAAATTCTACCTGTTAGGTGCCATGACGGCTACCATACACTTCAGGGAGTGTAGGTTCCACAGCAGGCCTACTCCACAACACCACCGGCGCCAAATGGCTACCAAGGACTGCAGTGAGAGTCCACAAACTATCTCACTCCTGGTGCCATGGCTTCAGTGAGTGAGGCGGAGCAGGCCTGACTGAGTTCCTCCAGTAAAGAAGCACACTTTTTAGCTGCAGACCCTGACTCTCTGGACTTATTTCTCATTGGGGTGCACCATGCCTTACCATCTCTTCTGGAGAGCAGCAACATGTGGTGACACCACGACAGTGTCCGAGGGACCCAGCGCAGCATTGGGGCCACCTTAAACCCAGCCACTGCACCTTCACCTAAGGTCTCATGCATGTGACCAAAACACAAATCAGTGAAGAGCGGATAGAGTCCATGTGCATTCTGTTTTTAATCACTCCCATCAATAGAAAAGTCAATTCTCATCTGCAAAATGGACAGGAATAACGCCTGCAGTGGCCCCACTAGAATATATTGGTCAGTGTGCTATCTGTTTTAAAAGCAAATTTCACACTGAAGAAAACTATGGTCATGTGCATGAACACTAATGAAAATGGAAGCTCAGTGGCTGGTAGCCAACTGCACACTAAATCGACAAGTGGTGGTGCAACTCCCTCTTTTGAAGTCTATGGGAATTACAAAAAGAAAGGCACTTGTGCTGTTACATTTTGGGATCTATTTTTTACATACCGGTACAGGTATGGTTTATATGAAGACATAGAAGGAGAGATTTTATTTCCCTGCTTGTAATAGATTTGCAGTTGCACCAATACTTTTTGCTTATATGTGACCTTATTATGTGAATCAGCAAATGCAAAATGATAACTGTTACAGTCTGCCCATGCCAGATAACATAATACCTGCACTGCACATTTTCATGCAGAACATACCACAGCGATATGTAATTATGGGGCATAATTGTTCTAACACATTCTGTATAGCAGCAGGTAATTCCACTATAATTATACATGCTCATGCAAATTACTGCATAGACAGCGTCCCTCATAATTATATCTGTATTGTCTGCTTTCTGTATGCGGAGACGAACAATTAATTCACTATGTAAAGACAATTATTCTACATTCAAACATCTTTTTTACAAGGATTCATCTGAATTAAGATCCTTTTCAAGTTCAATAGCTTTGTTGCCTTTTGACATTTTCATGATTCCTAAAGTAGCAATCGCCTACACCCCCTATTGTAAGCTGAAATACTGATATTTCAAGTAAGCAGAGATGTCAACCTGGGAGAGCCCTCACAGGGTGACACAGCAGGTGGCAGTGGAAGTGGCACTTTGAGGGGTGCAGCTTACATAAGAGTGCATGGAGGTTTATCTACTATTTAACATACAGTAGTAGCAATGACATACCAAGTTCCTTACATAAATACAACACCAGAATCAAGCACAGTACATATATACAGCTCAAGAAACAAGTAGGGTACATATACACTGCTCAAAAAAATAAAGGGAACACTTAAACAACACAATGTAACTCCAAGTCAATCACACTTCTGTGAAATCAAACTGTCCACTTAGGAAGCAACACTGAGTGACAATCAATTTCACATGCTGTTGTGCAAATGGGATAGACAACAGGTGGAAATTATAGTCAATTAGCAAGACACCCCCAATAAAGGAGTGGTTCTGCAGGTGGTGACCACAGACCTCTTCTCAGTTCCTATGCTTCCTGGCTGATGTTTTGGTCACTTTTGAATGCTGGCGGTGCTTTCACTCTAGTGGTAGCATGAGACGGAGTCTACAACCCACACAAGTGGCTCAAGTAGTGCAGCTTATCCAGGATGGCATATCAATGCGAGCTGTGGCAAGAAGGTTTGCTGTGTCTGTCAGCGTAGTGTCCAGAGCATGGAGGGGCTACCAGGAGACAGGCCAGTACATCAGGAGACGTGGAGGAGGCCGTAGGATGGCAACAACCCAGCAGCAGGACCGCTACCTCCGCCTTTGTGCAAGGAGGAACAGGAGGAGCACTGCCAGAGCCCTGCAAAATGACCTCCAGCAGGCCACAAATGTGCATGTGTCTGCTCAAACGGTCAGAAACAGACTCCATGAGGGTGATATGAGGGCCCGACGTCCACAGGTGGGGGTTGTGATTACAGCCCAACACCGTGCAGGACGTTTGGCATTTGCCAGAGAACACCAAGATTGGCAAATTCGCCACTGGCGCCCTGTGCTCTTCACAGATGAAAGCAGGTTTACACTGAGCACATGTGACAGACTTGACAGAGTCTTGAGACGCCGTGGAGAAAATTCTGCTGCCTGCAACATCCTCCAGCATGACCGGTTTGGCATTGGGTCAGTAATCGTATGGGGTGGCATTTCTTTGGAGGGCCGCACAACCCTCCATGTGCTCGCCAGAGGTAGCCTGACTGCCATTAGGTACCGAGATGAGATCCTCAGACCCCTTGTGAGACCATATGCTGGTGCGGTTGGCCCTGGGTTCCTCCTAATGCAAGACAATGCTAGACCTCATGTGGCTGGAGTGTGTCAGCAGTTCCTGCAAGGCGAAGGCATTGATGCTATGGACTGGCCTGCCCGTTCCCCAGACCTGAATCCAATTGAGCACATCTGGGACATCATGTCTCGCTCTATCCACCAACGTCACGTTGCACCACAGACTGTCCAGGAGTTGGCAGATGCTTTAGTCCACGTCTGGGAGGAGATCCCTCAGGAGACCGTCCGCCACCTCATCAGGAGCATGCACAGGCGTTGTAGGGAGGTCATACAGGCACGTGGAGGCCACACACACTACTGAGCCTCATTTTGACTTGTTTTAAGGACATTACATCAAAGTTGGATCAGCCTGTAGTGTGTTTTTCCACTTTAATTTTGAGTGTGACTCCAAATCCAGACCTCCATGGGTTGAAAAATTTGATTTCCATTTTTTAATTTTTGTGTGATTTTGTTGTCAGCACATTCAACTATGTAAAGAACAAAGTATTTCAGAAGAATATTTAATTAATTCAGAACTAGGATGTGTTATTTTTGTGTTCCCTTTATTTTTTTGAGCAGTGTATATAGCACCAGCTCAATACAGATTATCTTTTTATAGTCAGGTCAGCCCTTGCTGCATACATTTATACAGTATGAAGCTACAGTTCCCAGTATGACCTGAACAGTTGTAAAGGTATGCCACCAGACCACCATGTTGACTTCTCCTGGCCATGACTCATCTCAGCAGAGTTTGTCACCCAGATATCTTTAACTTATCAATTTACCAACACATACACATCTTTTATATAATAACACAAACTCCTCTTAGTGCCACACACTGTGCCCTGCAGTCATGAGTAAGGGCTAAATTGTATTCTGCCCGAAACGCGTAGACCTTGCATTCTGTACCTGGATGTTTTTACATTGAATATTGAATAAAGTGCTTTTGGATTACCATCAAGACGGGCAGAACAAATCTCTTTTCTTCACATTATCTTCGCCTGCTCCTAATCCGGGTGAAGGAGCTGTTCCGTGCCTCAGCATTGGAATCCTAGGCAGGTGAGAGCCGCTCATATAACTTTTACCTTTGAATAAAAATACAATATCCAATGTCTGAATACATATATTTTAAAGGTTGCAAGATAATACCTTATTTTACACAAAAAAAAAACTGCTTGAGGCCTCATGCACACGACCATTTTTAGCGCCAATGAAAGTCTATGGGGCTATTCACATGGCCGTTTTTTTAACGGCCAGTGAATAGCGTCCATAAAAAATAGGACATGCTCTATTTTTGGCCGTTTTCACGGTCAGACGGACCCATTGAAATCAATGGGACCATTTTTAACGGCCGATTGACAGGAGTTCACCCATCTAATGGCCGTTAAAAACGGGTACACTTTACCCAAGAGGGGTTAAAAAAAAAATCACCTCATCGACTTGCACGCATTGCAACAGTCTCTTCTCTCTTCATTTAGCAGGACCTGCGATGTGCATGGTGACATAACCACGTGGGAGCGAGCAGTGACGTCATCGCGCACCTTCAGCACGTCCCATTCAGTGAAAAGAGAAGAGACTGCTGCAGCGCGAGCAAGTGGATAAGTGGTGGACTACATTGGGGGCATTATTAAAGCTGGGGGCGGTAAAAAAAAATCATACACTATGGGGGACATTATTTTAGCTGGGTGCCTACCATCCTGTGGGTGTTCTCAGAAGGGTGGGTCTAGAAATAACTGCCAATCAAATTCTTTGAAAAACGGATGCAAAACGGACATTAAAAACGAACACATGGCAAGAAAATAAATGCACACACTGATGCAAAATGGCCATGAAAAACTGACAGTGTCCGTTTTTAGCAGACTTTTCGTGCGCATGTAGACTTAGAAATCTTGTTAAATAACTTCACTTTGTAGCAAAATAAAAACTCTGAAATTACATATAGACAAAAGACAAAATAGTGGTTTATTATGTGCCACCTATCGTGCCTCTTGTTTTGTGCCTCCTATAGTGCCTCTTGCCCTGTGCCCCTGTAGTGCTTTTTTATGTGCCCTTATAGTGTCTCTTGATCTGGGCCCCCTATAGAGCAACCTTGCTCATGGTCCCCTGTATTGCTTCTTGGTCTGTGCGCTTGTATAATAATACTCACCTGTCCCTGGTCCCATGATGTCATCCAGTGCGCCACCTGCAGGCAGTCACAGGTAGCACAATTACATCATTTCGCTCTCTGCATCACAAACAAGCATCAAATGGCAGGGCAGTGAAGCAATGGTTTCCTTGTCCTGCCAACACTGAAGCAGATGTTCAATTACAACCATTTGCAGATACAGATATGTAGATACAACTGAGTGCAGGAGGAACCCAGATGGCTCCCAGGAAAATTAGCATAGAGTAGTGATCTCACCCCACCAATTAGACATGGGTGGTGCTTCAGCGCAGTGCCCCGATCGTGATGCCACTTGGTGGCGATGCCCTAATACCAGCTTCTGGGGTATCCCTCCCTTAAGAGATTTCTACGAAATATGTCCCTCTTATAGAGCTAGTGATTGTGACGTCAGTTGCAGTTAAGCAACGAGGACATGGAGTCCCCTTTGTAGATGGTAGTGTTGGTACCCAAGGTAGGATTGCCAGTGTGGTGTAGAGTGGCCTACAATGTCCCTGTAGATGTTATAAGCACATATCACGGGGCTCCTACCTGGATATCCTTGGATCCCAGATGTGGTTGGACGAAGTAAGTGCAAAAAGGGATGAATAACTTGGATGATGAAGGAAATAGAATAAACGGAGTCCAGACTTTGTATTAACATTGAACAATAGCTTTAATTGGCATAAACTGTAATCCAAACTGTTTCCAGACTTTATCTTGGTCATCAGCAGGTATTGGCTTAACTCTGGCAGGCAAACACTTCTGCAACAATCTCAGCTCTGCTATACTGTAGCTTTCGCAGCGCTATGTTAGCTAGAATAAATAGGAACTTTTCCTCTTCTGCTGGAATTTAGCTTTCAGTAGTCTGTCTCTTACTTTAATCCTAGGAACTCCTTCCTGGCTTCAAGCTTACTTGGCTTGGCTTGTTAGGCAATGCAAGCCCAGGAGGGGACATGCAACCATGTATCACTTTCAGGCAGGACCTGCGGGCCCAGCAGAACAGACAGTGCTCTGCTGGCTGACAAAACCTCTCCCCTAGGAGGGTAGATTAGACTGACTCACTAACACTAAACTCTTTCCTCTCTAGAGAGGGCTGGAAGGACCTAGAGAGTTCCTCTCCAGGAAAAGTATTACTTTGCCAATGTTGCTACCACCTGCTGGTAAACCAGGCAATTGCATGAACATGAACAGTTTCATAGAGATAAATATGCACATTTTTCAGGGATGACACAAAATACATTCTGATTACATAAGTTAGCATATTGGAGACAGTAGCAAGGTGCAAAAGAGTGGTAATGGCACTCTGGGTCATTACATTCCCCCCTTACTTAAGAGTCAAGCCGCCCTCGGCTTGTGCTTAGGGTACAAATAAATATATGTATGTAGAAGCTCTGAAGGGTACCAAATGAATACAAAATGCTGCATGAAAATACTGACATATAAGACGGCTACCGAAAGGTCTCTCTTTGCCCTTGTGAGTAGGGTGTGCGCTTACAGTTTCCCTTTCAGGTATAACCAGAGGACCCCACGATGTACACAAAGCGCTCACTGCTGACTTTACTTTATGTACTGGACCACAAATACCAGAGAAAGCGCGGGGGTGTCTTTACCCTGTAGTCCCACCACTATGCAATGAAACGCCTGCAAACAGAAGGGTGGCTTTATCCTTTATTCCCTTCTAACAACAAGGCTTAATTATGCTTAATGATTCTTCACTTGATGATTATAACAAGCAGCTAAACATTTTCCTAAGCCAGTGCACTAGGACATACACAACCTTGGCTAAACACAAGGTGTAAACTAGGAGGATGAGTCACACTCAAAACTCTCTGATAAAGCTAGGAGGAGGAGCCTTTTCCCCTACCACTCCAATCACATACAATAGCAGTGGGTTACCCTTAACGGTGTTAGATCTGCTTGGCACATAACCACTCGGTTCCTTTAGAGATAAGGACCGTTCGTTTTTTAACTGTACTCAGAGGCAGTCCATAATGAGCAAGGTGATGTTAGAGCTGCTTGGAATGTACCAGACATCCTCAGAGGCAGTCCATAATACTAAGCAAATACTAAGAGTGCTGACCCTCTGGCTAACATTATAAAATGCATAGATAATATAATAAGTACATATTAAAACATATTGCGGCACCTGCAATAGAATGAATACAATAGGCACATTTTTCTTGAACGTTGCTGAAAAGGTAAACGTTAGTGCAAAATATTTAAGGTACATTTTTATTAATAAAATTAAATATTGCAATAATTGATCCAATTGAATAGTGCAATAAAGCATCTAATTCACATTTGAGTCTCTGTGTCACCGCCAGTTCTGTGAGAAGGTCTGGCAGACGTTCCTTTCTACCTCTTGCATGACGTTCTTTGTTTTGTTTTCACTTTGTCATCTCCTTTCCTTCTCCCAGGTGTCACCTATTTAGACTAATTGTCTCCCTTTATATTCCCTCCCATACTGCCTCACTTTGCGGTTTATACTACTTCCTGGATGAGGTGTTAACTGCTGGAAGCTGCTGCTGCTGTTTGCTAAGATAAGTCTTTTTCTTTATTTGTGTTTCCTTGCTGGCTTGATTCTAGGTGACCCTGACTCCGTCCGTATTAAGTGCAGGGAGCCGGTGGTCGTGTCCCCTCACTATTATAGGGTCTTCAGGTGTCACACAGTCTTAGGTACGTGGGCATGCAATCATCTACCATTCAGACCCTTGCATGGGCATAGCAGTCAGGGAGAGCTCTTAGGGTTTTATAGGGCTCACCCATATGCTCCTTAGTTTGGGATCAAGCTAGTCGGATGTTTATTTATAAGTTCCAGCTATCTGCAACATCATCTGTGACATTATAAACCGCCATAACCGTCTTAAGCATGGATCCGGTTTCAGCCTTGATTGACCGCATGCAAGGTCTTTCGCTGGAGGTAGCAGATCTCCGTAAAACTGTGTCTCAGTTTCAGGTGAAAGGTTCTGCTGGCGTTCATGGACTTTGTTCCGAGCCTAAGATCTCGCTTCCGGATACGTTGTCCGGGGGTAGTGAGAATTTTGTTCGCTTTAGAGAGGCTTGCAAACTCCATTTTCGCCTACTTCCCCATTCCTCTGGTGATGAGGAGCAGAGGGTGGGAATCATCATCTCGCTGCTCAGGGATAACGCTCAGTCTTGGGCCTTTTCGCTGCCGGTGGGGGCATGGCCCCTCCGATCGGTGGATGAATTTTTTGTAGCCCTGGGGCAGATATATGATGACCCGGATCGTATTGCTCTGGCTGAATCTAAACTGCGTCTTTTATGCCAGGGTAAACAGTCTGCAGAGATATATTGTTCTGAATTTCGGAGATGGGCAGCTGATACTGGTTGGAATGATGCTGTACTCCGAAGTCAATTTTGCCATGGTCTTTCGGAAAGATTGAAAGATGCATTTGCTTTTCATGAGAGACCAGCCTCGTTAGAGTCTGCCATGTCTCTAGCTGTTCGTATTGACAGGCGTCTTAGAGAGAGAGAGAGGAGACTACTCCTTCCTGTCATATTCAGTCCAAGGACAGTGGGGCTGTCTCATTCAGTCTGCAGGGGTCTCAGTCTCTCTCAATCCCCTCTGAGGAGGAGGCCATGCAGCTGGGATTGCTTGCCTCTGATAGTAGAAGATTCAGCTCTCAGAGGAGGGATTATTTCTGTTGTGGAGGTATAAATCATTTGGCTAATGTTTGCCCCTCTAGGAGATTAATGGAGTTTTCTGAGGGTAATAAAAAAAAAAAAAAAACTCTAAAAACGTTCCATTTGCTATTATTGGCAAAGTTGATGCGGAAATTGAAGGTTTGCCGTTTGCTTGTAGTTCCCGTTTTCTCCTACCTGCCAGGGTGGTGCTAGACAGCAAGAACATTGTTTGTGAGATTTTTGTAGATAGTGGAGCAGCTGTCAATCTCATTGATAATCAATTTGCAATAACGCATGGTTTCCAGGTATGCACTTTGGAAAAGAATATACCTGTTTTTGCTATCGATTCCGCTCCACTTTCTCAAAGATCGTTAAAGGGCATAGTTCATAATATCCGTTTTACTGTGGCTGACGCTCATGTTGAGGATATGTCGTGTTTCGTCCTAAGCGGATTACCTACTCCTCTAGTGTTGGGGCTACCCTGGCTCACTAAACATACCCCCAACATTGATTGGCAAGCAAGGCAAATAAATGGTTGGAGTGAGTTTTGCAGAGAGAATTGCCTCACGGCGTCTCTTTCAGAGGTTTCTACCAAGACTGTACCATCTTTTCTCTCTGAATTTTCGGATGGGTTTTCCGAGAGTGGCGTCCAGGAGTTGCCCCCTCACCGAGAGTACAACTGCCCTATTAATCTCATCCCAGGCGCCAAGCTGCCAAAATTACGATTATACAATCTCTCCCAACCTGAAAGAGTTGCTATGCGTACTTATATCTTTGAGAGCCTGAGAAAGGGACACATCCGACCCTCGAAGTCACCTGTTGCCGCTGGTTTTTTTTTTGTTAAGAAAAAAGATGGTTCTTTAAGACCTTGTCTGGATTTCAGGGAGCTGAACCATATCACAATTCGTGACCCATATCCGCTTCCTCTGATCCCGGACCTGTTTAACCAGATTGTTGGGGCTAAAGTTTTTTCTAAGTTGGATTTAAGAGGGGCATACAACCTAGTCAGGGTCAGGGAAGGGGACGAATGGAAGACGGCCTTCACTACCCCTGAGGGTTATTTCCAGAATTTGTTATGCCCTTTGGTTTGATGAATGCTCCGGCCGTCTTCCAACATTTTGTGAACAGCATTTTTTATCATTTAATGGGGAAATTTGTACTGGTGTATCTAGATGACATTTTGATTTTTTCTCCCAATTTCAAGACTCATCGGGACCACCTACGTCAGGTCTTGCTGATTCTCCGGGAGAATAAATTGTACGCTAAACTGGAAAAATGTGTGTTTGCAGTTCCGGAGATTCAATTTCTTGGTTTTCTTCTCTCCGCTTCTGGTTTTCGCATGCACCCTGAGAAGGTCCGCGCTGTGCTTGATTGGGAGCTTCCTGAGAATCAGAAGGCGCTGATGCGGTTTTTGGGTTTTGCCAGTTATTACAGAAAGTTCATTTTGAATTATTCCTCTGTTGTTAAGCCACTCACTGATATGACTAAAAAGGGGGTAGATTTTTCCTCGTAGTCGGTAGATGCGCTTAAAGCCTTTTCTAGTATCAAAGAGAGTTTTGCTTCCTCTCCCATTTTGGTACAACCTGATGTCTCTCTACCTTTTATTGTTGAGGTGGATGCTTCTGAGGTGGGTGTGGGTGAGGTCTTATCTCAGGGTCCCTCTCCTGCCAAATGGCGACAGTGTGCCTTTTTCTCAAGGAAATTCTCCTCTGCAGAGAGAAATTATGACGTGGGATATAGGGAGTTGTTGGCCATCAAATTAGCTTTTGAGGAATGGCGCCATTGGTTAGAGGGAGCCAGACACCCTATTACCGTGTTTACCGACCATAAGAATCTGGGCTACTTGGAATCGGCCAAGCGTCTGAACCCGAGACAGGCCAGATGGTCTTTGTTCTTTTCAAGGTTTAATTTTGTTGTCACGTTCCGCCCTGGGGTTAAAAATGGGAAGGCGGATGCCCTGTCACGTTGTTTTCCGGGAGGGGGGAACTTTGAAGACCCAGGTCCCATTTTGGCTAAAGGGGTGGTCGTCTCTGCTCTTTATCCTGATTTAGAGGCAGAGGTTCAGGCAGCCCAGGCAGAGGCTCCTGATCTTTGTCCTCCTGGGAGGTTGTTTGTGCTTCTCGCTTTACGACACAAGGTTTTTAAGGAGCATCACGATACGGTCCTTGCTGGACACCCGGGGAGTAGATCCACAGTGGATCTCATTGCTCGGAGATTCTGGTGGCCGGCTCTTCGTAAGACGGTTGAGGGTTTTGTGGCAGCTTGCGAGACCTGCGCTCGTGCCAAGGTCCCTCATTCACGGCCATCGGGTTCTCTCCTCCCGTTACCCATTCCTTCCCGTCCTTGGACGCATCTGTCCATGGACTTCATTATGGACCTGCCTCGATCCCTGGGGAAGACTGTGATTCTGGTGGTAGTGGACCGTTTTAGCAAAATGGCGCATTTCATTCCCTTTCCTGGGTTACCCAATGCTAAGACGTTGGTGCAAGCGTTTGTTGATCACATTGTTAAATTGCATGGCATTCCTTCAGACATCGTTTCTGATAGGGGCACGCAATTTGTTTCCAGATTCTGGAAGGCCTACTGTTCTCGCTTGGGGATTCGGTTGTCGTACTCTTCTGCTTTTCACCCCCAGTCGAATGGTCAGACCGAACGCATCAATCAGAATCGGGAGACATATCTGCACTGTTTTGTGGCGGAGAATCAGGAGGATTGGTATTCTTTTTTGTCCCTTGCTGAGTTTGCTTTAAATAACCGTCGCCAGGAGTCCTCTGATAAGTCACAATTTTTTGGTGCATATGGGTTTCATCCGCAGTTTGGGACATTCTCTGGAGAGGGGTCTTCTGGTTTACCTGATGAGGAGAGATTTTCCTCGTCTTTGTCATTTATTTGGCAAAAGATTCAGGGTAATCTGAAGAGGATGAGTGAAAGATATAAGCATGTGGCGGATAAGAGACGTGTGCCTGGTACGGACCTGAATGTGGGTGATCTGGTGTGGTTGTCTACAAAGAATATCAAACTGAAGGTTCCCTCCTGGAAGTTGGGTCCTAGGTTTATTGGGTCTTACAAGATCTTGTCCGTCATCAATCCCGTTGCCTTCCGTCTTGATCTTCCTCAGACTTGGAAGATCCATAATGTTTTTCACAGGTCCCTATTAAAACCTTATGTCCAACCCACTGTACCCTCCTCTTTGCCTCCTCCTCCGATTTTTGTTGATGGCAATCTTGAATTTCAGGTCTCTAGGATTGTGGATTCTCGCATTATCCGCGATTCTCTCCAGTACCTTGTTCATTGGGAGGGTTATGGTCCTGAGGAGAGGATGTGGGTCCCCGATGACATCTTCTATTTCGGTGATGTCATCGGCGCAGGCGCACTGAGGGAGTTCTGAGGAGGCGAGCCTCCTCATCTCAGAGCGCCTGCGCCGAATGAACACAGGCGCGCGATTTTTGAAATGCCCACAGGGCTGGCCGGAGGAGGAGATCCCGGCTGGCCCTGTCAATCAACACGATGAGGGGGCGGTTTTCTGCAGCTGCTACCAGCAAGTAGCCGCCCTACTTACTGGTAGAGACCTAATTTACATATTATAAAACTTCGTTTTTAGAAGAAACTGCTGAATCAAAGTAAGTAAGACCATTATATTTTCATATATCGCAATATAAGTAATTTAACTAGCCGGGAAAAAAAAAATGACTTTAGTGGGGTGACAGAAGCCCTTTAAGGCCACTCGTCTCATCAGGGCTTTCCATAGGTCTCATCCTGAGAAGGTGGCCTCTGAGTGTCAGGAGTCCACCCGTAGAGGGAGGGGTACTGTCACCGCCAGTTCTGTGAGAAGGTTCTACCTCTTTAATGACGTTCTTTGTTTTGGTTTCACTTTGTCATCTCCTTTCCTTCTCCCAGGTGTCACCTATTTAGACTAATTGTCCTCCTTTATATTCCCTCCCATACTGCCTCACTTTGCAGTTTATACTACTTCCTGGATGAGGTGTTCACTGCTGTAGGCTGCTGCTGCTGTTTGCTAAGATAAGTCTTTTTCTTTATTTGTGTTTCCTTGCTGGCTTGATTCTAGGTGACCCTGACTCCGTCCGTATTAAGTGCAGGGAGCCGGTGGTCGTGTCCCCTCACTATTATAGGGTCTTCAGGTGTCACACAGTCTTAGGTACGTGGGCATGCAATCGTCTACCATTCAGACCCTTGCATGGGCATAGCAGTCAGGGAGAGCTCTTAGGGTTTTATAGGGCTCACCCATATGCTCCTTAGTTTGGGATCAAGCCAGTCGGATGTTTATTTATAAGTTCCAGCTATCTGCAACATCATCCGTGACAGTTTGAGGTAAAGTGCATCAAATGGTAACTTTGAGTGCAACAAAGTCTCCTGAAGATAACAGAGTCCTTTGTAATCGATAGGAATCGATAGGAAAGACTAACAGTCATTTATTTGTAATCCAAAGTAATGGTAATGTCATTTTCAATGCAAAGGAGGAAATAATGGTATTTGTAATCCACATGGGTAGGAAAGTTTTTTGTTATCCACATGGGTATTAAATAGCAACACAGGCCATGAGAACCATTAGCAGAGGCTCCCAGATAACCTGAAAGGGGGGGGGGAAGGAAAATGTGGCACTGTCCAGTGCAACAGGGATTTAACTGATGATGGGGGGGGGGGGGCCTAACAAACATGACCATCAGGGTGAGGGCAAACCTGTAAAAGAAAACATATAAAACAATGCCAACAGGCCCTTACCCGTCAGGAACAGTCCACGATCTCGTCGTCCCATAGAAATCCAGAACCATGCTCCACAGAGAACCAGACCAAGGTTCCCACTCTCCTCACCAGCTTGGGATTATTCGGTCAGGGACGCTCCAACAGTCCTACAACTGACTTACGGTAGTCCCACGTAAAGGCCGTGACACTCTGGGGCACCACTGGGTTAAGGGTGTTGTAGGCCGGAGTCTTGCAGGGCGGCAGGAGTGAAAACTCCAACCACCTCTGCAGCACCTGCCAGCCGCTGGAACGCCCGTGGCCTGCCTGGTGAAGCTAGCCGCACCTGAGAGACGTAGACCTCTTCGGGCTCTTTGGCTTCAGGGTCCTCTCTGCTCCAGAACATGCCCCTGAGGAAGCCGCTGGTGCGCCATCTTGTCTTTACTGGTGTGAACACGGACAGGAAATGAGGGCGGAACTTCAGAGGCGGCGTTTATCCATTCCTATTTCATACAGTGAAGGGGTTCTTTGTAGGCAGGGATAGGTTTTCGCGCTTCCAGAGGGGGCGTTGCTGAACTTCAGCGCCTCTGGGCATAAAGAAGATGCTGCGCCATAGCAAGTAAAAATAGTGGATTAACTCTTTGGGTGACGGCACGCTGCGTTTTGCGCCGGTAGCTCTGCAACAAAATCATTCAAGTCATTTCTGAAGGCATATTTGTAAATCCAATAGGCTAATAAAGTTGGTAGGCACACAATTTTAACGTTACACAGTTCTTATCCTCTTTTAAAGGCACACACTGTTACAGATGGCCTTGCGGTTTGCACGGCGGTTGTTTCGCGATGAAATTTGCGCGTTCACGATTTGCCAAAAATGCGAACATATGGCAATGTCCGCTGACGCCATATTCTTTTGCATTGCGCTGAACTTTCTCATGACACATCCATCAGGTGTGACAACAGCTCAGCCAATTGAGATGTTTCAGCACATGGACACACCCTTACCCTATAAAAGAACTAGATTTGGCAGCCATTTTACATTCTGAGTTTTGCCACTGTAGGGAGAGGTTGCTTTGTGGAGCAGGGACGGGCTGTTAGAGACACCAAACACTAGCTAATAGGGCCACAAAAGTCCTTTTAAAGACTGGCTTAGGTGTGCTATTGATAGATATGATATACTGAGGGGTGTGATATACTTATAATATACTTTCTAACATAGAAAGTAAATTATAGTGCATTTCTATTGTGCAGCAGTTGTGCGATAGACCTGTTTCCCCAAATAAACAGGGTGGTGTGATATAACTGTTGTGTCAAAAAAAATAATCGAGGGGTGCGATATACCTGCTTCCACAAAATAATGATTATGGGGTTCTATATACCTGTTTCTACAAAATATTGATTGTGGCCTGCGATATACCTGCTTACACAAAATACAGATTAAGGGGTTCGATATACCTTTTTCCACCAAATATTGATTGAGGCCTGTGATATACCTGCTTCCACAAAATAATGATTAAGGGGTTTGATATGCCTGCTTCCATAAAATACTGATTGAGGGCTGCGATATACCTGCTTCTACAAAATACTGATTAAGGGGTTCGATATACCTGTTTCCACCAAATATTGATTGAGGCCTGCATTATACCTGCTTCCACAAAATACTGATTAAGGGGTTCAATATACCTGTTTCTACCAAATATAGATTGAGGCCTGCGATACACCTGCTTCCACAAAATACTGATTAAGGGGTTCGATATACCTGCTTCCACAAAATACTCATTGAGGGCTGCGATATACCTGCTTCCACAAAATACTGTCACGGCTGTGTCATTGTCTGGTATTGTGGACCATGACACTTTTGCCGTGAATGCTTGTTGCTGGTGGCAACATGCTGTTTTTGCATGTTTTGACACTTCCCCTATTAGTTGTGTGTCCCTTCCCATCCTGGTGTGCACGGGGTTAAGGTGTGTTTGCTAGGTGTGGTGGGTGTGACCTCAGGCCTCCTTATATGTTGGGGTGGTGGAACCTGAGGTCAGTTTGTTTTGCTTGTCAGTCTGTGTAGGAAATCTGCTCCCTGGCTGAATGTTGTAGTCTGTGTGAGCCACCCTTATTTGTTATATTGTTTCCCTTGCTCTGTCTGTGTGTCCCCTCCGGCGTGTTTCTGTTTTCTCTCTCCCACCTGGTGTATGTTGTTATGGTGTGGGCCATGTTTGGAGGTTATTGTGTTGTGGTGTGTTTCCTCCGAAAGGGGGTTGCTTTCCCGGAGGGGTTTAAGCAAACATCTAGACAGTGCGTTTCTGGTCCATCTTGTCGGCGGCAGGTAAGTTCTGGTAACCTAGGTTGTCTTTTGCCTTTTGTTACTTACCTGTCGTTCGGCTGTGAACCCTGTCTAGTTGGTGGCCAGCTGCTGGGCTTCTGGAGACACCATGCATCCATTGTGTAGGATGAATGGGTGGTCTCTAATCTGTGTTCAGGCTTAGGGCATAGCAGGGATACCTAGGGTTCTAGGTTGGTGAGCATGAGCCCCCTTACCTTCTGAGGCATCTCATGCATTAGGAGTTTAGGGAGATCTTCTGGGTCGCGTTAGGAGGTGACCTGCTCCCTGTTCCCTGCTATCCGGCGTAGCAGCGACTGATATTGTGTGGTGGGGGGTTTCCCCCACTCCCCATCGTGACAAATACTGATTAAGGGGTTCGATATACCTGTTTCCACCAAATATTGATTGAGGCCTGCGATATACCTGCTTCCACAAAATACTGATTAAGGGGTTTGATATACCTGCTTCCACAAAATACTAATTGAGGACTGCGATATACCTGCTTCAACAAAATACTGATTGAAGGGTTCGATATACCCGTTTCCACCAAATATTGATTGAGGGCTGCGATATACCTGCTTCCACAAAAAAATGATTAAGGGGTTCGATATACCTATTTCCACAAAATATTGATTGAGGCCTGTGATATACCTGCTTCCGCAAAATACTGATTGAGAGCTGCGATATACCTGCTTCCATAAAATATTGATTAAGGTGTTCAATATACCTGTTTCTACAAAATATTGATTGAGGCCTGCGATATACCTGATTCCACAAAATACAGATTAAGGGGTTTGATATACCTGTTTCTACCAAATATTGATTGAGGCCTGCGATTTACCTGCTTCCACAAAATACTGAGTGAGGAATTCAAGAGGGGCCTGGATGTATTTCTGGAGCGTAATAATATTACAGGCTATAGCTACTAGAGAGGGGTCGTTGATCCAGGGAGTTAGTCTGATTGCCTGATTGGAGTCGGGAAGGAATTTTTTATTCCCCTAAAGTGGGGAAAATTGGCTTCTACCTCACAGTTTTTTTTTTGCCTTCCTCTGTATCAACTTGCAGGATAACAGGCTGAACTGGATGGACAAATGTCTTTTTTCGGCCTTATGTACTATGTTACTATCTAAGGGGTTCAATATACCAGTTTCTACCAAATATTGATTGAGGGGTGCGATATACCTGCTTCCACAAAATACTGATTAATGGGTTTGATATACCTGTTTCTACCAAATATTGATTGAGGCCTGCGATTTACCTGCTTCCACAAATACTGCTCTTCTCTAGGGACTTAGGCACAGGGTAATTTTGAAAATGACAGGCAGATGAAGAGGCTGGCTGTTCCGCAGGGGTGGTAGGGGTTTGTGCAGGTGCACCAGGTCGGAGCCTAAGTGGGAAGTTAAAGAAGGCGCGTGCGATTACTTCAAAGGGCGCACCAGAGTTAGTTAAGTGGCTCACTAAGCCTTCCGCTTCTGCACCCTCCTCATCCTCTGTATGTGCACACTCCTCACTCTCTGCTGTGTGCACCCCCACATACACCACCACCACCATTGCCCTTCCACTCAAGTTAGAGGAATTATTTTCCAATACATTCCCAGACCTTACCGATGCGTAGCCATTCTTGACATCGGATGAGGAAGAGGAGGTAGCAATGGCAGCCACCCAGCGGTCTGACGACAGTACCCAGATCAGCCCAAGGAGGAAGGTCCCCGCTGTTGCTGCCTACTCAGAGATCTCAAATGTCAGTGGTGGTGAAGGTGACGATTATGACGTGTCGATGGACGTCACGTGGGTGCCCACAAGAGAGGAAGAGGAGGGGAGTTCAGAGGGAGAGATGGAGCAGTAGAGAGGGAGGAGAAGGAGGAGAAGCAGGTAGAGCTCGCAGAGCACAGGAGGCATAAAGCAGACTGCAAATGTATCTGGAGCGAGCCATACACCATGCACGGTCACTTCTGGTGCTCCCAGGACACCGGCACATGGATCCGCAGTTTAGGCTTTTTTTAACGTGTCAGCTGCTGACAATAGTGTTGCCATCTGCAGCCTGTGCTGTCAACGCATAAGTCGCGGTAAGCCCAATATTCACCTAGGGATGACCACCTTAAGAAGGCACCTGGCCTCCCATCACCGAGCCCAGAGGGAGCAACGCCGTCAGAACCCACAAAGTCAGACTCCCGGCGCTCCACGTGCTTTCTCTTCTCCTCCCATTTGTCCTCCACTTCATCTTCCACCGTGCCATTGTCGCGTTCATCTGGCAGAAGGCAGGCTTCCGGGGCCCAAATGTTCGAGCGCAAAAAGTTGATGACGCTGGATAACCCTCTTGCCCAACGGCTGACCGCTGGCTTGTCGGAACTGCTAGCCCGCCAACTACTGCCATTTAAACTGGTGGACTCGGAGGCCTTTAGAAAATTTGTGGCCATTGGCACACCGTAATGGAAGGTCCCCAGAAGGAAATATTTCTCCAAGAAAGGCATCCCAGAGCTATATGGCCACGTTCAGTGGCAAGTAAATATATCTCTGGCACACAGTGTCGGTGCCAAGATCCATCTGACCACAGACATGTGGTCTAGTAAACACGGGCAGGGAAGGTACATAACTTTTACTGCCCACTGGGTAAACATTCTGATGGCCGTCAAGCATGTAACCCGTGGCTCCCGTGTGGATTTGGTGTTATCGCCAAGGATTACATGCAGGCCTGCCTCTTCTTCTCCTCCTCTTACTCCATCCTCCGTCTCCTCCTCGGCTGACTCCTCCTTTTCTACTGCTACCGCCTCTTCCGCTGCACGCCTCAAGCTCCATAGAACCTATTCGACGTCCCAGGTAAGACGTTGCTATGTTGTGCTGCGCCTGTTGTGCCTGGATGCCAAGAGCCACACCGGTCCTGCACTGCTTTCGGCTCTGCGGTCCCAGGCCGATCAGTGGCTAACCCCGCTCAATTTGACAGTTGGTAAAGTGGTGTGCCACAATGGTGCCAATCTGCTGATTGCGCTGAAACAGGGCAAAATGACACACATACTGTGCATGGCACACGTCCTGAACTTAGTCGTGCAGCGATTCGTTGCCAAATACCCTGGGGTCCAGGACATCTTGCGGCAGGCCAGGAAAATCTCTGGCCATTTTAGATCTTATGTAGCCATGGCTCGCCTTGCTGATGTTCAGCGGCGACACCACTTGCCAGTCAGACGTCTGATTTGTGACAGCCTGAAGCGCTGGAACACCACCTTGTATATGCTTGATAGGCTGCTCCAGGAGCAACGTGCCGTTAACGAATATCTGTACGAATTCTGCAGCAGGACAGGTTCTGGGGACCTTGGTTTCTTTTCACCGCACCAGTGGCTGCTCATGCGCGATGCATGCAGACTTCTGCGGCCATTTGATGAGATCACCAAACTGGTCAGTCGCAGCCAGGGCGCCATCAGTGACATCGTACCTTACGCCTTCTTTCTGGAGCATGCATTGCATTGTGTCATTGATCAAGCCGTCGAGGAGCAGGAGCTGGAAGATGAGGAAGTTGCAATGCTGGGTGAATTCCCAGGGGGGGCTACTCCATCTGAGACAAGTCAGCAGGAGTCTGAGGAGTCGTCAGAGGAGGATGGTGGCTGGGGGGAAGAGGAGGAGGAGCAAGAAGGAGGGAGACTTTAAACTTTTTGGGATCCCTGGTGTTGTCCGTGGCTGGGGAGAGGAGACCGAGAACGACATTCTCCTGGGCGATAAGCAGGAGCCATGGCGCTCCACCACTTCCAATTTAGTGCAAATGGGGGCCTCATGCTCCAGTGTTTGACGAGGGACCCCGTATATAAAGCATAAAGGGCAAGTACCAGTACTGGGTGGCAACATACTTAGACCCCTGGTACAAACACAAAATGGCGGACATGTTACCAGCATCACAGAGGGCTGGCAGAATGCAGCATTTCCAGGCCTTGCTGTGAGAGATGCTACATTTTGCTTTTGCGGGCGCTGGCAGAGGAATTTCCCCCCATAGCGAAACAGGTGCGAGTACCAATCCTACCGCACCTGCAAGAAGAGGGTGGTTTGAAGATGTGTTGGTCACTTCGGATATGAGATCATTCTTGCAGCCAACCCATCGACAACTGCCCTCCGAATCCAGCCTCAGGGAATGTCTAGACCGACAGGTGTCCGACTACATCGGGTTAACGGCTGATATGGACGCTCTGAGAAGCGAGGAACCCCTGAACTACTGGATGTGCAGGCTTGACCTGTGGCCAGAACTGGCACAATTTGCCATGGAACTCTTGGCTTGCCCCTCGTCGAGTGTCCTGTCCGAAAGGACGTTCAGCGCAGCAGGGGGGATTGTGACCGAGGGGCGAACTTGCCTAGCTCACGACAGTGTGGACTACCTCACATTTCTAAAAATTAATCATGGATCTCGGAGGAATTCAACACCTATGACGACAATGTGTAATTGAAATTCCTCATGCCAGCCCACACATATCTGCCTCCACCCAGAACAAAGAATGGTCCTTGGCTTATCTATATACAGCCGCATAGAAGGCCTTTTCTGTCAGGTGAATGCCTAATTTTAGGAGCCTGTACTCCAGTGGCCTACAGTAAAAAATCTATTCAGTGACCGCCTAATGTACCTCCAGCCACATTATCACAAGTTCTTTTCTGTCAGGTTAATGCCTAATTTTTGAGGCCTGTACTGGCCGACAGTAAAAATTTTATCCAGTGACCACCAAATGTACCTCCAGCCACATAATCACAAGTTCTTTTCTGTGATGTAAATGCCTAATTTTTGGGGCCTGTACTCCAGTTGCCTACAGTAAAATTTTTATCCAGTGACCGCCTAATGTACCTATAGCCACATCATCACAAGTAATTTTCTGTGAGGTGAATATTTAATTTTTGGGGCTGTACTGGCCTACAGTAAAATTTTGATCTAGTGACTGCCTAATGTACCTCAAGCCACATAATCACAAGTTCTTTTCTGTCAGGTGAATGCCTAATTTTTGGGGCCTGTACTCCCGTGGCCTAAAATAAAAAATTTCTAGGCTCCAGCATGGCACATTTTTGAGAGTTTCCCTTTAAGACGCATAAAAATGGCCCCTGATTAAAATACATATTTTTGGTGGGTATTTTTGCCAATGATCTCCCTCTGGTATGTCACTGTCCATGTTGTGGGACTATTTGTGCACTTCTAGTAAGTATTTGATGGCTGCAAATATGACCCGAAGGTTTTTCAGGTTCGCATGCCATTAAAGTCAATGGGGCCAGCCGCGAACGCGTGGTTCGCGAACATTTGATCGCGAACATGCGTTTGCGAACCGTCCCGGCCGATGTTCATCCATCCTACACACTGTAACTTTGGTAAGGTTTAGGCTAGTATAGCACACAGATGGGTACTGTTCTCATCCAGTTCTTAATGGCACACAGTTTTTAAAGTTGCCTGAATTCTGTTTGTGACACCAATTGAATTGCAGCGCCCCGATCTTGATGCCCCAATCCCAGCATCTGGGGTATCCCTTGCCCCTTAGGAGGTTTCTACGAAATATGTCCCTCTTATAGAGCAAGTGGTCGTGAAGCCAGTTGCAGTTAAGCAACGAGGACATGGAGTCCCCTTTGTAGATGGTAGTGATGGTACCCAGGGTAAGATTGCCAGAGTGGTGTAGAGTAGCCTACAATCTCCCTGTAGATGTTATATGCACGTATCATGGTGCTCCTATCTGGATATCCTTGGATCCCAGACGTGGTTGGACAAAGCAAGTGCAAAAAGTACAGTTTCCAGCACCATGGTTGCCCTAAACAGCTGATCGGTGAGGTTGGCACACATTTAACCGTCAGATGCAACAGCTCCCCCTAGCAGAGATCGGGGGAGCCAGATAGAGTGTGCAGCAGCATGCAACATGGTGCAACAGCATCGGTCCTCCTGAATGATCCAAGGCTGTCACACATAAGTACCTATGGAGCCCCTGCCTGTGTCAGAGCTCCATAGGAACATAGCGTAAGTCTCTTAGACACCAATGCTAATGCATGATGTCTGTGAGAGAAGCAATCTAATGATTGCTTGTTATAGTTCCCTAGGGGAGCTATTATAAAGTGTAAAGAAAAAAATAAATGTTTTTCAAAAATATTAAAACATTTCAAAAATATAAAAATTCACATGACCCTCTTTCTCCAAAATCAAAATAGATAAACAATAAAAAATAAAAAAAACATCATGGGCATCACTACATGTGAAAATGACCATACTATTAAAATATTCACCAATTCGCCAGTTTTAGTTGCTTCACCTCCCAAAAAAAATAGAATAAAAAGTGATCAAAAAGACATACAACCCCCAAAATTATATCAATGAAAAGTACAGACCGCCCCACAAAAAATGAGCACTCACATAACTGCAAAAAAGTTATAGGGGGTCAAAATTGGGCAAATAATAAAAAAAAAAAAGTAAGTTTTTTTTCAATATTAAAACACAAGAAAAACTATATATGTGATATCGCCGTAATTGTACTGACCTGGAGAATGACGCTAACAGGTCAGTTTTACTGCATAGAGAACAGCATTGAACCCATAGAGAACAGCACCGAAATAAAACCCATAAAGCGGATACCGGATACCATCCCATTTGGATCTCCTCCTCCGGCTGGCCCTGTCTGCATTTCAAAAATCGCGTGCCTGTCTTGATTCAGCGCAGGCGCTCTGAGAGAAGGAGGCTCGCCTCCTCAGCACTCCCTCAGTGCGCCTGCGCCGATGACGTCTTCTCTTTCGGTGACGTCATCGGCGCAGGCGCACTGAGGGAGTGCTGAGGAGGCGAGCCTCCTTCTCTCAGAGCACCTGTGCCGAATGAAGACAGGCACGCGATTTTTGAAATGCTGACCGGAAGAGGAGAGCGCTCGCTGGCCCTGTCAATCAACAGGAGGAGGGGGCGGTTTTTTGCGGCTGCTACCAGCAAGTAGACGCCCTACTTGCTGGTAGACAGGTAATTAGCATATTATAAAAGTACGTTTTTTGCCTTATCTACAGAACGAAAATGATTAATAACATAATGTATAGATATATCGCAGTATAGGGATTATAAGTACCCCAAAAAAAAATGTTTAGTGGGGTGACAGAAGCCCTTTAAAGATAATACAAATGGATCCATTCTGAATGGATGCAGATGGTTGTATTATCTGAACGGATCCCTCTGTGCAGATCCATGACGGATCCGCACCAAACGCGAGTGTGAAAGTAGCCTAATACAGGAATCTATTATCATGAGTATAATATAAAATTTTAAAAAAAAATTGTTTTCAGTTTTAGTGTATACTTTCATATAATAATTGTCCTGTTATTAATTACAAATTCTCTAATTTAATTTATTTTTGTCTCATTTTTAATTGTTACTTATTACATATGGCTGTATATTATAGCAGATAACACACTTTGTTTTATTTAATTTCAGTCCATTTTATGCCATAACAAATTGCTAGTGTCTTAGAGTGAATTTATCTTGAAATTGTATGTCAATCTGTGGTACATATGGCGTCCTCTCGTCCCTCCGCTTTGGTTTTACAGCGAAAGTTGTTTTTTAAAGTCATTTGTGATTCTGTTTGTTAAATTGGTGTTTACCTGATGAAAGAGCGGGTGCGGCCACAAAAAACGTTGCAAGAGTTTCAATAAAGACTTTGAACTTACGTCTGTGTGAGCGAGGTAGCCCTGCTGTCAAGTCCCCTTCCTTCTTTTATTATTTGTTTACTTGATCTGGACCATTCCTGGGACTCGGTGGGGACTAGCAGCAGCATCTCAAGATCTAACTTCAGGCCTTCTAGGTTGTTGCATCCTGATTGCAACTGATTCAGGTGAGTGGCCTGTTGGTTGTTTCCCCCCTTCCTATTGTACCTAGAGTACTGTCTATCTCATGCTCGTCCTTACTTTCTTACATGTGGATGGACCATTTCTTGTTTTGGCAGACTTTCCCCCTTCCTCAAAGACCTTACCACAGAAGTGTCCCCTTGGTGTTCACTGGAGTCAGCGGTGCAATCCTTCCATGTTAGTTGGAGCAAGACATTCTCAGTGCCATAATGACAGGGCACACTGTATACATTGTCCTTTTAGCCCCAATGAGCCTATGGGCTCATGCACATGGCCGTTGCCCAGCCGTGGCCAAATTGTGGCCCGCATATGGCGGGCACCGGGTGTGTGCATCCCGCATCACGGATCACGGACCCATTCACTTCAATGGGTCCAAAATCCGGGAGATGCAGAACGGAGGCACGGATCAGAAGCCCACGGAAGCACTACCGAGTGCTTTTTCATGCAGTTTTTGAAGCTAAAATCAGGTGTGGATCACAGGAGGAAAGTATTAAAGGGGTTGTCCGGTCAAGTACCGGGTCCCTTCTGCAAAGCAAAGCCGCTTCTTCCGCTTCGCAGGGAGCCCGGTGACATCACCATCAGCTGCAGGCATTATGCAGAGCGTTCGGAGGGGCGGTTCCTCGGCGGCAACAGATCACGCTAAGCCACGCCCCTCCAGTCCGGTGAAGTCACCGGGCAGGGCGTGTTGTTCACAATGAAGGAGGCAAGTGAACTATGCGGAATATGATTCAAGGGGGGCGGATCTGTGGCAGGAGTCGGAATAACAATGAGGGGCGGAGGCACGGCGGAGATGAGAGTCGTCTGAAAGCACGTGATGCTGCGCTGGGACCCACAGTGCAGAGCGGCAGAAAGTTAGACAAAAATAAACAGAGATGTGAACAGTGCGTGGGGGACCGTCGGAGCCGCGTAGAAATGGCAAAAATACCTTAAAACATATGGGGGGACCTAGAATCACCTGTTAACAGTGAGTACACTTAAAAAAAAAAAAAAAAAATTTGATTCCGGACAACCCCTTTAAGGACCGATACAAATTCTCCACTTTAATCCACTCCTCGTTTTGGCTTCAAAAACTGCATAAAAAAACCTGAACGTCTTTCAGCACCCTCAGGCTACTGGCGTCAAGCTGGAGGGGTTAAAAATAAAAATAAAAAATTTAACTCACCTTAATCCACTTGTTCGCGCAGCCCGGCTTCTCTTCTGTCTTCTTTCTTCAGGACCTGGGTAAAGGACCTGTGATGACGTCACTACGCTCATCACATGGTCATTCACATGATCCATCACCATGGTGATGGATCATGTGACGGGCCATGTGATGAGCGCAGTGACGTCATCAAGGGTCCTTTACCCAGGTTCTGAAGAAAGAAGACAGAAGAGAAGCTGGGCTGCGCGAACAAGTGGATTAAGGTGAGTTAAATTATTTTAAAAAAATTTTAACCCCTCTAGCTCTATTGTACTATGCATTCTGTATTAAGAATGCTATTATTTTCCCTTATAACCATGTTATAAGGGAAAATAATAATGATCGGGTCTCCATCCCGATCGTCTCCTAGCAACCGTGTGTGAAAATCGCACCGCATCCGCACTTGCTTGTGGATGCTTGCGATTTTCACGCAGTCCCATTCACTTCTATGAAGAAACGCACAAAATAGAGCTTGCTGCGATTTTGACGCAACGCACAAGTGACACGTGAAAATCACCGCTCATGTGCACAGCCCCATAGAAATTAATGGGTCCGGATTCAGTGCGGGTGCAATGCGTTCACCTCACGCATTGCACCGGCGCGGAAAACTCGCCCGTGTGAAAGGGGCCTTAAAAGACCTTTCAAGACTGGCACCTGCTACTATAACGTTCCATTCTTTAGTTATGTACTTGCACAGGATAAATCTTGCTTATAAACTGACTCTAATAATGTGTATTTATTTGCTCTTACTTGGCCATGATGTTTTATAGGAAGAACCATCTCATTAAAATGAGTGCAAAACTACCAGACACAATATGTTTCATTTAGGCCTTGTGCACAGTTCACAGTTATTTGATCAGGTATTTCCATCAGTTTTTGTGAGCCAAAAAATGGGTGGAGGCTACACATTGATAAGGTATAATGAAAAGATCTGCACCTGTTCTGTGTTTATGACCCGCACCTGGTTTTGGCTCACAATAACTGATGGAAATAACTGATAAAAAAAACTGACATGTGAACAATCCAGCACAAGCAATTTGGTAATTATCCTTAATTACTCTGGTAAACATGCTTCCTATTTTAATAGAATTTGCATGATAAAAAGCAGAGTCTGTTCTCATTTGCAATAATTCTCAGTATTACTGATAAAGACCTATAATGCACACATATCCATTCTAGATATGTGTCGCCGTATCATATACGGTATTTGTTCAGCTTCAGTTATCTGATAGCTCAGAACAAGCATTTGTAATCGTATAAATGGATACATATTCATGAAGGCAGAAGGCCATCCATTCTGCGTCCTTTTCAGTGCACTTAACTCATCATGATATTTTGAAGTGCTGAATTAATGTAGCTGGGAGCTTTGAACTCTGGTCTGTTTTAGATATAAAACCTGGAAGAGTCTCCTGTAAACGGGCAAACTGGAAGGTCACCAGGGTACATTGTCATAGCGGGTCCTTAGAGTTAATCACCTTGTCCACAAATGTCATAAATTATTCCCAATCATGGTATTCTGCATCTGTAGGGAGACAGGAGTAGTTGGGTGGGCAGTTTTAACTTTCAGTATTTGTTTCCCTGCTCCAGAATTCACAGAATATTAACCCTTTCTTGATGTGACGATTTTCCATTTTTGGTTTTATTCATTTATTTTGCTCCCTCTCTTCCCAGAGCCATAACTTTTTTTTATCTTTCCGTTCACATAGCCGTATGAGGGATAGTTTTTTTGCGGGACAAGTTGTAAATACTAAATTCAAAAATTTAATATTGCATAGGATGTAGTGGGAAGTGGTAAAAAAAATTCCAAATGGTGTGGAACTGGAAAAAAAACACAATTCCGCCAGTTTTATGGATTTTTTTTTTTTTTTACGGCGTTCAATATGCTGTAAAACTGACTTGTGCTCATCATTCTCCAGGTCAGTATGAATATAGTATGTATAGTTTTTCTTGCATTTTAATACATAAAAAAAATTTGGGGAAAAAAAAGTTTTTTCTTTTCTTCGCCATATTCTGACCACCATAACTTTTTTTTTGTTATGTCTATGGAAATGTATGGGGGCTCATTTTTTGCGGGATGCTAATTTTTGATAATACCATTTCAAGGTTTGTATGACTTTTTTATCACTTTTAGGAATTGTAGGAACAAATGAAGAACGGAACCCTTTAAGGGGCATTCCATTTTGCTCCGTCCTAATACATTTCTATTGGAACAAATAACGGTTCAGTTTTGTTCCGTTATGTATTACAGAAAAAAAAAGTCTTGTTAACAGAACTTTTTTTTCCGTCATGGAAAAAACTGAACTGTTATTTGTGCCCATAGAAATGTACTGTATTAGGATGGAGCAAAACAGTATGCCTCTTAACCACCTCCGGACCGCCTAACGCAGATTCGCGTTCCGGAGGTGGCAGCGCTGCGCACAGTCACGCATATACGCGTCATCTCGCGAGACGCGAGATTTCGCTCCAAGCCGGCCCGCGCATGCGCATCGCGGGCCGGCAAAAGTTAAAGAACAAGTTCGTCACCAGCCTGCCAGCAACGATCATTGGCTGGCAGGCTGGCGATTTTTAAAAAATCCAATCACAAGCCATATAACAGATCATATTAGTAAATATGATCTGTTATATGGCTTCTCTGCTCCTGTGCTGGTCCTTTTCGTCGGTTGGATCCAGCACAGGAGCAGACTGAACTGTGAGTAGCACCAACACTACACCTTAGCCCCAGATCACCCCCCTGCACCCCAATTAACCCTTTGATCACCCCTTTGATCGCCCCTGTCAATCACCAGTGAAAGGAAAAAAAGTGATCAGTGTAAACTGTCACTTTTTTTTTTTCACTAGTATTGGCTGTTAGGTTTTAGGGATAGTTTAGGCCCCTTGGTTAGGTAGTTAGCGTCAGTTAGCGCCCACCCCACCGCACCGCAGTCACTTTTATTCGCTGAATAGCGTATCGCTAATCAGCATTTGTACTTTTATAGTATCTGTAAGTGATCAAAACTGATCACGGTCAGATCTATAATAGTATTAGTGTCACTTTAGTTCGCCCTCCACCCAAAACGCAGTGTTTGCCCGATCAGGCCTGATCGGTCGCCCACACGTGCGTTCACCCACGCCCGCCCCACCGCAGTGACAAAAAATATATATTTTTTGATCACTGCACATTCATTTTACACGCACTGCGGCGATAAAAAAATCTGTTTTGATATTTTTTATCAACCGCAGCGGCCTCCGGTACTTCGCTAGCCTCCCCTTTGTAAGACAGGCTTGCTTTTTTTCTTGGGTAGTCTCAGGGAATACCCCTAAATTTAGTAGTCCAAAATGTCAAACAGGGGGTATTCTTCTGAAGAGGCCTACAGGATTCTGACCCAGTCGGATGAGGAGTGGGAACCCTCATCTGACGAATCTAGCGGGTCAGAATATGAACCTGTAGAAAGCAGTGGCTCTCTGACCCAAAGTTCGGACGAGGAGGTGGAGGTCCCTGGCAGCACCAGGCGTACCCGGCCCCATGTCGCTAGACCACAGGTTATGCAGGATCCGCTTCAAGAGCAGCAGAGTGGGGCTGTCGCTGCCGGATCACGTGGTGAGGCATACACCAGCAGCGCAGCCCTCCCTGGACCTAGTACCAGCACTGCCGTACAACATGGTGACGTGGCGAGCACCAGAAGGGCAGTTGAAGCTGGTACGGTGGCACGTGCACTAGTTACCCCGTCGCAGCCACCGCAAAGACAGGCCCGTAGAGCCCCTAGAATCCCTGAGGTGCTGGCAAACCCTGATTGGCAGTCACCAACTTCAGCCGCACCTGTAGTTCCCCCTTTCACCGCCCAGTCTGGAGTTCGGGTTGAGACGGCTCAAATCGGTTCGGCCCTGGGATTTTTTGAGCTGTTCTTGACTGCGGAGCTCTTGGACTTAGTCGTGGCAGAGACCAACCAGTATGCCACACAATTTATATCCGCCAACCCGGGAAGCTTTTATGCCCAGCCTTTCCGGTGGAAACCAGTCCAAGTTTCCGAAATTAAAATTTTTTTGGGCCTTCTCCTCAACATGGGCCTGACAAAAAAGCATGAATTGCGGTCATATTGGTCAACGCACCCGATTCATCACATGCCCATGTTCTCTGCTGCTATGTCCAGGGCACGATTTGAGGCCATCCTCCGTTTCCTGCATTTTAGCGACAACACCACCTCCCGTCCCAGAGGCCACCCAGCTTTTGACCGGCTCCACAAAATTCGGCCCCTTATAGACCATTTCAACCAGAAATTTGCAGATTTGTATACCCCCGAGCAAAACATCTGCGTAGACGAGTCCCTAATACATTTTACCGGGCGCCTTGGCTTCAAACAGTACATCCCAAGCAAGCGTGCCCGGTATGGGGTCAAATTGTATAAGCTCTGTGAAAGGGCCACAGGCTATACCCACAAATTTCGTGTCTATGAGGGAAAAGATCAGACCCTGGAGCCGGTCGGTTGCCCTGACTACCTGGGGAGCAGTGGGAAGACAGTCTGGGACTTGGTGTCACCCTTATTCGGCAAGGGGTACCATCTTTATGTGGACAATTTTTACACAAGTGTGGCCCTCTTTAGGCATTTGTTTCTAGAACGGATTTGCGCCTGTGGCACCGCGCGAACTAGTCGCGTGGGCTTCCCCCAACGGCTTGTAACCACCCGTCTTGCAAGGGGGGAGAGGGCTGCCTTGTGTAACGAAGAACTGCTCGCGGTGAAATGGAGAGACAAGCGTGACGTTTACATGCTCTCCTCCATTCACGCAGACACGACAATCCAAATTGAGCGAGCAACCCGTGTCATTGAAAAGCCCCTCTGTGTCCACGACTATAATGCGCTCATGGGAGGGGTGGACTTCAATGACCAGATGTTGTCTCCGTATTTAGTTTCCCGCAGAACCAGACGCTGGTATAAGAAGGTGTCTGTATATTTAATTCAATTGGCGCTGTACAATAGTTTTGTTCTCTACAGTAAGGCTGGGAGAACACGATCTTTCCTCAAATTCCAGGAAGAGATCATCGAGAACCTCCTTTACCCAGGAGGTTCCGTGGCCCCATCCCCCAGTGTAGTTAGCCGTCTACACGAGCGACATTTCCCCAGTGTCGTTCCTGGTACCTCAACCCAACCGTCACCCCGAAAAATATGTCGTGTCTGTAGCAGGAGTGGAATAAGGCGTGACACCCGCTATTTCTGTCCTGACTGTGCTGACCACCCTGCCCTATGCTATGGAGAGTGTTTCCGGAAGTACCACACACAGGTACACCTAGCATAGGGATTGCATCTCACAGGACAGGCACACAGGGCTATTAGGGCCCTTTTACTCTCAGCTGCTGCAAACCTCTCCTTTCACCTGGGATAAAGTGCATAACGTACTTCGCCACATCTTTGGGCGATTTGCGCTTTGCACATTGTCCCATGGGGAAGGAGAGGTTTGTTCTATAAAGGTAAAAAAAACTAAACAAAAAAAAAATTACCGGTAAGTAAAAAAGTTTAAAAAGTTTAAAAAAGTTAATATGTTCTGTTCTAAAGTTAATAAAGTTATTGCTTTGCGGCCTGGTTTTTTCTTTTTTGTTTTGTTTTTTTTACCTTCCAGGTGGACCAACCGATCGACCAGCTGCAGCACTGATGTGCATTCGGACAGAAGCATTGTGCTGCTGTCAGATTACACGCAAGTCGGTGTATGCGGCGCTGCAAGACGAGATTTCTCCTCTGCAGTAAAAGATATGTTTGCCGAGGCATATGAGCTGAGGAGGTGGCGGTGTTCATATACTTTGGCAAACACTTTGTATATATAAAAAAAAAAATCCCGGCAATGATTTATTCATCCACATCGATTGATGTGAATGGAGAAATCTGGTTTGCCAGGGCATACGAGCTGAAGTGGGTATGGATGTTGGGCGGAGCTCCTATGTCCTGGCAGACGCCTTTCCCCTCCTTTTTCTTTTTTTGGCAGAGATTTTTTCATCCACATTGATCGATGCGAATGAAGAAATCTGTGCCGTTCATTTTTTTCTTTCAGCCCAGAGGCTGAACGGAAAAAAAAAATCTCATTACCCGTATGCTCAATATAAGGAGAATAGCAGAAACTCCTAATGCTGGGCATACATGTAATGATTGCGGAGACCCTCAAATGCCAGGGCAGTACAAACACCCCACAAATAACACCATTTTGGAAAGAAGACACCCCAAGGTATTCGCTGAGGGGCATATTGAGTCCATGAAAGATTGAAATTTTTGTCCCAAGTTAGCGGAAAGGGAGACTTTGTGAGAACAAAATCCAAAAAATCAATTTCCGCTAACTTGTGCCAAAAATTTTTTTTTTCAATGAACTCGCCATGCCCCTCATTGAATACCTTGGGGTGTCTTCTTTCCAAAATGGGGTCACATGTGGGGTATTTATACTGCCCTGGCATTTTAGGGGCCCCAAAGCGTGAGAAGAAGTCTGGTATCCAAATGTCTAAAAATGCCCTCCTAAAAGGAATTTGGGCCCCTTTGCCCACCTAGGCTGCAAAAAAGTGTCACACATGTGGTATCTCCGTATTCAGCAGAAGTTGGGGAATATGTTTTGGGGTGTCATTTTACATATACCCATGCTGGGTGAGATAAATATCTTGGTCAAATGCCAACTTTGTATAAAAAAAATGGGAAAAGTTGTCTTTTGCCAAGATATTTCTCTCACCCAGCATGGGTATATGTAAAATGACACCCCAAAACACATTCCTTACCTTCTCCTGAGTACGGAGATACCAGATGTGTGACACTTTTTTGCAGCCTAGCTGGGCAAAGGGGCACACATTCCAAAGAGCACCTTTCAGATTTCACAGGTCATTTACCTACTTACCAGACATTAGGGCCCCTGGAAAATGCCAGGGCAGTATAACTGCCCCACAAGTGACCCCATTTTGGAAAGAAGACACCCCAAGGTATTCCGTGAGGGGCATGGCAAGTTCCTAGAATTTTTTATTTTTTGTCACAAGTTAGTGGAAAATGATGATTTTTTTTTTTTTTTTTTTTTTTTTCATACAAAGTCTCCTATTCCACTAACTTGTGACAAAAAAAAAAAATTTCCATGAACTTACTATGCCCATCAGCGAATACCTTGGGGTCTCTTCTTTCCAAAATGGGGTCACTTGTGGGGTAGTTATACTGCCCTGGCATTCTAGGGGCCCAAATGTGTGGTAAGGAGTTTGAAATCAAATTCAGTAAAAAATGACCTGTGAAATCCGAAAGGTGCTCTTTGGAATATGGGCCCCTTTGCCCACCTAGGCTGCAAAAAAGTGTCACACATCTGGTATCTCCGTACTCAGGAGAAGGTGGGGAATGTGTTTTGGGGTGTCATTTTATATATACCCATGCTGGGTGAGAGAAATATCTTGGCAAAAGACAACTTTTCCCATTTTTTTATACAAAGTTGTCATTTGACCAAGATATTTATCTCACCCAGCATGGGTATATGTAAAAAGACACCCCAAAACACATTCCTCAACTTCTCCTGAGTACGGCAATACCACATGTGTGACACTTTTTTGCAGCCTAGGTGGGCAAAGGAGCCCATATTCCAAAGAGCACCTTTCGGATTTCACTCGTCATTTTTTACAGAATTTGATTTCAAACTCCTTACCACACATTTGGGCCCCTAGAATGCCAGGGCAGTATAACTACCCCACAAGTGACCCCATTTTGGAAAGAAGAGACCCCAAGGTATTCGCTGATGGGCATAGTGAGTTCATGGAAGTTTTTATTTTTTGTCACAAGTTAGTGAAATATGAGACTTTGTATGAAAAAAAAATCAAAAAAAAAAATCATCATTTTCCACTAACTTGTGACAAAAAATAAAAAATTCTAGGAACTCGCCATGCCCCTCACGGAATAGCTTGGGGTGTCTTCTTTCCAAAATGGGGTCACTTGTGGGGTAGTTATACTGCCCTGGCATTCTAGGGGCCCAAATGTGTGGTAAGGAGTTTGAAATCAAATTCTGTAAAAAATGACGAGTGAAATCCGAAAGGTGCTCTTTGGAATATGGGCCCCTTTGCCCACCTAGGCTGCAAAAAAGTGTCACACATCTGGTATCTCCGTACTCAGGAGAAGGTGGGGAATGTGTTTTGGGGTGTCATTTTATATATACCCATGCTGGGTGAGAGAAATATCTTGGCAAAAGACAACTTTTCCCATTTTTTTATACAAAGTTGTCATTTGACCAAGATATTTATCTCACCCAGCATGGGTATATGTAAAAAGACACCCCAAAACACATTCCTCAACTTCTCCTGAGTACGGGGATACCAGATGTGTGACACTTTTTTGCAGCCTAGGTGGGCAAAGGGGCCCATATTCCAAAGAGCACCTTTCGGATTTCACTCGTCATTTTTTACAGAATTTGATTTCAAACTCCTTACCACACATTTGGGCCCCTAGAATGCCAGGGCAGTATAACTACCCCACAAGTGACCCCATTTTGGAAAGAAGAGACCCCAAGGTATTCGCTGATGGGCATAGTGAGTTCATGGAAGTTTTTATTTTTTGTCACAAGTTAGTGGAATATGAGACTTTGTATGAAAAAAAAAAAAAAAAAAATCATCATTTTCCACTAACTTGTGACAAAAAATAAAAAATTCTAGGAACTCGCCATGCCCCTCACGGAATAGCTTGGGGTGTCTTCTTTCCAAAATGGGGTCACTTGTGGGGTAGTTATACTGCCCTGGAATTCTAGGGGCCCAAATGTGTGGTAAGGAGTTAGAAATCAAATTCTGTAAAAAATGATGAGTGAAATCCGAAAGGTGCTCTTTGGAATATGGGCCCCTTTGCCCACCTAGGCTGCAAAAAAGTGTCACACATCTGGTATCTCCGTACTCAGGAGAAGGTGGGGAATGTGTTTTGGGGTGTCATTTTATATATACCCATGCTGGGTGAGAGAAATATCTTGGCAAAAGACAACTTTCCCCATTTTTTTATACAAAGTTGTCATTTGACCAAGATATTTATCTCACCCAGCATGGGTATATGTAAAAAGACACCCCAAAACACATTCCTCAACTTCTTCTGAGTACGGGGATACCAGATGTGTGACACTTTTTTGCAGCCTAGGTGGGCAAAGGGGCCCATATTCCAAAGAGCACCTTTCGGATTTCACAGGTAATTTTTTACTGAATTTGATTTCAAACTCTTTACCACACATTTGGGCCCCTAGAATGCCAGGGCAGTATAACTACCCCACAAGTGACCCCATTTTGGAAAGAAGAGACCCCAAGGTATTCGCTGATGGGCATAGTGAGTTCATGGAAGTTTTTATTTTTTGTCACAAGTTAGTGGAATATGAGACTTTGTATGAAAAAAAAAAAAAAAAAAATCATCATTTTCCACTAACTTGTGACAAAAAATAAAAAATTCTAGGAACTCGCCATGCCCCTCACGGAATAGCTTGGGGTGTCTTCTTTCCAAAATGGGGTCACTTGTGGGGTAGTTATACTGCCCTGGAATTCTAGGGGCCCAAATGTGTGGTAAGGAGTTAGAAATCAAATTCTGTAAAAAATGATGAGTGAAATCCGAAAGGTGCTCTTTGGAATATGGGCCCCTTTGCCCACCTAGGCTGCAAAAAAGTGTCACACATCTGGTATCTCCGTACTCAGGAGAAGGTGGGGAATGTGTTTTGGGGTGTCATTTTATATATACCCATGCTGGGTGAGAGAAATATCTTGGCAAAAGACAACTTTTCCCATTTTTTTATACAAAGTTGTCATTTGACCAAGATATTTATCTCACCCAGCATGGGTATATGTAAAAAGACACCCAAAACACATTCCTCAACTTCTTCTGAGTACGGGGATACCAGATGTGTGACACTTTTTTGCAGCCTAGGTGGGCAAAGGGGCCCATATTCCAAAGAGCACCTTTCGGATTTCACAGGTAATTTTTTACTGAATTTGATTTCAAACTCTTTACCACACATTTGGGCCCCTAGAATGCCAGGGCAGTATAACTACCCCACAAGTGACCCCATTTTGGAAAGAAGAGACCCCAAGGTATTCGCTGATGGGCATAGTGAGTTCATAGAACTTTTTATTTTTTGTCACAAGTTAGTGGAATATGAGACTTTGTAAGAAAAAAAAAATAAAAAAAAAAAATCATCATTTTCCGCTAACTTGTGACAAAAAATAAAAAGTTCTATGAACTCACTATGCCCATCAGCGAATACCTTAGGGTGTGTACTTTCAGAAATGGGGTCATTTGTGGGGTGTTTGTACTGTCTGGGCATTGTAGAACCTCAGGAAACATGACAGGTGCTCAGAAAGTCAGAGCTGCTTCAAAAAGCGGAAATTCACATTTTTGTACCATAGTTTGTAAACGCTATAACTTTTACCCAAACCATTTTTTTTTTACCCAAACATTTTTTTTTTATCAAAGACATGTAGAACTATAAATTTAGAGCAAAATTTCTATATGGATGTCGTTTTTTTTGCAAAATTTTACAACTGAAAGTGAAAAATGTCATTTTTTTGCAAAAAAAATCGTTTAAATTTCGATTAATAACAAAAAAAGTAAAAATGTCAGCAGCAATGAAATACCACCAAATGAAAGCTCTATTAGTGAGAAGAAAAGGAGGTAAAATTCATTTGGGTGGTAAGTTGCATGACCGAGCAATAAACGGTGAAAGTAGTGTAGGTCAGAAGTGTAAAAAGTGGCCTGGTCTTTCAGGGTGTTTAAGCACTGGGGGCTGAGGTGGTTAAAGGGTTCAGTTTTGCATTCTGTCCTAAAATGCCATTATATTCCGTTATAACCCTGTTATAACGGAACACAATAACAGAATTACTAACGCTGATGCAAACCAGCCCTTATAATAAAGGATCATCATGTTCAAACTTGCAAAGACTTTGCACCCCTTATCACCTACAGTTTAGAGGGATTAGGAAACAAATCATCAATGCACAATTGAGCTTTTGAGTGAGGCAGCAAGATTTCTGTGTTATCACGTCGGGTGCCTTCACACACTGCAGATTTTGTTGCTGAATTTTCCAAACATCCATGTGCCTGCCACCCAATTTAAATGAATGGAACTGATTTTTAGTTGTGTAAAGTTGTGCAACAAAATCCGCAGGGTGTGAAGCAGTCATAAGCAGGGAGAGCCAGCCTCTGAACACCAGCTATTGTATCTGACACCATACATAAAGTCCTGCCGCTGCTTAGCATCTTAGCATCACAACCTTATACGTGCCGCTGCACAGAACATCCCAATGTTGGCTAAAGTCAGGACCTTATGTTGTGGCAGGAAGGCTTGCAGGAACCCCTGGCCTATAAGGCTTGGTCACAACTTTGAATATTGTGACCCCTATAGCTGCACCACTGGAAAAAAATTAATATAATGGTGTAGAGCAGTACAACAGATCGCCCTGTGCAGTAGCCATTACTGGTCCCATACAATGGAGATGATTGCTGCATGTAAATACAGCTCTCATCCCCACTAATGATCAAGAAACTATAGAGGACTTTACAAATCAGATTCATAACAAATTCTTCATCATTTTTCTTTCAAATTCATCCACAATTTTGGCGATTCACTTCAGACAGTATAACTGGGAAGCTCAGCGGCACAACCTCTCATCGTTTGGATAAGGTGTTCACCTCCAGGTCCCACCCTCAGGACCAAAATGAACACGTGAATACCAAAATACCTAATCCTGACTTGTACTTCTCAACAACATTGTCACTTACTTGTTTGGAGAGTTCCTTTGTCTTCATGGCAGTGTTTGGTTAGTAATGCCTCTTGCTTAGGTGTTGCAGCCTCTGGGGCCTTTCAAAAAAGGTGTGTATATGTAATAACAGATCATGTGACACTTAGATTGGTAATTGGTTGCACCAGAGCTTTTTATGGGCTTCCTAACAAAGGGGTTGAATATATACACACATGCCAATTTTTTGTTTTCTATTTCTGAAAAATAGTTTTATTTATATATTTTTCTCATTTCACTTCACCAACTTAGACTATTGTGTTCTGATCCATCACATAAAATTCAGATTAACAAAACATTGAACCTAAGGCTGTAATGTAACAAAATACACAAAAAGTCAAGGGGGTTAATACTTTTGCAAGGCATTGTGTATTAATTTTTGTGTATACTTAGAACCTACAAAAGTCCTAACAAGGCCTTACCAAAAATTAACAAATTTAAAAGTAGTCTTGAATAAAAAAAAACAACCATTTTGTGAACAGCACATATGTACTGTAGATCTATTTATATGGTTGCAGACTGCAAAGAAACAGTGTATGTGGTACAGTGGCGTAGCGTGGGGGGGGCCAGGGGGCGTTGCCCTGGGCTCCAAAATGTAGGGGGCGCCAGGCCTGAAGCCTATGAAGCAGTAGAATAGCGCAGGAGATCGCGATTACATCACCGTGACCTCCTGCGCCAGGTCTTGCGAGGTGAAGTGATGACGCGGCGCAGGAGGGCACGGTGATGTGTTCCTGACTGCCTGTGCCGGGATGCCCGAGCAAAGGCTACAAGAGGCGATGAAGAAAGGTGAGTATTATTTTTTTTTTTTATGTAAGTACTAAGGGCCATACTGGGGGGACTATGGAGGTGGGGGAAAGAATGGGGGCCATTACATATTATACAGAGGGGCCATTATATATTATACAGAGGGGCCATTATATATTATAATTATACAGAGGGGCCATTATATATTATAATTATACAGGGGGGGCATTATATATAATACAGAGGGGCCATTATATATTATAATTATACAGAAGGCCCATTAATAATGGCCCCTCTGTATAATATATATGTCACGGCCTTTGGTGTGTGCCGTGACACTTCCGCCGCGCATGCTGGTTGCCGGTGGCAACTTGTTGATATGCATGTGTGTGTGCTTTCCCTTTAAGGATGTTTCCTTTCCCTGCTTTGGTGTGCACGGGGTTAAGGTGTGCTTGGTAGGTGTGGTGGGTGTGACCTCAGGCCTCCTTATATGTTGGTGTGGTGGAGCCTGAAGGTCAGTTTGATTTTGCTTCAGTCTGTGTAGGAGCTTTGCTCCCTGACTGAATGATTATGTTTGTGTGAGCTATCCCTATTTGTTATTTTGTTTACCTTGCTTTGTCTGTTGTCCCTTCCGGTGTGTTTCTGTCATTCCTCCCCCCACCTGGTGTATGTAGTTATGGTGTGGGTTTTGCTTGGAGGTTTGATTGTGGTATGTGGCACCGGAAGGGGCGTGCTTTCCCGGAGGGGTTTAAGCGAAGACTAGACTGTGGGTTTTCCAGCTTGGAGCCTCCTTTCATCACGGCTGCGGCAGGTAAGTGTTGATAGCATTGTTATGTTGGTGTTACTTACCTGCTGTACTGTTTAGCCCATGGTCTTGCTTCCTGTTTGCTACTGGGCCTCTGGAGACACCATTCATTCATGGTGTAGGATGAATGGGTGGTCTCTGCCCTGTCATCAGGCCTAGGGCATAGCAGGGATAGCAGGGTCCAAGGTTGGTGAGCAGCTATCTGGCGTTGCAGCAACTGTCATTACACGGTGGAGGGTTTTCCCCACTCCCCATCATGACAATATAATGGTCCCCTGCATAATTATTATATATAATGGCCCTTCTGTATAATATACAATGGCGCCCCTGTAGAATTATTATATATAATGGCCCCTCTGTATAATATATAATGGCCCCCCTGTAAAAATATTATATATAATGGCCCCTCTGAATATATAATGGCCCCCCTGTATAAATATTATATATAACGGCCCCTCTGTATAATATATAATGGTCCCCCTGTATAATTATTATATATAATGCCCCCTCTGTATAATATATAATGCCCCCCTGTATAATTATTATATATAATGGCCCCTCTGTATACATTTTTATATATAATGACCCCTCTGTAATATTAGGATATATAATGGCCCCCTCTGTATTATTATTACATACAGTCAGGTCCATAAATATTGGGACACCACCACAATTCTAACATTTTTGGCTCTATACACCACTGCTTTAACTGCAGACTGTCAGCTTTAATTTGAGGGTATTTACATCCAAATCAGGTGAGCGGAGTAGGAATTACAACAGTTTGGATATGTGCCTCCCACTTGTTAAGGGACCAAAAGTAATGGGACAACTGGGTTCTCAGCTGTTCCATGGCCAGGTATGTGTTATTCCCTCATTATCCCAATTACAATGAGCAGATAAAAGGTCCAGAGTTCATTTCAAGTGTGCTATTTGGAATCTGTTGCTGTCAACTCTCAAGATGAGATCCAAAGAGCTGTCACTATCAGTGAAGCAAGCCATCATTAGGCTGAAAAAACAAAACAGACCCATCAGAGAGCTATCAAAAACATTAGGCGTGGCCAAAACAACTGTTTGGAACATTCTTAAAAAGAAGGAACGCACCGGTGAGCTCAGCAACACCAAAAGATCCGGAAGACCACGGAAAACAACTGTGGTGGATGACCGAAGAATTCTTTCCCTGGTGAAGAAAACACCCTTCACAACAGTTGGCCAGATCACGAACACTCTCCAGGAGGTAGGTGTATGTGTGTCAAAGTCAACAATCAAGAGAAGAATTCACCAGAGTGAATACAGAGGGTTCACCACAAGATGTAAATCATTGGTGAGCCTCAAAAACAGGAAGGCCAGATTAGAGTTTGCCAAACGACATCTAAAAAAGCCTTCACAGTTCTGGAACAACATCCTATGGACAGATGAGACCAAGATCAACCTGTACCAGAGTGATGGGAAGAGAAGAGTATGGAGAAGGAAAGGAACTGCTCATGATCTAAGCATACCACCTCATCAGTGAAGCATGGTGGTGGTAGTGCCATGGAGTAGGCATGTATGGCTGCCAATGGAACTGGTTCTCTTGTATTTATTGATGTGGCTGCTGACAAAAGCAGCAGGATGAATTCTGAAGTGTTTCGGGCAATATTATCTGCTCATATTCAGCCAAATGCTTCAGAACTCATTGGACGGCGCTTCACAGTGCAGATGGACAATGACCCAAAGCATACTGCAAAAGCAACCAAAGAGTTTTTTAAGGGAAAGAAGTGGAATGTTATACAATGGCCAAGTCAATCACCTGACCTGAATACGATTGAGCATGCATTTCACTTGCTGAAGACAAAACTGAAGGGAAAATGCCCCAAGAACAAGCAGGAACTGAAGACAGTTGCAGTAGAGGCCTGGCAGAGCATCACCAGGGATGAAACCCAGCGTCTGGTGATGTCTATATGTTCCAGACTTCAGACTGTAATTGAATGCAAAGGATTTGCAACCAAGTATTAAAAAGTGAAAGTTTGATTTATGATTATTATTCTGTCCCATTACTTTTGGTCCCTTAACAAGTGAGAGGCACTTATGCAAACTGTTGTAATTCCTACACCGTTCACCTGATTTGGATGTAAATATGCTCAAATTAAAGCTGGCAGTCTGCAGTTAAAGCACATCTTGTTTGTTTCATTTCAAACCATTGTGGTGGTGTATAGAGCCAAAAATGTTAGAATTGTGTCGATTCCCCAATATTTATGGACCAGACTGTATATTTAATGAGCCCTCTGTATAATTATTATATATAATGACCCCCCCACTATTTTTATAATATATAACGGCCCCCTCTGTATTATTAGGATATATAATGGCCCATAATATACAAACTACAAATTGGCGTGGTATTAAAAAGCAGGAAGTGCTCAACCCCATATGCAGTGGTGTATCTATACCGGGGGAACAGATCCTGCACTTGTGGTCCGCTGCTAATGGCAATCCCCAGCAAAAATGCATACAATGGAGGATGCCTGCAGTGGACCACAAGTACCACAATGGACATCCTTCACAAGATAGCAAATGTGTGGATGTGATAAACAGTATATATAATATAACAAAAACAAAGACAGGTGCACTCTGCGGTCTTACTAAGCCTTCAAACTGGTGTTAAAATTGAGAGATTAGCCAACATGTCCAATGTGAGGACATGTCTGAGCCCGAGCACCGCGCCAAGGTTTCTCAAGTAGCTCGGGACCTAACGCTAAACCTACCTGGGCCGTATGGGCAATACCAGGAGCCAGTGGGCGAATTACAGGAGCGCAAGGTCCGACTCAAAGCAATCTCCCAGTAACCTCCAGCATGTGACCATGCATACAATGGGAGGAGGCAGAGAGCTCTGAGCCCCACCCAAGACTGGCTGATATAGCCCTGGCCTCACACGTGCACCAGAATGCTGCCTGTGGATGGAAATAAAGGCACATTCAGACTAGGAGTTTCTACACCTCCAAAAAATTCTAAACACAAACTACAAATTGGCGTGGTATTAAAAAGCAGGAAGTGCTCAACCCCATATGCAGTGGTGCATCTATACCGGGGGTGCAGATCCTGCACTTGTGGTCCACTGCTAATGGCAATCAGCAGCAAAAATGCATACAATGGAGGATGCCTGCAGCGGACCACAAGTACCACAATGGACATCCTACACAGGATAGCAAATGTGTGGATGTGATAAACCGTATATATAATATAACAAAGACAGGTGCACTCTGCGGTCTTACTAAGCCCTCAAACTGGTGTTAAAATTGAGAGATTAGCCAACATGTCCTACGTGAGGACATGTCTGAGCCCGAGCACCGCGCCAAGGTTTCTCAAGTAGCTCGGGACCTAACGCTAAACCTACCTGGGCCGTATGGGCAATACCAGGAGCCAGTGGGCGAATTACAGGAGCGCAAGGTCCGACTCAAAGCAATCTCCCAGTAACCTCCAGCATGTGACCATGCATACAATGGGAGGAGGCAGAGAGCTCTTAGGTCCAGATAGGTCCCGAGCTACTTGAGAAACCTTGGCGCGGTGCTCGGGCTCAGACATGTCCTCACGTAGGATATGTTGGCTAATCTCTCAATTTTAACACCTGTTTGAGGGCTTAGTAAGACCGCAGAGTGCACCTGTCTTTGTTTTTGTTATATTATATGGCCCATAATATAACCTAATATTACAGAGGGGCCATTATATATTATACAGAGGGGGCCATTATATAATAATAATAATAATAATAACTAATAATAATTAAACTCTGCAGAGATGAGACGCAGCTGAAAGAAAGTGTCATGTCGGTCTTATCTCCGAATGAAGACGTTGAGGAAAGTCTACATCACAGGAGATGTCACAGGATGGATGAGGTATGTGGTGCTGTATTATACTGTATATTTTGTAGTAATGTATGTAATGTCCAAACACATATTTGTTTCACAGTAGGGTTGGGAGGTGGATTGAGAATATGGCCCACCCTGCCGCATCCTGGCCCCAGACTTTAGGTCACACTGTGTGTGTTCACACCCATCTACTACATTATCTGTACTCAGAGAATGATCACTATGTTTTCTGTGGTGTTACATAGGACTAATAGATTAGCTGTAAAAAGGGGTGTGTCCACAGGTTGGGGAGGGCGCAGTGCATGGCTTGCCCACGCTACGCCACTGATGTGGTATGATTCTCATTCTCCTTGTCCTCCATGCTGCTAACCAATGAATGGTAGTAGAGGTAACAGCTAGAATGGAGTATGACTACAGGATCAGATTAAACACAGGGGGCACATTTATCAATCTTGCTTGCTTTAGGCGTATTTGCTTTGCCCGTCTTTCTTTTGCCTACTATTCATTAAAAGTCTCACAACACTTCCTGAATTTGACTAGACATATTGCTATTAGTCTGACCTCTAGTGGTTCATTCTCAGTATGACAGGTTCATATGGAGACTGGTCTAAGTAGGTCAGAAAATAGGTCAGAAAATAGGTGCAAAAGTTCGAAAACTTCTGAATTAGTCTAAAAAAAAATCTAAATAGACAAGAGACCTAAATGCCTTTAAAGCAGGTGCATTTTTTGTAGTAAATAAAAGTACAAAAAAAATGAGACAGTCTAAAACAGCATTTTACGCCTAATGTAAGCAAAATTATTTGTCATAAAAATGGTGTTGGTGGCTGTACAGAAGGAAAGAAGAGCTTGGTATCTTTTATTTCCTTACAAACCAGTCTTGTGGGTAGTTTATGGAACTTTTTCTCATGCTGCTTATTCTGTTACAAGTGGCTAACATAAGAAAGTAAGGGCCATTTTACATAGGTTAGTAGTGAGGACAAGGATTGAGAATGAGAATTCATAGGAATGTTCATTCATAATCATGTCCCACTCATGTAGCTGAATTTACATGCAGCAGTGATCTCTGCTGTATAGGGGATGAATGATCGTTGCCATGAGCATTCATCCCAATACAGCTTTATTGTTTTTGGCAGTACACTGCCGTTTACACTGGACAATGAGCTGCTGACAATATGGCAATCATATTTTGTGCCACATAAACCATTAGATCAGCTGCCAATTGAGAATTTGCCTTTTGTCAGCTGTTTGCTGGCACAATTACAGGGGCCAATCATTGGAAACAAGCGTTCATACAAATGTTTGGTCCTGATCATTGGCCCGATCATTGGCCTATCTGAAAGAGCCTTAAGAAAGTACTTGCAAATGCATGCAATTAAAGGCATGACTAAAGTTACAAAGGTCCTCATGAGTTAAACATTGATATCCTATACTCAGGATAGGCTCTGAATGTTTGAACAGTGGTGGTATGAGCTCTTGGACCAATAAATGCTTTAGTGCCACAACCTTAAAGGGGTTGTGCCACAAAAAAAAACATGCTACCTTTTTCAAAACAGCACCTGGATCTGAATACTTTTCTAATTGCACGTCATTAAAAATTTAGTACAGCCACTGAGTTATTCAATAAAATGTATCTGTATAGCGTCACCTGCTGTTTGTTCATTTTCTTTTTTTTGTCCACTTCGCTGAGGAGGTTGCACATACTCAATTTAAACATGCAGTTTAAATCTCCAACTGTCACTACCTTCTGTTAGAACCTATGTCATTTACAGGGAAAGACCTACACAAGAAAGGACACAACCCATGAGAAAGGAAATGCCCCCTGAGCTGCCAGCCTGAAATAAATCTAGCAGAACAATTGGAGAAATGAATGAGGAGATCTGGATCCATGTGAGGTACAGGGCTGGTTCTAGCTTTTGTAGGGATTTGCTCTGGTAGGCAGGGTAAGCGGACGCAATACAGAAGCAAGACCACGGTTGAAAAGAAAAAGTTCAGTGTTTATTCACACAAAAAGCTAGAAAAGATAAACAATACTTTGCAGGGTCCTGGTGTTAATTCACAAAGCAAGAGTCCACAGAACAAAACATGTCACCTGGCAGTCCACAGCAGGCTTTATGGCGTCTGACTCCCAGCAGGCGGCTCTCATGCGGCTCTCAGCCTTGCAGCATGGCGGGACTCCTCAGCTCCCAAACACAGAGCTTCCACAGCTCCACTATCACCTGGAGTATCATTCCACACCCAGCTGAGCTGCTGGCTGGGTTTTAAATCCCAACCCAAAACCTGGCCTGGAACGTGGGGAACAGCCACCCACCCTGCTCTTTGGCTGCTCCCAATAAGACCCAGCCCGGATCGGCTTTACACCCACACTAAGTAAAAACAGTGTCAGCGAGCACTAGCTGCCGCTGATACACAAAATTACCGGTTCCTATCTCACCGAGGCCAGGAACCTCGTCCTCGGTGACACGTACCTTCCGTCAATGACGGACCCTTGCGCCTTCCTACATACCTCCCCCCTTTGTTCAACCCTGAGGGGGTGAACACACACCAGACAGTGTACTCGGGACAGGACATCCGCGTTTCCTTGTAACCGGCCATCCCTGTGTCCTACTGTAAACTTAAAGTTTTGTAGAGACAAGAACCACCTGGTGACCCGAGCATTCCTCTCCTTGGTCTGGCTCATCCACTTGAGAGGGGAGTGGTCAGTCACCAGACGGAACTTCCTCCCCAACAGATAATAGCGGAGAGACTCAAGTGCCCACTTGATGACCAGGCACTCTCTCTCCACTATACTGTACCGGGTCTCCGCTGGAGTGAGCTTACGGCTGAGGAAGACAACAGGATGCTCCTCCCGGTTGACTTTCTGAGACAGTACCGCACCGAGGCCTACTTCGGAGGCATCGGTCTGTACCACAAATTCCCTCTTGAAGTCGGGTGTCACCAAAACCGGGGACCTACACAAGGCCGACTTCAAAGTGGAGAAAGCCCCTTCCGCCTGGTTATTCCAGCGGACTATCACGGACTTCCACCCCTTTAAGAGCCCTGTCAACGGAGCCGCTAAAGTAGCAAAATGGGGGACAAACCTCATATAATAGCCCACCATTCCCAGGAACGACTTTACTTGTCTAGAGGTGGCAGGTCGGGGCCAATTCTGTATCGCCTCTATTTTGTTTACTTGGGGTTTGATGACTCTGCGCCCAATGACATACCCAAGGTATTTAGTCTCCTCTAACCCTATCACACATTTTTTTGGGGTTAGCTGTTAGTCCCGCCTTTCGAAAGGAGTCCACTACGGCTTGTACTTTGGGCAGGTGACTTTCCCAGTCGGTACTGTGAATGATAATATCGTCCAGGTAAGCCGAGGCGTACCGCCGATGTGGACAAAGTACAATATCAATTAGACGTTGAAAAGTGGCGGGGGCACCATGCAGGCCAAAGGGTAACACCTTATATTGGTACAGCCCCTCTGGTGTGATGAAGGCAGTTTTCTCTTTGGCAGCCTCCATCAAGGGTACCTGCCAGTACCCTTTGGAAAGGTCCAAAACAGAAAAATACCTGGCTTGGCCTAATTTCTCAATTAGTTCATCTACCCGAGGCATGGGATATGCATCGAACTTAGATATTTCGTTTAATTTCCAAAAATCGTTACAAAATCGTAACATCCCATCTGGCTTGGGAATTAGGACTATATATAAGACTATATATCCTATATAAGACTATAGGACTGGCCCACTCACTTTTAGACTCCTCAATGACATCAAGCCGCAACATGAGCTGCACTTCCTCCGAGATGGCTTTTCGCCGAGCCTCGGGTACCCGGTATGGCTTTAACCGGACTTTTGCCTGAGGCTCAGTGACAATGTCATGTTGGATTACAGAAGTGTGTCCAGGGAGGTCTGAGAACACATCCGTGTTCCAACTAACAAACTCCCTGGTTTCCTGAGCCTGTTTAGAGGAGAGGCTGTCAGCATTTTTTATTGTGGCAACTGCTTCCTTTGCATCAGACAGAGGAGCCGGAACCTCTTGTCCTAGAAAACCCGGCCGTGGGCTGTCTTCCGTACAGGTTTCCCTATCCTTCCAAGGTTTTAGTAAATTAACATGGTAAACCGCCTCCCTGGCTGGTGTGCCTTGTAATTTACCTCTCCAATTTTTTCACGTACCTCGTAGGGCCCCTGCCACCAGGCTAGAAACTTTCTGTCACAGTCAGCACCAGAACCAAAACCCAATCACCCGGGTTAAAGATCCGGACCCGAGCCTGTTGATTATAGATCTGACTCTGGGCTCGCTGAGCAGCATCCATATGCTCCCTGACAAGAGGCAAAACGGTCTCTATCCGCTGTTGCATCTTGGTAACATATTCAAGGAGGATTTTATGCGGAGTGGGTTGATGTTTACACGCCTCTTTGGCTACGTCCAACAAGCCACGAGGATGTCTGCCATATAGCAATTCGAAGGGCGAGAACCCACTAGAGGCCTGGGGCACATGAGATAGGGCAGAAGAAGGTCCCAATCCTTTCCATCTTTGGACACCTCCCTTTTTAACATGGTTTTTAGAGTTTTGTTAAACCTTTCAACCAGTCCGCCCGTTTGTGGATGGTTCATGGACGTCCGTAACTGTTTAATACTCAGCAACTTACAGAGTTCCCTCATGAACTTGGACATAAAAGGGGTCCACTGGTCAGTCAGGACCTCTTTAGATAGCCCCACTCTGGAGAACATCTCCATTAGCTCTTGGTGTCCCCTAGCGGACTTCGGTACTGGGTCTACTAGGTCCATAGCAATTCGCTCAAACGCTACCTCGATGATCGGGAGAGGTACCAAGGGACTGCGAAAAATGTGCTAGGGGCTAGTTGCCTGGCAGGTCGGGCAAGACTTACAGAACTCGTCCACCTCTTTAAAGACACTGGGCCAGTAAAACTGTTGTAGTATCCGGTCCTGTGTTTTCTGCATTCCCAGATGACCCCCGAGAACATGCTGGTGGGCTAACTCTAACACGAGTTTGCGATAAGCCTGGGGCACCACCAACTGTTCAATGGATTCACCTTGCAGCTGATTTACCCGATACAACATATCCTAATGAACCACAAAATGGGGGCACACCGACTCTGCCCCTGGTTGTTGTGGTTCACCATCTATTATTAGTACATTTTCCCAGGCTCGGGATAAGGTTGGATCCCGGTGTTGTGCAGTACCAAAATTATCCCCGGAGACATTGAGGTCTGCCAGCTCAGGCCCCGGCAGCAAGTCCTCCATGTCTTCCACCATTACACTTAGCGGGGTTGTTTCCCCCTCTTCCACCGAAGTGGCGGTCACCCCTACTGCTGGCCCTGTGGACTCAGGTTCCCAGGGTTCTGGTCTCCCCCCTGCAGACACCCACTCTGCTAGGGTTACCCCTCTCTCATGGGTGTCAATCACTCTCGTAACCGGCCACAGTGCCGGGAAGCCTGGGAAGTCTCTCCCTATTAAAAGTTCATAGTGTAGGTTGGTTGCGACAGCCACCTCGTAGGTCCACCTGCCGGAAACCGTGGACAGAGACACCATAGCAGTAGGGTAGTCTTTTAAGTCCTCATGTATACACATGACTCCAACCTTACGGCCGGTGTACTCAGCGGAGCGTATCAGGGAAGCCCTTACCAGGGTGACCAGACTCCCTGAGTCCAACAGAGCCTCCGCTGGAGTGTCTCCCACCTCCACCTGGCACAGGTGGTTCAGAGATTCCGGAGCACCCACTGCAAACAGTTTTCTGGCATACAATGATTAAAGGAAGCCATAGCTCGTGTGTAACGGGGCGCCGAAGGCGCACTCGTTCTCCCATCAGCCGCAGACCTGCTGCTTAGCTTCGGGAGCGAGGATCTGTGTTTGGCTTCGTTCCCAGGGCGGCTTTGCTAGCTGGAAGGCTCCCTGCTCCTAGGTCTGCCTTGAGCGCCGATAAGCAATGCGCCGCACAGACCTTTCACTTACCAGTAGGAGGAGCGCCCGGCCGGTCACAGACATCGCAGGTAAGTATAATGCTTCTAAAATTTCTAAGTAACCATGGCAGCCAGGACTGCAATAGCATCTTGGCTGCCATGGTAACCGATCGGAGCCCCAGTGATTAAACTGGGACTCCGATTGGAACTCTCCGCTGCCACCAATGATGGGGGGTCGGTAATTTTAATTAGGGGGGGGGAGAGGGGAGGCCGCACTGGCCACCAATGAGTTAAATACAGGGGAGGGAGGGGGGGCCGCACTGGCCACCAATGAGTTAAATACAGGGGAGGGAGGGGGGCCGCACTGGCCACCAATTAGTTAAATACAGGGGAGGGGGGCCGCACTGGCCACCAATGAGTTAAATACAGGGGAGGGAGGGGGGGGGTCTGGCCCCTGCTGCCTGGCAGCACCTGATCTCTTACAGGGGGCTATGATACGCACAATTAACCCCTCAGGTGTGGCACCTGAGGGGTTAATTGTGCGGATCACAGCCCCCTGTAAGAGATCAGGTGCTGCCAGGCAGCAGGGGGCAGTTATTACACAGTTCTAGGTATATTCTAACTTGAAGCGTCCCCATCACTATGGGAACGCCTCTGTGTTAGAATATACTGTCGGATCTGAGTTTCACGATCTAACTCAAATCCGATGGTATATTCTAACATAGAGGCGTTCCCATGGTGATGGGGACGCTTCAAGTTAAAATATACCATCGGATTGGAGAAAACTCTGATCTGATGGTATATTAATAGGGACTCCTAACTTTACATTGAAAGTCAATGGGGGACGGATCCGTTTGCAATTGCACCATATTGTGTCAACGGATCCGTCCGCATTGTAAGTCTGGACCGATCCGTTTGGCTCCGCACGGCCAGGCAGACAGCCGAACGCTGCAAGCTGCATTCGGGTGTCCGCCTGCTGAGCGGAACAGAGGCCAAACTGAGCCAAACTGATGCATTCTGAGCGGAATGCGTTCGGAGCCGCGTGTGAGAGCCTTCAAACGGAACTCACAAGCGGAACCCCGAACGCAAGTGTGAAAGTAGCCTGAGTTGTGCTAAGGATAGGCACAACTCTATTGAAGATATGAATGGAGTAAAATGAAAACTTTTACCTATACATTTCATTAAAAATAACCCATCATTCTATTTAAAATTGCTTCTGTCTCTGAGTGTTGTTTATTGGCCGCATCCATGGGCCGCGCCTGCGCACTGCATCGTCTGCAATCCTGCGGCCGGCCTGTTCAAGAACTTGTGAACGCGCACGTCTTTATCTGTTTCGGGCCGTCCGAACAGTTCGGGCGAGGCAGCGGAGTGTGCGGACGGACATCGGAGGACCTGGAGAGACTATTTCCTAATGTGTAAGTGTCATTTCTACTCGCCCCACTAAATCCACCAACGATTACTGAAGATGGAGGCACTTGAGGGGGCAGATGGAGGCACTTTTGGGGCTCTATGAGGCATATTTGGGCTTATGGGGGGCTATTTCAGGCTGATGGGGGGCTATTTCAGGCTGATAGGGGGCTATTTGAGGCTGATGGGGGGCTATTTGAGGCATATAGGGGCTGATGGGGGGCAATATTAGGCATATGGGGGCTGTATGAGGCTGATGGGGGCTGTATGAGGCTGATGGGGGCTGATGGAGGCTGTTTGAGGCTTATGGGGGCTATTTGAGGCTGATGGGGGGCTATTTGAGGCATATGGGGGCTGTATGAGGCTGATGGGGGGCTATTTCAGGCTGATGGGGGGCTATTTCAGGCTGATGGGGGCTGATACAGCCCCCATATTTGAGGCATATGGGGGCTGTATGAGGCTGATGGGGGGCTATTTCAGGCTGATGGGGGGCTATTTCAGGCTGATGGGGGGCTATTTCAGGCTGATGGGGGGCTATTTCAGGCAGATGGGGGCTGATGTATGAGGCTTATGGGGGGCTGTATGAGGCTGATGGGGGCTATTTGAGGCTAATGGGGGCTATTTGAGGCTGATGGGGGGCTATTTGAGGCATATAGGGGCTGATGGGGGGCAATATTAGGCATATGGGGGCTGTATGAGGCTGATGGGGGCTGTATGAGGCTGATGGGGGCTGATGGAGGCTGTTTGAGGCTTATGGGGGCTGTTTGAGGCTGATGGGGGGCTATTTGAGGCATATGGGGGCTGTATGAGGCTGATGGGGGGCTGTATGAGGCTGATGGGGGGCTATTTCAGGCTGATGGGGGGCTATTTCAGGCTGATGGGGGCTGATACAGCCCCCATATTTGAGGCATATGGGGGCTGTATGAGGCTGATGGGGGCTGTATGAGGCTGATGGGGGGCTATTTCAGGCTGATGGGGGGCTATTTCAGGCAGATGGGGGCTGATGTATGAGGCTTATGGGGGGCTGTATGAGGCTGATGGGGGGCTATTTGAGGCTGATGGGGGGCTATTTGAGGCTGATGGGGGGCTATTTGAGGCTGATGGGGGGCTGTTTGAGGCTGATGGGGGCTATTTGAGGCATATGGGGGCTGTATGAGGCTTATGGGGGGCTGTATGAGGCTGATGGGGGGCTATTTAAGGCTGATGGGGGGCTATTTGAGGATGATGGGGGGGCTGTTTGAGGCTGATGGGGGCTATTGTTTGAGGCTGATGGGGGGCTATTTGAGGCTGATGGGGGCTGTATGAGGCTGATGGGGGGCTATTTCAGGCTGATGGGGGGCTATTTCAGGCATATGGGGGCTGATGGGGGGCTATTTGAGGCTGATGGGGGGCTATTTCAGGCTGATGGGGGGCTATTTGAGGCTGATGAGGGAATATTTCAGGCATATGGGGCTGATGGGGGGCTATTTGAGGCATTTGGGGGGCAATTTAAGGCATATGGGGGGCTGTATGAGGCCTATGGGGGGCTGTATGAGGCTGATGGGGGCTATTTGAGGCTGATGGGGGCTATTTAAGGCTGATGGGGGGCTATTTAAGGCTGATGGGGGGCTGTTTGAGGCTGATGGGGGGGCTGTTTCAGGCTGATGGGGGCTATTTCAGGCTGATGGGGGCTATTTGAGGCTGCCGGGGGGGGTCTATTTGAGGCTGATGGGGGGCTATTTCAGGCTCATGGGGGGCTATTTGAGGCATATGGGGGCTGTATGAGGCTTATGGGGGGCTGTATGAGGCTGATGGAGGCTATTTGAGGCTGATGGGGGGCTATTTGAGGCTGATGGGGGAGTATTTCAGGCATATGGGGGCTGATCGGGGGCTGTATGAGGCTGATGGGGGGCTATTTGAGGCTGATGGGGAAATATTTGAGGCATATGGGGGCTGATGGGAGGCAATATGAGGCATATGGGGGCTGTATGAGGCATATGGGGGCTGTATGAGACTGATGGGGGGCTGTTCGAGGCATATGGGGGCTGATGGAGGCATATGGGGGCTGATGGATGTAGCAGGGCTGAATATGCTGCTATTCAGCCATAGTTCTAGTGGGGAAGGGAATAGACAGATGTAGCAGAGCTGTATATGTGTCGGGTCAGCATCAATGCTAGGGGAAGAGAGAAACTGATGTAGCAGAGCTGTATATGTTGCGGGCCAGCATCAATGCTAGGGGAAGAGAGAAACTGATGTAGCAGAGCTGTATATGTTGCGGGTCAGCATCAATGCTAGGGGAAGAGAGAAACTGATGTAGCAGGGCTGTATATGTTGCGGGTCAGCATCAATGCTGGTGGAAGAGAGAAACTGATGTAGCAGGGCTGTATATGTTGCGGGTCAGCATCAATGCTAGGGGAAGAGAGAAACTGATGTAGCAGAGCTGTATATGTTGCGGGTCAGCATCAATGCTAGTGGAAGAGAGAAACAGATGTAACAGAGCTGTATATGTTGCGGGTCAGCATCAATGCTGGTGGAAGAGAGAAACAGATGTAGCAGAGCTGTATATGTTGCGGGTCAGCATCAATGCTAGGGGAAGAGAGAAACTGATGTAGCAGTGCTGTATATGTTGCGGGTCAGCATCAATGCTAGGGGAAGAGAGAAACTGATGTAGCAGAGCTGTATATGTTGCGGGTCAGCATCAATGCTGGTGGAAGAGAGAAACTGATGTAGCAGGGCTGTATATGCGGCTGTACTGACACAGTGCTGGTTGAAGAGATAAACAGACAGATGTAGCAGAGCTGTATATGTAACTTTTCAGACCCAATGCTAGCGGGAGAGTAGAATAAAGATGTAGCAGGGCTGTATAGGAAGCCATTCAGCCAAAGTGATGTTAGGGGACTGGAGAAGACACATGTAGCTGAGCTATATATGCATCTATAAAGATACATAGTGTAAGGTTTATACACAACTGGAGTACAGCTGTAATGGAAACAAATCTGCATCAGTGCTGGTGGGTGGGGGTTGGTCATGCTTTTGAGCTAATGTGTAATATGGAATTATAGTTTTTGATGCACAGAATGGGTTTGTAAAAGATCAGACTGAGATTTTGTGTGTAAAACTGCAGAACAGCCACATGTTACTGTACAGTGAGCTCACTTCACATGGCTGTCTGATTCCCCAGCAGGGGGAGGGGCCTCACAGACACTGCAGGCTGCCAGACTGATGAGTCATACTATTCACATGAACTAGCACGCAGGACTCAGCTCTAAGTGTGATGTCATAAGGAGGTGTGGCCGGCCTAAGCCCGTCCAGCCTTAGCTGCAGAAAACCAGGAAGTGAACAGCTAGCTGGCAGCAATTGAGGATGAAGTAGCAAGATGAGAATACCCCTTTAAAGAAAGTGCATAGCCATGTAAACCATGCATTTCGGGGACTAATAGTTCCCCTTCACCTGATAAAGGGGAACTATTAGTCCCCGAAACGCGTTGTTTACATGGCTATGCACTTTCCTTAATAAAAAAAATGAATATCCATGTCGAAGTTTCATGTCCGTTTCCACCAGTGGATTTGCGCCATTGCAGTATCTTTTCTTCTCGACAGGTTTGAATCTAGCCGGTTTGATAAATGACATACAACCGCGTGCAAACCAAAAAATATTTTGGCGTTCACACCAGTCTCACTGCGCTTGCCCGCTCCAAGCCACCAATTCTAGGGCTTTGCTCTGGTAGGCAGGGTGAGTGGACGCAATACAGAGGCAAGACCATGGTTGAAAAGAAAAAGTTCAGTGTTTATTCACACAAAAAGGCAGAAAAGAAAAACAATACTTTGTAGGGTCCTGGTGTTAATTCACACAGCAAGAGTCCTGGTGTTAATTCACACAGCAAGAGTCCACAGAACAAAACATGTCATCTGGCAGTCCACAGCAGGCTTTAGGGCGTCTGACTCCCAGCAGGCGGCTCTCATGCGGCTCTCAGCCTTGCAGCATGGCGGGACTCCTCAGCTCCCAAACACAGAGCTTCCACAGCTACACTATAACATAGTAACATAGTACATAAGGCCGAAAAAAGACATTTGTCCATCCAATTCGGCCTGTGATCCTGCAAGTTGATCCAGAGGAAGGCAAAAAACCCTGTGAGGTAGAAGCCAATTTTCTCCACTTTAGGGGAATAAAAAATTCCTTCCCGACTCCAATCATGCAATCAGAATAACTCCCTGGATCAACGACCCCTCTCTAGTAGCTATAGCCTGTAATATTATTAAGCTCCAGAAATACGTCCAGGCCCCTCTTGAATTCCTTTATTGTACTCACCATCACCACCTCCTCAGGCAGAGAGTTCCATAGTCTCACTGCTCTTACCGTAAAGAATCGTCTTCTATGTTTGTGTACAAACCTTCTTTCCTCCAGACGCAGAGGATGTCCCCTCGTCACAGTCACAGTCCTGGGGATAAATAGCTGATGGGATAGATCTCTGTACTGACCCCTGATATATTTATACATATTAATTATATCTCCCCTCAGTCGTCTTTTTTCTAAAGTGAATAACCCTAATTTTGATAATCTTTCAGGGTACTGTAGTTGCCCCATTCCAGTTATTACTTTAGTTGCCCTCCTCTGAACCTTCTCCAGCTCTGCTATGTCTGCCTTGTTTACAGGAGCCCAGAACTGTACACAGTACTCCATGTGTGGTCTGACTAGCGATTTGTAAAGTGGTAGGACTATGTTCATATCACGGGAATCTATGCCCCTTCTGATGCAACCCATTATCTTGTTGGCCTTGGCAGCAGCTGCCTGACACTGGTTTTTGCTGCTTAGTTTGCTGTTTATTAAAATTCCTAGATCCTTTTCCATGTCAGTGTTACCGAGTGTTTTACCATTTAGTATGTACGGGTGACTTGCATTTTTCCTTCCCATGTGCATAACTTTACATTTATCAGTGTTAAACCTCATCTGCCACTTATCTGCCCAAGCCTCCAATCTATCCAGATCCCTCTGTAGTAGTATACTGTCCTCATCAGTGTAAATTACTTTACACAGTTTAGTGTCATCTGCGAAAATTGATACTTTACTATGCAAGCCTTCTACAAGATCATTAATAAATATATTGAAGAGAATAGGGCCCAATACTGACCCCTGAGGTACTCCACTAGTGACAGTGACCCAATCTGAGTGTGTACCGTTAATAACCACCCTCTGTTTTCTATCACTCAGCCAGTTACTTACCCACATACAGTTGTTTTCTCCCAGTCCGAGCATTCTCATTTTATATACTAACCTTTTATGTGGTACAGTGTCAAATGCTTTGGAGAAGTCCAGATATACGACATCCATTGATTCGCCGCTGTCAAGTCTAGAACTTACCTCCTCATAGAAACTGATTAAATTAGTCTGACATGACCGATCCCTCACGAAGCCATGCTGATATGGCGTTATTTGCTTATTTCCGTTGAGATGCTCTAATATAGCATCTCTCAGAAAACCTTCAAACAGTTTACCCACAACAGATGTTAAACTTACCGGCCTATAGTTTCCAGGCTCTGTTTTTGGCCCCTTTTTGAATATTGGCACCACATATGCCACGTGCCAATCCTGTGGGACATTCCCTGTCAGTATAGAGTCTGCAAATATCAGAAATAAGGGTCTGGCTATGACATTACTTAATTCCTTTAGGATACGGGGGTGTATGTCATCCGGTCCTGGCGATTTGTCTATTTTAATCTTTTTAAGTCGCTGATGTACTTCTTCCTGGGTCAGACAGGACACTTTTAATGGGGAATTTATTTTTGCATTCTGCATGTCATCTGACAATTTATTTTCCTCAGTGAATACATTGGAGAAAAAAATATTTAACAGCTTTGCTTTCTCCTCGTCGCTCTCTGCGACTCCCCCCTCATTACTCTTTAAAGGGCCAACACCTTCAGATTTATACTTTTTAACATTTATATAATTGAAGAACATTTTAGGGTTAGTTTTACTCTCTTTGGCAATTAATCTCTCGGTCTCTAGTTTGGCCGCTTTTATTAGTTTTTTACATGTTCTATTTTTTTCCTTATAGTTTTTCAGTGCTTCCGTGCTACCCTCCTGTTTTAGTGTTTTATATGCTTTCTTTTTGTCATTTATTGCTTTCTTTACAGTTCTATTTATCCACATTGGTTTCTTTTTGTTCCTTAACCTTTTATTACCATACGGTATGTACCTCTCACAATGAGTTTTTAGGATGTTTTTAAAGATATCCCATTTTGTGTCTGTATTTGTGAGGACTTTGTCCCAGTTAGTTTGGCCTATGGCCTCTCTTAGTTGGCTAAATTTAGCTTTTTTGAAGTTTGGTATTTTTGTTCCTCCCTGTAGAAACGCTCTTTTGAATGATAATTGGAAGGTTATTACTTTATGGTCACTATTTCCCAGGTGTCCCCCAACCTGCACGTCTGTTGTTCTTTCAGGTCTATTGGTTAATACTAAGTCCAGTATGGCCGTCCCTCTAGTCGGGTCCTGAACCAGTTGGGAGAGGTAATTGTCTTTGGTTATTGCCACGAACCTGTTTCCCTTATGAGATATACAAGTTTGAGTTTCCCAGTCTATATCTGGGTAGTTGAAGTCCCCCATAATAACCACCTCATTATGATTTGCCGCCTCGTCTATCTCGTTTAGTAGTAGATTTTCTGTGGACTCTGGTATATTAGGTGGTTTATAGTAAACTCCTATTAGTAATTTATTGTTGTTTTTAGCTCCATGTATCTCTACCCACAGTGACTCCACATGTTCATGTCCCTCACTTATATCTTCTCGCACTGTGGGCTTTAGACAGGACTTTATATAAAGGCAGACCCCTCCCCCTCTCCGGTTTTGACGATCCTTTCTAAACAGACTGTAACCTTGTACATTAACCGCTCAGTCATAGCTATCATCCAGCCATGTCTCAGTTATTCCCACTATGTCATAGTCCTCCTCACACATCACTAATTCCAGTTCACCAGTTTTATTAGTCAGGCTTCTGGCATTAGTATACATACATTTGAGAGGTTTATGTATATTTTTTACCCTACACCTTTCCTTCTGAACTGTTCTAGTCCCTCCTTCCATTCCTCCCCCATTCTTATTACCTTGCCCCCGGTCTCTATCTGCACTATCTTCCCCTCCTATAACGTAATTACCCTCCCCCCCAGTCCCTAGTTTAAACACTCCTCCAACCTTCTAGCCATCTTTCTCCCCAGCACAGCTGCCCCTTCCCCATTGAGGTGCAGCCCGTCCCTACGATAGAGCCTGTAGCCGATAGAAAAATCGGCCCAGTTCTCCAGGAACCCAAACCCCTCCTTCCTACACCAGTTCTTGAGCCACTTGGAGGATCATTCCACACCCAGCTGAGCTGCTGGCTGGGTTTTAAATCCCAGCCCAAAACCTGGCGAACAGCCACCCAACCTGCTCTTTGGCTGCTCCCAATAAGAACCAGCCCGGATTGGCTTTACACCCACACTAAGTAAAAACAGTGTCAGCGAGCACTAGCTGTCGCTGACACACAAAATTACAGGTTCCTATCTCACCGAGGCCAGGAATCTCGGTGACACGTACCTTCCGTCAATGACGGACCCTTGCGCCTTCCTACACTTTGTTAGAAATAGATTGTCATGCGCCATATGTCTGATTTTCATTTATGATGGCATAACCCTTTTAACTGTCTATACAGGCACAGCAGCTTTTGCATACAGACAGTACAACTCACTTCTATTACAGGGGTTGTCTTCAGGATAGGTCATTAATATCAGATTGGCGAGGGTCCGACTCCGCCGACGATCAACTGTTTTAAGAGAAGGCACTGCTCATATGAGTGCTGCATTCTCTGCTCTGTTTACCTGCTCACCGCGTGGTGAGTTGGTGTAATTACAATGGGATGTAATTCCCATGGTGTAATTCTATGGGATGTCTCCGTCTGTTTAAGTGAAAATTACAGAGCTGTCCCACAGAAGTGAATGGGGATGCCATACTTGTAATTACACCAACTCACCACACGGTGAGCAGGTAAACATATAAGAGCTTGTTCAGCGCTTGTATGAGAGCTGCCTTCATTTCAAACAGCTGATTAGCGGGGGAGCCGGGAGTCAGACACCCACTGATCTTATATTGATGACCTATCTTGAGGATAGGTCATCAATTGTAAAAATTGGACAACCTCCTTAAGACCTTTAAATAGGATAAACTGCAGTACCAGACAAAGCCAACCATATGGGTGATCCACTGTGTGCCAGTGCAAGCAATGAACAAGAAGCAGGTCCTCACTGAGATCTGATCCTCAGTAATAGACATCCTTGCTTATGTCCCAGAGAAACCTTGTAACCTTGACAATATGGTTGTCTGATTAAGAATAGATCAAGTAATAATCAAGATATCTGATAAGAAACATATATTACCTGTCCTATGGACAGACGACGCTTGTAAGTTTACAATAGTTTTATATTTATATGTTTCTCTCTTAATTGCTTAATTGTAATCAAATTTTGAGTTTTTTGTAGATAGTTTCAGATTCTTAGAAGATAGATCATCTCGGACAGGATATGCTGTTTCTACCCAAACTGATGTTGTCAAGTAAGAACCACTCCCTCCAGCAATGTTAGTGCAGGAGACGGAGCCGAAGACACTCGCTGAGGTTTGTAAGATGGCTAAGGGTAAGACTGCTATCATTAATATAGATTTCAGGTATGCCTTCGTTATCACTCATTATTATGGTCTAATCTGGTGGAGCACAGATTTTGTTTGATCCATGGGTAAGCCCATCAATAATACTGTAAGTGCTTAGTGTGTGAAAGATGTTTGATGCCCTGATGCTACCTGAGGAGGTAAAGGCTAAACTATTACCTGAAGCCTATGGTAAGTAGAAGTCTGAAGTCAAAAGTTTGAGTCTTTTCAGATGCAGGCTACAGAGGCTGAAGGGAAACATCAAAGGAAAAGGGTAGAAGTGATGATTGAGAACGGACTCTGGAAGGTTGGTAACTCTTCCTTAAGAGGGTACTCTACCCAAGAGGATGGATTTAGAACATGGGCAAATCAAGAGAGAATGTGTAATTGGGTTCTGTGGTGGATGGCTCCTGGGTTCAACAATGCTGCCACTAGGTTAGTACAAGGTGAATGATATGTGCTGTAATAATAATAGTAAAACTATGGGAGTTCCAGGAAGGTATATGCCCAGGTCATCTTTCCCATTTCAGAGACTGCAGATTGACTACATTCAGTTAATAAAGATAAAACAGTGTGAATATGTCCTTGTCTGTATCGATATCTTTCCAGGATATTCGGAGACTTGGCCTGTAGCAAAGGCTACAGCTAAAGATATTCACTGAGGTGAGAGTACCTACCCCTGGCGCTCTTCTCCATCCGGTGCATACCTAACCAGAAGATAGGCCTGAATCCTTATGAGACACTTTTTGGGAATGTCCCTAGATTAGGTTTCTATTTTCCACAACAGCTCCAGATGCAGCATAGTTTTTCAAATTATGTTGTCTGCTACACAAATTGATTGCCTAACGTGTATGTTAAGTTCATTCTTTACAACCAGGAGATTGGGTAGTGGTGAAACGAGACGCGTGCGGAAAGTCCTAGAGCCACAGTTTGAGAGTCCTTATCAAGTCCTATTAAACACCGCCACTGCTGTCAAATTGGAAGGAAGGCCTAATTGGATCCACACGTCACATTGCAATCAAGTGCCAGGACTACAAGGGCCATAATGCTTTTACATATCTTATTGCTTGTTTTTTATTGTACAAGGCAGAAAACACAGTTAAATTCCAACAGTATTATTTTATCAAGACAAGCCAGGAACTGAAAGTTTCACTTTTGCAGTATAGTGTACTGTAAGACAGATGACAGCTAGGACACTTGGCTTTGGTCTGATAAGTACATCTGTGTGACAGGAACTGACCCAGTCTATAGTATTTATGCTGTGTTTAGATATGACCATACCAACTGTGGACCATACCAACTGTGGGGATTAGTCCTAAGTGTTAGGGATATAAACCAGTGGAGGCTACTTCTAGAGTCAGTAAAGGTGAAAATTTATTACAAAGAATGACTTTCCTGAAGGGAACACCACCAAACAATTGTAAACATAATGAGTGTAATCCTCTGTTCCTGTCCATTAGAAATCCTATTCAACATGATTGGGGAATATATGTTTTAGGAGCATGGGTAAGTGGCAAAGACCCCCTAGGCAAATTTAGAATATTGATAAGGAAAAAAACTGAAAGCCCAATTTCACCTGTGGCTCCTACATCCCTACCTATATTGGCATTAAATATTTGGCCAATTTAAAGAGGACCTTTCATGCGATTTTATTAAGGGAGATATACAGTTGATATAAAAATTCTACACACCCCTGTTAAAATGTCAGGTTTCTGTTCTGTAAAAAAGACAAAGATAAATCATTTCAGAACTTTTTCCACCTTTAATGTGACCTCTAAACTGTACCACTCAATTGAAAAACAAACTGAAATCTTTTAGGTGGAGGGAAGAAAACAAAAAAAAAATAATAATAATGTGGTTGCATAAGTGTGCACACTCTCTCATAACTGGGGATGTAGCTGAGTTCAGAATTAAGCAATCACATTCAAAATCATGTTAAATAGGAGTCAGCATACATGCCATTATTTAAAGTGCCTCTGATTAACCCCAAATAAAGTTCAGCTGCTCTAGTTGGTCTTTCCTGAAATTTTCTTAGGATACTTTTACACTGGCGTTTTGGTTTCCGTTTGTGAGATCCATTCAGGGATCTCACAAGTGGTCCAAAACGGATCAGTTTTGCCCTTAATGCATTCTGAATGGATAAGGATCCGCTCAGAATGCATCAGTTTGGCTCAGTTTGGCTCCGTTCCGCCTCCATTCCGCTTTGGAGGCGGATACCAAAACTCTGCTTCAGCGTTTTGGTGTCCGTCTGACGAAACTGAGCCAAACGGATCTGTCCTGACACACAATGTAAGTCAATGGGGACGGATCCGTTTTTACTGACACAATATGGCACAATAGAAAACGGATTCGTCCCCCATTGACTGTCAATGGTTTTCAAGACAGATCAGAGGGATCTCATTGTTAAAAGGTATCAGTCAGGAGAAGAGTACAAACAAATTTCCAAGGCATTAGATATACCATGTAACACAGTGAAGACAGTCATCATCAAGTGGAGAAAATATGGCACAACAGTGATATTACCAAGAACTGGATGATCCTCCAAAATTCATGAAAAGACGACAAGCAAACTGGTCTGGGAGGCTACCAAGAGGCCTACAGCAACATTAAAGGAGCTGCAGGAATATCTGGCAAGTACTGGCTGTGTGGTACATGTGACAATCTCCCGTATTCTTCATATGTCTGGGCTATGGGGTAAAGTGGCAAGATAAAAGCCTTTTCTTACGAAGAAAAACATCCAAGCCAGGCTACATTTTGAAAAAAAACATCTGAAGTCTCCCAAAAGCATGTGGGGAAAGGTGTTATGGTCTGATGAAACCAAGGTTGAACTTTTTGGCCATAATTCCAAAAGATATGTTTGGCGCAAAAACCATACTGCACATCACCAAAAGAACACCATACCCACAGTGAAGCATGGTGGTGGCAGCATCATGCTTTGGGGCTGTTTTTCTTCAGCTGGAACTGGGGTCTTAGTTAAGATAGAGGGAATTATGAACAGTTCCAAATACCAGTCAATATTGGCACAAAACCTTCAGGCTTATGCTAAAAAGCTGAACATGAAGAGGAACTTCATCTTTCAGCATGACAACGACCCAAAGCATACATCCAAATCAACAAAGGAATGGCTTCACCAGAAGAAGATTAACGTTTTGGAATGGCCCAGCCAGAGCCCAGACCTGAATCCGATTTAAAATCTGTGGGGTGATCTGAAGAGGGCTGTGCACAGGAGATGCCCTTGCAATCTGACAGATTTGGAGTGTTTTTGCAAAGAAGAGTGGGCAAATCTTGCCAAGTCAAAATGTGCCATGCTGATAGACTCATACCCAAAAAGACTGAGTGCTGTAATAGAATCAAAAGGTGCTTCAACAAAGTATTAGTTTAAGGGTGTGCACACTTATGCAAACATATTATTTTATTTTTATATTTTTTTTCTTCCCTCTACCTAAAAGATTTCAGTTTGTTTTGCAATTGAGTTGTACAGTTTATAGGTCACATTAAAGGTGGAAAAAGTTCTTAAATGATTTATCTTTGTCTCATTTTTTTACATCACAGAAACCTGACATTTTAACAGGGGTGTGTAAACTTTTTATATCCACTGTATACCTGTACTTGCGGGGTACCTCCTGCTGATGCTGCCACCCTGCTTGATTTTTTAAAATATGCCTCCTATGCCCTGCTGTGCCCCACCGGATTTCTCCTGCTCAGTATGCTAATACTGAGCATCGGTGCAATGGGGAGGAGAGGCAGTCTTTCTCCGTGGGCGTCTCCTTCTCCCCTGGCTGTAGCGCATGTCCAATTGGGAGGTTTTTTCTCCCTGGCTGTGATGCTCTGCGCTTGGACAGCCCTACAGCTAGGGGAGAAAAAGACGTCCACGAAGAAAGACTGTGTCTCCTCCTCATTGCACCGATGCTCTGTATTAGCATACTGAGTGGGAGAAATCCGGCGGGGCACAGCGGGGCATAGGAGGCATATTTTAAAAAATCAAGCAGGGTCGCAGCATCAGTACAGGTATACATCTCCCTTAAAAAAAATCACATGAAAGGTCCTTTTTAGAATATGAAGACAAACTAGCCCTAGAAACAGGATTTTATAGAGGTAAGCCCCTTGGTGTTTTCCCTCCCGGATATTGTTCTTGCATAATCCAGCTAAATGAGACTAATAGTGACTCTGACGTTTATCAACCAAAATGATCAAAATGCAGATATCTGGTGGTTATGTGGAGACTTGAAACTCTAACCCAGAATGCAAATAGAATGGATTGGCCAATGTATCCTGATCAAAGTACTGATGCCATTTGTTCTATTTTCACCTCCTGAGTGGGGTCAAGACAGTTAGCAACACAAGGTCCATTCACTACTAAGGAGGTCACTACCTACATCTCACGTATACATTGATGCCATAGGAGTCCCTAGAAGAGTTCCTGATTAATTTAAGGCTAGAAATCAGATAGCTGCAGGATTCAAGTCATTAATTCCTATGAGTAGTATTAATAAAAAAAAGTAGATTAGATTAACATCTCTATTATCGTCAACAGAGATTTGTGAATTACACCTGTGATGCTGTAAAGTGAATAGCGGAACAACTGAGCTCTCCTTCGGTGAAGACTCTACAGAACCGACTGGTTCTCGACAGGATTTTAGCAGAAAAAGGAGGGGTCTAAAAAGATCTTTGGAAGTTCCTGATGCGCCTAAATTCCAAACAACACTGCCCCTGATGGAAGTATCACCAAGGCTTTGAAGGGACTGATGGTTTTATCAAATGAACTGGCGGAATATTCCGGAATTAATAATCATTCACCTCATGGCTAGAGTGGTTTGGGAGATGGTCCAGTGTGCTGGTCAATTTATTAATTACAGTAGTTTAACAATTGGCTTTAATTCCCTGTTTAAGGAAAATTGTTTTAAAAATATTTAATGTTTAAAACGTCCTTGCCCTCGAACATGCCCTATGTATATGCGCTGTGACCCTGTCAAAGACAAGGACTATTAGGAACAATTGTTTGAAGAATGCAATTCCATCCTGAAGCAAATAAAAATGTTGTTGATGGTTGCGGGGCAAATAGGACAAGGTGAAGGCAAACCAAAAGGGAGTTGGGGGACCTGGTGAAAAAATAAGGAAAGTCCGGCTCTTCGTCGTTTAGGGCGTTGGGAAAGTCTTAGTGTTGAGCGAGCATGCTCGGCCGAATACCTGTTCGGATCGAGCATCGCTATGCTCGGCACATGGCTGTACTCGGCCGTGTACCGCATGTGCTCGAGCGCCATGCTCGAGTCTCCTCCCCGCACGTTTTGTGGCTGCTAAGCAGCCAATAAACGTGCAGGTAAGTACTGCTATCACTGTAATTGCCATGTTGGCTAATGGAATTACAGTGATTGGCTGGCCGGAACGCATGATCGGGTGCTATATAGCACCCGATGACGTGGGTTCGGCTCATTGTGAGTCAGGGAGAGCTGCGCTTAGGAAGTGTAGGGAGTGTGATCGCAATATATTCAATAGAAAAATGTTTCAAAGACCCAAAAGTCCTATTAAGTACTTTGCAATACTTTTTCAATAGAGGGTGTCTGCAGTGACTTGTGACATCTGTGCTGCAATACCTTCTGTGTGTCAGGGCCAGATATTGGGAAAAATATAATTTAAAACAATTATATTTTTTCCATAATTTATCCACATTTTTCCTATAAACGGTCGATACAGTGAATTGTCACATCTGTGCTGCAATAGCATCTGTGTGTCAGGGCCAGATATTGGGAAAAATATTACTGACAACAAATATTTTTTTGCAGCATGCACAGGCGTTGTAGGGAGGTCATACAGGCACGTGGAGGCCACACACACTACTGAGCCTCATTTTGACTTGTTTTAAGGACATTACATCAAAGTTAGATCAGCCTGTAGTGTGTTTTTCCACTTTAATTTTGAGTGTGACTCCAAATCCAGACCTCCATGGGTTGAAAAATTTTATTTCCATTTTTTTATTTTTGTGTGATTTTGTTGTCAGCACATTCAACTATGTAAAGAACAAAGTATTTCAGAAGAATATTTAATTAATTCAGATCTAGGATGTGTTATTTTTGTGTTCCCTTTATTTTTTTGAGCAGTGTATTTTCCTTCTTCCATACTTTTACGTACTTTCTCTATTTACTGTGCTTGCTGTGAACTGTGACATCCGTGCCACATCTTGTGTGTCAAGCGTGCATATAACATTTAAAATGAAGAAGGCGAGCATTAAGGGACGGGGAAGTGGTCTCCTCCTCCTCCTATTCCGTCATATCAACATGCATTGCTTATTTGTCACATATAATGCCCTCGCATATATGGCCTTCGAATATAATTTTTTAGAGGGTCCGCTCACCAGCAGGCCCTCACATATAATTTTTTAGAGGGTCCGATCACCAGCTGGCCCTCACATCTAATTTTTTACAGAGTCCGCTCACCAGCAGGCCCTCACATATAGTTGTTTAGAGGGTCCGCTCACCAGCAGGCCCTCACATCTAATTTTTTACAGAGTCCGCTCACCAGCAGGCCCTCACATATAACTTTTTAGAGGGTCCGCTCACCTGCAGGCCCGCAACTCAAATCTTTTACAGGGTCAGTTCACCTGCAGGCCCGCAATGCAATGTGAATGAAGCCTTCCTTTATGTGATATACAGGTTGTATCGGAGTGCCTCTTCCTTGTAATTTTCGGCAGCACTTTGTAAATATACAGGAAAGAATGTTTTTAATAAATTTTTCCTATAAAATCGATATTTTACTTTGGTTTTGTGTGTAAAACCTTAATTAGATTGTGGGCCTGGTGATCAGTTTAAGGCCTTTTAAGCAGCATCAGCAGCAGCATGGTGATAAAAATGAGTGGCAAGGTGACATACTGTGGAGATGGCAGCATGAGGAGGACACATAGTGGCACAATGACAGAGTCTGGATAAAAGACCGAGGCCACAGATTGTTGAGAAAGATGCAGATGGAAACAAATCTGTAGAGCTGTATGACAGTCACCTGCAGATTAATGCAGCCATCAAAATCAAGTTGGGTTTGTCGGTTTCACCTCAGCTCACCAACAGGCCCGCAACTCAAATCTTTTACTGGGTCAGCTCACATGCAGGCCCACACCTAAAATCTTTTACTGGGTCAGCTCACATGCAGGCCCGCACCTAAAATCTTTTACTGGGTCAGCTCACATGCAGGCACGCAACTGAAATCTTTTACTGGGTCAGCTCACATGCAGGCCTGCACCTAAAATCTTTTAAAGGGTCAGCTCACCTGCAGGCCCGCAACTCAAATCTTTTACAGGGTTAGTTCACCTGCAGGCCCGCAACTCAAATGTTTTACTGGGTCAGCTCACATGCAGGCTGGCAACTCATGCTGCCTTGCTTTGAAGTAGTAGCCGTAGCCATTTATCAGGCTCCCTCTCCGAAATCGAACAATGATTCCCCGTTACTGTTGGTGACCATGTTAGGCGCATAAAAGAACATCGAAAGTTGATAGGGAAGATATCCAAATGGATCGTGGACGTCACGGGGACGTGCGATCAAGCAGAAGTTATCTAGAGTCAACAAAGCGGCAGCAGGACCTCTCCTGTATAACGTTTCCTTATCCAAAATACCGCAGTGTAATTTTTTATTACTCATTCCAATAACAGGACATCTTAAGAGTCCTGTATTGTTATTTATCGTCACTACCTCCACGAGTCGGGAGTGTGTGATTTACGCGCCACCAGCTTGCCTTCCTTGGAGGTGGTAGCCGTTTCTCAGGCTCCCTCTTCGGAATCAAACACTGATTCCCCGTTACCAGTAGTTTACAATGGTTTTGAGCTGACAATTACATCAAAAGTTGATAGGCCAGACATTCGAATGCATCATCGCCGTCACGGGGACGTGCCATCGGCCCCAGGTTAACTAGAGTCACCAAAGCGGCAGCAGGCCAGCGCCCATAATGTTTTAGATGGTCAGATCATCAGGCCCTTGCTCCTAATGTTTTTGAGGGTCACCAGCAGGCCATCAATCATAATTTTTAAAGGGTGTGTATGATGCCCTCTTTTATGTGTAACTAAGGGTGTATAGGAGTGCCTCTTCCTTGTAATTTTTGGCAGCACTTGCACTTTATATACAAGTAAATATTCAGGAAAGTTGTTTTCTATCAATTCTTCCTCTAAAATCGATTTTATTTCCTTGCTTTTGTGCATATTATTGTCATTATGTAAAAGTGGCGTACTATCCTCCCCATTCTGTTACAGAACCATTTCGGTGGTGTTACCAACAAATTCTGACATTTTCTTATGAACCAGGCACCCTCCCCTCTTCAGAGCAGGGGGTACCAGGTTTAATGCTCAGGTTCTCCCATTGACTTCCATTATTCTCGGGTACTCGGTCGAGCACCCGAATATCACTATGTGTTCGGCCCAAGCCCCCGAGCACTACAATGCTCGATCAACACTAGAAAGTACCTCACTTTGTTCACCTTGTGTCTATTTCTCGCAAAAAGGAAGGATTTGTGAGAGATAGGTTTTTATATATAATGTGTAAATCCTGTATTACTCATTCTTGACCATTAGAGGGCAGCTAATTAGCTATGTGAGCCACATGAACATTTTCTTTGTTGTAAGATCACTGTAGGGGGGAGGATGGAATGCTAGTTTGCACTTTTAAATGCACCTATAAACTCAGGGTTGAAGTTGGTAAACCACTCCCATCTAGTTAAGGAGCCAATTACCTTTTCTCAAGTACGACCCCTTTTGTCTACCTCATACCTAATATATTAGTGAATGTATCTTTAATAAAGTCTCTCTCTCAGGGCGGATGAGAAGTTCTTTCTATGAAACCAACTTGTTTCCTGGTTTCAGAGTGACAGCTGTATGAGCGCATATACTTAGGCCCCTTTCACACGGGCGAGTATTCTGCGCGGGTGCAATGCGTGAGGTGAACGTATTGCACCCGCACTGAATCCTGACCCATTCATTTCAATGGGGCTGTGAACATGAGCAATTTTTCACGCATCACTTGTGCGTTGTGTGAAAATCGCGGCATGTTCTATATTTTGCGTTTTTCATGCAACGCAGGCCCCATAGAAATGAATAGGGCTGCGTGAAAATCGAATAGCATCTGCAAGCAAGTGCGGATGCGATGCAATTTTCACGGATGGTTGCTAAGGAGACGAGGGATGAGCGACTCAGGATCCCATTTACTTTATTATTTTCCATTATAACATGATAGGATAGGATGCGGGTGCGTTCAGGGAAAATCGTTGCGTTCTTTAGTTTTTCCGCACGAGTGCAATGCATTTTGCACGCGAGTGATAAAAAAACAGAATGTTTGGTAGCCAGACCCGAACCCAGACTTCTTCACTAAAGTTCGGGTTTGGGTTTGGTGTTCTGTAGATTTTATTATTTTCCATTATAACATGGTTATAATGGAAAATAATAGCATTCTTTAATACAGAATGCAAAGTCAAATGTCAATTGAGGGTTAAAAAATTATAAAAACATTAATTACCCCATCCACTTGATCGCGCAGCCGGAATCCTCTTCTTTCAGCAGGACCTGCGCTGACGTCACCGCGCACACCACATGGTGAGCGCGATGATGTCAGCGAAGGTCCTTTTGCAGATCCTTCAAGAAGAACAAAGAAGATGATCCCGGCAGCGCGATCAAGTGGATGGGGTGAGTAATGTTTTTATTATTTTTTAACCCTCAATTGACATTTGACTTTGCATTCTGTATTAAAGAATGCTATTATATTCCATTATAACCATGTTATAATGGAAAATAATAAAATCTACAGAACACCGAACCCAAACCCAAACTTCAGTGAAGAAGTCCGGGTTTGGGTCTGGCTACCAAACATTCAGTTTTTTATCACGCACGTGCAAAACGCATTGCACTCGCGCGGAAAAACTGAAGAACGCAACGATTTTCCCTGAACGCACCCGCATCCTATCCTTCCCTCACCCGCTACGCCCGTGTGAAAGAGGCCTTATACTTCTAGTTGATTTGGCACCACACAAAGAAGATGAAAATCGCTAGAGTGGCGATGACAGCTACCATGGACCATAAGTTATGGTCCGTGGTAGCGGAATCCATAACGCAATTCTTAGATAACTCGAACCTTGTATGCCGAACTTGAACCACAAGTTCGTTCATCCCTACTGATAACCAATCCTAAGGATAAGCCATCAATGTCTATAGCTCTAAAAAAAACTTTAATAGAACCTATGATTTATGACAGGGCGAAGAAGATCAAATTGTGTTGTATCATTGAATTTTAACGCACAACGGAAAATGTGGGAAAGCCATGATGAAACACACATGATGGTTCTGTGATCAGCTCTGTGTGAACGTACCCTCAACATTAACAAAGTTTATTTCTCTATTTTCCCTCGAAGCGTCTGTCATTTGCCAGCTGGCACAAAGAAGTTCTCATTATTCTGAGTATAAAATTGTAATCAGCGGAACACTGATTATCTCTAATTGGTCAGCTGTTTTAAATTGACATTGTATACTCTATGTATTCCTGACTTTGGAGAATAAGTGATAAGCAGATGTTCTACTGATTTTCTGCTGATTGTAAAAAGTTTAGTCATTAAAATTTCACCTGTGTCAAAGCTTTTCTCTTCTTCCTTATGGCAAAAATTGTTCTCTTTTGATACCAAATATGTACCTTATTCTCGTAAAAAATTCCACACAGCAAGATGATTTACAAAACGATCCTCTTTAGGGGTCATTCACACGAACGTATGTGTCTTGTTCCGTGCACTGGGGCCGCAATTTGCGGTCCCCAATGCACGGAGAATGTTTGTGAGGCCTCCGGGATGGATCCAGACCCATTCAACTTGAATGGGTCTGCATCCCTCCGTTCCGCAAAAAGATAGCATATGTCCTATCTTTTTGCGGAACGGAACCCCACAGAAGCACTCCGTAGTGCTTCCGTGGAGTTCCGTTCCATGCTTCCAGTCCGTACCGCTCCACATCTCCGGATTTGCGGACCCATTCAAATAAATGCACACAGAACGGTGTCCGTTTATTGCGGACCTGCATATGCGGTCCACAATACGAAAACGGAACCCATACGTTCGTGTGAATGAGCCCTTAGGGAGAGTTAGGGCTCATGCACACAAACGTATTTTTTGTCCATGTCCGTTCCACTTTTTCTGTGGCCCGTATGCGGAACCATTGATTTCAATGGGGCCGCAAAAAAACTGAAATTAATCTGTGTGCATTCCGTGTCCGTATGTCTGCATGTCCGATCCACAAAAAAAAAAGAGTATGCCCTATTCTTGTCCAAAAACGGATGCAACACAGACGTCATCTGTGTTTTTCGGAATACATATGGTCTTGTGCATGAGCCCTTATGTGTAGAAAATGCGCATGAAATCTGCCCAAATACCATGCATAAATCCACAAGGCATGCACCTCGTCATAAATTAGGCGCATCTATGGCAGTCCTTGCGCCTGGCAAAGAAAAATACAGTAGCATGTAAATGTAAATAAATTTGCGAGTGCCAGAGTCCCAGTCTCGACACAGCCCCAACATTCCCCTGCTTTTGTCTAAGGGCCCTTTCACACTTGCGTTCTTTTCTTCCGGCATAGAGTTCCGTCGTCGGGGCTCTATGCCGGAAGAATCCTGATCAGTTTTATCCTAATGCATTCTGAATGGAGAGAAATCCGTTCAGGATGCATCAGGATGTCTTCAGTTCCGGAACGGAACGTTTTTTGGCCGGAAAAAATACCGCAGCATGCTGCGCTTTTTGCTCCGGCCAAAAATCCTGAACACTTGCCGCAAGGCCGGATCTGGAATTAATGCCCATTGAAAGGCATTAATCCGGATCCGGCCTTAAGCTAAACATCGTTTCGGCGCATTGCCGTATCCGACGTTTAGCTTTTTCTGAATGGTTACCATGGCTGCAAGGACGCTAAAGTCCTGGCAGCCATGGTCAAGTGTAGTGGGGAGCGGGGGAGCAGTATACTTACAGTCCGTGCGGCTCCCCGGGCCCTCCAGAGTGACGTCAGGGCGCCCCACGCGCATGGATGACGTGATCACATGGATCACATCATCCATGCGCATAGGGCGCTCTGACGTCATTCTGGAGCGCCCCGGGAGCCGCACAGACTGTAAGCAGTATAATCCTGGGGCTCCGATCGGTTACCATGGCAGCCAGGACACTGCTGAAGTCCTGGCTGCCATGGTAATCTCTCTGCTGCCGTGTGCACAAAGCAAGGGGCAGCAGGGAGAGTGTAAAGTCCTTTCACCCTAATAGAGCTCTATCAGGGTGAATAGGACAAGGGATTAAAATATCCCAGGTTCTAGCCCCTAAGGGGGAAATAGTTATTAAATAAACTGTAAAAAAAAAAAAAAAAAAGGGAAAGGGAAAGGAAAAAAAAAACAACACATCAAGTATAAATCACCCCCTTTACCAATTTTTTATATAAAATATATAAACTATAAATAAATAAGATATTACATATCGCCACGTCTGAAAAGTCCAAACTATTAAAAAATATCTCCTATGCGGTGAACGTCATAAAAGGAAAAAAATAAAAGAAAAACTACGCGATTCGCTATTTTTTTTAGTCACCTTGTCCCCCCAAAAATTAGGATAGGGCTGTTCGATTATGGGCCGGACGTTCCATAAAATGCGGAATGCACGCAGATTTTTTTGTGCATTTTTTTTTCGTGTGGTATCGAGTATCACAATACTTTTTTATGGTATCGAAACAGAATCAAAATTTTGGTATCGAAACAACCCTAGTAGAATTATACATACCGGTGACACTATAGGGGGCATATAAGTATTGGGGGCACTAGAGGGAGCATTTTAACTACTGGGAGCACTATAGGGGGTATTTAAACTACTACTGAGGGCACTGTAGGGGGAATATACCTGCAGGGGCACTATAGGGGGAATTATAACTACTAGATGTATTAGAGGGGGGTTTTATACCTATTGAGGCTAGTACAGTTGGCATTATAACTACTAGGGATACTATTATAACAACTGGGAGCCCTATAGAGGGCATTATAATCACTGGAGTCACTACAGGGGACCATTATAACTAGTGGGGGCACTACAGGAGGCCATTATAACCACTGGGGCACTACAGTGGCCATTATAATTATTGTGTGCTCTACAGGGTGGCCTTATTACCACTGGAGCACTTTAGGGGGTCTTATTACTACTGCGGGAACCTTAAGTGGCCTTATTACTACTAGTGGCACTTTAAGAGGCCTTATTACTACTAGGGGCACTTTAGGGGGTCTTTTTGAATCCAGAGGGAAAACAAACCAGGCTGGTGTAGTGAGCTACATTTATATTTATATAAGCAGATATATAACGCGAGTTTGACCGCGACGCTGATTGATTGATTGGTTGATTAAGTGTGTGGTTGCGTAAGTGTGTGACTTAAGATTAAGTGACTTTAGATTTAGGGACTTCAGTGGGGGACTGCAATTAGCCAGTTTCTTAGTACTACATTATATTGTATTTTTCGCTTTTGTGGTGTAATCCCCATTTAGTATGTGTTGCACAATTGACAACGCAGTCCAGTGCACATCTTGCATGATGTATGCAGTCCTGGAACAGCCATTCGAGGGTGTATATCTTTGTTCAAGATGTGAGAAAATTACCCGTTTGGAATCGCAAATTGAGTCTCTAAACGGGCAAGTTGCAACACTGAGAGGCATTGACAATTTGCAAAAAAGAGTTTGCTTCTCACCGAGCAAGCACTCTTTGGGGTAGATGAGGGGGAGGGTGACAGAGAGGAGGCTGAGGAAAGTGAGGTAGCTAGCTGGGTAACAGTTAGAAAGCGGGGTAGAGGGAAGAGTGCCAGGGAGGCTAGCCCTGATCTGACACACCCCAACAAGTTTGCACGTTTGGCAGATGAGGGGGATGTCAGTCCAGGGACTGCACTGCTGCAGCTGGACACTTCCTCTGTCAGTCAGGGGAATGTCAGCTCCAGTAAGCAGGGGACCAGGAGAGCAGGGCAGGCCAGACAGGTGCTGGTAGTGGGAGACTCCATTATTAGGGGAACAGATAGGGAAATCTGTCACAAAGACCGTGATCGCCGAACAGTGTGCTGTCTTCCTGGCGCTAGAGTTAGACACATCGCGGATCGGGTTGACATATTACTGGGAGGGGCTGGAGAAGATCCAGCGGTCATGGTCCATATCGGAACCAATGACAAAGTTAGAGGTAGGTGGAGAGTCCTTAAAAATGATTTCAGGGATTTAGGTCAAAAGCTTAGGGCAAGGACCTCAAAGGTAGTATTTTCCGAAATACTACCTGTACCACGGGCCACACAAGAAAGGCAGTGGGAGATTAGGGAGATTAACAAGTGGCTCAAGAACTGGTGTAGGAAGGAGGGGTTTGGGTTCCTGGAGAACTGGGCCGACTTCTCTATCGGCTACAGGCTCTATCGTAGGGATGGGCTGCACCTCAATGGGGAAGGAGATGGCTAGAAGGTTGGAGGAGTGTTTAAACTAGTGTTTAATAATGGGTTTATTTGATCCAGAGCAGTGACATACGGTGATGCAATACAGGAATGCAGTAGCAGAGTAGATGCTGTGATGTGGATGTCTTTCCTGAGGCTAACTGCTGGTCAAAAACTGATGCCTTCACAAGCCGAGATGTGTGTCTCCAGTCACAAAGGAATGCAGCACTGAAAATGGCTACAGGAAGTGACAAGGACCAAGGCTGCTAAAACCACGCCCAGAGAGAAAACTTTATTTAACAAGAACAAAGGCGTGCAGCATACGAATTCCGGCCAGCAGATGAACAATACATTGAAACAACATGGTAAAAGGAGATAATAATACAGTGCAGGAATTAAATTTGAAAAGAACAGCACACTCCCCGTCTGAAATTCACTTTGGGGATTTCACTATGACGAATGTCCATAAAATATAAACAACCTGTAAAAAGAACATGTTAGAATGCAAAACATAGATTAGTCCTGTTTTCAACTTGGAATGGAGAAGATCTGCGAAGCTAGATACAGTCCTGTTCCCCCAGCAGGGACGTTCTCGATGGGTAATATTAAAATGAGTTAGTTGATTGGTCTTGAGAACGTTTTAAGCTCGCCCTTCCTGAAGATCTTTAACTCCACCTTCCGGACCTTGCCATCCTTGCTAGGGAAAACCTTTGAAATTAGTCCGATAGGCCAGTCAATCCTTTCGGTTTGTTGCTCTTTCATCAATACAAGATCTCCTTCCTTCAAGTTTGGTTTGTGGTGTTGCCATTTTCTTCTTCCTTGAAGAATACTGAGGTACTCCTTTCGCCACCTGTTCCAGAAGTAATCTGCTAGGTATTGTACACGTTTCCAGTGTTTTTGGTAGATATTAGCAGGAGTAAATTCTCCACTAGGTATTAGCGTATTCTCAGTTTTTTGGGTAAGTAGAATAGCCGGAGTCAGTATGGCTGGTGTTTCAGGATCCATAGACACTGGCACAAGGGGTCTTGAGTTCATAATGGCTGAAACTTCAGCGAGAAGGGTGACTAGAGTCTCATGTGTGAGTCTAGACGAGTTTACATCCATCAACATAGAATTTAAGATGTTGCGTGAGATGCCAATCATTCTCTCCCAGGAGCCCCCCATGTGGGAACTATGAGGAGGGTTGAAAATCCAGGTGCAACCCTTTTTTCGCCAACTGATCTTGAATGGACTTTATCTGAAAACCGAAGGAGTCAGCCGAGAGATCCCATCTGAGGCCCAAGCTTCTCTGCACAGGTGGACTGTCCAGTCCCAAGTTAATGTCCTTGAATCCTGGTGCATGATTGCCTGATTCGAAGGCCCTCATAACGGCCAGGCTGTTTAAAGCAATTTTGTGTAGTCTAAGTTTAGCTTGGTACAACATACTTTGAGTCCTTTTGAGCAGATCGATAGCCGCTTCTTCAGTCGGTAGTGATTTGAGTCCATCGTCTATGTAGAAGTCCTTTTCTACAAAGTCTCCGGCGTCTTTACCGTACTCGGATTCTCCCTCTAATGCAGTTCGCCAAAGGCCGTAAGTTGCCACGGCAGGTGAAGGGCTGTTTCCAAATACGTGTACCCTCATTCGATATTCCGCCATCTCTGCGTTGGTGTCATTATTCTTGTACCACAGAAACCTGAGGAAATTCCGGTGGTCCTCTCTGACTACGAAACAGTGGAACATCTGTTCAATGTCAGCGGTGATAGCAACGAGCTCTTTTCTGAACCTCATCAGCACTCCAACTAGGTTATTCGTCAGATTAGGACCTGTGAGGAGGAAAACAACCCTAATTTGATTAGGTTTCCGTGGGTGATACACTCCAAATGAAGGCAAGTACCAGCACTCGTCGTTCTTCCCTAAGAATGGAGCTGGTTCTGCATGGTTGTTGTGGAATATTTTGTCGATATCGGCAACGATGTGTTCTCTCATCTCTGGCTTACTGTTTATGGTACGCTGAAGAGAGTTAAATCTAGACAGAGCTTGTTCCCTATTGTTCGGGAGTCTCACCCTGGTAGCTCGGAAGGGTAATGGAGAAACCCAGTGATTGGTTTCGTCTTTAAGGAGCTCATTGTCCATTATCTTGATAAATTCTCTGTCCTCTACTGACAAAGCTACTTTATCATCGTCCTTGCTTGTGTGAAAGACTAATCTTCCCAAGTTGTCAGCAAAGAAGCGAGGAATGTCGTCAGGTGGTTGTATGAGGTCTGGAGGCTTCTCTTTCACCTCATAGTGATGAGGGCAAGGCTTAATGCAAGTTGTGCATCCATCTCCACGCACGTAACGTTTTGAAAGAGAGGATTCTTGGTTGATCCAAGCATACATTTCCTATGACCACCCATCCCAAGTCCAGTCTCTGGGCGTATGGTGCATAGTCGGGACCATTACACTGTTGACGCACTTTGTATACCCTTAGATTGTCTCTGCCAAGCAGGAGTAGAATCTCGGCGTTGTTGTCCATAGGTGGGATAACGTTGGCTAGGTGCCTTAGGTGTGGATGGTGAAATGCAGCTTCCGGGGTAGGAATTTCATCCCTATGGTTAGGTATTTGATCGCATTCGATCAGCGTTGGTAGAGGTATTTCCGTATTTCCACTGAGGGAACAAGCGATGAATCCTTGTGCCCTCCTGCCGCTAGTCTCTATGCGACCCGAGCAGGTGTTTAAGATGTAGGGTTCTGACGGTCCCTTTATTCCAAAGGCTTCAAAGAATTTAGGTCCTGCTAGGGAGCGGTTGCTTTGGTCGTCAATGATGGCATACATTTTTACTGCCTTTTCGGTTAGCCCCTCCGGGTAGACCTTGATTAGGCATATGCGGGCACAACATTTCTCACTCTGGCCCTCCCCACATACGTCCAAGCATGAGCAGGAAACAGCAGTGGCTGTGTTAGCGTGGTTCTGGGGTTCCCCGCCATGACTTTGAGCAGGACTGGTGGTGACAGCAGCAGGTGAATCCCTTGTGAGTGGAGTTGGGTGCATAGCTGAGGCATGTCTTTCACTATGACACTCTTCACACTTGATAATGGATTTACAGTCCTTAGCCATGTGCTCCAATGAAGCGCAGCACCTGAAACATACCCCAAGCTCGGTAAGGACTTTCTTGCGCTCCTGTATGGTTTTGGATCTAAATCCTCTGCATTTGTTCAGTGAGTGTGTTTTTTTATGAATGGGACATTCACGGTTGAAGGCCTTGTCTCCTGATGAAGTAGTGTACTGTTTACCAGTGGGTACTGCAGATGATGGTAGGTTAGTCTTTCTAACATTCACGCTGTTCTTAAAATATCTGTGTTTATGCACAATACCTTCATACCTTGATGATGGTGTCACTGAAGCTGTAGTATTGAACTCCAGGAAGTCGAGGCTGGGGTCATTCCTCATCTGGGACTGTTCATCGATGAACCTACAGAAATGAATAAATGGGGGAAAAGTGACGTCATGCACTCTTTTGTACCTTGAGACTGATGCCGCCCACTTCTCTTGCAGGCTGAATGGTAACTTCACGACAATTGGGTTCACCCCATGGGCTGTATCCAGGTAGCACAGCCCGGACAGACGAGGGTCTCTTTTGGCGAGCTCCAGTTCCATGAGCAAATCACTTAAATCCTGAAGCTTATGGACATCCTTGAGACTGATCTTGGGGACGTTCTGCAGTCTCCTAAATAGTGCCTTCTCTATTGCTTCTGCACTGCCAAAGGTGCGTTCGAGTCTCTGCCAGGCTGCAGCGAGACCTGCTTCTGCTTGTCACACATAGACAGTTCTAAGGCTCTTGATGCGATTTGTGGAGCCTGGGCCCAGCCAGCTGATCAAGAGGTCGAGCTCCTGCTCTGCGGTTAGGTTGAGGTTGGCGATGGCGGCTTTGAAGGTTGCCTTCCAGGCTCTGTAGCTCTCCGCACGGTCATCAAATTTTGAGAGACTGGTGTTAATTAGCTCTCTGCTCACCATAAATAAACCTGGCAAACTCAGACATATCTGATTTCTCACTGCTTGTTGCCATGACAACTTGTGATGCCCCTGGGGCGTATAGGCTGCGTGGTGTGAAAGGGTGAGATGCTTCCGGGTAGAATGATGTTGCTGCAGGGTTGAGCTGTGGTCTAGCCTCTGTAGATTCTGATGACTGCTGCTTGAGCTGTGGAGGTAGGCCAGGAAACACCTGGTAGCCATCTTGCTGTAATAACTGCCCTTGAGAGGGCGCGTCTGGGCGACTGTTATTGAATTGCTCCGGTGCTGTGGTTATCGCTGGCACTGCAGGCAGAGCTGACTTGGAGGTTTCAGTGTTGTTGGCTTGGACAGTACTGCACACTGGGGGTGGTGCAGATAACTGTTTCAGTACATAGTCGCTGGTGCGATCAACTGGATCGTCTATCTCCTCTGGTTTGTAAGCAGACTGAATCAAGGTCTTGGCTCAATGCTTGCTCAAGTAGTCTTACTTTTGCTAATGCAATTTCCTCTTCCCTCTCTGATTCAAGGATCTTTATTCGAGCCTCTGCTTCTGCCCTCTTGGCTTCTGCTTCTGCCCTCTTGGCTTCTGCCTCCGCTTCTGCCCTCGCAAGGACTTCTTTTTCGGTGGAGTGGATTGCTCTGCATTTATGCGGGCCTCTAGTAATCTGTCGCTCAGGGCAGAGCTTCTAGAGCATGATGATCTGTAGGACCGCGAGGAATGTTTGGATGAATGCGATCTGTGTGATCTAGTTTCTTGCAAATGAGAGATGCGGAGTTCCATTTTATCTTTAGCATCCAGCACCATGGCGTCTCTTTGTCTGTCTATTCTGATGGGGCTTCTTCAATATTAGAGTCTTTTAGAAAGGTTATATACCTTGTGGACAGTCTCTTGTATCTTTCATGGGCTGCGTTCAGCCGCCAGACCGCAACTTGTAAACTGGCGGCATCGCCTGAGGAGGACTTAAGTCCTGATTTGAGGGAGGAAACTCGTTAATTTAGCTCTTCCTGGTTGTCACATACTCATCTTTCCTGGTGTGATAGTTTTCCGTGATCTTTATAGTTGGTTTAAGAGAGCGCCTTGGTCGCGTGACTTTGTCTGCTGGAAGTGTGGGTTCTACCTCCAGCTCTTAATAATGATCAGTATCAGGTTGCATTTGCTTTGTTTCATCACTGGGGAACTGTACGAGGTCCTTTTCGGCCATTTTGATTTAAGGTGCGCTGTGTCTTTAAGAAATTAAACTTTTGAATTGGGGGCTGAAAATTGCAGTGTGGCTCAGATGTTTTGAGTGAATTGCGGGGTTTTGGTTTGAGTGAGGCCCCGCGTGTGTGAACCGTTCTTATATCATGCGAGCAAGGGTTAATATAGGATGTAGAAAGTGGCTTGGCGAGTAGTGGAGGACTTCCAGGCGAGAGTATATCTACTGCGGACACGCCGTGCTTCCCCTTAGGCTTATGGGACGTGCACTGTTGCTGGGCAGATTTGCTGGGAGTGGGCCTGTTGCAGGGGAGGTTCCTGAGTGTGGCACTGGGCTCTGAGGGAACCTGTAGCAGGGCATTGGACATTCAGACGGATATTGACTGGGGTACAAGGCTTTAAGGCAGTTTTTGACTGTTCTGTCCCCACATGAAGGCGATTGAAGGTGTAACTGATAATGACTTTGTGACTGTCCTACCTTCGTATCCAAGCAGTGGAGCAGACCGGACCGGCAGATGCTCAGGTTAGATGGATCCAGAGATAGACATGAGGATGCAATCAAACGTGGGTTTATTTGATCCAGAGCAGTGACATACGGTGATACAATACAGGAATGCAGTAGATGCTGTCATGTGGATGTCTTTCCTGAGGCAACTGCTGAGGCAACTGCTGGTCAAAAACTGATGCCTTCACAAGCCGAGGTGTGTGTCTCCAGTCACACAGGAATGCAGCACTGAAAATGGGTACAGGAAGTGACAAGGACCAAGGCTGCTAAAACCACGCCCAGAGAGAAAACTTTATTTAACAAGAACAAAGGCGTGCAGCATACGATTTCCGGCCAGCAGATGGCAGCAGAGAACAATACATTGAAACAACATAGGTAAAACGAGATAATAATGTAGTGCAGGAATTAAATTTGAAAAGAACAGCACACAATCCACCAGATGAGCGGCCGCAGTGGAAAGATGGTATTTAAGACGTTATGAAAGAATAATTTTTAGCTGATGGCATCAAGCAGATAAGAACATTTACAATCAGCCCATGTCACGATCTCAGAGGAGAAATTCGGGATGGGGGTCGGCAGTCCACAGAATCAGCGCAACTGCCGCTCCTATGTCATATAGTATATATAGTAATCAGCCGCACGTGTGCAACTCGGCACCCGTGCAGCATATATACAACATGCACAAATATGATAATAAGGAATCAAAGTGTTGGGAGATCAAATAAAGCAACTATAGTTAAACTGCTCATTTAATCCTGATGGAGACATGGTTTGTAAGCGATAGGTCCACCAGGCCTCATGCTGTAATAAAATGCGGTCCCAGTCTCCACCACGTATAGGTGGATAAACCACCTCAATACATATGACTTTTATGCATTTAGGGTTACCCTGGTGACACTCATGTACGTGTCTGGACACTGCAGTATCTCTGCCATTAGCAATGTCTCCCAGGTGTTCCCCTATACTTCGACGAAACTCCATTTTTGTTTTCCCAATGTATTCCTTTTTACAGTCACAAGTGATCTTATAAATGACCCCCTTCGTCCTGCAATTAATGAAATGCTTAATTGTAAAGGATTTCTTTAGGTTAGTACTGTAAAAGGTTTTACTACATTGGATCGTGTTGTATGCAACACAGCTGCTGCATCTAAAACATCCTTTAGGTTCTCGATCCAACCATGTGCCCTTTTGTGGGGCAGGGGTGTAATGACTTTGGACCAAGAGATCCCGTAAGCTACTACCCTTCATGAAAGTGACTTGTGGATAGTCATGAATGACCTCCCTGATGTCGGGTGAGAACCAAGCCGCGATTTAGGATGGCGCTCCTTTTAAAAGACCGGTGGCCTTCATGGGTAAGTCAGGCTTTTCATCGCCTGTTTATACTAGGCCCCTAGTCAGGGTGGATTGTGGCTATTATCATATGCCACAACACGGCCCCTATCTTGCCTTTTGAGCTGACTTCATATCCAGACTCAGCTCTAACATTATTTGGGAACCAATGGTTTGGGGCCAGCTCATTACGGCCCATACCACGGCTCCCGGATTCCAACTATACTTGTGCTCAGCTCCCCATGTTTCCCCTGATGAGTCCTTCTTCTGAAGGTGAAACGTGCATATAGGGATAGATAGGAGCAGGGCGTACTAGGGCTATTTATTTCAGGGTAAGGTTCCTGCCAGGGTGCTCTGCTGTTAGGCTGCTATATACATTTAGCTATCAGGGCCAGAGCAGTATCAGGGCCAGAGCAGTACCCCCCACTTAGGGCGTAATTAGGGATATCTCCTTTTCCCTGTCTTTTGGTCATTACCACGTCATTGTACCCAGGGATAGCTCTTATTTCCCATCAAGCTTCCTTCCTGGGATCGTGGAGCATTGGAACCTTCTGGGTTGTGGTAGGACAACTGGTTATCCATAGGTGCCGCCGTGCACCAACTTTTTTCCTACTACATGTTCTATGTATTGTGTCATATCATATATTTTTAGGGATATCTTATATTAGCAATATGTATTAAAAGTTACGTTTTAGGCTTTACATACTCCATATGATTGCCTTCTCAGGTTGTTTGGTTAAATAATAGGTGATCTAACTCGTTTTTCATTAATATTCCTTAGTAAACAGTTTGAAGGTTTTCTGAGAGATGCTATGTTAGAGCATCTCAACGGAAATAAGCAAATAACGCCATATCAGCATGGCTTCATGAGGGATCGGTCATGCCAAACTAATTTAATCGGTTTCTATGAGGAGGTAAGTTCTAGACTTGACAGCGGCAAATCAATGGATGTCGTATATCTGGACTTCTCCAAAGCATTTGACACTGTACCACATAAAAGGTTAGTATATAAAATGAGAATGCTCGGACTGGGAGAAAACGTCTGTAAGTGGGTAAGTAACTGGCTGAGGGATAGAAAACAGAGGGTGGTTATTAATGGTACACACTCAGATTGGGTCACTGTCACTAGTGGGGTACCTCAGGGGTCAGAATTGGGCCCTATTCTCTTCAATATATTTATTAATGATCTTGTAGAAGGCTTGCATAGTAAAATATCAATTTTCGCAGATGACACTAAACTGTGTAAAGTAATTAACACTGAAGAGGACAGTATACTACTACAGAGCGATCTGGATAGACTGGAGGCTTGGGCAGATAAGTGGCAGATGAGGTTTAACACTGACAAATGTAAGGTTATGCACATGGGAAGGAATAATGCAGGTCACCCGTACATACCGTACTAAATGGTAAAACACTCGGTAACACTGACATGGAAAAGGATCTAGGAATTTTAATAAACAGCAAATTAAGCTGCAAAAACCAGTGTCAGGCAGCTGCTGCCAAGGCCAATAAGATAATGGGTTGCATCAAAAGGGGCATAGATGCCCGTGATGAGGACATTGTCCTACCACTTTACAAATCATTAGTCAGATCACACATGGAGTACTGTGTACATTTCTGGGCTCCTGTGAACAAGGAAGACATAGCAGAACTGGAGAGGGTCCAGAGGAGGGCAACTAAAGTAATAACTGGAATGGGGCAACTACAGTACCCTGAAAGATTATCAAAATTAGGATTATTCACTTTAGAAAAAAGACAACTGAGGGGAGATCTAACTACTATGTGTAAATATATCAGGGGTCAGTACAGAGATCTCTCCCATCATCTATTTATCCCCAGGACTGTGACGAGGGGACATCCTCTGCGTCTGGAGGAAAGAAGGTTTGTACACAAACATAGAAGAGGATTCTTTACGGTAAGAGCAGTGAGACTATGGAACTCTCTGCCTGAGGAGGTGGTGATGGTGAGTACAATAAAGGAATTCAAGAGGGGCCTGGATGAATTTCTGGAGTGTAATAATAATACAGGCGATATACTGTAGCTACTAGAGAGGGGTCGTTGATCCAGGGAGTTATTCTGATTGCCTGATCGGGAAGGAATTTTTTATTCCCCTAAAGTGAGGAAATCTGGCTTCTACCTCACAGGTTTTTTTTTTTTTTGCCTTCCTCTGGATCAACTTGCAGGATGACAGGCCGAATTGGATGGACAAATCTCTTTTTTCGGCCTTATGTACTATGTTACTATAAGTATTAGGGGCCCTATAGGCAGCACTATAACTACTGAGAGCTCTATAGGGGGCACAATAACTACTGGGGGCTCTACATGGGGGCTTTATTAATACTTCATGCACTTTGGGAGATTTATATCTATATGAGGACAAATTGTATTTTTATAGATACCATCTTAGGGTACATATTGATTAACTTTTTATCAACTTTTTGGGGGAGGTAATAGAAAATAAGCATTTCCAAAATAGTTTTTTGAACTTTAAATTTACAATGTTTACTGAGCAGCATAACTGGTGTGTTGCTTTTATTCTATAGGTCAGTATGATTAGAACAATAAATACTAAATATGTAAAGTTTTTTGTTTTTTTTACTACTTTTGCATAATAATAGCACATCTCTTGCAAAAAAACAAAAAAGGTATTAATTTTTAGTCTACTTTCACACTCTCGTTTTGGCTTTCCAGTTGTAAGATCCGTTCATGGCTCTCACAAGCAGTCCAAAACGGATCAGTTTGAATTCTAATGCATTCTGAATGGAAAAGGATCCGCTCAGAATGCATCAGTTTGCATCAGTTCAGTCTCCATTCTGCTTTGGAGACGGACATCAAAACGCTGCTTGAAGCGTTTTGGTGTCAGTCTGATGAAACTGAGCCAAACGTATCCATTCTGACACACAATGTAAGTCAATGGGGACTTATCCATTTTCACTGACACAATCTGGCACAATAGAAAACGGATCCGTCCTCCATTGACTTTCAATGATGTTCAAGACGAATCCGTCTTGGCTATGTTTAGATAATACAAACGGATCCATTCTGAATGGATGCAGACGGTTGCATTATATGAACGAATCCATCCATGACGGATCCGCACAAAATGCGAGTGTGAAAGCGGCCTTACAACGATGTAGACATACAGTCAGGTCCATAAATATTGGGACATCAACACAATTCTAACATTTTTGGCTCTATACACCACCACAATTGATTTGAAATGAATCGAACAAGATGTGCTTTTATTGCAGACTGCCAGCTTTAATTTGAGGGTATTTACATCCAAATCAGGTGAACGGTGTAGGAATTACATCAGTTTTCATATGTGCCTCCCACTTGTTAAGGGGTCAAAAATAATGGGACAATTGGCTTCTTAGCTGTTCCATGGTCAGGTGTGTGTTATTCCCTCATTATCCCAATTACAGTGAGCAGATAATAGGTCCAGAGTTCATTTCAAGTGTGCTATTTACATTTGGAATCTATTGCTGTCAACTCTCAAGATGAGATCCAAAGAGCTGTCACTATCATTGAAGCAAGCCATAATTAGGCTGAAAAAACAAAAAAACCATCAGATTAGGCGTGGCCAAAACAACTGTTTGGGTTATTCTTGAAAGAAGAAACGCAGCGGTAAGCTCAGCAACACCAAAAGACCTGGAAGACCACGGAAACCAACTGTGGTGGATGACCGAAGAATTCCTTCCCTGGAGAAGAAAACACCCTTCACAACAGTTGGCCAGATCAAGAACACTCTCCAGGAGGTAGGTGTATGTGTGTCAAAGTCAACAATCAAGAGAAGACTTCACCAGAGTGAATACAGAGGGTTCACCACAAGATGTAAACCATTGGTGAGCCTCAAAAACAAGAAGGCCAGATTAGAGTTTGCCAAACGACATCTAAAAAAGCCTTCACAGTTCTGGAACAACATCCTATGGACAGATGAGACCAAGATCAACTTGTACCAGAGTGATGGGAAGAGAAGAGTATGGAGAAGGAAAGGAACTGCTCATGATCCTAAGCATACCACCTCATCAGTGAAGCATGGTGGTGGTAGTGTCATGGCGTGGGCATGTATGGCTACCAATGGAACTGGTTCTGTTGTATTTATTGATGATGTGACTGCTGACAAAAGCAGCAGGATAAATTCTGAAGTGTTTCGGGCAATATTATCTGCTCATATTCAGCCAAATGCTTCAGAACTCATTAGACGGCGCTTCACAGTGCAGATGGACAATGACCCAAAGCATACTGCAAGAGCAACCAAAGAGTTTTTTAAGGGAAAGAAGTGGAATGTTATGCAATGGCCAAGTCAATCACCTGACCTGAATCCGATTGAGCCTGCTTTTTACTTGCTGAAGACAAAACTGAAGGGAAAATGCTCAAGAACAAGCAGGAACTGAAGACAGTTGCAGTAGAGGCCTGGCAGAGCATCACCAGGGATGAAACCCAGCATCTGGTGATGTCTATGCGTTCCAGACTTCAGGCTGTAATTGACTGCAAAGGATTTGCAACCAAGTATTAAAAAGTGAAAGTTTGATTTATGAATATTATTCTGTCCCATTACTTTTGGCCCCTTAACAAGTGGGAAGCACATATGCAAACTGTTGTAATTCCTACACCGTTCACCTGATTTGGATGTAAATACCCTCAAATTAAAGCTGACTGTCTGCAGTTAAAGCACACCTTGTTCATTTCATATCTGTTATGGTGGTGTATAGAGTCAAAAATGTTAGAATTGTGTCAATATCCCAATATTTATGGACCTGACTGGATGTGGGTTTGTTTTTTGCAGAATGAGATGGAGTTTTCATTGGTACTATTTTGGGGTTCTTGGGACTTATTGATTAATGTTTAATATTTTTCTGAGAGAGGAATGTTGAAAAAAAGCTATTCTTTTATGTTTTTGCAGGTTTTATTTATGTTGTTTACCAGGCAGATTAAACATAAAGATAAAACGCTATCTTTATTACATGGGTTGTGACGAATGCAGCGATGCCATATATCATTTTTTTTCCCAATTACTTCTACAAAATAAGATCAATATTATGCTAGCTGTTTTTTTTAATTAACTTTACTAACCTTAAATTATTATTTTTTTAGTCCTACTAGAGAACATTGCTACACTTGTTTGATAACTTTCATAATGCACTGGAATGCCTTTTATAGTAATTCATTATAACCTATTACTGTAAGACTGACAGGCTGTTTATTCATATCTCTTGCTTATATAGCGCTGACATATTCTGCAGCACTTTACAGCCATTGTCATCATTCACTGTCCCCAGTGGGCTCACAATCTAGCTATCTATTAGGCCTCCTGCACACGAACGTGTGCACCCCATGGCCGTGGGGCAGCCGCAGTGGATCGTGGACCCATTCACTTTAATGGGTCCGCGATCCGCCCGTTCCGCAAAAAGATAGGACATGTGCAATGGCCAGGATACGGGTACACCACTTTAATGCAGTGGCCGGGTCAGATGGATAATAGTTTGTAGTTTGTTTGTGACGCCAATTGCAGCATGCGCAGGGTACTATCCCAGGGCCCTTCCAAGGTGTTTTAACGCATGTCCCAAAAAAGGAATGCCAGAGTGGTGTAATGGCCGATAATGTCTCTATAGGGTAGTGGTAATTGTGTCAACAGTATCTCCTACCTGGGTATGGCTGGACTCCTGGCTCACTTGCAATAAATTTGAGTATAGTTATAGTAGGAGTAATGGAGGAATTTTGCAGCAGAAATTATGTCCAGACCTTTAGATGAAGTTCAAACGTTTCTTTACTGAAGATAACTTGTATCCAAGCAGTATACAGCTTTGGTCTCTTGGTCCCAGCAGGTTTTAGCAATGATTGGCAGGGATGAGTGGACAACTCTGGAGGTTGTCTGTAGTTTTCTGCTTTGTTCATCCAGCTGAGCTGCAGGTGCTCAGACTGGGAATATGATCAAGTCTCAGCCGAGACAAGATCCTTGCTGTCTTCCCTATGCAGGGGAACTCCTCACACACACACCCTAAGTCTAACTTCCTTCTCCACCCATTTTGCAGGATGTGGGAACAGCCCACTTCGCTCACAGAGGGGGAGCTAAGCTGGAATAATCCATTCTAGCCTAGACTCACTAAACTAAGACTTGTACTGACCAATGAGTTGCTGGCACCTGCTGGTGAACCTGGAAAATTACAAGAACAATGACATTTTACATGGTTTTATATGCACATTTGTGAAGACATAGTATAAATTGCATCAAATGACAATATAAAAGCTCTTAGAAGATAGTAGCGGGGTAGAGGAGTCTAGTAACACAACTCTGGGGTGTTACATTTCCCCTTACTTTGAATCAAGCAGTCCTCGGCTTGTGCTTTGGATAAGAGAAACAAGCTCTGGGTCCCCCAATTTAATACAAAGTGCTGCATGTTATACACATAAAGGCATATAAAGACAAACATATAACGGCTACCCTGAGGTTCCTGCCCACATGAGTAGGGTGTCCTAATTAACAGTTTCCCTCTCGGTATACCTAGTGAACCAACAGTCTGCAATAATTACTGACTGACTTTGAAGTATATTGGATCCTAATACCAAAGAAAGTCTTTACTCTGCAATCCCACCATGGTGTAATGAAATGCCCACAAATAGAAGGGTGGCTTTATCCTGTATTCCCTTCCCTGCACCAAAGTCAAAATATAAGGCTTATAGCACGATCACTATGGTGACTATGGGTAGCAAAAAGGCTCTAAGGTGGAGGCGCCATACCTTAGGCAAAGGCACAGAAGGGGGAGGTATCAGCTTCTCCATGCGCTTCTAGCAGTTACACGAGGATATATAATAATCCCATGAAACTCCTGGAAGACATACCAGGATGGGGGTTTAATAGTCCCATTACCAATCCTGGCACATATAACAAACAGGAAGGAGGGGTCACTTCTGTAGTTTCTGGACCTGCCTGGGACTTACCACTTGTCCTACCTGGGTACCCAGGATATATGACACCAGATGTAGGCCATTAGTATTAAATGTCCAAAGAGGCAGTCCGTTTAAAGAGAACAGAGCTATTAAGCAAGGTGACACAGAAGTAAGGTGCTACTGATCTGGCTAAAGGCAAAAGTTAAGAGCAATATCACAAAAAGTGCATAAATTCACTTTGCGGCATCTGTAAAAGAGTCCATACAATGGGCATAAGTAATTGAACGTTGCTCAACCTGTAAACATTAAGCAAAATTAGCGCAAGATTAGAGCAGTATAAGTCACAAAGAGCTCAGGTACACATTTGAGTCTTTTCTTTGGGTGCAAGCTTGTAACGTTGCATAACTTGTAACCATGTTGGGGAAAACAGTGCAAAAACATTATGCATTTATCAGTGCAATCAATATTCAATATTACGCTCAAATATGACTTGAGTCCTTTTACTTGAAGTGCTTTCAAAGTTGATATCCTCTGGAAACACACAAAAGTCAATAGTAATCCACGGAAAAAATAGAGTTAATTGTAATCCAATAGAAGGCATATTTGTAATCCAAGGAACAGTATAAAAGATTATAAAACGCATAAAAGAGTAGCAAAAGTGAGAACCATAGTTCCATGAGCCTCTCAAGTAACCTGAGAAAGGGGATAAAACAATGTACAAACTGGGGTATAAAAAGTTATTGAAGATGGGGGGAGTCCTTACAAACCATGTCCATCCTGGTGACGAACAAACGAGGGCAACACACACGGAACAAATGGCCAACAGATCTTCACCCATCAAGTGCCATCCATGTTGTGGCTCCCAGTAATCTTTATTTTTAAACATAAAGAAGGGACTTAGAGAAGGACTTGCAGGTCTTCCTCACTGCTTGAGCTTCCAAAGCTCATCAGGGGGCGCTCCTGTCTTTGGTAACTAAATGTCGCAGCTGTTGTGGTGCGCCACTGCCCTCTTGTAGTGTTTTTTGATAATGGCTGAGCAGTCAGCCTGGTGAATGCTGTGGTGACCTGCTGCAAGCCGAAATCCATAGCCGGTGCAGAGGTGTACAAAACCTTCGCTGAAGGGGTTCTGGAAGGCAAACTGGAGGTGCCTGTGGGAGCTTCCAGGGCAAAATGTACGGTTGCACCCTGGGGTTGAACGTTAGAACAGAACTGTTTATCTGACCCACCCGCAGTGTTGGGGGTGCAGCCAGGTCAGGGATGAGTGGCTCTGGTTCAAGCTGGACTTGCCATCTGGGGATTCTTGCAGGCATCTGACTTTCCCCGCAGCACCTGGTTCTTCCTGCCAGTCCTCTGGGGTTATAGCAGGGGATAGTGGCTTGGCCAAAAAGGTCACTCCTGCAGCAAAGGGGCCTTGAATGGACCACATTGGGGTATATTTAACCTGGTCTCTAACATACAGGTTGTGTCGGGCCTGAGGCAAGTAGTTCCTCTTAACGGAGAGAAGGCCCAAAACAGTTCCTCCCCACTGTGGCTATCTTGGAGGTACCCAACGCCTCTGTCTACTGAGAACCAGAGTACAGTTCCAGTGCGTCTGGTAAGTTTGGGGTACCCGGGGCCGGGGGTCATCCAGGACCTGTTTAACCCACTCTTCTACCGCCGTCTTATACTCCCACTGACTCTGAGCGTGGCAGGTAATCTTGAGGGGGACCTCGGGGTTGAGGTGATTTGGCCTGGGTTCAGTCCGGCTGGGCGGCGGAGTGCGGAGCGGGGCCTCTCTGGGCCTAGCAGAGGTGTTGGAGACCACCGGGCGCTGTGCAGGGGCAGCTACGGGCTGGATCGGGGCCTCAGGGAGTGGGATGGCTACAACCTGTTGTTGCGGCCGGGTGGCCGGTTCCTGTGCCTCCTGCTGGTGCTCGGCGGTGGTCGCGGCTGTCTCTGGAGCTGGGACATTGGTCGCTGGAGATGGGGTACTTGGCGGTGCAGACACTTCCAGTGTCTGGACAACTTGGCAGTCGCGGTCTTCCGCGGGAGCGGGCTTGAGTGCAGCGGCCATTTTGACGAACGTCTGGGCTGCTGGTTCGGCAGCCGCGGTGGGATCCATTGCCTCTGGGATCCGGACTGTAGTATAGATGTCATCTTCCGCGGGAGCAGATTCGAGAACGGCGGCCATCTTTACTTCAGCAGCGGCGGCCGTCTCGACACCAGTCAAGGAAATCAAGCCCTCCAAGGACACTCCGAAAGTGCTGGGGCCTGCTCTCCTCACAAGTTGGGAGACCCAGATGTCCGGTGGGTGAATCGCACACACTGTTTCTCCTTGCACAGACATTTGGTCCCACTTGGGTTGTGGGAGCGCCATCTTCCTCGGCTGCTTAGTCAGGATGAGTGCAGGAAGTGAGGGAGGAGCCCATGGGGAGGAGTCTGTCCCGGCATACATACATACATAATTCCTCTGGGTAGCCATCTTATATGCTTCTGGCATATGTAAAAAAAAAAAAAAAACGGTGAACTCTCATCTTCCTGAAGCCTAGGTAACCTATGATATAGATGGACACTTTTATTCCCACTACTCTGTGATGATAGGAACTGAACTTTGATGGGGTCATAAAACACTTGGAGGCCAATCCCTAGGCTTCACAGTCACTCTGTTGCCATTGGCTGACAGGAGTAAGTCTCCTGCCCATGGGAGAGTTCATAAAAATCTGTGCACAAGGACAGAGGAGAGAGACCCATGGAACATCACCAGACACTTAATTGGACATTGACGGCATATCCCTGTATCAGAAGAACTTTGAGGGTCTCCCCTGATACATACTGAACGGGGTTTGCAAGGATTCGAAAAGGACATATGAACGACCATCTGAAACCCTCCAGAGAAACTAAGTATTCTTTCATCTTTTTCCCTTTCATTTGAACTGTCGTGATTATTTATATTGTTATTATTATTCTGTAGATTTATAGTCATTTTCATTAGAATTGTATGCACTGCTTTTTACCTCTTATTAAAGATTATAAAATCTAAATGGCCAAGTCTTCCATATTCTAAGCTGCTGAACAACGTACCTTGCCTTTGAAGAGACGTTACCAGGTAGTTAGTTAAATTGCATTTAGGAATTGTAGCTGGGGGTGATTGACTGCGGTTGGTCGGTAAGTGATATCCGGTTCATCCACTGATCTGTGTGATAGTGAATGACCCGGATAGTCGGCTCGTGGACCGGGAACCCACGTGGTGGCAGTTACCATAGTGTAGTGGGGGGGGTGTTAGCCGGATGGTAATACCCCGGTCACGTGAGGTCTCTGTGTGTGCGCAGACTCCGTCACAGACCACTACGTCACAGCTGTGGGATCCGGACCGATCGGATCCATAGTTCGTGACATTTTCTGGTGGCAGCTTACGGGATTCTGTATGCTTAGAATATTAGTGCATGAAGTTATGTCTATAACTCTGTACTAAAGGATTGAAAAATTCTGGAAGACGAAGCACAGTGCATTAGTTTTGATAGAATAATAATTCACGACAGTACCCTCCCCTCTCTCTTGTTTTCTGTCCTATCTTTTATTTGGCAATAATGTCCGAATCCGTGAATTATGACGTCATGAGCGTGTCTGATATCACAGCTCTGTGTGAGCACTAAGGCATCCAAGTATATGGGAAAAATAAGACTGTCCTTATCCAGGAGTTATGTGCACGGAGGAGTCAAGAGTCATCCCTGCAGGATTCAGAGAATGGAGGACACTCAGGGGCCCCTGAGCCAAGTGACCCCTTCCAGAATGAGGATGATGAACTGGGAGGAGGACAGCCTGCTGGGGCTTGCAGTCCTCTAGCTGGACATAAATCTGTGGTCTGGACCAACTAATGCTCAGTAACCCGGACTTATATTTTCGGCTGCTGGAGGCACGTCGGGCAGAGCGCAAGGCTGAGCTCGAGGCTGCAGAGCGCAAGGCTGAGCGCAAGGCTGAGCGCGATCTGATGGTCCGAGAGCAGTTTGTCTCCAATTGCCCCACGGATGTGCAAAAATATGTATGTGAGCACAAGCCGAAGAGTGCGCGAGAGGCGGCCGAGCTAGCCGATGAATACGTCGCCATGCCCATCACTCGGGCATTCAAAGACACTCTGTCCCGCCTGGGAGGAACCTCTTCATCTGCTTCTTCCTCCCGGCCAGCTTTGTCGGTTCCTGTCCAGCGACCCTTTCACAGGCCTGCACAAAGACCCGAAGGAGTCAAGCCAGCACCGACAGACGTGCGCAAGTGCTATGCGTGCGGCAAGCCAGGACACCTCAGCCACTCGTGCCCGGAGAAGAAGGCAACACCCCCGGGCAAGCTTGCCCGCAACCCATCATCTGTGCTGTTGGTGAATGGAGCTGCAAGACACACCGCAGACAACCTACAGTCGGTTACTGTGGGCAACCGGTGCACCACAGGCTTCCGCGATACAGGAGCCGAAGTCACACTAGTTCGGCCTGAACTAGTGGATGACGCAGACCTTATTCCCGGCAAAAGCCTCACCATCACGGGAGTTGGGGGGGTGAGCCCTAATGTTCCCCTAGCTCGTGTTTTCCTTGATTGGGGGGCTGGGAGTCTCTGCGGAGATCCCCACAAATGTTTTATTAGGCACTGACCTATGACGATTGGTCTCGTGCTACGTGCCCCCTGGAAGCACACAGGACTCACCCGTCCCTATGGAGGTCCCTGGACATACCGAGGTACTGTGCAAGGATGTTTGCATAACATCAGATAACCTTGGGGATGGACCGTGGGAGGTGGGGTGTGTGGGAGCAGTTCTCCTACGACAGGAGATGTAGAGGGGATGGCGGGTGTATGTACACAGGTAGCGGACATGTGTTTAACTGATTCAAGTTGTGCAAATGTTAAATGTGATGACATTATTGTGCCTGTGTTGCCCGTCACTCGCAGGGCTGCAAAGGCCGCAGCGGAACGCTCCATTGGGGAAGAGCAAGTGGAAGTGTCCCCTTCCACCGGTTCGGACCCCGTGGACTTAACCGCGTCAGAGCCTCAGCCACTGTCCCTGTTCGCCACAGGACAGCTGGCTGGGACTTGTAGTGCCACCTTTGAGCCGGCCCTGCGAGATGACCCTACCTTGGAGCAGCTAAGAGGGTTAGCTGCCAGCCCTCCCACTGAGGGAGACAAATACCGAGTGTGTTGGGACAATGGGAAACTGAATAAGGAGGACATCTCCCACAGTGACAGTAGGGTGGGGCCACTCAAGAGGCAGCTCATTGTACCTGTGCAGTTCAGGGAACAATTACTGCAAGTGGCTCATGAGATCCCCTTAGCTGGTCACTTGGGAATAACCAAAACAAAGTCCCGGGTGATGCAGAATTTTTTCTGGCCTGCATCGGGGCAGATGTCGCCAATTACTGTAGGTCCTGCGACACCTGTCAGCGAGTTGGCAAAGCAGGAGACCGTCACCGAGCTCCATTGAATCCCTTACCGATAATTGATGAACCCTTCAGGAGGGTGGCCGTGGACATCATTGGTCCACTGGCCATCCCCAGCAGTTCGGGTAAACGGTTTATATTAACCCTGGTGGATTACGCGACGCGCTACCCGGAAGCAGTGGCGTTATCCTCCATTAGGGCGGACAAGGTTGCGGACGCCCTGCTGGGGATCTTCACGAGAGTGGGGTTCCCAGCTGAGCTTCTCAGCGACCAAGGACCTCAGTTCATGTCTGAACTAATGCAGGGGCTCTGTAGGAAAATACAGGTGAACCATATCGTAGCCAGCCTTTACCACCCACAAACAAACGGCCTCTGTGAGCGCTTCAACGGGACGTTGAAGCAGATGCTGAAGACGTTCGAGGAGGCGCAAGGGAAGGACTGGGAACGATATCTACCTCACCTGCTATTTGCCTACAGAGAGGTTCCCCAGGAGTCAACCGGGTTTTCGCCCTTCGAACTCCTGTATGGTCGACGAGTAAGAGGTCCCCTAGACCTAATCAGAGAGTCTTGGGAAGGCAAGGTTGCCGGAACGGAAGTCTCTGTAGTAGACTATGTCCTCAGGTTCCGAGACAAAATGGAGTCGCTTGTAGGTCTGGTACAGGAGAATATGGTGCAGGCCCAAAGCAAACAGAAGCAGTGGTATAACCGCACTGCCCGAGAGAGAATCTGCCAGGAGGGGCAGAAGGTCTATGTCCTGCTGCCGATGCGGCAAAACAAACTGCAAGCTGCATGGGAAGGGCCGTACCCCATTGTCAAACGTCTGAGTAAGATAAATTATGTGGTGGGCCTTGGAGAGGGAGGTAGGAGACAGAAGACGTTTCACGTCAACATGCTCAAGGAGCATCACGAGAGAACGCCACATGTTATGCCGGTTTGCAGCCTGCTAGCTGACACTCGAGAGTTGGAGGTGGACTTAACCCTCAACTCTCGTCCCAGCAGAGATCTCAGCTCTTAGAAGTGTTGACGGCTCACCGTGACACTTTTACAGGGAAACCCGGAAGAACACACACCTTGCAGTCCATCATGTGGACACAGGTACACATGCTCCCACAAAGCAGTCCGCCTACCGCGTCTCAATGGAGGTCCAGGCAGACTTCAGGAGGGAGATCGAGGAGATGAAGCAGCTCGGGGTCATTCAGAAATCCCACAGTGCTTGGGCCTCACCGGTGGTTCTGGTTCCGAAGAAAGATCAGACAACCAGGTTCTGTGTGGATTATCGGAAACTGAATGCCATCACAACCTCGGATGCTTACCCCATGCCCAGGATTGATGAACTGTTAGATAAGTTGGCAGGAGCCAGCTACCTGACAATCATGGACCTGAGCAGGGGGTATTGGCAGATTCCCCTGACCTCGGAGGCTCAGGAGAAGTCGGCCTTCATCACCCCTTTCGGCTTATACGAATTTACTGTAATGCCGTTTGGGATGAAGAATGCGCCAGCCACCTTTCAAAGGCTTGTGAATGACTTGCTGGAAGGACTAGAAGAATGTGCTGTCGCCTATTTAGACGACATTGCCGTGTATAGCCCCACGTGGAAGGAGCACCTGGTGCACCTGTCGCAAGTACTGGACAAACTTGCTGCGGCTGGACTAACTGTTAAGCCTAGCAAGTGCCAGCTGGGCATGAATGAGGTCACTTACATAGGCCATAGAGTAGGAGGAGGCACACTGAGGCCTGAAATAGAGAAGGTGGAAGCCATTACGAGATGGCCCACACCTCTCACCAAGAAACAGGTCATGTCTTTCTTGGGAACGGCCGGGTACTATAGAAAGTTCATCCCGAACTATAGCGCCCTGGCCAAGCCTCTGACAGACTTGACCAAGAAGAAGCTGCCCAGGATGGTGTCATGGACGTCGGAATGCGAGCAAGGCTTCCAGGCCCTGAAGGATGCACTAGCCAGTTCTCCTGTGCTTCAGGTCCCAGATTTCACTCGGAAGTTTGTGGTCCACACGGATGCTTCAGCCTTTGGTCTGGGTGCAGTCCTGAGTCAGGTGAACCAGGCCGGGGAGGAGCATCCTGTACTATACCTGAGCCGTAAGTTACTGGCCAGGGAGACCAGCTACTCCACAATAGAGAAGGAGTGTTTAGCTATTGTGTGGTCCCTGCAAAAGCTACAACACTACCTGTATGGACGCAGTTTCACAGTGATCACCGTTCACAATCCCCTCAGCTGGTTGGCACGTCTCGCAGGAGACAATGCGAAACTGCTGAGATGGAGCCTGATTTTGCAGCAGTACAACTTCACCGTGCAGCACAGAAAAGGTAGTTTACATGGAAATGCCGACGGGTTGTCGCGGCAGGGAGAATCGGCCGGAGACGGCTGGATTGCTGTGGAATAGGCTTGTGGCCATTTCCCCAGGCAATCTTTTAAAAGAGGGAGGTGTCCCGGCATACATACATACATAATTCCTCTGGGTAGCCATCTTATATGCTTCTGGCATATGTAAAAAAAACAAAAAAAAAAACTGTGAACTCTTATCTTCCTGAAGCCTGGGTCACCTATGATATAGATGGACACTTTTATTACCACTACTCTGTGAGGCCGGCTATAAAAGGTCATAAAGGCTATACCAGGCCCAGCTCATTCTGTCCTATAAGATAAAGATCAGCTCGCTGTCAAGCCTGGCTGGAGCGTGACGTCATTAATTTCCAGGTCTGGTTTGAGGAGAGCTAATAGCCCTTAATTAGCTCTGGGCATAAAACCAGTCCACTTTCATATTTAATTTATGAATCAACTTATGCCCTTTCTGACACCAGATCCAGGCTCTACAGAATATTGTGGTTAATTGGGTATCAAATATGACCAGAGGATGTGATTCTGTAGCTCACCTATGGGTGGTAGAAGAACTACAGGTCCCAGCATTACCGTGTGTGGTCTCATTCTGTATGTAAATAAATAAGGATCGCAAATATGTATTCTGTATAAAAATATGCCGATGTATCAGGGAGATACAGGCTTAAGTATAATCCTCATTGTAGGAACTGAACTTTGATGGGGTCATAAAACACTTGGAGGCCAATCCCTAGGCTTCACAGTCACTCTGTTGCCATTGGCTGACAGGAGTAAGTCTCCTGCCCATGGGAGAGTTCATAAAAATCTGTGCACAAGGACAGAGGAGAGAGACCCATGGAACATCACCAGACACTTAATTGGACATTGACGGCATATCCCTGTATCAGAAGAACTTTGAGGGTCTCCCCTGATACATACTGAACGGGGTTTGCAAGGATTCAAAAAGGACATAAGAACGACCATCTGAAACCCTCCAGAGAAACTAAGTATTCTTTCATCTTTTTCCCTTTCATTTGAACTGTCGTGATTATTTATATTGTTATTATTATTCTGTAGATTTATAGTCATTTTCATTAGATTTGTATGCACTGCTTTTTACCTCTTATTAAAGATTATAAAATCTAAATGGCCAAGTCTTCCATGTTCTAAGCTGCTGAACAACGTACCTTGCCTTTGAAGAGACGTTACCAGGTAGTTAGTTAAATTGCATTTAGGAATTGTAGCTGGGGGTGATTGACTGCGGTTGGTCAGTAAGTGATATCCGGTTCATCCACTGATCTGTGTGATAGTGAATGACCCGGATAGTCGGCTCGTGGATCGGGAACCCACGTGGTGGCAGTTACCAAAGTGTAGTGGGGGGGTGTTAGCCGGATGGTAATACCCCGGTCACGTGAGGTCTCTGTGTGTGCGCAGACTCCGTCACAGACCACTACGTCACAGCTGTGGGATCCGGACCGATCGGATCCATAGTTCGTGACAGAGTCTTCACTCCCTTGGCTCACATTGCAAAGTACTTGGTGGGCAGGCTTTAGTTTTCACGCTTCTAGGAGGGCGTAGTCATCATTTTCTTGTGTTTTCCCGCTTCCAAAGGGCATGAAGAAGCGGCGCCATTACAGAAATATAGCGAATAAACCCTTGGAGTGCTGGTGCGCACGGTTTAGCGCTGTCTGGCACCGCAATAAAAGCAATAAAGTCAGTTTTCAGGGTTTAAAGTTCCTAGGCCTTGTAGAAATGGTAGACACACAATCTGATCCTGTTGTAGCAGGGATAGGCACACAATCCGATCCTGTTCGTGACGCCACTTATGCAATGGCCAAAATACGGGTACGCTGACGCCACTTTAATGCAGTGGCCGGGTCAGGTGGATTTAGTCTGTAGTTTGTTCGGGACGCCAATTGCAGCATGGGCAGTGTACTAGACCACGGCCCTTCCAAGGTGTTATAACGCACGTCCCAGATTAGTAAAGCCAGAGTGGTGTAATGGCCTATAATGTCTCTATAGGATAGCGGTAATTGTGTCAACGGTGTCTCCTACCTGGGTATGGCTGGATTCCTGGCTCACTTGCAATAATTTTGAGTGTAGTTATAGTAGGAGTAATGGAGGAACGGGGTAGAGGAGTGTAGTAACACAACTCTGGGGTGTTACACATGTTCTATCTTTTTGAAGAACAGAAGTACGGGACGAAACCCCACAAAACTCTGTAGTGCTTCCGTGGGTTTCCGTTCCGTGCTTCCGCTCTGCATCTCTGGATTTGCGGACCCATTGAATTGAATGGGTCCGCATCCGTGATGCGGAATGCCCATGGAACGGCGCCCGGGTATTGCGGATCCGCAAAGGAGGTTCGCAATATGGCAACGGGCAGCACACGTTCGTGTGCAGGAGGCCTTAGGTTGACCCTGTAGCACTGCCTAATAGGCATACAGTCACAGCAGACGTTTGTTAGGCTCCAGCTGCCATAGTAGTGGATCAGTACTCTACGATTGCATTAGCTGAGAGCCCAGTGTGGACAGATGGAGCCCCCTCCTTTTGTCGAAATACCTTGATGCTGTAGTCGCTATTGACCACAGAAGCTAGGAGGTTAAAAAGCTAGGATCAGAGTTATCTCTGTTCTTGGCCGTTACAGCAGGAGCACAGCTTCAGTCAGGCTCCAGCAGTGTTTGTGAGGCCTGATATTAGCCCAGCCTACAGGGGTGGGGCTTATACCGATTGTATAAATGAGACTTTTATACTGATGACCTATTCTCTACATAGTTACATAGTTAATACGGATGAAAAAAGACATAAGTCCATCAAGTTCAACCAAAGGATAGGTGGGGACGCGAACCCCAGAAGGAAGTGAGACTCAGATTTCTACACATTTTCATAAGCATTAATGTTGTTTACTTTTAAGAATTCATCTAAACCCTTTTTAAAACTGTCACTTCAATGAATGTGACCGATGCATTTGCTATATTCCCTGTTGTTGTATATGGGCCTGAGACAGAGACTTCCATTTGTCCATCTGGGGAGGAATGGGTTGTCTCTGGTCCTAAACTTATTCCAGGGCCTTATTGGGAAATCAGGGCCTAGGTATACTGCATATGAATATTCCTACCTTCAAAGTCTATTCATATTGATAGGTATTTAGGGCCCGGATCAGGGTTGTCTAGGAGGTGACCTGTTACTTCCCTAATTTCCAGGCCCAGTTACTGTTCCCTTCCCTCCTGTGTTCAGTGTGGAGTTTCCCCCCCATACTGATCGTGACACAAGGTAAGTCAATGGGGACTGATCAGTTTTCCCTGACACAATAGAAAACAAATCCGTCCCCTATTGACTTTTAATGGTGTTCAATGATCCGTCATTGCTACGTTAAAGATAATACAACCGGATCGGTTCATAATAGATGCAGGCGGTTTTATTATTGGGACGAAAGTGTGTTTGCTACGCTGGTGTGAAAGTAGCCTTACCTATTGTATCTGTGCTCCATGCCAGAGCTTACTTCCTGCATGAGTCTTGTACTGTTGTTAGGGCTTGCATGGGCATGTCTCTCCTCCCTTGTGAGGCAGCATGTACACGCCCTCTATATCCCCAGCCTATGGCTGGATTGCAGGAGGTATTTAAAGGTGCTTCCTGCCCCAGGAAGGTGCCTGAGCAATCTTGGTCACTAGCTTGTCTAGTTCCTAGTATGAAGGTGTTATTGGAGTTTCTGCTTTTCCATGTGCCAGACCCTGCTTTTGGATTTAACGGATTTTGCTCCTCTGACCTTGGACTTCGTTTACGGACTTTGCTTGATCGCTGCCTGCCCTGACTTCCTAACCACGTCCTTCCCCTCGGTGCTTGCAGCGGTATCTCTGACCCCCTGATCAGCTGCCACTGATTCTGGGACTGCTCTGGAGTGGCACCTAGCAACTACAAGTGGTGTACCCACAATAGCGGCAGACCACGCAGCTGCTATGGGGCCCGTGAAGGTGAGGCGGAGTGGATGGAAGGCCCGCGCCTCTAATTACACTAACACAGCTGCTGTGGCTCCACTATCACTTCTCCCTATCTGGGGCTTCGACGGGACCTGCTTCCCCTGTGCTCAGGGCCCCCTTCCCCTTACATACTTTATCAATCTTCCTGCCGGCTCCTGTAGTGACAGACAGTTCCCAGCCAGCCTATGCCAGTGCGCTTTCCTCTGTCTATCTGCAGGGCGTTGGACTGGCTAATCAGAATTTAGCAGCGTTAATAGCCTGCTGCTGATTGGCTAGCCTAGCTCAGTAGACAGAGACAGGACTGAGCAGACGGGATGCTGGACTTGTCTTCCACCATGCTGCCTGCCCGGCTCAGTGAATTATAACCATCCGGAGTCTAACTCCAATCCCCAGAGACTGGTAATGTCTCCAGGGAGCGTGCCCTGCACAGCTACATACAAAGTAAGTGCTGTGAAGCTGTCCACTGTCAAAAGTAAAAAATAAATAAAAAGTTAATGGGGAAGGGGGGGGGTGCTAGTGTGAGGGGGGTAGCAGTAAGCACAGTTCGAGGGGAGGGGGGCCCACTGTCCTCTACATCTAAATCTTATAACATAGAGAACAGTGTGCCTCAAGCACTCCCCCCCCATGAACGCTGCTTGCTGTTGATGCTTATATAGACGACAATGCCCCAGCAGCCCCCCCCTTCCCAATAAAATCTGTCACATTAGCATTAAGAACAGTTCATGGAGGGGGGGTTCTGTGCTGAGTGGGCACAAGCAGGAGGAATGATGCTATGCGAGCTCCTGCCCTGCACTCCTTCAGCTCTGCTCGCATATAAATCGCTCTTCCTGCCTGTGCCCACTGTGCCAGGCTTTAGCAGACGAGCAGGGACAGTGATGTGTGCTCTACATCGCTAGCTGCAGCCCTATGGAAATCTGTACTTTTGTACACCACTGTCATATCACCGTTGTACGGTTTATTTAAGTGCTATAGGCACTTGAATTTCAGGTGTCTGTTTCTCATACAAAAAAAACATCTTAGAAAAAGTCATCTTAAGGCACTTATAATTGGTTCTAATAATTCTTATTAAATTTACGTGTACTTTAAGTTAGGGAAGTCCAACCTGCGTTCCTACAGCTCTTGCGTGATGGAAGTTGTCGTTTTGCAGTAGCTGGATGGCTGCAGGTTGGACATCCCTGCTTTAAAGGACTATTCAGGTTCTTTCAAGTTATTCCCTATCCACGAGAATGGAGGCCCTGTACCCCTGAAATGAACGGAGGGGCCAGTCGCACATGTGCGCAGCTGTTCCATCCATTTCTATGGGAATTCCGGAGATATCTGAGCAGTGTACACATCCAGTGGATAGGGAATAGTTTGAGACGAGAATACCCCTTTAAGGCCTCTTTCACACGGACGATGTGAGGGCCGGACAAAAAGCGGGTGCGTTGCGGGAAAATGCCAGATTTTTCAGCGCGAGTGCAAAGCATTTTAATGCGTTTTGCATGCGGGTGAGAAAAATCGTCATGTTTGGTACCCAAACCCGAACTTCTCCACAGAAGTTCGGGTTTGGGTTAGGTGTTGTGTAGATTTTATTATTTTCCCTTATAACATGGTTATAAGGGAAAATAATAGCATTCGTAATACAGAATGCTAAGTAAATTAGTCTTTGAGGACCTGGGAGGAAAAGGACCTTTGGTGACTTCACTGCGCTAATCACATGGTCCGTCACCATGGTGACGGACCATGTGATGAGTGCAGTGACGTCACCAAAGGTCCCTTTCCTCCCAGGTCCTCAAAGAAGAGGAAAGAAGACAAGCCGGGCTGCGTGAACAAGTGGATGAGGTGAGTTTATATATTTACTTTTTAACCCCTCTATCCCTAATTTACTTAGCATTCTGTATTAAGAATGCTATTATTTTCCCTTATAACCATGTTATAAGGGAAAATAATAAAGATCGGGTCCCATTCCCGATCGTCTCCTAGCAACCATGCGTGAAAATTGCACCGCATCCGCACTTGCTTGCGGATGATTGCGATTTTCACGCAGCCCCATTCACTTCTATGGGGCCTGCGTTGTGAAAAATATAGAGCTTGCTGCGATTTTCATGCAACGCACAAGTGATGCGTGAAAATCACCACTCATTTGCACAGTCCCATTGGAGTGAATGGGTCCGCATTCAGTGCGGGTGCAATACGTTCACCTCACGCATTGCACCCGAGCGGAATTCTCGCCCGTGTGAAAGGGGCCTAAGGCTTTATATGGTCAGTAGTAGGCTACATACGCATGGAACCATGTCTACTTAAATATACGTTCATAATTTCCATAACAAAAACTTACGGAAAAATTGTATTTTTTAGTTACTTTTTTAGTTATTTATTCCTAACGGTTTAATTAGTAGTATAATGGCCCTGGGTGGGTAGTGGGCTCGATTAAGGGAGCCCAATTCAGATTTTTGCTATGGGGCCCAATGATTTTTATGTACGCCCCTGGTAACTACCCTAACGGCCCAAACCTATCCTCACCATCAGAGGCTTTAGTGAAGACCAGGTAGTTGCTTAGTCACGTTCTGGCAGAACAGCCTGTCAAATTTCACCGGATCGGACATTGCCCGATTCCACCATTCACCGCCAGATCCCTATAGGCTATAATGGGGTTCGGACAGACTAAGTATGTTGCATGCCGGAACAGGCTACTGGAACAGCCTAACAGATGTCCGACCTCAACTGTGAACGTAACCTAAAAAATAATATGCAGAAGCAACCTTACGGCGCCTATGGCTATCGTATGTTCTTCATACGTCTATATGTTCACAAAACATGATGTTACACTTGGCGAGGCTGCTTGGGAGAAAAACTGCCATTGCAAAACCACCGCAAAATGGGCTGACTGCCTCTGCATTGCAAAGATTGAAAGCTGCAAGTAACACCTGCAACACACATTGACACCCTACAGATGGAAAACCCACAGCGCAAGTCAGTTCACAGCACCTTCGCACACAGCAGAATTTGTTGCAGAAAATGAGTTCTGTTCATCGGCCTGGGATTGTTGTGGCGGGAAGCACATGGATCTTTGCAAGCCCTATTCAGATGAATCAAACGGATTTTCTGAAGAACTTGCTCCGTGTGAAGGCACCTTAATACACTGCATTTACACCATGTGTGAACCTGGCCTTAAAGAGCACCTCTCTGCAGGATCAACTCTATGAACCATGCATAATGCCTGGTATGTTTGATCTTGTGGATTAAAATGATAACAGTTTTGTGAAAATCGGTAGTGGTGTTCCCGAGAAAAAAGACTTTGATTCCTTATGCAAATTAGGGCTTCAGTAAAGAGCACAGCCAGCATTGGAAAGCTGAGGTGCACTGTGAGGGTTAGGCAACACCCCTTGGTGCACTGAAGCTCCTTAAACAATTTTAATCAACAGGATCAGGCTCCTTAACCCCTTGATGACCAGCGCAGTACATGTACAGCGGAAGTCATCACATTAAATATGGCACCCGCTCGTAAGCGCAGACAGAACCATAGCTGCCGAATTGCACAGACATTTAACCTCTCATTAGCCACAGTAAAAGGTGGTGAAAATGTGGAAGCCGCACGCTCCTGCTCTGGTCAAAGCTTCCCCAGGCTGAGATCAGGTAAGCTGTTACCTTGGAGTTATAGACTGGAACTTGCTTTGACGCCCATCACTGGTATATTCCAATACAATCCAGCAGGTGGCAGCACTGCATTGGGCTATACTGAATTCTGTATTTTGTAATGATAATTTCACATCACCTTTTCCCCAGCATTAAAATAAAAATAAACAATAAAAAAAAAAATCATAGGCATCACCGCATCTAAAGACGCCTATACTAAAAATATTTACCCCATACAGCAAATAGTGTAACGGGAAAAAATGTTAAATGGCCAAATCGCCATTCTTTCTTCACTTCATCTCCGCCCAAAAAATTTAACAAAAAGTGATCAAAAAGACATACACACTCCATGGTATCAATGGGAAGTACTGATCGGGCTGCTAGAAATGAGCCCTCACACAGCTCCATAGATCCGAAGTCGATTCGTTTAAACACTTCATTTTAATGCTGCATGGCAGGGGTGCACAACCCATGGGCTGCATGCGGCCCTCAGAGCCAAGGTTTGCTGTCCTGCTGGGCAGAAATATAGCTGATCGTGCAATAAGCTGTGTTTGTGCCCAGCGCGCAGCACGACGCAGCATAGCAGTTCCTGCTCCTGCACTTTAGCAGGACAGGTCCTCAACTGTCAGTGACAGCGCGGAGCAGAGGAGAAGGCGTCTTGGGGGCAGAGGAGCCCCCCCATTTATATTTCTTCCTTTTTTTATTCACTTCTGATCTTAATAAAAAAATAAAAAAAACATGAAGTGTGAATGTGCCCTAAGGTCACGTGCACACATTGTGGAATACGTGCAGTTTTTCCGTGTGGATTCCCTTGCAGAAAAACAGAAACCGCAGCGTAGTACAGTACCAGGAAAGTGTATGAGATTACACTAATTTTTTCAGTGCGGAAATTGAACTGCATTGTGGTTTTCAAAGGGTTTCTACCACTAGAAATACTGTTATGTAGCTGACTGACATTAGCAATGCACTAATGCCTGCATCGCATCGCTGCCAAGGAGGTAAGTATAAGTGTTTATTTTTTTTTGTGTACAATACTGGTGGCTACTGGCACATAATGGGGGTCTCTGGCTACTGGCACATAATGGGGGTCTCTGGCCACTGGCACATAATGGGGGTCTCTTGCAAGTTATGGGGGACACTGAGGGCATCTACTGGGGCATTTTATACTGGTACATTATGGGGGGCACTAGGAGGAAGGGGGGAGAGGAGCACTATGGAGGCATTTACTGGGGGGCACTATATAGGGGTATTTTATACTGGCACATTATGGGGGCACTATGGGGACATTAGCTCAACTGGGGGCATTACAAGGGGGTATTTTTTGCACTGTCACACTATAAGGAGAAATATTTCTACTGGGGGGCATTATGGTGGGCTTTATTACTCCCCCATGATATGACCCCCTAGAAGCAGCACCAGCCTCTCCCTGCTCTGCTATCCCTCTGCCCCTTCTCCAAATCCTTATTATGAAATCTTTTTCATTAGGATAAAACACAACATCAGCTCTGCCGAGCCCCCGGCCAAGTGTTGAAGTGGTGTCCGAGATCCCCAAGGGCCAAGCCAAGCAATTGTAAGTTTTCATGTGAAAACACAATTTACAGTATACCTCTACACTGTGTAGTCTGTTCTATAAGCACCATTGTTTTGTGGCGGCGGACAGAAAATAATCTGGAAGTGCCCCTCCCGAGACCAGGCTCTGGATCCGCCACTGCACAGCTCATGCGTTATTATTCTTTTTGATAATGAATATGCCCCTCCCCTTCATTACATTCTCAGAAACAAGCAGAGCATGGATGTCAATAAAATTATGCCCCCCCCCCCCCCCTGGAAAAATGTCTGCGGACGCCCATGCAATGATGTTGCTACACAACACACGACGACTGCTATGTGACAGTTGCAAAAAATCCACACTTGACGGTTTTTGTGTCACAGGTTGCCAGTTGCATGTGGCTTTTACTCCATTGACTTTAATGTAAGTTGAGCGTGCCACATGACTTGCCTACAACTCGCTAACAAGTCTCACATTTATTCTTGTTGCGCGACTTTTTGGGCGACTTGCTGCCTAGTGACACGTCACCTCGTAGCCCCATCATTAAAATTATTCTCATATGGAAAACTGAAAAGAATGGTGCATGCTGCGAGTTCCTGGAGTGTGAATTGCACCCTGTACATTCGTGGGTGCACATTGGGGAACATTTACCAACGTCACTGTGCCAGTTTTTGGTGCAAAAAAAAGTTGCAAGACCCCATTTTTACATTGTCAGTGGCGAGAGAGTAGTGGGAACGGGACATCGGCCCCAGCAAATTTACTAACATATGCGCCTGGAGACAAGTCTAAAAGAGGAGTAAAGACGACTCCAGTCAGGGGCTGGCTCAGATTTGACTCCAGAAGCATGGACTGTCGGAGGTGCGCCTTGTCATAAATTAGACTCTTCTGGGGTCAGTTCTCAAAATTTTTAACAGCTCCGTTAGAAAATGAAAGGTAGAAGTTAATTGGTTGTTATGGGCAACTAAGCCAGTTCTACTTTACACCAGTTTGATAAATCACCCCATTCTTTCAGCAGTGCAGGGGCAATCATTGAATGCAATGTCATATTCTGTTCTTAATTTACAAATTAAGACCAATAATAGCCTTATTTTTACATTTGTCTTTTTTTGTGCATTATTTTAAGACATAACTTTTATTGTCTGCTATATAAAACAATAAACCAATTTTGTTATTAAGAATATCAGTGTTGTTGCATTCTGTGTCGGATTATGTTTAAATACATGAGCATGTTGCTTTCACATTACTCTATGATTTAGAGCAGGGGTCTCCAAACCCCGGCCCGCGGGCCACATCCGGCCCGATTGTGCGTTCGATCCGGCCCGCCCGCAGCTGGCAGGTTGCAGGAACCAAATCCGCACAACCGCCCATGCTGTCACGCTTGTGTTGTGTGTTCGATTCCGCGCCCGCCCGCAGCTGACAGGTTGCAGGAACGAAAGCCGCACAACCGCCCATGCTGTCACGCTGTGCTTTTTGATTGGCTGCTGGGACCGCCGATGTCCCGGCAACCAGTGACGTCACAGGTGCGGCACCTCCCCTCTTCCCGCCCGCTGTTTGAAATAACAAATCCACGTGTGTAGCAGCGGGCGGGAGTCGGGACTCAGGAGTCCAAGAAGAAAAAAAAAAGAAGAGGAGCAGAAGCCGGCTACAGCGGAGGCAAGTGTTGCACAACGCTGATGGGGACACAATGGGGAACGCTGACATTGCTGTGCTGCGCTGATGGGGACACAAGCTGCTGAGGACACATACTGATGGGGATATTGCTGTGCTGCTGGGGACACTGCTGATGGGGACTTTGCTGTGCTGATGGGGACATTGCTGTTCTGATGGGGACACCGTTGATGAGGACACGGGTGTCCCCATCAATGGTGTCCCCATCAGCACAGCAATGTCCCCATCAGAGGTGTCCCCATCAGCGATGATGGGCACACTGCTGATGGGGACAATTCTGTTCTGATGGGGACATTGCTGGGGACACCGCTGTTTGGCACACTGCTGATGGGGACATGGGTGTCCACATCAATGGTGTCCCCATCAGGATAGCAATGTCCCCATCAGCGGTAACCCCATAATCGATGTCCCCATCAGCACAGCAATGTCCCCATCAGAGGTGTCCCCATCAGCGGTGATGGGGACACATGCTGCTGGGGACACCGCTGACAGGGACATTGCTGTGCTGATGGGGATGTTGCGGTGGACACTGCTGATGGGGACATTGCTGTTCTGATGGGACATTGCTGGGGACACCGCTGATGGGGACATGGGTATCCCCATCAGCGGTGACCCATCATCGGTTTCCACATCAGCACAGCGGCGTCCCCATCAGCAATGATGGGGACGCTGCTAATGTGGAAACTGCTGATGTGAACATTGCTGTGCTGATGGGGACATTGCTGAGGACACCGCTGATTGGCACACTGCTGATGGGGACAAAGGTGTCCCCATCAATGGTGTCCCCATCAGTACAGCAATGTCCCCATCAGCGTCCCCATTCTGATGGGGACATTGCTGTTCTGATGGGGACACCACTGATAGGGACACGGGTGTCCCCATCAACCGCGTCCCCAAAGGCAGTGTCCCCATCAGTGGTGTCCCCATCAGCTGCTAATGGGGACTCCGCTGATGGGGACATTGCTGTTCTGATGGGGACATCATTAATGGGGACATTGCTGTGCTGATGCTGACATTGCTGTTCTGATGGGGACATTGCTGTGCTGATGGGGACACCGCTGATGGGGACATTGCTGTGCTGATGGGGACATTGCTGTGCTGATGGGGACATTGCTGTGCTGATGCTGACATTGCTGTGCTGATGCTGACATTGCTGTGCTGATGCTGACATTGCTGTGCTGATGGGGACATTGCTGTGCTGATGGGGACATTGCTGTGCTGATGGGGACATTGCTGTGCTGATGGGGACATTGCTGTGCTGATGGGGACATTGTTGTGCTGATGCTGACATTGCTGTGCTGATGGGGACATTGCTGTGCTGATGGGGACATTGCTGTGCTGATGGGGACATTGTTGTGCTGATGCTGACATTGCTGTGCTGATGCTGACATTGCTGTGCTGATGCGGACATTGCTGTGCTGATGGGGACATTGCTGTGCTGATGGGGACATTGCTGTGCTGATGGGGACATTGCTGTGCTGATGGGGACATTGCTGTGCTGATGCTGACATTGCTGTGCTGATGCTGACATTGCTGTGCTGATGCTGACATTGCTGTGCTGATGGGGACATTGCTGTGCTGATGGGGACATTGCTGTGCTGATGGGGACATTGCTGTGCTGATGGGGACATTGCTGTGCTGATGGGGACATTGTTGTGCTGATGCTGACATTGCTGTGCTGATGCTGACATTGCTGTGCTGATGGGGACATTGCTGTGCTGATGGGGACATTGCTGTGCTGATGGGGACATTGCTGTGCTGATGGGGACATTGTTGTGCTGATGCTGACATTGCTGTGCTGATGCTGACATTGCTGTGCTGATGGGGACATTGCTGTGCTGATGGGGACATTGCTGTGCTGATGGGGACATTGTTGTGCTGATGCTGACATTGCTGTGCTGATGCTGACATTGCTGTGCTGATGCTGACATTGCTGTGCTGATGCTGACATTTCTATGCTGATGGGGACATTGCTGTGCTGATGGGGACATTGCTGTGCTGATGGGGACATTGCTGTGCTGATGGGGACATTGCTGTGCTGATGGGGACATTGCTGTGCTGATGGGGACATTTTTGTGCTGATGGGGACACCGCTGATAGGGACATGGGTGTCTTTGCGTTGTTTTGCTAAAGTTTTTTCTCTTTTGTTCTCAGTCATATCATGCTGATTACAAAAACGATCCATGTAAAATATATACATTTAATTTAATACATAACTGATTTTTTTTTCCGGCCCCCGAATACTTGTAAAATCTTCAATGTGGCCCTCCTGTTGAAAAGTTTGGAGACCCCTTTTGTACAGACAGCTGGTCCCTGCGCGCTGGTTCCAGCTCTCTCTTATTCCGCTGTTAATTTCTACTATTCTACTCTATCTATCTTTCCTAGATTGCAACTCAACTGCCCAAGGGGCAGTGTTTGAGTGATTTTAGGCAGTGATATTCTTAATGACAAAATTGGTTTATTGTTTTATATAGCAGACAATAAAAGATGTCTTAAAATAATGCACAAAAAAGACAAATGTAAAAATAAGGCGATTATTGGTCTAAATGACTACTTGTAAATAAATTGTAAAAAAGCCTATACATTCGCCTAGGGTCCTTGAATCGCAAGGAAAATATTCTGTTCTCATCATAATTTTAACCAATTAAAGTTGCATGCGACTAACATTAGTAGAGATATGTCACACTGTGATCTACCGTTATTACAAATTCTGATAAATGTGACTAGTCGCAGAGCTGTATCTTTAAAAATATATACATGGAGGAGGTGAGACGTTGTCCCTTGATTATATTGGGGGTCATTTACCAAGACCAGCTTTTTACAGTCTTTTACTCCCTTTTTGGCTTTGGATGAAGCTGGAAGATGGAAGAGGAAGATGTGCCTAATTTACAGGGGTGGACTGGGAACTTGAAGTGTCCCTGGAAAAAAAAATTGTGGCCCCATTTTGTAGGCAGGTCCAAATTAACAGATGGCAGGGCAACACAAGTAGGCGGGGTCAACAATACCATAGTGCAAAATACTATCCCAGCAGAACCAAATAAAACAGTGCTGCACAATATACTGCCCCAAAAGCTGGACCTCTGTGTTGGCCATCAATAGCTACCATCGTCTGTCCTCCTCCTCCTTCAGTTGTCTATGGAGCAGGGGGCTTAGGAGGTGAGGTGAGGGCCAGAGCAGCTGAATTCAGGAGGTCATGTGCGGTCTCTGGCTGGGTATATGAGTACCTACCTGATTCTCACAGCGTTAATTACTTTTGAGACCTCATTATGTACCCGGTCAGTGGCAGAGAGGAGGACTTGCGTTGCCCCCTGGTTTATCGGCCCACCAGTAAATTTCCCTGTAGGGTCTATGGCCAATCTGCCCCTGCTAATTTATGACCAGACGTGTACCTCTTCATAAATTAGGCACACCTTCAGCAGTCTGTGCGCCTAGTGGAAAAACTATTCCAGCCCATGGATGGAGTAGTTTTTTGTCAACATTTATGTCTGTTTCCAGGCGTAAAGGTTGGTAACTTTGTTGGATTCTAAGTCCTGGGCCCCCTGTATGCCCCTACCACACCCTGGACACTCCAATATGTCGAACGCGGGGCACATTTATCAAGTAAAATAAGACTGGTGTATTTGAAATGCCTGTCTTTAAATTGCCTCAAATTTATGATCCTTTAATAATCAGCTTAAAGTGGTTATACATATCCCCTCCCCCCTCTTTCTCTATACACATATCATTTCATGCTCTGATTATCTCCCTTGCCCTGCGCTGAATCGATGATCCGGTGAAGCACCGAGCTCTCTATGGGGAAAGCTAGATGGAGGCTTCCGCCTAGCAGTAAGCCCGGTGACATCACAGGCACTAATGGGTGGGCTTTAGCGCTGCCCTAGCCTGTAAAATGGCTAGGGCAGAGCTAAAGCCTGCCCATTAGAGCCTGTGACGTCACCGGGAACACTGCTAGGCGGAGGCCTCCATCTAGCAGTGTAATAATATAAACAAAAGTGCCCTTGCCCTGCGCGATGTCAGGGAGGCTGGAGGGGTGAAAATGGGGATATGTCCGGGTTCAGCTCTGAACCCGGACAACCCCTTTAACCACCTCAGCCCCCAGTGCTTAAACACCCTGAAAGACCAGGCCACTTTTTACACTTCTGACCTACACTACTTTCACCGTTTATTGCTCGGTCATGCAACTTACCACCCAAATGAATTTTACCTCCTTTTCTTCTCACTAATAGAGCTTTCATTTGGTGGTATTTCATTGCTGCTGACATTTTTACTTTTTTTGTTATTAATTGAAATTTAACGATTTTTTTTGCAAAAAAATGACATTTTTCACTTTCAGTTGTAAAATTTTGCAAAAAAAACTACATCCATATATAAATTTTGCTCTAAATTTTTTGTTCTACATGTCTTTGATAAAAAAAAAATGTTTGGGTAAAAAAAAAATGGTTTGGGTAAAAGTTATAGCGTTTACAAACTATGGTACAAAAATGTGAATTTCCGCTTTTTGAAGCAGCTCTGACTTTCTGAGCACCTGTCATGTTTCCTGAGGTTCTACAATGGCCAGACAGTACAAACACCCCACAAATGACCCCATTTCGGAAAGTACACAGTCAAGGTATTCGCTGATGGGCATAGTGAGTTCATAGAACTTTTTATTTTTTGTCACAAGTTAGCGGAAAATGATGATTTTTTTTTTTTTTTTTTTTTTCTTACAAAGTCTCATATTCCACTAACTTGTGACAAAAAATAAAAACTTCTATGAACTCACTATGCCCATCACGAAATACCTTGGGGTCTCTTCTTTCCAAAATGGGGTCACTTGTGGGGTAGTTATACTGCCCTGGCATTCTAGGGGCCCAAATGTGTGGTAAGGAGTTTGAAATCAAATTCTGTAAAAAATGACGAGTGAAATCCGAAAGGTGCTCTTAGGAATATGGGCCCCTTTGCCCACCTAGGCTGCAAAAAAGTGTCACACATCTGGTATCTCTGTATTCAGGAGAAGTTGAGGAATGTGTTTTGGGGTGTCATTTTACATATACCGATGCTGGGTGAGATAAATATCTTGGTCAAATGCCAACTTTGTATAAAAAAATGGGAAAAGTTGTCTTTTGCCAAGATATTTCTCTCACCCAGCATGGGTATATGTAAAATGACACCCCAAAACACATTCCCCAACTTCTCCTGAGTACGGAGATACCAGATGTGTGACACTTTTTTGCAGCCTAGGTGGGCAAAGGGGCCCATATTCCAAAGAGCACCTTTCGGATTTCACAGGTCATTTTTTACAGAATTTGATTTCAAACTCCTTACCACACATTTGGGCCCCTAGAATGCCAGGGCAGTATAACTACCCCACACGTGACCCCATTTTGGAAAGAAGACACCCCAAGGTATTCCGTGAGGGGCATGGCAAGTTCCTAGAATTTTTTATTTTTTGTCACAAGTTAGTGGAAAATGCTGATTTTTCTTTTTTTTTTCTTTTTCATACAAAGTCTCATATTCCACTAACTTGTGACAAAAAATAAAAACTTCCATGAACTAACTATGCCCATCAGCGAATACCTTAGGGGCTCTTCTTTCCAAAATGTGGTCACTTGTGGGGTAGTTATACTGCCCTGGCATTCTAGGGGCCCAAATGTGTGGTAAGGAGTTTGAAATCAAATTCTGTAAAAAATGACCTGTGAAATCCGAAAGGTGCTCTTTGGAATATGGGCCCCTTTTCCCACCTAGGCTGCAAAAAAGTGTCGCACATCTGGTATCTCCGTACTCGGGAGAAGTTGAGGAATGTGTTTTGGGGTGTCTTTTTACATATACCCATGCTGGGTGAGATAAATATCTTGGTCAAATGCCAACTTTGTATAAAAAAATGGGAAAAGTTGTCTTTTGCCAAGATATTTCTCTCACCCAGCATGGGTATATGTAAAATGACACCCCAAAACACATTCCCCAACTTCTCCTGAGTACGGAGATACCAGATATGTGACACTTTTTTGCAGCCTAGGTGGGCAAAGGGGCCCATATTCCAAAGAGCACCTTTCGGATTTCACTGGTCATTTTTTACAGAACTTGATTTCAAACTCCTTACCACATATTTGGGCCCCTAGAATGCCAGGGCAGTATAACTACCCCACAAGTGACCCCATTTTGGAAAGAAGAGACCCCAAGGTATTCGCTGATGGGCATAGTGAGTTCATAGAAGTTTTTATTTTTTGTCACAAGTTAGTGGAATATGAGACTTTGTATGAAAAAAAAAAAAAAAAAAAAAAAAAAAAAAATCAGCATTTTCCACTAACTTGTGACAAAAAATAAAAATTTCTAGGAACTCGCCATGCCCCTCACGGAATACCTTGGGGTGTCTTCTTTCCAAAATGGGGTCACTTGTGGGGTAGTTATACTGCCCTGGCATTTTCCAGGGGCCCTAATGTGTGGTAAGTAGGTAAATGACCTGTGAAATCCTAAAGGTGCTCTTTGGAATATGGGCCCCTTTGCCCACCTAGGCTGCAAAAAAGTGTCACACATCTGGTATCCCCGTACTCAGGAGAAGGTGGGGAATGTGTTTTGGGGTGTCATTTTACATATACCCATGCTGGGTGAGAGAAATATCTTGGCAAAAGACAACTTTTCCCATTTTTTTATACAAAGTTGGCATTTGACCAAGATATTTCTCTCACCCAGCATGGGTATATGTAAAATTACACCCCAAAACACATTCCCCAACTTCTCCTGAGTACGGAGATACCAGATGTGTGACACTTTTTTGCAGCCTAGATGCGAAAAGGTGCCCAAAGTCCTTTTAGGAGGGCATTTTTAGACATTTGGATACCAGACTTCTTCTCACGCTTTGGGGCCCCTAGAATGCCAGGGCAGTATAAATACCCCACATGTGACCCCATTTTGGAAAGAAGACACCCCAAGGTATTCAATGAGGGGCATGGCGAGTTCATAGAATTTTTTTTTTTTTGGCACAAGTTAGCGGAAATTGATATTTTTAATTTTTTTCTCACAAAGTCTCCCGTTCCGCTAACTTGGGACAAAAATTTCAATCTTTCATGGACTCAATATGCCCCTCACGGAATACCTGGGGGTGTCTTCTTTCCGAAATAGGGTCACATGTGGGGTATTTATACTGCCCTGGTATTCTAGGGGCCCTAAAGCGTGAGAAGAAGTCTGGAATATAAATGTCTAAAAAAATTTACGCATTTGGATTCCGTGAGGGGTATGGTGAGTTCATGTGAGATTTTATTTTTTGACACAAGTTAGTGGAATATGAGACTTTGTAAGAAAAAAAATAATAATTCCGCTAACTTGGGCCAAAAAAATGTCTGAATGGAGCCTTACAGGGGGGTGATCAATGACAGGGGGGGTGATCAATGACAGGGGGGGTGATCAATGACAGGGGGGGTGATCAATGACAGGGGGGGTGATCAATGACAGGGGGGGTGATCAGGGAGTCTATATGGGGTGATAACCACAGTCATTGATCACGCCCCTGTAAGGCTTCATTCAAACGTCCGTATGCGTTTTGCGGATCCGATCCATCTATCAGTGCATCCGTAAAAATCATGCGGACATCTGAATGGAGCTTTACAGGGGGGTAATCAATGACAGGGGGGTGATCAATGACAGGGGGGTGATCAGGGAGTCTATATGGGGTGATAACCACAGTCATTGATCATGCCCCTGTAAGGCTTCATTCAGACGTCCGGATGCGTTTTGCGGATCCGATCCATCTATCAGTGCATCCGTAAAAATCATGCGGACATCTGAATGGAGCTTTACAGGGGGGTAATCAATGACAGGGGGGGTGATCAATGACAGGGGGGTGATCAATGACAGGGGTGTAATCAATGACAGGGGGGTGATCAGGGAGTCTATATGGGGTGATAACCACAGTCATTGATCACACCCCTGTAAGGCTTCATTCAGACGTCCGGATGCGTTTTGCGGATCCGATCCATCTATCAGTGGATCCGTAAAAATCATGCGGACGTCTGAATGGAGCTTTACAGGGGGGTAATCAATGACAGGGGTGTAATCAATGACAGGGGGGTGATCAGGGAGTCTATATGGGGTGATAACCACAGTCATTGATCATGCCCCTGTAAGGTTTCATTCAGACGTCCGGATGCGTTTTGCGGATCCGATCCATCTATCAGTGCATCCGTAAAAATCATGCGGACATCTGAATGGAGCTTTACAGGGGGGTAATCAATGACAGGGGGGTGATCAGGGAGTCTATATGGGGTGATAACCACAGTCATTGATCATGCCCCTGTAAGGCTTCATTCAGACGTCCGGATGCGTTTTGCGGATCCGATCCATCTATCAGTGGATCCGTAAAAATCATGCGGACATCTGAATGGAGCTTTACAGGGGGTTAATCAATGACAGGGGTGTAATCAATGACAGGGGGGTGATCAGGGAGTCTATATGGGGTGATAACCACAGTCATTGATCATGCCCCTGTAAGGCTTCATTCAGACGTCCGGATGCGTTTTGCGGATCCGATCCATCTATCAGTGCATCCGTAAAAATCATGCGGACATCTGAATGGAGCTTTACAGGGGGGTAATCAATGACAGGGGGGTGATCAGGGAGTCTATATGGGGTGATAACCACAGTCATTGATCATGCCCCTGTAAGGCTTCATTCAGACGTCCGGATGCTTTTTTGCGGATCCGATCCATCTATCAGTGGATCCGTAAAAATCATGCGGACGTCTGAATGGAGCTTTACAGGGGGGTAATCAATGACAGGGGTGTAATCAATGACAGGGGGGTGATCAGGGAGTCTATATGGGGTGATAACCACAGTCATTGATCATGCCCCTGTAAGGTTTCATTCAGACGTCCGGATGCGTTTTGCGGATCCGATCCATCTATCAGTGCATCCGTAAAAATCATGCGGACATCTGAATGGAGCTTTACAGGGGGGTAATCAATGACAGGGGGGTGATCAGGGAGTCTATATGGGGTGATAACCACAGTCATTGATCATGCCCCTGTAAGGCTTCATTCAGACGTCCGGATGCGTTTTGCGGATCCGATCCATCTATCAGTGAATCCGTAAAAATCATGCGGACGTCTTATGGAGCTTTACAGGGGGTTGATCAATGACAGGGGGGTAATCAATGACAGGGGGGTGATCAGGGAGTCTATATGGGGTGATCAGGGGTGATCAGGGGCTAATAAGGGGTTAATAAGTGACGGGGGGGGGGGGTGTAGTGTAGTGTAGTGGTGCTTGGTGGGACTTTACTGAGCTACCTGTGTCCTCTGGTGGTCGATCCAAACAAAGGGGACCACCAGAGGACCAGGTAGCAGGTATATTAGACGCTGTTATCAAAACAGCGTCTAATATACCTGTTAGGGGTTAAAAAAAACACATCTCCAGCCTGCCAGCGAACGATCGCCGCTGGCAGGCTGGAGATCAACTCTCTTACCTTCCGTTCCTGTGAGCGCGCGCGCCTGTGTGCGCGCGTTCACAGGAAATCTCGCGTCTCGCGAGATGACGCATATATGCGTGACTGTGCGCAGGGCTGCCACCTCCGGAACGCGATCCTGCGTTAGGCGGTCCGGAGGTGGTTAAAGGCAACCTGTCAACGGGATTTTGTGTATAGAGCTGAGGACATGGGTTGCTGGATGGCCGCTAGCACATCTGCAATATCCAGTCCCCATAGCTCTCTGTGCTTTTATTGTGTAAAAAAAAACGATGTTATACATATGCAAATGAACCTTAGATGAGTCCTGTCCCTGAGATGAGTCAAGCGTGAAGGAGCCCAGCACCGCCCCGCATACTCAGAATCTCCTCCTTGCTCCCCGACGTCAAAAAGCTAGAGCGCCGTAATCTCGCGTTGCACGAGCTAGCGCATGCGCAGTTTGTTCCCTGAGGCTGATGCCAGCACAGGGAAGGAACACTATGACAACACTGCGCATGCGAATAGCGAGATTACGGCGCTCTAGCTTTCTGACGTCGGGGAGCAAGGAGGAGATTCTGAGTATGCGGGGCGGTGCTGGGCTCCTTCACGCTGGACTCATCTCAGGGACAGGACTCATCTAAGGTTCATTTGCATATGTATCAAATCGTTTTTTTTACACAATAAAAGCACACAGAGCTATGGGGACTGGATATTGCAGATGTGCTAGCGGCCATCTAGCAACCCATGACCTCAGCTCTATACACAAAATCCGGTGAGAGGTTCCCTTTAACCGCCTCCGGACCGCCTAACGCAGGATCGCGTTCCGGAGGCGGCAGCCCTGCGCAGAGTCATGCATATATGCGTCATCTCGCGAGACGCGAGATTTCCTGTGAACGCGCGCACACAGGCGCGTGCGTTCACAGGATCGGAAGGAGGACACAGGCAGCTCAGTAATATGTAGCACCAAACACCACTACACTACACCCCCCCTGTCACTTATTAACCCCTGATCACCCCTGATCACCCCATATAGACTCCCTGATCACCCCCCTGTCATTGATCACCCACCTGTCATTGATCACCCCCTTGTAAGGCTCCATTCAGACGTCCGTATGGTTTTTACGGATCCACTGATACATGGATCGGATCCGCAAAACACATACGGACGTCTGAATGGAGCCTTACAGGGGGGTGATCAATGACAGGGGGTGATCACCCATTTAGACTCCCTGATCACCCCCCTGTCATTGATCACCCCCCTGTCATTGATCACTCCCCTGTAAGGCTCCATTCAGACGTCCGTATGTTTTTTACGGATCCACGGATACATGGATCGGATCCGCAAAACACATACAGACGTCTGAATGGAGCCTTACAGGGGGGTGATCACCCCATATAGACTCCCTGATCACCCCCCTGTCATTGATCACCCCCCTGTCATTGATCTACCCCTGTAAGGCTGCATTCAGATGTCCGTATGTTTTTTACGGATCCACGGATACATGGATCGGATCCGCAAAACACATACGGACATCTGAATGGAGCCTTATAGGGGGGTGATCAATGACAGGGGGGTGATCACCCCATATAGACTCCCTGATCACCCCCCTGTCATTGATCACCCCCCTGTAAGGCTGCATTCAGATGTCCGTATGTTTTTTACGGATCCACAGATACATGGATCGGATCCGCAAAACACATACGGACGTCTGAAAGGAGCCTTATAGGGGGGTGATCAATGACAGGGGGGTGATCACCCCATATAGACGGAATCCAAATGCGTAAAAAAAAATTGACATTTATATTCCAGACTTCTTCTCACGCTTTAGGGCCCCTAGAATGCCAGGGCAGTATAAATACCCCACATGTGACCCCATTTCGGAAAGAAGACACCCCAAGGTATTCCGTGAGGGGCATATTGAGTCAATGAAAGATTGAAATTTTTGTCCCAAGTTAGCGGAAAGGGAGACTTTGTGAAAAAAAATAAAAAAATCAATTTCCGCTAACTTGTGCCAAAAAAAAAAAATTCTATGAACTCGCCATGCCCCTCATTGAATACCTTGGGGTGTCTTCTTTCCAAAATGGGGTCACATGTGGGGTATTTATACTGCCCTGGCATTTTAGGGGCCCTAAAGCGTGAGAAGAAGTCTGGGATCCAAATGTCTAAAAATGCCCTCATAAAAGGAATGTGGGCCCCTTTGCGCATCTAGGCTGCAAAAAAGTGTCACACATCTGGTATTGCCGTACTCAGGAGAAGTTGGGCAATGTGTTTTACGGTGTCATTTTACATATACCCATGCTGGGTGAGATAAATATCTTGGTCAAATGCCAACTTTGTATAAAAAATGGGAAAAGTTGTCTTTTGCCGAGATATTTAACTCACCCAGCATGAGTATATGTAAAAAGACACCCCAAAACACATTGCCCAACTTCTCCTGAATACGGCGATACCACATGTGTGACACTTTTTTGCAGCCTAGGTGGGCAAAGGGGCCCACATTCCAAAGAGCACCTTTCGGATTTCACCGGCCTTTTTTTACAGATTTTGATTTCAAACCACTTCTCACGCATTCGGCCCCTAAAATGCCAGGGCAGTATAACTACCCTACAAGTGACCCCATTTTGGAAAGAAGACACCCCAAGGTATTTCGTGATGGGCATAGTGAGTTCATGGAGGTTTTTATTTTTTGTCACAAGTTAGTGGAATATGAGACTTTGTAAGGAAAAAATAAATTTTAAAATAATCATCATTTTCCGCTAACTTGTGACAAAAAATATAAAATTCTAGGAACTCGCCATGCCCCTCACGGAATACCTTGGGGTGTCTTCTTTCCAAAATGGGGTCACTTGTGGGGTAGTTATACTTCCCTGGCATTCTGGATTTCACAGGTCATTTACCTACTTACCACACATTAGGGCCCCTAGAATGCCAGGGCAGTATAACTACCCCACAAGTGACCCCATTTTGGAAAGAAGACACCCCAAGGTATTCCGTGAGGGGCATGGCGAGTTCCTAGATTTTTTTATTTTTTGTCACAAGTTAGCGGAAAATGATGTTTTGTTTTTTTTTCTTACAAAGTCTCATATTCTACTAACTTGTGACAAAAAATAAAAACCTCCAAGAACTCACTATGCTCATCACGAAATACCTGGGGGTGTCTTCTTTCCAAAATGGGGTCACTTGTGGGGTAGTTATACTGCCCTGGAATTTTAGGGGCCCCAATGCGTGAGAAGTGGTTTGAAATCAAAATCTGTAAAAAATGGCCGGTGAAATCTGAAAGGTGCTCTTTGGAATGTGGGCCCCTTTGCCCACCTAGGCTGCAAAAAGTGTCACACATCTGGTATCACCGTACTCAGGAGAAGTTGGGCAATGTGTTTTGGGGTGTCTTTTTACATATACCCATGCTGGGTGAGAGAAATATCTTGGCAAAAGACAACTTTTTTGCAGCCTAGGTGGGCAAAAAATAAAAAATTCTAGGAACTCGCCATGCCTCTCACGGAATACCTTGGGGTGTCTTCTTTCCAAAATGGGGTCACTTGTGGGGTAGTTATACTGCCCTGGCATTCTAGGGGCCCTAATGTGGGGTAAGTAGTTTGAAATCAAAATGTGTAAAAAATGACCTGTGAAATCCTAAAGGTGCTCTTTGGAATGTGGGCCCCTTTGCCCACCTAGGCTGCAAAAAAGTGTCACACATGTGGTATTGCCGTATTCAGGAGAAGTTGGGCAATGTGTTTTGGGGTGTCATTTTACATATACCCATGCTGGGTGAGATAAATATCTTGGTCAAATGCCAACTTTGTATAAAAAAATGGGAAAAGTTGTCTTTTGCCAAGATATTTCTCTCACCCAGCATGGGTATATGTAAAATGACACCCCAAAAAACATTGCCAACTTCTCCTGAGTATGGCAATACCACATGTGTGACACTTTTTTGCAGCCTAGGTGGGCAAAGGGGCCCACATTCCAAAGAGCACCTTTCGGATTTCACCGGCCATTTTTTACAGATTTTGATTTCAAACTACTTTGCACGCATTTGGGCTTCTAAAATGCCAGGGCAGTATAACTACCCCACAAGTGACCCCATTTTGGAAAGAAGACACCCCAAGGTATTTTGTGATGGGTATAGTGAGTTCATGGAAGTTTTTATTTTTTGTCACAAGTTAGTGGAATATGAGACTTTGTAAGAAAAAAAATTAAAATCATCATTTTCCGCTAACTTTTGACAAAAAATAAAAAGTTCTATGAACTCACTATGCCCATCAGCGAATACCTTAGGGTGTCTACTTTCCGAAATGGGGTCATTTGTGGGGTTTTTCTACTGTCTGGGCATTGTAGAACCTCAGGAATCATGACAGGTGCTCAGAAAGTCAGAGCTGCTTCAAAAAGCGGAAATTCACATTTTTGTACCATAGTTTGTAAACGCTATAACTTTTACCCAAACCATTTTTTATTTTTACCCAAACATTTTTTTTTAATCAAAGACATGTAGAACAATAAATTTAGAGAAAAATTTATATATGGATGTCGTTTTTTTTGCAAAATTTTACAACTGAAAGTGAAAAATTTAATTTTTTTGCAAAAAAATCGTTAAATTTCGATTAATAACAAAAAAAGTAAAAATGTCAGCAGCAATGAAATACCACCAAATGAAAGCTCTATTAGTGAGAAGAAAAGGAGGTAAAATTCATTTGGGTGGTGAAACGGTGAAAGTAGTGTAGGTCAGAAGTGTAAAAAGTGGTCTGGTCATTAAGGGTGTTTAAGCTAGGGGGGCTGAAGTGGTTAATCATGTTTGGTTTAAGTCTGACCTCTAGTGGTTGTTTTCTTGTAAGACAGGTTCATTATTCACTAAGACTTGTCTCATTGCTTTGCACATAAAAAAAATTGAGCAAATGACCAGAAAAAAAGTTCCACTCCCCAAAACAGGCGCAGACACTATAGTAAATGTGCCAAAGTGAGACAAAATATCGGTACACTAGTGTCACAAATGTCGTGTGACATTTCAAAGCCAAAAACCAGTATAAAAATGTTTGTAAATGACCCACCCAGTCACTTGAATGGGTCTGCAATCCTGAAGATATGGAGCAGAAGGTCACGTTAGCACCATGGAGCGCTTCTGTGGCATTTTGGTCTGTGCCACCGCATTGGGGGTCGGGGGAGATGGAGCTTGTTAGCAGCAGCCCCTGTCCTCCTGTGTGACAGGAGGCTGCTACTTAGTAATTTCTATGGAGCCCCTGCCTGTAGCAGGGCTTCACAGAAATACAGTAAAATCCTCATAGACCTCAATGCTAATGCATTGGAGTCTAGGAGAAAAGCAATTCAATTATTGCATATTATAGTTCACTATGGGAACTATAAAAAGAAGTGTAAGAAAAATTCAAATCACCCCCCTTCCCCCCCACTAAAAAAAAATAAAAAATAAAACATCATTGGTATCCTGACGTAAAAAAATTCCTGTACTATTAAAATATTAAAGAGGTTATCCAAGAGCTATAATGACCCCCCCATATGCCCATGCCCCTCACCCAGATTGTACTTACCTCACACCCCGCTTCTTATGCCTCCGCTACATCTAACCATCCCGTGGAACAAAACATCCCGCAATGCTAGGGAGACTTGTCCCGTCATGGCCTGCTTTTGGCTTCCTCCCATATGTTTTCATCTGCGCGACAGGGACATGCACCGGCGGCTGTGCCTGAATCAGAAGCGATGCAAGTGACGGGGAGTGAGGTAAGTACAATCTATGTGAGGGGCCTGGGCATATAGGGGGCACTATAGCTCTTGGATAACCCCTTTAATCCCATATGTAAAATGGCAAAACAGACAAAAAAGTCAAAAAATTAAAGTGATCAAAAAGTCGTACACGCCCCAAAATGGTATTACCGAAAAGTACAGATTGCCCAGCAAAAAATGAGTGTTCACATAGCTCTGTAATGGTCTGTGGGACCATAAATCCCTTTAGGGGTCCCTAACTAATGTTTAAAATCTTATCTTTATTGTTTCACTTCAAAAAAACATACAAGAAATATGGGGAGAAAAAATAACACAATTAAAATTTTCAGTTTTGCTACTGGTTGCTGACTACAACCAATAATCGCATAATAATGTCTGTGGAGTGCGGAGTGCATGGGGATGTTTATTCCGTATATAGTCGTGATATATTCACTTTTATTCTGTGAGGGTCACAGGTTAGTGTATTCCATCCAACTCGTCCTTTAACCACCTCAGCCCCTATAGCTTAAACACCCTTAATGACCAGGCCACTTTTTACACTTCTGACCTACAGTACTTTCACCGTTTATTGCTCGGTCATGCAACTTACAACCCAAATGAATTTTACCTCCTTTTCTTCTCACTAATAGAGCTTTCATTTGGTGGTATTTCATTGCTGCTGACATTTTTACTTTTTTTGTTATTAATCGAAATTTAACGATTTTTTTTAAAAAAAATGACATTTTTCACTTTCAGGTGTAAAATTTTGCAAAAAAAACGACATCCATATATAAATTTTTCTCTAAATTTATTGTTCTACATGTCTTTGATAAAAAAAAAATGTTTGGGTAAAAAAAAAATGGTTTGGGTAAAAGTTATAGCGTTTACAAACTATGGTACAAAAATGTGAATTTCCGCTTTTTGAAGCAGCTCTGACTTTCTGAGCACCTGTCATGTTTCCTGAGGTTCTACAATGGCCAGACAGTACAAACACCCCACAAATGACCCCATTTCGGGAAAGTAGACACCCTAATGTATTCGCTGATGGGCATAGTGAGTTCATAGAACTCACTATGCCCATCAGCGAATACGTTGTGGTGTCTTCTTTTCAAAATGGGGTCAGTTGTGGGGTAGTTATACTGCCCTGGCTTTCTAGGGGCCCAAATGTGTGGTAAGTAGTTTGAAATCAAAATGTGTAAAAAATGGCCGGTGAAATCCGAAAGGTGCTCTTTGGAATGTGGGCCCCTTTGCCCACCTAGGCTGCAAAAAAGTGTCACACATGTGGTATCTCCGTACTCAGGAGAAGTTGGGCAATGTGTTTTGAGGTGTCATTTTACATATACCCATGCTGGGTGAGATAAATATCTTGGTCAAATGCCAACTTTGTATAAAAAAATGGGAAAAGTTGTCTTTTGCCAAGATATTTCTCTCACCCAGCATGGGTATATGTAAAATGACACCCCAAAACACATTGCCCAACTTCTCCTGAGTACGGAGATACCACATGTGTGACACTTTTTTGCAGCCTAGGTGGGCAAAGGGGCCCACATTCCAAAGAGCACCTTTCGGATTTCACCGGCCATTTTTTACAGATTTTGATTTCAAACTACTTACCACATATTTGGGCCCCTAGAATGCCAGGGCAGTATAACTACCCCTCAAGTGACCCCATTTTGGAAAGAAGATACCCCAAGGTATTCCGTGAGGGGCATGGCGAGTTCCTAGAATTTTAGATTTTTTGTCACAAGTTAGCGGAAAATGATGATTTTTTTATTTATTTTTTTTCTTACAAAGTCTCATATTCCACTAACTTGTGACAAAAAATAAAAACTTCCATGAACTCACTATGCCCATCAGCGAATACCTTGGGGTGTCTTCTTTCCAAAATGGGGTCACTTGTGGGGTAGTTATACTGCCCTGGGATTCTAGGGGCCCTAATGTGTGGTAAGTAGTTTGAAATCAAAATCTGTAAAAAATGGCCGGTGAAATCCGAAAGGTGCTCTTTGGAATGTGGGCCCCTTTGCCCACCTAGGCTGCAAAAAAGTGTCACACATCTGGTATCCCCGTACTCAGGAGAAGTTGGGCAATGTGTTTTGGGGTGTCATTTTACATATACCCATGCTGGGTGAGATAAATATCTCGGTCAAATGCCAACTTTGTATAAAAAAATGGGAAAAGTTGTCTTTTGCCAAGATATTTCTCTCACCCAGCATGGGTATATGTAAAAAGACACCCCAAAACACATTGCCCAACTTCTCCTGAGTACGGGGATACCAGATGTGTGACACTTTTTTGCAGCCTAGGTGGGCAAAGGGGCCCACATTCCAAAGAGCACCTTTCGGATTTCACCGGCCATTTTTTACAGATTTTGATTTCAAACCACTTCTCACGCATTCGGCCCCTAAAATGCCAGGGCAGTATAACTACCCTACAAGTGACCCCATTTTGGAAAGAAGACACCCCAAGGTATTTCGTGATGGGCATAGTGAGTTCATGGAGGTTTTTATTTTTTGTCACAAGTTAGTGGAATATGAGACTTTGTAAGGAAAAAATAAATTTTAAAATAATCATCATTTTCCGCTAACTTGTGACAAAAAATATAAAATTCTAGGAACTCGCCATGCCCCTCACGGAATACCTTGGGGTGTCTTCTTTCCAAAATGGGGTCACTTGTGGGGTAGTTATACTTCCCTGGCATTCTAGGGGCCCTAATGTGTGGTAAGTAGGTAAATGACCTGTGAAATCCGAAAGGTGCTCTTTGGAATGTGGGCCCCTTTGCCCACCTAGGCTGCAAAAAAGTGTCACACATGTGGTATTGCCGTATTCAGGAGAAGTTGGGCAATATGTTTTGGGGTGTCTTTTTACATATGCTCATGCTGGGTGAGTTAAATATCTCGGCAAAAGATAACTTTTCCCATTTTTTATACAAAGTTGACATTTGACCAAGATATTTATCTCACCCAGCATGGGTATATGTAAAATGACAACCCAAAACACATTGCCCAACTTCTCCTGAGTACGGCGATACCAGTTGTGTGACACTTTTTTGCAGCCTAGATGCGCATTCCTTTTATGAGGGCATTTTCAGACATTTGGATCCCAGACTTCTTCTCACGCTTTAGGGCCCCTAGAATGCCAGGGCAGTATAAATACCCCACATGTGACCCCATTTTGGAAAGAAGACACCCCAAGGTATTCAATGAGGGGCATGGCGAGTTCATTGAAATTTTTTTTTTTTGGCACAAGTTAGCGGAAATTGATATATTTTTTTTCTCACAAATTCTCCCTTTCCGCTAACTTGGGACAAAAATTTCAATCTTTCATGGACTCAATATGCCCCTCACGGAATACCTTGGGGTGTCTTCTTTCCGAAATGGGGTCACATGTGGGGTATTTATACTGCCCTGGCATTCTAGGGGCCCTAAAGCGTGAGAAGAAGTCTGGAATATAAATGTCTAAAAAATTTTACGCATTTGGATTCCGTGAGGGGTATGGTAGTTCATGTGAGATTTTATTTTTTGACACAAATTAGTGGAATATGAGACTTTGTAAGAAAAAAAAAAAAAATTTCCGCTAACTTGGGCCAAAAAAATGTCTGAATGGAGCCTTACAGGGGGGTGATCAATGACAGGGGGGGTGATCAATGACAGGGGGGTGATCAGGGAGTCTATATGGGGTGATCACCCCCCTGTCATTGATCACCCCCCTGTAAGGCTCCATTCAGACATCCGTATGTGTTTTGCGGATCCGATCCATGTATCAGTGGATCCATAAAAATCATACGGACATCTGAATGCAGCCTTACAGGGGGGTGATCAATGACAGGGGGGTGATCAATGACAGGGGGGTGATCAGGGAGTCTATATGGGGTGATTACCCCCCTGTAAGGCTCCATTCAGATGTCCGTATGTGTTTTGCGGATCCGATCCATGTATCAGTGGATCCGTAAAAATCATACGGACATCTGAATGCAGCCTTACAGGGGGGTGATCAATGACAGGGGGGTGATCAATGACAGGGGGGTGATCAGGGAGTCTATATGGGGTGATCCCCACCCTGTAAGGCTCCATTCAGATGTCCGTATGTGTTTTGCGGATCCGATCCATGTATCAGTGGATCCGTAAAAATCATACGGACATCTGAATGTAGCCTTACAGGGGGGTGATCAATGACAGGGGGGTGATCAATGACAGGGGGGTGATCAATGACAGGGGGGTGATCAGGGAGTCTATATGGGGTGATCAGCCCCCTGTAAGGCTCCATTCAGACGTCCATATGCGTTTTGCGATCCGATCCATGTATCAGTGGATCCGTAAAAATCATACGGATATCTGAATGGAGCCTTACAGGGGGGTGATCAATGACAGGGGGGTGATCAATGACTGGGGGGTGATCAGGGAGTCTATATGGGGTGATCAGGGGTTCATAAGGGGTTAATAAGTGACAGGGGGGGTGTAGTGTAGTGGTGTTTGGTGCTACTTTACTGAGCTACCTGTGTCCTCTGGTGGTCGATCCAAACAAAAGGGACCACCAGAGGACCAGGTAGCAGGTATATTAGACGCTGTTATCAAAACAGCGTCTAATATACCTGTTAGGGGTTCAAAAAATCACATCTCCAGCCTGCCAGCGAACGATCGCCGCTGGCAGGCTGGAGATCCACTCTCTTACCTTCCGATCCTGTGAACGCGCGCGCCTGTGTGCGCGCGTTCACAGGAAATCTCGCGTCTCGCGAGATGATGTGTAGATGCGTGACTGTGCGCAGGGCTGCCGCCTCGGAACGCGATCCTGCGTTAGGCGGTCCGGAGGCGGTTAATTAGTATAAACACAGTATAAACACAGGTGTTGTAATTTCATTTGTGCACTATGGCGTATCCTAGTCTCAGAGTCACAATTCCATAGTAATTGTGTCAAAAATGCAGAGAGCTTCCACTGACTAGCCCCTATGCTGAGGGTAACAATTTTGTTGACAGTGTTGCCACCCCTTAGGGCTGACACTATTGTAGCAATCTGCAGATAGACACACTTTGCTTATGTGGTTATACTGTTATCTCCATTTGTATTTATGGAGGTCAGTATAACGCCACTCTGTATCCAATCCCTTATTGTATGCGGCTCTGTCTCACTATGCTGTTGTTGGAGCACTAGAGGTCAGTGTAACACCACTCTGTATTTGATCCCTCACTGTATTCAACTGTAACTCCCCACGCTACTCATAAAACATCCACTAGATTTTTCTCACTTGCTCTGTAACTGTCTAAAATGAATCGCACTATACCACCCCTCCCGACATGTTTCGCCACATGCTGCGGCTTCGTCAGGGGATGTGGGGTATGAATAGGCGCGCGCGCTCGTAAAGACCTCCCTTTATATTTATCTACGTCCCTCCCTCCTGTCTCTCCCAGCCAATCACTGACCGTTCACTTCGGTCAGTGCATATGTCCACTGACGTACATCCTCTGATCAGTGCATGTGTCACATCCTGTGCGCTCTCTTTGGATTGCATTTTTGATACAATTACTATGGAATTGTGACTCTGTGACTAGGATACGCCATAGTGCACAAATGAAATTACAACACCTGTGTTTATACTAATTAAAGGACGAGTTGGATGGAATACACTAACCTGTGACCCTCACAGAATAAAAGTGAATATATCACGACTATATACGGAATAAACATCCCCATGCACTCCGCACTCCACAGACATTAATATGCGATTATTGGTTGTAGTCAGCAACCAGTAGCAATAATAATTATCTCACATTTTACTGTTAACTGAAAATTTTAATTGTGTTCTTTTTTCTCCCCATATTTCTTGTATGTTTTTTTGAAGTGAAACAATAAAGATAAGATTTTAAACATTAGTTAGGGACCCCTAAAGGGATTTATGGTCCCACAGACCATTACAGTATAATTAAACAATATCCCGAGGGTCTCTAAAAGGGACCTTGTGAATAACGTCACATAGCTCTGCATACATAAATACAAAAAAGTTAGAGGTCAGAATATGGAGACTAAAATATAAAAATGTATTTTTTTTCATTTTATTTTTTTTCCCCAGTATAAAAACGCAATAAATATTATACATATGTGGCATTTCCGGATTCGTACTGGCCTGGAGAATAAAAGTAACTGGTCAGTTTTAGGATATTGGGAAGGCCGTAAAAAGAAACCCCAAAAAAACTGTTCTGGAATTGTGTTTTTTTCCAATTTCACCCCATTTATAATTTTTCCCCCGCTTCCCACCACATTGTATGCAACCGTCAATAGTGCTATTTGAAAGGGCATCTTGTCCTGCAGAAAACAAGACTTCATACAAGCAAAACTAAAACTAAAAAACAGAAAATTGCTTGGTCATGAAAGGGTTAAAGTCCAACCTGCACCAAACAATGAAGTTCTGATGTAATATACAGGTGGGAAAAATACAGACACTTTAGTAAGGAGCAATTTAGTAATGCACATTTATGCATTTATTTCGCAGGTCAAAAAGAGGGACATTTAAGGATCAAAGAGGGACTTGGGTCAAAAAAGAGGGACACTTGGGAGGCATGGGACTCCTTTTTATGATCCACTGTAAGGGATATGTGGCGTACTGCACCTTTAAGGCAGGGGATTCCCGGCAGTGCGGGTTGGCTGTGAGAGAAGCATCTGGCCGCGTGCCATCAGAGCCTGCCTTCTGCATGACTACGCCTGTTTATCTAAGTGTAAGTTTCGGTCACGTGACTTCAAAGAAGAGGCTGCCCAGAGCTACAGTGGATATAAAAAGTCTACCCCTGTTAAAATGTCAGGTTTCTGTGATGTAAAAAAAAAATGAGACAAAGATAAATCATTTCAGAACTTTTTCCACCTTTAATGTGACCTATAAACTGTACAACTCAATTGAAAAACAAACTGAAATCTTTTAGGTAGAGGGAAGAAAAAATATAAAAATTAAATAATATGGTTGCATAAGTGTGCACACCCTTAAACTAATACTTTGTTGAAGCACCTTTTGATTTTATTACAGCACTCAGTCTTTATGGGTAAGGATCTATCAGAATGAAACATTTTGACTTGGCAACATTTGCCCACTATTCTTTGCAAAAACACTCCAAATCTGTCAGATTACAAGGGCATCTCCTGTGCACAGCCCTCTTCAGATCACCCCACAGATTTTCAATCGGATTCAGGTCTGGGCTCTGGCTGGGCCATTCCAAAACTTTAATCTTCTTCTGGCGAAGCCATTCCTTTGTTGATTTGGATGTATACTTTGGGTTCTTGTCATACTGAAAGATGAAGTTCCTCTTCATGTTCAGCTTTCTAGCAGAAGCCTGAAGGTTTTGTGCCAATATTGACTGGTGTTTGGAACTGTTCATAATTCCCTCTAGCTTAACTAAGGCCCCAGTTCCAGCTGAAGTAAAACAGCCCCAAAGCATGATGCTGCCACCACCATGATTCAATGTGTGTATGGTGTTCTTTTGGTGATGTGCAGTGTTGTTTTTGCGCCAAACATATCTTTTGGAATTATAGCCAAAAAGTTCAACCTTGGTTTCATCAGACCATAACACCTTTTCCCACATGCTTTTGGGAGACTTCAGATGTGTTTCTGAAAAATGTAGCCTGGCTTGGATGTTTTTCTTTTGTAAGAAAAGGCTTTCGTCTTGCCACTCTACCCCATAGCCCAGACATATGAAGAATACGGGAGATTGTTGTCACATGTACCACACAGCCAGTACTTGCCAGATATTCCTGCAGCTCCTTTAAAGTTGCTGTAGGCCTTTTGGTAGCCTCCCAGACCAGTTTTCGTCTCGTCTTTTCATCAATTTTGGAGGGACGTCCAGTTCTTGGTAATGTCACTGTTGTGCCATATTTTCTCCACTTGATGATGACTGTGTTCACTGTGTTCCATGGTATATCTAATGCCTTGCAAATTCTTTTGTACCCTTCTGCTGACTGATACCTTTTAACAATGAGATCCCGCTGATGTTTTGGAAGCTCTCTGTGGACCATGGCTTTTGCTGTGGGATGCGACTAAGAAAATTACAGGAAAGACCAACTAGAGCAGCTGAACTTTATTTGGGGTTAATCAGAGGCACTTTATATGATGGCAGGTGTATGCTGACTCCTATTTAACATGATTTTGAATGTGATTGCTTAATTCTGAACACAGCTACATCCCCAGTTATAAGAGGGTCATATCACATGGTCCAATCACATGGTCCATCACCACGGTGATGGATCATGTGATTGGACCATGTGATATGACGTCACCACAGGTCCTTTAGCCAGCAGCTCATGATTAAAGAAGTAAGAAGAGACCGGCAGCTACGTGATCAAGAGGAGAAGGTGAGTTAATTATTTTTTATTTTTTAACCCTCAATTGACCACCTACTAAGCATTCTGTATTAAAGAATGCTATTATTTTCCCTTATAACCATGTTATAAGGGAAAATAATACAGTGAATAGACTGTCATCTTAGCAACCATGTGTGAAAATCGCACTGCATCCGCACTTGATTGCATATGGGGGGCACTATGTACTTCTATGGGGCCTGCGTTGCGTGATAAACGCACAATATAGAGCATGCTGCGATTTTCACGCAATGCATAAGTGATGCGTGAAAATCACAGCTCATGTGCACAGCCCCATAGAAATGAATGGGTCCAGATTCAGTGCGGGTCGGGTGCAATGTGTTCACCTTCCGCATTGCACCCACGGGGAAATCTCGCCCGTGTGAACTCAGCCTAAAAGATTTCAGTTTGTTTTTCAATTGAGTTGTACAGTTTATAGGTCACATTAAAGGTGGAAAAAGTTCTCAAATGATTTATCTTTGTCAAATTTTTTTACATCACAGAAACTGGTGAAGGCGAAAAGATTTTGCCGATTTTGGAAAGTTTTGCCACGTGCATTGCAAATCTGTGAAAAAAAGTGAAAATATTATCCACTTTATTTCTAACGTAATTAAAATGCTTTGAATTTTCCACTCCCAAATCTGGACGTAAAACCTGCAGCGCATCCGCTCTGTGTGAACGTAGCCTGACGTTTCTGAGCACTGGAGAGCGTCTAACGCTAGGCTTGATTTAGTAAGCGATGCGGCACAGTTATTAAGAGCTCTGGACGTCTTTGCACCGGTATCTGGAATCCGCGCCGGCTTTTAGATTTCAGGTATTTGGGTGGGTTCACATCACTTTTTTGCCATCCGTTTAAAGTATACGCTGGGAAAAAAAGGATACAAAAGCGTAGCACACCACACTTTTCCATCCTGCAGAGTCCAGTAAAAAAAAAAGTACACGTTAACATACGTTAATTTTTACGTACGTTTATTTTTTACAGTGGAACTCTATGGTATTCGTTAACGTATATATATTTTTTGTACACGTTAAACGTATAGCAAAAAAATAATGTGAACCCAGCCTTACTGGCATAAGTAACGATAAATGTCAGGCCGCACATATATACATCCCGCCCACAAGTTCCAAGTGTGTCGGGAAAGAGTTTCACACTTTTGCGTAAAGCAAGTCGTTTGCGATTTTTGGCAAAAAATTAATTTTGCCACAGGGGTATGATAAATCACCCCCACTGAATTATATACATTAGTCACCAATTTGAAAACTGGGGGGGGTCAAATACCGGCCTCGTCATAAATTAGGCGCACCTCTGGCAGTCCGTGCGCCTGGAGTGAAAACTACGCCAGCACCTGACTGGTGTTTTTACTCCTCCTGTTTCCAGGCGAAAATATTAGTACTTTTGCCAGGGTCGATGCTCTGGCTCAGCTCCCGCCACATCCCCAGCGCTCCCAAGTGGCGAGAACAGCGTAAAAACAAAACTAAATTTTGTTAAAAGTTGCAAAGCGGGTCTTGCGACTTTTTTAATGCCAAAAACATACAATAGGTTTCTTAATAGATGACCTACCACAGGGGCTTTTTGTTCATTTATATTGCGCTCGCTAGTGATGGACGAACATCTGCCCGGACGGTTCGTGAACGCGATCAAATGTTCGCGGCGGGTCCCATTCATTTTAATGGCAGGCGAATCTGAAAAACCTTCAGCTCCTATTTGCAGCCAAGAAATAATTACTAGAAGTGCACAAATAGTCCCACAACATGGACAGTGACATACCAGATGTATTATTCGAATTTGCGATCTCCATTTATAATTTTTTTAAATGCGAAATATCGGCAATATAATTTTCGCGTACACGCATGCGCAAATGCACTATACAGTACCCAAATGCACTATAAAGTATATTGGTATATAACACCCTGCTTCAATCCTTTTTTGGGGGGGGGGCGACTGGTATATCACACCAGTAGAAATTATTTGTTCCAATAACGCTTATCCCTCTATATACCTGCAGTATCGCAGCAGAACCACACACAACTGCCGCACAATACAAATGCACTATAATATACTTTCTAACATAGAAAGTATATTATAACATTGTACAAGGAAGGCAATCCATTAAAATATACATAAAGATAAAACGTAACCTTTAATAATGTTACTATGAGGGTCCATTCACACGTCCGTAAGTGTTTTGCGGATCCGAAAAACAAAGACACAGGGAATATGCATTCCGCAATTTGCAAACCGCACATCGCCGGCACTATAATAGAAAATGCCTGGGGGCGTGGCTTGGCCGTCCGGCAAGATGGCTGTGTAAGTGAGGAGCTCCGCTGCCCAGACGCCACATACGAGCCATATAAGCACGGTGTCCGGGTCCCATGGGGAAATCGCTACCCACCAGAAGAGCTAGAGGAAGCCCGGCACCCCATCTGAAGACCCAGGACATCGCAATCTTCCTGGACCGTCGCGCTGCTGTTCCTGCTGCTCTGGGAGGCTTGAGGCGCGAAACGGGAGCCATCACAGCAGAAGGAGGAAGTGAACCTCTCCTGCCACAGCGCGCTTCCAGCAGTGCCTCCGTACAAGTGAGTGGCTCTCCTCTGTCTCCGCTAGCAGAGGAGTTCACATATAAGCCGAGGGAGCAGAGGGGGACATTGGGGGCGGTGAGACAGCTGCAGGAAGCTGATTACAGCACTACTATGCCGCCTAAAATGGCGCCGAAGTGCATTAACCCCTCGGCCACTCCATCACAGCGCAGGAGGGACTGGGCAGACAGTTCTGAGGACCCTGACCACAATCAGGGTAAGGAGAAAAGTGGGGGAGAAGATATGCCCTGGGACTCACAGTCTGACATCATGGATGAGGTGGAAGATGGCGCTCTGCAATTGTCACAGGCTTCTGCCTCCCTAAGGCAGTCGCTGCAACATCTCCCTACTAAAGAGGACTTTAATAGCAGAAGTTAGGGACACGTTTAAAGCTGAAATATCATCCCTACGCCAGGATTTTCAACAAGTTACAGCCAGGGTGGATTCTCTGGAAATTGAGCATGACACTACGCGCAAATACATTGCTCATCTCCAATCTACTGTTGTGAAGTGCACCCAAGTGGTCCGAGATAACACTAGACACTTGGAAGACCTGGATAATAGAGGTCGCAGACATAATATTAGGGTGCGGGGTTTGCCTGAATCGGACTCTGAGGAGAACCTACATGAAGTTTTAAATGGGCTATTTAACTCTATTTTAGAGGCTCCGTCCACCCATGTCATCAAGATGGACCGTGCTCATAGGGCCCTGCGACCCAAAAATATGACAGCACAGCCCCGAGATGTCATTTGCCGTATCACAGATTTCCAGGTGAAAGAAGCCATAATGGCTAAAGCCCGGGCATTAAGGGTTATTGACTTCAAGGGGGTGCAAGTGCAACTATATCAAGACCTATCATGGCTTACCCTGCAAAAAAGGCGCCATCTCCAGCCTCTACTACTGTCCATGAGGCTGAAGAAAATTCCCTACCGTTGGGGATACCCATTCGCACTTATCGCTAATAAAAATGGGAAGGCCGTATCTATGCGTGCTCACGCGGACTTACCCCCCTTTTGTGCAACCTTGGGGGTCTCGGAACCTCCTATTGAGGATTGGGAGGTCCCCGACCCGATGCTGGCACCCTCCCCAATCTGGAGCCAGGTGAAAAGCAAGAACCGCAGGTCCCAACCGAGAGAAGATTCCAGGGGACTAAATATGAGAGATGAAATGACCTGATCTGCTGGGTCTAGAGCTATATATTGATGCTCGCTTCTTACAGTTTATACCGCTATGATGGGCGGCAGATGTTCCTCATATGTTTTTAGTGCTTAATTCTAGAAAAAACGTATTATAGGGCTTTTAAGGAGCTCAACTATTATGCATATTGTTCAAACAATGTTTGGTTATCTATATCGGGTGTGCTCTACCATGTCACCACAGGGGGGATTGATCCTACTTGCCCTCTTCCTTTCCTCGGCTCTCTATAGTGTTGGGGAGAAGAGATTGGGCTATATTATATGTCCTATGCTTTTTATGATTGCCCCCATCTGGACATCACAGTCCAATGTTTGGATATTTCCTGTTCATTTTGTCTTTATGTATTCGTCCTTTGTGTTCCCTTATACCCTCTTGTGTCACATATCATGTTACCTGTTTACTATATCTGATGATATCGATGATGTTTTTTTTCAGATTTTCTACTGGAAAATTCGGGATGCGATCTCCTGGGGGAATGATGCTTATTGCCAAAATAGCAAGTATATGGCGCAGCAAATTTTTAGGCCATGATCAAGTGTATGTCCTTGAACGTCAAGGGCTTGAACTCCAATGTTAAAAGGAGACTGGCCTTGACGGAATGTCGTGCCCAGAGAGCGGATGTAGTCTTCCTCCAGGAGACGCACTTCGATAACACAGGGTCATTTAAGTTTGCTAAAGGACTTTTCCCGAGAGCTTACTCGGCCTCTAGTGGGCAGAAAAAAGCCGGAGTGGCGATTCTTCTGTCTGCTAATTGTCCGCTTCAAGTGACTGACCAGATCTCTGACCCTCAGGGGCGTTATATAATTGTACAGGCCACCCTACATGGCACTCCTTTTGTGTTATGTAATCTTTATGCCCCAAATGCTAAGCAGATTCCTTTTCTCACCAAGGTGCTCACTAGAGTATCTCATTTGTTACCAGCAGCACTCATTGTGGGGGGTGACTTTAATGTCTCTTTTTCTGAAACATTTGACAGGCAGACACTGACAGGGAAACCCCCTTCTAGAGATCCGGCTAAGCTTTCGCGTCTTTTCAGGCGCCTAGTGAGACGATTTGGGTTATTTGACCTATGGCGAGTGAACTACCCCACATCCAAAACATATGCGTTCTATTCCCATCCGCATAGTAGGCACTCTCGCATTGATTACTTTTTGGGTAATGTTCCCACAATGCGTTTAATGGTAGATGCGGATATAGGAACTATCTCATGGTCAGACCATGCGCCAATTTTTTTAAAATTAAGTACTAAACACCCGGTAACTAAGATCTGTCACTGGCGGTTAAATGAAAGCCTACTTACTAACCCAGTATCTAGGCAGGAATTACAAGAGGGCCTATCGGAATATTTTAGTATAAACCAGCAGTCAGTTTCCTCGGTGACCACTCTATGGGAGGCACATAAAGCTGTCTTTAGGGGTAGCTGCATAGCCATTGGGTCCAAATTAAATAAAGACAGGAATATGCAATATTGCTCTATCAGGAAAGATTTAGACGACCTGGAGGGTCAACTGGGATCCCGTAGTTCCGGTCATCTTCTGAGGCATATAGTTATGTTGAGAGCTAAGCTGAGAGACTTGGCACTGGTAAAGACAGACAAGTTACTCTTATACTCCAGGCAGCGTTACTATGCCTGGGGTAATAAGTCACATACACTTTTGGCGAAACAATTACGGGACTCCACTTTAGTTAATACTCCAACGGCGTTGAGACAGGCTGATGGCACTATCACTTATGATCCAAATAAAATTATGTCTATCTTCCAGAAATATTATGAGAATTTATATTCCCTTCCTCTTCAGGTGGCAAGGGATCCTGTACAACAACATGACCAGTTCTCTGCTTTTCTTAAAAAGTGTAGGTTACCTAAATAGTCCAGCGATCTAGCGGCTACACTTAACACTCAAATTACTGCAGAAGAAATAGCCGGTGATCAATAGTCTGCCAAACCGTAAGTCACCGGGACCGGATGGTCTACTGTACCTTTATTATAAGACATATATAGACACTCTGCTTCCCCACATGGTTAGGGTTTTTGGTTCCTTCCTGGAGGGCTCCCCTATACCTGACACGATGCTGCAGTCTTTTATTACCCTTATACTTAAACCAGACAAAGATCATATGGACTGTGCGAATTATCATCCTATAGCCCTCCTTAATTCAGACTTGAAGATATTTACAAAGATCTTGGCGAACAGACTCGTCAGCTTGCTTCCAAGTCTGATTCACAAAGACCAGGTTGGTTTTGTGTTGCATCGCCAAGGTGGTGAGAACACAAGGAGAACTATAGATCTGATAGATGTTCTTAATAGAAAGAAACAACAAGCATTGGTTTTAGGCCTTGATGCGGAAAAGGCATTTGATCGCCTGAGTTGGCCTTTTATGTTTTCTGCGCTGAGATGTTTTGGTATAGGGGGGCCCTTCTTGAACGCTATTCGAGCCCTCTACACTCGCCCTACTGCCTTTGTGAAAATGACTCATGCCCAGTCGAAGCTGATACCCATCCACAATGGCACGAGGTAGGGTTGCCCATTGTCCCCATTGTTGTTCGTACTATGCATAGAGCCGCTGGCATGGCTAATACGGGCTCACCCGGACATTCAAGGGGTGGAAGTAAATAGAGTGGCTTTTAAATTGTCACTCTTTGCCGATGACATTCTTCTGACGCTTACAAATTTACATATCTCACTGCCGAATTTATTTCAGGTCATAGAAGAATACGGTAAGCTATCTGGGTACAAGGTCAATAAGTCTAAGACAGAGGCACTGCCTATTAATCTCCCTTCGGAAATATTGAGTAATTTAAAAAGTAATTACCATTTCAGATGGAATGATACCGCCCTTAAGTATTTAGGAGTGAAATTAACAAAAACATATGGTAACCTGTATACTCACAATTTTGTTCCGCTTTTTCAGGAACTTAATGCACTTATGACTAAGTAGATGCCCCTGCCTATCTCTTTTTTAGGGCGTATAGCAGCGGTCAAAATGACCATATTACCTAAGTTACTATACGTGATGGAGACTATTCCGGTCCTGATACCTAAAAAAGACCTAAGAGCGTTGCAATCTTCTATCCTTAGGTTTGTCTGGAATGGGAAGAGACATAGAATTGCATGTAGCACTCTCACTGCCCTTAAAACATAAGGTGGTCTGGGGCTTCCTGACATTACGAAATACTACTGGGCGACGCATTTACGTCGTATCCCGGCATGGTCCTCACTTCAGGCATTCTCTAGATGGATGGAGATTGAGAAGCTATAGCTAGCCCCTATTCACCCCAATGCCCTCTTGTGGTCGTCTTTACCGGAGGACTGTTCTGCTCAACTGCTGGGCCCTATGTTACATACATTTAACATTTGGAAATGTTGTAAGCGGAAATTTCCGTTAGCCTCAGATAAGCCCTCCTTGACCTCATTTTTATTTAATCCTGTGTTTCCAGCGGGACTGCAGGGTTCGTCTTTTAAGCCATGGTTTTCTAATAAGCTATTTAGATTTGCTGATATAGTGGAATATAGGACTCTGGAGATCATATCTTTTGACTTGCTCAAGGAGAGATATAGTCTGCCTGAGTCCTCTAGGTGGCAGCATTTGCAAATAAAACACCTGCTTAGTTCTATGTTTCAAGGCACGAAGGTATCTACTCCAACACAGTTTGAAAGACTATGTAAACTTTCGATCTCTACTAAGGGTCTTATATCGGATATTTACGTCCTCCTCTCAACTCCAGAATCACCTCAGGTCTTACGACATGCATATATGTCCAAATGGGAGAGATACCTTGAAAAAGACATCTCGCCAAGTGAATGGCAGCTTATTTGGCGTAGGGTCGCAATGTCATCCACTTGTGTGACCTTTAGGGAAAATTCGGATAAGATATTAATGTTTTGGTACCATACACCCCAGATGCTTAAACATCTGAACCCCACTGTTTCTGGTAATTGTTAGGGGTGTGATTCTGGTCAAGGGTCTTTGTTCCATATTTTTTGGGACTGCCCAGTTATTTTTCCATTGTGGAAGGAAGTCCAACACCTTTTATTGCAGATTTTTAATATTACCTTCTCACTGGATCCATACATGTTTTTATTGAACATGCCTCCAACGATACTAAAGAAGCCAGTGCTTTATTTGGTACTCTATGTTCTGTCGGCGGCAAAACGCCTTATTGCTAAGTTCTGGAAGAGGCGGGACATACCTACTAAATTAGAGCTGTTTAATAGTATTGCAGAGGTCAGAAGGATGGAGTACTTGACAGCAGTTACTAATAACGCAGTAGATAAGTTTAATACGGTCTGGCAGCCTTGGGATATTTTCTTTGATGTGAGCGACTAGGACCCCCTTCCTCTTTTCTTTTGTCTCTCCTCTCGTGTCTTGTCTTGTCTCTTTATTGTTTTCTCATACTATTCAATATCATAACAGAGTATGCGACTCATTTTCCCGGTTCTCGGGATTTCTCAGGATAAGATGTTATTTGCCTGGGTTTGATTTGAGCTGCATTTTTGATGCTGTATCTTAATGTCATTCCTGTTGTTCTCTCATTTGGAATGTCTGCTTGTCTAATGATCACATGAGAAATTGTACATGTATACTTTTATTATTGTACCTTTTTTCAATAAAAAAGACAATTAAACAAAAAAAAAAGAAAATGCCTAATCTTGTCTGCAATTGTGGACAAGAATAGGACATGTTCTATTTTTTTGTGGAAACGGAAGCACGGATGCGGAAGTGCGGAACGGATGCGGACCCATTTTGCGGACGTGTGAATGGAAAAGATATCCCTCAAAATGAAAATAAATTAAATTATTAAAGTTAGGCAAAAAGCATAGATGTGGTAGGAAATAACAAGTGCTCAGCGGCACTAAATCAGGTGCTCAGCAGCACCAAATCAGAAACCATATGTCCTACCACAATCGGGGGGGGGTTCCAGTGCACATCCATGAATCCCGGAGGGAAAGCAGAAAACATCTATCCCTGGGCTAGATGATGATGTGGTATTGAAGGCCAGGGTGGGCAAAGAACTGTCCCTGATATTGCCCTACAGGGGGGGTTCCAAACGGAACGGATGTTGTCGGTTGTATTAAATCAAACTGAAGCATTTTTCTCTGCCGGATCCCAAAATCCAAAAGCAAATAATGTATGTGAAAGTAGTCTTAAAGGCTATGTACACCTTTGGGGGCAATTTTTTATTTATTATTGCATTGTACTCATTTTGAGCTAAAAATATGATTTTAAATTGGTCTTTATTAAAAATATGGCGTCCTTTTTTCTGTACAGAGCTGACATGCTATAGTAGCACCCTTTGGATTTTCTGTCTTTTCTGTCAGACTAGTAGCTGACGGACTCCTTATCTCTGACATTATAAACACTCATTATAGCTTAATCCTTATCTTATCTTATAAGAATGTGGCTCAAATAAGTGCTTATGACCTCTTAGTAGTTTAGAGATAAGGTTTATCAGGGGACCAGCACAAAGTAAAAGTGAAAGTACCAGTCACACAGCTAGGATGACAGTTAACCTTTTGTGACAGAACAGCTCAATATTTTTAATAAAGGCCAACTGAAAAAATGATTTGTAGCCAAAAATGAGTAACATGCAATCATAAAAAAAAATTGCCTTCGAACGTGTACATAGCCTTTAAATGTTCAGCAGAGCGTCCAGTATTCCGTGGGTCCCCCCTTCCCCTGCTTGTGAATAAGGAATAAAATACCCCCTTTACTTGTATCAACTAAGGAGAGTCAGCAGATTCTGTCGGGAATCTGAGCCAAAATCCTTCCAGAATCCTAAACATTTGAACATGGTCTTAGGCTCTGTTTAAGATGTATACAGTCAGGTCCATAAATATTGGGACATCGACACAATTCTATCATTTTTGGCTCTATATACCACCACAATGGATTTGAAATGAAACAAACAAGATGTGCTTTAACTACAGACCGTCAGCTTTAATTTGAGGGTATTTACATACAAATCAGGTGAACGGTGTAGGAATTACAACAGTTTGCATATGTGCCTCCCACTTGTTAAGGGACCAAAAGTAATGGGACAATTGGCTTCTCAGCTGTTCCATGGCCAGGTGTGTGTTATTCCCTCATTATCCCAATTACAATGAGTAGATAAAAGGTCCAGAGTTCATTTCAAGTGTTCTATTTGCATTTGGAATCTGCTGGCTGAAAAAAACAAAACAAACCCATCAGAGAGATAGCAAAAACATTAGGTGTGGCCAAAACAACAGTTTCGAACATTCTTAAAAAGAAGGAACGCACAGGTGAGCTCAGCAACACCAAAAGACCCGGAAGACCGCGGAAATCAACTGTGGTGGATGATCAAAGAATTCTTTCCCTGGTGAAGAAAACACCCTTCACAACAGTTGGCCAGATCAAGAACACTCTCCAGGAGGTAGGTGTATGTGTGTCAAAGTCAACAATCAAGAGAAGACTTCACCAGAGTGAATACAGAGGGTTCACCACAAGATGTAAACCATTGGTGAGCCTCAAAAACAGGAAGGCCAGATTAGAGTTTGCCAAACAACATCTAAAAAAGCCTTCACAGTTCTGGAACAACATCCTATGGACAGATGAGACCAAGATCAACTTGTACCAGAGTGATGGGAAGAGAAGAGTATGGAGAAGGAAAGGAACTGCTCATGATCCTAAGCATACCACCTCATCAGTGAAGCGTGGTGGTAGTGTCATGGCGTGGGCATGTATGGCTGCCAATGGAAATGGTTCTCTTGTATTTTTTGATGATGTGACTGCTGACAAAAGGAGCAGGATGAATTCTGAAGTGTTTCGGGCAATATTATCTGCTCATATTCAGCCAAATGCTTCAGAACTCATTGGACGGCGCTTCACAGTGTAGATGGACAAAGACCCAAAGCATACTGCAAAAGAAACCAAAGAGTTTTTTAAGGGAAAGAAGTGGAATCACCTGACCTGAATCCGATTGAGCATGCATTTCACTTGCTGAAGACAAAACTGAAGGGAAAATGCCCCCAAAACAAGCAGGAACTGAAGACAGTTGCAGTAGAGACCTGGCAGAGTATCACCAGGGATGAAACCAAGCGTCTGGTGATGTCTATGCGTTCCAGACTTCAGGCTGTAATTGACTGCAAAGGATTTGCAACCAAGTATTAAAAAGTGAAAGTTTGATTTATGATTATTATTATTATGTCCCATTACTTTTGGTCCCTTAACAAGTGGGAGGCACATATGCAAACTGTTGTAATTCCTACACTGTTCACCTGATTGGGATGTAAATACCCTTAAATTAAAGCTGACTGTCTGCAGTTAAAGCACATCTTGTTCGTTTCATTTCAAATCCATTGTGGTGGTGTATAGAGCCAAAAATGTTAGAATTGTGTCGATGTCCCAATATTTATGTACCCGACTGTATATGCTGGTAAAACCAGCTAAGCAAGCTCCCAAATGCAAAACCAGCTCCGATATACAGTTAAATAACATAACATTGACATTGATTCCCATTGCATGAGCGTAACTATAGCCATAGCACGGGGTCACCAACCTTTTGTGTAAGGAGTGCCAATAAAAAGAAAAAATCAAAGGCTGAAGAGCTCAATGTGCTGTGCAATAGAGGAAAGTCATGTAAAAATCAGTAATTAGTTTAATGTACCATTCAGTGTGACCCTTCATACGAGGTGACTTTGAGCTGGACACAGGCCTCAGAGTGCTGCGTAGGGCTGTTTCGATACCAAAATTTTGTTTCGATTTCGATACCATAAAAAGTATTGCGATACTCGATACCATTCGATACCACGCAAAAAAAATTAAACACCAAAAAAGCAGCGTGCATTCCGCATTTTATGGAACGTCCGGCCCATAATTGAACAGTCAGATCCTATTTTTTGGGGGGACAAGGTGTCAAAAAAATGGCAAATTGCGCGGTTTTTATTTTTATTTTTACCTGTTACGGCGTTCACTGCTATTATATTTTAATAGTTCGCACTTTTTTGGGAGTGGCGATATGTAATATGTTTATTTATTGTTTATATATTTTATATGTAAAATTGGGAAAGGGGGTGATTTAAACTTAATATTTTGGGGTTTGTTTTTTTTAACTTTATTTTTACTTTTTATTTAATAACTATTAGGGGCTAGAACCTGGGATCTTTTCATCCCTTGTCCTGATCACCCTAATAGAGCTCTATTAGGGTGAATAGGACTTCACTCTGTCCCTGTTGCTCTGTGCATAGTACACACAGCAGCAGGGAGATTACCATGGCAGCCAGGGCTTCAATAGCATCCTGGCTGTTATAGTAACCGATCGGAGCACCAGGATTACACTGCTGGGGCTCCAATCAGAAGCTACCACTGCCCCACCAATGAATGAAGAGGAGGGGACCCTGTGGCCACTGCCACTAATGATTATAATACTGGGCGGGCGCACTGCGCCACCAATGTTTTCAGTACTGGGGGAAGGGGGGGGGGCGCACTGCGCCACCAATGAAGATAAGTAGCCTTTAAATACAAATACAGGACCTCTATGACAGGGCGCTGCGATCCGCACCTGAGGGGTTAACTGCCGCGGATCGCAGCTCCCTGTCACAGAGGTCGGGTGCCGGGTATGTGATTCTGCCGCTGGCACCCGCCGCTTATATTTGTATTAATGGGTGAGTTATCATCATTGTTAGCACAATGGCCACATCCCCTCCTCCGCCCCTCTCTCTTCTTATTGGCAGCAGCGGCACAGGGGGGATAAGGAGAGAGACTCCTTCTCCTCTGTGCTGCTGAGGAGAACATGGCGCACGCTGACAGTAGCGTGCACCATGTTCTCTGATACTAGGCTGCGCAGTAGCGCAGCCTAGTATCGGTAAATGTCAAATTCCAGTAACGAATCAATACCGATACAAAAGTATCGATTGAGTATCAATAATTCGATACCCACTACAACACTAGTCTGAAGTAGGCCTAACGGGCAGAAGATGGCGTCCAAACACATGAGAAGGGACTGTGTATTTTTTCTTGGCATGCTTCAAGTGATGTGTGAAGCATGTCACTACTCCTCCGAATTTGCCTGACAGACCAAGATATGGGGGACCCCCAACTAACTATACAGTTACTGACAGTGGTGGGGGGCGGCAGTGTATAGTTGGTGGGGCTCCTCCATATACTGGTGCCCTATACACTGGTCACCCCCCACAGTAATAACAACCACAGCTCACTCTCCATGCACCAATCATATCCATATCTCAACCCCCCTCCCCACAGAGTAATTACATTCAGGCTCACTATCCACAGGGGTCATAAATCTTGCTCCCATTGTCCCCTTCCCTCCCAAAAATAGTAAAAAAGCTTGTTCCCTATCTTCGACCACCCACAGAAATCACATGCTGGCTCACCATCCTCCCCCATCCCCCAAAGTTGTCAGAAGGTTGCTCCCCATCATCCCTCCAATAATCACATGTAGGCTCACTATCCCCCACTCTAAAATTAGTCACAGTGCTCCACAGTGCATGACCGTAGTGTTTTGCAGATCTAAGGACCGCACATGGCCGGCACTATTATAGAAAATGCCTATTCTTGCCCTCCATTTTGGACAAGAATAGGACATGCTCTCTTTTTTTGCAGGGCTGGGGAATGGGTAGCACAGTCTGGTGGCTGGCATGGAGGGCAGTGTGATGGCTGAGCCTAGCAGTTGCACCCTGGGTTCTTTCAGCAAAATATGTCCTGCGTAACATCTCAAGAGTTTGTGTATATGGAGCTCATGAAGCAGATTTGGGGGGTTGATGTACAATTGACTCCACTGCATTGTATCTTTCACTACATTCCTTAGGACACCAAAGGGGAAATAACTCAATCCACACACATCAAGGGCACTTACTTATTTTTATTAGTAGTAAAAAAAACAATATTAAGACATTGAATATACCCTACCATCCCTACACTGGAAGAAGCTGTGGGTATAATGAAACATGTTCTTTACATGGATAGGCTGGACGCAGAAAATAATAAAGAGAAGTCTACGAAGCCCTTTTTCTGCAAGTGGAGGGAGTTTATTAGCCATGCTCTGTCTCCTGTTGAAATCCAAGAGGTAATGAAGCCATTGCGCCACACTAAGTGGTACCTGGAAGAACAGATAAAGGGGACATTAGAAAAACTAGGAGTAGAGAACGAGTGTGTGAGTCTATAGTAACAGGTTATGAATATGAGGTGTTACCTGACTGTAAACAGATAAATAGACCAACCAGATATATTTGCGCAGACATCTTTGATGGAGAGTTTGTTCTTGACCGAAAGTTTGGTTCACAGTTGGGGGAATCAGTTGTTGGTGGGAGGAGGGGGGGGGGGGGGGGGGGGGGGGCGAGGAAATGAAAAATGGGAAATATGCCTGTTCTATGATCAAAGTGACACTTTAATGTAAATGTACTTGAGATGACATCTATATTCACTATGTGTAACCAACGGCTCTGTATGCTGCTTATTGGTATTTTCCCTGAATAAAAGTATATAAAAAAATAAAATAAAAGATTTTGTGTATAATGTGATGTGAAATCGGAATCAAGCCAGCAAAGGAGGCAATATGGACAATCACAATACATTAGTAAGTGCCTTGTATTAACATGTCTACATGATAAATGCCATTGCTGAAGTGACAGGACTCCTGTAAGGGAAATTCCAAGGCAAGCTAGAAAGTGCTGGGAGGGCTGTAGATGAGAAACGAAACCGAAAGTTAAGTGAGTAAGATAAAAGGCTTGCAGACGTAGCTAGTACCGGAGAGACCGCTGAACTCAGTCAGTGATAGCTTTTCACAGGTCTTACAAGGGCTGCAGGTTTATCCTTCTCCAGACCGTCTATAGGAGACCACGACATCTGCAGGAGCGCTTTGGAGGTAATCACATGGTTTAGATTTATTTCTGCTTGATTTTGATGTTCATTAGAGTTTTAGAAACAGTATATGTTCTGAAGTATTTTATTAGTACAGCAGATATGAGGCCGTATCTTAGGGCTACTTTGTATGATTATTTGGAACTCCAAGTATCATTTTGCTATGGCATTTCATTTTTGTCATAGCATCCAAAAGTAGCCGAGTACAGCGCTCGGCTATCTCTGAAAGTCCCATAGAAATTGAATGGAGCATCAGACATAATAGACCGCTGCACCATTCAAACAGGGCACAAGGGAGTCCCATTTTTGTGATTATTGGGGGTCCAACCAATGGCGGTTTATAATATGGGCAGTTTGCGTAGCCGCCAAGGTCCTAAGTCTCCCAGGGAGTACTTTGCTACCCAAACAACTTACCATCTTATAGGTGTTGGCCACTTTCTGGCTACTTCTGTTCAATGTGTATGTAGATTATGACACTATTAATATAGACTTTGTTGATATTCTGTGCCATTTGCTATATTTCATAAGCCATGTCCGCACAGAGGTCCTGTCCATAAATCATCTATTGTACTGCATTGAAACAGAGATCAGAACTTTAAAAGTTGAAGTCCTTTTGTGGGGCTAAAATAAAAAGTTAAAAAAGAAAATAAGAAAGTTTAATAAAATTATTTTTCAAGTTTAAAAAAAAATAAAGCCCCTTCCCCAAGCCATCTACCATTGTAAAAAATAGAAAAATATCACATAATCTACCCCGTCAGGTGAATGAAGAAATAAAAACTATAAGGCCTTGTGATAAATACCACACCTCGTGCCCGCTTGACGTCAACTACGTCGAGCTCACGAGACGTGGTATGGTCACGGGTCTACCAAAAACGTGAAGTTACGCCCTCCAGTGGAGCACGTAAGGTCAGGTTGGTATAGCTTACACACACCTCCTGTCCACGCGGGCACAGAGAGGCAACAAGCTGAGAGAGCCTTTTCACTGCCGCAGTGAAACAGCGACTCCTCAGCCTGGGTATCTGCCACCAGCTTCTCGTTTAATATAAGCCCGGTCCGCTAACGGGATTATATAGGGTCAGAAACAAACCCGCGGTAGTTTATAACTAGGCCAAAACATGGACGTGGGGATTCGTGATCGAGATACAAGATAGCACAAGATTAAATTATAGATTTAATCGCCGTATGGGCACACTAGATTAAACACAATATACACAGACAATATATACAGTGGTCTGAGGTTACAGATTACAGGTTATATGGTTACAACAGGGTTAAGCAGTGTAAAAGTCAGTTACCGGGTAAGATCAAAGTTCCTTTTGGTTGGGAGATGTTCTTTGCTGGAGTCCACATGAAGGGCCGTGATCTCAGCTATTTCCTGGGTCCCTCTAAACACATTTGTAGGATGTGACCCCTCTTCAGAGAAAGACACGCCTACTTGCTAGCACCAGACTTTTAACCTGTAGCCAGCCCCTCCCCTCCCGGCCTCAGGGAGGGGTCCACTCCGCCTCTTCTGGGCTGGCAGCAAATGACCCACAAAACCCTTTAGGGTTCATAGCTCCAGACCAGAGGGTCATAGGGAGATGGTTCTGGGACCAATGGACCTGCCTGGGTTCCGGCTACAAGTAGAGCCCAAACCTGGTACCGTTATGTGGTTTCTATGGGGAGATACGGATATCTCCCTACCCTGACCTTGTCCCATTAACCAAAGACCATGGGAACGTACCTCGTGGCCACCGGGACACAAATATGTATCCGGTTTGCGCCTGCGATGGCCAGGCGGTTCATAATTCCTTATGAAAGGTAGGTGCCAACATGTCTGGGAGGTCTCATTGATCCAGGGCAAGGGCGGATACCCCCTGCTGGGGGTTTTCCTGCAGGATTCAGTTGGCTCCAAACTGGTGGAGGTGAGGTGTGACCTTCTCCTTGAATCCTGGACCTCCCTGGGGGGGCTTTCTTCCTTGCCATCTGACACTCAGATGGCTGGGGGGTGGAAACTAATTTTGCATGTACACTGAACATGCCAAGAGGTGCATCGGAGGACAATCAGGCCTGGGGCTTTGAAGCAGGGCCCTCCTGTGGAGTTCACTACCTCCACTATCTGTCAGCAAATGGGGGTGTGAGGACATGGCTGACAGAAATATTAATCCATATTCCTCACAGGCCTCTTTCACACGGGCGAGTTTTCTGCGCGGGTGCAATGCGTGAGGTGAACGCATTGCACCCGCACTGAATACGGACCCATTCATTTCTATGGGGCTGTGCACATGAGCGGTGATTTTCACTCATCACTTGTAGGTTGCGTGAAAATCGCAGCATGCTCTATAGTGTGCGTTTTTCAGGCCCCATAGAAGTAAATAGGGCTGCGTGAAAATCGCAAGCATCCGCAAGCAAGTGAAAATGCGGTGCGATTTTCACGCATGGTTGCTAAGGAGACGATCGGGATGGGGACACGATCTTTATTATTTTGCCTTATAACATGGTTATAAGGGAAAATAATAGCATTCTTAATACAGAATGCTTAGTAAAATGTCCATTGAGGGGTTAAAAAATAATAAACATATTTAACTCACTCCATCCACTTGGTCGCGTAGCGGATCTCCTCTTCTTTCTTCAGGACCTGGGTAAAGGACCTTTGATGACGTCACTGCGCTCAATAGACATTTTACTAAGCATTCTGTATTAAGAATGCTATTATTTTCCCTTATAACCATGTTATAAGGGAAAATAATAAAATCTACAGAACACCTAACCCAAACCCGAACTTCTGTGAAGTCCGGGTACCAAACATGCCGATTTTTCTCACGCGCGTGCAAAACGCATTAAAACGCTTTGCACTCGTGCTGAAAAATCGCGCATTTTCCCACAACGCACCCGCATCCTGTCCGGCCCTCACACGCGACGCCCGTGTGAAAGAGGCCTAACATAACAAAACCCAAAAAGCAATGGCAGAATTGCTATCTTTTCTTTACCCTGCTTCCCAAAAAAAGAAATAAAAACTTATCAAAAATTAATATGTACCCCAAAATAGAACCAATGATAATGGCAACTCAACCCACAAAAAATAAGTCCCCACACAGCTCCATCGAGAGAAAAATTAAAAACATATGCTTGTCAGAAAATAGCTGTACTGGTACCTCAGAGGCTGTTTGAAAGGAATCTATCGAAATCTGAGCTGCAAAAGCCAAAAGGTAGTATTTCCCTTCTGAACCCTGCAGCATACCCAGACAGCAGTTTCCGTCCACATTTATGACATTTTCCTACCCAGTAGAACCCTCCTTACAATTTAAGGCATGGTGTGTCTCAGATGTCACAAGCTGGGCACAACACATTGGGCAGTGAAATGGCATATATGTGGAAAACTTGGAATTTTAATTGCTGTTTAATTACTGCAAAATACATGTGGTATCAAAATGTTTACTCCACCCCCTGATAAATCACCTGAGGGTGGTACTTTTCAGAATTTAGTCACTTACTGAGGATTTCCACTATACGGGTCCCTCAGGGTTTCTGCAAACCTGATGTAGCACCTGAAAACTATTCCAGCAAAATCCGTACTCCAAAAGCCTCATGACACTCCTTTCCTTCTTAGCCCTGCCATGCACCTGTACAGAAGCTGACGTTCTCATTTATGGCATATCTGTAGCCAGTAAAATGTGCCTATGAATTCAAGTAGTGGGGTGTGAGTCTCAGATGGCACCAGCTGGGCACAACGTATTGGGTACTGAAATGCTATATCTGTGGAAAAATGTCAATTTTTATTTTCCACAGTCTGCAACACATTAATTTCTGCAAAATACCTTAAGAGGGATGCAGTTGCCAAAATAGGGTCACTTCTCAGGGGTTCCATGTATTATTTCACCCCAGAACCTCTACAGTTGTCAGCATAAGCTGTGAAATTTACATTGGGCCTCAGATTGCTCTTATACTCCTGAGCTTCGTACGTTCAGGCAAAAGATTAGGGCAACATGTACAGTAGGGTGTTTATAAAACCAGGAAACACAGCATAAAACATATTGGGCACTGAATTGGCATATCTGTGTAAAAATTGCAATTTCACTTTTCACCATCTGCTGTGCATGAAAGGGGTTGTCCAGGTTCACAGCTGAACCCTGACATATCCTCCTTTTCACCCTTTCAGCCCCTCTGAGGTGAGCATCGGAGCATTTCATGCTCCAATGCTCTCTCTTGCCCTGGCTGTATAGCGCAGGGCAAGGGCTGTTTTGTTTACAGTTTACCCTGCTAAGCGGAGGCTTCCGCCTAGCAGTATTGCCGGTGACGTCACCGACACTAATGGGCGGGCTTTAGCGCTGAACTAGACTGTTTTAGAGATCACTGCATCTAGCAGAGACCTGGTCCGTCACCGGATCTAATGAAAAAGCCCATACCCCGGGCGATATAGCGCATGGCAAGGGAGAGCATCGGAGCATGAAATGCTCCAATGTTCATCTCCGAGCGGCCGGAGGGGTGAAAAGGAGGATATTTCCGGGTTCAGCTCTGAACCTGGACATCCCCTTTAAACCCTTCCTTCCCAGCATCGTACATGTATGGCGCAGGGCAGATCTTTAAAGATGGCATCTACTCGTGAGCGTAGCTGGTGGCTGTTGTTTTAAACATTTAACCCCTCAGATGTACCTGGGAGCGCAAAAAAACAGAAGCACAAGCTGTAGTGTGTGCGTCAGCTTCAGTCCTTCTGAATGATCCGAGGTTGCCACACATAGGTTCCTATGGAGACCCTAAAAAATATAAAAATTAAAATCACCCCCTTTTCCCCAAAAATAAATCACGGGCATTGCAGCGTGCAAAAATGCTCACATTTTTAAAGGGGTTTTCTGAAATTTTGATACTGATGACCTATCTTCAGGATAGGTCATCAGCATCTGATCAGTGGGGGTTCGATCAGCTGTTTGAGAAGGCATAAAAATGCTATACAATGTACTGTGCTGGGCCTGGTAAGCACAAAGAAAGCTGCGGAGCTCACAGGAACGTGGCTGCCTTCTCAAAACAGCTGATCGTCGGGGGTCCTGGGTGTCATACCCCCACCGATCAGATACTGATGACCTATCCTGAGGATAGCAAATGAAGAGAGGAAGCGGCAGCATCTCCGGTGAATCCTTTATTCGGACGGACTTTACAGAAAGTGTGCCATAAAAGTAAGCAACAACGTTTCGGCTGTATCCCAGCCTTGTCAAGCCTGGAATACAGCTGAAACGTTGCTGCTTAATTTTATGGCACACTTTCTGTAAAGTCCGTCCGAATAAAGGATTCAACGGAGATGCTGCCGCTTCCTCTCTTCATTTGCTATATGGTTGACTGCTGAGGATCTGCGGTAGTGGTTTGGCTTTTGCATTACCGGGGTGGCCGTTTGCATCCGTGGGTGCTGCTCTACAAACACTTCTGTTTACTATCCTGAGGATAGGTCAAACTCATCAGTATCAAAATCTCGGGAAATCTCTTTAAAATAAAAAAATATTTATCCCATACGGCAAATAGCAAAACAGAAAAAAAGTCTAAATGACCAATTTGCATTTTTTTTTCTTTGTCGCTTTACTACTCACAAAAAATTGTATAAAAAGTTATCAAAAAGTCATACCCAACCCAAAATAGTATCAATGAAAAGTACAGGTCACCCCGCAAAAAGGAGCCCTCACAAAAAGGAGCTTCATGAACATAACTACAAAAAGTTATAGGGGTCAAAATATGGAGATTAAAAGGAAAAACTGTTTTTTTTTCAAGGTTTTTATTTTTTTTCAGTGTTAAAAAACAATACAAACTTGTTATCATCGTAATCGTACTGACCTGAAGACAGTGGCGTACCTCCAATAGAGGCAGACCACGCAGCTGCTGTGGGGCCCGTGAGGAAAAGTGGCCCACAGTGGAGGATAGGCCCCACCCCCTAATTACACTCATTACGTCCAGCTCCATTATAGTATCCCTACCATCAGTGGAGAAAACTAAAGGACTTGTGATGATGTCATCACAGGTCCTGTACATCTAGTAAAGGAACTGCACAAAGAATGGTGTAGTTCTTAGGTTAGCTAGGAGCATCTGCTGGGACCTGTGATGACATAATCTTCAGCATCACAGGTCCTGTACATCTAGTAAAGGAACTGCACAGAGCATGGTGGGGCTAAGAATGGGGTATGGGGGCCCAATTTAGATTCTTGCTATGGGGCCCAGTGTCTTCTATGTATGCCCCTGCCTGGAGAATGAAAGTAACAGATCAGTTTTAACCACATACTGTAGGGAACGCTGTAAAAACAAAACCCATAAGAGCTCACGCACACGAACGTATTTTATTTCCGTTTCCGTTCCATTTTTTTACAGGTCCGTATGAGGAACCATTCACTTCAATGGGTCCGCAAAAAAAAAAACGGAAATTATTCCATGTGCATTTCGTTTCCATATGTCCGCATGTCCATTCCACAAAAAAATAAAACATGTCCTATTCTTGCCTGTTTTGCGGACAAGGACAGGCATTGTTAAAATGGATCCGCAAAAATAAAATAAATGCAATACGGATGTCATCAGGTTTTTTTTGTGGATCCGTGTTTTGCAGACCACAAAATACATACGGTCATGTGCATGAGCCCTAAGGCAAAATGCGGATCCAGAAAAAATACAGATGACGTCTGTGTGACATCTGCGTTTTTTGCGGATCCAATTGTAACAAGCCTATTCTTGTCCACAAAACGGACAAAAATAGGATATACTCTATATTTTTAGCAAGGCTACGGAACGGACATACGGATGCGGACAGCACACGTTTTGCTGTCCGCATTTTTTGCGGACTCATTAAAATGAATCCAATCCGCAAAAAAAAAACGGAACGGACACGGAAACAATATACATTCGTGTGAATGTAGCCTAAACCTGTGGTGGAGTTGTTTTTTTCCAATTCCACCCCATTTGAAATTTTTTTCCAGCTTCCTACTACATATGGGCCATTAGAGTGTACAACTTGTTCCGCAAAAAACAGGCCCTCATACAGCTACGTGAACGGAAAATAAAAAAAAACTCTGGAGGTGAAAGGGTTAATTTTTGTGTAGCAAGTGTGGGGTTAAAATGCTCAGCAGCAGTTTGCCCATACAGCACTTTATGACTACAAAGGGGGCACTGGTACATGGATTTGCAGGGGCACCAAGTCTGTCTGAATTATCAGTCTATGGCCAGGTAGTATCTGCTCTTTATTCCTCAACAGGGGTGCTTAGTATTGGGCACTATGGCACATTCCACCTTAGTAATTGCACAGTAGTAAACCAGTGTTAGTAAATGAGCCCGCTGTTCGGTTTTCTGCAGGTCATGATTAATCTAGCTGATAATAAATGTAAACTTTGTACTATAGATTCCACAAAACGCGCTGCCTCGGATGGTTTACTTTCTTTAGAAGATGAAGTGTTGGAATTGTGGCCATGAACCTCCTAAAGAAAAGGCCAGGTTCTGCAGTATGTGTAAAAAATCCATGCGACCACCGGCCCCTATCAGTACAGCAATCCAAGGTAAAACGCACTGTTTTTTTAGATTATTAATATTTAATTAAGGGTGCGTTCACTTGACATGGTCAAATTGGGGTTTCAGCAATGTGTAGATAAAAATCTGGATTTTGCCTCAATTTTGTTTAAGAACACAATTTGATCACAGAGTGTGAACACACCCTGATGTTATTGTGTCCTCGCTGGCTTGTAAAATGTAAAAAAAAAAACAACCTCCTTTTGTTACTTGCTAGGTGTTGTTTTTTTGTCCAAAGGCAATAACTTAAGTCACATTGTTTACACATGATTGAAGCACAACTTTCAGTTGTGGCCTTAGGCTGGTTTCATACGGGCGTTGCGGGAAAATGTGCGGGTGCGTTGCGGGAACACCCGCGATTTTTCCGCGCAAGTGCAAAGCATTGTAATGCGTTTTGCTCTCGCGTGAGAAAAATCACGCATGTTTGGTACCCAAATCCGAACTTCTTCACAGAAGTTCGGGCTTGGGTTAGGTGTTGTGTAGATGTTATTATTTTCCCTTATAACATGGTTATAAGGGAAAATAATAGCATTCTTAATACAGAATGCTTAGTAGGTGATCAATTGAGGGTTAAAAAAAATAAAAAAATTAACTCACCTTCTCCTCTTGTTCGCGTAGTTCCCGGTCTCTTCTTTACTTCTTTCATGATGAGCTGTGGGCTAAAGGACCTTTGGTGACGTCAGATCACATGCTCCAATCACATGGAGTTACAAAGAAGTTGCTGTGGGAGGGGGGGCTGTTCAAACATTTTCTGTGGTCCCGGTCATTTCTAGTTACGTCACTGCGATCGTTCATCCCTATAGGGCCCGTTTATCCCTATAGGGCAATAATTGGGAACTATCTTTCATACCAACACTCATTGGCCAGTGTAAATGGACCTTTACCTCTAAGTATGAGAAGTTGTTACAAGCTCTATGTGTTGAAGCATGTTTTCAGAAAAAAATTAAATGCTTCAAAAGTGTCTCAAAATTAAAATACAAATTGCAGTATTTTCCACTTTAAAGAGCACCTTTTCTGTAGAATATGCCAATATAATTAGACTTTTCGGTATTAAAGTTTAAAAAAACTTTTACTGGACTTGCTTAGATGTCCTACATTTCTGTGGCTCCATGCTTAGACAGCAGCATTGTACTGCCTGAGTATGCGCTACAGGTACTGATTGACTGACTGAGGCTTTCTTTCACCCCCAGTCAGTCTCTAGAGCCGGCTGACATGTCACTCTCTGACTGGCTGAAGGTGAAGGCTGCCACTCAGCTCACCTTAAAGGGGTTGTCTGCTTTTTTCTATTGATGACCTTTACTCGGGATGCGTCGTCCATATCAGATCGGCGGGGTTGATCAGCTGTTTGAAAGACCCCAGCGTCCGTACGAGCCCTGTCTTTTCTTCATTGTTTACCTGCTCCCTGTCAACACTGCAGCAGAGCGCAGGTGTAATTACAACTATAGCGTCCCATTTACTTCAATAGGACTGCTTCTTCTAGTCGAGGAAAGAGCCGTCCCATAGAAGGGAATGGGACGCTGTTTGTAATTACACCTGCTCACCGCTGCGATGCCGACGGCGAGCAGGTAAACAGGTGAATAGGAGGCAGTACTCATATGAGGGCTTCTTTCTCCTCATACAGCTAATCAGGAGGGGGTGCCGGGAGTTGGACCCCCGCCAATCTGATATTGAGGACCTGTCCCGAGGATAGGTCATCAATATAAATAAAGTGGACAACCCCTTTAGGGTCTATCCCTTTCTCTTGCCAGACATCTTTATTGGTAGAGGGGGCATGGCCTAATGACAGCGATACAGATGAATATAGAGAGATGAGCACTTCCACAATGGAAGCGCTCATCTAGCCCTGCTGCCGGTAAGAAGGGGCCCCCTCCTGCTCTGGGCCCCTGTGCAACCGAACTAGCTCATGCGGTATGTCCACCCCTGATCTTGGGAGTCGTAGTTTACCACAGCTGGAGTGCCGGAGGTTAGCCGTCACAGGCCTAGGAAGTTGTCCTATTTGGGGTTAAGCAAGTGGTCACCCTAGTCCCTCTTCTAGGCTGGGAAGCAGGATGCGTATATGCTGTCTATATCTATGGATTTGAAAGGTTGTGTTTCCATTAGCCCTATTAACAGTGACGGATTTTTTTTGGGATATTGCAACTAATAGCTTGTTCCTGGCACCTCTTTGATTGAAACTGACATCTGAACTTTGCCACGCTTGGATGAGTCTTTGCAGTTATGGATTACAGTCCTGTGTGCCTCTTAGGCCTCTTTCACACGGGCGTTGCGGGAAAAGGTGCGGGTCCGTTGCGGGAACATGCACGATTTTTCCGCGCGAGTGCAAAACATTGTAATGCGTTTTGCACTCGTGTGAGAAAAATCGGCATGTTTTTATTTCACTTGCTCGCGCAGCCCGGCTTCTCTTCTGTCTTCTTTTTTGCTGTGTGCAGGAAAAGGACCTGTGGTGACGTCACTCCGGTCATTCACATGATCCATCACCATGGTAAAAGATCATGTGACGGACCATGTGATGACCGGAGTGACGTCACCACAGGTCCTTTTCCTGCACACAGTAAAAAAGAAGACAGAAAAGAAGCCGGGCTGCGCGAGCAAGTGGATTAAGGTGAGTTAAATTTAATTTTATTTTTTTAACCCCTCCAGCGCTATTGTACTATGCATTCTGTATTAAGAATGCTATTATTTTCCCTTATAACCATGTTATAAGGGAAAATAATACAATTTACCCAGCACCTAACCCAAACCCGAACTTCTGTAAAGTACCAAACATGCCGATTTTTCTCACACGAGTGCAAAACGCATTACAATGTTTTGCACTCGCGTGGAAAAATCGCGCATTTTCCCGCAACGCACCCGCACCTTTTCCCGCAAAGCCCGTGTGAAAGAGGCCTAAGAGGCACACAGGACTGTAATCCATAACTGCAAAGACTCACCCAAGCGTGGCAAAGTTCAGATGTCAGTTTCAATCAAAGAGGTGCCAGGAACAAGCTATTAGTAGCAATATCCCAAAAAAATTCCATTCAGCTTTTTCAGACAGTCTCAGTCACTGTTAATAGGGCTAATGGAAACACCACCTTTCAAATCCATAGATATAGACAGCATATACGCATCCTGCTTCCCAGCCTAGAAGAGGGACTAGGGTGACCACTTGCTTAACCCCAAATAGGACAACATCCTAGGCCTGTGACGGCTAACCTCCGGCACTCCAGCTGTGGTAAACTACGACTCCCAAGGGGTGGACATACCGCATGAGCTAGTTCGGTTGCACAGGGGCCCAGAGCAGGAGGGGGTCCCTTCTTACCGGCAGCAGGGCTAGATGAGCGCTTCCATTGTGGAAGTGCTCATCTCTCTATATTCATCTGTTTGAAATCTCTTTTTATTAGACAAACAAAGATCATCAATTAGTATATAATACAATATAGTGTGTGTCACATCTCAATCAAATCTAGGCATAAATCATCAAAGGCATTGCCTAACAATACAGGCTAGGATGGGACAACCACTCATATAGGGCTAAGCTGTCCTTCAGGTGATTGATCTTACAACACAAATGTAAATAACATCAGTTACATACCAATAAGGGGGTAACAGCCCCAACAGTGTGTCAACCCAGGGTACAATCTGCATCCCGCTCAGGAACAGGAATGAAGCTAAGACTGCTCATATTATCTAAGACATGGTACGAACAGACTTTGACTGGATATCTCCAGAGGTGGTCTCAAGGAAGGGTCGGGGGAGGGTGGGGAAGAGGAGATGAAGGGTTCTACACATTCGTTAGAGGAAGTAGCTACCATCCCACATTCCTAATCAGATTCCCACTGCCGAGAGTTGAGAAGGCTTGCTCTATAGTTTAACCAGGGTTGCCAGAGCTGCAAAAATCTATCTCTGCTGTGATACGTCCAACCTATCAATTCCTCCATTTGGCACATCTGGTGAACCCTGTCCCGCCACATATCTAATGTTGGTGGATCAACTGATCTCCACTTTACTGGGATTAAGAGTTTTGCGGCCATAAGCAGGTGCGTGGCCAGATTATTTTTCCCCGGGCGAAAATCTGGGGTGGGTAACCAGAGTAGAACCAGCAGAGCTGAGAGCCTCAGGGTCGTTGCGCAGATCTTGTTCATAGCGCATTCAACATCTGCCCAGAAAGATCGGATGGCAGGACAGAACCACCAGATGTGAGACAGGGAACCATTGGCGGCCGCACACCTCCAGCAAAGATCAGTGGGGAGCAGCTTTATTTTAAAAAGGTACTCAGGAGTTCTGTACCATCGTAACGCTATCTTAACAGAGTTTTCTTGAATTTTTATGCATTTGGAGAAACCGTGCGAGGATTTTTGGATCCACTTACTGTCAGTGTCAAACTCAAGGTGGAGTTCTCTTTCCCACTCAGCAACCCATGGCGGCAAGTTAGAGTCTCCCCCACTGAGGATCTGTCTATAAATGAGGGTGGTACATTTATGGGGCAGGCTTGGCAATAAAACGTAATTCTCTAACCACGTCGGGTCAGGTAATGGGATGAACTTAGAGGTCATAAACTGCCTACAGATATTCTCAAAGTCATTCCTTTGAATGAAGTCCTTACCAGGAGCTGGATCACCTGAGAGGGCAGTATAGAAGCCGAAAGAGGCCTGGATCCCTTTAATATCTCCTAATTTGTGACGTGACAATGATAGCCAAATGCCCGATGGAGATTTAATTTGTGGGAACATTAGTGTGGGAATAACTGAAATAGGAGCCAAGGGAGAAATCTTGTCCTGAGTAGAGGTTAATACCATTGATTTGTGGCAGACATGAAGCATCCCTCTGGTAAGTTCGCTTTCTACTTTAGTCCCTTCTCCTGCCCTCTCAGGTATCCACAGCCTGTGAAACGATTCCTTGCCCAACAGGGCCAATTCTAAGTCTACATGCATACAGTGAATCTCTTGTCTGGTCAATCTAAGCCACCTTTCTAAACTACAGGGAGTGCAGAATTATTAGGCAAGTTGTATTTTTGAGGATTAATTTTATTATTGAACAACAACCATGTTCTCAATGAACCCAAAAAACTCATTAATATCAAAGCTAAATATTTTTGGAAGTAGTTTTTAGTTTGTTTTTAGTTTTAGCTATTTTAGGGGGATATCTGTGTGCGCAGGTGACTATTACTGTGCATAATTATTAGGCAACTTAACAAAAAACAAATATATACCCATTTAAATTATTTATTTTTACTAGTGAAACCAATATAACATCTCAACATTCACAAATATACATTTCTGACATTCAAAAACAAAACAAAAACCAATATAGCCACCTTTCTTTGCAAGGACACTCAAAAGCCTGCCATCCATGGATTCTGTCAGTGTTTTGATCTGTTCACCATCAACATTGCGTGCAGCAGCAACCACAGCCTCCCAGACACTGTTCAGAGAGGTGTACTGTTTTCCCTCCTTGTAAATCTCACATTTGATGATGGACCACAGGTTCTCAATGGGGTTCAGATCAGGTGAACAAGGAAGCCATGTCATTAGATTTTCTTCTTTTATACCCTTTCTTGCCAGCCACGCTGTGGAGTACTTGGACGCGTGTGATGGAGCATTGTCCTGCATGAAAATCATGTTTTTCTTGAAGGATGCAGACTTCTTCCTGTACCACTGCTTGAAGAAGGTGTCTTCCAGAAACTGGCAGTAGGACTGGGAGTTGAGCTTGACTCCATCCTCAACCCGAAAAGGCCCCACAAGCTCATCTTTGATGATACCAGCCCAAACCAGTACTCCACCTCCACCTTGCTGGCGTCTGAGTCGGACTGGAGCTCTCTGCCCTTTACCAATCCAGCCATGGGCCCATCCATCTGGCCCATCAAGACTCACTCTCATTTCATCAGTCCATAAAACCTTAGAAAAATCAGTCTTGAGATATTTCTTGGCCCAGTCTTGACGTTTCAGCTTGTGCGTCTTGTTCAGTGGTGGTCGTCTTTCAGCCTTTCTTACCTTGGCCATGTCTCTGAGTATTGCACACCTTGTGCTTTTGGGCACTCCAGTGATGTTGCAGCTCTGAAATATGGCCAAACTGGTGGCAAGTGGCATCTTGGCAGCTGCACGCTTGACTTTTCTCAGTTCATGGGCAGTTATTTTGCGCCTTGGTTTTTCCACACACTTCTTGCGACCCTGTTGACTATTTTGAATGAAACGCTTGATTGTTCGATGATCACGCTTCAGAAGCTTTGCAATTTTAAGAGTGCTGCATCCCTCTGCAAGATATCTCACTATTTTTGACTTTTCTGAGCCTGTCAAGTCCTTCTTTTGACCCATTTTGCCAAAGGAAAGGAAGTTGCCTACTAATTATGCACATCTGATATAGGGTGTTGATGTCATTAGACCACACCCCTTCTCATTACAGAGATGCACATCACCTAATATGCTTAATTGGTAGTAGGCTTTCGAGCCTATACAGCTTGGAGTAAGACAACATGCATAAAGAGGATGATGTGGTCAAAATACTCATTTGCCTAATAATTCTGCACACAGTGTAATGGCCTGTATGTAGGTCGATAAGTCCGGAAGGGAAATACCCCCATGTTTCTTCCTTCGGGAAAGAAGACGAAAGGACATTCTAGGGCGACCCTTATCCCATAAATATCTGCTCATGATGGATTGCAGTTTATTAATGAAACTAACTGGGACTAAAATGGGAAGGGCTCTTAAGGTGTACATTACCAGCTGCAGAATGTAAGTGTTGAGGACATTTTTTCTACCTAGCCAGGTAAGAAAAGGAGAGCCGCTCTTTGAGAGAATGGAAGTGACTTTGGATAGTAGCGGGGGGAAATTAAGACTAAACAGCAATTTGGGGTCCATCGGGATCAACACCCCCAAATATTTTATTGCTTGTATAGGCCATTTGAATGGTGTGAGGGCCTTAACCTTAGTACGTACGGCAGCCGGAAGGGAAATGCCCAAGGCCTCCGACTTATCAAAATTTATCTTAAAGTTTGATATGATCCCAAAAGATTCGAATACCTGCATAACCTCCGGCAGAGCCTCTTTAGGGTTTTTCATCAAGAGCAGTAAATCGTCCACGAAGGCAGCCATCTTGTGGGTGTAGCTACCTAATTTCACCCCTTTGATCATGGGGGATTGGCGAAACTTAAGTAGAAGCGTCTCTAGGGTGAGTACAAATAAGGTGGGGGACAATGGACATCACTGACGGGTACCATTATTAATTTGGAAGGCGTTCGATAGGGTGCCGTTGACCAGTACTCTCGCAGATGGTGCAGAGTACAAAGTGTAGATAGCTCTAATGAAGTCTTCGGGAAAGCCAAAGGCATTTAGTACTTTACTCATATAGGCCCAGCTGACCCTATCGAACGCCTTATCCACGTCTGTGCCTAAGAGCACAAGAGGGGACTTAGATTTGATGGCGTGGGTGATCGCATGTATCACTCTACTGATATTATGCCTGCCCTCTCTGCCTGCAACAAACCCTACTTGTTCTTCACCCACCCAGCCCAGAAAGCAACCTCGATATCCTACTATTAAGCAATTTAGCCCACCATTTCAGATCAGTATTCAGCAGCGAAATCGGCCTGTAACTTCCACAGGCCTCTTTATCCTTTCCTTCTTTATGGATAATTGTTATGTGTGCCTCCTGGGCTTGAGGGGTCAAAGAACCACCCATGAGGAGGAGGTTACATACTTCAACAAAATGGGGGATTAAAATGTCTTTGTACTTTTTGTAATAGGAGATTGGAAACCCATCAGGCCCGGGACTCTTGCCAGAAGGAATAGATACTAGAACCTTGTCTACCTCTTCTATTGTCAACGGCTGAAGCAGCTGGTGCATGTCATCCGCGGATAGTCTCGGGAAATTGATGGAGCTAAGAAACTCCGATGTGCGTTCATTGATTTGCTGTCTGGTGAGGGGTACTGGGAGGTTATACAAGGTCGAATAGAAGGAGCAAAACTCCTGAGCTATCGCTGGGGTATTAATAAGTCGGGGGCCCGAGGCTGATTTGATGGCTTGAATAAAGGACTTGTTCCTTTGGCCCTTAATAAGGTTGGAGACTAGTTTGGAGCCCCTATTCCCGTGAAGGTATTGTTTAAAACGCAAGGTCCTCCGTGCCCTAGCCGCTCGGATGTTCAAAAGGTCAGTGACCTTATGCCTCAAACACCGAAGTGACACCAAGACCTCATCTGTTCTTGTTTTCTTGTGAAGAATTTCAAGTGTGGAGATCTGCTGAAGGAGGGAGTCTAACTGTTTCTGTCTACGTCTCTTGGCACTAGAGCCTAGGCTGATAAGTTCCCCTCTGACCACAACCTTATGTGCCTCCCAGAGTGTTGTGCCATTAGCGAGATCCCCAGCATTCTCTTGAAAGTAGTTTAAGACATTGCTCAACGGCCTTCCTATGAGGTTCCTCTTCCAGGAGCGTCTCATTTAACCTCCAGACCCAGGATCTCGGAGGTAGGGCGTGGATTCTCACCCCCACACTCACCGGCGCATGGTCAGAAACGACTATGTTCCCTATTCTGGCCTCAGTAACCGAGGACAGCAGGTGGTTAGCAAAGAAAATATAATCCAGACGCTGATATGAATTATGCGTCCGTGAGTGGAAAGTGTAATCTTTTTCCTCAGGATGGAGGAGGCGCCAGACATCCGAGACCCCTAAGTCCCTGAGGGTGATAAGTAGAGTTGAGCGAACACCTGGATGTTCGGGTTCGAGAAGTTCGGCCGAACTTCCCGGAAATGTTCGGGTTCGGGATCCGAACCCGACCCGAACTTTGTCCCGAACCCGAACCCCATTGAAGTCAATGGGGACCCGAACTTTTGGGCACTAAAAAGGCTGTAAAACAGCCCAGGAAAGAGCTAGAGGGCTGCAAAAGGCAGCAACATGTAGGTAAATCCCCTGCAAACAAATGTGGATAGGGAAATGAATTAAAATAAAAATAAAAAAAATAAAAATTAACCAATATCAATTGGACATAGGTCCCATAGCAGAGAATCTGGCTTCACGTCAGCAGAGAATCAGTCTCTTCATGCCATAGCAAAGAATCTGGCTTCATGTCAGCAGAGAATCAGTCTCTTCATGCCATAGCAGAGAATCTGGCTTCATGTCAGCACAGAATCAGTCTTCATGTCATAGCAGAGAATCAGGCTTCACATCACCCACCACTGGAACAGGCCACTGTCACACATTTAGGCCCCGGCACCCAGACAGAGGAGAGAGGTCCCGTAACAGAGAATCTGGCCTTATGTCAGCACAGAATCTGTCTTCATGTCATAGCAGAGAATCAGGCTTCACGTCACCCACCACTGGAACAGGCCACTGTCACACATTTAGGCCCCGGCACCCAGGCAGAGGAGAGAGGTCCCGTAACAGAGAATCTGGCCTTATGTCAGCACAGAATCAGTCTTCATGTCATAGCAGAGAATCAGGCTTCACGTCACCCACCACTGGAACAGGCCACTGTCACACATTTAGGCGGAGAAGAAGAGAAAAAAAAGGAGGGGGGGTTAATCTCTATTCTTCCCAAGGGAAGTTTTGAGAGTTTCCAGCGGGGCGCCAGAGGAAGGATTTGAAAACTGTGTTTGTATTTGCCAAGGGCAAAGAGATGTTATATATTTCAGTATTTTTGATATTGGAGGGATATTAGGCAGCCAGGGGTAAACAAACCATCAGGGGAGGTCCCCTAATGGAGAGGATATAGGCACAGAAGGTAGAGCAAAACGTTTTTTACCCCTATGCACGGCGCCACCATCCCTTGGATCAGCAATATATACAGAAGATAAAAGCAATTTGTTTTATCAGATAAATTCTGAGTTTTTTTGTGTGTTTAAAATACAAATATCACTGGCATATATATTCTCATCGGTTCAGGTAGTGGTTATGATGTCATGTAAAATATATATTAGATATACTATATATATTAAAAATGCTGTATATATTAAAAACAATTTTCACACACTTCACCCAGGAGGTACCGGATGGGATAATCACAAAACACCCACCGGATCACCTCCTGCGCCTGGGTCGCCTATAAGATCCCACGGAATGACAGCAGTCCAGTCGAGCTTCTTGTCAATCGACTTTTATTCAAACCAGAGGGTAGGGTGAAGGTATCTTGCTCTACGCGTTTCGGGATATACAGGACCCCTTCATCAGGAGCATATGACATCATACATCTTTTGGGGGGTATAAATACACAAACTGTTTGTGGAAATTTCTGGTGCGTTCCAGGGTGAACCGCAAACCGGAAGTCACTTTAGAACCAGAATAGACATAGAAAATATATATGAAGAGAATATTCTAAATCGATAATTAACAAAATAAAATAAAAAACAACGAGAGGCCTGGTCATAGGGTCCTAGCAATCTTAACAAAACAAAAATAAAGATATATAGATATAAGAAAAGAGTTTCCCTATATATCGCCCGAATCGAGTCCTTTTGTATAAGGAGATCGTCACTTCCGGTGCGTTCCATGCTGGAACGCACACCGGAAGTGACGTTCCGATATCAGCCAATAGCTAAGATCCAGTACGGCTTGTGCCTAGTGTAACACAAATCGGAAGTGACGCCAAGGTCCCTGTACGGACGGCAAGACAAATTTCATGCTAAAATAACCAAAAACTGCATTCTACTACTACTAAAATTGCATTGTATTTTATTGCCTATATGTTGCGATCTGCATAGAACAATATGTGCATATATGAGAAGATGCCGCTCCCGGTTCGTTCCATGCTGGAACGCAAACCGGAAGTGACGTTTTCCAGCGCTTTTTGGCGCTCTTTTCCACAAACAGTTTGTGTATTTATACCCCCCAAAAGATGTATGATGTCATATGCTCCTGATGAAGGGGTCCTGTATACCCCGAAACGCGTAGAGCAAGATACCTTCACCCTACCCTGTGGTTTGAATAAAAGTCGATTGACAAGAAGCTCGACTGGACTGCTGTTATTCCGTGGGATCTTATAGGTGACCCAGGCGCAGGAGGTGATCCGGTGGGTGTTTTGTGATTATCCCATCCGGTACCTCCTGGGTGAAGTGAGTGAAAATTGTTTTTAATATATACAGCATTTTTAATATATATAGTATATCTAATATATATTTTACATGACATCATAACCACTACCTGAACCGATGAGAATATATATGCCAGTGACTTGTAATTTGTATTTTAAACACACAAAAAAACTCTGAATTTATCTGATAAAACAAATTGCTTTTATCTTCTGTATATATTGCTGATCCAAGGGATGGTGGCGCCGTGCATAGGGGTAAAAAACGTTTTGTTTTACCTTCTGTGCCTATACACATTTAGGCCCCGGCACCCAGACAGAGGAGAGGTTCATTCAACTTTGGGTTGCCCCGCAATATAATGGTAAAAAGAAATTAAAAATAGTATTGAATGAGGAAGTGCCCTGGAGTAGAATAATATATTGTTAAGGGGAGGTAGTTAATATCTAATCTGCACAAGGGATGGACAGGTCCTGTGGGATCCATGCCTGGTTCATTTTTATGAACGTCAGCTTGTCCACATTGGCTGTAGACAGGCGGCTGCGTTTGTCTGTAATGACGCCCCCTGCCGTGCTGAATACACGTTCAGACAAAACGCTGGCCGCCGGGCAGGCCAGCACCTCCAAGGCATAAAAGGCTAGCTCTGGCCACGTGGACAATTTGGAGACCTAGAAGTTGAATGGGGCCGAACCATCAGTCAGTACGTGGAGGGGTGTGCACAGGTACTGTTCCACCATGTTAGTGAAATGTTGCCTCCTGCTAACACGTTCCGTATCAGGTGGTGGTGCACTTAGCTGTGGCGTGTTGACAAAACTTTTCCACATCTCTGCCATGCTAACCCTGCCCTCAGAGGAGCTGGGCGTGACACAGCTGCGTTGGCGACCTCTTGCTCCTCCTCTGCCTTCGCCTTGGGCTTCCACTGGTTCCCCTGTGACATTTGGGAATGCTCTCAGTAGCGCGTCTACCAATGTGCGCTTGTACTCGCGCATCTTCCTATCACGCTCCAGTGTAGGAAGTAAGGTGGGCACATTGTCTTTGTACCGGGGATCCAGCAGGGTGGCAACCCAGTAGTCCGCACACGTTAAAATGTGGGCAACTCTGCTGTCGTTGCGCAGGCACTGCAGCATGTAGTCGCTCATGTGTGCCAGGCTGCCCAGAGGTAAGGACAAGCTGTCCTCTGTGGGAGGCGTATCGTCATCATCCTGTGTTTCCCCCCAGCCACGCACCAGTGATGGGCCCGAGCTGCTTTGGGTGCCACCCCGCTGTGAACATGCTTCATCCTCATCCTCCTCCACCTCCTCCTCATCCTCGTCCTCCTCGTCCTCCAGTAGTGGGCCCTGTCTGGCCACATTTGTACCTGGCCTCTGGTGTTGCAAAAAACCTCCCTCTGAGTCACTTCGAAGAGACTGGCCTGAAAGTGCTAAAAATGACCCCTCTTCCTCCTCTTCCTCCTGGGCCACCTCCTCTTCCATCATCGCCCTAAGTGTTTTCTCAAGGAGACATAGAAGTGGTATTGTAACGCTGATAACGGCGTCATCGCCACTGGCCATGTTGGTGGAGTACTCGAAACAGCGCAACAGGGCACACAGGTCTCGCATGGAGGCCCGGTCATTGGTGGTGAAGTGGGTCTGATCCGCAGTGCGACTGACCCGTGCGTGCTGCAGCTGAAACTCCACTATGGCCTGTTGCTGCTCGCACAGTCTGTCCAGCATATGCAAGGTGGAGTTCCACCTGGTGGGCACGTCGCATATGAGGCGGTGAGCGGGAAGGCCGAAGTTACGCTGTAGCGCAGACAGGCGAGCAGCGGCAGGGTGTGAACGCCGGAAGCGCGAACAGACGGCCCGCACTTTATGCAGCAGCTCTGACATGTCGGGGTAGTTGCGAATGAACTTCTGCACCACCAAATTCAGCACATGCGCCAGGCAAGGGATGTGCGTCAAACCGCCTAGTCCCAGAGCTGCAACGAGATTTTGCCCATTATCGCACACCACCAGGCCGGGCTTGAGGCTCACCGGCAGCAACCACTCGTCGGTCTGTTGTTCTATACCCCGCCACAACTCCTGTGCGGTGTGGGGCCTGTCCCCCAAACATATGAGTTTCAGAATGGCCTGCTGACGTTTACCCCGTGCTGTGCTGAAGTTGGTGGTGAAGGTGTGTGGCTGACTGGATGAGCAGGTGGAAGAAGAGGAGGAGGAAGCTGAGTAGGAGGAGGAGGAGACAGAAGGCAAAGAATGTTGCCCTGCGATCCTTGGCGGCGGAAGGACGTGCGCCAAACAGCTCTCCGCCTGGGGCCCAGCCGCCACAACATTTACCCAGTGTGCAGTTAGGGAGATATAGCGTCCCTGGCCTTGCTTACTGGTCCACGTATCTGTGGTTAGGTGGACCTTGCCACAGATGGCGTTGCGCAGTGCACACTTGATTTTATCGGACACTTGTTTGTGCAGGGAAGGCACGGCTCTCTTGGAGAAGTAGTGGCGGCTGGGAACAACATACTGTGGGACAGCAAGTGACATGAGCTGTTTGAAGCTGTGTGTGTCCACCAGCCTAAATGACAGCATTTCATAGGCCAGTAGTTTAGAAATGCTGGCATTCAGGGCCAGGGATCGAGGGTGGCTAGGTGAGAATTTACGCTTTCTCTCAAATGTTTGTGAGATGGAGAGCTGAACGCTGCCGTGTGACATGGTTGAGATGCTTGGTGACGCAGGTGGTGGTGTTGGTGGTACATCCCATGTTTGCTGGGCGGCAGGTGCCAACGTTCCTCCAGAGGCGGAGGAAGAGGCCGAGGCGGCGGCAGCAGCAGCAGAAGAGGCCGAGGCGGCAGCAGCAGAAGAGGTAGCAGGGGGAGCCTGAGTGACTTCCTTGTTTTTAAGGTGTTTACTCCACTGCAGTTCATGCTTTGCATGCAGGTGCCTGGTCATGCAGGTTGTGCTAAGGTTCAGAACGTTAATGCCTCGCTTCAGGCTCTGATGGCACAGCGTGCAAACCACTCGGGTCTTGTCGTCAGCACATTGTTTGAAGAAGTGCCATGCCAGGGAACTCCTTGAAGCTGCCTTTGGGGTGCTCGGTCCCAGATGGCGGCGGTCAGTAGCAGGCGGAGTCTCTTGGCGGCGGGTGTTCTGATTTTGCCCACTGCTCCCTCTTTTGCTACGCTGTTGGCTCGGTCTCACCACTGCCTCTTCCTCCGAACTGTGAAAGTCAGTGGCACGACCTTCATTCCATGTGGGGTCTAGGACCTCATCGTCCCCTGCATCGTCTTCCACCCAGTCTTGATCCCTGACCTCCTGTTCAGTCTGCACACTGCAGAAAGACGCAGCAGTTGGCACCTGTGTTTCGTCATCATCAGAGACGTGCTGAGGTGGTATTCCCATGTCCTCATCATCAGGAAAAATAAGCTGTTGTGCGTTAGTGCATTCTATCTCTTCCACCCCTGGCGAAGGGCTAGGTGGATGCCCTTGGGAAACCCTGGCAGCAGAGTCTTCAAACAGCATAAGAGACTGCTGCATAACTTGAGGCTCAGACTGTTTCCCTGATATGCATGGGGGTGATGTGACAGACCGATGGGCTTGGTTTTCATGCGCCATCTGTGCGCTTTCTGCAGAAGACTGGGTGGGAGATAATGTGAACGTGCTGGATCCACTGTCGGCCACCCAATTGACTAATGCCTGTACCTGCTCAGGCCTTACCATCCTTAGAACGGCATTGGGCCCCACCAAATATCGCTGTAAATTCTGCTGGCTACTGGGACCTGAGGTAGTTGGTTCACTAGGACGTGTGGCTGTGGCAGAACGGCCATGTCCTCTCCCAGCACCAGAGGGTCCACTAACACCACCACGACCATGTTCACGTCCGCGTCCGCGTCCCTTATTAGATGTTTTCCTCATTGTTCCTGTTCACCACAATTTTGAGAATGGCAAATTTGGGAATGCTTTTTCAACCCAGAACAAAAAGTCTGCTTTTACGGTCACTACAAATAACTTGACCAGCTAAAACTGTGCAGATTTGGTTGAATAGAGATGTGAGACCTGTTTTTTTTTGCGCTGTGTGACAGTTATAGGTTTAATCACAGAATGACACTTCTATCAGTACGCTAGCGTGTGTCTTAGGTTTTTCTGAATGACACTATCATTACCTTCAATGTATGATTTTCTTTTTGGGATAGATTTCAAGTAGGCCTCAAATACCACAAACTAGTTATTTTCAGAATGGCAAATTTGGGAATGCTTTTTCAACCCAGAACAAAAAGTCTGCTTTTACGGTCACTACAAATAACTTGACCAGCTAAAACTGTGCAGATTTGGTTGAATAGAGATGTGAGACCTGTTTTTTTTGCGCTGTGTGACAGTTATAGGTTTAATCACAGAATGACACTTCTATCAGCACGCTAGCGTGTGTCTTAGGTTTTTCTGAATGACACTATCAATACCTTCAATGTAAGATTTTCTTTTTGGGATAGATTTCAAGTAGGCCTCAAATACCACAAACTAGTTATTTTCAGAATGGCAAATTTGGGAATGCTTTTTCAACCCAGAACAAAAAGTCTGCTTTTACGGTCACTACAAATAACTTGACCAGCTAAAACTGTACAGATTTGGTTGAATAGAGATGTGAGACCTGTTTTTTTTTGCGCTGTGTGACAGTTATAGGTTTAATCACAGAATGACACTTCTATCAGCACGCTAGCGTGTGTCTTAGGTTTTTCTGAATGACACTATCAATACCTTCAATGTAAGATTTTCTTTTTGGGATAGATTTCAAGTAGGCCTCAAATACCACAAACTAGTTATTTTCAGAATGGCAAATTTGGGAATGCTTTTTCAACCCAGAACAAAAAGTCTGCTTTTACGGTCACTACAAATAAATTGACCAGCTAAAACTGTGCAGATTTGGTTGAATAGAGATGTGAGACCTGTTTTTTTTTGCGCTGTGTGACAGTTATAGGTTTAATCACAGAATGACACTTCTATCAGCACGCTAGCGTGTGTCTTAGGTTTTTCTGAATGACACTATCAATACCTTCAATGTAAGATTTTCTTTTTGGGATAGATTTCAAGTAGGCCTCAAATACCACAAACTAGTTATTTTCAGAATGGCAAATTTGGGAATGCTTTTTCAACCCAGAACAAAAAGTCTGCTTTTACGGTCACTACAAATAACTTGACCAGCTAAAACTGTGCAGATTTGGTTGAATAGAAATGTCAGGTCTATTTTTTAGGCGCTGGGTGACAGGCTCAACTTGCCCCTGATGTAATATATGGCCAAAAAATAACCACACTGTTGATGGTTAAATGCACTTGTGTGACACAGGCTCAGCCTGCACCAGATGTAGTATATGGCCAAAAAATAATCAGACTGTTGATGGTTAAATGCACTTGGGTGACACAGGCTCAGCCTGCACCAGATGTAGTATATGGCCAAAAAATAATCAGACTGTTGATGGTTAAATGCACTTGGGTGACACAGGCTCAGCCTGCAGCTGATGTAGGATATAGCACAAAATAACCACACTATCGATGGTTAAATACACTTGGGTGACACAGGCTCAGCCTGCAGCTGATGTAGTATATGGCCAAAAAATAATCAGACTGTTGATGGTTAAATGCACTTGGGTGACACAGGCTCAGCCTGCAGCTGATGTAGGATATAGCACAAAATAACCACACTATCGATGGTTAAATACACTTCGGTGACACAGGCTCAGCCTGCAGCTGATGTAGTATATGGCCAAAAAATAACCAGACTGCTGATGGTTAAATGCACTTCGGTGACACAGGCTCAGCCTGCAGCTGATGTAGGATATAGCACAAAATAACCACACTATCGATGGTTAAATACACTTGGTGATAGCTCGTGCTGGCGCACCACAAGTCACAAAATGGCCGCCGATCACCCCAGAAAAAAAGTGATCTAAAAACGCTCTGGGCAGCCTAAAAAAAGTGAGCAAGTCAATAATAGCACTTCAATGATCCACAGCTGCAGATCGATCACAGAATGAAGTCTTTTGGAGGAGTTAATCTGCCTAATCTCGCCCTAACGTCGCAGCTGCAACCTCTCCCTATACTGATCATAGCAGAGTGACGTGCGGCGCTACGTGACTCCAGCTTAAATAGAGGCTGGGTCACATGGTGCACTGGCCAATCACAGCCATGCCAATAGTAGGCATGGCTGTGATGGCCTCTTGGGCCAAGTAGTATGACGCTTGTTGATTGGCTGCTTTGCAGCCTTTCAAAAAGCGCCAAGAAAGCGCCGAACACCGAACCCGAACCTGGACTTTTACGAAAATGTTCGGGTTCGGGTCCGTGTCACGGACACCCCAAAATTCGATACTATACAGTTCGGGTTCGCTCATCCCTAGTGATAAGCAGTCTCCTCAGCTGTCTCCTAGAAGTAGGGCGACCTGTAGAGGTCGAGTCTGTGGAAGGGTCAAGTGTGAGGTTAAGGTCTCCCCCCATGATGAGGTATCCCTCCTTAAATGTTTTTAGGGTCTTCAAAGTGTGGAGCAGCCAATTGAACTGCCCACTGTTTGGAGCATACAGGTTCACCAGTGTAAACATAGTGTTTGCTACTTTACCTTTCAAAAATAGGAAGCGCCCATCAGGGTCAGCTAGTTTGGACGCCAAAGTAAAAAGAAAATTTTGTCCTAGGGCTATGGAAACTCCTCTGGCTGCTGAGGAATAGGAGGCATGATACCATACAGGAAAATGTTTGTTTACGGTTTTGGGTATGTGTAAGTGTCTAAAATGGGTCTCCTGCAAAAGCACTAAGTCAGCTCCCTCCTTTCGGAGCAAATGATAAATTTGACTCCTTTTCTGCGGAGTGTTCATACCATTCACATTAAAAGACAGTACTTTCAAGTCAGACATGTTAATAATGGGTGGTCCTGAGCAGATAGGCTAGAAGGCCAGGCGAGGGGGAGACACGGGGCAACAAATAAAACACGAAATATGAACATGACAGCTGATGAAGGTATTGAAGGCAGATACTGTATAGGTAATATCTACCTAGGGGGTCACAGACCCCGACAGGGGGGAATTAGTGTGTAAACACCCAAGAACCAGGTCCCACACACTAAGCCCAACGCAGGGAAACAGACCGTAGACATATGAAAGGCTATGTAGAGCAGGAGCGTGGTATATGAAACAAGCTCTCTGAAATACTGCATAGTGTCACCGCCGCAAGCGCAAATAAGACCAGGGTGACTGGACCCCATATGCGATCAACAAAAAGCGGTCAGGCGGCGCACACTATACTAAAGATAGCGGTCTGGTGATAAAACAAAAAATAGAGCAAGGGGGGAAGGAAAAGAAAGCAAAAAAGGAAGGGGGGGATGGAAAAGGGAGGAAAAAGCAAGTGGGGCTAAAATCAACAGCATGGAGATCAAGGAAATTAGACTAATATAACACACAAAGGGGGCAATGGAGGGGTAGTTAGGCAGGAGACATAGAACCTGAATCCTGCAAGGCTGAGACGCAGCAGCCGCTGCAATCCCAATGGCGGTGGGCCCCGGAGTCCCGAATCAGATAGATCTCAGAAAACTCCTGTGAGAAGCAAATTAGGGGATCCTTTTCTTCGGAAATCTCTTCTTTTGCGTAAAGCGCCAACCCTCCGTCTGCGGCAAACTTGGAAGGTCCGTTATCGGGTTGCAAGGAAGCCATGATTGAATGTCCAGGGCTTCTGATCCCAAGTCCTCCGGGAGTCTCGCCGTGTGCTGTTTTCCTCTTATGGAGGTGCTAAGGCCGAAAGGAAACAGCCATCTGACCGGTAATTTCTTATCTCTCAACAGCGTGGTTAATGGGCGCAGGTTCCTGCGCTTGGCTAACATGCTCGCCGCCAGGTCTTGAAACAAAAGCACCTTTTGGCCATCCAGGGAGACATCACCCTTCTCCCTAGCCGCTCTCAGAACGGCTGCAGTGTCCAAAAAGTTCATGAGGGCACAGACAACGTCTCTGGGCGGTTCACCCGCAGCCGGTTTGGGCCTAAGAGCTCTATGAGCTCTCTCAATGACAATGGCGGCGGCCTGCTCTTCACCTATTAGGGAGGCAAACAGACAGCGTACAGTATCGGTCAGGTCCTCCGCTTGTACCGTCTCAGGTATTCCTCTCAGGCGGAAGTTTTTTCTCCGTCCCCTATTTTCCTGGTCCTCCAGGTTCAGGAAAGCTGTGTTAATCATCTTGGACATAGCCGTCAGGTGATTTTCACGCAGCCCCATTCACTTCTATGGGGACTGCGTTGCGTCAAAAACGCACAATATAGAGCATGCTGCGATTTTCATGCAACGCATAAGTGATGCGTGAAAATCACAGCTCATGTGCACAGCCCCATAGAAATGAATGGGTCAGGATTCAGTGCGGGTGGAATGCGTTCACCTCACGCATTGCACCCGCGCGGAATACTCGCCCGTGTGAAAGGGGCCTTATTTACTAATGTACTGCTTGTATATAATGTTTGATGTGCAGTGATTTATATTATATGAGGTATATCTTAACTGTTTTATATATAATGCACTCTCTACAGAGGATACAAACAAGAATTCGATACTTCTGTCTGAGATTGAAATGGAGCCTGGGAAAGAACTGGTATTAGATGAAAGCAAAATACCTGCCTGTATCGAGCCAGCAAGTATAGCTGAGCGTGAGCCTCCATCACTGGGAGACACTGGTCCACCAAGCAAGAAAAGGAAGGTGAGTAACTTTATTTAGTATTTAACCACTCAAGGACCACAGGTTTATACCCCCCTAGTGACCAGGCCCTTTTTTTACAAATCGGCCCTTCACAACTTTAACGGTTTATTGCTCGGTCATGCAACATGGCACCCAAATGAATTTTACCTCCTTTTCTTCCCACAAATACAGCTTTCTTTTGGTGGTATTTGATTGCTGCTGAGATTTTTCGTTTTTCTGATATTAATCAAAATAGACCGCAATTTTCTCAAAAAAAGTGTATTTTTATCTTTCTCTGGTTAAATTGTTCAAATATAATTACATTTCTATACAAGTTTGTGTCGGAATTTATTGTGCTACATGTCTTTGATAAAAAAAAATCCAAGTGTATATTTATTGGGTTGCGCAAAAGTTATAGCGTTTACAAACTATGGTACAAAAATGTGAATTTCCGCATTTTGAAGCAGCTCCGACTTTCTGAGCACCTGTCATGTTTCTTGAGGTGCTAAAATGCCAGAATAGTATAAATACCCCCCAAATTACCCCATTTTAGAAAGAAGACACCCCAAAGTATTCCGTGAGGGGCATGGCGAGTTCATAGAAGATTTTTTTTTTTGGCACAAGTTAGCAGAAATTGATTTTAATTTTTTTTTCTTACAAAGTCTCATATTCCACTAACTTGTGACAAAAAATAAAATTTACATGAACTCGCCATGCCCCTCACTGAATACCTTGGGGTGTCTTCTTTCCAAAATGGGGTCACTTGTGGGGTATTTATACTGCCCTGCCATTTTAGGGGGCCCTAAAGCGTGAGAAGTAGTTTGGAATTCAAATGGGTAAAAATGCCCTGTGAAATCCTAAAGGTACTCATTGGAATTTGGGCCCCTTTGTGCACCTAGGCTGCAAAAAAGTGTCACATATGTGGCATCGTCGTACTCAGAAGAAGTAGAGCAATGTGTTTTGGCATGTATTTTTACATATACCCATACTGTGTGTGAGAAATATTTCTGTAAATGACAACTTAAAAAAAAAATATATATACAAAGTTGTCAATTTACAGAGATATTTCTCTCACCTGGCATGGGTATATGTAAAAATACACACCAAAACACATTGCCCTACTTCTTCTGAGTACGGCAATACCACATGTGTGACACTTTTTTGCAGCTTAGGTGCACAAAGGGGCCCAAATTTCAATGAGTACCTTTAGGATTTCACAGGGCATTTTTTACGCATTTGAATTCCAAACTACTTCTCACGCTTTAGGGCCCCTAAAATGCCAGGGCAGTATAAATACCACACAAGTGACCCCATTTTGGAAAGAAGACACCCCAAGGTATTCTGTGAGGGGCATGGCGAGTTCATGTAAAAAAAAAAAATTTGTCACAAGTTTGTGGAATATGAGACTTTGTAAGAAAAAAAAAAAAAAATCATTTTCCGCTAATTTGTGCCAAAACAAAAAAATCTATGAACTCGCCATGCCCCTCACGGGTCACTTGTGGGGTATTTATACTGCCCTGGCATTTTAGGGGCCCTAAAGCGTGAGAAGTAGTTTGGAATCCAAAGGCTGCAAAAAAGTGTCACATGTGGTATCGCCGTACTCAGAAGAAGTAGGGCAATGTGTTTTGGGGTGTATTTTTACATATACCCATGCTGGGTGAGAAATATCTCTGTAAATTGACAACTTTGTATAAAAAAAAATTAAAAAGTTGTCATTTACAGAGATATTTCTCACACACAGGATGGGTATGTGTGAAAAGACACCCCAAAACACATTGCCCTACTTCTCCCGAGTACGGCGATACCACATGTGTGACACTTTTTTGCAGCCTAGGTGCGCAAAGGGGCCCAAATTCCAATGAGTACCTTTTAGGAGGGCATTTTTAGACATTTGGATTCCAGACTTCTTCTCACGCTTTTGGGCCTTTAAAATGCCAGGGCAGTATAAATACAGAACAAATATTGGTAGAAGGACGTTAAAAGGGAGCAAAAATAATAATAAGTTTATTAGTGCTTTAATGGGGATAGGGGTGAAAACCTACAATAATCATAGGACATAGAATCAAAACCGTCTATCCAGATTGTACAACCTATTAATGTATTGGCAGGGATCCTCCCAACTATGGTGTGTTGGAGGCCCACTGATCTCTTCCTGGAATTTTAGGAAGGATCCCGTTCTCCCAGCCTTACTGTAGAGAACAAAACTCCTGAATTAAATAAAGACACCTTCTTATACCAGCGTCTGGTGCGGCGGGACACTAAATAGGGAGCCAACATCTGGTCATTGAAGTCCACCCCTCCCATGTGAAGGTTAGTCGTGGACAGAGGGGTTTCTCAATGACTCCAGTTGCCCTTTAAATTTGGACAGTCGTGTCTACGTGAATGGTGGACAGAAGGTAAACGTCCCTCTTGTCCCTCCACTTCACCGCGAGCAGTTCTTGGTCACACAAGGCAGCCCTCTCCCCCCGTGCAAGTCGGGTATTAACGAGCCATTGGGGTAAGCCCCGGCGACTAGGTCACGCGGTGCCACAGCATTGAATTCCGACTATATGTAAGTGCCGAAAGAGGGCCACGCTTGTGTAAAAATTGTCCATGTATAAGTGGTACCCCTTGTGGAGTAAGGGTGACACCAAGTCCCAGACAATCTTGCCACTGCTCCCCAGGTAGTCAGGGCATCCGACCGGCTCCAGTTTTGAGTCTTTTCCCTCATAGACCCTAAAACGATGTATAGCCTGTGGCCCTTTCACAGAGCTTATACAGTTTGACCCCATACCGGGCGCGCTTGCTGGGGATGTACTGTTTGATGCCAAGGCGCACGGTAAAATGTACAAGGGACTCGTCTATGCAAATGTTCTGATTGGGGGTATACACATCTGCAAACCTGGATGACAAACGGTCTATGAGGGCCGAATTTTGTGGAGCCGGTCATAAGCAGGGTGGCCTCTTGGATGACAGGTTTTATTGTCAGTAAACTGCATAAAGCGCATGATGCCCTCAAAACGTGCCCTGGACATAGCAGCAGAGAACATGGGCATGTAATGTATTGGGTCTTTAGACCAATAGGACCGCAATTCATTTTTTTTTTAGTTAGACCCATGCTGAGGATAAGGCCCAAAAATATTTTAAATTCGGAGACTGTGACTGGTTTCACCGGAAAGGCTGGGCATAGTTGGGATTGGCGGTTATATACTGTGTGGCGTATCGGTTGGTTTCTGCCACAACAAAGTCAGAGATCCACGGTGAAGAACAGCTAAAAAAACTCAAGGGCTGATCCTAAATGAGCTGTCTCCACGCGAACTCCAGACTGGGCGGTGAAAGGGAGCAATACGGGTGCAGCGGAAGCAGGGGATTGCCAATTTGGGTTTGCCAGCACCTCTGGGAGACTAAGGGCTCTATGGGCCTGTGAACGTGGTGGCTGCGACGGGGGAGTTACTGCACGTGCCACCGTAACAGCTTGAACTGTCCTTCTGGTGTTCGCCTCTTGACCAGGGAATACAGCAGTGCTGGTAGAAGGTCCAGAATGTGCTGCTCTGCTGGTGTATGCCGCACCATAAAAAAGATCAGCGCTAGCACCACTCTGCTGCAAATGAGGCTCTTCATGTGGGGTATGCAGAACACTGACATGGGGTCGGGTACGCCTGACCATAGCAGGGACCTCAACATCGTCATCTTCACTAGCGGTTAGAGTGCCACTGCTGTCTACAGGTTCATATTCTGAACCACTGGATTCAGCGGGTGAGGCGTCCCCATCGCTTTTATCCATCACGGCCAGAATCCTGTAGGCCTCTTCAGCGGAATACCCCTTTGACATTTTGGGCTAACTAAATTTAGGGGGTATTCGTCTGAGACTACCCAGGAAAAAGAGCACACCTGCCTAGTAAAAAGGAGTGCTTGCGAAGTAAAGCTGCGATGGCTAATAAAGATCCAGAAAGCTCATAAGTGATCTTTATAGCGCCACAGCGATTTTACAGTGTTTCAGGCCTGATCGGGGGAACACTGCGTTTTTTGTAGAGCCTAAGGTGACCCTAATGTACTGATATAGATCTGATTGCGATCAGTCTTGATCACTTACAGATACTATATAGTACTAGTGCTGATTAGCGACAGTGATGACGCTAATCAGCGACTAATCAGTGACTGCGGTGCGGTGGGCTGGGCGCTAACTACCTAACAAGTAGCTAAGTAACTGCCGGTGATAAGGGACGCTTACAGGGGGGTGATCAATGACAGGGGGGTGATCAGGGATTATATATGGGGTGATCAGGGGTTAATAAGTGACAGGGGGGGGGGTGTAATGTGTGTGTGTGGTGTTTGGTGCTACTTACAGAGCTGCCTGTGTCCTCTGGTGGTCGATCCAAGCAAAAGGGACCACCAGAGGAGCAGGTAGCAGGTATTTCAGACGCTATTTACAAAATAGCGTCTGATATACCTATTTGGTTGGTTATTTTAAAAATCTACAGCCTGCCAGCCAATGATCAGCACTGGCAGGCTGTAGTTCAACTTGTTTACTGTGCAATCCTGTGAACGCGCGCTCCTGTGAGCGCGCGTTCACAGGAAATCTCAGGTCTCACTAGATGACGCCAATAGGCGTTGCTGAGACCTGAGAGCGCTGCCGCCCGGACGCCTATCGGCGTTACAGTGGCGGCAAGCGGTTAAAATTGGGCTGTTGTATATAGAAACCACATTAGTGCTGATCACTGTATACACCAGGAGTGCACAACCTTTTTTGGTCTGGGGGCCGCATTGTCACATCGCACTACTTCAAGGGGCCGCAAAAAAAAAAGTTCATCAGCGCTCGTTTGCATCAGCCTATTACACAGCCTAATGCAAAGTGACTGGGGAGGAATGATCACTACCACAGTTATTCCTCCCTCATTCACCTCTATCGATTATTGGCAGCACATTCCTGATTACACAGGGAGATGTACTGACCAGAATTGTACATCTTTCATCCTGATAAAATATGCAAATCAGCCGACAAACGAGTGATTCCTTGTTTATCAGCGGCAAGATTCTACCGGCCAGATATCAGGAATGAGCGTTCCTATGAACACTTGTTCCCAGTAATTGTCCTGAATATCGTGCTGTGTAACAGGGGCTTAGAGATTTCTGGGTAAAAAATTATTTTTAACACGTTTCTGCAGCATGGGCCTGAAACAGAAGATTCATTCTTTCCTGCTCCCGCAGGTTACATCCGGCTGGCTATTGGCATAGTCACTTGTACCTCTCCAGCCAATGACTGGCTTCAGTGGTGATGTGGCCACAAGCAGCGTTTCACCGCTGTAGCCAGTCATTTGCTGGGGAGGTGCTCCAAGACAGGAGGATGGAGACAGCAAGAGATAACCGGAGCAGGAAAGTAGGAATCTTCTGTTTCAGGGACTATGCTGCAGGAACTTGTTAAAAATAATTTTAGCTGGGAAACCCCTTTAAATGGCGACGTTTCCTTCCTGCCTCCTATTCACAAATAACTTTCACACTTGCGTTCGGAGCGGATCCGTCTGGTGTCTGCACAGACGGATCCGCTCCTATAATGCAAACTCTTGCATCCGTTCAGAACGGATCCGTCTGCATAACTGTTTTTTTCAGATCAGATTTTTCACTTCGTGAAAACTCAGATCCGACAGTATATTCTAACAGAGGCGTTCCCATAGTGATGGGGACGCTTAGAGTTAGAATATACTAAAATAACTGTGTACATGACTGCCCCCTGCTGCCTGGCAGCACCAAATCTCTTACAGGGGGCTGTGATCCGCACAATTAACCCCTCAGTTGTCGCACCTGAGGGGTTAATTGTGCGTATCATAGCCCCCTGTAAGAGATCAGGTGCTGCCAGGCAGGAGGGGGCAGACCCCCCCTCCCTCCCCAGTTTTGTGGCCAGTGCGGCCCCCCCTCCCTCCCCAGTATTATATTCATTGGTGGCCAGTGCGGCCCCCCTCCCTCCCCAGTATTATATTCATTGGTGGCCAGTGCGGCCCCCCCTCCCTCCCCAGTATTATATTCATTGGTGGCCAGTGCGGCCCCCCCTCCCTCCCCAGTATTATATTCATTGGTGGCCAGTGCGGCCCCCCCTCCCTCCCTCCCTCCCCAGTATTATATTCATTGGTGGCCAGTGCGGCCTCCCCTTCCCCCCCTAATTAAAATCAACCCCCATCATTGGTGGCAGCGGAGAGTTCCGATCAGAGTCCCAGTTTAATCGCTGGGGCTCCGATCGAATCCCATGGCAGCCAAGACGCTACTGCAGTCCTGGCTGCCCTGGTTACTTAGCAATTGTAGAAGCATTATACTTACCTGCGATGTCTGTGACCGGCTGGGCGCTCCTCCTACTGGTAAGTGACAGGTCTGTGCTATAAGCAATGCGCCGCACAGACCTTTCACTTACCAGTAGGAGGAGCGCCCGGCCGGTCACAGACATCGCAGGTAAGTATAATGCTTCTACAATTGCTAAGTAACCGTGGCAGCCAGGACTGCAGTAGCGTCTTGGCTGCCATGGTAACTGATCGGAGCCCCAGCGATTAAACTGGGACTCCGATCGGAACTCTCCGCTGCCACCAATGATGGGTGGGTGATTTTAATTAGGGGGAGGGAGGGGGGCCACATTGGCCACCAATGAATATAATACTGGGGAGGGAGGGAGGGGGGCCGCACTGGCCATAGATGAATTTCAAACTGGGGAGGGAGGGGGGTCTGGCCTCTGCTGCCTGGCAGCACCTGATCTCTTACAGGGGGCTATGATACGCACAATTAACCCCTCAGGTGCGGCACCTGAGGGGTTAATTGTGCGGATCACAGCCCCCTGTAAGAGATCAGGTGCTGCCAGGCAGCAGGGGGCAGTTATTACACAGTTCTCAGTATATTCTAACTGGAAGTGTCCCCATCACTATGGGAACGCCTCTGTGTTAGAATATACTGTCGGATCTGAGTTTCACGATCTAACTCAAATCCGATGATATATTCTAACAGAGGCATTCCCATTGTGATGGGGACGCTTCAAGTTAAAATATACCATCAGATAAAGACTCCTGACTTTACATTGAAAGTCAATGAGGGACGGATCCGTTTGCAATTGCACCATATTGTGTCAACGTCAAACGGATCCGTCCCCATTGACTTGCATTGTAAGTCACGACGGATCCGTTTGGCTCCGCACGGCAAGGCGGACACCCGAACGCTGCAAGCTGCGTTCGGGTGTCCGCCTCCTGAGCGGAACGGAGGCCAAACGGTGCCATACTGATGCATTCTGAGCGGATCTGCATCCACTCAGAATGCATTGGGGCTGTACGGATCCGTTCAGGGCCGCTTGTGAGAGCCTTCAAACGGAACTCACAAGCGGAACCCCGAACGCAAGTGTGAAAGTAGCCTAAGCGCTTTCGTTCACTGCAGAGAACTGTGCTCACTGGTTCTTACCACCTTCTGCACCCACAGATATACTGTAGGGGCCCTGCAATAACCAGTAAGCATTTTCCCTGAAGGCTCACGCACACGGCCATTGTTTTAGTCCATGTCTGAGCTCCATGTGCTGTCCACATCCATTACTCCGTTCTGCAAAATGCAGAACACACATGGCTGGTGTCCTGCGGACCAAAAGAAAAGGTTCAGTCATGTGTATGAGGCCTTACTAGCCTGGGAAAGCACTTATTGGTTAACCCTTTAATGACCAGTCACTTTTGTGATTTAGCGCACGTGGTTCACACACTTGTAAATAACTTTTGCAGCTTTTTATTACATAACAGGGCTTTTTATTTAGGGGGAAACTGTACACAAGCTATAGCTCATTATTTAAATATGAAAATTATTATAATTAGTTCCCTATATGTGTTGGATCATTTTATTATACAAGATGTATAGTTTCACATGAATAATTGTAATGGTTTTGGTTGGTGTGGACGTTTTTTTCTTTTATGTATTTTACTATTTATTCTTTTTTTTAACTTATTTTTGTTTTATTATATTTCTGCTACAAAAAGACCTTTGGGGGACACTGACTTTTATTTTGCACATTTTCCTTTTTTTCCTTTTATTTGTATTTTATTTATTTAGTATTTTTTAATTTTATATAATCATTTTATTATTTATTTTAAATCCATATTTTTGCCACATAATATGACAGTGAACTATTTTATTTTGCACTTTTTTTCCTTTTTATACTTTTCTTTTACTTGTATTTTATTTATTAATTAATTTTACATCTTTTTGCTATAATTTTCTTTTCTTTTTTTAAGATATTTTTGCAGCACTTTTAAAGACCTCTGCACTTTTTTTTCCTTTTTATTTTTTTTATTGCGTTTTTTTATTTTTTTTTATTTTTAATATATATACTTGCCAAATAATTTGCCACCATAAGGTCCATCAAAGATCTTTGGGGACACATTTTTTTTGCTCTATTCCACAGTAACTGGAGCATCCAAAGGAGCCCCAGTTACAGGGAAAACCAGCCTCCTGGCGAGGCTTTGTACAAGGCAGAGCTGGTGAGGCTCTGCAGTCCTCTGCTCTTGACACCCGGCGATCATGTGATCACCGAGTCTAAACTGCACAGCGCGCTGCTCACCTGTGTGAGAAGAAGGCAGAAGCGCTGATACAATGCTTCTGCCTTCTTCTCGGCTTCCCCGCTGTCTCTGACAGCCGGGGACCCGTCCTGCTACAGTGCAGGAGCTGTAATCCTGCAATTGTGCGGTTCCGGGCAGAAACACAGCTGATCGCACGATCAGCTGTGTTTCTGCCCAGCAGGATGGAGGCCGCAAACCATGGCACTGGGAGCCGCATGCGGCCCACAGGGTGCAGGTTGTGCACCCCTGGTAATTACTTTACTATTGGAAAACTTTGTCACTTTTCTAACATTTAAAAATGTTTGGTCCAAAAGCTTACAGTCTACACAGTGCTTATTGATTTGCATTCATACTTTGTTGGTTAAAGAAACAGTTCTAGGAAATACTCCTAGAACTATGGTTTTTACACACAGTTTTTAATACTGCGCTTTTCACCACCAAAAAAATGCAGAATACAAATTGATGGCAAAATTCTGATGACCAGCCATTCACACTCCTAAACAGGAGAGGTTTGATGCTCAGTAATACAGTTGCACACCAATATGGTTTCTACGAGGTGCTAGTCTCATAACCCAACTGTTTTAATCTACACATTACATACATGCAGTACATCCTGAATGTCTTCGGACCCTTTAACATTTTTTCACATTTTGTGGCCTTGTGCTAAAATAAAAAATCAAGTTTATCCCCATCATTCTGCACTCAATGCCCCATAATGACAAAATGAAAACAGAAAACAATCTGCCAATTTATTGAAAAGGAAAAAACTAAAATATTGCATTGAAAAGTATTCAGACCCTTTAGTCAGTACTTAGTTGGAGCATGTTTTGGAAGTGATTACAGCCTCCAGTCTTCTTGGGTATGATGCCACAAGGTTTGCACATTTAGACTTGGGGATTTTATGCCATTCTTCTCTGCAGATCCTTCCCAGCTCTGTCAGGTTGGATGGGGACTGACAGACAGCCATCTTCAGGTCTCTTCAGATATGTTCAATTGAGTTTCAGTCAGGGCTGAGGCACTCAAGGACATTTACAGAGTTGTCCCTAAGCCACACCTCTGTTGTCTTGGCTGTGTGCCTGGGATCATTGTCTTGTTGGCAGGTGAACCTTCGGTCCAGTTTGAGGTCCAGAGCACATGGGATCAGGTTTTCATTAAGAATATGATTGTACTTTGTTCTATTCAGCTTTCCCTCAACCCTAACCAGCCTCCTTGTCCCAGCTGAAAAAATACTACTACAGCATGATGCTCCAACCACCATTCTTCATTGAACAGATGGTATTGGACTGTGCCTAGTTTCCTCCAAGCATGATGCTTAGAATTGAGGTAAAAAAAAGTTTAATCCTCATTTCATCAAACCATTGAATCTTGTTTCTCATAATCAGAGTCTTTAGGTGCTTTTCCTGAGCATCCAGAGTGACCATTGGGTTCTCAGTCATCTCTCTTACCAAAGCCCTTTCCCCAATTACTTAGTTTGGTGCGGTGGCCAGCTCTAGAAAATCTTCTATCTTTTAAACAGGTTTTCTGCGATTTTTTTTACTGATGACCTATCCTGTGGATAGGTCATCAGTATCTAATCGGTGGAGGTCCTACACCCAGGACCCCTGCCAATCAGCTGTTGGAGAAGGCATCGGTGCTCCTGTGAGCGCTGCAGCCTTCTCACAGCTCACCAAGCACAGTGCCGTAGATAGTATAGTGGCTGTGCTTGGTATCACAGCTCAGTTCCATTCACTTGAATGGGGCTGAGCTGCTCCTAGGCCACGTGACACATGAATGTGTCATCACGCGGCCTAGGAAAAGCAGAGAAGCCTGTGGCACTCACAGGAGCACCGCTGCCTCGGTGTCAGACAGGGTTGCCACCTTTTCTTCAAGCCAAACCCGAACACGGGTGGAACGCATCGGGACCGGAAGTTGCGTTCCACAGGCCGGAAGTGGGTCCAGCTGTGGAGCGCAAGCTGTAACTGAGGAACGGCGCCGCCCTGCGCTAGCATCACAGCTGATCGTCCCTACATAACATAAAGTTTTTTCTGGTGATGACAGATTCAGAAACCCGTTTAAACACTGTTACACTTCAAATGTTTTATATACCTTTTTAGAAGTGACTACTAGGACAGGACTTGGTCACAGAGGTTGAAAAACACTGCTGCCCTGTCTGCAGGCAGGCCACAGTGGGTACTGGGCTGTCTGGGCACTTGGGCAGGCACTGGCAGGCTGCTGGACTGGAGAATGATTTCTCCCACAGAGCTCCCTGCCTCTCTCTCTGATGTCACTTCCTGTTCCTGACTTCCTCGTATCAGAGAGAAGGAGGGAGGGACTGGGAGGCAGGGGAGGAGCAAGGGAGACTCTCAACTCTGAAGACAGCGCTCTGAGGCTGCGCTGGCGCCGCCCTGCGTTAGGCAGCTGCTAGCATCACTAGAGGGACTCGGGGAGCGCTCAGCTGATCACCCGGCCGTGGCCTGCCGCTGCCGCAGTGACAGCTGCTTATCGGCGTCTCGGACGTCCACAGTGCTCATCGCCCGCCGAGGCTCACCCTAACGCTTGCCGCTGCTCACCACCAGTGCCCAGCTGTCAGGTGAGACGGAGTCTCTGCAGTTTGAATGAATCCTGTGCCCGGGTCTAAGAAAGGCTTGTACCCGGGCACAGGATTACAAACCCGGACTGTCCGGGTCAATCCCGTACGGGTGGCAACCCTAGTGTCAGACCCTAAATGATCAGATACTGATGACCTATTCAGAGGATAGGTCATCAGTAAAAAAAGAAATCTTGGAAAATCCCTTGTAAGGGGTTTTCATGGAATTAAATATTGATGATGTATTCTCAGAGTAGGTCATGGCACTTATTTATTGATTATTCTCCCCTTCATTCACACTGTTATCAGTATGACCGCTTAGTAATGAGCAAAGTGTAACTATAATTTGCCAGTGTAAATAGGCCTTTAATGTTGCAAGTTTTTTTTTTTTTTATAAATTTGAAAAGGAAGGAAATTAGGAAATGGTGTTGAAAAGCGTCATTGGTGAAGAATTAAAGGAGTCCTTCATGACTGAGATATTGATGACTTATCCTTAGGATTGGTAATCAATTTAGAATTGGTGGGGGTCTGACTCCCAACGCCCCAGGTCAATCAGCTGTTTTGGAGTAGTTCTGGCTGAGGAAACAGGTACTGAAACTGCATACTGTAGCTCTGTCTACTGTTCAGTGTCCAGCGTTAGTTACTGCAGCGCTGTACCCAAAGCAGACATCTCCTCTTTTTTAAGCTTCTTAATAAAACAATAGATTTGACACCTGGGAAATAATGTCAGAAAGCAAAGTTAAAGGTTCATGGCCATCTTTACATTCCAATTATTGAGATAGGGGTGAGCCCCATCTCCTGTGGATATACCATAAATATCGAGTTGGTAATACCTCTTCGAGACACAAGACTTTTAAAAATCCCTTGCATCGGTTGCATTTGTTCAGATATCTTGAAATACAGTATAAGGCCTCATGCACACGGCCGTGTTCCGCGTCCGAGAGCGGTCCGTGGTAACCCGGCCGGGATTCCTTCTGACAGCAGGAGCGCACGGTGTCATTGGTTGCTATGACGCCGTGCGCTTTATGCCGCCGCTGCTGTACAGTGCATGAGGCCTAACTGTATTTTTGTACAGGAAAAAAACAAGAAGAAAAACGGAATGTCGGATCAAACTGAATTTACGTCTCTTCCTGCAACAATGAATGAAAGCCGAGACACTGATAGTCATAATGATGAAGATGAGTGTAAGAGCCTTGAGGTGTCTACTGAAAACAACACTTCTTTATCTACATCAGCAAAAGTCATTTCAGATAACAATGTCATGTCTGAATTTCACTCTGGTAACTCTGCCATGTTAGTCTACTTTCACACTGCCGTTTTGGTTTCTGTTTGTAAGATCCGTTCATGGCTCTCACAAGCGGTCCAAAACGGATCAGTTTTGCTCTAATGCATTCTGAATGGATAAGGATCCGCTCAGAATGCATCAGTTTGGCTCCGTTCCGCCTCCGTTCCGCTTTGGAGGCAGACACCAAAATGCTGCTTGCAGCGTTTTGGTGTCAGTCTGACGAAACTGAGCCAAACGGATCCGTTCTGACACACAATGTAAGTCAATGGGGACGGATCCGTTTTCACTGACACGATATGGCACAATGTAAAACGGATCCGTCCTCCATTGACTTTCAATGGTGTTCAAGACTGATCAGTTTTGACAATGTTAAAGATAATACAAACGGATCCGTTCTGAACGGATGCATGCGGTTATATTATCGGTGCGTATGAATGAAGGAGGGAATCCAGCTTCCAAACAACGTATATATTCTTTATTGAAAAGTGCTGAAATCCAGACATGTACATCAGGTCTACGCGTTTCAGATCACAAAATACCGATCCTTACTCATGACAACAAAGCAATGTGAGACACTGGCCTTAAATAAGGGGCAGGTCAAACATGTCAGGTGGACATAATCAGACACAGCTCCACCTCTGAGACATAAAAAACACATGTGCTAAAAGAAAGAGACTTCAAGAAACAATGTATCAGGGTCAATAGTGCAGGATGAAATCATGCCTGTGGTTAAAGGGAACCTGTCACCGGGATTTTGTGTATAGAGCTGAGGACATGGGTTGCTAGATGGCCGCTAGCACATCCGCAATACCCAGTCCCCATAGCTCTGTGTGCCTTCATTGTGTAAAAAAAAAGATTTGATACATATGCAAATTAACCTTAGAAGAGTCCTGTATATGAGATAAGTCAGGGACAGGACTCATCTCAGGTTAATTTGCATATGTATCAAATCGGTTATTTTACACAATAAAAGCACACAGAGCTATGGGGACTGGGTATTGGGGATGTGCTAGCGGCCATCTAGCAACCCATGTCCTCAGCTCCTATACACAAAATCCTGGTGACAGGTTCCCTTTAAAGGGATTCTGTCATGAGATTTGAGCCCTATAAGCTAAACATATGGCCAGGTCCATACTAATAACATGAATCCTAAACTGCCCTTATTAAACCTGCTTGTGGCTCTATTAGCCCAAAAAACTGGTTTTTATAAGCTGTCACTCACCTACCTAAGGTGCCTAAGGGGTTTTACGTTAACCCAGGGTGCCCGCCCGCATCCCTCGCTGTCTGGTGCCAGGCACCACCTTCCTCACCTCAGCCCCGCCTCCGCAATCCTCTCGTCCCTCTGCTAGATCCGGCGCCTGCGCACTAGGCTCAGCCTGATGCGCCGCGGACTCCTGGCAGCGGCTTCGTTGAGCGAAGTGCGTATGCGCATCAGGCCGGCGCATGCGCACTTCGCTCAACGAAGCCGCTGCCAGGAGTCCGTGACGCATCAGGCTGAGCCTAGTGCGCAGGCGCCGGATCTAGCAGAGGGACGGGAGGATTGCGGAGGCAGGGCTGAGGTGAGGAAGGCGGCGCTGGGCACCAGACGGCGAGGGGTGCGGGCGGGCACCCTGGGTTAACGTAAAACCCCTTGGGTACACAGGTATTCATAGGTAAAAATCCAATAAGATTCTCTATTTAAAAGAACTCTCCTATGGTCACTTCCACGCTTAGGCCTCATGCACACGACCGTTGTGTGCACCCGTGGCCGTTGTGCCGTTTTCCGTTTTTTTTCGCGGACCCATTGACTTTCAATGGGTCCGTGGAAAAATCGGAAAATGCACCGTTTGGCAGCCGCATCCGTGAGCCGTGTTTCCTGGCCGTGAAAAAAATATGACCTGTCCTATTTTTTTCACGGCCAACGGTTCACGGACCCATTCAAGTCAATGGGTCCGTGAAAGAACACGGATGCACACAAGATTGGCATCCGTGTCCGTGATCCGTGGCCGTAGGTTAGTTTTTATACAGACGGATCCGAAGATCCGTCTGCATAAAAGCTTTTTCAAAGCTGAGTTTTCACTTCGTGAAAACTCAGAACCGACAGTATATTCTAACACAGAAGCGTTCCCATGGTGATGGGGACGCTTCTAGTTAGAATACACTACAAACTGTGTAAAAGACTGCCCCCTGCTGCCTGGCAGCACCCGATCTCTTACAGGGGGCCGTGATCAGCACAATTAACCCCTTCAGGTGCGGCACCTGAAAGGGTTAATTGTACTATCATATCCCCCTGTAAAAGATCAGGGCTGCCAGGCAGCAGGGGGCAGACCTCCCCCCCTCCCCAGTTTGAATATCATTGATGGCCAGTGCGGCCTCCCCCCCCCCCCCCCTCTATTGTAATAATTCGTTGGTGGCTAGTGCGGCCCCCCCCCCTCCCTCTATTGTAATAATTCGTTGGTGGCACAGTGTGCGCCCCCCATCGGCCCCCCCTCCCTCTATAGCATTAGCAACATTGGTGGCCAGTGTGCGGCCTCCCATCTCCCCCCCCCCCCATCATTGGTGGCAGCGGAGTTCCGATCGGAGTCCCAGTTTAATCGCTGGGGCTCCGATCGGTAACCATGGCAACCGGGACGCTACTACAGTCCTGGTTGCCATGGTTACTTAGCAATAGTACAATAGTAGAAGATTCATACTTACCTGCTGCTGGCTGCTGCTGCGATGTTCGTGTCCGGCCGGGAGCTCCACCTACTGGTAAGTGACAGGGTCTGTGCGGCGCATTGCTAAATGAACTGTCACTTACCAGTAGGAGGAGCTCCCGGCCGGACACGAACATCGAGCTCACAGGTAAGTATGAATCTTTAACTATTGTACTATTGCTAGTAACCCGCTGCCACCAATGATCGGGGGGGGGGGGGGGGGGGGGGGGGGAGATGGGAGGCCGCACACTGGCCACCAATGTTGTTAATGCTATAGAGGGAGGGGGGGCCGCACACTGGCCACCAATGTTGTTAATGCTATAGAGGGAGGGGGGGCCGATGGGGGGCGCACACTGTGCCACCAACGATTTATTACAATAGAGGGAGGAAGGGGGGGGGGCGGGGGGGCGCACACTGTGCCACCAACGATTTATTACAATAGAGGGAGGAAGGGCGGGGGGGCGCACACTGTGCCACCAACGATTTATTACAATAGAGGGAGGAAGGGGGGGGGGGCGGGGGGGCGCACACTGTGCCACCAACGATTTATTACAATAGAGGGAGGAAGGGCGGGGGGGCGCACACTGTGCCACCAACGATTTATTACAATAGAGGGAGGAAGGGGGGGGGGCCGCACTGGCCACCAATGATATTCAAACTGGGGATGGGGGGGTCTGCCCCCTGCTGCCAGGCAGCCCTGATCTCTTACAGGGGGATATGATAGTACAATTAACCCCTTCAGGTGCGGCACTTGAGGGGTTAATTGTGCTGATCACGGCCCCCTGTAAGAGATCGGATGCTGCTAGGCAGCAGGGGGCAGTCATGTACACAGTTTGTAGTATATTCTAACTAGAAGCGTCCCCATCACCATGGGAACGCCTCTGTGTTAGAATATACTGTCGGAAATGAGGTTTCACGATCTAACTCATATCCGACAGTATATTCTAACATAGAGGCGTTCCCATGGTGATGGGGACGCTTCAAGTTAAAATATACCATCGGATTGGAGAAAACTCCCATCCTATGGTATATTAACTCCTGACTTTACATTGAAAGTCAATGGGGACGGATCCGTTTGAAATGGCACCATATTGTGTCAACGTCAAACGGATCCGTCCCCATTGACTTGCATTGTAATTCAGGACGGATCCGTTTGGCTCCGCACGGCCAGGCGGACACCAAAACGACTTTTTTTTCATGTCCGTGGATCCTCCAAAAATCAAGGAAGACCCACGGACGAAAAAACGGTCACGGATCACGGACCTACGGACCCTGTTTTTTCGGACCGTGAAAAAAAACGTTCGTGTGCATGAGGCCTTAGGATACTTAACTCGTTCAATCCCTTGAACAACGAGGCCACTTGTATCACCTGCATGACAAGCCGCAAAATGTGAACTGACTGCAGAAACATTTCTGGTCAGCGCATGAGGAATGTCCGAAATATGCCTGCGAATAAGTGTTTTAAGGCTATTGGAAGTACATCCTATATATTGTAGGAGGCATGTCGTGCAGGTGATACAGTACACCACAAAGTTGGTATTGCAGTTAATGTACTGTTTAAGGCCTAGTTCACACGAACGTTTTTTTGTGTTCGGGCCGTTTTTTTGTGTTCCGTATACGGTCCGTATACGGATCCATTCATTTCAATGGTTCCGCAAAAAAAACGGAATGTGTTCCGTATGCATTCCGTTTCCGTATTTCAGTTTTTCCGTTCCGTTGAAAGATAGAGCTTGTCCTATATTTGGCCGTAAATCACGGGTCGTGGCTCCATTCAAGTCAATGGGTCCGCAAAAAAAAACGGAACACATACGGAAATGCATCCGTATGTCTTCCGTTTCCGTTCCGTTTCCGTTCCGTTTTTTCTGAACCATCTATTGAAAATGTTATGGCCAGCCCAATTTTTTCTATGTAATTACTGTATACTGTACATGGCTTACAGAAAACTGGAACGGAAAAACGGAAAGGAAACGGAAACACAACGGGACTCAAAAACGGAACAACAGATCCGTGAAAAACGGACCGCAAAAAACAATAAAAGCCATACGGTCGTGTGAACTAGGCCTTAAAGGAAATTTTAAATGCGGGCACCGCATCTGCACTTGTTGCAATCACTTGCAAACGGGCCAAACTGTCACTTCTGCGTCCAAACAATAGTTTTTTCCTCTTAGGCCCCTTTCACACGAGCGAGTATTCCGCGCGGATGCGATGCGGGAGGTGAACGCATTGCACCCGCACTGAATACTGACCCATTCATTTCTATGGGGCTGTGCACACGAGCGGTGATTTTCACGCATCACTTGTGTGTTGCGTGAAAATCGCAGCATGCTCCTCTTTGTGCGTTTTTCACGCAACGCAGGCCCCATAGAAGTGAATGGGGTTGCGTGAAAATCGCAAGCATCCGCAAGCAAGTGCGGATGCGGTGCGATTTTCACGCATGGTTGCTAGGTGACAGTCTATAAACTGTATTATTTTCCCTTATAACATGGTTATAAGGGAAAATAATAGCATTCTGAATACAGAATGCATAGTAGGTGATCAATTGAGGGTTAAAAAAAATAAAAAAATTAACTCACCTTCTCCTCTTGTTCGCGTAGCTCCCGGTCTCCTTTACTTCTCAAAAGATGAACTATCGGCTAAAGAACCTTTGGTGACGTCAGATCACATGCTCCAATCACATGGTACATCACCGTGGTGATGGACCATGTGATTGGAGCATGTGATCTGACGTCACCACAGGTCCTAGCCGATAGTTCATCTTTTGAGAAGTAAAGAATAGACCGGGAGCTACGCCTAGTTCACGCCTAGTTCACACGACCGTATGGCTTTTATTGTTTTTTGCGGTCCATTTTTCACGGATCCGTTGTTCCGTTTTTGAGTTCCGTTGTGTTTCCGTTTCCTTTCCGTTTTTCCGTTCCGTTTTTCCGTATGCCATGTACAGTATACAGTAATTACATAGAAAAAATTGGGCTGGCCATAACATTTTCAATAGATGGTTCCGAAAAAACGGAACGGAAACGGAAGACATACGGATGCATTTCCGTATGTGTTCCGTTTTTTTTGCGGACCCATTGACTTGAATGGAGCCACGACCCGTGATTTACGGCCAAATATAGGACAAGCTCTATCTTTCAACGGAACGGAAAAACGGAAATGGAATGCATACGGAACACATTCCGTTTTTTTGCGGAACCATTGAAATGAATGGATCCGTATACGGACCGTATACGAAACACAAAAAAACCGCCCGTACACTCGCAAAAAAAACGTTCGTGTGAACTAGGCCTAAAGCGTAGCCAGTTCTGTTGCTTTTGGGGGTCATCCAAAAACAGACTAGGACTGACACGTTGGCCCAAAGTGCAGGACGAAGCGGTGGTTAAACATGAACACGTTATGTTTAAGCAAAAAATGTACGACATCACATATGAAATCTTGAAATTCCATGCTGAAATCAGCATAATTGTTCAAGAACCATCGCAAAGAGATGGCTGAAGCGTGGGGAATGACAGTATACAAGAATGTAACATCCGCAGTGATCCAGAAATATTCAGGCCTCCAAGAAAATTTATAAAAATACTGAACAGTTCTGGTGTCTAAAATGAAACCCGGAATAGTCTGGACCAGTGGTTGTAGCAAGCTGTCAACCCACGCAGACAGCCGCTCCGTGAAGGATCCAATTCCGCCCACAATGGGCCGCATGGATGGAGGGAAGCCCGCCTTGTGGATCTTTGGTAAAGAGTGGAATATTGGAATAATAGGATGTAAAACATATATGAAATCAGCTTGTCTTTGATCCATAAAACCACTCTTCACTCCCAAGGACAACAGAGAAAGCAAGTCACTTTGAAACTGGGGGGTTGGGCTCATGTGACATCTCCAGATATGTGTCCGAATCTCCTAACATTAGGAGATTTCGGGACGCATATATGGAGCGGCCCCTTTATCCGCCTGTTTAATAATGACATCATTCATGTTCTCAAGCTCTTTTAGAGTCGTTCTTTCCGCAGTGGTTAAATTACAATTGGTATGGAACCCAGCCACTGCCTGACATGTATCCCTAAGTACAAATAAGTCTCGCTCCACTGATTCCTGAAAGTGGTCAAGAGCCAGAGAGTGGGACTGTACGGGATAGAAATCACGGTTGTGAGTGACAAAATTATGAGAAAAATCATGAATAGGCAAAGAATTAGAGACATCGCGACATTCTTGAAGATGAGAAATGTGAGCAAGTTCCTGGAAGGACAATGGCATGTCATTAGAGATGGTCATCACAGGAGAAGTAGGAACAGGAACGGAACTGGTGGGAGCAGATTCTTCTGCGTATGTATGGGCAAAATGTTTCTTCAAGGTGAGGTCCCGAGCCAATTTATTAACGTCCAGTATGGTTTTGTAGATATCAAAGTGGCATGTTGGTGAAATGGATAATCCTTTAGATAAAGCTTCAATCCGTGCCTCCATTGCAACCTGGGACCAGGTGAGCCTCGGCTACTGCCTTTTCTGGATTTACTATTATCGGTGCAGATCCAGCTGTGCAGATCCATGACGGATCCGCACCAAACGGCAGTGTGAAAGTAGCCTTAGTTGAAAAGACAGTTTCAGAGGTAAAGGATTCTAACCTAATAACCAAAGAAATACAAGGATCAATGGAAACAAAAGATTATGAACTTCTACTGTGTAACAAGATGGAATATTCAGAGGACAAAGATGAAAATGAAGAGCCCAACAACAAGGAACTGATTCATAATGTGACCAAATCTACTGGCAACCAAGTGATATCAGATGATAGAACTACAATAGAAAAACTGAAGAAAAATGAAAGTGGCAACAAGAAAAAAACCAAATAATAAGATAACCACAGCGGAGGCGGAAAATTTGACTAATAGCCATAGTGTGGCACCAAGTGATGGTACCACAAGCAATGAAAGCTCCAGTAATAAGGACAAGGTCACTGATCAGGTCAGCGGACAGATGTCTAAACATCTGAATACTGGACCTGATAAAAAAAGGGATGATGTGAGCATGAGCTTAGACTCTGAAAGTAAGAACAAGGTCATCAATCAGAATGATGGAGAGAGATACACCATATCAAGTGAATCCAAGTCCAGACTGACATATACACGTATAAAGGAAATTTCCAAAGACAACAGTAATTCTGACCATCAAGGTATGGATGCAAACGATCCAAATACAGTAATAGTTCTAACAAAATGTCTGTTGTGGCACAAGAACCTGATAAACAAGGTAAAAAAGAAAATCAAAAAGGAAAAGTGACACATGGCACCAGTGCCAATGACAGTTATGAAGATGGCACGAATGAAAATGCTCCTAAAAATGCTTCAAGAAAAAACAAAGAACACAAGAGGGCAGGATAATAAAAATGATGGTGATCGTGAAAGAGATATAAATGAGCCAAAAACAAATCAACCAAATAAAAAAAGACATTGATGATAAGAAAAATGAGGATACTAAGAAAGTAGCAAAATGAAAGAAGGAAAAAACAAGAAAGGTGGAAATAAAGCACAGGAAAAACAAGAGTCGAAAAACTCTGAGGTAGGTTTCTATATTATAATGTGTGAATAATATTTGTTGTAGGGTATGTATTCCATGATATACCACCTTTACTTCACTTGTAACCTGCTTGTTTTCCAGCAAGTGAAGCCAATCACTTTTTCCCATACACAGATGGATCCAGAAGTATTTGGACAGGGAGCCAATTTTCATAATTTAGCCTCTGTTTATGAGATGTGGCTGCCCCCATGGATATTTGACATCTCTCTTTCTATACTGTGTATAGGATGAAAGCTACCAATCAAGAGTGGGTGTCAGAGAGAGCCGGGAGCTCTTAAAAAGCATCTGTACACAGGATCAATTCTACTAAACCAGGCATAATGCCTGGTAGGGTTGAACCTGCTGAGTTAAACATACCTCATTTATATTCCCATTGGGCAATAGAGCTCCTCCATTCTTCACTTAGACCACTCCCCCATCCCCTTTTTTACATTATTTAATTCTCATTTATGACAGATTGAGGAGATAAAAGGTTTTGAGTTGATTCCAAGCTTTGCATTTGCTAGCTTAACATTTGTCCAGAGTTGCCTCAATGCAGGTGAATGAGGCCATCATTAGGTTGAAACAAACACAGTAGAAACCTGACAGAGAGATAGCAGAAACTTTAGGCCAAATCACTCTCCCTGGAAACGAATGGATATATGCAACATGATGCAAGGCTAGTTACTGCATTGTGATGAACATATCTGTTATGAAGATCTCATGTGCACTGCTTACGGTTCCCACACGATTGATCAGCTATTACACAGCCAGGCTCCCAATGTAACTGCTGGAATCAGAACTAGCTTTGATCTCAGCAAGACACAAGATATTTCAAGACACAAGACTGTAGCTGGCCAGCTAAAACCTGTCCTAGGTTGCTAATATAGCTTATGTATTTATACAGCTAGACAAGCCAATAACCTTAATACAGTTCCTATGTTCATATGTTAGAGACAAAAGAAGAGTTATTTAAAGTGACTTTTGGATGTCATATAACTGTTATATACACTGCTCAAAAAAATAAAGGGAACACAAAAATAACACATCCTAGATCTGAGTTAAAGAGGACCTTTCACCTGTATAAACTATGGTAACTGAGTATGCTGACATGTAGAGCGGCGCCCGGGGATCTCACTGCACTTACTATTATCCCTGGGCGCCGCTCCGTTCTCCCGTTATAGGCTCCGGTACCTTTGCTTCTTAAGTTATAGTAGGCGGGTCTTCCCTTGTCCTGTGGGCGTCTCCTTCTCCTAGGCTGCAGCGCTGGCCAATCGCAGCGCACAGCTCACAGCCTGGGAGGTTTTTTTCTCCCAGGCTGTGAGCTGTGCGCTGCGATTGGCCAGCGCTGCAGCCTAGGAGAAGGAGACGCCCACAGGACAAGGGAAGACCCGCCTACTATAACTTAAGAAGCAAAGGTACCGGAGCCTATAACAGGAGAACGAAGCGGCGCCCGGGGATAATAGTAAGTGCAGTGAGATCCCCGGGCGCCGCTCTATATGGCAGCATACTCGGTTACCATAGTTTATACAGGTGAAAGGTCCTCTTTAATTAAATATTCTTCTGAAATACTTTGTTCTTTACATAGTTGAATGTGCTGACAACAAAATCACACAAAAATAAAAAAATGGAAATCAAATTTTTCAACCCATAGAGGTCTGGATTTGGAGTCACACTCAAAATTAAAGTGGAAAAACACACTACAGGCTGATCCAACTTTGATGTAATGTCCTTAAAGCAAGTCAAAATGAGGCTCAGTAGTGTGTGTGGCCTCCACGTGCCTGTATGACCTCCCTACAACGCCTGTGCATGCTCCTGATGAGGTGGCGGACGGTCTCCTGAGGGATCTCCTCTCAGACCTGGACTAAAGCATCTGCCAACTCCTGGACAGTCTGCGGTGCAACGTGACGTTGGTGGATAGAGCGAGACATGATGTCCCAGATGTGCTCAATTGGATTCAGGTCTGGGGAACGGGCGGGCCAGTCCATAGCATCAATGCCTTCATCTTGCAGGAACTGCTGACACACTCCAGCCACATGAGGTCTAGCATTGTCTTGCATTAGGAGGAACCCAGGGCCAACCGCACCAGCATATGGTCTCACAAGGGGTCTGAGGATCTCATCTCGGTACCTAATGGCAGTCAGGCTACCTCTGGCGAGCACATGGAGGGCTGTGCGGCCCTCCAAAGAAATGCCACCCCACACCATTACTGACCCAATGCCAAACCGGTCATGCTGGAGTATGTTGCAGGCAGCAGAACGTTCTCCACGGCGTCTCCAGACTCTGTCACGTCTGTCACATGTGCTCAGTGTGAACCTGCTTTCATCTGAAGAGCACAGGGCGCCAGTGGCGAATTTGCCAATCTTGGTGTTCTCTGGCAAATGCCAAACGTCCTGCACGGTGTTGGGCTGTAAGCACAACCCTTACCTGTGGACGTCGGGCCCTCATATCACCCTCATGGAGTCTGTTTCTGACCGTTTGAGCAGACACATGCACATTTGTGGCCTGCTGGAGGTCATTTTGCAGGGCTCTGGCAGTGCTCCTCCTGTTCCTCCTTGCACAAAGGCGGAGGTAGCGGTCCTGCTGCTGGGTTGTTGCCCTCCTATGGCCTCCTCCACGTCTCCTGATGTACTGGCCTGTCTCCTGGTAGCGACTCCATGCTCTGGACACTACGCTGACAGACACAGCAAACCTTCTTGCCACAGCTCGCATTGATGTGCCATCCTGGATAAGCTGCACTACCTGAGCCACTTGTGTGGGTTGTAGACTCCGTCTCATGCTACCACTAGAGTGAAAGCACCGCCAGCATTCAAAAGTGACCAAAACATCAGCCAGGAAGCATAGGAACTGAGAAGTGGTCTGTGGTCACCACTTGCAGAACCACTCCTTTATTGGGGGTGTCTTGCTAATTGCCTATAATTTCCACCTGTTGTCTATCCCATTTGCACAACAGCATGTGAAATTGATTGTCACTCAGTATGGCTTCCTAAGTGGACAGTTTGATTTCACAGAAGTGTGATTGACTTTAGTTACATTGTGTTGTTTAAGTGTTCCCTTTATTTTTTTGAGCAGTGTATATTGTGTTCACAGAAGCAGAAAAGATAATATGCCTTTAAGATTTATTATATGGATGTGAGGTAAGCTCACATCCAGCAGAAACAACAGAAAGCATATAGTTAAACTGTTGTTGCTGGGCAGGAGTCTAGACCAATAACAGCCAGCCTCGCACATAGCAGGAGTCTTGGCCAATCACAGCCAGCCTCACGCACAGCCTGTGTGGGAAATTCCCTAGCAGGAGCTGCTAGAAATTATTATTTACCAGAGAGAGAAGCTGAACAGACGTTCATTACACTAAGAGCTGTGTTTTATGGAAGCAGAGAGGCCAAAATAGGTATTTAAAACAGTTATATAATGTTCCTACTGTTAATATAGTGATTAGAACTGTATACTGAACCAGTTATATGTGTGTTTACTTACAGTTCCACCAATTGCAAATACCATACAATTGCAAACTACAAAGTTCACAATTAAATTTCCATATTGCAATCCAAATTACATACAACCATACCAGATCATACTCAACCAATCTGCAAATAGTTACTGCTAACTGCATATTGCAAATAGCAACCAAATTCAGCAAGTGAACTATTAGTTAGACCTCATATATACCTTTCAGAGAGATCATAAAGTGCTTACCGTATTTTTTGCCCTATAAGACGCACCAGCCCATAAGACGCACCTAGGTTTTTGAGGAGGAAAATAAAAAAATATATATTTTTAACCAAAAGGTGTGCTTTTGGTGGGTTTGAACTAATGGCGGTCTGTGCATGACACTATTATGGGGGATCTGTGGATAATGCACTGTTATGGGGTAGGGGATTTGTGGATGGCACTGTTATGGGGGGGATCTGTGGATGGCACTGTTATGTGGGGGATCTGTGGATGGCACTGTTATGTGGGGGAGCTGTGGATGGCATTATGATGGGGGGATCTGTGGATGGCATTATGATGGTGGGGGGGATCTGTGGATGGCATACTGATGGTGGAGGGGATCTGTGGATGGCATTATGATGGTGGGGGGGATCTGTGGATGGCATTATGATGGGGGGGATCTGTGGATGGCACTGTTATGGGGTGGCGGATCTGTGGATGACACTGCTATATGTGTCATCCACAGATCCCCCCATAACAGTCCCATCCACAGATCCCCCCATCATAATGCCATCCACAGATCCCCCCCATCATACTGCCATCCACAGACCCCCCCCATCATTATCCCATTCACAGATTCCTAGGGAGGGACTGTAGTAGGCGGGGAGAGCGGCGGGGCAGTGCAGGCACTGCACTTTGGCCCCGCAGCTCAGTATGTACTGTATTATACGTAGTGTTAATCATCAGATCTAAACTGAATAATGATGCGCTCCCCCTGCTCCCCATGTGCTTACCGGTACACATGTCACACTCCTGTAGTAAGCACTAGCAGGCAGGCCGGGCGGCCATGACTCACTGAGGTCACGTGCCTGCTCCGCCTACTTCATTCATAAAGTAGGCGGAGCAGGCACGTGACCTCCATGAGTTACGGCCGCCCGGCCTGCCAGCTAGCTGCTAATGCTTACTACAGGAGCGTGACATGTACCGGTAAGTACGGTACACATGGGGAGCAGGGGGAGTGCATCATTATTCAGTTTAGATCTGATGATTAACACTACATATAATACAGTACATACTGAGCTGCGGGGCCAGAGTACAGTGCCTGCACTGCCCGCCGCTCTCCCCGCCTACTACAGCCCCTCCTCCATCCTCACTAATACATCGCAGTCTGCGATGCTGCAGCATCGCAGACTGCGATGTAAATTGCCAGCATTCGCCCCATAAGACGCAGGGGCACTTTCCCCCCACTTTTGGGGGTGAAAAATACGGTAAATAACTTAAAGTGAGAGTACAGATACTCAAGAGAGAAATATATCCACCATTTTATATTGAATGACAAGATTGAACAGTTGAACCACCATCTTATGCATGCTGCCATTTTGTGATATCTTTTCAACACGTCTTACGGAGGCAACAGTGTTATATATGAAGAAAAGTTGAAGTTAATAAAGAAGTTATTTCAAGCATTTGGTGTACTTTTTAAACCTACTGTTTCCATAGAATGGTGCTAGAGGAATTACAGAGTAAGGCCTCATGCACACGGCCGTTGTTTTGGCAGCTCGTATGCGGACGCATTCACTTCAATGGGGCCGCAAAAGATGCGGACAGCACTCTGTGTGCTTTCCGCATCCGTTGCACCGTTCCGTGGCCCCGCAAAAAAAAAATATAGCATGTCTTATTTTTGGCCGTTTTGCGGACAAGAATAGGCATTTCTACAATGGGCCACCCGTTCCGTTCCGCAAATTGCGGAAGGCACACGGACGGCTTCCGTTTTTTGCGGATAGGATGCGGACCCATTTTAATGGGTCCGCTAAAAACACGGACAGCACACGGTGTGCTGTCTGCATCAGTATGTCCGTTCCATTGCCCCGCAAAAAAAAATTTGTGCATGTCCTATTTTTTTCTAGTTTGCGGACAAGGATAGGCATTATTACAATGAATCCGCAAAACAGATCAGCAAAAAAAAACGGATACCATACGGAATGTCATCCATTTTTTTTTGTTGCAAATCCGCAATTTGCGGACTGCAAAACACATACGGTTGTTTGCATGTAGCCTAAGGCTACATGCACACGATCGTGCTGTTTTTGTGCGGTCCGCAAACCGCGGATTCGCAAAAAACGGAAGCCGTCCGTGTGCCTTCCGCAATTTGAGGAACGGAACGGGCGGCCCATTGTAGAAATGCCTATTCTTGTCCACAAAACGGCCAAGAATAGGACATGCTATATTTTTTTTGCGGGGACACGGAACGGTGCAACAGATGCGGACAGCACACGGAGTGCTGTACGCATCTTTTGCGGCCCCACTGAAGTGAATGGGTCCGCACACGAGCCACAAAAAATGCGGCTCTGATGCGGACCACAAAAACGGTCGTGTGCATGAGGCTTAATAGACAGTTTGGTTAGACTAAAAGTCAGAGATAAAAAAATTATTCTAATGCCACAGCGTAAAAGGCACTTCATAGTCCTGCCACAAAGACTTTTAAAAATCCCATAGATGCCATGTTCTATATGGACCGCAGCATCTGAATGGTTGAGAGATAGGGGAGCCTGCCTCTGTCTATCCATTGTCACCCTGTGACGTGATTGTGGGGTACCAATGTGATACAATGGCAGCCAGCATACTAACCTAGCACCTGTATCTATTTTTTAAAATCATTAAAATATACATATTCTGTTCTGCTGCAATCATAATGACCCATAGAATAAAAAGTGTTTATTATTTATAGAACATTGGTAAAAAAAAAATGGAGGATTTGTCTTTTCTTTTAACCCCCCCACCAAAAATTTTTTTAAATGAGTCTATAATTTATATATGCCCCAAAATGGCAACAACTTGTCCCAGAAAAAAACACGGAAACCTAGAATGTGTCGGCAGATAAGAACCATTTGGCCCATCTAGTCTGCCCAATATACTGAATACTATGAATAGCCCTTGGCCCTATCTTATATGAAGGATGGCCTTATGCATATCCCATGCATGCTTAAACTCCTTCACTGTATTTGCAGCTACCACTTCTGCAGGAAGGCTATTCCATGCATCCACTACTCTCTCAGTAAAGTAATACCGTCACAACCTTAAAGCTTGTAAAAGAGCGGGATCTTGACATAGGGGCCACTTAATATGGTGGATTTTGTGATCTCTGTAATGGGAAACACCCTTTTGCTTGTTTTTCCTTCCTTTAAGGGATATCTGGCTTTCACTGTGTTGAAGACCCATAACTGGGGCTCCACAATTATTTTGCATATTACTGTTTCCCAGGGAGCTTTGCACTTTGGATTGCTGTGTCGAGACTCTTAAATGAGGCTCCACAGTGTTTTCTGTAGCTGGTCTCCCTAAGATCAGCCATTGTTTTGTTTGAGTAGTCTCCAAGGCATTGTTCCCGGTTAGCCAGAATCCTACCTACTCCACACTGATGAGGGGCAACACCCCGAAACAGCTGTCTGTGGATAGATAACTGGCTTAAGTCTTCCCCGTCACATCCTTAAAGCTTGTAAAAGAGCGGGATCTTGACATAGCGGCCACTTAATATGGTGGATTTGGTGATCTCTGTAATAGGGACACCCCTTTGCTCGTTTTTCCTTCCTTTAAAGGGATTCTGTCATCAGAATTTAGGCCTATAACCTAAACATATGGCGAGGTCCCTACTAATACACAGAATCCTAAAGTGACCTTATCAAATGCGCCTGTGGCTCTATAATCATATAAAACAGGTTTATATAACATGTCACTCACGTCAAAATGTGTCAAAGGGGACGTCTCACGATGCAGGGTGCCCGGCTGCAGCCATCTCCTTTCGGTGCCCAGCGCCGCCTTCTGAATTGAAATCTCCACCCTCCCTTCAATTAGAGCCGCCTATCTCAGTTCATCTTTCACTCCTGGCAGCGGCCTCGTTATGCGAAGTGCGCATGCGTCGGCCGGCGCACTTCGCTAGAACCTGCCTTGTCCCCCCGATTACAGGCTTTCTACTGGTAATGCCTACTGGTAATGCCTCTCCCTATACACCCAAGCATTCTGCTAGCATTTCCTGCTACTCTGACATTGTCTGTCTACCTTTAAGTCTTCTGAAATAATGACCCCTAAATCCCTTTCCTCAGATACTGAAGTTAGGACTGCATCACTGATTTTATATTCTGCTCTTGGGTTTTTACGCCCCAGGTGCATTATCTTGCACTTATCAACATTAAATTTTAGTTGCCAGATTTCTGACCATTCCTCTAGTTTTCCTAAATCCATTTCCATTTGGTGTATCCCTCCAGGAACATCAACCATGATACAAACCTTTATGTCATCAGCAAAAAGACACACCTTACCATCAAGGCCTGCTGCCATTTCGCTGATAAAGATATTAAACAATATGGGTCCCAGAACAGATCCCTGAGGCACCCCACTGGTAACAAGACCTTGGTCTGAATATACTCCATTGGCTACAACCCTCTGTTGTCTGTCCCTCAGCCACTGCCTAATCCATTCAACAATATGGGAGTCATTGGCAGTTTATTAATAAGCCTTCTATGTAAGACAGTATCAAAAGCCTTACTAAAGACTAGATAAGCGATGTCTACTGCACCTCCGCCATCTATTATTTTAGTCCCCCAATCAAAAAAAATCAATAAAATTAGTTTGACATAATCTCCCTAATCTCCCATGATCTCATGATGTTTTTAATCTTTCAATCCATGGGATTTTAGATGTTCCACAATCCTATCCTTAAGTATGTTTTCCATTAATTTCCCCACTATTGATGTCAGGCTTACTGGCCTATAGTTGCCCGATTCTTCTCTACTACCTTTCTTGTGAATGGGCACAACATTTGCTAATTTCCAATCTTTTGGGACGACTCCTGTTACCAGTGATTGGTTAAATAAATCTGTTAATGGTTTTGCTAGTACACCACTAAGCTCTTTTAATAGCTTTGGGTGTATCCCATCAGGCCCCTGTGACTTATTTGTATTAATTTTAGACAGCTGACTTAGAACTTCTTCCTCTGTAAAGACACATGCATCAAAAGATTCACTAGTCTTCCTCCCTAACTGAGGTATTCATTGAGGCAGTCAGCTAGTTCTTTATCTTCTTTCATATATCTTCCTTCTTTAAGTTTTTAACTTGGTAATTCCTTGTTTTAATTTCCTTTTTTCATTTATGCATCTGAAAAATGTTGTCACGGATGGTGTTGCATAAAGCTGGAACTTATAAATAAACATCCGACTGGCTTGATCCCAAACTAAGGAGCAAATGGGTGAGCCCTATAAAACCCCTAGAGCTCTTCCTGACTGCTATGCCCATGCAAAGGTCTTAATGGTAGACGGATGCATGCCCTCGTACCTTATACTATGGGACACCTGAAAACCCTACAATAGTGAGGGGACACGACCACCGGCTCCCTGCACTTAATACGGACGGAGTCAGGGTCACCTACAATCAAGCCAGCAAGAAAACACAAATAAAGGAAACAGACTTATCTGAGGAATCAGGAGAAGCAGCATCCAGCAGTGAACACAATCAAGGAAGAAGTATAAACCGCAAAGTGAGGCAGTATGGGAGGGAATATAAAGGGAGACAATCAGTGCAAATAGGTGACAGCTGGGAGAAGGAAAGGAGATTAGAAAGTGAAACCAAAACAAAGAACATCACACAACAGGTAGAGAAGAACATCTGCCAGAACTTCTCACAGAGCTGGCGGTGACAAATGTCTTATACCTTTTTTCATTGACTGAGCTAATTTCTCTTCTGTCTGTGCTTTAGAAGCTCTTATAACTTGCTTGGCCTCTCTCTGTCTAATCTTAAAAATGTTCCTGTCATCCTCTTTTTATTTATTTTTTTATAATTACTAAATGCTATCTTTTTGTTTTTAATGATTTTGGCCACTTCTGCTGAGTACCACAGTGGTCTCTTCCTTTTTTTGCTTTTACTGACAAGCCTAATGCAATTATCTGTTGCCTTCAATAGTGCCACTTTTAAGTAGTCCCATTTCTCCTGGACTCAATTGAAACTGTTCCAGTCTGATAGGGACTCGTATACCACTAATCTAATTTTAGAAAAGTCAGTTTTTCTAAACTCTAAAACTTTTGTTTTTGTGTGTTGTGACTCAGTCACTGTACTTATTGTAAACCACACTGACTGGTGATTACTAGATCCCAAGCTTTCCCCTACAGTAATATCAGATACCAAATTCCCATTTGTGAATACTAAATCTAAAATGGCCTTCTTCCGGGTTGGCTCCTCAACTACTTGCTGTAGAGATAATCCCAGTAGGGAATTTAGAATATCTGTACTCCTGGCAGAACTAGCAATTTTGGTTTTCCAGTTTAGATCAGGAAGATTAGTCTCCCATAATGATAACTTCCCCTTTCAATGTCATTTTAGCCATTTCATCAAGTAGTAGATCATCTAATTATTTGACTTGGCCAGGTGGTCTGTATATCACACCTACACGAGTTACCTTATGATTATCAAGCTGCAACGTAATCCAAACTGACTCTAAATTGGTCTTGCTAACTTGTATTAGATTTTATGCTATCTTTCACATACAGGGCCACCCCTCCCCCTTTCTTGCCTTCTCTGTCTTTCCTATATAGATAGAACCCTGGTATTGTTATATCCCAGTCATTACTCTCATTGAAATGGCAAATAACAATTGCAGAACTCCTGTTTTTTTTGCATTCCCTCCCAAAAATAAAAATTTATTCAAGTTTGGAATTAGGGTAATAAAGTTATATGAACTTCGAAATGGTACCATTGAAGAATACAACTCATCCCACAGAAAACAAGCCCTCATACAACTACATCGATGAAAAAGTTTAACTTCTTGGTCTTGAAATGCTACAATGAAATTAAAAAATAAAATGATTTACTTCTTTGCCACCCCTCACATAATAGTACATCAGAGGGATGTGAGAGGTCTATGGAGCAGGGCCATCAGCCAGCATCTTGCTGCAATGACTGGGATCAGAGATAACTGTGATCCTGGTTATTTAACCCCTCAGATGCCATGGTCAATAGTGACCACAGTATCCGAGCGGTTAGAAAGAGAGGACTCACAGTGAAACTGCCTCTTTCAATAAGACGGCCTGGAGCCTTGTGAAGGCTCCCAGGCCTGTCAAAGTGAGCTGCCTCAAAGTCTTTAGAAGATCGCATATTCAAGTCTCCTAAAGGGACTAAAAAGTACAGCAAATAAAAATGTCAAAATAAACAATAAAAAAAGTTAAAAATATACACATTGCAGCATTCGAAAATGTCCAAACTATTAATCCTTTCTACCCCGGAGGTTTTTTCATTTTTGCGTTTCCAGACCCGTAGTGTTTGTATTTTTCCGTTCACATAACCGTATTAGGGCTTGTTTTTTGTGGGACAAGTTGTACTTTCCAATGTCGCCATTTAATATTGCATATGATATAGTGGGAAGCAGAAAAGAAAATTCCAAATGGGTGTAATTGGAAAAAAAGCAATTCTCCCACAGTTTTACAGTTTTTTTTATTTACAGTGTTTGATATGCGATAAAACTGACCAGTTACAGCACTTTCATTCTCCAGGTCAGTACCAATCTGGTGATAGCTTATATGTGTCGTTTTTCTTGCGTTTTGATACTGATAAAATAATAAAACATTTAAAAAAAAATCTGTTTTATTTTTTTGTTGCCATATTCTGACCCCTATAACTTTTTTGTAGTAATGTGTTATGGAGCTGTGTGAGGGCTCATTTTTTGTGAAGCGATCTGTACTTTTCATTGATACTATTCTGGGTTGTGTACGACTTTTTTTTATCATATTTTAATACATTTTTTTGTGGGAATTGAAGCGACCCAAAACTGTGAATCAGCCATTTTGATGTTTTTTTTCCATTTAATTGTTTGCCATATGGGGAAAATATTTTTATAGTATGGGTGTTTTCCTACGTTGAGATACCGATAATTGTGTTTTTTTACTATTTTTATTTTGGGGAAAGGGGGTGATTTAGAATTTTAAGATTTTTTTTTTTACACTTTTTGATAATTCCCATAAGCATTAGATTGCTATTCTGATAGACTACAATGCATTAGCAATGGAGTCTATGAGAAATTTACTAGTTTCCTATGAAGCCCTTGTCTGTACCAGGGCTCTATAGGAAACACTATGCTGCAGCCTCTTGTCATTCTCAATGACAGGGGCTGCCGCATACATGCTCCGGCTCCTTCGATCGCCGCCAGGGGGACATGGAGCACACACTGTTTTCACACGCTCGGATGCCGTGGTCAGGATTAACCACGGCATCCAAAGGGTTAAATGTCTGTGGGTGTCTGCTGTATGAAACAGCAGGCACCCTGCAGCTAAGACGTCCGCTCCGGAGCGGGCGCCATCTTTAAACACCTGACCAGTGCCATACTAGTACTGCACTGGTCAGGAAGGGGTTAAAATATTCAAATGGTTTTCTGGCACAGTGTACGCTGTAACGGAAAAAAATATATATATAATTTGCCATATTTGGTCACCTTTTCCTTAAAGTGATCCAAAGTACCCAAAATGGTACCAATAACAACTACAGATCTCCCTGCAAAAAACAAGCCTTCAAACAGCTATGTAGACAAAAAGATAAAAAGTTGTCAGAATGTGGTGATGCAAATAAATTATTTTTTGTTTTTTCAAAGGCTTTTATATGTACATACCTCTGTGCAGCACACATACATAGTAAAGCTATTCCATACATAGCACCGCAGAAGTATATAGTGCTTATATATGATATACAGTGCTTACACACATACATGCACACATGTATACACATAACACAGATATATACACATTACACACAGATGCATACTGATACATATTCATACACATTACACATACAAGCCTACAGTATACACACACATGTATACGCATTACACAAATAACACATACATATAACAGCCAGTAAGAATCTCTGGCTGTTGTAACTTAAATGGGCAGGAGAATGACATGGAAGCCAGCACCCCTCTCCGCATTTCTACCTCACTGCACCTTGGGGAAGTGCCACTCCGCCAACTAATTACGCCTCTGCCCAGGGACTGAAAATTATGTTAACATATGTGTAGATGCATATCTCATTTTCATAAACTTGCCATCTTTAGGATAGGGCTAGCTAAAGACTTTGGTTGCATAATAGCTGTGATAGCAGGAGTGATTTGCTCTGCATGAATGAAGACTCCGCCAATAGTTTTTTCATGCTGTAAAAAAAGGTGTTCTTTTTCTCCTGCCCACTGAAATCAGCTTAATGTGAAATGTGTAACTTAACAATATTTTAGTTTTTATTGGGGAAAAATATGATATTTGATATGTTACATCTGCACATTATGAATATGCAGGAAACAGAGGATTATTGTCCAATGTACTGATATTCATAGTTTTGTTTTTTTAGCTTTTGTTTCTAAAAAAAGTAATAATAGATGCACCTCTCCTTACAAATAGAGTTGAGCGGACACTTGGATGTTCGGGTTCAACGGGTTCGGCCGAACTTCAGAAAAAAGTTTGAGTTCGGGACCCGAACTTGAACCGAACTTGACCCCGAACCCGAACCCCATTGAAGTCAATGGGAACCCGAACTTTTGAGGACTAAAATGGCTGTAATAATGTAATGGAAAGGGCTAGAGGGCTGCAAATGGCGTCAAAATGTGGTTAAGAGCATGGCAAGTGCTCTGCAAACAAATGTGGATAGGGAAATAACATAAAATATGTAAAAATAAAATAATAATCTTGATCTAGGAGGACCAGGTCCATATGGAGAAGGAGGCTGAGGAGGCGGTGGATGTGGCGGTGTAGGTGGAAGTGGTGGTGGAGGAGGAGGAGGTAGCCTACACTGCTTTTTGGTTTAAAATTTATTTTAATTTTTTTAAATTAGATACACCCCAAAACATTGGGAAATATAACCCTCCAGTCGTGCTAAACACACGTTTAGACAATACACCGGCTGCAGGGCCGGCCAGCACCTCCAAGGTCGTAAAGGGCAAGCTCAGGCCATGTGCCCAATTTGGAGACCCAGAAGTTGCAGGGGCTGACCCCTGTCAGTTAGTTTGTGTAGGCGTGTGCATACTTACTGTCCCACCCACCATGTCGCACGTCCCCGTGATGTTCACGATCCAATTTGATATCTGCTCTATCAACTTTCGATATTCTTTTATGCGCCTACCATGGCGAATATGGGTGGCGGGGAATCAGGGTTCCAGGCCGGAGAGGGAGCGTGAGAAAAAAAGACCACATTTAAGGGAGATAAATTTATTAAAAAAATTTGGGATCAAGAAGAAATATGGGAAAAGATATTGAGGTGCAAATGTGGGACAAATTACAGAAGCTTAAATGTGGGCCAAAAGAGTCAAGCGGAATTGTGAGAAAAGCTATTGAGGCGCAAATGTTGGCCAAAAGAGTATGGCGGAAATGTGGGACAAAGTATTAAAGCTTAAATGTGGTACAACTTGCTTAAGTTTAAGCATTGAATCAAAGGAGGTGGCGCGCATCAATTAAAGAAGCATTTCAGAAATTTTATTCCCTGTCACCTATGCAGAGCAGGGGTTTATTCACGTCTAAAATTGTATAATGTCAACCCAAGAATGTAACAGAAAAATTACAGAAATTAATTAACCTGTCTACTTGGTAGAGCAGGAGTCTATGCAGGGTCGTCTTTAATATTGATTGGACCCTGGGCAAAAATTTACTTGGGCCCCCTGGATCCCGCCTTCATACACCTTAGCAGGCAATCACACCCTCCACCACAACACACACAAAAAAAATCCACACATCTGGTAGAGTACAGTGACTGACTGTAAATACTTCCAGTTCTGAAGGCTCCAGCGGCTCAGGATCAGTGCTCTAGGCAGCTGGGCTCAGGCTGGAAGCGGGCACCACTCTGCAGGAAGGAGACCAGGGCTCGGCTCACCCTAGCGTTACAGTGCACCCCAGCACCCCACAGTATGCAGTATAGCACCCTATTGTATACAGCACCACACAGTATGCAGTATAGCACCCCACACTATACAGTACCCCACAGTATATAGTACAGTCGTGGCCAAAAGTTTTGAGAATTACACAAATATTAGTTTTCACAAAGTTTGCTGCTAAACTGCTTTTAGATCTTTGTTTCAGTTGTTTCTGTGATGTAGTGAAATATAATTCCACACACTTCATATGTTTCAAAGGCTTTTATCGACAATTACATGACATTTATGCAAAGAGACAGTATTTGCAGTGTTGGCCCTTCTTTTTCAGGACCTCTGCAATTCTACTGGGCATGCTCTCAATCAACTTCTGGGCCAATTCCTGACTGATAGCAACCCATTCTTTCATAATCACTTATTGGAGTTTGTCAGAATTAGTGGGTTTTTGTTTGTCCACCCGCCTCTTGAGGATTGACCACAAGTTCTCAATGGGATTAAGATCTGGGGAGTTTCCAGGCCATGGACCCAAAATGTCAACGTTTTGGTCCCCGAGCCACTTAGGCCTCTTTCACACTTGCGTTGTCCGGATCCGGCGTGTACTCCACTTGCCGGAATTACATGCCGGATCCGGAAAAACGCAAGTGAACTGAAAGCATTTGAAGACGGATCAGTCTTCAAAATGCTTTCAGTGTTACTATGGCACCCAGGACGCTATTAAAGTCCTGGTTGCCATAGTAGGAGCGGGGAGCGAGGGAGCGGTATACTTACAGTCCGTGCGGCTCCCCGGGCACTCCAGAATGACGTCAGAGCGCCCCATGCGCATGGATGACGTGCCATGCGATTACGTGATCCATGCGCTTGGGGCGCCCTGACGTCACTCTGAAGCGCCCCGGGAGCCGAACGGACGGTAAGTATGCTGCTCCCCCGCTCCCCGCTACACTTTACCATGGCTGCCAGGACTTTAGCGTCCCGGCAGCCCTGGTAACCATTCAGAAAAAGCTAAACGTCGGATCCGGCAATGCGCCGAAACGACGTTTAGCTTATCAATGCCTTTCAATGGGCATTAATTCCGGATCCGGCCTTGCGGTAAGTCTTCAGGATTTTTGGCCGGAGCAAAAAGCGCAGCATGCTGCGGTATTTTCTCCGGCCAAAAAACGTTCCAGTCCGGAACTGAAGACATCCTGATGCATCCTGAACGGATTTCTCTCCATTCAGAATGCATTAGGATAAAACTGATCAGGATTCTTCCGGCATAGAGCCCCGACGACGGAACTCTATGCCGGAAGAAAAGAACGCAGGTGTGAAAGAGCCCTTAGTTATCACATTTGCCTTATGGCACGGTGCTCCATCGTGCTGGAAAATGCATTGTTCTTCACCAAACTGTTGTTGGATTGTTGGAAGAAGTTGCTGTTGGAGGGTGTTTTGGTACCATTCTTTATTCATGGCTGTGTTTTTAGGCAAAATTGTGAGTGAGCCCACTCCCTTGGATGAGAAGCAACCCCACACATGAATGGTCTCAGGATGCTTTACTGTTGGCATGACACAGGACTGATGGTAGCGCTCACCTTTTCTTCTCCGGGCAAGCCTTTTTCCTAATGCTCCAAACAATTGGAAAGAGGCTTCATCGGAGAATATGACTTTGCCCCAGTCCTCAGCAGTCCATTCACAATATCTTCTGCAGAAGATCAATCTGTCCCTGATGTTTTTTTTGGAGAGAAGTGGCTTCATTGCTGCCCTTCTTGACACCAGGCCATCTTCCAAAAGTCTTCGTCTCACTGTGCGTGCAGATGCGCTCACACCTGCCTGCTGCCATTCCTGAGCAAGCTCTGCACTGGTGGCACTCCGATCCTGCAGCTGAATCATCTTTAGGAGACGATCCTGGCGCTTGCTGGACTTTCTTGGACGCCCTGAAGCCTTCTTAATAAGAATTGAACCTCTTTCCTTGAAGTTCTTGATGATCCTATACATTGTTGATTGAGGTGCAATCTTAGTAGCCACAATATCCTTGCCTGTGAAGCCATTTTTATGCAACACAATGATGGCTGCACACGTTTCTTTGCAGGTCACCATGGTTAACAATGGAAGAACAATGATTTCAAGCATCACCCTCCTTTTAACATGTCAAGTCTGCCATTTTAACCCAATCAGCCTGACATAATGATCTCCAGCCTTGTGCTCGTCAACATTCTCACCTGAGTTAACAAGACGATTACTGAAATGATCTCAGCAGTCAGCAGGTCCTTTAATGGCAGCAATGGAATGCAGTGGAAAGGTTTTTTGTGATTAAGTTAATTTTCATGGCAAAGAAGGACTATGCAATTCATCTGATCACTCTTCATAACATTCTGGAGTATATGCAAATTGCTATTATAAAAACTTAAGCAGCAACTTTTCCAATTTCCAATATTTATGTAATTCTCAAAACTTTTGGCCACGACTGTAGAGTAGTATAGCAGCCCACAGTCCACAACACCTCACAGTATACAGTAGAGCAGTATAGCACATCACCGTATACAGCACCCCAAACTATACACGATACAGCACCCCACACTATACAGTCCCCCACAGTATACAGTACAGCAGTATAGCACTCCAAAATATACAGCACCCACAGTATACAGCCCCCCACAGTATACAGTACAGCAGTATAGCACTCCACAATATACAGCACCCACAGTATAAAGTATACAGGCCCCAACACTATACAGCACCCCACTATACAGTAGTTTACAGTATATTAGCATAACAGCCCCTGTCAACTTTTTCTGATGTAATCTTCACAAAAAAAGCTCCACAGTTAAGGCAAACTTCTACAGCAACACTCTTAGTAGAAAGGACCTTGATGACCTCATAGCCATGTGACCAGTAATATTGCTAGGTTACCGGTCACATGGTGATGATGTCATCTAAGGTCCTAGAGAATCACAGCTCTCACAGTACGCTGCCTGGAGTGCCGGCAGGCATGGCAGCACCCCCTGTGTAGCTGACAACCTGACACCCGGGGCAGTGGCTAGCAGGGCTCAAGAGGCAGCTGCCTTGGGCCCCCCAGGAGCAACTGGACCCGGGAGAGCTGGCCCTTTTGCCCCTTGTTAAAGACGGCTCTGGGTCTATGACAGAAAACAATGGTTTATTGTCACCCAAAAATGTAAAATAAAAATTATTGAAATTTATTAAGCTGTCAACTAGGTAGAGGAGGGGTATATTACACCCAAAAATTGGTGAATTTGACCCTGAAATGTAACTGACAAATGTTGTTGTTTTTTTTTACCGGTCTACTAGGTATAGCAGTGGAACTTCACACCAAAAAATTGCTGAATTTCACTATAAAATGTAACTGACAATTTTATTTTTTTGTTAACCGGCCTACTAGGTATAGCAGTGGTACATCACACCCAAAAATTAGTGAATTTCACCATAAAATGTAAGAGACAATTTTTTTTTATTGTTTAACCCGTCTACTAGGTATAGCAGTGGTACTTCACACCCAAAAATTGTTGAATTTCAACTGAAAATGTAACTGACAAATATATTTTTTTTGTTAACCGGCCTACTAGGTATAGCAGTGGTACTATAAAACAAAATATGCAATGCAACAGCTTTCTGCAAACTAAATAAAGTACAAAAATGCATAATAATTGCTAGTGCTATACTTATAAATTAGAGATGCTTGGCAAATCATTTTGTACAAAATTATTTGAGCCCGTCTGCCGCATGTCAAGGCGATCTCTGTAAGACGGGTCCTAACACTAAATTCTACCTGTTATGTGCCATGACGGCTACCATACAATTCATGGAGTGTAGAGAGTCTCTAATTTATAAGTATAGCACTAGCAATTACTATGCATTTTTGTACTTTATTTGGTTTGCAGAGAGCTGTTGCATTGCATGTTTTGTTTTACAGTGTTGTTATCAGCCATAGCAACGTGCCCCTGCGCATTGGGATGTGCTGACTGACCCCCTTTTTCTTTGCAGTTAGCAGTGGTAATATACACCCAAAAATTGGTGAATTTCACCAGAAAATGTTAATGACAATTTATTTTCTTTTTTTTAACCGGCCTACTATGTATAGCAGTGGTACTATACACCCAAAAATTTGTTAATTTCACCCAAAAATGTTAATGACAATTTTATTTTTATTTTTTAACCGACCTGCTAGGTAGAGCAGTGGTACTATACACCCAAAAATTGGTGAATTCCACCAGAAAATGTAAATGACAAAGTAGTGAAATGATATAAAATAAAACACGTACAGAAAATAAATAAATGGATTTATGAGGTGGAGTTCCATATGGAGTAGGAGTTTAAGAAGGCGGTGGACATAGCGGAGTAGGTGGAAGCGGCAGTGGAGGAGGACGAGATAGCCAACACAGGTTTTTGGTTTTAATTTAATTTTGTAAAATTAGGGTACACTCCAAAAGAGTGTGAAATATCCAAAATACAAACATGAGCAATTGCGCTGCAGTATAACAATGGCTGCTTAGCTACAGACAAGTCCTGAGGTATCCATGCCTGGTTTATTTTAATAAACGTGAGCTTGTCCACATTGGCTGTGGACAGGCGGCTGCGCTTGTCTGGGATGACGCCCCCTGCCGTGCTAAACGCACGTTCAGATAATACACTGGCTGCAGGGCAGGCCAGCACCTCCAAGGCGTAAAGGGCAAGCTCAGGCCATCTGCCCAATTTGGAGACCCAGAAGTTGAAGGGGGCAGACCCGTCATTCAGTACGTGTAGGCGTGTGCACACATACTGCTCCACCATGTTGGTGAAATGCTGCCTCCTGCTAAGACGTTTCATATCAGCTGGTTGTGCTGGTTGTTGTGGCGTGCTGACATAGCTTTTCCACATTTCGGCCATGCAATCCCTGCCTTCTGAGGTGCTGGCGGTGCCCCAGCTGCGTTGGCGACCTCTTCCTCTGCCTTCGAGTTGTACTTCCACTGTGCCCCAACTGTCAGGTGGGAATGCCACCAGCAGCGCGTCTACCAGCGTGCGCTTGTACTCGCACATCTTACGATCACGTTCCAGTGAGGGATTTAAGGATGGTACGTTGTCCTTGTAACGGGAATCCAGCAGCGTGGCCACCCAGTAATCAGTACAAGTTAGAATGTGGGCAACTCGGCGGTCGTGGCGGAGACACTGCAGCATGTAATCGCTCATGTGTGCCAGGCTGCCCAGAGGCAACGAAAAGCTGTCCTCAGTGAGAGGTGTATCGTCTGTGTCCTCTGTATTCCCCCATCCATGCACCAGTGATGGCCATGAGCTGGTCTGGGTGCCACCCTGCTGTGAACATGGTTCCTCCTCCTCCTCCACCTCCTCATCCTCCAGAACTGTTCCCTGGCTGGAAAATTGTGTACCTTGGGTTTGTGGGTGCAGGAACCCACCCTCAGAGCCACTTGGGAATGACTGGCCGGAAACCCAACGAAATGATCCCTCTTCCTCCTCCTGTGCCACATACTCTTCCATCATCGCCAGGAGCGTTTTTTCAAGGAGGCATAGAAGTGGGATAGTAACGCTGAGAACGGCGTTATCGGCACTGGCCATGTTGGTGGAGTACTCGAAACAGCGCAACAAGAAACACAGGTCTCGCATGGAGGCCCAGTCATTGGTGGTGAAGTGGTGCTGTTCCGCCGAGCGACTCACCCGTGCGTGCTGCAGCTGAAACTCCACTATCGCCTGCTGTTGCTCGCACATTCTGGCCAGCATGTGCAAGGTGGAGTTCCACCTTGTGGGCACGTCGCATATGAGGCGGTGAGCGGGAAGGCCGAAATTACGCTGCAGCTCTGACAGGCGAGCAGCAGCAGGGTGAGAACGCCTAAAGCGCGCACAGACGGCCCGCACTTTATGCAGCAGCTCTGACATGTCGGGGTAATTTTTAAGGAATCTCTGCACCACCAAATTCAGCACATGCGCCAGGCAAGGGATGCGCGTCAAAAAGTCTAGTCCCAGAGCTGCTACGAGATTTCGGCCATTATCGCACACCACCAGGCCGGGCTTGAGGCTGACTGGCACAAACCACTCATCGGTCTGTTGTTCAAGGCCCATCCACATCTCCTGCGCGGTGTGTGATTTGTCCGCTAAACAGAAGTTTTAAAACTGCCTGCTGTCATTTACCCCTGGCTGTGCTGAAGTTGGTGGTGAAGGTGGTACGCTGACCGGATGAGGAGCTGGTAGAGGATGAGGAAGCAGAGTAGGAGGAGGAAGCAACAGGAGACAAACTGAAGCACCCTGCAATCCTCGGTGGTGGAAGGACATGCGCCAATCCGCTATCCGCCTCAGGCCCAACCGCCACTGCATTTACCCAGAGTGCTGTTATGGAGATATAACGGCCCTGACCGTGCATACTGGTGCACCTTGCCACAGATGGCGTTGCGCAGTGCACACCTGATTTTGTCCCCTACTTGGTTGTGCAGGGAAGGGATGGCTCGCCTTTAAAAGTAGTGGCAGCTGGGACAGCTACCGCCATAAGGCCTTTAAAACTATCCGTTTCCACCAGACAGAATGCCAGCATTTCAAATGCCAGTAATTTAGAAATGCTGGTATTCAGGGCTAGGGATCGCGGGTGGGTAGGGGGGTACTTCCTCTTCCTCTCCAGCGTTTGGGATATGGAGAGCTGAACGTTTGCGTGGGACATTGTGGAGATGCTTGGTGACCCAGGTGTTGGTGTTGCTGGCAGATCCTCTGTTTGCGGGGTGCCAGGTGGCACTGTCACTCCAGAGGTGGATGAAGAGGCCACGACTGCAGCAGAAGAGGAAGCAGGAGGAGCCAGAGACCTTTCTTGTTTTTTGAGGTGTCTACTCCACTGCAGCTCGTTCTTTGCACTTAAATGCCTGGTCATGCAGGTTGTGCTCAGGTTGAGAACGTTTATGCCTCGCTTCAGGCTCTGAATGCACAGCGTGCAAACCACTCGTGTCTTGTCGTCAGCACATTGTCTAAAGAACTGCCACACCAGGGAACTCCTTGGAGCTGGCTTTGGTGTGCTCGGTCCCTTGCTGCGGTGGGCAGTAGGAGGCGTACTGTCTAGAGGACGGCCGCTCCGCTTTTGCACCCTGCTCCCTCTTCTGCTGTGCTGGTGGCTCTGTGCGACCACCGCCTCTTCCTCCGAACTACATAGGTCACTCGCATGACCTTGATTCCATGTGGGGTCGAGGACCTCATCGTCCTCCACATCATCTTCCACCCAGTCTTCACCCCTGCCTTCCTTGTCGGTCTGCACACTTTCGAAAGCCCCAGCAGTTGACACCTGTGTTTCGTCATCATCCGAGACGTGCTGCGATGGTCCTCCCATGTACTCATCTTGAAAGATAAGTGGTTGGGCATCGGTGCTCTCAATCTGAGTCATCAAAAAGCAAAAGAGACTGGTGCATGACTTGGGGCTCAGACTGCTTGGCTGATTTGCAAGGGGGTGAGGTGAAACACTGATGGACATCGGCTGCAGGTGCCAACTGTGGTCTTTCAGCAGGACACTGGGTGGGAGACAATGTGAAGGAACTGGATCCACTGTCAGCAACCAAATCTACTATCGCCTGTACTTGTTCAGGCCTCACCATTCGTAGAGCAGCATTAGGCCTGACCAAATACCGCTGTAGGTTTTATCGCCTACTCGCACCTGAGGTAGGGGTTCCACTTGTGCCTGTAGCTGGTACAGATCGACCACGTCCTCTCCCTGCAACAGGAGCTCCACCAGCAGCACCACGACCTGGGCCACGTCCCTTATTTGACGCTCTCCTCATATTTTTTTTAAATTTAGGATCTTGCCCTAAATGGGTGTTTAATTAATAGTAGAATAGAACGACAGTATGTAAAGGGTGTATCTCACACGGCCTGAAACAGACTAGGCCTCAATAAAAGTTTTTTTTTGCCCAAAATGGCTGTATTTCAAATGCCTAATTCAAACCCCTGTATGTAGAGGAAGTATCTCACAGGGCCTGAACCAGTGTAGGCCAGCAGTAAATATATCTTTGCACAAAATGGCTGTATTTCAAATGGCTGTATTTCAAATGCCTAATTCAAACCCCTGTATGTAGAGGAAGTATCTCACAGGGCCTGAACCAGTGTAGACCTGCAGTAAATATATCTTTGCACAAAATGGCTGTATTTCAAATGCTTAATTCAAACCCCTGTATGTAGAGGTAGTATCTCAGAGGGCCTGAACCTCTGTAGGCCTAAAGTAAATATATCTTTACACAAAATGGCTGTATTTCAAATGGCTGTATTTCAAATGCCTGATTCAAACCCCTGTATGTAGGGGGGTATCGCACACGGTCTGAACCACTGTAGGCCTGAAGTAAATATATCTTTGCACAAAAAGGATGTATTTCAAATGACTGTATTTCAAATGCCTAATTCAAACCCCTGTATGTATAGTGGGGATCACAAACGCCATGAATCAGTGTAGGCCTGAAGTAAATATATCTTTGCACAAAAAGGCGGTATTTCAAATGGCTGTATTTCAAATGCCTGATTCAAACCCCTGTATGTAGGGGGGTATCTCACACGGTCTGAACCAGTGTAGGCCTGAAGTAAATATATCTTTGCACAAAAAAGATGTATTTCAAGTGACTGTATTTTAAATGGCTAATTCAAACCCCTGTATGTAGAGGTAGTGTCTCAGAGGGCCTGAACCTCTGTAGGCCTGAAGTAAATATATCTTTGCACAAAATGGCGGTATTTAAAATGGCTGTATTTCAAATGCCTAATTTAAACCCCTGTATGTAGAGGTAGAATCTCAGAGGGCCTGAACCTCTGTAAGCCTGAAGTAAATATATCTTTACACAAAATGGCTGTATTTCAAATGCCTGATTCAAACCCCTGTATGTAGGGGGGTATCTCACACGGTCTGAACCAGTGTAGGCCTGAAGTAAATATATCTTTGCACAAAAAGGCTGTATTTCGAATGGCTGTATTTCAAATGCCTAATTCAAACCCCTGTATGTAGAGGTGGTATCTCACAGGGCCTGAACCTCTGTACGCCTGAATTCAATATTGGTGAACCAAATGGCGGTATTTAAAATCTCTGAATGTAACCCAAATGTATTAAGGGTGTATCTCACAATGACATCTGCATCAAAGGCTGCCAACTAAATTTTTGGAGCCCAAACGACTGTTTGTTTAACAACTGAATTTGACAGCAATATATGAGCCTGTAATTTCACACGTGCTGATGCTGCAAGGCCTGAAAATAGTGTTTTTTGTCAAATAAGTGTGTTTTTCAAACCCCAGAAAATGATGGGTGTATTTCTACCTTAAATTGCACACTGACTAATCCAGATGTTGTAGTTTGCCCCCAAATAATTGTGATTTGCAATGTCCCAAAAGCTCAGATGCAGTGCTGGTGCACTGAGCATGCATAAAATGGCCGCCGCCACCCACCTAACTAACAGAATTCTAAAAGTTAGTATTTTTGGTCAATGAGCTCAGGGCAGGGTAAAACGATAGTGCCCTGCACCCACACAACTATTTGTTTGTAGATCGCTGAGTTAGATTCTCTCCTATGCTCTCCCTGAAATCACAAGTCCAGCAGCAACCTCTCCCTACACTTGTAACAGCAGAGTGACGTGCAGTGCTATGTGACTCCAGCTTATATAGAGGCTGGGTCACATGCTGCTCTGGCCAATCACAGCCATGCCATTAGTAGGCATGGCTGTGATGGCCTCTTGGGGCAAGTAGTATGATGCTTGTTGATTGGCTGGTTAGTGATTGGCAAGATAGTGGCTGGTTGAGAGGTTGGCCTTAACACTGACGTGTGTGAGGGTATGCATGTTTCCACATACATTGAACGTGAATCACATGGTGTATTGTATCCTGGATGAGTGATGTTATAATCAAACCGTTCCAGACATAGTCGTGTGGTGTGTGTGAGTGCCGTCTTTTGAAAGTAGGACGACTCTAGCAAAGTCTTTAGTGTGGAGCACTGGTTGTATCATAGACCAGACAATTATTGCCCAGTACAGTCAGTGTGGTTGATACAATATCGCCCCTCCAGCCAACAATCAGCTGACACAGCTGCATTGGTCAGTAACAATCTCAGAGGTTCACTCGCGGCACACCTGTGTCTATAAGTAGATTAGACTGTGTCCTGTTGTCCTGCTTGCAGTCTATTAGCAGCACTTTGCTAGCAAGCCAGGAATTTAGTCCAGACCTGTAACTGTGCAGAGGGTTATTCCTCAGTCCCTTTCTGCACTCTTCAAGTCATGTTGCCTGATGGTCACAGATTGTGACATATAGGTTTTTGCCCTCTTTTTAAACAGACTACAATAAAGTTTTGTTTTTTTTCTTTTAAGACGTTCATCAGGCTGTGATAATATATGGCAATAATATTACCTTAAAATAGACTTTAGGGGAGATTTATCAAACTGGTGTAACGGAAAACTGGCTTAGTTGCCCCTAGCAACCAATTAGAGGAGCTCTGAAAAATTAAAGGTGGAATCTGAGTGGTTGCTATGAGCAATTAGCCAGTTTTCCTTTACACCCGTTTTGATATAGCTCCCCCTTTGTATTTGAGTTCTTCTTTATTGGTAAGTTCGATATACAATATGTCCAAATGTGGGTCTTGTCTAGCAGTACAAGCCAGCATTTTTCTTTGGTGTAGGTCCCCACCGATCAGCTACCGATGGCCTATCCTGAGAATAGGCCTTTCGTTAAATAAGGCTGGGCAACTCCTTTAACCTCTTCCCAACCTATGACGTACTACTACGTCATGGGAACCACTGCGTTCCCGCAATATGACGTAATAGCAGGGGCCTGGCAGTCTGTGGTAGCAGGGCCCCTGCTGTATCTGCCGGCATCGCTGTAAAAGCCGATGCCGGTGGATTAACCCCTTCTATGCCGCGGTCCGCGCTGACCGCGACATAGAAGGGGTTTGTGTCGGGTAAGTGATCGCATCGAGTCCGCGCGCTGCTGTGGGGGGGACTCGATGTGTCACAAGGCAGCCCGATGCCATGCAGAGGCTGCCCAATGCCTTGCATGGCAACGGAAACTGCCTTCCACGGGTGCCGAGGAGATCCAGCCTCAGGCTGGGTCTCCTAGGCAACCTGTTTGTGTACTACTCACTGTAGTACACGATCAGTCAATGTATTACAATACAGATGTATTGTAATGCATTGCAGAGGGGTTCAGACCCCCAAAAGTGAACATCATAAATAAAGAAAAAAAATGTGTTTTTAATAAAATTAATAAAGTAGTAAAATTAATAAAGTAAAAAAGAAACAAAACGCCCCTTTCCCCTTATTTTATAATAAAAACAGAAAAAAAAAAAAATCCCACACATAGTAAGTATTGCCGCGTCCGTAATGACCAGCTCTATAAATATATCACATGATCCACCCTGTCTGATAAACACCATAAAAAAAATAAAAAAACGGTGTAAAATAAAAAGCCATTTTGGTCACCTTACATCACAAAAAGTGCAACACCAAGCGATCAAAAAGGCGTATGTCCCACAAAATGGTATCAATAAAGCTGTCACCTCAAAAAATTAGCTCCTAACTTAGACAATCGCTTAAAAAATAAATAAACTATAGCTCTCAGAACATGGAGACACTAAAACAATTTTTTTTTGTTTCAAAAATACTATTATTGTGCTAAAGTGAAATACATAAAAAATACATACATATTAGGTTTCGCTATGTCCGTAACAACCAGCTCTATAAAAATATCATATGACCTAACCCCTCAGGTGAACACCGTAATTATTTTTTTTTAAGTGTAAAAAAAAGACATTTTTGTCACATTGCATCACAAAAATTGGAACAGCAAGTGATCAAAAAGGTGTATGCCCCCTAAAATAGTACCAATCAGACCGTCACCTCATCCCGCAGAAAAATGAGACCTTACCTAAGAGAATCGGTCAAAAAATAAAAAAGCTATCACTCTCAGACTATGGATACACTAAAATATCATTATTTCGGTTTCAAAAATGCTATTATTGTGTAAAACCTAAATAAATAAGAAAAAGTAGACATATTAGGTATTGCCACATCCATAACGATCTGCTCTATAAAAAAGTCACATGACCTAGTCCCGCTGTAAAAATAAAAACGATGCCAATGCATCCATTTTTTCGTTAGCTTGCCTCACAAAAAACATAATATAGAGCAATTAAAAATCATATGTACCCCAAAATAGTACCAATAAAACTAGCACCTTATCCCGTAGTTTCAAAAATGTGGTCACTTTTTTGAGTTTCTACTGTAGGGGTGCATCAGGGGGGCTTCAAATGGGACATGGCATCTAAAAACCAGTTCAGCTAAATCTGCCTTCCAAAACCCATATGGCATTCTTTTCCTACTGCGCCCTGTCGTGTGCCTGTACAGCAGTTTACGATCACATGTGGGGTGTTTCTGCAAACTGCAGAATCAGGGTAATAAATATTGAGTTTTATTTGGCTGTTAACCCTTGCTTTGCTACTGGAAAAAATGGATTCAAATGTAAAATCTGCCAAAAAAGTGAAATTCTGAAATTTCATCTCCATTATCCATTAATTCTTGTGGAACACCTAAAGGGTTAACAAAGTTTGTAAAATCTAATTTGTATACCTTGAGGGGTGTAGTTTCTAAAATGGGGTCATTTTTGGGTGGTTTGGGTGGTTAATGTAAGCCTCACAAAGTGACTTTAGACCTGAACTGGTCCTTTAAAAGTGGGTTTTGGAAATTGTTACGAAAAATTTCAAGATTTGCTTCCAAACTTCTAAGCCTTCTAGCGTCCCAAAAAATTAAATGTTATTTTCAAAATGATCCAAACATGAAGTAGACATATGGGGAATGTAAAGTAATTACTATTTATGGAGGTATTACTATCTATTATAAAAGTAGAGAAATTGAAATTAGCAAATTTGCTAATTTTTTCAAATTTTTGGTAAATTTGGTATTTTTTTATGAATAAAAATGATTATTTTTTACTCATTTTTACCACTGTCATGAAGTACGATGTGACTAGAAAACAATCTTAAGTAAAAGTGTTTTAAAGTTATTACCACATAAAGTGACACAAAAAATGGCCTGGGCAGGAAGGTGAAAACAGGCTCGGGGGTTGAAGGGGTTAATGCCTTATTCACATCAGTGTTTTGGTCAGTGATTTCCATCAGTGATTGTGAGCCAAAACCAGGATTGGAGCCTCCAGAGACCTAAGGTATAAGGGAAAGATCTGCACCTGTTCTGTGTTTAGAGCCGCACCTGGTTTTGGCTCAAAAACAGTGACTAAATAAGGCCCCCTGCACACGAACGTGTGCACTCCGTGGTCATGCTGCGGCCCGCAAAATGCGTGCCGCAATGCACGAACACATTCAATGGGGCAGCCGCAGAGAATCGCGGACCCATTGACCTGAATGGGTCCGCGACCCGGCTGTTCCGTAAAAAGATAGGACATGTTCTATCTTTTGCGGAACGGAAGTAAGGGACGAAATCCCACGGAAGCACTCTGTAGTGCTTCCGTAGGGTTCCGTTCCGTGCTTCCGTTCCGCACCATTCCGCATCTCCGGATTTGCGGACCCATTCAAGTGAATGGGTCCGCATCCGTAATGCGGAATGCCCACGGAACGGCACCCGTGTATTGCGGATCCGCAAATGCGGTCCACAATACGGCAACGGGAAGCACACATTCGTGTGCAGGGGGCCTAACTGAAGTGTGAATGAGGATTAAGAAGTAGTAGCTATCTTTCTCCATCTCTGGTGTATTTTTGTTTTTGTTAGATGTGTCATTGGACTCAAAGGGTTGTGATTATTTATACCTTTTGAGATAAGTTTAGAATGATTTTTGTGAGAGGTAGAAATTACATAGTTCTGTTTTTCCAATTCCTGTAGCGGAAGTCAGTGGAAAAACCAGAGAACCAACAAAATGAAGATGGAATAAAGGCGTCAAGTTCTTCAACTAATGAAGTTCCGAATACATCTGCATCTGCAATGTAAGTTAAATGCTTTGTGGAATGATAGTATACTGCTTCTTAACTTAATGTTTAAGATTTTTCTTCTCATATATTACATTTATTCAAGTGAAGTGCCCATTGTGTATGAATGAGCAAAAAAGTAGAACGTATTCACATTTGTAGTCGACAAAGCAAAATGCTGAACACAGCAAATGAGTATTATCATTCCACTTATTAAAGAGGTGTACCCCTACCCTCCCTGTTACTTGATTGGACGGTGTCACAGCATGTAGGTACACGCTTCCATCTTGTAACGCACAGTTTTCAAATTATTAAGAAAATTGCTAGGAAGACTTTCAGAGGATAATCCAGTGTAGAGTTCTTCTTTTCCCCTACCTGAGTACCTTTACTCTACAAGAACAGTGGATGGGACCTTTGTGCGCAAACATAACTAGTGTTGAGTTAACTTCAGTTTTGTAAGTTCAGGTTCAGGTATGTGCTGAATTTCGATATGGATTCCATTACCACGGACCATAACGGAGTTCCATGATGGAATCCCTTTAGAGGCATTCTGTTATGCATTCTGTCATGGAATTGCGTTATAGTTCGTGGTAATGGAATCCATAACGCAATTCAGCACATACCTGAACCCGAACTTACAAAACTGAAGTTCGCTCAACACTAATTATAACCCTTTTACACAGGTATGTGTATGCTGTCCCCACATTTCCCCACACCTTCCAGTCTCATTTTCTGATTCAGGAAGGTTTCTTACAGTCCCTCCCTGCAAAACTCAAATTTTTAGAACTGGCTGCCATCCTTTTTTTCAGCCTCTTGCTGTTGTGCATGAGGTCTTTATTCCAGCCTGGATGGTAGAGGGTGCTGTCATTATCTCCTGGCACCTGGTCTATCTGCTTGAGTCTTATTTGTTATATATGATAAAGCGATGGCATATCGCAGGGATAGTCCATAATTTTCTGATCATTGGGAGCAAACCTTTGGAACTCCCATTGGTCCTGAGAATGAAGGGTCTACAACTCATGCATCGCAGACATAAGTCTGAAGCATACAGTACAGACCAAAAGTTTGGACACACCTTCTCATTCAAAGAGTTTTCTTTATTTTCATGACTATGAAGGCATCAAAACTATGAATTAACACATGTGGAATTATATACATAACAAACAAGTGTGAAAAAACTGAAAATATGTCATATTCTAGGTTCTTCAAAGTAGCCACCTTTTGCTTTGATTACTGCTTTGCACACTCTTGGCAGTCTCTTGATGAGCTTCAAGAGGTAGTCCCCTGAAATGGTCTTCGAACAGTCTTGAAGGAGTTCCCAGAGATGCTTAGCACTTGTTGGCCCTTTTGCCTTCACTCTGCGGTCCAGCTCACCCCAAACCATCTCGATTGGGTTCAGGTCCGGTGACTGTGGAGGCCAGGTCATCTGGCGCAGCACCCCATCACTCTCCTTCATGGTCAAATAGTCCTTACTTTCAAAGTTTTCCCAATTTTTCGGCTGACTGACTGACCTTCATTTCTTAAAGTAATGATGGCCACTTGTTTTTCTTTACTTAGCTGCTTTTTTCTTGCCATAATACAAATTCTAACAGTCTATTCAGTAGGACTATCAGCTGTGTATCCACCTGACTTCTCCTCAATGCCACTGATGGTCCCAACCCCATTTATAAGGCAAGAAATCCCACTTATTAAACCTGACAGGGGACACCTGTGAAGTGAAAACCATTTCAGGGGACTACCTCTTTGGAGCTCATCAAGAGAATGCCAAGAGTGTGCAAAGCAGTAATCAAAGCAAAAGGTGGCTACTTTGAAGAACCTAGAATATGACATATTTTCAGTTGTTTCACACTTGTTTGTTATGTATATAATTCCACATGTGTTAATTCATAGTTTTGATGCTTTCATAGTCATGAAAATAAAGAAAACTCTTTGAATGAGAAGGTGTGTCCAAACTTTTGGTCTGTACTGTATATGCCTAATTGTTAGCACTGGTGCCTTGCATCGAAGGGGTTCCCTCAGACACTCTAACAACATACTAAAAGGGAACTTAGATTATGAGCTCCACTGGGGACAGACTGATGATAATGTCTGCAATGCGCTGCAGAATATAGTAGCGTTATATAAGTGCATAAAATAAATGGAACCCCCAGATGACAGCATTCAAGGAAAATCTTCAATACTTTATTCCCCAAAAAAATCAACATGGTTACAATCTGGTATAACTTGCTGACCTGTTTTGATCAAACATGATCTTAGTCATAGCATATTAAATAGTGCATTCCATTGATTAGAGAATCTATTAGGGCTGAAACGATTACTCGATTGAATCAAGTAATTGGACACAAAAAAATCCTTGATGCAAATTTTTTGCATCAAGGATTCATTTGTGTCATGTGACCACGGAGCAGGAGTGAAGCGCTTGCTATTACTCAATGCTCTGTGGTCACCCGCCGGCCTGTACCGCGCTGCACTGTATCCTGACACATCGTCAGGTTATAGTGCACGTAAGGGCGCACTATGACCTGACGCTGTGTGACGTCAGGACGGCAGTGCAGCACGCAGAGAAGAAGATGGAGGAGCTGTGGAGTGGCGCCCCTATGGAAAAGGTAAGTACTAGCGCTGGGGACATGGCTAGGAGGGGGAGATGGTGGCATTGGGGGGCAGCTGGTAGCACCTGGGGGGGCAGCTGGTAGCACTTGGGGGGAAGCTGGTGGCACTGAGTAGGAAGCTGATGGGACTGGGGGAAGCCTGATGGCACTGGGGGGGCAGCTGATGGCACTGAGAAGGCAGCTGATGGCACTGAGGGGGGAACCTGATGGCATTGGGAAGCAGCTGATGGCACGGGGGGGGGCTGATGAATTTTTATAAAGAAAAACGTTCTTTTAATTCGTTTTTTGTTATTAGAGTACTCGATTAATCGTTGGATTAATCGATAGAATACTTGATTACAAGAATAGTCGATAGCTGCAGCCCTAGAATCAATATAAATTCAGTTAGAAAACACATTATCTGGATGCTGTTAACAGTAATTCTAGTATCCCTCATCTACATCTAAACATTTTTTCCGAATACCATAAATCCTAAGTAAATTTCTTTAAATGTACAGGCTTTTAGAGGCACACACTAGAGTTAATTCCATAAAAGAAAGCACTTGGGACAAAAAGCATTTTGGATATTTGCATTAGGTACACAATATCTATTGGGTCTCAAGTATAGACATGACCTGGTATATTATTAATAATATATGTGATATTTGACATCCATTCAGATCTACCTATGTGCATGTATACTATGTTTGTTTTTATTATTAGCATTTTCTATTTGTGTATTGTGCAGGCATGCTCAGACTGTGAATACTCCACATTGATTAATTAGGTAATGGGATGTATATTTAAAGGGCATCTGCATGTATACTTGGCAGCTGAAGGCATCTGTGTTGGTCCCATGTTCATATGTTCCCACATTGCTGAGAATAATTATGTTTTATTATATGGAATGAGCCTCTAGAAGCAACGAGGGCATTGTCATTACACCTAGAGTCTCTGCTCTCCCTGCAACTGCCGCACCCTCTGCACTTATTTTCCACTCCAAATGCAGTTTTTGTAGGAAAAAAGAATTAAAATCATATATACGAAAATTTCTACATGCATTGGACATTTATCAGCCCTTGATGATAATGTTGACAGACAAAGTAAAAAACAAAGTCAAAAACATGTATTTACACCATACATTCTAAAACTATTAGCTATATCTCAGGCTGTATAGCACCTAGAGGTTTAAGCCAAGGTTGAGAATCTAAACTTTAAAGCAAGACTGGATTGTGGTCCTAGCCAACATAAAGCAAAATGTGTGAGATCTGCAGGTATTACTTAGATTCTTATATTTAAAATATGACCTGGCTGATATCTTAAGATGCTATACAGCCTGAAGTATTCCAGCAGGGCAGTGTGGGGGGTGGCAGTGGGAGAATTGCTGACAGTCTTCAGGGACAGCAGGAGAGGAATAGATCCTATGTGCCTATGTATGAAGGGGTAAGGCAGGATTCACTTTGGTATTTTTATTTCTGTAGTTCTGCTCCATTATAGGAGCAGAACAACAAAAATAATGGAAGCAGCGTTTCCATGAAATTATGGAAATTAATGCCCACCCTATGGACTCCATTAACTTTAATGAGATCTGGAAAAAAACACAGCATATACTATTTTGACCCATATTTTTGACAGTATCTGCAATGGAGGTTGCTGACTAAGCCTCCTATGCAGATGTGAACTGCTAATCAATCCCCATCAATCAGAGAGCATACTTTTTCACGGATCGTCACATATGGGAGTGAGTGCACCTAATTAGGCTGTCTATTGATGCTCTCATATTTCTTACAGTTGGAAAAGGTTTCCATTAGTCAGAAAATACATTTTCTCTCAGTGTCGCCGTAGACCTTAGTTTTCATTTAGTTTTACAAAACAACCAGTATGCCAAACCTGGGCAAGCTGGGCTCCTACACAGGTTGCATTGTACAGGGGACATCACTGGAATAGGTGGAGGGGTGGATTTTTCCAGGCCTTGTGGTTATTTGCTTTTCCATAAGAGCGCATTCAGTTACTCCTGTTCACACTTGATGCCTTTGCATCAATTTTGGCTGCATTTCATTAAAAATGACAGGAAAAATTTTTTATAAAAAAAAAAAAAAAAGTTTACAGAATGGCTGTCCTTCTTTGTACAATCATTACCGTGAAGGAATAGTTATGTTTGGGCTTCCCTAATTTTGTTTCAGGTATATTATTCTCTGTTTCAGATAGATGCCTAACATTCAGAAGCAGGTCTCCCTTCTGTGGAATCCACCAGCACTGCTGCGACATCCTTCTTTTACTTCCCACTATATTCAGCTCTGGAGCTCATAGAACAGACAAGGAGGGGGAAATCACACTAAGGGCTCATGCACACGAACGTATATTCTTTCCGTCCGTTCCGTTTTTTTTCCCGGACCGTATACGGAACTATTCATTTCAAGGAGTCTGCAAAAAAAATGGAAGTTACTCCGTGTGCATTCCGTTTCCGTATGTCCGTATTTCCGTTCTGCAAAAAAATGGAACATGTCCTATTATTGTCCGCATTACGGACAAGGATAGTACTGTTCTATCAGGGGCTAGCTGTTCCGGTCCGCAAAATACGGAATGCACACGGATGTCATCCGTATTTTTTGAAGATCCATTTTTTGTGGCCCGCAAAATACATACGGTCGTATGCATGAGCCCTTAGGCCTCTTGCACACGACCGTATGACTATTTCTGTATTTTGCGTTCCGTTTTTCACAGATCCATTGTTCCGTTTTTTTGTTTCAGTGGTGTTTCTGTTTAGTTTTTCCGTTCCGTTTTTCCGTTTGTGATCTGTTTTTTGCGGATTGCGAGCGGCAACAGAAGCATACAATAATGTTTCAACAGTAAGTACATAAAAAAATTGAGCTGGGCATAAAATTTTGCCCCTTTGCCCCTCTAATTTAAAACTGTGTCCTCTTGTGGTAGTTTTTCTTCTTTTAAATATGCTCTCCTCCTTTACCGAGTTGATTCCCTTTATGTATTTAAAAGTTTCTATCATATCCCCTCTGTCTCTTCTTTCTTCCAAGCTATACATATTAAGGTCCTTTAACCTTTCCTGGTAAGTTTTATCCTGCAATCCATGTACTAGTTTAGTAGCTCTTCTCTGAACTCTTTCTAGAGTATCTATATCCTTCTGGAGATATGGCCTCCAGTACTGCGCACAATACTCCAAGTGAGGTCTCACCAGTGTTCTGTACAGCGGCATAAGCACTTCACTCTTTCTACTGCTTATACCTCTCCCTATACATCCAAGCATTCTGCTGGCATTTCGTGCTGCTCTATTACATTGTCTTCCCACCTTTAAGTCTTCTGAAATAATTACTCCTAAATCCCTTTCCTCAGATACTGAGGTCAGGACTGTGTCAAATATTCTATATTCTGCCCTTGGGTTTTTACGCCCCAGGTGCATTATCTTGCACTTATCCACATTAAATTTCAGTTGCCAGAGTTCTGACCATTCTTCTAGTTTTCCTAAATCCTTTTCCATTTGGCGTTTCCCTCCAGGAACATCAACCCTGTTACATATCTTTGTGTCATCAGCAAAAAGACAAACCTTACCATCGAGGCCTTTTGCAATATCACTTATGAAGATATTAAACAAAATTGGTCCCAGTACAGATCCCTGTGGAACCCCACTGGTAACATGACCTTGTTTTGAATGTTCTCCATTGACTACAACCCTCTGTCGTCTGTCACTCAGCCACTGCCTAATCCACTCAACAATATGGGAGTCCATGCTCAATGACTGCAGTTTATTGATAAGTCTTCTATGTGGAACAGTGTCAAAAGCCTTACTAAAATCTAGATATGCGATGTCTACTGCACCTCCACCGTCTATTATTTTAGTCACCCAGTCAAAAAAATCTATAAGATTTGTTTGACATGATCTCCCTGAAGTAAACCCATGTTGTTTTTCATCTTGCAATCCATGGGATTTTAGATGTTCCACAATCCTATGCTTTAATAGGGTTTCCATTAATTTGCCTACTATTGATGTCAGACTCACTGGTCTATAGTTGCTCGATTCCTCCCTACTACCTTTCTTGTAAATGGGCACGACATTTGCCAATTTCCAATCTTCCAGGACGACTCCTGTTACTAATGATTAGTTAAATAAATCTGTTAACGGTTTTGCCAGCTCACCACTAAGCTCTTTTAATAATTTTGGGTGTATATCTTCAGGCCCCTGTGACTTATTTGTCTTCACCTTAGACAGCAAACTTAGAACATCTTCCTCTGTAAAGATACATGCATCAAACGATTTATTAGTCATCCTTTCTAGTGGAGGTCCTTCTCCTTTTTCTTTTGTAAAAACTGAACAGAAGTATTCATTAAGGCAGTCGGCTAGCCCTTTATTCTCTTCTACATACCTTCCGTCCTTTGTTTTTAATTTAGTTATTCCTTGTTTTAATTTCCTTTTTCCATTTATATATCTGAAGAATGTCTTATCCCCTTTTTTCATAGACTGAGCTAGTTTTTCTTCTGCCTGCGCTTTAGAAGTTCTTATAACTTGCTTGGCCTCTCTCTGCCTAATCTTGTAGATTTCCTTATCTTCATTGCTCTGGGTTTTTTTTATAATTACAAAATGCTAGCTTTTTATTTTTAATGATTTGGGCCACTTCTGCTGAGTACCACAGTGGTCTCTTCCTTTTTTTGCTTTTACTGACAAGTCTAATGCAATTTTCTGTTGCCTTCAATAATGCACCTTTTAAGTAGTCCCATTTCTCCTGGACTCCATGTAATCCGTTCCAGTCTGATAAGGACTCATTTATGACTAATTTCATTTTTGAAAAGTCTGTTTTTCTAAAATCTAAAACTTTTGTTTTTGTGTGGTGGGACTCTTTCACAGTTCTTATATTAAACCACACTGACTGGTGATCACTAGATCCCAAGGTTTCGCCTACAATGACATCATATACCGAATCCCCATTTGTGAATACCAAATCCAAAATGGCCTCCCTCCGGGTTGGCTCCACAACCACTTGTTGTAGAGATAACCCCAGTAGGGAATTTAGAATATCTGTACTCCTGGTAGAACTTGCTATTTTGGTTTTCCAAGTTATATCTGGAAGATTGAAATCTCCCATAATGATAACTTCTCCTTTCATTGTCATTTTAGCTATTTCTTCAACTAGTAGATCATCTAGTTCTTTAACTTGACCAGGTGGTCTATATATCACACCTACACGAGTTACTGCATGGTTAGCAAACTGCAACGTAACCCAAACTGACTCTATGTTGGCCTCACCAACTTGTATTAGGTTAGATTCACATACAGGACCACTCCTCCTCCTTTCTTGCCTTCTCTGTCTCTTCAGTATAAAGAGTACCCTGGTATGGTTATGTCCCAGTCATTTCTTTCATTAAACCATGTCTCCGTAACAGCCACTAAATCTACATTCTCAGATGCCATTATTGACCCAAGTTCATTGATTTTTTTACCTAAACTGCGAGCATTTGTAGACAGGACTCTGAGCTTATCATTTCTTAACCTCTGTGCTTCTGACCTGTTCTGGCATTGTTTCGGGGGGCAATTGGACTCTTTTATTTTCACTCTTTTGCCCCCCCTTCCTAGTTTAAATACTCTTTCGCAAATTCTTGGAGTCGTTCACTAAGTACATTTGTTCCTTTGAGAGAAAGATGCAAACCATCTTTTTTGTACAGTTCCTTTCCATTCCAAGTAGAGCTATCATGAGAAACAAAGCCAAATCCTTGCTCTTGACACCATTTACCAAGCCATATGTTGAACTCCTTTATGCGCCTCTGCCTATCATTCTGAACATTATGCACAGGCAGAACTTCAGAAAATGAAATGGTGGATGCAAAATCCTGTACGTCATTACCAAGTGTGATAAAAGATTTTTTCACCTCTGACACTTCATTGCAAGCCAGGTCATTTGTCCCTAGATGGACAAGAACATCCACGTCCCCTTCCTGCTTTGCTTGCTTAACAATATTAATAATACGTCTTCTATCTCTTCTAGCAGTAGCCCCAGGGAGACATCTCACAAAACCATTTTCTTTAAGCTCCACACTTCTTATGATTGAATCACCCAGCAACAGCTGCTTCCTTTGAGACTTCACTTTATCTTTTTTGTTGCATACATTAGACATAGGAGTCGATGGTTTCTCACCCTCTGTGCTTGAGTCTATATCCATGTTGTCCTTACAGACAACTGAGAGTGCTGCAAATGAATTATGGAGAACCACCGACTGTGGGACATGTCTTCTTTCCACCACTCTAAGACTTCCAGAACCTACAGTAACCCATCTGCCATTTCTGGGGGTCCTCTGTGGCAGTGGCATTGCAGCAGTCCTAGCTGGAGTTTGTTTAACAGATAATTTAAATATTTCAGATTTCAAAAATGCAATTTCCTGCTGCAGTAAGGAGAACTGTCTACAGATCTGACAGCATCCGAATCTCCAAAGAGTGGAACATGAAATAAATGCACAACAATTCCTGCACTGAACCAAGTCTGCCATATATTTTTGAAAAACATATTGGCTCTTTATTAAGTTGTATGTATTTGGGGCAAATCACGCTATTTTGAATAAGGCTGTGCTGGAAATCCCTACAAAGCCAGTGGCCAAGAGCATCACTGTGCATGAAAACCAGAGCTGTAACTCCTTTAGGCCTCTTTCACACGACCGTATGGCTTTTTCAGTGTTTTGCGGGCAGTTTTTCCGGATCCGTTGTTCCGTTTTTTGTTTCCGTTGTGTTTCCGTTTCGGTTCCATTTTTCCGTTCCGTTTTTCCATATGGCCTATACAGTATACAGTAATTACATAGAAAAAATTGGGCTGGGCATAACATTTTCAATAGATGGTTCCGCAAAAAACGGAACGGATAAGGAAGACATACGGATGCATTTCCGTATGTGTTCCGTTTTCTTTGCGGACCCATTGACTTGAATGTAGCCACGGACCGTGATTTGCGGACAAGAATAGGACGAGACCCAAAATCTAGCGGAACGGAATTGCGGACATACGGAAACGGAATGCTCACGGAGTACATTCCGGTTTTTTTGCGGACCTATTGAAATGAATGTTTCCGTATACGGAACGCAAAAAATGTTCGCGTTAACGCCCTTACTCTGAGATGTGGTAGGATTCCCAGGTGGCTGACCCCAACTGATGGTAAAGAGATGGCAATACCAGTGAAAATGTCTGTTTCTGTCAGCATTATACCTAAACCACATGAATCATTTTAGTAGCATGATGAAAACAAGAGCAGACATAGCCCATATAAACCAATCAAATTTTTTTGATTGTAAAATATCATTTTTCACTAAACTGTGTAAAGTAATTAACACAGAAGAGGACAGTATACTGCTACAGATGGATCTGGATAGATTGGAGGCTTGGGCAGAGAAGTGGCAGATAAGGTTTAACACTGACAAATGTAAGGTTATGCACATGGGAAGGAATAATGCAAGTCACCCGTCCATACTAAATGATAAAACACTGGGTAAGGCCTCATGCACACGACCGTATTTTGTTTCAATGTCCGATCCGTTTTTTTTTTGCGGATAGGATGTGGACCCATTGATTTCAATGGGTCCGCAAAAAACGCGGACAGCACACCGTGTATGTCTATGTCCGTTCCATTGCTCCGCAAAAAAAATAGTGCATGTCCTATTTTTTTCTAGTTTGCGGACAAGGATAGGCATTATTACAATGGATCAGCAAAAAAAACAGATCCGCAAAAAAAACGGATGCCATATGGAACGTCATCCGTTTTTTTTGCAGATCCGCAATTTGCAGATCGCAAAACACATACAGTCGTGTGCATGTAGCCTAACACTGACATAGAAAAAGACCTAGGAATTTTAGTGACCAGCAAACTAAGGCTATATGCACACGACCGTATGTGTTTTGCGGTCCGCAAATTGCGAATCCACAAAAAAAGGATCACATTCCATATGGCATCCATTTTTTTGCGGATCCATTGTAATAATGCCTGTCCTTGTCCGCAAACTAGAAAAAAAATAGGACATGCACTATTTTTTTTGCGGGCGACGGAACGGACATACTGATAGGGACAGTACACTGTGTGCTGTCCGCGTTTTTTTGCGGACCTATTGAAATGAATGGGTCCGCATCCTATCCGTAAAAAAAAAACGGAACGGACACGGAAACAAACAACGTTCGTGTGCATGTAGCCTAAGCTGCAGAAACCAGTGTCAGGCAGCTGCTGCCAAGTCCAATAACATAATGGGTTGCATCAAAAGGGGCATAGATGCAGGTGATGAGTACGTAGTCCTACCACTTTACAAATCACTAGTCTGACCACACATGGAGTACTGTGTACAGTTCTGGGCTCCTGTAAACAAGGCAGACATAGCAGAGCTGGAGAGGGTTCAGAGGATAAAGTAATAACTGGAATGGGTGGACTATAATACGCAGAAAGATTATTAACATTAGGGTTATTAACTTTAGAAAAAAGACGACTAAGGGGAGATCTAATTACTATGCATAAATATATCAGGGGTCAGTACAGAGATCTCTCCCATCATCTATTTATCCCCAGGACTGTGACGAGGGGACATCCTCTGCGTCTGGAGGAAAGAAGGTTTGTACACAAACATAGAAGAGGATTCTTTACGGTAAGAGCAGTGAGACTATGGAACTCTCTGCCTGAGGAGGTGGTGATGGTGAGTTCACTAAAATAGTTCAAGAGGGCCCTGGATGTATTTCTGGAGTGTAATAATATTACAGGCTATAGCTACTAGAGAGGGGTCGTTGATCCAGGGAGTTATTCTGATTGCCTGATTGGAGTCGGGAAGGAATTTTTTTTCCCCCTAAAGTGAAGAAAATTGGCTTCCACCTCATGTTTTTTTTTGCCTTCCTCTGGATCAACTTGCAGGATAACAGGCCGAACTGGATGGACAAATGTCTTTTTTCAGCCTTATAAACTATGTTACTATGTTTAATTCTTTACTGTGCTAGTTTTCATACATGATGCAGTATGTTCCAATGGAAATGTTCTGTTTCAATAAAACCAGTGTACATTTTTCATGTGGTTATTTATTTTCTCTGCAGGGATCAGGATCTTGAAATATGCTTTCATGTTATTATATCTAAGGAATTTGGCCTCAAAGTGAATGAAGATAAAGTCATAGTTAAAGCAGAAAATATTACAGGATATGAAAATTGGAAAAGTGTTGTTTGTGAAATGCATTATACAAAGTAAGTTACATAGGTTATGCTTCCAGTAATATTGTGGATTAACTCCTTTGCATTACGTTTCACAGAGCAGGATAGATGAAGATTGTGTTCTTATTTATCCTCTTGCACACTGGACCTTCACAAACAGTATGTACTGTACACCTAAAAATTAGTGAATTTCACGAGAAAATGTAACTGACAAAGTAGTAAAGTGATATAAAATAAAATCCGTACAAATAAAAAAAAAAAAAAGATTTATGAGGTGGAGTTCCATATGGAGTAGGAGTTTGAGGAGGCGGTGGACGTAACAGTGTAGGTGGAAGCGGTGGTGGAGGAGGACGAGGTAGCCAACAAAGGTTTTTGGTTTTAATAATTTTTTTTTAAATTAGGGTGCACTCTAAAAGAGTATGAAATATCCAAAATACAAGAATGAGCAATCGCGCTGCAGTATAACAATGGCTGGTTAGTGCTGTTATACATGTCTAATCTGCACAAGTCCTGAGGGATCCATGCCTAGTTCATTTTAATGAACGTGAGCTTGTCCACATTGGCTGTGGACAGGCGGCTGCGCTTGTCTGTGATGACGCCCCCTGCCATGCTAAACACACGCTCAGATAATACACTGGCTGCAGGGCAGGCCAGCACCTCCAAGGCGTAAAGGGCAAGCTCGGGCCATGTGCCCAATTTGGAGACCCAGAAGTTGAAGGGGGCAGACCCGTCATTCAGTATGTGTAGGCGTGTGCACACATACTGCTCCACAGGGACGTGCACAGACATTTTGAAGGGCAGGGGCTTAAAAAAAAAAAAAAGGGCACTTGACAAAAATCGAAAAAGTGTTTGTACCACAAAGCTTAGTTGCTTTCTAAAAGTCTTTCCTTGTTCTCCATAAATGTATAGATACAGTAATAATGCATATTCCTTTATTTTTTGTCAATTCTTTTTATTTTATTTTTTGTATATGCAAAAAGAAAAAGGTACATACAGATATGAAATCACAATGTGCAGTCCAATACAATTGAGGCGACTCAGAGTATGCAAATATCACGGTCCAATATCGGCAGAAAAGAACAGCCTGAAAGTTCACAGAATATCGGTATCGGCAATAAAAAAAATCAATAGCGGTCGATCCCTATTGCAAACATCAAATACACATTCTTAGTGCCCCCGGTAGATGACCCCCATTACTGCTCTCCCCCTTTCCCATAGTACCAAGCAATGCAAGCATAGCGTGTCCCAGTATAAAATGCCATTGTACAGAACCCCCCATATAACATATACCCCTATTTTGTGGCCTCAGTAGATGCCCCTATATAGTGCCAGTGCCATAGTGGCAGTGGCAGGCAGCACAAGTAGCCAAAAAGCAGGGGTGCTGGCCTGCTGGGCCATAAAGGCATGATTGTAAACTGAAGCATGGGTGTGCTGGGCAGTGGGTGGGTTTTGCAGGCAGGTAGAGCATCTCCTCTCCTATACACCCTCCCCCCTCCCTGTTTTTTCCCGCCAGCCGCCACTAATGGCCTACTACCTCCATGACAGTGAGTGTGGCAGGCTCAGTCAGCAGGCCAGGCAGCAGCACAGTAGCCAGAGCACAGAGCGGGGGGCGATCACAGACAGACACATCACACTCACACACTCACACAGACAGTGACTCAGACCGACAGACAAGACAAACACAAGACAACAACCCAGTCACTCAGCACAAGCAAGCACACACAGGAGGAATTAAACTGAGTGAGCAGGGCAGGGCCGCAGGGCAGTGGTATGTCATCAATCATTTTATTTTTCTTCACTCACCCACACTTGAATCCGGATTCCTGACGGGATGGGCGGGCGGTGAGGCTCTGAGGCGGCTTGTCAGCAGGGGCAGGACGGGCGGGAGCACACACAGCCAGGCAGCTCTTCTTCTCTGCTCAGAAGACTGCCTGTGCGCGCCGCCCGTACCACGTGACTTGCCGGCGGGTCTGGTCTTGATAATTAACAAAGATTAATGCGCAGCGCACGTGACAGTGAGTGCCAGCATCTGCTCATTATGAAAAAAAAAAAAAGTTCCAATAAAATAAAATTTCTGTAAGAGCGGAGGGCATTTAAGGGGCCGGTGATGAAAAGGGCAGGGGCTCAAGCCCCCTTTCATCCCTATGTGTGCACGTCCCTGCTGCTCCACCATGTTGGAGAAATGCTGCCTCCTGCTAAGACGTTTCATATCAGCTGGTGGTGCTGGTTGTTGTGGCGTGCTGACAAAGCTTTTCCACATTTTGGCCATGCTAACCCTGCCTTCTGAGGTGCTGGCGGTGCCCCAGCTGCGTTGGCGACCTCTTCCTCGTCCTCTGCCTTCGCCTTGTGCTTCCACTGTGCCCCCACTGTCAGGTGGGAATGCCACCAGCAGCGCGTCTACCAGCGTGCGTTGTACTCGCGCATCTTACGATCACGCTCCAGTGAAGGAATTAAGGATGGTAGTTGTCCTTGTAACGGGGATCCAGCAGCGTGGCCACCCAATAATCAGCACAAGTTAGAATGTGGGCAACTCGGAGGTCGTGGCGGAGACACTGCAGCATGTAATCGCTCATGTGTGCCAGGCTGCCCAGAGGCAACGAAAAAGCTGTCCTCTGTGGGAGGTGTATCGTCTGTGTCCTCTGTATCCCCCCATCCACGCACCAGTGATGGCCATGAGCTGGTCTGGGCGCCACCCTGCTGTGAACATGGTTCCTCCTTCTCCATCTCCTCCTCCTCATCCTACACCTCGTCATCCTCCAAAACTGTGCCCTGGCTGGACAATTGTGTACCTTGGGTTTGTTGGTGCAGGAACCCACCCTCTGAGCCACTTGGGAATGACTGGCCGGAAACCCTACAAAATTATCCCTCTTCCTCCTCCTCCTGTGCCACATTTTCTTCCATTATCACCAGCAGCGTTTTTTCAAGGAGGCATAGAAGTGGGATAGTAACGCTGAGAACGGCGTTATCTGCACTGGCCATGTTGGTGGAGTACTCGAAACAGCGCAACAAGGAACACAGGTCTCGCATGGAGGCCCAGTCATTGGTGGTGAAGTGGTGCTGTTCCGCCGAGTGACTCACCCGTGCGTGCTGCAGCTGAAACTCTACTATCGCCTGCTGCTGCTCGCACAGTCTGGCCAGCATGTGCAAGGTGGAGTTCCACCTTGTGGGCACGTCGCATATGAGGCGGTGAGCGGGAAGGCCGAAGTTACGCTGCAGCGCTGACAGGCGAGCAGCAGCAGGGTGATAACGCCGAAAGCGCGCACAGACAGCCCGCACTTTATGCAGCAGCTCTGACATATCGGGGTAATTTTTAAGGAATCTCTGTGTAAGACCGTGTACCGGGGAGGGACCCCCAGGATACAGCGAAGTCATGGAATAAGGAAAGCGACACGGACACCAGCTCCTGATGCAAAAACAGTAACTTTACTGAACAGTAGTATTAACAGAAATAACAATAACACTAGTTACAGAGAGTATATATATATATATATATATATATACAGTACAGACCAAAAGTTTGGACACACCTTCTCATTCAAAGAGTTTTCTTTATTTTCATGACTATGAAGGCATCAAAACTATGAATTAACACATGTGGAATTATATACATAACAAACAAGTGTGAAACAACTGAAAATGTCATATTCTAGGTTCTTCAAAGTAGCCACCTTTTGCTTTGATTACTGCTTTGCACACTCTTGGCATTCTCTTGATGAGCTTCAAGAGGTAGTCCCCTGAAATAGTTTTCACTTCACAGGTGTGCCCTGTCAGGTTTAATAAGTGGGATTTCTTGCCTTATAAATGGGGTTGGGACCATCAGTTGCGTTGAGGAGAAGTCAGGTGGATACACAGCTGATAGTCGTACTGAATAGACTGTTAGAATTTGTATTATGGCAAATAAAAAGAAGCTAAGTAAAGAAAAACGAGTGGCCATCATTACTTTAAGAAATGAAGGTCAGTCAGTCAGCCGAAAAATTGGGAAAACGTTGAAAGTAAGGGCTATTTGACCATGAAGGAGAGTGATGGGCTGCTGCGCCAGATGACCTGGCCTCCACAGTCACCGGACCTGAACCCAATCGAGATGGTTTGGGGTGAGCTAGACCGCAGAGTGAAGGCAAAAGTGCTAAGCATCTCTGGGAACTCCTTCAAGACTGTTGGAAGACCATTTCAGGTGACTACCTCTTGAAGCTCATCAAGAGAATGCCAAGAGTGTGCAAAGCAAAAGGTGGCTACTTTGAAGAACCTAGAATATGACATATTTTCAGTTGTTTCACACTTGTTTGTTATGTATATAATTCCACATGTGTTAATTCATAGTTTTGATGCCTTCATAGTCATGAAAATAAAGAAAACTCTTTGAATGAGAAGGTGTGTCCAAACTTTTGGTCTGTACTGTATATATATATATATATATATATATATCAAACGAATGATGAGGCAGCACTTCCAGTATAGAGTGAACGGGTGAGGACCCCAAACTTTATTCAAGCGACGTTTCGGCCTGCTCAATGAGGCCTTTCTCAAGCTACATAACAGTGCATAAGACAAGGTATATATACCCACAGTTCAATACAAAACAATTACAATCTGTCGTTAGGCGTGTCTCCAATCTAGTCACATGATCATTAACCCTATCTTCACATGACATATGTGTATCATAAACATTCTCATATTGAGAGCATACAAAAATTACATAAGTGATCATAGAGTGTCAAAATAGCATGTAGAACATTACATTACTGTGCCTCCATTACATTTAAAGGGACTCTGTCACCACTTTCTAACCCCCCCTTTTAAAAGTATTGTTATCTCCATGGCGCCCCTGTGATTACAAAGGTGTTGTTAGAAGATAAATTCGCCGTCTCCTTTTGATAAAAAGAGCTTTTATCTAACCTGTCAATCTTCTTGATAAGGTGCCCAGGGCGTTTCTGTTGGTCTCAAGCTGCCGCCCGCCGCCGCCGCCGTTGGTGCCCAGCTCCTCCCCTGATGCTTTCAGCGCCGCCTGAATGTAATGAAATACGCCTCCGGCTCTCGCTGGCTGGCTGCAGTGCTCGTCTGATGAGGAGGTTGAGCGAAGTGCGCGCATGCGCACTTCGCTCAATGAGGCTGATTGTAAATGTCTGCACGGGCGCATCAAGCACAGGCCTGTGCGCACGCGCGGGATCTTTGAAAAGGAGGAGGGGGCACTGAGCGAGAGCCGGAGGCGTATTTCATTACATTCAGGTGGCGCTGAAAGCATCAGGGGAGGAGCTGGGCACCAACGGCGGCGGCGGCGGGCGGCAGCTTGAGACCAACAGAAACGCCCTGGGCACCTTATCAAGAAGATTGACAGGTTAGATAAAAGCTCTTTTTATCAAAAGGAGACGGCGAATTTATCTTCTAACAACACCTTTGTAATCACAGGGGCGCCATGGAGATAACAATACTTTTAAAAGGGGGGGTTAGAAAGTGGTGACAGAGTCCCTTTAAATAGAATCTATCTATTCAATACGTGATTACACATAATAAACACTGTGCAGAAAGTGTTGAGTGCATGGGGGGTTAAAAACATCTGTTATTGGTACAGCTGTACCTTATCAGAAGTTAAAAACAGCAGGACGGAGCTCACCACACTTAGACACTTGAAACCGGCCAGCATTGGCGTCCCCTCGTCGACAATGCGCATGCGCCGAGCCAGACGTCACTGGCCACGCCCCCGACACAGCCGCGCTCACACGTGACCGCTCCATGGACCGCAGCGTATCCATTGGAGCGCACCGTAAGAGAAACAGCTGTGAGGGAAGGGAGGCCAGAACATGTGACTCAGTGTCAGACGCACCGCACACGGGGGTGTGTTCAAGTAACCATGGTGATGTAAACAATAAGGAGACCTGCGGACATACGCTCTGACACCAGACAGTATAACTGTGCACACGATCCAAATAACATTGTGCCAACAGGTGCATAGAACTGGCCCAATGGGAAGGCAATTAAACTATAATGGCACCTACAGAGCGATTGATTAATCGACACTGGCTATCACTAATACACTTTGTGTGTTTGTGATTATGATAGAATACACCTCCCCTCTACCTACACCTATAGCACTGATGTGTGTATAACTCCACCAGCTCACAATATGTGGCAAGTGAAATCACACACATCATCTATACAGATTAAACAACTGTCATCCATCTATGAACATAGTGTGCATCATGCTACCAATCCAGGTCATCAGTCGCAATCCTGCAAGTCTCCACACAACGGTCACTCTCATGTTCAAGTATTCAAGGTCAATAGGCGGCTCAATCCAGTACATAGACAAAGGCTCATCACGTTCATCCAAAGTCATCTAGAATAAGTGAAATATGCATCAATATACATTGATTATCTTCTCAGAAGCATTAGCACTGTTAAATATCTCATACACCAGACAGAGTGGTCAAAGACCCCCACGTCGGCGAGCACTGCACACATCACCCACATAGTTCCCATCTACATTCCGCATTAAGGCCACCAGGCTTCAATGCCTGTAGCCTATGTATCCACATGATCTCACGTTGTTTAAGTAATCTTTCCCTGTTTCCTCCCCGTTTAAGTGGGGGAATGTGATCTATCACCCTAAATTTGAGATCCTTCTCTCCGTGCCCCGCCTCAACAAAGTGCTTAGGCACAGGTAGATCTCTCCTTTTTGGACGAATCGAGTATCTGTGATAGTTCATTCTAGTCTTGACCTCACAAATGGTCTCCCTACATAAAGGAGATTACAGGGGCAAGACAGAAGATAGATCACGAATGAACTGTCACAGGTTAGAAAATGTCGTATTTCAAATTGCGTCTACAATGTCGGGTGTGTGAATTTCTCCCCTTTTAGCATGTAACTACAATTAACGCAACTTAAACACGGGTAGCATCCGTATTGCCTGCGGCCAATATAGGTCTGAACTGGGGCCTTATATATATCACATATATATAAAATACAATAAAAACAACATGTCACATTCCTTTCTCTTGCCCCCAAATGACACTGTTCACGTGCCCTGAATACTCCCAGCCTGGACGCTGGAGTGGCCTTGGAGTGTAGCAACAACGAAGTGTCCAGAATACCCTATACCCCAGGCTCAGAGTCACGTGTAGTGTACGGGGACTGTAATGCCCGTCCCTACAAAAGGGTCACTTGTGTGCTGTCGTTCCCCCCTTATTTATGGGGAAGTTGGTATAAGTCATCTTTATAAACTGTAATGCTATGTATTTCCCTGTTACTGTGAAACTTGCATGTACAGGCCTGCTAGGGGTGTCATTCCAGCTCTGAGTCACTAGAGGGAGCTAGAGAGCCCTAGGTTATATAAGGCCCAGTCAGGGAAGGGAAAGTCAGTCTAAGGTTGAGAGTCTAGAGTCTAGAGTTGTAGTTGGAGTCTAGACAATGTCTGAGTCAAGTCCAGGCCTGAAGCCTGCAGACCAGGAGAGGGTATTGCAGTCCCTGTAACCGGGTTCCAGATTCAAAGAGAAGGTTCCCCTCCTGAGTTCACCTATGCAGAAGCAGGAACACCTCAATTAAAGAGCCTGAGGAAGCTGAGAGAGAGACAGAGGCAAAGCTCAGAAAAGCAAGAGGTACTCAAGACAACAGAGGAGGTACTTGATAAAGATAAAACCAAGGATATACGCCAGAGCTAGGGTATTGGGCCTTGGAGAAGAGTTTCTATGTTCCAGGATCAGTCAGGAATAGAGTGCAAGCTGCCTGTACTGCAAGTCCTGTGTTTAACACTCTGAAGTCACCTTGCTATATATATATTGCCTGCATCAAATGTACTGCAACCAACTGTCTGCAAAGGAACTGCGCTTCCATCTATGTCCATGCATGATGACTACTAAAGTTTGAGTACTGTTTTAACATCACGTGGTTCCTCAGTTATTCCTGCTATCAGCAAACGGCGTGCCACCGTTTAATTGGCACTGGCGTCACGAACATTACTTATCATCACCTGCCCTTGCAGAGAGTCAGCTGTCTCAGGTTAGTGTCTATTGCACTACAACACCCAGGAACATTTCTAAACCTAACTTGAGTACGCTGCACATCTCTTTTGGCGTCCACGAACAGGATACGCACGCTTTCTAGTGCAAGAAGCGTGAACTTTGTGCCTTATACAGTTGCCCTGTGACCAAAGTGACATATTGCCTGTTTTATTAAAGTGGACTTTGTGGACTGAAAAACATACCCAAAGTGTGCCAAAAATCTCCAAAAAGCGCTGTACAGTGTTGCGCTATCAAGAGGAAAGAAATCGCCACACCGGAGTGTGGTTTTGTGAACTTTTCATCATCCTGCTTGCTGTCAGTGAATAGACAGTGTTTCTACTAAAGATGACCGCTGAGACTACTGAAATAGCTGCTGCGTCATCTTCATCCCGAAAAAGCGGGAAAAATTGGCGCCTTTTTGAGGAAATAGCGGGAAGGAGTTCAAGGTCAGGCGCCACTGCTTATCTGGACATTTGCATGTCTGCCAGCATGGACTCCGCCTTCCCCATACTGGAATACCTGGGGGGCGGCCTCCCAGTGCAATGGGAGGAGCTGGCTGATCTTATTGGCGCCACCCTATCGCTCTCCAGAGAAGGATCGAGCATGTTGGAGAGTGAGCACCGCTTTGCTGCAACGTCCACGCCTGAAATACCAAAGATGACTGATACCGGTGTAGAGCCAGAGGACGCTCCACCGGCCTACTCTCCGGGACCGGAGAAACCCGCCTGCCCGCCACGGGAGAAAGAACCGGAGCCCTGCTATGGCTCCTGGAGAGACTTCTTTCAGCCCTCTTTCAAGTGGTCTTCACTAATGGCAGAGATCCGGGAGGCCGCTATAAAGCGGAATACAAAGACCAAAATCTATTATGAGGAACTGACCAAGACTATCCATGAACGACACACCAACACCCAACCCCGCCTGGAAAGGAGAAAGGGGTTGGTGGTGTCCTTTGACAAAGCCCGTGGCTACGGGTTCATACAAGATTACCTGACTGGCAGAGACCTATATGTTAACAGAAGATCTGTCAAGAGAGACTACCTCCCTTCCTTTCAGCACAGCCTCCGCGAGGGAGAGGAAGTGGAGTTCACCCCTGCCGAGAGCCTGAGAGGCCCTTATGCAACTGCTGTGACCCGTCCCAAGCGAGAACCTGAGGACTGGGAGGCAGAAGAAGAAGACTACTCTGGCTGCGAGCGGGAACCGGAACGCTCTCCAGAGCCGGCCCATCACGCCTTCCAGGAGCGGAGCTCCTTCTTTGGGCCTAATGTCTTCTGGCAGCCAACCGTGTTGGAAAAATGGGTGAGCCCCTATCCTTCCCCCGAGCTGCCTCGTCGGGAGAAGACCATACAAGATATGGAAAACTTAAAAGGACTTCGCAATACCTTTGAGAACATCCGGAGGGGTCGGAGACCCGATGCATCACCAGAACCTGCAGAGGCCGAGTCCGCGCCATCGTTGACTGTACCTGCGCCGGCGGCGCCAGCAGATGACAGCGACTCTGACACGGAGAGCATCGGTGAACAGATTGTCCGGCTGGAGGAGAAGTTGCGGGAGCTGCGCAAGATCGCGACCGCCAGGATCCAGACGCCGCCAAAGAAGGACGAGGTAAGGGTGCCTGTCACCACCCGTAAACCACCGTCTGCTAATGTTGCTCCGTCAAGGCCCCAAGGAAGACCCGTTATTCCTGTGAGTTGCTACACCGAGCCCACCGGACCGCTTGCGGCGGCGGTACCAACTGTCTTACATCCCACAATTATCATGCCGGGACCAGTACGGTCCACCCAAGGGTTTACCCCTAGGCCCATGGGGCCAATACCTATTAGGGGCCCCTTTACCTTGCAGCTGCCCCCTAACACCGTTATGTGGGCCCATCCTCCTGTAGAGGACTACTACAGGCCGTATTTGCCAGCAGAGCCGGGTAATGATGACATACCCCTGTGAATCAGCCTGCTAGGCCTTTGATTTATTTCACCAAAGAATGATGTTATTAACCCTTCCAGGACAGGAGTCCTATGTTTCCTGGTCGTTTGTTGCTGCTGCCAGTTCATCCACGGCTCAGTGGTAGGTGTTAACCACTGAAATCACAAGGTCAACAAAGCCAAGTTTGTTTCCAGGATCTCCTGCCTGCTTTTGCTATCCCACGCCAAGTTGTGCCTGTTCCTTTGTTGCACCTTTTACCTTAACCCCCTTTTCAGGTTGATCAGGGGTATTACAGCACTTGTTTTATATTGTGCAACTTGATACTAAGGAACTGTGCCCGGAGACAGACTCAAAAGAACCTGAGCCTCTGAGATTCTTACTCTTTTTAAAGGAAATGTGCCCAGAGATGGACTCCACCGCACGAGAGCCTCTGTGATTTAATAGGAAAATAACCTGGGTACGGACTCATGTTTGTTCTTTGAGCCTCCAAGAACTTTTATACTGTTTTATCTATTTTGCCGTTCTATTATAGACTTATTCATTGTCATGGACTATCCTGGTTATAATGTTATGCTGTGCCAGGTCAGCGCCCCAGTTCCATTCACTATCCTGAGAAGAAGAGAACGACGCCCCTTGTCACCACCCTTCACCTTGGCCAATTGGACCTGATATGAATGTAAATGCAGATGAATTACATATATGTATGCCTGCATGTCTCTTTTTCTGTTTCAGGTAGAGATTCCAGTTGGGCGAGCCCTGATGGAGTACGAGGTCGTACTCAGCTTAAAGCAGTGGGGTATGTAGTGTACGGGGACTGTAATGCCCGTCCCTACAAAAGGGTCACTTGTGTGCTGTCGTTCCCCCCTTATTTATGGGGAAGTTGGTATAAGTCATCTTTATAAACTGTAATGCTATGTATTTCCCTGTTACTGTGAAACTTGCATGTACAGGCCTGCTAGGGGTGTCATTCCAGCTCTGAGTCACTAGAGGGAGCTAGAGAGCCCTAGGTTATATAAGGCCCAGTCAGGGAAGGGAAAGTCAGTCTAAGGTTGAGAGTCTAGAGTCTAGAGTTGTAGTTGGAGACTAGACAATGTCTGAGTCAAGTCCAGGCCTGAAGCCTGCAGACCAGGAGAGGGTATTGCAGTCCCTGTAACCGGGTTCCAGATTCAAAGAGAAGGTTCCCCTCCTGAGTTCACCTATGCAGAAGCAGGAACACCTCAATTAAAGAGCCTGAGGAAGCTGAGAGAGAGACAGAGGCAAAGCTCAGAAAAGCAAGAGGTACTCAAGACAACAGAGGAGGTACTTGATAAAGATAAAACCAAGGATATACGCCAGAGCTAGGGTATTGGGCCTTGGAGAAGAGTTTCTATGTTCCAGGATCAGTCAGGAATAGAGTGCAAGCTGCCTGTACTGCAAGTCCTGTGTTTAACACTCTGAAGTCACCTTGCTATATATATATTGCCTGCATCAAATGTACTGCAACCAACTGTCTGCAAAGGAACTGCGCTTCCATCTATGTCCATGCATGATGACTACTAAAGTTTGAGTACTGTTTTAACATCACGTGGTTCCTCAGTTATTCCTGCTATCAGCAAACGGCGTGCCACCGTTTAATTGGCACTGGCGTCACGAACATTACTTATCATCACCTGCCCTTGCAGAGAGTCAGCTGTCTCAGGTTAGTGTCTATTGCACTACAACACCCAGGAACATTTCTAAACCTAACTTGAGTACGCTGCACACGGTACCAGCCCAAATGAAAAACCGTACCCAAAGCGGCGTACACAGCAGAGCCCGCAAGTCGATACTGTGCTACAGGGTAATGGACCTGACCGCTGGCGCACACGGCAGAGCCTGCAAGTCAATAACCGTGCCGCTAAGTCACTGACCTGGGTATGTCCTATGTTTACTGGTTGCTCCAGACAGACAGCAAGTCCCTGCCACAACATGTGACCCTGCAGAACCTGTACTCTTACCCTCTGTTCCAATCAGCTTCCAGACGCCGATACTCATTCATGCAAACAGAATCCGGATCTACACGGTTCTCTCATGCAGCTCACAAAATGGCGGACTAATTCTTCTCCAACAGTTCCACGGCTCTTCCAGCCTTCCAGGACCCAGATCTTCTCTCTCTCTCTCTCTCTGTCTCTGTCTGTCTCTCTCTCTGTCTCTCTGTCTCTCTCTCTCTCAGCGCTGACCCTGGCCTGGTCCTTATCCGATGGGGACTTACACGAACTCGCAGGTCCTTCCATCCACCATGAGGCCTCACAGGGTCTGTAACCACATTCCACAGTCCAACTGACCTTCCGGGAACCGATCCTTTCTCCCTTGGCAACATCTGCATTGCTGACAGGCATCAGTCACTTCTGACAGTCACTTTGACCGCTCCAAGTCTCACAGACCTGAGTATGGCACTGGATCTTGTATTCAGCCTTTGCACAAGCATGTCTCCTCATGCCACCATTTCCTGCTTAGTCTGGCACACAGCAGCATGAGTCATCATCTGTTTTGCATATCTAGATCCGGCAGTATCTTCGCTGTGTGGGGAAACAGCAGCCTCTTGTGGCAGAAAAACAGAATGACAGTCTCAGAAACAGCATTCAAGAATCAGTGGCTGTTTCTCCATCTTACATCTGCACCAACAAATTCAGCACATGCGCCAGGCAAGGGATGCGCGTCAAACTGGCTAGTCCCAGAGCTGCTACGAGATTTCGCCCATTATCGCAAACCACCAGGCCGGGCTTGAGGCTGACTGGCAAAAACCACTCATCGGTCGTTGTTCAAGGCCCGTCCACAGCTCCTGTGCGGTGTGGGGTTTGTCCCCAAAATCAGATAAGTTTTAAAACTGCCTGCTGTCGTTTACCCCTGGCTGTGCTGAAGTTTGTGGTAAAGGTGTTACGCTGACCGGATGAGGAGCTGGTAGAGGAGGAGAAAGCAGAGGAGGAGAAAGCAGAGTAGGAGGAGGAAGCAATAGGAGGCAAACTGAAGCGCCCTGCAATCCTTGGTAGTGGAAGGACATGCGCCAAACTGCTATCCGCCTCAGGCCCAGCCGCCACTGCATTTACCCAGTGTGCTGTTATGGAGATATAACGTCCTGGCCGTGCTTACTGGTCCACGTATCCGTAGTCAGGTGCACCTTGCCACAGATGGCGTTGCGCAGTGCACACCTGATTATGTCCCCTACTTGGTTGTGCAGGGAAGGAATGGCTCGCCTTGAAAAGTAGTGGCGGCTGGGCACGACGTACTGTGGGACAGCCAACGCCATAAGGCCTTTAAAACTATCCATCTCCACCAGACGGAATGACAGCATTTCAAAAGCCAGTAATTTAGAAATGATGGCTTTCAGGGCTAGGGATCGTGGGTGGGCAGGGGGGTACTTCCTCTTCCTCTCCAGCGTTTGGGAAATGGAGAGCTGAACGCTTCCATGGGACATTGTGGAGATGCTTGGTGACCCAGGTGTTGGTGTTGCTGGCAGATCCTCTGTTTGCGGGGAGGCAAGTGGCACTGTCACTCCAGAGATGGATGAAGAGGCTGAGACTGCAGCAGAAGAGGAAGCAGGAAAAGCCAGATACCTTTCTTGGTTTTTGAGGTGTCTACTCCACTGCAGCTCGTGATTTGCACTTAACTGCCTGGTCATGCAGGTTGTGCTTAGGTTGAGAACGTTTATGCCTCGCTTCAGGCTCAGATTGCACAGCGTGCAAACCACTCGTGTCTTGTCTAAAGAACTACCACGCCAGGGAACTCCTTGGAGCTGGCTTTGGTGTGCTCGGTCCCTTGCTGCGGTGGGCAGTAGCAGGCGTACTGTCTAGGGGACGGCCGCTCTGCTTTTGCACCCTGCTCCCTCTTCTGCTGTGCTGGTGGCTTTGTGTGACCACCGCCTCTTCCTCTGAACTACATAGGTCACTAGCATGAACTTGATTCCATGTGGGGTCGAGGACCTCATCCTCCTCCACATCATCTTCCACCCAGTCTTCACCCCTGCCTTCATCATCCAACGATGGTCCTCCCATGTACTCATCTTGAAACATAAGTGGTTGGGCATCGGTGCATTCAATCTCTTTCACTTCTCTGGCAGGGCTAGGTGAATGCCCTGGGAAACCCTGCTAACAGAGTCATCAAAAAGCAGAAGAGACTGCTTGGCTGATTTACAAGGGGGTGAGGTGAAAGACTGATGGACATCGGCTGCAGGTGCCAACTGTGGTCTTTCAGCAGGAGACTGGGTGGGAGACAATGTGAAGGAACTGGATCCACTGTCAGCAACCCAATCTACTATCGACTGTACTTGTTCAGGCCTCACCATTCGTAGAGCAGCATTAGGCGCGACCAAATACCGCTGCAGGTTTTGTCGCCTACTCTCACCTGAGGAAGGGGTTCCACTTGTGCGTGTAGCTGGCACAGATTGACCACGTCCTCTCGCTGCAACAGGAGCTCCACCAGCAGCACCATGACCTGGGCCACGTCCCTTCTTTGACGCTCTCCTCATATTTTTCTAATTAAGGATCTTGCCCTAAATGGGTGTTTAATTAATAGTAGAATAGAACGACAGTATGTAAAGGGTGTATCTCACACGGCCTGAACCAGACTAGGCCTCAATTAAATATTTCTTTGCCCAAAATGGCTGTATTTCAAATGGCTGTATTTCAAATGCCTGAATCAAACCCCTATATGTAGAATAGGTATCTCACAGGGCCTGAACCAGTGTAGGCCTGCAGTAAATATATCTTTGACCAAAATGGCTGTATTTAAAATACCTGTATTTCAAATGGCGGTATTTCAAATGCCTGAATCAAACCCTTGTATGTAGAAGGTGTATCTCACATGGTCTGAATCAGTGAAGGCCTGACTTAAATATTTCTTTGCCCAAAATGGCTGTATTTCAAATGCCTGTATCAAACCCTTGCATGTAGAGGGTGTATCTCACACGGCCTGAACCAGACTAGGCCTCAAATAAATATTTCTTTGCCCAAAATGGCTGTATTTCAAATGGCTGTATTTCAAATGCCTGAATCAAACCCCTGTATGTAGAATGGGTATCTCATAGGCCTGAACCAGTGTAGGCCTGCAGTAAATAAATCTTTGCCCAAAATGGCTGTATTTCAAATACCTGTATTTCGAATGGCGGTATTTCAAATGCCTGAATCAAACCCTTGTATGTAGAAGGTGTATCTCACACGGTCTGAATCAGTGAAGGCCTGACTTAAATATTTCTTTGCCCAAAATGGCTGTATTTCAAATGCCTGAATCAAACCCTTGTCAGTAGAGGGTGTATCTCACACGGCCTGAACATGTGTAAGCCTGAATTAAATATTTCTTTAAACAAAATGGCTGAATTTCAAATGACTGAATCAAACCCCTGTATGTAGAGGGTGTATCTCACACGGCCTGAACCAGTGTAGGCCTGAATTAAATATTTCTTTGCCCAAAATGGCTATATTTCAAATGCCTGAATCAAACCCCTGTATGTAGAGGGTGTATCTCACACGGCCTGAACCAGTGTAGGCTTGAATTCAATATTGGTGAACCAAATGGCTGTATTTCAAATGCGTGAATCAAACCCCTGTATGTAGAGGTTGTAACTCACACGGTCTGAACCAGTGTAGAACTGAATTAAATATTTCTTTGCCAAAAATGGCTGTATTTCAAATGGCTCTATTTCAAATGCCTGTATGAAACCCCTGTATGTAGAGGGTGTATCTCACACTGTCTGAACCAGTGTAGGACTGAATTCAATATTGGTGCACCAAATGGCTGTATTTCAAATGCCTATATCAAACCCCTGTATGTAGAGGGTGTATCTCACACTGTCTGAACCAGTGTAGGCCTGAATTAAAGATTTCTTTGCCCAAAATGGCTGTATTTCAAATGGCTGAATAAAACCCCTGTATGTAGAGGGTGTATCTCACACAGTCTGAACCAGTGTAGGCCTGAATTAAATATTTCTTTGCCCAAAATGGCTGTATTTCAAAAGCCTGAATCAAACCCCCGTATGTAGAGGGTGTATCTCACACGGCCTGAACCAGTGTAGGCCTGAATTAAAGAGTTATTTTCACAAAATGGCTGTATTTCAAATGCCTGAATCAAATCCCTGTATGTAGAGGGTGTATCTCACAAAACCTGAACCAGTGTAGGCCTGAAATAAATATTTATTTTTACAAAAAGGCTGTATTTCAAATGCCTGAATCAAATCCCTGTATGTAGAGGGTGTATCTCACACGGCCTGGACCAGTGTAGGCCTGAATTCAATATTGGTGCACCAAATGGCTGTATTTCAAATGCCTGAATCAAACCCCTGTATGTAGACGGTGTATCTCACATGGTCTGAACCAGTGTAGGCTTAAATTAAATATTTATTTGCCCAAAATGGCTGTATTTCAAATGGCTGTATTTCAAATACCTGAATCAAACCCCTGTATGTAGAGTGTGTATCTCACACGGTCTGAACCAGTGTAGGCCTATATTAAATATTTCTTTGCCCAAAATGGCTGTATTTCAAATGGCTGTATTTCAAATGCTTGAATCAAAGCCCTGTATGTAGAGGGTGTATCTCACACTGTCTGAACCAGTGTACGCCTGAATTAAAGATTGGTGCACCAAATGGCTGTATTTCAAATGCCTGAATCAAACCCCTGTATGTAGAGGGTGTATCTCACACTGTCTGAACCAGTGTACGCCTGAATTAAATATTTCTTTGCCCAAAATGGCTGTATTTTAAATACATGTATTTCATATGGCTGTATTTCAAATGCCTGAATCAAACCCCTGTATGTAGAGGGTGTATCTCACACGGCATGAACCGGTGTAGGCCTGAATTAAAGATTTCTTTACACAAAAATGGCTGTATTTCAAATGCCTGAATCAAACCCCTGTATGTAGAGGGTGTATCTCACACGGCCTGAACCAGTGTAGGCCTGAATTAAATATTTATTTTTACAAAAAGGCTGTATTTCAAATGCCTGAATCAAATCCCTGTATGAAGAGGGTGTATTTTACACGGCCTGAACCAGTGTAGGCCTGAATTCAATATTGGTGCACCAAATGGCTGTATTTCAAATGCCTGAATCAAACACCTATATGTAGACGGTGTATCTCACATGGTCTGAACCAGTGTAGGCTTAAATTAAATATTTATTTGCCCAAAATGGCTGTATTTCAAATGGCTGTATTTCAAATACCTGAATCAAACCCCTGTATGTAGAGGGTGTATCTCACACTGTCTAAACCAGTGTAGGCCTGAATTCAATATTGGTGAACCAAATGGCTGTATTTCAAATGCCTGAATCAAACCCCTGTATGTAGAGGGTGTATCTCACACGGTCTGAAACATTGTTGGCCTAAATTAAATATTTCTTTGCCCAAAATGGCTGTATTTCAAATGGCTGTATTTCAAATGCTTGAATCAAACCCCTGTATGTAGAGGGTGTATCTCACACTGTCTCAACCAGTGTAGGCCTGAATTAAAGATTGGTGCACCAAATGGCTGTATTTCAAATGCCTGAATCAAACCCCTGTATGTAAAGGGTGTATCTCACACTGTCTGAACCAGTGTACGCCTGAATTAAATATTTCTTTGCCCAAAATGGCTGTATTTTTAATACCTGTATTTCATATGGCTGTATTTCAAATGCCTGAATCAAACCCCTGTATGTAGAGGGTGTATCTCACACGGCCTGAACCAGTGTAGGCCTGAATTAAAGATTTCTTTGCACCAAATGGCTGTATTTCAAATGCCTGAATCAAACCCCTGTATATAGAGGGTGTATCTCACACTGTCTGAACCAGTGTAGGCCTGAATTCAATATTGGTGAACCTAATGGCTGTATTTCAAATGCCTGAATCAAACCTCTGTATGTAGAGGGTGTATCTCATACTGTCTGAACCAGTGTAGGCCTGTATTAAATATTTATTTGCCCAAATGGCTGTATTATAAATGTCTGAATTTCAAATGTCTGAATCAAACCTCTGTATATAGAGGGTGTATCTCACACTGTCTGAACCGGTGTAGGCCTGAATTCAATATTGGTGCACCAAATGGCTGTATTTCAAATGCCTGAATTAAACCCCTGTATGTAGAGGGTGTATCTCACACGGCCTGAACCAGTTTAGGCCTGAATTAAAGATTTATTTGCCCAAAATGGCTGTATTTTAAATGCCTGAATCAAACCCCTGTATGTAGAGGGTGTATCTCACACGGCCTGAACCAGTGTAGGCCCTAATTAAAGATTACTTTGAACAAAATTGCTGTATTTTAAATGCCTGAATCAAACCCCTGTATGTAGAGGGTGTATCTCACACTGTCTGTTCCAGTGTAGGACTAAATTCAATATTTGTTCACCAAATGGCTGTATTTCAAATGCCTGAATTAAACCCCTGTATGTAGAGGGTGTATCTCACATGGTATGAACCAGTGTAGGCCTGAATTAAAGATTTCTTATCACAAAATCATTGTATTTCAAATGCCTGAATCAAACCCCTTTATGTAGAGGGTGTATCTCACATGGCCTGAACCAGTGTAGGCCTGAATTCAATATTGGTGCACCAAATGGCTGTATTTCAAATGCCTGAATCAAACCCCTATATGTAGAGGGTGTATCTCACACGGCCTGAACCAATGTATGCCTGAATTAAAGATTTTTTTGCCCAAAATGGCTGTATTTCAAAAGCCTGAATCAAACTCCTGTATGTAGAGGGTGTATCTACCACGGCCGGAACCAGTGTAAGCCTAATTTCAATATTGGTGCACCAAATGGCTGTATTTCAAATGCCTGAATTAAACCCCTGTATGTAGAGGGTGTATCTCACACGGTATGAACCAGTGTAGGCCTGAATTAAATATTTCTTTGCCCAAAATGGCTGTATTTCAAATGGCTGTATTTCAAATGCCTGAATCAATCCTCTGTATGTAGAGGGTGTATCTCACACGGCCTGAACCAGTGTTGGCCTGAATTAAAGATTTCTTTCACAAAATGGCAGTATTTCAAATGCCTGAATCAAACCCCTGTATGTAGAGGTTGTATCTCACACGGTCTGAACCAGTGAAGACCTGAATTAAATTTTTCTTTGCCCAAAATGGCTGTATTTTAAATACCTGAATCAAACCCCTGTATGTAGAGGGTGTATCTCACACGGTCTGAACCAGTGTAGGCCTGAATTAAATATTTCATTGCCCAAAATGGCTGTATTTCAAATTACTCTATTTCAAATGCCTGAATCAAACCCCTGTATGTAGAGGGTGTATCTCACAGTGTCTGAACCAGTGTAGGCCTGAATTCAATATTGGTGTACCAAATGGCTGTATTTCAAATTCCTGAATCAAACCCCTGTATGTAGAGGTTGTATCTCACACGGTATGAACCAGTGTAGGCCTGAATTAAAGATTTCTTTGCCCAAAATGGCTGAATTTCAAATGCCTGAATCAAACCCCTGTATGTAGAGGGTGTATCTCACACGGCCTGAACCAGTGTAGGCCTAAATTAAAGTTTTCTTTTCACAAAATAGCTGTGTTTCAAATGCCTAAATCAAACCCCGGTATGTAGAGCGTGTATCTCACATGCCTGAACCAGTGTAGGCCTGAATTCAATATTGGTGCACCAAATGGCTGTATTTCAAATGCCTGAATCAAACCCCTGAATGTAGACGGTGTATCTCACATGGTCTGAACCAGTGTAGGCTTAAATTTAATATTTATTTGCCAAAAATGGCTGTATTTCAAATGGCTGTATTTCAAATACCTGAATCAAACCCCTGTATGTAGAGGGTGTATCTCACACTGTCTAAACCAGTGTAGGCCTGAATTCAATATTGGTAAACCAAATGGCTGTATTTCAAATGCCTGAATCAAACCCCTGTATGTAGAGGGTGTATCTCACACGGTCTGAACCAGTGTATGCCTAAATTAAATATTTCTTTGCCCAAAATGGCTGTATTTCAAATGGCTGTATTTCAAATGCTTGAATCAAACCCCTGTATGTAGAGGGTGTATCTCACACTGTCTCAACCAGTGTAGGCCTGAATTAAAGATTGGTGCACCAAATGGCTGTATTTCAAATGCCTGAATCAAACCCCTGTATGTAGAGGGTGTATCTCACACTGTCTGAACCAGTGTAGGCCTGAATTAAATATTTCTTTGCCCAAAATGGCTGTATTTTAAATACCTGTATTTCATATGGCTGTATTTCAAATGCCTGAATCAAACCCCTGTATGTAGAGGGTGTATCTCACACGGCCTGAACCAGTGTAGGCCTGAATTAAAGATTTCTTTACACAAAATGGCTGTATTTCAAATGCCTGAATCAAACCCCTGTATGTAGAGGGTGTATCTAACATGGTATGAACCAGTGTACGCCTGAATTAAATATTTCTTTGCCCAAAATGGCTGTATTTTAAATACCTGTATTTCATATGGCTGTATTTCAAATGCCTGAATCAAACCCCTGTATGTAGAGGGTGTATCTCACACGGCCTGAACCAGTGTAGGCCTGAATTAAAGATTTCTTTGCACCAAATGGCTGTATTTCAAATGCCTGAATCAAACCCCTGTATATAGAGGGTGTATCTCACACTGTCTGAACCAGTGTAGGCCTGAATTCAATATTGGTGAACCTAATGGCTGTATTTCAAATGCCTGAATCAAACCTCTGTATGTAGAGGGTGTATCTCATACTGTCTGAACCAGTGTAGGCATGTATTAAATATTTATTTGCCCAAATTGCTGTATTATAAATGTCTGAATTTCAAATGTCTGAATCAAACCTCTGTATATAGAGGGTGTATCTCACACTGTCTGAACCGGTGTAGGCCTGAATTCAATATTGGTGCACCAAATGGCTGTATTTCAAATGCCTGAATTAAACCCCTGTATGTAGAGGGTGTATCTCACACGGCCTGAACCAGTTTAGGCCTGAATTAAAGATTTATTTGCCCAAAATGGCTGTATTTTAAATGCCTGAATCAAACCCCTGTATGTAGAGGGTGTATCTCACACGGCCTGAACCAGTGTAGGCCCTAATTAAAGATTACTTTGAACAAAATTGCTGTATTTTAAATGCCTGAATCAAACCCCTGTATGTAGAGGGTGTATCTCACACTGTCTGTTCCAGTGTAGGCCTAAATTCAATATTTGTTCACCAAATGGCTGTATTTCAAATGCCTGAATTAAACCCCTGTATGTAGAGGGTGTATCTCACACGGTATGAACCAGTGTAGGCCTGAATTAAAGATTTCTTATCACACAATCATTGTATTTCAAATGCCTGAATCAAACCCCTTTATGTAGAGGGTGTATCTCACATGGCCTGAACCAGTGTAGGCCTGAATTCAATATTGGTGCACCAAATGGCTGTATTTCAAATGCCTGAATCAAACCCCTATATGTAGAGGGTGTATCTCACACGGCCTGAACCAATGTATGCCTGAATTAAAGATTTTTTTGCCCAAAATGGCTGTATTTCAAAAGCCTGAATCAAACTCCTGTATGTAGAGGGTGTATCTCACACGGCCTGAACCAGTGTAAGCCTAATTTCAATATTGGTGCACCAAATGGCTGTATTTCAAATGCCTGAATTAAACCCCTGTATGTAGAGGGTGTATCTCACACGGTATGAACCAGTGTAGGCCTGAATTAAATATTTCTTTGCCCAAAATGGCTGTATTTCAAATGGCTGTATTTCAAATGCCTGAATCAATCCTCTGTATGTAGAGGGTGTATCTCACACGGCCTGAACCAGTGTTGGCCTGAATTAAAGATTTCTTTCACAAAATGGCAGTATTTCAAATGCCTGAATCAAACCCCTGTATGTAGAGGGTGTATCTCACACGGCCTGAACCAGTGTAGGCCTGAATTAAATTTTTCTTTGCCCAAAATGGCTGTATTTTAAATACCTGAATCAAACCCCTGTATTTAGAGGGTGTATCTCACACGGTCTGAACCAGTGTAGACCTGAATTAAATATTTATTTGCCCAAGATGGCTGTATTTCAAATGGCTGTATTTCAAATACCTGAATCAAACCCCTGTATGTAGAGGTTGTATCTCTTACGGTCTGAACCAGTGTAGACCTGAATTAAATTTTTCTTTGCCCAAAATGGCTGTATTTTAAATACCTGAATCAAACCCCTGTATTTAGAGGGTGTATCTCACACAGTCTGAACCAGTGTAGGCCTGAAGTAAATATTTCATTGCCCAAAATGGCTGTATTTCAAATGGCTCTATTTCAAATGCCTGAATCAAACCCCTGTATGTAGAGGGTGTATCTCACAGTGTCTGAACCAGTGTAGGCCTGAATTCAATATTGGTGTACCAAATGGCTGTATTTCAAATGCCTGAATCAAACCCCTGTATGTAGAGGTTGTATCTCACAAGGTATAAACCAGTGTAGGCCTGAATTAAAGATTTCTTTGCCCAAAATGGCTGAATTTCAAATGCCTGAATCAAACCCTTGTATGTAGAGGGTGTATCTCACACGGCCTGAACCAGTGTAGGCCTGAATTAAAGTTTTCTTTTTTACAAAATAGCTGTGTTTCAAATGCCTAAATCAAACCCCTGTATGTAGAGCGTGTATCTCACACGGCCTGAACCAGTGTTGGCCTGAATTAAAGTTTTCTTTGCCCAAAATGGCTGTATTTCAAAAGCCTGAATCAAACCCCTGTATGTAGAGGGTGTATCTCACACGGCCTGAACCAGTGTAGGCCTGAAATAAATATTTATTTTTACAAAAAGGCTGTATTTCAAATGCCTGAATCAAATCCCTGTATGTAGAGGGTGTATCTCACATGGCCTGAACCAGTGTAGGCCTGAATTTAATATTGGTGCACCAAATGGCTGTATTTCATATGCCTGAATCAAACCCCTGTATGTAGAGGGTGTATCTCGCATAGTCTAAACCAGTGTAGGCTTAAATTAAATATTTATTTGCCCAAGATGGCTGTATTTCAAATGGCTGTATTTCAAATACCTGAATCAAACCCCTGTATGTAGAGGTTGTATCTCTTACGGTCTGAACCAGTGTAGACCTGAATTAAATTTTTCTTTGCCCAAAATGGCTGTATTTTAAATACATGAATCAAACCCCTGTATGTAGAGGGTGTATCTCACACGGTCTGAACCAGTGTAGGCCTGAATTAAATATTTCATTGCCCAAAATGGCTGTATTTCAAATGGCTCTATTTCAAATGTCTGAATCAAACCCCTGTATGTTGAGGGTGTATCTCACAGTGTCTGAACCAGTGTAGGCCTGAATTCAATATTGGTGTACCAAATGGCTGTATTTCAAATGCCTGAATCAAACCCCTGTATGTAGAGGTTGTATCTCACACGGTATGAACCAGTGTAGGCCTGAATTAAAGATTTCTTTGCCCAAAATGGCTGAATTTCAAATGCCTGAATCAAACCCCTGTATGTAGAGGGTGTATCTCACACGGCCTGAACCAGTGTAGGCCTGAATTAAAGTTTTCTTTTCACAAAATAACTGTGTTTCAAATGCCTAAATCAAACCCCTGTATGTAGAGCGTGTATCTCTCACGGCCTGAACCAGTGTTGGCCTGAATTAAAGATTTCTTTGCCCAAAATGGCTGTATTTCAAAAGCCTGAATCAAACCCCTGTATGTAGAGGGTGTATCTCACACGGCCTGAACCAGTGTAGGCCTGAAATAAATATTTATTTTTACAAAAAGGCTGTATTTCAAATGCCTGAATCAAATCCCTGTATGTAGAGGGTGTATCTCACACTGACTCAACCAGTGTAGGCCTGAATTAAAGATTGGTGCACCAAATGGCTGTATTTCAAATGCCTGAATCAAACCCCTATATGTAGAGGGTGTATCTCACACTGTCTGAACCAGTGTACGCCTGAATTAAATATTTCTTTGCCCAAAATGGCTGTATTTTAAATACATGTATTTCATATGGCTGTATTTCAAATGCCTGAATCAAACCCCTGTATGTAGCGGGTGTATCTCACACGGCCTGAACCAGTGTAGGCCTGAATTAAAGATTTCTTTACACAAAAATGGCTGTATTTCAAATGCCTGAATCAAACCCCTGTATGTAGAGGGTGTATCTCACACGGCCTGAACCAGTGTAGGCCTGAATTAAATATTTATTTTTACAAAAAGGCTGTATTTCAAATGCCTGAATCAAATCCCTGTATGTAGAGGGTGTATTTTACACGGCCTGAACCAGTGTAGGCCTGAATTCAATATTGGTGCACCAAATGGCTGTATTTCAAATGCCTGAATCAAACCCCTGTACGTAAACGGTGTATCTCACATGGTTTGAACCAGTGTAGGCTTAAATTAAATATTTATTTGCCCAAAATGGCTGTATTTCAAATGGCTGTATTTCAAATACCTGAATCAAACCCCTGTATGTAGAGGGTGTATCTCACACAATCTGAACCAGTGTAGGCCTATATTAAATATTTATTTGCCCAAAATGGCTGTATTTCAAATGGCTGTATTTCAAATACCTGAATCAAACCCCTGTATGTAGAGGGTGTATCTCACACGGTCTGAACCAGTGTAGGCCTATATTAAATATTTCTTTGCCCAAAATGGCTGTATTTCAAATGGCTGTATTTCAAATGCTTGAATCAAACCCCTGTATGTAGAGGGTGTATCTCACACTGTCTCAACCAGTGTAGGCCTGAATTAAAGATTGGTGCACCAAATGGCTGTATTTCAAATGCCTGAATCAAACCCCTGTATGTAGAGGGTGTATCTCACACTGTCTGAACCAGTGTACGCCTGAATTAAATATTTCTTTGCCCAAAATGGCTGTTTAAATACATGTATTTCATATGGCTGTATTTCAAATGCCTGAATCAAACCCCTATATGTAGAGGGTGTATCTCACACGGCCTGAACCAGTGTAGGCCTGAATTAAAGATTTCTTTACACAAAAATGGCTGTATTTCAAATGCCTGAATCAAACCCCTGTATGTAGAGGGTGTATCTCACACGGCCTGAACCAGTGTAGGCCTGAATTAAATATTTATTTTTACAAAAAGGCTGTATTTCAAATGCCTGAATCAAATCCCTGTATGTAGAGGGTGTATTTTACACGGCCTGAACCAGTGTAGGCCTGAATTCAATATTGGTGCACCAAATGGCTGTATTTCAAATGCCTGAATCAAAAACCCTGTATGTAGACGGTGTATCTCACATGGTCTGAACCAGTGTAGGCTTAAATTAAATATTTATTTGCCCAAAATGGCTGTATTTCAAATGGCTGTATTTCAAATACCTGAATCAAACCCCTGTATGTAGAGGGTGAATCTCACACTGTCTAAACCAGTGTAGGCCTGAATTCAATATTGGCGAACCAAATGGCTGTATTTCAAATGCCTGAATCAAACCCCTGTATGTAGAGGGTGTATCTCACACGGTCTGAACCAGTGTAGGCCTAAATTAAATATTTCTTTGCCCAAAATGGCTGTATTTCAAATGGCTGTATTTCAAATGCTTGAATCAAACCCCTGTATGTAGAGGGTGTATCTCACACTGTCTCAACCAGTGTAGGCCTGAATTAAAGATTGGTGCACCAAATGGCTGTATTTCAAATGCCTGAATCAAACCCCTGTATGTAAAGGGTGTATCTCACACTGTCTGAACCAGTGTACGCTTGAATTAAATATTTCTTTGCCCAAAATGGCTGTATTTTAAATACCTGTATTTCATATGGCTGTATTTCAAATGCCTGAATCAAACACCTGTATGTAGAGGGTATATCTTACATGGCCTGAACCAGTGTAAGCCTGAATTAAAGATTTCTTTGCACCAAATGGCTGTATTTCAAATGCCTGAATCAAACCCCTGTATATAGAGGGTGTATCTCACACTGTCTGAACCAGTGTAGGCCTGAATTCAATATTGGTGAACCTAATGGCTGTATTTCAAATGCCTGAATCAAACCTCTGTATGTAAAGGGTGTATCTCATACTGTCTGAACCAGTGTAGGCCTGTATTAAATATTTATTTGCCCTAATGGCTGTATTTCAAATGTCTGAATTTCAAATGTCTGAATCAAACCTCTGTATATAGAGGGTGTATCTCACACTGTCTGAACCGGTGTAGGCCTGAATTCAATATTGGTGCACCAAATGGCTGTATTTCAAATGCCTGAATTAAACCCCTGTATGTAGAGGGTGTATCTCACACGGCCTGAACCAGTGTAGGCCTGAATTAAAGATTTATTTGCCCAAAATGGCTGTATTTTAAATGCCTGAATCAAACCCCTGTATGTAGAGGGTGTATCTCACACGGCCTGAACCAGTGTAGGCCCTAATTAAAGATTACTTTGAACAAAATTGCTGTATTTTAAATGCCTGAATCAAACCCCTGTATGTAGAGGGTGTATCTCACACTGTCTTTACCAGTGTAGGCCTAAATTCAATATTTGTTCACCAAATGGCTGTATTTCAAATGCCTGAATTAAACCCCTGTATGTAGAGGGTGTATCTCACACGGTGTGAACAAGTGTAGGCCTGAATTAAAGATTTCTTATCACAAAATCATTGTATTTCAAATGCCTGAATCAAACCCCTTTATGTAGAGGGTGTATCTCACATGGCCTGAACCAGTGTAGGCCTGAATTCAATATTGGTGCACCAAATGGCTGTATTTCAAATGCCTGAATCAAACCCCTATATGTAGAGGGTGTATCTCACACGGCCTGAACCAATGTATGCCTGAATTAAAGATTTTTTGGCCCAAAATGGCTGTATTTCAAAAGCCTGAATCAAACTCCTGTATGTAGAGGGTGTATCTACCACGGCCGGAACCAGTGTAAGCCTAATTTCAATATTGGTGCACCAAATGGCTGTATTTCAAATGCCTGAATTAAACCCCTGTATGTAGAGGGTGTATCTCACACGGTATGAACCAGTGTAGGCCTGAATTAAATATTTCTTTGCCCAAAATGGCTGTATTTCAAATGGCTGTATTTCAAATGCCTGAATCAATCCTCTGTATGTAGAGGGTGTATCTCACACGGCCTGAACCAGTGTTGGCCTGAATTAAAGATTTCTTTGCCCAAAATGGCTGTATTTTAAAAACCTGAATCAAATCCCTGTATGTAGAGGGTGTATCTCACATGTTCTGAACCAGTGTAGGCCTGAATTAAATATTTCATTGCCCAAAATGGCTGTATTTCAAATGGCTCTATTTCAAATGCCTGAATCAAACCCCTGTATGTAGAGGGTGTATCTCACACGGTCTGAACCAGTGTAGGCCTGAATTCAATATTGGTGTACCAAATGGCTGTATTTCAAATTCCTGAATCAAACCCCTGTATGTAGAGGTTGTATCTCACACGGTATGAACCAGTGTAGGCCTGAATTAAAGATTTCTTTGCCCAAAATGGCTGAATTTCAAATGCCTGAATCAAACCCCTGTATGTAGAGGGTGTATCTCACACGGCATGAACCAGTGTAGGCCTGAATTAAAGTTTTCTTTTCACAAAATAGCTGTGTTTCAAATGCCTAAATCAAACCCCGGTATGTAGAGCGTGTATCTCACACGGCCTGAACCAGTGTAGGCCTGAATTCAATATTGGTGCACCAAATGGCTGTATTTCAAATGCCTGAATCAAACCCCTGAATGTAGACGGTGTATCTCACATGGTCTGAACCAGTGTAGGCTTAAATTAAATATTTATTTTCCCAAAATGGCTGTATTTCAAATGGCTGTATTTCAAATACCTGAATCAAACCCCTGTATGTAGAGGGTGTATCTCACACTGTCTAAACCAGTGTAGGCCTGAATTCAATATTGGTAAACCAAATGGCTGTATTTCAAATGCCTGAATCAAACCCCTGTATGTAGAGGGTGTATCTCACACGGTCTGAACCAGTGTATGCCTAAATTAAATATTTCTTTGCCCAAAATGGCTGTATTTCAAATGGCTGTATTTCAAATGCTTGAATCAAACCCCTGTATGTAGAGGGTGTATCTCACACTGTCTCAACCAGGGTAGGCCTGAATTAAAGATTGGTGCACCAAATGGCTGTATTTCAAATGCCTGAATCAAACCCCTGTATGTAGAGGGTGTATCTAACATGGTATGAACCAGTGTATGCCTATATTAAATATTTATTTGCCCAAAATGGCTGTATTTCAAATGGCTGTATTTCAAATACCTGAATCAAACCCCTGTATGTAGAGGGTGTATCTCACACGGTCTGAACCAGTGTAGGCCTATATTAAATATTTCTTTGCCCAAAATGGCTGTATTTCAAATGGCTGTATTTCAAATGCTTGAATCAAACCCCTGTATGTAGAGGGTGTATCTCACACTGACTCAACCAGTGTAGGCCTGAATTAAAGATTGGTGCACCAAATGGCTGTATTTCAAATGCCTGAATCAAACCCCTGTATGTAGAGGGTGTATCTCACACTGTCTGAACCAGTGTACGCCTGAATTAAATATTTCTTTGCCCAAAATGGCTGTATTTTAAATACATGTATTTCATATGGCAGTATTTCAAATGCCTGAATCAAACCCCTGTATGTAGAGGGTGTATCTCACACGGCCTGAACCAGTGTAGGCCTGAATTAAAGATTTCTTTACACAAAAATGGCTGTATTTCAAATGCCTGAATCAAACCCCTGTATGTAGAGGGTGTATCTCACACGGCCTGAACCAGTGTAGGCCTGAATTAAATATTTATTTTTACAAAAAGGCTGTATTTTAAATGCCTGAATCAAATCCCTGTATGTAGAGGGTGTATTTTACACGGCCTGAACCAGTGTAGGCCTGAATTCAATATTGGTGCACCAAATGGCTGTATTTCAAATGCCTGAATCAAACCCCTGTATGTAGACGGTGTATCTCACATGGTCTGAACCAGTGTAGGCTTAAATTAAATATTTATTTGCCCAAAATGGCTGTATTTCAAATGGCTGTATTTCAAATACCTGAATCAAACCCCTGTATGTAGAGGGTGAATCTCACACTGTCTAAACCAGTGTAGGCCTGAATTCAATATTGGTGAACCAAATGGCTGTATTTCAAATGCCTGAATCAAACCCCTGTATGTAGAGGGTGTATCTCACACGGTCTGAACCAGTGTAGGCCTAAATTAAATATTTCTTTGCCCAAAATGGCTGTATTTCAAATGGCTGTATTTCAAATGCTTGAATCAAACCCCTGTATGTAGAGGGTGTATCTCACACTGTCTCAACCAGTGTAGGCCTGAATTAAAGATTGGTGCACCAAATGGCTGTATTTCAAATGCCTGAATCAAACCCCTGTATGTAAAGGGTGTATCTCACACTGTCTGAACCAGTGTACACCTGAATTAAATATTTCTTTGACCAAAATGGCTGTATTTTAAATACCTGTATTTCATATGGCTGTATTTCAAATGCCTGAATCAAACACCTGTATGTAGAGGGTGTATCTCACACGGCCTGAACCAGTGTAGGCCTGAATTAAAGATTTCTTTGCACCAAATGGCTGTATTTCAAATGCCTGAATCAAACCCCTGTATATAGAGGGTGTATCTCACACTGTCTGAACCAGTGTAGGCCTGAATTCAATATTGGTGAACCTAATGGCTGTATTTCAAATGCCTGAATCAAACCTCTGTATGTAGAGGGTGTATCTCATACTGTCTGAACCAGTGTAGGCATGTATTAAATATTTATTTGCCCAAATTGCTGTATTATAAATGTCTCAATTTCAAATGTCTGAATCAAACCTCTGTATATAGAGGGTGTATCTCACACTGTCTGAACCGGTGTAGGCCTGAATTCAATATTGGTGCACCAAATGGCTGTATTTCAAATGCCTGAATTAAACCCCTGTATGTAGAGGGTGTATCTCACACGGCCTGAACCAGTTTAGGCCTGAATTAAAGATTTATTTGCCCAAAATGGCTGTATTTTAAATGCCTGAATCAAACCCCTGTATGTAGAGGGTGTATCTCACACGGCCTGAACCAGTGTAGGCCCTAATTAAAGATTACTTTGAACAAAATTGCTGTATTTTAAATGCCTGAATCAAACCCCTGTATGTAGAGGGTGTATCTCACACTGTCTGTTCCAGTGTAGGCCTAAATTCAATATTTGTTCACCAAATGGCTGTATTTCAAATGCCTGAATTAAACCCCTGTATGTAGAGGGTGTATCTCACACGGTATGAACCAGTGTAGGCCTGAATTAAAGATTTCTTATCACACAATCATTGTATTTCAAATGCCTGAATCAAACCCCTTTATGTAGAGGGTGTATCTCACATGGCCTGAACCAGTGTAGGCCTGAATTCAATATTGGTGCACCAAATGGCTGTATTTCAAATGCCTGAATCAAACCCCTATATGTAGAGGGTGTATCTCACACGGCCTGAACCAATGTATGCCTGAATTAAAGATTTTTTTGCCCAAAATGGCTGTATTTCAAAAGCCTGAATCAAACTCCTGTATGTAGAGGGTGTATCTCACACGGCCTGAACCAGTGTAAGCCTAATTTCAATATTGGTGCACCAAATGGCTGTATTTCAAATGCCTGAATTAAACCCCTGTATGTAGAGGGTGTATCTCACACGGTATGAACCAGTGTAGGCCTGAATTAAATATTTCTTTGCCCAAAATGGCTGTATTTCAAATGGCTGTATTTCAAATGCCTGAATCAATCCTCTGTATGTAGAGGGTGTATCTCACACGGCCTGAACCAGTGTTGGCCTGAATTAAAGATTTCTTTCACAAAATGGCAGTATTTCAAATGCCTGAATCAAACCCCTGTATGTAGAGGGTGTATCTCACACGGCCTGAACCAGTGTAGGCCTGAATTAAATTTTTCTTTGCCCAAAATGGCTGTATTTTAAATACCTGAATCAAACCCCTGTATTTAGAGGGTGTATCTCACACGGTCTGAACCAGTGTAGACCTGAATTAAATATTTATTTGCCCAAGATGGCTGTATTTCAAATGGCTGTATTTCAAATACCTGAATCAAACCCCTGTATGTAGAGGTTGTATCTCTTACGGTCTGAACCAGTGTAGACCTGAATTAAATTTTTCTTTGCCCAAAATGGCTGTATTTTAAATACCTGAATCAAACCCCTGTATTTAGAGGGTGTATCTCACACAGTCTGAACCAGTGTAGGCCTGAAGTAAATATTTCATTGCCCAAAATGGCTGTATTTCAAATGGCTCTATTTCAAATGCCTGAATCAAACCCCTGTATGTAGAGGGTGTATCTCACAGTGTCTGAACCAGTGTAGGCCTGAATTCAATATTGGTGTACCAAATGGCTGTATTTCAAATGCCTGAATCAAACCCCTGTATGTAGAGGTTGTATCTCACAAGGTATGAACCAGTGTAGGCCTGAATTAAAGATTTCTTTGCCCAAAATGGCTGAATTTCAAATGCCTGAATCAAACCCTTGTATGTAGAGGGTGTATCTCACACGGCCTGAACCAGTGTAGGCCTGAATTAAAGTTTTCTTTTTTACAAAATAGCTGTGTTTCAAATGCCTAAATCAAACCCCTGTATGTAGAGCGTGTATCTCACACGGCCTGAACCAGTGTTGGCCTGAATTAAAGTTTTCTTTGCCCAAAATGGCTGTATTTCAAAAGCCTGAATCAAACCCCTGTATGTAGAGGGTGTATCTCACACGGCCTGAACCAGTGTAGGCCTGAAATAAATATTTATTTTTACAAAAAGGCTGTATTTCAAATGCCTGAATCAAATCCCTGTATGTAGAGGGTGTATCTCACATGGCCTGAACCAGTGTAGGCATGAATTTAATATTGGTGCACCAAATGGCTGTATTTCATATGCCTGAATCAAACCCCTGTATGTAGAGGGTGTATCTCGCATAGTCTAAACCAGTGTAGGCTTAAATTAAATATTTATTTGCCCAAGATGGCTGTATTTCAAATGGCTGTATTTCAAATACCTGAATCAAACCCCTGTATGTAGAGGTTGTATCTCTTACGGTCTGAACCAGTGTAGACCTGAATTAAATTTTTCTTTGCCCAAAATGGCTGTATTTTAAATACATGAATCAAACCCCTGTATGTAGAGGGTGTATCTCACACGGCCTGAACCAGTGTAGGCCTGAATTAAAGTTTTCTTTTCACAAAATAACTGTGTTTCAAATGCCTAAATCAAACCCCTGTATGTAGAGCGTGTATCTCTCACGGCCTGAACCAGTGTTGGCCTGAATTAAAGATTTCTTTGCCCAAAATGGCTGTATTTCAAAAGCCTGAATCAAACCCCTGTATGTAGAGGGTGTATCTCACACGGCCTGAACCAGTGTAGGCCTGAAATAAATATTTATTTTTACAAAAAGGCTGTATTTCAAATGCCTGAATCAAATCCCTGTATGTAGAGGGTGTATCTCACACGGCCTGGACCAGTGTAGGCCTGAATTCAATATTGGTGCACCAAATGGCTGTATTTCAAATGCCTGAATCAAACCCCTGTATGTAGAGGGTGTATCTCACACTGTCTTTACCAGTGTAGGCCTAAATTCTATATTTGTTCACCAAATGGCTGTATTTCAAATGCCTGAATTAAACCCCTGTATGTAGAGGGTGTATCTCACACGGTGTGAACAAGTGTAGGCCTGAATTAAAGATTTCTTATCACAAAATCATTGTATTTCAAATGCCTGAATCAAACCCCTTTATGTAGAGGGTGTATCTCACATGGCCTGAACCAGTGTAGGCCTGAATTCAATATTGGTGCACCAAATGGCTGTATTTCAAATGCCTGAATCAAACCCCTATATGTAGAGGGTGTATCTCACACGGCCTGAACCAATGTATGCCTGAATTAAAGATTTTTTGGCCCAAAATGGCTGTATTTCAAAAGCCTGAATCAAACTCCTGTATGTAGAGGGTGTATCTACCACGGCCGGAACCAGTGTAAGCCTAATTTCAATATTGGTGCACCAAATGGCTGTATTTCAAATGCCTGAATTAAACCCCTGTATGTAGAGGGTGTATCTCACACGGTATGAACCAGTGTAGGCCTGAATTAAATATTTCTTTGCCCAAAATGGCTGTATTTCAAATGGCTGTATTTCAAATGCCTGAATCAATCCTCTGTATGTAGAGGGTGTATCTCACACGGCCTGAACCAGTGTTGGCCTGAATTAAAGATTTCTTTGCCCAAAATGGCTGTATTTTAAAAACCTGAATCAAACCCCTGTATGTAGAGGGTGTATCTCACACGGTCTGAACCAGTGTAGGCCTGAATTAAATATTTCATTGCCCAAAATGGCTGTATTTCAAATGGCTCTATTTCAAATGCCTGAATCAAACCCCTGTATGTAGAGGGTGTATCTCACACGGTCTGAACCAGTGTAGGCCTGAATTCAATATTGGTGTACCAAATGGCTGTATTTCAAATTCCTGAATCAAACCCCTGTATGTAGAGGTTGTATCTCACACGGTATGAACCAGTGTAGGCCTGAATTAAAGATTTCTTTGCCCAAAATGGCTGAATTTCAAATGCCTGAATCAAACCCCTGTATGTAGAGGGTGTATCTCACACGGCATGAACCAGTGTAGGCCTGAATTAAAGTTTTCTTTTCACAAAATAGCTGTGTTTCAAATGCCTAAATCAAACCCCGGTATGTAGAGCGTGTATCTCACACGGCCTGAACCAGTGTAGGCCTGAATTCAATATTGGTGCACCAAATGGCTGTATTTCAAATGCCTGAATCAAACCCCTGAATGTAGACGGTGTATCTCACATGGTCTGAACCAGTGTAGGCTTAAATTAAATATTTATTTTCCCAAAATGGCTGTATTTCAAATGGCTGTATTTCAAATACCTGAATCAAACCCCTGTATGTAGAGGGTGTATCTCACACTGTCTAAACCAGTGTAGGCCTGAATTCAATATTGGTAAACCAAATGGCTGTATTTCAAATGCCTGAATCAAACCCCTGTATGTAGAGGGTGTATCTCACACGGTCTGAACCAGTGTATGCCTAAATTAAATATTTCTTTGCCCAAAATGGCTGTATTTCAAATGGCTGTATTTCAAATGCTTGAATCAAACCCCTGTATGTAGAGGGTGTATCTCACACTGTCTCAACCAGGGTAGGCCTGAATTAAAGATTGGTGCACCAAATGGCTGTATTTCAAATGCCTGAATCAAACCCCTGTATGTAGAGGGTGTATCTAACATGGTATGAACCAGTGTATGCCTATATTAAATATTTATTTGCCCAAAATGGCTGTATTTCAAATGGCTGTATTTCAAATACCTGAATCAAACCCCTGTATGTAGAGGGTGTATCTCACACGGTCTGAACCAGTGTAGGCCTATATTAAATATTTCTTTGCCCAAAATGGCTGTATTTCAAATGGCTGTATTTCAAATGCTTGAATCAAACCCCTGTATGTAGAGGGTGTATCTCACACTGACTCAACCAGTGTAGGCCTGAATTAAAGATTGGTGCACCAAATGGCTGTATTTCAAATGCCTGAATCAAACCCCTGTATGTAGAGGGTGTATCTCACACTGTCTGAACCAGTGTACGCCTGAATTAAATATTTCTTTGCCCAAAATGGCTGTATTTTAAATACATGTATTTCATATGGCAGTATTTCAAATGCCTGAATCAAACCCCTGTATGTAGAGGGTGTATCTCACACGGCCTGAACCAGTGTAGGCCTGAATTAAAGATTTCTTTACACAAAAATGGCTGTATTTCAAATGCCTGAATCAAACCCCTGTATGTAGAGGGTGTATCTCACACGGCCTGAACCAGTGTAGGCCTGAATTAAATATTTATTTTTACAAAAAGGCTGTATTTTAAATGCCTGAATCAAATCCCTGTATGTAGAGGGTGTATTTTACACGGCCTGAACCAGTGTAGGCCTGAATTCAATATTGGTGCACCAAATGGCTGTATTTCAAATGCCTGAATCAAACCCCTGTATGTAGACGGTGTATCTCACATGGTCTGAACCAGTGTAGGCTTAAATTAAATATTTATTTGCCCAAAATGGCTGTATTTCAAATGGCTGTATTTCAAATACCTGAATCAAACCCCTGTATGTAGAGGGTGAATCTCACACTGTCTAAACCAGTGTAGGCCTGAATTCAATATTGGTGAACCAAATGGCTGTATTTCAAATGCCTGAATCAAACCCCTGTATGTAGAGGGTGTATCTCACACGGTCTGAACCAGTGTAGGCCTAAATTAAATATTTCTTTGCCCAAAATGGCTGTATTTCAAATGGCTGTATTTCAAATGCTTGAATCAAACCCCTGTATGTAGAGGGTGTATCTCACACTGTCTCAACCAGTGTAGGCCTGAATTAAAGATTGGTGCACCAAATGGCTGTATTTCAAATGCCTGAATCAAACCCCTGTATGTAAAGGGTGTATCTCACACTGTCTGAACCAGTGTACACCTGAATTAAATATTTCTTTGACCAAAATGGCTGTATTTTAAATACCTGTATTTCATATGGCTGTATTTCAAATGCCTGAATCAAACACCTGTATGTAGAGGGTGTATCTCACACGGCCTGAACCAGTGTAGGCCTGAATTAAAGATTTCTTTGCACCAAATGGCTGTATTTCAAATGCCTGAATCAAACCCCTGTATATAGAGGGTGTATCTCACACTGTCTGAACCAGTGTAGGCCTGAATTCAATATTGGTGAACCTAATGGCTGTATTTCAAATGCCTGAATCAAACCTCTGTATGTAGAGGGTGTATCTCATACTGTCTGAACCAGTGTAGGCATGTATTAAATATTTATTTGCCCAAATTGCTGTATTATAAATGTCTCAATTTCAAATGTCTGAATCAAACCTCTGTATATAGAGGGTGTATCTCACACTGTCTGAACCGGTGTAGGCCTGAATTCAATATTGGTGCACCAAATGGCTGTATTTCAAATGCCTGAATTAAACCCCTGTATGTAGAGGGTGTATCTCACACGGCCTGAACCAGTTTAGGCCTGAATTAAAGATTTATTTGCCCAAAATGGCTGTATTTTAAATGCCTGAATCAAACCCCTGTATGTAGAGGGTGTATCTCACACGGCCTGAACCAGTGTAGGCCCTAATTAAAGATTACTTTGAACAAAATTGCTGTATTTTAAATGCCTGAATCAAACCCCTGTATGTAGAGGGTGTATCTCACACTGTCTGTTCCAGTGTAGGCCTAAATTCAATATTTGTTCACCAAATGGCTGTATTTCAAATGCCTGAATTAAACCCCTGTATGTAGAGGGTGTATCTCACACGGTATGAACCAGTGTAGGCCTGAATTAAAGATTTCTTATCACACAATCATTGTATTTCAAATGCCTGAATCAAACCCCTTTATGTAGAGGGTGTATCTCACATGGCCTGAACCAGTGTAGGCCTGAATTCAATATTGGTGCACCAAATGGCTGTATTTCAAATGCCTGAATCAAACCCCTATATGTAGAGGGTGTATCTCACACGGCCTGAACCAATGTATGCCTGAATTAAAGATTTTTTTGCCCAAAATGGCTGTATTTCAAAAGCCTGAATCAAACTCCTGTATGTAGAGGGTGTATCTCACACGGCCTGAACCAGTGTAAGCCTAATTTCAATATTGGTGCACCAAATGGCTGTATTTCAAATGCCTGAATTAAACCCCTGTATGTAGAGGGTGTATCTCACACGGTATGAACCAGTGTAGGCCTGAATTAAATATTTCTTTGCCCAAAATGGCTGTATTTCAAATGGCTGTATTTCAAATGCCTGAATCAATCCTCTGTATGTAGAGGGTGTATCTCACACGGCCTGAACCAGTGTTGGCCTGAATTAAAGATTTCTTTCACAAAATGGCAGTATTTCAAATGCCTGAATCAAACCCCTGTATGTAGAGGGTGTATCTCACACGGCCTGAACCAGTGTAGGCCTGAATTAAATTTTTCTTTGCCCAAAATGGCTGTATTTTAAATACCTGAATCAAACCCCTGTATTTAGAGGGTGTATCTCACACGGTCTGAACCAGTGTAGACCTGAATTAAATATTTATTTGCCCAAGATGGCTGTATTTCAAATGGCTGTATTTCAAATACCTGAATCAAACCCCTGTATGTAGAGGTTGTATCTCTTACGGTCTGAACCAGTGTAGACCTGAATTAAATTTTTCTTTGCCCAAAATGGCTGTATTTTAAATACCTGAATCAAACCCCTGTATTTAGAGGGTGTATCTCACACAGTCTGAACCAGTGTAGGCCTGAAGTAAATATTTCATTGCCCAAAATGGCTGTATTTCAAATGGCTCTATTTCAAATGCCTGAATCAAACCCCTGTATGTAGAGGGTGTATCTCACAGTGTCTGAACCAGTGTAGGCCTGAATTCAATATTGGTGTACCAAATGGCTGTATTTCAAATGCCTGAATCAAACCCCTGTATGTAGAGGTTGTATCTCACAAGGTATGAACCAGTGTAGGCCTGAATTAAAGATTTCTTTGCCCAAAATGGCTGAATTTCAAATGCCTGAATCAAACCCTTGTATGTAGAGGGTGTATCTCACACGGCCTGAACCAGTGTAGGCCTGAATTAAAGTTTTCTTTTTTACAAAATAGCTGTGTTTCAAATGCCTAAATCAAACCCCTGTATGTAGAGCGTGTATCTCACACGGCCTGAACCAGTGTTGGCCTGAATTAAAGTTTTCTTTGCCCAAAATGGCTGTATTTCAAAAGCCTGAATCAAACCCCTGTATGTAGAGGGTGTATCTCACACGGCCTGAACCAGTGTAGGCCTGAAATAAATATTTATTTTTACAAAAAGGCTGTATTTCAAATGCCTGAATCAAATCCCTGTATGTAGAGGGTGTATCTCACATGGCCTGAACCAGTGTAGGCATGAATTTAATATTGGTGCACCAAATGGCTGTATTTCATATGCCTGAATCAAACCCCTGTATGTAGAGGGTGTATCTCGCATAGTCTAAACCAGTGTAGGCTTAAATTAAATATTTATTTGCCCAAGATGGCTGTATTTCAAATGGCTGTATTTCAAATACCTGAATCAAACCCCTGTATGTAGAGGTTGTATCTCTTACGGTCTGAACCAGTGTAGACCTGAATTAAATTTTTCTTTGCCCAAAATGGCTGTATTTTAAATACATGAATCAAACCCCTGTATGTAGAGGGTGTATCTCACACGGCCTGAACCAGTGTAGGCCTGAATTAAAGTTTTCTTTTCACAAAATAACTGTGTTTCAAATGCCTAAATCAAACCCCTGTATGTAGAGCGTGTATCTCTCACGGCCTGAACCAGTGTTGGCCTGAATTAAAGATTTCTTTGCCCAAAATGGCTGTATTTCAAAAGCCTGAATCAAACCCCTGTATGTAGAGGGTGTATCTCACACGGCCTGAACCAGTGTAGGCCTGAAATAAATATTTATTTTTACAAAAAGGCTGTATTTCAAATGCCTGAATCAAATCCCTGTATGTAGAGGGTGTATCTCACACGGCCTGGACCAGTGTAGGCCTGAATTCAATATTGGTGCACCAAATGGCTGTATTTCAAATGCCTGAATCAAACCCCTGTATGTAGACGGTGTATCTCACATGGTCTGAACCAGTGTAGGCTTAAATTAAATATTTATTTGCCCAAAATGGCTGTATTTCAAATGGCTGTATTTCAAATACCTGAATCATACCCCTGTATGTAGAGGGTGTATCTCACACGGTCTGAACCAGTGTAGGCCTATATAAAATATTTCTTTGCCCAAAATGGCTGTATTTCAAATGGCTGTATTTCAAATGCTTGAATCAAACCCCTGTATGTAGAGGGTGTATCTCACACTGTCTCAACCAGTGTAGGCCTGAATTAAAGATTGGTGCACCAAATGGCTGTATTTCAAATGCCTGAATCAAACCCCTATATGTAGAGGGTGTATCTCACACTGTCTGAACCAGTGTACGCCTGAATTAAATATTTCTTTGCCCAAAATGGCTGTATTTTAAATACATGTATTTCATATGGCTGTATTTCAAATGCCTGAATCAAACCCCTGTATGTAGCGGGTGTATCTCACACGGCCTAAACCAGTGTAGGCCTGAATTAAAGATTTCTTTACACAAAAATGGCTGTATTTCAAATGCCTGAATCAAACCCCTGTATGTAGAGGGTGTATCTCACACGGCCTGAACCAGTGTAGGCCTGAATTAAATATTTATTTTTACAAAAAGGCTGTATTTCAAATGCCTGAATCAAATCCCTGTATGTAGAGGGTGTATTTTACACGGCCTGAACCAGTGTAGGCCTGAATTCAATATTGGTGCACCAAATGGCTGTATTTCAAATGCCTGAATCAAACCCCTGTATGTAGACGGTGTATCTCACATGGTTTGAACCAGTGTAGGCTTAAAATAAATATTTATTTGCCCAAAATGGCTGTATTTCAAATGGCTGTATTTCAAATACCTGAATCAAACCCCTGTATGTAGAGGGTGTATCTCACACGGTCTGAACCAGTGTAGGCCTATATTAAATATTTATTTGCCCAAAATGGCTGTATTTCAAATGGCTGTATTTCAAATACCTGAATCAAACCCCTGTATGTAGAGGGTGTATCTCACACGGTCTGAACCAGTGTAGGCCTATATTAAATATTTCTTTGCCCAAAATGGCTGTATTTCAAATGGCTGTATTTCAAATGCTTGAATAAAACCCCTGTATGTAGAGGGTGTATCTCACACTGTCTCAACCAGTGTAGGCCTGAATTAAAGATTGGTGCACCAAATGGCTGTATTTCAAATGCCTGAATCAAACCCCTGTATGTAGAGGGTGTATCTCACACTGTCTGAACCAGTGTACGCCTGAATTAAATATTTCTTTGCCCAAAATGGCTGTATTTCAAATGGCTGTATTTCAAATGCTTGAATCAAACCCCTGTATGTAGAGGGTGTATCTCACACTGTCTCAACCAGTGTAGGCCTGAATTAAAGATTGGTGCACCAAATGGCTGTATTTCAAATGCCTGAATCAAACCCCTGTATGTAAAGGGTGTATCTCACACTGTCTGAACCAGTGTACGCTTGAATTAAATATTTCTTTGCCCAAAATGGCTGTATTTTAAATACCTGTATTTCATATGGCTGTATTTCAAATGCCTGAATCAAACACCTGTATGTAGAGGGTATATCTTACATGGCCTGAACCAGTGTAAGCCTGAATTAAAGATTTCTTTGCACCAAATGGCTGTATTTCAAATGCCTGAATCAAACCCCTGTATATAGAGGGTGTATCTCACACTGTCTGAACCAGTGTAGGCCTGAATTCAATATTGGTGAACCTAATGGCTGTATTTCAAATGCCTGAATCAAACCTCTGTATGTAAAGGGTGTATCTCATACTGTCTGAACCAGTGTAGGCCTGTATTAAATATTTATTTGCCCTAATGGCTGTATTTCAAATGTCTGAATTTCAAATGTCTGAATCAAACCTCTGTATATAGAGGGTGTATCTCACACTGTCTGAACCGGTGTAGGCCTGAATTCAATATTGGTGCACCAAATGGCTGTATTTCAAATGCCTGAATTAAACCTCTGTATGTAGAGGGTGTATCTCACACGGCCTGAACCAGTGTAGGCCTGAATTAAAGATTTATTTGCACAAAATGGCTGTATTTTAAATGCCCGAATCAAACCCCTGTATGTAGAGGGTGTATCTCACACGGCCTGAACCAGTGTAGGCCCTAATTAAAGATTACTTTGAACAAAATTGCTGTATTTTAAATGCCTGAATCAAACCCCTGTATGTAGAGGGTGTATCTCACACTGTCTTTACCAGTGTAGGCCTAAATTCAATATTTGTTCACCAAATGGCTGTATTTCAAATGCCTGAATTAAACCCCTGTATGTAGAGGGTGTATCTCACACGGTGTGAACAAGTGTAGGCCTGAATTAAAGATTTCTTATCACAAAATCATTGTATTTCAAATGCCTGAATCAAACCCCTTTATGTAGAGGGTGTATCTCACATGGCCTGAACCAGTGTAGGCCTGAATTCAATATTGGTGCACCAAATGGCTGTATTTCAAATGCCTGAATCAAACCCCTATATGTAGAGGGTGTATCTCACACGGCCTGAACCAATGTATGCCTGAATTAAAGATTTTTTGGCCCAAAATGGCTGTATTTCAAAAGCCTGAATCAAACTCCTGTATGTAGAGGGTGTATCTACCACGGCCGGAACCAGTGTAAGCCTAATTTCAATATTGGTGCACCAAATGGCTGTATTTCAAATGCCTGAATTAAACCCCTGTATGTAGAGGGTGTATCTCACACGGTATGAACCAGTGTAGGCCTGAATTAAATATTTCTTTGCCCAAAATGGCTGTATTTCAAATGGCTGTATTTCAAATGCCTGAATCAATCCTCTGTATGTAGAGGGTGTATCTCACACGGCCTGAACCAGTGTTGGCCTGAATTAAAGATTTCTTTGCCCAAAATGGCTGTATTTTAAAAACCTGAATCAAACCCCTGTATGTAGAGGGTGTATCTCACACGGTCTGAACCAGTGTAGGCCTGAATTAAATATTTCATTGCCCAAAATGGCTGTATTTCAAATGGCTCTATTTCAAATGCCTGAATCAAACCCCTGTATGTAGAGGGTGTATCTCACACGGTCTGAACCAGTGTAGGCCTGAATTCAATATTGGTGTACCAAATGGCTGTATTTCAAATTCCTGAATCAAACCCCTGTATGTAGAGGTTGTATCTCACACGGTATGAACCAGTGTAGGCCTGAATTAAAGATTTCTTTGCCCAAAATGGCTGAATTTCAAATGCCTGAATCAAACCCCTGTATGTAGAGGGTGTATCTCACACGGCATGAACCAGTGTAGGCCTGAATTAAAGTTTTCTTTTCACAAAATAGCTGTGTTTCAAATGCCTAAATCAAACCCCGGTATGTAGAGCGTGTATCTCACACGGCCTGAACCAGTGTAGGCCTGAATTCAATATTGGTGCACCAAATGGCTGTATTTCAAATGCCTGAATCAAACCCCTGAATGTAGACGGTGTATCTCACATGGTCTGAACCAGTGTAGGCTTAAATTAAATATTTATTTTCCCAAAATGGCTGTATTTCAAATGGCTGTATTTCAAATACCTGAATCAAACCCCTGTATGTAGAGGGTGTATCTCACACTGTCTAAACCAGTGTAGGCCTGAATTCAATATTGGTAAACCAAATGGCTGTATTTCAAATGCCTGAATCAAACCCCTGTATGTAGAGGGTGTATCTCACACGGTCTGAACCAGTGTATGCCTAAATTAAATATTTCTTTGCCCAAAATGGCTGTATTTCAAATGGCTGTATTTCAAATGCTTGAATCAAACCCCTGTATGTAGAGGGTGTATCTCACACTGTCTCAACCAGTGTAGGCCTGAATTAAAGATTGGTGCACCAAATGGCTGTATTTCAAATGCCTGAATCAAACCCCTGTATGTAGAGGGTGTATCTAACATGGTATGAACCAGTGTAGGCCTATATTAAATATTTATTTGCCCAAAATGGCTGTATTTCAAATGGCTGTATTTCAAATACCTGAATCAAACCCCTGTATGTAGAGGGTGTATCTCACACGGTCTGAACCAGTGTAGGCCTATATTAAATATTTCTTTGCCCAAAATGGCTGTATTTCAAATGGCTGTATTTCAAATGCTTGAATCAAACCCCTGTATGTAGAGGGTGTATCTCACACTGACTCAACCAGTGTAGGCCTGAATTAAAGATTGGTGCACCAAATGGCTGTATTTCAAATGCCTGAATCAAACCCCTGTATGTAGAGGGTGTATCTCACACTGTCTGAACCAGTGTACGCCTGAATTAAATATTTCTTTGCCCAAAATGGCTGTATTTTAAATACATGTATTTCATATGGCAGTATTTCAAATGCCTGAATCAAACCCCTGTATGTAGAGGGTGTATCTCACACGGCCTGAACCAGTGTAGGCCTGAATTAAAGATTTCTTTACACAAAAATGGCTGTATTTCAAATGCCTGAATCAAACCCCTGTATGTAGAGGGTGTATCTCACACGGCCTGAACCAGTGTAGGCCTGAATTAAATATTTATTTTTACAAAAAGGCTGTATTTTAAATGCCTGAATCAAATCCCTGTATGTAGAGGGTGTATTTTACACGGCCTGAACCAGTGTAGGCCTGAATTCAATATTGGTGCACCAAATGGCTGTATTTCAAATGCCTGAATCAAACCCCTGTATGTAGACGGTGTATCTCACATGGTCTGAACCAGTGTAGGCTTAAATTAAATATTTATTTGCCCAAAATGGCTGTATTTCAAATGGCTGTATTTCAAATACCTGAATCAAACCCCTGTATGTAGAGGGTGAATCTCACACTGTCTAAACCAGTGTAGGCCTGAATTCAATATTGGTGAACCAAATGGCTGTATTTCAAATGCCTGAATCAAACCCCTGTATGTAGAGGGTGTATCTCACACGGTCTGAACCAGTGTAGGCCTAAATTAAATATTTCTTTGCCCAAAATGGCTGTATTTCAAATGGCTGTATTTCAAATGCTTGAATCAAACCCCTGTATGTAGAGGGTGTATCTCACACTGTCTCAACCAGTGTAGGCCTGAATTAAAGATTGGTGCACCAAATGGCTGTATTTCAAATGCCTGAATCAAACCCCTGTATGTAAAGGGTGTATCTCACACTGTCTGAACCAGTGTACACCTGAATTAAATATTTCTTTGACCAAAATGGCTGTATTTTAAATACCTGTATTTCATATGGCTGTATTTCAAATGCCTGAATCAAACACCTGTATGTAGAGGGTGTATCTCACACGGCCTGAACCAGTGTAAGCCTGAATTAAAGATTTCTTTGCACCAAATGGCTGTATTTCAAATGCCTGAATCAAACCCCTGTATATAGAGGGTGTATCTCACACTGTCTGAACCAGTGTAGGCCTGAATTCAATATTGGTGAACCTAATGGCTGTATTTCAAATGCCTGAATCAAACCTCTGTATGTAGAGGGTGTATCTCATACTGTCTGAACCAGTGTAGGCCTGTATTAAATATTTATTTGCCCAAATGGCTGTATTTCAAATGTCTGAATTTCAAATGTCTGAATCAAACCTCTGTATATAGAGGGTGTATCTCACACTGTCTGAACCGGTGTAGGCCTGAATTCAATATTGGTGCACCAAATGGCTGTATTTCAAATGCCTGAATTAAACCCCTGTATGTAGAGGGTGTATCTCACACGGCCTGAACCAGTGTAGGCCTGAATTAAAGATTTATTTGCCCAAAATGGCTGTATTTTAAATGCCTGAATCAAACCCCTGTATGTAGAGGGTGTATCTCACACGGCCTGAACCAGTGTAGGCCCTAATTAAAGATTACTTTGAACAAAATTGCTGTATTTTAAATGCCTGAATCAAACCCCTGTATGTAGAGGGTGTATCTCACACTGTCTTTACCAGTGTAGGCCTAAATTCAATATTTGTTCACCAAATGGCTGTATTTCAAATGCCTGAATTAAACCCCTGTATGTAGAGGGTGTATCTCACACGGTATGAACAAGTGTAGGCCTGAATTAAAGATTTCTTATCACAAAATCATTGTATTTCAAATGCCTGAATCAAACCCCTTTATGTAGAGGGTGTATCTCACATGGCCTGAACCAGTGTAGGCCTGAATTCAATATTGGTGCACCAAATGGCTGTATTTCAAATGCCTGAATCAAACCCCTATATGTAGAGGGTGTATCTCACACGGCCTGAACCAATGTATGCCTGAATTAAAGATTTTTTTGCCCAAAATGGCTGTATTTCAAAAGCCTGAATCAAACTCCTGTATGTAGAGGGTGTATCTACCACGGCCGGAACCAGTGTAAGCCTAATTTCAATATTGGTGCACCAAATGGCTGTATTTCAAATGCCTGAATTAAACCCCTGTATGTAGAGGGTGTATCTCACACGGTATGAACCAGTGTAGGCCTGAATTAAATATTTCTTTGCCCAAAATGGCTGTATTTCAAATGGCTGTATTTCAAATGCCTGAATCAATCCTCTGTATGTAGAGGGTGTATCTCACACGGCCTGAACCAGTGTTGGCCTGAATTAAAGATTTCTTTGCCCAAAATGGCTGTATTTTAAAAACCTGAATCAAACCCCTGTATGTAGAGGGTGTATCTCACACGGTCTGAACCAGTGTAGGCCTGAATTAAATATTTCATTGCCCAAAATGGCTGTATTTCAAATGGCTCTATTTCAAATGCCTGAATCAAACCCCTGTATGTAGAGGGTGTATCTCACAGTGTCTGAACCAGTGTAGGCCTGAATTCAATATTGGTGTACCAAATGGCTGTATTTCAAATTCCTGAATCAAACCCCTGTATGTAGAGGTTGTATCTCACACGGTATGAACCAGTGTAGGCCTGAATTAAAGATTTCTTTGCCCAAAATGGCTGAATTTCAAATGCCTGAATCAAACCCCTGTATGTAGAGGGTGTATCTCACACGGCCTGAACCAGTGTAGGCCTGAATTAAAGTTTTCTTTTCACAAAATAGCTGTGTTTCAAATGCCTAAATCAAACCCCGGTATGTAGAGCGTGTAACTCACACGGCCTGAACCAGTGTAGGCCTGAATTCAATATTGGTGCACCAAATGGCTGTATTTTAAATGCCTGAATCAAACCCCTGAATGTAGACGGTGTATCTCACATGGTCTGAACCAGTGTAGGCTTAAATTAAATATTTATTTGCCCAAAATGGCTGTATTTCAAATGGCTGTATTTCAAATACCTGAATCAAACCCCTGTATGTAGAGGGTGTATCTCACACTGTCTAAACCAGTGTAGGCCTGAATTCAATATTGGTAAACCAAATGGCTGTATTTCAAATGCCTGAATCAAACCCCTGTATGTAGAGGGTGTATCTCACACGGTCTGAACCAGTGTATGCCTAAATTAAATATTTCTTTGCCCAAAATGGCTGTATTTCAAATGGCTGTATTTCAAATGCTTGAATCAAACCCCTGTATGTAGAGGGTGTATCTCACACTGTCTCAACCAGTGTAGGCCTGAATTAAAGATTGGTGCACCAAATGGCTGTATTTCAAATGCCTGAATCAAACCCCTGTATGTAGAGGGTGTATCTAACATGGTATGAACCAGTGTAGGCCTGAATTAAATATTTTTTTGCACAAAATGGCTGTATTTCAAATGGCTGTATTTCAAATGCCTGAATCAAACCTCTGTATGTAGAGGGTGTATCTCACACGGTCTGAACCAGTGTAGGCCTGAATTAAATATTTCTTTGCCCAAAATGGCTGTATTTCAAATGGCTGTATTCCAAATGCCTGAATCAAACCCCTGTATTTAGAGTTTGTATCTCACATGGCCTGAACCAGTGTAGGCCGGAATTAAAGATTACTCTTCACAAAATAGCTGTATTTCAAATGGCTGTATTTCAAATGCCTGAATCAAACCCCTGTATGTAGAGGGTGTATCTGACACAGCCTGAATCAGTGTAGGCCTGAATTAAATATTTCTTTGCACAAAATGGCTGTATTTCAAAATCTTTAATTGCGGCCTAGTCTGGATCTGTACGTGTGAGATACAACCTTTACATACTGTCATTCTTTTCTGCTATTAATTAAACACCCATTTAGGGCAAGATCCTAAACTTGAGAAATATGAGGAGAGCGTCAAATAAGGGACGTGGGCCAGGTCGTTGTGCTGCTGGTGGAGCTCCTGTTGCAGGGAGAGGACGTGGTCGATCTGTGCCAGCTACACGCACAAGTGAAGCCCCGTCCTCAGGTGCGAGTAGGCGACAGAACCTGCAGCGGTATTTGGTCGGGCCTAATGTGGCTCTACGAATGGTGAGGCCAGAACAAGTACAGGCGAAAGTAGATTGGGTTGCTGACAGTGCTTCCAGTTCCTTCACATTGTCTCCCACCCAGTCTCTTGCTGAAAGATCAGAATTGGCACCTGCAGCCGATCTCCATCAGTCTTTCACCTCACCCCCTTGCAAATCAGCCAAGCAGTCTGAGCCCCAAGTCATGCAGCAGTCTCTACTGCTTTTTGATGACTCTGTTAGCAGGGTTTCCCAGGGCCATCCACCTAGCCCTGCTCCAGAAGTGGAAGAGATGGAGTGCATCGATGCCCAACCACTTATGTTTCAAGATGAGTACATGGGAGGACCATCGCAGCACGTCTTGGATGATGACGAAACACAGGTGCCAACTGCTGGGGCTTTCAAAAGTGCAGACTGACAAGGAGGGAAGGGGTGAAGACTGGGTGGAAGATGATGTGGAGGACGATGAGGTCCTCGACCCCACATGGAATCACGGTCATGCGAGTGACCTATGTAGTTCGGAGGAAGAGGCGGTGGTCGCACAGAGGCACCAGCACAGCAGAAGAGGGAGCAGGGTGCAAAAGCGGAAGGGCGGCCGTCCCCTAGACAGTACGCCTGCTACTGCCCACCGCAGCAAGGGACCGTGCACACCAAAGCCAACTCCAAGGAGTTTCCTGGCGTGGCAGTTCTTCAGACAATGTGCTGACGACAAGACACAAGTGGTTTGCACGCTGTGCAATCAGAGCCTGAAGCGAGGCATAAACGTTCTCAACCTGACCACAACCTGCATGACCAGGCATTTAAAGAGGACCTTTCACTAGAATAAAACATCTAAACTAACTATACAGACATGGAGAGCAGCGCCCAGGGATCTCCCTGCACTTACTGTTATACCTGGGCGCCGCTCTGTTCTCCCGTTATAGCCTCCGGTATCTTCATAGTTAGGCACCACCCAGGGGAACCTGCCGGGGTCTCCTTCTCCCATGTTGTAGCGCTGGCCAATCGCAGCGCTCAGCTCATAGCCTGAGAGAAAAAAAAGCCTCTCAGGCTATGAGCTGAGCGCTGCGATTGGCCAGCGCTACAGCATGGGAGAATGAGACGCCGGCAGGTTCCCCTGGGTGGTGCCTAACTATGAAGATACCGGAGGCTATAACGGGAGAACGGAGCGGCACCCGGGGATAACAGTAAGTGCAGGGAGATCCCTGGGCGCCGCTCTCCATGTCTGTATAGTTAGTTTAGATGTTTTATTCTAGTGAAAGGTCCTCTTTAAGTGCAAAGCACGAGCTGCAGTGGAGTAGACACCTCAAAAACCAAGAAATGTCTCTGGCTCCTCCTGCTTCCTCTTCTGCTGCAGTCTCGGCCTCTTCATCCACTTCTGGAGTGACAGTGCCACCTGCTACTTCGCAAACAGAGGATCTGCCAGCAACACCACCAACCGGGTTGCCAAGCATCTCCACAATGTCCCACGGAAGCGTTCAGCTCTCCTTCTCCCAAATACTGGAGAGGAAGAGAAAGTACCCACCTACCCACCCACGATCCCTGGCCCGGAATGCCACCATTTCTAAATTACTGGCCTTTGAAATGCTGTCATTCCGTCTGGTGGAGATGGACAGCTTTAAAAGCCTTATGGCGGTGGCTGTCCCAAAGTACGTCGTGCCCAGCCGCCACTACTTTTCCAGGCGAGCCATCGCTTCCCTGCACAACCAAGTGGGGGACAAAATCAGGTGTGCACTGCGCAACGCCATCTGTGGCAAGGTGCACCTCACTACGGATACGTGGACCAGTAAGCACGGTCAGGGACGTTATATCTCCATAACAACACACTGGGTAAATGCAGTGGCGGCTGGACCTGAGGCGGATAGCAGTTTGATGCATGTCCATCCACCACCGAGGATTGCAGGGCGCTTCAGTTTGCCTCCTGTTGCTTCCTCCTCCTATTCCGCTTCTTCATTCTATACCGGCTTCTCATCCGGTCAGCGTAACACCTTCACCACAAACTTCAGCACAGCCAGGGGTAAACGACAGCAGGCAGTTTTAAAACTTATCTGTTTGGGGGACATTCAATATTGGTGTACCAAATGGCTGTATTTCAAATTCCTGAATCAAACCCCTGTATGTAGAGGTTGTATCTCAAACGGTATGAACCACTGTAGTCCTGAATTAAAGATTTTTTTGCCCAAAATGGCTGAATTTCAAATGCCTGAATCAAACCCCTGTATGTAGAGGGTGTATCTCACACGGCCTGAACCAGTGTCGGCCTGAATTAAAGTTTTCTTTTCACAAAATAGCTGTGTTTCAAATGCCTAAATCAAACCCCTGTATGTAGAGCGTGTATCTCACACGGCCTGAACCAGTGTTGGCCTGAATTAAATATTTCTTTGCCCAAAATGGCTGTATTTCAAAAGCCTAAATCAAACCCCTGTATGTAGAGGGTGTATCTCACACGGCCTGAACCAGTGTAGGCCTGAATTCTATATTGGTGCACCAAATGGCTGTATTTCAAATGCCTAAATCAAACCGCTGTATGTAGACGGTATATCTCACATGGTCTGAACCAGTGTAGGCTTAAATTAAATATTTATTTGCCCAAAATGGCTGTATTTCAAATGGCTGTATTTCAAATACCTGAATCAAACCCCTGTATGTAGAGGGTGTATCTCACACTGTCTAAACCAGTGTAGGCCTGAATTCAATATTGGTGAACCAAATGGCTGTATTTCAAATGCCTGAATCAAACCCCTGTATGTAGAGGGTGTATCTCACAATGTCTGAACCAGTGTAGGCCTGAATTAAATATTTCTTTGCCCAAAATGGCTGTATTTTAAATACCTGTATTTCATATGGCTGTATTTCAAATGCCTGAATCAAACCCCTGTATGTAGAGGGCGTATATCACACGGCCTGAACCAGTGTAGGCCTGAATTAAAGATTTCTTTACACAAAATGGCTGTATTTCAAATGCCTGAATCAAACCCCTGTATGTAGAGGGTGTATCTCACACGGCCTGAACCAGTGTAGGCCCGAATTAAATATTTATTTTTAAAAAAAGGCTGTATTTCAAATGCCTGAATCAAATCCCTGTATGTAGAGGGTATATCTCACACGGCCTGAACCAGTGTAGGCCTGAATTCAATATTGGTGCACCAAATGGCTGTATTTCAAATGCCTGAATCAAACCCCTGTATGTAGACGGTGTATCTCACATGGTCTGAACCAGTGTAGGCTTAAATTAAATATTTATTTGCCCAAAATGGCTGTATTTCGAATGGCTGTATTTCAAATACCTGAATCAAACCCCTGTATGTAGAGGGTGTATCTCACACGGTCTGAACCAGTGTAGGCATATATTAAATATTTCTTTGCCCAAAATGGTTGTATTTCAAATGGCTGTATTTCAAATGCTTGAATCAAACCACTGTATGTAGAGGGTGTATCCCACACTGTCTCAACCAGTGTAGGCCTGAATTAAAGATTGGTGCACCAAATGGCTGTATTTCAAATGCCTGAATTAAACCCCTGTATGTAGAGGGTGTATCTCACACTGTCTGAACCAGTGTACGCCTGAATTAAATATTTCTTTGCCCAAAATGGCTGTATTTTAAATACCTGTATTTCATATGGCTGTAGTTCAAATGCCTGAATCAAACCCCTGTATGTAGAGGGTGTATCTCACATGGCCTGAACCAGTGTAGGCCTGAATTAAAGATTTCTTTACACAAAAATGGCTGTATTTCAAATGCCTGAATCAAACCCCTGTATGTAGAGGGTGTATCTCACACGGCCTGAACCAGTGTAGGCCTGAATTAAATATTTATTTTTACAAAAAGGCTGTATTTCAAATGCCTGAATCAAATCCCTGTATGTAGAGGGTGTATCTCACACGGGCTGAACCAGTGTAGGCCTAAATTCAATATTGGTGCACCAAATGGATGTATTTCAAATGCCTGAATCAAACCCCTGTATGTAGACGGTGTATCTCACATGGTCTGAACCAGTGTAGGCCTAAATAAATTATTTCTTTGCCCAAAATGGCTGTATTTCAAATGCTTGAATCAAACCCCTGTATGTAGAGGGTGTATCTCACACTGTCTCAACCAGTGTAGGCCTGAATTAAAGATTGGTGCACCAAATGGCTGTATTTCAAATGCCTGAATCAAACCCCTGTATGTAGAGGGTGTATCTCACACTGTCTGAACCAGTGTACGCCTGAATTAAATATTTATTTGCCCAAAATGGCTGTATTTTAAATGGCTGTATTTCAAATACCTGAATAAAACCCCTGTATGTAGAGGGTGTATCTCACACGGTCTGAACCAGTGTAGGCCTATATTAAATATTTATTTGCCCAAAATGGCTGTATTTCAAATGGCTGTATTTCAAATACCTGAATCAAACCCCTGTATGTAGAGGGTGTATCTCACACGGTCTGAACCAGTGTAGGCCTATATTAAATATTTCTTTGCCCAAAATGGCTGTATTTCAAATGGCTGTATTTCAAATGCTTGAATCAAACCCCTGTATGTAGAGGGTGTATCTCACACTGTCTCAACCAGTGTAGGCCTGAATTAAAGATTGGTGCACCAAATGGCTGTATTTCAAATGCATGAATCAAACCCCTGTATGTAGAGGGTGTATCTCACACTGTCTGAACCAGTGTACGCCTGAATTAAATATTTCTTTGCCCAAAATGGCTGTATTTTAAATACATGTATTTCATATGGCAGTATTTCAAATGCCTGAATCAAACCCCTGTATGTAGAGGGTGTATCTCACACGACCTGAACCAGTGTAGGCCTGAATTAAAGATTTCTTTACACAAAAATGGCTGTATTTCAAATGCCTGAATCAAACCCCTGTATGTAGAGGGTGTATCTCACACGGCCTGAACCAGTGTAGGCCTGAATTAAATATTTATTTTTACAAAAAGGCTGTATTTTAAATGCCTGAATCAAATCCCTGTATGTAGAGGGTGTATTTTACACGGCCTGAACCAGTGTAGGCCTGAATTCAATATTGGTGCACCAAATGGCTGTATTTCAAATGCCTGAATCAAACCACTGTATGTAGACGGTGTATCTCACATGGTCTGAACCAGTGTAGGCTTAAATTAAATATTTATTTGCCCAAAATGGCTGTATTTCAAATGGCTGTATTTCAAATACCTGAATCAAACCCCTGTATGTAGAGGGTGAATCTCACACTGTCTAAACCAGTGTAGGCCTGAATTCAATATTGGTGAACCAAATGGCTGTATTTCAAATGCCTGAATCAAACCCCTGTATGTAGAGGGTGTATCTCACACGGTCTGAACCAGTGTAGGCCTAAATTAAATATTTCTTTGCCCAAAATGGCTGTATTTTAAATGGCTGTATTTCAAATGCTTGAATCAAACCCCTGTATGTAGAGGGTGTATCTCACACTGTCTCAACCAGTGTAGGCCTGAATTAAAGATTGGTGCACCAAATGGCTGTATTTCAAATGCCTGAATCAAACCCCTGTATGTAAAGGGTGTATCTCACACTGTCTGAACCAGTGTACACCTGAATTAAATATTTCTTTGCCCAAAATGGCTGTATTTTAAATACCTGTATTTCATATGGCTGTATTTCAAATGCCTGAATCAAACACCTGTATGTAGAGGGTGTATCTCACACGGCCTGAACCAGTGTAAGCCTGAATTAAAGATTTCTTTGCACCAAATGGCTGTATTTCAAATGCCTGAATCAAACCCCTGTATATAGAGGGTGTATCTCACACTGTCTGAACCAGTGTAGGCCTGAATTCAATATTGGTGAACCTAATGGCTGTATTTCAAATGCCTGAATCAAACCTCTGTATGTAGAGGGTGTATCTCATACTGTCTGAACCAGTGTAGGCCTGTATTAAATATTTATTTGCCCAAATGGCTGTATTTCAAATGTCTGAATTTCAAATGTCTGAATCAAACCTCTGTATATAGAGGGTGTATCTCACTATTCTGAATCGGCTGCAAAGGCTATGAATGTGGTTTTCAGTAGCACATGGAGCTCATTGCCCTGAAGAGATTATTCATCCCAAATCACCTTTCCAGATAGCTTACTCAGTCACAACTCACATGAAAGAAGATCTGGCGATGTTTATTCGTCGTATGATCCGTAGAATGCAAGTTACAACAGGTAAAAGAACGATTCTTCCATGCAGGTATAGAGAATAGACACAGGTCAGATGAATTACAGCAATAAAATGGCTGATACAGCAAAGAGGGGGAGGAGACTGAGCAGCATGCAAACTAAGGAATGCCACAAGAGACAAACTAGATAGGCATTAAAGAGACAGTACATAATAAAAATAATATCATGTAACATGACACTCCCCGCCTGAAATCTTTAGATTTCAAAGTCTATTACACATATAAAGATAAGTCCAACTTGAACCTGTAGGGGAAGAAACGTTAAAGGTAAAACTGGTGTGTAAACCATAGATACGAGATACCCGCAAACACAAGAAGGTATGCAGTAAATGAACAATGAAACATGACGTCCAAAAAACAGATGGCTTGAGTCCTGCGGTCTAACGTTTGTAATCGTGGGACTTCAACAGTAGCACAATCAATAGTGATAGTGATATTCTCCCCGCCATAACAGGTATAGCCGGAACTCCTGGCTAAGTCACTCACTTGGGAGAAGAAGCACCAATTCCGTGATTGGTCGTGAGAAAGTCCGAGCAGAACCTCCTTTGAAAACAATGGGCAATGTGTATCAAATAAGCAACGGTCCTAACAGCTGATGACCAGGTTGAGAAACGTTCAAAACGATGCGACTTTAGTTTTTGTTCTGAACTCGCAGAGGTACACAGTGTGGTGTACATAGACCTGATTTCTTTATCATCGTCAGGATGTACCAGTTCATAGGTAGTGTCCGTGGAAATTGAGTAGGAGTTTTCAGAAAGAAATCTTGGAGGCGACAGCCACAAGCAGTCGAGGAGAGCTACTGGAGATATAGCTCTTGTCCCACAATCGGCAGGATTAAGGTCAGTGGGAATATGGTGCCATTGCTTTGGCAAGGAGAACCTTCTGATACGTTCTACTCTATTGCTGACGTACACGTAAAATTGTTTAGTTTGGTTGTAAATGTAACCAAGCACTATCTTGCTGTCTGTGTATTGCATTGTTTATGGTATCGTTGCAAAGAGACGTGGGAAGATATGGTGCAGCAAGGGCATTCAGCTGAATTGTTGGGTGAAGGTCTGGAACAGTACTGTTAGCAGGAGGCTGGCGACTTGCTTGCGGATTAGTATGCCGTTTTGTGACATATGCGGGATCAGCATGACAGTCGGGAGCTGCACTGGGGTGGGTTTGCATGTAGGAAGTGGCTGGAACGGCTTTTACCTGATGATGTGGTGAAGTCCTTGCGTTGCCGTGAAACGTGGAGGTAATTGAGTGTTTACTGCTGTGGTTTAGAACATAGTTCTTAGTGCGTTCGAAAGGATCTTCTACATCTGCCTTGACGCTGACCCTTTCGCTAGCATTTTCATCTGCACCGATAGCTTGTTCCAAAACCTTTAGTTTTGCTGCAGCTGCCTCGTAGTTGCTCTGTTCCTTTAAAGCTTCAATTGCTGCCCTTTGACGTGCCGTTTGAGCTTCTATTGCTGCCTTTTGATGCGCTGCCTCGGCTTCCATTACTGCAACCTCGACCTCCATGTCTGCTCTCTTTTTTGCATATGCGGCCCGTACCTTGATAGCCTCTGCTTCGGCGCGGGCATTCATTAGCTGTTCACTAAGCGTTGAGTGCCTTGAACTTCGGGATCTAGAGGAACCTTTAGAACGTCTGGTGGATACAGATTTGTGAGATACAGTGTCCCGTGGCAGCATTAATTTTGCTTCTGCCTTTGCTTTAGTTCGCTGGATAAAGCTTTCTCTTTCCTCATTAAGAAGCTGGGCATTGTTAAGTTGCTCTAAGGACTCCTCAGTGTTGATGCTTTGCAGAATAGTTTTATATTTGTTGCTTGTAGTCTGGTACAGTTCGTATGAAGCAGAGAGATGCTTTATGGCGCCCTCTAGTTGCAGTACCTCATGGTTGGGACATGAAATCACATCAATGTGGGTGAGGATTTTATCCCAAATCTGCTTCAAACTGGTTGCTAGTTCAGTTCTCATGGATTCATAGTTCTCTTTAACCTTCCAAGTGGGTTTCACAGAGCGTTTGGTCAATGCAGTGAACTCTGGGTCCTCATCCTGACTTTCTCTGTGTGAAGCATGCTGTGGTGTTTCATCACACACTGAGCCCTTTCCACTCATGATGGCCTGCAGTACACAGGCTTGACTGTAGCAGTGAAGAGTGTCTGTATACTGTGAGGAGCTGTAACAAGCTGTGCTGGGGTTGTATGCAGAATTCTCATGCAATACACACAGTTACACTTCACTATGATCTGTCCTGTGACGCAGTTATCTCTGTGCAGGCTGCTGGATACGTTCTTTTACTATTCTGAATCGGCTGCAAAGGCTATGAATGTGGTTTTCAGTAGCACATGGAGCTCATTGCCCTGAAGAGATTATTCATCCCAAATCACCTTTCCAGATAGCTTACTCAGTCACAACTCACATGAAAGAAGATCTGGCGATGTTTATTCGTCGTATGATCCGTAGAATGCAAGTTACAACAGGTAAAAGAACGATTCTTCCATGCAGGTATAGAGAATAGACACAGGTCAGATGAATTACAGCAATAAAATGGCTGATACAGCAAAGAGGGGGAGGAGACTGAGCAGCATGCAAACTAAGGAATGCCACAAGAGACAAACTAGATAGGCATTAAAGAGACAGTACATAATAAAAATAATATCATGTAACATGACACTCACACTGTCTGAACCGGTGTAGGCCTGAATTCAATATTGGTGCACCAAATGGCTGTATTTCAAATGCCTGAATTAAACCCCTGTATGTAGAGGGTGTATCTCACACGGCCTGAACCAGTGTAGGCCTGAATTAAAGATTTATTTGCCCAAAATGGCTGTATTTTAAATGCCTGAATCAAACCCCTGTATGTAGAGGGTGTATCTCACACGGCCTGAACCAGTGTAGGCCCTAATTAAAGATTACTTTGAACAAAATTGCTGTATTTTAAATGCCTGAATCAAACCCCTGTATGTAGAGGGTGTATCTCACACTGTCTTTACCAGTGTAGGCCTAAATTCAATATTTGTTCACCAAATGGCTGTATTTCAAATGCCTGAATTAAACCCCTGTATGTAGAGGGTGTATCTCACACGGTATGAACAAGTGTAGGCCTGAATTAAAGATTTCTTATCACAAAATCATTGTATTTCAAATGCCTGAATCAAACCCCTTTATGTAGAGGGTGTATCTCACATGGCCTGAACCAGTGTAGGCCTGAATTCAATATTGGTGCACCAAATGGCTGTATTTCAAATGCCTGAATCAAACCCCTATATGTAGAGGGTGTATCTCACACGGCCTGAACCAATGTATGCCTGAATTAAAGATTTTTTTGCCCAAAATGGCTGTATTTCAAAAGCCTGAATCAAACTCCTGTATGTAGAGGGTGTATCTACCACGGCCGGAACCAGTGTAAGCCTAATTTCAATATTGGTGCACCAAATGGCTGTATTTCAAATGCCTGAATTAAACCCCTGTATGTAGAGGGTGTATCTCACACGGTATGAACCAGTGTAGGCCTGAATTAAATATTTCTTTGCCCAAAATGGCTGTATTTCAAATGGCTGTATTTCAAATGCCTGAATCAATCCTCTGTATGTAGAGGGTGTATCTCACACGGCCTGAACCAGTGTTGGCCTGAATTAAAGATTTCTTTGCCCAAAATGGCTGTATTTTAAAAACCTGAATCAAACCCCTGTATGTAGAGGGTGTATCTCACACGGTCTGAACCAGTGTAGGCCTGAATTAAATATTTCATTGCCCAAAATGGCTGTATTTCAAATGGCTCTATTTCAAATGCCTGAATCAAACCCCTGTATGTAGAGGGTGTATCTCACAGTGTCTGAACCAGTGTAGGCCTGAATTCAATATTGGTGTACCAAATGGCTGTATTTCAAATTCCTGAATCAAACCCCTGTATGTAGAGGTTGTATCTCACACGGTATGAACCAGTGTAGGCCTGAATTAAAGATTTCTTTGCCCAAAATGGCTGAATTTCAAATGCCTGAATCAAACCCCTGTATGTAGAGGGTGTATCTCACACGGCCTGAACCAGTGTAGGCCTGAATTAAAGTTTTCTTTTCACAAAATAGCTGTGTTTCAAATGCCTAAATCAAACCCCGGTATGTAGAGCGTGTATCTCACACGGCCTGAACCAGTGTAGGCCTGAATTCAATATTGGTGCACCAAATGGCTGTATTTTAAATGCCTGAATCAAACCCCTGAATGTAGACGGTGTATCTCACATGGTCTGAACCAGTGTAGGCTTAAATTAAATATTTATTTGCCCAAAATGGCTGTATTTCAAATGGCTGTATTTCAAATACCTGAATCAAACCCCTGTATGTAGAGGGTGTATCTCACACTGTCTAAACCAGTGTAGGCCTGAATTCAATATTGGTAAACCAAATGGCTGTATTTCAAATGCCTGAATCAAACCCCTGTATGTAGAGGGTGTATCTCACACGGTCTGAACCAGTGTATGCCTAAATTAAATATTTCTTTGCCCAAAATGGCTGTATTTCAAATGGCTGTATTTCAAATGCTTGAATCAAACCCCTGTATGTAGAGGGTGTATCTCACACTGTCTCAACCAGTGTAGGCCTGAATTAAAGATTGGTGCACCAAATGGCTGTATTTCAAATGCCTGAATCAAACCCCTGTATGTAGAGGGTGTATCTAACATGGTATGAACCAGTGTAGGCCTGAATTAAATATTTTTTTGCACAAAATGGCTGTATTTCAAATGGCTGTATTTCAAATGCCTGAATCAAACCTCTGTATGTAGAGGGTGTATCTCACACGGTCTGAACCAGTGTAGGCCTGAATTAAATATTTCTTTGCCCAAAATGGCTGTATTTCAAATGGCTGTATTCCAAATGCCTGAATCAAACCCCTGTATTTAGAGTTTGTATCTCACATGGCCTGAACCAGTGTAGGCCGGAATTAAAGATTACTCTTCACAAAATAGCTGTATTTCAAATGGCTGTATTTCAAATGCCTGAATCAAACCCCTGTATGTAGAGGGTGTATCTGACACAGCCTGAATCAGTGTAGGCCTGAATTAAATATTTCTTTGCACAAAATGGCTGTATTTCAAAATCTTTAATTGCGGCCTAGTCTGGATCTGTACGTGTGAGATACAACCTTTACATACTGTCATTCTTTTCTGCTATTAATTAAACACCCATTTAGGGCAAGATCCTAAACTTGAGAAATATGAGGAGAGCGTCAAATAAGGGACGTGGGCCAGGTCGTTGTGCTGCTGGTGGAGCTCCTGTTGCAGGGAGAGGACGTGGTCGATCTGTGCCAGCTACACGCACAAGTGAAGCCCCGTCCTCAGGTGCGAGTAGGCGACAGAACCTGCAGCGGTATTTGGTCGGGCCTAATGTGGCTCTACGAATGGTGAGGCCAGAACAAGTACAGGCGAAAGTAGATTGGGTTGCTGACAGTGCTTCCAGTTCCTTCACATTGTCTCCCACCCAGTCTCTTGCTGAAAGATCAGAATTGGCACCTGCAGCCGATCTCCATCAGTCTTTCACCTCACCCCCTTGCAAATCAGCCAAGCAGTCTGAGCCCCAAGTCATGCAGCAGTCTCTACTGCTTTTTGATGACTCTGTTAGCAGGGTTTCCCAGGGCCATCCACCTAGCCCTGCTCCAGAAGTGGAAGAGATGGAGTGCATCGATGCCCAACCACTTATGTTTCAAGATGAGTACATGGGAGGACCATCGCAGCACGTCTTGGATGATGACGAAACACAGGTGCCAACTGCTGGGGCTTTCAAAAGTGCAGACTGACAAGGAGGGAAGGGGTGAAGACTGGGTGGAAGATGATGTGGAGGACGATGAGGTCCTCGACCCCACATGGAATCACGGTCATGCGAGTGACCTATGTAGTTCGGAGGAAGAGGCGGTGGTCGCACAGAGGCACCAGCACAGCAGAAGAGGGAGCAGGGTGCAAAAGCGGAAGGGCGGCCGTCCCCTAGACAGTACGCCTGCTACTGCCCACCGCAGCAAGGGACCGTGCACACCAAAGCCAACTCCAAGGAGTTTCCTGGCGTGGCAGTTCTTCAGACAATGTGCTGACGACAAGACACAAGTGGTTTGCACGCTGTGCAATCAGAGCCTGAAGCGAGGCATAAACGTTCTCAACCTGACCACAACCTGCATGACCAGGCATTTAAAGAGGACCTTTCACTAGAATAAAACATCTAAACTAACTATACAGACATGGAGAGCAGCGCCCAGGGATCTCCCTGCACTTACTGTTATACCTGGGCGCCGCTCTGTTCTCCCGTTATAGCCTCCGGTATCTTCATAGTTAGGCACCACCCAGGGGAACCTGCCGGGGTCTCCTTCTCCCATGTTGTAGCGCTGGCCAATCGCAGCGCTCAGCTCATAGCCTGAGAGAAAAAAAAGCCTCTCAGGCTATGAGCTGAGCGCTGCGATTGGCCAGCGCTACAGCATGGGAGAATGAGACGCCGGCAGGTTCCCCTGGGTGGTGCCTAACTATGAAGATACCGGAGGCTATAACGGGAGAACGGAGCGGCACCCGGGGATAACAGTAAGTGCAGGGAGATCCCTGGGCGCCGCTCTCCATGTCTGTATAGTTAGTTTAGATGTTTTATTCTAGTGAAAGGTCCTCTTTAAGTGCAAAGCACGAGCTGCAGTGGAGTAGACACCTCAAAAACCAAGAAATGTCTCTGGCTCCTCCTGCTTCCTCTTCTGCTGCAGTCTCGGCCTCTTCATCCACTTCTGGAGTGACAGTGCCACCTGCTACTTCGCAAACAGAGGATCTGCCAGCAACACCACCAACCGGGTTGCCAAGCATCTCCACAATGTCCCACGGAAGCGTTCAGCTCTCCTTCTCCCAAATACTGGAGAGGAAGAGAAAGTACCCACCTACCCACCCACGATCCCTGGCCCGGAATGCCACCATTTCTAAATTACTGGCCTTTGAAATGCTGTCATTCCGTCTGGTGGAGATGGACAGCTTTAAAAGCCTTATGGCGGTGGCTGTCCCAAAGTACGTCGTGCCCAGCCGCCACTACTTTTCCAGGCGAGCCATCGCTTCCCTGCACAACCAAGTGGGGGACAAAATCAGGTGTGCACTGCGCAACGCCATCTGTGGCAAGGTGCACCTCACTACGGATACGTGGACCAGTAAGCACGGTCAGGGACGTTATATCTCCATAACAACACACTGGGTAAATGCAGTGGCGGCTGGACCTGAGGCGGATAGCAGTTTGATGCATGTCCATCCACCACCGAGGATTGCAGGGCGCTTCAGTTTGCCTCCTGTTGCTTCCTCCTCCTATTCCGCTTCTTCATTCTATACCGGCTTCTCATCCGGTCAGCGTAACACCTTCACCACAAACTTCAGCACAGCCAGGGGTAAACGACAGCAGGCAGTTTTAAAACTTATCTGTTTGGGGGACATTCAATATTGGTGTACCAAATGGCTGTATTTCAAATTCCTGAATCAAACCCCTGTATGTAGAGGTTGTATCTCAAACGGTATGAACCACTGTAGTCCTGAATTAAAGATTTTTTTGCCCAAAATGGCTGAATTTCAAATGCCTGAATCAAACCCCTGTATGTAGAGGGTGTATCTCACACGGCCTGAACCAGTGTAGGCCTGAATTAAAGTTTTCTTTTCACAAAATAGCTGTGTTTCAAATGCCTAAATCAAACCCCTGTATGTAGAGCGTGTATCTCACACGGCCTGAACCAGTGTTGGCCTGAATTAAATATTTCTTTGCCCAAAATGGCTGTATTTCAAAAGCCTAAATCAAACCCCTGTATGTAGAGGGTGTATCTCACACGGCCTGAACCAGTGTAGGCCTGAATTCTATATTGGTGCACCAAATGGCTGTATTTCAAATGCCTAAATCAAACCCCTGTATGTAGACGGTGTATCTCACATGGTCTGAACCAGTGTAGGCTTAAATTAAATATTTATTTGCCCAAAATGGCTGTATTTCAAATGGCTGTATTTCAAATACCTGAATCAAACCCCTGTATGTAGAGGGTGTATCTCACACTGTCTAAACCAGTGTAGGCCTGAATTCAATATTGGTGAACCAAATGGCTGTATTTCAAATGCCTGAATCAAACCCCTGTATGTAGAGGGTGTATCTCACACTGTCTGAACCAGTGTAGGCCTGAATTAAATATTTCTTTGCCCAAAATGGCTGTATTTTAAATACCTGTATTTCATATGGCTGTATTTCAAATGCCTGAATCAAACCCCTGTATGTAGAGGGCGTATATCACACGGCCTGAACCAGTGTAGGCCTGAATTAAAGATTTCTTTACACAAAATGGCTGTATTTCAAATGCCTGAATCAAACCCCTGTATGTAGAGGGTGTATCTCACACGGCCTGAACCAGTGTAGGCCCGAATTAAATATTTATTTTTAAAAAAAGGCTGTATTTCAAATGCCTGAATCAAATCCCTGTATGTAGAGGGTATATCTCACACGGCCTGAACCAGTGTAGGCCTGAATTCAATATTGGTGCACCAAATGGCTGTATTTCAAATGCCTGAATCAAACCCCTGTATGTAGACAGTGTATCTCACATGGTCTGAACCAGTGTAGGCTTAAATTAAATATTTATTTGCCCAAAATGGCTGTATTTCGAATGGCTGTATTTCAAATACCTGAATCAAACCCCTGTATGTAGAGGGTGTATCTCACACGGCCTGAACCAGTGTAGGCCCGAATTAAATATTTATTTTTAAAAAAAGGCTGTATTTCAAATGCCTGAATCAAATCCCTGTATGTAGAGGGTATATCTCACACGGCCTGAACCAGTGTAGGCCTGAATTCAATATTGGTGCACCAAATGGCTGTATTTCAAATGCCTGAATCAAACCCCTGTATGTAGACAGTGTATCTCACATGGTCTGAACCAGTGTAGGCTTAAATTAAATATTTATTTGCCCAAAATGGCTGTATTTCGAATGGCTGTATTTCAAATACCTGAATCAAACCCCTGTATGTAGAGGGTGTATCCCACACTGTCTCAACCAGTGTAGGCCTGAATTAAAGATTGGTGCACCAAATGGCTGTATTTCAAATGCCTGAATTAAATTCCTGTATGTAGAGGGTGTATCTCACACTGTCTGAACCAGTGTACGCCTGAATTAAATATTTCTTTGCCCAAAATGGCTGTATTTTAAATACCTGTATTTCATATGGCTGTAGTTCAAATGCCTGAATCAAACCCCTGTATGTAGAGGGTGTATCTCACATGGCCTGAACCAGTGTAGGCCTGAATTAAAGATTTCTTTACACAAAAATGGCTGTATTTCAAATGCCTGAATCAAACCCCTGTATGTAGAGGGTGTATCTCACACGGCCTGAACCAGTGTAGGCCTGAATTAAATATTTATTTTTACAAAAAGGCTGTATTTCAAATGCCTGAATCAAATCCCTGTATGTAGAGGGTGTATCTCACACGGGCTGAACCAGTGTAGGCCTAAATTCAATATTGGTGCACCAAATGGCTGTATTTCAAATGCCTGAATCAAACCCCTGTATGTAGACGGTGTATCTCACATGGTCTGAACCAGTGTAGGCCTAAATTAAATATTTCTTTGCCCAAAATGGCTGTATTTCAAATGGCTGTATTTCAAATGCTTGAATCAAACCCCTGTATGTAGAGGGTGTATCTCACACTGTCTCAACCAGTGTAGGCCTGAATTAAAGATTGGTGCACCAAATGGCTGTATTTCAAATGCCTGAATCAAACCCCTGTATGTAGAGGGTGTATCTCACACTGTCTGAACCAGTGTACGCCTGAATTAAATATTTATTTGCCCAAAATGGCTGTATTTTAAATACCTATATTTCATATGGCTATATTTCAAATGCCTGAATCATACCCCTGTATGTAGAGGGTGTATCTCACACGGCCTGAACAAGTGTAGGCCTGAATTAAAGATTTCTTTACACAAAAATGGCTGTATTACAAATGCCTGAATCAAACCCATGTATGTAGAGGGTGTATCTCACACGGCCTGAACCAGTGTAGGCCTGAATTAAATATTTATTTTTACAAAAAGGCTGTATTTCAAATGCCTGAATCAAATCCCTGTTTGTAGACGGTGTATCTCACATGGTCTGAACCAGTATAGGCTTAAATTAAATATTTATTTGCCCAAAATGGCTGTATTTCAAATGGCTGTATTTCAAATACCTGAATCAAACCCCTGTATGTAGAGGGTGTATCTCACACTATCTAAACCAGTGTAGGCCTGAATTCAATATTGTGGAACCAAATGGCTGTATTTCAAATGCCTGAATCAAACCCCTTTATGTAGAGGGTGTATCTCACACGGTCTGAACCAGTGTAGGCCTAAATTAAATATTTCTTTGCCCAAAATGGCTGTATTTCAAATGGCTGTATTTCAAATGCTTGAATCAAACTCCTGTATGTAGAGGGTGTATCTCACACTGTCTCAACCAGTGTAGGCCTGAATTAAAGATTGGTGCACCAAATGGCTGTATTTCAAATGCCTGAATCAAACCCCTGTATGTAGAGGGTGTATCTCACACTGTCTAAACCAGTGTACGCCTGAATTAAATATTTCTTTGCCCAAAATGGCTGTATTTTAAATACCTGTATTTCATATGGCTGTATTTCAAATGCCTGAATCAAACCCCTGTATGTTTGAGGGTGTATCTAACATGGTCTGAACCAGTGTAGGCCTGAATTAAAGATTTCTTTGCACCATATGGCTGTATTTCAAATGCCTGAATCAAACCCCTGTATACAGAGGGTGTATCTCACACTGTCTGAACCAGTGTAGGCCTGAATTCAATATTGGTGAACCAAATGGCTGTATTTCAAATGCCTGAATCAAACCTCTGTATGTAGAGGGTGTATCTCACACGGTCTGAACCAGTGTAGGCCTGAATTAAATATTTCTTTGCCCAAAATGGCTGTATTTCAAATGGCTGTATTTCAAATGCCTGAATCAAACCCCTGTATTTAGAGTGTGTATCTCACACGCCCTGAACCAGTGTTGGCCTGAATTAAAGATTTCTTTCACAAAATGGCAGTATTTAAAATGCCTGAATCAAACCCCTGTATGTAGAGGGTGTATCTCACATGGTATGAACCAGTGTAGGCTTAAATTTAATATTGGTGCACCAAATGGCTTTTTTCACATGCATAAATCTAACCCCTGTATATAGATGGTGTATCTCACACTGTGTGAACCAGTGTAGGCCTGAATTCAATATTGGTGAACCTAATGGCTGTATTTCAAATGCCTGAATCAAACCTCTGTATGTAGAGGGTGTATCTCATACTGTCTGAACCAGTGTAGGCCTGTATTAAATATTTATTTGCCCAAATGGCTGTATTTCAAATGGCTGAATTTCTAATGTCTGAATCAAACCTCTGTATATAGAGGGTGTATCTCACACTGTCTGAACCGGTGTAGGCCTGAATTCAATATTGGTGCACCAAATGGCTGTATTTCAAATGCCTGAATTAAACCCCTGTATGTAGAGGGTGTATCTCACACGGCCTGAACCAGTGTAGGCCTGAATTAAAGATTTATTTGCCCAAAATGGCTGTATTTTAAATGCCTGAATCAAATCCCTGTATGTAGAGGGTGTATCTCACACGGCCTGAACCAGTGTAGGCCCTAATTAAAGATTACTTTGAACAAAATTGCTGTATTTTAAATGCCTGAATCAAACCCCTGTATGTAGAGGGTGTATCTCACACTGTCTGTACCAGTGTAGGCCTAAATTCAATCTTTGTTCACCAAATGGCTGTATTTCAAATGCCTGAATTAAACCCCTGTATGTAGAGGGTGTATCTCACACGGTATGAACCATTGTAGGCCTGAATTAAAGATTTCTTATCACAAAATCATTGTATTTCATATGCCTGAATCAAACCCCTTTATGTAGAGGGTGTATCTCACATGGCCTGAACCAGTGTAGGCCTGAATTCAATATTGGTGCACCAAATGGCTGTATTTCAAATGCCTGAATCAAACCCCTATATGTAGAGGGTGTATCTCACACGGCCTGAACCAATGTATGCCTGAATTAAAGATTTTTTTGCCCAAAATGGCTGTATTTCGAAAGCCTGAATCAAACTCCTGTATGTAGAGGGTGTATCTCACACGGCCGGAATCAGTGTAAGCCTAATTTCAATATTGGTGCACCAAATGGCTGTATTTCAAATGCCTGAATTAAACTCCTGTATGTAGAGGGTGTATCTCACACGGTCTGAACCAGTGTAGGCCTGAATTAAATATTTCTTTGCCCAAAATGGCTGTATTTCAAATGGCTGTATTTCAAATGCCTGAATCAATCCTCTGTATGTAGAGGGTGTATCTCACACGGCCTGAACCAGTGTTGGCCTGAATTAAAGATTTCTTTCACAAAATGGCAGTATTTCAAATGCCTGAATCAAACCCCTGTATGTAGAGGTTGTATCTCACACGGTCTGAACCAGTGTAGACCTGAATTAAATTTTTCTTTGCCCAAAATGGCTGTATTTTAAATACCTGAATCAAACCCCTGTATGTAGAGGGTGTATCTCACACGGTCTGAACCAGTGTAGGCCTGAATTAAATATTTCATTGCCCAAAATGGCTGTATTTCAAATGGTTCTATTTCAAATGCCTGAATCAAACCCCTGTATGTAGAGGGTGTATCTCACAGTGTCTGAACCAGTGTAGGCCTGAATTCAATATTGGTGTACCAAATGGCTGTATTTCAAATTCCTGAATCAAACCCCTGTATGTAGAGGTTGTATCTCACACGGCCTGAACCAGTGTAGGCCTGAATTCAATATTGGTGCATGTTAAGGGGGCATATTAATCATCAATATTTATGCAAATATCGATAATTAATATTCATAAATGGGAGGAGCCGTCTATTGATGACTCCGCCCATTTATACCTAAATAAACATAAAACACTACTGATTACCTCTGATTGCCTATACACTACACTGAACTACACTACGTGCGACTTACTATCACTATACTACGGCGGCGACTAGTAAAAACACCATACACTGTATTATGAACAATAAGGAATATTTATTACACAATACAATTATACAAGTCTAACAATATGCTATATCTATATATATTCATAGATCAATGGATATGAATATATATACATACAGAAGTACACACCGCAGTATAGAAATGGTACTACAATAAACACAATACAAGCCTAACTACTCTACACAGCACAATCCCAAATTCCACCCCACACACTATCTATATAATACAATAATACATTCGTATCCACACAAATATCAGTAACACACCCGCCTGACTAATCACTGTCCCTATGGGGTACAAGGAGTTAAACACAATGGTGGCTATGCAGGGGTTATTACCTGCAGGCCAAGGGACACAGGGTTATGAGTTAACAGGACAGTGGTAGCAGGGATCAGGCATTGAAGAGGTTAATGGTCAGGACTCTGCAGGGACAGGGCAATGCAGAGGTTAATGTTCTGCAGGGATTTATTCACCCACTATATGTAGTCTAATATTTGCTTATAATTATATATATCTATATCAATGGAATAGATATATATATTTATAGCAGCACACAACAATATAAGTAACAATACACTATTTCAGTACTAACTACACTAACACATTCCCCAGTCCTCCCCAACATCTACCTACAATTGTACTAAACAGGGGATATGAGGGATCTACAATCCTGGGGGAACACAGGGGATATATGATTATAGGGGGACTCAGGGCAGGAGAGGTTAAGGGTAACCAAGGGTTACACAGCAGGGAGTGGGGGTAATCAGGGGTACTAATAGGGCCACAGGATCAGGGGTACAACAGGGGATACAATAAGGCAAGGGTTTGGGGGATCACAGGATCAGGGGTACAAACAAGGATACAATAAGGCAAGGGTTTGGGGGATCAGGGTGTCCAGTAACACGGAATCAGGGCCCAGGGTACACATCAGGGAAATATAGGGGTTACAGGACCAGGGGTGATACTTAGGCCTTATCCAGGTGGTCATCATGGAGCTCCACTCTCCCATGCGTCTCTGAATCTAGTCTGGTTGCAAGAGAGGGCACCTCTGTCCGGTTCGGGGTTTTATAGCCCAAAAGCAACCCCCTCCTCCTTCCTCAGGCATGTGACATCATAGTGTGCCTTAGTCCCCCCTCCTAGTCCCAAAAATGCTGGGAGTAATGGGCATGGCCATGGGGCAGAGGTGTGGAAAAACAGGTCCCCCTTTGATGTCTCTGATTAGAAGGTCCCCTCACAACGGTGCCACAGAGTCTGATTGCTTTGGGCCTGAACAAAAGGGGACTAGATGCTAATCAGCTGTTATCCTACAGGCTATCAGCACAAGTTTTTCTCTAAACAACTCTGTTGATAACAGTTGGAATTGCATATATGCATATATATATCCACAGATGCTTGGGGGCTCATCTATAAACACATACAAAACCGGGGGTACGAATGGGCAGCAATAAGCCCACATACATACTGTCATGCTGACATAAGTGTATATACATAGACACGTGTGCAAATACATACACACATATCTATATATACACACACCCTCGCATATATCTGGGGCATCACATACAGGGGACATATATAAGGGGGCACATATATATACTAATATAAGGGGGATTATAAGGGGGCACAGCTTCCAGGGACCACATATTTCCCACAGGGGCCACCATGAGCCCCTGGGGATCACCATGGGCATCACCCCATGATGCGGTGGTTAATGTATGCATATATATACCATACATGCTCGCACGTGTTTGCAGGCATGCATGGATATATATGCACACGTCTCAACCGTTCCTCAACAGTGCACCAAATGTCTGTATTTCAAATGCCTGAATCAAACCCCTGTATGTAGACGGTGTATCTCACATGGTCTGAACCAGTGTAGGCTTAAATTAAATATTTATTTGCCCAAAATGGCTGTATTTTAAATGGCTGTATTTCAAATACCTGAATCAAACCCCTGTATGTAGAGGGTGTATCTCACACTGTCTAAACCAGTGTAGGCCTGAATTTAATATTGGTAAACCAAATGGCTGTATTTCAAATGCCTGAATCAAACCCCTGTATGTAGAGGGTGTATCTCACACGGTCTGAACCAGTGTAGGCCTAAATTAAATATTTCTTTGCCCAAAATGGCTGTATTTCAAATGGCTGTATTTCAAATGTTTGAATCAAACCCCTGTATGTAGAGGGTGTATCTCACACTGTCTCAACCAGTGTAGGCCTGAATTAAAGATTGGTGCACCAAATGGCTGTATTTCAAATGCCTGAATCAAACCCCTGTATGTAGAGGGTGTATCTCACACTGTCTGAACCAGTGTAGGCCTGAATTAAATATTTCTTTGCCCAAAATGGCTGTATTTTAAATACCTGTATTTCATATGGCTGTATTTCAAATGCCTGAATCAAACCCCTGTATGTAGAGGGTGTATCTCACACAGCCTGAACCAGTGTAGGCCTGAATTAAAGATTTCTTTACACAAAATGGCTGTATTTCAAATGCCTGAATCAAACCCCTGTATGTAGAGGGTGTATCTAACATGGTATGAACCAGTGTAGGCCTGAATTAAATATTTATTTGCACAAAATGGCTGTATTTCAAATGGCTGTATTTCAAATGCCTGAATCAAACCTCTGTATGTAGAGGGTGTATCTCACACGGTCTGAACCAGTGTAGGCCTGAATTAAATATTTCTTTGCCCAAAATGGCTGTATTTCAAATGGCTGTATTTCAAATGCCTGAATCAAACCCCTGTATTTAGAGTGTGTATCTCACATGGCCTGAACCAGTGTAGGCCTGAATTAAAGATTACTCTTCACAAAATAGCTGTATTTCAAATGGCTGTATTTCAAATGCCTGAATCAAACCCCTGTATGTAGAGGGTGTATCGGACACAGCCTGAATCAGTGTAGGCCTGAATTAAATATTTCTTTGCACAAAATGGCTGTATTACAAAATCTTTAATTGCGGCCTAGTCTGGATCTGTACGTGTGAGATACACCCTTTACATACTGTCATTCTTTTCTGCTATTAATTAAACACCCATTTAGGGCAAGATCCAAATAAGGGACGTGGGCCAGGTCGTTGTGCTGCTGGTGGAGCTCCTGTTGCAGGAAGAGGACGTGGTCGATCTGTGCCAGCTACACGCACAAGTGAAGCCCCGTCCTCAGGTGCGAGTATGCGACAGAACCTGCAGCGGTATTTGGTCGGGCCTAATGCGGCTCTACGAATGGTGAGGCCAGAACAAGTACAGGCGAAAGTAGATTGGGTTGCTGACAGTGCTTCCAGTTCCTTCACATTGTCTCCCACCCAGTCTCTTGCTGAAAGATCAGAATTGGCACCTGCAGCCGATCTCCATCAGTCTTTCACCTCACCCCCTTGCAAATCAGCCAAGCAGTCTGAGCCCCAAGTCATGCAGCAGTCTCTACTGCTTTTTGATGACTCTGTTAGCAGGGTTTCCCAGGGCCATCCACCTAGCCCTGCTCCAGAAGTGGAAGAGATTGAGTGCATCGATGCCCAACCACTTATGTTTCAAGATGAGTACATGGGAGGACCATCGCAGCACGTCTTGGATGATGACGAAACACAGGTGCCAACTGCTGGGGCTTTCGAAAGTACAGACTGACAAGGAGGGAAGGGGTGAAGACTGGGTGGAAGATGATTTTTGGGTGTATAGTATCACTGCTATACCTAGTAGACAGAAAAATCACTAATTTGTCTGTTACATTTTCAGGTGAAATTCACCAATATTTTGGTGTAATATACCTCTCCTCTACTTAGTTGACAGCTTAATAATTTTCACAAATTTTTCGTTTACATCTTCCGGGGACATTAAACAATTTTTTTATGTCATAGACCCCTGCTCTACCAAGTAGACAGGTTAATACATTTCACTAATTTTTCTGTTACATTCTTAGGTTGACATTTTACAATTTTGGACATGAATAAACCCCTGCTCTGCATAGGTGCATTTCAGAAATTCTTCTTTAATATATGCGCGCCACCTCCTTTCATTCAATGCTTAACCCTTTAAGGACACATGACGTACCGGTACGTCATGTTTCCCGAGTCCTTAAGGACACATGACGTACCGGTACGTCATGTGTTGTTCCGATCACCACCGTCCGTACGGACCGCTGTATGGAAGAGCAGATGTTAACAGTCAGGGAGCTCCCTCCCTCTCCCATCGGGGGGCTGCTGTGCCTTTGTAGCCCCCAGACAGGATGGGGTCACAGAGGGAGGGAGCCCCCCTCCTTCCCCTTCCCCGTCTGCTCAGTTGTGGCAGACGGGGAAGGTTCCCATGGCAACAGGCCGCCTTCTCAGGCATCCTGCTGTCCATGGTGCTGAACAGATCTGAGCTAAAGGCATAGATCTGTTCAGACAAAGTGTAAGTAAAATACAGTACAATACACTATATAGTGTACTGTACTGTATTATACAGACATCAGACCCACTGGATCTTCAAGAACCAAGTGGGTCTGGGTCAAAAAAAAGTGAAAAAAAAGTGAAAAAAGTAAAGAGAAAAAAAAAAACACATTTATCACTGAATAAAAAAAACAAACACTACACATATTAGGTATCGCCGCGCCCGTAACGACCTGATCTAGAAAACAGTCATGTTACTTTCCCCGCACGGTGAACGCCATAAAAATAAAAAAATAAAAACCATGAGGAAATTGAAATTTTGCCCACCTTACTTCCCCAAAAAGGTAATAAGAATGATCAAAAAAGTCGCATGTACGCCAAAATAGTACCAATCAAACCGTCATCTCATCCTGCAAAAATCATACCCTACCCAAGATAATCGCCCAAAAACTGAAAAAACTATGGCTCTCTATGGAAACTATGGCTGACTATGGAAACACTAAAACATTATTTTTTTTGTTTCAAAAATGAAATCATTGTGTAAAACTTACATAAATAAAAAAAATTGTATACATATTAGGTATCGCCGCGTCAGTATCGACCGGCTCTATAAAAATATCACATGACCTAACCTCTCAGGTGACCACTGTAAAAAATAAAATAAAAACAGTGTAAAAAAAGCCATTTTTTGTCATCTTACGTCACAAAAAGTGTAATAGCAAGCGATCAAAAAGTCATATGCACCTTAAAATAGTGCCAATCAAACCGTCATCTCATCCCACAAAAAATGAGACCCTACCTAAGATAATCGCCCAAAAACTGAAAAAACTATGGCTCTCAGAATATGGAGACACTAAAACATGATTTTTTTTGTTTCGAAAATGAAATCATTGAGTAAAAAAAATTGTCTACATATTAGATATCGCCGCGTCCGTGACAACCAGCTCTATAAAAATACCACATGATCTAACCTGTCAGATGAATTTTGTAAATAACAAAAAAAAAAAACTGTGCCAAAAAAGCTATTTCTTGTTACCTTGCCACACAAAAAGTGTAATATAGAGCAACCAAAAATCATATGTACCCTAAACTAATACCAAGAAAACTGCCCATCTATCCCGTAGTTTCTAAAATGGGGTCAATTTTTTGGAGTTTCTACTCTAGGGGTGCATCAAGGGGGCTTCAAATGGGACATGGTGTCAAAAAAACCAGTCCAGCAAAATCTGCCTTCCAAAAACCGTATGGCATTCCTTTCCTTCTGTGCCCTGCCGTGTGCCTACACAGTAGTTTACGACCACATATGGGGTGTTTCTGTAAACTACAGAATCAGGGCCATAATTATTGAGTTTTGTTTGGCTGTTAACCCTTGCTTTGTAACTGGAAAAAAAATATTAAAATGGAAAATCTGCCCAAAAAGTTAAATTTTGAAATTGTATCTCTATTTTCCATTAAATCTTGTGCAACACCTAAAGGGTTAACAAAGTTTGTAAAATCAGTTTTGAATACCTTAAGGGGTGTAGTTTCTTAGATTGGGTCACTTTTATGGAGTTTCTACTCTAGGGGTGCATCAAATGGGACATGGTGTCAAAAAAAACAGTCCAGCAAAATCTGCCTTCCAAAAACCATACGGCGCACCTTTCCCTCTATGCCCTACTGTGTGCCCGTATAGTAGTTTACCGCAACATATGGGGTGTTTCTGCAAACTACAGAATCAGGGCAATAAATATAGCATTTTGTTTGGCTGTTAACCCTTGCTTTATTACTGGAAAAAATTGATTAAAATGGAAAATTTGCCAAAAAATCTAAATTCTGAAATGTTATCACCATTTGCCATTAACTCTTGTGGAACACCTAAAGGGTTAACGACGTTTGTAAAATCAGTTTTGAATACCTTGAGGGGTGTAGTTTCTAGAATGGGGTCATTTTGGGTGGTATCTATTATGTAAGCCTCACAAAGTGACTTTAGACCTGAACTGGTCCCTAAAAAGTGGGTTTTTGAAAATTTCTGAAAAATTTCAAGATTTTCTTCTAAACTTCTAAGCATTGTAACATCTTCCAAAAATAAAATATCATTCCCAAATTGATCCAAACATGAAGTAGACATATGGGGAATGTAAAGTAATAACTATTTTTGTAGGTATTACTATGTATTATAGAAGTAGAGAAATTGAAACTTGGAAATTTGCAATTTTTTGGTAAATTTAGTATTTTGTAATAAATAAAAATTATTATTTTTTACTTCATTTTACCAGTGTCATGAAGTACAATATGTGACGAAAAAACAATCTCAGAATGGCCTAGATAAGTCAAAGTGTTTTAAAGCTATCACCACTTAAAGTGACACTGGTCAGATTTGCAAAAAATGGCCTGGTCCTTAACCACCTCCCGTCCGCCCATAGGATATAAACATCCGGGAGGTGGATCTCTATTTCTGAATGGACGTTCCAGAACGTCCGTTCAGAAACTGCAGCTGCACGCTAATCGTGCAGCTGCTGATCGGGTTGTCCGCTGTCAGTGACAGCAGGGCAACCCAGAGAGAAGGCAGGGACAGTGCCCAGGTGTCCCTGCCTTCTGGATCGCTGCATACACAGCGCTCACCGAGCGCTGTGTATACAGAGCAGGAAGCGATATGCGCTTCCTCTTCCGGCCCGGCAGTCATGTGACCGCCGGGACCAGAGAGTGCAGGAGCTGTGTGAGGTCTTTCAGAGACCTCGATCAGCCCTGCACTGAGGCTGTACAGCACAGTATTATGCTGTACAGCCTCTCTGGGGGCTGCATTTCTCCTGTAACTGGGGCTACTATGTCAGCCCCAGTTACAGGAGAAATCAACAGTGAAAAAAAAAGAAAAAGTGAAGTAAATGTCCCCCAGAGGTCTTGTATGACCTTATGGTGGACGAAAAGTGTAAAATAAAAAATTAAAAATAAAGTGTTGAAAAAATAAAATAAAAAAAAGGTTTCACATGTAAAAAAAAAAATTCCCCAAGTAAGGAATAAAAAAAAAATGTTAAAAATAGAAAAAATATTATAAAATAGACATATTTGGTATTGCCGCGTCCATAAAAACCAGCTCTATAAAATATCACATGACCTAACCCCTCGCGTGAACACCGTAAAAAAAAAAAAAAACGGTGTCAAAACGAGCAATTTTTGTCACCTTACATCACAAAAAGTGCAACACCAAGTGATCAAAAATGCGTATGTCCCACAAAAGGGTACCAATAAAACCATCACCTCATCCCGCAAAAAATGAGCCCCTACATAAGAAAATCTCTCAAAAAATAAAAAAACTATAGCTCTTAGAACATGGAGACACTAAAACATCATTTTTTTGGTTTAAAAAATGCTATTATTGTGTTAAAGTGAAACAAATAAAAAAAGTATACATATTAGGTATTGCCGCGTCCGTAAAAATCAGCTCTATAAAAATATCACATGACCTAACCCCTTGGCTGAACACCGTAAAAAAAAAAAAAAACTGTGTCAAAACAAGCAATTTTTGTCACCTTACATCACAAAAAGTGCAACACCAAGTGATCAAAAACGCGTATGTCCCACAAAATTGTACCAATAAAACCGTCACCTCATCCCGCAAAAAATGAGCCCCTACATAAGAAAATCTCTCAAAAAATAAAAAAAACTATAGCTATCAGAAAATGGACACATAAAAACATAATTTTTTTTTTCAAAAATGCTATTATTGTGTAAAACTTTAATAAATAAGAAAAAGTATACATATTAGGTATCGCCACGTCCGTAACAATCTGCTCTATAAAAATGTCACTTGACTGAACCCCTCAGGTGAACGCTGTAAAAATAAATAAAAAGAAACTGTGCTAAAACAACCAATTTTTTGGTCACCTTGCTTGATCAAAAAATCATATGTACCGAAAAATAGTAGCAATTAAACTGGCACCTTATCCCCTAGTTTCCAAAATGGGATCACTTCTTGGGAGTTTCTACTGTAAGGGTGCATCAGGGGGCTTCAAATGGGACATGGCATCTAAAAACCATGTGGAGTTCCTTTTCTTCTGCGCCCTGCCGTGTGCCCATACAGCAGTTTATGACCACATGTGGGGTGTTTCTGTAAACTGCAGAATCTGGGTAATAAATATTAAGTTTTGTTTGGCTGTTAACCATGGATTTGTTAAAGAAAAAATTGGAATAAAATGGAAAATCTGCCAATAAAGTGAAATTTAAAAATTTGATCTCTTGTGGAACGCCTAAAGGGTTAACAAAGTTTGTAAAATCGGTTTTAAGTAACTTGAGGGGTGTAGTTTCTTCAATGGGGTCATTTATGGGGGTATCCACTATGTAGGCCCCACAAAGTGACTTCAGAATTGAACTGGTCCTTAAAAAGTGGGTTTTGGCAATTTTCTTAAAAATTTGAAGAATTGCTTCTAAACTTCTAAGCCTTCTAACGTCCTAAAAAAAATAAAATGACATTTCCAAAATGATGCCAACATAAAGTAGACATATGGGGAACGTTAAGTAATAAATATTTTATGAGGTATCACTTTCTGTTTTAAAAGCAGAGAAATTGAAATTTAGAAAATTGCAAATTTTTCAAAATTTTTGGTAAATTTGGGATTTTTTCATAAATAAAGGTGAAATATATTGACTCAAATTTATGACTATCATGAAGTACAATGTGTCACGAGAAAACAATCTCTGAATGACTTGGATAAGTAAAGGCGTTCCAAAGTTATTACCACATAAAGTGAGATATGTCAGTTTTGCAAAATTAGGCCTGGTCAGGAAGGGGGCAAATGGCCCAGATGGCAAGTAGTTAAGGTGAAATAAGGCTGTGTCCTTAAGGGGTTAAACTTTAACAAGTTGTCCCACATTTGCACTTCAATAATTTGTCCCACATTTGCACTTCAATAATTGTTCCCACATTTGCGCTTTAACAATTTGTCCCACATGTGCGCTTTAATAATTTGTCCCACATTTGCGCTTCAATAATTTGTCCCACATTTGCACTTCAATAATTTGTTCCACATTTGCGCTTCAATAACTTTTCCCATATTTACGCTCGATGAAAAAAAAAATGTAATCCATTTATCTCCCTTGGATGTGGTCTCTCTTTCTCGCGCTCCCTCTCCGGCGTGGAACCCTGATTCGCCGATAACCGTGATCAACATGGTAGGCTCAGAAAAGAGCATCGAAAGTTGATAGAGAAGATATCCAAATGGATCGTGGACGTCACTGGGGCATGCGATCAGGCAGAAGTTATCTAGAGTCAACAAAGCGGCAGCAGGGCCTCTTCTGGCTAATGTTTCCAAATCCAAAATACCAGAGTGACAGTCCCTATAATTTTGTATTAATCATTCCAATAACAGGGCATCTTTAGAGTACTGTATTGTTATTTATCGTCACTACCTCCCCGAGTCGGGAGTGGGTAATTGCTGCGCCCCCCCCCCGCCATCCTTTCCTTCAATTCTTCCTATTTATAAGCTTCTCCCACATTTTTGCTCGATCAAAATTTAATTTCATGTATTGATCTCCCTTAGATGTGGTCTCTCTTTCTCACGCTCCCTCTCCGGGGTGGAACCCTCATTCGCCGCTAACCGTGATCAACATGGTAGGCGCAGAAAAGAACATCGAAAGTTGATAGAGCAGATATCCAATTGGATTGTGAACATCACGGGGACGTGCGACATGGTGGGGCAGTATGTTTGCACACGCCTACACGAACTGACTGATGGGTCTGCCCCCTTCAACTTCTGGGTCTCCAAATTGGGCACATGGCCTGAGCTTTCCCTTTACGCCTTGGAGGTGCTGGCCTGCCCTGCAGCCAGTGTATTGTCTGAACGTGTGTTTAGCACGACTGGAGGGGCGTTATCACAGGTTATATTTCCCAATGTTTTGTGGTGTACCCGAATTTAAAAAAATAAAAATAAATGTAATACCAAAAAGCAGTGTAGGCTACCTCCGCCAGCGCCACTTCCACCTACACCGCCACACCCAGCGCCTCCTCAACCTCCTACTCCATATGGACCTCATCCTCTTAGATCAAGATGATTTGTTTACATTTTTATGTATTTTATGTTATTTGAAGTCATTTCCCTATCCACTTTTGTTTGCAGAGCACTTTCCATGCTCTTAAACACATTTTGCTGGCATTTGCAGCCCTCTAGCCCTTTTCATGACATTTTAGTGCTCAAAAGTTCGGGTCCCCATTGACTTCAATGGGGTTCTGGTTCGGGGTCAAGTTCGGGTCCCGAACTCAAACTTTTTTGTGAAGTTCAGCCGAACCCGAACATGCAGGTCTCCGCTCAACTCTATTTGTTATGTCATTTTTAGTGTACAGTGAATGTCGTAAAAACAAAATAAAAAAATCTTGGGGTAACTGCCATATACCTCATACGGTTGTGTGAACAAAAATTATGTATCTTGGAAAGCAGGGAAGGAAACCTAAAAGGAAAAAACAATAATAGGCTGTGTCCGGGCCAGGCTCACGATATATTGTGCCGTTTCATGTTTTAGTTTTTAAAATAGTTAAGTAAAAAATTTGCACTGTGAGCTTAGCCTAAAAGGGTTATCATGAGCAGTCATTTAGCAGTTTTTGGTATGTTATCCGTAAATTGAAAAGAAATTAAAAATGTAAACAGGATTGTTATAGAAATGTTATACAACCCTAAAATATGATTTGTTTATTTTGTTTTTATTTTAGGGAGCTCAAGGACTTTGGATTCTTGTATGAAGGATGCACTCATGTTTCCAAGAACAATCTGAACAAAAACATCCAGTACAAGTATGTTGTTTTACAGAGTAATGGACGTGAAGAATATGAGTACATTTACGGTGAAACGACAGACAAATTGCCCATTATCAACCGCTGCCTGTTCATGCCTTCAAACTATATCATTAAAGGAGGTGAGATTACTATAACTCAAAGGTCTTCTTTATGTTTTCATTAACTTTACTATCAAGACATTGAAATCTCACCTTATAGGACAGTGTCTGTTTTGTTGTTTTAATAACAATGACCTGTCCTTAGGATAGGTCATCAGTATCATATTGGTTGGGCTCTGAAAGGATCGCTTCCTTCTCTAAGACCACCTTGGTTTGAGTCTCACTCTGGATCCAGGGAGAGATATTTCTCAGTGTTGCATACAAATGACACGCACAAGAAGGTAGCTGAGAAATACTCTGGTTTATTGCACCTGAAGCATCGTCTTTCATAGACAGTTAAGACATATGTGGCTAAATTAGAACAAAAGACTCCATACCCTCCCCTATCATAAAAACAGGAATGTGGCTGTACACATTAGGACACAGATACGCAACTTATCTAGACAAGATAGATGCTGATTCATGCAAAAATGGAGAATCACAGTTTCCCTTCAATCCCCTCTTAGAACCATTAAATTATATGACATGGTTCTTTCTCAGCTTTTCTTTTTTTTTCTCTATACTTAGCAAGGTACTGCTGGTATCCTTCGAGGGAGTGTTCATCAGCGGTGTGGTCTGTGCTTTTAGAGGAGGGCATAAATGTTGATCAATGAAAAAATGACATGTTATTAACTCCTTTGGACAGTATTATGCGGAAACATGGTATAACACAGAGGACTATACCCCCTATGGTTATGAATTTAACTAAAATTACAATCCCGAGTTGTACTAAAGCTTGCTTCCAGTTAGTGACTGTGGCAAAACCAACCTCGCCACTGGGTTTTGGAGAGGCCTGTTTACCAGCCTCTTGCCTCAGGATTATGGCCCATACTAACTTTAAAGGAGAAGACAGACCGGCCGCACAGCTTAAATCTGTCTTTGGAATTGTATTTTGTTATGTGAGGGTACCCAGATAGCTAATTTTATTGTATTCGTGTATTCTGAGTGCCATTCACCTAATGATATGCACTCAGACTTGAGCTATCTTGGGATATGTTAAATGTCTGTGTTTGCTGTGGGGGTGTGACATTGTGTGTTTGGGTGATGATTTCTGTCCTGTTGTCTCCACATGTGTATTGGCGATTTCCCTTTGTCCTGAGAGATAATTGAATTCCTCCTCGGGTGTCTCCAGGGCAGAGAGGAGGAAACCATGATGCATTGTGGGGATGTTTTGTGTCTGTGTATCCTGAGTTGCTACGTATCTGTCCTGTGTCACAGTCTTCCTTCTGGTCCCCTAGGGGCGTGTCCACCAGATGGGGACCTGCATAAATACTGGCGGGTAGCCCTCAATAAAGTGTTCCTGTTTTACCCTTTATCATGTTGAGGCTGATGTTTGGGTAACTGATCGACGCTGGGGATTGCTATACGCTGAAGATTTTCTATACTCCCCTGGCTATAACTACTAGCTCTTGTAAGAGCTGTTCCTGCTCTCTGGACTTAGGAGAGGTTGACCCACTGGAGCCTGGAGCCTTGTCGTAGGTCCAGGGTGGGTAGGAGATGGTGAGACCTCAACCAAGCTTCGGCGGTTCGTGGGGTCTGAAGTGTGTACGGTGTCAAGTGGAGTGCTTGGAGTCCTCAGAAAGCACTAGGAGCATCTATCAACGGAGGTACCCGGTCGGGGTGCCAGGAGATCCGTTACAGTGACCCACCCGAAATATTGGTCCCAGGGATTTGAAATACCTGAATTTCTTTTCAGTTCCACCGATAGGTCTTCTAGTTTTTGTATTGCAATAGTGACTTTTCCATCGGGACCTGTGTTATTAGGTATGAAGGTGCAACATGAAGCGGGATCTGTGAGTACTTTACACACTCCTCCCTTTTCAGCAAGCATCATGTCTAATACCATTCTATTCTGGAAAGTCATAATAGAGTCTGCCTGTATTTGTTCTGCTACCCCCTGGAGGGCGTCTCTGGTATAGTTCACAAATCTCTGGTCATAATAGATGTAGTTAATCCAATCTACATTTTTGTTGATAGTGATCATTGGGATTATGGACTCGAAACCCGTTGCTACTTGATCCCTGGCCTTGAACTCATCTGGAACCCCTCTTGGGACCCCTATTGTGTCAATATACACATGTGGATCAAAGCTACCCTTTGGAAGGGAGCGACAGGTGCGTGTGTGGATATAAGTGGGTTCCATTTCTACCTCAGTGAAGATATGGAGGTTCATGATTGCTTTGGTGAGGGCACATTCTCCTTTCCAGGTTCCTTCTAACCTCGACCTAATTTTCCCATCTCCACATATTCGGCATATGTCCCCTAATGAGTGTACCTGTTGTTGGGTTTTATTAGTATTTATTTTGCTATAAGTATGACAGTATCCTTTACTAAAATTTCCCAAAAATCTTCCTGATTTGTCTCCCTTATAGCATGTGTAATTCCCTGGATATACGTGTATACCCTCTTCAGCCCTTGTGATCTTTGTAAGGATAGGGTACTTTGCTTTCCAGTGTTCCAAAAGCTCCAGCTGTGAAGTGTTGTTAGTAAAGAGCTCCAGAAAACATTTCTCTACATTAGTAGGGAGGTTTAATGGTACAGTCCCCAAGTGTGGTTTTGCTGCTCCGCAAATATAACAGTTTGATCTGTTCACAGATGCAGCGCTATACTTCATCCACTCTAGCCACAGATTAGTATCAGAGAACCCAGCCTCCATTGCTAGAGTATCCTTGTATGTGGGGTCTGCTACAGCCATCATGTCACTGAAGGTTTGTGTGTGAGGTTTCAAAATGTTAAAAGTTTCCTTTGGCTCTCCCATTCGGCCGACCCATACATATCTTTTATATATATAGGAGTCAGACGGGTATTGCCATTGCTTCGGAACCACCAACCCAAAATATACTTGCCCTCATCCATTTTGGAGGGGCTCTCAATATTCAAAACTAGAGGTAACCCTGTGCCCTTGGGTTTTGTCAGAGTCATTCTTTTCAGTAAAGACCTTCCCTTTGCATCCTTTCTGTCTAGTGCACTTTGTGGTCTATAGCCCCAATTTTCTCCAGTATTCCATCCCACAGATCCCCAATTTTTACAATTCTCCCCCCAGTAATCATCAGAAACACATAAAAATCCTTCTCCATATCCTGGATAGTACCAGTCTCTACTGGCTTCCACAAACCCAGTTTGCCATTGCTACTTTTCTTGATCCTTGGGACACCCTTTTATTTGGCAAAAGGTGAATTTATAGGTGGCAACCTGGGTGTCAGTGGAATTATACCAGAGGGTGTACCGATCGTCTTTTTTTTTGGTAATAGCTACTTCAGCATAATTGCCTGCAAGGAAAGTCAGTATAGTCAGTACTGCTCGTTGCTACCTCCTTTTCTTGGTCCCTTTTTCCGAGGTCAGGGCTGTCTGCCCCGTTAGTACCTCAGTATGAGCTTCTGGAGCGTGCTGGTATAGTTTGACTCTCGTAGCGTGTATCCAGGTCTAGCTACCTTCTGTCAGGATTGCTGTTCTGGTCACTGCTACAATCGTGGTGGGTGGTCCAAACGCGAAGTCGCCTGGTGCTTTTCCTTTCTTAAGGGTCTTAATCATCACCTTATCACTGGGTCTATAAGGGTGAGTAGCATCCTGTGGAAGAGAAGGAGACTTACAAGCAACTTTTTCCTCTATTTTATTCAAAGTGGTAATCAGCTGTCTGACGTACTCATCCCTGATGAGGTCAAGATCCCCTTCCTGAGTTATTAGGGGTTGTTTTATCCATGGGGTGGGAAAAGGCCTCCCCATTAGGATTTCAAACGGGGACATTCCTAGTTTCTTGTTAGGGGTCATTCTGATTTCAGCAAGTATTATTGGTAATACCTGTTTCCACCTTTCAAAGGTTCCTGAGGTAGCTTTCCTCAATTTGTCTTTTATTGTCCTATTCATTCTTTCCACAATGCCTGAGCTTTGTGGGTGGTAGGGAATATGAAATCTCCATTCTATTCTCAAACTCTTAACTAAATCCTTATTTACTCTAGATGTGAAAGCTGGTCCCTGATCAGATTCTATTCTCAATGGGAATCCCCAACGTGGGATGATCTCATAGGTGAGTATCTTGGCAACTGTCCTTGCGTCCTCTGCCTTGGTAGGGTATACTTCTGGCCACCTTGAGAACATGTCCACTACTACGAGTGCATACTCCTGTTTACCTTTTGTTCTAGGGATGTGTGGGAATTCTACCTGCAGGTGTGTGAAAGGTGTGGTGGGGTAGTCTAGATGTTGGTGTGTCACGTGTACATTGTTATTTGGATTATTCCTCAGACATGTAATGCATCTTTTCACATAATCCTTGACCATTTCGTCAGCATTGGTAATGTAAAAATTTTGCTTCAGTAGTGTGCACGTGGTTTGTATGCTGTTGTGTCCTACACCATGAAAGTGTGCAATAAAAAGGGGTGCACTGTGACGGGGAATGCATGGTCTCCCCTCTTTGCAGAGTAATCCGGATTTCGGATTCTTCTGTAATACTGGATAACACCAATCCTCCAACTCTGCCAGCGGAGCAGAGCTTTGGAGGTCCACTACCATCTGTGTCTCCTCAAGGGAAGGTGGTGCTAGGAGGGACAGTTGGAGGGTGTCTGGAGTCTGGAGGGCCGCATTCTTTGCTTCTGTATCTGCAAGTGCGTTACCTTTGGAAACATGATCCTTGCCCCCAGTGTGTGCCTTGCAATGTACTATGGCCAATTCTGAAGGTAGTTGGATGGCCTCAATCAATTCAGTGATTAGTTGTGAGTGTGAGATATGCTTGCCATCTGCTGCTGTGTATCCTCTTCGTTGCCAGATGACCCCATACTACCCCCTGGGCGTATCTACTGTCCGCGTATATTGTGACAGGTCTATCTTTGTGTAATTGGCAGGCACGGGTAAGGGCAATCAGTTCTGCTGCTTGTGCGGACTGATAGGGGATGGGTTTTGCCTCCAGTACAATATCAGGTAGCATGACAATGGCATAACCTGCATGAAAGGTATTGTCATTAGGTCTGCTGCAAGATCCATCAACAAAAACTTCAGGTGGTACGGATGAGAGATCTAACCTAGGTGAGGTCTCCTAAGTAATGAGTAAGTGCAGTCATGAGGTTCGGGTAATTTATCTTGTTCACTTTTGAGACCTAGGAGAGCGTTGAGAATGGGCGCGGGGCCTGCAGTCTGGGCTGCATAATGTATTTCAAGTGAAGGATTACTGAGAAGCAGGATCTCATATCCTGATAATCGCTGAGCAGTCATGTGTTGGGTGTGTACGCCTTTGAGGAGGCCCAAAACATCATGAGTTGTGTGTAATACGGTGTGGTGACCAAGGGTCAGAGTGGTGGCCATTTTTACAACCATTGCACATGCTGCCAGTGACCGAAGGCATACCGGCATTCCTTGTACGGTGACAGGCATCACCTTTGAGAAAAAAGCACATGGGCGCAGCTTACCTCCGTGGTACTGGGTCAGAACCCCCGCCATGGTTTTACAGTTGTCTCGTGCAAACACATGAAATGACAGTTTGTAGTCAGGGAGGCCTAGACCAGGACTTGACATTAAAGAACATTTCAAGTAATCAAATGCATTCAACATTTCAGTGGACCATCTTACAAGATCTGAACATTTCAGAATGTGTGGTTTGCCTAAGAATATTGTCATAGTAGGAGCAGTCAGGGATCCATTGTCTGCAGTAACCAATCATACCAAGGAAGGATAGCAGTTCCTTCTTGGTCTGCGGGGTGACCAGGCCCGCTACAGACTGGATTCTTCCTGGACTGATTCTCCTTTCCCCCTGTGTGAGGACAAAGTCCAAATATTCAACTTGCTTTTCACACCATTGCATTTTCTTTAGTGACACTTTGTGCCCACATAACAACAACCATTGTAGTAAAGACAATCCATCTGCTCTGTTGGCCTCCTCTGACATACTACATAGTAACAAATCATCCACGTATTGCAGGAGGACGGAACCTTGGGGAGGGTGCCATGGTTTTAAAGTGGCTTGGAGGACAATGCTGTACACAACAGGTGAATCAGCATACCCCTGGGGCATTCTGCACCAGGTCAACTGCCTCCCCTCAAAGGAAAAAGCAAAAAAGTAGTCTGGTCTGCTTGTCAACAGGAATGGAGAAGAAGGCATTTTTCAGGTCAATCACACTAAAAAAGGCAGCGTCTGCAGGTATGAATGAGAGGAGCTGTGTTATGTCTGGTACTATTGGTGCAATAGGTACAATGAGGTTATTAATGGCCCTAAGGTCCTGCACAAACCTGACAGTTCCATCTGTTTTGGCCACGGGGTTAATGGAGGTGCAGTATGGGGATACTGTCTCATTTAATATGCTCTTTTTTAGGAACTGTTCCACCATTGTTTTAATACCTTCCAGTTTCTCTTTGGACAACGGGTATTGTTTCTGATAGACTGGGGCTGCTCCTATCTTTAGAGTAGCCCGATATGGCGTACAGTCAATGAAACCAGTATTATAGTCACCTTGTGACCAGAGTTGTGGGTCTAACCGTGTCAATTCTGTGGGCGTGTTTGTAAGGCTCAACAAGAAATGAGATTTGGTGATTGGTATCATATCTGACCGGACGTGTAAGCCCTTCTGCGAGGCGAATACCTTGAGACGAAGTTTGCAAAACAAGTCACGTCCCAGAAGGCTCACAGGGCAGTCAGGTATAATGTGGAAAGCATGTTCAGTGATATAATCTCCATCTGGTGTTTGTAATGGTAAAGGATCTGTTTGGTAGGTTTTAGTGAGTATCCCATTTAGAGATCCCTTGTAGAGATCCCTACACAGATCACTTGTGGTAGCACCGCTATCTACCATAAACCCAACTTTTCGGCCCCCCACTCTCAGGACAATTATGGGTGATTCTTTCCAATGGTTCGTGAATCGTGATCTGTGTAAAAGTGGGAATACCGTCCTCCGGGCAACATCAATATTGCTGTTGTCGGTTCCAATCAATGGGGAACCTGGGCCCTTGAGGGCCTTGACTCTGGGTCTGGTTGGTTTGATTCTGTGGTGTTGGTTGGGACGGCCCTTGGGGCGATTTTACCCTTCTAGGATATGGGCATTGACGAGCCCAGTGCCCTTCCTGTCAACAATTATAGCAACTGTTTCTATCATTCCTGGGGGGGTTACCCTGTTGTTGGGGCTGATTTTGTTGTGGAGGCCTATTCTGTGTTTTCTGCCACTGTGAGGAATTATTCTGCCTTCTATTTGTGTTTCTCGCTCCCTGAAAATTATGTGTAGTGATTTTCTTTACTTCAAAACACCCTGCTGCTTCCTTTTCATATAGATGTCTCTCAAAGTCTGAAATGTTATCTGATGTCCAAGTGGAGATATTTTGTTTGACTGTGAGAATGAGACCGGGGAGGAGATTGTTGATAAACATAGAAATGAGCAAACTGTCATTGTTTACCAATTGGAGGCTGGCCTCTTGGCTCCAGCAGTCCTTGAACCTCTTCCAAAAATCAGGCACAGTCTCATTGACCTTTTGTTTGCATGCTACGGCTATCGGGAGGGATGATCTTTGTTTAAAAACCTCCAACATGTGTTGACTTAGTTCAGTCCACATTGCCTCTCTTCCTGCCTCTGTAATGAGGGCAGAAGTAGGGGCAGTGGCATTTTTTTGAATGTCATTTATAGCAGGTACTTTTGTCCAATCCCACTCTGAGTGTGTACCTATTATGCCATCTATAATCAGTTTCATATTCTCCTGCGTATAGTTTCTTCCCTTGCATGCTCTTTTTAAGTACATCAGCTTCCCTTGTGGCGCTATGTTGGGTTTAGGACAATGCTTAGCTATCCTGTTAATGTCTTCTACTTCTATGGGCTTTTTCATTAATTGATCACCTATAGTCATGAAAGGGAAGTGACTTGTTGTTGCTTCTTCCCTTTTCACCTCTTTCCCGCTCCTAAGGATTATAGGACCAAGATATATGGTTGATCCTGTAGCCCCTTCTCCTTCATCATTTAAGTGTGCATCGGGAAGAGTGGCACTGAGGGGGTTAACATAGTTGCTCTGGTCGGGTGCCAGAGTTGCTAAGGGTGACGTGGCTTGACCAGACGGCGGTCTCACCGTCGCCAGGGGGGAATGGAGGATTTAGAGGTGCTCTGACTTTACTTATTACATGATGGGCAGCCATAACTTCTATATCTTCTTCATTAAAGGATGGATACATCTTAGACTTTGGGTGGTTATCCCTGACATTTGGGGCTGTGGCCGCATGATAGGGCAGTGGTGGAAGGGGGGGTTCTTGGGGGTCTCCCTGTTTCCTGAGATACTGTTCTAATTTATATTTCTTTGTTTCATCAGGGAAACGTTTAGGTCTTTTAACACTCTTTCCCTTCCTGTCATACCAATGTGGGGCTATCCCTATCCATTGTTCTCCTCCCTTTTGCATGTATGACATATTCCACTGTGGATCGGGGTCAAAATATGGCCAGGTATCCTTATCGCCTAGGCACAATCCCTTAACCATATCCATATGAAATGGGCTATTATCCCCGTCCCTAGGAAATGGGCTACAGCTCTCCATGAACTCTGTCCACCCGGCTATATTGTTCACCCAAGGGTTTATCAGGTAGTAATTTGTGGGACTGACTCGGGCAACATATTCTTTACAGGTCTCTCCTACATTAGGAGGTGGATATTCAGCTTTAGAATTGCCGCCAGGCACGCCACCCATACTTCTTAATTCAGCAAAAACACAACACAACAATGAATCACTGTGATTTACTTACATACACTTACCACCCGGACAGTATCTTAACACAAACAGATATTCTTAGTGCTCTATAATATCTTATCTTCTAAAAGAGGGTCAACCCAAGGTAGGTCAAGTCTCCCTGAGACTATTTTATCCTTAGTACCCCTGGCACTATGTAATTTGTTGACAATTACTAACACAATGATCTCCCTGAGACCCCGTGACGTGTCCCTGACACGCGTAAGACTTATGGATCGAGACGTGGCCAGTGCCCTCGGTTCGGAAGATAGACAAACTGGTGTATATTCTTACCGGACACAAGGATGACCCTCTCGATCCCGGACCGATCCCCCAGCTGAAAGGATCGCTTCCTTCTCTAAGACCACCTTGGTTTGAGTTTCACTCTGGATCAGGAAGAGATATTTCTCAGTGTTGCATACAAATGACACGCACAAGAAGTTAGCTGAGAAATACTCTGGTTTATTGCACCTGAAGCATCGCCTTTCATAGACAGTTAAGACATACGTGGCTAAATTAGAACAGAAGACTCCATACCCTCCCCTATCATAAAAACAGGAATATGGCTGTACACATTAGGACACAGGTACATAACTTATCTAGACAAGATAGATGCTAAATTGATTCATGCAAAAATGGAGAATCACAGTTTCCCTTCAGGCTCTAACTCTTTGCACTCATATTAGGCTACTTTCACACTTGCGTTAGGAGCGGATCCGTCTGGTGTCTGTACAGACGGATCCGCTCCTATAATGCAAACGCTTGCAACCGTTCAGAACGGATCCGTCTGCATAACTGTTTTTTTTTTCAGATCTGATTTTTCACTTCGTGAAAATTTAGATCCGACAGTATATTCTAACACAGAGGCGTTCCCATGATGATGGGGACCCTGCAAGTTAGAATATACTAAAAGAACTGTGTACATGACTGCCCCCTGCTGCCTGGCAGGTGCTTCCAGGCAGCAGGGGGCAGACCCTCCCCCGTTCCCTGTATTTAACTCATTGGTGGCCAGTGCGGCCGCCCCCCCCTGCCTGGCAGCACTTACCTGCGATGTCTGTGACCTGCGATGTGACCTGCGATGTCTGTGACGTCTCTGTTGGACTAAATAATAAAAACACTATATGGCCCAATGTATGCCAAAAACTCTATACTGTATATACTTTAACTCTTTCACTACCGGAGGTTTTTTTGTTTTTGCATTTCATTTTTCTTCCCTATCTTCCTTGAAACATAACTTTTTAATATTTCCATTCACATAGCTGTATGGGAGCTTTTTTTTTGAGGGACAAGTTGTACTTTCTAATTCCACCATTAATTATGGCATAAAATGTAGTGGGAAGTGGTAAAAAAAATTCCAAATGGGGTGGAATTGGGAAAAAAACACAATTCCTCCACCCTTTTACGGGTTTTGTTTCCACAGCGTTTGTGGCAAAACTGGCCCATGCACTTCATTCTCTGTGTCAGTACGATTACAACTATACCCCATATGAATAGTTTTTTTATGTCTATAAAGTGTAAAAATAAATGAAAACTTTAAAAAACTAATTTTCTTTTACATCACCATATTCTGACCCGTATAACTTTTTTATACTTATGTCTACTGAGTTATATAGGGGCTATTTTTTGCGGGACAATCCGTAGATTTTTTTTTATACCATTTTCGAGTGTGTGTGACTTTTTGATCACATTTTATAAAAAATTTTGGGGTAACAGAAGCAATGAAAAAATGGCAAAGCGGACATTTTGACAGTTTTTTACATTACGCCATTCGTCGTATTGGAAATTATATATATTTTTTCATTTATTAGTACGGGCGTTTTCGGTCGCGGTGATACCCATGATGTTTATATTTATTGTTATTTAGGTATTTATTTATTTTATTATACGGAAAGGGGGGCGATGTAAACTTTTATGTTTTTTTATTTTTTTTTATATATTTGTTAACGTATTTCCTGCACTATAATATGCTCTGTACCATAAGATGCACCTCAGGTTTAGACACCAAAAAATGTCTTCTTATTAAAGGGGTTCTCGGGGCTTTTAATATTGATGACCTATCTTCGGGTCACTTGGCACTCCTGCTGAACAGCTGTATGAAGAGAAGGTGCATGTGTCTCTCTTCCTGCTCACTGCAGCTTTGCCTTAAACATAGCAGAAGCGAGCAGGAAGACAGATGGGAGACGGCACGTGCACACCGCCGTAGATTTCTGGCTTTATTTGCACAAAAAAAAAACGGTGTAAATGAAAATTAATTTGTCTCGTCTGCTGGCCACATCCCTTTCCCACCCTTGCCATGTCCACTTCTGGAAAATTGGGTAGGGCGACCTAAAAAGAGGCACGTATTTAAAAGCCACTTTCTGGTACAAGAGAGATGATAAATGTTAAGCGTTTAATGTCTTTTTTACTTGCTGTTTTGTGGCTTTTGTATTTTATGAAATATTGTAACTGCATTTTCTTCATTTGCCTCCTAAAAACAGAATTAAAAGTTGATTAAAAAAATTGTATGTACCCAAGAAACTATGCAAATTTCAGTATTGTTGTATTCTAAAAAGTCTTAGAATAAAGTTAACATGATGAGTTGATGACCATAAAAATAAATCCCAAAGAACAATGGCTCAGCCATTTACTAGTTGCATGGTAAATTGTCTCAGCCTGTGATTGGCAGAGCGCAATTTCCTATGTGTCAAGATGGGACCAGGAAGTAGAGGTGAATAAAAAGTTGCAGACCAGTAAAGTTCTTTTGGCATTCAAGTGAGCAATAATTCTATACTCACGACCATTTGTGGAAACCTTCCAGCAATATCTCCTTCCCAACCATGCACAGGAGGGGAGTATGGCATCTTTTATTTTATCTTCAACTCCCTCTGAGCCCTTTGCCAAAAATGTTTCCCTGTTTGAGAATTTGTCACTAAGGGATTATGCACTAAGGGGAAATGCACTTACTGTGTCTGATTTATGCACCAACTATGAATTCAGGAGTACAATAAAAGTCTCTTCCCATTACCTTAATTGCATTGGTACACAAATATTGTTGAGCAATTTCTCCTTCATCCCGCCCCTTGGAATCTATCAGTAGGAATTAAAACCATATGTCCTCTACAGGATTTATTCATGACTGTTTTGTTTGAAAACATATAAAAAAGGGCAAGTTTGTCTCCTGTTTACTTTAAAGCGGTTATCCAGGAATTGATAATGCTGACATGTCCATAGGATAGGTCATTACCGCACCAGCAGGGGTCCGAGTCCCAATCAGCTGTTTCAGGGAGCCACTGCACTCACTGGAGCTCTAGTGAGTGCATAGGGCTCCCGGCAGCTTTCCAAGCATAGCGCCGAACGTTGTATAGTGGTAGTACTTGGTATTGCAACTCAGCCCTATTGACTTGAATGGGACTGAGCTGCAACTAGGCCATGTGACCGATGTGCGGTGATGTCACATGGCATAGGAAGCAGCAGCAGGGCTCATGGAGCGCAGGCCTCTTCTAACAGCTGGTCTGCATGGGTCTTGTGTGTCGACTCCTCGCTGATCTAATATTGGTGACATATCCTGAGGATAACCCTTTTAATCATTCATTTCTAGATTTAAGGCTTTTTTTAAAGGGAACCTGTCACCGGGATTTTGTGTATAGAGCTGAGGACATGGGTTGCTAGATCGCCGCTAGCACATCCGCAATATCCAGTCCCCATAGCTCTGTGTGCTTTAATTGTGTCAAAAAAACTATTTGATCCATATGCAAATTAACCTGAGATGAGTCCTGTACGCGAGATGAGTCAGGGACAGGACTCATCTCAGGTTAATTTGCATATGTATCAAATCGTTTTTTTCACACAATAAAAGCACACAGAGCTATGAGGACTGGATATTGCGGATGTGCTAGCGGCCATCTAGCAACCCATGTCCTCAGCTCTATACCCAAAATCCCGGTGACAGGTTCCCTTTAAGTAATGTTTGTGAAAACTGCCAATTTTGCAAGGACCGTCTGACGATCTGTTGCTCGTAGGGTTGTCCAGACTCCCTGTTGGCACATGTCAGTGGGAAAGAAGAATAGGGCAAGTTAAATTTTAACACCAAATCCTTTTGTTCAAAAGGCAGAGAAGTCATTGCCAGAGGTGTCTGTCAGCAGCTTAAACGGGTTGTCCAAGTTGTGGAAAAAAACATAAACACTTTAAATCTGATCTTTCTGCAATATATACGTAAGATAAGCAAGTTTTAGGGGAAAAAAATTATATTTACTCATTTCCCTAGTTCTTTTCTGGCCCTTTGTCGATATGCATTTGCAGAGCTTGGGGGAGGGGGGGGGGGTGTATCAACAATCTGAATAATATTGCTGCCCTGTCTGCAGTCTGACTGCTGCGATACTCATGTTGTATGTGTGGGACCAGCTGTACAGTACAATGACATTGCTGATACACACAGGATCTTCCCCCTACCTGTTCTTGTGCAATGCTCTGCAGACACTTCTTCACAGCCAGTACAAGAGCTCAGAGGAGAGAACTTGTCAGCTCTGTGTTGGAGGGAGGATCCTGTGCACAGGATCCTATCTTCAGTGCTTGGAGAAGAGAAAACCCTGCAGCTGCACAGTACCTGAGTTAGAGCCTCCAATCCTGAGTGTGTGCTGCTGAAGAATCCAGTGGGAGGGAAGACACAGGTTCTCAGCCAGCAGATCAGGCAGTGCAGGGGGCGTCGCTTGTCGCTCCAACCAGCCCAGCCTTCACAGTGATGTTCCGTGCACAGAGGCAGACCTGCTCCCTCCTGCCCCCTCAGGGTTGTGGACAGAACGTTATCAGAGCAGAAAAGAAGCTGACATCACAGGTCATGAGACTCTCAGGGCCACTGTAAATGAAGTAAGTGAATTGAAAACTCCCTACATTTATATTTGCTTAGTTAGAACCATAGAAAGAACACAACAATATCTTGGACAACCCCTTTAATCTCATCTCACTATTTATTTGACAGCTATTTAAGGTATATGCCTACATTTGGTGTTCCTTTAAAGAGAACCTTTCATCACTACATGCAGGAAACATATTATAGAGCAGAAGGAGCTGAGCAGATAGTTTTATGGGAGAAGATTCATAAAAACTTCAGATGTTTCTGAGCTCAATTCAGACGCCATATTATCAGTGACTGAAAGCATTCTCTGTGCAAATGTGTATACAAAGTTCTAAGATAACTCCTGTGTACAACTGAAACCATCTTTTCTGTTACTCCATATTGTCTTGCAGCAGCGCAGTTATTATGTTCCATGGCAAAGTTTACAACTTTAAGTTTGAAACTGGCTTCATATTTCTTTCTTCTTGCTGGTAGAGCCATGATCTTGGATCTTGACTGTTAGCCATTTGTATACTGTACTGTATGTACTGGTGCTGTACTGTATGAACCGGTACAGATACTGGTGCTGTACTGTATCTACAGACACTGGTGCTGTACTGTATTCACCACCACATGTATCTGCTCCCCAGATAGACACTGTTTTTTCACCACAGATAAGATGCACACCAAACTTCATTAGAGATCCGCCGTTCCAAAATTAGAATTGGCTGAAGTGCAGATGCTCCTGCTTCCCCCTGCCTTCACTCAGAATCACCAATCCAACCCAGTATACAACAACCAGCCAATCACGGCAAGCAATGTACCGGTATTTTCTGTGCACACTGCATACAAAGCCTGCTTGGATTGGGTGGGTCAGCTCTCCCTGCCTGCCCAGCCCTCCCTCTCTTAAAGACAATCTGAGCGGTAGTACGCAATGTGATACTGCCGGCATGAGAAAACCACTGAGAGCAGGGAGAGGGGGCTGCTTCAGGAGCGGATGGCCGGGATGCAGCGCACGGTGGCTCAGCTAGCCTTCAGTCCGGCTAGGAAGTAAGTTTCAGCACGCCGTATACCGGCATATAAGACGACACCCAGCGTATAAGACGACCCCCGACTTTTGAGAAGATTTCCATGTGTTAAAAAGTAGTCTTATACGCAGGAAAATACAGTATTTGCTCAGCTCCTCATGCTCTATAAGATGCTGCCTGCTGATTGCACTGCATTTCATGGTGGCAGGTCCTCTTTAACCACCTCCGGACCGCTGTACGCACAGACGCGTCCTGGAGGTGGTTGTTTCATTCCGAGTGGACGCGCCGGCGCGTCCTCTCGCGAGACGCGAGATTTCGGTCTCAGCCGGCCCGCGCATGCGCATCGCGGGCCGGCAAAAGTTCGAGGAGAATTGCATCAGCAACCTGCCAGCCAATGATCGTCGCTGGCAGGTTGCTGATTTTTAAAAAATCGAATCACAAGCCAGATAACAGATCATATTAGTAAATATGATCTGTTATATGGCTTCTCTGCTCCTGTGCTGGTCCTTTTCGTCGGTTGGATCCAGCACAGGAGCAGACTGAACTGTGAGTACACCAAACACTACACCTTAGCCCCAGATCACCCCCCTGCACCCCAATTAACCCTTTGATCACCCCTTTGATCGCCCCTGTCAATCACTAGTGAAAGGAAAAAAAGTGATCAGTGTAAACTGTCACTTTTTTTTTTTCACTGGTATTGACTGATAGGTTTTAGGGATAGTTTAGGCCCCTTGGTCAGGTAGTTAGCGTCAGTTAGCGCCCACCCCACCGCACCGCAGTCACTTTTATTCGCTGATTAGCGTATCGCTAATCAGCATTTGTACTTTTATAGTATCTGTAAGTGATCAAAACTGATCACGGTCAGATCTATAATAGTATTAGTGTCACTTTAGTTCGCCCTCCACCCAAAACGCAGTGTTTGCCCGATCAGGCCTGATCGGTCGCCCACACGTGCGTTCACCCACACCCGCCCCACCGCAGTGACAAAAAATTATTATTTTTTGATCACTGCACATTCACTTTACACGCACTGCGGCGATAAAAAAATCAGTTTTGATATTTTTTATCAACCGCAGCGGCCTCCGGTACTTTGCTAGCCTCCCCTTTGTAAGACAGGTTTGCTTTTTTTCTTGGGTAGTCTCAGGGAATACCCCTAAATTTAGTAGTCCAAAATGTCAAACAGGGGGTATTCTTCTGAAGAGGCCTACAGGATTCTGACCCAGTCGGATGAGGAGTGGGAACCCTCATCTGACGAATCTAGCGGGTCAGAATATGAACCTGTGGAAAGCAGTGGCTCTCTGACCCAAAGTTCGGACGAGGAGGTGGAGGTCCCTGGCAGCACCAGGCGTACCCGGCCCCGTGTCGCTAGACCACAGGTTACGCAGGATCCGCTTCAAGAGCAGCAGAGTGGGGCTGTCGCTGCCGGATCACGTGGTGAGGCATACACCAGCAGCGCAGCCCTTCCTGGACCTAGTACCAGCACTGCCGTACAACATGGTGAAGTAGCGAGCACCAGAAGGGCAGTTGAAGCTGGTACGGTGGCACGTGCAGTAGTTACCCCGTCGCAGCCACCTCGCAGACAGGCCCGTAGACCCCCTAGAGTCCCTGAGGTGCTGGCAAACACTGATTGGCAGTCACCAACTTCAGCCGCACCTGTAGTTCCCCCTTTCACCGCCCAGTCTGGAGTTCGGGTTGAGACGGCTCAAATCGGTTCGGCCCTGGGATTTTTTGAGCTGTTCTTGACTGCGGAGCTCTTGGACTTAGTCGTGGCAGAGACCAACCAGTATGCCACACAATTTATAACCGCAAACCCGGAAAGCTATTATGCCCAGCCTTTCCGGTGGAAACCAGTCCAAGTTTCCGAACTTAAAATTTTTCTGGGCCTTCTCCTCAACATGGGCCTGACAAAAAAACATGAATTGCGGTCATATTGGTCCACGAACCCAATTCATCACATGCCCATGTTCTCTGCTGCTATGTCCAGGACACGATTTGAGACCATCCTGCGTTTTCTGCATTTTAGCGACAACACCACCTCCCGTCCCAGAGGCCACCCAGCTTTTGACCGGCTCCACAAAATTCGGCCCCTCATAGACCATTTCAACCAGAAATTTGCAGATTTGTATACCCCTGAGCAAAACATCTGCGTAGACGAGTCCCTAATACATTTTACCGGGCGCCTTGGCTTCAAACAATACATCCCAAGCAAGCGTGCCCGGTATAGGGTCAAATTGTATAAGCTCTGTGAAAGGGCCACAGGCTATACCCACAAATTTCGGATCTATGAGGGAAAAGATCAGACCCTGGAGCCGGTCGGTTGCCCTGACTACCTGGGGAGCAGTGGGAAGACAGTCTGGGACTTGGTGTCACCCTTATTCGGCAAGGGGTACCATCTTTATGTGGACAATTTTTACACAAGTGTGGCCCTCTTTAGGCATTTGTTTCTAGAACGGATTTGCGCCTGTGGCACCGCGCGAACTAGTCGCGTGGGCTTCCCCCAACGGCTTGTAACCACCCGTCTTGCAAGGGGGGAGAGGGCTGCCTTGTGTAACGAAGAACTGCTCGCGGTGAAATGGAGAGACAAGCGTGACGTTTACATGCTCTCCTCCATTCACGCAGACACGACAATCCAAATTGAAAGGGCAACCCGTGTCATTGAAAAGCCCCTCTCAGTCCACGACTATAATGCGCTCATGGGAGGGGTGGACTTCAATGACCAGATGTTGGCTCCCTATTTAGTTTCCCGCAGAACCAGACGCTGGTATAAGAAGGTGTCTGTATATTTAATTCAATTGGCGCTGTACAATAGTTTTGTTCTCTACAGTAAGGCTGGGAGAACAGGATCCTTCCTCAAATTCCAGGAAGAGATCATCGCGAACCTCCTTTACCCAGGAGGTTCCGTGGCCCCATCCACCAGTGTAGTTAGCCGTCTACACGAGCGACATTTCCCCAGTGTCGTTGCTGGTACCTCAACCCAACCGCCACCCCGAAAAAAAATGTCGTGTCTGTAGCAGGAGTGGAATAAGGCGTGACACCCGCTATTTCTGTCCTGACTGCCCTGACCACCCTGCCCTATGCTTAGGTGAGTGTTTCCGGAAGTACCACACACAGGTACACCTAGCATAGGGATTGCATCTCACAGGACAGGCACACAGGGCTATTAGGGCCCTTTTACTCACAGCTGCTGCAAACCTCTCCTTTCACCTGGGATAAAGTGCATAACGTACTTCGCCACATCTTTGGGCGATTTGCGCTTTGCACATTGTCCCATGGGGAAGGAGAGGTTTGTTCTATAAAGGTAAAAAAAACTAAACAAAAAAAAAATTACCGGTAAGTAAAAAAGTTTAAAAAGTTTAAAAAAAGTTAATATGTTCTGTTCTAAAGTTAATAAAGTTATTGCTTTGCGGCCTGGTTTTTTCTTTTTTGTTTTGTTTTTTTTACCTTCCAGGTGGACCAACCGATCGACTAGCTGCAGCACTGATGTGCATTCGGACAGAAGCATTGCGCTGCTGTCAGATTACACGCAAGTCGGTGTATGCGGCGCTGCAAGACGAGATTTCTCCTCTGCAGTAAAAGATATGTTTGCCGAGGCATATGAGCTGAGGAGGTGGCGGTGTTCATATACTTTGGCAAACACTTTGTATATATAAAAAAAAAATCCCGGCAATGATTTATTCATCCACATCGATTGATGTGAATGGAGAAATCGGGTTTGCCAGGGCATACGAGCTGAAGTGGGTATGGATGTTGGGCGGAGCTCCTATGTCCTGGCAGACGCCTTTCCCCTCCTTTTTCTTTTTTTGGCAGAGATTTTTTCATCCACATTGATCGATGCGAATGAAGAAATCTGTGCCGTTCATTTTTTTCTTTCAGCCCAGAGGCTGAACGGAAAAAAAAAATCTCATTACCTGTATGCTCAATATAAGGAGAATAGCAGAAACTCCTAATGCTGGGCATACATGTAATGATTGCGGAGACCCTCAAATGCCAGGGCAGTACAAACACCCCACAAATGACCCCATTTTGGAAAGAAGACACCCCAAGGTATTCGCTGAGGGGCATATTGAGTCCATGAAAGATTGAAATTTTTGTCCCAAGTTAGCGGAAAGGGAAACTTTGTGAGAACAAAATCGAAAAAAAATCAATTTCCGCTAACTTGTGCCAAATTTTTTTTTTTTCTATGAACTCGCCATGCCCCTCATTGAATACCTTGGGGTGTCTTCTTTCCAAAATGGGGTCACATGTGGGGTATTTATACTGCCCTGGCATTTTAGGGGCCCCAAAGTGTGAGAAGAAGTCTGATATCCAAATGTCTAAAAATGCCCTCCTAAAAGGAATTTGGGCACCTTTGCCCACCTAGGCTGCAAAAAAGTGTCACACATCTGGTATCTCTGTATTCAGGAGAAGTTGAGGAATGTGTTTTGGTGTGTCTTTTTACATATACCCATGCTGGGTGAGATAAATATCTTGGTCAAATGCCAACTTTGTATAAAAAAAATGGGAAAAGTTGTCTTTTGCCAAGATATTTCTCTCACCCAGCATGGGTATATGTAAAATGACACCACAAAACACATTCCCAACCTTCTCCCGAGTACGGAGATACCAGATGTGTGACACTTTTTTGCAGCCTAGGTGGGCAAAGGGGCCCATATTCCAAAGAGCACCTTTCGGATTTCACAGGTCATTTACCTACTTACCACACATTAGGGCCCCTGGAAAATGCCAGGGCAGTATAACTACCCCACAAGTGACCCCATTTTGGAAAGAAGACACCCCAAGGTATTCCGTGAGGGGCATGGCAAGTTCCTAGAATTTTTTATTTTTTGTCAGAAGTTAGTGGAAAATGATGATTTTTTTTTTTTTTTTTTTTTTCATACAAAGTCTCATATTCCACTAACTTGTGACAAAAAATAAAAACTTCCATGAACTCACTATGCCCATCAGCGAATACATTGGGGTCTCTTCTTTCCAAAATGGGGTCACTTGTGGGGTAGTTATACTGCCCTGGCATTCTAGGGGCCCAAATGTGTGGTAAGGAGTTTGAAATCAAATTCAGTAAAAAATGACCTGTGAAATCCGAAAGGTGCTCTTTGGAATATGGGCCCCTTTGCCCACCTAGGCTGCAAAAAAGTGTCACACATCTGGTATCTCCGTACTCAGGAGAAGGTGGGGAATGTGTTTTGGGGTGTCATTTTACATATACCCATGCTGGGTGAGAGAAATATCTTGGCAAAAGACAACTTTTCCCATTTTTTTATACAAAGTTGGCATTTGACCAAGATATTTATCTCACCCAGCATGGGTATATGTAAAAAGACACCCCAAAACACATTCCTCAACTTCTCCTGAATACAGAGATACCAGATGTGTGACACTTTTTTGCAGCCTAGGTGGGCAAAGGGGCCCATATTCCAAAGAGCACCTTTCGGATTTCACAGGTCATTTTTTACTGAATTTGATTTCAAACTCCTTACCACACATTTGGGCCCCTAGAATGCCAGGGCAGTATAACTACCCCACAAGTGACCCCATTTTGGAAAGAAGAGACCCCAAGGTATTCGCTGATGGGCATAGTGAGTTCATGGAAGTTTTTATTTTTTGTCACAAGTTAGTGGAATATGAGACTTTGTATGAGAAAAAAAAAAAAAAAAAAAAAATCATAATTTTCCACTAACTTGTGACAAAAAATAAAAAATTCTAGGAACTCGCCATGCCCCTCACGGAATACCTTGGGGTGTCTTCTTTCCAAAATGGGGTCACTTGTGGGGTAGTTATACTGCCCTGGCATTCTAGGGGCCCAAATGTGTGGTAAGGAGTTTGAAATCAAATTCAGTAAAAAATGACCTGTGAAATCCGAAAGGTGCTCTTTGGAATATGGGCCCCTTTGCCCACCTAGGCTGCAAAAAAGTGTCACACATCTGGTATCTCCGTACTCAGGAGAAGGTGGGGAATGTGTTTTGGGTTGTCATTTTACATATACCCATGCTGGGTGAGAGAAATATCTTGGCAAAAGACAACTTTGTATAAAAAAATGGGAAAAGTTGTCTTTTGCCAGGATATTTCTCTCACCCAGCATGGGTATATGTAAAATGACACCACAAAACACATTCCCAACCTTCTCCCGAGTACGGAGATACCAGATGTGTGACACTTTTTTGCAGCCTAGGTGGGCAAAGGGGCCCATATTCCAAAGAGCACCTTTCGGATTTCACAGGTCATTTACCTACTTACCACACATTAGGGCCCCTGGAAAATGCCAGGGCAGTATAACTACCCCACAAGTGACCCCATTTTGGAAAGAAGACACCCCAAGGTATTCCGTGAGGGGCATGGCAAGTTCCTAGAATTTTTTATTTTTTGTCACAAGTTAGTGGAAAATGATGATTTTTTATTTTTTTATTTTTTTCATACAAAGTCTCATATTCCACTAACTTGTGACAAAAAATAAAAACTTCCATGAACTCACTATGCCCATCAGCGAATACATTGGGGTCTCTTCTTTCCAAAATGGGGTCACTTGTGGGGTAGTTATACTGCCCTGGCATTCTAGGGGCCCAAATGTGTGGTAAGGAGTTTGAAATCAAATTCAGTAAAAAATGACCTGTGAAATCCGAAAGGTGCTCTTTGGAATATGGGCCCCTTTGCCCACCTAGGCTGCAAAAAAGTGTCACACATCTGGTATCTCCGTACTCAGGAGAAGGTGGGGAATGTGTTTTGGGGTGTCATTTTACATATACCCATGCTGGGTGAGAGAAATATCTTGGCAAAAGACAACTTTTCCCATTTTTTTATACAAAGTTGGCATTTGACCAAGATATTTATCTCACCCAGCATGGGTATATGTAAAAAGACACCCCAAAACACATTCCTCAACTTCTCCTGAATACAGAGATACCAGATGTGTGACACTTTTTTGCAGCCTAGGTGGGCAAAGGGGCCCATATTCCAAAGAGCACCTTTCGGATTTCACAGGTCATTTTTTACTGAATTTGATTTCAAACTCCTTACCACACATTTGGGCCCCTAGAATGCCAGGGCAGTATAACTACCCCACAAGTGACCCCATTTTGGAAAGAAGAGACCCCAAGGTATTCGCTGATGGGCATAGTGAGTTCATGGAAGTTTTTATTTTTTGTCACAAGTTAGTGGAATATGAGACTTTGTATGAGAAAAAAAAAAAAAAAAAAAAATTCATAATTTTCCACTAACTTGTGACAAAAAATAAAAAATTCTAGGAACTCGCCATGCCCCTCACGGAATACCTTGGGGTGTCTTCTTTCCAAAATGGGGTCACTTGTGGGGTAGTTATACTGCCCTGGCATTCTAGGGGCCCAAATGTGTGGTAAGGAGTTTGAAATCAAATTCAGTAAAAAATGACCTGTGAAATCCGAAAGGTGCTCTTTGGAATATGGGCCCCTTTGCCCACCTAGGCTGCAAAAAAGTGTCACACATCTGGTATCTCCGTACTCAGGAGAAGGTGGGGAATGTGTTTTGGGTTGTCATTTTACATATACCCATGCTGGGTGAGAGAAATATCTTGGCAAAAGACAACTTTGTATAAAAAAATGGGAAAAGTTGTCTTTTGCCAGGATATTTCTCTCACCCAGCATGGGTATATGTAAAATGACACCACAAAACACATTCCCAACCTTCTCCCGAGTACGGAGATACCAGATGTGTGACACTTTTTTGCAGCCTAGGTGGGCAAAGGGGCCCATATTCCAAAGAGCACCTTTCGGATTTCACAGGTCATTTACCTACTTACCACACATTAGGGCCCCTGGAAAATGCCAGGGCAGTATAACTACCCCACAAGTGACCCCATTTTTGAAAGAAGACACCCCAAGGTATTCCGTGAGGGGCATGGCAAGTTCCTAGAATTTTTTATTTTTTGTCACAAGTTAGTGGAAAATGATGATTTTTTATTTTTTTATTTTTTTCATACAAAGTCTCATATTCCACTAACTTGTGACAAAAAATAAAAACTTCCATGAACTCACTATGCCCATCAGCGAATACATTGGGGTCTCTTCTTTCCAAAATGGGGTCACTTGTGGGGTAGTTATACTGCCCTGGCATTCTAGGGGCCCAAATGTGTGGTAAGGAGTTTGAAATCAAATTCAGTAAAAAATGACCTGTGAAATCCGAAAGGTGCTCTTTGGAATATGGGCCCCTTTGCCCACCTAGGCTGCAAAAAAGTGTCACACATCTGGTATCTCCGTACTCAGGAGAAGGTGGGGAATGTGTTTTGGGGTGTCATTTTACATATACCCATGCTGGGTGAGAGAAATATCTTGGCAAAAGACAACTTTTCCCATTTTTTTATACAAAGTTGGCATTTGACCAAGATATTTATCTCACCCAGCATGGGTATATGTAAAAAGACACCCCAAAACACATTCCTCAACTTCTCCTGAATACAGAGATACCAGATGTGTGACACTTTTTTGCAGCCTAGGTGGGCAAAGGGGCCCATATTCCAAAGAGCACCTTTCGGATTTCACAGGTCATTTTTTACTGAATTTGATTTCAAACTCCTTACCACACATTTGGGCCCCTAGAATGCCAGGGCAGTATAACTACCCCACAAGTGACCCCATTTTGGAAAGAAGAGACCCCAAGGTATTCGCTGATGGGCATAGTGAGTTCATGGAAGTTTTTATTTTTTGTCACAAGTTAGTGGAATATGAGACTTTGTATGAGAAAAAAAAAAAAAAATCATAATTTTCCACTAACTTGTGACAAAAAATAAAAAATTCTAGGAACTCACTATGCCCATCAGCGAATACCTTAGGGTGTGTACTTTCCGAAATGGGGTCATTTGTGGGGTGTTTGTACTGTCTGGGCATTGTAGAACCTCAGGAAACATGACAGGTGCTCAGAAAGTCAGAGCTGCTTCAAAAAGCGGAAATTCACATTTTTGTACCATAGTTTGTAAACGCTATAACTTTTACCCAAACCATTTTTTTTTTACCCAAACATTTTTTTTTTATCAAAGACATGTAGAACAATAAATTTAGAGCAAAATTTATATATGGATGTCGTTTTTTTTGCAAAATTTTACAACTGAAAGTGAAAAATGTAATTTTTTTGCAAAAAAATCGTTAAATTTCGATTAATAACAAAAAAAGTAAAAATGTCAGCAGCAATGAAATACCACCAAATGAAAGCTTTATTAGTGAGAAGAAAAGGAGGTAAAATTCATTTGGGTGGTAAGTTGCATGACCGAGCAATAAACGGTGAACGTAGTGTAGGTCAGAAGTGTAAAAAGTGGCCTGGTCTTTCAGGGTGTTTAAGCACTGGGGGCTGAGGTGGTTAAAGGAACACATAGGAAACTTTAGTTTTGTGCGTAGTTTTCCTTTAGGTGTCTCAGCGGACATTGTTTAATGCAATAACAGTATTCTTTGTCCTTCTTAGAGTGGCATCAGTATGATGACGTGTGCCTTAAAAAGAATGAAGGTTTTCTGAAATCTCTGAAGAAATCTTTGGAAAATGTGTGGAAAAGTGAATATAAATCCATCTATGAAAAGAAAATGAAGGCGGGTGAAATCATGCTCAGCAGCATTTACACTATTCTGGAGACCTGCGATGAGATCAATTTGTCTGGCTTTTTTCAACAACTGCAGCAGTTTTATTATGTGGCGGCACGTTTTACTGTGGATAAAATAGTAGACTGGCATTCCCAGAAATATGACAAAGAAAAGGTATTTATAGTAGTCATTGATTGAACTATTAAACCTATTTGTGGCACATAAATAGTACACAGAAACAAACCAAAATATATAAAAGATATCTTCCAGTTTTATGTAAACAAAGCTTCCCTATCATTGCATGAAAATAATTATCACACACCATAGAATGATCTATATGTAGTGGCAGTAATACTTATTATTTTGGGTATCTTTCTTCTCTTCTGCTGTTGGTAATTGTATTGTATATAGCATGGTAGGGTTGATGACACTGACAAAAATGATACCTGGTGGTGGAGAAAAATGAACTTTTACAAATATACAAATGAAGTATTTGAGCACCAGGAGGCGGGATTATGCGTTTCTATACACGGGTGCGCAGGCGCAGGATCTCAGTGTTAGACAAGAGGGTCTAGCACTGTCAATCTAAAGGCAGGGGGTGTGAACTACAGCAGAGGGAGCACCATGGGTGTTGCTGGAGCGGTGCTCGAGCCACATAAGCTCGTCTCCTGGTGCTCAAATACTTCGTAGAGGTTTCGTTTTTGTTAGTGTCATCAACGCTATTAGGCTATACGCCTGGAAGGGTAAGGTTGATCCGGGTGACTGCTTTACTGCTCTAAACCATGTCAGATATTACCATTAAAGGAACCTGTCACCATAAAAATGCGAAGTAGGGCTACTTTCACACCTCCAGTGTAAAATCCCGGCATGTCTATTCCGGCAGAGAATCGGCCGGACACAAAACGCATCATGCAGAGTTTTGTGTCCGGCTGGTTCTCCGCTTGTCTGCTGGAATGCATACGTATCTCCACCGTATCACATTATGTGGTGTGAACATAGCCTAATCTGCATCCAGCATGTTATAGAACAGGAGGAGCTGAGCAGATTGATAGATAGTTTTGTGGGAAAAGACTTAGTAACATTAGTATTAGTATTTCATGCATTTAAATTCTTCGTTATTTTGGGTTTTGAAGTCAAGGAGACGGCCCTATCAGTGATTGACAACTGTGTGTGCACAGTCATAGAGGGAAGGCTGTCAATTACTGATAGGACCGCCTCCTTGACTTCACAGCCCAGAATGAGCAGAGTTATAAATGGATAAATTACAAGTTATACTAAATATTTTCCCATAAAACTCTATATCAATCTGCTCAGCTCCTCCTGCTTTATAACATGCTGCCTCCAGCTCAGATACCATGTTCAATGCGACAGGTTCCCTTTAACCCTTGAACACTCTGGGTTAACTCCCTAAACAACTGTAGACTACTGTCACGGCGGGGAGTGGGGAAAACCCACCCCCACCGTGCAACGGCTGAGGCTGCAATGTCAGATAGCAGGGAACAGGGAGCAGGTCACCTCCTAATGTAACCCTGAGCTCTCCCTAGACTCCTAGGTCATGAGCCACCTCAGAAGGTAAGGGGGCTCATGCTCACCAACCTAGGACCCTGCTATCCCTGCTATGCCCTAGGCCTGATGACAGGGCAGAGACCACCCATTCATCCTTCACCACGGATGAATGGTGTCTCCAGAGGCCCATTAGCAGACAGGATGCAAGACCATGGGATAAACAGTACGGCAGGTAAGTTACACAGCAACCTAACAATGCTATCCACACTTACCTGCCGCAGCCGAGATGGACGGAGGCTCCAGGCTGGGAAAACCACAGTCTTGCCTTCGCTTAACCTCTCCGGGAAAGCACGCCCCTTCCGGAGCCGTAACACAACCACAATCAAACCTCCAAGCAAAACCCACACCATAATTACATACACCAGGTGGGGGGAGGAATGACAAAAACACACCGGAGGGGACAACAGACACAGCAAAGGAAATAGAATAATAAATAAGGGTGACTCACACAGACATAATCACAAACAGCCCAGGAGCAGAGCTCCACACCAAGCTGACAACCAAGATCAAACTGACCTTCAGGGTCCACCACACCAACATATAAGGAGGCCTGAGGTCACACCCACCACACGTACCAGACACACCTTAACCCCGTGCATACCAAAATGGGGAAACACCACATCCAAGGAAAAGTGCCTCACATGCAAACCACGTTGCCAAAGGCATCCGCATGTGAAGACACAGAGTCACGACCTAACAACGGGTCGTGACAACTACCACAGATATTGGCTATTGACCTATAAATCACTCTAGACATCCAGTAATTGTACCAGGAACATCATCCCTAACCTCAGAATTATCATATATATATATATATATAAACATGTGACGTAGTGTATAAAAAGTTGACAAAGTGAGTTTCGGAAATGTTTCCATCATAAGCGGCAAGGTAACCAGGGTTTCTTAGTATTTTACAGTCTGCATTCAAATACCCTCCATTCTGTTGACAACTATTAGGTTAGGTTTTCATGTAATGGCAAACAAGTCTGTTGTGGACCTGTGGCAACATCCACGTTTTACAAGCAGATTTTCCGAGATTTCACCCTAGACATAGCAATGCACAGTGAAAATCGGCAAAAAATGTTTCACTTTCTGGATTTAAAATGTTTCCCGCATGTCAGTTTCCATGTGGATTTTCCAAAGAGCGTGAATGGTATTTAAAAAAAAATCATGTAAACATACCCTTAAAGGCATTCTCCGAGATATATATTATAAAAATGGCTGGACATTTATCAGATTAATAAAGAAAAATGTTATACTTACTGTCCTGAATCCTCTCCATCCCAACGCTGCCAATCTCTTCTCCCTGCCACTGCAGCCATGGCATAATGGTTTAACTGAAGTTGTGACATGCCCCTATACCGCATGTGACTGCTGCAGCCAATCACTAGCGTTACACAGCATACAGTGGTTACATGTTTTATATGGCCACGTCACTGCTGCAGTCAGAACAACATCCGCTCTGGATGGAACAGCGACCCTTGAATGCATTTTATATTAAATCTTTTTGATTCACATTTTGAAAAATAAGGAAAAATCGGTATCCTGGACAACCCCTTTTAATAGTAGTTGTACACACACTCTTTCCCTTTTGAGACACAGACTCTAATAAGGCCTTCACAGTTGCCATGGCCTGAATTTATATTTGAATTTTTTTTATGATATTTGTTATATTGCAGAAGATTTGGGAGCAAAAAAGACATGGTTTTTAGTGTTGAGCGAGCATGGAGTCAGAAGACTCACACTGCTGCGGACTCATGTGAGTCCACGGCTTAGGAGTCCCTGCTCTGACTCCATATATAGCTATATCCATATATGGAGTCAGTGCTTGGGGTCACCCAGTGTATTTAAATCTAATAGCCTGTATTTCAAAAGTTTCTGCTTGGATTCGAACCAATGACCTTCTGCATCGCAGCATGTTCTATATTCAGCGTTTTTCACACAACGCAGGCCCCATAGAAATGGGGCTGCGTGAAAATAGAATAGCATCCGCGAGCAGGTGCGGATGCAATGAGATTTTCACGCATGGTTGCTAGGAGATGATGTTGTTAAATTTATAAAAGTCAATTTACAGTATTTTTTTCCCTTAGACCATGGTTATAAAGGAAAATAATAGCATTCTTAATACAGAATGCTTACTAAAATGTTGCTTGAGGGGTTAAAAAAAATAAATAAAATTTACTTCCCTCATCCTCTTGTTTGCGCAGCCGGCATCGTCTTCTTTCTTCATCTTTAAAGACCTGCAAAAGGATCTTTGATGTAATCGCGCTTACCACGTGGTGAGCGCGGTGACGTCAGCGCATGTCCTGCTTAATTAAGGTAGAAGGATCTTCTATCTTCATTCAGCAGGACCTGCACTGACATCATCGCGCTCACCACGTGGTAAGCATGGTGACGTCAGCGCATGTCCTGCTTAATTAAGATAGAAGGATCTTCTATCTTCATTCAGCAGGACCTGCACTGACATCATCGCGCTCACCACGTGGTGAGCGCGATTACATCAAAGATCCTTTTGCAGGTCCTGAAAGATGAAGAAAGAAGACGATGCCGGCTGCACGAACAAGAGGATGAGGTGAGTACATTTTTTTACATTTTTTTTTAACCCCTCAAGCAACATTTTAGTAAGCATTCTGTATTAAGAATGCTATTATTTTCCTTTATAACCATGTTATAAGGGAAAATAATAAAATGAATAGAACACCTAACCCAAATCTGAACTTCAGTGAAGAAGTCTGGGTTCGGGTCTGGGTACCACATTCAGTTTTTTCTCACGCACGTGCAAAACGCATAGCAAAACTGAACACGCAACGCATTCGAAGCAAATCCGGGACGCCCGTGTAAAAGAGGCCTAATGGTTTTCAGTTCCCCGGAAAATGATTGGGTTGACTTCAATAATATGAGTATCTATCTGTCTTTACTATAGGCCCACTCTCACCAACTAAAGGCCATGGAGAGAATGCAGCTCCATATTGGAGCTCCAAATGAATTGGACTTATATACAGTAGCTCTGATACCTTTATTCTCCTTCATTACTTTAATAATTGTATTGGAAATTATGAATAAAAGGCTGTTTTAATGTGATGATACTAATAATGATTTTTACCCCATAGGTGAATTACTTGATGATGACGTTGCTCAATAAGATCTGTGACCCTTTCATTAATACAAATAAGCAGCAGGAAAGTAATGTGAGGCTGAACAGATTAATTGCAGGATTAATTTGCCTCTGGATTGCCCGTGGTTATGGCATTCATGGTAGTAAAGAGCATTTAACAAACATCTGCTGTATTCTCTGCTTGGATGAAATGCCACGAGAAAAGTTAATCGATGAGCTTAAGAATGCAAAGACTCTCTTCGGAAACTTTCCAGGGTAGGTTTTCTCACTTCTTGAATGGTTTGGTTATAAATGAGTGCTGTTTTTATTCCTATGTAGAAGTCCATAATGATGAGAGATTACTACAAAGCCAGATACTGAAACATATTCTGTTTTCTAATCAGTTTTTTGGTGATTGTAGGTCTTTATTTTATTTGATAGGACAGCCATCTTTCCGGAGCCACAGCTCTGCTCTGTTAACAGCAGTTAAAGGGGTTGTCCACTTTCTGGCTATTGTTGATCAATGTGTTTGTGAGATGATTATATGATACTTACTAATATAGTCCCAGTTAAAATTCTGCACCACTTTCTATATTTCATGAGGTATACTCCCTTGTTTTCAAATTCTTTCATGCTGTCCACACAGAGGTCCTGTCCATAAAATGGCTGCTGATGGAGGGTCATGTGACCAGGCAAATCACCTCCATGTGATGTATCTTCCATTCAAACACTCTGCACCTGCACTAAACTTCTAACAGAACAAGTAGAGATGGCAGGTGCAGTGTGCTTGAATGGAGGAGGCATTGCACGGAGGTGATTTGCCTTGTCAAATGACCCTCCATCAGCAGCCATCTTATAGACAGGAGCTCTGTGTGGACAGCATAAAAGACTTTGTAAGCAAGGGGCATACCTCATGAAATATAGAAAATGGTACAGGATTTCAATAGAGGCTTTATTAGTAAGTGTCATATAATCATCTCACAAACACATTGGTCAACTGTAACCAGAAAGTGGCCAACCCCTTTAAATGTATCCTTTACATTAGCCACATAGGGCATAGGGCACAACAGACAGGAGATGTTCTGTGGGAGAGTTTTCAAGACATGTTCTGTGACCTGTATAGAGGTCATTGTGCAGGGAGGGAGTAGATAAGTTGTGACCGTCACCTATTGTAATTGTGGATTCTGTGATACCTAGGTAATACTAATCCTATAATGATAATGAGATTATGGCTGCTGAAAAGTGATCTCTACAGAACAAAAAGTGATCAGTGTAAAATAAAATGCATTATGTTGTAATGTAAATAGCTATATGGTAAATGAGAAAAGAAAAACAATAGGATTGGAAATAAGTGATGTTTTTTTGTCAACCACTACTGCTGTTCAGAGAAAACATATGGTACGACCAATTGGCGTGGTCATGTAACAGCTGCGCCGTGGCTCTGCTGCAGTTGAGTACTTCATTCCCTTAATAGCCATGCGGTATTGAAGGTAAGCAGCCATTAACAATACAGACCCACTGAGGCTGGGTTCACACCTGAGCGTATTGGGTATGCGCATTTTATAGGCATTTTTATCAGGCGTTTTTGAGGCGTATTTTGGGGCATTTTGTATTTAGGAAACGCTCGTAATACGCGCGTTTGTGTGATTGACAACAGAGGCATTCAATGAAAAACTGTCTGTGGATGACGCTGTTATGTGGGGGATCTGTGGAGGACACTGTTATGGGGATCTGTGGAGGACAGTGTTATGGGGGATCTGTGGAGGACAGTGTTATGGGGGATCTGTGGAGGACAGTGTTATGGGGGATCTGTGGAGGACACTTATGGGGACCTGTGGATGACGCTGTTATGGGGTGGATCTGTGGATGGCACTGTTATAGGGAATGTGTGCTATGACACATAGGGCCATGAGGGGGGCCAGCATAAGACACACATATAGCATCTTATGCTGGTCCCCCTCATGGCCCTATGTGTCCCCTCATGTGTCCTAAACTGCGCACATAACTGGCTTTGTGTGTAAAGTATTTTACTACTGTCTGAATCAAGCTCTCTCCTATTGATAAAATGGCCAGCCTCTGTACTCACTTTCACTATGAATGCACTGCAGCGAGCGACAGCAAGCCGGCCGGCGCGTGACTGACGTCATTTAGTAACGCTCCTCCCACTTAATTCAGGAAGCAGGAGCAGGTGATAGGATCCAACTTGTCTTTACTTAGTGGTTTGCAGCTTTGATCCATACAGTTACAGCAATAGTCTAGGGTCCCAGCAGGTATTGGCAATATGTGGCAGGAATTTATATCTATTCTGCTTCTTGTACATACGCCTAGTAGAATCTGGCAGGTATCTATCTTCTGCTCTGTCTTTAGTTTGCTTAGTTTGGGTCTGACTAGCTGAAGAGGTATTTAGCTTCTCTTTGTCTTTGTATCTGTACTTACAGGACTGCTCGCAGCGTATGGTGTTGTCTTCCTGGAGATCTATAGTTCTGTAGATGGCTGCTTTCTTTGTCCACCAGCTGAGTTAGGTGACTCTGGCTGGGAAGGGTGATCTTGGGCCTCAGCCGAGGCTTGGATCCTAGGTTGGGATCCCTGTTTCTGGGAGCTCCTACTAACACAGCCTTTCCCAGCAGGGGGGCTGGTTACTCTGACTAGAACTTTCCTTCCTCCCCCTGAAGTAGGATGTGGGAACATTCCACTCCTCCTCAGAAAGAGGGGGGGGGGGGGGGTAGCCTGGAATGAACTATTCCAGTCTAGGTATACTAACTGGCTTGGGTCTGCTACATACTGCTGCCACCTGCTGGTGTACATTGCAATTACAGCAAATACATAATACAGGCCTAGCAAATACATATAATGGCAATGCACAGTTATATCACACAAGATGGAAATACACATGTACACCTAACATTATGAAGCAGGATGAAAGAAGTTTACTGACATACTTCAGGATTTTACACATGGCCACTAGAAAGTGGATCTGTGCTTCTGGCTCTCTTCTCAGTCCTGGGACTGCTGCTGATAGGTGTCAGATTCCCATCTATCTAATATTGATGATCTTTCCTAAAGGCTTTCTCCTATAGTCTGCAAGCACGGCCACGGCTGCTGGATTGCAGGGTGGTCATAACCATGGAAACTAGCAGTGTATAATGTGATGGAAAAATGAATCCAGCCAGCAAAGTAAGCAATATGGACAATCACAATACATTAATAGTGGCTTGTATTAACTTTCTCTACATAAACAAATGCTATTTGCTGAAGTGAGACAACCCCTTTAAGCATAGGTGACCAGTCCAGTAACCTGGAAAACACTTTAGCTATTAGATTTATGTATTTGATAACCTTCCCTTTTTCCTGTATGTGTGCCAATGTTTGATACCTTCACTTTCATTGTGTTGCAGAACATATCAAGCTTTGAAGCAGCTATGCCAGCAATGTATTGAGGAAAATGTAGAACACTGGGTATGGGTCTTACCAGTTCTCCATACGTTTTCTCATGTATCCAACACAGAGTCTTCAATGCCAATTCAAGAAGATGTATGGGCAGGTCTTGGAGGCCTAGCCTATTCTAAAAGGTAATAGTGATCATTTTTAATAATCTTTCTTGTGTAATATACCTTACAGAAGGCCCCTTTACACTACCCGATATTCTGGCAGATTATCTCTAACGAGCGTTCGTATAAGCGATAATCGACCTGTTTAAAGGTGCCGCCGATTACCTGATGAACAAGCAAAATGCTTTTTCATCGGGTAATAGATCTTTGGTGTAGTCACCTAAATTATCTTTTGTGGGCAGCAGATGATTCTGTATGGGGATGAGTGATGGCATTAGTGACCGCTCTTGCCCATACTGTTGAGGGGATCACCACAGGTAAAAGCAGTAGTGATGAGCGGCAGGGGCCATATTCGAATTTGCAATATTTCGCTAATATTTTGTAGAATATTCGTCATATATTTGAGAATTCGCTATTATTTTCTTGATTGCGAAAATCGGCAGTGTAATATTCGTGTAATGCGCGCGCAATACAGGCGTGGGTCACTATAGCTATATTTTTCAACCTGCTAGAAGTTTCCTGAAACTAGAGAAAATAGTTGGCACGGCAGAACATTACAATAGCTTTATAGGCAGATAGAGTGCTCCAATATATTCGCGATTGCGAAAATCGGCACTTATGATGCGAATATTTTGGCGCAATACATGCAACTTCACATTTTAACAGGTCTGACTACATATTACTGATTGGTGCACTAAGTATTGCTGTGAACTTGTGACATCACAGCACTATGTATGTAGCATGTATGTATGGACAGCAGAACCTATCAGCTACACTATATCACTATCTAACCTACACTGACTGTCTCCCACTAACTATCTGTATTATATATATATATATAAGCTAACTAACTAACTAACTATCTATCTAATGTAATGACACAGGAAAGCACAGAGCACAGCAATAACACTGCTGTCTCTCTCAGAACTGCAAAATACTGCATACAAGGGCTGCTGGGGAGGTTCTTATATAGTAAGGGGTAGGCAACTTTCCTATTGGTTGCTAGGGATGTTGCTAAGCTCAGACAAAGACATTGCAGCCTTCTCATTGGCCCAGAAGCAAGAACGGAGGTTATTGATGAAAAAAAAATCTAGAATATTCAAAATTACAATATATATCACTATATTCTAAATATTCACGAATTCTCGAAGTGCCGATATTCGCGATTAATATTTGCTATTCGAATATTCGCGCCCAAAACTAAAATGCAGCGGTCACTAACGAGCAGGAGATTATCGGGAAGGAATGCCTCCTTCCTGACAATCATCTGCATCATCGAGCAGTGTAAAGGGGCTTTAGATGTACATTAAAATTCGTTTGTCTATTCATTGAACCTACATACTAAATGAAATTCCCCAGTAGGCATTTCTTACTAAAAAGTTGCAGTGATATGATATCATCTTCACTGTGAATCTAGGTGCCTTTTGCCTAGTGATAGGGAAGGGTTCTGTTATCAGGAAGGTCTCACTTCTAAGGGGTGCATTTATGTTAATAAGTATATATCACTGAATTTGATGTCTATTAATTTGTCACCTAAATGTCTGTTAATACACTTAAAGGCTATGTACACCTTTGGGGTCAATTTTTTGGATGATTGCATTGTACTAATTTTGAGCTAAAAATATATTTTTTAAATTGGTCTTTATAAAAAAATTGGCGTCCTTTTTTCTGTACAGAGCTGACATGCTTATTTTTGGCTAAAAATCATATTTTCCATTGGCCTTTATTAAAAATATTGAGCTGTTCAGTCACAAAGGGTTAACTATTTTTCTAACTGTGTGACTGGCACTTTCACTTTCACTTTGGTCATCTAATTACCCTTATTTCTAAGGCTACTTTCACATTCGCGTTTGGTGCGGATCCGTCATGGATCTGCACAAAAGCATCCGTTCAGATAATACAACCGCATGCATCCGTTCAGAACGGATCTGTTTGTATTATCTTTAACATAGCCAAAACTGATCCATCTTGAACACCATTGAAAGTCAATGGAGGACGGATCCGTTTTCTATTGTGCCATATTGTGTCAGTGAAAATGGATCCGTCCCCATTGACTTACATTGTGTGTCAGGACGGATCCGTTTGGCTCAGTTTCGTCAAACGGACACCAAAACGCTGCAAGCAGCGTTTTGGTGTCCACCTCCAAAGCGGAATGGTGACTGATCGGAGCCAAACTGATGCATTCTGAGCGGATCCTTATCCATTCAGAATGCATTAGAGCAAAACTGATCCGTTTTGGACCGCTTGTGAGATCCCTGAACGGATCTCACAAACAGAAACCAAAACGCCATTGTGAAAGTAGCCTAAACTGCTAAGAGGTCATAAACACTTATTTAAGCCACATTCTTATCAGTAAGATAAGGATTGAGCTATAATGAGTGTTTATGATGTGAGAGACTACAGATAAGTCCATCTGCTCCTCAGATGACGGAAAGGACAAAATATCCACAGGCAGCTAGTAGAGCATGTCGGCTCTGTACAGAAAAAAAGGATTCCATATAGTTAAAAAAGACCAATTGAAAAAAAGATTTTTATCTCAAAATAAGGTGTACATAGGCTTTAAAGGGTTTTTCCAATCTTTTTAATTGGGGGCATATCGCAAGGATATGCCCCCAATGTCTGATAGGTGCGAGTGCCACCTCTGGAACCCGCACCTATACTTAGAACAGAGCCTGCAAAGTCCCGTACGGCGCACTGTGCATGTGAGGCTGCCCTCTATTCATTCGTATGGGAGTGCCAAAAATAGCTGAGCATTGGCTCATCTGTTTCCGTCAGCTCCATAGAAGTGAATGGAGTGGCCGCACTTGCACAATGTGCTTCCCATTCATTTCAATGGGACTGCCGAAAACAGGGGTCTGATGGCTTCCCCCCCTTCTGACCAAGTGGCTGCCGGGTCAGACAGAGGCCAGGACAGAGGTCCCCGGGGACTGATGGAGGACAAGGCAGTCTCGACTATTCTGGCCATGTCCAGTCAGGGATTTCAGGTGGCGTTAGCGACAAATGCCAGCCTAAGAGCTCTCAAGGAGCAGGCGGCACAGCCTCCCTCGGACTCAGACCGCAAGCGTGTGGTCTGGGACCAAGGATGGCTGTACTGGCTCGTGGTCCATCAGGGCTCACCGAAGGCGTGGCCTAGGGACCGGCAGTTAGTAGAACTGACAGGGGACGTGGCAGTCTCGTCTATTCTAGTCATGTCCTGTCAGGGATTTCAGGTGGCGTTAGTGGCTAACGCCAGCCTGAAAGCTCTCAAGGTGCAGGCGGCACAGCCTCCCTCAGACTCAGACCTCGAGTGGGTGGTCTGGGACCAAGAACAGCTGTGCCTGGTCACAGTCCAGCAGGGCTCACCGGAGGCGTGGCCTACGGACCGACAATTAGTGGTAATTCGTTTGGGATGGAGTTGTTGCGGGTTGCACATGGAATTCCGATGGTCAGAATTCTGCTAAGAAAGAGGCCTGGGCGGGGGATGTAGCCACACCTGGGGTGTTGGTTATTGAGTGTGTCATGCACTTCCAGGACAAGATGCAGGCCTTGTTGCGGTTGATGCACGACAATATGGTGCAGGCACAGGCCGACCAGAAGCGAGGGTACAACCAAAAAGCTTGTGAGAGGACCCACCAGGTGGGTCGGAATGCATGGGTACTTGTCCCGGTACCTCAAGAGAAGCTTCAGACAGCCTGAGAAGGCCCGTACCTCGTGCACCAGTGGCTCAATGCCAGGACGTACCTGGTCCACTGGGATGCCGTTCGGCATGGAGTATGCCCCTGCCACTTTTAAGTGGATGGTCAACAAGCTGCTTAAGAGACTCGAAGGGTACGCGGCCGCGTACCTGGAGGTCATTGCCGTCTTCGGTCCCACATGGGAGGATCCCCGAGAGCATCTGGCGTAGGTGCTTCGGCAGATCCGCCAGGTAGGCTTGACCATTACGCCAGAAAGGTGCCAGCCTGGCATAAGTGAGGGGCAATGGTTAGGCGGGGAAGCCTTGGAGTCCGGGAAAGTGGGTGCCAGCGCATCATGGCTCACCCTAATGGCCAAGAACCAGGTGATGTCCTTCCTGGGCACTGCCGGGTACTATCGGAGGTTTGCGCTCCACTATAGTAGCCTGGTGAGGCCCCTGACGGACCGCACCAGGAAGAAGCTGCCCTCCACAGTCGATTGGACAAACGATTGTGAGACGGCCTTCCAGGTGCTGAAGGCCACCCTTTCCAGCTTACCGGTATACAGGCAGCCGACTTCACGCGGCCGTTTATAGCACTGACCGACGCCAGTTTCTCCTCGGTGCCATGCTCAGTCAGGTCGACTCTATGGGTCAGAAATGAATGGGAGGTGGCTAGTATGATCTAATTCCAGCCATTTGCTGTCAGCTAGCAGAAGAAGCAGGGGTCCTGGCTTTTAAAACAAACCATATGTTTGGAGTTCACACCCCACTCAGCCACCCTGGTAACTCAACCTCTCTGGCAGGATGAATGCCAGTGGGGAAGGGAGACTGAGTTAGTCATCAGAATAAAAGAATCCATCCGACATCATGGAACCGGGGGTTCATAAGGAATTATGAATTGCCCGTCCATCCCAGCATAAACCAGTTACATATCTGCGACCCTAGGACCAAGACGGACATGCCCCTGGTCGCCGCTTGGGGGTCGGGTGCCAGAAAGGGGAGAAACAGAGACCTCCCAGTAGGAACCTAATAACAGCGCTATGTTTGGTCTCCACTTGTAGCCAGAACCCAGCCGGAAACGGTGTTGCCAGAATCATCTCCTCGTGATCTTCCGGTGAGGAGCTATGATCCATAATGGGTTTTTGGAGTCTGAGTTGCCTCACCGGACAAAGGAGAAATGAGGTCTTCCCGGGGGGGGGGGGGGGGGGAGTTGCCGACTACAGGTGAAAAGGCCCATGATGCAGGCCCGAGGCCAGTGTCTTTCTCTGAAGGGGGCCATATCGTGTAATGTTTTTGGGAGACCTGGAACTGCTGACATCACTGCCCCCATGTGACTACGGCTAAGGACTATAGCAACCAAGAATTCATCATCATAACCCAAAGGACTACTCATCCACCCAGTAAATTACTTTTGCTCTGTTTAACCCTGTTTGTACCACGTCATCTGTATTTGCACATCCGACCATTGTATATCTTCTGTGTGTATATAGTGTTATATCTAGTGCACTCTTAAGGCAATTAAATATATAATTTAATCTTGCGCTGTTCTTGTATCTCGATCACGATTCCCCACATCCATGTTTTGGCCTAGTTATATGCTACTTAGGGTTGGTTCCTGACCCGATATAATCCCGCTAGCGGACCGGGCTTATATCTAACAAGAACCTGGTGGAAGTCTATCGGGCTGACAGGGCGCTGTTTCACTGGAGCAGTGAAAAGGCCCTCTTAACTTGTCAGGATTGTGAGCGAGTGTGGAGTTATGTCAGAGGTAGCGTGGATCACCCTTCTCTCACTTCCCGGTCCTCCCTGTGCCTGCGTGGACAGGAGGTGTCTGTGTAAGCTGTGCCAAGCTGACCTTCCGTACTCCCAGGGAAGGCGTAACCAGTGACAAACCGTACCGCGTGAGCTCGATGTAGTTGACGTCAGGCGGGCTGCGAGGTGCGGTATTCGTCACCGTGGCCCATGAAAAAGTAGCTGCCTCCAGAGACAGTATGACAAGATGATTGAGCACGTGGATTTCTTTTTATTTTATTTTTTATTACCACAAGTCAAAAATGCTAAAAGTAGTTTCCGTTCACGTCTATGCATCCTTGGGCACGTCGGATTATCTTGGCTGATACTGCTTGCAGCTCTTCAACAGTGATGCTGCAGTAGATAAAATGTCCTTCTTTTTCCAACAAGATGGGGCAACATGCCACATCTCATGGACCTCACTGGCACAGGTTCATGAACTTTTTACAGAAGAGCGAACTGTGAGCAAGGAGTTATGGCCACCACATTCCCCAGACTTGTCCACATGTGATTTTTATCTGTGGGGAAATTTAAAAGTGTACACTAACAATCCACATCCCCTGGATGAACTCAAGGAAAACATTTCAAACACTATCCGCAGCATCACGAGCAGTATCAGCTAACATAATCTGATGTGCCCAAAGATGCATAGACGTGAATGAGGACCACTTTCAGCATCTTTTGTGACTTGTTGGTAATTAAAAAAAATAAAAAAATCCACTTGCTCGTTCATCTTGTCATACTATCACTGGAGGCGGACTACTTTTATCACGGGCCACCCTCTAGATTAAAAATTCTAGATAAGTGAAAGCTCCACGGCCATAAAGTGGCCTTGTAAAGTCATTGATATGAGGTTATGCTACAAAGATGTGCTTGTAGGTTTCAGATGATGCCACATGTCCATATTAATCCTCTAAGTTTGGAAGATGCTGATCTTGATTGAAATAAATTATGGGTACCCAAAAAAGCATCCCCTTACAACAGAAACCTTGTATTCAAGATGTCCAGAACTCAGGTTTCACAAGTTCATCAGGGATTTTCAGAGACATAGTAACATGGAGTGTTTAGTTATTGCTGTTACCTTGTCCCATGACACCTATCATATATCCTAGGACTGGTTTACAAAGCAAATTCAATCATCCTGATAAGGCAGCTCAATAAGAACATCATTTGAAGGATTGGTTGATGATTTGGAGGGTATCTAGATGTAAGACTAGATCTTGATGTAACAATTTAAAGATAAAGTCTAATATGTATATGCAAACAACCAATTTCCATCCAAAACAGCTATTTTTTGTTATCTTGCCTCACAAAAAGTGTAATATAGAGCAACCAAAAATCATATGTACCCTCTAGGGTTGCTTCAGGGGGTCTTCAAACATGACATGGCAACTTAAAATTATCCCAGTCAAATCTTCTCTTTAATTCTTGTGGAACACCTAAAGTTTTAACAAAGTCTCTAAAATCAGTTTTGAATACCTTGAGGAGTGTAGTTTCCAAAATGGGGTCACTTTTTTGGAGTTTTTACTCTAGGGGTGCATCAGGGGGGCTTCAAATGTGACATGGTAACTTAAAATTATCCCAGTAAAATCTGCCCTCCAAAAACCATATGGCATTCCTTTCCTTCTGCGCCCTGCCATGCACCCATACAGCAGTTTACAACCACAAATGGGGTGTTTCTGTAAACTACAGAATCAGGGTAATAAGTATTGAGTTTTGTTTGGCTGTTAACCCTTGCTTTGTTACTGGAAAAAATTTATTAAAATGGAAAATCTGCCAAAAAAGTGAAATTCAGAAATTTCATCTACATTTTCCTTTAAAGGGAGTCTTTCATGCCGATTGACCCTATTAACATATTAACACACTTATGTCCACGGCATCCCCCCTATTAAAACTGTTCTTACAGTTAGTTCCCTGCTAGCATCGTTCGTCCAAAAAACACTTTTATTCCGTATGCAAATGAGGCTGTGAAGGTGCCCAGGGGCGGCCTTACAACGGCCGGTGCCCAGGCCCCTGGGTCATTTTCATACCAATTCACTCCCCCTCCTCCGCTTCTGCCCGCCGCGTCTGCCCGCCCTTGGTCTCTTCCCCATCTTTCCTCCTACTGTCCGTAATCCCGCGCATGCGCCGTTGACCGCGATATCGGCGCGTGCGCATTGAATGACCACAGTCTGGCCGGGGCATCACAGTTTACCATGCGCATGCGCCGGCCCCTGCCTAACTTACGTTCTTGCCGTGATCACAGCATCACGGCAAGAATGTAAGTTAGGCCCGGGCCGGCGCATGCGCACAGTAAACTGTGATGCCCCGGCCAGACTGTGGTCATTCAATGCGCACGCGCTGATATCGCGGTCATCGGCGCATGCGCAGGATTACGGACAGTAGGAGGAAAGATAGAGAAGAGACCAAGGTCGGGCAGACGCGGCAGATGGGCGGGCAGAAGCGGAGGAGGGGGAGTGAATTGGTATGAAAATGACATTGTAAGGCCGCCCCTGGGCACCTTTACAGCCTCATTTGCATACGGAATAAAAGTGTTTTTTGGACGAACGATGCTAGCAGGGAACTAACGGTAAGAACAGTTTTAATAGGGGGGATACCGTGGACATAAGTGTGTTAATATGTTAATAGGGTCAATCGGCGTGAAAGACTCCCTTTAATTCTTGTGGAACACCTAAAGAGTTAACAAAGTTTGTAAAATCAGTTTTAAATACCTTGAGGGGTGTAGTTTATAAAATGGGGCCATTTATGGGTGGTTTATATTATGTAAGCCTCAAAGTGACTTCAGACCTGAACTGGTCCTTAAAAAGTGGGTTTTGTAAATTTTCGGAAAAATGTCAAGATTTGCTTCTAAACTTCTAAGCCTTTTAACGTCCTCAAAAAATAAAATGGCATTCACAAAATGATCCAAACATAAAGTAGGTATATGGGAAATGTAAAGTAATAACTATTATATGAGGTATCACTATCTGTTTTAAAAGCAGAGAATTGAATTTTGGAAAGTTGCAAATTTTTCCAATTTTTTGGTAAATGTGGGATTTAAAAAAAAAAATTAAAAATTAAAAATATTGACTGAAATTTACCACTGACATGAAGTACAATGTGTCACGAGAAAACAATCTCAGAATGGCTTGGATAAGTAAAAAGTGTTCCAAAGTTATCACCACATAAAATGACACATGTCAAATATCTAGAAAACTGCCTGGTCCTTAAGGTAAAAAATGGCAGGGTCCTGAAGGGGTTAAATACAGATTTTGAAATAGAAAATAAAAAATATCAACAATTCTTTAAAAATACTTTAAAGATAAATGTGATTTAAACAATAGGTCATTTTATGATGACATATTCCCTTTGAATAATAATTTTGAGGATTTACACACAGGATATCTGTGGTTGGATTGCTTGAATTGCTCTGAATTGTAACAAGAAACAGGGGAGTGCTGTATTGAATTTTAGGTCTTCTAGGAGACTACCAATCATGGGCTAGCCCTAAGTTAAGCACCAGTTTGGAGCAACTATGACTAAAATATACATTTTTTTTTCTTTATTAAGTTCCTGGGATGTTTTTGGAAAGATGGTTAAAAAAAAGTATTTACTTCAGTCACACCCAATGGTGATCCAATCATGGCTTTGTTTGATATCAGTCAACGAGATGGTGAAATTTTTAGATGAACTTCCAGTACCAATTGTGGCTGTTCTTAAAGCCTGTTACTTCAAAATTCCTGTTGTTGAATATTATCAACTTGAGGTTAGTAGACCGTTCAGTATTATGTTTTTACTATTCAGTATAATGTAATATTTTAGAGGGGTTATTACAGTATCATCTATTTTGAAATGGGTAAGGTGTGCTTAAAGGGGTTGTCCCATTTGGGACATTGATGGCATATCGCTATTATATGCCATCAGTGTCAAATAATTGTGGGTTCCACCTCTGGGACCCACTCCTATTTTCACAACAGGGTCCCTGAAGTGAGGGAGAGTGTTTGTGCCGCCAACCTCCATTCACCATTATGGAAGTTCCAAAAACAGCCAGCGCTGGGACAAGCCTGGCCACCTCTCCATTCACTGCTATGGGACTTCTGAAAATAGCTGGAGATAGGTGTGGGTCCCACCTCTGGGACACGCTCCTATCTAACATGATGGCATATCCTAGCGATATGCCATGAATATCCCAGATGGGACAACCCCTTTAACTGCATATATCGATTTGGTTAGGCTCTGTTCACACTAGCTAATGCTACGACTGTATTTTTGGTCCATGTCCACGACCCATTAATTTTTATTGGGTCTGCAAAAAATGCAGACAGCACACAGATGTCATCCATGTGCTATCCTCATACATATGGCCGTTCTGCAGATTATAGAACATATCCTATTCTTGTCACTTTTGAGTGTGAAAATTGTGGAATGCACATGGCCATTATTTGTGTTTTGCAATGACACAGTTTGTGGACTGCAAAATAGATATGGTTGTGTGTATGAAGCCTTACATACACAACACTTACCGTAATCACTGTGTGAATGAGATTTTCTACAAATGTCTTATATACCATAAAATACTTTGTGGTTCGATTCCTAGTAATGAAAACTACCACTGCACCTGGACCTGACATGGAACCAAATGGTCCTCTATCCAGTACCGGACCCATACCAAAGACTTCTACAGGATCCGGTAAGACCGTTCAGTTATACATTCTGAAGCATTAACACCTGTTACCAATAGGGTGAAAGATTCACTACCAGCATGGGGTGCCTTTTTCAGAATAATGTTCTGTCTCTATATATGTGGTGTTTTATTGCATACCTAGTAAAAGTTAAGCTTTGTTCCCCCACCACATTGTACAGTTGTCCTTCTCAGCTAGAAATTGGATACTGGAAGCTGCCCCCAGTCAGGCATTTTCCCTGCAGGACAAATTTTGTATTGCATGGTGGCCATTCAATTGCAGGTGGGCTTGAGTGAGAGAAGTCGCAAACAGGGGCACTGTGTCGTGACACCCAGGTACACTCCCAACTAGAAATATGCCTTCACAATGTGGAGGGGGAACAAAGCTTAACTTTTACTAGGTATACAATAAAACACCACATATATAGAGGCAGAACATTATTCTTAAAAAGGCACCCCATGCTGGTAGTGAATCTTTCACCCTATTGGTAACAGGTGTTAATGCTTCAGAATGTATAACTGAACGGTCTTACCGGATCCTGTAGAAGTCTTTGGTATGGGTCCGGTACTGGATAGAGGACCATTTGGTTCCATGTCAGGTCCAGGTGCAGTGGTAGTATTGATTGAACTGGGAGGATTCTATCCCTAGTATAACCCTAAAATGAGGGAGGGAGACAACTATTAAACCATACCTATACAGAGCACCCGCCCTGAAAAGGGTGACCCCGTCCGGATACCTGCCCCTATAAACGACAAATTACCCAAATGTAGTCCCTGATGCTCACTCCCGACATGACACGTTTCTGTCCAATTGACTCATCAGGGGAAAAAAGTCAGAGACTGAAACGTTGGTTATGAACCAAATATGATATCTTGGAAATTGCAAAGAATGGCGCCTCCTCAGTAACTGAGAGTGGCATGTCCCTTAATGATGCATACCTTCCAGTGGGATCGGGTGTGCAGGAAAATAGAAAATGCCTCTTAGGTTCTGGGGGTTCGCTTACCAGCAACAAGAAGTCATTAGTTGTGGCATTTAAATGCCTGCTTGAGGGCGCCTCCCAAATGGGTCTGCCTCCTCTGGCCACACCGCAGATGTGATGTCACACGCATGTCCTGTGATCATGTGAGACAGAACAACCAATGAAAGGTAGAGTGAGAATGCGCACGTGATGCAGTGTATCCAGGATACCAGGAGGCGTCCTGGATACCTGTGTGACGCGACTGACACTGCCCGTCAGTAACTACAAATCCTGCATCAGAGGAATAGGAAAAATGAGGCTTGATTGACTGTTAAATCTACCAGGCCACAGGAGCCTCTGCCTGTTGTAACATAATTAGCAAAAGACCTCGAACCATTTGGAGAGTCTAAAGGACATGATATAAAACATTAGATGAGTACAGTTGCTCTATCAATGAAAATTGCCCTAAAGGTGACATAGTGGGAAGTAATCCCCCCTCCCCCACCCCACACACACACTAATTGCGTACACATAACAATTAAACCAATAAAATGAAAACTGCCCAAGTAGGGGGCAGATACCCTGTAATGTATGTTGGTGTAATTTACACCATAATGAATTAAAATAAGCTTTGAATGGAGTATAGAATTGCTGGGGCAGGGGAATAATGGAGGTTGACACTTTTATAAATGTGATTACAAGAGGATAGTTATTACCAAGAAAAGCCTCGTTCCTTTCAGTACTGCTCCTATAATGTTTTGGTCTAAGGCTATCTTTAGCCCCAGACCAAGCATCATAAATAGGTGCTATAAGGCCTCATGCTCACGACTGTAAAAAACAGATCCGTAAAAAATACGCATGACTCCGTGTGCATTCCGTATTTTGCGCAACTATTTTGCGGAACTGGGAAAGCTGGGTAATAACTCAGTGATAAAATCTGACACTGTGAAAGCTGGGTAATAACTCGCGATCTACACTGAATTATTGCCCAGCTTTTCTAGTGTCAGATATTATCACTGACTTACTACATAATATTCGCTATATTGCTATATATTTGTTTTTTAGAATATTACGAATATTCTAAAAAACAAATATATAGCAATATAGCGAATATAATATAATAATTATGTAGTAAGTCAGTAATAATATCTGACACTGGAAAAGCTGGGTAATAACTCAGTGTAGATCGTGAGTTATTACCCAGCTTTCCCAGTGTCAGATATCATCCTAGAGTGTAGATCGTGAATATTCTAATCGTGAATTTTCCATGCAAAAGGCTACACTAATAAGCTTGCCATAAGACTCAGTCTAATATTCTTGTCAGAAGACTATGAAACCAAAAGATGGCGCTATTAAGGTATGAACAGCGCCCTCTATTGGTTTCATAGTCTTCTGACAAGAATATTTGTCTTGTCATAAGTCTGTGAAACCAATAAAGGGCGCTGTTCATAATTCAATAGCACCCTCTATTGGTTTCATAGTCTTCTGACAAGAATGTTTGTCTTGTCATAAGACTGTGAAACCAATAGAGGGCGCTGTTCATAACTCAATGGTGCCATCTATTGTTTTTCATAAACAAGGCAGATTCTGCTCATTTGCATGTCTTTCCCATATGCCCATGTTTATGCAAATTTGTTTTTACATGACAAAACTGTATACAAAGGTTATTAAATATTATGTTAGGACAATCGGAAAACTTTTTGTCACCCTAATGATATTGATCTAGGTGTGCAGGTCCACCCAAGCCATCCAACAGATGCAAAATAACTTTGAGGTTTACTGGTTCTCAGTCAGATGAGAGCTGGTTTGGAATATCTCATAGTGCACAAGACTGCCATTGTAAGATATGCTGGCTGTTATCTGTCTCATGGATAGGTGGATGGCTTGTACATACCTGGCTTTTGTTATATAGCCTTTGTGTGGTTGTTTATTGTATGTCGTACATAATAGGAGTCTAAAATGCATCCAGCTATCCTCTTAATGCTGTTGCCAAACCTTTTTGATGGGGTTTCCATCAATTTCTAACTTTTTTATGAACCAGACACCCTCTTCTCTTCCGAGCAAGGGGTGTCTGGGGTTCTCCCATTGACTTCCATTGTATTAAATTGTATTCGAGCACCCGAATTAAGGCTACTTTCACACTTGCATTTGGGGTTCCGCTTGTGAGCTCCGTTTGAAGGCTCTCACAAGCGGCCCCGAACGCATCCGTCCAGCCCCAATGCATTCTGAGTGGATGTGGATCCGCTCAGAATGCATCAGGATGGCTCTGCTTGGCCTCTGTTCCGCTCAGCAGGCGGACATCCAAACGCAGCTTGCAGCGTTCGGGTGTCCGCCTGGCCGTGCGGAGACAAACGGATCCGTCCAGACTTACAATGTAAGTCAATGGGGACGGATCCGTTTGAAGTTGACACAATATGGTGCAATTTCAAACGGATCCGTCCCCCATTGACTTTCAATGTAAAGTCTGGACGGATCCGTCTGAATAACTTTCACACTTAGAATTTTTTCTGAACTATAATGCAGACGGATCCGTTCTGAACGGATCCCAACGTCTGCATTATAGGAGCGGATCCGTCAGTGCAGACACCAGACGGATCCGCTCTGAATGCAAGTGTGAAAGTAGCCTTATTCGGCCGAGCACTCGGATCTGCCGAGCATATCGATGCTCGAGCTGAACAGCAGTTCGGCCGAGCATGCTCGCTCATTACTAACTGTATAATTTCTATGATTGTAACATTCTTGGTTGGATCATAGAAATGGTTACTTTATATCTAAGAAAGGTATTAGACGAGATAAATAATTTTGAGACCTAGTGGCATATAAGAAAATTTTACTTCTTATTTGTGTTTTTCTTTCAGGAAGTTAAAGATGTTTTGAAAAAAATACTACAAATTATGAAAGAACAAGTAAAGTAAGTAGATTCCATTTGACATTACCCCTTTCGCTGCCAGGAATGTTCGGATATGTTGCACCTCTTGTAGCCTGGACAATTTTCACAGTTTTGACATGCTCAAATAAAACCTATATTCCAAAATAAAAACAAATCATGCTAACCACCGTATTTTATGAAAGTAGAAACCTGGCACAGAATGCCACTCAGCACTTTATACAGACTTCATGCAACTTTGCGTCAAAGTGTCATTTTTTAAAAATATAAATTGCATAAAAGTTGATATTAGTGGGTAAAAGTGTGACCCAAGCAGAAAGTTTCAAACTTGAAAGAAAAAGGCAGCTCTCACCTGCTCCTCTTGTTATAAGCGCGGATTTCAGCCTGGACACGGCTGTCTTGAAAATGAAGAGAAGTATGGGATCCAGCTTTTTATAACAAAGGATTCTTTATTCCAAGCGGTAACAAATTCCAACAACAAATGCAAGATAGTCAGTCTACGCGTTTTGGACCCTTGTATTTAGGTCCTTACTCATTACACATATAACTAACATTAGCCATTTCCTATATACCCCCATTCCACCAATCCCTGAGGATTACGGTATCACATGATCGGAGTACAAAACTAATTTAAATCTGAACACATAATTCTCATAAATAAAAATTCCAAAAAATACATAATTAAAACATACAAGAAAAACCTTTTCACTTTATACAGCAAAAATCGTCAGTGATATTGCAAAATCAGGTCATGCCTTTTATTTAAGCCTGTGGGAAACAAGTTCCCAACTCAAACATCCAGAAAGCTTCTCTGTTGAGAAGCTTTCTCCTATGATCTCCACCCCTTATAGGCGCCGTAACCCTTTCAATTCCTTGTACCGCTAATGCTGATGTATCGCCTTTATGGACTAACGCAAAATGTAAACTGACTGCTGAAACATTACGAGTCTTATAATGTGGTACATCTTAAATGTGTTTGCGTATTCTAGTTTTTATTTGACTTGTGGTACAACTTACATATTGAAGCAAACACTCTTCACATGTAATGAGGTAAATGGAAAATTCTGTATTGCAGTTGAGGTATGTCTTGATCTCATAACTTTTGCCATTTGCCGTGGATTTAAAATTCTTATTCACCTTCATGTGGTGTAAGGGCTTACACTCTCAGGCAGGGCGGCGATAACAGATTCTCGTGCAGACCACAGGATTAAAGTCCAAACGTTGCTTTATTCTTTTATAACACTCCGGCAATACAGGCAAAACCAGTTATAACTCACTGGGTAAGGTGAAGTTCCAGCACCACAAAACATAAACCAAACCAAAATAAACACCTGCCCATCTGGGCTCTGGCTAATACAGTGAAGGTCCTAGCTCACCTATTGAACACAGGTCACACTGAGAATTTGGCTTCTCTAGCCAGCAGGGCAGCCAGTTTCCCAGACTTTCTCCAGGCATTACTCTCCCCAGACTGACAGCCTGGACTGTGCTTTATTTCCCCTTAACAATCCCAGCTGGCTTCAGCTGGTGATCCCTCAGGCTAGGGGAAAACCTGCCCTGCATTGGGGTGGACTGGGGAGGTCCCTCTACCAAGCCTACCTTCTGCCAGTCCAATAAAATCCAGCCCATAAACTTAACAAAACTGTCTCAGCAACCTACACATTGCTGAGACCATTTTAACCTTCTGGGTTTTATTTACCTCGCCCAGTTGAGGAAGCTGGGTGGGATATACACCCCTTCCAGGACTTTACCATACACTTTTCTGTTCACCTTACTACATATCCCCCCCCCCCTCTTCTCCAGACCGAAGGTCTGCATATTTTTAGCCAACAAACAGTGTATACTGGACAAAGCATCTGCGTTCCCCTGTAATTTCCCTGGCCTATGTTCAACCTTGAAATTAAAATTTTGCAGGGAGGGAAACCACCTGGTCACTCTTGCGTTTTTCTCCCTGTTTTGTTTCATCCAAGTTAAAGGAGCGTGATCTGTTACCAACAGAAATTTCCTACCCAGCAGGTAATATTTAAAGGGATTCTGTCACCAAGTTTTAGGCTATAGAGATACGGACATGCACGGCTAGATCGCCGCTAGCATGTCCGCAATATACCTGTCCTATAGGGCTGTGTGATTTTATTTCCTTTAAAAAAGGATTTTAGAGATATGTAATTTAGTCTTGTAGGTGCCCAAGGGGCTATACGAACCTTCCTGGTGCCCAGCCACGCCCGCCTGTGAAGGAGCCCTGCACCGCCTATGTCCTCTGAATCTCCTCCTTTCATCACCGATAGATTGCCGTAATCTCGCGATGCGCGAGCTCGCGCATGCACAGTGCCGGTATAGTGTTCCTTCCCTGTGCTGGCATCAGCCTCAGGGAAAGAACTGCGAGCTTGCGCATCGCGAGATTACGGCAATCTATCGTTGATGAAAGGAGGAGATTCGGAGGACATAGGCGGTGCTGGGCTCCTTCACAGGCGGGCATGGCTGGGCACCAGGAAGGTTCGTATAGCCCCTTGGGCACCTACAAGACTAAATTACATATCTCTAAAATGCTTTTTTAAAGGAAATAAAATCACACAGCCCTATAGGACAGGTATATTGCGGACATGCTAGCGGCGATCTAGCCGTGCATGTCCGCATCTCTATAGCCCAAAACTTGGTGACAGAATCCCTTTAAGTGACTCCAGACGCCATTTAATGGCCAGACATTCTCCACTATGGCATAATTTTTCTCTGCCGGGGTCAACTTCCTACTTGGGTACCTCAATGGGTGCTCCTCCCCATTTATCACTTGTGACAGGACCACTCCCAAGCCTGTCTCAGATGCATCAGTCTGTACCAGAAACTATTTTCCGCAATCCGGGGAAATGAGCACTGGCTGTTGAAAGAGAGCGGACTTTAGGCTTTGAAAGGCCTTTTCTGCCTCTGGGGTCCACTTCACCATTACTGACTTGGGGCCTTTCGTTATGTCAGTCAAGTGTGCTGCCATCGAGGCAAAATTCGGTATGAAGCGGCGGTAGTACCCTGTTATGCCAAGGAAGGCCCTGACTTGTTTTTTTTGTTAAGGGCCTAGGCCAGTCTTGTATCGCCTCTACTTTATTGATCTGGTTTAACCAGCCCTTTACCAATAATGTAGCCCAGATATTTTGCTTCCTCTAGACCCACTGCATATTTCTCAGGGTTTATGGTTAGGTCAGCCTCACTAATCGTGTCTATAATGGCCTGTACCTTCCAGAGGTGACTTCTCCAATCAGATGAAAAAATGAGCACATCATCAAGGTAAGCAGCAGCATAGTCACGGTATGGCCTCAAGATTAGGTCCATCAACGTCTGAGATGTAGCAGGGGCTCCATGTAACCCAAACGGCATCACCGTGTACTGGAACAGCCCCTCTGCAGTGGAGAATGCCGTCTTTTCTTTTGCATCATCTGATAATGGTATCTGCCAATACCCTTTTGTAAGGTCCAGGGTCGTGATATTCCTTGCTTTCCCAAGCCTCTCAATTAGTTAATCTACTCTGGGCATGGGGTACGCATCGAATTTTGACACCTCATTTAGCTTCCGGAAATCCTTACAAAATCTCCAAGTCCCATTGGGCTTCGGGATTAAGACAATAAGGCTTGACCACTCACTGGTAGATTCCTGACCTCAGAGGATACCGCTTTTCTGCATGCTTCTGGTATCCTGTAGGGCTTTACTGTGGGGCTCAGTTCTCATGGAATGTTTTATCAGGTGGGTACGGCCTGGTAGGTCAGAAAACCTTACTCTATTTTTCTGTAGAAACTCCTTTACTTCTTGTTTCTGGGGTACTGACAGTGCCCCACTATTTTTTACCGGAGGAATTGGTGGTGACACCTCCTTAATCACGGTCTGTGCGGCCACCAATGACTCCCAATCTTTCCATGGCTTGAACAGATTTACATGGTAAATCTGGAAGGGTCTTCTCCTTCCTGGTTGGTGCACCTTATAGTTCACCTCGCCCACTTTTTTCACAACCTCGTAGGGACACTGCCACTTTGCCAGAAACTTACTTTCTACAGTGGGAACTAGAATCAGGACCCTGTCCCCGGTATTAAAGTCCCTTACCTTGGCAGACCTGTTATAGATTCTGCTTTGAGCCTCCTCAACTCTTTGCAGATGTTCTTTAACAATGGGCATCACGGTCGCTATCCTGTCTTGCATGTCAGCCACATGTTCGATGACGCTCTTATAGGGAGTAGCCTCAGCCTCCCAGGTTTCTTTAGCTACATTGAGTAAACCCCTTGAGTGACGGCCATATAGTAACTCAAATGGCGAGAACCCTGTAGACGCCTGAGGCACCTCCCTAATAAAGAACATAAGGTATGGTAGGAGGCAGTCCCAGTCCCGACCATCCTTTTCTACCACTTTTTTAAACCTCTGTTTCAGGGTCTTGTTAAACCTCTCAACCAACCCATCTGTCTGGGGGTTATACAACGAGGTACGTATCTGGGTGATTTTGAACAACTTGCATAACTCTTTCATGACCTTCAACATAAAGGGGTTACCCTGGTCCGTGAGAATTTCCTTTAGGGATCCCTGTGCGGGAGAACATGAAAAATAATTCCCGGGCAATATTTTTGGACGCCATGTCTCGTAAGGGTACCGCTTCCAGGTATCGTGTGGCATAGTCCAACACAACCAAGATATACTGGTGTCCCCTAGCCGACTTGACAATGGGACCCACCAAGTACATGGCAATTCTTTCAAAAGGTACCTCAATGATGGGAAGAGGCACTAAGGGACTCCCGAAATGTGAGGTCGGGGCACTTATCTGGCAGGTGGGGCAGGACTCTCAGTATAATTCCACTTCCTTGTACACCTTAGGCCATAAAAATCGTTGTAGTACCCTCTCCTGTGTTTTGCTAACACCCAAATGATCCCCAAGTACGTGGTTATGTGCGAGATCTACAGGGTGGGCCATTTATATGGATACACCTTAATAAAATGGGAATGGTTGGTGATATTAACTTCCTGTTTGTGGCACATTAGTATACGTGAGGGGGGAAACTTTTCAAGATGGGTGGTGACCATGGCGGCCATTATGAAGTCGGCCATTTTGAATCCAACTTTTGTTTTTTCAATAGGAAGAGGGTCATTTGACACATCAAACTTATTGGAAATTTCACAAGAAAAACAATGGTGTGCTTGGTTTTAACGTAACTTTATTCTTTCATGAGTTATTTACAAGTTTCTGACCACTTACAAAATGTGTTCAATGTGCTGCCCATTGTGTTGGATTGTCAATGCAACCCTTTTCTCCCACTCTTCACACACTGATAGCAACACCGCAGGAGAAATGCTAGCACAGGCTTCCAGTATCCGTAGTTTCAGGTGCTGCACATCTCGTATCATCTGAAGGCAATCGTCAATGCTGTGAAGATACGAGATGTGCAGTACCTGAAACTACGGATACTGGATGCCTGTGCTAGCATTTCTCCTGCGGTGTTGCTATCAGTGTGTGAAGAGTGGGAGAAGAGGGTTGCATTGACAATCCAACACAATGGGCAGCACATTGAACACATTTTATAAGTGGTCAGAAACTTGTAAATAACTCATGAAAGAATAAAGTTACGTTGAAACCAAGAACACCATTGTTTTTCTTGTGAAATTCCCAATATGTTTGATGTGTCACATGACCCTCTTCCTATTGAAAAAACAAAAGTTGGATTCAAAATGGCCGACTTCAAAATGGCCGCCATGGTCACCACCCATCTTGAAAAGTTTCCCCCCTCACATATACTAATGTGCCACAAACAGGAAGTTAATATCACCAACCATTCCCATTTTATTAAGGTGTATCCATATAAATGGCCCACCCTGTAGTACCATACGTCTATAGGGTTTTGGCACCAGAAGCTGCTTCACAATTTCATTGTTGCATTTGTTAACTCGATGCAGCAGATTTCTATTCATGGCAAAATGCAGAAATTTCTGGTCAGCTTCTGGTACCTGTGGTACACCATCTATCACAGTAACATTTCCGTGAGCACTCATGAGAGTGGGCTCTCTCAATTGCTCTGTACCAAAGTTACCCCGAGACACCCCTAAGTCCAACACATTTTCCCCAGTTGGGGAAGCTTCATCTTCGCCAGCTAACACCTGCAATGGAAAAGTGTCATTATCAGGTACATCACATATCCCCACATTTTCACCAGACATTTCAGTTAACATGACATCTTCATTTTTCACCTTATCAGCACCATTGTATTCAATGGTCTCTTCCTTTAAACCATTGGATTCAATGGGACACTCATAGCAATGATTATTTAAAGGAGAAGGCACAGATTCTGCAGGAGTATTTTTCTTCTCCCACAACTTCCAAAACAAGGGGAAGTCCCGGGCCAATATCATATCATGCATAAGTCTTTTTATGACCCCAACTTCATAGGATACAGTCCCAGCCGGAGTCTCCAGCTTAACGCAAGCCACCGGGTATGATTTTGCATCCCCATGGATGCACAGTACATTTACTCTTTTGTCCGGCACATAATTCCCAGCCACGAAGAGGGCATGTACTAAGGTGACCAGACTACCGGAGTCCAACAAAGCTCTGACGGAGCAGTCATTTATCACCAAGGTACACATCTGCGGCTCAGTCTCTAGTCCTGGGGAGGCCGCACACACTGGCACCGCATTCAGCGACTGTCTCCGGCTACCTGCACACTCCATGGGCTCTGAGGGCAATAGGCAACAATGTGTTCCCACTCACGGCACCTCCAGCACTGGGGCGCCCCAGGTCTCCTAGGTGAGAAGACCTCTCCGGGTCCAAACTGCCCAGGAAAGTCAGACTTATGCCCACGCCCAACCACTAGAGCCTTACTCCCTCTTGCACCCTTCCACACACCCCCAACAGCCGGAACTCTCTTACCCACGGATGACACAGATCGGGTACTCCGGGGAGGTGTTGGTGTGGCAGGGACATCACGGAGGTAGTCCTCAGTCGCCAGGAACCTTTCCTCCAAGTTTACGAGCTGATCCGCAGTTTTGGGGTCTCTATGTCTGACCCACCGTTGCAACTCTGCCGGGAGGGCTCTGAAGTAGTGATCCACCACTTTCTCCACGATCTGGTCTGGTGTAGAAGACTCAGGTTCCAGCCACTTCCGTACAAGATGGAGGAGGTCAAACATCTGGGATCGGGCCGGCTTGTCCATGGTATAGCTCCACGTGTGTACCCTCCAGGCACAAACAGCTGGTGTGACGCCCAAACGAGCCAGGATCTCCATTTTTAATTTGGCATAGTCCCGGACATCCTGCTCCCTGAGGTCATAGTAGGCCTTTTGTGGTTCGCCGGACAAAAAGGGCGCAAGGACCTCTGCCCACTCTGCTACTGGCAGCCTTTCTCTCTCCGCCACCCTCTCAAATACGGTCAAGTAGGCCTTAATATCATCACCGGGTGTCAGTTTTTGCAAGGCCCGCTGCACAGCCCTCCTCACATTCAAAGTCTCTAGGGGGCTTACCTCCACATACGGGGTTGGAGCTACAACAGTCTCTCTCAATACCGCAATGTGCTCTAGCAGTAAACTATTTGTTTCCTGCTGCTGTGCCATGGCCTGTTGTTGTGCATTAGCCTTCAAAAACATCTTTATTATTTTCTCCATGGTATCCGATGAACTTTGTAACGCTGCAGCAGCTTTCACCCAGGACATTAAATCATCAACTATCACACCGTTGCCCTTATCAACCTGCTATTGCCCGCATTCTCCACCAATTGCAAGGGCTTACACTCTCAGGCAGGGTGGCGATGACAGATTCTCGTGCAGACCACAGGGTTAAAGTCCAAACGTTGCTTTATTCTTTTATAACACTTCGGCAATACAGGCAAACCCAGTTATAACTCACTGGGTAAGGTGAAGTTCCAGCACCACAAAACATAAACCAAACCAAAATAAACACCTGCCCATCTGGGCTCTGGCTAATACAGTGAAGGTCCTAGCTCACCTATTGAACACTGGTCACACAGAGAATTCGGCTTCTCTAGCAAGCAGGGCAGCCATCTTCCCAGACTTCCTCCAGGCATTACTCTCCCCAGATTGACAGCCTGGACTGTGCTTTATTTCCCCTTAACGATCCCAGCTGGCTTCAGCTGGGGATCCCTCAGGCTAGGGGAAAACCTGCCCCGGAATGGGGTGGACTGGGGAGGTCCCTTCTACCAAGCCTACCTTCTTCCAGTCCAATAAAATACAGCCCATAAACTTAACAAACCTGTCTCAGCAACCTACACATTGCCAAGACCATTTTAACCTTCTGGATCTTATTTACCTCACCCAGTTGAGGAAGCTGGGTGGGATATACACCCCTTCCAGGACTTTACCATACACTTTTCTGTTCACCTTACCACAGTGGTCACAGCATATCCACCTGCCGTGGCCACATTTGTAGCTGCCGTTGCAGGAGAGCCACACTGGTTTAGTTACAGAAATTTCTTGGAATAGACTTAGACTAATCATGTTTCCCAATGTCGGGGCTCTACATGCCACACTCCTAATTTCACTTGTTGCCAGATTAGTCCATTCCTTGTCATAACTTAGTACTAGGAAATGATTTTTTACTATTTTGCAAATTTGCCTATATTCATTACTGTACTTAGTAATGAACATAATCGCATTTTCTTTGGACATTTTTATATTGTTCTTACCCTTTGTATTAGATTTCTTTGGAAAAACAAAAAGTTTTTCTGTCCATTGACAATGCCAGATTCCTAGAATAAGTAGTTAACTGTGGGGCATATAATCTATGTTCCAACCTTTTGCCTACATTAACTGCTTCTTGAATAAACGTTTCCATGTCAGAACAATTACGCCTGGCAAGTATCATTTCCCTTTGGAGATATTGCGGACCACATGGGGAGGATGGCACGAAGTTGCAAAAAGTGTTGTATTACCCGCTGTATCTTTTCTGAAAGTAGAAGTACAAACCCTAGATTTTACATTATCACCCCTCAAACACAAATCCAAAATATTAATTAGCAGTGTGTCATAATGGAGATTAAAAGAAATGGTTTCCAGACACTGATTTAAATATGCAGAGAACAACGGTATGGCCGCCACATCGCCCAACCAAACAATAAGCAGGTGATCGATGTAGCGACCATACCATCGAATACTCTCAAAATAAGGGTGTGTATCGATGAAAAGGAAGCTCATCTCCCACCATGCCATAAAAAAATTGTCTATGGAGGGAGAGAACCTAGCCCCCATCTACACACCCGATACCTGCAAATAAAATGTATTATTAAACATAAAAAAATTATGTTTGAGGAGGAAATCCACCACTATTCCCATGTATTCCTGGAGTTCCAAAGTATAATCGCTATAAGTTTTTAAAAACCATTGCAAAGCCACTATCGCAAGGTTATGCAGTATATTGGTATATAAAGACACAACGTCAGCCGTAATCCAAGTGTATTTATCACACCACTTGAAATTAGCAAAAGTTTGCAAGACTGACCTGGTGTCATTAAGGTATCCAGGAATCAACGGGACAAGAGGTTGGAGGAGAATCGATCCATTCGGATAATCTCTCAGAGAACGATCTGATCCCTGCTATAATAGGTCTCATTGGCGGCGGAAAAGTGCCTTTTATGTACTTTCGGCAACTAATGAAATATGGAGATGACGGGACACTCAACATAAATATAATCTACTTGTTTTTTGCTTAATATTCCCAATTCTAGGCCCTTGGATAGGATCTGGAACATTTTAGTTTGGAACAAGGGGAGAGATTTGTCGCTCAATGGAGAGTAGATAGTAGTCTCATCTAACATATTCTGGACCTTTGTCTTGTAGACATAACTGTCCATCACTACAACCGCTCCCCCCTTGTCCGCCTCTTTAACTACCAGATCCTGCCTTCTCAATAATTCTTATAAAGCCCTGAATTCATTCAGAGACATATTTTTCTTCGATCTGTTGGTGTATATTGGGACTTTTTCATCATGTTTAGTGCCTGATTTTATTTGATCATATAACAAACAAAGATCCTTTTCTACCAAATCCTGGAAGCGAACCAGAGCAGGAGAACTAGACTGTAAAGAATAAAAATCCCTATTAGACGTTTTGAAATTCCTAGAGCTATTAGTCAGTACTAGATTCTCCTGCTCTGTTCGCATTTCCTGCAAATAACATATATGAGCCATCTCTTTAAAGTTCATATGGCTGCTTAAGATTTCATTCATGTCCGTAACTCTAGTGTCCAGACTGGAGACAGAGAGATTGAACTCACTACTTTGTGCTATAAAATCACAAACCGTATCTTTCTCCTTTTGGAAGTGTCTCTTTAAGGTTATATTACGTGCCAACCGATTAACATCCAAAATTGTTTGGTATAAATCGAAGTGGTGGGTAGGTGAAAAGGACAGTCCTTTTTTAAGAACAATCATCTGATCTTGTGACAGTATAGTAGATAATAAATTAATTACTTGTAAATCTTCTACTCCTTCTTGTAACGTGACGGGTACTACACCTACTAATAAACCTTCAGCATGTGCACAGCTCATGCATACCAATTAGGCCTAAATGTACATATCTTCATATAACCAAGCTGGAATTTTTTTTTTAAGTAACACAATCTATAAAATACAGGTATTTGAACTCCTTTAAAAGTAAGTGAGTGCACCCTCGAAACCTATATATTTCCCGAAAGCAGAAAATGTGATGGTTGCAGTTGCCTTCACGAACTGTTGACAACCATATCTACCTTTATGTAAATTTGTGCCAAATGGAAATATTTTAAAAATGAAATGCCTCAGATGAAACATTTTCCCCTTAAACTCACATACAAGCAGAAATTTACCTATAAAAATAATGTAAATGTAATATATACCACAACAAGAGCTAATGCCAATCGCAGTAATTAAAGCCTTTTAGATGCCGTGATCAAGTGAAATCATGGCATCTAAAGGGTGAAAAACCAGCTCTGCGGCCAATGATGATGCCGGTAATTGAATTCAATGCCCTAGGTCTTGCTGAAGAGACTAAGGGCTCTTTCACACGGGCGTCGCGTGTGAGTGCCGGATAGGATGTGGGTGCGTCGCGGGAAAATTGTGCGATTTTGTATGCGATTGCGTTGCGTTCTTCAGTTTTTTCCGCGCAAGTGCAATGCATTTTGCACGCACGTGAGAAAAAACTGAATGTGGTACCCACACCTGAACCCGAACTTCTTCACTGAAGTTCGGGTTTGGGTTAGGTATTCTGTAGATTTTTATATTTTCCCTTATAACATGGTTATAAGGGAAAATAATAGCATTCTTAATACAGAATGCTTAGTAAAATGTAGATTGAGGTGTTAAAAAATAAAAAAAATTAACTTACCTGTTCCACTTGATTGCGCAACCGGCATCGTCTTCTTGCTTCTTCTTTCAGGACCTGCAAAAGGACCTTTGGTGAAGTAATCTTCTATCTTTATTCAGAAGGACCTGCGCTGACGTCACTGCGCTCACCACGTGGTGAGCGCGGTGACGTCAGCGCAGGTCCTGCCGAATGAAGATAGAAGATTTCTATCTTCATTCAGCAGGACCTGTGCTGACGTCACCGCGCTCACCACGTGATGAGTGCGATTATGTCACCAAAGGTCCTTTTGCAGGTCCTGAAAGAAGAAGCAAGAAGAGGATGCCAGCTGCGCGATCAATTAATCAATAATTTATTTATATTTTTTTTAACACCTCAATCTACATTTTACTAAGCATTCTGTATTAAGAATGCTATTATTTTCCCTTATAACCATGTTATAAGGGAAAATAATACAGGGAATACACTTTAATGAGGTCCTGGGTTGCTTTCATCCCTATCATCTCCTAGCAACCATGCGTGAAAATCGCACCGCATACGCACTTGCTTGCGGATGCTTGCGATTTTCAGGGATACCCATTCATTTCTATGGGACCTGCGTTGCATGAAAAACGCAGAATATCGAACCTGCTGCGATTTTCGCACAACGCACAAATGATGCGTGAAAATCTCCGCTCATGTACACAGCCCCATTGAAGTGAATGGGTCCGGATTCAGTGCGGGTGTAATGCGTTCACCTCACGCATTGCACCCGCGTGGAATTCTCGCCCAAGTGAAAGGGTCCTAAGGGCATTGAAGCTGCAATTCTTATTTTGGCCAGCAGATGGCAGGACAACATAAGAAATTAGCAATTTGAACATTTAAATAGAAATAAAAAATCCATGAATGTTCAGAATTAAAAACAAACAATTGGATTTTGTAGGCTCAAATATGAGCTTCAAAATCATAACAAAAGTAAAAAAAAAAACATTTAAAAATTATATATAAAAAGAAAATGTCTAAATCTCTCCATATAATAAAAAATAAATAAATACATAAATAAATAACAAAAAATGTAAACATCATGGGTATCACCGTGACCAAAAAGGCCAGTACTATTAAAATATAAAAATGTTTTTCCAATATTCAATGTTTAAATTTATTTTTACACTAAGATATAAAAAAAAAACTATAAATATGTGGCATCGTTGTAATCGTACTGACCCAGGGAATGAAGGGCATGGATCAGTTTTGCCGCAAATGGAATAGCTTTATTTCCAATTTCAACCCATTTGGAATTTTCTTCCCATTTCCCACTACATTGTATGCCATAATAAATAGTGGCATTAGAAAGTACAACTTGTCCCGCAAAAAATAAGCCCTCAAACAGTTATGTGAACGAAAAAATAAAAAAGTTATGGCTTAAGGAAGATGGGGAAGAAAAATGAAAACGCAAAAAACAAAAAAAACCTCCGGTATCCTAGGGGTTAAAGTAGCTAGCAGTGTGTTTCTAATGATCATTTTCTTCCTGCAGTCAGATGCGGTAAAAGCATGAAAACTTTATTTTATCCCCTGCACACGCTATTTTCCAGTCATGCTTGAAGTCAAGGGGGCAGCGGCCTCCTTGCTTCAAGTCAAGGTAACCGCACCCCCTTCCCTCCCCCTTCGCCTGTGACTGACAGCACTTATGCACTAGAGTTTGGCCGCTGCCCCCTTGACTTCAAGCATGATTGGGAAATAGCGCATGCAGGGGATAAAATAAAGTTTTTCATGCTTTTAATGCATCTGACTGCAGGAAGATAATGATCGTTAGAAACACACTGCTGGCTACTTTAACCCCTTAAGGACCCATGACGTACCGGACCAGAGAAGTACATGTACGTCATGGTGATCGGGCAGGTGTAGGAGCTGAGCCCGCCCGATCAGCAGCAGGGGTCTGGCAGTCACTGATAGCTGGACCCCTGCTGCATGCGCCGGCAACGGTGAAATCACCGATGCCGGCGCATTAACCCCTGCACAGCCGCGGTCAGCGCTGACCACAGCACGTGTGATGTCCATGCAGGGAGAAAGCAGCCATCGGGTCCCCGTGCTGCTGTGACAGGACCCGATGGCATGGAAGGCAGCACGATGCCTTTCTTAGGCATTGTGGCTGCCTTCTGGGAGAGCCTGTGAGATCCAGCCCCCTGAATCTCACAGGCAGGAAGGCTGTAAATGTAGACACTTACAGCCAATGCATGACAATACAGAAGTATTGTCATGCATTGTAAAGGGGATCAGACCCCCAAAAGTAGAAGTCCCAGAGTGGGACAAAAAATATAGTGAAAAATAAAGTAAAAAAAAACAACATTTTCCATAATAAAAAATAAAGTTTCAAGTAAAAATAAATAAAAATAATTATTATTTTTTTAAATGGGAAAAAAAAAGAAGAAAAGTACACATGTTAGGTATTGACGCGTCCGTATCGACCGGCTCTAGAAAACTATCACATGACCTAACCCCTCAGGTGAAAAGCGTCAAAAAAATTAAATAAAAACTGTGCTAAATAAACAATTTTTTGGTCACCCTACATTACTAAAATTGCTACACCAAGCGATCAAAAAGGTGTATACCCCCCAAAATAGTACCAATCTAATCGTCACCTCATCCCGCAAAAAATTAGCCCCTACCTAAGACAATCGCCCAAAAAATAAAAAAAACTATGGCTCAGAATGTGGAGACACTAAAACATATTTTTTTTGTTAAAAAAAATGCTGATATTGTGTAAAACTTAAGTAAATAAAAAAAGTATACGTATTGGGTATTGCTGCGTCCATAACAACCTTCTCTATAAAAATACCACATGACCTAACCCCTTAGGTGACCACTGTAAAAAAAATTTAATAAAAAACCATTTTTTGTCACCTTACATCACAAAAAGTGGAATAGCAAGCGATCAAAAAGTCATATGCACCCCAAAATAGTGCCAATCAAACAGTCATTTCATCCCGCAAAAATGATATCCTACCTAAGACAGTCACCCAAAAACTGAAAAAACTATGGCTCTCAGACTATGGAGACACTAAAACATGATTTTTTTTTTTGTTTCAAAAATGATATTATTGTGTAAAACTTGCATAAATAAAAAAAAGTTTACATATTAGGTATCGCAGCGCCCGTAATAACCTGCTCTATAAAAATATAACATGAACTAATCCCTAAGGCGAATACCGTAAAAACAATTAAATAAAAACTGTGTCACCTTACATCACAAAAAGTTATGTTTCTTAAAGTGTAACTGTCATAAATTTTTTCTAACCTGTCAGATGAATGTTGTAAATAACAAAAAATAAAAACGGTGCCAAAACAGCTATTTCTTGTTACCTTGCCTCAAAAAAAGTGTAATATAGAGCAACCAAAAATCATATGTACCCTAAAATAGTACAAACAAAACTGCCACCTTATCCCGTAGTTACCAAAATGGGGCCACTTTTTTGGAGTTTCTACTCTAGGGGTGCATCAGGGGGGCTTCAAATGGGACATGTCAAAAAATCAGTCCAGAAAAATCTGCCTTCCAAAAACCATATGGACGACAGAATCAGGGCCATAAATATTGAGTTTTGTTTGGCTGTTAACCCTTGCTTTGTAACTGGAAAAAATGGATTAAAATGGAAAATCTGCCAAAAAAGTTAAATTCTGAAATTTCATCTCTATTTTCCATTAATTATTGTGGAACACCTAAAGGGTTAACAAAGTTTGTAAAATCAGTTTTGTATACCTTGAGGGGTGTAGTTTCTAAAATGGGGTAATTTTTTGGTGGTTTCTAATATGTAAGCCTTACAAAGTGACTTCAGACCTGAACTGGTCCTTAAAAAGTAGGTAAACTTGTAAGCCTTCTAACGTCCCCAAAAAATAAAATGGCATTCACAAAATTATCCAAACATGTAGTAGACAAATGGGAAATGTAAAGTAATAATTTTTTTGGGAGGTATTACTATTAGGGTTGAGCGAACCCGAACTGTAAAGTTCGGGTTCATACTGAACTTTAGGATTTTTGGACCCGGGACCCGAACATTTCAGTAAAAGTTCAGGTTCGGTGTTTGGCTATTTTATTGCGCTTTTTGAAAGGCTGCAGAGCAGCCAATCAACAAGCGTTTAACTCTGTGCCCTTAGAATCCATCACAGCCATGCCTACTAATGGCATGGCTGTGATTGGCCAGTGCAGCATGTGACCCAGCCTCTACTCTGATTAGTGTAGGGATAGGATGCTGCTGCTCTGAGGGAGAGAATAGGACAGAATCTTTAATCAGAAGTGCTTGATAACTCAGCGATCTACCTAGATTTCGTTTTGTAGGTGCAGTGCACAATCTTTTTACCCTGCCCTGAGCCCAGTGACCAAGAAAAATAACTTTTATCCGTCTGTTAGTTAGGTGGGCAACGGCGGCCATTTTATGCAAGTTCTGTGCAACAGCATAGCATATGTGCATTTGTGACAGTCAAATAGAAGCTTGAACTACTGCATTTATATTCTGGGTTTAAAAAAAATCACCCATTTTTGGCAAGACCCTGGCAAAATCTGTGGCCTTTGCAGCATTAGTCAGTGTGCAATTTAAGCTAGAAATACAGCAATAATTTTCTGGGTTTTAAAAAACATTTGCGGCCTTGTCTGCATCTGTCAGTGTGAGATACACGCTTTAGATACTGCTGTGCTATTCTGGTATTAAAAAAACACCCATTTTGGGCAAAGTACTTAATATTGCAGCCTTTGCTGCATCTGTGATTGTTAAAGGGTTTCTACCACTTCGTTTTCACATAATTAGCTTTCAGACACTAGCGATCCGCTAGTGTCTGCTCTACCAAACAATCCTAATATAATAGCTTTTTGTGCATCCGTTTCGCTAAAAAAACAAACTTATATTGATATGCTAATGAGCCTCTAGGTGCTATGCGGGCGTCTTTTCAGCACCTAGAGGCTCGGTCTACCTTCACAAAATGCCGCCCAGCGTGTCCCTCCAGCCCGCCCATCTCCTCCGGAATGCGATCCTCCCTGTGAGCCAGCGGACGAATTCTCGCGCATGCGCCGTGTGCGTCTGTATTCGGCGCATGCGCAGTGAATGTCTGACCGCTCCCTGCTCAGACATCTCCACTGCGCCTGCGCCGATGACGTCATAGTGCTCCGAGGAACAGGCGCAGTGGAGATGTCTGTGCAGAAAGCGGTCAGACATTAACTGCGGTCAGACATTAACTGCCTGCGTCGAAGACAGACGCGCAGGGCGCATGCGCAAGAATTCGTCCGCTGGCTCACAGGGAAGATCGCATTCCGGAGGAGATGGGCGGGCTGGAGGGACGCGCTGGGCGGCATTTTGTGAAGGTAGACCGAGCCTCTAGGTGCTGAAAAGACGCCCGCATAGCACCTAGATGCTCATTAGCATATCAATATAAGTTAGTTTTTTAGCGAAACGGCTGCACAAAAAGCTATTATATTAGGATTGTTTGGTAGAGCAGACACTAGCGGATCGCTAGTGTCTGAAAGCTAATTATGTGAAAACGAAGTGGTAGAAACCCTTTAAAAGCAAGCTTGAAATACTTCAGTAATTTTCTGGGTTTTAAAAAACACCCATTTTTGGCAATACCCTCCATCTGGGCCCTCTGCCGCTTTAGTCAGTGTGTAATTTAAGCTAGAAATACAGCAATAATTTTCTGGGTTTTAAAAAAACACCCTTTTTGGGCAAAATACTCAATTTTACATTCCTTGCTGCATCTGTACGTGTGAAATTTAAGCATTATATACTGCTGTCATATTCTGTTATTTAAAAAAAAAACACCCTTTTTGGGCAAAATACTTAATTTGCGGCCTTGTCTGCAACTGTCAGTGTGAGATAGACGCTTTAGATACTGTTGTTCAATTCTGCTATTGAAAAAAATCCTATTTTGGCCAAAAAACATAATTTTGCAGCCTTTGTTGCATCTGTCATTGTGAGATACACCCTTTAGATACTGTTGTTCTATTCTGTTATTAAAAAAACACACATTTTGGGAAAGATCCTAAATTTGAGAAATATGAGAGCGTCAAATAAGGGACATGGTCCCGGTCGTGGTGCTGCTGGTGGAGCTCCTGTTGCAGGGAGAGGACGTGGTCGTTCTGTGCTAGCTACACACACTAGTGAAACACCTTCCTCTGGTGCGAGTAGGCGACAGAACCTTCAGCGGTATTTGGTCGGGCCTAATGCGGCTCTACGAATGGTGAGGCCAGAACAAGTACAGGCGATAGTAGATTGGGTTGCTGACAGTGCCTCCAGTTCCTTTACATTGTCTCCCACCCAGTCTCCTGCTGAAAGATCAGAGTGGGCACCTGCAGCCGATGTCTATCAGTCTTTCACCTCACCCCCTTGCAAATCAGCCAAGCAGTCTGAGCCCCAAGTCATGCAGCAGTCTCTTCTGCTTTTTGATGACTCTGCTAGCAGGGTTTCCCAGGGCCATCCACCTAGCCCTGCCCCAGAAGTGGAAGAGATTGAGTGCACCGATGCCCAACCACTTATGTTTCAAGATGAGTACATGGGAGGACCACCGCAGCATGTCTCGGATCATGACGAAACACAGGTGCCAACTGCTTTGGCTTTCAAAAGTGTGCAGACCGACAAGGAGGGCAGGGGTGAAGACTGGGTGGAAGATGATGTGGAGGACGATGAGGTCCTCAACCCCACATGGAATCAAGGTCATGTGAGTTACCTGTGTAGTTCGGAGGAAGAGGCCGTGGTCGCACAGAGCCACCAGCACAGCAGAAGAGGGAGCAGGGTGAAAATGTGGAGGCCGTCCCCTTGACAGTACGCCTGCTTCTGCCCACCGCAGCAAGGGACCGAGCACACCAAAGCCAGCTCCAAGGAGTTCCCTGGTGTGGCAATTCTTCAGACAATGTGCTGAGGACAAGACACGAGTGGTTTGCATGCTGTGCAATCAGAGCCTGAAGCGAGGCATAAACGTTCTCAACCTGAGCACAACCTGCATGACCAGGCATCTAAGTGCAAAGCACGACCTGCAGTGGAGTATACACCTCAAAAACCAAGAAAGGTCTCTGCTTCATCTTCTGCTGCAGTCTCTGCCTCTTCATCCACCTTTGGAGTGACAGTGGCACCTGCCACTCCGCAAACAGAGGATCTCCCAGCAACACCACCACCTGGTGTCACGACCGCTATCCCAGCAGCAGTCGTGTCGCACCAGACGGAGGGGAAGGGGGACCCTTATCTACGGATGGGAAATAGAATGGCCACCGCTGACTAACCCTACGCTGGCACCTGTCTGCCCTGATACCCTAGACGGGGTGTGAACCCGTGCGGCGAGCAGGATGCCTAAACCTTCAGTCACCCTAACAAGACTAGACTGGGGAAAGGCCGATGGGAGCACTAGTCACCATCACTCACGTCTAGGAGAACAACAGGGGAAGACAGCAACAAACAAACAATCTATAGCAGAGATAGACTTATCCAGTCACGAGCAGAGAAGGCGATCCCAATCACGACAGTCCACGCCGGACAAGAGCTCCACAGCAATACCGTCAAACGATCTCCTTCAAAGATCAGAATAGCACTGGAAGTAAGGACTATATCTGGCAATGACTGCAAGTGAAACTGAAACTAATATAGTAGCTGGGAGTGGCAGACAGGACTCACCTGAGAAGGATGCCTACAAACTCCCAGTCAGGACAAAAAGGTTCACAAGGCAAAACCCGGATGACATACCCTGAACCACGGAGCAAACTCACAAGCTATCGCGAGTAGCAAGTCGCTGCGACCTTCTCCTCCCAGACCTGTCTGGATCAGTCACAGTCGTGACAGTACCCCCCTTTCTACGAGGGGCCCCCGGACCCTCAAGACCAGGCCTCTCCGGATGGGAGCTATGAAAAGCCCGAATGAGTCTGTTCACTTTTATCTCTGATGCTGGAACCTACATTCTCTCTTCGGAACCATAACCTCTCCAGTGCACCAGGTACTGAAGAGAGCGGCAAACATATCGTGAATCAACAATTTTTTCTACCTGAAACTCAAGACTGCCATCAACAACCACCGGTGGAGGCGGTAGTGGCAATGGTTCAGGAGGTTCTACATATCTCTTAAGCAGAGATCTGTGGAAGACATTATGGATCCTTAGAGTCTGAGGTAGATCCAGACGAAAAGCCACCTGGTTAATGATCTTAATAACCCTATAAGGACCAATAAATCTCGGACCTAATTTCCACGAGGGAACCTTCAACTTGATATTTCTGGTAGACAACCACACCAAGTCATTCACCCCAAGGTCCGGACCTTCAGAGCGCTTGCTATCAGCCACACGTTTGTATCTACCACCAATTCTCTTCAAACTTTCTAGCACACTCTGCCACACTGAAGAAAGTGAAGACGCAAATCGCTCCTCCTCGGGAATCCCAGACGGCCCCCCCTCACTAAACGTACAAAACTGAGGATGGAAACCATACGCACCAAAAAATGGTGACTTATCGGTGGATTCTTGACGACGATTATTAATGGCAAACTCGGCTAACGGTAAATAAGATGACCATTCCTCCTGATTTTCGGAAAGAAAGCATCTCAAATATGTCTCTAGGTTTTGATTGGTACGTTCAGTCTGACCGTTGGACTGTGGATGGAAAGATGAAGAAAATGACAGATGAACCCCTAAACGAGAACAAAAAGCTTTCCAAAATTTAGAAACAAATTGGGTACCACGATCCGAAACAATATCGGAAGGGACCCCGTGAAGCTTCACGATGTGGTCAATAAAAACCTGAGCCAGTGTGTTAGCATTAGGCAATGCGGCTGTCACGGGGTTCCGAAGGTGCACTCGGTCCCCCATTGCCCGCTTAGCTTTTGGAATGAGGTTCTGTGTTTGACCTCATTCCCAGGGCGGCTTTACTAGCTGGGTGGCTCCCTGCTCCTAGTCTGCCTTGAGCGCCGAGCTGATCACTCGGTGCTCGACTGGTTGGTCTGTCGGTCATGTGACGCTGGCCACGTCACATGACCCTCACTCCCCACTATAAATACAGGCAGCCTGCTGGCTACAGGTTGCCTGTTAATTTCTAGGTTCCTGGCTATTTGTTGGACTGCTGAATACTTACCTGATCCTGTTCCCTGACCATCCTTTTGCCTGCTCCTCCTGTACTGCGCTTCCGTCCTGGTATTGTGACCTCGGCTCCCACCTGACTACTCTCTTAGGACTCCTCTTGTACTTCTCTGCTCTCCTGGTATTTATGACCCCGACTTCTCCTGACAATTCTCTGCTTGCTCCATTTGTACTTTGCAGCTTTCCTGGTATTGACTCGGTCCGTTCACGTCCCGTTGTTTGTCTGTCTGTCATCCCTGCACTTACTCCAAGTTAGGGATTGCCGTCCAGTTGTCCCCTGTCATTAGGACTCGCGAGGCAAGTAGGCAGGGCCAGGGGTAAGGGTGGAGCGCAGTGGTCACTTCCCTCCCCCCTGTGTGTGTGTGTACGCAACCGTTACAGCGGCAAGAGCAATAAAGTGCACCATTTTACTGAACCTGTCAACAACTACAAGAATAACAGTCTTCCCCGCTGATACTGGTAGATCCGTAATGAAATCCATTGATAGGTGCGTCCAAGGCCTGTTGGGGATGGCCAGAGGTAAAAGACGCCCTGCCGGACAAGTATGATCTACCATAGAACGAGCACAGGTAGCACATGCAGACACAAAATTCAACACCTCCTGGCGCCACTTAGGCCACCAGAACTGACGAGACACTAATTCAGAGGTTGCCCTACTACCTGGGTGTCCTGCCAGTGTGGAGTTATGGTGTTCTTTTAGTATCTCCAGGCGTAAATTTTCTGGCACAAACAGTTTACCCGAGGGGCAGGAGGCCGGGGCGTCCCCCTGAGCTTCCAACACCCTCCCCTCCAAACCTGAGTGTAATGCAGAGACCACCACTCCCTTTTGCAAAATGGTCTCTGGTACATCAACATCACCCCCTCCAGGAAAACTTAGGGACAATGCATCCGCCTTAGAATTTTTTGCCCCCGGGCGATAGGTTATTACAAAATTAAACCTAGTAAAAAATAACGACCACCAAGCCTGTCTAGGGGTGAGACGTTTAGCAGACTCCAGATATAATAAGTTTTTGTGATCAGTAATCACTGTGACGGGATGAACCGCCCCCTCCAAAAAATGACGCCACTCCTCAAAGGCCAACTTAATAGCCAGAAGTTTCCTGTTGCCAATATCATAGTTCCTTTCTGCAGTAGACAATTTCTTCGAAAAGAAAGCACACGGACGCCATTCACCAGGGGACGGGCCCTGAGATAGTACCGCTCCCACCCCCACCTCTAATGCGTCAACCTCTACGATAAAAGGAAGCGAGACATCTGGCTGTATGAGAATAGGGGCCGAGGTGAATCTCTCCTTCAGAGATGTAAAGGCAGTTTTGGCTGCATGTGACCATTTGGAAAAATCGGATCCCTTTCGGGTCATGTCCGTCAGTGGTTTGACCACCAAGGAATAGTTCTTTATAAACTTTCTATAAAAATTGGCAAACCCCAGGAAGTGTTGCAATGCCTTCAGGTTCTCAGGCAGATCCCAGTCCATAATCGCCCGGACTTTCGCTGGATCGATGCGGAAACCTGAATCTGACAACACATACCCCAGAAATGGCAGTTCTTTTACGGCGAACACACATTTCTCTAATTTAGCAAACAATTTGTTGGCCCTTAATATCTGCAGCACTTGTCTCACATGGATCTTATGTGTATCCAGATCCGGGGAATAGACCAGGATGTCATCAAGATATATCACAACAAATCTCCCGATAAGGTGACTAAAAATATCGTTGACAAAATGTTGGAACACTGCAGGCGCATTAGTAAGACCAAATGGCATGACCAGATTTTCATAATGCCCTTCCGGAGTATTAAAAGCCGTTTTCCACTCATCCCCCTCTTTGATGCGAACCAGGTTATAGGCTCCTCTGAGATCCATTTTGGAGAACCATTTAGCACCAGCAACCTGATTAAAGAGGTCGGGAATGAGAGGAAGAGGATAGGGATCTCGGATAGTTATCCGGTTTAATTCCCGGAAATCCAGGCAAGGACGCAGGCCCCCATCTTTCTTTTTAACGAAAAAGAACTCTGCAGCCACGGGTGAAGAAGAGGGTCTGATGTGTCCCTTAGCCAAACTCTCCGAAATATAATCTTGCATAGCCTTCCTCTCCGGGCCGGAAAGATTGTATAATCGGGTTTTAGGTAGTTTTGCCCCAGGTAATAGATTAATCGGGCAATCATATGGATGATGAGGTGGTAACCCCTGACAACCCTTCTCAGAGAACACATCCATAAAATCTGACAGAAAGGCAGGTAAAGATGTTATAGAGTGTAGAGCACCTACTACTCAAGCAGTTGTCCTTACAATGTTCACTCCACTCCACAATCTCCCCGGCCTGCCAATCCACCACTGGATTGTGAGTCACCAGCCAGGGAAGCCCCAATACCATAGGAGCCGGAAGACCGTCCAGGACATAACAAGAGATATGCTCTTTATGGAGGTCCCCTACCTGCAGATGGATATTATGGATGATCTGAGTTAACTCTCTCTGAGTAAGAGGGGAGGAGTCGATGGCAAAAACAGGAATAGTTCTGCGTACCGGTTCCGGAGTAAAACCCAGAACCTGAGCAAACCGTGAATCCACCAAACTGACCCCCGCCCCACTGTCCAAAAAGCCAGAACAGATCTCAGTCTTATTGCCCGCCTCAACGGTAGCGGACAACAAAAACTGAGACATGCGTATGGAGGAGTCGAATACACCCAGACTGTTATCCTCCGCACAATCTGGGGACTCTAGTTTTCCGGCGGCTCCTTTGTTTGGGGTCTCTTGGGTTCTGAGGGACAAACCTTTACAAAATGACCCCTCCCCCCACAACGAAAACAAACCTCTGACCTACGGCGGAACTTAGGAGGATTCACCCGTCTAGTGGCGCCCCCTATTTGCATTGGTTCGACTGTTTCATAACAAATCGATCCCTGACCTATAGAGGCCTCCGTAAAATTTAATAGTCTCTCCCTGAGTCGTCTGTCGATTCTTATGGACAGAGACATAGCAGCCTCAAGAGACCCAGGGACCTCGTATACCGCCAGCGCGTCTTTTAATTTTTCAGACAACCCCTGGCAGAACTGACTCCTAAGGGCCGAGTCGTTCCATAATGTCTCAGTTGTCCACCTACGGAATTCGGAACAATATAGTTCAGCAGACCGGTTCTCTTGCCGAAGTCTACGTAGCTTAGACTCAACCAGTGAGACCCTGTCCGGGTCATCATATACGAGACCCAGGGCTTCAAAAAACTCCTCCACTGATCGTAAGGCCGGAGAGTCTGATGGTAGGGAGAAAGCCCAAGCCTGCGGATCTCCTTGCATTAGAGAAATTACAATGCCCACCTGTTGTTCCTCACCGCCGGAGGATCTAGGGCGTAACCTGAAGAACAATTTGCAAGCTTCTCTGAAGGTTACAAATTGGTCTCTCCCTCCTGAGAACCTATCAGGTAAAGCAACTTTTGGCTCAGGAGTACCTTGGTTTCCCGTAGCAACGGTGGAACCCAAGGATTGCTGCTGCTTCTGCAGCACTGTTGCTTTTAATCCTGCCACTTCAAGGGATAACCCCTGTAATTGTTTCGCCAAAACTGTAACCGGATCCATAGTGGAACAGAAAAATACAAAGCAAAACAGCAAGCAAAAAAAAGAAATGTCACTTTTTTCTTTTTTTTCTTTTAAAAGGCCAGATATACTGTCACGACCGCTATCCCAGCAGCAGTCGTGTCGCACCAGACGGAGGGGAAGGGGGACCCTTATCTACGGATGGGAAATAGAATGGCCACCCCTGACTAACCCTAAGCTGGCACCTGTCTGCCCTGATACCCTAGACGGGGTGTAAACGAGTGCGGCGAGCAGGATGCCTAAACCCTCAGTCACCCTAACAAGACTAGACTGGGGAAAGGCCGATGGGAGCACTAGTCACCATCACTCACGTCTAGGAGAACAACAGGGGAAGACAGCAACGCGACCTTCTCCTCCCAGACCTGTCTGGATCAGTCACAGTCGTGACACCTGGGTCACCAAGCATTTCCACAATGTCCAACTGAAGCGTTCAGCTCTCCATCTCCCAAACACTGGAGTGAAAGAGAAAGTACCCTCCTACCCACCCGCGATCCCTAGCCCTGAATGCCAGCATTTCAAAATTACTGTCCTTTAAAATGCTGGAGAGTTTTAAAAGCCTTATGGCAGTGGCTGTCCCACAGTACGTCGTGCCCAGCCACCACTACTTTTCCAGGTGTGCCACCCCTTCCCTGCACAACCAAGTGGGGGACAAAATCAGGTGTGCACTTCGCAACGTCATCTGTGGCAAGGTCCACCTAACTACGGATACGTGGACCAGTAAGCACGGTCAGGGATGTTATATCTCCATAACAGCACACTGGGTAAATGCAGTGGTGGCTGGGCCTGAGGCGGATAGCAGTTTGGCGCATGTCCTTCCACCACCGAGGATTGCAGGGCGCTTCAGTTTGCCTCCTGTTGTTTCCTCCTCCTACTCCGCTTCCTCATTCTCTACCGGCACCTCATCCGGTCAGCGTAACACCTTCACCACCAACTTCAGCACAGCCAGGGGTAAACGACAGCAGGCAGTTTTAAAACTCATCTGTTTGGGGGAAAAACCCCACACCACACAGGAGCTGTGGACAGGCCTTGAACAACAGACCGATGAGTGGTTGGTGCCAGTGAGCCTCAAGCCCAGCCTGGTGGTGTGCGATAATGGGCGAAATCTCGTAGCAGCTCTGGGACTAGCCGGTTTGACGCACATCCCTTGCCTGGCGCATGTGCTGAATTTGGTGGTGCCGAGGTGCAAATTACCCCGATATGTCAGAGCTTCTGCATAAAGTGCGGGCCGTCTGTGAACGCTTTCGGCGTTCTCACCCTGCAGCTGCTCGCCTGTCAGTGCTGCAGCGTAACTTCAATTTTCCCGCTCACCGCCTTATATGCGACGTGCCCACAAGGTGGAACTCCACCTTGCACATGCCAGACTGTGCGCGCAGCAGCAGGCGATAGTGGAGTCTCAGCTGCAGCACGCACGGGTGATTCGCTCTGCGTAACAACACCACTTCACCACCAATGACTGGGCCTCCATGCGAGACCTGTGTTCCTTGTTGCGCTGTTTCGAGTACTCCACCAACATGGCCAGTGCCAATAACGCCGTTCTCATCGTTACTATCCCACTTCTATGCCTCCTTAAAAAAATGCTGCTGGCGATGATGTAGGAGGATGTGGCACAGGAGGAGGAGGAGGAAGAGGGATCATTTCATAGGGTTTTCGGCCAGTCATTCACAAGTGGCTCTAAGGGTGGGTTCCTGCACCCACAAACGCCAGGTACACAATTGTCCAGCCAGGGCACAGTTCTGGAGGATGACAAGGTGGAGGAGGAGGAGGAGATGGAGGAGAAGGAACTGTATTCACAGCAGGGTGGCACCCAAACCAGCTCATGGCCATCACTGGTGCGTGGGTGGGGGGATACAGAGGACACAGACGATACACCTCCCACAGAGGACAGCTTTTCGTTGCCTCTGGGCAGCCTGGCACACATGAGCGATTACATGCTGCAGTGTCTCCGCAAAGACCGCCGAGTTGCCCACATTCTAACTTGTGCTGATTACTGGGTGGCCACGCTGCTGAATCCCCGTTACAAGGACAACATACCGTCCTTAATTCCGTCACTGGAGCGTGATCGTAAGATGCGCGAGTACAAGCGCCCGCTGGTAGACGCACTGCTGGTGGCATTCCCACCTGACAGCGGGGTCACAGTGGAAGCGAAGGCAGAGGAGGAAGAAAAGGTCGCCAACACAGCTGGGGCACCACCAGCACCTCAGAAGGCAGTGTTAGCATTGCCGAAATGTGGAAAAGCTTTGTCAGCATGCCACAACTACCAGCACCACCAGCTGATATGGAATGTCTTAGCAGGAGGCAGCATTTCACCAACATGGTGGAGCAGTATGTGTGCACACGTCTACACATACTGAATGACAGGTCTGCCTACTTCAAATTCTGGGTCTCCAAATTGGGCACATGGCCTTAGCTTGCCCTGTACGCCTTGGCGGTGCTGGCCTGCCCTGCAGCCAGTGTATTGTCTGAACGTGTGTTTAGCACAGCAGGGGGCGTAATCACAGACAAGCGCAGCCGCCTGTCCACAGCCAATGTGGACAAGCTCACGTTCATTAAAGTGAACCAGGCATGGATCCCACAGGACTTGTCCGTACCTTGTGCAGAATAGACATGTATACCGGCCTTAACCAGCCATTGTTATACTACAGCGCAATTGGTCATTGTTGTATTTTGGATATTTCACACTCTTTTGGAGTGTACCCTAATTTAAAAAATAAATAAATAAATAATTAAAACCAAAAACCAGTGTTGGCTACCTCGTCCTCCTCCACCACCGCTTCCACCTACACCACTACGTCCACTGCCTCCTCAAACTCCTGCTCCAGATGGACCTCCACCTCATAAATAAAAAAAAATTAATTTTATTTGTACGTATTTTATTTTATGTCATTTCACTCATTTGTCTGTTACATTTTCTGGTGAAATTCACCAATTGTTGGGTGTGATATACCACTGCTATACCTAGTAGACAGGTAAAAAAAATCATTAATTTGTCTGTTACATATTCGGGTGAAATTCACCAATTTTTGGGTGTGATATACCCCTGCTCTAACTAGTAGACAGGTAACATTTCACTAATTTTTCTGTTACATTCTTGGGTGACATTTGACCATTTTTGCCGTGATTAAACCCCTGCTCTGCATAGGTGATAGGGACATAAATAAAAAAAAAATCGCCTGTTACAAGGTGACATTTTACCAATTTTGCCGTATACAAAACCCGGCTCTGCATAGGGGACAGGGAATTCAATTTCAAAAATTCTTCTTTAATTGATGCACGCCCCCTCCTTTCATTCAATGCTTAAACTTTAACAACTTGTCCCACATTTGCGCTTCAATAATTTGTCCTACTTTTCCGCTCGATCATATTTAATTTTAAAAATGTAACCTCCCTTGGATGTGGTCTCTCTTTCTGACGCTCCCTCTCCAGCGTGGAACCCTGATTCGCCGATAACCGTGATCAACATGGTAGGCTCAGAAAAGAACATCGAAAGTTAATAGAGAAGATATCCAAATGGATCGTGGACGTCATGGTGACGTGCGATCAGGCAGAAGTTATCTAGAGTCAACAAAGCGGCAGCAGGACCTCTGTTTCCAAATCCGAAATACCCCAGTGACATTCCCTATAATTTTTTATTGATCATTCCAATAACAGGGCATCTTAAGAGTCCTGTATTGTTATTTATCGTCACTACCTCCCCAAGTCGGGAGTGGGTAATTGCCGCACACCCCCTCCTTTCCATCGATTCTTCAGTTTTAATAAGTTTTCCCACATTTCCGCTCGATCACAATTAAATTTCATCCATTGATCTCCCTTGGATGTGGTTTCTCTTTTTTCACGCTCCCTCTCCGGCGTGGAACCCTGATTCGCCGCTAACCGTGATCAACATGGTATGCGCAGAAAAGAACATCGAAAGTTGATAGAGCAGATATCCAATTGTATCGTGAACATCACGGGGACGTGCGACATGGTGGGGCTGCACAAACTGACTGATGGGTCTGGCCCTGCAACTTCTGGGTCTCCAAATTGGGCACATGGCCTGAGCTTGCCCTTTACGCCTTGGAGGTGCTGGCCTTCCCTGCAGCCAGTGTATTGTGAACGTGTGTTTAGCACGACTGGAGGGGGTTACCACAGTTTATATTTCCCAATGTTTTGGGGTGTACCCTAATTTAAAAAAATAATAAAAACTTTAAACCAAAAAGCAGTGTAGGCTACCTCCTCCTCCACCGCCGTTCTCACCTACACCGCCACATCCACTGCCTCCTCAACCTCCTACTCCATATGGACCTCGTCCTCCTAGATCAAGATTATTATTTTTACGTATTTTATGTTATTTAAAGTCATTTCCCTATCCACATTTGTTTGCAGAGCACTTGCCATGCTCTTAACCACATTTTGATGCCATTTGCAGCCCTCTAGCCCTTTCCATGACATTTTTAGAGCCATTTTAGTGCTCAAAAGTTTGGGTCCCCATTGACTTTAATGGGGTTCGGGTTCAAGTTCGAGTCCCGAACTCAAACTTTTTTGTGAAGTTCGGCCGAATCCGTCGAACCTGAACATCCAGGTGTCCGATCAACTCTAATTACTATCTATTAATCTATCTAAAGTAGAGAAATAGAAATTTGGAAATTTTTCCAAATTTTTGGTAAATTTGGTCTTTTTTTTATAAATAACAATATATTTTTTTGACTCAATTTTAACACTGTCATGAAGTGCAATATGTGATGAGAATAAAAATCTCAGAATGGCCTGGATAAGTTAAAGCATTTTAAAGTTATAACCACATGAAGTGACACATGTCAGATTTGCAAAAAATGGCCTGGTCCTTAAGGCGAAACATGAAAGGGTCCTTAAGGGGTTAAGGTACTGCTTGCGGTTTAGGATGGTTCCCTTTAACAACACTGAAATAGAAGCCATGGAATTTAGCTGTAATCCACATGTTAAAAATATATAATATATACAGCAAACAGCTGTCATGTTACCAAAATCTACATTTTCAGAGAATGTACAGGATACTTTGGAAAAAGCATCTGTTAATCACTGCACACAACAGCCTTCATGCAACTTTGCAACAAGCAGGGATTATTAATTGGACAAAAATTTTAATTTGAGACAAAAATGCATAACCCCTACAGAGTCCTTATGCACATAATATTTTGCAAAAACTGTAATATTTGAGGAGTTCATACATGTCACAAATGTCTAAACTTAATGATGCATGTGTTGCATAAATTGCAATAATGCAGCAACCAACTTCTGCATGCAAGAAAATTATTAGTAGTATATAATAATATCCTGTGGATAGGGGACGACTTCAAACAACCGGAATACCCCTTTAAAGCGTCATAACTCCAGTTCTGATGAACTGTTGGCGAGCCAGGTGTTGCATCCATTATATGGGCACAAAAAGTCCCCTATATAACACCCCTCTAAAAAGTTGCTGAATACAGTTTTTTTCTTTAAACTGGGTACCGTATTTTTTGCCCCCATAACACATAAGACGCATTTTTTTCTCCCAAAGTGTGTCTTATGGGGCGAATACTAATGAGCGCTTCCATTATGGAAGCGCTCATTAGTACCGGAGGAGCTGGAAGCAGTAAAGGCTCTGTACTCACCGCTTCCTGGTCCTCTGCTTACGGCTGTGCTGTGGCTGCGCACAGCATAAGGGCGCTCTGTGACCTCACGCTGTGCGCGTCTGGTCACAGCACATCCGCAGCAAGAATAAGACAGAGCGCACTTGAGGTGAGGAGCGTCCAGAGCAGTAGAGGTAAGTGGATTTTTTTATTTAATTTGCTCTGAGGCTGGGGGCTGACATGAGGCCGATGGCTGGGGGCGGACATGAGGCCGGTGGCTGGGGGCGGACATGAGGCCGATGGCTGGGGGCGGACATGAGGCCGATGGCTGGGGGCGGACATGAGGCCGATGGCTGGGGGCAGACATGAGGCTGATGGCTGGGGGCTGATATATGGCTGGGGCTGCTCTGAGGTATGGGGGATGCTGATCTGAGGTCTGAATGGGGAAGGGGTCTTATTTATATTGGGGCTATTAGCTGAGGTCTTATTGGGGGTCATTCACATTGGGGTCTGAGCTGAGGTCTGATTGTGGGTCTGATCTGAGGTCGTATTGGGGTCCTAATAACATTGGGAGTCTTATCTGAGGTCTGATTGAGAGTCTTATTAACATTGGGGGTCTGATTGGGGCTGTGAGCTGAGGTCTGATTAACATTGGCGGTCTGATTGCTGGTCTGATCTGAGGTTTAATGAAAAATATTTTTTTCTTATTGTCCTCCTCTAAAACCTTGGTGCATCTTATGGGCCGGTGCGTCTTATAGGGCGAAAAATACTGTAAATAAAAATGGTAGTTTATGGCAGGAGTCAGGGGGCGAAAATTATTTTCTGACTCATGAAAATCTTTTACATCTGTCAGAAGATAGTTTTTCCCCTCCTGTGATAATCATCGCTATTACTGCAGCTGTAACTCAGTAGAGAACTGATCTGTACTGTATATTTTACTGTATAGATCATGTATGGACAGGGTAGGGATAGTGTAAATTGTAAACTTTATTGATGCTTGTATGATTGGTGTGCTTGGTGCAACTACTTTGGCGCTGTGATACGGAAGCTTGTAAATGTCTAGGACATAGTATCAATAATTGGCCTAATTAGGCTCAGAGAGGTGATTCGATGAGCAGGTGCACATCTTCACATTCCTTTTCTGAAAAAAAAACCACATGTGACAGCAAGCATGCTCTCTGATGGGGGAAGGCAGTTTATTACATGCACAGAAGGCCATGTACAGTTACACAGGGAGAGAGAATCTACAGTATGTCTCTATGGCTGATTTATCCTAGAATATCCCAGGCTTTGGTATAGTAAGAGATGTAAGCCTGTCTTATTTCAAAGCTGGCAATATAGAAGTCAAGTATCCAATGAATAAAGATAAATGGCGGCACTCACCTAATGTTGCAAAATGTCCTTTTATTTCAGCAGAGGGGAGGGATACAAAACATGATACAATCGCAGGTTACATGGCGACGGCCGTTTCACGTTGTCCACGCTTCATCTGGCCACGTTTGATTTATCTTTATTCATTGGATATTTGCATCTTTACCTACATGGTTGAGCACCACTTGTTGCTGCTTTTCAGTGATCACCCGAACATATTTATGTCTCAGATCCAGTTCCAGGAACTCTGGGATTTGTAGTGCCACCACTATTCTGTCTGAATTTGCAATGTTTGAATATACAGTCGGGTCCATAAATATTGGGACATCAACACAATTCTAACATTTTTGGCTCTATACACCACCACAATGGATTTGAAATGAAACAAACAAGATGTGCTTTAACTGCAGACTGTCAGCTTTAATTTGAGGGTATTTACATCCAAATCAGGTGAACTGTGTAGGAATTACAACAGTTTGCATATGTGCCTCCTACTTGTTAAGGGACCAAAACTAATAGGACAGAATAATAATCATAAATCAAACTTTCACTTTTTAAGACTTGGTTGCAAATCCTTTGCAGTCAATTACAGCCTGAAGTCTGGAACGCAGAGACATCACCAAACACTGGGTTTCATTCCTGGTGATGCTCTGCCAGGCCTCTACTGCAACTGTCTTCAGTTCCTGCTTGTTCCTGGACATTTTCCCTTCAGCAAGTGAAATGCATGCTCAATCGGATTCAGGTCAGGTGGTTGACTTGCCCATTGCATGACATTCCACTTCTTTCCCTTAAAAAACTCTTTGGTTTCTTTTGCAGTATGCATTGGGTTATTGTCCATCTGCACTGTAAAGCGCTGTTCAATGAGTTCTGAAGCATTTGGCTGAATATGAGCAGATAATATTGCCCGAAACACTTCAGAATTCATCCTGCTGCTTTTGTCAGCAGTCACATCATCAATAAATACAAGAGAACCAGTTCCATTGGCAGCCATACATGCCCTTGCCATGACACTACCACCACCATGCTTCACTGATGAGGTGGTATGCTTAATATTGTTAGCAGTTCCTTTCCTTCTCCATACTCTTCTCTTTCCATCACTCTGGTACAAGTTGATCTTGGTCTAATCTGTCCATAGAATCTTGTTCCAGAACTGTGAAGGCTATTTTAGATGTCATTTGGCAAACTCTAATCTGGCCTTCCTGTTTTTGAGGCTCACCAATGGTTTACATCTTGTGGGGAACCCTCTGTATTCACTCTGGTGAAGTCTTTTCTTGATTGTTGACTTTGACACACATACACCTACCTCGTGGAGAGTGTTCTTGATCTGGCCAACTGTTGTGAAGGGTGTTTTCTTCACCAGGGAAAGAATTCTTCGGTCATCCACCACAGTTGTTTTCCGTGATCTTCCGGGTCTTTTGGTGTTGCTGAGCTCATCGGTGTGTTCCTTCTTTTTAAGAATGTTCCAAACAGTTGTTTTGGCCACGCCTAATGTTTTTGCAATCTCTCTGATGGGTTTGTTTTGTTTTTTCAGCCTAATGATGGCTTGCTTCACTGATAGTGACAGCTCTTTGGATCTCATCTTTAAAGTTGATAGCAACAGATTTTAAATGCAAATAGCACACTTGAAATTAACTCTGGACCTTTTATCATTGTAATTGGGATAATGAGGGAATAACACACACCTGGCAATGGAACAGCTGAAAAGCCAATTGTCCCATTACTTTTGGTCCCTTAACAAGTGGGAGGCACATATGCAAACTGTTGTAATTCCTACACCGTTCACCTGATTTGGATGTAAATACCCTCAAATTAAAGCTGACAGTCTGCAGTTAAAGCACTTCTTGTTCGTTTCATTTCTAAACCATTGTGGTGGTGTATAGGGACAACAATTTTAGAATTGTGTTGAAGTCCCAATATTTATGAACCTGACTGTAGAAGTCAAAGATCACTATTCTCTCGGTTCCACATCAGGAGATAGAACCTTTAAAATAGGATCTGGAGTTAGAGCTACAGGTATATGCAGCTTTCACTGAGACCAATTTCTAAGGGATGTAACTCATGATGTATTGTATGTAGTTCTGTGGTCATGTTTTAATGCTTAGATTGTCAGCTTTAAAACAAGACTTGGCTTACATCTCTATCTGCTGCACAGCCAGAGATCCAGCCATCAGTAGTAAGGATGTGTGAGATACGTCCTTGACTACTGAAGTGCCACACTGCAAGGCAGACTTTTTTATTTTTATTTTTTCATTTTTGTATTTTACTTAGGCCTCCTGCACACGACCGTTGTGTGCACCCGTGGCCGTTGTGCCGTTTTCCGTTTTTTTTCACGGACCCATTGACTTTCAATGGGTCCGTGTAAAAAACGGAAAATGCACCGTTTTGCAGCCGCATCCGTGATCCGTGTTTCCTGGCCGTGAAAAAAATATGACCTGTCCTATTTTTTTCACGGCCAACGGTTCACGGACCCATTCAAGTCAATGGGATGCACACAAGATTGGCATCCGTGTCCGTGATCCGTGGCCGTAGGTTAGTTTTTATACAGACGGATCCGAAGATCCGTCTGCATAAAAGCTTTTTCAAAGCTGAGTTTTCACTTCGTGAAAACTCAGAACCGACAGTATATTCTAACACAGAAACGTTCCCATGGTGATGGGGACGCTTCTAGTTAGAATACACTACAAACTGTGTACAAGACTGCCCCCTGCTGCCTGGCAGCACCCGATCTCTTACAGGGGGCCGTGATCAGCACAATTAACCACTTCAGGTGCGGCACCTGAAGGGGTTAATTGTGCTGATCACGGCCTGTAAGAGATCAGGGCTGCCAGGCAGCAGGGGGCAGACCCTCCCCCCCTCCCCAGTTTGAATATCATTGGTGGCCAGTGCGGCCCCCCCCCCTCTATTGTAATAATAGGTTGGTGGCACAGTGTGCGCCCCCCCCTCCCTCCCTCTATTGTAATAATTCGTTGGTGGCACAGTGTGCGCCCCCCATCGCCCCCCCCTCCCTCTATAGCATTAACAACATTGGTGGCCAGTGTGCGGCCTCCCATCTCCCCCCCCCCCCCATCATTGGTGGCAGCGGAATTCCGATCGGAGTCCCAGTTTAATCGCTGGGGCTCCGATCGGTAACCATGGCAACCAGGACGCTACTACAGTCCCGGTTGCCATGGTTACTTAGCAATAGTACAATAGTAGAAGATTCATACTTACCGGCTGCTGCGATGTTCGTGTCCTGCCGGGAGCTCCACCTACTGTTAAGTGACAGGTCTGTGCGGCGCATTGCTAAATGAACTGTCACTTACCAGTAGGAGGAGCTCCCGGCCGGACACAGACATCGCAGCTCCCAGGTAAGTATGAATCTTTTACTATTGTACTATTGCTAGTAACCCGCTGCCACCAATGATCGGGGGGGGGGGAAGGGTAGATGGGAGGCCGCACACTGGCCACCAATGTTGTTAATGCTATAGAGGGAGGGGGGCCAATGGGGGGCGCACACTGTGCCACCAACGATTTATTACAATAGAGGGAGGACGGGGGGGGGGGCGCACACTGTGCCACCAACGAATTATTACAATAGAGGGAGGAAGGGGGGGCGGGGGGGGCACACTGTGCCACCAACGATTTATTACAATAGCGGGAGGAAGGGGGGGGGCCCACTGGCCACCAATGATATTCAAACTGGGGAGGGGGGGGGTCTGCCCCCTGCTGCCTAGCAGCCCTGATCTCTTACAGGGGGATATGATAGTACAATTAACCCCTTCAGGTGCGGCACCTGAGGGGTTAATTGTGCTGATCACGGCCCCTGTAAGAGATCGGATGCTGCTAGGCAGCAGGGGGCAGTCATGTACACAGTTTGTAGTATATTCTAACTAGAAGCGTCCCCATCACCATGGGAACGCCTCTGTGTTAGAATATACTGTCGGAAATGAGGTTTCACGATCTAACTCATATCCGACAGTATATTCTAACATAGAGGCGTTCCCATGGTGATGGGGACGCTTCAAGTTAAAATATACCATCGGATTGGAGAAAACTCTGATCCGATGGTATAAAAGGGACTCCAGACTTTACATTGAAAGTCAATGGGGACGGATCCGTTTGAAATGGCACCATATTGTGTCAACGTCAAACGGATACGTCCCCATTGACTTGCATTGTAATTCAGGACGGATCCGTTTGGCTCCGCACGGCCAGGCGGACACCAAAACGACTTTTTTTTCATGTCCGTGGATCCTCCAAAAATCAAGGAAGACCCATGGACGAAAAAACGGTCACGGATCACGGGAAAACGGGACCCGTTTTTGCGGACCGCAAAAAAATACGTTCGTGTGCAGGAGGCCTTATTTTGAACTGAAGATCATTTTTCCAGTTGGCACTTACTAAAATGTTAAAAAAAAAAAAATCCTCTACAGCTCTGTTTTAGTGCATCTGCAGACTGTTGTTTCTCATTAAAAAATATGAGAGCTGTTTGGACATTTAAATAGGTTATCCCACCACTGCATGTCATATTTATGTTATAAATTGTACAAAAATAAGAGTATTTGCCATTTTCATGCAGTTACAAATGATTCAGTGAAGAATTATGACATTTACTTCCATACTATGTTGCCACTAGTAGTAAAGTGTATAGCAATGTGCATGTCCATTAATGAGCTGAGTGCTGCTGGTCACACATGCTCAGTCACTCTCCCCTCAGCCAGATCTCTGGATAGCAATCCTCTATTCAGTGCAGTGCATGTAATACAAATAAACTTCTCCAAGGAAGAGAGACTTTTTTTTAAACTCATTTGCAGTGAACACTGACGATAGAGATGCGTGCAGAGAGGAAACAGGACAGTACAGCCTGAGCAATGCTGGAGTTGGAGAAGTGAATAACCGGTAAACCTTTCACTGCCCTCCAACAGAAACTATAAAGTTTATACTTTGACTGCCCTAGACCACCTGGAATCCTTAGGGCTGTTTCACATGAGCGAGTCAATTGCGGGAATCACGCTCCGTGTGTGAGTGTGATCCTCCGCTCTGGATTGCAGGAGCGCACGGCATTATCATGATTTATAATGCTATGTGTCTCTGCATGGCCTTTTTTCCACAGAATCATAGTGACATAAAACTGTCAGTATGATTCTGTAGAAATAAGGTCAAGCAGAGGCACATAGCATTATAAATCATGATAATGTCATGCGCCCCTGCAATCCAGAGCGGAGGATCACACTCACACACGGAGCGTGATTCCCGCAATGAACTCGCTCGTGTGAAACAGCCTTTACACTAACCCAGTCACTTCCCTAGACCACCAAGGATCCTGAAATTAACCCTTTTACTCCCCTAAGCTGCCAGAGATTCTGCCACTAACCCCTTAACTGCTAGACCACCAGGGATGCTTACATTAACCCCATCCCCATTGCTGTAGACCACCAGGCATATTGCTATTAACTCCCTCACTGGCACTGTTTAAAAGGCATACAACTCCTTCACTGCCCTGGACCACCACAGGAACAGACATTACCCCTTCTATCGTCCTAGATTACTAAAGATGTAGACAGTAGCCTTCACCGCACTAGTTCTGGATGCTGTTTAATACAGATACTGTGTGGCCCCTGCATTTCTAGCTGCTTTATAGGGTGCTGTGTGTTGATATTTGTTTGATGCATTTTATAGGCGGCTACAGTGCCCGGGTCCCTAACTGTCCCACTCACAAAGGCTTAGAAGGAACAAATCTAGCGATACAGTTTAAAGCGCGGCCCAAAGCTGGCGACCGTGAAAATAAGTTGTGCGGGGGGAGGGGGGCCCAAGTTGAACTGTTGCCCCATTGCTCATGAGCCTTTAGTTATGCACCTTCTAGAGCAGTGATGGTGAACCTTTTAGAGACTGAGTGCCCAAACTGCAACCGAAAACCCACTTATTTATCGCAGAGTGCCAACACAGCAATTTAATCTGAATCCTACAGTCCAGTATAACGTATCTTCCATGTACTTTATCATTTAGCTATAATGGATGCCTACATTCAGTGCGCTGCCTGTGCTGTTCATAGTGCGCCATGCGCTGCTGAATGGCAGTAAAAGTCTAAGTATTGGTACACCATAGACTTTTTCCAGGGCATAGATGCCTACAGAGAGGGCTCTGAGTGCCGCCTCTGGCACCTGTGCCATAGGTTCACCACCACTGTTCTAGGGTATGTTCGCATTCAGCAGATTTGCCACCACTGAGTTGCATGCAGCAAATCCACAACACTTTACAGTACCAGCAAAGTTGATGAGATTTAAGAAATCTTAGCCACATGCTGTGAAACAAATTCACAGTGTAAATTATTCTGTGGTGCGGATTTTAAGGCAACATCCACAGTTACTGAAATGCTGTAAATCTGCCATCACAGATTTTCGTGTTGTAAATCTGCAGCATTGTACAGGACCAGCAAAGTGAATGAGTCTGTAGCAATTCTCATCCATACAGTGTGGAACAAATCTGCTGCAGACATTGACTTGTGCAGATTTTAAATCTTCAGTTTGTCAAATTCTGCTCCAGATTTTATCCTTTTCAGTGCATGGAGGGAAATCTGAGTCATGGCAGCAGCATTTCAGCATTGAAATCTACAACAGAAAAGTCAACGTCAGGGGCGTTGCTAGGGTCTGAAGACATCCGGGGCATGAGCCCACGTGAAGCCACACCCCCACCCCATGAAGCCACGCCCTTATCGCCATCGGGGGCCTTCACAGTAGTTATTAACCCCTTTCAGCAGTCATCCCTTCAGTGAATGGGGGACTGCTGAAAGGGGTTAATAACTACAGTGAAGGGCCTAGCCATCTGGGCAACCCCACAGATCATCTTAACCTATGGTCAGCCTAATTTAAAATGAAGCAAACCCCCCAACTATAAACTAATCACAGAAGTTGGAACCCATCAACCCCCCTTGCACTTGTTCCGCTACTTGCAGGCTGCGCGGGCATGAGTTCAGCACTTCGGACCAAAGTGACTGAAGTTTTGAACTCATGCCCGTGCAACCTGCAAGTAGCAGAACAAGTACAAGGGGGGTTGGGGGATGATCTGTGGGATTGCCCAGACGGCTAGGAATAGCCTAATAAATAAAAAAATCCCACCAGCATAGGCGTGCGCAGCCTATTGCATTAGGGTGTGCACCCTAAAGCACAAACACACACACGCCGCACGTGTATGTATGTATATATTATATACATATATGTATATATATATACTTCCCAAAGAACGAGGCAGCACTTCCAGATTTCGGTGACAGGGTGAAGACCCCAAACTTTATTCCCCAGCAACATTTCGGCCTACTCAATGAGGCCTTTGTCAAGCTATATACAGTGATACCTCGGTTCACGAACTTAATTCGTGAACTGACTCTGGTCGCGAACCGAATTGGTCGCGAACCGATTCACATTTTCCCATAGGGTTAAATGTAAATCCGGTTAATCCGTGCTGACCTTTTTTTGGAGTTTTACTACTGCTCTGCACTTTCTTTTTGCCACCATGCTTGCGCTGCACATTCTTGTCACCTGCATTTCCACTTTGCACATTGTCACTTGCATTTCCACTTTGCACATTGTCACTTGCATTTCCACTTTGCACATTGTCACTTGCATTATCACTTTGCACATTGTCACCTGCATTGCTGTTCTTGTCACCTTCATTGCTGTTTCGCACTTTCGTCTTTCCACTATGCTTCTTGGGAGCCATATTGCGTGTCCAGTGAACTGTACAGTACTGTATGTGCTAAAAAGCACACCAAAAATCAAAAAATCACTTAAAATGTTTGCAGAGTACTCACAGTACTTCTTTCTGTGTCTCTTCTTCTCTCCACGGTCTTCCTACAGGAAGTCACGACCATGTGACAGCCTGGAAATAGCATTAAAATGGCCGCGGCTCCTGTTCGTGAACCGAGGCGGAGTTCGTGAACCGGAGCATATTTTTATGAACTTTTCTGTTCGTGAACCGAGTTGTTCGTGAACAGAAGCGTTCGTGAACCGAGGTATCACTGTATATATATATCCAGAAAATGGCAGGGCAGCACTCCTTGCTTCAAGTAGTTCAGGTGCCAGCGTTCTCCCCTTGGTCCTGGGGTCCAAACACAATCCAAATAAATGTAACGCAGCACTCCTTGGGTAAAAAGTGAAAAATGTGATATTTATTCAACACATGTTAATAAAGGCAACGTTTCAGCTCTCTCACAGAGCCATTCTCAAGCCAAGATAATGGCTTGATAGTGGCTCTGTGAGAGAGCTGAAACGTTGCCTGTATTAACATGTGTTGAATAAATATCACATTTTTCACGGACCCCCATGTTTGGAGTACAGACTTAGATCTTCAATCGATTTAGGAGGAGAACAATCCATTACTTTAACGATCCTGAGAACGCCAGCTGCAGGAGGTTATTGCTGGATAAGGGAAGTTTACCTTCAGCAAACCTGCGTGGACCTCCGGCGGTGGCGTGGGATCCTTTCGAAAAACAACAGCCCTCGGGACCGGAGCACCAACACATACAGTAGGCGCACCGAGATGAGGGTAGGAGATTCTGTCGAAGACCCTCCGGGTAAGATCGAACTGTCTACGATAATTAAGCGATCACTTTTCGAAAATTACAGCGGGACGCCGCTGTCTCAGGCCAAGGAGCGGGACGCTGCTCTGTGTATAGCTACCATTAATCGAGACCTGAGATTGGAGTCCAAGTGTTTTAAACATTAATTTAACTTTATTTGTGGATACCCAGAGCTTTTTTTAAATCTTTTGATATTCTTGGAGGCAAAGTTTTTATTGATGGACTACTAAGTGTATTTTACTCTAAGATTTATTCAAGATGTCATTTTAGTATGCACACTTTTACCATTTATTCTATTTTATATATATATATATATATATATATATATATGTGTAATTATTATTGGGAATTAAACTACCAACTGTGAACGACGTATTTTAGATATATTAATAATAAAAACTTTATGCATCAATATCCACTGTTCCCATTGCTTTAGAGAGTGCCCCACTGTTATTTATTTTTTACTACAACCCTTTCAGATTTGGTGATCTGTTAGTGGGTGCACCTCACGTTGTTTCCTGATCACTCTAGTGCGACACGTTGTTCCCTGATCACTCTAGTGCGACATATACTTTTTATATTTTTTCTGTATTAACATGTGTTGAATAAATATCAAATTTTTCACTTTTTACCCAAGGAGTGCTGCGTTACATTTATTTGGATTATATATATATATACAGTATATACACAAATACACTCTGCATACATACATACATACAGACCCGCACTATCAATATAATGAAGGGAGAAGAAATCATTTTTAAACTTACCCGTATTTTTTGCCCTTTAACACGCTCCGGCCCATAAGACGCACCTAGGTTTTAGAGAGGGACAATAAGAAAAAAAATATTTTTCATTACACCTGGGGTCAGACCACCAATCAGACCCCCAATGTTAATCAGACCTCAGCTGACAGCCCCAATAGGACCCCCAATGTTAATAAGACCCCAATAAGACCTCAGATCAGACCCCATTGTGAATGACCCCCAATCAGACCTCAGATAAGAGCCCCGGTGCCCCTTTTCAGCCCCCAGTGCCCCTCTTCAGCCCCCCAGTGCCCCTCTTCAGCCCCCCAGTGTCCCTCTTCAGCCCCCAGTTGCTCATATCAGCCCCCCAGTGCCTCATATCAGCCCCCAGTGCCTCACAGCAGCTCCCCAGTGCCTCATATCAGCCCCCCAGCAGCCTCTCTTCAGCCCCCCAGTGCCTCACATCAGCCCCCCAATGCCCCTCTTCAGCCTCCCAGTGCCTCAGATCAGCCCCCCAGTGCCCCATATCAGCCCCCCAGTGCCTCATATCAGCTCCGAAGTGCCCCATATCAGCCCCCCAGTGCCTCATATCAGCCCCCCAGTGCCTCATATCAGCCCCCCAGCAGCCTCTTTTCAGCCCCCAGTGCCCCTCTTCATCCCCCATAGAGTTCAGCGAACCCGAACTGTAAAGTTCGGGTTCGTACCGAACTTTAGGGTTTTCGGCACCCGGACCCAAACCCGAACATTTACGTCATACTACTTTCCCCAAAAGGCCATCACAGCCATGCCTACTATTGGCATGGCTGTGATTGGCGAACTGCAGCATGTGACCCAGCCTCTATTCAAGCTGGAGTCACGTAGCGCCGCCCGTCACTCTGCCCGGATTAGTGTAGGGAGAGGCTGCAGCTGCTGTGAGGGAGAGATCAGGGAGAAATCTTATCAAGAACTGTTTTTTGTACTCAGCGATCTACAGAAAAAGTGTTTTGTGGGTGCAGTGCACAATTTTTTTAAGCCTCCCCTGAGCCAACTACTGCTGAAAACGAACTTTGTTTTCTTCAGTTAGTCAATATCAATACATGATTGGCAGCTATTTTATGCAACGATAGTGCACTAGCACAGGCTATCTGCAAGTCCAGAAATACAGCTTTGGCATACTGGGGTGAAAAAAGCCTCTGATATACTGCACATCTGGGATTACACGTGCATAAGTGACTGCCACATTTAGGCCATAAATACGGCTTTGGCATACTGGGGTGAAAAAAGCCTCTCATATACTGCACATCTGGGATTACATGTGCATAAGTGACTGTCACATTTAGGACAGAAATACAGCTTTTTGGTTAGGGTAAAAAAAACAACTTTAATATACTGCACATCTGGGATTAAACAAGCATAAGTGACTGTCACATTTAGGCCATAAATACAGCTTTTTGGTTACTGGGGTGAAAAAAGCCTCTAATATATAGCACATCTGGGATTACATGTGCATAAGTGACTGTCACATTTAGGCCATAAATAGGGCTTTTTGGTTACTGGGGTGAAAAAAGCCTCTAATATACTGCACATCTGGGATTACACATGCATAAGTGACTGTCACATTTAGGCCATAAATACGGCTTTGGCATACTGGGGTGAAAAAAGCCTCTCCTATACTGCACATCTGGGATTACACATGCATAAGTGACTGTCACATTTAGACCATAAATACAGCTTTGGCATACTGGGGTGAAAAAAGCCTCTGATATACTGCACATCTGGGATTAGATGAGCATAAGTGACTGTCACATTTAGGCCAAAAAAACGCTTTTTGGCTACTGAGGTAAAAAAAGCCTCTAATATATTGCACATCTGGGATTACACGTGAATAAGTGACTGTCACATTTAGGACAGAAATACAGCTTTTTGGTTAGGGTGAAAAAACTCTCTAATATACTGCACATCTGGGATTAGACAAGCATATGTGACTGTCACATTTAGGACAGTGTTGAGGAAGGGTTGAGACGTGTGCATATATATCCATACGTTCATGCAAACACGTGCATGCATGTATGGTATATATGCATACATGTCATGGGATGAGGTGCGCAGATGTGCCCAGCATCTGCGCACATCTGCCCATAGTATATGGCTGTGCCCCCTTATATATATATATATATATATATATAGCTGTGCCCCCTTAGTATATATATATATATATATATATATATATAGCTGTGCCCCCTTAGTATATATATATAGCTGTGCCCCTTAGTATAAATATATAGCTGTGCCCCCTTAGTATAAATATATAGCTGTGCCCCCTTAGTATAAATATATAGCTGTACCCCCTTAGTATAAATATATAGCTGTGCCCCCTTAGTATAAATATATAGCTGTGCCCCCTTAGTATAAATATATAGCTGTGCCTGTGCCCCCTTAGTATAAATATACAGTTGTGCCCCCTTAGTATAAATATATAGCTGTGCCCCCTTAGGATATATACATATATCTATGAGATATCCCCCATATACCTGAAACCAGGTGCATCAGTGTGAATGTGCCCCAAGCATTCACACTGATGCAATCTGGTTGATTGCATCAGAATGATCGGACAAAGGTCCGGTCATCCTGATGACTACAAAGGACTCAGATTCAACAGAATCTGAGTCCTTTGTTGTAATTATCTCCAGTGCTGCTGGAGATAATTATGCAGGATAGAGGGAAGGGAGAAACTTCCCCTCCTTCTATTATGCGCATTCCGGCAGCGCGATTACCATCACGCTGCCCGGAATGCAAAATGCTACAGGCGGAAGATCAAAGGCTTCTCCCGCCTGTTAGCATATGGCGCGGCCCCGATGTGCTCGTTCGGGGATGCGCGGGCTGGCACAGTGACGTCATATCACTGCGCCAGCCCACGTGTCCCTGATGGTGGCGCGCGCGCGCCACTGTGTGGGCGGTGCGGCAGTGCGGGCCGCCGGACATAAATATCCGGCGGTCCCTGCACTGGGAGAGAAGATCAGGGCCGCCCCCACAAGAAGACGACCCCTCGACGAATGAGCAACCCCCTAGACGAACGAGCAACAATGCTGAGTATCTCCCCCCTTATTAACCCTTCTACCGCTACCCCACCAACGATTTCCCCTACCACTATCCCACCAACGATTTCCCCCTTATTAACCCTTACACCCCTGATCCCCTACCACTATCCCACCATCGATTATCCCCACTAAATAACCCCTGATTCCCCTGATTAACCCCTGTTCTATTCCCCTGATTATACCTACCCACATTATCCCTGATCACCCCCACTATTTGTACCTTATCCCTACCCACTACCAACCCACAACCTGCCCATATATACCCCCTCGCTGTACCTCTATCATTTGCAGGGTATTAACCCTTGCATTACTGTATCCTACCCTTGCATTACTGTCCGCTATCCGTTTGCGTCTGTGGTCTGCATTCGCCCCTGCAGTGCCACCGTCAACCCTCGTCGTTCCCTTAGGGACAGGAATAGGACCAGATGGGTTGGGCTGCTAATATATGTGTGTGTGTACTGTATTAGATAGCTTTGTGGGTGGAACTTGGGATTGTGTAGTGTAGTTTAGTACTGTATTGTTAGTGTTGTATTGTTAGTACTGTATTGTTAGTGTATTGCTTGCGTAGTGTACTAGATATTAATAAATATCCTGTTTTACTTGTAACTATCTGTGTAACGTGTGGTTATTGGCGATAGTTAGTTCAGTAAGGCGCATGCAGCTAGTTTAGTGATTAGCGTAAAGTATAGTAAAGTATTGTGTTTACAATACTAATATAAAGGTATAAATAGGCGGAGTCATCAATAGACGGCTCCTCCTATTTATGAATATTAACTATTAATATTTGCATAAATATTAGTAATTAATATTCCCCCTTTACAGACAGAAATACAGCTTTTTGGATAGGGTGAAAAAACCCTCTAATATACTGCCCATCTGGGATTAGACAAGCATAAGTGACTGTCACATTTAGGACAGAAATACAGCTTTTTGGTTAGGGTGAAAAAACCCTCTAATGCACTGACGCACAACCACTTATGTTTACTGATGAGGACATGGGAATACCACCTCAGCACATCTCTGATGATGACGAAACACAGGTGCTAACTGCTGTGTCTTTCTGCAGTGTGCAGACCGAAAAGGAGGTCAGGGAGGAAGACTGGGTGGAAGACGATGCAGGGGACGATGAGGTCCTAGACCCCACATGGAATGAAGGTCGTGCCACTGACTTTCAGAGTTCGAAGGAAGAGGCAGTGGTGAGACCGAGCCAACAGTGTAGCAAAAGCGGGAACAGGGTGCAAAAGCAGAGCAGCCGTCGCCAAAACAGTTTGCCTGCTAGTGGCCACCGTGAACAGGGACCGAGGACACCAAAGGCAGCTTCAAGGAGTTCCCTGGCATGGCACTTCTTCACACAATGTGCTGACGACAAGACCCGAGTGGTTTGCACGCTGTGCCATCAGAGCCTGAAGCGAGGCATTAACGTTCTTAACCTTAGCACAACCTGCATGACCAGGCATCTACATGTGAGACACGGGCTGCAGTGGAGTAAGCACCTTCAAAACGAAGAAAGGGCTCCTGCTCCCCCTTCTGCTGCTGCCTCGGCCTCTTCCTCCGCCTCTGGAGGAACGTTGGCACCTGCCGCCCTGCAAACAGAGTATGTGCCACCAACAACACAACCTCCATCACCAAGCATCTCCACCATGTCACACGGAAGCGTTCAGCTGAGAGAAAGCGTAAATTCCCACCTAGCCACCCTCGATCCCTGGCCCTGAATGCCAGCATTTCTAAACTGCTGGCCTTTGAAATGCTGTTATTCAGGCTGGTGAAGACGGACAGCTTTAAACAGCTCAAGTCGCTTGCTGTCCCACAGTACGTCGTTCCCAGCCGCCACTACTTCTCCAGGAGAGCCGTAACCCTCCCTGCACAACCAAGTATCGGATAAAATCAAGTGTGCATTGTGCAACGCCATCTGTGGCAAGGTCCACCCAACCACAGATACGTGGACCAGTAAGCATGGCCAGGGACGCTATATCTCCCTAACTGCACACTGGGTAAATGTAGTGGCGGCTGGACCCCAGGCGGAGAGCTGTTTGGCGCACGTCCTTCCACCGCCAAGGATCGCAGGGCATCATTCTTTGCCTCCTGTTGCCTCCTCTTCCTACTCTGCTTCCTCCTCCTCTTCTACCACCTCCTCATCCGGTCAGCGACAGACCTTCACCACCAACTTCAGTACAGCCAGGGGTAAACGTCAGCACGCCATTCTGAAACTGATGTGTTTGGGGGACAGGCCCCACACCGCGCAGGAGTTGTGGCGGGGTATAGAACAGCAGACTGACGAGTGGTTGCTGCCAGTGGGCCTCAAGCCCGGCCTGGTGGTGTGCGATAATGGGCGAATTCTCATTGCAGCTCTGGGACTAGCCGTTTTGACGCACGTCCCTTGCCTGGCGCATGTGCTGAATTTGGTGGTGCAGAAATTCATTCACAACTACCCCGGCATGTCAGAGCTGCTGCATAAAGTCTGTGCGCGCTTCCGGCGTTCTCATCCTGCCGCCGCTCGGCTGTCTGCTCTACAGCGTAACTTCGGCCCTCCCGCTCACCGTCTCATATGCAACATGCCCACCAGGTGGAACTCCACCTTGCACATGCTGGACAGACTGTGCGAGCAGCAGCAGGGCACGCACGGGTGAGTCGCACTGCGGAACAGCACTACTTCACCACCAATGACTGGGCCTCCATGCGAGACCTGTGTGCCCTAATGCGCTGTTTCGAGTACTCCACCAACATGGTCAGTGGCGATGACGCTGTTATCAGCGTTACAATACCACTTCTATGTCTCCTTGAGAAAACACTTAGGGCGATGATGGAAGAGGATGTGGCCCAGGACGAGGAGGAAAAGGGGTCATCTCTAACACTTTCAGCCCAATTTTTTAGAAGTGGCTCAGAAAGAGGATTTTTGCAACAGCAGAGGCCAGGTACAAATTTGGCCAGCCAGGGCCCACTACTGGAGGACGAGGAGGATGAGGATAAGGAGGAGGATGGGGATGAAGCATGTTCACAGCGGGGTGGTATCCAACGCAGCTCGGGCCCATCACTGGTGCGTGGCTGGGGGGATACGGAGGACGCAGACGATACGCCTCCCACAGAGGACAGCTTGTCCTTACCTCTGGGCAGTCTGGCACACATGAGCGACTACATGCTGCAGTGCCTGCGCAACGACAGCAGAGTTGCCCACATTTTAACGTGTGCTGACTACTGGGTGGCCACCCTGCTGGATCCCCGTTACAAAGACAATGTGCCGTCCTTAATTCCCTCACTGGAGTGTGATTGGAAGATGCGCAACTACAGGTGCATGCTGGTTGACGCGCTCCTGAGAGCATTCCGACTGACGCCGGGGGACAAGTGGAAGCACAAGGCAAAGACAGGGTAGGAGGAAGAGGTCGCCAACGCAGCTGGGGCACCGCCAGCACCTCAGAAGGCAGGGTTAGCATGGCCAACATGTGGAAAAGCTTTGTCACCTCGCCGCGACAACCGGCCCCAACTGCTGATATGCAGCGTGTTAGCAGGAGGCAGCATTTGAACAACATGGTGGAACAGTACCTGTGCACACGCCTGCCCCATTCAACTTCTGGGTCTCCAAATTGTCCACATGGCCAGAGCTTGCCCTGTATGCCTTGGAGGTGCTGGCCTGCCCTGCAGCCAATGTACTCTCTGAACGTGTATTTAGCACGGCAGGAGGCGTCATTACAGACAGACGCAGCCGCCTGTCCACAGCCAACGTGGACAAGCTCACGTTCATTAAAATGAACCAGGCTTGGATCCCACAAGACTTGTCTGTACCTTGTGCAGAATAGACATTTATACCACCATCAAACATACATTCTTGTACTCAAGTCAAGTGCAATGATTAATTGTTTTCTTTTTTTATTTGTCCCAATATTTTGGGGGCTACCTACCCCAATAAAAAAATAAAAAAAAACATTGTTGGCTACCTCCTCCTCCTCCATTGCTGCCTCCACCTACAACACCACATTCACCGTCTCCTCAACCTCTGACTTCATATCCACCTCCTTCTCTGAGTTGCAGGTTAATAATTTGTAATTTTTAGTTATTTTATTTCATTTTAAGTTATTTCCCTATCCACATTTGTTTGCAGAGCAGTTGCCATGCTCTTAAGCACTTTTTACTGCCTTTTAGATCCCTCTAGCATTTTCAAGGACTATTTTAGAGCCATTTTAATTTAAAAAAGTGCCAACTTTAGTGCCCTAAATTGAAAAAATTCTTATTTTCAATTGTCGGGTGACATTTTACCATTTTTGGCGTATACAAACCCCTGCTGTGCCTGGGTGACAGGGGCCTAAATCTCTCAAAATCCTGTGTTCTATTGCTGGGTGACATTAACCCCCTTTTTGCCGTGAATGAACCCCTGCTGTGCCTGGGTGACAGGGGCCTAAATCTCTCAAAATCCTCTGTTCTATTGCTGGGTGACAAGAACCCCCTTTTGCCGTGAATGAACCCCTGCTGTGCCTGGGTGACAGGGGCCTAAATCTCTCAAAATCCTCTGTTGTATTGCTGGGTGACATGAACCCCCTTTTGCCGTGAATGAACCCCTGCTGTGCCTGGATGACAGGGGCCTAAATCTCTCAAAATCCTCTGTTCTATTGCTGGGTGACATGAACCCTTCTTTGCCGTGAATGAACCCCTGCTGTGCCTGGGTGACAGGGGCCTAAATCTCTCAAAATCCTCTGTTGTATTGCTGGGTGACAAGAAACCCCCTTTTGCCGTGAATGAACCCCTGCTGTGCCTGGGTGACAGGGGCCTAAATCTCTCAAAATCCTCTGTTCTATTGCTTGGTGACATGAACCCCCTTTTGCCGTGAATGAACCCCTGCTCTGCATTGCTGACAGGGAACTAAATTTAGTGAAACCATCTGTTACTGATCGGAAGATGCGCGACTACAAGAGCACGCTGATGATAGCATTCCCACCTGTCAGCGGGGGCACAGTGGAAGCACAAGGCGAAGGCAGAGGAGGAGGAAGAGGTCGCCAACGCAGCTGGGGCACCGCCAGTACCTGAGAAGGCAGGGTTAGCATGGCCAAAATGTGGAAAAGCTTTGTCAGCCTTGGAGGTGCTGACCTGCCCTGCAGCCAGTGTATAGTGTGAACGTGTGTTTAGCACGGCAGAGAGCATTATCACAGGCCACAGCCAATGTGGACAAGCTTACGTTTATTAAAATGAACCAGGCATGGATTCCACAGGACTTGTCCGTACTTTGTGCAGAATAGACATTTATAGCAGCCTCAACCATCCATTCTTGTACTCAAGTGCACTTATTCTTTGTTTTATTTTTTTTATTTTGTTATATGTCCCAATAAAAATAAAAAATAACACAAATCAGTGTTGGCTACCTATTAGGAATGAGCGAACCCGAACTGTACCCGAACATTTTTGTAAATGTCTGGGTTTGGGTTCGGTGTTCGGCGCTTTCTTGGCGCTTTTTGAAAGGCTGCAAAGCAGCCAGTCAACAAGCGTCATACTACTTGCCCCAAGAGGCCTTGCCTACTATTGGCATGGCTGTGATTGGCCAGTGCAGCATGTGACCCAGCCTCTATATAAGCTTGGGTCACGTAGCGCTGCACGTCACTCTGCTGATACAAGCGTAGGGAGAGGTTGCTGCTGCGAAGTTAGGGCGAGATTAGGCAGATTAACTCCTCCAATAGACTTAATTCAGTGATCGATCTCCAGCTGTGGATCATTGAAGTGCTGATATTAAATTGCTCACTTTTTTTAGGCTGCCCAGAGCGTTTTTATATCACTTTTTTCTGGGGTGATCGGCGGCCATTTTGTGGCTTGTGGTGTGCCAGCACAAGCTACCACCAAGTGCATTTAACCATCAATAGTGCGGTTATTTTTTGCTAAATCCTACATCAAGTGCAGGCTGAGCCTGTGTCACCCAAGTGCATTTAACCATCAATAGTGTGTTGGTTTTTTTGGCCATATACTACATCAGGTGCAGGCTGAGCCTGTGTCACCCAAGTGCATTTAACCATCAATAGTGTAATTATTTTTTGCTATATCCTACATCAGGGTCAAGCTTTCATCAAGTGCATTTAACCATCAATAGTGTGGTTATTTTTTGGCCATATACTACATCAGGTGCAGGCTGAGCTTGTGTCACCCAAGTGCATTTAACCATCAATAGTGTGGTTATTTTTTGGCCATATACTACATCAGGGGCAAGTTGAGCCTGTCACCCAGCGCCTAAAAAATAGGCCTGACATTTATATTCCTCCAAATCAGTACTGTTTTAGCTGGTCAAATTATTTGTAGTGACCGTAAAAGCACAGTTTTTGTTCTGGGTTGAAAAACTATTCCCAAATTTGCCATTCTCAAAATTAGTAGTTTCTGCTATATCAGGCCTACTTTAAATCTATCCCAAAAAGGGTATATTAGATTCAAGGTGCTGATAGTGTCATTCTGAAAAACTTAACACACACGCTACAGTGCAGATACAAGTCTAATTCTGTGATTAAAGGTATACCTGTCACACAGCGCCTAAAAAATAGGCCTGACATTTATATTCCTCCAAATCAGTACTGTTTTAGCTGGTCAAATTATTTGTAGTGACCGTAAAAGCACAGTTTTTGTTCTGGGTTGAAAAACTATTCCCAAATTTGCCATTCTCAAAATTAGTAGTTTCTGCTATATCAGGCCTACTTTAAATCTATCCCAAAAAGGGTATATTAGATTCAAGGTGCTGATAGTGTCATTCTGAAATACTTAACACACACGCTACAGTGCAGATACAAGTCTAATTCTGTGATTAAAGGTATATCTGTCACACAGCGCCTAAAAAATAGGCCTGACATTTATATTCCTCCAAATCAGTACTGTTTTAGCTGGTCAAATTATTTGTAGTGACCGTAAAAGCACAGTTTTTGTTCTGGGTTGAAAAACTATTCCCAAATTTGCCATTCTCAAAATTAGTAGTTTCTGCTATATCAGGCCTACTTTAAATCTATCCCAAAAAGGGTATATTAGATTCAAGGTGCTGATAGTGTCATTCTGAAAAACTTAACACACACGCTACAGTGCAGATACAAGTCTAATTCTGTGATTAAAGGTATACCTGTCACACAGCGCCTAAAAAATAGGCCTGACATTTATATTCCTCCAAATCAGTACTGTTTTAGCTGGTCAAATTATTTGTAGTGACCGTAAAAGCACAGTTTTTGTTCTGGGTTGAAAAACAATTCCCAAATTTGCCATTCTCAAAATTAGTAGTTTCTGCTATATCAGGCCTACTTTAAATCTATCCCAAAAAGGGTATATTAGATTCAAGGTGCTGATAGTGTCATTCTGAAAAACTTAACACACACGCTACAGTGCAGATACAAGTCTAATTCTGTGATTAAAGGTATATCTGTCACACAGCGCCTAAAAAATAGGCCTGACATTTATATTCAGCTAAATCTGTCATTATTAGTGTGCCTGTATTAGTGTAATACGGTACCTAAATAGATAGTCAGATAGTGTTAGGTGTCTGTAAAAAAAGGCCTGAATTTTAATTCAATACATTGGCCCGAATAATATTTTTCTTATTGTGGTGAACGGTAACAATGAGGAAAACATCTAGTAAGGGACGCGGACGTGGACATGGTCATGGTGGTGTTAGTGGACCCTCTGGTGCTGGGAGAGGACGTGGCCGTTCTGCCACAGCCACACGTCCTAGTGTACCAACTACCTCAGATCCCAGTAGCCGCCAGAATTTACAGGGATATTTGGTGGGGCTCAATGCCGTTCTAAGGATGGTTAGGCATGAGCAGGTACAGGCATTAGTCAATTGGGTGGCCGACAGTGCATCCAGCACGTTCACATTATCTCCCGCCCAGTCTTCTGCAGAAAGCGCACAGATGGCGCATGAAAACCAAGCCCATCAGTCTGTCACATCACCCCCATGCATATCAGGGAAACTGTCTGAGCCTCAAGTTATGTAGCAGTCTCTTATGCTGTTTAAAGACTCTGCTGCCAGGGTTTCCCAAGGGCATCCACCTAGCCCTTCCCCAGGGGTGGAAGAGATAGAATGCACTAACGCACAACCACTTATGTTTCCTGATGATGAGGACATGGGAATACCACCTCAGCACGTCTCTGATGATGACAAAACACAGGTGCCAACTGCTGCGTCTTTCTGCAGTGTGCAGACTGAACAGGAGGTCAGGGATCAAGACTGGGTGGAAGACGATGCAGGGGACGATGAGGTCCTAGACCCCACATGGAATGAAGGTCGTGCCACTGACTTTCACAGTTCGGAGGAAGAGGCAGTGGTGAGACCGAGCCAACAGCGTAGCAAAAGACAAAGAGGGAGCAGTGGGCAAAATCAGAACACCCGCCGCCAAGAGACTTCGCCTGCTACTAACCGCCGCCATCTGGGACCGAGCACCCCAAAGGCAGCTTCAAGGAGTTCCCTGGCATGGCACTTCTTCAAACAATGTGCTGACGACAAGACCCGAGTGGTTTGCACGCTGTGCCATCAGAGCCTGAAGCGAGGCATTAACGTTCTGAACCTTAGCACAACCTGCATGACCAGGCACCTGCATGCAAAGCATGAACTGCAGTGGAGTAAACACCTTAAAAACAAGGAAGTCACTCAGGCTCCCCCTGCTACCTCTTCTGCTGCTGCCGCCTCGGCCTCTTCTGCTGCTGCCGCCTCGGCCTCTTCCTCCGCCTCTGGAGGAACGTTGGCACCTGCCGCCCAGCAAACATGGGATGTACCACCAACACCACCACCTGCGTCATCAAGCATCTCAACCATTTCACACGGCAGCGTTCAGCTCTCCATCTCACAAACATTTGAGAGAAAGCGTAAATTCCCACCTAGCCACCCTTGATCCCTGGCCCTGAATGCCAGCATTTCTAAACTACTGGCCTATGAAATGCTGTCATTTAGGCTGGTGGACACAGACAGCTTCAAACAGCTCATGTCGCTTGCTGTCCCACAGTATGTTGTTTCCAGCCGCCACTACTTCTCTAAGAGAGCCGTGCCTTCCCTGCACAACCAAGTGTCCGATAAAATCAAGTGTGCACTGCGCAACGGCATCTGTGGCAAGGTCCACCTAACCACAGATACGTGGACCAGTAAGCACGGCCAGGGACGCTATATCTCCCTAACTGCACACTGGGTAAATGTAGTGGCGGCTGGGCCCCAGGCGGAGAGCTGTTTGGCGCACGTCCTTCCGCCGCCAAGGATCGCAGGGCAACATTCTTTGCTCCTGTCTCCTCCTCCTTCTACTCAGTTTCCTCCTCCTCTTCTTCCACCTGCTCATCCAGTCAGCCACACACCTTCACCACCAACTTCAGCAAAGCTCGGGGTAAACGTCATCAGGCCGTTCTGAAACTCATATGTTTGGGGGACAGGCCCCACACCGCACAGGAGTTGTGGCGGGGTATAGAACAACAGACCGACGAGTGGTTGCTGCCGGTGAGCCTCAAGCCCGGCCTGGTGGTGTGCGATAATGGGCAAATCTCGTTGCAGCTCTGGGACTAGCCGGTTTGACGCACATCCCTTGCCTGGCGCATGCGCTGAATTTGGTGGTGCAGAAGTTCATTCGCAACTACCCCGACATGTCAGAGCTGCTGCATAAAGTGCGGGCCGTCTGTTCGCGCTTCCGGCGTTCACACCCTGCCGCTGCTCGCCTGTCTGCGCTACAGCGTAACTTCGGCCTTCCCGCTCACCGCCTCATATGCGACGTGCCCACCAGGTGGACAAGCTGACGTTCATAAAAATTAACCAGGCATGGATCCCACAGGACCTGTCCATCCCTTGTGCAGATTAGACATTAACTACCTCCCCTTAACCATATATTATTGTACTCCAGGGCACTTCCTCATTCAATCCTATTTTTATTTTCATTTTACCATTATATTGCGGGGCAACCCAAAGTTGAATGAACCACTCCTCTGTCTGGGTGCCGGGGCCTAAATATGTGACAGTGGCCTGTTCCAGTGGTGGGTGACATGAAGCCTGATTCTCTGCTATAACATGAAGACTGATTCTGTGCTGACATGAAGCCAGATTCTCTGTTACGGGACCTCTCTCCTCTGTCTGGGTGCCGGGGCCTAAATATGTGACAGTGGCCTGTTCCAGTGGTGGGTGACGTGAAGCCTGATTCTCTGCTATGACATGAAGACTGATTCTGTGCTGACATGAAGCCAGATTCTCTGTTACGGGACCTCTCTCCTCTGTCTGGTTGCCAGGGCCTAAATATGTGACAGTGGCCTGTTCCAGTGGTGGGTGACGTGAAGCCTGATTCTCTGCTATGACATGAAGACTGATTCTGTGCTGACATGAAGCCAGATTCTCTGTTACGGGACCTCTCGCCTCTGTCTGGTTGCCAGGGCCTAAATATGTGACAGTGGCCTCTTCCAGTGGTGGGTGACGTGAAGCCTGATTCTCGGCTATGACATGAAGACTGATTCTGTGCTGACATGAAGCCAGATTCTCTGTTACGGGACCTCTCTCCTCTGTCTGGGTGCCAGGGCCTAAATGTGTGACAGTGGCCTCTTCCAGTGGTGGGTGACGTGAAGCCTGATTCTCTGCTATGACATGAAGACTGATTCTGTGCTGACATGAAGCCAGATTCTCTGTTACGGGACCTCTCTCCTCTGTCTGGGTGCCAGGGCCTAAATGTGTGACAGTGGCCTCTTCCAGTGGTGGGTGACGTGAAGCCTGATTCTCTGCTATGACATGAAGACTGATTCTGTGCTGACATGAAGCCAGATTCTCTGTTACGGGACCTCTCTCCTCTGTCTGGGTTCCGGGGCCTAAATATGTGACAGTGGCCTGTTCCAGTGGTGGGTGACGTGAAGCCTGATTCTCTGCTATGACATGAAGACTGATTCTCTGCTAACATGAAGCCAGATTCTCTGCTATGGCATGAAGAGACTGATTCTCTGCTGACATGAAGCCAGATTCTCTGCTATGGCATGAAGAGACTGATTCTCTGCTGACGTGAAGCCAGATTCTCTGCTATGGGACCTCTGTCCAATTGATATTAGTTAATTTAAATTTTTTAAATTTTTATTTTAATTCATTTCCCTATCCACATTTGTTTGCAGGGGATTTACCTACATGTTGCTGCCTTTTGCAGCCCTCTAGCTCTTTCCTGGGCTGTTTTACAGCCTTTTTAGTGCCGAAAAGTTCGGGTCCCCATTGACTTCAATGTTGTTCGGGTTCGGGACGAAGTTCGGGTCGGGTTCGGATCCCGAACCCGAACATTTCCGGGATGTTCGGTCGAACTTCTCGAACCCGAACATCCAGGTGTTCGCTCAACTCTATTACCTATTCCTCCTTCACCGCCGCTTCCACCTACACCGCCACGTAAACCTACACCGCCACATCCACCCATCCACCGCCTCCTCAACCTCCTACTCCTAAATCCAGATTGTTATTTTTAATTTTTCTGTATTTTATGTTATTTCAAGTCATTTCCCTATCAACATTTGTTTGCAGAACAGTTGTCATGCTCTTAAGCACATTTTGATGCCTTTTGCAGCCCTCTAGCCCTTTCCAGGACTATTTTAGAGCCATTTTAGTGCCCAAAAGTTCGGGTCCCCATTGACTTCAATGGGGTTCGGGTTTGGGGTCGAGTTCGGGTCCCGAACCCGAACTTTTTTTTCAAGTTTGGCCGAACCTGCCGAACCCGAACATCCAGGTGTCCACTCAACTCTAATCACCCGGTGCCTCTATAAGCCCCTAAATAAATAAAAATTAAAAACATTTACTGTTCCTGCTTCGGATGCTGCCGCTCTTCACCACTCAATAATCTTCTTGTATAGCCTTCTGTGTGGGCTCGCACAGTGTGAGGTCGCATTGCGGCCTCACACTGTGCGCAGCCTTCACAGTGGAGCACCGAGGACCAGGATGGAAAAGGTGAGTATAGCTCTTCTCGGCCAGCATAAACATTCGGGGCACTGGACAAAACATTCGGGGCTCCAGCCCCAAATGTTTTGACCTAACGACGCCCCTGGTCAACGTTTCAGTCACACGTGGACATACCCTTAGCTGTGGATTTCACCCTCTGCCGCACTGAAATCCACAACAAATCAACATATAACACAGTTGTAAACTTGTAGCTGTGGCTTGCTTTACACCTAGAAATAACTGTCATATGGATGAGGAAGTTCTCCATTTTGGGCTAACTTTTCACAACATTGTATCTTTTTTTGTAGAATTCCCCTTGTTATCATGTCCTTTAGGCCAGAGCTACATGTGGCAGTTGAAAAAAAATCTGAGTCGGATTTTTTGTAATTGTCGCCGTATTAGCATATTGCATTGTGACATCATTGGAATACATAACATGAAATGTTGCAAGACTTTCTTAGCATATAGCAAATGTTGCAGTGTAGCTGTACCCTTTTTTCTGTCTCGCCACACATGTCGCTGTGTAGCCTCAGTCTTATGTTTATTCTACAGTGGATATAGAATGTGATGAACTGAAGCAGTCAAAAAACAGTAATGTTCCCATCTTGTTAATGATACGTAGAGCTCTATATTTACTGTTATTTTCTCCTTTTTGTGACCATTTTCAGACCTTTGGATCCAGAGTCATTTGAGAAGTGTTGTAAAGCCAGCCTTGGCCTGCACTATGAAATCCTCAATAATAAATTGCTGCAAATTTATTCTGAGCTAGCAGCTCTGTCTGCAGAGATCATCTTAACCTTTTTAACAGGCTTGTCGGTACGTGTGCATTTCAGTTTCATGTATAAGTGATACATCATATGTTTTCACTGTTTAAGCGAATAAACCATTTTGTTTGCTTTCACTGTTTGTTTTTTATTTTTTTATTTTTTTTTGTGCCTTAGAACGGAGGTGATGAAACGAAATCATTACAACCTGAAATAGAGAAAGTGTTTGACAGCACAATGTCACTAACAATAAAATGGCTCAAAGATGTGTATGGGCAAAAATTTACTTTTGAGTACTACACGCCAAAAAGATTTCCTCTTGAAATGCAGGTAACTTCCCAATTTTAATGTTAAAGGTGTCCTACTAGAAAGTAAATGTATAGAAAGATTGTTTATTGTACTTTGTGTTGTTAAGGGTTATTATTAATATTTCTTATATAGTGAGATGTGACTGTATTAAGTTACAGGTCCGAAGCGTCACTGCTGAGAAATTCTGATGACATGTCCTGTAGTGATGGATGAACGTTGGCCGGGTCGGTTCGCGAACGCGCGTTCGCGATCAAATGTTTGCATACCGCACGTTCGCAGCGGGCCCCATTGACTTTAATGGCAGGCGAACCTGAAAAACCTTCAGGTCATATTTGCAGCCACCAAATACTTACTAGAAGTGCACAAATAGTCCAACAACATTGACAATGACATACCAGAGGGGGATCATTTGCAAAAAATCCCACAAAAAATATGTATTTTAATCAGGTGTCACTGCCTGCCCTGTGAGAGGTCTGAGAAGATCAGATAGACTTGCAGCACGTGAGTCTATCTGACAGGTTTTTCTGTTTTTCCTTGATGTCTGTTGTTGTGGGCAGGATCTCACCACTCCACAGGTTCTGCACATTTGCTGTTTAGTGGCTCTATTTAAGCCCGCCTCTTACTGCAGACCTTGTGGTTGTTATTTCCTTCTGGAGTTCTGGTTGTTAGAGTTTCTCCTGCTTCTTACTCATCTCAAGCTAAGTCCTCCTGTTTCTACTTTGTGTGTGTGTTGTGTCTAGGTCTCAGGGAGACGCTGGTCCCTTCACGGTGGAAGGTCCTGGCAGTCTCATCCCCGCTCCCTAATTTAGGGTTTGTGACAGTTTCAGCAGGTCTTAGGTTCCGGTGTATGAGTTTCTTCCACCATTAGGATTTGCTCATACTGTCAGCAGTCAGGGAGAGGCTCAGGAATAACTAGGAGGTTACCATCCCCCCTCCTCACTAGCTTTGGTGCCTAGTCTGTGTTACTGTTGTAGTTAGTTTAATTGGTGTTCTTCCTTTCCCCACTTACCCTGACATCAGGGGCCATTTTTATGCGTCTTAAAGCGACACTCTCAAAAATGGGCCCTGCTGGAGCCTAGAAAAAATTTATTTTAGGCCACGGGAGTACAGTACCCAAAAATTAGGCATTCACCTGACAGAAAATAACTTGTGATTATGTGGCTGGAGGTACATTAGGCGGTGACAAGCTAAAAATTTTACTGTAGGCCAATACAGGCCCCAAAAATTAGGCATTCACCTGACAGAAAAAAACTTGTGATTATGTGGCTGGAGGTACATTAGGCATTCACTGGATAAAAATTTTACTGTAGGCCACTGGAGTAGAAGCCCCAAAAATTAGGCATTCAACTGAAAGAAAAGGCCTTTTATGGCGCTGTATATACATAAGACAAGGAATATTCTATGTTATGTGTGGTGGCGGATATGTGTGGGCTGGCATGAGGAAATTCAATTACACGTGGTCGTCACAGGTGTTGAATTCCTCCGAGATCCATGCCTCATAAATTTTTAGAAATGTGAGGTACTCCACACTGTCGTGAGCTAGGCGAGTGCGCTTATCGGTCACTTTCCCTCCCTGCTGCGCTGAACATCATTTTGGATAGGACACTCGAGGAGGGGCAAGCCAAGAGTTCCAGGGCAAATTGTGCCAGCTCTGGCCACAGGTCAAATCTGCACACCCAGTAGTCCCTCGCTTCTCAGAGCGTCCACATCAGCCGTTTACCCGATGTAGTCGGACACCTGTCGGTCTAGGCGTTCCCTGAGGCTGGATCCGGAGGGTGGCTGTCAATGGGTTGGCTGCAAGAATGATCTCTTATCTGAAGTTACAAACACATCTTCAAACCGCCCTCTTCTTGCAGGCGCGGTAGGATTGGTACCCGTACCTGTTTCGCTGTGGGTGGAAATTCCTCTGCCAGCGCCCACAACAGCAGAATGCAGCATCTCTCGCAACAAGGCCTGGAAATGCTGCATTCTGCCAGCCCTCTGTGATGCTGGTAACATGTCTGCCATTTTGTGTTTCTACCGGGGGTCTAAGTACGTTGCCACCCAGTACTGGTCCTTGCCCTTCATGCTTTTTATACGGGGTCTCTTCGAACACTGGAGCATGAAGGCTGCCATTTGCACTAAATTGGAAGCGGTGGAGCGCCCTGGCTCCTGCTCATCGCCCAGGAGGATGTTGACCTCGGTCTCCTCCCCCCAGCCACGGACAACACCAGGGATCCCTGAAAAGTTTAAAGTCTCCCTCAAAGCCTGCTCTTCTTGCTCCTCCTTCTCCCAGCCACCATCCTCCTCTGACTCCTCTTCAGACTCCTGCTGACTTGTCTCAGATGGAGTAGCCCCCACTGAGAATTCATTCAGCATTGTGACTTCCTCATCTTCCAGCTCCTGCTCCTCGTCGGCTTGATCAATGACACGACGCAATGCACACTGCAGAAAAAAGGTGTGAGGTACGATGTCACTGATGGCGCCCTGGCTGTGACTGACCAGTTTGGTGATCTCATCAAGTCTGCATGTGTCGCGCATAAGCAGCCACTGGCAGGGTGAAAAGAAACCAAGCTGATGGCTGTCAGAAGGTTCACCCAGTAGACAGTAAAAGTTATGTACCTTCCCTGCCCGTGTTTTCTAGACTACGTGTCTGTGGTCAGATGTATCTTGGCACCGACACTGTGTGCCAGAGATATATTCACTTGCCGCTGAACGTGGCCATGTAGCTCTGGGATGCCCTGCTGGGAGAAATATTTCCTTCCGGGGACCTTCCAGTACTAATGGCCTCAAATTTTCTAAAGGCCTCCGGGTCCACCAATTTATATGGCAGTAGTTGGCGGGCTAGCAGTTCCGACAAGCCATCGGTCAGCCGTTGGGCAAGAGGATTATCCAGCATCATAATTTTTTTATTCTCGAACATTTGAGCCACGGAAGCCAGCCTTCTGCCAGATGAACACGACGACGGTACGGTGGAAGGTGGAGTGGAGGACAAATGGGAGGAGAAGGAGAAGAGGCAGGACGTGGAGCATCAGGAGTGTGGCTTTGTGGGTTCTGACGGCGTTGCTCCCACTGGGCTCGGTGATGGGAGGCCAGGTGCCTTCTTAAGGCGGTCGTCCCTCAGTGAGTGTTGGGCTTACCGCGACTTATGCGTTGACAGCACAGGCTGCAGATGGCAACACTATTGTCAGCAGCTGACACGTTAAAAAAAGCCCACACTGCAGAGCCATGTTCTGGCGTCCTGGGAGCGCCAGAATTGACCGTGCATGGTGGATGGCTTTCTCCAGATACATTAGCAGTCTGATTTTTGCCTCCTGCGCCCTGCGAGCTCTGCCTGCTAATCCTCCTTCTTCTCACTCTCTGCTGCTCCATCTCTCCCTCTGAATTCCCCTCCTCTTCCTCTCTTGTGGGCACCCACGTGACGTTCATCGACACGTCATCATCGTCACCTTCACCACCACTGACGTTTGAGATCTCGGAGTAGGCAGCAACAGCGGGGACCTCCCTCCTTGGGCTGATCTGGGTACTGTCTTCAGACCGCTGGGTGGCGGCCATTGCTAGATCCTCTTCCTCATCCAATGTCAAGAATGGCTGTGCATCGGAAAGCTCTGGGAATAGATGGGAAAATTACTCCTCTGACTCGAGTGGAGGGTCTATGGTGGTGGTGGTGTATTTGGGGGTGCACACAGCAGAGAGTGAAGAGGGTGCAGATACAGAGGATGAGGAGGGTGCAGAAGCGGAAGGGTGAGTGAGCCACTCAACCAACTCTGGTGCACCCTTTGAAGTAATCGAACGCGCATTCTCCAACTTCCCACTTAGACTCCGGCCTGGTGCAGCTGCCCGACCCCTACCACCCCTGCGGAACGGCCTGCTACTTCCTCTGCCTGTCATTTTCAAAATTATCCTGTACCTAAGTCCCTAGAGAAGAGCAGTATTTGTGGAAGCAGATATATCGCAGGCCTCAATCAATATTTGGTGGAAACAGGTATATCGAACCCCTTAATCGGTATTTTGCGGAAGCAGGTATATCGCAGGCCTCAATCAATATTTGGTGGAAACAGGTATATCAAACCCCTTAATCAGTATTTTGTGGAGGCAGATATATTGTAGGCCTTAATCAATATTTGGTGGAAACAGATTTTGAACCCCTTAATCTGTATTTTGTGGAAGCAGGTATATCGCAGTCCTCAATCAGTATTTTGTGGAAGCAGGTTTATCAAACCCCTTAATCAATATTTGGTGGAAGCAGGTATATCAAAACCTTTAATCTGAATTTTATGGAAGTATGTATATCGCATCCCTCTATCAATATTTGGTGTAAACAGGTATATAGAACCCCTTAATCGGTATTTTGTGGAAGCAGGTATATCGGAGGCCTCAATCATTATTTGGTAGAAACAGGTATATTGAACCCCTTAATCAGTATTTTGTGGAAGCAGGTATATCGAACCCCTCATAGTAACATAGTATACAAAGCCGAAAAAAGACATTTGTCCATCCAGTTGGGCCTGTTATCCTGCAAGTTGATCCAGAGGAAGGCAAAAAAAAAACTGAGGTAGAAGCCAATTTTCCCCACTTAAGGGGGGAAAAATTCCTTCCCGACTCCAGAATAACTCCCTGGATTAACGACCCCTCTCTAGTAGCTATAGCCTGTAATATTATTAAACTCCAGAAATTCATCCAAGCCCCTCTTGAATTATTTTATTGTACTCACCATCATTACCTCTTCAGGCAGAGAGTTCCATATTCTCACTGGTCTTACCGTAAAGAATCCTTTTCTATGTTTGTGTACAAACCTTCTTTCCTCCAGACGCAGAGGGTGTCCACTCATCACAGTCACAGTCCTGGGGATAAATAGATGATGGGAGAGATCTCTGTACTGTCTTCTGATATATTTATACATAGTAATTAGATATCCCCTCAGTCGTCTTTTTTCTAAAGTGAATAAGCCTAATGTTGATAATCTTTCAGGGTACTGTAGTTGCCCCATTCCAGTTATTTCTTTAGTTGCCCTCCTCTGAACCCTCTCCAGCTCTGCTATGTCTGCCTTGTTCACAGGAGCCCAGAACTGTACACAGAACTCCATGTGTGGTCTGACTAGTGATTTGTAAAGTGGCAGGACTATATTCTCATCATGGGCATCTATCCCCCTTTTGATGCAACCCATTATCTTATTAGCCTTGGCAGCAGCTGCCTGACACTGGTTTCTACAGCTTAGTTTGCTGTTCACTAAAACTCCTCAGTCCTTTTCCATGTCAGTGTTACCCAGTGTTTTACCACTTAGTATGTACTGGCGACATGTATTTTTCGTTCTCATGTGTATAACCTGACATTTGTCAGTGTTAAACCTCATCTGCCACTTCTCTGCCCAAGCCTCTAATCTATCCAGATCCATCTGTAGCAGTATATTGTCCTCTTCAGTGTTAATTACTTTACACAGTTTAGTGTCATCTGCAAAAATGTATATTTTACTGTGCAAGCCTTCTACAAGAACATTAATAAATATTTTGAAGAGAATAGGGCCCAATACTGACCCCTGAAGTATTCCACTAGTGACAATGACCCAATCTGAGTGTGTACCATTAATAACCACCCTCTGTTTTCTATCATTGAGCCAGTTACTTACCCACATACAGACATTTTCTCCCAGTCCGAGCATTCTCATTTTATACCTCAATCAATATTTGGGGGAAATAGGTATAATGAACCCCTTAATCTGTATTTTTTGGAAGCAGGTATATCGCAGGCCTCAATTATTATTTGGTGGAAACAGGTATATAGAACCCCTTAATCAGTATTTTGTAGAAGCAGGTATATCGCAGGCCTCAGTCAATATTTGGTGGAATCAGGTATATCAAACCCCTTAATCAGTATTTTGTGGAAGCAGGTATATCGCACCCCTCTCTCAATATTTGTTGGAAACAGGTATATTGAACCCCTTAATCAGTATTTTGTGGAAGCAGGTATATTGCAGGCCTCAATCAATATTTGGTAGAAACAGGTACAGTCATGGCCGTAAATGTTGGCACCCCTGACATTTTTCAAGAAAATTTTAGTATTTTTCACAGAAAAGTATTGCAGTAACACATGTTTTGCTATACACATGCTCCCTTTGTGTGTATTGGAACAAAACCAAAAAAGGGAGGAAAAAAAGCAAATTGGACATAATGTCACACCAAACTCCAAAAATGGGCTGGACAAAATTATTGGCACCCTTTCAAAATTGTGGATAAATAAGATTGTTTCAAGCATGTGATGCTCCTTTAAACTCACCTGGGGCAAGTAACAGGTGTGGGCAATATAAAAATCACACTGAAAGCAGATAAAATAGAGAGAAGTTCACTTAGTCTTTGCATTGTGTGTCTGTGTGCGCCACACTAAGCATGGACAACAGAAAGAGGAGAAGGGAACTGTCTGAGGACTTGAGAAACAAAATTGTGGAAAAATATCAACAATCTCAAGGTTACAAGTCCATCTGCAGAGATCTAGATTTGCCTTTGTCCACAGTGCGCAACATTATCAAGAAGTTTGCAACCCATGGCACTGTAGCTAATCTCCCTGGGCGTGGACGGAAGAGAAAAATTTATAAAGGTGTCAACGCAGGATAGTCCAGATGGTGGATAAGCAGCCCTAAACAAGTTCCAAAGATATTCAAGCTGTCCTGCAGGCTCAGGGAGCATCAGTGTCAGCACAAAATATCAGTTGACATTTAAATTAAATGAAATGCTATGGCAGGAGACCCAGGAGGACCCCACTGCTGACACAGAGACATAAAAAAGCAAGACTACATTTTGCAGAAATGAACTTGAGTAAGCCAAAATCCTTCTGGGAAAACATCTTGTGGACAGATGAGACCAAGATAGAGCTTTTTGGTAAAGCACATCATTCTACTGTTTACCGAAAATGGAATGAGGCCTACAAAGGAAAGAACACAGTACCTACAGTAAAATATGGTGGAGGTTCATTGATATTTTGGGGTTGTTTTGCTGACACTGGGTGCCTTGAATGTGTGCAAGGCATCATGAAATCTGAGGATTACCAATGGATTTTGGGTTGCACTGTAGAGCCCAGTGTCAGTAAGCTGGGTTTGCGTACGAGATCTTGGGTCTTCCATCAGGACAATGACCCCAAACATACGTCAAAAGCACCCAGAAATGGATGGCAACAAACCGCTGGAGAGTTCCGAAGTGGCCAGCAATGAGTCCAGATCTAAATCCCATTGAACACCTGTGGAGAAATCTTAAAATTGCTGTTGGGAAAAGGTGCCCTTCCAATAAGACAGACCTGGAGCAGTTTGCTAAGGAAGAGTGGTCAAAAATTCTGGGTAAGAGGTGTCAGAAGCTTATTGATGGTTAGAGGAAGCAAATGATTTCAGTTATTTTTTCCAAAGGATGTGCAACCAAATATTAAGCTAAGGGTGCCAATAATTTTGTCCAGCTCATTTTTGGAGTTTGGTGTGACATTATGTCCAATTTGGTTTTTTTCCTCCCTTTTTTGGTTTTGGTCCAATACACACAAAGGGAATAAACATGTGTATAGCAAAACATGTGTTACTGCAATACTTTTTTGTGATAAATACTTCATTTTCTTGAAAAATTTCAGGGGTGCCAACATTTACAGCCGTGACTGTATATCGAACCCCTTAATCAGTGTTTTGTGGAAGCAGGTATATCGCAGCCCTCAATCAGTATTTTGTGGAAGCAGGTATATCACAGGCCTCAATCAATAATTGGTGGAAGCAGGTATATCAAACCCCTTAATCAGTATTTTGTGGAAGCAGGTATATCACAGGCCTCAATCCATATTTGGTGGAAACAGGTATATCGAACCCCTTAATCTGTATTTTGTGGAGGCAAGTATATCGCAGGCCTCAATCAATATTTGGTAGAAACAGGTATATAGAACCCCTTAATCAGTTGTTTGTGGAAGAAGGTATATTACACCCCTCAATTTTTTTTTTGCCACAACAGCTATATCACACCATCCTGTTTATTTGGGGCAACAGGTATATCACAGCCCTCAATCAGTATTTTGTGGAGGAAGGTATATCACACCCTTCAATCCGTTTTTTTTGCGGTAACAGGTATACACCCGTTGCAAATAGTTGTTCCAATAGCGCTTGTCCCTCTATATAGCTGCGGTATCGCAGCAGAACTGCACACAACTGCTGCACATGTCATGAAGAAGGGTTGGAAATGTCTCTGATAGCCGAAACATGTAGACAAGACAAGACTGCTAAATTTTGTATTTCTTGGATGAGTTTTTAACCGCAAGCTGAATAAACACAATTCCTTTAAAGTGGAGCTGGATTTTTCTCAACTTCTTTCTGCAATACAAATGCACTATATACTTTCTATGTTGGAAAGTATATTATAGGTATATCACGCCCCCCAATCAGTGTTTTTGGGGGCAACAGGTATATCACACCCATTGCAATTAGTTGTTACAATAGCGTTTGTCCCTCTTTTTCTAGCTGCGGTATCGCAGCAGAACCGCACACAACTGCTGCACAATACAAATTCACTATAATATACTTTCTATGTTAGGAAGTATATTATAAGTATATCACACCCCTCAGTATATCACACCTATACCTGTCCTTAAAAGGACTTTTGTGGCCCTATTAGCTAGCGTTTGGTGTCCCTAACAGCCTTTCCCTGCTCCACAAAGCAACCTCTTCTTACACTGGCAAAACACAGAATGTAAAATGGCTGCCAGATCGGGTTCTTTTATAGGGTGGTGGTGTGTCCATGTGCTAAAACGTCTCAAGTGGCTGTCCTGTCACACCTGATGGATGTGTCGTGGGTCAAAGTTCGGCGCAATGCAAAAGAATATGGCGCCGGTGGACATCGCCATATGTTTGCATGTTCGGCGAATCACGAACGCGCAAAGTTCGCCACGAAACGACCACCGGGTGAACCACAAGGCCATCTCTAATGTCCTGTTCTGATTTCTGTCAGGCGCAGTGGACAATGGAATATTTGTATTAAAACTACACATGTTTAGTGGGTTCTAACCAAACTACTAGATACAACAATATTGAAAACCTAATTTCTCACAGCTATCTAACAGTAGTCTTATTGCTCATAGCAAACAGAGTTCAGCTTGTGTTCTTTACAGTTTTTTTCCCCATAATAGCAGCAGGATTGTACAGTTTTGAAAAAATTCGATTTAACATGTCTGTTTCAGTAACTAATTCAGTAACATATAAAATGACAATTCTGGCACAACTCTATGTTGTGCCGTTCTTCTGTTATGCCTGATAGACCTTTATACATAGAGGTACAGATGAGTGTTACCAGTTTGGGGTGTGTCCCTGCACAGTCTGACATTGTCCAATTAGTGCTGCCAGTGCAGGCTGCACAGGGACACGCCACAAAGCAAGGGTTAACAGCCAAACAAAACTCAATATTTATTGCCCTGATTCTTTAGTTTACAGAAACACCCCATATGTGGTCTTAAACCTCTGTACGGGCACATGCAGGGCGCAGAAGGAAAGGAATGCCATATGGATTTTGGAAGGCAGTTTTTGCTGGACTTGTTTTTTGACACTATGTCCCATTTGAAGCCCCCCTGATGCACTCCTAGAGTGGAAACTCCAAAAAGTGACCCCATTTAAGAAACTACACCCCTCAAGGTATTCAAAACAGATTTTACAAACTTTGTTAACCCTTTAAGTGTTCCACAAGAGTCAATGGCAAATGGAGATGAAATTTCAGAATTTCCATTTTTTGTTACTTTGGTTCACAAAAAGTGTAATATAGAGCAACCAAAAATCATATTTACCCTAAAATAGTACCAAAAAAACTGCCACCTTATCCCGTAGTTTCCAAAATGGGGTCACGTTTTTGGAGTTTCTACTCTAGGGGTGCCTCAGAGGGCTTCAAATGGGACATGGTGTAAATAAACCAGTCCAGCGAAATCTGCCTTCCAAAAACCACACGGCGTTCCTTTCCCTCTATGCCCTGACATGGGGCCGTACAGTGGTGTACGACCACATATCAGTTTTTTCTGTAAACCGCAGTCAGGGCAATAAATATAGAGTTTTGTTTGGCTGTTAACCCTTGCTTTGTTAGTGGAAAAAATGGATTAAAATTGAAAATTTGGCAAAAAATTTAAATTCTGAAATTTTATCTCCATTTGCCATCAACTCTTGGGGAACACCTAAAGGGTTAATAATGTTTGGAAAATCAGTTTTGAATACCTTGAGGGGTGTAGTTTCTAGAATGGGGGTCACTTTTGGGTGGTTTCTATTATGTAAGCCTCACAAAGTGACTTCAGACCTGAACTGGTCCCTAAAAAGTGGGTTTTTGAAAATTTCTGAAAATTTTCAAGATTTGCATCTAAACTTCTAAGCTTTGTAACGTCCCCAAAAAATAAAATGGCATTCCCAAAATGATCCAAACATGAAGAAGACATATGGGGAATGTAAACTAATAGCTATTTTTGGAGGTATTACTATGTATTCTGTAAGTAGAGAAATTCAAACTTGGAAATTTGCAAATCTTTGCAAAATTTTGGTAAATTTGGTATTTTTTTTATAAATAAAAATGATTATTTTTTACTCTATTTTACCAGTGTTATGAAGTACAATATGTGATGAAAAAGCAATCTCAGAATGGCCTGGATAAGTAAAAGCTTTTTAAAGTTATCAACACATAAAGTGACACTGGTCAGATTTGCAAAAAATGGCCAAGTGCTTAAGGTGAAATCCTGAGTCCTTAGGGGTTAATAAATAAAAAATATTTTTTTTTTGCATATTCTGCTTCTCCCCCCCCCCCCCCCCCACAATTTTTTTTTTTGTCTACGGAGTTGAGGTCTCATTTTTTTGTGCGAGAATCTGTAGTTTTTATTCATAGTATTTGGAATGTGTATGCCATTTTAATCACTTTTTATAGATTTTTTTTGTGGGGAAGTAAATTGGCAAATTGGACATTTTTTTTTCTTTCCATTACGCCATTTACAGTATGGGGTAAATATTTTTATATTTTATTAGGGCAGGCATTTTGGGACACAATAATTTCTATGATTTTTTTTATATTATTTATTTAAATTTTGGGGAAAGGAGGATGATTTGAATTTGTATTTATTTTTATTTTATATATATATATATATATATATATATATATATATATATATTTTTTTTTGGTTAGCTTTCCTTGGGGACATGAACTTGCAATAATCAGATTGCCTTTTCTACACTCTAAAGTAATTTAATACAGTGTGTTGGAAATTCAGTATATGCCAATGCAGTGCTGCTACCTGCTGGCCTGCATTGGAATATACCTGTAATAAGCCCTGGGAGTGCAGAGCTCCAGGGTTTTCCACACTGAGTTGCTGTGGTCACATTTGACCACAGCACATGAGGGGTTAAATGTCTGCGTTCTGCATTATCGCTGATCGCAGACTTTAGCCCGGGTGTCTGCTGTGTGAAACATCGTACAACCAGAAGATGTGGTACTAGCTCTCCTCCAGAGTGGACACCATATTTAAAGAGATGCCCTGTGGATGTCATCAAAGGATTAAAAGTTCGACCATTGACTTACAGGAAATTGTAGAATCACAACTAAAAATTTTGTTTTACATCCAGGATGCTATTGCATGTGATCTGTCATTTTTCCTTTATAAATGAAACTATCTTGAGTTAATTCACCAAATAGTTTACATTCTTTCATCCTAGGCTTGGAATCTGATTCTGAAGGCTGGTGAAAATGCAACTCAGAAGTGGAAAGATTCTCTCCTATCGCTGTTGTGCAATAAAATTAAGCAGGTATGTAGCACAATGTACAGCATTAAAGCTCATGCACACAGCCGTAGCTAATAGAACAGTTCTATCCTTGTCTGTAATGTGGACAAGAATAGGACATGTAATATAATTTTGCAGGTGGCACGGAACGGACATATGGATGCTGACAGCACACGGAGTGCTGTCCACATCTTTTACAGCCCAACTGAAGTGAATGGGTCCACATCTGACCTGCAAAAAATGTGGATCGGATGCGGACCCAAACCACGGTCGTATACATGAGCCCTTATTGTTAAGGTGGTGGCTGAGCAAAGACTGCCCCTTTTTAAATACAGGCCATCATGATAATCAGCCGATTACCTGGCTAGGGCAGACCTGTGATTCGGGGAAGTCATGCCTAGCTGTAATGTATATTACTGCCCCTTTTATTTAAATAGAACCATTTATTTAAACTGTGCACATATCATGCCCCACTTCCCTGTGTATGCTGTCTCTGTGCATGTGTTTGTCACAGAGTGCTGTGCTCATTGATGATAATGAAGCACAGCACAACCTAACTTAGCCAATGGGAGCTGTGATTCATTTTTAAACGTTTTCTCCAGGAATGATTTAAAATGGCCACCAGCAACCTGTCCTAGAATGTGAACAGCACTGGTGGTCTCCACTTGCTGTGGCAGGCGCAGCACTAGGAAGTGCCTTTTGCTCTGTGGCATTAGAAGAATTTTGGTATCTCTGACTTTTATTCTAACCAGACTGTCTATTACTCTGTAATTCCTCTGGCGCTGTTCTATGGAAATAGTAGGTTTAAAGAGCACACCAAATGCTTGAAGTAACTTCTTTATTAACTTGCTTCAACAAAGAGAATCGGTACAACGTGTTTACCTAATAAAATAGAATTTTTATTGTGACATAAAACTAACATACAAACATACATGTAGAGCCCATACAGTGTGCCTCTAGAGGCAGTTCACAATGCATTCACTGGTAACAGATCTAAATTGTTTAAATGCCTGCATTCACCTGGAGGGTGTTGTGAGTGCAGGGCCTGGATCAGCATATATTATTTGAAGCTATATCCAGCCCTGTAATCATTCCTTTCTCCAATCAAGACAGGCATAGGTATGGATGCAGGCAGGCATAGGTTGCATGTATATACTGAGATCGTGACTGTTCAAATCATTAATCATCAGGCACTGAAGCCCATGTATCAAGCCGATCTAAATCCTTCACCTACCCGATATCTGGTGGCATGCGTGTGAGCTGTCTCTGTGCGGCGTCTCCTCGACGTACGTTTCGCTTATTGCTTCTTCAGGAGGATTTCTTTCTAATGGCTACGGAGGTTCTTTAAAGTGGCTAGTAGCCTATGGCTGACTGTTCCTGCGTCATGTGGTTAGGCTAATGGCGATTCCTATTACGGCGCATCCCATACTCGCCGGGTAAGGATGTTCTTGGAGCTTCCGCCCTTCCGTCAGCGCGATCCGAGCGAGGGCAGACCACGTCTGACGTCACTCCGATCACACGCGTCGGAACGGCGGAAGTCCTCCCACCCCCGATCCGGGATGCGCACAGGAGTCATGAGGTGATTTATCTATAAGCTTGTCTACCATATAGGAGTATCTATCTACTTGATCTCAATATCGATTATTTCTTACTTTTATATATCCCTAGATATATTCTATTGAGGTCCGCCCACCACGTCACCAGATATAGTTACGTGAAGGACTCAGATCGTGTCTCTATCAGCTATAAGTTTTTCCTCCCCTTTCATTACTCCTGCACAGAATCATTTTTATATCAATTTATATTAACATGTTATTACATCCAGAAACTAGTTATGACAGTAATGTTGTTTTCATACAAAAAATACAAATAAAAATAAGGAGATGCATATAGCACTCCAATATACTCAACAAGAAAACTGGTGACATGAGTCCTACCATAATTTACCCCCTAAAAGTGGATCTACAGGAAGAATATACGACCATGTGCATAGGTGTTGGGGGTATCGGTATCCTCCCATACTCAGATAGAAGCATGTAGATGCGCGTGTGCACCAAATAGTTTATATTTTTTTTATATATACGTCAGTTCCGTACATACATTTACATTGCACATACATGCATCACAAGCCTCTCACCGAGAATCTATATTTATCATCAAACTCTAATGGTGAAACTATTCAATACACATATTAGCATATTCATCCTTTCCATCCAAACCATGCATGAATGAGGGATATCTCCAATTTATGGATTCATCCCATACATTCATGAATGTACCATCTAATACATATATTAAATATACCAAAGTGCCACGTGCAGAAAAGTGCTTTTTATTTGTCATCATATGTAAAAGAATATATAATCTCTAAAATTAGACCTACTTCAAGATTATATATATTTAAAGTGCCGTGCATATTATTTACTTGTCAATTTCTAATGTGTTTCATGATCATATATATTTAAAGTGCCGTGCATATTATTTGCTTATCAATTTCTGATGTGTATCCAATAATATTGATACATTATATATCTATATTCATGTATCTACAAAAGTGCCATGCTTTAAACAATCTCACTATCTACATCTAATATGTGAGTAATAGTATTGTCAGGTTGCTTACAATCTTCTCCTTAGCTTAATTCCCACATAAGATGCTCCCACATTCTATTATAGTGCATTATTATCAATTCATTCTCTATATCGAGAGGTACGTGAAAAGCCCAGACGAATGTCTATTGCTCTTCACAGCCTTAGTCACCGCCTCAATCTCTGTTGCTCTATATTGACCCTTATGCAATTATATATTGAATATATAATTGCATAAGGGTCAATATAGAGCAACAGAGATTGAGGCGGTGACTAAGGCTGTGAAGAGCAATAGACATTCGTCTGGGCTTTTCACGTACCTCTCGATATAGAGAATGAATTGATAATAATGCACTATAATAGAATGTGGGAGCATCTTATGTGGGAATTAAGCTAAGGAGAAGATTGTAAGCAACCTGACAATACTATTACTCACATATTAGATATTGAATAGTTTCACCATTAGAGTTTGATGATAAATATAGATTCTCGGTGAGAGGCTTGTGATGCATGTATGTGCAATGTAAATGTATGTACGGAACTGACGTATATATAAAAAAAATATAAACTATTTGGTGCACACGCGCATCTACATGCTTCTATCTGAGTATGGGAGGATACCGATACCCCCAACACCTATGCACATGGTCGTATATTCTTCCTGTAGATCCACTTTTAGGGGGTAAATTATGGTAGGACTCATGTCACCAGTTTTCTTGTTGAGTATATTGGAGTGCTATATGCATCTCCTTATTTTTATTTGTATTTTTTGTATGAAAACAACATTACTGTCATAACTAGTTTCTGGATGTAATAACATGTTAATATAAATTGATATAAAAATGATTCTGTGCAGGAGTAATGAAAGGGGAGGAAAAACTTATAGCTGATAGAGACACGATCTGAGTCCTTCACGTAACTATATCTGGTGACGTGGTGGGCGGACCTCAATAGAATATATCTAGGGATATATAAAAGTAAGAAATAATCGATATTGAGATCAAGTAGATAGATACTCCTATATGGTAGACAAGCTTATAGATAAATCACCTCATGACTCCTGTGCGCATCCCGGATCGGGGGTGGGAGGACTTCCGCCGTTCCGACGCGCGTGATCGGAGTAACGTCAGACGTGGTCTGCCCTCGCTCGGATCGCGCTGACGGAAGGGCGGAAGCTCCAAGAACATCCTTACCCGGCGAGTATGGGATGCGCCGTAATAGGAATCGCCATTAGCCTAACCACATGACGCAGGAACAGTCAGCCATAGGCTACTAGCCACTTTAAAGAACCTCCGTAGCCATTAGAAAGAAATCCTCCTGAAGAAGCAATAAGCGAAACGTACGTCGAGGAGACGCCGCACAGAGACAGCTCACACGCATGCCACCAGATATCGGGTAGGTGAAGGATTTAGATCGGCTTGATACATGGGCTTCAGTGCCTGATGATTAATGATTTGAACAGTCACGATCTCAGTATATACATGCAACCTATGCCTGCCTGCATCCATACCTATGCCTGTCTTGATTGGAGAAAGGAATGATTACAGGGCTGGATATAGCTTCAAATAATATATGCTGATCCAGGCCCTGCACTCACAACACCCTCCAGGTGAATGCAGGCATTTAAACAATTTAGATCTGTTACCAGTGAATGCATTGTGAACTGCCTCTAGAGGCACACTGTATGGGCTCTACATGTATGTTTGTATGTTAGTTTTATGTCACAATAAAAATTCTATTTTATTAGGTAAACACGTTGTACCGATTCTCTTTGTTGAAGCATATTAAGGAGGTACACCCTTGTTAACGCAAGGCTGTTTCGATCCAGTTGAAATATTCTTTATTAACTTTAACTTTTCTTCATATATAACACTGCCGCCTCCGCAGCAGATAGTCAATGTACAAAACACGTGTTGAAAAGATATCACAAAATGGCGGTATGCATAAGATGGTGGTTCAACTGTTCAATCTTGTCATTCAACATAAAATAGTGGATATATTTCTCTCTTGAGTATCTATACTCTCACTTTAAGTTATTTAAGCACTTTATGATCTCTCTGAGAGGTATATCTGAGGTCTAACTAATAGTTCACTTGCTGAATTTGTTTGCAATTTGCAATATGCAGTTAGCAGTAACTATTTGCAGATTGGTTGAGTATGATCTGGTATGGTTGTATGCAATTTGGATTGCAATATGGAATTTGAATTTGAATTGTGAACTTTGTAATTTTCAATTGGTGGAACTGTAGATAAACACACATATAACTGGTTCAGTATACAGTTCTAATCACTATATTAACAGTAGGAACATTATATAACTGTTTTAAATACCTATTTTGTCCTCTCTGCTTCCATAAAACACAGCTCTTAGTGAAGTGAATGTCTGTTCAGCTTCTCTCTCTGGTGAATAATAATTTCTAGCAGCTCCTGCTAGGGAATTTCCCACACAGGCTGTGTGTGAGGCTGGCTGTGATTGGCCAAGACACCTGCTGTGTGTGAGGCTGGATGTGATTGGTCTAGACTCCTGCTTAGCATAAACAGTTTAACTCTATGCTCCTGTTGTTTCTGCTGTGTCATTGAGCTTACCTCACATCCATGTAATGAATCTTAAAGGCATATTATCTTTTATGCTTCTGTGAACACAATATATATAACAGTTATATGACATCCAAACATGAACACACAAACATAGGAACTGTATTAAGGTTATTGGCAGGTCTAGCTGTATAAAAATATAAGCTATGTTATTAACCAGCTACACTCCCACCCAAAATACCTATAATTCTATGTTCTCAGTAGTAAGACTTAAACATGAATTTGATGAATTTCCCATCATGTTCTCAACTTCCAGGTGTCTTTTATCACTCTCAAGTAAAACAACCATCTTCTGTATAAGACGTTCCAACTTGAGTGGAGTAGTGAGACGTTTTCCCTTTTTGTCAAGTTTTGAGTTTCCTATTTGTAACAACACTCTTCTTACTAGTCTCTCTTCAACCTTTTAAACTTCTAGAACTTTGGCCAATTTCCATTGACTTCTAGGTAAATCTTCTTCTTTCACTAACACTATATCACCAACTTGGACATTTCTTCTGGGTGTTTGCCATTTACTTCTTAGCATAAGATTGGCTAAGAACTCTTTTCTCCATCTATTCCAAAACTGTTCTGATAGATATTGAACTCTTCGCCATCTCCTTTTAGCATATAAATTCTCTTTGGTGAACTTGCCAGGTGATGACTGTATGTAACCAGACTTAAGGTGAAGTAGATGGTTGGGAGTTAAAGGGTCCAAACTTGTTGGATCGTTGATATTATCAACTGTAAGTGGACGACTGTTAGCAATAGACATTACTTCATAGAATAGGGTCCTAAGTGAAGTATCATCTATTCTTCCGGCGTTCGTTTTCAACACAGAACTTAACACATTTCTTACAGTTCTGATTTGTCTTTCCCAAACTCCTCCTGTATGGCTTGCATGTGAAGTAATCATATGAAAATCACACTCTTTCTCTAACAAATACTCAGTTACTTTTTCTTTATCAATCTCTTTTACAGCTTTCTTCAATTCATTCTTTGCTCTGACAAAATTAGATCCTTGGTCAGATCTAAACTCTCTGACAGTCCCTCTAATGGTGTTGATGAATGCGTCAGTTGACATATCCTCAAACATTTCCAGGTGAACTGCTCTGGAGCTCAGACATGTAAATATTAGTCCATATCTCTTGTACTCCTTGCGGTTCTGTTTGGTGATGAATGGGCCAAAACAATCCATTCTGCTATAAAGAAATGGTGGTGAAGGGTTTACACGATCTGCCGGTAAATCTGCCATTCTTTGTTCTTTGGTAGGTCTATGTGTCTTTCTGCAGACTATAAATTTACTTATATACTTTTATATAACTTTGCTTCCTTTCACAATCCAGTAACCACCTTCTCTCAAACAGCTTTCGGTAAAGCTTCTTCCTTGATGCAAGGATTTTTTGTGGTAGTGATCAATAATCAATCTTGTGAAGGTAGAGTTTTTGGGTAGAATTGCTGGATGCTTCACTCTGCTAGGTAACAATGCATTTTCCAGTCTCCATCACACCTTCAGTATATCATCCTGCAGAACAAGATTAAGCTTGTACAATGGGTGGTTGTTTGGAAGCCTTTTAGGTTCTTGACTAAATCTCTTTAACTCTTCACTGTATAATCTCTGTTGAATGAGTCTTATGACTGTTTCTTCAGCTTTCATTTTTTTCTTCTACATTCAATGATTCCTTCTCTCTGATTCCCTTTGCCAAACGTTGAATTCGAGCAACTACATTTATGACTGTATTCCATTTTGAACATCTGGCTAGTCTTTCAAATATGTCATCTTGACACTTGGCAGCAGTGCTCAATGTTTGTACAACTTTTACTTCTGAATCACCCATAGACAATTCTGTGTAACCTTTACTGGGCGTGATTTCCTTTTCCCAAAGGAACTCTGGGCCGGTAAACCAGTTAGAATTTTTCAATTCTGTCACATTCAGGCCTCTTGAAGCATGATCTGCTGGGTTATGCTTTGTGTCACTGTGATGTCAATGTTCCGGATTTATTTAGAATTTTCTCAACTCTGTTGGCGACAAAGATATGGAATCTTCGAGCTTCATTGTTTATGTATCCTAAGACAACTTGTATGTCTGTCCAAAAATATTCTTCATCTATTTTCAATTCCAATTCTTCTCTCAGAAACTTGCTTACTGAAGCTGAAACTACAGCTGCTGTCAGTTCAAGTCTTGGTATTGTCTGAATACTGGTAGGTGCAACTCTGTCCTTCCCCATAACCAGGGCACAGTGTATATTTTCTTCTCCTATCACTCTGATGTAGGAGCACTGACCATAGCCATAACTACTGGCATCTGAGAAGTGATGAAGTTCTATTTTCTTGTACTTTCCGAAATCATGAGGCACAAAACGTCTGGGTATCCGAACGTCATTCAAGTTTTGCAAGTCTCTTATCCAACTCTCCCACCTTGGCCTCAAATTTTCAGGTATGGGCTCGTCCTATCCCAACTTCTTTCTGCATAATTCTTGTAGTATTTATTTTGCTCTGAGGATAACTGGGGCCAAGAATCCCAATGGATCAAATATAGAAGCCACTGCAGAAAGAATGGTACGTCTAGTTGCAACTTTCTCTTCAATAGATACTTCAAAGAAGAACTTGTCATTCTCTACATTCCATCCCAATCCAAGTATGTTTTGAACTGGAAGATGATCATAATTGAGATCTACATTCTTCATTGTTGCTGCACGTTCAGAGTCACTGATGAATTCCAGTACCTCTCTGTTGTTTGAGATTAATTTATGAAGGCGCAGGTTTCCTCTTGCGCATAACTTTTGTCCTTCTTTCACTAGTTTGATTGCAGATTCTGTGGACTCTAGACTTATAAGACCATCATCTACATAAAAGTTTTTCTTCTGAAAATTTGCTGCTGATGGGCAATCCTTTTCATTCTGATTGGCCAGGTATTTCATACCATAATTGGCGCAACCTGGAGATGATGCTACTCCAAACAAGTGTACTTTCATTCTGTATACTGCTGGCTCTGTATCTGTATCTCCGTTCTCCCACCATAGAAACTTTAGGAAGTCTCTATCTTCATTCTTCACATGAAACTGGTGGAACATCTTTTCAATGTCACACATGAGCGCTATGGGATACTTTCTGAATCTACAGAGTACTCCAGTTTGTAAGATCTGGTGTTTGTAAGATCTGGTCCTTTTAGTAGATGATCATTCAATGCAACACTATCGTACTTTGCTGAGCAATCAAATATTACTCTAATCGTATCTGTTTTTTTTTAGTGGTAAACACCTTGATGTGGGATGTACCACACTTCTCCTTCTTTAGGTTGGTTATTAACTTTCTCTGCATGACCTTCTTCAAGGATGCCTTCCATGAATTTCAAATAATCATTCTTGAGTTTGGGATCTCTTCCCATCCTTTTCATTAAACATTTCAATCTTGCTAGGGCAAGATTTCTGTTATTTGGAATACAAGGTCGTTCTCTAAAAGGTATGGGCATTTCAAGATGTTGAATACTTTCTTCTAGAGTGTGTATGAACTTTATGTCTTCTTGGGATACACTCTTTTCTTTAGAACTTATGTCTGCAAAGTTGGATTCAAGGATCTTGATTACTTTTGCTGGACTTACAGTTGGCAACTCTTGGACAGATATTCGATTACACAATCCTGTCACCTGTCTTGAGTTTGCGATCTGTTGTTTTCCTCCAACAACACCCTAGATCAGTTTGAACATCGTAGGGTTCACCCTTTCCTCCTGTGATTACCTTTCGTGGTACCAAGGCTTTGGGACAATCGTAACCTATCAACAGTCCAACACCAAACTCCTTCAGCTGGGACATTACATCAGATATGACAGATAGGTGCTCCCATTTATTGGCTGTTTCACAGGTAGGTATGCGATCTCGATCTAAAGGTATATCGTCTTTTGTATAAGCTGAAGGTAGATCTAATGTGAAGTTTGAATGAAGTCCTCTAACTCTCAGTCCTTTGACCCTTTAACTATTCACTAATGTGTCTTTCTCCGTCATAGTGGTGAGTTTGAGCTGCACTGATTCTGTATCCACTTGTAATTTCTTGCAGATTTCTTACTTGATGTTACTGGATTACATGCTATCCGTGCTTCCTTATTGATGAACTCAGAGAACTCTTTAAAACTCGGGAAGTTCTTGCATAGATCTAACTGTTCAGTCACATAGCGATTCCATCTAGAAGCCACTTCTTCAGGTAGCTTGGCTAGCATTCTGTGGTTTTTTAGATAGTCGTTTAGTACTTCTAGATCTTGAACATATGAGATCGCATTGATGCATGCTTGCAAGAAGTCACCATACTCTTGGAGTCTGAAGTTTTCTTTATGACCTATTTTAGGCCTTCAAGGTTATTAAATTTCTCCCTAAAAGCTCTTTGTACTAAGAAAGGATGACCATATCTTGCATTCAATTTTTCTTAAGCTTGCTTGTAGGCTTCTTCCTCTTTTCTATAGAAGTTGCCTTCAAGAACTTTCTTTGCTTCCCCACCAACATATCTCTGAAGGTAGAATAACCTGTCGGCTGGACTGAAGCAATGATGCTCAATGATCATTTCAAAACTTGCCTTCCACTCTATGAACTTCAGTACGTCTCCTGAAAATGCAGTAGGTTCCGGAACGGGAAGTCCAGTTAGGACTGTTCTTTGTGGTCTTGCTGCGACAATGGTTGTAACATTCTCCTGAGCATTGCCGTGGCATCTAGGAATAGAATCATCTGGTTCTATTTTCTCACTTAGTTCTGAATTAGGTGGGTCCCTTTCTTCTTCCTTTCCAGCAGAGATACAGGGTAAATCCACACACCTTTTTCCTAACACTGGACTAGGCCTCTCTTTGTCTTTCTGAGCAGGGATGGAAGGATAATGACTTATTTCCTCACTAAGTGCTGGAGATTTCCTTCCATTCTCCTTGGAGTATGTAGGAAAGTAGGAGTCTGATTCTTCACTTAGTACAGATTTGATCCTATGACTACTCTGACTCATATCGTCTTCATGTACTCTGAATCTGGCTTCTATGATCTTAACTTCTTTTTGCCTTTCCAGACTTTTCAATTCAGCTTTCATTTGATGGCGCTGTGCCTCCATTTCAGCTTCCATTTGATGGCGCTGTGCCACCATTTCAGTTTCCATTTGATGGCGCTGTGCTTCCATTTGACAGCGCTGTGCCTCGATGGCAGCTTCCACTTCAATTTCTGCTCTTTTGACAGCAAGTTGTTCAGCTAATTCCTTTCTTTTGGAAGTATTTGAGGACTCTTATATATGGGTGGCACTTCTGCTAGCGAAGTCACACTCGAGATTGTGGTTTCCCCTAAGGACCTAGCATAGTCTCTCATTAAAAGCTCATTCATTCTACTTCTTGCTTTAACTTTATCATAATTAGCTGCAGATGAAAGTTCTCTCATGAGCTTTACCAAATCTTTAGTGACCGCAGTATATGTGTCCATGTTCCTTACAATATAGGTGTCGTAGATGACCGCAGGTTGACATATGCTGCCATAAGCTCTGATTTAGATTGTTCTACCGTTCCCATTTATACTTTCTTGCTTTAGATTTTTACGAATGTCTTTAATGTATAATTTTCACTTGTCATACACTCTGGCAAACTTTTTTCCTTTCAGTGCTGCTTCTTGCTCCAAGTTTTCCAGCATCTTTGGGGTCGGTTTTCTGGCATGTGATGAATGTCTTAGTTCATCTGCTTGGGCTATATTTGTTTGAGGCAAGACTAATGCTGCATCAGACTCTTCTACCTCAGACAGTTTCCCTTGCTCTTCAACTTCTATCCTATCTATCTTTGTATCCTCTAACAATGGTATGGTAATACTAGGCTCAGACATTTTTACTTTAAATGCTATACCAATCAATACGAATATTAAAGGTCCTGTCACTTTAAATGCAATATTGACAAATGCAGAAATAAATGACTTTCACTTTAAATGCAATAGCAATAGATGCAGGCAATAAATGACTTTCACTTTAAATACTTTTGAGTCCATATACTGCAAACTGTTCTTTGTTTTTACTTTAAAGTCTCTAATTCCTGAACACGAAAATGTCTCTTTATGCCAAAACCTATGTGCAATGATAAGTAATAAAAGGAAAGCTCTGACCTTATTCTGAAGAGCAGGATACTGCGATCTGAAGGTTGCTGGAACAAATGTCAGTCTTAAAGGAGACGTGTCATTTCTTGATGTGATATGATGCTCTGCGCTGTCTTCCGATGCTCTGCGATGACTTGCGATGCTCTGTTCAGACTTGCGATGCTCTGTGCAGACTTGCGATGCTCTGTGATGACTTGCGATGCTTTGTGCAGACTTGCGATGTGTTGGCTTGGATACGCTGCTGCAGGCTTTGGGCCTAGTGGCGGGAAACTAGCTGACTGCAGTACGTGGCCTCATTGTGGCTAGCGGTGCGGGCACTCTAGCTCTGGACTTTGGCCTCTCACCATGCGTCTCTTTCTCTCTCTAGAAATCGCAGGAGGGTTGGCGCTCTTTCTCTGACTATTTTGCCTTTGCCGTTCTGCCAGTTTGACTAATGCACTCGTTCTATGGCCTCTATGGTAGCTCCGCTGAGGTGTCTTTGCTTGCTCACTCAGGGAACAGTTGCTGCGCGGCGGTATATGCTGGAGCTCCGCTTCTCTAATGCGCTCTGTGGCGAAACCAACCTCGACACTGGGTTTCGGAGGGGCCTGGCTACCAGCCTCTTGCCTCAGGATTATGGCCCATACTAACTTTAAAGGAGCAGACAGACCGGCCACACAGCTTAAATCTGTCTTTGGAATTGTATTTTATGTTATGTGAGGGTACCCAGATAGCTAATTTTATTGTATTCGTGTAGTCTGAGTGCCATTCACCTAATACACTGCTCAAAAAAATAAAGGGAACACTTAAACAACACAATGTAACTCCAAATCAATCACACTTCTGTGAAATCAAACTGTCCACTTAGGAAGCAACACTGAGTGACAATCAATTTCACATGCTGTTGTGCAAATGGAATAGACAACAGGTGAAAATTATAGGCAATTAGCAAGACACCCCCAATAAAGGAGTGGTTCTGCAGGTGGTGACCACAGACTACTTCTCAGTTCCTATGCTTCCTGGCTGATGTTTTGGTCACTTTTGAATGCTGGCGGTGCTTTCACTCTAGTGGTAGCATGAGACGGAGTCTACAACCCACACAAGTGGCTCAGGTAGTGCAGCTTATCCAGGATGGCACATCAATGCAAGCTGTGGCAAGAAGGTTTGCTGTGTCTGTCAGCGTAGTGTCCAGAGCATGGAGGCGCTACCAGGAGACAGGCCAGTACATCAGGAGACGTGGAGGAGGCCATAGGAGGGCAACAACCCAGCAGCAGGACCGCTACCTCCGCCTTTGTGCAAGGAGGAACAGGAGGAGCACTGCCAGAGCCCTGCAAAATGACCTCCAGCAGGCCACAAATGTGCATGTGTCTGCTCAAACGGTCAGAAACAGACTCCATGAGGGTGATATGAGGGCCCGACGTCCACAGCTGGGGGTTGTGCTTACAGCCCAACACCGTGCAGGACGTTTGGCATTTGCCAGAGAACACCAAGATTGGCCAATTCGCCATTGGCGCCCTGTGCTCTTCACAGATGAAAGCAGGTTCACACTGAGCACATGTGACAGAAGTGACAGAGTCTTGAGACGCCGTGAAGAACGTTCTGCTGCCTGCAACATCCTCCAGCATGACCGGTTTGGCATTGGGTCAGTAATGGTGTGGGGGGCATTTCTTTGGAGGGCCGCACAGCCCTCCATGTGCTCGCCAGAGGTAGCCTGACTGCCATTAGGTACCGAGATGAGATCTTTAGACCCCTTGTGAGACCATATGCTGGTGCGGTTGGCCCTGGGTTCCTCCTAATGCAAGACAATGCTAGACCTCATGTGGCTGGAGTGTGTCAGCAGTTCCTGCAAGACGAAGGCATTGATGCTATGGACTGGCCCGCCCGTTCCCCAGACCTGAATCCAATTGAGCACATCTGGGACATCATGTCTCGCTCTATCCACCAACGTCACGTTGCACCACAGACTGTCCAGGAGTTGGCAGATGCTTTAGTCCAGGTCTGGGAGGAGATCCCTCAGGAGACCGTCCGCCACCTCATCAGGAGCATGCACAGGCGTTGTATGGAGGTCATACAGGCACGCGGAGGCCACACACACTACTGAGCCTCATTTTGACTTGTTTTAAGGACATTACATCAAAGTTGGATCAGCCTGTAGTGTGTTTTTCCACTTTAATTTTGAGTGTGACTCCAAATCCAGACCTCCATGGGTTGAAAAATTTGATTTCCATTTTTTAATTTTTGTGTGATTTTGTTGTCAGCACATTCAACTATGTAAAGAACAAAGTATTTCAGAAGAATATTTAATTAATTCAGATCTAGGATGTAAAATAAAGTCTCTGTTGAAAATACTTGTCCTCTCTAGCGCTGCAAATCCAAAGACAATGTGGGAAAAGTCCGCTGTATAAAGATATATGGAAGGATTGCGCTGCAGGAGAGAAATCTTTTATGTGAATAAAAGTTCCTTTTATAGATCTTCAACTAATGTGATCACATGCCAACCTCACAATCCGACACTGGTATGGAAACCTGTAATGTAACGAAAAAGCGCACTATGGTGTAGCAAATTCCAAGCACTTAACGCACCGTGTGAATAGATTATACTCACAGGATTTCTAGTTAGTAAATGCGTGTAGAAAACTGGATGGTATCTTCAATAGGACTCTGCTAAAAGAAGAGAACTATAGCGTAGTATGTAATAACACTTTACACGCCTGCAAAAAGATGGTACTCACAGAACTTCACTGGTAAGGTGCATGGAAAAATTCTCTGCGAAATCTTCACAGACAGCTGGGCAAATGGAACAGGCAAGGATCAGGACGCTTCGGCATGAGAAATCCCAGATACCGATCCGACAGATGAAACACTTCTACACCTGGATGGAAATGAACCACAGCTTCCAAGAGAGACTGGCAAGTAGGACGGATGCGCACCGAAGGGTCAGATAAAAGTTATTTAATAAAAGCAAAAATTACAGCTAAAAAACATATATTAAAAATCTCTGTAATGCCCGACCCGGGTTTCGCCGTGATGCTTCGTCTGGGGCGTTGATTGGTAATTGAATTCCACAGAGTTTAAATTAGCAGGAGAACCTCCCCTATACCACGTCATAGACACATCCACAGAAATACAAGGTAAGAACAAATACATACAAGCAGATAAAAATAGATCGAGAATGGTAAAATATAATAAAAGGCTAATTAACTAGTGGCGAATATGTTAAAATAAGCAAGCATTAACGTCACACTCAATATTTAACCCTTGAGGCTGAATGGTTCCCAAAAGGAACATCCATTCAACCTCTTTTTTATTTTTTAAGGAAATGAAATCCCCTCCACGGGTAGGTGTATGCACCAGTTCCAATCCAAAAAATCGCAGACCTCTAGGATTTTTATTGTGATGGATTTTAAAATGTACCGAGACACTATGGGTCTCGAGACCTTTTCTGATATTACGTATGTGCTCCTGCACCCGAGTCTTCAGACTCCGTGTAGTCCTACCGACATATTGGAGGCCACAAGGGCACTCCAAAAGATATATTACGCCGACATTGTTGCAGGAAAATTGGCCCCTAATTTTCAGGGTGGTGTCCTTTGTTTTATTGGTTGTGATTGTATCCACAAACCTTTCTCGGTCTTTTAGGATACGGTTTTTGCAAGGTAAGCAAAAGGCGCACCATGTGAGTGAACCTGCCTTTATGTGTGATGACACGTTTTTTACTAGTAGCGAGACTAGCACTACGGACCAATTTATTGGTAAGATTGTCGGCTCTTTTGAAGACTACAGGAGGCCTAACTGGCAGATCTTTGCTAAGTACAGGATCATTCTGAAGGATATGCCAATTTTTACGGATCATATTTTTGATGCAGCCCATCTTGCTGTTATATTGGGTCAAGAATGTGTATCTAAAATCCTTCTTATATTCTTTACTATTGTTAGTTGTCTGTGATATAGTATCAGTGTGTTTTTGTTCTATTTCATCCTTGCAGTGATCTAAAAATTCTTTTTCATATCCTTTTTCCAAGAATCTATTTTTGACCATCTGCCCTTGTTCTCTATAGTCTTCTAACTTACTACAATTTTTTGAGATACGTTGGAATTGGTTTTTGGGGATGTTTTTGAGCCATGATGGATGGTGACAACTGTTGAGCTCAATATACGTGTTCACATCAACCGTTTTGAAGAAGGTCTTAGTTCTGAGTCTCCCATCTTCCACAAATACAACCAAATCAAGGAAATCTACAGAAATCGCACTGATATGACTAGTGAATTTTAGATTAAAATTGTTTACGTTAATGTCCGCTATGAAGGTATCCAGACCCTCCCTCTCACCTAACCAGATGAGGAGGCAGTCGTCTATATACCTTCGCCACACTAATAACTGTCCCCCTCCCAAATCTTTTTTGAGGATCTGGTCAATATTCTCCCTCTCCCACATTGTCATAAAAAGGTTGGTGAGGCTTGGGGCGAATTTCGCCCCCATCGCCACGCCAGAGTGCTGAAGATAAAAATTGTCTTTATAAAGAAAATAATTATGAGTGAGGCAAAAAGCAACACATTCCAGAATAAAGGTTTTTTGATCTAACCCCATATTTGGATCGGTATCTAATGCTTCCTGGACCCCCCTAATACCTAAATTCTGAGGAATGCAGGTATAGAGGGAGGAAACATCAACTGTGGCTAACCACAGGGATCCATGAATTTCTCCAATGTCATTGACTAAATCAATGACACTGGTGGAGTTCTTGACATAGGAGGGGGCCACTGTCACATATTTCTGCAGAAAGAAATCAATGTATTCAGAGACTCTACTGTTCAGGGAATTTATCCCTGATACAATAGGTCTCCCCGGTGGATTGATGGGATCCTTATGAATCTTCGGCAAAAAATATATGACAGGGGTAACAGGGCATTTTTAAAAAAGGTAATCAAATTCCTTTTTATTCAGCACCTCCTTCTCCAAGCCCTTCTTCAGAATAACCTCCAATTGCCCCTTGAAAGCAACAAGTGGATTATTCTTTAAAACTAAATAGGTATCTCTATCCAAAAGCAGCCTATCCATTTCCATAGTGTATTGCTCAACATCCATTATAACGACTCGTCCCCCCTTGTCGGCCGGTTTTATGACTATCATATCATTTTTCCCCAGCTGTTTTAGTGCCTCCTTTTCCCCTTTAGAAAGATTCTGTTTTTTGGGGTTATGATCCATCTTCTCTAATTCATTTAAGAGGCTCCTTTTGAAAGCATCAATACATTCATTATTTTTATTTTTTGGACAGAATTTGGATCTGTTTCGGAGGTCAGTATGTAAGACCCCAGTAGTGGTCACAGTGTTGGCCGGCAAGGATGGTTGTGTGTTCAAATAGTACTTGGCTATATTTAATTTTCTGATATATCTATGAATATCAAGAAATAAGCTAAATTTATTAATACCATTACTAGGTGCGAATTTTAGTCCCTTTTGTAGAACCAATTTTTCTTCTTTAGATAACGGATGTCTGCTAAGGTTGAAGATTCCTATTGGATTTCCGTCCCCCACCTCTATGTCCTCTATGTAACTTCTTTTTTGGGGCGTTCTTATTGTCTCTACGATTGTCCTTTCCTGGGGGGGGGTCCCTCTGAACCCCCCGCATACTCTGATGAGGAAAATTCTGACTCAGATCTCTCTCGTGTATATCTGCCATAGTCAATAGCTTTTCTTTACCGTCCTTTGTGCCTATCTGTTCAAGGGTCATCTGCTGTACAATATTGTTCCCCCCAGTGGGTTTGGGAAGGATGACTGTGTCTGTTTTAATAGTATCTCCTCCACTTTTCTTTTTGGCTATAAATGGACTCTTACAGTTATTTAGTCTGAGTTGTTCCCGAGTAGGATATGTCGGGACATGCCCAGATCTAGATGAATGATGTTGTTCTACAGTATTGTATGGACGCTGTCTATATCTTTTATTGTTATAATTATTGTAATTATTACCCTGATGATGATAGGGTGTATAGTAATCTCTATATCCATTAGGGCAGGGGTGGCCAACCTTACAGACACAAAGAGCCAGAAAAAAAAATCGTATGACTGCCAGGAGCCTCAAGCTATACATTTACACAAATATGTGTGCACACGACAGTATTACTGCAATTGAGTTATCAAACATTTAAAAGTGCATTTAAACCACCTTTCCTACCTGTAGTGTAGACAGCTTTAGTGAGACTTCTGGCAATCTTTGTTTTTCACAATGTGTTTCAAGATTTCTCAGATGACACCCTTATGCTCAGATGACCGCCCATGCTCAGATGACGCCCCATGCTCAGATGACACCCCATGCTCAGATGACACCCCATGCTCAGATGACCGCCCTATGCTCAGATGATGCCCCATGCTCAGATGACCACCCCATGCTCAGATGACCGCCTTATTATCAGATGACGCCCCATGCTCAAATGACGCCCCATGCTTAGATGACGCCCCATGCTTAGATGACGCCCCATGCTTAGATGACGCCCCATGCTTAGATGACGCCCCATGCTCAGATGACACCCCATGCTCAGATGACACCCCATGCTCATCTCAGATGACACCCCATGCTCAGATGACACCCCATGCTCAGATGACACCCCATGGTCAGATGACCGCCCTATGCTCAGATGACCGCCTTATTATCAGATGACGCCCCATGCTCAGATGACGCCCCATGCTCAGATGACACCCCATGCTCAGATGACACCCCATGCTCAGATGACCGCCCTATGCTCAGATGATGCCCCATGCTCAGATGACCACCCCATGCTCAGATGACCGCCTTATTATCAGATGACGCCCCATGCTCAGATGACACCCCATGCTCAGATGACACCCCATGCTCAGATGACACCCCATGCTCAGATGACCGCCCTATGTTAAGATGACCGCCTTATTATCAGATGACACCCCATGCTCAGATGACGCCCCATGCTCAGATGACCGCGCTATGCTCAGATGATGCCCCATGCTCAGATGACCACCCCATGCTCAGATGACCGCCTTATTATCAGATGACGCCCCATGCTCAGATGACGCCCCATGCTCAGATGACACCCCATGCTCAGATGACACCCCATGCTCAGATGACCGCCCTATGTTAAGATGACCACCCTATTATCAGATGACACCCCATGCTCAGATGACGCCCCATGCTCAGATGACGCCCCATGCTCAGATGACACCCCATGCTCAGATGACGCCCCATGCTCAGATGACCGCCTTATTATCAGATGACGCCCCATGCTCAGATGACCACCCTATGCTCAGATGACCGCCTTATTATCAGATGACGCCCCATGCTCAGATGACCGCCCCATGCTCAGATGACACCCCATGCTCAGATGACGCCCCATGCTCAGATGACCGCCCCATGCTCAGATGACACCCCATGCTCAGATGATGCCCCATGCTCAGATGACCGCCTTATTATCAGATGACCGCCCCATGCTCAGAGGCTATTTGACATAGGGGAGATGTGAGCATGGGGTGTCAGATTTTTAGTGTCTTATGTGAGCACTGGGGAGACTTATTTTGTGGGTTTGATGAGGATTTGGGGGTCTTATCTGAGCTCATACTACCCCCATGTCAGATAAGACCCCCAGATCAGTACTTTAATAAAATAAAACTGTGTAGGAGGCTTATCCTACCTCTGCTGCCGCTGCTCTGAAGACTGGCGACCTCTCCACAGTGACCTGACGTGCACAGCGTCAGGTCAGAGCGCGGGCCTGCATGTATTAACGGGGGGGGGGGGGGGCCACTGCGCCACCAATGACAACCTTTAATACAGATACAGGAGGCGGGTGCCGGCAGAATCACATAGCCGACACCTGGCCTCTATGCTGCGTTCCCCGGCACTTAACCCCTCAGGTGCGGGCTATATGATTCTGCAGCCAGAACCCGCCTCCTGTATTTGAATAAATGAGTGAGATAACTTCATTGGTGGCAGTGGAAACAGCCCCTCCCCTCCTCTTCCCCTCTGCATTCTCATTGGTGGCAGCGGCAGCAGCACAGGGGGAGGAGGGGACTGCTTTCTTCTTCCTTCTCCCCTGTGCTGCTAATATTTTGAAACCTGCGACATCCCTGGCCCGCTCCCCTCTGCGAGCCGCATATGTAGAGCGGTCTGCGCTCCTCTGAGAGCCGCAAGTAAAGGTCCGATGAGCCGCATGCGGCTCGCGAGCCGCGGGTTGGCCACCCCTGCATTAGGGGTATAGTATGGGTAGTCTCTATGACCATTAGAATTATAGCCTTGGTCCTGATGTTGTTCAACAAATCTTCTATTACTGTAATAGTCCCTATTTTCATAAGGTTGTGGTGGATGCTGTGAATTGATCCCAATATTATCTGTTATTATCTGTTCTCTATTCATTACCTGTGTAACAGATATATCCATACCCCTATCTTTCAATCCCCTGTGGTCCACATTAGTTGATGACTTCCATTTGTACACCCTATTTTTCTGATAGTCCTCACAGACCTTTAGGAACTTCTTACACTTTTTTGTTTTGACTTCCGTTTCTACTTTCATGATATTCGTTTGACATTGTTTAGAAAATCTTAAATATTCAGTAGTTTCCTTGTGCGGTGTCAGCAAAGCCTGCAGTCTCTCTATATTAGAATTGATCTTTTTAAGCTTTTGTTTCCTTTTACAAATAATGAATGTAATAGCCCTAAAGCTACAATCATTCATTAAAAGCTCCCACTCTTCTTTATCCTCCTTAACCTCAGAATTTAAGGGTAGTTGCCATCTGGGATCATTTTTTCAGAGAGATATTTTTCCAAGGATACCACATCCCACATTGTTCTAATCTCCCTGGAAAAATCCCTCTCTAAATCCAAAAAGAGACTCTCTAAAGCAAACTTTTCATTAATGACACCCTCACTAGGAAAAACTGTATCGATATCACAAACTAAATTAGCGCGAAAGTCAAAAAGATCCATAATGATAAAGTGTAAAAACAGAGACAACCCACAACAACAATTCAGAAATAAAATAAAATAAAGTCTCTGTTGAAAATACTTGTCCTCTCTAGCGCTGCAAATCCAAAGACAATGTGGGAAAAGTCCGCTGTATAAAGATATATGGAAGGATTGCGATGCAGGAGAGAAATTTTTTATGTGAAAATTGGCATATCCTTCAGAATGATCCTGTACTTAGCAAAGATCTGCCAGTTAGGCCTCCTGTAGTCTTCAAAAGAGCCGACAATCTTACCAATAAATTGGTCCGTAGTGCTAGTCTCGCTACTAGTAAAAAACGTGTCATCACACATAAAGGCAGGTTCACATGGTGCGGCTTTTGCTTACCTTGCAAAAACCGTATCCTAAAAGACCGAGAAAGGTTTGTGGATACAATCACAACCAATAAAACAAAGGACACCACCCTGAAAATTAGGGGCCAATTTTCCTGCAACAATGTCGGCGTAATATATCTTTTGGAGTGCCCTTGTGGCCTCCAATATGTCGGTAGGACTACACGGAGTCTGAAGACTCGGGTGCAGGAGCACATACGTAATATCAGAAAAGGTCTCGAGACCCATAGTGTCTCGTTACATTTTAAAATCCATCACAATAAAAATCCTAGAGGTCTGCGATTTTTTGGATTGGGACTGGTGCATACACCTACCCGTGGAGGGGGTTTCATTTCCTTAATAAATAAAAAAGAGGTTGAATGGATGTTCCTTTTGGGAACCATTCAGCCTCAAGGGTTAAATATTGAGTGTGACGTTAATGCTTGCTTATTTTAACATATTCTCCACTAGTTAATTAGCCTTTTATTATATTTTACCATTCTCGATCTATTTTTATCTGCTTGTATGTATTTGTTCTTACCTTGTATTTCTGTGGATGTGTCTATGACGTGGTATAGGGGAGGTTCTCCTGCTAATTTAAACTCTGTGGAATTCAATTACCAATCAACGCCCCAGACGAAGCATCACGGCGAAACCCGGGTCGGGCATTACAGAGATTTTTAATATATGTTTTTTAGCTGTAATTTTTGCTTTTATTAAATAACTTTTATCTGACCCTTCGGTGCGCATCCGTCCTACTTGCCAGTCTCTCTTGGAAGCTGTGGTTCATTTCCATCCAGGTGTAGAAGTGTTTCATCTGTCGGATTGGTATCTGGGATTTCTCATGCCGAAGCGTCCTGATCCTTGCCTGTTCCATTTGCCCAGCTGTCTGTGAAGATTTCGCAGAGAATTTTTCCATGCACCTTACCAGTGAAGTTCTGTGAGTACCATCTTTTTGCAGGCGTGTAAAGTGTTATTACATACTACGCTATAGTTCTCTTCTTTTAGCAGAGTCCTATTGAAGATACCATCCAGTTTTCTACACGCATTTACTAACTAGAAATCCTGTGAGTATAATCTATTCACACAGTGCGTTAAGTGCTTGGAATTTGCTACACCATAGTGCGCTTTTTCGTTACATTACAGGTTTCCATACCAGTGTCGGATTGTGAGGTTGGCATGTGATCACATTAGTTGAAGATCTTTAAAAGGAACTTTTATTCACATAAAATATTTCTCTCCTGCAGCGCAATCCTTCCATATATCCAGATCTAGGATGTGTTATTTTTGTGTTCCCTTTATTTTTTTGAGCAGTGTAATATGCACTCAGACTTGAGCTATCTGGGGATATGTTAAATGTCTGTGTTTACTGTAAGGGTTGTGACATTGCATGTTTAAATGGTGATTTATGTCCTGTTGCCCCCACATGTGTATTGGCGATTTCCCTTTGTCTTGAGAGATAATTGGATTACTCCTCGGGTGTCTCCAGGGCAGAGAGGAGGAAACCATGATGCATTGTGGGGATGTATTGTGTCTGTGTATCCTGAATTGCTGCATATCTGTCCTGTGTCACAGTCTTCCTTCTGGTCCCCTAGGGGCGTGTCCACCAGATGGGGACCTGCATAAATACGGGCGGGTAGCCCTCAATAGAGTTCCTGTTTTATCCTTCATCATGTTGAGGCTGGTGTTTGGGTAACTGATCGACACTGGGGGATTGCTATACGCTGGGATATTTGCTATACTCCCCTGGCTTTACTACTAGCTCTTGTAAGAGCTGTTCCTACTCTCTGGTTTTAGGAGAGGTTCACCCACTGGAGCCTGGAGCCTTGTCGTAGGTCCAGGGTGGGTAGGAGATGGTGAGACCTCAACCAAGCTTTGGCGGATCGTGGGGTTTGCAGTGCGTACGGTGTCAAGTGGAGTGCTTGGAGTCCTCGGAAAGCACTAGGAGCATCTATCAACGGAGGTACCTGGTCGGGGTGCTAGGTGTTCCGTTCATGGATTTACTAAATTGAGGGCAACGCTAGTATCCGTACAGCGCCCCTGGCTACAGCAGGATGGAATCGGCTAGTCTTCGGACAGCATTCTATGACGAGGAGGAGGAGGCAGCCGCAGACTACAGGTATGCAGACAGAAAGGAAGTCTGGTATGATGCCCTGGAAAATGCCCAGCGGCAGCGAGGTGAGAGTCTCCCCAGTTATGAGCAGCGGCTACAGAAGCGTGTGGCGATGCGGATGGGTCTCCTGGGAGAGCAGCCCCTGGATGACTGGGTAACAGAGCTCCAGAACCTGGTATGTAAGGAGCTTTGGCTAGAGGACGCTTACCAGGCCTTAAGGTGGCATGTCATTCAACATTCCCCCTGGATGGCTGAGCACGACAGACCCGAGGGTGAGGATTATGATGGACCTGGGTTACTATGGGATGCCTTGGAGGAGGACATTGATCTTGGCAGCACGGAGGAGTCTAGGTTTTGGGACATCTACGACTACCGGATGGGCATGCATGTTTATGCTGACGGAAGGGAGGTGAGCAAAGACATGACCCACCTGATAACAAGGGAGTGGGAGCTGGAGCAGACCTACCAACACCTGCTCAGCTCAATTCATCCCCAACCTACTCGACAAGCAGAGCCAGATCTGCCCTCCTACAACTGGGAAGACTTGCCGACGATACCCCCTGCTTCCCTACCAACTCCCAAAGTAGGGAACTTCATCGACTGGTTTTGGGAAGACCTCCCGATGGCAGGTGGAGATGGGACCGAGGTCTCTCCACCGGCCCTACAGAGATGCTGGACAGTCGGCCCAGATCCCAAATGGCAGCCGGAGTTTCAGGGAGTTGAGACAGTTGGTCTGATTCCCCAGCAGCAGTGTGTTGTAAAGAGAGAAGAGACAACCGATCTCTCTCCCCAACCACAGGGGGACAGCACCCCTAACTCCGATGGTGCAGATGGGACCGCGGTCTCTGCACCAGGCCTACCGGGATGCTGGACGGCCGGTTCAGATCCCCCACCAACCCTGCAGGAATGCCAGGAGGAGGAGGTAAGTGATTCCTCCTCTCCACAGCCGATCTGCAACAAGGTCCTGGGGATAGGATTCCCTGACCACATCCCAGCGGAAGAGCTGGCATCTGGGCAGAGCGCAGTCGGCCTCTGGCCTCCCCTATCCTCTTATCCAGAGCCTGACTCCCCACAGGCTACCACAGCAGAAGAGCTGGCATCTGGGCAGAGCGCAGTCAGCCTCTGCCCTCCCCTATCCTCTTATCCAGAGCCGGACATCCCACAGGCTACACCAGCGGAAGAGCTGGCATCTGGGCAGAGCGCAGTTGTCCTCTGCCCTCCTCTATCCTCTTCTCCAGAGGCTGACTTTCCACAGGCTACCCCAGCGGAAGCACTGGAATCTGGGCAGAGTGCAGTCGGCCTCTGCCCTCCCCTATCCTCTTCTCCAGAGCCGGACTTCCCACAGGCTACCTTAGCGGAAGAGCTGGCATCGGGGCAGAGCGCAGTCGGCCTCTGCCCACCAAGTACCTACAGCTCCAAGCTAGAGAGCAACAAGTAAGCAAGGAGTAGCAGATGCCCTCTCAACAGCTGGGGACATACAGAACAGAGCCAGGCCCCAAAATTCAAATAGGTCCAGTATTGGGTTGTGGGTGGACTGCCAGACTAACTCAGATACCGACCGGCATGAGGTCAGGTATCTGGTTAGTCTTCCCTGGGAGGGGGAGATGTGTGGCGAAACCAACCTCGCCACTGGGTTTCGGAGGGGCCTGGCTACCAGCCTCTTGCCTCAGGATTATGGCCCATACTAACTTTAAAGGAGCAGACAGACCGGCCGCACAGCTTAAATCTGTCTTTGGAATTGTATTTTATGTTATGTGAGGGTACCCAGATAGCTAATTTTATTGTATTCGTGTAGTCTGAGTGCTAATCACCTAATAATATGCACTCAGACTTGAGCTATCTGGGGATATGTTAAATGTCTGTGTTTACTGTAAGGGTTGTGACATTGCATGTTTAAATGGTGATTTCTGTCCTGTTGTCCCCACATGTGTATTGGTGATTTCCCTTTGTCTTGAGAGATAATTGGATTACTCCTCGGGTGTCTCCAGGGCAGAGAGGAGGAAACCATGATGCATTGTGGGGATGTATTGTGTCTGTGTATCCTGAATTGCTGCATATCTGTCCTGTGTCACAGTCTTCCTTCTGGTCCCCTAGGGGCGTGTCCACCAGATGGGGACCTGCATAAATACGGGCGGGTAGCCCTCAATAGAGTTCCTGTTTTATCCTTCATCATGTTGAGGCTGGTGTTTGGGTAACTGATCGACACTGGGAGATTGCTATACGGTGGGATATTTTCTATACTCCCCTGGCTTTACTACTAGCTCTTGTAAGAGCTGTTCTTGCTCTCTGGTTTTAGGAGAGGTTCACCCACTGGAGCCTGGAGCCTTGTCGTAGGTCCAGGGTGGGTAGGAGACGGTGAGACCTCAACCAAGCTTCTGCGGTTCGTGGGGTCTGCAGTGCGTACAGTGTCAAGTGGAGTGCTTGGAGTCCTCGGAAAGCACTAGGAGCATCTATCAACGGAGGTACCCGGTCAGGGTGCTAGGCGTTCCGTTACACGCTCTTTACTGTGCAAGTTGAGGAGCGCTATCACTTCTCCCTCTGAGGGTAATAGTTCCACTGTGGCAGGCACAGCACTATGAAGTGCCTTTTGCACTGTGGCATTAGAAGAATTCTGATATCTCTGACTTTTAGTCTAACCATACTGTCTGTTACTCTGTAATTCCTCTAGCGCGATTCTATGGAAACAGTAGGTTTTAAGAGCACACCAAATGCTTGAAATAACTTCTTTATTAACTTCAACTTTCCTTCATATATAACACTGCCGCCTCCGCAGCAGATAGTCCAAAACACGTGTTGCATAATGATTCATAAAATGTCGGTATGCATAAGATGGTGGTTCAACTGTTTAATCTTGTCATTCAACATAAAATGGTGGATATATTTCTCTCTTCAGTATCTGTACTCTCACTTTAAGTTATTTAAGCACCTTATGATCTCTCTGAGAGGTATATCTGAGGTCTAACTAATAGTTCTTCTTGCTGAATTTGGTCACAATTTGCAGTATGCAGTTAGCAGTAACTATTTGCAGATTGGTTGTGTATGATCTGGTGTGGTTGTATGCAATTTGGATTGCAATGTGGAATTTGAATTTGTATGTGAACTTTGTAGTTTGCAATTGGTGGAACTGTAAGTAAACACACATATAACTGGTTCAGTATACAGTTATAATCACTATATTAACAGTAAGAACATTATATAACTGTTTTAAATACCTATTTTGTCCTCTCTGCTTCCATAAAACACAGCTCTTAGTGGAGTGAATGTCTTTTCAGCTTCTCTCCTCTGGTGTAATGATTCTAGCAGCTCTGGCTAGGGGGATTTCCCACACAGGCTGTGTCTGGGGCTGGCTGTGATTGGTCAAAAATCCTGCTGTGTGTGAGGCTGGCTGTGAACACAATATATAACAGTTATATGACATCCAAACATGAAGTCACTGTAAATACAGATGTAGCAGGGTTAGCACTCAAACGCTTAACTCAAATTTCTTAAATCATTCTGTTATCTTGAAACAAAAGCCATTGAAAAGCAATTGAAGGTGTTTGCTTAGTTTAGATAACACGTCTCAGAAATCTCAGAAAGCATGAATGTTAACTCTACTACATCAGTAACTCTGCTTTTGTCTTTAACACACAAACATAGGAACTGTATTAAGGTTATTGGCAGGTCTATCTGTATAAACATATAAGCTATACTAGCAACCTAGGACAGATCTTAGCTGACCAGCTACGCAAAAAAAAAAAAAATTAAAAGAGAGCTTTTCTTTTATAAAAACTCATCAGCTTCCCCCCCATGCCATCAGCTGCCCCCCCCCCCCCCGCCCCCATGCCATCGGGTTCCTCCCTTGTGCCATCAGTTGCCCCCTCACTGCCATCAGATTCCCCACAGTGCCATCAGATTTCCCCCAGTGCCATCAGCTTCCTCCTTAGTGCCATCAGCTGCCCCCTACAGCCATCAGCTACTCCCCTAATGCCATCAGCTGCTCCCCTAGTGCCATCAGCTGCTCCCTGTGCCATCAGCTGCCCCCTGTGCCATCAGCTGCCCCCTGTGCCATCAGCTGCCCCCCTAGTGCCATCAGCTGCCCCTCCTAGTGCCATTAGCTGCCCCTAGTGCCACCAGCTTGCCCCCTAGTGCCACCAACTGCCCCCAGTGCCATCATCTTACCCCCCAGTGCCACCAGCTTGCCCCCCAGTATCACCATCTCCCCTCCTAGCCATGTCCCTAGCACCAGTACTTACATTTACTGTAGGGGCGCCGCTCCACAGCTCCTCCATCTTCTCCACGCGCTGCACTGTCATCCTGGTGTCACACAGCTTCGGGTCATAGTACGCGCTTACGCGCACTATGACCTGACGATGTGTCAGGATACAGTGCAGCGCGGTACGGGCTGGCGGGTGACCATGGAGTGGTGAGTAATAGGAAGAGCTTCACTCCTGCTCCATGGTCACATGACACAAATGAATCCTCGATGCAAAAAATTTGATTAGATTCAATCAAGTAATCGTTTCAACCCTAGCCGGATTCATTGGCCTGCACCTCCATATTTATATTTGGCCTGATGTGTGCCATTGTTATAGATGTTTATATATATATATATTGTAGGAAAGCGCAAGGGGCCGACATTGACGGAAGATATGTGTCACCGAGGTTCCTTGCCTCGGTGAGGTAAGAGCCGGTAGTTTTAAGTGTCAACGGCAGCTAGTGCTGACTGACACTATTGATTATTTAGTGTGGCTGTAAAGCCGATCTGGGCCGGCTCTAACTGGGAGCAGCCAAAGTGCAGAGTGGGTGGCTGTTCCCCACGTTCCAGGCCGGGTCTTGGGAGGCTTATAAAAAAACAGCCAGGACTGTCAGGTGGTGTGATTACCTCCCTCTGACAGTGGAGCTGTGGAGATCTCTGCGCTGAGGTCTGAAGACCGTGTGTCAGGCGAGCAGGCCGCCTTAAAGCCTGCAAGTGGACTTTCTGAGGCTGAGCATTCAGCCAGGTGTGAACTGTCACCCAGGATACCAGGTGAACGTTATTTAGTTTTTTCTGTGTGTGAACAAGCACCAAGCCTGAAAAGGGACTGTTGTGTTATGATATGAGTGTAAATAAACACTGAAGATTGATTTACAACCTGGTCCGTTGCCTCTATACTGCCTCTGCTAACCTGCCTACCAGAGCGAATCCCCACAATATATATATATATGCAGCAGGCTGAATTCAGCCTGCTTTTGTGGGAGGGGCATAGGGGGCTTCTTAAGCCCCGCCGCCCAGCACACCTGGTGCTCGTCCTCTCTCGCCTTTCTTTGGTAGGAGGAGTTGCACCGGTCATTTGTTCACTTCCGGCCAAGCTGCCCGCACGTGCGGCGATTCTGTGCGCCAGAACCCGCTGCTTCTTAGGTAAGTTGCCCCCTCCGGTTTCCTTTTCACCCCCCCTCCAGGTTCCGTCCTGTCCACCCCGCAGCCGTTACCTCCGCACCCGGCCAGTCCTCTGCTTCTCCCGCCGCTTCCACCTGCCGTCATGTGACCGCCGCGCGGCGAGCCGGAAGTCGGCGGGGGCCGACAGCACGGTCCGGCTGTGCTCCCTGTACCCTGGAGCCATTGAAGTCCAATTCCCCCGGGTCCCCAGCTTCGTCCCCCATAGATCCCCCATCTGACGTGACATGCATGATGCTGTGATGTTTATGATATATCGTTATTGTGATGATTCCCGGTGGCGCCAGAGCCGCCTCACGCTGGGCTGCCCGCATCCAGTTCCCTAATAGACATCTGCAAACCATGTCTCCACTATGCTCCTACGGCTTCTGTGTAGTGGATATATCCTCACACAGAAGCAGCAGCGGGCTCGGCACTGGGGTGATGACACCGGGGGCACCCCCCCCTGATGTAGCAGAGCTGGGTGTTCCACACACAGCTCTGCTATGTCCAGCAGCTTAAACTGTCAGCTGCACCAGCCTGCATCCATCCATGGTGCCCCATCTGCCGGGTTGTCTGGGGTCGTGGGTGCCGGCAGCTCCTCGGGGGCCCACGCTCGTCCATAACTTGCACTTGTCCTGCAGCCGCTCCGCCTGCACCGCATGCGACCCGTGGACTGTCACGGCTAGCGTCCGCATGGCTGCTGTCACTCATTCCGGCCGAGTGGTGGCCGCAATCCTTCTGTGACAGGGGGAAGTCTAGCGGCTTGAAGGTTCCGCCACGGCCGCCCGCAATAAGTTCACCCTGTCTCCTTAACCAATGCAGCAGTCCTGTCAGTGCTCCGCACCATATCTGTCCTTCCGGAATGTTCATGCGCAGAGTGCCTGCCATGAACACTCTGGTCCCAGTCCGGCCAGCACTGCCGATCAGCAGCTTCCAACCGCATGTGGAATTCTAGCACAGCAGACCTCTCAAAAAAAAAAAAAAAAAGGTTTTCAACACATCCTTCTTCCATACTCTCCTGTCCGCCTTCTTCACATTACTTTCCTCTCACTTTCTCGTACGTCATCCCACCTGCCTGCATCGCTCAGGTGCCACCCCCCTGCCCCATTTGTCAGGGGTCTTTCCCTCGTCTCACCACAGGTACGCCCTGTATTCCCTCCTTTCCATTTGTCGTTTCTATTTCCGGTGTCCTATCCCTCTCTCTTTGTCTTTTCTTCGGGTCACGCAACCCATGTCGTTTCACGCTGGTGCGCCGCATCACGCATTCTCACACCAACCTCCTGGCCTGGTACGCCCAGGCCCTACGTTTCCCAACAGTCATCCTTACCAGGTATGCCCTGGACCATTTCTTGGCCTTGTTCACATATTTTCTGGCTCCGGCCCCCAGGATCGCCCTGGTACACGTTTCACTTAGCAGACCCCGTGTTGCTAGTCTTTCCATTCTGCGCATTCCACAAGCCGTGCCTGCCTCCGCAGCCGTCACACGTTCGTTTCTGGCACCAGTACTATCATACCCCATGAACATCTGGTCATGTCCCAGTCACGGTTCATGAATTCAACATGTACGTTCTTGTTCTTTCTGGTGCTAAGCTAACCCGTGGGTATCCGTTAGAATTTATTCATCTTGTTCAAGGTAAGTAGAAGGCACGTTTCGTTATTTCGGCCTTCCGACATAACCAATCGTGGCAACATATACCGTTCTTTTCAGGTGAAGCCCCTTTAAATCTCGGCACAAACGGCTCCGGTGAATTAAGGTAAGTTGACAATCACGCCTAGCAAGGGGACTACGCGCCCCCTGGTCGCCGGCCAGATATAAGACCCCCCCACATTGCTGCGAGTGTTCTCCGGCAGCACCGCCCGCGCTCATTCCCCAATCATCCCCCTCCAGCTTCCCTCATGTCCCTCTTCGTTTTTCAGCTCAAAAAACATGTCTCACGTTTCCGACCTCGAGGACGCTCTGTCAACCGTAGAGTCCACGATGTCGGAGCGAGCAAGCCGTTCATCCTACCGGACTTGGACAATCCCCAAGATGATCGCCGAGCTGAACAAATGAGAGATCTGCCATTCGGCCACAGCCCGTAAGGCCGAACTATATAGCCTTTTGTTTCCGGAGCCATCCACGGGGTCCACGGAGCAAGTCTCCATGTCGACCATCCAGTTGTCCCTCACGCAACTGCACGCCACCATCAATAACCTGTCCAGTTCCATCTGCAACATAAATACCAGACTCCAGGCAGTCGAAAGCAGGGACGCGTCACCTTCCGCTCCCTCCAGTCTCTCCCCAGGTCCTTCCACTTCCCAGCCTTCTTCCCCAGGTAGGTTTTCCGGGGCCCCCGAGATTGCTCCTTCCTTTTTTGTTCCCGAAAAACTTGCGCAGGGATATACTTGCAGGCAAGGATGTCAATTTGGCGGCGGTCCTCATTTCCACTCATGACACCGTGGAAAACCGGACCATCGCATGCGGCGATGTGTCTGTGGTACTGAAGGCCAAAGACACTCGCCTCAACAAAAAACTCTCAATCCCAGAGTTTGTGCTTGCGTTCAGCCTGTATAGGGACATTATCTGCTCGGCGCAGCCAGCCAGAAGGGAGGAGCTTGACTCATACCTATACAGGGTCATGGAACTCGGGTACAAATACGGAGGATTCACCTATTACGACTACCATCGGTCATTCTCGGCGAAGGCAGCCGCAACCCTCGCCCAGTTCCAGCATGTCACCAATTGGGCATCCTTAGACATGGAGCTTTTCTGCAGCCATTTTGCCGGTCTCAGGTCCCCGTATTGCTCCAACTGCCAGTCAGTACTGCATGCGTCCGACTGGTGCCCAAACTCGCACGTCACCTCCCAGCCCAAACAGCAGCCCAGCACTTCAGCTCCCCAAAAGCTAGGTCCGCTCCTGGATAAATTAGGTCGCCCCATTGTATTCCTAGGGAAAAATCAATTGTGCAACAATCACAATGCTATCTTCTATAATTACAACAAGTGTAAGGCGCTCCACATCTGTTCCACCTGCTTTCGGGCCCATCCTCAATCCTCCTGCTCCCAGCGCGCGCCAAAAAGCTGACTAGCCGACATCAATGTCCCCCTTCTTGTCTCCCTCCTCAAAACCCACCACAACCCCGGCTTCGCCAAATTCCTGCAGTCCGGGTTTTCCATAGGCTTCCACACCGGTCTCGTCACCTTGCCCCGGGGAGGCCCCCAACCTAGTGTCAGCCATGGAGGACCCGGCCTCGGTGGATTCTCTTCTGCAGGCCGAGTTGCAGAAGGGATTCATCATAGGCCCCTTTTCCCAACCTCCTTTTCAGGTCTATAGGGTAAGCCCCATCGGTCTGGTCAGCAAAAGAAACACCAATAAAAAGCGTTTGATTTACGATTTGTCAGCGCCTCATGCATCCAGTGTCCCGAGTCTCAACTCTTTGATCCCGTCTGAAGAGTATTCGATGCACTACTGAAGCCATCCAACTGATCTTACAAGTGGGGGTGGGCGCTTGGCTTTCAAAGGCGGATATCTCGGACGCCTTCAAGCTGTTGCCAATCCAACCTCATCTTTGGAGGTTTCACGGAATCAAATGGAGGGACCAGTACTATTTCGCCACCCGCCTCACGTTCGGGTCAAAGAGCAGCCCCTGGCTCTTTGATCAGTTCGCCCTGGCCCTCCATTGGATTCTGGTAAACCACGGCAACTGTCCCAGAGTAATCCATTACCTGGACGACTTCCTACTGGTCGAGAACCCCAACCATGTGCCCGACAGGTTGGAAAGTCTCCTCAGCATTTTCTCCGCTTTACGGGTCCCAGTGGCGCCATCGAAGGTCGATGGCCCTTCCACGGTCATCACTTTCTTAGGCATCTCTTTAGACACCCGCAGAATGGAGGCCAGACTCCCAGAGGACAAATTAGTCAGGCTCCAAACGTCCATTTCCACTCACGTAGGATCCAGGACCATGTCAAAGGGCGACCTACAGTCGTTGTTGGGCTCCCTCAATTTCGCCACCCGTATCATGCCACAGGGCCGATCCTTCACGTCAAGACTCCTCCAATTGTTGCCTACAGCCACAACGCAAGACTCACTAATTCAGCTGGACCGAGAAGCCCATGGCCGACCTAGCCATGTGGAGGGTCTTCCTATCAGAATGGAATGGCATCTCCCTTTTCGTCCCCCACTGGAGTCCCACCTGTCTGACCATGTATTCCGATGCGGCCGCATCCGTCGGGTTCGGTGCCTTATTCGGCCACCAGTGGTTCGCGGACTCCTGGCCCTCCCAAATCCACTCGGACCCTCAGGCCATTCAGTCCTCTACTCTCCTAGCGTTATATCCCATCGTGGCGGCCTCGCAAGTCTGGGGCAAAGAATGGAGCAACATGCCGGTATCCTTCATCACTGACAACCGCAAGGTTATGCTCTTCCTACGTAAACTCACTTGGCTAGCTCTAAAATACAACTTCCACATCTCTTGTGCCCACATCCAGGGCATCAGGAACGTTGCAGCAGATGCCTTGTCTCGCCTAAATCTAAACCTTTTTTTCCAGGTCATGCCGCAAGCTGAAAGAGTCGGGATAACCCCCCCGGATTTCGGCTCCCTGATCTTGGACTAGACGGGCACATATCAGTGGCTCAGTCTCTCATCCGCAAGTCCCTGTCCGAGAACTCCACCAGGAACTACCAGTCAGGTTGGAAGGCTTTCAAGGTTTTTTCTCACCTTCATCCTAGGGGCAACGCGAGCGAAGTCACATTCACCATGGCTTTCCTGGCATACTGCCACAAAGACCTACACCTTTCGTACAGTACCATCAGGTTGTATCTGTCGGGGGTCCAGCATCACCTCATGATCAGTCATCCGGACAGCAACTCCATTTTTTCCTCCCATGCCATAAAAGCCACATTGCGGGGTATTCAGAAGAGCTCAAACAAGTCCGAACCCTCCAGGCGACCCGTCTCAGGGGACTTGTTCAGGAAAATCTCATCCTCCCTAGACGGCAGTCCTTTTGGCCCATTCAGAAGCAGCATTCTCAAAGTTGCCCTCTATCTAAGTTTCTACGGCTTTCTCCGGCCTGGGGAATTCACCAGCACCTCCCCTCACAATGCAGGCCCCATACTAAGCCAACTCACCCGCAGACACGAGCATTTCATCTTCACCTTACCCATTTCCAAAACCTCGCAAATAGGGCCCCCTGTATGCATTGAATATTTCCCTACTACCAACCCTTGGTGCCCTGTGACCGTCCTCAACAGGTTACTAACTACCCTGGGTGACCGGGCTCCAGCCAGACCTCTCCTCCCTTTCCCTTCACGGCCACTTTCGTCCTCGTAGTTCATCAAACACATGCGCAGCCTCGTATCAGGTTTAGGGTTCGACCCCCGGGCCATCTCGGGCCATTCATTCCGGATTGGAGCCGCCTCCGCCGCATCCAAACACGGGGTCCCGGCTCACATCATATGCAAAATTGGTCGATGGAAGTCATCTTGTTTCTCACAGTACATCCCGCATCCAAAAGCTGAAATCGCCAGAGCTTTCTCCGACTTAGTACTGTAATGCTACTATCTACAATAAAAGGGTTGTATCATAACCATTTCCTACTCGCATTTTTTGCCCCCTTTATTTGGCCTACCCTCGTCACGTGGCTAAGGGCACACCACTAGCCACCTAGTTAGATTAGGTTCAGACTCACATACCAGGCTTCGCGCCGTAGCCAGGACCACAAATATATATATATATATATATATATATATATATATACAGGGCTTTTTTTCTCAGAGAAAAGGTGGTGGAACTCACCCCCTCTCCCCTGGCCACGCCCTTACCCACCCCTAGGACCGCCCCCTAAATCAGCCCCTTTAGAGAACAGGGATGCAAGTAAAATAGCCAGTGACGGTCGTGACAGCCAGGCTGCCAGTGCCCGCGGCCGCCGCCGCCCTAGTCCACATATGGGCAGCGCAGCCTGGCCTGGCCCCTTCCTTCCCTGTTCCTGTTTCCCTAATTGGCCAATTCAATCATTTTTAATTTAAAAATGAAATAAATGAAAAATTACCTTTTTCCTTTTGTTTCCTTTTCCTGCCTGGTGCCGCTCTGCCTCCTGCCGACACCCACGACACTAAACTGCCGCCCGCACCTCCAGCAGCCGCCCTGCCTGCTGGGCGGGCCTGTCAGTGGAGCCGGAGGCGGGGGGGTCCCGGGTCTGGGGCCGCAGACAGCAATGGAGTCGGCCTGGGGGCAGGGTTTGTGACCACAGAATCGGCGTCTCCTCTCTCACTCTCCGCCGCTGTCAGTGGTGGGCGGGAGCTGGGCGGGAGCTGGGCGGGCCTGAGCCAGTGGAGAGCCGGATGTGCCGGAGGCTGCAGGGACTGAGCAATAATGTAAACTGTAAGTAAGCAGCCTAAGCAGCGGGCCGGCTGGGCCCGGTAACTAAAGGGGGGCGGGGCGAGTCGGCAGAAAATAGGTTGTGGAACGCCGTTTCGGGGCGTTCAGCCAGAAAAAAAGGCCTGTATATATATATATATATATATATATATATTAGGGTTATTCCTGCAGAATATAAATCTTATTGCTAAATAATTGCTACAGGTAATTGTGCATTGTGTGTGTGTATACACTCACCTAAAGAATTATTAGGAACACCTGTTCTATTTCTCATTAATGCAATTATCTAGTCAACCAATCACATGGCAGTTGCTTCAATGCATTTAGGGGTGTGGTCCTGGTCAAGACAATCTCCTGAACTCCAAACTGAATGTCAGAATGGGAAAGAAAGGTGATTTAAGCAATTTTAAGCGATGCATGGTTGTTGGTGCCAGACGGGCCGGTCTGAGTATTGCACAATCTGCTCAGTTGCTGGGATTTTCACGCACAACCATTTCTAGGGTTTACAAAGAATGGTGTGAAAAGGGAAAAACATCCAGCATGCGGCAGTCCTGTGGGCAAAAATGCCTTGTGGATGCTAGAGGTCAGAGGAGAATGGGCCGACTGATTCAAGCTGATAGAAGAGCAACGTTGACTGAAATAACCACTCGTTACAACCGAGGTATGCAGCAAAGCATTTGTGAAGCCACAACACGCACAACCTTGAGGCGGATGGGCTACAACAGCAGAAGACCCCACCGGGTACCACTCATCTCCACTACAAATAGGAAAAAGAGGCTACAATTTGCACGAGCTCACCAAAATTGGACTGTTGAAGACTGGAAAAATGTTGCCTGGTCTGATGAGTCTCGATTTCTGTTGAGACATTCAAATGGTAGAGTCCGAATTTGGCGTAAACAGAATGAGAACATTTATCCATCCTCTGATGGCTACTTCCAGCAGGATAATGCACCATGTCACAAAGCTCGAATCATTTCAAATTGGTTTCTTGAACATGACCATGAGTTCACTGTATTAAAATGGCCCCCACAGTCACCAGATCTCAACCCAATAGAGCATCTTTGGGATGTGGTGGAACGGGAGCTTCGTGCCCTGGATGTGCATCCCTCAAATCTCCATCAACTGCAAGATGCTATCCTATCAATATGGGCCAACATTTCTAAAGAATGCTATCAGCACCTTGTTGAATCAATGCCACGTAGAATTAAGGCAGTTCTGAAGGCAAAAGGGGGTCCAACACCGTATTAGTATGGTGCTCCTAATAATTCTTTAGGTGAGTGTATATATTACTCTTTTTGTGAGGCAAGGTAACATAACAATGGCTGTTCTGGCACAGTTTTTATTTTTTGTGTTTTACAATGTTCACCTGACAGGGTAGATAATGTGATATTATGATAGAGCAGGCCGTAACGACGCAATGATACCTACTATGTCTATTTCTTTTATTTTAGTTTGGATTTACACAATATTTTTGTATCTCCATTTTCTGAAAGCCATAATTTTTATATTTTTTGGACGATTGTGGGATGAGATGGTGGTTCGATTGGTACCATTTTGGGGCACATATTGATCGCTTGGTATTACACTTTTTGTGATGTAAGGTGATGAAAAATGGCTTTTTTGGCACATTTTTTATTTGTATTTTTTACGGTGTTTACCAGACAGGTTGGATCACATGCTATTTTTATAGAGCAGGATGTTATGGTCACAGCGATGCCTAATATGTGCATTTTTAAAGGATAACTGTCATTTTTTTTTTTTATTTGCTAGTTTATTAGAACTAGGCATGTATACCTGAGTTAGTTTTTCAATGATTGCCAAAAGATCTATAATAACCTTATAATAACAGCCTTCATTAATGTCTCCTGTCCCTTTCCACTGCTCCCTTAAAAAACTGTTGCTATGGCTTGTCTGTCTCCGGCTAATCATAAACAGAAGACAGAGGGGCGGTCCTTCACACTGCATGCCTGTATTAGGCTTCAGAGTGAGGAGGCGTGTCTCTCAGTAATCCAATCTGATTGGCTGGCAGGAAGCTGCTGGCTACAGCAAGTTTGTATTTGACATGAGGGAATGCATTTTTGGCCTCAGAGAACTGGCAGAGGAGCCATCTTGAGAAGATCCTCATAATGTAGGATTCAAAACAACCGTAACTAAGGGGAAAACTCAAGGAAAACATTGGTAAGTGAAGAAACTAAAGATTGCTTTATGCATAATGCTGCTGCAGCAGTAACATATGCTAAAATTGATTTTTTGATTGAAAATATGACAGTTATCCTTTAAAATTGTATTTTACACAATAAAAGCATTTAAAAAAAAATATATGTTTTTGTGTTTCCATTTTCTGAAAGCCATATTTTTTATATTTTTGGGCGACTGTCGTAGGTAGGGGCTAATTTTTTGCAGAATGAAGTGACAGTTTGAGTGGTTCATTTTTTTTTTACACTTTTTTGACCCAGACCCACTTGGTTCTCTCAGATCCAGTGGGTCTGATGGCTCTATAATACACTGCAGTACACTGTATAGTGTACTGCAGTGTATTTTCAATTACACTTAGCCTTTAGCAGGAGCCTGATCCGGCTCAGATATACCATGGCAAACAGGATGCCTGTGAAGGCGTTCGGTTGCAATGATAACCATAGGGACGCTGCCACAGCAGTGCAGCGGCCTGATGGATAGCCCCTTCCATACAGTGGGCCCTAAGGACCGCGGCATGAAAGGGGTTAAATGGCCGACATGGGTGCCAGCACCGCGCTGTCCTGAAAGGGGGGGGGGGACTTGCACAGCTCACCGCCTGGCCATTCTGTACTGGGAAGGGGGGGGTTATGTGTCCATACTGAACAGGGGGGATGGGGTTGGGGCCATGTTCCCTACATTAAATCATTAACCATTCAAGCATCGGGCCACTGCCACAGCAGAGCAGCAGCAAGATGGTTAGCCCCTTCCATACTGAGGTCCCAAAGGACCAAGGCATGGAACGGGTTATGTCTGCAGTTTGAAGCAGACTGTCAGCTGTATGTTACAGCTGACAATCTGCTGCACTGCTCTGCCATCCTGAAAAGGCTGGGGGGGGTAGAGGAGGGAGAGAGACAGTGCACGCTCCCGTGTGGAGCCAGGAGGAGTTACAGAGAATCTGTCAGATGACGGATTCTCTGTAAATTCACAGAAAGCAGCCTGCTGTGCATAGGAAGCACAGCAGGCTGTAGAACAAAAATGAAAATAAATAAATAAATACAACCAATTGGAGAAATGATTTTCTTCACAAAATAAATTGGTGTAAAAATGTTTTTTTTTTTTACAAAGGTGTCTCGGCCGAATACTTGTTCGGCTCGAGCATCGCTATGCTCGGCACATGGCGGTACTCAGCCGAGTACCACATGTGCTCGAGCGCCATGCTCGAGTCTCCTCCCCGCACGTTTCGCGGCTGCTAAGCAGCCAATAAAAGTGCAGGTAAGTACTGCTATCACTGTTATGCCAGTAGCCAGGTTGGCTGCTGGCATTACAGCGATTGGCTGGCCGGAACGCATCATCGGGTGCTATATAGCACCCGATGACGCGGGTTTGGCTCATTGCAAGGGAGAGCTGCACTTAGGAAGGGACAGATAGTGTAGGGAGTTTGTGATCGTATTTTATTCAAGTGAATAACGTTTCAGAGACCCAAAAGTCCTTTTAAGGACTATTGTGTGTGGTTGGCAGCAATTTATTTTAGCAATGTAGTGCTCAAATTTTTTTTTACATACTTTGCAAAATAGTGATTCTTTTTCTATATAGAGAAAACTAGAGTTGAGCGAACACCTGGATGTTCGGGTTCGAGAAGTTCGGCCGAACTTCCCGGAAATGTTCGGGTTCGGGATCCGAACCCGACCCGAACTTCGTCCCGAACCCCATTGAAGTCAATGGGGACCCGAACTTTTTGGCACTAAAAAGGCTGTAAAACAGCCCAGGAAAGGGCTAGAGGGCTGCAAAAGGCAGCAAAATGTAGTTAAATCCCCTGCAAACAAATGTGGATAGGGAAATGAATTAAAATAAAAATAAAATAAATAAAAATTAACCAATATTAATTGGAGAGAGGTCCCATAGCAGAGAATCAGGCTTCATGTCAGCAGAGAATCAGTCTTCATGTCATAGCAGAGAATCAGGCTTCACGTCACCCAAAACTAGAACAGTCCATTGTCATATATTTAGGCCCCGGCACCCAGACAGAGGAGAGAGGTCCCATAGCAGAGAATCTGGCTTCATGTCAGCATAGAATCAGTCTTCATGTCATAGCAGAGAATCAGGCTTCACGTCACCCACCACTGGAACAGTCCATTGTCACATATTTAGGCCCAGGCACCCAGGCAGAGGAGAGAGGTCCCATAGCAGAGAATCTGGCTTCATGTCAGCAGAGAATCAGTCTTCATGTCATAGCAGAGAATCAGGCTTCACGTCACCCAAAACTGGGACAGTCCATTGTAATATATTTAGGCCCCGGCACCCAGACAGAGGAGAGAGGTCCCATAGCAGAGAATCTGGCTTCATGTCAGCAGAGAATCAGTCTTCATTTCATAGCAGAGAATCAGGCTTCACGTCACCCACCACTGGAACAGTCCATTGTCACATATTTAGGCCCAGGCACCCAGGCAGAGGAGAGAGGTCCCATAGCAGAGAATCAGGCTTCACATCACCCACCACTGGAACAGTCCATTGTCACATATTTAGGCCCAGGCACCCAGGCAGAGGAGAGAGGTCCCATAGCAGAGAATCTGGCTTCATGTCAGCACAGAATCAGTCTTCATGTCATAGCAGAGAATCCGGCTTCATGTCACCCACCACTGGAACAGGCCACTGTCAGATATTTTTAGGCCCCGGCACCCAGACAGAGGAGAGGTTCATTCAACTTTGGGTTGCCCCGCAATATAATGGTAAAATGAAAATAAAAATAGGATTGAATGAGGAAGTGCCCTCGAGTATAATAATATATGGTTAAGGGGAGGTAGTTAATGTCTAATCTGCACAAGGGATGGACAGGTCCTGTGGGATCCATGCCTGGTTCATTTTTATGAATGTCAGCTTGTCCACATTGGCTGTAGACAGGCGGCTGCGTTTGTCTGTAATGACGCCCCCTGCTGTGCTGAATACACGTTCAGACAAAACGCTGGCCGCCGGGCAGGCCAGCACCTCCAAGGCATAAAAGGCTAGCTCTGGCCACGTGGACAATTTAGAGACCCAGAAGTTGAATGGGGCCGAACCATCAGTCAGTACGTGGAGGGGTGTGCACACGTACTGCTCCACCATGTTAGTGAAATGTTGCCTCCTGCTAACACGTTCCGTATCAGGTGGTGGTGCAGTTAGCTGTGGCGTGGTGACAAAACTTTTCCACATCTCTGCCATGCTAACCCTGCCCTCAGAGGAGCTGGCCGTGACACAGCTGCGTTGGCGACCTCTTGCTCCTCCTCTGCCTTGGGCTTCCACTTGTTCCCCTGTGACATTTGGGAATGCTCTCAGTAGCGCGTCTACCAATGTGCGCTTGTACTCGCGCATCTTACTATCACGCTCCAGTGCATGAAGTAAGGTGGGCACATTGTCTTTGTACCGTGGATCCAGCAGGGTGGCAACCCAGTAGTCCGCACACGTTAAAATGTGGGCAACTCTGCTGTCATTGCGCAGGCACTGCAGCATGTAGTCGCTCATGTGTGCCAGGCTGCCCAGAGGTAAGGACAAGCTGTCCTCTGTGGGAGGCGTATCGTCATCGTCCTGCGTTTCCCCCCAGCCACGCACCAGTGATGGGCCCGAGCTGCGTTGGGTGCCACCCCGCTGTGAACATGCTTCATCCTCATCCTCCTCCACCTCCTCCTCATCCTCGTCCTCCTCGTCCTCCAGTAGTGGGCCCTGTCTGGCCACATTTGTACCTGGCCTCTGGTGTTGCAAAAAACCTCCCTCTGAGTCACTTCGAAGAGACTGGCCTGAAAGTGCTAAAAATGACCCCTCTTCCTCCTCCTCCTCCTGGGCCACCTCCTCTTTCATCATCGCCCTAAGTGTTTTCTCAAGGAGACATTGAAGTGGTATTGTAACGCTGATAACGGCGTCATCGCCACTGGCCATGTTGGTGGAGTACTCGAAACAGCGCAACAGGGCACACAGGTCTCGCATGGAGGCCCAGTCATTGGTGGTGAAGTGGTGCTGTTCCGCAGTGCGACTGACCCGTGCGTGCTGCAGCTGAAACTCCACTATGGCCTGTTGCTCGCACAGTCTGTCCAGCATGTGCAAGGTGGAGTTCCACCTGGTGGGCACGTCGCATATGAGGCGGTGAGCGGGAAGGCCGAAGTTACGCTGTAGCGCAGACAGGCGAGCAGCGGCAGGATGTGAACGCCGGAAGCGCGAACAGACGGCCCGCACTTTATGCAGCAGCTCTGACATGTCAGGGTAGTTGTGAATGAACTTCTGCACCACCAAATTCAGCACATGCGCCAGGCAAGGGATGTGCGGCAAACCGGCTAGTCCCAGAGCTGCAACGAGATTTCGCCCATTATCGCACACCACCAGGCCGGGCTTGAGGCTCACCGGCAGCAACCACTCGTCGGTCTGTTGTTCTATACCCCCCCACAACTCCTGTGCGGTGTGGGGCCTGTCCCCCAAACAAATGAGTTTCAGAAAGGCCTGCTGACGTTTACCCCGGGCTGTGCTGAAGTTGGTGTTGAAGGTGTGTGGCTGACTGGATGAGCAGGTGGAAAAAGAGGAGGAGGAAGCTGAGTAGTAGGAGGAGGAGACAGGAGGCAAAGAATGTTGCCCTGCGATCCTTGGCGGCGGAAGGATGTGCGCCAAACAGCTCTCCATCTGGGGCCCAGCCGCCACTACATTTACCCAGTGTGCAGTTAGGGAGATATAGCGTCCCTGGCCGTGCTTACTGGTCCACGTATCTGTGGTTAGGTGGACCTTGCCACCAGTGGCGTACCTCTAATAGAGGCAGACCACGCAACTGCTATGGGGCCCGTAAGGGAAGAGGGCCCGACTGTGGAGGAAAGACCCCGCCCACTTATTACAATTAGCACAACAACTCAGTCCAGAGTCCTTGCCAGGGCCTCTGGCTCAGCCTTTCAGCTCTCCTCACTGTTTCTCCTCTGCACGATGTGCCCCAGCAAGGGCTCGATCCTACCATGAGGAGATGCCTCCAGGCATCAGTCAGCAGCCTGCACATGCCCTCAGGGGCTGCACTGCTGAGGAGAGGTTGTTTTTCAGAAGCTACAGCAAGATGTGCTGCTGCCATCAGAAGCCTCCCTAGTGCTCCCCTCCCCCACTCTGCTCCTCCTCCCTGTCCTGGCACACTGCAGAGCCCTCCTCTGCTGGTATGTAATCCTTGTATAGCAGTCGGGACAGAGGAAGTGGGGAAGAGAGCCTGCTGCACTGCCCTGCTGAGGAGAAGATGTCCTCCCATCAATCCTGACTGTTTACCCTGGAGACCTGCTCAGAAGGTAAGTGTGTGCCAGTGTAATATGTGTGTGTTTACATACTTGTACTTATGCCTGTGTAGTGTACTGTATTATGTACATATGTATGTGATATATGTGTGTGTAATTGTCTAATGTATATGTGAATGACTGAGTAAAAGTATATATGTGTGTGTGTACTATATGTACAGTATATATGATGTGTGTGTGTGTGTATATATATATATACACAGATGTAACACACCCTTGATGAGTTTTCACATTTAGTTAATGCGTTATGAGTAGTGTTGAGCGAACTGGTGTCGTTATAGATTCCGGTACCACGGACCACAACGGAATTCTATGACGGCATCTACCACGGAAGCCTATAAGAGGCTTTCCGTATTGCATTCAGTCATAATAGAAGTCTATGCTGACCATGCTATGCCATCATAGAATTCTACTATGGTCCGTGGTAGCAGAATCCATAACGGAATTCTTAGATAACCCGAACCTTGTACTCCAAACTTGAAAATACAAGTTCACTCAATACTAGTTATGGCTGTGGCTGTTAGGCTCAGTTCACACCTGAGCGTTCTGAAAGGAGCGCTCTGTATGCGCGATTGTACGGGCGTTTACAAGCGCGCATACAGAGACAAGTGTGCACACAGTGTCGCGCGTTCCCGAAAGTCTATGTACGGGAACGCGCGACAAGCGCCCAAAAAAACGCTCCTGTACTTGTGTGAGCGTCGGGCGTTTTACAGCGCGATCGTACGCGCTGTAAAACGCCCAGGTGAGAACCATTCCCATAGGGAAGCATTGGTTTCTCCTTGTTGAGCGTTTTACAGCGCGTAGGAACGCGCTGTAAAACGCTCAGGTGTGAACTGAGCCTTAGGCTACTTTCACACCTGCGTTCGGTGCGGATCCGTCTTGTATCTGCACAGACGGATCCGCACCGATAATGCAAACACTTGTATCCGTTCATAACAGATCCGTTTGCATTATTCATTAAAAAAAAAGTTTGTCAAAACGGATTCGTCTTGACTTACATTGAAAGTCAATGGGGGACAGATCCGTTTTCAATTGCACCATATTGTGTCAGTGAAAAACGGATCTGTCCCCATTGACTTACATTGTAAGTCAGGACGGATCCGTTTGGCTCCGCATGGTCAGACGGTCACCAAAACGCTGCAAGCTGCGTTTTAGTGATCGTCTAAAAAACGCAACGGAGACCAAACACAGCCAAATTGATGCATTCTGAACGGATCCTTATCCATTCAGAATGCATTGGGGCTGAACTGATCCATTTTGGGCCGCTTGTGAGAGCCTTGAAACGGATCTTACAAGCAGACCCAGAAATGCCAGTGTGAAAGTAGCCTTAAAGGGTTTGTCATATTCACTTCTTCCCCCACTCAGCCCCTCTGATATGAGCACCGGTAACATTTCATGCTCCAATGCTCTCCCTTGCCCTGCGCTGAATTGCACAGGGCAAGGGCTTTTACTGCAGATCCCGTGACGTCACTGAATCTCCAGAAAAATTCTCTAGATTCAGCGCAGGGCAAGGGAAATGCTCCGACGCTCATGTCACAGGGGCTGAGTGGGGGAAGAAGGGGTTATGTCCGGGGTTCAGCTCTGAACCTGGACAAAATAAAGCCATCTGATCGCTGCATTTCCTTCACATCTCTGGTGATCGGCATCTGGTAGAGCAGGGGTCGGCAACCTTCGGCACTCCAGGTGTGGTGAAACTGCATCTCCCAGCATGCACACTTGCTTGGCTGTTCTCAGACAGAAGTGAGTGAAGCATGCTGGGAGTTGTAGATTCACAATAGCTGGAGTACTGGAGGTTTCTGATCCCTGTGGTAGAGAACATCCTGCCGGAGTTCACTAATCCACCACTGCTGGTTTCTGCCCTTCACCAATAGAACACCCTGGTAGTAGTCTGCCATAGTCTATGGCAGGAAAGCTCAACCTGCAGCCCTTCAGCATGCCCTAATAGCTTTAGGTTGTCCAGGCATGCTGGGAGTTGTAGTATTACAACAGCTGGAGGGTGCTGGTTGGGCATCAATGGTGAACAGCAGAATCTAGCAATGCTGGATATAGTCACCTGAGATATGAATGAAGCCTTAGGCCGGATTCACATCACTGTTCCGTTTTCCGTTCTTCTGATCCGTCAGAAGAAAAGATAAATACAGATCCTGTATTTTAATCATCCGTTATGCTCAGTTACGCACATTTTGCATCCTCTTTAGCCATTTCAGTATGATATGTGTTTTTTTTTATGTAAAAAAAAAGTTCTACACAAAGTATTTTTTTTTCTTACCGACTAAAATAACGTATCTCAGATGCAAATGGCTAAAATGGATGCAAAATGTGCATAAATGAGCATAATGGATGCTTAAAATACAGAATCCATTTTATTGCTTTTTTTTAATCTTCTGACTGATCAGAAGAACGGAAAACTAACAGTAATGTGAACGTGGGCTTGGACGGTAATGCTATATAGTACATTATACCTACTAATGTCACCCCTTGTGTACATGTTGTTTCATAAGCAACCCCCAGGTTATCAAAAACAGTAATAAAGTAGCACCAATGTACCTACAGTTCACTAATGTACCTACAGTTGGGTGAGGGAGGGGAGGGCCTGGGGTAGAAGGTTTAGAAGGTTGGAGGGACCAGAGATGGGTAGTCAGCGGGGCTTGGAAAGGACCATGGGGGCCCAATTCAGATTCCTGCTATGGGGCCCAATGAATTCTATGTACGCCCCTGCTTGCCACAGATGGCGTTGCGCAGTGCACACTTGATTTTATCGGATACTTGGTTGTGCAGGGAAGGCACGGCTCTCTTGGAGAAGTAGTGGCGGCTGGGAAGAACATACTGTGGGACAGCAAGCGACATGAGCTGTTTGAAGCTGTTTGTGTCCACCAGCCTAAATGACAGCATTTCATAGGCCAGTAGTTTAGAAATGCTGGCATTCAGGGCCAGGGATCGAGGGTGGCTAGGTGGGAATTTACGCTTTCTCTCAAATGTTTGTGAGATGGAGAGCTGAACGCTGACGTGTGACATGGTTGAGATGCTTGGTGACGCAGGTGGTGGTGTTGGTGGTACATCCCATGTTTGCTGAGGCGGAGGAAGAGGCCGAGGCGGCAGCAGCAGAAGAGGTAGCAGAGGGAGCCTGAGTGAGTGAGCCTGAGTGACTTCCTTGTTTTCAAGGTGTTTACTCCACTGCAGTTCATGCTTTGCATGCAGGTGCCTGGTCATGCAGGTTGTGCTAAGGTTCAGAACGTTAATGCCTCGCTTCAGGCTCTGATGGCACAGCGTGCAAACCACTCGGGTCTTGTCGTCAGCACATTGTTTGAAGAAGTGCCATGCCAGGGAACTCCTTGAAGCTGCCTTTGGGGTGCTCGGTCCCAGATGGCAGCGGTCAGTAGCAGGCGGAGTCTCTTGGCGGCGGGTGTTCTGCTTTTGCCCACTGCTCCCTCTTTGTCTTTTGCTACGCTGTTGGCTCGGTCTCACCGCTGCCTCTTCCTCCGAACTGTGAATGTCAGTGGCACGACCTTCATTCCATGTGGGGTCTAGGACCTCATCGTCCCCTGCATCGTCTTCATCCCTGACCTCCTGTTCAGTCTGCACACTGCAGAAAGACGCAGCAGTTGGCACCTGTGTTTCGTCATCATCAGAGACGTGCTGAGGTGGTATTCCCATGTCCTCATCATCAGGAAACATAAGTGGTTGTGCGTTAGTGCATTCTATGTCTTCCACCGCTGGGGAAGGGCTAGGTGGATGCCCTTGGGAAACCCTGCCAGCAGAGTCTTTAAACAGCATAAGAGACTGCTGCATAACTTGAGGCTCAGACAGTTACCCTGATATGCATGGGGGTGATGTGACAGACTGAAGGGCTTGGTTTTCATGCGCCATCTGTGCGCTTTCTGCAGAAGACTGGGTGGGAGATAATGTGAACGTGCTGGATCCACTGTCGGCCACCCAATTGACTAATGCCTGTACCTGCTCAGGCCTTACCATCCTTAGAACGGCATTGGGCCCCACAAAATATCGCTGTAAATTCTGCTGGCTACTGGGACCTGAGGTAGTTGGTTCACTAGGACGTGTGGCTGTGGCAGAACGGCCACGTCCTCTCCCAGCACCAGAGGGTCCACTAACACCACCACGACCATGTCCGTGTCCGCGTCCCTTACTAGATGTTTTCCTCATTGTTACCGTTCACCACAATAAGAAAAATATTATTTGGCCCAATGTATTGAATTCAAATTCAGGCCTTTTTTTACAGACACCTAACACTATCTGGCTATCTATTTAGCTACCGTATTACACTAATACAGGCACACCAGTAATGACAGATTTAGCTGAATATAAATTTGAGGCCTATTATTTAGGCGCTGCGTGACAGGTATACGTTTACGGACAGAATTAGACTTGGATCTGCACAGTAGCGTGTGTGTGAAGTTCTTGAGAATTACCCTATCAGCACCTTGAATCTAATATACCCTTTTAGGGATAGATTTAAAGTAGGCCTGATACAGCAGAAACCACTAATTTTGAGAATTGCAAAATTGGGAATTGTATTTCAACCCAGAACAAAAACTGTGCTTTGACGGACACTAAATAACTTGACCAGCTAAAGCAGTAATGACAGATTTGGATGAATATAAATGTTAGGGCTATTTTTTAGGCGCTGGGTGACAGGTATACGTTTAATCACAGAATTAGACTTGGATCTGCACTGTAGCGTGTGTGTGAAGTTCTTGAGAATTACCCTATCAGCACCTTGAATCTAATATACCCTTTTAGGGATAGATTTAAAGTAGGCCTGATACAGCAGAAACCACTAATTTTGAGAATTGCAAAATTGGGAATTGTATTTCAACCCAGAACAAAAACTGTGCTTTGACGGACACTAAATAACTTGACCAGCTAAAGCAGTAATGACAGATTTGGATGAATATAAATGTTAGGGCTATTTTTTAGGCGCTGGGTGACAGGTATACGTTTAATCACAGAATTAGACTTGGATCTGCACTGTAGCGTGTGTGTGAAGTTCTTGAGAATTACCCTATCAGCACCTTGAATCTAATATACCCTTTTAGGGATAGATTTAAAGTAGGCCTGATACAGCAGAAACCACTAATTTTGAGAATTGCAAAATTGGGAATTGTATTTCAACCCAGAACAAAAACTGTGCTTTGACGGACACTAAATAACTTGACCAGCTAAAGCAGTAATGACAGATTTGGATGAATATAAATGTGAGGCCTATTTTTTAGGCGCTGGGTGACAGGTATACGTTTAATCACAGAATTAGACTTGGATCTGCACTGTAGCGTGTGTGTGAAGTTCTTGAGAATTACCCCATCAGCACCTTGAATCTAATATACCCTTTTAGGGATAGATTTAAAGTAGGCCTGATACAGCAGAAACCACTAATTTTGAGAATTGCAAAATTGGGAATTGTATTTCAACCCAGAACAAAAACTGTGCTTTGACGGACACTAAATAACTTGACCAGCTAAAGCAGTAATGGCAGATTTGGATGAATATAAATGTGGGGCCTATTTTTTAGGCGCTGGGTGACAGGCTCAACTTGCCCCTGATGTAGTATATGGCCAAAAAATAACCACACTATTGATGGTTAAATGCACTTGGTGACAGGCTCAACTTACCCCTGATGTAGTATATAGCCAAAAAATAACCACACTATTGATGGTTAAATGCACTTGATGACAGCTTGACCCTGATGTAGGATATAGCAAAAAATAACCACACTATTGATGGTTAAATGCACTTGGTGACACAGGCTCAGCCTGCACCTGATGTAGTATATGGCCAAAAAATAACCACACTATTGATGGTTAAATGCACTTGATGACAGCTTGACCCTGATGTAGGATATAGCAAAAAATAACCACACTATTGATGGTTAAATGCACTTGGGTGACACAGGCTCAGCCTGCACCTGATGTAGTATATGGCCAAAAAATAACCACACTATTGATGGTTAAATACACTCGATGAAAGCTTGACCCTGATGTAGGATATAGCAAAAAATAACCACACTATTAATGGTTAAATAGACTTGGTGATAGCTTGTGCTGGCGCACCACAAGCCACAAAATGGCCGCCGATCACCCCAGAAAAAAGTGACTGAAAAACGCTCTGGGCAGCCTAAAAATAGTGAGCAATTAAATATCAGCACTTCAATGATCCACAGCTGTAGATCGATCACAGAATGAAGTCTTTTGGAGGAGTTAATCACTGCCTAATCTCGCCCTAACGTCGCAGCAGCAACCTCTCCCTACTCTTGAATCAGCAGAGTGACGTGCAGCGCTACGTGACCCAAGCTTATATAGAGGCTGGGTCACATGCTGCACTGGCCAATCACAGCAATGCCAATAGTAGGCAAGGCTGTGATGGCCTCTTGGGGCAAGTAGTATGACGCTTGTTGATTGGCTGCTTTGCAGCCTTTCAAAAAGCGCCAAGAAAGCGCCGAACACCGAACCCGAACCCGGACTTTTACTATACAGTTCGGGTTCGCTCATCCCTAGAGAAAACACTATTTCCAATAATCTGGGCCTATACTGTCCTGCCAACCTAAAATATTTTAGCTAGCAAGTGAAATAATATGTGTGTTGATAAATAGAAAACCTATAAAGTCTCACACATATATAGTAAATCAATCTTTATTAATTAAAAGAGAAAGATAAAGTAGTACAAAAATGCGATTACATATAGTGGTAAAAAATGCAGGAGGATAATGTGACAAATACACAGAGCCACCATCAATCTTCAAGCTGTAAATACAGGTGGTACATAAGGGCTGAATAAAAAGGTTGCATGTCTATACTCATGTGATGAATAGTAGCAATACATATAAGTAACCACACAGGAGAAAAGCAACTATGTTGAACACCACATGTCAAAGAGCAAATACAAATATTGCAGTAATGTTGCAAGGAGGTCAGCACAGGGTGTGTTCACACCACTGTGTCCAAGTACTGACCCACCTGCATCAAGCAATACAAGGATATAAAGTCTGACAGTGGAGCAGCCCGTACTAACCAGGAGAGGAATTGGAGATGATGGCTCCTAGCCCAACACGCGTTTTGCCTCGCTTCTTCAGGGGGCGTGCATCAGAACAGTTTCTTTAGGGTAAATTCCAAAAACCTGGTCCTAATCTAGTGTCCATATTCTGTGTGTTTCTGTGACATATACTGTCCTGCATCAGAAAACTGTTTCTTTAGGGCAAATTCCAAAAATCTGGGCCTAATCTAGTGTCCATATTCTGTGTGTTTCTGTGACATATACTGTTCTGCATCAGAAAACAGTGTCTTTAGCATACTGTAAAACAATCTGCACCACATCTAGTGACAAAACAATTAAAATGAAGAAGGCGAGCACTAAGAGACGGGGAAGTGGGCGTGATGCTGATGGTGCATGCAGAAGCCGTGTCCCTGGGCGCAATGAAACTGTACCTGCTGCCAGTGAACCAGAAAAAAATGAAAACATCCACTTTACCCAGCTTCATGTCCAACATAGCTGGGCGGCGCAGGACAACATGGTCCAAGTCAGACCAGTGCGAATAGTTGGTCGGTTGGATTGCTGAAGATAATGCTTCCAGTGGGTTAAGCAGCACCCTCTCTTTCACCAAGTCCAGTCTCTGTAGCCAAGAGTCTGGTCAACCCAATCCTCTCTCTGATCATCCTTCCTCCCACCATGGAGAGGCTTGCCAAACGAGTGATCCCACACTCGGATATTCCGAGGAGCTCTATCCAGCGCCACTATAACATTTGGCCCTCACGCCCAGCACGCTTGAAGAGGGACCTAAGATATTGTGCCCTGATTCCCAACCTCTTGAGCCTTCACAGTCTCAAGAAGATGACGGTGGTGAATCATTCGTTCACGAGGTGGATGATGATGAGACACTGTTGTCAATCACTGAGGTTGTGGTTAGGTCAAGTCAGGAGGATGAGCATAGTGAGGAAGTGGAAAAGGAGGTGCTTGACGATAAGGTCACTGACCCAAAATGGGAAGGTAAAAAGCCGAGTGAGGACAGCAGTACAGAGGGGGAGGGATCCGCAGCACCGCAACAGGCTGGAAGAGGCAGTGGGGTTGCAAAAGGGTGAAGTCGGCCCAAACCAAACAGGCCCACAACCGTTACACCGAGCACCCCCATGCGTAAATCTACCTTGCCAAAGGGTAGGTGTTCCGCAATATGGCGCTTTTTTGAGGAAAGTGCAGATGACAAAAGAGTGGTAGTTTGCAACCTGTTCCGTACCAAAATAAGCCGGGGCGTGAACACTAGCAACCTCACCACCACCAGCATGATCCACCACATGACATCAAAGCACCCTAAGAAGTGGGCCGAACGCCTGGGTCCACAATCTGGGTCTGTGGTTCATACCACTGTCTCCTCTTCCCCTGTGTTACGCACTGCTGGCCAATCCCCTGTTGAAGGCGCAGGCCCAGATGCCCCTCCCCCTGCACCTGGACCTTTGCATGAACCATCAGTAACAACATCCACTTTCCTGTCCCAGCGCAGTGTCTAAATGTCCATAACAGTAATTTGAACGCAATCGCAAATATCCACCCACAGGCCATAGCACTAAATGCGCAACTTTCGAAATTACTGGCCCTTGAAATTGCCATTTAGGCTTGTGGACACTGAGGCCTTCCGCAGCCTGATGTTGGCGGCCGTCCCTCGGTACACAGTCCCCAGCCGCCACAATTTTTCACGGTGTGCCGTGCCCGCCTTACACCAGCATGTGTCCCAGAACATCACCCGTGCCCTGACCAACGCAGTTACCTGGAAGGTCCACTTCACCACGGACACATGGACAAGTGCTGGTGGCCAGGGACGCTACATTTCCCTGACCGCACACTGGGTGAATGTTGTGGAAGCCGGGAGGGAGTCGTACCCTGGGATGGCACAGGTGCTACCCACGCCCAGGATTGCGGGCCCTATGTCCATCAGGGTCTCCGCCAGCAGCTATATTACTGGCTCCAACACCCATTTCTCCTCCTCCGCCGCCTCCTCCTCCAATTCCACCTCCAGCAGCAGTCAGCCATCAGTCGCTATCTGGAAGCAGTGTAGCACTGCTGTGTGTAAGCGCCAACAACCGTGCTGAAGTTGATATGTTTAGGGGACAAACAGCACACCTCCGCAGAGCTGTGGCAGGGTAAAAGGGACCAAACTGAGCTGTGGCTCTTGCCAGGCATGGATGTGTCTGACCGTAACTTGGTGGCGGCTTTGGAGCTCGGAAACGTGACACATATCCCATTCCTAGCCCACGTCTTAAACTTAGTGGTTCAGCGGTTTATCAAAACCTACCCCAATTTGCCAGAGCTACTAGTGAAGGTGCACTGCGTGTGTGCCCATTTCCGCAAGTCGTCCACAGCTTCAGCCGGTCTGTCAACGCTGCAGCAGCGCTTGCGGTTTCCAGCTCACCGACTGTTGTGCGACGTGAGCACGCGCTGGAACTCTACGTTCCACATGTTGGCCAGGCTTTGTGAGTAGCAGAGGGCAGTTGTGGAATACCAGCTGCAACATGGTCGTCGCCTGTCTAGTCAACTGCCACTATTTACAAACGAGGAGTGGGCATTGATGTCAGACCTCTGTGAGGTTTTAAAAAACGTTGATGATTCCACACAGATGGTTAGTGGAGATAACGCTATTATCAGCGTAACCATCCCACTGCTGTGTCTACTCAAATGATCGCTGCTCACAATTAAGGACGACGCTCTGAATGTGGCAGACGAGGAAATGGGGGAGGACATTACACAGGGTGATAGCCAGCCCACCCTCAGTTCGTCTTCTCAGCACAAATTGAGCCATGAAGAGGAGGAGCTGGAGACAGTTGCCTCTGCTACAGAGGGTAGTACCCATGGAACTTTAATTCCATCTGTTCAGCATAGATGGGCAGAAGAGGAGGAGGAGGAGATGGAGAGTCATCCTGATGTCGACATCGACGTCTTGCCTGTTGGTATTTTGGCACACATGGCTGACTTCATGTTAGGCTGCCTTTCCAGCAACCCTCTTGTTATACGCATTTTAGATAACACGGATTACTGGGTGTTCACCCTTCTCGACCCCCGCTATAAAGAGAACTTCTCATCTCTCATTCCTGTGGTGGAGAGGATAAGCAAAATGGTGCAATACCAGAAGATCCTTGTTGGAAAATTGCTCCAAAACTTTCCATCTGACAACGCGGCCGGCAGAGTCCGTACTTCCTTAGGCAACCGAGGAAGGGAGACAAGGGGAACACACAGCAGTTCCAACAAAGGCAGGGCAACACTCTCCAAGGCATGGGACACTTTCATGACACCCCGCCAGCAATCTCACCCTGAAGCGCGGCCTAGTGGTACAAGGAGGAAAAAGTTTTGGAAGATGGTGAAGGAATACATAGCAGACCGTGTCAGCGTCCTAAATGATCCCTCAGTGCCTTACAACTACTGGGTGTCCAAGCTGGACATGTGGCACAAACTTGTGCTCTACGCCTTGGAGGTGCTGGCCTGCCCTGCCGCCAACTATTTGTCTGAGCGTGTATTTATTGCTGTTGGTGGCATTTTAACAGATAAGCTTATCGGCTTGTCCACTAGCAATGCTGACAAGTAGGGATGAGCGAACCCGAACTGTATAGTTCGGAATCGTACCGAATTTTGGGGTGTTCGTGACCCGAACCCGAACATTTTCGTAAAAGTCCGGGTTCGGGTTCGGTGTTCGGCGCTTTCTTGGCGCTTTTTGAAAGGCTGCAAAGCAGCCAATCAACAAGCGTCATACTACTTGCCCCAAGAGGCCATCACAGCCATGCCTACTATTGCAGCATGTGACCCAGCCTCTATTTAAGCTGGAGTCACGTAGCGCCGCACGTCACTCTGCTCTGATCAGTGCAGGGATAGAATGCAGCTGCTGCTGTTAGGGCCAGATTAGGCAGTGATTTACTCTTCAAAAACACTTACTGAAGTGATCGATGTACAGCTGTGTATCATTCAACCTCTGCTATTTAATTGCTCACTGTTTTTAGGCTGCCCAGAGCGTTTTTCTGTCACTTTTTTCTGGGGTGATCGGCGGCCATTTTGTGCTTGTGGTGCGCCAGCACAAGCTGCCACCAAATCCATTTAACCATCAATAGTGTTTTTTTTTTTTTTTTGCTATATCCTACATCAGGGGCTTGGCTGTGATTGCTATTTTATTGAGGGGTGAAATACAATTGCCAAAATAGCAGTACCCTAAATCTGGTGTTTCAGCTGTGGCTAGCCAATTGTAATACTGTCTGCTGTCTGGCAAAGGATATATTTTTTTCTGGGTTGAAATACAATTCCCAAATTAGCAATTCCCTAAATCAGTGGTTTCTGCTGTAGCAGGCCAAGTTTAAATCTATCCATAAAAGGGTATATTACATTGAAGTTACTGATAGGGTCATTCTCAATAACTTCACACGCTACCGTGCATCTCCAAGTCTAATTCTGTCCGTAAACGTACAGGGAGTGCAGAATTATTAGGCAAGTTGTATTTTTGAGGATTAATTTTATTATTGAACAACAACCATGTTCTCAATGAACCCAAAAAACTCATTAATATCAAAGCTGAATATTTTTGGAAGTAGTTTTTAGTTTGTTTTTAGTTTTAGCTATTTTAGGGGGATATCTGTGTGTGCAGGTGACTATTACTGTGCATAATTATTAGGCAACTTAACAAAAAACTAATATATACCCATTTCAATTATTTATTTTTACCAGTGAAACCAATATAACATCTCAACATTCACAAATATACATTTCTGACATTAAAAAACAAAACAAAAACAAATCAGTGACCAATATAGCCACCTTTCTTTGCAAGGACACTCAAAAGCCTGCCATCCATGGATTCTGTCAGTGTTTTGATCTGTTCACCATCAACATTGCGTGCAGCAGCAACCACAGCCTCCCAGACACTGTTCAGAGAGGTGTACTGTTTTCCCTCCTTGTAAATCTCACATTTGATGATGGACCACAGGTTCTCAATGGGGTTCAGATCAGGAGAACAAGGAGGCCATGTCATTAGATTTTCTTCTTTTATACCCTTTCTTGCCAGCCACGCTGTGGAGTACTTGGACGCGTGTGATGGAGCATTGTCCTGCATGAAAATCATGTTTTTCTTGAAGGATGCAGACTTCTTCCTGTACCACTGCTTGAAGAAGGTGTCTTCCAGAAACTGGCAGTAGGACTGGGATTTGAGCTTGACTCCATCCTCAACCCGAAAAGGCCCCACAAGCTCATCTTTGATGATACCAGCCCAAACCAGTACTCCACCTCCACCTTGCTGGCGTCTGAGTCGGACTGGAGCTCTCTGCCCTTTACCAATCCAGCCACGGGCCCATCCATCTGGCCCATCAAGACTCACTCTCATTTCATCAGTCCATAAAACCTTAGAAAAATCAGTCTTGAGATATTTCTTGGCCCAGTCTTGACGTTTCAGCTTGTGTGTCTTGTTCAGTGGTGGTCGTCTTTCAGCCTTTCTTACCTTGGCCATGTCTCTGAGTATTGCACACCTTGTGCTTTTGGGCACTCCAGTGATGTTGCAGCTCTGAAATATGGCCAAACTGGTGGCAAGTGGCATCTTGGCAGCTGCACGCTTGACTTTTCTCAGTTCATGGGCAGTTATTTTGCGCCTTGGTTTTTCCACACACTTCTTGCGACCCTGTTGACTATTTTGAATGAAACGCTTGATTGTTCGATGATCACGCTTCAGAAGCTTTGCAATTTTAAGAGTGCTGCATCCCTCTGCAAGATATCTCACTATTTTTGACTTTTCTGAGCCTGTCAAGTCCTTCTTTTGACCCATTTTGCAAAAGGAAAGTTGCCTAATAATTATGCACACAAATTTTGGGTGTTGATGTCATTAGACCACACCCCTTCTCATTACAGAGATGCACATCACCTAATATGCTTAATTGGTAGTAGGCTTTCGAGCCTATACAGCTTGGATTAAGACAACATGCATAAAGAGGATGATGTGGTCAAAATACTCATTTGCCTAATAATTCTGCACGCAGTGTATACCTGTCATCCAGCGCCTAAATAATAGGCCTACAATTTATATTAAGCTAAATCTGTGGTTACTGCTGTGGCTGGTCAAGTTATTTAGTGTCCGTCAAAGCACAGTTTTTGTTCTGGGTTGAATTTCAATTCCCAAATTAGCAATTCCATAAATCAGTGGTTTCTTCTGTAGCAGGCCAAGTTTTAATCTATCCATAAAAGGGTATATTACATTGAAGGTGCTAATGGGGTCATTCTCAATAACTTCACACGCTACCGTGCATCTCCAAGTGTAATTCTGTCCGTAAAGGGATACCTGTCATCCATCAAGGGCCTAAATACTAGGCCTACAATTTATATTCAGCTAAATCCGAGGTTACTGCTGTGGCTGGTCAAGTTATTTAGTGTCCGTCAAAGCACAGTTTTTGTTCTGGGTTGAATTTAAATTCGCAAATTAGCAATTCCATAAATCAGTGGTTTCTGCTGTAGCAGGCCAAGTTTAAATCTATCCATAAAAGGGTATATTACATTGAAGGTGCTGATAGGGTCATTCTCAATAACTTCACATGCTACCGTGCATTTCCAAGTCTAATTCTGTCCGTAAAAGGGATACCTGTCATCCAGGGCCTAAATACTAGGCCTACAATTTATATTCAGCTAAATCTGTGGTTACTGCTGTGGCTGGTCAAGTTATTTAGTGTCCGTCAAAGCACAGTTTTTGTTCTGGGTTGAATTTCAATTCCCAAATTAGCAATTCCATAAATCAGTGGTTTCTTCTGTAGCAGGCCAAGTTTTAATCTATCCATAAAAGGGTATATTACATTGAAGGTGCTAATGGGGTCATTCTCAATAACTTCACACGCTACCGTGCATCTCCAAGTGTAATTCTGTCCGTAAAGGGATACCTGTCATCCATCAAGGGCCTAAATACTAGGCCTACAATTTATATTCAGCTAAATCCGAGGTTACTGCTGTGCCTGTATTAGTGTAATACGGTACCTAAATAGATAGCCAGATAGTGTAAGGTGCCTGTAAAAAAAGGCTTGAATTTGAATTCAATACATTGGGCCAAATAATTTTTTTCTTATTGTGGTGAACGGTAACAATGAGGAAAACATCTAGTAAGGGACGCGGACATGGTCGTGGTGGTGTTAGTTGACCCTCTGGTGCTGGGAGAGGACGTTGCCGTTCTGCCACACGTCCTAGTGTACCAACTACCTCAGGTCCCAGTAGACGCCAGAATTTACAGCGATATTTGGTGGGGCCCAATGCTGTTCTAAGGATGGTAAGGCCTGAGCAGGTACAGGCATTAGTCAATTGGGTGGCCGACAGTGGATCCAGCACGTTCACATTATCTCCCACCCAGTCTTCTGCAGAAAGCGCACAGATGGCGCCTGAAAACCAAGCCCTTCAGTCTGTCACATCACCCCCATGCATATCAGGGAAACTGTCTGAGCCTCAAGTTATGCAGCAGTCTCTTATGCTGTTTCAAGACTCTGCTGGCAGGGTTTCCCAAGGGCATCTACCTAGCCCTTCCCCAGCGGTGGAAGACATAGAATGCACTGACGCACAACCACTTATGTTTCCTGATGATGAGGACATGGGAATACCACCTCAGCACGTCTCTGATGATGAAACACAGGTGCCAACTGCTGCGTCTTTCTGCAGTGTGCAGACTGAACAGGAGGTCAGGGAGGAAGACTGGGTGGAAGAAGATGCACGGGACGATGAGGTCCTAGACCCCACATGGAATGAAGGTCGTGCCACTGATTTTCAGAGTTCGGAGGAAGAGGCAGTGGTGAGACCGAGCCAACAGCGTAGCAAAAAAGGGAGCAGTGGGCAAAAGCAGAACACCCGCCGCCAAGAGAGTCCGCCTGCTACTGGCCACCGCCATCTGGGACCGAGCACCCCAAAGGCAGCTTCAAGGAGTTCCTTGGCGTGGCAGTTCTTCAAACAATGTGCTGACGACAAGACCCAAGTGGTTTGCACGCTGTGCCATCAGAGCGAGAAGCGAGGCATTAACGTTCTGAACCTTAGCACAACCTGCATGACCAGGCACCTGCATGCAAAGCATGAACTGCAGTGGAGTAAACACTTTAAAAACAAGGAACTCACTCAGGCTCCCCCTGCTACCTCTTCTGCTGCTGCCTCTGCCTCTTCCTCCGCCTCTGGAGGAATGTTGGCACCTGCCGCCCAGCAAACATGGGATGTACCACCAACACCACCACCTCCGTCACCAAGCATCTCAACCATGTCACACGGCAGCGTTCAGCTCTCCATCTAACAAACATTTGAGAGAAAGCGTAAATTCCCTCCTAGCCACCCTCGATCCCTGGCCCTTAATGCCAGCATTTCTAAACTACTGGCCTCTGAAATGCTGTCATTCAGGCTGGTGGACACAGACAGCTTCAAACAGCTCATGTCGCTTGCTGTCCCACAGTATGTTGTTCCCAGCCACCACTACTTCTCCAAGAGAGCCGTGCCTTTCCTGCACAACCATGTATCCGATAAAATCAAGTGTGCACTGCGCAACGCCATCTGTGGCAAGGTCCACCTAACCACAGATATGTGGACCAGTAAGCACGGCCAGGGACGCTATATCTCCCTAACTGCACACTGGGTAAATGTAGTGGCGGCTGGGCCCCAGGCGGAGAGCTCTTTGGCGCACGTCCTTCCGCCGCCAAGGATCGCAGGGCAACATTCTTTGCCTCCTGTAGCCTCCTCCTCCTACTCTGCTTCCTCCTCCTCTTCTTCCACCTGCTCATCCAGTCAGCCACACACCTTCACCACCAACTTCAGCACAGCCCGGGGTAAACGTCAGCAGGCCATTCTGAAACTCATATTTTTGGGGGACAGGCCCCACACCGCGCAGGAGTTGTGGCGGGGTATTGAACAACAGACCGACGAGTGGTTGCTGCCGGTGAGCCTCAAGCCCGGCCTGGTGGTGTGCGATAATGGGCAAAATCTCGTCGCAGATCTGGGACTAGCCGGTTTGACGCACATCCCTTGCCTGGCGCATGTGCTGAATTTGGTGGTGCAGAAGTTCATTCACAACTACTCCGACATGTCAGAGCTGCTGCATAAAGTGCGGGCCGTCTGTGCGCGCTTCCGGCGTTCACATCCTGCCGCTGCTCGCCTGTCTGCGCTACAGCGTAACTTCGACCTTCCCGCTCACCGCCTCATATGCGACGTGCCCACCAGGTGGAACTCCAACTTGCACATGCTGGACAGACTGTGCGAGCAGCAGCAGGCCATAGTGGAGTTTCAGCTGCAGCACGCACGGGTCAGTCGCACTGCGGAACAGCACCACTTCACCACCAATGACTGGGCCTCCATGCGAGACCTGTGTGCCCTGTTGCGCTGTTTCGAGTACTCCACAAACATGGCCAGTGGCGATGACGCCGTTATCAGCGTTACAATACCACTTCTATGTCTCCTTGAGAAAACACTTAGGGCGATGATGGAAGAGGAGGTGGCCCAGGAGGAGGAGGAAGAGGGGTCATTTTTAGCACTTTCAGGCCAGTCTCTTCGAAGTGACTCAGAGGGAGGTTTTTTGCAACAGCAGAGGCCAGGTACAAATGTGGCCAGACAGGGCCCACTACTGGAGGACGAGGAGGACGAGGATGAGGAGGAGGTGGAGGAGGATGAGGATGAAGCATGTTCACAGCGGGGTGGCACCCAACTCAGCTCGGGCCCATCACTGGTGCGTGGCTGGGGGGAAACGCAGGACGATGACGATACGCCTCCCACAGAGGACAGCTTGTCCTTACCTCTGGGCAGCCTGGTACACATGAACAACTACATGCTGCAGTGCCTGCGCAATGACAGCAGAATTGCCCACATTTTAACGTGTGCCGACTACTGGGTTGCCACCCTGCTGGATCCCCGGTACAAAGACAATGTGCCCACCTTACTTCCTGCACTGGAGCGTGATAGGAAGATGCGCAATTACAAGCGCACGTTGGTAGACGCGCTACTGAGAGCATTCCCAAATGTCACAGGGGAACAAGTGGAAGCCCAAGGTGAAGGCAGAGGAGGAGCAAGAGGTCGCCAACGGAGCTGTGTCACGGCCAGCTCCTCTGAGGGCAGGGTTAGCATGGCAGAGATGTGGAAAAGTTTTGTCACCACGCCACAGCTAACTGCACCACCACCTGATACGGAACGTGTTAGCAGGAGGCAGCATTTCACTAACATGGTGGAACAGTACGTGTGCACACCCCTCCACGTACAGACTAATGGTTCGGCCCCATTCAACTTCTGGGTCTCCAAATTGTCCACATGGCCAGAGCTAGCCTTTTATGCCTTGGAGGTGCTGGCCTGCCCGGCGGCCAGCGTTTTGTCTGAACGTGTATTCAGCACGGCAGGGGGCGTCATTACAGACAAACGCAGCGCCTATCCACAGCCAATGTGGACAAGCTGACGTTCATAAAAAAAGAAACAGGCATGGATCCCACAGGACCTGTCCATCCCTTGTGCAGATTAGACATTTATAACTACCTCCCCTTAACAATATATTCTTGTACTCCAGGGCACTTCATTCAATCCTCTTTTTTTAATTTTACCATTATATTGCGGGGCAACCCAAAGTTGAATGAACCTCTCCTCTGTCTGGGTGCCAGGGCCTAAATATCTGACAGTGGCCTGTTCCAGTGGTTGGTGACATGAAGCCTGATTCTCTGCAATGGGACCTCTCTCCTCTGTCTGGGTGCCGGGGCCTAAATATCTGACAATGGCCTGTTCCAGTGGTGGGTGACGTGAAGCCTGATTCTCTGCTATGACATGAAGCCTCATTCTCTGCAATGGGACCTCTCTCCTCTGTCTGGGTGCCGGGGCCTAAATATCTGACAGTGGCCTGTTCCAGTGGTGGGTGACATGAAGCCTGATTCTCTGCTATGACATGAAGCCTGATTCTCTGCTATGACATGAAGCCTGATTCTCTGCTATGGGACCTCTCTCCTCTGTCTGGGTGTCGGGGCCTAAATATCTGACAATGGCCTGTTCCAGTGGTGGGTGACGTGAAGCCTGATTCTCTGCTATGACATGAAGCCTGATTCTCTGCAATGGGACCTCTCTCCTCTGTCTGGGTGCCGGGGCCTAAATATCTGACAGTGGCCTGTTCCAGTGGTGGGTGACGTGAAGCCTGATTCTCTGCTATGACATGAAGCCTGATTCTCTGCTATGGGACCTCTCTCCTCTGTCTGGGTGCCGGGGCCTAAATATCTGACAGTGGCCTGTTCCAGTGGTGGGTGACATGAAGCCTGATTCTCTGCTATGACATGAAGTCTGATTCTCTGCTATGACATGAAGCCTGATTCTCTGCAATGGGACCTCTCTCCTCTGTCTGGGCGCCGGGGTCTAAATATCTGCCAGTGGCCTGTTCCAGTGGTGGGTGACATGAAGCCTGATTCTCTGCTATGGGACCTCTCTCCTCTGTCTAGGTGCTGGGGCCTAAATATCTGACAGTGGCCTTTTCCAGTGGTGGGTGACATGAAGCCTGATTCTCTGCTATGGGACCTCTCTCCAATTGATATTGGTTAATTTTTATTTATTTTATTTTTATTTTTATTCATTTCCCTATCCACATTTGTTTGCAGGGGATTTACCTACATTTTGCTGCCTTTTGCAGCCCTCTAGCCCTTTCCTGGGCTGTTTTACAGCCTTTTTAGTGTCGAAAAGTTTGGGTCCCCATTGACTTCAATAGAGTTCGGGGCGAAGTTCGGGTCGAGTTCGGATTCCGAACCCGAACATTTCCGGGAAGTTCGGCCGAACTTCTCGAACCCGAACATCCAGGTGTTCGCTCAACTCTACTGACAAGTTGACTTAGATAAAAATCAACAAGGCCTGGATTGCCCCTGACTTCTCAACTCCACCAGAGGAGAGCTGAGCTGATGATGAACATAAAGGCAATTTCAATCTATCATTTATAATGTACTCAATCTACTGTAGTGTATTCCCATGCACCTTTTCCACCACAAAAAAAAAGAGTATATGGTTGAATCTTGTTTTCTCGTTCTTCTTCTCCTCATCCAGATTGTATATATTCCCTCCACTCCAATTTTTTTAATAGGGTCACCTCAACTGCAGGCCCTCGCCTCTAATGTTTTAGGGGGTCAGCTCAGCAGGCCCTCGCCCCTAATGTTTTAGAGGGTCAGCTCAGCAGCAGTCCCTCACCCCTAATGTTTTAGAGGGTCAGCTCAGCAGCAGGCCCTCGTCCCTAATGTTTTAGAGGGTCATTTCACCAGCAGGCCCTCGCCCATAATGTTTTAGAGGGTCAGCTCAGCAGCAGGCCATTGCATATAATGTTTTAGAGCGTCAGCTCAGCAGCAGGCCCTCGCCCCAAATGTTTTAGAGGGTCAGTTCAGCAGCAGGCCCTCAAATATAATGTTTTACAGGGTCAGCTCACCAGCAGGCCCACACCTAAAATCTTTTACTTGATCAGCTCACCTGCAGGCCCGCAACTCAATGTGAATGAGGCCCTCCTTTATGTGATATACAGTTTGTATCGGAATTAGAGATGTCCTGAACTATTCGCCGGCGAATAGTTCCCGGCGAACATCGCTTGTTCGTGTTCGCTGCGGCGTTCGATCCGCCCCCTATTCGTCATAATTGTGTAAACTTTGACCCTGTACCTTACAGTCAGCAGACACATTCCAGCTAATCAGCATCATACCCTCCCTCCCAGACCCTCCCACCTCCTGGACAGCATCCATTTTAGATTCATTCGGAAGCTGCAGTGTCACAAATTTGACTACAGGTTTAATACAGGTTATATTAATCGCATTGCGAATTCAACTTAAAGCTGGGTTCCTAATGGTTGTTGTATTGCTAGAATATAACGAAGATTGAGAATATAGTGCTATTACATTCGTTATATTCGTCAATTCTAGCAATACAACCATTAGGAACTCAGATCTAAGTTGTAATCGCAATGCGATTAATACAGGTTATATTAATCGCATTGCGATTTCAACTTAGAGCTGGGTTCCTAATGACCCTGTACCTCACAGTCAGCAGACACATTCCAGCCAATCAGCAGCAGACCCTCCCTCCCAGACCCTCCCACCTCCTGGACAGCATCCATTTTAGATTCATTCGGAACCTGCATTCTTAGGCCTCATGCACACGACCGTTTTTTTTTGCGGTCCGCAAAAACGGGTTCTGTAGTTCCGTGATCCGTGTCCGTTTTTTCTTCCGTGGGTCTTCCTTGATTTTTGGAGAATCCACGGACATGAAGGAAAGTTAAAAAAAAAGTCGTTTTGGTGTCCGCCTGGCCGTGCGGAGCCAAACGGATCCGTCCTGACTTACAATGCAAGTCAATGGGGACGGATCCGTTTGACATTGACATAATATGGTGCAATTGCAAACGGATCCGTCCCCCATTGACTTTCAATGTAAATTATAACATCGGATCGAAGTTTTCTCCAATCCGATGGTATATTTTAACTTGAAGCGTCCCCATCACCATGGGAACGCCTCTATGATAAAATATACCATCGGATTTGAGTTATATCGTGAAAACTCAGATCCGACAGTATATTCTAACACAGAGGCGTTCCCATAGTGATGGGGACGCTTCAAGTTAGAATATACTAAGAACTGTGTACATGACTGCCCCCTGCTGCCTGGCAGCACCCGATCTCTTACAGGGGGCTGTGATCCGCACAATTAACCCCTCAGGTGCCGCACCTGAGGGGTTAATTGTGTGTATCATAGCCCCCTGTAAGAGATCAGGTGCTGCCAGGCAGGAGGGGGCAGACCCCCCTCCCTCCCCAATTTTAAATTCATTGGTGGCCAGTGCGGCCCCCCCTCCCTCCCTCCCCTGTATTTAATTGATTGGTGGCCAGTGCGGCCCCCCTCCCTCCCTCCCCTGTATTTAATTAATTGGTGGCCAGTGCGGCCCCCCTCCCTCCCTCCCCTGTATTTAATTCATTGGTGGCCAGTGCGGCCCCCCCTTCCTCCCTTCCCAGTATTTAATTCATTGGTGGCCAGTGCAGCCTCCCCTCCTCCCCCCCTCCTAATTAAAATCACCCCCCCCCATCATTTGTGGCAGTGGAGAGTTCCGATCGGAGTCCCAGTTTAATCGCTGGGACTCCGATCGGTAACCATGGCAACCAGGACGCTACTGCAGTCCTGGCTGCCAAGGTTACTTAGCAATTTTAGAAGCATTATACTTACCTGCGCTGTCTGTGACCGACCGGGCGCTCCTCCTACTGGTAAGTGAAAGGTCTGTGCGGCGCATTGCTTATAGCACAGACCTGTCACTTACCAGTAGGAGGAGCGCCCGGCCGGTCACAGACATCACAGGTAAGTATAATGCTTCTAAAAATTGCTAAGTAACCATGGCAACCAGGACTGCAGTAGTGTCCTGGTTGCCATGGTTACCGATCGGAGTCCCAGCGATTAAACTGGGACTCCGATTGGAACTCTCCGCTGCCACCAATGATGGGGGGGGATTTTAATTAGGAGGGGGAGAGAGGGGAGGCCGCACTGGCCACCAATGAATTAAATATTGGGGAGGGAGGGAGGGGGGCTGCACTGGCCACCAATGAATTAAATACTGGGGAGGGAGGGGGGGCCGCACTGGCCATCAATGAATTAAATACAAGGGAGGGAGGGAGGGAGGGGGGCCACACTGGCCACCAATTAATTAAATACAGGGGAGGGAGGGAGGGGGGGCCGCACTGGCCACCAATGAATGTAATACTGGGGAGGGAGGGGGGTCTGCCCCCTCCTGCCTGGCAGCACCTGATCTCTTACAGGGGGCTATGATACGCACAATTAACCCCTCAGGTGCGGCACCTGAGGGGTTAATTGTGCTGATCACAGCCCCCTGTAAGAGATCAGGTGCTGCCAGGCAGCAGGGGGCAGTCATGTACACAGTTCGTAGTATATTCTAACTTGAAGCGTCCCCATCACTCTGGGAACGCCTCTGTGTTAGAATATACTGTCGGATCTGAGTTTTCACGAAGTGAAAACTCAGATCTGAAAAGCTTTTATGCAGACGGATCTGCGGATCTGTCTGTGTGAAAGTAGCCACGGACACGGATCATGGACGCGGATGACAATCTTGTGTGCATCCGTGTATTTTCAAGGACCCATTGACTTGAATGGGTCCGTGAACCGTTGTCCGTCAAAAAAATAGGACAGGTCCTATTTTTTTGACGGACAGGAAACACGGATCACGGACGCGGATGAACAACTGTGCATTTTCCGAGTTTTCAACGGACCCATTGAAGTCAATGGGTCCGCAGAAAATCACGGAAAACGGAACAACGGACACGGATGCACACAACGGTCGTGTGCATGAGGCCTTAGTGAGAGGAGGGACAGTGTAGCTGCTGCTGATTTAATAGGGAAATCGATAGTTAGGCCAGTGTATTCAGTGTCCACTCCAGTCCTGAAAGACTCAAAGACTCATCTGATCTCTGCTGTAAGGACAGCACCCCAAAAAGCCCTTTTTAGGGCTAGAACATCAGTCTGCTTTTTTTTTTCCCCTGTGTAATCTAATTGCAGTTGCCTGCCTGCCAGCGTGTGTGTCAGGCTCACAGCGTATACTGTGCCCACTTGCCCAGTGCCACCACTCATATCTGGTGTCACAGTAGCTTGCATTTAAAAAAAATAAATAATTTTTTTGACGGTAATATAATAGCAGTCAGTTGCCGGCACGCGCGTGTGTTTCATGCCCTGCAAGTGCACAGTGTCACCAGCGCAACTCATATCTGGTGTCACATTCGATTCCATTTAAAGAAAAACAACAATTTTGACTGTGAATAAATAGCAGTCAGTTGAACACACGTGTTTGTGTGTTTAAGGCCCAGCTGCAAGTCCATAGTGTCACTTTAGCGCAACTCATATCTGGTGTCACATTCGATTCCATTTAAAGAAAAACAACAATTTTGACTGTGAATAAATAGCAGTCAGTTGCACACACGTGTTTGTGTGTTTAAGGCCCAGCTGCAAGCGCATAGTGTCACTTCAGTGCAACTCATATCTGGTGTCACATTTGATTCCATTTAAAGAAAAACAACAATTTTGACTGTGAATAAATAGAAGTCAGTTGCACACACGTGTTTGTGTGTTTAAGGCCCAGCTGCAAGTGCATAGTGTCACCAGTGCAACTCATATCTGGTGTCACAGTAGCTTGCAAGCATAGTACAACTTAACGAATAACAAAAAAAATGACAGGCAGAGGCAGGCCACCCTGCAGGGGCCGTCGTGGTCATGGTGCTGTGATTCCCTTTGGCCCTAGAATAATGCCCAGTGTTCAGAGGCCACGTACCCTGAACTCGAAAAGTTCTGAGGACATAGTTGACTGGCTAAAACATGACACCCAATCTTCTACAGCTTCCGCTTGGAACCTTGACGCACCATCCTTCTCCAGCTCAGCTTCGGGCACCTCTCAAGTTACCACTCGCCCGCCTGCCGCCACCACCAACACTAGCACCACAGCCGCTTCACTTGATCTGTCAGAGGAGTTATTTACACATAAGTTGGAAGAAATGAGTGATGCGCAACCATTATTGCCAGAGGATGTAGATAACAGGGGTATGTCTCAGTCAGGCAGCATTACACACATGGACGTACGGTGTGATGATGATGATGTTGTACCCGCTGCTGCTTCCTTTGCTGAGTTGTCAGATACAAGTGAAGCGGTTGATGATGACGATGTGTCCGTGGATGTCACGTGGGTGTCCGCTCGAAGAGAAGAAGAACAGGGGGAAAGTTCTGATGGGGAACAGAGAGGAGGAGGAGACGAGTTGGAAGCAGGGGGAGGTCGTCGCAAGGAGCTAGTGGCACAGTCAGACAGCATGCATCGGCACCCGGGGTCAGCCAGACAGCACGCCAATCAACGCATGCTGTTGCCACCACCAGAATGCCGTCATTGCAGAGCTCAGCAGTGTGGCATTTTTTAGTGTGTCTGCCTCTGACAACAGCGATGCCATTTGCAACCTGTGCCAAAAGAAACTGAGTCGTGGGAAGTCCAACACCCACCTAGGTACAACTGCTTTGCGAAGGCACATGATCGCACATCACAAACGCCTATGGGATCAACACATGAGTACAAGCAGCACACAAACTCAAAGCCGCCATCCTCCTCCTGGTCCAGCATCTTCAGCCACGTCAACCACTGCTGTCCTCCTTGCCCCCTCTCAACCATTCGCCACTCCGTCTCTCGCCTTGAGCAGTTCCTGCTCATCTGCCCACAGTCAGGTGTCTTTCAAGGACATGTTTGTGCGTAAGAAGCCAATGTCACAAAGTCACCCCCTTGCCCGGCGTCTGACAGCTGGCTTGTCTGAACTCTTAGCCCACCAGCTTTTACCATACAAGCTGGTGGAGTCTGAGGCGTTCCAAAAATTTTTAGCTATTGGGACACCGCAGTGGAAGGTACCCGGCCGAAATTTTTTTGCACAAAAGGCAATCCCCAACCTGTACTCGATTGTGCAAAAGGAAGTAATGGAATGTCTGGCACACAGTGTTGGGGCAAGGGTCCATCTGACCACTGATACCTGGTCTGCAAAGCACGGTCAGGGCAGGTATATCACCTACACTGCGTATTGGGTAAACCTGCTGACGGCTGCCAAGCATGGAATGCCTGGCTCTGCAGAGGAGTTGGTGACACCGCCACGACTTGCAGGCAGGCCTGCTGCCACCTCCTCTACTCCTCCTACTCCATCCTCTTCCATAACCTCCTCGGCTGAGTCCTCTTCTGCTGCTGCGTCTTGCTCCACATCAACGGCACCCCCCCAGCTCCCCAGGGGCTATTCCCCATCCCGGATATGGCAGTGTCACGCCGTCTTGGGGTTGACTTGCCTGAAAGCAGAGAGTCACATCGGACGAGCACTCCTGTCCGCCCTGAACGCACAGGTGGATCAGTGGCTGACTCCGCACCAACTGGAGATCGGCAAAGTGGTCTGTGACAACGGAAGCAATTTGTTGGGCAAGTTGACACATGTGCCGTGCATGGCACATGTGTGTAATCTGATAATACAACGCTTTGTGCATAAGTACCCAGGCTTACAGGACGTCCTGAAGCAGGCCAAGAATGTGTGTGGCCATTTCAGGCGTTCCTACACGGCCATGGCGCACTTTTCCGATATTCAGCGGCGAAACAACCTGCCATTGAGGCGCTTGATTTGCGACAGCCCGACACGTTGGAATTCAACACTCCTAATGTTCGACCGCCTGCTCCAACAAGAAAAAGCCGTCAACGAGTATTTGTATGACCGGGGTGCTAGGACAGCCTCTGCGGAGCTGGGAATTTTTTTGCCACGTTACTGGACGCTCATGGCCAATGCCTGTAGGCTCATGTGTCCTTTTGAGGGGGTGACAAACCTAGTCAGTCGCACCGAAGGTACCATCAGCGGCATCATCCCATTTGTTTTTTTCCTGGAGCGTGCCCTGCGAAGAGTGCTGGATCAGGCCGTAGATAAGCGTGAAGAGGAAGAGTTGTGGTCACCATCACCACCAAAAACAGCCTTATCAGCATCGCTTGCTGGACCTGCGGCAACGCTGGAAGAGGATTGTAAGGAAGAGGAGTCAGAGGAGGAATGTGGCTTTGAGGAGGAGGAGGAGGAAGACCAACCACAACAGGCATCCCAGGGTGCTTGTTGTCACCTATCTGGTACCCGTGGTGTTGTACGTGGCTGGGGGGAAGAACATACCTTCAGTGAGATCACTGAGGACCAGGAACGGGACATGAGTAGCTCGGCATCCAACCTTGTGCAAATGGGGTCTTTCATGCTGTCGTGCCTGTTGAGGGACCCTCGTATAAAAAGGATGAAGGAGAACGACCTGTACTGGGTGTCCACGCTACTAGACCCCCGGTATAAGCAGAAAGTGCCTGAAATGTTACCGAATTACCGCAAGTCGGAAAGGATGCAGCAGTTCCAAAATAAATTAAAAAGTATGCTTTACACAGCGTATAAGGGTGATGTCACAGCACAACGGGAATCTTAACAGGGGAAGAGGTGAAAGTAATCCTCCTCCTGCCACGACCACGCCGGCAAGGACAGGGCGCTTTACAGACGTGTTGTTGATGGAGGACATGCAGAGCTTTTTAAGTCCTACGCATCGCCACAGCCCTTCGGGGTCCACCCTCAGAGAACGACTCGACCGACAGGTAGCAGACTACCTCGCCTTAACTGCAGATATCGACACTCTGAGGAGCAATGAACCCCTTGACTACTGGGTGTGCAGGCTTGACATGTGGCCTGAGCTATCCCAATTTGCGATAGAACTTCTGGCCTGCCCCGCTTCAAGTGTCCTGTCAGAAAGGACCTTCAGTGCAGCAGGAGGTATTGTCACTGAGAAGAGAAGTCGCCTAGGTCAAAAAAGTCTAGATTACCTCACCTTTATTAAGATGAATGAGGGATGGATCCCGAAGGGACTGACAGTGGGCGATACATTAGACTAAAAAAGGCCTGATGAGATGAGCTGCCTTGGGCTAAAAATGGTCCACACGCTGCTGTATTTTATCTCTGAATGGCGGATGAGTTGCGTGACTTAACCGCCACCAACTAGGGTTCAAGCCGCAATGTTTTATGGCACTTTCTGCCTGGGAAACAAACACCAATTTTTCTGGCCGCTGCTACAGCAGCGGCTGCAACAATACCTAATTTTTCAGGCATGTGTACATGCCTAATTTTTCTGGCCTCTGGTGCTGCACTGTGGCTTCAAAAACCCCAAAAAAAAAGTACATACATGTGTCAAGACTCAGTTCCCCTTCGTGATCGTTACCTTGTTGTGGTGAAGGGGCTTGCGTATCACAATGAAGCGACCACCTCTATGAGTGTGTTGGCAATGGCAATGTTGGCACGCCCCAGATGATAAGGTTGTTGCTTCATTGTGAACAGACCAAAAGCGATCGGCTGGATAATTTTGCATAGAAAAAACATTAATTTTCTTTGTGATCATCTAAGGTGATCATTAAAGCCTACTAGGCCAACAATGGGCCCACACTGCAGAATCATTGTTTTCTGGGTCACTTAACTGTCACTGAACTACCTCAGTCAGCACGACCATAGACTTTGAAAAAACCCCATCGCCTGCAATCTCCCAAACGTGCGCACAAGCACAGTCATCACTACACCAAGATTGACGCATAGAGGTATAAAATTTATGTCATGAGTGTGTCAACTATTGACAACTCTTTGCGGTTGTCTAAAATCTATTCCATATACACGTCCCCTGATAGGGGATGTAACAGTGATTAAACTGATAGGAATAGTACTACTTAACACACTACTCATATCTGGTGGCACATTAGATTGCACGCGCAGTGCCCCAAATTTGAAGTAGGAGGACCGACCAAGCATCTTTTTCCATCTCCCGGTTCCCTGATAGGGGACGTAACAGGGATTAAACTGATAGGAATAGTACTAGTTAACACACCTTATAATAATAATAATACTAGTGAACGTAACAGGGATTAAACTGATAGGAATAGCACTACTTAACACACCACACATATTGGGATTGCACAGTACACTACACAGCGCACGCGCAGTGCTCCAGATTGGAATTAAGAGGACCGACCAAGCATCATTTTCCATCTCCCGGTTCCTAAAATCGATTTCATATACACGTCCCCTGATAGGGGACGTAACAGGGATTAAACTGATAGGAATAGTACTACTTAACACACCTTATAATAACGCAGAGAGAGGCAACACAGAGAGAGGAGTCTGAAGAAGAGGAGTCAGAGGAGGAAGGTGGCTTTGAGGAGGTGGAAGACCAAACACAGCAGGTGTCCCAGGGGGCTTGTTGTCACCTTTCGGGGACCCTTGGTGTTGTACGTGGCTTGGTGGAGGAAGAGACCTTCAATGACATCAGTGAGGACAAGGAACGGGACATGGCTAGCTTGGTATCCAACCTTGTGCAAATGGGGAGTTTGCGGTTGTGCAAATGGACTGTTTGCGGTTGTTTGCGGTGCGTTAAACAGGGAGTTTGGTCTGTCACTGTGAAGCGGGCATAACCGTTACACTACCTGATCGATACAACATCATACCTGATGTTTTAAAGCACGTTATTCCAAACAATTTAGGAATGTTATGTGATTTATGCCCTTTATGGATTAAAACCCGACTCTGCGTCAACTACGTAATTTTCCATTGGAGTTTTGCCATGGATCCCCCTCCGGCATGCCACAGTCCAGGTGTTAGACCCCTTGAAACAACTTTTCCATCACTATTGTGGCCAGAAAGAGTCCCTGTGGGTTTTAAAATTTGCCTGCCCATTGAAGTCTATGGCGGTTCGCCCCTTCGCGAACATTTGCGAAAATTCGCGTTCGCCGTTCGCAAACGGAAAAATTTATGTTTGCGACATCTCTAATCAGAATGCCTCTTCATTGTAATTTTTGGCAGGACTTGCACTTTATATACAAATAAATATAAAGGAAAGAATGTTTTCAATCAATTTTTCCTATAAAATCAATTTTTTTACTTTGGTTTTGTGCGTAAAACCTTAATTAGATTGTGGGCCTGGTGATCAGTTTAAGGCCTTTTAAGCAGCAGCATGGTGATAAAAATGAGTGGCAAGGTGACATGGTGTGGAGATGGCAGCATGAGGAGGCCACATAGTGGCATAATGGATAAAAGACTGACGCCACAGATTGCTTAGAAAGAGGCAGATGGAATCAATCTGTGGAGCTGTATTACCGTCACCTGCAGATTAATGCCATCAAATTCAAGTTGGGTTTGTCGGTTCCACCTCAGCTCACCAGCAGGCCTGCACCTAAAATCTTTTACTGGTTCAGATAACATGCAGGCCTGCACCTAAAATATTTTACAGGGTCAGCTCAACTTCAGGCCCGCAACTCATGCTGCCTTGCTTTGAAGTAGTAGCCGTAGCTGTTTATCAGGCTCCCTCTCCGAAATCGAACTATGATTCCCCATTATCAGTGATCACCATGGTAGGCGCATAATAGAATATCGAAAGTTGATAGGGAAGATATCTAAATGGATCGTGGACGTTACGGGGAAGTGCGATCAGGCAGAAGTTATCTAGGGTCAACAAAGCGGCAGCAGGGCCTCTCCTGTATAACGTTTTCTCATCCAAAATACTGCAGTGACATTCCTTGTGATTTTGTATTACTCATTCCAATAACAGGGCATCTTAATAGTCCTGTATTGTTATTGATTGTCACTACCTCCCCGAGACGGGAGTGGGTAATTGCTGCGCGCCTGCTGCCTTCCCTTGGATGTGGTATCCCTTTCTCAAGCTCCCTCTCTGGCATCAAACCCTGATTCCCTGTTACTCGTGATCACCATGGTAGGCGCAGAAAAGAACATTGAAAGCTGATAGGCAGACATCCAAATGGATCGTCGCCGTCACGGGGACGTGCAATCGACCAGAGGTTATCTAGAGTCACCAATGCGGCAGCAGGCCCTCGTTCCTAAGGTTTTAGATGGTCAGATCAGCAGGCCCTTGCTCCAAATGTTTTTGAGGGTCACCAGCAAGCCATCAATCATAATTTTTCAAGGGTGTGTATTATGCCCTCCTTTATGTGTAGCAAAGGGTGTTTTGGAGTGCCGGTTCCTTGTAATTTTTGGCAGCCCTTTCACTTAGTGCATAGGCTTTATGAGTGTAGGAGTCTCACTACCTGAACAATTGTACCACAATGTGAATGAGGCCCTACTTTATGTGATATACAGGTTGTATCGGAGTGCCTCTTGCTTGTAATTTTTTGCAGCACTTGCACTTTATATACAATTGAAAATACAGGAAAGAATGTTTCCTAACAATTTATCCTGTAAAATTGATTTTTTTAGGGGGTTTTGTGCATATTTTTGTCAGTCTGTAAAAGTGGCGTACAACTCAGGCAACATGGTTCCCAGCAGCGACCTGGGAGTCCAAGATGCATCCAGACATCGTCCCCATGGTGTTCCCGATCTATTTCGGTGGTGTTTCGTCACTTTCTGACTTTTTCCAATGGACCAGGCAATCTCCCCTCTTCAGAGCAGGGGGTGCCTGGTTGTCTCCCATTGACTTCCATTATACTCTGGTGCTCAGCCGAGCACACGAATATAGTAATGTGTTCGGGCCGAACACCCGAATACTTTGGTGCTCGATCATCACTAGTCTATATACTTTTAGGTTGTATTTCTATAGTGAATGGCCAACCAGTGCAGTGAATGAGACAGGGCAGAGGGTGGACAGATTGATGAACCTGACTGCTGCATTCAGGAATGATAGGAGAGGGCAGAATTTAGTGAAAGGAAGACTGATTTGTAATGAGTTACACCAATTAAGTTGAGAATCTTTGCATTACCCTTTCAACAGTAAGGCTACTTTCACACTAGCAAATCGTATACAAACGGATATCCTTGTTTTCCTGATCCCTTAGACTCATCCGGTGAAATACCAGATCTGTATCATCCGGAATAACGGATCCGGTATTAAAAAATTTTCAAAGATCAAAGGCGAAAATCGCTTCTCCTATATACCAGCGCATGCGCAGACCTGAAAACCGGATCCGGCGATGCGGCAATTTCAAGAACAAGATCCGACATTAATACATCTCTATGGAAATTAATGCCGGATTCCGCAAGTGCTGTATTGTTCCGGGATTTTGTCCGGAAAAAAAAACGCAGCATGCTGCAGTATTTTGTCTGGTCAAATACCGTAAAAGGGATGGAACGGAAGACATCCTGATGCATACTGAACGGATTGCTTTCCATTCAGAATGCATTAGGACAAAACTGATGCGTTTTTTCCGGTATTGAGACCCTTTAACGGATTTCAATACCGGAAAAGAATAACGCTAGTGTGAAAGTACCCTAATATAGTCATATATAATAGCTTTGATAATTCATGTTTAATATTGCTTTTCTGTTATAGGAGGACTCTGTTAAACAGATTGTGATCTACTGCAAAGAGCAGCGTCTATTTCAAGAACTTCACCCATCAATTCATAAATGTTTTGAGGACTGCGCTATTGAAGCAGTGCATTCTGCTTGTCAGGTACGTAATTGTTGACAAGAGGGGCATTCTGTGAAAAAAAATAATCTGCAGATTTGATTTTACCCATTACAATACACACTGTGTAGGCTGCAATTTCTCCACACAATTTAACAAATTTCAATTTGTTTACAAAATCCCATTGACTTGCCTTAACTGAACTTCACCAAAAATGTTTCACATGTAAACATACAAAAAAGCTGAGCAGATTGATATATATTTTTGTGGGAAAAGATTCAGTAAATACCTATAATTTATACATTTATATATTTGCTTTTTTTGCCTCCTATGAATACAGCTACATTAGGGAGAAGTTATCAGTGACTGACAGCTATGTCTTATGCAGACTTATGCACACAATGCTGTCAATCACGGATAACCCCTCCCTCCTGTACCAATAGCTCTTCACAGGAAGTGAAAAAGGCAGAGATATAAATGTATAAATGACAGGTTTTACTGAATGTTTTCCAACAAAAATATATATCAATTATCTTAGCTTGTGACATGCTGCCTGCAGATTGCATTTCATTTTATCATGGCAGGTCCTAAAGAAGTTGTTTAGTTCTGAATTACACAGACGACCGATTTTGAAAAGGGAAATGTATAATCCTTAACCCCTTCGCTACCAGCACTGTACATGTACGGCGCTGGAGCAATGGGCAAACATGGCGCCCGCTCGTGCGTGCAGCAGGCGTCATGGCCAGCGGGTCTCCACTGTTGTAAACAGCAGAGATCCACCGCTAGTGACTGCAATCTGCAATAATGTCAGTCGCGGTCATTAAAGCCTTTAAATGCAGTGATCAAGTGGGATCACGGCATCTAAAGGGTGATAAACTTATTGGCATCCTCTGCGGCCAATGAAAATGCCAGTAATTGAATTCAATGCCCTAGGTCTCACTGAAGAGACCAAGTGTATTGAAGCTGCAATTATTTTTGCCCAGCAGGTGGCAGGCCAACATAAGAAATGAGCAATTTTAAGCAATAAATAGATGTAAAAAAATCCATGATTGTTCAGAATTTTTTTTTAAATTGGATTTTGTAGGCTCAAATACTAGCTACAAACTTATAACAAAAAAGTAAAAAAAAAACTTTAAAAATATATAAAAAAATAAGAAAATATATAAACATTTAAATCAACCCCCTTTCCGTAGAATAAAGAAATAAATCCATAAATAACAAAAAATCTAAACATCATAGGTATCACAGCGACTGAAAATGCCCGTACTATTAAAATATTAAAATATTTTTCCAATATGGCAAAAGAAAAGTTATAAAATGTGATCAAAACATCACACACACTCCAAAATGGTATTAATAAAAAAAACTACAGATTGTCCCGCGAAAAATAGGGCCCCACACAGATCAGTAGATATAACTATAAAAAAGTTATGGGGGTCAGAATATGTTGATGTATAAAAGAAAAAAAAATGTATTTTTACACTATATAAGACATAAAAACCTATAAATATGTAGTATCATTGTAATCATACTGACCCAGAGAATTAAGGGCACAAGTCAGTTTTGCCGCAAACGGAATGCCGTGGGAACAAAACCCGTAAAACTGTGGAGGAATTGCGTTTTTTTTCCAATTCCACCCCGTTTTGATTTTTTTTTTCCCCCGCTTCCCACTACATTGTATGCCATATTAAATGGCAAAAAAGGCAAAAAGATATGGCTCAAGGAAGATAGGGAAGAAAAATGAAAACAAAAAAACCTCCGGAATCCTAAGGATTAACCCCTTAAAGGGCTTCTGTCACCCCACTAAAGTCTTTTTTTTTTTTGGGCTAGTTAAATTACTTATATTGCGATATATGAAAATATAATGGTCTTACTTACTTTGATTCAGCAGTTTCTTCTAAAAACGAAGTTTTATAATATGTAAATTAGGTCTCTACCAGCAAGTAGGGCGGCTACTTGCTGGTAGCAGCTGCAGAAAACCGCCCCCTCGTCGTGTTGATTGACAGGGCCAGCCGGGATCTCCTCCTCCGGCCAGCCCTGTCGGCATTTCAAAAATCGCGCGCCTGTGTTCAATCGGCGCAGGCGCTCTGAGATGAGGAGGCTCGCCTCCTCAGAACTCCCTCAGTGCGCCTGCGCTGATGACGTCTTCTATTTCGGTGATGTCATCGGCGCAGGCGCACTGAGGGAGTTCTGAGGGGGCGAGCCTCCTCATCTCAGAGCGCCTGCGCCGAATGAACACAGGCGCGCGATTTTTGAAATGCCGACAGGGCTGGCCGGAGGAGGAGATCCCGGCTGGCCCTGTCAATCAACACGACGAGGAGGCGGTTTTCTGCAGCTGCTACCAGCAAGTAGCCGCCCTACTTGCTGGTAGAGACCGAATTTACATATTATAAAACTTCGTTTTTAGAAGAAACTGCTGAATCAAAGTAAGACCATTATATTTTCATATATCGCAATATAAGTAATTTAACTAGCCCAAAAAAAAAAAATGACTTTAGTAGGGTGACAGACGCCCTTTAAGGAGCCCAATTTCACCTTAAGGACTTGTCCATTTTTTGCAAATCTGACCAGTGTCACTTTAAGTGCTGATAACTTTAAAACGCTTTGACTTATCCAGGCCATTCTTGTTTTTTAGTCACATATTGTACTTCATGGCACTGGTAAAATGAAGTCTAAAAAATTCATTTTTATTTATAAAAAAATAGCAAATTTTCCTTTTTTTTTTTTTTATTGCACATTTCCAAGTTTCAATTTCTCTACTTCTATAATACATAGTAATACTTCCAAAAATAGTTATTACTTTACATTCCCCATATGTCTACTTCATGTTTGGATAATTTTGGGAATGATATTTAATTTTTTGGGGAGGTTACAAGGCTTAGAAGTTTAGAAGCAAATCATGAAATTTTTCTGAAATTTTTAAAAACCCAATTTTTAGGGACCAGTTCAGGTCTGAAGTCACTTTGCGAGGCTTACATAATAGAAACCACCCAAAAAATGACCCCATTCTATAAACTACACCCCTCAAGGTATTCAAAACTGATTTTACAAACGTCGTTAACCCTTTAGGTATTCCACAAGAATTAATGGAAAATAGAGATACAATTTCAAAATTTCACTTTTTTGGCAGATTTTCCATTTTAATAATTTTTTTCCAGTTACAAAGCAAGGGTTAACAGCCAAAACAAACTTAATATTTATGGCCCTGATTCTGTAGTTAACAGAAACACCCCATATGTGGTCGTAAACCGCTGTACGGGCACACGGCAAGGCGCAGAAGGAAAGGAATGCCATACAGTTTTTAGAAGGCAGGTTTTGCTGGACTGTTTTTTTTTACACCATGTCCCATTTGAAGCCCCCCTGATGCACCCCTAGAGTAGAAAATCCATAAAAGTGACCCCATCTAAGAAACTACACCCCTCAAGGTATTCAAAACAGATTTTACAAACGTTGTTAACCATTTAGGTGTTCCACAAGAATTAATGGAAAATAAAGATACAATTTCAAAATTTTAATTTTTTGGCAGATTTTCCATTTTAATAATTTTTTTCCAGTTACAAAGCAAGGGTTAACAGCCAAAACAAACTCAATATTTATGGCCCTGATTCTGTAGTTAACAGAAACACCCCATATGTGGTCATAAACTGCTGTATGGGCACACAGCAGGGCGCAGAAGGAAAGGTATGCCATACGGTTTTTGGAAGGCAGGTTTTGCTGGACTGATTTTTTTGACACCATGTCCAATTTGAAGCCCCCCTGATGCACCCCTAGAGTAGAAACTCCATAAAAGTGACCCCATCTAAGAAACTACACCCTCAAGGTAATCAAAACAGATTTTACAAACATCGTTAACCCTTTAGGTGTTCCACAAGAGTTATTGGCAAATGGAGAAGAAATTTCAGAATTTCAATTTTTTGCCAAGTTTTCCATTTTAATCCATTTTTCCTAGTAACAAAGCAAGGGATAACAGCCAAACAAAACTCAATATTTATGGCCCTGATTCTGTAGTTTACAGAAACACCCCATATATGGTCGTAAACTGCTGTACGGGCACACAGAAGGGCGCAGAAGGAAAGGAATGCCATACGGTTTTTGGAAGGCAGATTTTGCTGGACTGATTTTTTTGTCACCATGTCCCATTTGAAGCCCCCCTGATGCACCCTTAGAGTAGAAACTCCAAAAAAGTGACCCCATTTTAGAAACTACGGGATAGGGTGGCAGTATTGTTGGTACTAGTTTAGGGTACATATGATTTTTGGTTGCTCTATATTACACTTTTTGTGAGGCAAGGTAACAAGAAATAGCTGTTTTGGCACCGTTTTTATTTTTAGTTATTTACAACATTCATCTGACAGGTTAGATCATGTAATATTTATATAGACCAGGTTGTCACGGATGCGGCGATACCTAATATGTATACTTATTTTTTTATTTATGTTTTACACAATGATTTCTTTTTTGAAACAAAAAAAATCATGTTTTAGTGTTTCCATAGTCTGAGAGCCATAATTCTTTCAGTTTTTGGGCGATTACCTTGGGTAGGGTATGATTTTTGCAGGATAAGATGACGGTTTTATTAGCACTATTTTGGTGTGTGTGTGACTTTTTGATCGCTTGCTATTACACTTTTAGTGATGTAAGGTGACAAAAAATGGCTTTTTTTACACCGTTTTTATTTTTATTTTTTTGCGGTATTCACCTCAGGGGTTAGGTCATGTGATATTTTATAGAGCAAGTTATTACAGATGCTGCGATACCTAATATGTATACTTTTTTTATTTATGTAAGTTTTACACAATTATTTCATTTTTGAAGCAAAAAAAAACATGTTTTAGTGTTTCCATAGTCTGAGAGCTATAATATTTTCAGTTTTTGGGCGATTACCTTGGGTAGGGTATGATTTTTGCGGGATGAGATGACGGTTTTATTGGCACTATTTTGGGGTGCGTGTGACTTTTGGATCGCTTGCTATTACACTTTTTGTGATGAAAGGTGACAAAAAATGGTTTATTTAGCACAGTTTTTATTTAATTTTTTTTTACGGTGTTCATCTGAGGGGTTAGGTCATGTGATATTTTTATAGAGCCGATCGATACGAATGTGGTGATACCTAATATGTATACTTTTTTTTATTTATGTAAGTTTTACACAATAATATCATTTTTGAAACAAAAAAAAAATCATGTTTTAGTGTCTCCGTATTCTGAGACCCATAGTTTTTTCAGTTTTTGGGCAATTGTCTCAGGTAGGGGCTCATTTTTTGCAGGGATAAGGTGATGGTTAGATTGGTACTATTTTGGTGGGCAAACGCCTTTTTGATCGCTTGCGGTTGTACTTTTTGTGATGTAAGGTGACAAAAAAAATGTTTATTTAGCACAGTTTTTATTTTTTATTTTTTACGGTGTTCATCTGAGGGGTTAAGTCATGTGATATGTTTATAGAGCCGGTCGATATGGAAACAGCGATACCTAATATGTATACTCCCCCCCCCCCCCTTTATTTTTTACCAATTTTTTTTTACTTTATTTGGGGAAAATGACATTTTTGTTTATTTTTTGGGGTAAAACTTTATTTTTTCAACTTTTTTTTCACTTTATTTTTTGTCCCACTTTGGGACTTGAACTTTTGGGGGTCTAATCCTTTACAATGCATTCCAATACTTCTGTATTGGAATGCATTGGCTGTATGAGTAATACTCTGTGTATGACTCATACAGCTTCCGGCCTGTGAGATCAAGGGGGCTGGATCTCACAGGCTCGTCCCCGGAAGGCAGCGCGATTCCTTCCTTAGGCATCGCGCTGCCTTTTATGCCATCGGGTCCCCCCTACAGCCGCATGGGGACCCGATGGCACCGCCACACGCCGCCGCAAACCGCAGGTAAAGCCGCAAACCGCAGGTCTGAATTGACCTGCGGTTTGCGGCGATCGCCGACACGGGGGGGTCACGGGACCCCCCCGGAGTTGTGACAGGATGCCCGCTGAATGATTTCAGCGGACATCCTGTTCCTATTAACCCCAGCTGCGCCGCAATTTAGTTTTAAAGTTATGAAGTACCGGTACATCATGGGCCCTTAAGGACTCAAGGGAAACATGCCGTACCGGTACGTCATAAGTCCTTAAGGGGTTAAAGCATACCTGAGTTTTCAAAAAATGTTTTCATAATGGCTGTGATTCACTGAAGAATCATAACTGCGAAGAAGCAGGTCTTTTTTGGGCTTCCCTAATGTCTTCATCAGCCATATTATTCCATGTTTAACTTGCAAAGCTAGATGCATTTCTCTAATAAGCAGGGGGTGTCTTCCTCTTGTGCAGTCTGCAGTGACTGTGTGCAGTGACCTCACTTCCCACTGTGTTTGCCTTCTTCTAGGGAGTTCAGAAAGCTTATAAGGAGGGGGAGGTCAGACTTACAGACACACAGGAGCTTCACTGCTCTTTAGAAGCAGTGTAGAGGCAGTACTATCAGACCCAAGCGCTCAGCTAGTTCTGGCACGCTCCCTTTTCCTGTGGACAGTCTTCTATGTCTCTGTTACTAGAGACAGATCTAGCCTAACAGGCAGTGAACTGCAAGTTAGGTGGAAGTGAGACCCCTAGTGGCCATGACTTTATAGCTTTTTTCAGATGGATGCAGGCAAAATTTTTAAATGAAGTGATTTAGAAATGTGCTAATTACACCATTCTCTATTAAATGAAACTACATTGAAAGTACATTGACTCTTATTATTTAGTGTAGCTAAAAATTCTATCAATTTTTTTAAACTGTTAAAAATACCCTAATAGTTTTTGTAATATATTTTATTTATTGGTTTTGTTTTTCTGTCAAAACAGACACTCTGAAGAAGCCATGTATGCAATGTAAAGATTCTTATTGCTACAGTATGCGCTGTATACGCGGGATACGCTACACCAATGTTCTGTGGAAGGCTTTAGCAGAGTGAGGACAGGCAGGAACAGCTGTTTGTGCTCTTGCCAGTACTGTGCTCAATGCAGCACATACTGTAGCAATCAGAATCCGTACACCACATACATGGTTACAATGTACGGATTCTGTATGTGCTGTATGTGGTCCTGCTGGATTCCCTGTACATGACCACTCTATAGTGGTCACTATTTTGAATGTCTTTTATGCAAAAATACAGTAGTCTAAATGTATTCTTCAAAGGGCTTCTGTCAGCAGAGTTCTACCTATGACACTGGCTGACCTGTTACATGTGCGCTTGGCAGCTGAAGCCATCTGTGTTGGTCCAGTGTTCATGTGTTCCTGCACTGCTTGGAAAAATGAGGTTTTACTATATGTAAATGATCCTCTAGGAGCAACAGGGACATTGCTCTTTTCTCCTAGAGGCTCATTTGCATATAATAAAACCTCATTTTTCTCAGCAATGTGGACACAGATGAACACGGGACCAACACAGATGCCTTTAGCTGCCAAGCGCACATGTAACAGGTCAGCCAGTGTCATAGGTACAAATCTGCTGACAGATGCTCTTTAATGAATGTGTTACAAAGTTTATGCAAATATTAAGTTCTTGCAATGTGCAGAAAGGTCTGAATGATTGGATTGTCCAATAAGTGACATGCAGGGACAGAACAACTGGCGTGAACATATATTCTCAACTTATATACAGTACACACAGTCACTGGTGTATTCACCTACGTTAGGTGAATCTGCCACATTTGTTGGGATCAGACAATTGCCAGTGCAGCATCTGTGTAGAATATTGCAGTTACAGCCCATTCATTTGAATCTAATGGAGTTGCAATACCCTGCACCAATGCTACAAAGTAAACAGCTTGCAGGCGAAGAGGCCACAGCACTCACACTGCCGCTAGTGCTTCTTCGCGCAGCTGATCAGTGTGATTACCAAGAGTCGGACCCGCACTGATCAGATATTGTTGAATCATCATGAGAATAGGCCATCAGTACCCTGATCCTGGAAAACCTCTATAACCCTGGTACATTATACAATGTGGTTGTCTTCACTGTTTGTTTTTTCTCAACTTTCTTTTATAGTCAGAGAATAATATTCTCCGTCAGTTGGATACATATAACTTGGCAAATTTTGAGCACTTGGTGTCCAGTGTTATACTGAATTCTTGGCCAAAAGATGACCATGGAAAATGTGTACAAGACAATGATAGAATTCTACAGCACTTGTTACAGTGGGATGATGCTACATATATATTTAAACTTTATGGTAAGTTTTGGGGTTTTGTTTTTATTGCTAGCCACCGTAAGCCCCTCCACCTTGTATACTACTTTCTTTACTAGCTCCTCTAGTGCCATCTTTGCTCCACCTTGTCTTCCTACTTATTTTACCTGCTTCATATTACCCATAAATTATACACCCCAACTACATTTAAACACCTATCAAACATGGGTTGCAGTGACCCTCCTTATGACCGAATTCCCCACATTCGTCACTTTTTAGTAGCTGTTGTAATGGGACAAATCACTGTGTGAAAGTGACTGGCAGGGGGCATTCACTTGCACTGCACTGTACTTGTTCTGGATTTTTAGTATGGAATCCACACTGAAAATTAGGAACAAATACATCGAATTTTCACTATAGGGTATTGGTATTTGGGGGGCACTGACACTTTATCTGTATGGGGCCTAGGAATTTCAGATTTTGGCTTGGGAATGTGTTACTATACTGCAGTCCTACATCATTATCATTTTGCATTATCCTTTTTATCACTTTTATTAGTAGTATTAAACTACTATTTGATGCACTGATGAGAACAGGGACCAACTATAAAGCAGAACAGAAAGTAGATAGATAAATTAGTATTTTGCGGTCAGCAAAAAATAAATCCGCAAAGAACACGGCTGACGTCCGTGTGCATTCCGTATTTTGCGGAACGGAACAGCTGGCCCCTAAGAGAACAGTACTATCCTTGTCCGTAATGCGGACAATGATAGGACATGTTCTATTTTTTTGCGGAGCGGACATACAGAAACGGAACTGAGTAACTTCAATTTTTTGGGCGGACCCATTGAAATGAATGGTTCCGCATATGGTCCGCAAAACAAACGGAACAGACACGGAAAGAAAAAACGTTTTTGTGCATGAGCCCTTAGGATAACTGGCACAAAAGATGGGGAGAGGGTCATACAGAAACAGGATGTGAACTGTATCTTACAATGCAGAATGCAAATTGGGCAGTGTTACTGTGTTAGGCTCTGTTCACACGTCCATCAAGAGATTCCAATTTGAGAGGAAGAATAGCTTAGCAGGCAGTGGTGTTCTTCCCATCAAAATAACAAACACTTTGTGGAACCTGACTGATCCCATTATAAGTCAGTTGGGTCCACCAGGTGCCTAATGGTGTCCGTCATATGACATATCTGTCACTTTGGAAGAGAAAAATGGATGGCTTGAACAGAGCCTTAATATTATTAGAATAGTGAGGTCTCGCTCGCTGTTTGGTGGGCCTAGGCAGCAATACAAAGTACAGCAACTATACAGTGTAAGGTGCTGTGCTTGGTATGCGGTGAGGAGGCCACTTCAAACAGCTGCTCAGCGGGAACCGTACCCCAACCAGTCCAGAGCATGCAGATGCAGCTTAGCTAAACTTGATGGTTAATTTATCATGTAGGGAAAGTTATACAAGCCACATACTAATATATTGTTGTCTGGTGGCCGGGACCTTGGGAGCTCACATAGGCTAGTGCTTTTTCATATTGCTTCCTTTGCTGGCTGGATGCAGTCCATCAGTGGTGGTCGTGCTTGCACACTATAGGAGAAAGCGTCAGCCTCTCTGGTGGCCGGGACCGTGGGAGCTCACATAGGCTAGTGCTTTTTCATATTGCTTCCTTTGCTGGCTGGATGCAGTCCATCAGTGGTGGTCGTGCTTGCACACTATAGGAGAAAGCGTCAGCCTCTGGTGGCCGGGACCGTGGGAGCACACATAGGCTAGTGTTTTATATTGTGCAAGCACGACCACCACTGATGGATTGCAGGGTGGTCTGTAACCATGGAAACGAGCAGTGTAAAATGTGAAGGAAAAATGAATCCAGCCAGCAAAGGAGGTAATATGGACAATCACAATACATTAGTAAGTGCCTTGTATTAACTTTCTCTACATGATAACGGCCTCTTACTGAAGTGAGACAACCCCTTTAAGTAAAGAATGTCAAGAAAAAGTTAACTCCATTTTCAATGGATTTTAAAGGCTTTTGTCACGAGATAACCGAGATTACACTGTGACATGTGTTATCAGAGTCCTTTTTTGTTTGGTTTTGTAGGAACAGACTCTAGAATCATTGAGCATATTAATGAGGAAATTCAGGAGCTGGTGGCCATCTCAGACTCTGTGTTTCTAGAAGCCAGAAAAAGTGTCATCGATGGAACTGTGCCGATTAAACATTTGGAATATATTTTGAAGAGCAAAAAAAAGTTTCTGGACATTTGTAGACTTAGTAAGTTCATTGATCCAAACTACTAAAATTTAGAGAATGCCAATAGCAACTTAATATAATTGACTGATTTTTGTTTTTTAGAAGCAGAAAAAAGAGAGAACATCTCGGTGGCTGACATCAGACAAGTGCTGGAGTGGAGGGGGAAAGAGTTAAAAACTATAAAGACAGAACGGGAGTGGGTGGGCAGTCTCCTAAACATGATCAACAGAATTGCTCGGAGTGTAAAAGGTAATGCTTACGGTAGATAGATGAGTCAAAAATATTAGATCTGGTCATTTATTTATTGAAACAAATGATCCAATATCACATGTCTGTGTGTGGCAAAAGAGTGTGAACCTTTAGGATTAGCAGATAATTTTAGGGTGAAATAAGAGTGAGATGTTTTCAATGGGATGACAATCGAGTAATGTCGGACTGGGGTGCCAGGTGCCCACCAGTAGAATTCATTCTGGGGACCTACTGTACAGCTACATGCAAATATTACTTTACCCTACTCACAAATCCCTAAAACTGCATTAATACACATTTACTTTTATTTGTAGCCTGTGCTTCTGACTGTCTTGGAGACCCTGTCAGTATCCTGGCTCTTGCCTTGAACACATGTTCACAGAGCTGCAAGATAACTCATTATGGAGGTCTCCTTAGCAACTTTGACGCTGGACCTGATCATTTAGCCCCTCAGATGCCGCAGATTCCAGCATCTGTGGATCTAGGCACAGGGAGGGTCCTATGCTCATATGTGCCTGTATTGTTGAGAAAAATTATGTTTTAATATATGCAAATGAGCCTCAGGGGCGTTGCAATTACACTTAGAGGCTCAGCTCTCTCTGCAACTGCCACGCCCTCTCCATTTCATTCACAGGACCAGACAGTAAAAAGGCCATCATTCTTGCCGCTGTCAATCAAAGTGGAGAGGGTGTGGCAGCTGCAGAGAGGGCAGAGCCTCTAGGTATAACAACAATGATTCTGCTGCTCCTAGAGGCTCATTTGTATATATTAAAACATCATGTTTCTCAGCAGTGCAGGCACATATGAAAATGGGACCAACACAGATGCCTTCAGCTGCCAAGCGCACATGTAACAGGTCAGCCAGTGTCACAGGTACAAATCTTCAAACTCCCTTTAAACACTTTGGTGTCTGGATTACCCCCTTCCTTATAGCAGCCATACAGTTATGGCGTGCTGATCGGCTGGGTGCAGGAGCTATGCCCGCTCTATCAGCGGCAGGGATCCAGCTGTTCCTGACAGCCGATCCCCTGCTGTATACACCACCATCAGTGAGATTAACCCTTTGTATACCGCGATCAATGCTGACCGCGGCATACACAGAGTTTGTTGAGGGGGGGTGGGATCCCTCTCGGACTCTATCGGGTCCCCGCACTGCAGTGACAGGGACCTGATGACTGGGAAGCCATACTGATGTCTTCCACAGGCATCGGGGCTTACCTCCTACAGAAGCCTGTGAGACCCAACCCCCGTTCACCGTTCATTAAAAAAAAATTTTTTTAATAGTTCAGACATTTTCAGACGCGGCGATATCTAATATGTTTATTTTATTGTTTATATATATGTTATATGTGAAAGGGGTGTGATTTAAATTGTAATATATTGGTGTTTTTTTTTTTTTTTTTACTATTAGCCCCCTTAGGGGCCTAGTACATGGGATATTTTGATCCCCTCTCCTATCTCCCTAATAGATCACTATTAGGGTGAATAGGATTTTCACACTCTCCATTCTGAGCTATGCAATGGCAGGCCTGGATCGCTTCAGCAGCATCTAGGCTGCCATGGCAACTGATCGGAGCCCCGCGATTTCACTGCTGGGTTAAACCTGTCCGTTGGTTTTTTTTTTTCAGATGAAACTTTTAAATCTACAAATCTTTATTTAAAAAAAGAGAGGACCTTTCACTGGTCCTGACATTACAATATTAGCACCTGGCAGTTTAGGGCATGACCAGTAGATGTCCGTGCTGTAATTTTTTTTTCAGATCAGCTGCTCCGTTGGGGCACCTCGAAGCCAGGGAGAAAAAACAGCTCACCTTCTCCCTGGGCTGTGACACGCTGTGATTGGGCAGCTCACAGCCAGGTAGAAGGAGACGCCCCTTGAGAAAGGGGCTGTCTCCTCCTCCCTGTACTGATGTTATTAATTAGCATACAAGGCAGAAAAAGAGAATGAGGGGCACAGCGCCCCAATGGAGCAGCCAATCTGATTATGCCCTACACTGCCAGGTACTAATAGTGTTATGTCAGGACCAATGAAAGGTCCTCTTTAACAACATTTTAGAAACTTATACATTAGGATAGATAACCACAAAATTGCATACTTTTGTGTACGTTTTTTTTTTTTTTACTGTATGTCTAAACATATACAGCAAAAATGAGACATGAATTACACACAATGGTGTATAAATTGTCCGGGAGGAGGATACTTGGATATGTCAAGAAACTTTGATAAACTTTCTAAGCTAGTTTCTGTTAATTTTGAGTTCAATGTACTGAAATTGAATTGTTGTCCCTAATTTTTGAATCGTGTTACAAGATTTAATGCCTACAGAGAGATATAAAGTCCAATGGCTAATATTGCATATATAATCACAAATGCGATTCATTTCTTCTTCTCTCTCATTATTTAATATAATCACAAATTGTTTCCTGTAACTTATTGCCTTTTCTGAAGTATGTCGGTTGTTCAGAATGTAATAGAAGAAGTGTTTTAGCTTTACCTACTGTTTTCTTTTCCTTAATTTGCAGTAAATGTTTCTGAGGTTCGGAGGAAATATTCAGCAAATCTGGAACCCCAAAAACTGAATGATTTAACCCCTGTAAAGATTCTTGGTGAAAGTATCCAAGGAGACTCTGTGTCCTACTACCAACTGTCTTCTGACCTAATGGACATGGCTCACTATGTACATACTTTAACAAACAGTCACGTTTTCATTACTTGCTGGGGACAACAAGGGCACTTACTTGCAAACAGCATTGAAGATTCATTCGAAAGTCAGGTCAGTGACAAAAGTCAAGATGAAGAAGATGTGGAAATAACATTAGTGGAATTAAAGGATAGACTCTTTACCCCCTGCCTTGAACATTGTAAAATCATTTATGAAAATTTAAAGACGGGAGAAATCACGTTTGAAGTTGCTGATGACTTTTTGGAGGATTTCAGAAATAGATCTGAACAGTTAAAAGAAGAATTTCGAGCCTTGTGTTGTTTGGGAGATAAGGACAGTGGTCGATGGATCTCTAAACGTGTGATGCAGATTAAGCAGTATCACCAGCTTGACGTAGCGTTCCGTTCAGCAAAAGTCATATATGACGTGAAATGTTTGCTGAACCTATCTGGAAATTTTCAAACCTTAACAACACTGCAGGAATTTGTAAGTATTGTTTAATCACGAATTACAGTAAGAAATATGCTTGTCTGTTTACTTTCATTAGTACAATGAATGAGTACAGTATATATCACATTTACTTACCAGTCAGAAATCAGTATTACACTGATGGGCATAATACACTGAAGTATTGCATTGTATTATCAAGAGATTGCATGGCCGAGTCCCTATTAGCTAAGAAATAAAAGTTAAAAAAAAAAGCTCAAAAAAAACCCCACCAAAACCTTTCTTCTTTTAAAAGGGTTTTCCTTATTATCTGAAATCTTCCCTAATTCCCCTAAATGTGATAAAAGAACATATAATTACCACGTAGACCTCCACCATTCCAGTGCTACTGCTCCAGTCCTTGCCTGTCCTGTTTACAGGCAGTAGTGACGTAGCTGTATTAAGCAAATGGTATTGGGTATCTGGTATGACTAATATCACTACATCAGTAACATCCTGAACTATACAATGATCATGTTATTTAACCTACACGGTGAACACAATTGCTGTTTTTGTTCATTACACCCCTCAAAAGGACAGAAAGCAATGTAAAGTTGTATGCATAGTTGCCAACAGTCCCGAATTTGCAGGGACTGCATCTACATTTCAGAGACAGTTCCAGGAAATGTGTATTGTTCTGAGACAAAAATGGGTGGGTCTTGTGTAAGCTCCACCCATAAGTGGGTGCTCCACGATGTTTTAAGGCATCCCTAGAACATGGCTTACATGCCCTAAATTTACCAACTAAGGCTACTTTCACATTAGCGTTTTTAATTCCGCTATTGAGATCCGCCATAGGATCTCAATAGCGGAAGAAAACGCTTCAGTTTTGTCCCCATTTATTGTCAATAGGGACAAAACTGAACGAAATGCTCCAAAATGCATTCCGTTCTGTTTGGTTGTGTCCCCATCGCGGACAGTATAAAGCTGCAAGCAGCGTTTTTCTGTCTGCAATGTGGTGGGGAGCAAGACGGATCTGTCATGACACACAATGTAAGGCAATGGGTACGGATCCGTTTTCTCTGACACAATAGAATACGGATCCGTCCCCCATTGACTTTCAATGGAGTTCAAGACGTATCCGTAATGGCTATAGAAGACATAATATAACCGGATCCGTTCATGACGGATGCATGCGGTTGTATTATTGCAGGGGTGGCCAACCCGCGGTTCGCGAGCCGCATGCGGCTCCTCGCACCTTCACTTGCAGCTCTCAGAGGAGCGCGCTCTCCTCTACATATGCGGCTCGCAGGGGAGCGGGCCAGGGATGTTGCAGGTATCGAAATATTAGCAGCACAGGGGAGAAGGAAGAAGAATGCAGAGGGGAAGTGGAGGGGAGGGGCTGTGCCCACAGCCACCAATGAAGTTAACTCACTCATTTATTCAAATACAGGAGCCGGGTGCTGGCTGCAAAATCATATAGCCCGCACCCGACCTCTATGAGAGGTAGCTGAGATCCACGGCAGTTAACCCGTAAGGTGCCGCAACTGAGGGGTTAACTGCCGGGGATCGCAGCGTTGTCATAGAGGCCAGGTGTCGGCTATGTGATTCTGCCGGCACCCGCCTCCTGTATCTGTATTAAAGGTTAATTGCCATTGGTGGCGCAGTGCCATCCCCCCCCCCTTAATACGTGGAGGCCCGCGCTCTGACCTGACGCTGTGCACGTCAGGTCACTGTGAAGAGAGCGCCACAGTCTCCAGAGCAGCGGCAGCAGAGGTAGGATGAGCCCCCTACACAGTTTTATTTTATTAAAGTACTGATCATGGGGGTCTTATCTGACATGGGGCTACTATGAGCTCAGATAAGACCCCCAAATCCTCATCAGACCCACTAAATTTGCCTCCCCAGTGCTCACATAAGACACCAAAAATCAGACATCCCATGCTCACATCTCCCCTATGTCAAATCACCCCCCCACACATGATTTCAGAATGGGGGTGGGGGAGTCATCTGAGCATGGGGCATCATCTGAGCATGGGCGGTCATCATCTGAGCATGGGGCGGTCATCTGAGCATAGAGCGGTCATTTGAGCATGGGGCGGTCATCTGAGCATGGGGCGGTCATCTGAGTGCAGTAAGCCGGATTGGAATAATGCACTCTGACGCTATAATATGCAGTGACTGGGTCAGGTGTAAATGATAGTTAGTAGTTTTTGTTTGTGACGCCAATTGCAGCGTGCGCAGAGTACAGTCTCAGGGCCCTTTAAGGTGTTGCAACTCACGTACCAGGTGAGGAATGCCAGAGTGGTGTAATGTCTCTGTGTGGTAGTAGTGTCAACGGTGTCTCCTACCTTGGTATGGCTGGACTCCTGGATCCTGGCTCACTTGCAATAAATGAGTGTGTTGCTAGTAGGAGTAATTGAGGAATTTGGCAGCAATGAATGAGATCCAGACTTGGAATATAATTCGAACTGGTCTTTACTGGAAGCAGCATTAATGCATATGAGATACAGCAATAGTCTTTGGTCCCAGCAGGTATTGGCAATGTATGGCAGGAATCTGTCTTCTACTTCTATCATGTGCTCTCTTGCAGGATAAGTCGTCTGCTTGTGGCTCTGTAATATGGCAGGAATCTATATCTTCTGCTCTGTCTATCTTCTGCTGTATTGGGGACTGACTAGCTGAGGAGGAATTTGGCTTCTCCTGGTCTCTGGACGGTACTCACAGTTATGCTCACAGGGTATGGTTCTTTCTGGAGTTCTGGAGGTGGCTGCTTGCTTGTCACCAGCTGAGGCTGAAGGGCTCAGACTGGGAATGGTGATCTTTGGTCTCAGCCGAGACTAGATCCTGGTTTGGGATCCCTAGAACTGGGAGCTCCTACCAGCACAGCCTTCCCCTAGCCGGGGTGGCTGGCACACTAACACTAACTTCCTTTCCTCCCCATGAGGCAGGATATGGGAACAAAAAGGGGGGAGCTCAAAGAGGGGGGAGCTAAACTGGAATGAACTATTCCAGTCTAGATATGCTAAACTGAACTAAGTTCCTGCTGAAACATTGAAATTACAGCAATATATGATTTACAAGGCTTTCAATGCACATTAGTGAGGAATATTAAATAAAATCACATTAGATGACAAGGCACATGTTACCAACAAATAGTAGCGGGGAAAAAGAGTTTAGTAACATAACTCTGGGATGTTACATGAGCATGGGCGGTCATCTGAGCATGGGCGGTCATCTGAGCATGGGCGGTCATCTGAGCATGGGGCAGTCATCTGAGCATGGGGCAGTCATCTGAGCATGGGGCAGTCATCTGAGCATGGGCGGTCATCTAAGCATAAGGCGGTCATCTGAGCATAAGGCCTCTTTCACACGGGCGTTGCGGGAAAAGGTGCGGGTGTGTTGCGGGAACATGCATGATTTTTCCGCGCGAGTGCAAAACATTGTAATGCGTTTTGCACGCGCGTGAGAAAAATCGGCATGTTTGGTACCATGGTGATGGATCATGTGATGACCGGAGTGACGTCACCACAGGTTCTTTTTCTGCACAGCAAAGAAGAAGACAGAAGAAACATAGAATGTGTCGGCAGATAAGAACCATTTGGCCCATCTAGTCTGCCCAATATACTGAATACTATGGATAGCCCCCGGCCCTATCTTATATGAAGGATGGCCTTATGCCTATCCCATGCATGCTTAAACCCCTTCACTGTATTTGCAGCTACCACTTCTGCAGGAAGGCTATTCCATGCATCCACTACTCTCTCAGTAAAGTAATACTTACTTATATTACTTTTAAACCTTTGCCCATCAAATTTAAAACTGTGTCCTCTTGTGGTAGCCGGGCTGCGCGATCAAGTGGATTAAGGTGAGTTAAATTATTATTTATTTATTTTTTAACCCCTCCAGTGCAATTGTACTATGCATTCTGTATTCAGAATGCTATTATTTTCCCTTATAACCATGTTATAAGGGAAAATAATAATGATTGGGTCTCCATCCTAGCAACCGTGCATGAAAATCGCACCGCATCCGCACTTGCTTGCGGATGCTTGCGATTTTCATGCAGCCCCATTCACTTCTATGGGGCCTGCGTTGCGTGAAAAACGCACAAAATAGAGCTTGCTGCAATTTTCACGCAACGCACAAGTGATGCGTGAAAATCACCGCTCATGTGAACAGCCCCATAGAAATGAATGGGTCCTGATTCAGTGTGGGTGCAATGCGTTCAACTCACGCATTGCACCCGCGCAGAAAACTCGCCCGTGTGAAAGGGGCCTAAGGGTGTCATCTGTGCATGGGGTGTTATCTGAGCATGGGCGGTCATCTGAGCATAAGGGTGTCATCTGAGCATGGGGCTGTCAACTGAGCATAAGGCGGTCATCTGTGCATGGGGTGTCATCTGAGAAATCTTGAAACACATTGTGAAAAACAAAGATTACCAGAAGTCTCACTAAAGCTGTCTACACTACAGGTAGGAAAGGTGGTTTAAATGCACTTTTAAATGTTTGATAACTCAATTGCAGTAATACTGTCGTGTGCACGCATATTTGTGTGAACGGATAGCTTGTGGCTCCTGGCAGTCATACGATTTTTTTTTCTGTCTCTTTGTGTCTGTCAGGTTGGCCACCCCTGTATTATTGTAACAGAGGCGTTTTTGCTGATCCATGACGGATCTGCAAAAAACACTAGTGTGAAAGTAGCCTAAATTGTTGGTAAGTACTGTATGTGTATGTACAGTACAGACCAAAAGTTTGGACACACCTTCTCATTTAAAGAGTTTTCTTTATTTTCATGACTATGAAAATTGTAGATTCACACTGAAGGCATCAAAACTATGAATTAACACATGTGGAATTATATACATAACAAACAAGTGTGAAACAACTGAAAATATGTCATATTCTAGGTTCTTCAAAGTAGCCACCTTTTGCTTTGATTACTGCTTTGCACACTCTTGGTATTCTCTTGATGAGCTTCAAGAGGTAGTCCCCTGAAATGGTTTTCACTTCACAGGTGTGCCCTGTCAGGTTTAATAAGTGGGATTTCTTGCCTTATAAATGGGGTTGGGACTATCAGTTGCGTTGAGGAGAAGTCAGGTGGATACACAGCTGATAGTCCTACTGAATAGACTGTTAGAATTTGTATTATGGCAAGAAAAAAGCAGCTAAGTAAAGAAAAACGAGTGGCCATCATTACTTTAAGAAATGAAGGTCAGTCAGTCAGCCGAAAAATTGGGAACACTTTGAAAGTAAGGGCTATTTGACCATAAAGGAGAGTGATGGAGTGCTGCGCCAGATGACCTGGCCTCCACAGTCACCGGACCTGAACCCAATCGAGATGGTTTGGGGTGAGCTGGACCGCAGATTGAAGGCAAAAGGGCCAACAAGTGCTAAGCATCTCTGGGAACTCCTTCAAGACTGTTGGAAGACCATTTCAGGGGACTACCTCTTGAAACTCATCAAGAGAATGCCAAGAGTGTGCAAAGCAGTAATCAAAGCAAAAGGTGGCTACTTTGAAGAACCTAGAATATGACATATTTTCAGTTGTTTCACACTTGTTTGTTATGTATATAATTCCACATGTGTTAATTCATAGTTTTGATGCCTTCATAGTCATGAAAATAAAGAAAACTCTTTGAATGGGAAGGTGTGTCCAAACTTTTGGTCTGTACTGTACCTCAAAATGGTACCACGAAAAATAAGGCTACATTCACACTTATGTTTTTGCTGGATCCGGCAGTGTTCAGCAAAAACGCTTCCGTTACTGATAATACAACCGGCTGCATCCGTTATGAACTGATCCAGTTGTATTATTTTTAACATTGCCAAGACGGGTCCGTCATGAAGTCCATTGAAAGTCAATGGGTGACGGATCCGTTTTCTATTGTGTCAGAGAAAACGGATCCGTCACCATTGACTTGAATTGTGGGTCATGACAGATTCGTCTTGCTCCACATCCCAGGACAGAAAGCAAACCGCAGCTTGCTGCAGTTTGCTCTCCGGCATGAGAACGCAACCAAACGGAACGGAATGCATTTTGGAGCATTCCTTTCTGTCCAGTTACGTTTTATCCCCATTGACAATGAATGGGGACAAAACGGAAGCATTTTTTTCCGTTATTGAGACCCTATGACGGATCTCAATACCGGAAAATATCAACCCTAGTGTGAAAGTAGCCTATAAGAAAGTTTCAGCTCTCAACATATGGTGACACAAAATCAAATGATTTTTTTTTTAAATGATTATTTTTGTGCAAAAGTAGGAAAATATAAAAAAAAACTATATAAATTTTCCCTAATCATGCTTAACCACAGAATCAATGTAAAGGTAATTTAAACTGCACAGTGAACGCTGTAAAAACAAAACCCCAAAAATTGCTGAATGGATGGGGTTTTTTTTTTCATTCCTCTCCCAAAAAAATATTAAAGTTTTCAATAAAATGTATACACTAAAAAATTGTGCCATCAAAAAATACAACTCATCCCGCAAAAAACTTGTACGGCAACAGAAACAAAAAAACAGGTATGACTCGAAGGTCAGGGATGAAGAAATTTTCACATCTTGAAGACAAAAAGTCCTTCAGGGTTAAATCGCCATTGAGACCCATCAAGATTGCCATCATTTTAAGGCCTCATGCACACGACAGTATTTTTTCACGGTCCGCAAAATGGGGTTCCGTTGGTCCGTGATCCATAACCGTTTTTTCGTACGTGGGTCTTCCTTGATTTTTGGAGGATCCACGGACATGAAAAGTGAAAAAAAAAAATAAGTCAAGTTTGCATTGAAAATGATAGGGAAAACGGACACGGATCACGGACACGGATCACGGACGCGGATGACAATCTTGTGTGCATCCGTGATTTTTCACGGCCCCATTGACTTGAATGGGTCCACGAACCGTTGACCGTGAAAAAAATAGGACAGGTCATATTTTTTTCACGGCCAGGAAACACGGATCACGGATGCGGCTGCCAAACGGTGCATTTTCCAATTTTTCTACTGACCCATTGAAAGTCAATGGAGCCGCGAAAATAAACGTAAAACGGAACCACGGACGCGGATGCACACAACGGTCGTGTGCATTAGGTCTAAAGAGGACCTTTCACCAGTTTTTACTTTATAATAGCGATACCTCACACTGTAGCCCATGTTCCCTAGATATCATATCGCTAATTTTTTTCATTATATGCTCCTCCGTTGCGCCGCTGTGCCCCTCGTTCTGTTTAGGCGCCCTTGTATGCTAATTAATAGCATCGTTACAGGAAGGAGGAGACATCAGCTTTTCTCAGTGGGCGTCTCCTTCTACCTGCCTGTGAGCTGTCCAATCACAGCGGAGCGCGTCACAGCCATTGAGAAAAAACAGCTCATCTTCTTCCTGGCTGTGACGCGCTCCGCTGTGATTGGACAGCTCACAGGCAGGTAGAAGGAGATGACCCTTGAGAAACGGAGCCGTCTCCTCCTCCCTGTACCAATGTTATTAATTAGCATACAAGGTGGAAAAAGAGAATAAGGGGCACAGCGGCGGAACTGAGGAGCATATCATGAAAAAAATTAGCGATATCACATCTAGGGAACATGGGCTACAGTGTGAGGTATCACTTTTATAAAGTAAAAACTGGTGAAAGGTCCTCTTTAAAGTCTCCAATGACCTCCCAGTCATACTCATGAATTTTGATTCATATATTGTTTTTTACTGACTTTATGTTGAAAAATGCTAATTCATCTATTTCTCATTGAAAATGGGTACATTTCAAAATATGTACTGTATTCACAGGTGCTGGTGAAAATCTCAATGTTTCAATCTCCGTAATGTGTTTCTGCTGTTACTCTTATGGGTACACCACAGACATGAGATCGTCAGCAGATCTCCCAATCATTCCAACATTCCGTCTATTACTTTATTCATATCCATCAGATATTTTTCCTGTCATAATAATGGACATTTTGACAACATCTTGAAGCCAACAGACCCTGTCATAACTCATTTGGGTCCTTTGGTGTCATTGGTATCTGTCAAAACAATGGACTTCACAAAGGAACCCAACAGACTCAATTATAAGTCAGTGGGTTTGTCAGGCACCAGTAGTATTCTCAGTACAATGGTTCCAGCACTGTGTCATTGAGGCCTCTTGCACACGATGGTATGTCTTTTTCAGTGTTTTGCGGGCCATTTTTCCCGGATCCGTTTTTCAGTATTTTTTTTCAGTACTGTTTCTGGTTCCGTTCCGTTTTTTCGTTTGGTTTACGTTTTTTGCGGCTCGCAAATGGCAACGGAAGCATGGCATATATAATATACAGTAATTACATAGAAAAATTGGGCTGGGCATACAATTTTCAATAGATGGTTCAGTAAAAACGGAATGGATACGGAAGACATACGGATGCATTCCGTATGTGTTCCGTTTTTTTTGCGGACCCATTGACTTGAATAGAGCCACGGAACGGAATGCATACGGAGTACATTAATTATTATTTTTGCGGAACCATTGAAATGAATGGTTTAGTATACGGACCGTATACAGAACGCAAAAAACGGTCCGCAAACAGAAAAAAAAAAATGTTTGTGTGCAAGAGGCCTGATTCTGTTACAAATAGAAACCACTATGCAGATAACATGACTCTGAGACATGATTAAATTATTTGACATGATATTTTTTTACATAATTTTGTGGTGCTGAACATCAAAATGACATTGGATATGCAAGATTAGTTCTTGTTTGGAAGTTACTGGCTGACTGGATCTTATTAGACCTAGATCACCTCTGCAGTGAGATTGTACAAGCGTGTACAACCTCTCTGGGGGCTGTATTCCCCCTGTAACTGGGGCTAATATGTCAGCCCCAGTTACAGGAGAGATCATCAATAAAAAAATATAAAGTTAAATGTCCCCCAAAAGTCACGGGGGAACCTAATGGGGGGCACAGTTTAAAATAACAAAAAAAAAGTAAAAAACTCTACAATGAAGCTTCTAGCTAGGCCCCTGGCGACCATAACCCATACATCAAAATATATCAAAATTACTGTTATGGAACGGGAAAATAATAAACTGAACAAATAATAATAATAAATAAAACAAATGTCAATAACAGACGATTTTCCTTAAATTTTTTTTACATAAAAAAAAATAAAAAAAATAAAATAAAGAAGGCAAAAGTAAAATCCTATGTGTCACCAAAAAAGCACAGATATGATTTACATAACTGAATGGAAAAAAGGTGATGGGCAGCTTTCAAAGGTGCATGTGTTAAAAGTAACAGAAAATGCACCTGGTCAGGAAGAGGGGCAAATGGCCCAGTCAGGAAGTGGTTAATTGTGATGCACCGAGTGACGACCATAGGGAGCATTTTCATCAGGATATTGCAGTCATTGGGAAGTGCTCAGACCCGGCTCTACAATAAGGCAGACCAAGCGGCTGCCTTAGGGCGCAGAGACGCCGAGCCAAGGGGGGGGGGGGGGGGGGGGCGAAAGAATGAAACTTTATTTTCTTAAATAAATCACTTGCGTGCCACCTGCCGCCCGCCCATGGCTGTTCTCCTCCGCTGAGCCAATCACTAGCCTGACACGTGACACAGCTGCGGCCACTGATTGGCTGAGTGGGAAAGGTCCTCAAACTTGTCGGGAGCCCAGAGAGAAGATACCAGAACCAAACAGAGGAGAAGTGGAGCTGCTGCTGATGGGTCCAAGGCCAGGTGAGCATAATGTTTTTACACAACATTAATAGAGGGGGGTGACATGGGAGGGAGGAAATGTGCCATGGAGGGGTAGAAATGTGACATGAGGGGTGAAAAGTGACGTTGAGGGGGTGAAATGTGACATGGAGGGGGAGAAATGTGACATGGAGGGGGAGAAATGTGACATGGAGGGGGAGAAATGTGACATGCAGGGGGTAAAATGTGACATGCAGGGGGTAAAATGTGACATGCAGGGGGAGAAATGTGACATGGATGGGGAGAAATGTGACATGGAGGGGGAGAAATGTTACATGGAGGGGGAAGAAATGTGACATGAGGGGAGAAATGTGACATTGAGTGGAGGAAATGTAACATGGAGGGGGAGAAATGTGACATGGAGTGGGATGTGACATGGAGGGGGTGAAATGTGACATGCAGGGGGTAAAATGTGACATGCAGGGGGAGAAATGTGACATGGATGGGGAGAAATGTGACATGGAGGGGGAAGAAATGTGACATGAGGGGTGAAAAGTGACGTTGAGGGGGTGAAATGTGACATAGAGGGGGAGAAATGTGACATGGAGGGGGAGAAATGTGACATGGAGGGGGAGAAATGTGACATGCAGGGGGAGAAATGTGACATGGAGGGGGAGAAATGTGACATGCAGGGGGTAAAATGTGACATGCAGGGGGTAAAATGTGACATGCAGGGGGAGAAATGTGACATGGATGGGGAGAAATGTGACATGGAGGGGGAGAAATGTTACATGGAGGGGGAAGAAATGTGACATGAGGGGAGAAATGTGACATTGAGTGGAGGAAATGTAACATGGAGGGGGAGAAATGTGACATGGAGTGGGATGTGACATGGAGGGGGTGAAATGTGACATGCAGGGGGTAAAATGTGACATGCAGGGGGAGAAATGTGACATGGATGGGGAGAAATGTGACATGGAGGGGGAAGAAATGTGACATGAGGGGAGAAATGTGACATTGAGTGGAGGATTTGTAACATGGAGGGGGAGAAATGTGACATGGAGAGGGAGAAAAGTGGCATGGGGGAGAAATGTGACATGGAGGGGGGAGAAATGTGACATGAAGAAATGTGATATGGAGGGGGAGAAATGTGATATGGAGGGGGAAAAATGTGACATGGAGTGGGATGTGACATGGAGGGGGAGAAATGTGACATGGAGGGGGAGAAATGTCACATTTCTCCCTCCTCCATGTCACATTTTCCCCCCTCCATGTCACATTTCTCCCTCCTCCATGTCACATTTCTCCCCCTCCATGTCACATCACCCCCTCCTTTTTACATCACCCCCACCGAGTTCAGGGGGGGGGGGGCGCCAAATTGTAGCTTCGCTTGTGTTGGCAAAAATCCTTGCACCGACCCTACATGCGCTACAAAGATGCATGGAGCCCTGCAATGTTGGTACATTACTCCTGGATGTATGTGCATTTTCTATCTAATGAAAAAAAATCTCATTATATTCAGTGGGGGAGATTTATCACGACTGGAGTTCCCATACAAAAAAGATGATATACCATGGCACTCTCGTGTCTTCATCATCATTCCAACGTTTAATCACCAAATCACAGCGACGTTTCGACCGGTGTGGTCTTTTTCAAGCAGTGTACATAATGAATGAGGTGCAACATTTATACCATCCAATACTAATCACATGATGCAGTTGAGCTCCTCCCCCAACATCAGTCTCTCTCATCAAATCTTATATACATATCAGGGGCGTAACTAGAAGTGACTAGGCCCCACAGCAAATTTTTGTATGGGGCCCCCTCCCCCCCCAAGAAAACTACTGATCGTTACACAAAAACAAGCCCTCACATAGACCGAAATATAGAAAAGTAATTTTTTAAAGTAATTAAACCAAATAAAAACTATACAAGTTTTGTATTGTATTGAGCCGCAGAATAAAGACGTCATTTTTAGTGAACGCCGTGATGTCAAAACCTCAAAAACCTTGGCGGAATTGTGTGTGTTTTTTGTTTTATTTTTTTTAACCCACAAAGAATTTATTTTTTTCCTGCTTTCTGATACAAGACATGGTAAATTAAGTGGCGACATTTAAAAAATGCATCTTGTCCCACACAAAAAAAGCCCTCATATGACTATGTGAATGGAAAAATAAAAAGGTTATGGCTAATATAAAAATGAAAATGGGCCCGGTCTTTAAGGGGTAAAAGGTATCAAACTACAATGTTTTATATTGCTTGCTCTTTTTGAGAGCATCAGGGTTTTTGCACATTTTACATACACAGCTTTGCTACACACACAGCTCTGAGTGGCACATTATATATCACTGTGTTACACATTTTACATACACAGTACTGCGTGGCACATTATATATCACTGTGTTACACATTTTACATACACAGCTCTACTACACACACAGCTCTGAGTGGCACATTATATATCACTGTGTTGCACATTTTACATACACAGCTCTGCTATACACACAGCTCTGAGGGGCACATTATATATCACTGTGTTGCACATTTTACATACACAGCTCTGCTACACACACAGCTCTGAGTGGCACATTATATATCACTGTGTTGCACATTTTACATACACAGCTTTGCTACACACACAGCTCTGAGTGGCACATCATATATCACTGTGTTGCACATTTTACATACACAGCTCTGTGTGCACATTATACATCCCTGTGTCGCATACAGCTCTGCTACATACACCACATACACTACTGTGCTGGATTCACACTATACACCTATCCAGGGCCGGTAGCGAATCTACATTTGGGCAAATTTAACATTTCTGCCCCTCATGATTCATCCATTTCTTGCCCCCCCCATGTGCCAATATCATAGTGCCATCCTCTCCCCCTGCCCCCTAATGTGCCAGTATCAAGTGCCTCTCTCCTCCCCCCTCCATGTGCCAGTAACATGGCGCCAATAGCCCCCCCCCCCTTCCCTGTGGCAGTAAAGTAACAGTCCGGTATTTAAAAAAAAACACTTTTCTACTTACCTCCATGTCAGCGATGCAGGCCTCTTCCTCTTCCTGTGTTCCCAGCAGCCTCTAGTGTTGAAGATTTGGTGCTCGTGTTCCTATTTAGCCTGTCTTTCAGAAAAGTGTAAGATGGGATTCGAACCCATGACCTTCTGTATCAGAGGCAAAGCACCTAACTATGACAGCTGTACAGCTAGTTACTTAAAAAAAAAATATATATATATATAAGACTTCTACTGTAGATAACTTTGATACTTAGTGTACAACCATACACATGACAGTTGCCCCAACACACCCAGCTCTGCTACATCCATACACAGTGTGCTGGGGCAGCTGTCATGTGTATGTACACTAGGTATCAAAGTTACCTACAGAAGTCTTATTTTATTATTTTTTTTTTTAAGTAACTGGTAATACAGCTTTCATAGCTGTGTGGGTAAATGCCTTGCCTCTGATGTGAAAGGTCGAGAGTTTGAATCCCAGGAGAAACTTTTCTGAAAGACATGTTAAATGAGATTTAAATACAAGGGTCTCGTAGCTCAGAGCGTGTGCCTCAGCCTGTCAGCTCTGCAGGGATAGACAGGACGCGCTGTCGGGTGCCGGGGGCTGGGCCCCCTGTCAGCCCGGGCCCCGAAGCAGTCGCTTCCCCTGCTTCCCCGGTAGTTACGCCACTGATACATATACAATCACCATATACAGTTGCAAGAAAAAGTATGTGAACCCTTTGGAATGATATGGATTTATGCACAAATTGGTCATAAAATGTGATCTGATCTTCATCTAAGTCACAACAATAGACAATCACAGTCTGCTTAAACTAATAACACACAAAGAATTAAACGTTACCATGTTTTTATTGAATACACCATATAAACATTCACAGTGCAGGTGGAAAAAGTATGTGAACCCTTGGATTTAATAACTGGTTGAACCTCCTTTGGCAGCAATAACTTCAACCAAACGTTTCCTGTAGTTGCAGATCAGACGTGCACAAGGGTCACGAGTAATTCTTGACCATTCCTCTTTGCAGAACTGTTTCAGTTCAGCAATATTCTTGGGATGTCTGGTGTGAATCGCTTTCTTGAGGTCATGCCACAGCATCTCAATCGGGTTGAGGTCAGGACTCTGACTGGGCCACTCCAGAAGGCGTATTTCCTTCTGTTTAAGCCATTCTGTTGTTGATTTACTTCTATGCTTTGGGTCGTTGTCCTGTTGCAACACCCATCTTCTGTTGAGCTTCAGCTGGTGGACAGAAGGCCTTAAGTTCTCCTGCAAAATGTCTTGATAAACTTGGAAATTCATTTTTCCTTCAATGATAGCAATCCGTCCAGGCCCTGACGCAGCAAAGCAGACCCAAACCATGATGCCCCCACCACCATACTTCACAGTTGGGATGAGGTTTTGATGGTGGTGTGCTGTGCCTCTTTTTCTCCACACATAGTTGTCATGGTCTTACCTGCTTGCTGCTCTCCTTCGTTTGACATGTGCTGGCGGCCATCTTGGTTTCTGGGTTTCTTGTAGCCTTCCACCCTGCGGCTCCTCCTTCCCCTGGGAGGAGCTGGATGCCTAGCTCATATATATAGGAGGTCTGTGGCTTCAGTTCCTTGCTTGGTCCTCTTGTGTTCACATGCTTCTAAGACTGCTGCTGCTTCTGGTTCCTGATCCTGGCTTCGTCTGACTACCCTGCTGGTTCCTGATCCTGGCTTCGTCTGACTACCCTTCTGGTTCCTGATCCTGGCTTCGTCTGACTACCCTGCTGGTTCCTGATCCTGGCTTCGTCTGACTACCCTGCTGGTTCCTGATCCTGGCTTCGTCTGACTACCCTTCTGGTTCCTGACCTCTGGCTTCGCAAAGACTCTGCTCGGTTTCACCATCCGTTTGGACTTTTGCTTTACAGCTTTATTTTCAATAAAGCCTTCTTATTTTCACTTATCTCTTGTTGTACGTCTGGTTCATGGTTCCGTGACATTAGGACCAAGCCATGAATTCTGACGGTACAGGGCCATCCTCGCTACCCACGCTGGTTGCCAGACTTGATCAGCAGGATCACCTGTTGGGTCGGTTCGCTGTGGCGTTGCAAACCCTGCTTGAACGCACGGCTCATTTCACTCCCGTTGCCGATGGGTCGGTTGTCGCTCCTGGGCTCGCTCCTACTGCCGCTCCGGTTGTTGCGCCAGAGTCTACCCCGACACCTGTTGTTGCGCCTGCGGTGTTTCGGGGTATGACCGGTTCTGCCCCTCTTCCACAGCGCTTTGGGGGAGAGCCAACTCAGTGCCGAGGTTTCCTTAACCAGGTGGGCATTTATTTCGAGTTGCTGCCACATGCCTTTCCTACTGAGAGATCAAAGGTGGGCTTCTTGATCTCGCTGCTCTCGGACAAGGCCTTGGCCTGGGCCAGCCCTTTATGGGAGAACAACAATCCGGTGGTTGCCGAGTTTTCCGGTTTTGTTGCTTCTCTTCGGAAGGTATTCGATGTGCCGGCTCGTGCTGCCTCTGCTGCGAAGCTCCTTATGTCCATCAGACAGGGTTCACGATCCGTAGCTGAATACGCCATTGAGTTTCGTACCCTGGCAGCAGAGATGGGCTGGAATAATGAGGCTCTGGTCGCTGCTTTCTCTCATGGTCTCTCGGATGCCTTGAAGGATGAGGTTGCAGCTAAGGACCTACCAGTTGAGCTCGAGTCTCTTATTTCTTTCCTGATTTTGATTGACACCAGACTCAGGGAGAGACCTTCCTTTAAAGAGAACCTGCGGAGGTCTTCTAACAGATTGGTGCCTACGTTTGCTGTCCCACCCGTGCCTCCCTCTCCTCCCACGCCTCCTGGGGATGACTTGTCTGGGGGTGAACCCATGCAGCTGGGGTTTGCTCGCCTGTCCGAGGGGGAGAGGGCACTCCGGAGACGCGAGGGCCGATGCATGTACTGTGGTCTCGGTGGGCATTTTCGGTTGGCATGTCCGAACGGTCCGGGAAACGCTCGTACCCTGAGATCCTGTCGGGGGCAGATCTTGGGTGGAGTCTCCTCGTCCCCGGTTTCCCGTGTTGACAAACCACTGATCACTGTTGTCCTCTCCTGGGTCGGGGGCTCGGTGACGACCCAGGCGTTGGTGGACTCTGGTGCTGGTGGTTTGTTCATTGATAGTGTGTTCGCTGCCGCCAATTCCATTCCTCTGCAGGCTCGAGGTTCCCCACTGGCTCTTGAGGCGATAGACGGCAGACCCCTTCTGCCGCCACACGTGACTCATGAGACCCTTCCAGTGGGGATAGCCATTGGTGCCGTTCACAGAGAGTCGGTCTGCCTCCAGGTTATTTCGTCTCCACACTACTCGGTGGTCTTGGGGTACCCCTGGCTCCAGAAGCATAATCCGACTTTCGATTGGAGATCGGTCGAGATCCTCTCGTGGTCACCGCAGTGTGGGGCTAGTTGCATCCATGGGTCTGTCAAGTTGCTGTGTACTTCCTCGGACTCTCTGTTGCCTCCTGAATACGAGGAGTACCGGGATGTATTCGATAAGGTGCGCGCGGTTGCCCTACCTCCGCACCGCCCATACGATTGTGCCATAGAGTTACAATCTGGTGCCGTTCCTCCTCGTGGCAAAGTCTATCCACTGTCGGTAGCGGAGAATGAGGCCATGGAGGAGTACGTGAGGGAGGCGCTTTCACGCGGACACATTCGCAAATCTTCGTCCCCGGCAGGGGCTGGATTTTTCTTTGTGAAAAAGAAGGGCGGTGAGTTGAGGCCTTGCATCGATTACAGGGGTCTCAATCGCATCACGATCAAGAACGCTTACCCGATACCCTTGATTTCCGAGCTGTTCGATCGCCTTAAAGGGGCCACGGTCTTTACCAAACTCGACCTGAGGGCGGCATATAACCTGGTAAGGATCAAGGCGGGCGATGAGTGGAAGACCGCGTTTAACACCAGGACCGGTCATTACGAATCCTTGGTTATGCCCTTTGGGTTGTGCAATGCGCCCGCAGTCTTTCAGGAATTCATCAACGATGTTTTCCGTGACCTGTTGCAGCAGTGTGTGGTAGTCTATTTGGATGACATCTTGGTATATTCTGAATCCATGGAGGCCCACATTCTGGATGTCAGACGAGTGTTGCAACGGTTACGAGAGAACAAGCTGTTCGGTAAGCTTGAGAAATGCGAATTTCACCGATCCCAGGTAACCTTCTTAGGTTACATCATTTCCGCTGAGGGGTTCTCCATGGATCCTGAGAAGGTTTCGGCTGTCTTACAGTGGCCCCAGCCCAGTGGTCTTCGTTCCCTGCAGCGCTTTTTGGGCTTCGCCAATTATTATCGGAAGTTCATCAGGGACTTTTCCATGCTGGCCAAGCCTCTCACGGATCTGACCAGGAAGGGCAGTAATTCCCAGGTCTGGCCGCTCGAGGCCATCCGAGCTTTTGAGGCCCTAAAGTCCGCCTTTGTGTCAGCTCCGATTCTGTCGCATCCCAACCCTGGGTTGCCCTTTGTCCTCGAGGTGGACGCGTCTGAGACGGGAGTAGGCGCCCTTCTGTCTCAGCGTAGAACACCAGAGGGTCCTCTGCTTCCTTGTGGGTTTTACTCCCGGAAACTGTCTTCCGCGGAGTGCAACTATCAGATTGGTGACAGGGAGTTATTGGCCATCGTGCAGGCCCTTAAAGAATGGAGGCACTTGCTCGAGGGTTCGGTGGTTCCGGTTCTCATCCTGACGGACCACAAGAATCTGACCTATCTTTCTGAGGCCAAGAGATTGACACCACATCAGGCCAGATGGGCTCTGTTCTTGTCACGTTTTAATTACGTGGTCTCCTACCTACCCGGTTCCAAGAACATCAGGGCGGATGCCTTATCACGGCAGTACTCCGAGCTGTCCAGGGAGGAGTCGATTCCGACTTCGGTCATACCTCCGAATCAGATCCTGGCCGCCATTCGCACCAGCCTGACCTCTCCCCTGGGTGAGCAGATTTTGGCGGCTCAATCTGGTGCTCCCTCTGGGAGACCCAACGGCAGATGTTTTGTGCCTGAGGAGTTGCGCACTCGGTTGTTGCGAACCTACCATAACTCCAAGACCGCGGGGCATCCTGGAAAGAATCAGCTGTCCTGGGCTGTTTCACGTCTGTTCTGGTGGCCTTCCCTACGTTCCGACATCGCCGCATATGTAGCGGCATGCTCCGTTTGTGCCCAGAGTAAGTCCCCTCGGCACCTTACGTTGGGCCTTCTGCAACCCATAGCCACCGGGGAGCGCCCATGGTCACACCTGGGGATGGATTTCATTGTGAACCTCCCTGCATCCCGAGGCCATACGGTCATTCTCATGATTGTGGATCGGTTTTCCAAAATGTGCCACTGTGTTCCTCTCAAGAAGTTACCCTCTGCACAAGAGTTGGCCACGATTTTTGCCAGGGAGGTCTTCCGGTTGCACGGTTTGCCTAAGGAGATTGTGTCGGATCGGGGGAGTCAGTTTGTGTCCAGGTTCTGGCGCGCCTTTTGCTCCCAGTTGGGGATTCATCTCTCCTTCTCCTCGGCCTACCACCCTCAGTCCAATGGGGCCGCAGAACGATCCAATCAGGCCTTGGAGCAATTCCTTCGTTGCTATGTCTCCGATCACCAAGACAATTGGGTTGACCTCCTGCCTTGGGCTGAGTTTGCCAGGAACACGGCGGTGAACTCTTCCTCTGGGACGTCTCCCTTCATGGCCAATTATGGGTTCCAACCTGCCGTGTTACCGGAGGTATTCTCTCCCCAGGATATTCCGGCTGTGGAGGATCACCTTTCCGTCCTACGTGCTTCTTGGGTACAGATCCAGAAGTCCCTTGAGGTCTCTGCGCAGCGCCAGAGACTCCAGGCTGATCGCAGACGAGCGCCTGCTCCTTCCTACCAGGTCGGAGACCGTGTATGGTTGTCCACCCGCAACCTCAACCTTCGAGTGCCCACTTCCAAGCTGGCGCCTCGCTTTGTTGGTCCCTTCCGAGTGCTTCGCAGGGTAAACCCGGTAGCCTATGCCCTTGCGCTTCCTCCTGGCATGCGGATCTCCAACGTGTTTCATGTCTCCCTGTTGAAGCCACTGGTGTGTAATCGTTTCACTTCCTCGGTTCCTCGGCCTCGTCCGGTCCAAGTGGGCAATCGTGAGGAATATGAGGTGAGCAATATCCTGGACTCACGCCTGGTCCGCGGTCGGTTGCAGTTTTTGGTCCATTGGCGTGGTTATGGTCCAGAGGAGCGTTCCTGGGTTCCCTCCGCAGATGTCCATGCTCCTGCCTTGCTCCGAGCCTTCCACGCACGCTTCCCTCAGAAACCGTTTTGTGCTCCGCGGAGGAGGGGTCCTTGAGGGGGAGGTACTGTCATGGTCTTACCTGCTTGCTGCTCTCCTTCGTTTGACATGTGCTGGCGGCCATCTTGGTTTCTGGGTTTCTTGTAGCCTTCCACCCTGCGGCTCCTCCTTCCCCTGGGAGGAGCTGGATGCCTAGCTCATATATATAGGAGGTCTGTGGCTTCAGTTCCTTGCTTGGTCCTCTTGTGTTCACATGCTTCTAAGACTGCTGCTGCTTCTGGTTCCTGATCCTGGCTTCGTCTGACTACCCTGCTGGTTCCTGATCCTGGCTTCGTCTGACTACCCTTCTGGTTCCTGATCCTGGCTTCGTCTGACTACCCTGCTGGTTCCTGATCCTGGCTTCGTCTGACTACCCTGCTGGTTCCTGATCCTGGCTTCGTCTGACTACCCTTCTGGTTCCTGACCTCTGGCTTCGCAAAGACTCTGCTCGGTTTCACCATCCGTTTGGACTTTTGCTTTACAGCTTTATTTTCAATAAAGCCTTCTTATTTTCACTTATCTCTTGTTGTACGTCTGGTTCATGGTTCCGTGACAATAGTGTTGTGTGTTTCTTCCAAACAACTCAACTTTGGTTTCATCTGTCCACAGAATATTTTGCCAATACTGCTGTGGAACATCCCGGTGCTCTTGTGCAAACTGTAAACGTGCAGCAATGTTTTTTTTGGACAGCAGTGGCTTCCTCCGTGGTATCCTCCCATGAAATCCATTCTTGTTTAGTGTTTTACATATCGTAGATTCGCTAACAGGGATTTTAGCATATGCCAGAGACTTTTGTAAGTCTTTAGCTGACACTCTAGGATTCTTCTTCACCTCATTGAGCAGTCTGCGCTGTGCTCTTGTAGTCATCTTTACAGGACGGCCACTCCTAGGGAGAGTAGCAGCAGTGCTGAACTTTCTCCATTTATAGACAATTTGTCTTACCGTGGACTGATGAACAGCAAGACTTTTGGAGATACTTTTATAACCCTTTCCAGCTTTATGCAAGTCAACAATTCTTAATTGTAGGTCTTCTGAGAGCTCTTTTGTGCGAGGCATCATTCACATCAGGCAATGCTTCTTGTGAAAAGCAAACCCAGAACTGGTGTGTGTTTTTTATAGGGCAGGGCAGCTGTAACCAACACCTCCAATCTCATCTCATTGATTGGACTCCAGTTGGCTGACACCTCACTCCAATTAGCTCTTGGAGATGTCATTAGTATAGGGATTCACATATTTTTTCCACCTCCACTGTGAATGTTTACATGGTGTGTTCAATAAAAACATGGTAACATTTAATTCTTTGTGTGTTATTAGTTTAAGCAGACTGTGATTGTCTATTGTTGTGACTTAGATGAAGATCAGATCAAATTTTATGACCAATTTGTGCAGAAATCCATATCATTCCAAAGGGTTCACATACTTTTTCTTGCAACTGTATATGTGCTTACATTAATTAGGAAACCTGGTGGGCATAATTCTCCTCCTGTGGTTCCGATCTTTTCTGCGCTCCCGCAGCGAGCGTGCCTTCAGATCCAGTGCGCAAGCGCGCCGGGCACATGTGTATACATAACACTTCGTCTCTATGGAAACTATGCGCCTATGCAGTCGCTCGTTCAGCGGCGACTAGTATTCAGGGAATTGCCCACACCGTTCCTGCACATGCTCTGCCTATCGCTGACTCTGCAGCAATACCATCAATCACTTCCTATTTATACTGCTCAAAATCCATTTTTACCATGGTGCTGGGCTCACACACCAGATGTTAGTGGTAGATCTATTCCAAAACCATTTTATATAGAAAGTTTAACTATTTCCAGAGCAGTGCTTCCGTTGTTAATCCACACCTATTGGCATTATAAGGGAAAACTTTACATTCATCTTACTTATACTGCTCCAGGTCATATACTATAACCAGTGGTCGGGGCTCCATTATTCAAACACACAATACATGGGGGTACTCCCTCTTCTCATATTTAAAGGAGACGTCCCCAAACCATACAGGGAGTGCAGAATTATTAGGCAAGTTGTATTTTTGAGGATTAATTTTATTATTGAACAACAACCATGTTCTCAATGAACCCAAAAAACTCATTAATATCAAAGCTGAATATTTTTGGAAGTAGTTTTTAGTTTGTTTTTAGTTTTAGCTATTTTAGGGGGATATCTGTGTGTGCAGGTGACTATTACTGTGCATAATTATTAGGCAACTTAACTAAAAACAAATATATACCCATTTCAATTATTTATTTTTACCAGTGAAACCAATATAACATCTCAACATTCACAAATATACATTTCTGACATTCAAAAACAAAACAAAAACAAATCAGTGACCAATATAGCCACCTTTCTTTGCAAGGACACTCAAAAGCCTGCCATCCATGGATTCTGTCAGTGTTTTGATCTGTTCACCATCAACATTGCGTGCAGCAGCAACCACAGCCTCCCAGACACTGTTCAGAGAGGTGTACTGTTTTCCCTCCTTGTAAATCTCACATTTGATGATGGACCACAGGTTCTCAATGGGGTTCAGATCAGGTGAACAAGGAGGCCATGTCATTAGATTTTCTTCTTTTATACTCTTTCTTGCCAGCCACGCTGTGGAATACTTGGACGCGTGTGATGGAGCATTGTCCTGCATGAAAATCATGTTTTTCTTGAAGGATGCAGACTTCTTCCTGTACCACTGCTTGAAGAAGGTGTCTTCCAGAAACTGGCAGTAGGACTGGGAGTTGAGCTTGACTCCATCCTCAACCCGAAAAGGCCCCACAAGCTCATCTTTGATGATACCAGCCCAAACCAGTACTCCACCTCCACCTTGCTGGCATCTGAGTCGGACTGGAGCTCTCTGCCCTTTACCAATCCAGCCACGGGCCCATCCATCTGGCCCATCAAGACTCACTCTCATTTCATCAGTCCATAAAACCTTAGAAAAATCAGTCTTGAGATATTTCTTGGCCCAGTCTTGACGTTTCAGCTTGTGTGTCTTGTTCAGTGGTGGTCGTCTTTCAGCCTTTCTTACCTTGGCCATGTCTCTGAGTATTGCACACCATGTGCTTTTGGGCACTCCAGTGATGTTGCAGCTCTGAAATATGGCCAAACTAGTGGCAAGTGGCATCTTGGCAGCTGCACGCTTGACTTTTCTCAGTTCATGGGCAGTTATTTTGCGCCTTGGTTTTTCCACACGCTATTTGCGACCCTGTTGACTATTTTGAATGAAACGCTTGATTGTTCGATGATCACGCTTCAGAAGCTTTGCAATTTTAAGAGTGCTGCATCCCTCTGCAAGATATCTCACTATTTTTGACTTTTCTGAGCCTGTCAAGTCCTTCTTTTGACCCATTTTGCCAAAGGAAAGGAAGTTGCCTAATTATTATGCACACCTAATATAGGGTATTGATGTCATTAGACCACACCCCTTCTCATTACAGAGATGCACATCACCTAATATGCATAATTGGTAGTAGGCTTTCGAGCCTATACAGCTTGGAGTAAGACAACATGCATAAAGAGGATGATGTGGTCAAAATACTCATTTGCCTAATAATTCTGCATGCAGTGTATATCACAACCCTTCAGATAGAGGTGTGACAACTCCCTTAAAAAGGGAGAACCGCACTCTCCTTCCTAGAGGGTACCACCCATATCAATGGTGGGAGGCACATCCTACAACTGCAAGAAACACCCCCGACCCTTTTATGTCAAACAGTCATGATGGTCGCAATAAGGTGCATTTTGCCACCTATTACCATCTCTCATACCATAGCTCTACGCAACCACTGTAAGCAGTATAGGTGGGAGAATAGAAACTCCTTTTTTTCAAGGTAGAAACAACAAAGGGCACGCTAGGTGGCTCAATCAACGAAATCTAGCTACATACCACTTAGTCCCCGCCCATCCTGTGAGTTCCTTGTACCCTGAGAAAAATGGGTTGATGATTTATAGCTGCTACTTTATCGGCAGTCCAGAAAGGATCCACTCCACAGAATATGCCACCAGGTTCCTCAAATAGTGAATTCCACCTATAAAGAGATAAGAACAATCACAACCAATTAGGCTGGGCACTATACTTAAATAAAAACAATCTAGGTATAACTTACACATCTAGTGAGGAAGTAAAAACAATACTGTCTGACTCAATAGAGTGAGCTTATCCTGAAGTCCCTATTAAGGCCCTTTGGTTCAAGTGTTTGCAATTCAAAGATCCATCTTAACTCCAGTATCTTAAGGAGTCTTTCTCTGTTATCTCCTTTCCTTTGTGGGGGAACACCATCTATTATGCAAAACCTAAGTTGGGAGACATTATGTCTGTGTTTCAGAAAATGTTCTGGTACCGGTAACTCTGTTTTTGAAAAACTCTCCTTTTTATCCCCCGAGTCATTTAACCTACATATAATGATCCACACGGGCATTGTAACACATAGATGACATATTCTGATTTACATGTGAAAAAAACTTTTATCTGGTACTTTTTGCCTGTCCTAGGGTGTGTAAAAAAAACTGCCTTTCAGCATGCTATTGCAATTGCAACAGCCTAGACATGGAAAACACCCCTTCTTTTTCACCTCAGGCATCCCCTGTCTTCCCACATCAGCATGTATTAACCTGTCGCTCAAATTACGTGATCGTCTATAAGACATTAAAGAGGGAGCCCGGAATTCCTCTATATTGGGGAAAGACTGTGCAAGTATGTGCCAATTGGTTTTTAAGACCTGTGCTATCCGTCTACTCAGGGTAGAATAAATTGAAACCACCACTAAAAAAATCAGTACGTTTTAGTTTGCCTACCCTATGCCTATGTCTCTGTACCATGTCTTTAGGATAGCCTCGTCGATAAAATCTATTGCACATCTCCTCTAATCTCTCATCCAGTCTCTCCTCATCTGAAACTATCCATTTTACTCACGAGCTGACTATATGGAAGCGATTCTTTCATGAATTTTGGATGATCACTATTAAAAGTCAACATGTTATTTCGGTCCGTGGGCTTTATAAATCTGTACATAAAGTACCTTCCACACTGTACACTGTCATGTCTAGAAACTGTAGTGCTGTCTGTGAATACACTAAGATAAATTGTAGTTCACTATAGATGGAATTAACGTACTGTTTGAACTCAAGGAGTTTATCCAATGTGCCTGTCCAGACAAAGAAGATATCGTCTATATACCGCATCCAACCCCCCACAAAATTGTAGAGGTTGGATGCGTATATAAACGATTCCTCGAACCTATTCATGTACAAATTAGCATAAGTTGGGGCCACATTGGACCCCATTGCGGTCCCCTGCTGCAAATAAAATGTGTCTTCAAAAAGGAAATAGTTGCTTGTTAGTATTATTTCCAACAAGGAGAGGATAAATCGTGCCTGTCTGTTTTCCACACCATTTTTGTTTAAAGTCCATTCTATGGCTTGTAGGCCTTTCTCATGCTCTATACTCGTGTAGAGGCTTACCACGTCAAAAGATGCAATATAATCACCCTTGTGATACTCCAATGCCTGTAACTTATTAAGAAAATCAGTGGTATCCTTTACAAAAGATTTAGCTGACATGACATAACCTCTGAGGAACCTGTCTAGGAAAGTTGCTGCTGGTGAGAATACAGAGTCAATGCCTGACACTATAGGACGCCCTGGGGGATTTTTAAGGTTTTTGTGTATCTTCGGTAGTATGTACAGTATAGGTGTCACTGGATGTTCAACTAATAAGTACTTGTGTAATTTTTCATCTATCAGGTCTGCAGCAAAGGCGTCATCAATAAGTAATTTGAGTCTCCCCATAAAAGCAAATTTAGGGTCCGCGTCCAAAGGTCGATATACATCGGCATCGCTCAGCTGTCTTTTAATCTCTGCCATGTACTTGGTGGTGTCCATTACAACTATGGCCCCACCTTTATCAGCCTTTTTGATTGTAATCTCCTTTCTCTTACTTAGTTCTTTCAATGCCCTGATGTCTCCCTGACTCATATAATTTTTTTAAATCTTTTTAAGGGAGTTGTCGCACCTCTATCTGAAGGGTTGTGATATATGGTTTGGGGACGTCTCCTTTAAATATGAGAAGAGGGAGTACCCCCATGTATTGTGTTTGAATAATGGAGCCCCGACCACTGGTTATAGTATATGACCTGGAGCAGTATGAGTAAGATTAATGTAAAGTTTTCCCTTATAATGCCAATAGGTGTGGATTAACAACGGAAGCACTGCTCTGGAAATAGTTAAACTTTCTATATAAAATGGTTTTGGAATAGATCTACCACTAACATCTGGTCTGTGAGCCCAGCACCATGGTAAAAATGGATTTTGAGCAGTATAAATAGGAAGTGATTGATGGTATTTCTGCAGAGTCAGCGATAGGCAGAGCATGCGCAGGAACGGTGTGGGCAATTCCCTGAATACTAGTCACCTCTGAATGAGCGACTGCGCAGGCGCATAGTTTCCATAGAGACGCGGTGTTATGTATACACACGCGCCCGGCGCGCCTGCGCACTGGATCTGAAGGCACGCCGAAGTAAGCGCGCTCGATACGGGAGCGCAGAAGAGATCGGAACCACAGGAGGAGAATTATGCCCACCAGGTTTCCTAATTAATGTAAGCACATATATATGGTGATTGTATATGTATATAAGATTTGATGAGCGTTCACTATGAGTTGAGATGATGATATTTACTGATGTTGGGGGAGGAGCTCAACTGCATCATGTGATTAGTATTGGATGGTATAAATGTTGCACCTCATTTATTATGTACACTGCTTGAAAAAGACCACACCGGTCGAAACGTCGCTGTGATTTGGTGATTAAACGTTGGAATGATGACGACACGAGAGTGCCGTGGTATATCTTCTTTTTTGTATTTGCTGTGACGGGGTGCTACGGACTGGCACCTGACACCGCGGGCACCACCACTGAAGGATCCAACTGTTGTGCTGCTACATCTCCCTTTCTGGAGTTCCCATACGCCATTCTTGATCCCCTGTACAGTGTAGTGGGCTGTGCCTAATTTATTACGAGGTACATAATTCTACCAGTAACTCAAATCCATACCAGCTAGGATCTGGTGTAAACTTGAGCCATAACTTACGGTATGCCAGTTTCTGGTGTAAGTTATAGTAAATATGGTAGGCCACAGTAGGCTCTGGCCTGTCCCACTAAGCTTCGCCCCTTTTTTCCACCATTTTAGTAAAGTAGCAAAAAGCTCAAAAAGGCACAAATTATGGAGCGTGCCATAATTTGTGACTTTTTAACGTCACAATAGTCCTGTAAATTGGCTTGATAAATGCAATTCAGTGTTCTTTCCTTTTTCATTCTGTTACTTCCAATCAAGAACCAATCTCACTTTTTTTCAGCGTCATTTTCGTGTTTAGCAGCTAAAAATTATATAAGGTCAGTTAATTATGTCTCCTTTACAAAACCTGTGTTGAACGGTATAATTACAGCTTAATTATTACTCTAAAATGTGGGGAAAAACAAGAAGATCGATGTGGTCAAGTTTTTAAATGGTTCTGTAGATATCAGTGTTTAGTGTATCTAATACTTACCAGTGTGTTTTAATATTATTAGAATTATATATTACATAGTCTTTATTTTTTAGCCAGATTTGCATTGTTTTTTATTTTAGGCTGACGACTTTGAAAACTGTAAACAAAAGTCTCTTTCTTGCATAAATGATGAAGTGATGAAAACAAGAAAGCTTTTATCAGAAATAAAAGATGAACATATCGAATGCCTTAAGGAGCTTTTATCAGCAAAGGACTTTTTACAGTGGGTGAGAGAAGAATTGGAAGGTACTGTACACTTTAAATTTCTTGGTAATTTAGTAATTATTTTCACAGTTTTCAATAGTATTATTGACTGCTGGCAGTTTTGCATTGACAATCCATATCATTTTCTATTTTGTTTTAGATGTCAATGAATTAAAAGTGTTTGTTGACTTGGCCTCAATCTCTGCTGGTGAGAATGATATGGATGTAGATCGCGTTGCCTGTTTTCATGATGCAGTTCTGGGTTATTCATCTTTACTATACGAACTTAATTCAAATTCTGGTTTTGATGACTTAATGGCATGTTTGCAAAAACTGTGGAAGGCTTTAAAAAGTGACCGAAACCTCTCCAAAAAGTTGGTAAGTGTATCATACTTGTTTATAGAATAGTGGTGTGTGAGTCTGAGAGAACAAGATGAATGGTTCAGATAATAGGTGAATAAGCTGTTGCTATGCCAATATAAGTTTAATGGGTTTCTGTTGTTTCGTAACACTTTAGACAACTTTAGCCCCTGTATTGCAGAGAGAGTAGAAGTCTCAGCACCCAATAAAGGCAAATGACAGGTGCACTTTACAGAAAATCTCCCTAAAAAAATATTAACTTTCTTATGTTTCGCTTGACATTATTAGGGATCATTTACCTACAGAATTGAACATGTTTGAATGGGTCTGAATCTAATCTGAAAAAAAATGCGGACCAAAACTATGGTCGTATGTGCATGAGGCCTAATAGTGAAGTTTAAGGTGTACTGATTTATATAGCTGTTATTTAACAGTCTACTAAAAGCGTGACAACTCGCAAAATTTTATCTGACAAATACTGCCAGAACTGTGAATAGGACATGTTGTCTCTATAATGATGACATGTTACCTGAAGGTGTCCTCCTGTGGCTGTAGGCTCCTATAATGTTCCGTGCAGTGACAAGGGTTTAACATCCTGTAGCCACTGTATGATGATTGTGTGATCATCCCTCGGGTAATCAGCGGCACTTGTACAAGGGCAGATCATACTAATGAGCATTCCTACGGATGCTTGTTAGTGATAACATGGCTGACCCTCTCCAGGTCTAATATGGCCTGAACTTTATGAAGATAGTAACTGATATCTAAGGGTCCCAGCAGAGGGGCACCCTGCAATTAACTCATTGGGCAACCCTTCTAACAAAAAAGTTTTTGTGATACAGTTTAACAACTGACTAAATGTTTCTAATTCTATTTGTGTAGAGAGACTCTGCTCGCCACATAGAGTGGTTGAAAACTGTGAAGGAAAGTCACGGATCAGTGGAATTGTCCTCGCTGTCATTAGCAACTACAATAAACAAAAGAGGGATATACGTAATCCAAGCACCCAAAGACAACCAAAAGGTGATTATTCCGAAACTAAATGATTAGCATGACTTCACATTTCAACCATATTAACCTGTCATGAAATGCAGGATATTTAACTGTACTTCACTTTACATTTAGTCAGTAGGTTAGTTTCCAGACAATATCACAATCAGGAGTCAAAATCTTGTGACACGTCTGGTCAGTTAAGGTTTTATTACTTTATATGTTAAATTACTAATATTACAATACGTTCTACAATTGTACAGATTACCCCAGACAGTGTGATGCAATTGAATCTCCAAGAAGAAGGAGACAGCAGGATAAATGAACGTAGTTACAACCTAGAGGAGTTGAAGGAATTACTGAATAAACTTATGCTTATGTCTGCGAAAGGAGACCAGAGCAATCAGGAGGTTGAAAAGTTTTCAGAGGTAAGATAACAAAAACATGAATGCTAGTTAAGGCTGCACAATGCAGCTTTTTTCCTGCAACTTTTTGAAACATTGGCGCACAACTTACAAAGGATTTGCAGTGGATTTTTCTTTTCAAAAAATCAGGTGAAAGCAATAGAAGAATTGCTAGTTATGCAAAATCATTTTGTTGTCTTGTTTTTACAATGGGGAGGAGGTTAGTATGAATTTTAACAAATTATCCCTGGTGGTCTTTTATGTTTTTTGTGATGGTGGGTTTCCCTTACAGACTTACTTGTTGATGCCACAACAAGATTTTTAATAGAAGCCAGTTTATGGATATTTAAAAATATATATATATATACATAAAAGGGGTTGTTCGGGCTTTTAATATTGATGACGTATCCTCAGGATAGGTCACCAATATCAGATTGGCGGGGGTCCGACACCCGGCACCCACGCCGATCAGCTGTATGAGGAGACTGTATGTGCCGTCTTTCTTCCTGTTCACCGCTGCTGTCTATGGCAAAGCAGCAGCAGAGTAGGAAGAGAGAAGGGAGATGGCATGAGCACACTGCGCACGCCTTCCCTTCATACATATGATCAGCAGGGGAGGGGGCGGGTGTCGTATCCCTGCCGATCTGATATTTTTGACCAATCCTGAAGATAGGTCATCCATATTAACAGCCCAGACAACCCCTTTTAAGGGGTTGGCCACTTCCTGGTTACTGTTGACCAATGTGTTTGTAAGATGACTATATGGCACTTACTAATACAGTGATCCTCAAAATACAATGGACTCAGGATATAATATTTTCAACATACTGTACAATAGTCTTTCCTGAGCTATCGTAAGTTGAAACTAGACTTAACATAAAATGCCACTAGTTGTCTAGTTGTTCCTCTGTGCAATACAGTGTGGTACTATATGTTCTGTACTGCCCTCTGTCTGTGCCAGGATGAGCTGTTCCTTTGGATGCCAAGTGAGGGTGGCTCTATATTATTTTTCTGGTGCACAGTGTGCATACAGGAACTTGAAAAAGCTTAATCTGTCTTAAATATTTGCTTATTTTCTTAAATATTCATTTTCTCTTTTGGGTTTTGGAACCAATTACTAGTTTTCCCTAGGCTCAAGTTAAAATTAGTGTTGAGCGAATCAAAGCATCTGAAGTTTAGGAAAAATTCACTTTGCAACTAATCCGAATTTCCTCACGCTTCGTGGTAACAAATCATTTTTTTTCCAAAAATGGCGGCTACACGTGTTACAAAGTAAAAGTAAGAAACTCGGGAATGCAAGATCACCCATAATGCCATGCAGACAGACAATCAGCAGCAAGCCAAGCCCCTGTGATGTCACAGCCCTTTAAAAGTCTCATCCCGCATGGTCTCCGCCATTTGATTGTGAGCTGAGCATAGGGAGAGATGTGACAAGCGCTGGGGACAGTGTTGATAAAAGCTTTCAATTGAAGAATATTGGATAGGGAGAGTGCAGGGACAGTGTAGGGAGATTGTAGGGAAACTTTTTACAAAATTTAGGGAGAGCATAGGGAGACTGTAATGACTGTAATCTGAAGCTGAAGGGATCCACAGGAGACAATGCAGTTTTCCTCAATCCCTGTGTAGAGCACAGAGCTATCTAATTGAACAGTGTCCTCCTTGTTTAATAAGGCCTTGATTCTCAAATTGGGGTGAATAAGCTGTCTAGTTCTACTGTTATTGGGGTATACACCTTGTTTAATAGATAAGCAATTCTATTAGGCATTGATTCTCAAATAGGGGTAAAAAAGCTTTCTAATTTTACTGTTATTGGGATATCCACCTTGTTTAATAGATAAGCAATTGTGTTACACCTTGATTCTCAAATTGGGGTGAATAAGCTTTCTAATATTACTGTTATTGGGGTGTCCACCTTGTTTAATAGATAAGCAATTCTATTAGGCTCTGAATCTCAAATATGGGTACATAACCTGTATACTACTACTGTTAGTGGGGTGTCCACATTGTTCAAGAGATAAAAAATTCTATTACACCTTGATTCTCACATTGGGGTGAATAACCTGTCTTGTTCTACTGTTATTGGGGTGTCCACCTTGTTTAATAGATAATTCTATTAGGCCTTGATTCTCAAATTAAGGCGAATAACCTGTCTTGTTCTGCTTTTATTGGGGTGTCCACCTTGTTTACTACATAAGCAATTCTATTAGACCTTGATTCTCAAATTGGGGTGAATAAGCTGTCTAACTCTACTGTTATTGGGGTGTCCACCTGCCTGTCACAGTAACTGTTCACCACTAGGAATGAGAGAACCCGAACTGTATAGTTCGGGTTCGTACCGAATTTTGGGGTGTCCGTGACACAGACCCGAACCCAAACATTTTCGTAAAAGTCTGGGTTCGGGTTCGGTGTTCGGCGCTTTCTTGGCGCTTTTTGAAAGGCTGCAAAGCAGCCAATCAACAAGCGTCATACTACTTGCCCCAAGAGGCCATCACAGCCATGACTACTATTGGCATGGCTGTGATTGGCCAGTGCAGCATGTGACCCAGCCTCTATTTAAGCTGGAGTCACGTAGCGCCGCACGTCACTCTGCTCTGATCAGTGTAGGGATAGGATGCAGCTGCTGCTGTTAGGGCGAGATTAGGCAGTGATTTACTTACTGAAGTGATCGATATACAGCTGTGTATCATACAACCTCTGCTATTCAATTGCTCACTGTTTTAAGGCTGCCCAGAGCGTTTTTCAGTCACTTTTTTCTGGGGTGATCGGCGGCCATTTTGTGTCTTGTGGTGCGCCAGCACAAGCTGCCACCAAGTCCATTTTTAACCATCAATAGTGTGTTTTTTTTTTGCTATATCCTACATCAGGGGCTTGGCTGTGCTTGCTATTTTATTGAGGGGTAAAATACAATTGCCAAAATAGCAGTACCCTAAATCTGGTGTTTCAGCTGTGGCTAGCCAATTCTAATACTGTCTGCTGTCTGCCGAAGCACAGTTTTTGTTCTGGGTTGAATACAATTCCCAACTTAGCAATTCCCTAAATAATTGTTTTCTGCTGTATCAGGCCAAGTTTAAATCTATCCATAAAAGGGTATATTACATTGAAGGTGCTGATAGGATCATCCTCAATAACTTCACACGCTACCGTGTATTTCCAAGTCTAATTCTGTCCGTAAAAGGGATACCTGTCATCCAGGGCTAAATACTAGGCATACAATTCATATTCAGCTAAATCTGTCGTTACTGCTGTGCCTGTATTAGTGTAATACGGTACCTAAATAGATAGCCAGATAGTGTTAGGTCCCTGTAAAAAAAGGCCTGAATTTGAATTCAATACATTGGGCCAAATAATTTTTTTATTATTGTGGTGAACGGTAACAATGAGGAAAACATCTAGTAAGGGACGCGGACGCGGACATGGTTGTGGTGGTGTTAGTGGACCCTCTGGTGCTGGGAGAGGACGTGGCCGTTCTGCCACAGCCACACGTCCTAGTGAACCAACTACCTCAGGTCCCAGTAGCCGCCAGAATTTACAGCGATATTTGGTGGGGCCCAAGGCCGTTCTAAGGATGGTAAGGCCTGAGCAGGTACAGGCATTAGTCAATTGGGTGGCCGACAGTGGATCCAGCACGTTCACATTATCTCCCACCCAGTCTTCTGCAGAAAGCGCACAGATGGCGCATGAAAACCAAGCCCATCAGTCTGTCACATCACCCCTATGCATATCAGGGAAACTGTCTGAGCCTCAAGTTATGCAGCAGTCTCTTATGCTGTTTGAAGACTCTGCTGGCAGGGTTTCCCAAGGGCATCCACCTAGCCCTTCCCCAGCGGTGGAAGACATAGAATGCACTGACGCACAACCACTTATGTTTCCTGATGATGAGGACATGGGAATACCACCTCAGCACGTCTCTGATGATGACGAAACACAGGTGCCAACTGCTTCGTCTTTCTGCAGTGTGCAGACTGAACAGGAGGTCAGGGAGGAAGACTGGGTGGAAGACGATGCAGGGGACGATGAGGTCCTAGACCCCACATGGAATGAAGGTCGTGCCACTGACTTTCAGAATTCGGAGGAAGAGGCAGTGGTGAGACCGAGCCAACAGCGTAGCAAAAAAGGGAGCAGTGGGCAAAAGCAGAACACCCGCCGCCAAGAGAGTCCGTCTGCTACTGGCCACCGACATCTAGGACCGAGCACCCCAAAGGCAGCTTCAAGGAGTTCCCTGGCGTGGCAGTTCTTCAAACAATGTGCTGACGACAAGACCCGAGTGGTTTGCACGCTGTGCCATCAGAGCCTGAAGCGAGGCATTAACGTTCTGAACCTTAGCACAACCTGCATGACCAGGCACCTGCATGCAAAGCATGAACTGCAGTGGAGTAAACACCTTAAAAACAAGGAACTCACTCAGGCTCCCCCTGCTACCTCTTCTGCTGCTGCCGCCTCGGCCTCTTCCTCCGCCTCTGGAGTAACGTTGGCACCTGCCGCCCAGCAAACAGAGGATGTACCACCAACACCACCACCTCAGTCACCAAGCATCTCAACCATGTCACACGGCAGCGTTCAGCTCTCCATCTCACAAACATTTGAGAGAAAGCGTAAATTCCCACCTAGCCACCCTCGATCCCTGGCCCTGAATGCCAGCATTTCTAAACTACTGGACTATGAAATGCTGTCATTCAGGCTGGTGGACACAGACAGCTTCAAACAGCTCATGTCGCTTGCTGTCCCACAGTATGTTGTTCCCAGCCGCCACTACTTCTCCAAGAGAGCCGTGCCTTCCCTGCACAACCAAGTGTCCGATAAAAACAAGTGTGCACTGCGCAGCGCCATCTGTGGCAAGGTCCACCTAACCACAGATACGTGGACCAGTAAGCACGGCCAGGGACGCTATATCTCCCTAACTGCACACTGGGTAAATGTAGTGGCGGCTGGGCCCCAGGCGAAGAGCTGTTTGGCGCACGTCCTTCCGCCGCCTAGGATCGCAGGGCAACATTCTTTGCCTCCTGTTGCCTCCTCCTCCTACTCGGTTTCCTCCTCCTCTTCTTCCACCTGCTCATCCAGTCAGCCACACACCTTCACCAACTTCAGCACAGCCCGGGGTAAACGTCAGCAGGCCACTCTGAAACTCATATGTTTGGGGGACAGGCCCCACACCGCACAGGAGTTGTGGCGGGGTATAGAACAACAGACCAACGAGTGGATGCTGCCCGTGAGCCTCAAGCCCCGCCTGGTGGTGTGCGATAATGTGCGAAATCTCATCGCAGCTCTGGGACTAGCCGGTTTGACGCACATCCCTTGCCTGGCGCATGTGCTGAATTTGGTGGTGCAGAAGTTCATTAACAACTACCCCGACATGTCAGAGCTGCTGCATAAAGTGCGGGCCGTCTGTGCGCTCTTCCGGCGTTCACATCCTGCCGTTACTCGCCTGTCTGCGCTACAGCGTAACTTCGGCCTTCCCGCTCACCGCCTCATATGCAACGTGCCCACCAGGTGGAACCCCACCTTGCACATGCTGGACAGACTGTGCGAGCAGCAGCAGGCCATAGTGGAGTTTCAGCTGCAGCATGCACGGGTCAGTCGCACTGTGGAACAGCACCACTTCACCACCAATGACTGGGCCTCCATGCGAGACCTGTGTGCCCTGTTGCGCTGTTTCGAGTACTCCACCAACATGGCCAGTGGCGATGACGCCGTTATCAGCGTTACAATACCACTTCTATGTCTCCTTGAGAAAACACTTAGGGCGATGATGGAAGAGGAGGTGGCCCAGGAGGAGGAGGAAGAGGGGTCATTTTTAGCACTTTCAGGCCAGTCTCTTCGAAGTGACTCAGAGGGAGGTTTTTTGCAACAGCAGAGGCCAGGTACAAATGTGGCCAGCCAGGGCCCACTACTGGAGGATGAGGAGGAGGTGGAGGAGGATGAGGATGAAGCATGTTCACAGCGGGGTGGCACCCAACTCAGCTCGGGCCCATCACTGGTGCGTGGCTGGGGGGAAACGCAGGACGATGACGATACGCCTCCCACAGAGGACAGCTTGTCCTTACCTCTGGGCAGCCTGGCACACATGAGCGACTACATGCTGCAGTGCCTGCGCAACGACAGCAGAGTTGCCCACATTTTAACGTGTGCGGACTACTGGGTTGCCACCCTGCTGGATCCCCGGTACAAAGACAATGTGCCCACCTTACTTCCTGCACTGGAGCGTGATAGGAAGATGCGCGAGTACAAGCGCACGTTGTTAGACGCGCTACTGAGAGCATTCCCAAATGTCACAGGGGAACAAGTGGAAGCCCAAGGCGAAGGCAAAGGAGGAGCAAGAGGTCGCCAACGCAGCTGTGTCACGGCCAGCTCCTCTGAGGGCAGGGTTAGCATGGCAGAGATGTGGAAAAGTTTTGTCACCACGCCACAGCTAACTGCACCACCACCTGATACGGAACGTGTTAGCAGGAGGCAACATTTCACTAACATGGTGGAACAGTACGTGTGGAACAGTACGATGGTTCGGCCCCATTCAACTTCTGGGTCTCCAAATTGTCCACGTGGCCAGAGCTAGCCTTTTATGCCTTGGAGGTGCTGGCCTGCCCGGCGGCCAGCGTTTTGTCTGAACGTGTATTCAGCACGGCAGGGGGCGTCATTACAGACAAACGCTGCCGCCTGTCTACAGCCAATGTGGACAAGCTGACGTTCATAAAAATGAACCAAGCATGGATCCCACAGGACCTGTCCATCCCTTGTGCAGATTAGACATTAACTACCTCCCCTTAACCATATATTATTGTACTCCAGGGCACTTCCTCATTCAATACTTTTTTTATTTTCATTTTACCATTATATTGCGGGGCAACCCAAAGTTAAATGAACCTCTCCTCTGTCTGGGTGCCGGGGCCTAAAAATATCTGACAGTGGCCTGTTCCAGTGTTGGGTGACATGAAGCATGATTCTCTGCTATGACATGAAGCCTGATTCTCTGCTATGGGACCTCTCTCCTCTGTCTGGGTGCCGGGGCCTAAAAATATCTGACAATGGCCTGTTCCAGTGTTGGGTGACATGAAGCCTGATTCTCTGCTATGACATGAAGCCTCATTCTCTGCTATGGGACCTCTCTCCTCTGTCTGGGTGCCGGGGCCTAAAAATATCTGACAATGGCCTGTTCCAGTGTTGGGTGACATGAAGCCTGATTCTCTGCTATGACATGAAGCCTGATTCTCTGCTATGGGACCTCTCTCCTCTGTCTGGGTGCCGGGGCCTAAATATCTGACAATGGCCTGTTCCAGTGGTGGGTGACGTGAAGCCTGATTCTCTGCTATGACATGAAGCCTGATTCTCTGCTATGACTTGAAGCCTGATTCTCTGCTATGACATGAAGCCTGATTCTCTGCTATGGGACCTCTCTCCTCTGTCTGGGTGCCGGGGCCTAAAAATATCTGACAATGGCCTGTTCCAGTGGTGGGTGACATGAAGCCTGATTCTCTGCTATGGGACCTCTCTCCTCTGTCTGGGTGCCGGGGCCTAAATATCTGACAATGCCCTGTTCCAGTGGTGGGTGACGTGAAGCCTGATTCTCTGCTATGACTTGAAGCCTGATTCTCTGCTATGACATGAATCCTGCTTCTCTGCTATGGGACCTCTCTCCTCTGTCTGGGTGCCGGGGCCTAAATATCTGACAATGGCCTGTTCCAGTGGTGGGTGACGTGAAGCCTGATTCTCTGCTATGACATGAAGCCTGATTATCTGCCATGAGACCTCTCTCCAATTGATATTGGTTAATTTTAATTTATTTTATTTTTATTTTAATTCATTTCCCTATCCACATTTGTTTGCAGGGGATTTACCTACATTTTGCTGCCTTTTGCAGCCCTCTAGCCCTTTCCTGGGCTATTTTACAGCCTTTTTAGTGCCGAAAAGTTCGGGTCCCCTTTGACTTCAATGGGGTTCGGGTTCGGGGCGAAGTTCGGGTCGAGTTCGGATCCCGAACCCGAACATTTCCGGGAAGTTCGGCCGAACTTCTCGAACCCGAACATCCAGGTGTTCGCTCAACTCTATTCACCACCAGAAAGGACTAGCTATTCATGCTGCTGCAATGCACAGTGATGCACACCAAGATACACTCTCCCTGCAGGTAGGAATATAGCTGATCTAACATGCTTCGTGACTAATTAATTGAGGTGAATTTCTTGAAAACATTTGGTGCAGCGCAGTGGCGGATCCAGAGCCTGGTCTCGGGAGGGGCACTTCCAGATTATTTTCTGTCCGCCGCCACAAAACAATGGTGCTTATAGAACAGACTACACAGTGTAGAGGTATACTGTAAATTGTGTGGCACAGTGTATGCTATATGTGTATAACAAACATATTTCACATGAAAACTTACAATTACTTGGCTTGGCCCTTGGGGATCTCGGACACCACTTCAACACTTGGCTGGGGGGCTCGGTGGAGCTGATGTTGTGTTTTATCCTAATGAGAAAGGTTTCATAATAAGGATTTGGAGAAGGGGCAGAGGGATAGCAGAGCAGGGAGAGGCTGGTGCTGCTACTAGGGAGATCATACCATGGGGGAGTAATAAAGCCCCCCCTAGTAGAAATAATTCTCCTTATAATGTGACAGTGCAAAAAATACCCCCTTGTAATGCCCCCAGTTGAGCTAATGTCCCCATAGTGCCCCCATAATGTGCCAGTATAAAATACCCCAATATAATGCCCCCAGTAAATGCCTCCATAGTGCTCCTCTCCCCCTTCCTCCTAGTGCCCCCCATAATGTACCAGTATAAAATGCCCCAGTAGATGCCCTCAGTCCCCCCCATAATTTGCAAGTATAAAATACCCCTTCTTAGTGCCCCCGTAGATGACCCCATAGTACTCCTCTCCCCCCTTCCCCATAGTACCCAACATAATGTGTCCCAGTATAAAATTCTACTGTACAAAGCCCCCCATATAAAATACCCCTTCTTTGTGGCCTGAGTAGATGCCCCTATAGTGCCCCCAATCATGTGCCAGTAATAAAAGCACTCCCACCCAATCATGTGCCAGTAATAAAAGCACTTCCCCAATCATGTGCCAGTAATAAAAGCACTCCCCCCAATCATGTGCCAGTAATAAAAGCACTCCCCCCAATCATGTGCCAGTAATAACAGCCCCCCGAATCATGTGCCAGTAATAAAAGCCCCCCAATCATGTGCCAGTAATAACAGCCCCCATTATGTGCCAGTAATAGCCCCACATTATGTGCTAGTAATAACAGCCCCCCATTATGTGCCAGTAATTACAGTCCCCCCCATTATGTGTCAGTAATAACAGCCCCCCCATTCTGTGCCAGTAATAACAGCCCCCCATTATGTGCCAGTAATAACAGCCCCCCCCCATTATGTGCCAGTAATAACAGCATCCCCCCATTATGTGCCAGTAATAACAGTCCCCCCATTATGTGCCAGTAATAACAGCCCCCCCCATTATGTGCCAGTAATAAGAGCCCCCCATTATGTGCCAGTAATAACAGCCCTCCCATTATGTGCCAGTAATAACAGCCCTCCAGGGGCATAGCTAAAGTCTCATGGGCCCTGGTGCAAAAGTTCAGCTTGGGCCCCCCTTCCTCATTGCTTTGTGGCAAGGGGTAGAGAAGCACATAGTCTTCATGCTGCGCACTCCCACTCCCCTCCAGCCAGAGGTGTAACTTGACCAGTATGCATTTTCTATAATACTGGTGTCTTCTTATGCACCACAACGGTCTTTGAGCCCCCTCAGGCTCCGGGGCCCGGTAGCGACTGCTACCTCTGCACCCCCTATAGCTACACCCCTGACTATGTGATTATCAATATAGGCATGCAAGCAAAGGGCCAGTCCGAGTCTGTGTAGGCGGATCCAACTTGACAGAAGGCAAGGGCAAAACAGGTAGTCAGGGGCCAGTGATACCACAGTGCAGCACAAAATACTGCCGCCCCCACTGCAGTAGAATTCAGGAAGGCACCTGGTGCTCCTAGCATTAAATAATGCTGACAGCACCAGAGTGTTATGTACCCATCCAACGGCTGTGAGGAGGGCTTGGGCGGCCCCCAGGGGTAGGCAACCTCCGGCACTCCAGCTGTTGTGAAACTACAACTCCCAGGAGTCATAATTGCTCTGCTCTTAGAACTGCTGGGAATTGAAGTTCGACAACAGCTGGGGTGCCGAAGGTGGCTGACCCCTGATGTAGGGTCTGTGACAGGTCTGCCCCTCCCCCCCCCCCCCCCCCCAACGAGTTCTAACCAGGAGCATGATATGATGGCGGTTAGGGCTCATGCACACAGCTTTCAAATATATATAATGAAAGCGATAATTGGGAGGAATATGCGGTGACAGGCCATTGCTGAAATACATGAAGCCCATGGGGGCACTCGGGAAAGCGGCATTTGATATTTGCCATTCGGTGTTCTTGGAAAGGAGGGTGACCACTTTTTTGCGCGCAGTAATGGCGGACATATTGCTTAAGACTCATAGTCATTGGTTATTATTTTTTAACTTTTATTTTTGAAGAAAATTTTCCACAGCTCACAGATAGAACATTTTCCCTCAGAGCCTATGTTCATTTTTGAGGGCTATTTTCCCTCAGCACAGTTCAGTCATTAATCCCAATTCATCCCTGTTTACTAAAACTTCCCCCGACGTTAGTCTCCACACCTCCCCATTGACTGCGACCTTCATCTGTATTATAAAGTACTGTAGAGGGCCCAGCCAGAGGCTTTCAAAACTCACCTCGCGCCGCAAGTCCGCACAGTCACTGCCGCCTGCTGCTTCTGAGTGTCTGACTGGGAGGGATCCGGAGATGCACGGAAACCACGCCTCCGGGCGGCTCCTCCTCACTCTCCTCTGACACACGTGAGCTGCCTACTGCGCTCCCGGCACTATTAGATCACATTTTGAATAGGAGGCGGTGGGGGGGGCCGTGGGCCCCCCTGGCTCAGGGGCCCGGTCGCAATTGCGACCGCTGCGACCCCTGTAGCTATGCCACTGCAGCCCTCCCATTATGTGCCAGTAATAACAGCCCTCCCATTATGTGCCAGTAATAACAGCCCTCCCATTATGTGCCAGTAATAACAGCCCTCCCATTATGTGCCAGTAATAACAGCCCTCCCATTATGTGCCAGTAATAACAGCCCCCCCATTATGTGCCAGTAATAACAGCCCTCCCATTATGTGCCAGTAATAACAGCCCTCCCATTATGTGCCAGTAATAACAGCCCTCCCATTATGTGCCAGTAATAACAGCCCTCCCATTATGTGCCAGTAATAACAGCCCCCCCATTATGTGCCAGTAATAACAGCCCCCACCCATTATGTGCCAGTAATAACAGCCCCCACCCATTATGTGCCAGTAATAACAGCCCCCACCCATTATGTGCCAGTAAGAACAGCCCCCCCCATTATGTGCCAGTAAAAGTATTTTATATATATAAAAAATATATACTTGCCTCCTTGGCAGCGATGCGATGCAGGCCTCTCCCGGCCTGTGTCCCGTGCTGTACGGCTTAGGCGGCGTGATGACATCATCGCACCGCCTGCGCCGGCCTCTGATAGGCTGCCGGCCTAGTGCCGGCAGCCTATCAGAAGAACAGGGAAGGGACACACCTCTCCCCTGCTCCTCCGCACAGCCTTCTGTATCGCTGTCCTGAGGACGGCGATACAGATGACTATGGAGATGAGCGCTTCCACAATGGAAGCGCTCATCTCCCTGTGCCCCGCCACCTCCACCTCTGAGCAGCTCGGAACCGCCACTGGTGCAGCGTCCTAGTCAAATTTTTGAAAACTTTGCTCATCTCTAGTTACAATGGTTTTAGATTACAATGGTCATCCCTGAACCAGTTAATATTGTAACTTGAAGGACCCCTTTTGTTGAAATTCTGTGCCATGTTGTAAATTTCATAAGGTATGGCCCCTTGTTGGCCAAGTATTTTGGTCTTGTCCATAAAATGGCTGCTGATGGAAGGACATGTGACCAGGCAAATCATATGATGTCTCCTCCATTCAAATACATTGCAACTGCGATCTCCACTTGGACTGTTGGGAGTTTAGTGCAGGTTGTATGTGAGTGTATGCGACTAAGTGTGACACCACAGAAGACTTGCCTAACAATGGTGCATACCTTGTTGATATTCTGTACCATTTCCTATATTTCAAAAAGTTTATATTAGTAAATGCTATATAGTCATCTTATATACACACTGGTAAACAGTTGCCAGAAAGTGGCCAATTCTTTTAATATTCAGCTTCTTATACATTACAGGCCCCTTTACACTGCCTGCCATTGGGGCAGATAGTCACTAATGAGCATTCGTATGAACGCTCGTTAGTGATAATCATCTGGTGTAAAGGTGTGGCCACACGTTCAGGTTTTTGCATGCAGTTTTGAAAGACAAATTCAGGAGTGAATCATAAAAGGAGAGAAAGTATAAAGGACAGATATGGCTTCTCCTGTTCTTAGAAGTCACTCCTGGTTTTATCTTCCAAAATTGCATCAGGAAACCTGATTGTGTGGCTGTACCCTAAAGGTGCCACCGATTACGGTACCTGATGAACGAGCGAAAGGGAGACTGCATGCATGCTGAAAACATAGTTAAAATATAAGCAGGCAATAAAGAGATGAATCCACGGTGCAGTTTTTTTCTGTCCTGCTCGGCTTGTGTGACAGGTCTCTCCCTATACACAGTGAGATTTGTCAATGAAGCCGTGCAGGGCACACCACGACGTGAGTAAAACATTACTCTCTGTTGTGAGCCAGCATATTAAACATGGTTTTGGCAGCATCAACCTGTCGAGAAATATATGTATTGATTTCTTTTTTTTCTTTTTTTTACCAGATTTTTTCCAATGTGCAGAGGCTGTCCAGATCATTTATTTACCTATATTTAGCTGGAAATATGTTATTTAGAACTTGGAAGGCAGAAATTTACTGTTCAGATGATGCTCCAACTGGAATTTGCATGAGATTTGATGTTAATGGTATTGACAAACTGGAAGAACATGGACCTCCTACGAGTCTACTTCCAGATATCTGCAGCACAATGGAGAACTTGTTAGAAAAGTGGTTGGAATTCATGAACCAGAAGAGGTCTCAGCTTTACTACCTAAACTATTACACAGCTGAACAGTTGGTTTTCCTGTGCCAGGAATTTCAGAGAAGAGATATCAGCGAGGAGGCACTTGTAATGTTGTCTTTTATTAAACCCCAGTGTCAAAAAATTTACACAAAGTCCTGTTACACAGAGACTGGATCTACTGGGGTTTGTCTAAACAGATTGAGTTTTGCATTAAAATTTGCAAACTGTGCCAACGTGTTGGAGAAGCTTGAAATAGTTTGGGAGCATTCTATGAACTATATGAATTCACTCTTCCCAGGGTGCTTAGATTTAGATGTTCTAGGTAAATGCTTGTCCTCTTTAGCAAAACAAAATGATAAGTGGGTTTTGCGCAAGTTTCATCCCAGTTTACGTGAAGGTTGTCCCAATTTGGTTTTATGTCCCTCATCCCAGATCTTGTCCTGTGCTCTGGCAATCTATATGTACAGCTTTACTGAGACTTTACCAACTTATGATGAAGTGTTACTGTGCACACCTCAGACTTCATTTGAAGAAGTTGCCTTGTTTTTTAGAAGGTGTCTAACACCAGGTTACAATGGCAAGAAGATTTACAGTTTAATCTATGCAGATGAACTTAACTATGATACAGCATACAAATCAGAGCAGCTATTCCAGCAGCTGCAGGCACGAAGTAATGATCATTACCATCTAGTGATCATATGTAATTCGGATCGAGAGCATTGCTATATTCCCTCTGTCTTCAGCCAGAACAAGGTGCACATGATTCCTCATGCACCCCTTGATAACATACAGCGTTATCTACATACTCATTTTGCTGTTGATCGTACAGCTGTTTCCGCTGCTCACGTATTTCAGAATGGACTTAATGCTGGAATTGTGTCATCCAAACGAGCAGGAGTGGGTAAGTGGAATTTGGATTTTGTATTAATCATCTATTGCTGGGGTGCTTCTTTAAAATTTAGCGCTGATGTGGCTAAGGTGCCCTCCGTATACTGTGCAAAATTCATGGTGCCCCCTCGCAGAGCGGGATTTATCTATTGTAAATTTTTCCATTGCGATCTAGTAATGATTGTAGTTATTTGCTAATTTTCTGTTTCTTCCAGGAAAATCTCTGTATGTAAAAAGGCTTTATCAAAAGCTTGTGTCAAGCATCACCACTGAGAGGCCAGTTCTTAAAACAATCCGGCTTATTAACCCTGAGGTGGATGAAAATAAAGTATTAAACACTTTGCTGCCTTTTCTTGACGTCAGATTGAAGAATTGTCCTATTATATTCCACATTGATGTTACATCTTCTGTAAGTACTTTCACCTTTATAGGAATACTAGCAGCAGGACCCGGCTTCGCACGGGTATATTTCATTTATTTCATTTAATGTTTGTGTGTGTCATTAAAAGATATCGACAGTATCCCCCATAACAGTGACCTCTACAGCACCCCGCCCCTTAACAGTGACCTGCACAGCCCCCCACCCCTTAACACTAACCCCCCCACAGTGCCCCACCTCCTTATAATGTGACCTCCATAGCAGCCCACCCCCTTAACTTTGACCTTCACAGCAGCCCACTCCTTTAACAGTGACCTCCACAACACATCACCCGCTCCCCTAACAAAGACCTCCACAGCATGACATTATTGTTTTTAATTAACCGTATATAAAACCCCACAGAATTAGTATACACTTAAGGTCATGTGAGTTACATCAGCCTCTACAACAACGTTGGATAAGCGTCACAATCAAAATCATATTAACGCACACATAAGCTGACTTAGGGTACTTTCACACTTGCGGCAGAGGAATCCGGCAGGCAGTTCTGTCGCCGAAACTGCCTGCTGGATGCGTCAAAACGTATGCAAACTGATGGCATTTTAAGACTGATCAGGATCCTGATCCGTCTTACAAATGCGATGAAATGCCGGATCCGTCTTTCCGGTGTCATCCGGAAAAATGGATCCGGCATTTATGTTTTTCACATTTTTTTCGGTCTGCGCATTGTGGTATTTTGAATGCCGGCACTAATACATTCCTATGTAAAAAAAATTCCGGATCCGTCATTCCGGCAAGTGTTCCGGATTTTTGGCCGGAGATAAAACCGTAGCATGCTGCGGTATTATCTCCGTCCTGAACAGTCAAAAAGACTGAACTGAAGATATCCTGATGCATCCTGAATAAATTGCTCTACATTCAGAATGCACGGGGATAAAACTGATCAGTTATTTTCCGGTATAGAGCCCCTAGGACGGAACTCTATGCCGGAAAAGAAAAACGCTAGTGTTAAAGTACCCTTATACCAAGAATGTCCTTCGTTGCATATAGCAACCAATCAGAGCTCATATTAATGACCTGTAGCAAAATAGAAGCTAAGCTGTGATTGGTTGCTATATGCAACCTGATGAATATCCAGGCTAACTGCCACAACAGACAACAGACAATGGCTCCTGTAGTTTGGCAGTTAGGTTACTAAGCATATTTTTTTTACAAATAATTGGAAAGCGCGGGGTGAAAATTTCCACAAAAAAAATAGAAACATAGTCTATGACGTTCCCCGAGTCACAGGAGGTGGCTGTGCAAAATTTTATGATTGTAAATGCGACTGTGTGGTATCCCTTTAGTGGACATGCATACATACACTCAGCCTTATATATTAGACTAACAGAAGAACCCGGCTTTGCACGGGTATATTTCATTTAATGTTTGTGTGTGTCGTTAAAAGATATCGACAGTATCCACTATAACAGTGACATCTACAGTACCCCGCCCCCTTAACAGGGACCCCCACAGCAGCCTGTCCCCTTACTTTTGACCTTTACAGCAGCCTGCCCCTTTAACAGTTAGTTCCACAGCACCCCACCCCCTTGACAGTGACCTCCACAAGGGCCTGCTCCCTTAACAGTGACCTCTACAGCACCCGTCCCTTAACACTGACCATAGGTTACAATCCACTTAGCTGACCCCCACCATTCCCGGCCCCCTTAACAGAGACCGCCACAGGGACTGCCCCTTTAACAGTGACTGCCACAATACCCCTCTCCCTTAATGTCACGGCTGAGGATGGGGGAAATCCTCAGCCGTGCGATGCCAGAAGATGTAAAGCGGCTCGGCCAGGACAACAGGATTAGGGAGCAGGTCACCTCCTAACACATCCCTAACCTGACCCTAACTCCTAGCTGCATGGGCCGACCTTGAAGGTAGGAGAGCCCATGCTCAGGAACCTCGGATCCCTAACTCACCCTCCGTCCGGTCCCTGAACTAGGAGTCAGGGTAAGACAGCCTGTTCCTTCTGAACACGGAGGAACAGGGGTCTCACTGGCCAAGCTGCAAGGAATGGGGGAACACATACAACATACAGATATGACAGGCAAACTAAACAAGTTCCACACGTACCTGTCACAGCCACACTGACTGGAACCCATGCATGCACTACTCATGTCCACAGAACACAAAGGGACATAGCACACATAACACACAGGTAACCAGGAAATCCATAGTTGCACAAAACAGGAAACAAAGGGAAACATCAACTGAACATCATGCAATAAAGTTCACAGATAAAGCTATGACCACAAGGGTGGCCCCCACTGGCAGGTGATATACACAGGAGGCTGCTCCAGCTACACATGGCTGAAGCAACCCACTGAGACATGCCAAACACTGAGGCTTTATAGGCCTAAGAGGCCACACCCACACAGACACACCCAGTGTCTCACACACACAGAAAGGGAGTTAACCCTTCCAACACCAGGGAAGGGAAAACACCACTTAAAGGGTCCAAACGAAGGTCACACTGTGGCTGTTGCCGCAGGCAACGACATGGGTGGCTACCATGTCCTGGGAGTCAGCCCGAAGGCCGGGACACTGCCACCACATGTACACACTAACCAAACGTTGCCACGGGCAGCCACAGTGAAGGGAAGAGTCCTAGTGCACACACAACATTAACAAAGTGCACACAGACATACAACGTGCATAACATACACACAATAAAACTAATACAGAACAGGAGAAAGAAAAGAAAGAAAATGCTTTTTAAAATGTAAAGGTGCTGTGATGATACTATCGGCAGTAAACTGGGATATGATTCCCATAAGTGCGTCCTGAATTGCTTTGGGATGATTCCCTCTAACGCCACCTAAAATATCACTGCTGCCACATAGAGTGTTCAGGGATAACCTTATATATATCGCTGGGGAAGGAGTCCCTATTTTCGCCACTCTGAGTGCAGCCGCTGCCGCTAGTGCGTCCAAGTATAGTGAGTCTGCAGATCTCACTACTCAGACGCAGTATCTATCATACACCTGATTTAAAAAATCAAGCTAGAGCTCCCCCAACATGTTTCGCCACTAGATGTGGCTTCATCAGGGGATGGAGCTACTGTCAACACGAGTGCTTCGTAAGTAGATGCTTATAACTGCTAGGGGTGGGCTGTTAGGCATCCTCTGCCCAATCCCTGCTCAGAACTCGTGTGGCAGCATGATCATCCTATCCGGTACCTTAGAAGCTTCTCTTCCATCATATATTCGCGTCCCCCCTTCAAGTGCGCATGCGTCAGAACTTAGAAGATTTTTCCTCCCTTATTCCTCCATATACCTTTTGCGCATGCGTCAATACTTCTATTCGAGTCCTATTCGGCAACATCTACTGCGCATGCCCCCATACTTAGAGATTTTTTTGTGTGTCTCTTGCTCTCCGGTATAGTTCCAGATGTCTATTGGGCATGTGTGAATACTCTACCTCCGGTTCTTTTTCTTAGGTCACTAGTGCGCATGTCTTGGGACATAGATTATTAACATTGCCTTTGCAGTTCGTCCCACATTCTTTGACATACCCTCTCTGTGTGTAAGGTTGCGCATGCTCTCTGCTTTTTAATCTAGGTAGGGTATCCACGCATGCGCCGGCACTTTGAAATTTATATCTCTGTTATATTTGCAGCTCGACTTGCCTGGCAATTTGAGTTTTGCCACCTTGTTCTTCTTCATATATCCCTGTTTATTTTAAAGATGCACGGTCAAGGTGTAATAGAACTTTATATGCATACTATTTATGATATTCTTCATGTATAGCTATACATCTTTTATATGGATTATTTTTACACAATAGATTCTACAACATTTCTAGTGCTGAATCGGGTCACAATTCACGGGTACCACTATATATGCTCCAAGAGCCTGTATTGATGTCAAGTTATATCTAATAGTACCTTGATAGGGACACAATGTTATGGCTTGTCTGCTGTCCATATATATATAGGGGCTTAGTTCTTACATAACTTTAGTTGTGCAATTTAATATCTTCTTATTATTCATTTTCTCCTCAATTTTTACCAGGAAGGGAGAAGCGTTTTTTACAAGATACCGGAAAGGATTGATTTCCTCCTTCGTTTTCTCCAGGTAAGTTAACCTTATATTTTTATTTTTCCTATTCTTTAATTATTTATATCAATATTCATTCCAATATTTCTACATTCAAGAAATAAATTGTCCCTATAGTTTCATTGGCTAATAGCGTTATTATATTAACTAAGGGATTATTTTGAGGTCTTTTGTTGGTATACTCTTTCCTTTTTCCTGCTTTTGCAGAGAAAAAAGGGAGGAAAACATCTATTTCCTATTTTTATTTTTATAGTCAGATAAAAGCCGTAAAGGAGAACCCTTCATTTAGTCCTTGTGGACTCATTGTGTCCAATCTGTGTATCCACCTAGCCTCGCTCTGCAACAGTTTTTTATCAAGGCTACCTCCTCTTGGTCCTAGAAATATTTTCTCTATACCCCAGAAGCGCAGTACTGTACTCTTGTTGTTATGAAAGTACTTAATGTGTCTTGCTATTGCTGTGTCTTTACCTGTTTCTATGGTACTTAGGTGGCCCGATATTCGACGTCGCAACTCCTGTGTGGTCTTGCCCACATAGAGTTTTGGACAAGGGCAAGAAGCTAGGTAGATCACTCCTTGTGTTTTGCAGGTGATCAGTTGCCTTATCTCATACTCCTTTTTATCCACAGGGTTAACATATTTCTTGATGCGTGGAACAAACCTGCAAAAGGAACAGTCCCCGCATGGAGCTGATCCACGGTATTTCTCAACTCTTCTGCCGGATTTGGCTCCTTCTTCCATGAGGTGGCTATGGACCAGTTGGTCCTTAAGATTGGGACCTCGTCTGTATGTAACTGACGGATTAATGGTAAGTACCATATTAAGGTCTCTGTCTGATCTTATTATATGCCAATGTTTTTTTAGAATACTGTAGATTTCATTATTGTATCCATCGAAGGTCCCTATGCATCTGATGGTGTCATTTCTTTTAGATGGTGTATCTTTTAAAAGATCTTCTCTCTTTGTTTTATTAGCTCGATTATATGCATTTTTCAAAGATCTTTTGGGGTAACCCCTTTTGCTGAACCTTTGAAGCAGTTGTTGACTCTCCCGGGAAAAGGAGGCTTCATCCGAGCAGTTACGACGTGCTCTCAAGTATTGGCCTATAGGGATCCCTTTCTTCAGGGAAACTGGATGCCAACTGTTCCAATGCAGGTAACTGTTTGTCGATGTTGGTTTCCTAAAGACCTCTGTCACCAACTGCCCTCCCTCTGTTTTTCTTATTTTTAAGTCCAGAAACACTATCTCATGATCTTGAATTTCATGTGTATATTTCATACCTATATTATTTCGGTTTAACGTCTGGACAAATTCCTGAAACAGTGTACGGTCACCATCCCACAGGATCAAGATGTCGTCTATATATCTGCCCCAAAAAATAATTTGGCAGATATACGACGACATCTCCTCCGTAAAGACGTGACAATTCTCCCACCACCCTAAAAATAAATTTGCGTAGGTTGGGGCGCAAGACCTTGAAACCCAGATCAAAAATTACACCACAATTTACACAATTCCAAGAAATAGAGACCTTTGTACAGCTGGTCACGCAAGACATCAAATCATTACAGATGAGGAAGGAACATATCGAACCAAATTTGAACACTCAGGAACAAGAAGCCCTAGCAACCCTAAAAAAGAATGAGAGGATCATAATTAAACCCAGTGATAAAGGGGGCAATATAGTTATTCAAGACCGAAATGACTATATAGATATGGTATTAAAACTCTTAGGAGACAAGCAGACGTATCAACTTCTGCCCAATGACCCCACAAGGGAATATTTGAATGACTTGAAAAATCTATTACAGGAAGCCCTCCAGACTAACGTAATAACCAAGGAAGAATATCAATACCTTTTTAATAAAAACCCTATGATCTCTACCTTCTACTCACTACCGAAGGTGCATAAGAACAGAAAACCAGTACCAGGTAGACCCATTGTGTCTGGCAATGACAACTTAACACAAGCCTTAAGTGAATATATCGATCAAATCCTACGACCTTTTGTTACCACCTTACCCTCTTATATAAGAGATACCAAAGACCTCCTTCTTAAAATAAACGACATCACAATTACAGAAGGCACTTTTTTAGCCAGTCTTGATGTCAAATCACTTTATAGCAACATTCAACACTCACTGGGGATACACGCAGCTGAATATTATTTGAGCACCCGTAGTCAAAACTTTAATAGGCACAATAATTTTGTATTATTATCACTTAAATTTATATTAGAGCACAATTATTTTGTCTTTCAAGGACAATATTATAAACAAATTAATGGCACTGCGATGGGGACGTCTTGCGCCCCAACCTACGCAAATTTATTTTTAGGGTGGTGGGAGAATTGTCACGTCTTTACGGAGGAGATGTCGTCGTATATCTGCCACATTATTTTTTGGGGCAGATATATAGACGACATCTTGATCCTGTGGGATGGTGACCGTACACTGTTTCAGGAATTTGTCCAGACGTTAAACCGAAATAATATAGGTATGAAATATACACATGAAATTCAAGATCATGAGATAGTGTTTCTGGACTTAAAAATAAAAAAAACAGAGGGAGGGCAGTTGGTGACAGAGGTCTTTAGGAAACCAACATCGACAAACAGTTACCTGCATTGGAACAGTTGGCATCCAGTTTCCCTGAAGAAAGGGATCCCTATAGGCCAATACTTGAGAGCACGTCGTAACTGCTCGGATGAAGCCTCCTTTTCCCGGGAGAGTCAACAACTGCTTCAAAGGTTCAGCAAAAGGGGTTACCCCAAAAGATCTTTGAAAAATGCATATAATCGAGCTAATAAAACAAAGAGAGAAGATCTTTTAAAAGATACATCATCTAAAAGAAATGACACCATCAGATGCATAGGGACCTTCGATGGATACAATAATGAAATCTACAGTATTCTAAAAAAACATTGGCATATAATAAGATCAGACAGAGACCTTAATATGGTACTTACCATTAATCCGTCAGTTACATACAGACGAGGTCCCAATCTTAAGGACCAACTGGTCCATAGCCACCTCATGGAAGAAGGAGCCAAATCCGGCAGAAGAGTTGAGAAATACCGTGGATCAGCTCCATGCGGGGACTGTTCCTTTTGCAGGTTTGTTCCACGCATCAAGAAATATGTTAACCCTGTGGATAAAAAGGAGTATGAGATAAGGCAACTGATCACCTGCAAAACACAAGGAGTGATCTACCTAGCTTCTTGCCCTTGTCCAAAACTCTATGTGGGCAAGACCACACAGGAGTTGCGACGTCGAATATCGGGCCACCTAAGTACCATAGAAACAGGTAAAGACACAGCAATAGCAAGACACATTAAGTACTTTCATAACAACAAGAGTACAGTACTGCGCTTCTGGGGTATAGAGAAAATATTTCTAGGACCAAGAGGAGGTAGCCTTGATAAAAAACTGTTGCAGAGCGAGGCTAGGTGGATACACAGATTGGACACAATGAGTCCACAAGGACTAAATGAAGGGTTCTCCTTTACGGCTTTTATCTGACTATAAAAATAAAAATAGGAAATAGATGTTTTCCTCCCTTTTTTCTCTGCAAAAGCAGGAAAAAGGAAAGAGTATACCAACAAAAGACCTCAAAATAATCCCTTAGTTAATATAATAACGCTATTAGCCAATGAAACTATAGGGACAATTTATTTCTTGAATGTAGAAATATTGGAATGAATATTGATATAAATAATTAAAGAATAGGAAAAATAAAAATATAAGGTTAACTTACCTGGAGAAAACGAAGGAGGAAATCAATCCTTTCCGGTATCTTGTAAAAAACGCTTCTCCCTTCCTGGTAAAAATTGAGGAGAAAATGAATAATAAGAAGATATTAAATTGCACAACTAAAGTTATGTAAGAACTAAGCCCCTATATATATATGGACAGCAGACAAGCCATAACATTGTGTCCCTATCAAGGTACTATTAGATATAACTTGACATCAATACAGGCTCTTGGAGCATATATAGTGGTACCCGTGAATTGTGACCCGATTCAGCACTAGAAATGTTGTAGAATCTATTGTGTAAAAATAATCCATATAAAAGATGTATAGCTATACATGAAGAATATCATAAATAGTATGCATATAAAGTTCTATTACACCTTGACCGTGCATCTTTAAAATAAACAGGGATATATGAAGAAGAACAAGGTGGCAAAACTCAAATTGCCAGGCAAGTCGAGCTGCAAATATAACAGAGATATAAATTTCAAAGTGCCGGCGCATGCGTGGATACCCTACCTAGATTAAAAAGCAGAGAGCATGCGCAACCTTACACACAGAGAGGGTATGTCAAAGAATGTGGGACGAACTGCAAAGGCAATGTTAATAATCTATGTCCCAAGACATGCGCACTAGTGACCTAAGAAAAAGAACCGGAGGTAGAGTATTCACACATGCCCAATAGACATCTGGAACTATACCGGAGAGCAAGAGACACACAAAAAAATCTCTAAGTATGGGGGCATGCGCAGTAGATGTTGCCGAATAGGACTCGAATAGAAGTATTGACGCATGCGCAAAAGGTATATGGAGGAATAAGGGAGGAAAAATCTTCTAAGTTCTGACGCATGCGCACTTGAAGGGGGGACGCGAATATATGATGGAAGAGAAGCTTCTAAGGTACCGGATAGGATGATCATGCTGCCACACGAGTTCTGAGCAGGGATTGGGCAGAGGATGCCTAACAGCCCACCCCTAGCAGTTATAAGCATCTACTTACGAAGCACTCGTGTTGACAGTAGCTCCATCCCCTGATGAAGCCACATCTAGTGGCGAAACATGTTGGGGGAGCTCTAGCTTGATTTTTTAAATCAGGTGTATGATAGATACTGCGTCTGAGTAGTGAGATCTGCAGACTCACTATACTTGGACGCACTAGCGGCAGCGGCTGCACTCAGAGTGGCGAAAATAGGGACTCCTTCCCCAGCGATATATATAAGGTTATCCCTGAACACTCTATGTGGCAGCAGTGATATTTTAGGTGGCGTTAGAGGGAATCATCCCAAAGCAATTCAGGACGCACTTATGGGAATCATATCCCAGTTTACTGCCGATAGTATCATCACAGCACCTTTACATTTTAAAAAGCATTTTCTTTCTTTTCTTTCTCCTGTTCTGTATTAGTTTTATTGATAGAAATAAACGTTACGTTTTACCTGACCAGAAACAGGAGCTTTGTAGCCTCAGGCTATCTGAACCATATAATTTCAAAATCCTGGGTCCAAAAGGGTCTATGAAAAAGAATAACATACACACACACACACACACACCTGACAAAGGAAGTCAGGTGAGACCGCATGCCAAAGCAGCAAGCTGCCTAGCACCGCTCAGGCTGCTCTGCTGACAATAACAGAACACAACTAGTTGCCCGCGGCAACCACAAGTGAGGCCACACACAGCGACCCTCACCTGTGGTTGAACACACAAACTAAACCGCAGGCAACCGCATGCGGTAAGGAGTCACGGCCATAGCCATGGCCGTGACACTTAACAATTACCTCCACTGTACCCCGCTCCCTTAACAGTGACCACACAGTACCCCGCTGCCCCTTTAATAGTGACCTCCACAGTCCCCTCCTCCCTTTACAGTGACCTCCACAGCACCCTCCCCTTTAAAAGTGACCTCCACAGCGGCCGCCCCTTTATTAGTAACCTCCACAGTACCCAGTCTCATTAATAGTGATTTCCACAATAACCCACCCCCTAAACAGTGAACTCCACAGAGCTCCGTTCCCTTAAAATGTGACTTCCACAACACCATGCCCCCTTAAAAGTCACCTGTACCCGGCCCTTAAAACTGACCTCCATAGCGGACCGCCCCCTTAACTGTGACCTCCACCGTTCCCTGCTCCCTTAACAGAGACCTCCACAGTGCACGCCCCTTTAACAGTGACCTCCACAGCATCCCGCCCATTTAACAGTGACCTCCACAGTGGCCGCCCCTTTATTAGTGACCTCCACAATACCCCATCTCATTAATTGTGATTTTCACCACACCCCGCCTCCTTAACAGTGGCCTCTACAGCAATCTGCCCCTTAACACTGACCTCCATAGCGGACCGTCCCCTTAACTGTGACCTCCACAGCAGCCTGCCCTATGGTGGCCAGAGGTCCAGTTGTAGGCCAGACAGTCCTGCTTTCAGACTCCCTGTCCTCCAACCGGCGCAGGGCCTGGACAGACACAGGGATGTCTTTTTAAAAAGCTCACTCTGAGACAGCAGCACTGTGCTGTCTGAGCGTGAGCTGCAGGGAGAAAGTCACCCTCCCTCTTACCCCAGCAGCTGACAGAAGTTGATTTTAACCTTCATTTTTTCAATCCCCGGCGGTGGCGGAGTGAGAGGGGGCGTGACCTAATCGGTCAGGGCGTGGTTTAGCGGGACCTGGGGACTTTTGAGGGTGGCCTGAATGGCCACCCTACCTGCCCCCTTAACTGTGACCTCCACAGCACTTTGCTCCCTTACCAGTGTCATTCACAGCACCCTGCCCCTTTAAAGCTGACCTACAGCAGTGAAGAAAAATGGCTGGGTTGTTATGGAAACCTGGTGTAAAACTATGTGTATGTGATGACTAAGGGCCTGCGAGCTTCTATTGGCTGATAAGGGTCATGTGACCAGGTTTATATTGGCTAAGGCTTTTTTTGGGAATATCTCAGGAACGGTACATGCTAGAGAGCTGAGACCAGGTCTAAAACCTTCCCAGACACCTGATGTACCTGAGTGCCAAAGATTGTAAATGCGATGGTGCGGATTCCTTTAGCGGACATACAGGGAGTGCAGAATTATTAGGCAAGTTGTATTTTTGAGGATTAATTTTATTATTGAACAACAACCATGTTCTCAATGAACCCAAAAAACTCATTAATATCAAAGCTGAATATTTTTGGAAGTAGTTTTTAGTTTGTTTTTAGTTTTAGCTATTTTAGGGGGATATCTGTGTGTGCAGGTGACTATTACTGTGCATAATTATTAGGCAACTTAACAAAAAACAAATATATACCCATTTCAATTATTTATTTTTACCAGTGAAACCAATATAACATCTCAACATTCACAAATATACATTTCTGACATTCAAAAACAAAACAAAAACAAATCAGTGACCAATATAGCCACCTTTCTTTGCAAGGACACTCAAAAGCCTGCCATCCATGGATTCTGTCAGTGTTTTGATCTGTTCACCATCATCATTGCGTGCAGCAGCAACCACAGCCTCCCAGACACTGTTCAGAGAGGTGTACTGTTTTCCCTCCTTGTAATTCTCACATTTGATGATGGACCACAGGTTCTCAATGGGGTTCAGATCAGGTGAACAAGGAGGCCATGTCATTAGATTTTCTTCTTTTATACCCTTTCTTGCCAGCCACGCTGTGGAGTACTTGGACGCGTGTGATGGAGCATTGTCCTGCATGAAAATCATGTTTTTCTTGAAGGATGCAGACTTCTTCCTGTACCACTGCTTGAAGAAGGTGTCTTCCAGAAACTGGCAGTAGGACTGGGAGTTGAGCTTGACTCCATCCTCAACCCGAAAAGGTCCCACAAGCTCATCTTTGATGATACCAGCCCAAAGCAGTACTCCACCTCCACCTTGCTGGCGTCTGAGTCGGACTGGAGCTCTCTGCCCTTTACCAATCCAGTCACGGGCCCATCCATCTGGCCCATCAAGACTCACTCTCATTTCATCAGTCCATAAAACCTTAGAAAAATCAGTCTTGAGATATTTCTTGGCCCAGTCTTGACGTTTCAGCTTGTGTGTCTTGTTCAGTGGTGGTCGTCTTTCAGCCTTTCTTACCTTGGCCATGTCTCTGAGTATTGCACACCATGTGCTTTTGGGCACTCCAGTGATGTTGCAGCTCTGAAATATGGCCAAACTGGTGGCAAGTGGCATCTTGGCAGCTGCACGCTTGACTTTTCTCAGTTCATGGGCAGTTATTTTGCACCTTGGTTTTTCCACACGCTTCTTGCGACCCTGTTGACTATTTTGAATGAAACGCTTGATTGTTCGATGATCACGCTTCAGAAGCTTTGCAATTTTAAGAGTGCTGCATCCCTCTGCAAGATATCTCACTATTTTTGACTTTTCTGAGCCTGTCAAGTCCTTCTTTTGACCCATTTTGCCAAAGGAAAGGAAGTTGCCTAATAATTATGCACACCTGATATAGGGTGTTGATGTCATTAGACCACCTTCTCATTACAGAGATGCACATCACCTAATATGCTTAATTGGTAGTAGGCTTTCGAGCCTATACAGCTTGGAGTAAGACAACATGCATAAAGAGGATGATGTGGTCAAAATACTCATTTGCCTAATAATTCTGCACGTAGTGTACACACATACACTCAGCTTTATATATGAGATAGCTATGGCACACATGTTCTTTGGTACATGTCTAATATTTCTGCTTGACAAATGTAACGCCGCACAGGCAGAATTTGTACTGTCTCATATGTTACTTTCTTATGTTGCAGGTGAACAAGGGGATTTCAGAATTCCTGTTTAAGCTTTTTGTTCTGCAATATCTCATGAATTCAGAAGGTAGAATATGGAAGCGCTTGACAAATCACTTGTACATTGTCGAGATTTTGGAATCCTCAAACACAACGTTTGCCAAGCAGATTCAATCCGTAAGAAGTTGTTGATTTATTTAAATGTTACTGGTTGATTGCTTGTCTTATGGCTTAAAAGGGTGGTGTGAGATTAGGAAAACATGGCTGTGTTGTTACAGACACTCTTGTCCATGGGGTGTATCAGCTAATGTAGCGCAGTCCTATTTTCTTGAATGGGGCTGAGCAGCAATGCTAGACCCAACTAATGGACAAAAGTACTATATTTTCAGGATTAAAGCAGCCGTTTTATTCTAAAATCATACAAGCTGTTAAGGATCTCATTAGCCACCTATGTCTTTTTAATTATGGTCTTTGGGTCTGACAGTAATTATGGGACATGTCCATCTTTTAGCTTATGGCCACATTGCAGTTGTTCAGTGGAGAAAGCCTTTGGATAATGCACCTGTTTTTACTGTGGAGTCACTCAGAAACTCTTGTGGAGCCTGCTGGCATTTATATATAGTGAGTAGTGATGATTGAGCACCAAAGTATTCGTGTGTTCGTGTGTTCGGCCCGAACACATTGCTATATTCGTGTGCTCGGCCGATCACCCGAATATAATGGAAGTCAATGGGAGACAACCAGGCACCTCCTGCTCTGAAGAGGGGAGGGTGCCTGTTCCATTGGAAAAGGTCAGAAACACCACCAAAATGGATCGGAAACAGCATGGGGACGATGTCTGGATGTATCTTGGACTCCCAGGTCGCTGCCGGGAACCATGTTGTTCGAGTTGTACGCCACTTTTACAGACAAAAATACGCACAAAACCCCCCCAAAAAAATCTATTTTACAGGAAAAATTGTTAGGAAACATTCTTTCCTCCTGTATATTCAATTGTATATAAAGTGCAAGTGCTGCAAAAAATTACAAGCAAGAGGCACTCCGACAACCTGTATATCACATAAACGAGGGCCTAATTCACATTGTAGTACAATTGTTCAGGTAGTGGGGCACTCCAAAACACCCTTTGTTACACATAAAGGAGGGCATCATACACACCCTTGAAAAATTATGATTGATGGCCTGCTGGTGACCCTCAAAAACATTTGGAGCAAGGGCCTGCTGATCTGACCATCTAAAACCTTAGGAGCGAGAGCCTGCTGCCACATTGGTGACTCTAGATGACCTCTGGGCAATTGCACGTCCCCGTGACTGCCACGATCCATTTGGATGTCTGCCCTATCAACTTTCCATGTTCTTTTCTGCGCCTACCATGGGTAACGGAGAATCAGGGTTCGATGCCGGAGAGGGAGCTTGAGAAAGGGATACCACATCCAAGGGAGGTCTATGGCTGAAATCTGATTGGCTGTTGTTTCCTTGCCCCTTTTTTTTCCTAATTGTGAACCACCCAGAGAGGGTGGGTCAAGTTAGTAAAGCACAAGAATCCAAGGAAGGCAGCAGGCGCACGGCAATTACCCACTCCCAACTCGGGGAGGTAGTCACGATAAATAACAATACAGCACTCCTAAGCGGCCCTGTTATTGGAATGAGTACACTTTCCGTTAACGAGGATCTATTGAAGGGCAAGTCTTGTGCCAGCAGCCAACTAGCTCCCGGCCTCCACAACGTTCACCCAGTGTGCTAATTATGGTGAGGATTGTGTGTACCAGACTCTTGGCTACTGAGACTGGACTTGTAGGTGAGGGCCTGCTGCTGCTTTGTTGACTCTAGATAACTTCTAGGCAATCGCACGTCCCTGTGACGGTGACAATCCATTTAGATGTCTGCCCAATCAACTTTGGAGCAATTTTTCAACAAGGACCTTCTGGTATAGCACCGTTTTGCTTGTCCTCTCCACCAGAGGAATGAGAGATGACAAGTTATCTTTGTAGTGGGGGTCAAGAAGGGTGAACAACCAGTAATCCATGTTGTCTAAAATGTGTATAACGCTCGGGTCATGGGAAAGGCAGCCTAACATGAAGTCAGCCATGTCTGCCAGAGTACCAACAGGCAAAACTTCGCTGTCGTCATCAGAAGGTGAGCTGACCCTGTAAAAGATTGTAGGTGAGGGCCTGCAGTTGAGCGGACCCTGTAAAATATTATATGTGAGGGCCTGCAGTAGAGCTGACCCTCTAAAACATTATATGCGAATATATGTGAGGGCCTGCAGTTGAGCTGACCCTGTAAAACATTATATGCAAGGGCCTGCAGTTGAGCTGACCCTATAAAACATTATATGCGAGGGCCTGCAGTTGAGCTGACCCAGTAAAACATTATATGCGAGGGCCTGCAATTAAGCTGACCCTGTAAAACATTATATGCGAGGGCCTGCAGTTGAGCTGACCCTCTAAAACATTAGACCTGCTGGTGAGCTAACCCTCTAAAACATTAGGGGCGAGGGCCTGCTGGTGAGCTGACGCTTTAAAACATTATATGCGAATGCCTGCTGGTGAGCTGACGCTGTAAAACATTATATGCGAGTGCCTGCAGGTGAGCTAATGCTCTAAAACATTATATGCGAATGCATGCTGTTCAAATGACGCTCTAAAACATTATATGCAAGTGCATGCTGTACAGCTGACACTCTAAAACATAATTTTCAAGTGCATGTTGTTTAGCTGACGCTCTAAAACATTATTTGAGTTGAGGGCCTGCAGTTGAGCTGACCCTATTAAAATAATGAGAGTGGAGGGAATATATACAATCTGGATGAGGAGAAGGAGAAAACAAGACTCAACCATATACTCTTTTTTTTTGTGGTGGAAAAGGTGCATGGGAATACACTACAGTAGATTGAGTACATTATAAATGATAGATTGAAATTGCCTTTATGTTCATTATCAGCTCAGCTCTACTCTGGTGGAGTTGAGAAGCCAGGGGCAATCCAGGCCATTTTTATCTGAGTCAACCTGTCAGCATTGCCAGTGGACAAGCGGATACGCTTATCTGTTATAATTCCACCAGTAGCACTAAATACACGCTCAGACAACCACTGGCGGCAGGGCAGGCCAGCAACTCCAAGCCGTAGAGCGCAAGTTCGTGCCACGTGTCCAGCTTGCACACCCAGTAGTTGTAAGGCACTGAGGGATCATTTAGGACGCTGACACGGTCTGCTATGTATTCCTTCACCATCTTCCAAAACTTGTCACTCCTTGAACCACTAGGCCGCGCTTCAGGGTGAGGTTACTGGCAGGGTGTCATGAAAGTGTCCCATGCCTTTTTTGAAACTGCTGTGTGTTCCCCTTGTCTCCCTTCCTCAGTTGCCTAAGGAAGTACGGACTCTGCCGGCTGCGTTGTCAGATGGAAAATTTTGGAGCAATCTCTCAACAAGTACCTTCTTGTATTGCACCGTTTTACTCGTCCTCTCCACCAAAATAATTAGAGATGAGAAGTTCTGTTTGTAGCGGGGGTCGAGAAGGGTGAACACAGTAATCCGTGTTATCTAAAATGCAAATAACGCGAGGGTTGCGGGAAAGGCAGCCTAACATGAAGTCAGCCATGTGTGCCAGAGTACCAACAGGCAAGACGTCGATGTCGACATCAGGATGACTCTCCATCTCCTCATCCTCCTTCTCCTCCTCCTCTTCTGCCCATCCACGCTGAACAGATGGCATTAAAGTTCCATTGCTGTAGCAGAGGCAACTGTCTCCAGCTCCTCCTCCTCTTCATGGTCCAATTTGCGCTGAGAAGACGAACTGTGGGTGGTTTGGCTATCACCCTGTGTAATGTCCTCCCCCATTTCCTCGTCTGTCACATTCAGAGCGTCGTCCTTAATTGTGAGCAGCGATCGTTTGAGTAGACACAGCAGTTGGATGGTTACACTGATAATAGCGTTATCGCAACTAACCATCTGTGTGGATTCATCAAAGTTTTCTAAAACCTCACTGACATCATCCTCGCTTGTGAATAGTGGCAGTTGACTCGAAAGGCGACGACCATGTTGCAGCTGGTATTCCACAACTGCCCTCTGCTGCTCACAAAGCCTGACCAACATGTGGAATGTAGAGTTCCAGCGCGTGCTCACATCGCACAACAGTCAGTGAGCTGGAAGCCGCAAGCGCTGCTACAGCGTTGACAAACCGGCTGAAGCTGTGGACGACTTGCGGAAATGGGTACACACGCGGCGCGTCTTCACTAGTAGCTCTGGCAAATTGGGGTAGGTTTTTAAAAACGGCTGAACCACTAAGTTTAAGACGTGGGCTAGGCATGGGATGTGTGTCAGGTTGCCGAGTTCCAAAGCCGCCACCAAGTTACGGCCATTGTCGGACACAACCATGCCTGGTTGTAGGTTGAGTGGCGAGAGCCACAGCTCAGTCTGGTCTCTTATACTCTGCCACAGCTCTGCGGCGGTGTGCTGTTTGTCCCCTAAGCAGATCAACTTCACTACGGCCTGTTGACGCTTACCCACAGAAGTGCTACACTGCTTCCAGCTACCGACTGATGGCTGACTGCTGCTGGAGGTGGAAGTGGAGGAGGAGGCGGCGGAGGATGAGAAGTGGGGGTTGGAGCCAGTAACCTATCTGCTGGCGGAGACCCTGATGGACGTAGGGCCCGCAATCCTGGGTACGACTCACTCCCGGCCTCCACTACATTCACCCAGTGTGCGCACAGGGAAATGTAGCGTCCCTGGCCACTAGCACTTGTCCATGTGTCCGTGGTTAAGTGGACCTTCCCAGTAACTGCATTGGTCAGGGCACGGGTGATGTTCTGGGACACATGCTGGTGTAAGACGGGCATGGCACACCGTGAAAAATAGTGGCGGCTAGGGACTGCATACCGAGGGACGGCCGCCGACATAAGGCTGTGGAAGGCCTCAGGGTCCACAATGATGGCAACATTTCAAGGGCCAGTAATTTAGAAAGTTGCGCATTTAGTGCTATGGCCTGTGGGTGGGTGGGTATTTGCGCTTGCATTCAAATGATTGTGTTATGGACATTTGGACGCTGCGCTGGGACAGGCAAGTGGATGTTGTTGCTGATGGTTCATGCAAAGGTCCAGATGCAGGACGAGGGGCATCCGGGCCTGCGCCTTCGACAGGGGATTAGCCAGCAGTGAATAACACATGGGAAGAGGAGGCAGTGCTATGACCCGCAGACGCAGATTGTGGACCCAGGCATTCAGCCCACTTGTTAGGGTGCTTGGATGCCATGTGGCAGATCATGCTGTGGTGAGGTTGCTAGTGTTTACGCCCCGGCTCATTTTGGTACGGCACAGGTTGCAAACTACTACTCTTTTGTCGTCTGCACTTTCCTCAAAAAAGCGCCAGAGTGCGGAACACCTACTCCTTGGCAGGGTAGATTTACGCATAGGAGTGCTCGGTGGAACGGTTGTGGGCCTGTTTGGTGTGGGCCGACTTCTCCCTTTTGCAACCCCACTGACTCTTCCAGCCTGTTGCGGTGCTGTGGATCCCTCCCCCTCTGTACTGCTGTCCTCGCTCGGCTCGTGAACGAATGATTGCCATTTACCACCGTCATCTTCTTGAGACTGTGAAGGATCAAGAGGTTGGGAATCAGGGCACAATATCTCAGGTCCCTCTTCAAGCGTGCTGGGCGCGAGGGCCAAATCTAATAGTGGCGCTGGAAAGAGCTCCTCGGAATATCCGAGTGTGGGAATCACTCGTTTGGCAAGCCTCTCCATGGTGGGAGGAAGGATGATCAGAGTGAGGATTCGGTTGACCAGACTCTTGGCTACAGAGACTGGACTTGGTGGAAGAGAGGATGGTGCTTAACCGACTGGAAGCATCATCTTCAGCAATCCAACCGACCAACTGTTTGCACTTTTTCAACTTGGACAGTGTTGTCTTGCGCCGCCCAGTTAAGTTGGACATAAAGCTGGGTATGGTGGATGCTTTTTATTTTCTGGTGCACTGGCAGCAGGCACAGTTTCATTGCGCCCAGGGCCACGGCCTCTGAATGCACCATCAGCATCACGCCCGCTTCCCCGTCCCTTAGTGCTCGCCTTCTTCATATTATTGATTTCATCAATAGATGTGGCGCAGATTGTTTTACAGTCCGCTAAAGACACAGTTTTCTCATGCTGGACAGTATGTCACTGAAACCCACAGAATATGGACACTATATTAGGCCCAGATTAGTTAAATTTGCCATAAAGAAACAGTTTTCGGAGGGCGTACTGTAAATGTCACAGAAAGCCACACACTATGGGCACTAGATTAGGCCCCTGATTATTTAAATTTATGCTAAAGAAACAGTTTTCGGATGGAGTACTGTATATGTCACGGATGTGTATTACACGCACACACTACAGAGACAGTAGATGAGGGCTGGCCCCTGATTATTTAAATTTACTCTAAAGAAACAGTTTTCGGATGGCGTACTGTATATGTCACAGAAAGCCAAACACTATGGACACTAGATTAGGCCCAGATTAGTTAAATTTGCCCTAAAGAAACAGTTTTCGGATGGTGTACTGTATATGTCACAGAAAACAACACACTATGGACACTAGATTAGGCCCAGATTATTTAAATTTATGCTAAAGAAACAGTTTTCGGATGGAGTACTGTATATGTCACAGAAAACAACAGCTTTCATATTCATATTGACCAACAAAAAAAAAACTTTTATAATTCTGTTAGTTAGGTGGGTGGCGGCGGCGGCCATTTTATGCAAGCTCAGTGAATTAGCACTGCATCTGAGCTTTTGGGACATTGCAAGTCACCTTTTTTTTTTTGGCAAACTACAACATCTGGATTAGTGAGTGTGCAATTTAAGGTAGAAATACACCCATCATTTTCTGGGGTTTTAAAAACACACTGCAAGTGTTAAATTCAAGTTTAATCTGTACAGCTTTCATATTCTGTTACTAAAAAAACACTTTTTTGGCAATCTACAACATCTGGATTAGTCAGTGTGCAATTTAAGCTAGAAATACAAACATCATTTTCTGGGGTTTGAAAAACACACTTTTTTGACAAAAAACACAATTTTCAGGCCTCGCAGCATCAGCACGTGTGAAATTACAGGCTTATATATGCAGTCAAATTCAGTTGTTAAATAAACACTCGTTTGGGCACAAAAATTTAGTTGGCAGCCTTTGATGCAAATGTCATTGTGAGATACACCCTTAATACATTTGGGTTACATTCAGAGATTTTAAATACTGCCATTTGGTGCACCAATATTGAATTCAGGCCTACACTGGTTCAGACCGTGTGAGATACCCCCTCTACATACAGGGGTTTTAACCTCCTCAGGACCGCCGTACGCAGGATTGCGTCTTTGCGGCGGCCCTGCTCTTCTGGGTGGACGCGCCGGCGCGTCCTCTCGCGAGACGCGAGATTTCCTGTGAACGCGCGCACACAGGCGCGCGCGTTCACAGGAACGGAAGGTAAGAGAGTGGATCTCCAGCCTGCCAGCGGCGATCGTTCGCTGGCAGGCTGGAGATGTGTTTTTTTTAACCCCTAACAGGTATATTAGACGCTGTTTTGATAACAGCGTCTAATATACCTGCTACCTGGTCCTCTGGTGGTCCCCTTTGTTTGGATCGACCACCAGAGGACACAGGTAGCTCAGTAAATATGTTGCACCAAGCACCACTACACTACACCCCCCCCTGTCACTTATTAACCCCTTATTCACCCTTGATCACCCCTGATCACCCCATATAGACTCCCTGATCACCCCCCTGTCATTGATTACCTCCCTGTCATTGATCAACCCCCTGTATAGCTCCATTCAGATGTCCGCATGATTTTTACGGATCCACTGATAGATGGATCGGATCCGCAAAACGCATACGGACGTCTAAATGAAGCCTTACAGGGGCGTGATCAATGACTGTGGTGATCACCCATATAGACTCCCTGATCACCCCCCTGTCATTGATTACACCCCTGTCATTGATCAACCCCCTGTAAAGCTTCATTCAGATGTCCGCATGATTTTTACGGATCCACTGATAAATGGATCGGATCCGCAAAACGCATACGGACGTCTGAATGAAGCCTTACAGGGGCATGATCAATGACTGTGGTGATTACCCCATATAGACTCCCTGATGACCCCCCTGTCATTGATTACACCCCTGTCATTGATCAACCCCCTGTAAAGCTCCATTCAGATGTCCACATGATTTTTACGGATCCACTGATAGATGGATCGGATCTGCAAAACGCATACGGACGTCTGAATGAAGCCTTACAGGGGCGTGATCAATGACTGTGGTGATCACCCCATATAGACTCCCTGATCACCCCCCTGTCATTGATTACACCCCTGTCATTGATCAACCCCCTGTAAAGCTTCATTCAGATGTCCGCATGATTTTTACGGATCCACTGATAAATGGATCGGATCCGCAAAACGCATACGGACGTCTAAATGAAGCCTTACAGGGGCGTGATCAATGACTGTGGTGATCACCCATATAGACTCCCTGATCACCCCCCTGTCATTGATTACACCCCTGTCATTGATCAACCCCCTGTAAAGCTTCATTCAGATGTCCGCATGATTTTTACGGATCCACTGATAAATGGATCGGATCCGCAAAACGCATACGGACGTCTGAATGAAGCCTTACAGGGGCATGATCAATGACTGTGGTGATCACCCCATATAGACTCCCTGATCACCCCCCTGTCATTGATTACACCCCTGTCATTGATCAACCCCCTGTAAAGCTCCATTCAGATGTCCACATGATTTTTACGGATCCACTGATAGATGGATCGGATCTGCAAAACGCATACGGACGTCTGAATGAAGCCTTACAGGGGCGTGATCAATGACTGTGGTGATCACCCCATATAGACTCCCTGATCACCCCCCTGTCATTGATTACACCCCTGTCATTGATCAACCCCCTGTAAAGCTTCATTCAGATGTCCGCATGATTTTTACGGATCCACTGATAAATGGATCGGATCCGCAAAACGCATACGGACGTCTGAATGAAGCCTTACAGGGGCATGATCAATGACTGTGGTGATCACCCCATATAGACTCCCTGATCACCCCCCTGTCATTGATTACACCCCTGTCATTGATCAACCCCCTGTAAAGCTCCATTCAGATGTCCGCATGATTTTTACGGATCCACTGATAGATGGATCGGATCCGCAAAACGCATACGGGCGTCTGAATGAAGCCTTACAGGGGCGTGATCAATGACTGTGGTGATCACCCCATATAGACTCCCTGATCACCCCCCTGTCATTGATTACACCCCTGTCATTGATCAACCCCCTGTAAAGCTCCATTCAGATGTCCGCATGATTTTTACGGATCCACTGATAAATGGATCGGATCCGCAAAACGCATACGGGCGTCTGAATGAAGCCTTACAGGGGCGTGATCAATGACTGTGGTGATCACCCCATATAGACTCCCTGATCACCCCCCTGTCATTGATTACACCCCTGTCATTGATCAACCCCCTGTAAAGCTCCATTCAGATGTCCGCATGATTTTTACGGATCCACTGATAAATGGATCGGATCCGCAAACTGCATACGACGTCTGAATGAAGCCTTACAGGGGCGTGATCAATGACTGTGGTTATCACCCCATATAGACTCCCTGATCACCCCCCTGTCATTGATTACACCCCTGTCATTGATCAACCCCCTGTAAAGCTCCATTCAGATGTCCGCATGATTTTTACGGATCCACTGATAGATGGATCGGATCCGCAAAACACATACAGGCGTCTCCCTGGAGCCTTCCAGGGGGGGTGATCACCCCATATAGACTCCCTGATCATCCCCCTGTCATTGATCTCACCCCCCTGTCATGCTGCATTCAGATGTCCGTATGATTTTTACGGATCCACGGATACATGGATCGGATCCGCAAAACACATACGGACATCTGAATGGAGCCTTACAGGGGGGTGATCAATGACAGGGGGGTGATCACCCCATAAAGACTCTCTGATCACCCCCCTGTCATTGATCACCCCCCCTGTCATTGATCACCCCTCTGTAAGGCTCCATTCAGACATTTTTTTGGCCCAAGTTAGCGGAAATTATTTATTTTTTTCTTACAAAGTCTCATATTCCACTAACTTGTGTCAAAAAATAAAATCTCACATGAACTCACCATACCCCTCACGGAATCCAAATGCGTAAAATTTTTTAGACATTTATATTCCAGACTTCTTCTCACACTTTAGGGCCCCTAGAATGCCAGGGCAGTATAAATACCCCACATGTGACCCCATTTCGGAAAGAAGACACCCCCAGGTATTCCGTGAGGGGCATATTGAGTCCATGAAAGATTGAAATTTTTGTCCCAAGTTAGCGGAAAGGGAGACTTTGTGAGAAAAAAAAATAAATATCAATTTCTGCTAACTTGTGCCAAAAAAAAAAAAATTTCTATGAACTCGTCATGCCCCTCATTGAATACCTTGGGGTGTCTTCTTTCCAAAATGGGGTCACATGTGGGGTATTTATACTGCCCTGGCATTCTAGGGGTCCTAAAGCGTGAGAAGTCTGGGATCCAAATGTCTAAAAATGCCCTCATAAAATGAATGTGGGCCCCTTTGCGCATCTAGGCTGCAAAAAAGTGTCACACATGTGGTATCGCCGTACTCAGGAGAAGTTGGGCAATGTGTTTTGGGGTGTCATTTTACATATACCCATGCTGGGTGAGATAAATATCTTGGTCAAATGCCAACTTTGTATAAAAAAATGGGAAAAGTTGTCTTTTGCCGAGATATTTCTTTCACCCAGCATGGGTATATGTAAAAAGACACCCCAAAACACATTGCCCAACTTCTCCCGAGTACGGCGATACCACATGTGTGACACTTTTTTGCAGCCTAGGTGGGCAAAGGGGCCCACATTCCAAAGAGCACCTTTAGGATTTCACAGGTCATTTACCTACTTACCACACATTAGGGCCCCTGGAAAATGCCAGGGCAGTATAACTACCCCACAAGTGACCCCATTTTGGAAAGAAGACACCCCAAGGTATTCCGTGAGGGGCATGGCGAGTTCCTAGAATTTTTTATTTTTTGTCACAAGTTAGTGGAAAATGATGATTTTTTTTTTTTTTTTTTCATACAAAGTCTCATATTCCACTAACTTGTGACAAAAAATAAAAACTTCCATGAACTCACTATGCCCATCAGCGAATACCTTGGGGTCTCTTCTTTCCAAAATGGGGTCACTTGTGGGGTAGTTATACTGCCCTGGCATTCTAGGGGCCCAAATGTGTGGTAAGGAGTTTGAAATCAAATTCTGTAAAAAATGACCAGTGAAATCCGAAAGGTGCTCTTTGGAATATGGGCCCCTTTGCCCACATAGGCTGCAAAAAAGTGTCACACATCTGGTATCTCCGTACTCAGGAGAAGTTGGGGAATGTGTTTTGGGGTGTCATTTTACATATACCCATGCTGGGTGAGAGAAATATCTTGGCAAAAGACAACTTTTCCCATTTTTTTATACAAAGTTGGCATTTGACCAAGATATTTATCTCACCCAGCATGGGCATATGTAAAAAGACACCCCAAAACACATTCCTCAACTTCTCCTGAATACAGAGATACCAGATGTGTGACACTTTTTTGCAGCCTAGGTGGGCAAAGGGGCCCATATTCCAAAGAGCACCTTTCGGATTTCACAGGTCATTTTTTACAGAATTTGATTTCAAACTCCTTACCACACATTTGGGCCCCTAGAATGCCAGGGCAGTATAACTACCCCACAAGTGACCCCATTTTGGAAAGAAGAGACCCCAAGGTATTCGCTGATGGGCATAGTGAGTTCATGGAAGTTTTTATTTTTTGTCACAAGTTAGTGGAATATGAGACTTTGTATGAAAAAAAAAAAATCATCATTTTCCACTAACTTGTGACAAAAAATAAAAAATTCGAGGAACTCGCCATGCCCCTCACGGAATACCTTGTTGTGTCTTCTTTCCAAAATGGGGTCACTTGTGGGGTAGTTATACTTCCCTGGCATTCTAGGGGCCCAAATGTGTGGTAAGGAGTTTGAAATCAAATTCTGTAAAAAATGACCTGTGAAATCCTAAAGGTGCTCTTTGGAATATGGGCCCCTTTGCCCACCTAGGCTGCAAAAAAGTGTCACACATCTGGTATCTCCGTACTCAGGAGAAGGTGGGGAATGTGTTTTGGGGGGTCATTTTACATATACCCATGCTGGGTGAGAGAAATATCTTGGCAAAAGACAACTTTTCCCATTTTTTTATACAAAGTTGGCATTTGACCAAGATATTTATCTCACCCAGCATGGGTATATGTAAAACGACACCCCAAAACACATTCCTCAACTTCTCCTGAATACAGAGATACCAGATGTGTGACACTTTTTTGCAGCCTAGGTGGGCAAAGGGGCCCATATTCCAAAGAGCACCTTTCGGATTTCACTGGTCATTTTTTACAGAATTTGATTTCAAACTCCTTACCACACATTTGGACCCCTAGAATGCCAGGGCAGTATAACTACCCCACAAGTGACCCCATTTTGGAAAGAAGAGACCCCAAGGTATTTCGTGATGGGCATAGTGAGTTCATAGAACTTTTTATTTTTTGTCACAAGTTAGTGGAATATGAGACTTTGTAAGAAAAAAAATTAAAATAAAAATCATAATTTTCCGCTAACTTGTGACAAAAAATAAAAAGTTCTATGAACTCACTATGCCCATCAGCGAATACCTTAGGGTGTGTACTTTCCGAAATGGGGTCATTTGTGGGGTGTTTGTACTGTCTGGGCATTGTAGAACCTCAGGAAACATGACAGGTGCTCAGAAAGTCAGAGCTGCTTCAAAAAGCGGAAATTCACATTTTTGTACCATAGTTTGTAAACGCTATAACTTTTACCCAAACCATTTTTTTTTCTACCCAAACATTTTTTTTTTATCAAAGACATGTAGAACAATAAATTTAGAGCAAAATTTCTATATGGATCTCGTTTTTTTCGCAAAATTTTACAACTGAAAGTGAAAAATGTCATTTTTTTGCAAAAAAATCGTTAAATTTCGATTGTCAGCAGCAATGAAATACCACCAAATGAAAGCTCTATTAGTGAGAAGAAAAGGAGGTAAAATTCATTTGGGTGGTAAGTTGCATGACCGAGCAATAAACGGTGAAAGTAGTGTAGGTCAGAAGTGTAAAAAGTGGCCTGGTCTTTCAGGGTGTTTAAGCACTGGGGGCTGAGGTGGTTAATCAGGCATTTGAAATACAGGCATTTGAAATACAGCCATTTTGGGCAAAGAAATATTTACTTCAGGCCTACACTGGTTCAGAAGGTGTGAGATACCCCCTCTACATACAGGGATTTGATTCAGGGATTTGAAATACAGCCATTTGAAATACAGCCATTTTGGGCAAAGAAATATTTACTTCAGGCCTACACTGGTTCAGACCCTGTGAGATACTCCCTCTACATACAGGGTTTGATTCAGGTATTTAAAATACAGCCATTTGAAATACAGCCGTTTTGGGCAAAGAAATATTTACTTCAGGCCTACACTGGTTCAGACCGTGTGAGATACCCCCTCTACATACAGGGGTTTGAATCAGGCATTTGAAATACAGCCATTTGAAATACAGCCATTTGAAATACAGCCATTTTGGGCAAATAAATATTTACTTCAGGCCTACACTGGTTTAGACCGTGTTTGATACCCCCTCTACATTTAGGGGTTTGATGCAGGCATTTGAAATACAGCCATTTCAAATACAGCCATTTTGGGCAAAGAAATATTTACTTCAGGCCTACACTGGTTCAGACCGTGTGAGATACCCCCTCTACATGCAGGGGTTTGATTCAGGGATTTGAAATACAGCCATTTTGGGGAAAGAAATATTTACTTCAGGCCTACACTGGTTCAGGCCCTGTGAGATACTCCCTCTACATACAGGGGTTTGATTCAGGGATTTGAAATACAGCAATTTAAAATACAGCCATTTTGGGCAAAGAAATATTTACTTCAGGCCTACACTGGTTCAGACCGTGGGAGATACCCCCTCTACATACAGGGGTTTGAATCAGGCATTTGAAATACAGCCATTTTGGCCAAATAAATATTTACTTCAGGCCTACACTGTGGGAATATTTATGCTGTCTCCGATTGACAGTCTATATTATTTATGTGAATAAATTAAAATCTGTAATAAAGGAGATTCTAATTTATTATCATAAATATCAAGCTAAAAAAAGCTTGTGATCTGCGTTGAATTGAAGACAAAACCCAGTTACAGACAAAATATATATGTAAATTATTAATACAATTTTTAGTACAAAATAATATATAATAAAATTGGTGACAATTGAAATTCAATCAATGATATGCAAAATAGTGAGAAAGTCAAAAATAATTGAGAATGTGTGTATATATATATACACAATCATGCCTTCTTATAATGATACCCCTTTATTATATTTTAAATCAATTTAATATTTGATTTCTCTCAGCCAACAAATGTCCGATTAAACCCAAATCTGGTTTATCTTTTATCTATACAGATATTTATATATATATAATCAACCGTACCGGTCTAGAACTGAATTCAATTCCTTGGAGATAATACCGTGTTTTCACCAGTATATTTTCAATCTCCCTGTATTGGATTAATTTTCAGGATGATGCTGCAGATACACCCCAATCTTATTCCAAAACAGATACTATACACAAGGTGTGGTTAATTGAATATATATATATATATATATATATATCCAGAAAAAGGACGGCACTCCAGCAGGATGAAGGTGAAAAATTTATTTTAATCAACCATACGGTGCAACGTTTCGGCTCAACTGAGCCTTTCTCAAGCAAAGGTACAAATCAGATGAAGGCAAGTGGGCGTGTTACAAAAGTGACAATTACAAAAACATAATACAATGCATAATACAAGTGTCAGGTAAGGCAAATGAAAAAATTACATGTATCAAGTATTAGCACACCTGGCTATAAATACATCAATCCAACATACATGTATAACATTTGCATACATACGTGAAAGGGCGGACCCACAGATCAGACACATTAAAAATGTAAACAGTCTGTGGATGCGTCCAGTGAATATAAAAACAGACAGAGGGAGGAGCGAAGGGATGATCCGGAAGGTACATATTGACGGCGAGGGGCCCAAGCTATGCGATCATTGAACACTGTACACATACCACTGAACTGGAGCGGCGTAGCATCAATCAGGGGGCAGTAGCAGCTGGAGGACGCCGAGCATCATCAGAAACGGCCTCCGCTCTTGCGTCACTACAGCGCCACACAGATCAGCCTTGGTGCGTTGCGGCGCATGCCCAGTATGCATCCAGTCTCAGGACGCCATCTTGGAGACTGGAAAAATGCCATTACCCTGTATTCCGACACCAGACCTGTTGTAATCCGGGTATTGCGACTCAGACCAGTACAGACGGCCCTGGAACCAGATCGTCCACATACTGTATCATGACCAAAGCCCACCAGCATCATGGGAACCACGATGTAGAGGACAATGCCAGTCAAAAGTGTCTGGTTGCGCTCATACCCAAGAGGGTTCTCCTCCAGCAGGTCCCCAGGTGTCACAGGGAGCAGATCTATAATGGGGATAGAAAAATAGCACCAGCACCGTAACGGCCCAAAACAATCCCCCAATGCACACCGTATCCAGTAGGAAAAATACATATGTAAAACAACACAATTAAAAAAAATTCAAAAAAACCGCATAGTTATTGGAAATGTCACCCTCCCGTGTAGAATAATGCATCCGCTTCATCCATAAGTTCCATCCCTCAGAATAATGAGTGCAAGTGAACTGTGAAAAAAAGAGAAAGAGACAATAAAATTACTGTTGGCAAAAACAGAAATTAAAATGAGTACATACTCAGTGTGTACACAGAAAACACCGCAGCACAACTTGCTAAACACAGGAGGCAAGCCAGCCCTCACACAATCTCCCCAAAGTTGAATTCTACGTTCAATCCATTTGGTCTGAGGCTATTAAGCCTATGGATCCAACCTAGTTCCCTACGCTTGAGTATCCTGGACCTATCCCCGCCGCGTCTGAGCTGCGGCACATGGTCGATGATCTAAACTTTCAGATCACCTTCCCTGTGCCCAGCCTCAGAGAAATGCTTAGAAACCGGTAGATCGAGGCGTTTCTTCCGGATACTCAAGCGATGGTTGTTCAGGCGGGTCTTGAAGTCGGTCGTCGTCTCACCCACATAGAGTAGATTACACTGACAGGAAAGTACATAAATGACGTAGCTAGAGTTACAAGTCAAATGAAACAAAATATTATGGGGTTCACCCGTGAGGGGATGAATAAATATTTTCCCCTTCCGGATGTATCTGCAGTTGACGCACCCCAGGCAGGGAAAACAACCCAAGCCTGGCTGCGTCAGTGCAGTCTGTCTGGATGGCCCCTTGGAGCCAATGTCGGCCTTGATTAACTGGTCACGGAGATTTCTTGAACGACGGTAGGAGAATAGCGGTGGACATTGAAACTCTGGTATCTCCTTGAAACAAGTTCCAAGGAGACCCCAGTGCTTCCTAATAACCTTATTGATAGAGGAGCTAAGTTCGCTATAGATGGACACAAACGGAATCCTAGCTGTTTTCTGCACGGTCTTGCGCTGGGACAACAAAGCATCCCTATCAAAACCACGTGCCCTGACCATGTGTTGATCCAATAATTGTTTCGGGTACCCCCTATCACGAAATCTCTTCGCCATGGACTCCAGGGTCGCGTTGGACTCCTGTTCATCGGAGACGACACGTTTAACCCTCAGGAACTGTGAGAAAGGAAGTGACTGAACCATGCTCCTTGGGTGAGAGCTGTTATAGCACAGGAAGGTATTGGTATCTGTGGGTTTAGTGTATAAATAAACGAGGGTGAACTGTAAATTTGAGTCATGACTGTTCAAAAAAGCATGAAACTCAACCAGTTCCACTGGTTGAGTTTCATGCTTTTTTGAACAGTCATGACTCAAATTTACAGTTCACCCTCGTTTATTCCAAAACGGACGTTCAGTTCTTGGATACCAGGGTTGAGTTCAATGAAGGTGTGTTGTATACTCAATTATACACTAAACCCACAGATACCAATACCTTCCTGTGCTATAACAGCTCTCACCCAAGGAGCATGGTTCAGTCACTTCCTTTCTCACAGTTCCTGAGGGTTAAACGTGTCGTCTCCGATGAACAGGAGTCCAACGCGACCCTGGAGTCCATGGCGAAGAGATTTCGTGATAGGGGGTACCCGAAACAATTATTGGATCAACACATGGTCAGGGCACGTGGTTTTGATAGGGATGCTTTGTTGTCCCAGCGCAAGACCGTGCAGAAAACAGCTAGGATTCCGTTTGTGTCCATCTATAGCGAACTTAGCTCCTCTATCAATAAGGTTATTAGGAAGCACTGGGGTCTCCTTGGAACTTGTTTCAAGGAGATACCAGAGTTTCAATGTGCACCGCTATTCTCCTACCGTCGTTTAAGAAATCTCCGTGACTAGTTGGTCAAGGCCGACATTGGCTCCAAGGGGCCATCCAGACAGACTGCACTGACGCAGCCAGGCTTGGGTTGTTTTCCCTGCCTGGGGTGCGTCAACTGCAGATACATCCGGAAGGGGAAAATATTTATTCATCCCCTCACGGGTGAACCCCATAATATTTTGTTTCATTTGACTTGTAACTCTAGCTACGTCATTTATGTACTTTCCTGTCCGTGTAATCTACTCTATGTGGGTGAGACGACGACCGACTTCAAGACCCGCCTGAACAACCATCGCTTGAGTATCCGGAAGAAACGCCTCGATCTACCGGTTTCTAAGTATTTCTCTGAGGCTGGGCACAGGGAAGGTGATCTGAAAGTTTGGATCATCGACCATGTGCCGCAGCCCAGACGCGGCGGGGATAGGTCCAGGATACTCAAGCGTAGGGAACTAGGTTGGATCCATAGGCTTAATAGCCTCAGACCAAATGGATTGAACGTAGAATTCAACTTTGGGGAGATTGTGTGAGGGCTGGCTTGCCTCCTGTGTTTAGCAAGTTGTGCTGCGGTGTTTTCTGTGTACACACTGAGAGTATGTACTCATTTTAATTTCTGTTTTGCCAACAGTAATTTTATTGTCTCTTTCTCTTTTTTTCACAGTTCACTTGCACTCATTATTCTGAGGGATGGAACTTATGGATGAAGCGGATGCATTATTCTACACGGGAGGGTGACATTTCCAATAACTATGCGTTTTTTTTGAATTTTTTTGAATTGTGTTGTTTTACATATGTATTTTTCCTACTGGATACGGTGTGCATTGGGGGATTGTTTTGGGCCGTTACGGTGCTGGTGCTATTTTTCTATCCCCATTATAGATCTGCTCCCTGTGACACCTGGGGACCTGCTGGAGAAGAACCCTCTTGGGTATGAGCGCAACCAGACACTTTTGACTGGCATTGTCCTCTACATCGTGGTTCCCATGATGCTGGTGGGCTTTGGTCATGATACAGTATGTGGACGATCTGGTTCCAGGGCCGTCTGTACTGGTCTGAGTCGCAATACCCGGATTACAACAGGTCTGGTGTCGGAATACAGGGTAATGGCATTTTTCCAGTCTCCAAGATGGCGTCCTGAGACTGGATGCATACTGGGCATGCGCCGCAACGTACCAAGGCTGATCTGTGTGGCGCTGTAGTGACGCAAGAGCGGAGGCCGTTTCTGATGATGCTCGGCGTCCTCCAGATGCTACTGCCCCCTGATTGATGCTACGCCGCTCCAGTTCAGTGGTATGTGTACAGTGTTCAATGATCGCATAGCTTGGGCCCCTCGCCGTCAATATGTACCTTCCGGATCATCCCTTCGCTCCTCCCTCTGTCTGTTTTTATATTCACTGGACGCATCCACAGACTGTTTACATTTTTAATGTGTCTGATCTGTGGGTCCGCCCTTTCACGTATGTATGCAAATGTTATACATGTATGTTGGATTGATGTATTTATAGCCAGGTGTGCTAATACTTGATACATGTAATTTTTTCATTTGCCTTACCTGACACTTGTATTATGCATTGTATTATGTTTTTGTAATTGTCACTTTTGTAACACGCCCACTGGGTGTGGTGAGATCACATAATTTGATTCAGTCTCCATATATTTGCCTTCATTTGATTTGTACCTTTGCTTGAGAAAGGCTCAGTTGAGCCGAAACGTTGCACCGTATGGTTGATTAAAATAAATTCTTCACCTTCATCCTGCTGGAGTGCCGTCCTTTTTCTGGATATATTGGTTGGGGTAAGAGGTCGATTCCCCAGGAGCGTGCACCTGTTTTTTTCCTATTGTACTCAGTGCCGCCATTTTTCCTCTGTATATATATATATATATATATATATATATATATATATGTATTATATTAATTAATTATCCTATAAAATATAGGTAAGGTTATACTATACCAAAATGTCAGCCTAGCAAAAATCAGTTTCAATGGTTCTAAGATGGCTGCCTCCAATGACTGAAAAGGTGGTCAGGGCTGGATCTGGTCTTCTCCCTTTTGATGGTTTCCTGATGATCGTCCCTTGATGATAGTTAGAGAGAGAGCTCTAGAGATTTAGAGAGCTCCAGAGAGATCCTTTCTGTCAGCCCATACCATATTTTTATCCTATCTTAGAAAGGGCTTGGCCAAGTTTTATCATTAACTAGTGACCTCACTTTATAATTAATAGAACCTCCCTCTAGGGAAAATACACCCTAAATCTTTGTTACCCTAACACTAGATGGCACTAGTACTCCATACAAAAGTCGAGGCACTCACTTATTTCTCTTATTTATTTACTAGCAATAAATTTTAACTAAGGTTTCAGATTCAGACAAAACCTTGAGGAGATCTTGAATAGACAATGACTTTTGTATTTAGTCAAACACCTCGCATATCCCTTAATCTTTTGACCAGACCTAATTAAATCAAGATACACATGACCATACTCAAGTCATTGTTCTGGGGGAAAAGACAGGGTTTGTTTATGATCACCTGTGTCCACATTTCTCCATTCAAGAAAACCTTAATGAAAGAAATAATCAACTTGTGTTTTACACTGAGAGAGATTCTAAAAATGACAGAGGAATCTGTACCTCATTTCTAACCTTAAAACTGAATATATCTATAAGGACCACACTCTTATATATACTATATATACAGCACCCGTATTTAAATTGATGATATAAAAATCAATTTACTCATATGTTGCGTAATATAAAAACCCCAAAGAAAGATTAGAGTCTTTCTATACACTGAAAATCATCAAAACTCAGCACTTGTCTAATACATTGTCTTATCTAGGCAATTATTTTTCATTAGACCTTGGGACGTCTCCTTCTCACAAAAACAGACTTGGGTAAACACTTTGGTACATATTGTAAATGAACATGAACCTTTCCCAACAAGAAATACAAGCTATAAAGGAACTGCAGAAATATCTTGAGGTCACAATACGCCCAGCCAATAAAGGAGGGGTGATTGTGATCCTAGACACTGAAACATACAAAAAAGAATGCTTGAGACAGCTGTCTGATACCATAACTTACACCCAACTATGTGAGGACCCTCTAGTCCCATATTTCCGAAAATTAACATCACTGTGTAATAGAGCAAGAGAAAGAGGTATTCTAAATGAGACTGAATGCAATTTTATTTTGGGTACACAGAAAAGATTACCCATATTCTATTGTATCCCTAAGATACATAAGGATTCGGTTAACCCTCCTGGAAGACCGATTGTCTCTGGCATAGGGTCACTAACATCTAATCTGTCTCAGTACTTGGACAGGTTTTTGCAGCCCTATGTCAGAGACATTCCTTCGTATCTTGGGGATACTTCAGCAGTGGTCGCACTGTTGGAAAATATGTACTGTCATCCAAATTGGATACTCGCTGTATACGAGTATTAATCACAGTCAGGGCATAGAAGCAGTATCCAATATTCTGTCTCAGAAAGGCAATTTAGCCACAGAATAACTCCAGTTCATACTGGATGGGATTAATTTTGTTCTCAGCCACAACTATTTCCATTTTGATTCCAGTTATTATTTACAGATCACTGGCACCGCCATGGGTACCAGGTTCGCCCCGAGCTACGCCAATTTATTTATGGCAGCATTGGAGCAGGATGTCATCACCCCGAGGCTTGGGGCGGACCTGGTCCTATGGCGGCGCTATATTGATGATGTTCTGTTAATTTGGGGAGGATCATATGTAACACTCTTACAGTTCATAGATGATATCAATGATAATGGGCTTAGTTTGAAATTTACAGCAAATATTGATCTACAAACAGTGGAATTTTTAGATCTCTGTATAGAGAAGAAACAGGAAACCTTTGTCTGTAGCAAGTACCAAAAGGATGTAGCCAAGAATAGCTTCATCCTGAGCACAAGTTGCCACCTTTCAAGGTGGCTTTTAAATGTTCCCTTTAGCCAGTTAAGGCGTTTAAAACGAAATTGCACTGAACAAGAACAATTTGAGGTAGAGGCACAAAATATGAAAATGCAATTTTTGACGAAAGAGTACCCTAACGGACTACTTGAGGATTCAATACAAAGGGTGAGACAATTGGACAGAGCCTCTTTCTTTAAATCCAAGGAAGGATTTAACATTACCCAAGAAGAAGATATGACAGCTAAAATAATTTTGCCATTCAATAAAGATTATAGGATGCTAAATAACATTGTTCATAAACATTGGCATCTACTAAAGGATGACAAAATCCTGGGTCCTATACTTCCGGCTCATCCTCCAATTGTCTATACCCGAGCCCCTAATCAAGTCACATCATGCAGGTGATCCCAGCAAAATGAAATTTTTGGCCATACAATCGGTCAAGCAAGACTGGAGAGGAGGCGACTTTGTAGCTAAAATGTCCAGACAAGAATCAAAAAAGATTTTTGAGTTTGGATCTCTGATGCCTTTAGGACTGAACTCGGAGATGGAAATCTTTGGTTTTCTATTGGAGAGGTGGGTTGGATTACATGGGTAGTCAATGCCGGGCTGTCTAGCAGCGCATTGACTTCCCCTGCATTCTTCCCCCCTCTCCCTCCTCCGCTAAAAGCAGCTAGTTCCTGAACTTGCGACGTAACCACAGTATTCATATTACTATTTTTGCAATTTTGTATTTTATAACATTTAATTTTCGTACTATTTTCGCATTATTTTTGCATTATTATTTTCGCAATATTATATTCGCAATTTTGCATTTTGTATTTTATACTGATATTTTTATATTTTATATTGCTATGATCTACGAACTATTATGTTATCATTACTTATTATGTATTTGAAGCTCTGGTACCGTTATAGAAACAGATTGGTTGAGTGCAATCTGCAAATCAATTGCGGCTGCACGATCCAGAATCTAGACCAGATATTATATCAAAAACAAAAAGCCCAATGAGGGTATATAAAGACATGTTCAGCAGGTCATTATTCAGCATTTCACATTTGTCTACTGAGGAAGGAACTGTTGTTTTCCGAAACGTGTCTAGTGTGTGAACCTGACCCAATCATTGGTGCGCTATTTTCTATTTTGCAAAAAGAAAAAGGACTTTTTCGATTACCACATCGCACTTATCCCAAAAAGGGGAGAATCTGATATTAGCTCTAAGTGGTGCCAGCTGCGAATTAACATCATAGCGGATTAACCTATGGTGACTGGTTCAACATAGTGCAACAATCTGGCTAACTAAAACAGAACTTTACATCGACCGAACTCTGCTTTATCGATTTCCGCCATCTCGGCCAGTTCAAACAAACGACATCATCAACTAAACACCATCTTCCGGGCTAATCACGTGAGACGCCACGGTGAAAGAGTCGAGAGACTACTCCGCAAGAGGTGGTAGTAAATCAACAGATGTTGAAAGCGGCTAACCATCACTGGCAAGCAGTGTTCGTGCACAAAGGTTTTACTTGCCAGCGACCACAGAGAGGACATCTTTTGAACCATCCAGGTTCCAACCACTGGTAAATCAGTATATCATTATACGAGACATTCGAGTGGTATAATCGAATGATTTTTTGCGAATAGACGCCCATATTAGCAAACCTAGAGGTCTCATTTATTTGGAGTACTCCTATTATATAGATGTATGCGTGAGCTCCGCATTGTATTTATCTATATATTTATGCTGATAATATGACATGCAATTAGGTTATGTCTAAACATTTTTATATTTTAGTTGAAAATAAATTATATGTATGCAAAAATACTGTGAGCCAGCCTGATTGATTCATTAATTATTGTAATTCTTAGGTTAGTAATTCAGAGTTAAAATCCTGAACTCACTCTGCACTTTTAAAATAAGACAAAATGGTTGTCCTTTAGGCCCATGTCCATACATCTTATATAGGCCTTATACTTATGGACTTTATTTATACCCAATAGTTCTGACAACACTGGTTCAGACCGTGTGAGATACCCCCTCTACATACAGGGATTTGAATCAGGCATTTGAAATACAGCCATTTGAAATACAGCCATTTTGGGCAAAGAAATATTTACTTCAGGCCTACACTGGTTTAGACCGTGTTTGATACCCCCTCTACATACAGGGGTTTGATTCAGGCATTTGAAATACAGCCATTTTGTGCAAAGAAATATTTAATTTAGGACTACACTGGTTCAGACCATGTGAGATACTCCCTCTACATACAGGGGTTTGATTCAGGGATTTGAAATACAGCCATTTGAAATACAGCCATTTTGGGCAAAGAAATATTTACTTCAGGCCTACACTGGTTCAGACCGTGTGAGATACCCCCTCTACATACAGGGGTTTGAATCAGGCATTTGAAATAAAACCATTTTGTGCAAAGAAATAATTAATTTAGGCCTACACTGGTTCAGACCGTGTGAGATACTCCCTCTACATAGAGGAATTTGATTCAGGGTATTGAAATACAGCCATTTGAAATACAGCCATTTTTGGGCAAAGAAATATTTACTTCAGGCCTACACTGGTTCAGACCGTGTGAGATACCCCCTCTACATACAGGGGTTTGAATCAGGCATTTGAAATACAGCCATTTGAAATACAGCCATTTTGGGCAAAGAAATATTTACTTCAGGCCTACACTGGTTTAGACCGTGTTTGATACCCCCCCTACATACAGGGGTTTAATGCAGGCATTTGAAATAAAGCCATTTTGTGCAAAGAAATATTTACTTCAGGCCTACACTGGTTCAGACCGTGTGAGATACCCCCTCTACATACAGGGGTTTGAATCAGGCATTTGAAATACAGCCATTTGAAATACAGCCATTTTGGACAAAGAAATATTTACTTCAGGCCTACACTGGTTCAGACCGTGTGAGATACCCCCTCTACATACAGGGGTTTGAATCATGCATTTGAAATACAGCCATTTGAAATACAGCCATTTTGTGCAAATAAATATTTAATTTAGGCCTACACTGGTTCAGGCCCTGTGAGATAACCCCTCTACAAACAGGGGTTTGATTCAGGGATTTCAAATACAGCCATTTGAAATACAGCCATTTTGGGCAAAGAAATACTTAATTTAGGCCTACACTGGTTCAGACCGTGTGAGATACACCCTTTACATACTGTTGTTCTATTCTACTATTAATTAAACACCCATTTAGGGCAAGATCCTAAATTTGAAAAATATGAGGAGAGCGTCAAATAAGGGACGTGGCCCAGGTCGTGGTGCTGCTGCAGGGAGAGGACGTGGTCAATCTGTGCCAGCTACACGCACAAGTCGAACCTCTTCCTCAGGTGCGAGTAGGTGACAAAACCTGCAGCGGTATTTGGTCGGGCCTAATGCTGCTCTACAAATAGTGAGGCCTGAACAAGTACAGGCGATAGTAGATTGGGTTGCTGACAGTGGATCCAGTTCCTTCACATTGTCTCCCACCCAGAAAGACAACAGTTGGCACCTGCAGCCGATGTCCATCAGTCTTTCACCTCACCCCCTTGCAAATCAGCCAAGCAGTCTGAGCCCCAAGTCATGCAGCAGTCTCTTCTGCTTTTTGATGACTCTGTTAGCAGGGTTTCCCAGGGTCATCCAACTAGCCGTGCCCCAGAAGTGGAAGAGATTGAGTGCACCAATGCCCAACCACTTATCTTTCAAGATGAGTACATGGGAGGACCATCGCAGCATGTCTCGGATGATGACGAAACACAGGTGCTAACTGCTGGGGCTTTCGAAAGTGTGCAGACCGACAAGGAAGTCAGGGGTGAATACAGGGTGAAAGATGATGTGGAGGACTATGAGGTCCTCGACCCCACATGGAATCAAGGTCATGCGAGTGACCTATGTAGTTCGGAGGAAGAGGCGGTGGTCGCACAGAGCCACCAGCACAGCAGAAGAGGGAGCAGGGTGCAAAAGCGGAGCGGCCGTCCTCTAGACAGTACGCCTCCTACTGCCCACCGCAGCAAGGGACCGAGCACACCAAAGCAAGCTCCAAGGAGTTCCCTGGCGTGGCAGTTCTTCAGACAATGTGCTGATGGCAAGACACGAGTGGTTTGCACGCTGTGCAATCAGAGCCTGAAGCGAGGCATAAACGTTCTCAACTTGAGCACAACCTGCATGACCAGGCATTTAAGTGCAAAGCACGAGCTGCAGTTGAGTAGACACTTCAAAAACCAAGAAAGGTCTCTGGCTCCTCCTGCTTCCTCTTCTGCTGCAGTCGCGGCCTCTTCATCCACCTCTGGAATGACAGTGCCACCTGGCACCCCTTAAACAGAGGATCTGCCAGCAACACCAACACCTGGGTCACCAAGCATCTCCACAATGTCCCACGGAAGCGTTCAGCTCTCCATATCCCAAACGCTGGAGAGGAAGAGGAAGTACCCCCCTACCCACCCGCCGCAATCCCTAGCCCTGAATGCCAGCATTTCTAAATTACTGGCCTTTGAAATGCTGTCATTCCGTCTGGTGGAGACGGATAGTTTTAAAGGCCTTATGGCGGTGGCTGTCCCACAGTACGTCGTGCCCAGCCGCCACTACTTTTCAAGGCGAGCCATCCCTTCCCTTCACAACCAAGTAGGGGACAAAATCAGGTATGCACTGCGCAACGCCATCTGTGGCAAGGTGCACCTGACTACGGATACGTGGACCAGTAAGCACGGTCAGGGCCGTTATATCTTCATAACAGCACACTGGGTAAATGCAGAGCCGGCTGGGCCTGAGGCGGATAGCAGTTTGGCGCATGTCCTTCCACCACCGAGGATTGCAGGGCGCTTCAGTTTGCCTCCTGTTGCTTCCTCCTCCTACTCTGCTTCCTCATCCTCTACCAGCTCCTCATCCGGTTAGCGTAACACCATCACCACCAACTTCAGCACAGCCAGGGGTAAATGACAGCAGGCAGTTTTAAAACTTATCTGTTTGGGGGACAAACCGCGCAGGAGCTGTGGACGGGCCTTGAGCAACAGACCGATGAGTGGTTTGTGCCAGTCAGCCTCAATCCCGGCCTGGTGGTGTGCGATAATGGGCGAAATCTCGTAGCAGCTCTGGGACTAGCCGGTTTGACGCACATCCCTTGCCTGGTGCATGTGCTGAATTTGGTGGTGCAAAGATTCCTTAAAACTTACCCCGATATGTCAGAACTGCTGCATAAAGTGCGGGCCGTCTGTGCGCGCTTTCTGTGTTCTCACCCTGCTGCTGCTCGCCTGTTAGTGCTGCAGCATAACTTCGGCCTTCCCGCTTACCGCCTCATGTGTGACGTGCCCACAAGGTGGAACTTCACCTTGCACATACTGGCCAGACTGTGCGAGCAGCAGCAGGCGATAGTGGAGTTTCAGCTGCAGCACGCACGGGTGAGTCGCTCGACGGAACAGCACCACTTCACCACCAATGACTGGGCCTCCATGCAAGACCTGTGTTCTTTGTTGCGCTGTTTCGAGTACTCCACCAACATGGCCAGTGCCGATAACGCCGTTCTCAGCGTTACTATCCCACTTATATGCCTCCTTGAAAAAACACTCCTGGCGATGATGGAAGAGGATGTGGCACAGGAGGAGGAGGAGGATGAAGGATCATTTCGTAGGGTTTACGGCCAGTCATTCCCAAGTGGCTCTGATGGTGGGTTCCTGCACCCACAAACCCAAGGTACACAATTGTCCAGGACACAGACGATACACCTCCCACAGAGGACAGCTTTTCGTTGCCTATGGGCAACCTGGCACACATGAGCGATTACATGCTGCAGTGTCTCTGCAACGACTGCCGAGTTGCCCACATTCTAACTTGTGCTGATTACTGGGTGGTCATGCTGCTGGATTCCCGTTACAAGGACTATGTACCGTCCTTAATTCCCTCACTGGAATGTGATCGTAAGATGCGCGAGTACAAGCGCACGCTGGTAGACGCGCTGCTGGTGTCATTCCCACCTGACAGCGGGGGCACAGTGGAAGCACAAGGCGAAGGCAGAGGAAGAGGTCACCAACGCAGCTGGGGCACTGCCAGCACCTCAGAAGGCAGGGTTAGCATGGCCGAAATGTGGAAAAGCTTTGTCAGCACGCCACAACAACCAGCACCACCAGCTGATATGGAACGTCTTAGCAGGAGGCAGCATTTCACCAACATGGTGGAGCAGTATGTGTGCACACGCCTACACGTACTGAATGACGGGTCTGCCCCCCTCAACTTCTGGGTCTCCAAATTTGGCACATGGCCTGAGCTTGCCCTTTACGCCTTGGAGGTGCTGGCCTGCCCTGCAGCCAGTGTATTATCTAAACGTGTGTTTGACACGGCAGGGGGCATCATCACAGACAAGCGCAGCCGCCTGTCCACAGCCAATGTGGACAAGCTCACGTTCATTAAAATGAACCAGGCATGTATCCCACAGGACTTGTCCGTACCTTGTGCAGAATAGACATGTATACCGGCACTAAGCAGCCATTGTTATACTGCAGCGCAATTGCTCATGTTTGTATTTTGGATATTTCACACTCTTTTGGAGTGTACCTTAATTTTACAAAATTAAATTAAAACCAAAAACCTGTGTTGGCTATCTCGTCCTCCTCCGCCGCCGCTTCCATTAACATTTTCAGTTGAAATTCAACAATTTTTGGGTGTGAAGTACCACTGCTATACCTAGTAGATAGGTTAAACAACAAAAAATATTTGTCATTAACATTTTCTGGTGAAATTCAGCAATTTTTTGGTGTGAAGTACCACTGCTATACCTATTAGACCGGTAAAAAAAAAAAACATTTGTCAGTTACATTTTATGGTCAAATTCACCAATTTTATGGTGTGATGTACCACTGCTATACCTATTAGACCGGTAAAAAAATAAAAATAACATTTGTCAGTTACATTTTAGGGTCAAATTCACAAATTTTTGTGTGTAATATACCCCTCCTCTACCTAGTTGACAGCTTAATAAATTTCAATAATTTTTATTTTACATTTTAGGGTGACAATAAACAATTGTTTTCTGTCATAGACCCCTGCTCTACCAAGTAGACAGGTTAATTAATTTCTGTAATTTTTCTGTTACATTCTTGGGTTGACATTATACAATTTTAGACGGGAATAAACCCCTGCTCTGCATAGGTGACAGGGAATAAAATTTCTGAAATACTTCTTTAATTGATGCGCGCCACCTCCTTTGATTCAATGCTTAAACTTAAACAAGCTGTACCACATTTAAGCTTCAATACTTGGTCCCACATTTCCGCTATACTCTTTTGGCCAACATTTGCGCCTCAATAGCTTTTCCTACAATTCCGCTTGACTCTTTTGGCCCACATTTGGGCCTCTATAATTTGTCCCACATTATCGCCTCAATAGCTTTTCCCACATTTCTTCTCGATCCCAAATTTTTTAAATAAATTTATCTCCCTTAAATTTGGTCTCTTTTTCTCTAGCTCCCTCTCCGGCCTGGAACCCTGATTCCCCGCCACCCGTAATCACCATGGTAGGCGCATAAAAGAACATCGAAAGTTGATAGAGCAGATATAAAATTGGATCGTGAACATCACGGGGATGTGCGACATGGTGGGGCAGTAAGTATGCACATGCCTACACAAACTAACTGACAGGGGTCAGCCCCTGCAACTTCTGGGTCTCTAAATTGGGCACATGGCCTAAGCTTGCCCTTTACGCCTTGGAGGTGCTGGCCTGCCCTGCAGCTGATGTATTGTCTGAACGTGTGTTTAGCACGACTGGAGTGTTATATTTCCCAATGTTTTGGGGTGTACCCTAATTTTAAAAAATATAAATAAATTTTAAAACAAAAAGCAGTGTAGGCTACCTCCTCCACCGCCACTTCCACCTACACCGCCACATCCACCGCCTCCTCAACCTCCTACTCCATATGGACCTGGTCCTCCTAGATCAAGATTATTATTTATTATTTTTACGTATTTTATGTTATTTAAAGTAATTTCCCTATCCACATTTGTTTGCAGGCCACTTGCCATGTTCTTAACCACATTTTAACGACATTTGCAGCCCTCTAGCCCTTTCCATGACATTTTTACAGCCATTTTAGTGCTCAAAAGTTCGGGTCCCCATTGACTTCAATGGGGTTCGGGTTCGGGGTCAAGTTCGGGTCAAGTTTGGGTCCCGAACTCGAACTTTATTCCGAAGTTCGGCCAAACCCATCGAACCCGAACATCCAGGTGTCCGCTCAACTCCTACTTACATCCTTTGGTATAGCTGCTGCCACTAGGAGGCAGACACTATGTTAAAAAAAAATTGCTCAGTGTCCTTAGGAGTTAGTCCTACTTGCTTGGCAGGGCGATATACTTCCCTTTTTACTTTGAATTTCTTCCTTTTTTGGATGAGAATACAGCGTTGACTTGATCACTCTGTTTAACCAAACTTCTGGCCCTTCTAGGCTGCATTTTATATTTATAACAGTGAAACAGGGGAAGTTCCTGTCTTCTGTGAATACCAAAGTTGCATACCTGCACATCCCCATCTGTATGTTCCAGAGCAAGATTTTCCTTCCACAGCACAAACAATCCCTACAACAGATCATTTGGGCTCTCCAGGGGAACATTCAAGTTTTTATCCAACACTGTATTCAGCCTCATTGTATCCTTCATAAAAGTGATCCTATTTGCATCCTCCTTGCCCACAGTGGCCATTCTAGTTTGATGGGACAGATCCAAAGGTCTGGACAACATGATTCTTCTGCCACTCTCAATCAGTTGCTCTTTAGTTTGATGTCTATTGTCTACCAAGCCCCAAACTGGCAATAGCCCATTACTTTCTACCCTCCATTTGTTGGTCCTGATGAGAGACACCACTCTACTCCAACGGTGAAGCGTCTTCCAGAACTCAACAGTTGAGGGAGTATGCCCCCTTCAGGAGCCCACCTTTTCAGTCAATGGGACTACACGAGAACAGCCACCTATCTAAACCACCAAGGCAGGACCACAGCTCTACCGCAAACCACCTTGCCTCCCAAGAAACACATGTTCCAGCTTTTTCAACAGTCCACATTCCTTAGGTGAACAAATGGATTGCTGACTTTCTCAGCCAAGAAAGAATTGACCCAGGAATGTGGGCCTTCATCCCGAGGTCTTCAAAGAGATCTGTTGAAAATGGAGTCAGCCATATGTAAACCTCATGGCATCCAGATTGAATCTCAAAATGCTCTCCTTTGTGTCTTGAGCACAAGATCCTCTGGACACACACTGGTTATCTCCTGACATCCGTTTGTTTTCCCCAACATCTTGCAACCTCTTCTAATTCTGCCTCAGGTTCTCAAGAAATTCAAAGCAGAAGGTGTCCCAGTGGTTCTCCCTGTGCTGATCTGGTCACCCTGTGGACACCCCTTAGCATCTTACTCTCCAGGGAGAACTTCTCTGTCTGAGGGATCACTGTTTAACCATAGTTTAGCTACTCCTTTTTTTTAGTTCATAGTTCCTACCATATTAAGGACACATGGTTCTTCAAACAAATGGTCCAAATCACACTTACTGCCAGAAAACCATCTTTGTTTTCAATCTGTCATAGAACATTAAACTTTTTTTTTTTTCTAATGGTACTGAGACACATTGCACTTTCCCCTTTCTGTCCTGCTCTCCTAACTTCAGGTATGGACCTTAGCAGACTCAATGGTTAGGAATCGGCCCTTTCTGTTCTCCTCTAGCACTCTTTGGCAACCAAATTAGCTGTTCATACTACAGTATTTTGCAACGAGTGGCCCATGGCGTGCCTCCTTACCATCTGCCAACAGCCACAGGGGTAATTGGTTCTTGATGCATTGTATGATTCATTTGAATCTCTGGACAACAATTCCCTCAATTTCCTTTCCTTGGAGGCAATCCCCTACATTCAGGTCATCTCAGAACCATGGTACTCCACTCTCTAGTCATTTCTACTTAAAGGGGTTGTGCAGCCGTTAATATTGATTACCTATCGTCAGGATAGGTTATCAATATCTCATCAGTGGGGGTCCAACACCTGGCCCCCGCGCCAATCAGGCACTCCATGCAAGCGCTGCTTCCTCTTTATTACACTACACTTCGTCTCAAGTATTGCTCTATTCAAGTGAATGGAGTGAGTACTTGCAATTACACTATGTCACTGCTCCACTGGAGACAAGACGTAGTGTGAAGATCAGGAAGCAGCGCTCTCATGGAGCGTCGCCTCCTGGTCTCACAGCTGATCGTGGGGGGTGCCTAGTGTCGGAACCACGCTGATCAGATATTGATGACCTATCCTGAAAATAGGTGATCATCCCCTTTAAGGTGGTTTCAGGCTTTTTATATTAATGAGAATATTATCTCTCCTTCTGTCCTTCCCACATTTACAAACAAACCCTCCCAAAATTTACCTTTCAATTCTTTTCTTGTCAGACTCTCTTTTTTTTTTTTGTTATTCCATAAGGTCCTAGACAGGGTCTGGTGGCAACCAGTGTTACCACAGCCTGCTGGATTTTGTCCACTGTTGGTTAGTAGCCCCCCATTTGGAAATGACCCATTGCACTAAAGCAGTAGGTGATTTGTGAGCTTTCAGCATAGAACTTTGACATTCAGAATAGAATTTTGACATTTACCTTTTTCTCCAGTTTTTTTTATTGGGTACATACCTTTGCCTACCTATCACAGGGTTTGCCAATCAGCAATGTTCTGTGATCACACTAGGAATTGCTTTGGAATGTCTCAAGTCTATAATCTGTGTCCTCTAATGATACAGACTAGAAAATGTTATTTTTATTACTCACCGTAAAATCCTTTTCTTGTCGCATTCACTTGGGAACACAGCAAGGCACTGCGAATATTTTGCCTTGTAAGGAAGAGTGTCCCAACTAGGCTCCCGTAGCCACGAGAAGATTGGTGTTTGTATGAGAAACACTGTGGCATACAAAAGTAGATTTCATTGACAATCAAGATCCCAGGGCACTAATTCCTGGAGTTGGTGAGCTTGAGCGGTCTTGTAGCTGCAGTAGACTCATAGTATACCGCCAAGTAATTTTTGTTAACTGATGCATATGAACAACCTCAGTGGACAATATATGAACATATTGAATTGCCAGTTAAGCACACTTATATGGATTGGTCTCACTTGAACATTGCCACAGTAGTTGCTACAGCTTTATTGAAAAAAATTAATTGTTTGCTAACTGATGTGCTTTGGTAAACTGTATATGAACACACTTTTATATGAGCACACTGAATTGCTAGTCAAGTGGATAAATGTGAATAGGTTTGACTTGAACATTATGGCATTTAGTTTCTGCAATGTTAATTATCTTTAGAGCTATTGAAACACAGTACTTGCCCAATGTTTTCCTTTTAGGTATTATGATTAGAGTTGAGCGGACACCTGGATGTTCGGGTTCGACGGGTTAGGGCGAACTTCACAAAAAAGTTCATGTTCGGGACCCGAAATTGACCCCGAACCCGAACCCAATTGAAGTCAATGGGGACCCGAACTTTTGAGGACTAAAATGGCTGTAAAAATGTCATGGAAAGGGCTAGAGGGCTGCAAATTGCATCAAAATGTGGTTTAGAGCATGGCAAGTGCTCTGCAAACAAATTACTTTAAATAACATAAAATACGTAAAAATAAAAAATAATAATCTTGATCTAGGAGGACCAGGTCCATGTGGAGTAGGAGGTTGAGGATGCGGTGGATGTGACGGTGTAGGTGGAAGTGGCGGTGGAGGAGGAGGAGGTAGCCTACACTGCTTTTTGTTTTAAAATTTATTTATATTTTTTTAAATTAGGGTACACCCCAAAACATTGGGAAAAATAACCCTCCAGTCATGCTAAACACACGTTCAGACAATACACTGGCTGCAGGGCAGGCCAGCACCTCCAAGGCGTAAAGGGCAAGCTCAGGCCATGTGCCCAATTTGGAGACCCAGATGTTGCAGGGGCTGACCCCTGTCAGTTAGTTCGTGTAGGCATATGCATACTTACTGCCCCACCATGTTGCACGTCCCCATGTCAACTTTTGATGTTCTTTTAAGCGCCTACCATGGTGATCACGGGTGGCGGGGAATCAGGGTTCCAGGCCGGAGAGGGAGCGTGAGAAAAAGAGACCAAATTTAAGGGAGATAAATTTATTTTTAAAAATTGGGATCTAGCAGAAATGTGGGAAAAGTTATTTAGGCGATAATGTGGGACAAATTACAGAAGCCCAAATGTGGGCCAAAAGAGTCAAGCAGAAATGTGGGAAAAGCTATTAAGGCGCAAATGTACATATTACAGAAGCCCAAATGTAGGCCAAAAGAGTATAGCGGAAATGTGGGACAAATTATTGAAGTGCAAATGTGGTACAACTTGTTTAAGTTTAAGCATTGAATCAAAGGAGGTGGCGCGCATCAATTTCAGAAATTTTATTCCCTGTCACCTATGCAGAGCAGGGGTTTATTCACGTCTAAAATTGTATAATGTCAACCCAAGAATGTAACAGAAAAATTACAGAAATTAATTAACCTGTCTACTTGGTAGAGCAGGGGTCTACAACAGAAAACAATTGTTTATTGTCACCCGAAAATGTAAAATAAAAAATTATTGAAATTTATTAAGCTGTCAACTAGGTAGAGGAGGGGTATATTACACCAAAAAATTTATGAATTTGACCCTAAAATGTAACTGACAAATGTTAGTTGTTTTTTTTAACGGTCTACTAGGTATAGCACTGGTACTTCACACCCAAAAATTGTTGAATTTCAACTGAAAATGTAACAGGCAAATTATAGAATTTTTTTTACATGTCTACTAGGTATAGCAGTGGTACTATACACCCAAAAATTGGTGAATTTCACCCTAAAATGTAACTGACAATTTTTTTAATTTTTTTTTACCGGTCTACTAGGTATAGCAGTGGTACTATACACCCAAAAATTGTTGAATTTCACCAGAAAATGTAACTGACAATTTTTTATTTTTTTTTAACGGTCTACTAGGTATAGCAGTGGTACTATACACCCAAAAATTAGTAGTGAAATGATATAAAATAAAATACGTACAAATAAAAAATATATATTTGATTTATGAGGTGGAGTTCCATATGGAGTAGGAGTTTGAGGAGGGGGTGGACGTAGCGGTGTAGGTGGAAGCGGCGGTGGAGAAGGGGGAGGTAGCCAACACAGGTTTTTGGTTTTAATTTAATTTTTTTAAATTAGGGTACACGCTAAAAGAGTGTGAAATATCCAAAATACAAGAATGAGCAATTGCGCTGCAGTATAACAATTGCTGGTTAGTGCCGGTATACATGTCTATTCTGCACAAAGTACGGACAAGTCCTGAGGGATCCATGCCTGGTTCATTTTAATGAACGTGAGCTTGTCCACATTGGCTGTGGACAGGCGGCTGCGCTTGTCTGTGATGACGCCCCCTTCCATGCTAAACATATGTTCAGATAATACACTGGCTGCAGGGCAGGCCAGCACCTCCAAGGCGTAAAGGGCAAGCTCAGGCCATGTGCCCAATTTGGAGACCCAGAAGTTGAAGGGGGCAGACCCGTCATTCAGTACGTGTAGGCGTGTGCACACATACTGCTCCACCATGTTGGTGAAATGCTGCCTCCTGCTAAGACGTTCCATATCAGCTGGTGGTGCTGGTTGTTGTGGCATGCTGACAAAGCTTTTCCACATTTCGGCCATGCTAACCCTGCCTTCTGAGGTGCTGGCGGTGCCCCAGCTGCGTTGGCGACCTCTTCCTCGTCCTCTGCCTTCGCCTTGTGCTTCCACAGCAGCGCGTCTACCAGCGTGCGCTTGTACTCGCGCATCTTATGATCACGCTCCAGTGATGGAATTATGGACGGTACGTTGTCCTTGTAACAAGGATCCAGCAGCGTGGCCACCCAGTAATTAGCACAAGTTAGAATGTGGGCAACTCAGCGGTCGTTGCGGAGACACTGCAGCATGTAATCGCTCATGTGTGCCAGGCTGCCCAGAGGCAACGAAAAGCTGTCCTCTGTGGGAGGTGTATCATCTGTGTCCTCTGTATCCCCCCAGCCACGCACCAGTGATGGCCATGAGCTGGTCTGGGTGCCACCCTGCTATGAACATGGTTCCTCAACCTCCACCTCGTCATCCTCCAGAACTGTGCCCTGGCTGGACAATTGTGTACCTTGGGTTTGTGGGTGCAGGAACCCACTCTCGGTTCCACTTGGGAATGACTGGCCGGAAACCCTATGAAATGATCCCTCTTCCTCCTCCTCCTCCTGTGGCACATCCTCTTCCATCATCGCCAGGAGCATTTTTTCAAGGAGGCATAGAAGTGGGATAGTAACGCTGAGAACTGCGTTATTGGCACTGGCCATGTTGGTGGAGTACTCGAAACAGCGCAACAAGGAACACAGATCTTGCATGGAGGCCCAGTCTGCAGCTGAAACTCCACTATCGCCTGCTGCTGCTCGCACAGTCTGGCCAGCATGTGCAAGGTGGAGTTCTACCTTGTGGACACGTTGCATATGAGGAGGTGAGCGGGAAGGCCGAAGTTACGCTGCAGCGCTGACAGGCGAGCAGCAGCAGGGTGAGAACGCCGAAAGCGCGCACAGACGGCCCACACTTTATGCAGCAGCTCTGACATATCGTGGTAAGTTTTAAGGAATCTCTGCACCACCAAATTCAGCACATGCGCCAGGCAAGGGATGTGCGTCAAACCGGCTAGTCCCAGAGCTGCTACGAGATTTCGCCCATTATCGCACACCACCAGGCCGAGCTTGAGGCTGACTGGTACAAACTACTCATCGGTCTGTTGTTCAAGGCCCGTCCACAGCTCCTGCGTGGTGTGGGGTTTGTCCCCCAAACAGATAAGTTTTAAAACTGCCTGCTGTCGTTTACCGTTGGCTGTGCTGAAGTTGGTGGTGAAGGTGTTACGCTGACCGGATGAGGAGCTGGAAGAGGATGAGGAAGCAGACTAGGAGGAGGAAGCAACAGGAGGCAAACTGAAACGTCCTGCAATCCTTGGTGGTGGAAGGACATGCACCAAACAATGCAATACATAAATACATAAATACATAACTACTTAAAGGGAATCAACAAGGTAAAAGAGGAGAGAATATTTAAAAAAAGAAAAACTGCTACAAGAGGACATAGTTTTAAATTAGAGGGGCAAAGGTTTAAAAGTAATATCAGGAAGTATTACTTTACTGAGAGAGTATTGGATGCATGGAATAGCCTTCCTGCAGAAGTGGTAGCTGCAAATACAGTGAAGGAGATTAAGCATGCATGGGATAGGCATAAGGCCATATTCATAAAAGATAGGGCCAGGGGCTATTCATAGTATTCAGTATATTGGGCAGACTAGATGGGCCAAATGGTTCTTATCTGCCGACACATTCTATGTTTCTATGTTAAACTACTATTCGCCTCAGGCCCAGCCGTCACTGCATTTATCCAGTGTGCTGTTATGGAGATATAACATCCCTGACCGTGCTTACTGGTCCACGTATCCGAAGTGAGGTGCACCTTGCCACAGATGGCGTTACGCAGTGCACACCTGATTTTGTCCCCTACTTGGTTGTGCAGGGAAGGGATGGCTCTCCTGGAAAAGTAGTGGCGGCTGGGCACGACGTACTGTGGGACAGCCACCGCCATAAGGCTTTTAAAACTATCCGTCTCAACCAGACGGAATGACAGCATTTCAAAGGTCAGTAATTTGGAAATGCTGGCATTCAGGGCTAGGGTGGGTAGGGGGGTACTTCCTCTTCCTCTCCAGCTTTTGGAAGATGCAGAGCTGAACTCTTCCGTGGGACATTGTGGAGATGCTTGGTGACCCAGATGTTGGTGTTGCTGGCAGATCCTCTGTTTGCGGGGTGGCAGGTGGCACTGTCATTTCAGAGGTGGATGAAGAGGCCGAGACTGCAGCACAAGAGGAAGCAGGAGGAGCCAGAGACCTTTCTAGGTTTGTGAGGTGTCTACTCCACTGCAGCACTTGCTTTGCACTTAAATGCCTGGTCATGCAGGTTGTGCTCAGGTTGAGAATGTTTATGCCTTGCTTCAGGCTCTGATTGCACAGCGTGCAAACCACTAGTGTCTTGTCCTCAGCACATTGTCTGAAGAACTGCCACGCCAGGGAACTCCTTGAAGCTGGCTTTGGTGTGCTCGGTCCCTTGCTGCGGTGGGCAGTAGCAGGCGTACTGTCTAGAGAATGGCCGCTCCGCTTTTGCACCCTGCTCCCTCTTCTGCTGTGCTGGTGGCTCTGTACGACCACCCACTCTTCCTCCGAACTACATAGGTCACTCGCATGACCTTGATTCCATGTGGGGTCGAGGACCTCATCGTCCTCCACATCATCTTCCATCCAGTCTTCATCCCTGCCTTCCTTGTCGGTCTGCACACTTTCGAAAGCCCCAGCAGTTGGCACCTGTGTTTCGTCATCATCCGAGACGTGCTGCGATGCAGGTGCCAACTGTGGTCTTTCAGCAGGAGACTGGGTGGGAGACAATGTGAAGGAACTGGATCCACTGTCAGCAACCCAATCTACTATCGCCTGTACTTGTTCAGGCCTCACCATTCGTAGAGCCTCATTAGGCCCGACCAAATACCGCTGCAGGTTCTGTCGCCTACTCGCACCTGAGGAAGGATTTTCACTTGTGCGTGTAGCTGGCACAGATCGACCACGTCCTCTCCCTGCAACAGAAGCTCCACCAGCAGCACCACGTCCTGGAACACGTCCCTTATTTGACGCTCTCCTCATATTTCTCGAATTTAGGATCTTGCCCTAAATTGGTGTTTAATTAATAGTAGAATATAACGACTGTATGTAAAGGGTGTATCTCACACGGCCTGACCCACAGTAGGCCTCAATTAAAGATTTGTTTGCCCAAAATGGCTGTATTTCAAATACCTGAATCAAACCGCTGTATTTAAAGGATTTATCTCACACGGCCTGACCCACAGTAGGCCTCAATTAAAGATTTGTTTGCCCAAAATGGCTATATTTCTAATACCTTAATCAAACCCCTGTATTTAAAGGGTGTATCTCACACGGCCTGACCCACAGTAGGCCTGAATTAAAGATTTGTGCACCAAATGGTGGTATTTCAAATATCTGAATATAACCCAAATCTATAAAGGGTGTATCTCACAATGACATATGCAGCAAAGGCTGTTAAATAAACTTTTTTGTCCAAACGGGTGTTTGTTTAATAACTCAATATGGCAGCAGTATATAACCCAGGAATTTCAAACGTCAAGATGCTGCAAGGTCAGAAATATTGTGTATTTTGCCCCAAAAAGGGTGTTTTATTAATGAAAGAATATAAGCCCTGTATATACAGGGTGTATCTCACACAGCCTGACCCACAGTAGGCTTGAATTACAGATTTGTGCACCAAATGGCGGTATTTCAAATATCTGAATATAACCCAAATGTATAAAGGGTGTATCTCACAATGACATATGCAGCAAAGGCTGCCAAATTACCTTTTTTTGCCCAAACGGGTGTTTGTTTAATAACTCAATATGGCAGCAGTATATAACCCAGGAATTTCAAACGTCAAGATGCTACAAGGCCTGAAATATTGTGTATTTTGCCCCAAAAAGGGTGTTTTATTAATGAAAGAATATAAGCCCTGTATATACAGGGTGTATCTCACATGGCCTGACCCACAGTAGGCCTGAATTAAAAATTTGTGCACCAAATGGCGGTATTTCAAATATCTGAATATAACCCAAATGTATAAAGGGTGTATCTCACAATGACATCTGCATCAAAGTGTCACGGCTGAGGATGGGGAATACCCTCAGCCATGCGGTATCAGCAGATGGAGTGGTCGCTGCGCGGCCAGGACAACAGGATTAGGGAGCTGGTGACCGCCTAATCGCATCCCTAACCTGACCCTGACTCCTAGCTACATGAGCCGACCTTGATGGTAGGAGGGCTCATGCTCCGGAACCTTGAAGTCCCTGCTAGCCCTCAAGATGGCCCTAAACTAGGAGCTGGGTAGACAGCCCATTCCTCCTGGACACAGAGGAACAGGAGTCTAAAGTGGCCAAGCAACACAGACAGGGGAACATAAACAGACATATGGCAGTGACAGGTAAGTGAGCCTAGTACCACACTTACCTGCCACAGACACACAACCTGGAACCCAAGTGCTGCTGTCCACAAACACCAGAGACAGAGCACACCACACACATCACAGGAAACCAGGAAACCATATACTGCAATAAGAAAAGACCAACAACCATCTAGCAAACACCATACATGGAGTAAACACACATCTTCATAAACATAGTGAATCACAATTTATGACCACAAGGGTGGCCCTCAGTGGTAGATGGAAATGTGACCAGGAGAGTTCTTCCAGCTTACAACAAGGCTGGAGTACCCCTCCGACATCAGGTGTAAAAACTGAGGCTTTATAGCCCCTGCAGCCACACCCACAAACGGACACACCCAGTGCACACACACACTAGGAAGGAGGTTAACCCTTCCAACACCAGGGAAGGGAAAACACCACTTAAAGGGGACGTGCACACAATAACATAAAACACAGTGCACACATACACACAAAACCGCATGCACAACATAGCAAGCTGCAATGGCACAGCTCAGACTGCTACGCTGCCACATATATACTGTTGCCAGCGGCAACCACAGGTGAGGCAAATACCACAGCCCTCACCTGTGATTGACAACCAAAATAAACCGCTGACAACCGCATGCGGTTCAGGAGTCACGGTCATAGCCATGGCCGTGACACTCCCACCCCTCAAAGCCCCCCCACCAAAAAAAAGGAAACTGGTGAGAGACTTGCACAAGGGGATAGGAGAAGGGAACGTCCACTCTCAGGACATGGTTTCCAGGAAGTCGCTGTCAGCTGCATCCTCTCCCAGCACACAACACAGCCAGTCCGACGAGGCCTGCAGCCCGCACCAGTGACACGGGAATGGAACCACTGAGAGTGGACGAGGGGACTCTCCACTGACGTCCCCAATCCAGTCGCTGCCAGCAGACACTCCTAACCAGCACGCAGCCGGACCACTTACGGAGTGCTGCCAGCAAACGACCAGAGATGGGAACATGGAGAGGGACGAGGGATCACCAACACGGACACGGAAGGTAAGGTGGCGGGGAATAAGCCACCAACCGTGCCGTAAACGGAGATCCCCCAGGAACGCTCTCCCTCCGGAGAACGCGCATGCAGGCCACAAGCAGATGGCACTGCATGCTGCACCCTCTTTCGAAGGTGTGAAAAACGCACACCAAACAAACACCACGTGCCATAAAAATATCAGGGGACGACAGAGCACGGTGAAGGAATGGCGGGGAATGCCACTCACCGCGCCATCAGAGGCGAAACCCCCAGAACGCTCTTCCTCCGAAGAGCGCGCATGTACGCCTACGTAGACGGCGGTACATGCTTCACCCTCTTTCGAGGGATTGCATACTCCCACCCCTTAAAGCCCCTCCCAACAACAAAAGGGGAAAGTTGGTGAGGCATAAAAAACAATGGGAGGGGGGGAGGGGAAAGACAGACAAAAGGGGACACCAACACGGACAACGGTGAGCAAGGAATGGTGGGGAATGCTACTCACCGCGCCGTAAATGGTGAAAGCCCCATAACGCTCTCCCTCCGGAGAACGCGCATGCACCCCATCCGCAGATAGCGGTGCATGCTTTACCCTCTTTCGAGGGACAACCACGTGAGGAGCCTTTGTGGTCATACTGTCACGGCTGAGGATGGGGAATACCCTCAGCCGTGCGGTATCAGCAGATGGAGTGGTCGCTGCGCGGCCAGGACAACAGGATTAGGGAGCCGGTGACCGCCTAATCGCATCCCTAACCTGACCCTGACTCCTAGCTACATGAGCCGACCTTGATGGTAGGAGGGCTCATGCTCCGGAACCTTGAAGTCCCTGCTAGCCCTCAAGATGGCCCTAAACTAGGAGCTGGGTAGACAGCCCATTCCTCCTGGACACGGAGGAACAGGAGTCTAAAGTGGCCAAGCAACACAGACAGGGGAACATAAACAGACATATGGCAGTGACAGGTAAGTGAGCCTAGTACCTCACTTACCTGTCACTGCCATATCCTCAGCCGTGACACAAAGGCTGCCAACTATATTTTTTTTGCCCAAACGGGTGTTTGTTTAATAACTGAATTTGACAGCATATAAGCCTGTAATTTCACACGTGCTGATGCTGCAAAAACTGAAAATAGTGTTTTTTGGCAAAAAAGTGTGTTTTTAAAACCACAGAAAATGATGGCTGTATTTCTAGCTTCAATTGCACACTGATTAATCCAGATGCTGTATATTGGCAAAAATGTGTTTTTTTGGTAACAGAATATGAAAGCTGTATAGATTAAACTTGAATTTAACACTTGCAGATCAGGAAAATAGTGTTTTTTGGCAAAAAAAAAGTGTGTTTTTAAAACCACAGAAAATGATGGCTGTATTTCTAGCTTAAATTGCACACTGACTAATCCAGATGTTGTAAATTGCCAAAAAAATTGGGATTTTTAATGTCCCAAAAGCTCAGATGCAGTACTGGTGCACTGAGCTTGCATAAAATGGCGGCCACCCCCCTCCTAACTAACTTATTAAAGTTATTTTTTTTCGGTCACTGGGCTCAGGGCAGGATAAAAAAAATTATGCCCTGCACCAACAAAACACAATGTATGTAGATCGCTGAGTTAGATTCAGATTTTTAGCAAAGACTCTCTCCCATTCTCTCCCTGAAATCACTAGCAGCATCCTCTCCCTACACTAAGCACAGCAGAGTGACGTGCAGCGCTACGTGACTTCAGCTTATATAGAGGCTGGGTCACATGCTACACTGGCCAATCACAGCCATGCCCTTAGTAGGCATGGTTGTGATGGCTTCTAAGGTCAGACAGGTAATCGCTTGTTGATTGGCTGCTTTGCAGCCTTCCAAAAAGCGCCAAGAAAGCGCCGAACACCGAACCCGGTGAAATGTTCGGTTCTGGTCCGGGGTCCAAAAATCCTAAAGTTCGGTACGAACGCGAACTTTACAGTTCGGGTTCGCTCAACCCTAATTATGATGCTTTCTTTGGCGTCAGTTCTCTCTGCTTCTCTTTCTGCTTAGGTAAAATATAATGCTGGTGATCCATGTTCATCATTATCTCTCCCCTTATGGTCACAGCCACCGGAGTACTCACTGCTCCTGTTGCACTGCGATCCATGCCACCTTCTCCTTCTTTCTGCTCTTGCTTGTACACACACTCTTCCTGGTTCTTAAATAGCTAGCATGTGCACAGACTAATCTGTCCTGAGCCTATGACAGCATTCCTGGATGTATATATCCCCTTACTCTATAAGAAGATGCCTGAGCAATAAGGTTTCTAGCTTGTCTAGCTCCTGCAAAGGTTTTACGATATTGTGTGTTCTGATCTCCTATACCTGATCTCTGCCTTTTAAGCATATTGACCCTGTCCTACCTGTCCTGACCTCTGCCTGATTACTGTACTGACCCTGTACTGCCTCCCCTGACCTATTGCCTGTTTTACAGTATTGCATAAACTCTGCTTATCTTGATAGTGGCTAGCCTTCCGATCACTCTTCTGCCTGTCCCCCATCAAAGTCCAGATATCCATATGGGAGTGAAAAGGTGAATACGCAGTACCCTCAGCCGTTGCCCCAAGTCAAATCTGTTCAGTGGAACAGTGGGTTCACAACTGCTGCATTACAGTTTTCTCAGGCCATTGACCCCACTGTAGTCCCCAAGCTTAGGATATTGAATCTGTATGAGGAGCTGTCTAGTCAGCAAAACCAGAAGGATAATTTGCTCCAGTATATGAATACCACTTCTGCAAGTCTGGACACCCTGCTTGCCTTTATCCCATCTTCCCTTCCTCCAAGCTGCAGCTCATTCACCTTAGCCACAGTCTGCCCCTCATGCCAGTTGTACAGGATTACACCTGCCATAGCCGCCTCATTATGAGGAGGGCCCCAAGACTTGCTGTGGCTTTCTAATTCAGTGTACCATACACTTTGAATTTCAAGCCCACTAGTTCTCTATGGATCATGCCAAGTCGGCCTGCTTTGCATTTCTTCTGTCTTTTGAAGCATTGGCTTGGCCAATGTGGAGAATTCCTTACAACTTGCAAGAGTTCCTAACTACCGTCCAAAGACTCCTGGTCAGACTCCTTCAGCTGCATCTCTACTGCTACATCTGTACCTCCAATTCTGCACTCTGTCTTCTGAGTTATTCTAGAATAACGAAGCAGCCTTGTAGGAGGGTCTGACAAGCTTTTCACCTACTCTGGATGAATCTGTTACTCGGACTACTTGTATCAACTTTCGCTTCAGAGAACATCTCAGAGAGTCTACTCATGAGAGAAGAAATCTGCGTCTGGTACAATTGTTCCAGAAGCCATTACTCCCCTCCTCGTTTGCCACTATAGATGAACATATGCAAGTGAAATAAATCAAGCTCTCTGAGGAGCTGAGCACAGACTCCGTAACAATTTGTGTGTCTACATTGGTGGCAAGGCTAACTTTGTAAGGAATTGCCCTCTTAAGTCAGGTGTTATGAGGACCTGCCATCAATTCGCTTCCAGAGAGATTGGCCTCCACAGCACTCACCTTCCATACCTGCTAAGCTCCTCCTGTTCCCTTGATATCTTTTTATAAGGGTTAAAGGGTGAAGACCAAGGGGCCACTGAGAAAACGATCTCAGGAGTAGTTTCAAGTTAAATCAGTTGAGTAGACAGAGTAGATTAAAAATCCGCTATGTTCAGTCCATAGATCCAGCTGGCCTACCCAATTTGGAATTACCTGAAGTATACAAGGAGCTGACTGATCAGCGCAGTCATCAAGAGCAACTCCACTCACATGGATTCTTTGATGGTTTCCACTATGGCTCGGTCTCAATAGTCTGCCATGTCTGCTCCGAAACCACAGTCAACTTCCTCCTCCAGAGTTTCTGGTCTGCATCTACCTCTGCCACCACGCTATGAAGGGGATTCCCAAGACATGTCATGTATTCCTGAACCAGTGCTTCATCCACTTGGAATTGCAAGCTCATCAGTTTCCAACCAACTAGTCCAAGGTCGCCTTCCTGGGTGTTCCTTCTATCTGATGAAGATTTATCTTGGGTCACTCCTTTCTGGGGACACAGTAACCCCCTGACTGATAATTTATAGAACTTTCTGTCAATCTTCCATGAGGTCTTTAAAATGCCTGGCTGGACAGCCTCAGTAGCCTCTTCTATATTGGGACAATATGCTATGCTGTTCCATACTCTCTCTTTGGAACTGACCTAGAACAACTAAGCCATATTGGATGCCTTCTGGGAGAGTCTGTCAGGGTGCATCAAGGATGAACCAACAGGTCAGGGTTTATCAACTAACCTGGATGATCTGCTTGCACATTCTACCCACATAAATCTCAGGTTCAGGGAGTGTCTCTAAGAATCTGCTCAGGAAAGGAGAATTCTACAACTGCCTTGTTCCAGAAGCCGTTGTCGCCCTCTTCTTTGGCCACTGCCGAGAAACCCATGCAGCTTGACAGATTTAAGTTATCCGAGGAAGACATCACAGACACAGCAGTAATTTGTGCTTCGACTGTGGTGGCAAGCGTTATTATGTGCAGCCTTGCCCACTCAAGCCGGGAAACTCCAGTGCTTAGGGTTATTTGGAGTGATAATCTTAGGTGAAGATGCTCTCTCTACAAAAATGACAATTCCTGTTATCTCCTCTGGTAGCATCTGGTTCACCAAACAGGCCTTCCCGGACTCCTGTTTTGCTGGCAATTTCTTGCACTAGCCCTAGTGATCCTGTACCACATACCTACAGTACGTTTGGAAAAGTCCTTGTCTGTAGAATCTGTCAATGGGATGCCACAGCCAGAACCAAACCTCTATGCTACAATGCCTAGGGATCTTCAGGTGGGAGTCATGCATACAGATAAGATCTACTTCTATGTCCTGTCCATCAGTTCTCTGCTGCTTAGATTATCCTGACTGAAGAACCAGTATTCCCAGCTCCAGATCCCTGAGCTCTTTGATAGCATCCATGGGGCAAGGGTATTCATGAAATTGGATAGTCAATGGTCCTACAACCTGACTCACATTCAAGAGGGCAATGAGTTGCAGACCGATTTCAATACTCATGACTGTCATTACAAGTATCTTGTCATTCCCTTCAGCCTCGTTGTCTTGCAAGAATTTATCAGTGATATCTTCTGAGACCTACGTTATGTCTTTGTGGTGGTCTTTCTTGAATATATCCTAGCTTACTCGTCAGACTTGACATCACATCAGAGACATGTTTGTAACGCCTTCCAACATGTGCAGGAGAACAGACTGTACTCTTAATTTGAGAAATGCCTTTTCAAGAAAAAACTCTTTTACCTTCCTGGGTTATGTAATTTCTGAATGTGGTATACAAATGGACCCAAAGAAGCTGTCTGCAATCATAGACTGGACTTATCCTGCAGGCTTGCATGCCATACTACCAACAATTAATTTATCATTTTTCTATTCTTACCACCCTGTCACAGCTCTTACTAGGAAATGGGTGAACACAAGGGAGTGGTCATCTAATGCAGAATCCACCTTTCTGTCCCGCAAGCAGGCTTTCTCGTTGGCTTTGATTTTTCATTGCATTGATGTCTCTAAACAGTTCTTTTTGGAGGTAGTTATGTCCTCCATGGGTTCCAGAGCTATCCTTATCCTTAAAGGTTCCACTGACAAGTTGGTCTCCTGTGGCTTTTTTTTTCTAAGTCTTTCTATCTTGCAGAGAGAGCACCTGCCACCCAGTCATCATTTCGCAATATTACTGTTATCCAACACTCTCCCAGGATGAACCAAAATTATGTCGCCACTTAGGCTTAGAATAAATCCCCTGTGGGTTTGCTCCTCCTGTTGACTACATGGGAGGCTATGTGTCAACATGTTGGGATAGATTTAATCACTGACTTACCGCCATCTTCTGGATGTACAGGTTAGGGTGGTTTGTTTTTCAAACATGGCTCATTTTGACCATTTATCTTGTCTACATTCTGCAGTTCAACTGGATAACTTGTTCATGATGCACGTGTTTCATTTGCATGGACTCACTAAACATATTGTGTTGGACAGAGGTGTTCATTAGGGATGAGCGAATCGACTCGGATGAAACATCCGAAGTCGATTCACATAAAACTTTGTTTCAATACTATACGGAGGGAGCGCTCCGTACAGTATTAGAATGTATTGGCTCTGATGAGCCAAAGTTATTACTTTGCGAAGTCTCGCGAGACTTCGCATAATAACTTTAAAAATTGATTTATACTGTAAAAAAACATTTCTCGAACTCGGGTTCGGTTCCAAGTGGTACCTTGAAACAAAGTTTTATGCGAATCGACTTCGGATGTTTCATCCGATGTCGATTCGCTCATCCCTAGTGTTCATTGTAGGTCAAGATTCTAGAGGACTCTCTTTCAATTACTTGACATTAATCTGTACTTTTCCTCTGCCTACCACCCTCAGTCTAAGGCCTCATGCACACGACCGTTGTGTGCATTCGTGGCCGTTGTTCTGTTTTCCGTGATTTTCTGCAGACTCATTGACTTTCAATGGGTCCGTTGAAAACTCGGAAAATGCACCGTTGTTCACCCATTCAAGTCAATGGGACCGTGAAAAAACACGGATGCACACAAGATTGACATCCACGTCCGTGGCCGTAGGCTACTTTCACACAGATGGATCCGCAGATCCGTCTGCATAAAAGCTTTTTCAGAGCTGAGTGAAAACTCAGATCCGACTGCATATTCTAACACAGAGGCGTTCCCATAGTGATGGGGACGCTTCAAGTTAAAATATACTACGAACTGTGTACATGACTGCTGCCTGGCAGCACCCGATCTCTTACAGGGGGCTGTGATCCGCACAATTAACCCCTCAGGTGCCGCATCCTGATGGGTTAATTGTGTGTATCATAGCCCCTGTAAGAGATCAGGTGCTGCCAGGCAGGAGGGGGCACACCCCCCTCCCTCCCCTGTATTACATTCATTGGTGGCCAGTGCGGCCTCCCCTCTCCCCCCCCCCTCCTAATTAAAATCCCCCCCTCCTTCTTGGTTAGTTTACTAGCGGTCTGCAACCAGTGCAGGATAAATGTCTGGATTTATCCTGCATATAAATGTATATATGTATATTGTTTGATACCTCCATTTGCAATATAACACGAAAAAACCTAACATGAGCAAAAGCTGTTCCCTTAGACAAAATACTGTCAAAAACAAATATTGACTCAGCATCATATCTTCTTAAATATCTCCGTGTCTCACTATCTACACACCGCGCACGTCTGACCTGGACATTTAAAATCTTCACAAAAAAAAATATATGTATATTTTACCTGTATATAAGCTTATGCTGTTGCTATTTCTCATTGTATATGTACATATATCTCAGCAAGCATGCGCTGACTTCTGTATGGCCTTTAAGTCTGGGCCGGCACCAGGTGTAGATGCCCATCATTGGTGGCAGCGGAGAGTTTCGATCGGAGTCCCAGTTTAATCGCTGGGGCTCCGATCGGTAACCATGGCAACCAGGACGCTACTGCAGTCCTGATTGCCATGGTTACTTAGCAATTTTTAGAAGCATTATACTTACCTGCAATGTCTCTGACCGGCCGGGCGCTCCTCCTACTGGTAAGTGACAGGTCTGTGCTATAAGCAATGCGCCGCACAGACCTTTCACTTACCAGTAGGAGGAGCGCTCGGCCGGTCACAGACAGCAAAGGTAAGTATAATGCTTCTAAAATTGCTAAGTAACCATGGCAACCAGGACTGCAGTAGCGTCCTGGTTGCCATGGTTACCGATCAGAGTCCCAGCAATTAAACTGGGACTCCGATCGGAACTCTTCACTGCCACCAATGATGGGGGGGGGGATTTTAATTAGGAGGGGGAGGGAGGGGGGGCACACTGGCCACCAATGAATGTACAGTAATACAGGGGAGGCCGCACTGGCAACCAATGAATGTACAGTAATACAGGGGAGGGAGGGGGGCCGCACTGGCCACCAATGAATGTACAGTAATACAGGGGAGGGAGGGGGGGCCGCACTGGCCACCAATGAATGTACAGTAATACAGGGGAGGGAGGGAGGGCCGCATTGGCCACCAATGAATGTACAGTAATACAGGGGAGGGAGGGGGGGCCACACTGGCCACCAATGAATTTAAAACTGGGGAGGGAGGTGCGGTGATGCTGCCCCCTCCTGCCTGGCAGCACCTGATAACTTACAGGGGGCTATGATACGCACAATTAACCTCTCAGGTGCGGCACCTGAGGGGTTAATTGTGCTGATCACAGCCCCCTGTAAGAGATCGGGTGCTGCCAGGCAGCAGGGGGCAGTCATGTACACAGTTCGTAGTATATTCTAACTCTGTGTTAGAATATACTGTCAGGTATGAGTTTTCACGATCTAACTCAAATCCGATGGTATATTCTAACATAGAGGCGTTCCCATGGTGATGGGGACGCTTCAAGTTAAAATATACCATCGGATTGGAGAAAACGCCGATCCGATGGTATAATAGGGACTCCTGACTTTACATTGAAAGTTAATGGGGGACGGATCCGTTTGCAATTGCACCATATTGTGTCAACGTCAAACGGATCCGTCCCCATTGACTTGCATTGTAAGTCAGGACGGATCCGTTCGGCTCCGCACGGCCAGGCGGACACCAAAACGACTTTTTCCTCATGTCCGTGGATCCTCCAAAAATCAAGGAAGACCCACGGAAGAAAAAACGGTCACGGTTCACGGACCTACGGACCTCGTTTTTTGCGGACGGTTGTGTGCATGAGGCCTAATGGACAGGTTGAGCAAATTAATCAGATTTTGAAGAACTATCTTCATTACTTAATTTCTTCTAAACAAGATAATTGGGAGTCCTTGTTTCCATGGGCCGAGTTCTCCTATAATTATTACTATACCATCTTTTCGCATTTTTGTTTCTGGTGAGGTAACTGCTGCTGATACTACCCTCAAGTATTTTTCTTCGGTTTGGTGGGAACTAAAACTAGACAAAGCATCTGCTATTAAGAAATCCACGTACAAGAAATGCACAGTGCCTCCACTTTTCTGTCCTGGAGACAGTCTGGTTATCCTGTAAGAACATTTGCTTTTGGCCTCATGCACACGACCGTATTTTTTCACGGTCCGCAAAACGAGGTTCTGTTGGTGCGTGATCCGTGACCGTTTTTTCGTCCAGGGGTCTTCCTTGATTTTTGGAGGATCCACGGACATGAAAAAAAAGTTGTGAATTACAATGCAAGTCAATGGGGACAGATCCGTTTGACGTTGACTCAATATGGTGCAATTTCAAACGGATCCGTCCCCCATTGACTTTCAATGTAAAGTCAGGAGTTAATATACCATAGGATCTGAGTTTTCTCCAATCCGATGGTATATTTTAACTTGAAGCGTCCCCATCACCATGGGAACGCCTCTATGTTAGAATATACCATCGGATTTGAGTTACATCATGAAACTCAGATCCGACAGTATATTCTAACACAGAGGCGTTCCCATAGTGATGGGGACGCTTCTAGTTAGAATATACTACGAACTGTGTACATGACTGCCCCCTGCTGCCTGGCAGCACCCGATCTTTTACAGGGGGCTGTGATCAGCACAATTAACCCTTCAGGTGCCGCACCTGAAGGGGTTAATTGTGCGTATCATAGCCCCCTTGTAAGAGATCAGGGGCTGCCAGGCAGCAGGGGGCAGACCCCCCTCCCTCCCCAGTTTGAATATCATTGGTGGCCAGTGTGCGGCCCCCCCCGACCCCCCCTCTATTGTAATATCATTGCTGGCCAATGTGCGGCCTCCGTCGGCCCCCCCTCCCTCCCTTTATTGTAATATCATTGGTGGCCAGCGTGCGGCCTCCGTCGGCCCCCCCTCCCTCCCTTTATTGTAATATCATTGGTGGCCAGTGTGCGGCCTCCGTCGCCCCCCCTCTTTCTATTGTAATATCATTGGTGGCCAGTGTGCGGCCTCCCCTCTCCCCCCTTCCTGCCCGATCATTGGTGGCAGCGGAGAGTTCCGATCAGAGTCCCAGTTTAATCGTGGGGCTCCGTCGGTAACCATGGCAACCAGGACGCTACTGCAGGCCTGGTTGCCATGGTTACTTAGCAATATTACAATATTAGAAGCATCATACTTACCTGCTGCGCTGTCTGTGACCGGCCGGGAGCTCCTCCTACTGGTAAGTGACAGGTCTGTGCGGCGCATTGCTTAATGATCTGTCACTTACCAGTAGGAGGAGCTCCTGGCCGGGCACAGACAGCGCAGCAGGTAAGTATGATGCTTCTAATATTGTAATATTGCTAAGTAATCTGCCTGCAGTAGCATCCTGGTTGCCATGGTTACCGATCGGAACCCCAGCGATTAAACTGGGACTCCGATCGGAACTCTCCACTGCCACCAATGATCGGGCAGGGGGGGGGAGAGGGGAGGCCGCACACTGGCCACCAATGATATTATAATAGAGGGAGGGGGGGCGCACGCTGGCCACCAATGATATTACAATAAAGGGAGGGAGGGGGGGCCGACGGAGGCCGCACACTGGCCACCATTGATATTACAATAGAGGGAGGGAGGGGGGGCCGGGGGAGGCCGCACACTGGCCACCAATGATATTACAATAGAGGGAGGGAAGGGGGGGCGGGGGGGGCCGCACACTGGCCACCAATGATATTCAAACTGGGGAGGGAGGGGGGTCTGCCCCCTGCTGCCTGGAAACCCCTGATCTCTTATAGGGGGCTATGATATGCACAATTAACCCCTCAGGTGCTGCCAGGCAGCAGGGGGCAGTCATGTACACAGTTCGTAGTATATTCTAACTAGAAGCGTCCCCATCACTATGGGAACGCCTCTGTGTTAGAATATACTGTCGGATATGAGTTTTCACAAAGTGAAAACTCATCTCTGAAAAAGCTTTTATGCAGACGGATCTTCGGACCGTCTGTATGAAAGTAACCTACGGCCACGGATCACGCACGCGGATGCCAATCTTGTGTGCATCCGTGTTCTTTCACAGACCCATTGACTTGAATGGGTCCGTGAACCATTGTCCGTCAAAAAAATAGGACAGGTCATATTTTTTTGACGGACAGGAAACACGGATCATGGATGCGGCTGCAAAACGGTGCATTTTCCGATTTTTCCACGGACCCATTGAAAGTCAATGGGTCCGCGAAAAAAAATGGAAAACGGCACAACGGCCACGGGTGCACACAACGGTCGTGTACATGAGGCCTTAGGGTACTCTTCTACAAATTTGCTCCTTGTTTGTTTGGGTTCATTTGAAGTGTTGAGACAGATCAACCCTGTTTGTTAAAGCTGTGAATGCCACCATCTCTGCATTCCTAACTCCTTTCTGTAGCTTGTCAAGTTGGATTTCTCTTTAGCATAACACTCTCAGTCGAATGGTAGTAACCAGATTCAGAAGAATTATCTGCGCCATGTCATCTCTTTTCACCATGATGACTGGGTGTGGGTGCCTTTACTTTCCTGCACGGAATTCTCTTATAACAAGCTCTTCAGCGAGTCTACTAGCAGTGCTCCTTTCTACATTGTCTATGGACGTTTGCAGATTTCATTTACTGTTTCTGTTACCTCTCAGGTGCCAGCTGCTGATTCTCCCCTCAATGAATTTCTCTAGATCTGACAGGAGACTAAATCTTCCCCGTTTCAGGCAAATGCTCTTCTGAAGAGATCTACTTACCGGAGACACAGGTTACCACCACATTTCTACTCAGTAGACAAAGTCTGACTGTTCTCTAAAAACATGTGTTTTAGAGTACCCTCCTGCACTTTTACTTTCCTTGATTTTTTTGGTCCTTTTGAGGTTTTGACCTTTCCTGCCTTGGCGTCAGCCTGCCCTCTCACCCCTCTTCTACCTGTTGTCTTGGTTCCACACACCAGTGTTACTTGTCTGCCTGGGTCAGCAGGCTCTGAATTGAGAGTACCCTTAACAGCCTGGTGGCTTCTGAAGTGAAGTCAGATCCCCATTTGGGAGTGAAAGGGTGAATATCTGGGGACCTCCTTGATAATGCCCTCATGGGTAGTCCCAAGTCAAATCAGATAAGTGGCACAGCGAGTTCACATCCACTGCATTACCTACAAATTTTACTAATTGGTTAACTCATTGTCTGCAGGAGGGTTATAGCATGTCTGGTTCCTTGTGGCAGCATCTGTACACAAAGTTATAATTTTTGTTCCCTAATAAAGGTCATCATAGTATATGGTCTATTTTTGTGATTATTGCAGGGGCAAGGCTGACCATTTAATGTGTATAGGACTGTCCCGACTCTTTACTTTGAGGAAAGAAGAGTCAGGCATGTTGGTTTTCAACATTTCTAGTCTGAACCACCAGAGGTATCTGTATGTGGACTCTTCCCATCTCCCTATTCGGCCAAGCATGCAATTGTACTTATAGGGTCTGGGGTTGAAAAAAATTGCTGTTGGTTGGGGTGTGAGTAATTTAAAATGTGATTTAGAATACCTTCTAACTCTATTGGTCATGTTCTGACACTATTTGCATTGATTGTATCATACAGTACAGACCAAAAGTTTGGACACACCTTCTCATTCAAAGAGTTTTCTTTATTTTCATGACTATGAAGGCATCAAAACTATAAATTAACACATGTGGAATTATATACATAACAAACAAGTGTGAAACAACTGAAAATATGTCATATTCTAGGTTCTTCAAAGTAGCCACCTTTTGCTTTGATTACTGCTGTGCACACTCTTGGCATTCTCTTGATGAGCTTCAAGAGGTAGTCCCCTGAAATGGTCTTCCAACAGTCTTGAAGGAGTTCCCAGAGATGCTTAGCACTTGTTGGCCCTTTTGCCTTCACTCTGCGGTCCAGCTCACCCCAAACCATCTCGATTGGGTTCAGGTCCGGTGACTGTGGAGGCCAGGTCATCTGGCGCAGCACCCCATCACTCTCCTTCATCGTCAAATAGCCCTTACTTTCAAAGTTTTCCCAATTTTTCGGCTGACTGACTGACCTTCATTTCTTAAAGTAATGATGGCCACTCGTTTTTCTTTACTTAGCTGCTTTTTTCTTGCCATAATACCAATTCTAACAGTCTATTCAGTAGGACTATCAGCTGTGTATCCACCTGACTTCTCCTCAACGCAACTGATGGTCCCAACCCCATTTATAAGGCAAGAAGTCCCACTTATTAAATCTGACAGGGCACACCTGTGAAGTGAAAACCATTTCAGGGGACTACCTCTTGAAGCTCATCAAGAGAATGCCAAGAGTGTGCAAAGCAGTAATCAAAGCAAAAGGTGGCTACTTTGAAGAACCTAGAATATGACATATTTTCAGTTGTTTCACACTTGTTTGTTATGTATATAATTCCACATGTGTTAATTCATAGTTTTGATGCCTTCAGCGTAAATCTACAATTTTCATAGTCATGAAAATAAAGAAAACTCTTTGAATGAGAAGGTGTGTCCAAACTTTTGGTCTGTACTGTATGCAAATGATTTTCTCAATAGAAATTATTCTGTTTTCTTCCATACAGTTTTATATGGGTTGCCCGACACCTAGAAAAAAAATTACAGGGGGGCAGGAGTGCTGTAAAAAAAAAAGACTCATCTGGTTAGAGTGTCCCGGTTACACTGTGAACCGGAAGTGTTATGTACTGTCTACAGAAGCATCATTACTGCTGGTCAATAATTGTCCACAACAGTCATGTGATATTTCCAATAGGTTCCTGTTCCATTCCCGCTTGCGTGACATGGTGACTGAGCATACTATTTTCAGAATTTTTAAAGAAATGAGTGGAGAAATTTGATGTCACCACTCCATCCACAGCAGCCGTGAAACTGGGGTCACGGGAGAAGAAGTGGGATCTGCACCACTAGGACATTTAGGATATATAATGTGAATATACCATAAATGTGCAGATGGGAATAGAGGACCTTTCATGTTTTTTTATTACTTGAGATAAATACCTTTACTTGCGGGGTACCCCCCGCTAATGCTGCCACCCCGCCTGATTTTTTTAAATATCGCTCCTACGCCCCGCTGTGCACTCCTGTAGTTTTCACGCTCAGTATGCTAATACTGAGCATTGGTACAGGGAGGAGGCATCTCCTCCTCCCTGTACTGATGCTCAATATAAGCATACTGAGCATGAAAACTACAGGGGTGCACAGCGGGGCGTAGGAGCGATATTTTAAAAAAATCAGGCAGGGTGGCAGCATCAGCGGGGGGTACTCTGCAAGTAAAGCTATTTATCTCAAGTAATAAAAAAACATGAAAGGTCCTCTTTAAATAGGGATGGTTTAAGCTGGCGCCTCTTCCCTAAGTTGAATCTAGTTGCATCTAGGCATGGCGTAGATCTTTGTTTCCCTAATGCATGCTAACCTACTTAAAGTTAAAAACTTAAAAAACTGAACTACAAATTCACTTTTTAAAGATGGTAAATGATTTTATCTAGATCATAAAATTAAGATTTATTATTTAGCTGTGTTCATTTAAATGTATTTTTTAAAACTTTCTTCAACCTTCAGTTTTCATGCATTAAACATAAATGTCATATTTCATTGGTTTTTAAAGTAATAGAGCAGTTTTGATTTTGCAGTTCACTTACATAAATATATTTGTTTTTTGTATGCAGGTTCCTCAAGCGCTACAGCACAATTTATTTGACTTCTTTCCCAAAATATCATGCTGTTCACCAAAAGAAGTCCTAAGAAAATACACAGAAGATGTGGCAGATGACTGTGGGGATCCAGGAATGGATGTTGCGGAATTCCAAAGTGAATGTTTCCAGAGACCATACCAGTATTTAATACGTTTTGACAAAGGACAGAATCTAGACACATTTACATACAAACATGACAGTGTAGAAGGGGATCCAGCAGAGTGTCTGCAGATATTCCTTTTGCATTGCGGAATTATTGATCCTTCTTGGTCTGAACTCAGAAACTTTGCCTGGTTTTTAAATCTCCAACTTAAAGATTGTGAATCTTCGTTTTTTTGTAAAGTTGAACTTGTTGGAGATTTATTGCCAGGATTTAAGCATTTTGTGGTTGATTTTATGATAATCATGGCAAAAGACTTTGCTACACCATCTTTGGATATTGTAGATCAAAGTCCAGGAAGGCGAATCATTAACTTTCATGGACGTGAGGAAAGGGACCTGGCTCCTTTTTTGTTGCGTAAAAAGTGGGAGTCTGAACCACATCCCTATATCTTCTTTAATAATGATCATGTGTCCATGACATTTATTGGATTCCACTTAAAGCCAAATAATGCAGGAGGTATAGATGCCATCAATCCCAGAGATAAAACTGTAATTAAACAAAATGTTATGACCATGCAGCTTTATAATGGATTGGATATTCAAAAAGTGCCATTCAATATTGACTTTGACAATTTATCCAGGCATGAGAAAATAAGCATATTATGTATGGTCCTAGGAATCCAACAGCCATTTGATCCAGATGAAACATATGAGCTCACTATGGACAATATTCTCAAGATTCTGGCCATTAAGATGAGATTCCAATGTGGAATTCCAGTTGTCATCATGGGAGAAACTGGTTGTGGAAAAACACGACTAATAAAGTTCTTATGTCTTTTGTGCAAGGGATTTGTTAAAACAGAAAATTTGAAGCTTGTGAAAGTTCATGGAGGTACCACGGCTGAGATGATTTCCCAGAAAATAATGGAGGCACAGGAAATTGCAAAGTTTAACAAAGACAATGGATTTGATACTGTGTTGTTCTTTGATGAAGCAAATACAACTGAGGCCATAAATAGTATCAAAGAAGCTTTGTGTGATCACACCGTAGAAGGAGAACCATTAGAAGAGAATTCTGGGTTACACATTATTGCAGCCTGCAACCCATATAGAAAGCACACTGATGAAATGATTAAACGCTTAGAGTCTGCTGGTCTGGGTTACAGGGTAACCGCGGATGAGACCAAGGACAGACTAGGGTCCATCCCATTAAGACAGCTTGTTTACCGCGTACATGCTTTGCCTCCTAGCATGATGCCACTTGTATGGGACTTTGGACAACTAAATAATGAAACCGAGAAGAAATACATACAACAAATCATTCAGAGATTAGCAAAAGAGATTGAGCTGTCTACTAGTAATGTACAGTTATTAACGAATGTGCTTTCAGCTTCTCAGAGTTACATGAGGTTAAAAAATGATGAATGCAGCTTTGTCAGCCTAAGAGATGTTGAACGTTGTGTAGAGGTCTTCAAGTGGTTCTATAACCATCATACAAAGCTGCTAAAGAATCAGAAAAGCATGTTAAAGAATAAAAGAAATGTCACTTATCAAAAAGATAAAGTAGCTTGGTCTCTTGTGCTAGCTGTTGGTGTATGCTACCATGCCTCTTTAGAAACTAAGGAATCATACAGAGAGGCCATATGTAGACATTTCCATTCGCCATACAGAGACCAAACTGCTATTTTGGATGAAATTAATATCATTCAAGATCTCTTTTTATCAGGTGTACACTTAAGAAACACCATTGCAAGAAACCTGGCCTTGAAGGAAAACTTATTTATGATGGTCATCTGTATTGAACTTAAAATCCCTTTATTTCTTGTTGGAAAACCAGGAAGCTCAAAGTCACTAGCAAAGACTATTGTTGCAGATGCCATGCAAGGTCAGGCAGCTCATACTGAACTGTATAAAGACCTTAAACAGATTCACTTGGTATCTTTTCAGTGTAGCCCTCACTCAACTCCAGAAGGCATAATTAGCACATTTAAGCATTGTGCTCGCTTCCAGGAAGGGAAAAATTTAAAAGAGTATGTGTCTGTGGTGGTTCTTGATGAAATCGGTCTTGCTGAAGACTCTGCCAAAATGCCTTTAAAGACACTTCATCCTTTGCTGGAGGATGGTTGCATTGATGATGAGCCATTGCCACACAAAAAGGTTGGATTTATTGGAATCTCTAACTGGGCCTTAGATCCTGCAAAAATGAATAGAGGAATATTTGTATCTCGGGGTGATCCTGATAAGCAAGAACTTATTGAAAGTGCTGAGGGAATCTGCTCATCTGATAACCTCATTCTTACAAAAGTCACAAACTATTTCCAATACTTTGCAGATGCTTATCAGCAAGTTTGTGAGACTCAAAAAGAACAGAAAAAAGAATTCTTCGGTTTACGTGATTTTTACAGTCTGATAAAAATGGTGTTTGCTTTTACCAAACAGTCAGTCTTGACAGAGCGTGAAATTGCTCGCGCAGTCCTCCGGAATTTCAGTGGGAAAGATGATTTAAATGCATTGGACATTTTTTTGGGAGACGAAAATAAAAATCTAGGCGAGGCTTATAATACGATAGATCTGGTGATGGAAAATATTAAAAGTGACAGTGAGGACTGTGAATCTCGTTACCTTTTAATATTGACCAAAAACTATGCAGCACTTCAGATACTTCAACAAGCATTTATTAAGGAGAAACAGCAACCTGAAATCATATTTGGATCCAGCTTCCCAAAGGACCAAGAATACACTCAGATTTGCCGAAATATCAACCGTGTTAAGATCTGTATGGAAACTGGCCAGATGGTCATTCTCCTTAATCTCCAAAACTTGTATGAAAGCCTCTATGATGCATTAAATCAATATTATGTTTACCTAGCTGGCCAAAAGTATGTAGACTTGGGCCTTGGTACCCATCGTGTAAAATGCAGGGTTCACCCAAAATTCAGACTGATAGTCATTGAAGAAAAAGATATTGTATACAAAGACTTTCCAATCCCACTGATCAACAGATTAGAAAAACATTATCTGGATATTAGCACATTTTTGAAAAAAGAAGACAAAATTCTTGTTGAACAGCTTGAGGCTTGGGTACAAAGTTTCACCAGTCCAAAAGTAAACCACTTCATGGTAAAAGATCATGAATACAGTCCTTCTGATGTTTTTATTGGCTACCACTCAGACACATGTGCTTCAGTTGTTCTTCAAGTATCAGAGAATATGAATCAAGCACAACATGATACCGAAGATATTAAAAAGGAGAAGAATAAGGCTGCACAAAATGTTTTGCTTAAATGTGCTACACCAGATTCTGTCATCAGGTTAGACCACCAAGAATTAATTGATGAGTACTTCAAAATACAACATCATGGCTCCTTGGTAGACTTCCTCCATTCACATATAACATCTGCATTTCACAACAGCACCATTTTCACTGAGGTAATACAATTATATTTTCTTTATTGATTTACTGTTCTGTCTTCACTAGTACTATCTACTTGCTATATTATATTTAAGCAAATGTTAGACACAAAATAGCAGAAGATATACTGTAAGCCTTGAGTAGTATAGAAAATAGGTGTGTACACCCAAGCCTTTATATTACAGAAGCAACCTATCAACCAAAATAAATTCTAAGACACCATAGTATCATATATGTGCCTGTATTAATTACAATGTGTATTAATATAAGGGTTGAGTCCTACAGCAAGAAACAGAATGGTATCAACAAGCCATTTCATATGACAACTAATTGACATGTATAAGTAACTCCATATGTCTGTTATAACTAATAAAATGTGCTGTGCAGTAGAAATAAAGGGGCAGTCAGGACTGGATTTAGAACTCCAAACCCACAAAACTTATTTTTCCAGCCAGACTTTTGATCTCCAAACTGGATCTCTCAGGGTAAGGCCACTTTCACATAGTCTGTGTTTGGTCAGTGTTCAATCTGTGATTGTGAGCCAAAACCAGGAATGGCTACTACATAAAGATAAGGTATAATGGAAAGATTTACACATGTTCTGTGTTTTTGACACACTCCTCGTTTTGGCTTGAAATCACTAATGTAAATCACTGAGCAAACACTGACTGCGTGAAAGCGGCCTAAATTGACCAGTCTAGAATGGATTCATGTATAGCACAATGTATACTGCATATAACATCATCCGTGCCAGCATTGCATGACGCATGTCATGTCCAACATGCATGTCTCATGATCTCGAAATGCCCGTGCATCACTACCTGAATAATTTCATTAGAATTAAGCAATTAAACATTTTATATATCACTTACGGAATGAATTGCAAGTGTTTTAGGGCAATTCCACAGATGACACCCACACTTTATCCAAGGTATCACAGCAGCGTGGCAAAAACCTGGCTTGGAGTTTTGCTAGTTTTGGAATTCTTGTTCACTTCTTTTTAGAAGTAAAAATGGCTGCTAGATGTGACCTTTCCTTTACCATAGATTAATATTTTTCCTTTATACAACTCTGACCCTGACATTTAACAATATTAAAGTATGATTCAATTTAAACTCTTCATGTTTAGATCACAACATTTTCACGCCTTCTTACTTCTGCGGACAAAAAGATTTTAGAAGTTGAATTACAAAACAATATCAGCAACATTGAAATTTTGTCCCTTCAACAATTTGACACAGAATTCTCATTTTTGAAGAAAATTCGGTAAGTTGTGACATATCTATATGATCGGCCGTATGTGTTATTTAGGACACAGCATTTCTGACTCGGAGATGATGCAGTTTTAGTTCATTCACTTAAGACTCTTTTGTCAGAATCTGGAGTTGCCTCTTGAAATCTATTGTATTTCAGTATATTGGTGTGGTTTCTCTTCATAAGTGATAATAATGCAAACTATACAAGCGTGCAAATAATTGAGACGGTCCAATCTATGTGTCAGATATGTTTGTGTGGCTTACTACCCTTGAACTATAATAATCTTTATATAGCGGCAACATATTCTGCTAATTTGTTTCAGTGCTATATATATTCAGTTCCATTAGGTCTAAATACACTCTGAATAAAAGTATTGGGACACCTACTCTACACATTACACCTACCAGATCCTTTACAACATCCCATTCTAAATCCATAGTTCACCATATTGTAATGGAATTAAAGGCTCCTGGCTATTATATTTCTTCATCGATAGTTACCTATACCTCATCACTCAGCGACCCTGCTCATTGTGGCTGAGTTGCTGTGCATCCACTTTACAATAATACTACTCACAGTTGATGGTGAAATATCTAGGAGTAACGAGGTTTCTCAAACTGACTTGTTACAACAGTGACATCCTATTACAGTACTCACTGAGGACTTTAGAACAAGCCATTCTTTCACAAATGTTTGTAAAGGCAGACTGCATGGATAGGTGCTGGATTTTATACACCTGTGGCAATGGGACTGAATGAAACACCTGAATTCAGTGATTAAGACATTGGTCCCAATACTTTTTTCCATATAGTTTATATTTTTTATTTTGTTACTTTGTTTTAATCCTTGTACGGTATTTAAAAGTTTTAATTCATGTGCACGTATGGTAGGGAAATTCACAAAACTTGTACTACAATGTCAGCAGTGGGAATGGGATTGTGCCTAAATTTTTTATTTTTTTTAAAACTACTTACAATGATATAACACGAGGAATAATACTTACCTAACTAAAACCCTGCTGCTCATATACCAATGCTTCACTGGTCCATCTCCGGTCTCTGTTTACCAGGCTATAGCGATGACCTGGCATTTCACCATGTGCTCTCACCAGCCACTTACTAGACGTAGAGGTGACCTGTCATTGCCACTGAAGTCACTACTGCAATTAGTGTTTGGTTGCAGTAGTGTCATGTGTTGACACATCAGCACTGGGGCATGGTAAACTGAGACCCTTGGGGCACCAGGGAAGCAATATCACAGGAGTGACAATGGATTGGTGGGATATTCTTTAGTTATTTTAACATTTTATTACATATCCTCCTTGATTGGTAAGAGAGTCACTGGAGACTGTACAAGGGGAGACATGACAGCAGTGAAATAACAGGTTGTGATCTTTCTTCCAAATATCACTAAAATGATCTGGCAGGCTGTTCCGGTAGAGGATCAGCCTGTTGGAGTTCATTGCATCAGGCATAGCCAGAAGGGGCCAGATCACCTCCAGGCGCCATTAAATATAATAGGACCCGGCGGGAAACCTGCCTGTTTCCAGCATTAGTGCAGAGATTCAGCCAGGCAGATACCACTGCAAGCAGCTTTTTTTGTCTGGCAGTATCCTGGAACTAATGCGGAAACAGCCCGGGTCCTGTTATAGTCAATGGGCTCCAGTGGGGAAAGCTAGTATCCAGCAATGCCGGATACGATGAACTCCTTAACGCTGTTCCTCTACCGGAACAGCCTGACAGATCATTTTAGCATTAGTTTGAAAGTAGCCTAAGGCTACTTTCACACTAGCGGTTCTATTTTCCGGTATTGAGATCCGTCATAGGGTCTCAATATCCGGAAAAAAACGCTTCCGTTTTGTCACTATTCATTGTCAATGGGGACAAAACGTAACTGAACAGAACTCATACACAATAGAAAACGGATCCGTCCCCCATTGACTTGCATTGAGAATCATGACGGATCCGTCTTGGCTATGTTAAAGATAATACAACCGGATCCAGCAAAAACGCCAGTGTGAAAGTAGTCGTACGGACACACACAAAGTGTGTAAAGCGTTTCGTTCTGCTTCCCAACTTTACTTTGCCCAAATATCAAACCCTGGATTAATGAGTTTGAAAACTGGTATCATATGAAGATTTTGGGCTTTAATATGATATCAACACCAAGAAGCGGGCATTTAGAATCAGAGTTAATTCTTTGTGATTTTGGTAGCTTTCTTATTGTATGTTTTTGTTCCCACTTAGGCATTTTCTAGAATCTGCCTCTGGCAATCTGATACTAATTATACAGACTGATTTTGAAGAAGGGTCTCGAGGAGCAAATCTTGTTGCGTCAGCAAAGTAAGTTTATACAATATGTGTTACTGTTCACCAATGTGTTTGTGAGATGATTATATGGCACTTACTAATATAGCCTTTGTTGAAATTCTGCGCCATTTTCTATATTTCATAAGATATATGGCCCCTTGTTGGCCAAGTCTCTTGTGGTGTCCACACAGAGGTCCTGCCCGTAAAATGGCTGATGATGGAGGGGCATGTGACCACGCAAACCACTTCAATGGGACGTCTTCTCTGCCATCTGCACTTGAACTGTAGGGAATTAGTGCAGGTTCAGTATGTTAGAATGGAGAAGGCTGAGTGATGTGTCTGGTCACATGACCATCCATCAGCAGCCATCTTATGGACAGGAACTCTTTCTGGATAGCACAGAAGATTTGCCTGTGGCATGGCTTATGAAATATAGCAAATGGCAAAGAATATGAACAAAGGCTACATTAGTAAGTGTCCTATAGTCATCTTACATATACATTGGTCACAAGTAGCCATAAAGTGACCAACCCCTTTAACCCCTTAAGGATACGGCCATATTTCACCTTAAGGACCAGGCCATTTTTTGCAAATCTGACCAGTGTCACTTTATGTGTGAATAACTTTAAAACGCTTTTACTTATCCATGACATTCTGAGACAGTTTTTTCGACACATATTGTACTTCATGACACTGGTAAAAAGGAGTCAAAAAAATTCATTTTTATTTATAAAAAAATACCAGATTTTACCAAAACTTGTAAAAATTAGAAAATTTTCAAGTTTCAATTTCTTTACTTCTATAATACATAGTAATACCTCCAAAAATAGTTATTACTTTACATTCCCCATATGTCTACTTTATGTTTGGATCATTTTGGGAATGCAATTTTATTTTTTGGGGATGTTACAAGGCTTAGAAGCTTAGAAGCAAATCTTGAAATTTTTCAGAAATTTTCAAAAACCCACTTTTTAAGGACTAGTTCTGAAATTTCTAGAATGACCCCATTCTAGAAACTACACCCCTCAAGGTATTCAAAACTGATTTTACAAACATCATTAACCCTTTAGGTGTTCCACAAGAATTATTGGCAAATGGAGATTAAATTTAAGAATTTCCATTTTTTGCCAAATATTCCATTAGAATCAATTTTTTTCCAGTAACAAAGCGAGGGTTAACAGCCAAACAAAACTCAATATTTATTGCCCTGATTCTGTAGTTTGCAGAAACACCCCATATGTGGCCGTAAACTACTGTATGACCAAACAGCAGGGCGTAGAGGGAAAGGAGCGCTGTGTGGTTTTTGGAAGGCAGATTTTGCTGGACTGGTTTATTTACACCATGTCCCTTTGAAGCCCCCCTGATGCACCCCTAGAGTAGAAACTCCATAAAAGTGACCCCATTTTGGAAACTACGGGATAAGGTGGCAGTTCTGTTGGGACAATTTTTGGGTACATATGATTTTTGGTTGCTCTATATTACATTTTTGTGAGGCAAGGTTACCAGAAATTGAAATTCTGAAATTCCATCCCCATTTGCCATAAACTGTTGAGGAACAGCTAAAGGGTTAATAAAGTTTGTAAAATCAGTTTTGAATACCTTGAGGGGTGTAGTTTAATAGATGTGGGTCACTTTTATGGAGTTTCTACTCTAGGGGTGCATCAGGGGTTCTTCAAATGGGACATGGTGCAAAAAGAAGGCCATCAAAATCTGCCTTCCAGAAACCATATGGTGTTCCTTTCCTTCTGCCCCCTGCTGTTTGGTTATACAGCAGTTTACGACCACATATGGGGCGTTTCTGTAAACTGCAGAATCAGGGTAATAAATATTATGTTTTGTTTGGCTGTTAACCCTTGCTTTGTTACTGGAAAAAATGGATTAAAATGGAAAATTTGCAAAAAAATTGCTGTTTTGGCGCAGTTTTTACTTTATTTTTTTGACCGTGTTCATCTGAGGGGTAAGCTCATGGGGTATTTTTATAGAGCAGATTCTTATGGATGCGGCGATACCTAATATGTCTACTTTTTTAAATGTATTTAGGTTTTACACTATATTATCCTTTTTTAAACAAAAAAAAGCATTTTAGTATCTCCATAGTCTAAGAGTCAGTTTGTTTTTAGTTTTTAGCCGATTGTCTTAGGTAGGGGCTAATTTTTTGTGGGATGAGAGGACGGTTTTATTGGCACTAATTTGGGGGGCATATGACTTTTTGATCGCTTGCTATTACACTTTTTGTGATGTAAGGTGACAAAAAATACCTTTTTTTGCACCGTTTTTATTTGATTTTTTTGACCATGTTCATCTGAGTAGTTAGGTCATGGGGTATTTTTATAGAGCAGATTCTTACGGATGTGGTGCTACCTCTACTTTTTTTATTTATTTTAGTTTTACAAAATAATATTTTTGAAAAAAAAAAGATTTTTGTTTTAGTGTCTCAAGTCTGAGAACCATCGTTTTTTTTCCATTGTCAGTGGCTAAATGGAATTAAAATTGGGGAAGGGGATTATAAATTTAGTACTCCATGGAAGTGTGGTACTCCCTGAAGCAACCGTCAATGCAGAGGCCCGGATAATCGGGGCACGTGTCACACTGAGTGGTGGTGTCCTTCCGTATCCCCCTCCTGTTACACGCTCTTTTTTTTGGGACCGTCCCTTCTTTCCAGTATGGGGGACACCTGGAAAGTGTTGGCCAGGGACGATCCGGGTGCCTCCAGTTCCCGAGGTACTCCGGCTTGCTCTTTCTTAATCAGAAAAGATCAGGTCCTTGAGGACTGCCTCATAGAACTGAAGGAATTTCCCTGTGTTGCCAGCGCTCTGGGACAGCACAAAATAGTTGTACAAGGCATCCTGTACCAAGTAGACCGCAACTTTTTTGTACCATGCCCGGGTTTTGCGCATGGCGTTATATGGCTTGAGGACTTGATCAGAGAGATCAACTCCTCCCATATACCGATTGTAGTCGACGATACAATCGGGCTTGAGGACCGTTGCCGCAGTACCTCGCACAGGGACAGGGGTGATGCCGTTACCATGAATTGTGGACAGTACAAGGACATCCCTCTTGTCCTTATATCTGACCAGCATCAGGTTTCCACTGGTAAGGGCACGGGTCTCACCCCTGGGGATAGGTACCTGGAGGGGGTAGGTAGGGAGCCTGCGTTGATTTTTTCGCACGGTCCCACAAGCGGATGTGGATCTGGCGGCGAGGGACTGGAACAAGGGGATAATAGTATAAAAGTTATCAATGTACAGGTGGTAACCCTTATCTAGCAGTGGGTGCATAAGGTCCCACACAAGTTTACCGCTAACACCCAGAGTGGTGGACATTCTGGGGGTTCAATACGGTAATCTCGCCCCTCGTACACACGAAACTTGTAAGTGTACCCTGAGGTACTCTCACAAAGTTTGTACAGCTTCACACCATACCTCACCTGCTTAGAGGGAACATACTGGCAGAAAATGAGTCACCCCTTGAAAGCAATGAGAAACTCATCAACCGCGACCTCCCTTCCAGGTAAATAGGCCTCCAAAAATTTGGCCCCGAAGTGATCAATGACGGGCCTGATTTTGTACAGGCGGTCATAGGCAAAATCACCTTGGGGGGGACATGCTGCATTATCTGCATAATGCAGGCATTTCCGAATGGCCTCAAACCGGGTACGTGTCATGGCCGCACTGTAAAGTGGGGTCTGGTAGAAGACGTCCCCACTGCAGTAATGCTTGACACTGGGTTTTTTGACTAGGCCCATGTGCAGCACGAGGCCCCAAAACGTCCTCATCTCGGCTGCACTGACCAGAGTCCAGCCACCGGCCCTAGCCAAAAAGGAGCCCGGGTGTTGAGCAATAAACTGTTGGGCGAACAAGTTCGTTTGCTCCACCATCAGATTCACAAAGTAGTCACTGAAAAAAAGACATATTCAGTGAAGCTCACTGTGCGAATCTGGATTCTTGGTTGACCAACAAAATCAGGAATCTCAGGCTCAAAATCCTCTGTGGTACACCATGCAAGTTCACCGGTAGGGGGCTCAGGTGGACTTATCTGGTGGGCCAGAAAACTAGTACGAGCCCCAGAGCTGCTCGTACTAGTGTGGGCCACAGCGTCCCTGGCATGGTGGTCCCCTTGGGACATAGGGGAGTGTGTGTGCGTGCGCGGAAAGCTTTATTTAGTGTGCGTGTGTGGGGGGACGGGTGTTCACATACTTTGCCCTACACCTAAAAAAAAAAAAAAAAGAACTAAAAAAATTGAAAGCCCCAAAAAGTGTAAAAAAAAACAAAACCATTCAAACGCGCTGATCAGCGGTACAAAGCTGATCAGCGGTGGGGTGGGCGATGCGCTAACAGTGGCTGGACGCTAAGAGTGCTGGTCACAGTCAGCGCATGCAAAAAAAAAAACACTTGCGCCCCAAAAAATGTGGGGGTGGGGGGCAAGCTGAATTGACCTGCGGTTTGCTGCTATCGTCGCCACGGGGGGAGGGGGCCGTCACAGGATCCCCCTGGGCATTGTACCAAGGTGCCTGCTGAATGATTTGAGCAGGCACCTTGTTCCGATCACCGCCTGCCGCGCGGCGGTGATCGGAACTACACAGGGTGTACAGGTACGCCCTCTGTCCTTAAATACCAGGACATCAGGGCGTACCTGTATGCCCTGTGTCCGTAAGAGGTTAGGGCTGTTTCACATGAGCGCTGTTTATATCCGATGTTCTGCTCTGTTATAGAAGCAGAGCAACAAAAATAATGGAAGAGCAGGATTTGGCACATAACTAACAGGAATGGAGGCAAACAGTTCCCATTGACTATAATGGGATCTGTTTCCGTTCAATTTCCATTCGGAAGAGTGCTTTTTTAGGGAAGGGAAAATACTTTTTTCTCCGATATTTTTGACAATATTTGTGATGGAGCCCCCGAACAGAGCCTCCAACATAGAGGTGAACATGCCCTAAGAAAGAAATACATAATGTCAGATTGTTTGATTTGTTCTGTTTGATTCCTTATCCTTAGGTACTCTGCTGTGAATGAAATAAACAAGTTAAATTTCAGCACAAAATGTGTCTTTGTCTACTTTATAACTAAGCTCCCGAGAATCAAAGGTGGAACATCATATGTGGGCTTTCGTGGAGGTAAGACATATTTAAATGTTTTCTCACAAACTACAGGGACTTCCTAAAATGTACTATGTTTAAAGAGCATCTGTCAGCAGGATCAACCCTGTTAAACCAGAGAGTCGATCTGCCTGATCAAACTGATACCTGTATTGCCGCTCTTGAAAAGATAACATTTATTTCATATGCAAGTTAGAGCTTCAGTGCACCAAGGGGCTGGCCCTAGTCCTCCAGTGCACCACGGCTCCTACTTTCCAGCATTTTCCACTCCTCCCTCCCCTTGACTGACAATTCCTGGCATCATCATTGCCCTCTTGCTTGGCCCTGTAACCCCATACATGTGCTGCAGATACTTCTACTGTGCATGTGCCAGTAGATCTCCTTTGGCTTTCTGAGCTACATGTGCCAACTGAAGAATCTGTAGTGCATGCAAGGAATTACAGGGCCAGGAAAAAAGACAATTATGTCAACCAAGAAGTGGGGGAGCTGAGATGCACCTAAGGGCTCAGCCTATTAATTTGCATATGGAATAAAAGTAATTTTTTTCGGAATGGGGCAAATGTTTTAACAATATCATTTATAAATAAATGGTTGCCATTCCCCTTGTAATAAGGGTGTGTCCCTACAAATTCTAAGGCAGGTATTACTCCTGGTGGCACGCTTCTTTTTTTTTTTTTGCTGCATTTTTTTTAAATTGCAGTAAAAACGCACTATAACTTGTCCACAACTTAATACCACAGCTTTATATCGTCAGTATTACTTACTGTGAAATTAATACACCCCAACTGGTAACACCCAGTTGTCAATTTAGCATTAAATTTGTAGGAGGAATAAAAGAGGAGTGGTACAAGAGAGAGTTATAAGAAAATATTCCCCAGAATTGTTACTACATGAGGAATACAAGCATTTCCTTAGGAGAACTGATGGATCCTCTTTAACAGGGGTATTATAGTTTTGACAAATAAAGCTTATTAATTGTATAATAAAAAGCTAAACACTTCTCCAATACACCTTCTGTAGGCCTATTGCACACGACCGTATGGCTTTTTCAGTGTTTTGCGGTCCGTTGTTCACGGATCCGTTGTTCCGTTTTTTGTTTCCGTTGTGTTTCCGTTTCTGTTCCGTTTTTCCGTTCCGTTTTTCCGTATGGCATATACAGTATACAGTAATTACATAGATAAAATTGGGCTGGGCATAAAATTTTCAATAGATGGTTCAGCAAAAAACGGAACGGAAACGGAAGACATACGGATGCATTTCCGTATGTGTTCCGTTTTTTTTGCGGACCCATTGACTTGAATGGAGCCACGGAACGTGATTTGCGGGCAATAATAGGACATGTTCTATGTTAGAACGGAACGGAAAAACAGAAATACGGAAACGGAATGCATACGGAGTACATTCCGTTTTTTTTCCGGAACCATTGAAATGAATTGTTCCTTATACGGACCGTATACGGAACGCAAAAAACGGCCAGTAAACGGGGGGAAAAAACGGCCGTGTGCAGGGGGCCGTAGCCTATAATCATGTTTTTCAAGAATCATTTTGCTGACATGTTATAGAAACCTTAATTCTTTACTTCCCAGGAAAAATAATCTATTAGTACCTGCCTTATAGGGTGCTTGCAGATTAAATGTTGTTTTATGATTTTTTTTTATTGGTTCGATACAATGTTTCTTTTATGAAACATGACTTGTATATTACACTGTGTGCAGTCGGCTCATAGATACCATAAAGCAGATGTCCTTATCTTTTTCTGTTAGGTTTGTGGCAATCTGTGCACATTGATGATTTGAGGAAATCTAAAGATATGGTGACCGATGTAACAGCACTTCTGAAGTTCACCATTAGTCAGTTGTTCTATACTGCAGGTAAGCCTGACTACTTTGACAAGATGTCAACTTTTCAAACATTAAAAAAAAATTCTAAGTCAATAACTAATGGTGTGCTCTACCTTTACTCTTGCCTTGGAAAAATCTGACGCCTACTTTTTGGCTGACCTGTTTCTTTTTGCAGCCTCTCAGAGGCAAAATTTTAGCATGATCTTAATTACAAAAATGAGAGCACTTTAAGGGATTAATTTATCAAGATGATTTTTTAAACTGAAGCCACCAGAGCTGTCAGCTGATTGCCCAGTGCCCATTTCAGAAACTCCTGATGATTTTCTACAGTATGTCAGTAAGGGCTCATGCACACAAACATATTTTATGTCCACATTCAATCCGCATTTATTGTGGGTGTGATGCAGTCCCATTCACCTTAATGCACACCGTGTGCTGTCTGCGTCTGTATGTCCATTCCGTGGCATCCACAAAAATATAGAACATGTCTTAGGGTCCATTCAGATGTCCGTAGTGCATTGCGGATCCACAATACACCAGGCACCGCCATAGAACTGTCTATTCTTGTCCGCAATTGCGGACAAGAATAGGACATGTTCTATTTTTTTCCAGATCTGCGGATCGGAAGATTGGGGGCGCGCTCCAGAAATGTGGATGCAGAGAGCATCCACACGCTCTCCGCATCCATTTCGTCCCCATAGAGAATGAATGGGTCCGCACCCGTTCCGCAATTAGCAGAACGGATGCGGACCCATTATACGGACATGTGAATGGTGCCTTCTTCTTGTCCGCATTATGGACAAGGACATGACTGTTCTATTATGGGCCTCAAAATGCGGAACGCACAAGGCCGGTATCCGAGTTTTGTGGGCCACAAAAATGGCTACGGCTGTGTGCATGAGCCCTAAGAAGCCGCAGCTGCCCATACAGGTGCTTTGATACAGCTTATATGTAAAGCTGTTCACATCTCCTTCACGATTTCTCCTTACAATTGAGGATGGTCTGGTTCCACCAAGTTTTGCGTAATTTGACAAGGAAATCTTCTGCGGTATTGAATTTATCTTGGGCCAAAATCATTTTTCCTAATGGCCTTTATTAAAAGTGTTCAACCCTTTTTCCTTCAGCTTTCACTGCTCTGTAGACTGTTCCTTCAGCTTTTCAGTCAAATCCACGAGAGAGCTGCTCTGACAGTTTGATGTGTGGCTCTTATCTCTTCACTGCTGACAACTCATAAACACCCATATAAGCAAGAAGTCCACCCGAACGAGAGCGCGCCGCACATTCATTGCTATGGGAGTTTCAAAAATAGCAGTATGAGAGCTCTTGGCTGTTTTTGGAACTCCCTAAGTGGTGGATGATGAGCACGTCGCACAAGTACAGTCGCCTCTCCATGCACTGCTGTGGGACTGCGAGAAATAACTGGAGCTCAACTATTTGTGGAACTCCCACAGCAGTGAATGAAGGGTTGGCCGTGCATGTGCAGCTGCTCTTCATTCACTTTGGAAGCCATCTTCTGGAGATAGGAGGGGTTCCCCGAGGTGAGACCTGCACTTATTATGGAATATCCTTGTGATGTACCATCAATGTCCAAGATGGGCCTACCCCTTTAAATAAGTGTTTTGAAGCAGTTCGGAAAATAAAGATTAGGGCTACAGATTCAGCTGTTGACAGCTCTCTGAGCAAAATCAGTGAAAAGCTGAAAGAACAGTCTGCACAGAGAGTGAAAGCTTAAGGTTGTAAAGGAACAATAATTTTTAGCCCAAGATACTGTACATAGAATGCGATGGTAAAAAAAAAAGCCCCCACAGGTGTGCATAGCCTGCATCAGGGAGTATAAAAATACCCTAAGATGCTCGATTGTTGGCTGATCAGATATGTATAACAGATATGGTCTATGAGCAGGCACGTCACTTCCGCCACCCAAACGAGGGAGGTGCTGTGGATGCGTTCAGAACTATTCATCTCTCTTGTGCGCATACTCCTGAATCCACCTCATCTGTGCATTTACCAGGGAGGAGATACAGTGCCTTGCAAAAGTATTCACCCCCCTTGACTTTATTTTTTGTTTTGGTGCCTCGGAACCAGGAATTAACAAGGATTGTTTGAGGATATGCATCATTTAATTTACAGAACATGCCCACAACTTTGAAGATTTTTTATTTTTTTTATTGTGAAGCAAACAACAAATAGGACAAAATAACAAGTCAATGTGCATAACTATTCACCCCCCTAAAGTCAATACTTTGTAGAGCCACCTTTTGCGTCAATCACAGCTCCAAGTCACTTAGGATAAGTCTCTATGAGCTCGCCACATCTTACCACTGGGATTTTTGCCCATTCCTCCTTGCAAAACTGCTCCAGCTCCTTCAAGTTGGATGGTTTGAGCTTGTGAACAGCAATCTTTCAGTCTGACCACAGATTTTCTATTGGATTGAGATCGGGGCTTTGAATAGGCCATTCCAACACATTTACATGTTTCCTCTTAAACCACTTGCTTTAGCAGTGTGTTTGGGGTCATTGTCCTGCTGGAAGGTGAACCTCCGTCCTAGCCTCAAATCACGCAAAGTGGTACAGGTTTTTCTCAAAAATATCCCTGTATTTAGCACCATCCATCTTTCCCTCAACTCTGACCAGTTTCCTAGTCCCGGCTGCTGAAAAACATCCCCACAGCATGATGCTGCCACCACTATGTTTCACTGTGGGGATGGTGTTCTTTGGGAGATGTGATGTGTTGGGTTTGCGCCAGACATAGCGTTTTCTTTGATGGCCTAAAAGTTACATTTTAGTCTCATCAGACTATAGCACCTTCCTCCGTACATTTTGGGAGTCTCCCACATGCCTTTTCGCAAACTCACAACGTTTCTTTGTTTTTTGCTGAAAGCAATGGCTTTCTTCTGGCCACTCTGCCATCAAGCCCAACTCTATGGAGCGTACGGCTTATTGTCGTCCTATGTACAGATACTCCAGTCTCTGCTGTGGAACTCTGCATCTCTTCCAGGGTTAGCTTAGGTCTCTGTGCTGCCTCTCTGATTAATGCCCTCCTTGCCCGGTCCATGACTTTTGGTGGGCGGCCGTCTCTTGGCAGGTCTGCTGTTGTGCCATTTTCTTTCCATTTGGTTATGATATATTTGATGGTGCTCCTGGGGATCATCAAAGATTTGGATATTTTTTTATACTGTAACCCTGACTTGTACTTCTCAACAACATTGTTCCTTACTTGTTTGGAGAGTTCCTTGGTCTTCATGGCTGTGTTTGGTTAGTGATGCCTCCTGCTTAGGTGTTGCAGCCTCTGTGGCCTTTCAAAAAGGTGAGTATATGTAATGACAGATCATGTGACACTTAGATTGCACACAGGTGGACATCATTTCACTAATTATGTGACTTCTGAAGGTAATTGTTTGCACCAGAGCTTTTTATGGGCTTCCTAACAAATGGGGTGAATACATAGGCACATGCCAATTTTATGTTTTCTATTTCTAAACAATAGTTAGACTATTGTGTTCTGGTTCAACAAAACATTGAACTTAAGGCTGTAATGTAACAAAACACGAAAAAAGTCAAAAGGGGGGGGGTGAATACTTTTGTAAGGCACTGTAGTTCTGGCCCCATCCACAGAACTTTCACCTTCCTGGGCTGCAGAAGTGATGTGCTGTCCATAGGTCAGACCAAAAACTTACATGCTTTAAACTGCATGAAGGCTAAACATTCTCAGTTTAGGGAGTTGTCCAAATATTCTTCTTATTTCCAACTGCTAACTATATAAACCCGAATCCTGATGTCTGACGTTTTCAGATCCTGAAACAAAAGTTATAAACAATGAGACTCAAAAACTGGCCAAAGAAACAGCAATGGAAGTGGAAGACTGTGCATCCCATGGCAATGAAGTAAATGCAAGCAATCATTATGAGGAGGCCAGCTTAATGGAGATAGATCAAGATGTCAGTAAGGAGACAGACATGCAACCAGTCTCTTTTGAGAATGTATGAGTACTTTTTTTATCTCTTCTATTTCTCTCAGAAAAGACCATCTAGTCTGCCATTGCTTTCTTTACATTTTTATCTTCTGACATATATATTTATCCCAGACATGTTTAACTCCAGATAATTTTTCAACTTCTTCTGCTGGAAGTATTTTCTAAGCATCTATGACTGTTTCAGTAAAGTGATATTTAAAATCTGTGAGAACCCATCATCCATTTCATGCAGACCTGCTCCAGATTTATCACAAGGCCTTAGGCTGAGTGATAACTGTGGTGCAGCGATAGACACTTTTCACTGCCTCTATACCAATTGTTTCGCTTACTTTGAGGCAGATTTGTACACCAGAATTGTGCTGAAATGTTCATCATAGGCCCCACCCCTTTCCTACAGAGCTCCAACTGCTTTACACTAAACCCCACCCCTTGTTGAGTCCTTGTAGAAACCCTAGAGGAGCCAAATTGTGCAAATTTGTTAAACTTTTTAGACATATTTTTGGCCCTGACTCATTAGTTAATCAGGGCTATTGTCCGCTTCTCCTCACCCTGCTTAGCTGAATTGACAGATTGCTTACTATAAAGTTTAGTATATGCTATACTTAAAAAGGGAGAGACCCATCTATCCAGTCAAGCAGGGCAAGAAAAAGCCACACATTGGATTGTTCTTCCTGTGCCTAGACTTTGAAAAATGTCGAGTTTTCGTCTTGCCTTTGGTTTGGGCATGAAATGGATGGTAAGTTCCCTTTAAGGAATGACTGGCTGTTTAAAACTCCTAAGAACAATAAAGAACAATAGGAATGTAACATGGACAATGAATGATTTAGGTTTGGAAAGGAAGTTACAACTGTTACAAGTTATTCCCTATGCACAGGATATGGGGATAACTATTAGATCATTGGGAGTCCTACCGCTGGAACCCTCACTGATCATGAGAACGGGGACCCCATACCATATGGAGCCCCTCGTAAGGAACGGAGCGACAAGTCGAGCATGTGTAATGCTGCTCTCTGAACTCCCATAGAGATGAATGGAGCGGCAGTTCACATGCCTGACTTAAAGGTGTCTTCATTTGGGGGACTAGGAGGGGTACAAGGTTCCTGTTATGGTGATTGTGGGGGTCCCAGCGGTAGGCCCCCAACCTATCTAATAGTTATCCCCTATACTGTGGATGAGGGATAACTTGTAACAACCAGAATACCTCTTTAAGATTTGTCAATGGCAACGTGTCATTAGTTAAGAACATAATAAATATTCTTAGTCACTTGTATTCATGAATATCGTAATATCAGCTAATAGAACTTTTACTTTGTTAAACTTTTCCACATATTTGCAGATACTGGATACCACCATTCTAATTCGAAGTTGTGTCCAGAATGCTATAGGCTTGTTAAGAGATGAGAATATTGACAGTCGTAGCACCAGAAGGATTGAAATCCTGATAAACCTGTTGAGTACAGAGAATGAAATGAAAGGTATGGTTATTCAAGCTCACTGAGCCATTGAAGAAATCAGTGGCACGTTACTTTCTATTACTGATATTTTGCATGTATCAAGGAGAACTGCACCAGCCCCACATCCCTTTCCGTGTCAGAATGTTGACACAGAAGAAAATCTATCCCAAAAGAGGTCCAAGTGCTCACATGAGTGAGGGGCACCCTTCTAAGGGTACTTTCACACTAGCGTTTTCTTTTCCGGCATTGAGTTCCGTCCTAGGGGCTCTATACCGGAAAAGAACTGATCAGTTTTATCCCCATGCATTCTGAATGGAGAGTAATCCGTTCAGGATGCATCAGGATGTCTTCAGTTCAGTCATTTTGACTGATCAGGCAAAAGATTAAACCGCTGCATGGTACGGTTTTATCTCCGGAGAAAAAAAGGAAGACTTGCCTGAGTGCCGGATCCAGCATTTTTTTCTATAGGAATGTATTAGTGCCGGATCCAGCATTCAAAATACCGGAAAAAAGGTATTCATTCAATAGACCGAAAAAAAGGTGAAAAAAATTAATGCCGGATCCGTTTTGCCGGATGACACCGGAAAGACTGATCCGGCATTTCAATGCATTTTTCAGAATCCTGATCAGTCTTACTAATGCCATCAGTTGGCATACGTTTTGCCGGATCACTCTGCCGCAAGTGTGAAAGTAGCCTTAGCTTGAATTAGGTAGACTTTAACTCTTTCAAATAACGTATCTAGCTGCTAACCTGTCTTACTATAGCAGCAATATGTCGCATCTACACTCACCTAAAGAATTATTAGGAACACCTGTTCTATTTCTCATTAATGCAATTATCTAGTCAACCAATCACATGGCAGTTGCTTCAATGCATTTAGGGGGTGGTCCTGGTCAAGACAATCTCCTGAACTCCAAACTGAATGTCAGAATGGGAAAGAAAGGGGATTTAAGCAATTTTGAGCGTGGCATGGTTGTTGGTGCCAGACAGGCCGGTCTGAGTATTCCACAATCTGCTCAGTTACTGGGATTTTCACGCACAACCATTTCTAGGGTTTACAAAGAATGGTGTGAAAAGGGAAAAACATCCAGCATGCGGCAGTCCTGTGGGCGAAAATGCCTTGCGGATGCTAGAGGTCAGAGGAGAATGGGCCGACTGATTCAAGCTGATAGAAGAGCAACGTTGACTGAAATAACCACTTGTTACAACCGAGGTATGCAGCAAAGCATTTGTGAAGCCACAACATGCACAACCTTGAGGCGGATGGGCTACAACAGCAGAAGACCCCACCGGGTACCACTCATCTCCACTACAAATAGGAAAAAGAGGCTACAATTTGCACAAGCTCACCAAAATTGCACTGTTGAAGACTGGAAAAATGTTGCCTGGTCTGATGAGTCTCAATTTCTGTTGAGACATTCAAATGGTAGAGTCCGAATTTGGCGTAAACAGAATGAGAACATGTATCCATCCTCTGATGGCTACTTCCAGCAGGATAATGCACCATGTCACAAAGCTCGAATCATTTCAAATTGGTTTCTTGAACATGACATGACAATGAGTTCACTGTACTAAAATGGCCCCCACAGTCACCAGATCTCAACCCAATAGAGCATCTTTGGGATGTGGTGGAACGGGAGCTTCATGCCCTGGATGTGCATCCCTCAAATCTCCATCAATGCAAGATGCTATCCTATCAATATGGGCCAACATTTCTAAAGAATGCTATCAGCACCTTGTTGAATCAATGCCACGTAGAATTAAGGTAGTTCTGAAGGCAAAAGGGGGTCCAACACCATATTAGTATGGTGTTCCTAATAATTCTTTAGGTGAGTGTATATCATTCCATCCTAGTGCAGTCCAAAAGTGGGTGACACCAATAGGATTGGAGAATAGTAAGGAGAGGTGTAAGAAACATAGATTACTTTAGGATGGGTAGTTTCATAGAGTTGAACGAATGGTTTTAGATGGACAGATCTAACTTCTTATGAAGCTCAATAAAATCTAGAGATGTCTAGTCAGTAGGTATACCGATAGTAGTGAAGCATGATGCAGAAGAAGATGCATAATGTGGTATTTGAATGATATTTTTCAAAAATCTTGTTTCCTTAAAAAAATATTTGTTTGATGCTTAAAGGGGTTTTCCAACACCCGACACCACTGCCAATCAACTGGCCTGTGTAGCTCCGTTGTCAGAAGTCAGTGGTGGAGCTACACAGCACCATTGACATTGTAGCAGCAGGAGCTCACTACTACAGGACTGCTCCCGCCACTACAATGTGTTGCTGGTGCTGTGTAGCTCCAGCATTGACAGAGCTACACAGACCAGATAATTAGTGGGGGTGCGATGTGATGGCCGATCCTGAGGATCCTGAGCCATCAATTAAAAAACCCTGGACAATCCCATTAACTTTTATATTGTCTTTATTTTTGTAGATTCCTTCTTGAAATATCTAAAACACCGTCTACATAACATGTTGAAGACTCAGGAAGTAAATTTGTATCATGCTGAAGATTGGGTTGTACGAGAAGCTGCAAATCTAGATGCACTGCAGGAAGCAGGAACTTTCAGGTTAGAAAGACAAATGGCTGCTTGTTTGTTTGTGCATTTAATATAACCATTGCATACACACTTTACAGGGAACCTTGATATAAATTTATTTTCATTCTCCCAGTTTACTAAAAAAAAACTGTGGGATTACCATTTTTATATGTACTGACCTTCTTTTCTCCCTCCTAGGGAAGCATGTGGGAGTTCATCCACCAGGCACACATGGCTAAAAAATTGGCTCAAGGGCTTCATAAATTTGCCATTACATAGATGCAACTATTATGTCCACTAAATGTGTTTCCCTGTGCTTTTCAGCAGAGATAATGGTTCACATTGATTCTTTGGGTTGTTTTAATTGTATTTAATAACATTTATATGTTTTACAATTAAAATGACACTACAAGTGTCAGACTTGGGGAGAAGTATTTGCTGGGCAGCTTCCCTCATCCTTCTCCCTATCCAACTGAGATTATTGACAGGTCTCTCGCCCACTTCCCTCCCTTGCCCTTCCCCCTTTTTGGGAAAGCGTAAGGCCTGCTGAATAATGGCACATTTTTAAGGTCCATGTGTAACCGTAATAGTTAATAGTACTAATAAAACAACTTTATATGCAGGCAAACCCTTTGGAGACGTATTCAAAAAGCTGTGACACACTTTTTATCCCAAATTTTATCCATCATTGACTGCAATGGCAACCTGGAAATTCTTGTGAACGACCATGTGGAGGACTTTATAAAATCCCTATGGATGTTCATTTATTCGGATGAAAAACTTCTACTTGTTCCCAGCAACTTCAGGTATTCTTTGGTTTAAGAAATGCATTGTTTTATTCAGTTTCCTGGTTCCACTGCATGCATTCATCATAGATTGTGCATCTCTAACATTCCATTCCTAACTTACGGTGAAAAGAAAATACAGTGTGTGAGGATTCGCTCTGGTAGGCAGGGTAAGCGGACGCAGAACAGAGGCTGTAGCGGAGGGGTAGCACGATCCACAAGGTCTCCGCTGGTAGACAGGAAAAGCAGGCAATGATCCAAATAGGCCGGTACAGCATACAATCCTTCCCTCCCAAGAACTGTAACGGAACGCCTAGCACCCCGACCGGGTACATCCGTCGATAGGTGCTCCTAGTGCTTCCGGAGGACTCCAAGCACTCCACTTGACCCCGTCAGCACTGCAGACCCCACAAACCGCCGAAGCTTGGTGGAGGTCTCGCCGTCTCCTACCCACCCTGGACCTATGACAAGGCTCCAGTGGGTGAACCTCTCCTAAATCCAGAGACAGGAACCAGGAGCAAGCTCTTACAAGAGCTAGGAGTAATAGCCAGGGGAGTATACACGTATAGCAATTCCCACACACATGAGACGAGGCTCTATGTTGAGTGTAAAACAGGAACACTTTATTGAGGGCTACCCGCCCGTATTTATGCAGCTCTCCATCTGGTGGACACGCCCCTAGTGGACCAGAAGGAAGACTGCGACACAGGACAGATATGCAGCAACTCAGGACACACAGACACAACACATCCCCACAATGCATCATGGTTTCCTCCTCTCTGCCCTGGAGACACCCGAGGAGTAATCCAATTATCTCTCAGGACAAAGGGAAATCGCCAATACACATGTGGGAACAACAGGACAGGAATCCCCACCCAAACACACAATGTCACACCCTCTCAGCAAACACAGACAATTAACATATTCCCAGATAGCTCAAGTCTGAGGGCATATCATTAGGTGAATGCCGCTCAGAATACACAAATACAATAAAATTAGCTATCTGGGTGCCCTCACATAACAACATACAATTGCATGAATGCTGGCGGTTTTCATGCAGCCAGCATAAGAACGTTACAGCCCACCTGAACCATATTACACAAAACATATATACGCTTGGTTCTTTAAAGTGGCATACACATATGCAATAACATCGTACATACAGGAATGACAATATACAGTGGCTGGGTTTGCCACAGAGGCAAAAGAAACAGTTTGTAAAACAAAACTTCAGTGTTTATTCACACAGGAGAAAAAAAACAAAGCAACATTTTTCAGTCTCAGTGTTCGTTCACACAAAGGAAAGTCCAAAGAACAAAACAGTCACCTTGTTATCAGTTTTTTTTAGGGGGCCTGTTTCTCGCAATCGGCTCTCAGCCCTCTAGCACAGCACCATGCCTCAGATACCAAAACAGAGACTCAGATTCTGAGCCCAGCTGCCTATTTAAAGGACAGCCAGGTGCTGCCAAAACCCGGACCTGCACTTAAACTCTGGTCAGGTATTTGATCCCACCTGGCTTGAAATGAGCCCAGCCTCCCATGTTGGGAGGAAAATACCTTCCTTCCCAAACAAAACCCCTTGCTATGTCACAAGTGTTATATTTATTAATTTCAAGGGGTCATCTCATCACAGACAACCATTTTAATCTGAAAGCTGCCTTAAGACCCCCGTCAAAGGATCATATGGGGGAAGGTAGTATTAGATGGCGGCCATTCAGGTAAATGGCCATACATGGACTGCTCAAGCCTTCCAGAGAGGTAGCAGCCATTTGTCAGAGGCTGTATGGAATGATTTACAAAGAGAGTCTTGAGTATGAGACCCCCTCTATGATGTCCATATGCTTTTTTTTAACATTTACAAAAAAACATATTAGTATCACTAATACAATATCAAGAGAAGAAAAAAATCACCTTACACATTTGTGTAAACCATCTACTCCACTGTGTATAAATGTTGGTAATGTCATTGTGTGTATATACCATATGTTAATGTCAGTATGTATATGTTAATTGTGTGTATATACAGTACTGTATGTTAATATGTCATTGTGTGTATATACAGTACCGTGTGTTAATGCCAGTGTATATAAGTACTGTATGTTAATATGTCATTGTGTGTATATATACTGAATGTTAATATGTCATTGTGTATATATACAGTATGTTAATATGTCATTGTGTGTATATACAGTACTGTGTGTTAATATGTCATTGTGTGTATATACAGTACTGTATGTTTATGTCATTGTGTGTATATACCATGTGTTAATATGTCATTGTGTGTATATACATTATGTTAATATGTCATTGTGTGTATATACAGTACTGTGTGTTAATATGTCATTGTGTGTATATACAGTACTGTATATTTATGTCATTGTATGTATATATACTGTATGTTAATATGTCATTGTGTGTACATACAGTACTGTATGTTAATATGTCATTGTGTGTACATACAGTACTGTATGTTAAGCCCTTAGCGCAGAACGCCATACATGTACGGCAAGGGATGCATTGCCAGAATGCATTCCGCCGTACATGCACTGCGGGATGATCGGGTGGGCATCGGAGCGGTCATCGCCTGATCACTGCAGGGGTCTGGCAGTCCCTGGTAGCCGGGCCCCTGCTGTATCCGCCAGCATCGCTGTTTACAGCAATGCCGGCGTATTAACCCCTTCTATGCCGCGGTCCGCGCTGACCGCGACATACAGGTGGTTTGCGGCAGGTGAGTGATCGCATCGAGTCCCCGAGCTGCTGTGCCGGGACCCGATGTGTGACAAGGCAGCCAGATGCCGTGCAGAGGCTGCCCAATGCCCTGCACGGCATCGGGAACTGCCTTCTACAGGAGCCGAAGAGATCCAGCCTGAGGCTGGGTCTCCTAGGCAACCTGTTAGTGTATGACTCAGTGTCATACAGATGTATTGTAATGCATTGGAGGGGGGATCAGACCCCCAAAAGAGTTGCTCAAAAATATATATTTTTTTTTTTTTAAAGTAAAAAAAAGTGTTTTGAATAAAAAAATTGTTTCAAGTAAAAAAATAAAAAACACGCCCCATTCCCCTGATTTTCTAATAAAAACGGCTCTATAAATAAATCACATGATCCACCCATCCGATAGACACCATAAAAAATAAAAAATAAAAACTGTGTAAAAAAAAGCCATTTTTGTCAACTTACATCACTAAAAGTGCAACACCAAGCGATCAAAAAGGCATATGCCCCCAAAAATAGTAACAATCTAACCGTCACCTCATCCTGCAAAAAATGAGCCCCTACATAGGACAATCGCCCCCAAACTGTAAAAACTATGGCTCTAAGAATATGGAGACACTAAAACATGATTTTTTTTTTTGTTTCAAAAATGATATTATTGTGTAAAACTTACATAAATAAAAAAAAAGTATACATATTAGGTATTGCCGCGTCTGTAATAACCTGCTCTATAAAAATATCACATGACCTAACCCCTCAGGTGAATACCATTAAAATAAATGGTGTAAAAAAAGCTATTTTTTGTCACCTTACATCACAAAAAGTGTAATAGCAAGTGATCAAAAAGTCATATGCACCCTAAAATAGTACCAATCAAACCATCATGTCATCCTGCAAAAATCATGTCCTACCCAAGAAAATCGCCCAAAAACTGAAAAAACTATGGCTCTCAGACTATAGAGACACTAAAACATGATTTTTTTTGTTTAAAAAATGAAATCATTGTGTAAAACTTACATAAATAAAAAAATGTATATATATTAGGTATCGCCGCGTCCGTAATAAACTGATTTATAAAAATATCACATGACCTAACCCCTCAGGTAAATACCGTAAAAAATAAAAAATAAAAACTGTGTAAAAAAAGCAACTTTTTGTCACCTTACATCACAAAAAGTGTGATAGCAAGCGATCAAAAAGTCATACGCACCCCAAAATAGTGCTAATCAAACCGTCATCTCATCCCGCAAAAAATGAGACCCTACCTAAGATAATCGCCCGAAAACTGAAAAAAATATGTCTCTCAGACTATGGAGACACTATAACATGATTTTTTTTGTTTTAAAAATGAAATCATTGTGTAAAACTTACATAAATAAAAAAAAGTATACATATTAGGTATCTCCGCATCAGTAATAACCTGCTCTATAAAAATATTACATGACCTAACCCCTCAGGTGAATACCATAAAAAATTAAAACTGTGTAAAAAAAGCTATTTTTTGTCACCTTACATCACAAAAAGTGTAATAGCAAGCGATCAAAAAGTCATACGCACCCCAAAATAGTGCCAATCAAACTGTCATCTCATCCCAAAAAAAATTAGCCCCTACTGTACGTTAATATGTCATTGTATGTATATACCGTGTGTTGTTAATATGTCATTTTATGTCTGTAAGTAAACCTCTTCTTTCCTATACAGCTCACAGACTGGAACAATTCTGGTGAAGAACACCATGAATATTGCTGCTTTTGGAGAAAATTGCTTGCCTTTCAGCTGGCGGATTAAAGATTATCTAGAAGAGATTTGGACTCAGGCTCAGCACATTCATTGCATGGAAGGTAACATTTCCCCTGCATGTGTGAATATAGTTGTTCAATTTCTGTGATTTTCTGTGGAAACTGTTTTCACAAATGACTCCAGTGTCTCCTAATGGGGAAAAAGGCAAAAGTATCTGTATCAGATTTTTGCAATGGTTGGAAGCTCGCGTTCATCATTCTTTCTCATAGGCCTGCTGCACACGAACGTGTGTGCCCCGTGGTTGTGCTGCGGGCCGCAATGCACAAACACCGTCCGTGGGGCAGCCGCAGCGGATTGCGGACCCATTCATTTTAATGGGTCCGTGATCCGGCCGTTCCGCAACGATAGGATATGTTCTATCTTTTTGAGGAACGGAAGTATGGGACGAAACCCCACGGAAGCACTCCGTAGTGCTTCCATAGGGTTCCGTTCCATGCTTCCGTCCCGCGCCATTCCGCATCTCCGGATTTGCGGACCGATTGACGTGAATGGGTCCGCATCCGTGATGCAGAATGCACACGGAACGGCACCCGTGTATTGCGGATTAGAGATGGCCCGAATAGTTCACCGGCGAATAGTTCCCTGCGAACATAGCTTGTTCACGTTCGCCGCGGCGGGCGAACATATGCGATGTTCGGTCCGCCCCCTATACATCATTATTGAGTAAACTTTGACCCTGTACCTCACAGTCAGCAGACACATTCCAGCCAATCAGCAGCAGACCCTCCCTCCCAGACCCTCCCACATCCTGGACAGCATCCATTTTAGATTCATTCGGAATCTGCATTCTCAGTGAGAGGAGGGACAGTGCTGCTGCTGCTGCTGATTCAATAGGGAAAGCATTAGCTAGGGCAGTGTTCTGTGTCCACAGACTCATCTGCTGTAAGGACAGCGTCCTGACAGCACCCCAAAAAGCCCTTTTCAGGGCTGGTACATCAGTCTGCTTTTTTTTTTATTTTTATATATACATATATTGCAGTTGCCTGCCCGTGTGTGAGAGGAGGGACAGTGCTGCTGCTGCTGATTCAATAGGGAAAGCGTTAGCTAGGGCAGTGTTCTGTGTCCACAGACTCATCTGCTGTAAGGACAGCGTGGGATTAGGGTGGGACTAGTGATTTACAGTTATTGTTATATGCCATCTTTATGAGTAGTATTGCACTGTCCAATTACACCCTACAGCATCCATTGCTTGGACGCTGTGAATAAGAGCTAGGTAGTTGTTCAACACTAGGGGACAGCAATTGCACCCGCAACTACTCCAATATTCACAGCTTCTGTTAATTGTCTGTTACCTGATGTATATGGTCACATTATCCCCCATTGTGATTCTCCACATTGCAAAGCCCTTTTGTGGCCCAGTCTCCATGTTCTGTCCCTTTTGAGTCTCACCTGTAATGTTCATGTGATTTATAATTAATAAAATGAGAATTTTGTTTTTACCTTGTTAAATCCTTGCTCTTTTTTTTTTTGTAAGGACAGCGTCCTGACAGCACCCCAAAAAGCCCTTTTCAGGGCTGGTACATCAGTCTGCTTTTTTTATTTTATTTTATATATATATATATATATATATATTGCAGTTGCCTGCCCGTGTGTGAGAGGCTGCAGGCTCAGTCACAGACAGTACTGTGTGCACACCACTCATACAGGGTGTGACAGAAAATACCTCGCAGATAAAAAAAAATTCTATTTAATATTTTTCTGTGATATAATCACATTTGCAAGCCCGTGTGTGTCAGGCCCACACAGACTGTAGTGTGGCCACTGGCTAGTGGCTAGACCTCCACTTATACTGTTACAGGGTGTCATTCACTCACAAATACCTCGCAGATAAAAAAAATTCTATTTAATATTTTTCTGTGATATAATCACAGTTGCAAGACCGTGTGTGTCAGGCCCACACAGACTGTAGTGTGGCCACTGGCTAGTGGCTAGACCTCCACTTATACCGTTACAGGGTGTCACTCACTCACAAATACCTCGCAGATAAAAAAAATTATATTTAATATTTTTCTGTGATCTAATCACAGTTGCAAGCCCGTGTGTGTCAGGCCCACACAGACTGTATTGTGTCCACTGGCTAGTGGCTAGACTTTCACTTATACTGTTACGGGGTGTCACTCACTCACAAATACCTCGCAGATAAAAAAAATTATATTTAATATTTTTCTGTGATATAATCACAGTTGCAAGCCAGTGTGTGTCAGGCCCACACAGACTGTACTGTGCCCACTGGCCACCACTTATATAGGGTGGCACAGTACCTTGCACGCATAGTAACACTTATCTAATAAAAAATGACAGGCAGAGGCAGGCCACGCCGCAGGGGCCGTCGTGTTCGTGGTGCTGTGATTTCCACTGGCCCTGGAATAATGCCCAGTGTTCAGAGGCCACGTACCCTGAACCCAAAAAATTCAGAGAAAATAGTTGACTGGCTTACACAGGACACCCAATCTTCAACAGCTTCCGCTAAGAACCTTGACGCACCATCCTCCTCCAGCTCAGCTTTGGTCACCTGCTCTCAAGTTACCACTCTCCCGCCCGCCGCCACCACCACCACTACCACCACAGCCACCACAGCCGCTTCACTTGATCCGTCAGAGGAGTTATTTACACATCATTTGGATGAAATTAGTGATGCGCAACCATTATTGCCAGAGGATGGAGATAACAGGGTTATGTCTCAGTCAGGCAGCATTACACACATGGACGTACAGTGTGATGATGATGATGATGATGTTGTACCCGCTGCTGCTTCCTTTGCTGAGGTGTCAGATACAAGTGAAGTGGTTGATGATGACGATGTGTCCGTGGATGCCACGTGGGTGCCTGCTCGAAGAGAAGAAGAAGAGGGGGAAAGTTCAGAAGGGGAGACAGAGAGAAGGAGGAGACGAGTTGGAAGCAGGGGGAGGTCGTCGCAAGGAGCTAGTGGCACAGTCAGACAGCATGTATCGGCACCCGGGGTCAGCCAGACAGCACGCCAATCAACACATGCTGCTGCCACCACCAGAATGCCGTCATTGCAAAGCTCAGCAGTGTGCCATTTTTTTTGTGTGTCTGCCTCTGACAACAGCGATGCCATTTGCAACCTGTGCCAAAAGAAACTGAGTCGTGGGAAATCCAACAACCACCTAGGTACAACTGCTTTGCGAAGGCACTTGATCGCACATCACAAACGCCTATGGGATCAACACATGATGACAAGTAGAAGCAGCACACAAGCTCAAAGCCACCATCCTCCTCCTGGTCCAGCATCTTCAGCCACGTCAACCACTGCTGTCCTCCTTGCCCCCTCTCAACCACCCGCCACTCCGCCTCTCACCTTCAGCAGTTCCATCTCATCTGCCCACAGTCAGGTGTCTGTAAAGGAAATGTTTGAGCGTAGGAAGCCAATGTCCCAGAGTCACCCCCTTGCCCGGCGTCTGACAGCTGGCTTGACGGAACTCTTAGCCCGCCAGATTTTACCATACCAGCTGGTGGAGTCTGAGGCCTTCAAAAAATTTGTCGCTATTGGGACACCACAGTGGAAGGTACCCGGCCAAATTTAAAAAAAAAAAAAAGGCAATCCCAAACCTCTACTCAGTGATTGAAAAAGAAGTCATGGCATCTCTGGCATACAGCGTTGGGGCAAGGGTCCATCTGACCACTGATACCTGGTCTTCAAAGCACGGTCAGGGCAGGTATATCACCTACACTGTGCATTGGGTCAACCTGCTGACGGCTGACAAGCATGGAATGCGTGGCTCTGCAGAGGAGTTGGTGACACCGCCACGACTTGCAGGCAGGCCTACTGCCACCTCCTCTACTCAACTGAATCTCCCCAGCTCCCCAGGGGCTATTCCACATCCCGGATACGACAGTGTCATGCTGTCTTGGGGTTGACTTGCCTGAAAGCAGAGAGCCACACCGACCAGCACTCCTGTCCGCCCTGAACGTACAGGTGGATCAGTGGCTGACCCCGCACCAACTGGAGATAGGAAAAGTGGTGTGTGACAATGGAAGCAATTTGTTAGCGGCATTGAATTTGGGCAAGTGACATGTGCCGTGCATGGCACATGTGTTGAATCTCATCGTACAACGCTTTGTGTCTAAGTACCCAGGCTTACAGGATGTCCTCAAGCAGGCCAGGAAGGTGTGTGGCCATTTCAGGCGTTCCTACACGGCCATGGTGCACTTTTCAGACATTCAGCGCCGAAACAACATGCCAGTGAGGCGCTTAATTTGCGACAGCCCGACACGTTGGAATTCAACACTCCTAATGTTCGACCGCCTGCTCCAACAAGAAAAAGCCGTCAACGAGTATTTGTATGACCGGGGTGCTAGGACAGCCTCTGCGGAGCTGGGAATTTTTTTGCCACGTTACTGGACGCTCATGCGCAATGCCTGTAGGCTCATGCGTCCTTCTGAGGAGGTGACAAACCTAGTCAGTCGCACCGAAGGCACCATCAGCGACCTCATCCCATTTGTTTTCTTCCTGGAGCGTGCCCTGCGAAGAGTGCTGGATCAGGCTGTGGATGAGCGTGAAGAGGAAGAGTTGTGGACACCATCACCACCAGAAACAGCCTTGTCATCATCGCTTGCCAGACCTGCGGCAACGCTGCAAGAGGAGTATGAGGAAGAGAAGTCAGAGTAGGAATGTGGCTTTGAGGAGGAGGATGACCAACCACAGCAGGCATCCCAGGGTGCTCGTTGTTGTCACCTATCTGGGACCCGTGGTGTTGTACGTGGCTGGGGTGAAGAACAGACCGTCAATTACATCAGTGAGGACGAGGAACGGGAAATAAGTAGCTCGGGATCCAACCTTGGGCAAATGGGGTCTTTCATGCTGTCATGTCTGTTGAGGGAGCCTCGTATAAAAAGGATGAAGGAGAATGACCTGTACTGGGTGGCCACGCTACTAGACCCCCGGTATAAGCAGAAAGTGGCGGAAATGTTACCAACTTACCGAAAGTCAGAAAGGATGCAGCAGTTCAAAACAAAACTAAAAAATATGCTTTACACAGCTTATAAGGGGGATGTCACAGCACAACGGGAATCTAACAGGGGAAGAGGTGAAAGTATTCCTCCTCCTACCACGACCACGGCGGCAAGGACAGGACGCTTTACAGATGTGTTGTTGATGGAGGACATGCAGAGCTTTTTCAGTCCTAAACATCGCCACAGCCCTTCGGGATCCAGCCTTAGAGAACGACTCGACCGACAGGTAGCAGACTACCTCGCCTTAACTGCAGATATCGACACTCTGAGGAGTGATGAACCCCTTGACTACTAGGTGTGCAGGCTTGACCTGTGGCCTGAGCTATCCCAGTTTGCGATAGAACTTCTGGCCTGCCCCGCTTCAAGTGTCCTGTCAGAAAGAACCTTCAGTGCAGCAGGAGGCATTGTCACTGACAAAAGAAGTCGCCTCGGTCAAAAAAGTGTTGATTACCTCACCTTCATTAAGATGAATGAGGCATGGATCCCGAAGGGACTGACAGTGGGGGATACGTTTGACTAACAAAGAGCCTGATGACATGCCTTGGCCTCAAAATGGTCCCCACGCTGCTGTATTTAATGTCTGCATACCGGATGACTTTCGTGAATTCTCCGCCACCAACTAGGGTTCAAGCCGCAATGTTTTAGTCACCTTTCTGCCTTGAAAACATCAATTTTTCCGGCCGCTGCTACAACAGCGGCTGCAACAATAACATTATTTTTCAGGCATGTGTACATGCCTAATTTTTCTGGCCTCTAGTGCTGCACTATGGCTGCAAAAACAAAACAAAAAAAAGGCACATACAAGTGTCAATTCCCCTTCGTGATCGTTACCTTGTTGTGGTGAAGGGGCTTGCATATCACAATGAAGCAATCATCACCTCTATGAGTGTGTTGGCAATGTTGCCACACCCCAGATGATAAGGCCGTTGCTTCATTATGATCAGACCAAAAGCGATTGGCTGGATAATTTTTCATAGAAAAACCTTACATTTTTTTATATATTTTTTTAAAGTTGTATGGGTGGGTTTTTAATACATAAAATAAAAAAATCATAATAAAGTCTCTTAATAGTTTATTAGAAATAATGCAGACAATTTTAAAAATCCCCATCAATTCCAATACAAAGCAAGTACAAAGCTCAGAACTAAATTATTCCAGGATGTCGTAATGGTTCGTTAATTCGACAATGGTTAATCAATTCGACACACGTCCCCGGATAGGGGACGTAACAGGGATTAAACTGATAGGAATAGTACTAGTTAAGACACCACTCATATAGGGTGTCACAGCACATTGCTCCGTGCACGCGCAGTGCCCCAACTTGGGAGTAAGAGGACCGACTAAGCTGCTTTTTCCATCTCCCGGTTCCTAAAATCAATTCAGTTTGGTCTATCAGAGTTTGGTCTGTCACTGTGAAGGCAGTCGAAGGTACCCGGCCTAAATTTTTTTTCACAAAAGGCTATCCCACCCTGATATGGGACGTAACAGGGATTAAACTGATGAGAATAGTACTACAGAAAATAGCACTCATATCGGGTGTGACAGTAAATTGCACGGCGCAGACGCTATGACCGTGGCGTGGATTCAAACAAAGGGGAGGGAGCCAGCATTTTTTTAACCATGTCCCCGTTCGAAAAATCAATTTAATAAATGGACCCCAGATTGGGGACGTAACAGGGATTAAACTGATGAGAAGAGAGAACTACAGAAAATAGCACTCATATCGGGTGGGGCAGTAAATTGCACGGCGCGGACGCAGTGACCGTGGCGTGGATTCAAACAAAGGGGAGGGAGCCAGCATTTTTTTAACCATGTCCCCGTTCGAAAAATCAATTTAATAAATGGACCCCAGATTGGGGACGTAACAGGGATTAAACTGATGAGAAGAGAGAACTACAGAAAATACCACTCATATCGGGTGGGGCAGTAAATTGCACGGTGCAGACGCAGTGACCGTGGCGTGGATTCAAACAAAGGGGAGGGAGCCAGCGTTTTTTTAACCATCTCCCCGTTCGAAAAACAATTCAATTCACCTTTCCGGGACTCTTAGTGTTGTACGTGGCTGGGTGGAGGAAGAAACCTTCAATGACATCAACGGGACATGGCTAGCTTGGTATCCAACCTTGTACAAATGGGGAGTTTGCGGTTGGGCAAATGGACTGTTTGCAGTTGTTTGCGGTGCATTAAAAGGGGAGTTTGGTCTGTCAATGTCTGTGAAGCGGGCGTAACCCTTACACTACCTGATCGATACAACATCATACCTGATCGTATACACACACTGGATGTTTTAAAGCACGTTGTTCAAAAAATTTTTGGATTGTTAGGTGATTTATACCCTTTATGGATTAAAATCCAACTCTGCGTCAACTACATAATTTTCCATGGGAGTTTTGCCATGGATCCCCCTCCGGCATGCCACAGTCCAGGTGTTAGTCCCCTTGAAACAACTTTTCCATCACTACTGTGGCTAGAAAGAGTCCCTGTGGGTTTTAAAATTCGCCTGCCTATTGAAGTCTATGGCGGTTCGCCGGGTTCGCCCGTTCGCGAACATTTGCAGAAATTCGCTTTCGGCGTTCGCGAACGGAAAATTTTATGTTCGCGACATCACTATTGCGGATACGCAAATGCAGTACGCAATACGGCAACGGGAAGCACACGTTCGTGTGCAGGAGGCCATAGGGAAACATTGGAGTCACAGAATGAAAACTGGTAGTGCTGCAAATTTACAGTTAATCAGAACTTGCCCAAACTTTAAACACACAGATTTTCCCTTTCACACAAAGATGTCCATGTCAAACATGTCTGGTATATGGAACATTTCTCTCCTGTGTTTTGCCTCACAAATTCCTCTTGTCTTCCTTTCTTTCAAGATTGGAAAGCTTTTCTCTGTGGCAAAGGAATATCTGCAGTCACTCAACAATTAAAAAAAATATATTGATTAATAATAATAAAAAAATTTATTTCTATAGCTCCAACATATGTCACATTGCTTTACAATCCAGACGGTTAGGCTAGTTTCACATCTGCGCTAAGGTAGCAGGCAGGCTGTTCCAGCAGAGGAACAGTTTGCTGGAGTTCATCGCATACGGCCTAGCTGGATACTGCCGTTCACCGCTGGAGCCCATTAACTATAGTGCAGGGAGAAACTGGCCAAATTCCTGCTGGATCTCATTACAGTCAATGGGGGTCTTCCAGTGCTAGGTCCTATCCAGCTGTGCTATGGATACAGTGAACTCCCACACGCTGTTCCGCTGCCGGAACAGCCTGCCGGATACCATTAGCACTTAGCACATATGAAAGTAGTTTACATGTACAAATAAAATAGTAACAAACCAACGAGTGGACAAAATACAGCATCAATTTTATATATATATATATATATATATATATATACACTGCTCAAAAAAATAAAGGGAACACAAAAATAACACATCCTAGATATGAGTTAATTAAATATTCTTCTGAAATACTTTGTTCTTTACATAGTTGAATGTGGAAAAACACACTACAGGCTGATCCAACTTTGATGTAATGTCCTTAAAACAAGTCAAAATGAGGCTCAGTAGTGTGTGTGGCCTCCACGTGCCTGTATGACCTCCCTACAACGCCTGTGCATGCTCCTGATGAGGTGGCGGACGGTCTCCTGAGGGATCTTCTCCCAGACCTGGACTAAAGCATCTGCTAACTCCTGGACAGTTTGTGGTGCAACGTGACGTTGGTGGATCGAGCGAGACATGATGTCCCAGATGTGCTCAATTGGATTCAGGTCTGGGGAACGGGCGGGCCAGTCCATAGCATCAATGCCTTCGTCTTGCAGGAACTGCTGACACACTCCAGCCACATGAGGTCTAGCATTGTCTTGCATTAGGAGGAACCCAGGGCCAACCGCACCAGCATATGGTCTCACAAGGGGTCTGAGGATCTCATCTCGGTACCTAATGGCAGTCAGGCTACCTCTGGCGAGCACATGGAGGGCTGTGCAGCCCTCCAATGAAATGCCACCCCACACCATTACTGACCCAATGCCAAACCGGTCATGCTGGAGGATGTTGCAGGCAGCAGAACGTTCTCCACGGCGTCTCCAGACTCTGTCACGTCTGTCACATGTGCTCAGTGTGAACCTGCTTTCATCTGTGAAGAGCACAGGGCGCCAGTGGCGAATTTGCCAATCTTGGTGTTCTCTGGCAAATGCCAAACGTCCTGCATGGTGTTGGGCTGTAAGCACAACCCCCACCTGTGGACGTCGGGCCCTCATATCACCCTCATGGAGTCTGTTTCTGACCGTTTGAGCAGACACATGCACATTTGTGGCCTACTGGAGGTCATTTTGCAGGGCTCTGGCAGTGCTCCTCCTGTTCCTCCTTGCACAAAGGCGGAGGTAGCGGTCCTGCTGCTGGGTTGTTGCCCTCTTACGGCCTCCTCCACGTCTCCTGATGTATTGGCCTATCTCCTGGTAGAGCCTCCATGCTCTGGACACTACGCTGACAGACACAGAAAACCTTCTTGCCACAGCTCGCATTGATGTGCCATCCTGAATAAGCTGCACTACCTGAGCCACTTGTGTGGGTTGTAGACTCCGTCTCATGCTACCACTAGAGTGAAAGCACCGCCAGCATTCAAAAGTGACCAAAACATCAGCCAGGAAGCATAGGAACTGAGAAGTGGTCTGTGGTCACCACCTGCAGAACCACTCCTTTATTGGGGGTGTCTTGTTAATTGCCTATAATTTCCACCTGTTGTCTATCCCATTTGCACAACAGCATGTGAAATTGATTGTCACTCAGTGTTGCTTCCTAAGTGGACAGTTTGATTTCACAGAAGTGTGATTGACTTGGAGTTACATTGTGTTGTTTAAGTGTTCCCTTTATTTTTTTGAGCAGTGTATGTATATATATATATATATATATATATATATATAATCAGTTAGTTGTTACTGTGACATACTAAATACCATGCACTCTTCCTTATATGCAAAGCACCAACAATTAAGTGGTTAACTAATTTTATCCCTTTTTCTTTCTGGTACAGTATTTTTGTGCCCAAGTATTGGCTGATAGGTTATTTATAAATGTATGCTTTTTGTCTTGTGTTATTCAACACAACAAAAGTAATACACTAGTAATAGAGAAATGAGGGGCACTCCGGATAAGGGAACAAAAGGTGGTAATCAAGATAAAATATTTAACAATTAAAATTTATTACATATAACACACATCACATCCAATTGTCATGCATAAAAACATCAAATCAATAGCAATGAAGATAAAAGGGTGGGATCCTGAAAAAACTGTTGCACATGAAAGTACAAAAGTTCATGGGACACTGCCCACAATGAGAATGAGTCCCAGCAGATAATGCAGTTCCAGGAGCATGTGGATAAATGATACCAAATGGAGATAAATTGCCACACAATGTCCAGCCTCAAAAACCTCCAGGGCAGGAAAATAGATGGTTAGACCAAGTCCTGGAGATAATCACTTTGCAGATATAGCACAAATGTAGCAGATTGTAGCGCTTTTCAAATGTAGCAAAAATGATAGCAGTGAATGCTTCTTACCATATGCGTTCAGTGTGCTTGTTATGGTAAAGCGAGGTAACAGCCAAACACAGCTGAACGCGGCGTCCCACGTAGTATAGAGTCAGAGCGTGACGTCTCACGTGACTCACCAGCTGAAGCTGTAGTGGCGTATCTTGTTATGCTTGCAAACACCTCAATACGAGACTGGCTCTGCAGATCACCCCAACCGACGTAGTCACCGCTCGGTCACTTGCGATACTTGGGGAGAGAGAAGGCTCACTGTCCTGACTTGCCCAAACGCGTTTCAGGGTATACACCCCTTCCTCAGTATACACCCCTTCCTCAGAGCTTCCTGCCTGGACATCTATACTGACCCACTGGAGTGGTTAATCCTGGTTGTCGTTCCTGAGTGCTACCCTCCGGATCCCTGTTGGGCTTATTGTTGTCTCCTGTTGTCGCCCACCTGGGAATATATGTTGAGTCTGTGTTGTCTGTCCTCCCCTTGGTGTTTTCCCTTAGAGTTAGTGGTGCGGACTAGTGTTCTCATCGCCCTGTTCACTACCTAGGGCTCAGCTCAGGGAAAGCCAGGGCTTTAGGCACGTGATCGGCGTACGGGTGAGGAACCCGTCTAGGGACGTCAGGGCAGCCAGGTGCCAGCCGCCAGGTGAGTCAGGGGTCACCATCTTCCCTCTCACTTGGGCAGGGCCTTCCTCGTTCCCTCCCTCTGTGTCACGTATGTGATAGCCACGCCGACCGTGATACTGAGGTAGCAGAACACTGACATATGCACCCAAACTCTCAATGTAACCCCTGGACTTCTATTTAATTGTAGTACTGTATTGACTGATGATAATGATGGTTGATTGAAGTAAAATAAGTGCTTTTACAAACTATGTTAACCCTTTAGGTGTTCCACAAGAATTAAAGGAAAATGGAGGTGAAATTTTCAGTTTTTGTGCAGATTTTTAATTTTAATCCAATTTTTCCTATAACACAGCAAGGGTTAACAGCAAAATGAACCTCAATATTTATTACCCTGATTCTGCAGTTTACAGAAACACCCCATTTATGTTCGTAAACAGCTGTATGGGCACACAGTAGGGTTCAGAAGGAAAGGAGCAACATATGGTGTTTGGAGAGCAGATATTGCTGGAATGGCTAAGGCACCCCTACAGTAAAAACCCCACAAAAGTGACTCCATTTTGAAAACTACACCACTCAAATAACTCATTGAGGGGTTTACTGACCACTTTTACATCAGAGACATTTTATAATATTTAGAAACACATGGCTGTTAAAATGAAAAATTATATTTTTTACAAGAAAAGTCACCAAAAAGCCCAAGTTCTTCACTTTAACAAGGGATAACAGGAGAAAATGCATCCCATAATTTGTTACCCATATTCTCCTGAATACGTCAACATCCCATATGTGGTTTTAAACTGCTTTATGGGAAGGTGCAGAAATCAAAAGGAAAGGAGCGGCATCTGCATTTTCTAACATGGAATTTGCTGAAATGGATTTTAAGGGCCATAACTTTTTTATTTTTGTTGTTGACTGAGCTGTGTGGGGGCTCATTTTTGCGGGATGGGCTTTAGTTTTTAATGGTACCATTTTCGGGTACATATGACTTTTTGATAACTTTTTATTACATTTTTTATGAGGTGAAATGGGCTACTTGTCACGGTGGGGAGTGGGGGAAACCCCCCACCGTACAATGTAAGGTATAATAGGGAAGCAGCTAGGCCAGGATGCCCGGATCATGGAGCAGGTCACCTCCTACAGCGTCCCTAATCCTCACCCTAACTCCTCACCGTATGAGCGGACCTGGATGGTAGGATGGCTCATACCCAGGATACCTTTGGCCCTGAGTCGCCCTGATAATCCCTCACAAAGGAGCAGGGGGGAGACGACCTGTTCTTCCCAGACACGGATGAACAGGAGTCTCAAATGGCCTAGCATCAGGGAAAGGAAGCCAAGTGGAATGACAGATAAACACCACACCAAGGTAAACTGGAACCCATACAAACGTACTGCAATCCAAACACCAAGCGGATGCAGTACGTACTGACACACAGGAACCAGCATTCCAGGAAAAGCACCCAGACTTGGCTTCTGGTTCACCCCTCCGGGAAACCATGGAGGCCCCTTCCGGAGGCACAACTAACAGGGTACGACTTGCATACATGCTGGACATAAAACGCCAACTACCAGACATGTAACAACAACAAGACGAGACACCAAACCCTGAACATAAACCCACACCAAACATCCACACAGGTAAGGTAGGGGAACATGGAGGATAGAATGGGAAGACATTGCTGGAGACATCGATGTCCCACTAGGTGGCCCTCACACTGGAAGATGGAACAACCAGACAAGGAGCATAACTCCAGCACACACAAAGGCTGGAGTACAACAGACTCCTGACCTTAAGCCACAGGTATAAGAAGCACCTAGTGACCACACCCAGCAAGGTAGTTAACCCTTACTGCACCAGACAGGGGAAGGTTACAACTTAAAGGGGAAGTGCACACACCAGCCACAACGTTGCCACCGGCAGCAGCAAGCATGGCACCAGTGTCACGGCACACACAGCAAAAGCCATGACACTAATATTGCAATTCTGCCTGTGTTTTTTTATTTTTATTTTTTATGGGATTCTCCATGTGGTATACTTGATAAGATGATTGTATTCTGTGTGTTGATACTATTTTGAGATACCAAATTTATATTGTTTTATTCATGTTCTACTATAAAATCACTTTTTATTAAACTTTTTTTTTTTTTTTTCACCAAATCGAAGATCCATAACTTTTTGATTTTGAGAGCTTGTTTTTTTGCAGGGCGGTCTGAAATTTTTATTGGTACAATTTTGGGGTCTATATGGCTTTTTGAGCACTTTTTATTAAATTTTTTAGGCGGCGAAGAGGGCCCAAATTGCATTTCTGTCAGTGTTTTTGGCAGGCGGGCCCAGTTGCCGACACAGACAGCGCGCGGCCTGCAAATTTGGAGGCAGGGGGCACAGATCGGGGCACACATATTGGGGGCACACAGCAGCCAGTGCCTGATTTCAGGCTCTGAAATGCAGAGTGCAGATTGGAGCCTGAAACCGACACTTTTACACTGCAGCGATCCGATTGGTTAGTCTGCAGAGACTAACCAATTGGAGCGATCGCTGGCAAGGGACCTCTTTGATTGGTCCCTTGCCGACATTGCCGGACTCTACACTGTCCGTGACATCGGCAGTGCAGGGGCAGAAGCTGTGATAACGTTTATATACGTGCTATCTGCATGTGGTATGTGAAGATAGGACGTATATAGCCGTATGGCAGTCATGAAGGGGTTAAAAAGGTTTTCTTGATGTTTTATTGTAAAAAAGTGCCAGGGGGCCTGGTAAATGAATAAAACAAATTTACCTTCCCTCTGATCCAGTTCCACTGCTCTATTCTCTTCCTTGGGGAGGTGTTATCAGAGATTGATGGCATACTCTGTATAAGTGTGTATACATAGATAGATGTCAGTCAGTAATGATTGTACACAGGGGAGGTGTTATCATTGATTGATAGCATTCTCTGTGTATGGATGTGTACAGAAAGTCAGTCGCTAATAGTTGTACATGGGGAGGTGTTATCATTGATTGATAGCATTCTCTGTATAAGTGTGTATACAGAGATACCTGACAGTCAATAATAGCTGTACATGGGGAGGTGTTATCAGTGATTGATAGCATTCTCTGTGAAAGTATGTATTCATAGATATCTGTCAGTCACTAATAGTTGTACACGGTGGACGTGTTATCAGTGATTGATATTCTCTGGGTAAGTGTATATACATAGATAGCTGTCAGTCACTGATAGTTGTACATGGGGGAGATCAGTGATGGCATTCTCTGTTTTAGTGTGTATACTGTGGTGATGTGTACAGTGCTGGAAGGCGTGTATATCCCACCCAGGTACCTCAGCTGGGTGAGATAAAGAAAATCCAGGAAGCTGCCGGGGTTTCAGCAAAGCTTAGTTTGCTGAGACAGTTTTGTTTACGTTTTGGTCTGGGCTGGATTTTATTTTGACTGGTGGATAGGTTTGGTAGTGGGATCTGCCAGTCCACACCCTTCCAGTACGGGTGTTGTCTTTTACCTGAGGTCACCGCAGGTGAGGCCTGCTGTAATCAAGGAGGGTTAAAACCAACCCTCTGTGTGTTAGTCTGGGGAGAAAAAACTTGGAAACAGAGGCCTACAGAGGCTCTGGGTGGTATCAGCCAGGAGGGCTGAGGGGCCACGAGGCTACATGTAGCCAGATCTCTTCCCTATCAGGATTTGTGTTTGATGACCGGATCTGGTAAGGGTTGGAGCTTGAGACCCTGTGGATAAGCTATGCTTAGAGTCAGGGAAAGAACTTTGCATTAGTTAGAGCCCAAACGGGCAGGTGTTTATTTTGATGCTTATGTTTGTACGGGTGCCGAAGTGCCACAATAAAACACCAGTTTGGATATTAGATCCTGTTGTCTGTGAAGAAGTTTGTGATTGCGACCCCCTGAGAGAGTGCGATCCCTTACAATACATAGATAGCTATTAGTCAGTAGTCAGGGAGGTGTTATCCGTGATTAATAATTTACGTGCACGGAAGAAAATAACTATGACACACACACTGGAGTCAATGCAAATTATTCATTTAATACAGGAAGTACAGCAGTTTATAAAGTCATCAGAGGGGCATTGTTACTAATATATCAAAATAAGAAAAGAGATAACACTTGGTATCTGCGCATTGTGCGTTGTTTTACTAACTGTGGTATGTGAACTATGTAAATATCTAGCTATAGCCGCCATCTTGTAATGGAGTTCTCTAACAGCAGAAAAAGCATATATGACGTAGCAAGGAGGCGTATTCTTTTGGGTAGGATGGAACCTTTGTGCTCTGGAGGAGATAAGGTGTTGCCTGCGAGCTAAAGTATGTGAGAGCTTTCTTAGCTGAATCAAAGAATGTAGTCCACATCTCTATCAGTCTCCCCTTGGACCTCTTTCTTTCCCTAAAGAAAGCCTAGCACATCTGTCCCCATGGTTCGAATCCTCTTCACCAACTTCCATGACAACCTAGCCTAGTGTATAGACTCCCATGACACTGGACTTAGCATGGGAAAGTCAGATGTTAGTCCCTATGGTCGATGATCTCCAGGTGGCGTCGTAAGCAGGGGGGGGGGGGAACCAACAGAGCTGAGTGGACTTTGTCTCCCATTCTCATGGAATTCTCTCATGATCATCTCCAGGGTAGCCTCAGCTACGGCTTTGAGCAGAAGCCTCCTAATGCAGGGGATGACACAACAAACAATTACTGCAAGGATAAATAACACCATGATTATAACCATTCCAATTTGTAACAAGGTCTGTTTCCAATTCTTAATCCAGTTTTCGAACCAATTTTTCCATGAACTATCCACCCCAGAATTTCTCTTTAACTCTTCTGAAAGAGAAGTAAGTTCTTTCTGGGCATTCATGACCTGACCATTTGGTCCTAAGTTATCAGGAATTACAGTACAGCAGGTTTCACCAATCATTTTGCGCACACACAACCTTTTTCTGCTAGTAGCATGTCCAGGACCATTCTATTTTGGAATGCCATAACACTAGTGGGCCCCAACTGCTCCACTATACCCTTTAACCCCTTCACGCAACATCACGTACATGTACGTGGGGGAATGTGGTGCCTCACCGCATCCCCACGTGCATGTACGTGATCGGCTTTCACTGTCAGCGCAGGGAGCGAAGCGCTGAAGCTCCAGTGAAGCCGGCGTGCTGGGGTTGCTAGGCAACGAGAGAAGCCGGCAGGAGCTGTATTGGAGCTCTGACCCGCCCACGATCGCTGTGATTGGTCCATTACTGCAGAGGGACCAATCGCAGCGCATCGGGGCAGGTAAGGGGGGGTTAGGGAGGGACTATGTGCTTCTCCTTCTCTGATCGCCCCAATTCCTGTCAGGGAAGCGATCAGAGAAGGAGAAAGTGTGAAAATATTCCCGACCTATGACGAGTATACTCGTCATGGCGCACTGCTACTTAGCGCGCCATGATGAGTATACACGTCATGGCATAAACTGTCACCATGTCTGCAGACATGGTGACAGCGCTGAGATCCCGGCTGTCACACACAGCCAGGCACCTTGGGTCAATGCCGAGGGGGGTCCTGTGACCCCCCTATCGGCGATCGCTGCAAACCGCAGGTCAATTCAGACCTGCGGTTTGTAGCGCTTTCTGCGGTTTCTGATCCCCGCGGTCCCTGACCGCGGGGATCAGAAACTTTAGTATGTCCAAAATAAAGATGTTTCACCCGCCCTGCACCCCTGAATGATGATATGTGGGCGGGTGGTGCAGGGGGGGTGTCGCAGGCGGTGCGGAGGTGCGGTAAGGTGCGGGAGGCGGGCGGTGCGGCAGGCGATCCCCCGCCCGCCTCCCTTTCAATGATCGTTGGCGTCTAGTGGGTATACCAGGGTGCCAGCACATTGCTGGCACCCTGGTATAAACGGCTGACATCTGCGATGCGATGTCAGCCGTTTAACCCTTTCCATACAGCGGTCCGTACGGACCGCTGTATGGAAAAGGTTAACAGCGCAGGGAGCTCCCTCCCTCTCCCATCGGGGGGCTGCAGTGCCTTTGCAGCCCCCCGATGGGAGAGGGAGAGAGCCCCCAGAGAGCCCCCCTCAGCCCTGTGCTTACCCTTCCCCGTCTGCGCAGTTCTGACCAGTACTGAGCAGACGGGGAAGGTTCCCATGGCAACAGGACGCCTCTCAGGCGTCCTGCTGTCCATGGTGCTGAACAGATCTATGCTAAAAGGCATAGATCTGTTCAGACAAGTGTAAAATACAGTACAATACAATATATATTGTTCTGTACTGTATTATACAGACATCAGACCCACTGGATCTTCAAGAACCAAGTGGGTCTGGGTAAAAAAAAGTTTAAAAAAGTTAAAAAAGTAAAGTTTCAAAAAAACACATTTATCACTGAATAAAAATAAAAAAAATAAAATACACTACACATATTAGGTATCGCCGCGTCCGTAACGACCTGATCTATAAAACAGCCATGTTACTTTCCCTGCACGGTGAACGCCATAAAAATAAAAAAATAAAAACTATGAGGAAATTGAAATTTTGCCCACCTTACTTCCCAAAAAAGGTAATAAAAGTGATCAAAAAAGTCGCATGTACGCCAAAAAAGTACCAATCAAACCGTCACCTCATCCCGCAAAAAATGAGCCCTTACATGAGACAATGGCCCAAAAAATAAAAAAAACTATGGGTCTCAGACTATGGAGATACTAAAACATGATTTTTTTTTGTTTCAAAAATGATATTATTGTGTAAAACCCTGATAAATTATAAAAAGGTAGACATATTAGGTATTGCTATGTCCGTAAGAACCTGATCTATAAAAATACCACATGACCTAACCCCTCAGGTGAACACTGTAAAAAAAAAAAAAAAAAAAACGGTGTCAAAAAAGCTATTTTTTTGTTACCTTACATCACAAAAAGTGTAATAGCAAGCGATCAAAAAGTCATATGCACCCCAAAATAGTGCCAATCAAACCGTCATCTCATCCCGCAAAAATGATACCCAAACTGAGACAATCGCCAAAAAACTGAAAAAACTATGGCTCTCAGACAATGGAGACACTAAAACATGTTTTTTTTTGTGTCAAAAATGATATTATTGTGTAAAACCTAAATAAATAAAAAAGTATACATATTAGGTATCGTCACGTCCGTAAGAACCTGCTCTATAAAAATAGCACATGATGTAACCTGTCAGATGAACGTTGTAAATAATAAAAAATAAAAACAGTGCCAAAACAGCTATTTTTTGGCAAATTTTCCATTTTAATTAATTTTTTCCCATAACAAAGCAAGGGTTAACAGCCAAACAAAACTCAATATTTATTGCCCTGATTCTTTAGTTTATAGAAATGCCCCATATGTGTTCGTAAACTGCTGTATGGCACACGGCAGGGCGCAGAAGGAAAGGAATGCCATATGGTTTTTGGAAGGCAGTTTTTGCTGGACTGGTTTTTTGACACCATGTCCCATTTGAAGCCCCCCTGATGCACCCCTAGAGTATAAACTCCAAAAAATGACCCCATTTTGGAAACTACACCCATCAAGGTATTAAAAACTGATTTTACAAACTTTGTTAACCCTTTAAGTGTTCCACAAGAGTTAATGGCAAATGAAGATGAAATTTCAGAATTTCTATTTTTTGTTACTTTGCCTCACAAAAAGTGTAATATAGAGCAACCAAAAATCATATGTACCCTAAAATAGTACCAACAAAACTGCCACCTTATCCCGTAGTTTCCAAAATGGGGTCACTTTTTTGGAGTTTCTAACCTAGGGGTGCATCAGGGGGGCTTCAAATGGGACATGGTGTCTAAAAACAATCCAGCAAAATCTGCCTTCCAGAAACCATATGGTGTTCCTTTCCTTCTACGCCCTGCCGTGTGCCCGTACAGCAGTTTACAACCACATATGGGGTGTTTCTGTAAACAACAGAATCAGGGCCATAAATAAAGAGTTTTGTTTGGCTGTTAACCCTTGCTTTGTTACTGGAAAAAAATATTAAAATCGAAAATTTGCCGAAAAAGTGAAATTTTGAAATTGAATCTCTATTTTCCATTAACTCTTGTGGAACACCTAAAGGGTTAACAACTTTTGTAAAATCAGTTTTGAATACCTTGAGGGGTGTAGTTTCTTAGATGGGGTCACTTTTATGGAGTTTCTACTCTAGAGGTGCATCAGGGGGGCTTCAAATGGGACATGGTGTAAAAAAAACAGTCCAGCAAAATTAGCCCTCCAAAAACCAAACGGCGCACCTTTCACTCGACGCCCCGCTGTGTGGCCGTACAGTAGTTTACGGCCACATATGGGGTGTTTCTGTGAACAGCAGAGTCAGGGCAATAAAGATACAGTCTTGTTTGGCTGTTAACCCTTGCTTTGTTAGTGGAAAAAATGGGTTAAAATTGAAAATTAGGCAAAAAAATAAAATTCTCAAATTTCATCTCCATTTGCCAATAACTCTTGTGCAACACCTAAAGGGTTAATGACGTATGTAAAATCAGTTTTGAATACCTTGAGGGGTGTAGTTTCTTAGATGGGGTCACTTTTATGGAGTTTCTACTCTAGGGGTGCATCAGGGGGGCTTCAAATGGGACATGGTGTAAATAAACCAGTCCATAAAAATCAGCCTTCCAAAAACCAAACGGCGCACCTTTCACTCTACGCCCCGCTGTGTGGCCGTACAGTAGTTTACGGCCACATATTGGGTGTTTCTGTAAACGGCAGAGTCAGGGCAATAAAGATACAGTCTTGTTTGGCTGTTAACCCTTGCTTTGTTAGTGGAAAAAATGGGTTAAAAGGAAAAATTAGACAAAAAAAATGAAGTTCTCAAATTTCCTCCCCGTTTGCCAATAACTCTTGTGCAACACCTAAAGGGTTAACAATGTATGCAAAATCAGTTTTGAATACCTTGAGGGGTGTAGTTACTTAGATGGGGTCATTTTTGGGTGGTTTCTATTATGTAAGCCTCGCAAAGTGACTTCAGACCTGAACTGGTCCCTAAAAATTGAGTTTTTGTAAATTTCGGAAAAATTTCAAGATTTGCTTCTAAACTTCTAAGCCTTATAACATCCCCAAAAAATAAAATATCATTCCCAAAATAATTCAAGCATGAAGTAGACATATGGGGAATGTAAAGTCATCACAATTTTTGGGGGTATTACTATGTATTACAGAAGTAGAGAAACTGAAACTTTTAAAAAACAATCTCAGAATGGCCTGGATAAGTCAAAGCGTTTTAAAGTTATTAGCACTTAAAGTGACACTGGTCAGATTTCCAAAAAATGGCCTGGTCCTTAAGGTGAAAATGAGCCCGGTCCTGAAGGGGTTAATGCATCTCTGGTGTAATTCACAAATCTCTGCTGATTGTAATAGATGTATTTGATCCAACCCACATTTTTGTTTATAGTAACTATAAGGATTAAAGATTCAAACCCTGCTGCCACTTGACTTCTGGCTTTGAACTCATCTGGGACCCCCCTGAGGACTCCTATAGCATCTATATACAAGTGGGAATCTAGGCTGCCTCCTGGGCTGGTATCCCGCCTTCTCCTCACCACTGTCTCTGCTTGGGCATAACCAAATCCTAACCAAGGGCTTCTTATTTTCTCAATGGTTTTCTCCAAGTCAATGGGATTAAATACATGGAAGGGCATCAACACTAGGGTTAACCCCTTAAGGACACATGACGTACCGGTACGGCATGTTTCCCGAGTCCTTAAGGACACATGACGTACCGGTACATCATGGCTTTAAATCACGATTGCGGTGCCGCGGGGGTTAATCGGAACAGGATGACCGCTGAAATCCTTCAGCGGGCATCCTGTAACAACGCCGGGGTGGGTCATTTGACCCCCCATATCGGCGATCGCAGAAAACCGCAGGTCAATTCAGACCTGCGGTTTGCTGCGTTTCCGGTCCATTCGGGTCTCCGGTGACCCGATGAACCGGAAAAAGACTGCGATCGGTGGCGTGATTACACACCACCAATCGCAGTACGAAGATTTGAAGAGGCGGTGCTGGCCCTGGTGCTGAATGCTGCTGTCCAGGGTGCTGATTGGTGCAGGGGAGAGAGGCGCGAGATTCAAACTTCCTGCGCTCCTCTCTCCCCTCCTCTTCCTGTTCTGCACGAGCACCCTGCATCACCGTCCAGCACCAGCTCCTGAGTCCCTCCTAATCGTCATCCATCACCCTCCTGCACCCATCGCCCTCCAGGTAGGTTAGGGTCAGTGAGGGAGAGGCACCGTTAGGCAGGGATAGAAGGGAAAAGTTAGTTAGGAAGAAAAAAAAAAAAAAGCACTTTTATCTAAACTTTTTTTTGTTTCAGCTTTCAGACCCTAGACCCCCCCTGCCACTTGCCCCTGTCCCTGTGCGAGGTACCGCGGCAACAGTCCTCAAGCCCGATTGTATCGTCGACTACAATCGGTATATGGGAGGAGTTGATCTCTCTGATCAAGTCCTCAAGCCATATAACGCCATGCGCAAAAGCCGGGCATGGTACAAAAAAGTTGCGGTCTACTTGGTACAGGTTGCCATGTACAACTCTTCTGTACTATCCCGAAGCGCTGGCAGCACAGGGACATTCCTCCAATTCTATGAGGCAGTCCTCAAGGACCTGATCTTTTCAGACTGGGAAAGAGCAGGCCGGAGTACCTCGGGAATTGGAGGCGCCCGGATCGTCCCTGGCCAACATTTTCCAGGTGTGGTCCCCCATACTGGAAAGAAGGGACGAACCCCAAAAAGATGCAGAGTGTGTCACAAGAGGGGGATACGGAAGGACACCACCACTCAATGTGACACTTACCCCGATCATTCGGGCCTCTGCGTTATCGATTGCTTCAGGGAGTATCAAACTTCCATGGAGTACAAAATTTTTATAATCCCCAACAGTCCCCTAGAGAACATAAAAAACTATATCTCTTAGACTTTGGAGACACGGAAACAATTTTTATTTTTTCCAAAAATATTAGTTTTAGTGCAGGCATCCTCAAACTGCGGCCCTCCAGATGTTATAAAACTATAACTCCCAGCATGCCCAGACAACCTACAGCCATCAGCAGGGCATGGTGGGAATTGTAGTTTTACAACATCTGGAGGGCCGCAGTTTTAGGATGCCTGCTTATTGTTTCCAAAGTCTGAGAGCCATACATATTGGGCATCGCCGCGTCCGTAAAAATCTTCTCTATAAAAGTAACATGTAACCCAACCCCCCCCGGATGAACAGTGTTAAAAAAAAACGTGTAAAAAAAAAGCCATTTTTAGACACCTAACATCACAAAAAGTGTAATAGCGAGCGATCAAAATGTCATATGCACCCCGAATTAGTGCCAATAAAACCGCCATCTCATCCCGCAAAAAAATGAGCCCCTACATTAGATAGTCGCCCAACTAAAAAAAAAAAATAATTAGCTCCCAGGCTATGGAGATACAAAAATAATTTTTTTTGGTTCCTAAAATGATAATATAGTGTAAAATCCAAATAAAATCTAAAATGTAGACATATTAGGTATCGCCGCTTCCATAAGAATCTGCCCTATAAAAATAACATTTGAAAAAAAACCTCGGATGAACAGCATTAAAAATATAAAATAAAAACCGTGCCAAAACACCCATTTTTGGTTCAAAATTTCCATTTGAATCCTTTTTTTCCGGTAATAAAGCAAGGGTTAACAGCCAAACAAAACTAAATATTTAAAGCCCTGATTCTGTAGTTTGCAGAAACACCCCATATATGGTCGTAAATTGCTATATAGCCACACGGCAGGGCGTAGAACGAAGGGAACACCATATGGTTTCTGGAAGGCAGATTTTGATGGACTGTTTTTTTTGACACCATGTCCCATTAGAAGCCCCCCTGATGTAGCCTAGACTAGAAACTCCAAAAAAGTGACCCCATCTAAGAAACTACACCCCTCAAGGTATTCAAAAGTTACTTTACAAACTTTGTTAACCCTTTCGATGTTCCACAAAACTAAATAGCGAATGTAGAAACAATTTTAGAATTTACATTTTTTGTTACCTTGCCTCAAAAAAGTGTAATATAGAGCAACCAAAAATCATATTTACCCCTAAAATAGTCCAAAAACAACAACCACCTTATCCCATAGTTTCCTAGATGGAGTCACTTTTATGGAGTTTCTACTCTAGGGGTGCATCAGGGGGCTTGAAAGGGTACATGGTGTAAATAAACCAGTCCAGCAAAATCTGCCTTCCAAAAACCATATGGCGTTCCCCTTCTTCTATGTCCTGCCGTTTAGCCAAATAGTAGTTTACGACCACATATGGGGTGTTTCTGCAAACTACAGAATCAGGGCAACCCATATTGAGTTTTGTTTGGCTGTTAACCCATTTTTTCCAGTAATTAAATAAGGGTTAAAATGGAAAATGTTCCAAAAAATAGAAATTCCAAAATTGTTTCTCCATCTGCCATTAACTCTTGTGGAACACCTAAAGGGTTAAAAAAGTTTTTAAACCCAGTTTTGAATACCTTGAGGGGTGTACTTTCTTAGATGGAGTCACTTTTTTGGAATTTCTATTCTAGGGGTGCAAGGAGGCGGGGCTTGAAATGGGACATGGTATAAACAAAACCAGTCCTGCAAAATCTGCCTTCCAAAACCCATATGGCGTTCCCCTCTTTCTATGTCCTCCTGTTTGGCCAAACAGTAGTTTACGACCACATGTGGGGTGTTTTTGCAAACTACAGAATCAGGGCAACCCATATTGAGTTTTGTTTGGCTGTTAACCCTTACTTTATTGCTGGAAAAAATGGGTTAAAATGGAAAATTTTCCAAAAAATAGAAATTTCTAAATTGTTTTTTACCTGGAAAAAATTTATTATATTGGAAAATTTTCCAAAAAATCTAAATTCCTCGTGCTGCATATGGGTCTAGTGCAAAAACCCAGTGTCAGGCTATACTGGAGTGGCGACATCCTCTACCAGACGACCCCACTCTACAGTATGGCCATGACACGCTCCCGGTTTGAGGCCATCCGGAAATGTCTGCATTATTCAGATAATGCAGCATGTCCCCCCAGAGGTGATCCTCCTATGACCGTCTGTATAAGATACGGCCGGTCATCGATCACTTTGGGGCCAAATTTGAGCAGGTCTACGAAGATATAAAACTGAGGACAAAGTTGACAATTGTCTGGCATGGGCAATGTGCCTTAAGCCCTTAAGGACACAGCCCTATTTCACCTAAAGGACCAGGCCATTTTTTGCAAATCTGACCAGTATCACTTTAAGTGCTGATAACTTTAAAACGCTTTGAGTTACCCAGGCCGTTCTGAGAATGTTTTTTCGTCACATATTGTACTTCATGACACTGCTAAAATTTGGTCAAAAAAGTTAATTTTTTTGCATAAAAAAATGCCAAATTTAACAAAAATTAGGAAAAATTTGCAAATTTCAAAGTATCAGTTTCTCTACTTCTGTAATTACATAGTAATACCCCCAAAATTGTGATGACTTTACATTCCCAATATGTCTACTTCATGTTTGTATCATTTTGGGAATGATATTTAATTTTTTGGGGATGTTACATAGCTTAGAAGTTTAGAAGCAAATTTTAAAATTTTTCAGAAATCTTCTAAATCCCACTTTTTATGGACCAATTCAGGTTTGAAGTCACTTTGTGAGGCTTACATAATAGAAACCATCCAAAAATGACCCCATTCTAGAAACTACACCCCTCAAGGTGTTCAAAACTGTTTTTACAAACTTTGTTAACCCTTTAGGTCTTCCACAAGACTTCATGGCAAATGGACAAAGAATTTAGATTTTTTGGAAAATTTTCCAATATAATAAATTTTTTCCAGGTAAAAAACAATTTAGAAATTTCTATTTTTTGGAAAATTTTCCATTTTAACCCATTTTTTCCAGCAATAAAGTAAGGGTTAACAGCCAAACAAAACTCAATATGGGTTGCCCTGATTCTGTAGTTTGCAAAAACACCCCATATGTGGTCGTAAACTACTGTTTGGCCAAACAGGAGGACATAGAAAGAGGGGAACGCCATATGGGTTTTGGAAGGCAGATTTTGCAGGACTGGTTTTGTTTATACCATGTCCCATTTCAAGCCCCCCGTTGCACTCCTAGAATAGAAATTCCAAAAAAGTGACTCCATCTAAGAAAGTACACCCCTTAAGGTATTCAAAACTGGGTTTACAAACTTTGTTAACCCTTTAGGTGTTCCACAAGAGTTAATGGCAGATGGAGAACCAATTTAGACATTTCTATTTTTTTGAAAATTTTTCATTTTAACCCATTTTTTCCAGCAATAAAGTAAGGGTAACAGCCAAACAAAACTCAATATGGGTTGCCCTGATTCTGTAGTTTGGCCAAACAGTAGTTTACGACCACATATGGGGTGTTTTTGCAAATGGGAGGACATAGAAAGAGAGGAACGCCATATGGGTTTTGGAAGGCAGATTTTGCAGGATTGGTTTTGTTTATACCATGTCCCATTTCAAGCCCCCCCCTTGCACCCCTAGAATAGAAATTCCAAAAAAGTGACTCCATCTAAGAAAGTACACCCCTCAAGGTATTCAAAACTGGGTTTAAAAACTTTTTTAACCCTTTAGGTGTTCCACAAGAGTTAATGGCAGATGGAGAAACAATTTTGGAATTTCTCACTTTTTTGGAATTTCTATTCTAGGGGTGCAAGGAGGCGGGGCTTGAAATGGGACATGGTATAAACAAAACCAGTCCTGCAAAATCTGCCTTCCAAAACCCATATGGCGTTCCCCTCTTTCTATGTCCTCCTGTTTGGCCAAACAGTAGTTTACGACCACATGTGGGGTGTTTTTGCAAACTACAGAATCAGGGCAACCCATATTGAGTTTTGTTTGGCTGTTAACCCTTACTTTATTGCTGGAAAAAATGGGTTAAAATGGAAAATTTTCCAAAAAATAGAAATTTCTAAATTGTTTTTTACCTGGAAAAAATTTATTATATTGGAAAATTTTCCAAAAAATCTAAATTCCTCGTGCTGCATATGGGTCTAGTGCAAAAACCCAGTGTCAGGCTATACTGGAGTGGCGACATCCTCTACCAGACGACCCCACTCTACAGTATGGCCATGACACGCTCCCGGTTTGAGGCCATCCGGAAATGTCTGCATTATTCAGATAATGCAGCATGTCCCCCCAGAGGTGATCCTCCTATGACCGTCTGTATAAGATACGGCCGGTCATCGATCACTTTGGGGCCAAATTTGAGCAGGTCTACGTACCTGGAAGGGAGGTCGCGGTTGATGAGTCTCTCGTTGCGTTCAAGGGGAGACTCAGTTTCCGCCAATACATTCCCACTAAGCGGGTGAGGTATGGCGTGAAGCTATACAAAATTTGTGAGAGTGCCTCAGGGTACACTTAAAAATTTTGTGTGTACGAGGGGCGAGATTCCCGTATTCAAAGCCCCCAGAATGTCCCCCCACTCTGGGTGTTAGCGGGAAACTCGTGTGGGACCTTATGTAGCCACTGCTAAATAAGGGTTACCACTTGTACGTGGACAACTTTTATACTAGTATTCCCTTGTTCAGGTCCCTTGCCGCTAGATCCACGTTCGCTTGTGTGACCGTGCGGAAAAATCAGCGCGGCCTCCCTGCCCACCCCCTCCAGGTACCTATCCCCAGGGGTGAGACCCGTGCACTTACCAGTGGAAACCTGTTGCTGGTCAGGTATAAGGACAAAAGGGATGTCCTTATGCTGTCCACAATCCACGGTAATGGCATCACCCCTGTCCCTGTGCGAGGTACCGCGGCAACAGTCCTCAAGCCCGATTGTATCGTCGACTACAATCGGTATATGGGAGGAGTTGATCTCTCTGATCAAGTCCTCAAGCCATATAACGCCATGCGCAAAAGCCGGGCATGGTACAAAAAAGTTGCGGTCTACTTGGTACAGGTTGCCATGTACAACTCTTCTGTACTATCCCGAAGCGCTGGCAGCACAGGGACATTCCTCCAATTCTATGAGGCAGTCCTCAAGGACCTGATCTTTTCAGACTGGGAAAGAGCAGGCCGGAGTACCTCGGGAATTGGAGGCGCCCGGATCGTCCCTGGCCAACATTTTCCAGGTGTGGTCCCCCATACTGGAAAGAAGGGACGAACCCCAAAAAGATGCAGAGTGTGTCACAAGAGGGGGATACGGAAGGACACCACCACTCAATGTGACACTTACCCCGATCATCCGGGCTTCTGCGTTATCGATTGCTTCAGGGAGTATCAAACTTCCATGGAGTACTAAATTTTTATAATCCCCAACAGTCCCCTAGAGAACATAAAAAACTATATCTCTTAGACTTTGGAGACACGGAAACAATTTTTATTTTTTCCAAAAATATTAGTTTTAGTGCAGGCATCCTCAAACTGCGGCCCTCCAGATGTTATAAAACTATAACTCCCAGCATGCCCAGACAACCTACAGCCATCAGCAGGGCATGGTGGGAATTGTAGTTTTACAACATCTGGAGGGCCGCAGTTTTAGGATGCCTGCTTATTGTTTCCAAAGTCTGAGAGCCATACATATTGGGCATCGCCGCGTCCGTAAAAATCTTCTCTATAAAAGTAACATGTAACCCAACCCCCCCCCCCCCCCCCCCCGGATGAACAGTGTTAAAAAAAAAAACGTGTAAAAAAAAAAGCCATTTTTAGACACCTAACATCACAAAAAGTGTAATAGCGAGCGATCAAAATGTCATATGCACCCCGAATTAGTGCCAATAAAACCGCCATCTCATCCCGCAAAAAAATGAGCCCCTACATTAGATAGTCGCCCAACTAAAAAAAAAAAAAAATTAGCTCCCAGGCTATGGAGATACAAAAATAATTTTTTTTGGTTCCTAAAATGATAATATAGTGTAAAATCCAAATAAAATCTAAAATGTAGACATATTAGGTATCGCCGCTTCCGTAAGAATCTGCCCTATAAAAATAACATTTGAAAAAAAAACTCGGATGAACAGCGTTAAAAATATAAAATAAAAACCGTGCCAAAACACCCATTTTTGGGCAAAATTTCCATTTGAATCCTTTTTTTTCGGTAATAAAGCAAGGGTTAACAGCCAAACAAAACTAAATATTTAAAGCCCTGATTCTGTAGTTTGCAGAAACACCCCATATATGGTCGTAAATTGCTATATAGCCACACGGCAGGGCGTAGAACGAAGGGAACACCATATGGTTTCTGGAAGGCAGATTTTGATGGACTGGTTTTTTTGACACCATGTCCCATTAGAAGCCCCCCTGATGTAGCCTAGACTAGAAACTCCAAAAAAAGTGACCCCATCTAAGAAACTACACCCCTCAAGGTATTCAAAAGTTACTTTACAAACTTTGTTAACCCTTTCGATGTTCCACAAAACTAAATAGCGAATGTAGAAACAATTTTAGAATTTACATTTTTTGTTACCTTGCCTAAAAAAAGTGTAATATAGAGCAACCAAAAATCATATTTACCCCTAAAATAGTCCAAAAACAACAACCACCTTATCCCATAGTTTCCTAGATGGGGTCACTTTTATGGAGTTTCTACTCTAGGGGTGCATCAGGGGGCTTGAAAGGGTACATGGTGTAAATAAACCAGTCCAGCAAAATCTGCCTTCCAAAAACCATATGGCGTTCCCCTTCTTCTATGTCCTGCCGTTTAGCCAAATAGTAGTTTACGACCACATATGGGGTGTTTCTGCAAACTACAGAATCAGGGCAACCCATATTGAGTTTTGTTTGGCTGTTAACCCATTTTTTCCAGTAATTAAATAAGGGTTAAAATGGAAAATGTTCCAAAAAATAGAAATTCCAAAATTGTTTCTCCATCTGCCATTAACTCTTGTGGAACACCTAAAGGGTTAAAAAAGTTTTTAAACCCAGTTTTGAATACCTTGAGGGGTGTACTTTCTTAGATGGAGTCACTTTTTTGGAATTTCTATTCTAGGGGTGCAAGGGGGGGGCTTGAAATGGGACATGGTATAAACAAAACCAATCCTGCAAAATCTGCCTTCCAAAACCCATATGGCGTTCCTCTCTTTCTATGTCCTCCCGTTTGCAAAAACACCCCATATGTGGTCGTAAACTACTGTTTGGCCAAACTACAGAATCAGGGCAACCCATATTGAGTTTTGTTTGGCTGTTACCCTTACTTTATTGCTGGAAAAAATGGGTTAAAATGAAAAATTTTCAAAAAAATAGAAATGTCTAAATTGGTTCTCCATCTGCCATTAACTCTTGTGGAACACCTAAAGGGTTAACAAAGTTTGTAAACCCAGTTTTGAATACCTTAAGGGGTGTACTTTCTTAGATGGAGTCACTTTTTTGGAATTTCTATTCTAGGAGTGCAACGGGGGGCTTGAAATGGGACATGGTATAAACAAAACCAGTCCTGCAAAATCTGCCTTCCAAAACCCATATGGCGTTCCCCTCTTTCTATGTCCTCCTGTTTGGCCAAACAGTAGTTTACGACCACATATGGGGTGTTTTTGCAAACTACAGAATCAGGGCAACCCATATTGAGTTTTGTTTGGCTGTTAACCCTTACTTTATTGCTGGAAAAAATGGGTTAAAATGGAAAATTTTCCAAAAAATAGAAATTTCAAAATTGTTTTTTACCTGGAAAAAATTTATTATATTGGAAAATTTTCCAAAAAATCTAAATTCTTTGTCCATTTGCCATGAAGTCTTGTGGAAGACCTAAAGGGTTAACAAAGTTTGTAAAAACAGTTTTGAACACCTTGAGGGGTGTAGTTTCTAGAATGGGGTCATTTTTGGATGGTTTCTATTATGTAAGCCTCACAAAGTGACTTCAAACCTGAATTGGTCCATAAAAAGTGGGATTTAGAAGATTTCTGAAAAATTTTAAAATTTGCTTCTAAACTTCTAAGCTATGTAACATCCCCAAAAAATTAAATATCATTCCCAAAATGATACAAACATGAAGTAGACATATTGGGAATGTAAAGTCATCACAATTTTGGGGGTATTACTATGTAATTACAGAAGTAGAGAAACTGATACTTTGAAATTTGCAAATTTTTCCTAATTTTTGTTAAATTTGGCATTTTTTTATGCAAAAAAATTAACTTTTTTGACCAAATTTTAGCAGTGTCATGAAGTACAATATGTGACGAAAAAACATTCTCAGAACGGCCTGGGTAACTCAAAGCGTTTTAAAGTTATCAGCACTTAAAGTGATACTGGTCAGATTTGCAAAAAATGGCCTGGTCCTTTAGGTGAAATAGGGCTGTGTCCTTAAGGGCTTAAGGCACATTGCCCATGCCAGACAATTGTCAACTTTGTCCTCAGTTTTATATCTGCACACAACCAGATCACATCCCCTAATGCTTGAGTCTGGTTCATCAAATGACTGTGATAGCTTTCACCGGTGGTATTCACCACAGTTCCACAATATCCTTCAAGAAACCTGCCCATGTTTTTCCTATGTTTGATCTCTACCTCAAAACAGGTGTAATTCCCTTTGTATATGGTTATCCCTCCCCCAGGTTCAGGGGTTTCTCTCAAGATTGGGAACTTCTCTTTCCAAACCTTGCATTCAGTCATGTTGGCAGTCTGATTCACATACATGCTGGTAAATGAATATTGGCTGAGACTTAGGTGAAGGGGTACAGTTCCTAAATGTGGTCTGGCTGTGGCACAGATGATACACCCAGATCTGTTTACCTGTGATGCCGTGTACTTCATCCATTCCAACCAAAAATTACGGTCAGAAAATCCTGTTTCCACTGCCAATGTCTCCTCTACAGTAAAGAGGGGTCTAGCTACTTTCCCTGGTAACAAGGGGTTGGGCTCTTGTATTGGCAGTGACGTAGGGGTGGGATTTGGGACAGGCCTGTCTGCGATGTCCTTAAGGTGGAACTATCCCCAAGGCCCATATTTATCAGATGGATATTTCCTCAAAACGTACATTCCCAAGTCTGTTGGTTGGGGGGGATTCTATTGTCAGTATCAATGGATGACAACCCAGAGGTTTTCCCCTTTTATCCTTTCTTTGCATCCCCTCAGCTGGTTTGTATCCCCAGCTGACTCCTGTATTAGTGAGTACATCGGACCAGGCTGCACAGTACTCATTAATGGTCCTGGTGACACATACATAGTATTGCAGGGAAGCAAAATCAAACATTGAACTGTCATGCCATCTGCAATCAGCAACATCACAGAAGTCAAATTCAAAGACCTGTATTGGCTCTGTCGTATTTACCCAGAAGACCCATGTGCCACTCGAGGCATCTAAGGCTCAATATGAACATTGGGCCATATACGCTCCCACAAGACCCACACCCCCAACCAACAGGAATAACAGAAAGGACATCATTCTCAGCAGGCCTCCGGGTGGGGGGCTGGAACCTTCTTTCAGTGTGAAGCGTGTATCCAGGATGTCTTCCCCTCGAGTTTCACTGACATAGGAGTAGTTAGCAGAACCTGGAATGGGCCATCAAATCTGGGCTCCAGAGTCTTTCTGATATGCCTTTTCACCACAACCCAATCTCCTGGCTGAAGGGTATGACTTCCAGGAATCTGGCTGGGATCTGGAAGTGAAGAGAATACTTGAAAATGTAGGTCAGTCAGAGCAGATACATAGGGAGGCAAGCAATCATATTGCAAAGCAAGTTCTTGGGGAAAATACTGTCCTAACTTCAGGGCACTCCTAAACAAAATCTCAGCTTTTCCTTCCCCCTAGGGGTATGTCTGACACTGGATAGGACAATTATAAGAGTCTCTGGCCATGGTCTACCAGTCTCTTGAGCCATTTTCAGCATTTTTAGTTTCAATGTGCTGTTCAGTCCTTCAACTTTGCCACTACTTTGTGGTCTGTACGCGGTATCAAAGGCAAGGTGAGTCCCCAGTGCGGCCCATATCTCCTGGGCCACTTCAGCTGTGAAGGCAGTTCCTTGATCACTCTCTATCACTTCAGGTACCCCAAATCTGCACACAGCCTCATTTAACAGCTTCTTCACTGTTGTCTTCGCTGTCTGATTCTTCACGGGCTAGGCTTCAGGCCATCTAGAGAACATGTCTATGACCACTGGAGCATACTGGAATCACTGTGCAGGGGGCATCTGTATGTGGTCAATCTGGATCCTTTGAAAGCGGTAGAGAGGTTTTGGTGAACACTTGACAGGGACTTTTTCCATTTTTCCAGGGATGCATCTGGCACAGACCATGCAGCTGCTTGCACATTGGGCCGTGTACATGGAGATGGCTGGAGCCAAGAAGATGGAGGATATGAGGTTATTCATGGCTTCCTTCCCGAGATGAGTAGGGCCATGTGCCTACGGCACAGTCACAGGGGAAAGACTTTGGGGTAGGCATATTAGATGCCCAAGCTTCCACATGTAATCATCATCTGAGTCTGGTCACGCTCCCTTTCTACTCCATTCAGACACTTCTTCATCTGATGCTTCATTCTGTCTGTCTATCAGGCACCATTTGTCTCCATAGACTCCTTTACGAAGTCCTTCAGAAGTCTTCTCCACCTTCTTGGGGCATGGACCTTCTCTTTGGTAGGGTGGGACCCATGTGGCATCTGAGTCTCATCTCTGATCTCTCTCATCTCACCTTTGACCATGTCTGGGCTACCATTATCTTCACCTCCTTCCTTCTCCTCATTGCACCTTCCTTTGCTGCTCTGTCAGCTCTGGCATTTCCTTGGGTCTCTGGAGTATCTGGTTTTGAGTGTGCCCTGACCTTAAGTATGGCCACTTGCTTAGGGAGTGTCAGGGCCTCCCATGAGCGCTTGCACAACTTCAGCATGTTTTACAGGAATCCCACTGGCAGTGATGAAATTGCGGCTCCTCCAGATGGGGCCAAAATCATGAGCTACTCCAAAAGCGTATTTGGAATCCGTGTATATGTTGGCAGTCTTCCCCTCAGCCATCTTGCAGGCCTCAGTGAGGGCTATCAGTTCAGCCTCCTGGGCAGACTTGTCCGGAGAAAGAGGAGAGGCTTGTAGCACATCATTTAAGGAGGTAATTGCATATTCAGTATGATATCTGCCTTGTTCATCTGCATATCGAGATCCATCCACAAACAGATTGAGATCAGGATTGTCTAGTAGTGTTTCAGTCACGTTCGGGAGAAGCTCAGTTTCTTGCTTAATCAACTCCAGGCAATCATGGCAATCTCCAGAGTAAAAAGCATCATCAGAATAAACATCTCCCTCCTCAACAATCCCTGCTTGAGGAGAAGGAAGGAGAGAAGCAGGGTTAAGGACATGACACCTAGAGATAGTCACAGTATCTGGAAGAAGAAGAAGAGAACACTGCATACGAAGGTGTCTAGCAGCTGAAAGATGTTTGTGTTGTGTTTGCTGGAGAATTGCAGAAATGTCATGGGGGCCAAAATCTGCAAAGGGTGACCCAGGACAATATCAGAAGTCTTGTCCAGAAAAAGATGCAGGCGTGAATAGCATGTATGCAGGAAGAGGTCCCCCGATCAACTGGATCCAAGCGGGCTGAGTAGTAGCCCAGAGGCCTGTTTCTGCCCCCGTGGCTTTGGGTAAGGACCCCTGTGGCATGCCCCTGACGTTCCATGACATACAGTCTGAAAGGCAGGCTGTAATTAGGCAGTTCTAAGGCAGGAGAGGAAGAAGCCGCTGCCTTCAACTGATTAAAACAGAGTTTAGCATCCTCTGTCAGGTAGAATGGAGTGTGCGGTATGCAGTCATACAGCGGTTGCATGAGGATAGAAGCATCTATGATCCAAGCACGGCAGTATGAGATGAGACCTAGAAAGGCCTGCAACTGTTTTGAGGTAGTTGGTTCTTGGATCTGCAAGATAGCCTTTTTTCTCTCTTTTGTGATATGTTTTGCACCAGGACTGAGGCAGTGCCCGAGAAACACTACTTTTGATTGACACCACTGGATTTTGTCTTTGGAAACCTTGAATCCCTGATCTGACAGGAAAAGGAGCAAGGAAAGCGAGGCATCTGAACACACACAGGTGTCCTGCGCACAGACTTAAAGATCATCCACATACTGGAGCAGGACAACATCATCATGAACTTGCTTCCAATCTTCCAAGATTGAAGACATGGCTTTACTAAACTGGGATGGGCTATTTTGAGCACCTTGCGGCATAACTGTCCAGGTATACTGTGATCCTGCATGGGTGAAGGCAAAAAGGTATGGACATTCGGGGTGTAAAGGTATAAAGAAAAAGGCATTAGCCAGGTCAATGACTGTAAAGGCTGCTGCATCCGGTGGTACAGCAGAGAGCAGAGTGTGGGGGTTTGGTACAATCGGAGTTTCCAAGACAGTTGCTTCACAGGTCATGAACCATCCTATAAGTGTCAGGCTGTCCTTTTTTACCTTTCTTCCTCACTGGGAAAAGGGGTGTGTTACAAGGCGAGGTGGTGTGAATTATGGCACCAGCTTTTAAGAAAGCCTGTAACTGCTGAGTGACAGCGTCCATCTGCGCTACAGACAGAGGATACTGCAGTTTGCGAGGGAGAACAGCACCTGGTTTCAGGTGTACCATCACAGGCTGCACCCGAAGCCTGCCTACATCCTGTGGTCCTTTTACCCACAGTGTCTCAGGTATGACAGAGAAAACAGCAGCTGGAAGTGAACCTTCAGGCAGACAGTCTTCTAGGGACATAAGAGCGGCCAACAGGACTGTCTCTTCTGGCGGAAGGGGAGTGGAAAGGGTGACTGTACCATCGGGCTGAAACTGTATGGTGGCTTTCATTTTCTGTAACAGATCTGCACCCAAAAGGTTAAGTGGACACGTGGAGGAGACTACAAACTGTGAAAGCACTTCATTGGATGGCTGCTGTCCAAAAGAAACACTGAGCAGTTTTGTTAAGGGAGAGGATCGTGCACGGCCGTCAATGCTGATGCACTGCACAGTAATGTTGTCCAGCAAGGAGGGGTCGGGTATCTCATCACGTTGGATTACACTTCTGGCTGCACCAGTATCCACAAGAAAAGTGTGTATGTCTCCCCCTATCTGCAGCTGCACTGTAGGTGCAGGTCCACAGTGGGGAGGGAGGAGGGCCATGGTGGGGTTGGCTCCTCCGACATGTGGATCTGGCTTGCCCCTGTCCTAGGGGGAGTGGTACTCCTCCCCTCCCTGTTGCGGTGGAGAAGGAGGGGGAGCAGGAGGAGCCCATATAGACACATGGGGCGGCCCCCTTCTTCCTCGCTGAGGGGGGTTGTGCGGGCACTTTCTTCTGAAATGTCCGGGCTGGCCACACCCGTAGCAGGGACGAGCAGGTCTGGTATCTCCCCCTCGACTGAGAGCATTACGCTAGCCATGGGAGCTGCCTCTATGCCCTTAGCCACCAAGGTTAACGTATCAAGAGAAACTGTACGATGTTCTGGGCGAGCAGTCTTTAGAGATTTTTGGATATGAGGTTTTAATCCATCAGCAAAGGCACTAGACAGCATTCTGTTTTGCACAGGGTCCACTTTAGAGAACCCCAGGTCCTTAAACATTTGTTCCATTTGGTTTACAAATTTTTTTCACTAACTCTATCTTAGCTTGTTTCATATCCTGAATTTGGATAGCCTGATCGGCTAGTCTGGTCCTAGCCAAGTCTGTAATAATTCACAGAAATGCTCTCCAGATTGATAGGTTTTTAGGTATTCTTCCTCCCTATGGTTCGGGGCTGGCAGCTTCTTAGACATAGTTGGCCAAAAAGAATCCCCTGCCTTAATTTGAGTAAGTCCAGAGAGGTCTCGCCATGTGGCAGAACGCGTTTTTTTGATCTGTTCTAATGCCCTATAGAAGGGCATGGGATGTTGTTCGGGGTCGGGGAGAGAGTTCACCAGATTGGTGGCCTGTGTGGGGTTGAAAGTCAAGTATCTCCCCTGATGGCTCATTTCAGGGGGAGGCTTAGGGGTCTGAGCTTGTCTGGTCAGGACCTCTATTTGCCCAGCTAACCTGGCCACCTCCAGGTCTCTTTCTCTCTCTCTACATCCATCCTCCCTCTCTGCACTCCACACCGCCCCTGCCTCTCCCCCAACCCCATCCGCTGCTTCTCCTGGCAGGTGCATGAAGGAAGGGGGGCTAACAGGAGTGCTGACTGCTGGGTCTTGAGAAGGTTTCGTCTCTTCCTCCTCCTGCTGCTCTTTCTGTCCCCTCGTCTCCACTCCCATCATGATGGGCACATTCAAGGGATTTAGGGGTGCAGTAGAATAGGCAACCTGAACCCCTGGCATGTAATATGTGCCATCTGGATTCAGCACAGGATACAAGGGAGTTATTGGCTGCAGCATTGTCCCTGTAGTCTGTCTGGCTGTGTCTTCACAGTGCTGCACTGTCTCGTCAAATGTTATCAACGGAGGGTCGGGGCAACTCGGAGTGGCCTGTCTGTCACCCTGCAGTGGGGACTGTACAGGGCAGAGGACCGTCTTAACAGGGGAGGTTGTATCTACGGACCGGAGCTGGGTCGTCACAGAGGCCCTCCCATTTCTGGAAGGATGGGGTCGGGAGGCACCACAAGCAAGACACGTATCTCGGGCATCAGGATTCTGCTGACCACAATGTATGCACGTCCATCCTGCTGGTCCCCGCATTGTCACCCGAGTGCAAATCACCAGATACTGCTCCTCCACCGGTACCATTATAGGGCGGCGGCACCCTACTTTGTGGCATATACACATACATTTTCAGACCTTCATCCCTTCTCTCTGATCCTCCGTTAGCAGCCAGGTGGTCTGATGTTTGCTGCCAAGCTTGCGCAGCACTCAGTAAGCCTTCATCACACAATTTTCCACGGCACTGAGCAAAAACTTTCCTCCACATTACGGAGTTTAACTCTCCATTTTCATGTCCACCAGCTATCTTCATCAGTTTTTTGTAATGTTTGACATGCTTACTCCCCTCTTCTTGGGCTACTAGCTGATGAGCTGTATACTTGCCCTCGGGCAGTGACCGCGACTGCCCCATGGATTTAACACTTACAACAGACAAAGCAGGCACCTTCTTTTTCACACTCCCAAGCAGGGCTCACCCCTTGTGCAGGTTATTAACTGTGAATTCCCTGGTTACCACGTCTGGTCAGTCAGTCCAGGACTAACCCTCCGCCACTCCAGGCAGATAATTTATAGTCCTCCCGTGACTCCCCGGGGCCACACCCTCCGTCACTAGGATAATTTAGTGGCCCCTAATTTGAGTCCCACCCGGGGTCACACCCCCCTTCACTAGGACAGATAAATCAGTAACCTCTAAATCAAGCCCCGTCGCAGAGCATCCCGGGGCTTCACCCTCTGTCTGAACTGGACAGATAATTTAGTAGCCCCTAATGTGGCTCCACCCCCCTGACAGGGGAAATCTCTTGCTCTGCTTAACCGTTAACTGTGAAGGTGCCTGACACAAACCACACAGACAAAACACAAACACAAGAGAGCAAACTCAAAATATGGATTCTAGGAACTCAGGATTTTACATCAACCGAAGTTGCTACTACGTAAGTTAGCTCAATAGCAGAACAGATTACCAGAGCACAGTGGAGCACAGCAAAAGGCAGATGAGGTAACCAAATTTTCTCACCTTGTCTCTGAGGCTGCAGTCCTCCTCCTCAAGCGTGGTCTGGGCTAGCGACGTTACTTCTCCCAAGCCCCACGTTGGGAGCCAACTGATAAAGATGCCCCTAATCAGGGCCGATCACGTTTGCTCTACTGCTCCAAATTAGTAGTAACCCAAGGGTTTTACATGCACAGAAGAAAATAACTATGACACACACACTGGAGTCAAAGCAATTAAATGCTCATTTAATACAGGAAGTACAGCAGTTTATAAAGTCATCAGAGGGGCATTCCCCTTGAGGCATGTGGCATTGTTACATTGGCTAATATATCAAAATAAGAAAAGAGATAACACTTGGCATCTGCGCATTGTGCATTGTTTTACTAACTGTGGTATGTGAACTATGTAAATATCTACAAGTGTCTGGGGATCACTGCAGCTAGACAATAAGGAACAGGTGCTCTTGGTCTTTGTGACCCACCCAGCCACAAGAAAGTAGTCAATAAATAGAAGGATAGACCAGGCACTCAAAATATGTAGTCAGAACTAAGATATTAGTTGAAAGGTATTTAATTATTAAGTTAAAAATATATCATAGCAGCATAAGAAATACCCACAACATAAGTGATAGCAATAATACATGTATCAGCGTAAAAACAAATAGCATAAAAAACAATTAGCATAAAACACAAATTAGCAGCGATGGATGCTCAGCAAAAGTGCATTGGTGCAATCAATAGCAGCGATGATTGTTAAGGTCCAGCTATGGACAACCGCAATCCATATATAGGTCTTTGTATATAATATGCCTCCTATATTTCTATCAGGTCCAAATGTTCTTAAATGTTCCCAATTCCATATAGTGTTACTACTGACTTTCTGCAACCGCTATGACAGCGCATACACGTATATCACCAGTCTTTTCAGTGAAACAGGGAGGACCAAAAGACACGGTACGGTAACTTCAAGTACAGACCAAAAGTTCACTTACAGTACAGACCAAAAGTTTGGACACACCTTCTCATTCAAAGAGTTTTCTTTATTTTCATGACTATGAAGGCATCAAAACTATGAATTAACACATGTGGAATTATATACAAAACAAACAAGTGTGAAACAACTGAAAATATGTCATATTCTAGGTTCTTCAAAGTAGCCACCTTTTGCTTTGATTACTGCTTTGCACTTGGCATTCTCTTGATGAGCTTCAAGAGGTAGTCCCCTGAAATGGTCTTCCAACAGTCTTGAAGGAGTTCCCAGAGATGCTTAGCACTTGTTGGCCCTTTTGCCTTCACTCTGCGGTCCAGCTCATCCCAAACCATCTCGATTGGGTTCAAGTCCGGTGACTGTGGAGGCCAGGTCATCTGGCGCAGCACCCCATCACTCTCCTTCATGGTCAAATAGCCCTTACTTTCAAAGTTTTCCCAATTTTTCGGCTGACTGACTGACCTTCATTTCTTAAAGTAATGATGGCCACTCGTTTTTCTTTACTTAGCTGCTTTTTTCTTGCCATAATACAAATTCTAACAGTCTATTCAGTAGGACTATCAGCTGTGTATCCACCTGACTTCTCCTCAACGCAACTGATGGTGCCAACCCCATTTATAAGGCAAGAAATACCACTTATTAAACCTGACAGGGCACACCTGTGAAGTGAAAACCATTTCAGGGGACTACCTCTTGAAGCTCATCAAGAGAATGCCAAGAGTGTGCAAAGCAGTAATCAAAGCAAAAGGTGGCTACTTTGAAGAACCTAGAATATGACATATTTTCAGTTGTTTCACACTTGTTTGTTATGTATATAATTCCACATGTGTTAATTCATAGTTTTGATGCCTTCAGTGTGAATCTACAATTTTCATAGTCATGAAAATAAAGAAAACTCTTTGAATGAGAAGGTGTGTCCAAACTTTTGGTCTGTACTGTATGTTGTGGGTATTTCTTTTGCTGCTATGATATATTTTTTACTTAATAATTAAATACCTTTCAACTAATATCTTAGTTCTGACTACATATTTTGAGTGCCTGGTCTATCCTTCTATTTATGTAAATATCTAGCTATAGGCGCCATCTTGTAATGGAGTTCTCTAACAGCAGAAAAAGCATATATGACGTAGCAAGGAGGCGTGTTCTTTTGGGTTGGATGGAACCTTTGTGCTTTGGAGAAGATAAGGTGTTGCCTGAGAGCTAAAGTTTGTGGGAGCTTTCTTAGCTGAATCAAAGAATAAAGTCCACATCTCTATCAATGGTATTCTCTGTGTAAGTGTGTATACGGAAATAGCTGTCAGTCACTGTTACAGTAGTTGTACTCAGGGAGGAGTTATCAATGATTTGAAAGCATGCTCTGAATAAGTGTGTATACAGAGATAGCGTCAGTCACTGATAGTTGTGCATGGGGGAGGTGTTATCAGTTATTGATAGCATTCTCTGTGTAAGTGTGTATACTATTGATAGTTGTCAGTCATTGATGGCTGTTCATGAGGAGGTGTTATCAGAGATTGATATCATTCTCCGTGTAAGTGTATATACATAACTGTCAGTCATTGATAGCTGTATACGGGAAAGGTGTTTTCAGTGATTGATAGCATTCTTTGTGTAAGTGTGTATACATTGATAGCTCTCCTTCACTGATAGTTATACATAGAGTGATTTTATCAGTGACTGACAGCTATATATGCATACATACTTACGCATCATGCACATGACCGTATCCGTTTTGCTGTCGACAAAACACCTATACCAGCCATGTTCACCCTGCTCTTTCCCTTTCCACATGTCCTGCACTGTTGCAGAAATGCTTATTCTTGTCAGCAAAACGGATAATAATAGAACATGTTTTATATTTTTTGTGGAGCCACAGGGAGGACATACGGATGCTGACAGCACATGCTGTGCTGTCCTCATCATTTCCGGACCCATAGAAATTAATGGGACCTACAGAATATAATCCAATCCACAAAACTTGCAGTTCATAGCAATAGACTGAGTTGCATGGAATTTTGGGGACAGTAGCTCTCACTTGGCAACTGAAATTATGACTGCATCAAGTCTTCACGGTAAACAAGGATAAAAGCAACACACTGTCTATAACGGTCCTTTTATCAGTGCAATTTCAGCACAGTCGGCAATATACAAGGCGATCAGCACTTGTTTTTACCTAACCTAATGCATGCTGAATGGAGGGTGAACAAAGATTTTTGGAGCTGCCTAAAAGATGCAATCGCTTGACAAGCAAACACTTGCTCATTTGTTGGGTGATCAGTGGCATGATTACACAGGGCAATGTTTAGGAATGTTTTTTTCCATTCCTGGTAGACCCTTGTAAAATCACCCTAAGGCCTCTCATGCACACGGCCGTTGTTTTGGTCCGCATCCGAGCCGCATCCGTTGCTCCGTTCCGTGGTCCGCAAAAAAAATATAACCTGTCCTATTCTTGTCCGCGCTTTGCGGACAAGAATAGGCAGTTATAGTAAAGGTCCGTGCCGTTCTGCAAATTGCGGAACGGACGCCATCCGCGATTTGCGGACCGCAAAAAAAACACAACTGTCGTGTGCATGTAGCCTAAGGCTCGGTTTACGTTGTGTATGTAGTGCACATTTGCTAAAAAAGCGAGTCCAAGACTATTCATTAAAGATATAGTATAACCCTAAGGTATGCAACTGTACTGCAGTCAACCATGCAACAAAAAGTCTCTGTGAGGCCCAGGACGTAAGTTATTCAGTTCCTTCATGGGTGCTGGTGTTTCCTGAACAGTTCTGTGGTCGGCCAGCCACTGCTGTGCACTCTGGGAGATTGAGTTGCGTTATATGCGTGGATGCCTGGCACTTGTGAATCACAGTAGAGTAGCCAGGTATATGTGATGGTGTATTTGAAACATTGATACATTTTAAATTACTTTTTACTTTCCTTATATTAGGTCCTGAAGTGAAGTTTTTGAATATCTTCTCACAGACCCCTCTAGGAAATTACATTTCCTCCAAAGAAATAAGTGAACAGCAGGATCTGTTCTTAAATTATCAGCGAGACTTCATCCTTATGTCTATGACTATATCTTCTCCCAAAGAGCTGAAGGTGGGATCAGCTTCTTGTACAGAATGTCAGTAATACTGTATATCACTTAATGCTGCCCCTTTAACCACATTCCATGCTCTCTTGTAGGTAATGGAATATGCTCTTTCAACATGTGTTGAGGAAGTAAGAATGAATATAGGCAGCGACCAGCTGACTCTTCCATTGGTGCATATTGGATACAATACATTTCAGCACAGACTGCAAAACTTATGCAGGATTTTTGCACTCAGTCCTTCAGTGCTTGATTCTCTTGGAAAAAAAATTGAGGACTCTGATGCAGTAATTAGAGGTCAAATGGTAAGTATTGGTCTTTCTTAAAAAGTGCATAGAATTTTGGATCTCAAACAGCATGCCAGATTGCTTGATTTGACATCCATGTATCCGTCATTCCATCTGCTGCACTAGCTTTTCTCTGACTTTTTTGCAATAGTAAAGTGGATTCAGGAAACAAAGTGTGTTCGTTGTGGGTTCATTTATGCACACACTTCTGCTTGCACTCCCAAATGGATGAATCTTCAATATAGACCAGTAGGCACACACAGATACAATGCAGCCCACTATTGACCTGCAGTTCCTAATTGGAGTGTGGCTCTCTATCAGCCCTGTTGACCAGTGGCTTCATAAGAGCAAACCCTTTTCGCTATATGAATATGAGTAAACACCACAAAATGCACAGTCACCCATCGGGCAGTCAATTTTATTCTTTGTTTTGGAGGGTGCCACCGGCCGGGGCAGATCTAGTGACCAGAGGCGCTTTGTGTACATGCATTCACTGTGAAGAGGAACACTTACAAACAGAAGGGACGCAGCATAGATCTAGAGATCGAGAGCATTTTGTGGTGTTTACTCATTTATCCTGCATATAATAAAGGGCTGGTAGAGAGGCACACTCCTATCAGGAACTGCAGCCAATAATGGTCTGAATTGTATCTATAGGTGCCTACTGGTCTATATTGAAGATACATCTATTTATTTATTTGTTTGGATTCAGGAAACAAATAAAAAATGAATTGAAATACACTTTTTTGGCACAGACTTCGGCCAGCCATCCTCATGTTCTGTCTGAGTCTGCAGTAGTGTGGCTTGCCCCAACTAACACTTTAAAATCATTTTAACACTCCAAGTCCATCAGTTCTTGTATGTATTCTATACTGTAATAATGGTTCTGTGTTATATTTCCAGGTCCTAGATGTTTTTGCTGCTATTGCGTGTTTGGAAATATTAAAAGACAGTGTGACAGACCTACACCCAGGAGCATGGATGTGCCAAGTAAAAAACCTACAAATGCCTATAGAACTAATATGTTCAGAAGAGTATTTAAATGGCTTCAGTTCTAGGTGTAAACCTGGAATTGACCAAATCAGGTAAATTTTCCTGTAGCCTAAAAAAGGATGTTTATGTACAGTGACCTGTACTTTAGGAGTAAGGCTGCATTTACTGGTCACAGTTATGAAAAATTGCTGCAAGCGTGAATGGACATTTATAATATTACAATGATAGCACATATGCTGCCATTTTTGTAAACTCAAATTAAATTGTGGGCACATTGTACATTAATAGAAAAAGTTGTACAAACGCAATGTGCTTCACAAATGAGAAGGATAATCTATGTTTTAACAGTCAATTTTAATCAGTGATAAATAGTAGTTTTATTGTGTGGTGCTTTTAAGATTAAAAACTACCAGTACTAATGCCATCATATCCCTGCTAGTAAGGCAAAGTGCTTACTGGTTATCACATGGCGCCTTTTTACTGGATTGGCAGGAGGTGGTAATAACCAGTAATCGTTGTCCTCTGCACTGAAGAAAAGCACGGATTTATGAAAAGGAGGCAGGATGGAAGGAAATGTCGCAACTTTCCCGGTAAAAAAATATTTTTTTAACAAGTTCCTGCCGCATGGCCACTGAAACAGAAGATTCATACTTACCTGCCCCACGCCGCTCTGGTCCTCTGCGCTGCCCCCTCTGCCTCCATCTTCCGGTTCCTCTGCTGTTTACACCTGTCAGTGCATGGGCATGGTCACATACACTGCTCCAGTCAATAACTGGCTTCAGCGATGACAAGCTGCTTGTGGCCACATTACCGCTGAAGCCAGTCATTGGCTGGAGAAGTGCATGTGACCATAACCATGCACTGCCAGGTTTAAACAGTGCGGGGACTGGAAGGTGGGAGCAGTGCGGACGACCAGATCGGTGGGGAGCAGATAGGTATAACTCTTCGGTTTCAGGGGCTGCAGCATGATATTCAGGACAATTACTGGGAACAAATGTTCATAGGAACACTCATATCTTATATTGTGTAGCTGATCAGCCGATAAACTTAGGAACATAGTGAATCTCCCGTATACTGCAATGATAATTCATTGCAGTGTATAGAAGAAGCAATCTAAAGAGCACATATTCAAGTCTGGGGGGACTGGGGGAGGAATGAAAGGAGGGACTAGAACAGTTCAGAAGGTAAGGTGTAGTGTAAAAAATATACATAAACCTCTTAATTGTATGTATACTAATGCCAGAAGCCTGACTAATAAAACTGGGGAACTGGAATTAGTGATGTGTGAGGAGGACTATGACATAGTAGGAATAACTAAGACATGGCTGGATGATGGCTATAACTGGGCAGTTAATGTACAGGGATACAGTCTGCTTAGAAAGGATCGCCAAAACCGGAAAGGGGTAGGGGGTCTCCCTTTATGTAAACTCCTGTCTAAAGCCCACAGTCCTAGAAGATATAAGTCAGGGACATGAACATGTTGAGTCACTGTGGGTCGAAATACATGGAGGCAAAATTAATAATAAATTACTAATAGGAGTTTATTATAAACCACCTAATATACCAGAGTCCACAGAAAATCTACTACTAAACGAGATAGACGAGGCGGCAAATCATAATGAGGTGGTTATTATGGGTGACTTCAACTACCCAGATCTAGACTGGGAAACTGAAAGCTGTACATTTCATAAAGGAAACAGGTTCTTGGCAATAACCAAAGACAATTACCCTTCCCAACTGGTTCAGAACCCGACTAGAGGGACAGCCATGCTGGACTTAGTATTAACCAATAGACCTGACAGAACAACAGATGTGCAGGTTGGGGAACACCTGGGAAATATTGACCATAAAGTAATAACCTTCCAAATATTCTTCAAACGAGCGTTTCTACAGGGAGGAAAAAAATACCAAACTTCAAAAAAGCTAAATTTAGCCAACTAAGAGAGGCCATAGGCGTAACTAACTGGGACAAAGTCCTCAAAAATAAAAATACCGCCACAAAATGGGATATTTTTAAAAGCATCCTAAAATCCAATTGTGAGAGGAATAAAGGGTTAAGGAACAAAAAGAAACCAATGTGGATAAATAGAACTGTAAAGAAAGCAATAAATGACAAAAAGAAAGCATTTAAATCACTAAAACAGGACGGTAGCGAGGAAGCACTGAAAAACTATAAGGAAAAAAATAGAATATGTAAAGAAACAAATAAAAACTGCCAAACTAGAGACCGAGAGATTAATTGCCAAAGAGAGCAAAACTAACCCTAAAATGTTCTTCAATTATATAAATGGTAAAAAGTATAAATCTGAAGGTGTCGGCCTTCTACAGAGCATTGAGGGGGAAGTTGCAGAGAGCGACGAGGAGAAAGTAAAGCTATAAAATATTTTTTTCTCCACTGTATTCACTGAGGAAAATAAACTGTCCGATAAAATGCAGAATGTAAAAGTAAATTCCCCTTTAGAAGTGCCCTGTCTGACCCAGGAAGAAGTACAACAGCGACTTAAAAAGATTAAAATAGACAAATCACCAGGACCAGATGGCATACACCCCTGTATCCTAAGAGAATTAAGTAATGTCATAGCCAGACCCTTATTTGTGATATTTACAAACTCTTTACTGACAGGGAGTGTTCCACAGGTTTGCGCATAGCAAATGTGGTGCCAATATTCAAAAAGGGTGCAAAAACAGACCCCGGAAACTATAGGCCAGTAAGTTTAACATCTGTTGTGGGTAAACTGTTCAAAGGTTTTCTAAGTGATGCTATCTTGGAGGATCTCAATAAAAACAAGCAAATAACATCATATCAGCATGGCTTCATGAGGGATCGGTCATGTCAAACTAATTTAATCAGTTTCTATAAGGAGGTAAGTTCTAGACTTGACAGTGGTGAATCAATGGATGTCATATATCTGGACTTCTCCAAAGCATTTGACACTGTACCACATAAAAGGTTAGTATATAAAATGAGAAAATGTCTGTATGTGGGTAAGTAACTGGCTCAATGATAGAAAATAGAGGGTGGTTATTAATGGTACACACTCAGATTGGGTCACTGTCACTAGCGGAGTACCTCAGCGGTCAGTACTGGGCCCTATTCTCTTCAATATATTTATTAATGATCTTGTAGAAGGATTGCACAGTAAAATATCCATTTTTGCAGATGACACTAAACTGTGCAAAGTAATTAACACTGGAGAGGACAATATACTGCTACAGATGGATCTGGATAGATTAGAGGCTTGGGCAGAGAAGTGGCAGATGAGGTTTAACACTGACAAATTTAAGTTATGCACATGGGTAGGAATAATGCAAATCACCCGTACATACTAAACGGTAAAACACTCGGTAACACTGACATGGAAAAGGACCTAGGAATTTCCATAAACAGCAAACTAAGCAGTAAAAATCAGTTTCAGGCAGCTGCTGCCAAGGCCATTAAGATAATGGGTTGCATCAAAAGGGGCATAGATGCCCGTGATGAGAACATAGTCCTACCACTTTACAAATCACTAGTCAGACAACACATGGAGTGTTTCTAAAATGGGGTCACTTTTTTGTACTCTAGGGGTGCATCAGGGGGGCTTCAAATGGGACAAGGTGTCAAAAAAAACAGTCTAGCAAAATCTGCCTTCCAAAAACCGTATGGAATTACTTTCCTTCTGCGCCCTGCCGTGTGCCCATACAGCAGTTTACGACCACATATGGGGTGTTTCTGTAAACTACAGAATCAGGGCCATAAATATTGAGCTTTGTTTGGCTGTTAACCCTTGCTTTGTAACTGGAAAAAAAATATTAAAGGGTTTCTACCACCTGGTTTTGAGAAATTTAGCTGTCAGACACTAGCGATCCGCTAGTGTCTGCTCTACCAAACAATGCTATTATAATAGCTTTTTGTGCAGCCGTTTCCATAAAAAACGAACTTTTATCGATATGCTAATGAGCCTCTAGGTGCTATGCGGGCGTCTTTTCAACACCTAGAGGCTCGGTCTACCTTCACAAAATGCCGCCCAGCGCGTCCCTCCAGCCCGCCTATCTCCTCTGGAATGCGACCCTCCCTCTGAGTCAGCGGACGAATTCTCGCGCATGCACCGTGCGCGTCTGTCTTCGGCGCAGGCGCAGTTAATGTCTGACCGCTTTCTGCACAGACATCTCCACTGCGCCTGTTCCTCGGAGCACTATGACGTCATCGGCGCAGGCGCAGTGGAGATGTCTGTGCAGAAAGTGTTCAGACATTAACTGCGCCTGCGCCGAAGACAGACGGGCACGGTGCATGCGCGAGAATTTATCCGCTGACTCAGAGGGAGGATCGCATTCCAGAGGAGATGGGCGGGCTGGAGGGACGCGCTGGGCGGCATTTTGTGAAGGTAGACCGAGCCTCTAGGTGCTGAAAAGATGCCCGCATAGCACCTAGAGGCTCATTAGCATATCGATAAAAGTTTGTTTTTTATGGAAACGGCTGCACAAAAAGCTCTTATAATAGCATTGTTTGGTAGAGCAGACACTAGCGGATCGCTAGTGTCTGACAGCTAAATTTCTCAAAACCAGGTGGTAGAAACCCTTCAAAATGGAAAATCTGCCAAAAAAGTGAAATTTTTAAATTATATCTCTATTTTCCATTAATTCTTGTGGAACACCTAAAAGGTTAACGACGTTTGTAAAATCAATTTTGATTACCTTGAGGAATGTAGTTTCTTAGATGGGGTCACTTTTATGGAGTTTCTACTCTAGGGGTGCATCAGGGGGGCTTCAAATGGGACATGGTGTCAAATAAACCAGTCTAGCAAAATCTGCCTTCCAAAAACCGTATGGCATTCCTTTCCTTCTGTGCCCTGCCGTGTGCCCGTACAGCAGTTTACGACCACATATTGGGTGTTTCTGTAAACTACAGAATCAGGGCCATAAATATTGAGTTTTGTTTGGCTGTTAACCCTTGCTTTGTAACTGGAAAAAAATATTAAAATGGAAAATCTGCCAAAAAAGTAAAATTTTGAAATTGTATCTCTATTTTCCATTAATTCTTGTGGAACACCTAAATGGTTAACGACGTTTATAAAATCAATCTTGAATACCTTGAGGGGTGTAGTTTCTTAGATGGGGTCACTTTTATGGAGTTTCTACTCTAGGGGTGCATCAGGGGGGCTTCAAATGGGACATGGTGTCAAATAAACCAGTCTAGCAAAATCTGCCTTCCAAAAACCGTATGGCATTACTTTCCTTCTGCGCCCTGCCGTGTGCCCGTACAGCAGTTTACGACCACATGTGGGGTGTTTCTGTAAACTACAGAATCAGGGACATAAATATTGAGTTTTGTTTGGCTGTTAACCCTTGCTTTGTAACTGGAAAAAAAATATTAAAATGGAAAATCTGCCAAAAAAGTGACATTTTTAAATTGTATCTCTAATTTTCCATTAATTCTTGTGGAACACCTAAAGGGTTAACGACGTTTGTAAAATCAGTTTTGAATACCTCGAGGGGTGTAGTTTCTAGGGTGTTTTCTATTATGTAAGCTTCACAAAGTGACTTCAGACCTGAACTGGTCCTTAAAAAGTTGGTTTTTGAAAATTTCTGAGAAATTTCAAGATTTACTTCTAAACTTCTAAGCCTTGTAACATCCCCCAAAAATAAAATGTGATTCCCAAAATGATCCTAACATGAAGTAGACATATGGGAAATGTAAAGTAATAACTATTTTTATAGGTATTAATATGCATTATAGAAGTAGAGAATTCGAAACTTGGAAATTTGCTAATTTTTCCAAATTTCTGGCAAATTTGGTATTTTTTTATAAATAAAAATGAATTTTTTGGACTCCATTTTACCAGTGTCATGAAGTACAATATGTGACGAAAAAACAATCTCAGAATGGCCTGGATAAGTCAAAGCGTTTTAAAGTTATCACCACATAAAGTGACACTGGTCAGATTTGCAAAAAATGGCCTGGTCCTGAAGGTGAAAATGAGCCCTTAAGGGGTTAAAAATATAAAAATTCAAATCACCACCTTCCCCCATAATAAAAATAAACAATAAAAACATAAAGATCATTTGCACTGCTGTGTCCTAAAATAGCCATACTATTAAAATGTATTTTGTATGGTGAATGCTGGAATGGGGAGAAAAAATTGGCCAATTCGACATTATATTGTTGCTTCACCTCCCAAAAAATTGAAATAAAAATTATCAAAAAGTCTTACAGACTCCAAAATGGTTTCGATAAAAACTACAGACTGCCCTGCAAAAAATATGCCCTCACTCAACTCCGTAAATATAACTATAAAAAGTTGAGTGGGTCAGAATATGGTGATGCAAATTAAAAAAATAGTTTTCAAAGTTTTTAATTTATTTTTTTAAAGTATTAAAATACAGTAAAAACAATATAAATGTGTTATTGATATAATCTAAGTGACCCGAAGAATGAATGTAGTCGGTTTTACTGCATAGGACCCCATAAAAACTAAACCCATAAAACGAATTGCCTTCTTTTTTTTTTCTTCTGTGGTAGTGAAACAGTACTGTGGTGAAACAGTACTGTGAGTCAGTATGACACACAGATGACAGGCATCACACTTAGAATCACTTCACACTTTACTTATTTGATCAGTTACGGGGCCAAAACTGACCAAATAACTCAAGTTTGAACTCAGCCTTACTGGTCAGTCTTAGTGCCAGGTATGAAGAACCGTGCAGTGGCCTAAGATTCTACTATAGAAGGAAAGAGGGCACTCATTTTACATCGTCATCAGCTGATTCCACATAGATTTCTACAGAACCTGTTCTATTAAACGCTGATATGTTGCCCTTCTTCTCATCCGTCATAAGAACAACCCCATTTTCCCACCACCACTCCATGCTGGCTGCCGCTGCCCCTGTGAACCCCTGCACCGCTACTTCTTTCCAGACAGGTAGGCTCCTGCGTAGCAAGCGGTCTACCCCGGGCACGTGTGGCTCCAGATCTCGCACTGCTGCCACCCTGCTGACTCACGGCCATGCTACCACCCTGCTGGCTCAGCCGCTGCCTTACGCGCAAGTTGCCAACCTCTTCTCCAGATGATGATGAAGCCCCCTCTTCACCTGGCTCCGACGTGCAATCGGCTACATCATCATCCACTACTGTCTGCACGTCACTCAAGTCACCCTCACCAGTCTCAGGGCCGCGTACCTGACTGCCCGCAACACAGGCTCCCACGCGACTCTCAACGTCGCTACTTGCCCGCCTACCGGAGGAAGCAGTGGATCTCTCATCCTCACCTGTCTGTCGGACATACTGTACTGTAACATTAATTGCAAGGGTAAAAGAGCAATAGTGTCAGGCCACAATTTTGCGGCAACTCCGCAACTATTGATTGACGCATCGAATTAAGTGTAAAAGAATTTGAGCACCCTAGAATGTGTGTACTATCATGTCGTAATTTCACACCAACTCCTGAACTAGGGATAGACGCATTGAATTTAGTGTAAAAGAACTTGAACGTCCTAGAATGTGTAGTATCAGGCCGCAGTTTCACACCAACTCCTGAACTAGGGATAGACGCATCAAATTAAGTATAAAATAATTTGAAAAAGAATGTGTAGTATCAAACCAGGTTTTGGTCAAAAACACAGAACAGGTGCAGATCTTTCCATTACACCTTATCTCTGTTGAGGCTTCACTACTGGTTTTGGCTTACAAAAATGGTGGAAATAACTGACCAAATAACTGAAGTGTTAACTCACTCTAAGGCCTCCTGCACACGACCATATGGCTTTTTCAGTGTTTTGCGGTCCGTTTTTCACGGATCCAATGTTCCGTTTTTTGTATCCGTTTCTGTTCCGTTTTTCCGTATGGCATATACAGTAAACAGTAATTACATAGATAAAATTGGGCTGGGCATAACATTTTCAATAGATGGTTCCGCAAAAAACGGAACGGAAACGGAAGACATACAGATGCATTTCCGTATGTGTTCCGTTTTTTTGCGGACCCATTGACTTGAATGGAGCCACGGAACGTGATTTGGGGGCAATAATAAGACATGTTCTATCTTTAACCTCTTAAGGACATAGGGCGTACAGGTACGCCCTTGTGCCCTGGTACTTAAGGACACAGGGCGTACATGTACGCCCTGTGTATTTTCGATCACCGCCGCGCGGCGGGCGGTGATCGGAACCCAGTGATTACTCAAATCATTGAGCAGGCACTTGGGGCAAATGCGCCGGGGGGTCCAGTGACCCCCCCATGTATGCGATCGCAGAAAACCGCAGGTCAATTCAGACCTGCGGTTTTCTGCGTTTCCGGGTTGTTCGGGTCTCTGAAGACCCGATAACCCGGAACAGGATGGTGATGGTGGTGTGATTTCACCCCACCAATCACCATCCAGCGATCCTGAGTGGTGATGGTGACATCACCACTCAGGATCGCTTCCTGATTGGTCTGTGGGCGGTCCGGCGGCAAATTCAAAAGAGGCAGGCGCTCCTCTCTTCCTCCTTTTGTGTTCCGGAGCCGGAGGAGAGAGGAGCTGCCTGCACGTGTGTCTGCCAGCACCCCCAGGACCCGATCTGTGCCCCCAGGACCCGATCTGTGCCCCAGCACCCCCCATCAGGTACATAGGGACAGCATAGGGAAAGTTTGGTTTAGGCAGGGAAAAAAAAGGGAAAGTTAGTTTTTGAACTTTTCTAACTTTTATTGCATCACCCTAAGTTAGGGTGTCTGGGGTCCACAGCACAGCTGTGTGACCCTAGACCCCCCAGGGGTGCTGCCACTTGCCCCCCCCTGCCCCCCCCCCACCTTTTTTGGGGTCCATTTTTTTTTTTGTGTACGCTGATTGTGGCCGGCACTTAGTGTCCGGCCACTGTTAGCGCATCGCACACCCCACCGCTGATCAACTTCGGACGGTTGATCAGCGGTTTTGATTTTTTTTCCCCACATTTTTTGCATTTTTTTTAGTTAGTTTATTATTTTTTTTTTTCTGTTAGTTTTAGGGTGAGTTCGTGAACACCCGTGCCCCCACACACACGCACACAAAATAAAGAGTTACACACACGCACATATACACGCAGACACACACTCCCCTATGGCCCGCCGGACGTTCTCGGCCGAGGAGGCATACGCCCAGCTTGCCTCCGACTCCGAGAGTCCCAGTGAGGATGAGGATGACCCCACATTCCTGTTGTCATCCGCATCCTCCTCATCATCTTGCGATGATGATGAGCCCCCAAGGCGGCGGAGACGCCGCCAGGCGGAGCAAGGGGACCGCCATGTTAGGGACCCTGTGGCCCACACTAGTACGAGCAGCTCTGGGGCTCGTACTGGTTTCCCGGCCCACCAGTTAAATCCACCGGAGCCCCCTGCCGGTGAACTTGTCTGGTGTAGCCCAGAGCGATACGAGCCTGTGATTCCTGATTTTGTAGGCCAATCAGGAATCCAGATTTCCACAGTGGGCTACACTGAATATGACTTTTTTTGTCATTTTTTCAGTGACCCACTGGTAAATCTGAAGGTGGAGCAGACGAATCTGTACGCCCAACAGTTCGTCGCTCAACACCCGGGCTCCTTTTTGGCCAGGCCCGGTGGCTGGACGCCGGTCAGTGCAGCCGAAGTGAGGACATTTTGGGGCCTCGTGCTGCATATGGGCCTGGTCAAAAAACCCAGTGTCAGGCTGTACTGGAATGGGGACGTCCTATACCAGGCCCCACTTTACAGTACAGCCATGACACGCTCCCGGTTTGAGGCCATCCGGAAATGTCTGCATTATTCCGATAATGCAGCATGTCCCCCCCGAGGTGATCCTGCCCATGACCGTCTGTATAAGATACGGCCGGTCATCGATCACTTTGGGGCCAAATTCATGGAGGCCTATGTACTTGGAAGGGAGGTCGCGGTTGATGAGTCTCTCATTGCGTTCAAGGGGAGACTCATTTTCCGCCAGTATGTGCCCTCCAAGCGGGCGAGGTATGGCGTAAAGCTATACAAAATTTGTGAGAGTACCTCAGGGTACACTTACAAATTTCGTGTGTACGAGGGGCGAGATTCCCGGATTCAACCCCCAGAATGTCCCCCCACTCTGGGTGTTACCGGGAAACTTGTGTGGGACCTTATGTACCCACTGCTGGATAAGGGTTACCACCTTTACGTGGATAACTTTTATACCAGTATCCCCTTGTTCCAGTCCCTTGCCGCCAGATCCACGTCCGCTTGTGGGACCGTGCGGAAAAATCAACGCGGCCTCCCTGCCCACCCCCTCCAGGTACCTATCCCCAGGGGTGAGACCCGTGCCCTTACCACTGGAAACCTGTTGCTGGTCAGGTATAAGGACAAGAGGGATGTCCTTATGCTGTCCACAATTCATGGTAACGGCATCACCCCTGTCCCTGTGCGAGGTACCGCGGCAACGGTCCTCAAGCCCGATTGTATCGTCGCCTACAATCGGTATATGGGAGGAGTTGATCTCTCTGATCAAGTCCTCAAGCCATATAATGCCATGCGCAAAACCCGGGCATGGTACAAAAAAGTTGCGGTCTACTTGGTGCAGGTTGCCATGTACAACTCTTTTGTACTATCCCGAAGCGCTGGCAGCACAGGGACATTCCTCCAGTTCTATGAGGCAGTCCTCAAGGCCCTGATCTTTTCGGACCGGGAAAGAGCAGGCCGGAGTACCTCGGGAACAGTAGGTGCCCGGATCGTCCCTGGCCAACACTTTCCAGGTGTGGTCCCCCATACTGGAAAGAAGGGACGAACCCAAAAAAAGTGCAGAGTGTGTCGCAGGAGGGGGATACGGAAGGACACGACTACTCAGTGCGACACGTGCCCCGATCATCCGGGCCTCTGCATTGACGGTTGCTTCAGGGAGTATCACACTTCCATGGAGTACTAAATTTATATCCCAATTTAGCACTGACATCGGATAAAAAAAAATGGTTCTCAGACCTGAGACACCCAAAAAAACTAAAATAATTTATTAAAAGTAGACATATTAGGTATCGCCGCGTCGGTAATAATCTCCTCTATAAAACTACCCCATGACCAACCCCCCCAGATTAACACGGTCAAGAAAAAAAAAAAAAAAAAGGTGCAAAAAAAGTTTTTTTTTGTCACCTTACATAATAAAAAGTTTAATAGCAAGCGATCAAAAAGTCATATAGCCCCCAAAATAGTGCCAATAAAACCGTCCGCTCATCCCGCAAAAAATGAGCCCCCACATGAGATAATTGGATAAAAAATTTTTTTTAAAAATGACCCTTAGACTTTAGAGATACCCAAAAAATAATTTGTATCAAAAAAGATAATATAGTCTAAAACCTAAATAATTGTAAAAAAAGTAGACTTATTAGGTATTGCCGCGTCCGTAAGAATCTCCTCTATAAAAATACCCCATTACCCAACCCCCCAGATTAACATGGTCAAAAAATAAAAATTAAATAGGTGCAAAAAAAGAATTTTTTTGTCACCTTACATAACAAAAAGTTTAATAGCAAGCGAAAAAAAAGTCATATAGCCCCCAAAATAGTGCCAATAAAACCGTCCGCTCATCCCGCAAAAAATGAGCCCCCACATGAGATAATTGGATAAAAAAAAAATTAAAAAAATGACCCTTAGACTTTAGAGATACCCAAAAAAAAGATTTGTATCAAAAAAGATAATATAGTCAAAAACCTAAATAATTGTAAAAAAAAAGTAGACTTATTAGGTATTGCCGCGTCCGTAAGAATCTCCTCTATAAAAATATCCCATTACCTAACCCCCCAGATTAACACGGTTAAAAAAAAAAAAAAAACTGTGCCAAAACCGCTATTTTTGGCACTTTTCCATTTCAATCCGTTTTTTCCGGTAACAAAACAAGGGTTAACAACCAAACAAAACTTAATATTTATTACCCTGATACTGCAGTTTACAGAAAAACCACATTTGTGGTCGTAAACTGCTGTATCAGTAAAAGGGAGGCCGCAAAAGGAAAGGACTGACATGGTTTCTGGAAGGCCGATTTTGATTGCCTTTTTTATTGACACCATGTCCCTTTTGAAGCCCCCCTGATGCACTCTAGAGTAAAAACTCCCCAAAACTGACCCCATCTAAGAAACTACACCCCTCAAGGTATTCAAAACTGATTATACAAACTTTATTAACCCTTTAGGTGTTCCTCAACAGTTAATGGCAAATGGAGATGAAATTTCAGAATTTAAATTTTTGGTAACCTTGCCTCACAAAAATGTAATATAGAGCAACCAAAAATCATATTTACCCTAAAAATAGTCCCCAAAAAAATGCCACCTTATCCCGTAGTTTCCAAAATGGGGTCACTTTTAGGGAGTTTCTACTCCAGGGGTGCATCAGAGGGGTTGAAACAGGACACGGTGTAAATAAACCGGTCCATAAAAATCAGCCCTCCAAAAACCAAACGGCGCACCTTTCACTCTACGCCCCGCTGTGTGGCCGTACATTAGTTTACGGCCACATATTGGGTGTTTCTGTAAACGGCAGAGTCAGGGCAATAAAGATACAGTCTTGTTTGGCTGTTAACCCTTGCTTTGTTAGTGGAAAAAATGGGTTAAAATGGAAAATAAGGCAAAAAAATGAAATTTTCAAATTTCATCCCCATTTGCCAATAACTCTTGTGCAACACCTAAAGGGTTAACGACGTATGTAAAATCAGTTTTGAATACCTTGAGGGGTGTAGTTTCTTAGATGGGGTCACTTTTAGGGAGTTTCTACTCTAGTGGTGCATCAGGGGGCTTCAAATGGGACATGGTGTAAATAAACCAGTCCATAAAAATCAGCCCTCCAAAAACCAAACGGCGCACCTTTCCCTCTACGCCCCGCTGTGTGGCCGTACAGTAGTTTACGGCCACATATTGGGTGTTTCTGTAAACGGCAGAGTCAGGGCAATAAAGATACAGTCTTGTTTGGCTGTTAACCCTTGCTTTGTTAGTGGAAAAAATGGGTTAAAATGGAAAATTAGACAAAAAAATGAAATTCTCAAATTTCATCCCCATTTGCCAATAACTCTTGTGCAACACCTAAAGGGTTAACGACGTATGTAAAATCAGTTTTGAATACCTTGAGGGGTGTAGTTTCTTAGATGGGGTCACTTTTAGGGAGTTTCTACTCTAGGGGTGCATCAGGGGGCTTCAAATGGGACATGGTGTAAATAAACCAGTCCATAAAAATCAGCCCTCCAAAAACCAAACGGCGCACCTTTCCCTCTACGCCCCGCTGTGTGGCCGTACAGTAGTTTACGGCCACATATTGGGTGTTTCTGTAAACGGCAGAGTCAGGGCAATAAAGATACAGTCTTGTTTGGCTGTTAACCCTTGCTTTGTTAGTGGAAAAAATGGGTTAAAATGGAAAATAAGGCAAAAAAATGAAATTTTCAAATTTCATCCCCATTTGCCAATAACTCTTGTGCAACACCTAAAGGGTTAACGACGTATGTAAAATCAGTTTTGAATACCTTGAGGGGTGTAGTTTCTTAGATGGGGTCACTTTTAGGGAGTTTCTACTCTAGGGGTGCATCAGGGGGCTTCAAATGGGACATGGTGTAAATAAACCAGTCCATAAAAATCAGCCCTCCAAAAACCAAACGGCGCACCTTTCCCTCTACGCCCCGCTGTGTGGCCGTACAGTAGTTTACGGCCACATATTGGGTGTTTCTGTAAACGGCAGAGTCAGGGCAATAAAGATACAGTCTTGTTTGGCTGTTAACCCTTGCTTTGTTAGTGGAAAAAATGGGTTAAAATGGAAAATTAGACAAAAAAATGAAATTCTCAAATTTCATCCCCATTTGCCAATAACTCTTGTGCAACACCTAAAGGGTTAACGACGTATGTAAAATCAGTTTTGAATACCTTGAGGGGTGTAGTTTCTTAGATGGGGTCATTTTTGTGTGGTTTCTATTATGTAAGCCTCGCAAAGTGACTTCAGACCTGAACTGGTCCCTAAAAATTTAGTTTTTGTAAATTTCTGAAAAATTTCAAGATTTGCTTCTAAACTTCTAAGCCTTATAAAATCCCCAAAAAATAAAATATCATTCCCAAAACAATTCAAACATGAAGTAGACATATGGGGAATGTAAAGTCATCACAATTTTAGGGGGTATTACTATGTATTACAGAAGTAGAGAAACTGAAACTTTGAAATTTGCTACATTTTTCCAAATTTTTGTTAAATTAGGTATTTTTTGGTGCAAAAAAAAAAAAATTTTTTTACTTCATTTTACCAGTGTCATGAAGTACAATATGTGACGAAAAAACAATCTCAGAACGGCCTGGATAAGTCAAAGCGTTTTAAAGTTATCAGCACTTAAAGGGACTCTGGTCAGATTTGCAAAAAATGGCCTGGTCCTAAGGTGTAAAAAGGCTGTGTCCTTAAGGGGTTAAACGGAACGGAAAACGGAACGGAAACGGAAGACATACGGATGCACTTCCGTATGTGTTTAGTTTTTTTGCGAACCCATTGACTTGAATGGAGCCACGGAACGTGATTTGCGGGCAATAATAGGACATGTTCCATTTTTAAACGGAACGGAAAAACGGAAATACGGAAACGGAATGCATACGGAGTACATTCAATTTTTTTTTTACGGAACCATTGAAATGAATGGTTCCGTTTACGGACCGTATATGGAACGCAAAAAACGGCCAGTAAACGGGGAAAAAAAACGGTTGTGTGCAGGAGGCCTAAAGAGTGTTTTATCAGGCCTCTATTTCACACCAACTCCGTAACTACTGATTGACGCATCGAATTAGGTGTAAAAGAATTTGACCACCCTAAAAGTGTGTAGAGAAGTGTTCTGCTTCAGCGAACGGCGGCGAACCCTTTTCGGGTTATCTGTTCTTGGCCTTTATGGTGTGATCACCTGTAGTATCTTTTCTTTTCTTTTTTCTTTTTTTGTAAGCCTGAGGAGCAAAATCATGCAGCATGCCACACATCACTTTCATCCTAGAAGCAAGGATGAATGGATGTACTTATATATAAACTGAATACACCCCAAAACTGGTTGTATCAGACCGCACTTTCATCCCAGAAGCAAGGATGGATGGATGTACTTATATATAAACTAAATACACCTCAAAACTGTTTGTATCAGAGGAGGAATGGATGTACTTATATCTCTACTACCATATTTTTCATTTTATTAGACGCACTTTTTATTGACACAAATTAGATGACTCAGGAGCTCTCAATAACAGCTCCTGAGCCTGCCATTAAACTGTTGGGCGGGCTGACGGCTTCACTGAAGGCTTCTGCCGCCAGCCCGCGCTTCCTTAACAAGTCCGCACTAAGGGCTGGTGGCTTCACTTACTGTCCTACACTGCCGAAAGCCGGCACATTTATCTTACCAAGGAGCTCCTGAGGCCACGTTTAGGCAGGCTGGCGGCTTCACTTACTGCGCTCTGCTGCCGCCAGCCCACGCCGTTCAGCTGATAGATGGTGAGTGCATCCTGCTACCCACACCTCCACCAATCAGCCTCCTTCCTATCTCCTGCTGTACCAGCACTGCTCCTGCTGTGTATTGTGGTTTTTGTAGATCTAGTCCCTGGGTTAGTCGAGCTCAGGGGCTATAAATGTGTGTCATAAATTACTATAACCCCCCTCATCCATAGGTATTTACTCATATACTGCAGTATATGAGTGGATTCCTATGGATGAGGGGGGGTTTAGTCATATTTAATATAAACACTGTCCAGGCACTGTTCTGTAATTATCACGTGTTTATATTAAACAAGACTATAACCCCCCTCATCCATAGGAATCCACTCATATACTGCAGTACATGGGTGGATTTCTATGGATGAGGGGGATTATAGTCATATGCCAATTACAGAACAGTCCCTGGACTGTGTTTATATTAAATATGACTATAACTCCACTCATCCTTAAGAATACACCAATGTACAGTACCTACAGTACATCAGTGTATTCTTTAGGATGATGGGCGTTATATTTAATATAACAGTGTCATCCACAGTTCCCTCATAAAAGTGCGTCATCCAAAGATCCCCATAACAGTGTCATCCACAGATCCCCCATAACAGTGTGTCATCCACAGATCCCCCATAACAGTGTCATCCACAGCTCCCCCCATATCAGTGTGTCATCCACAGATCCCCCATAACAGTGTCATTCACGGATCCCCCATACCAATGCATCATCCACAGATGCCCCCATAACAGTGCTTCCTCCACAGATGCCTCCTTAACAGTGCGTCCTCCACAGATCCCCTCCATAACAGTGTCAACCACAGATCCCCCATAATAGTGTCATCCACAGACCACCATTAGTTCAAAACCCACCAAAAGCACACCTTTTGGTTCAAAATATTTTTTTTCTTATTTTCCTCCTCAAAAACCTAGGTGAGTCTTATAAAGTAAAAAATATGGTAAATACACCCCAAAACTGGTTGTATCAGACTGCAATTTCACCCCAGAATCAAGGATGAATGGAAGTACTTATTTATAGAATAAATACATCCCAAAACTGTTTGTAACAGAATGCAATTTCACCCTAGAATCAAGGATGAATGGAAGTACTTATATAGCAAATAAATACATCCCAAGACTGTTTGTAACAAAACTGAATTTCACCCCAGAATCAAAAGGTGTGCTTTTAGTGGGTTTTGAACTAATGGTGGTCTCTGCCTGACACTATTATGGGTAATCTGTGGATGATGCACTGTTATGGAGGGGATCTGTGGATGGCGCTGTTATGGGGGGAATCTGTGGATGGCACTGTTATGGGGAGGATCTGTGGATGGCAATGGGGGGATCTGTCTATGGCACTTTTGTGGGGACGGGCATCTGTGGATGGCACTGTTATGGGGTGAGGGATCTGTGGATGGCACTTTTGTGGGGTGGAGGATCTGTGGATGACACTGTTATGGGGGAGATCTGTGGATGACACTGCTATATATGGGTCATCCACAGATCCCCCCCCCCATAACAGTGTCCCCCCACCGCTCACAGCAGTATTTCTAGTAATCACTACTCTAGTAACAGTAATCCTTAACCTCTCAATAAATTTAACTAAAGTTGGACTCTCCCCTGTATCAGCACTTACTAACAAGCGTCCGGAACAGGCAGAGCGTCTGGCAGCGTTACGCCACTCACTGACGTTGCGCACCTGCTCATTTTGCTTCATTCATAAAGTGGGAGGAGCAGGCGCGCGACGTCAGTGAGTGACGTAACGCTGCCAGCTGCTCTGCCTGCTCCGGCTGCTTGTTAGTAAGTGCTGATAAAGGGGAGAGCGCAACTTTAGTTACATTTATTAAGAGGCTAAGAATTACTGTTACCAGAGTAGTGATTACTAGAAATACTGCTGTGAGCAGCGGGGGCCCGATGTAAGAGTACAGTGACTGCACCGGGCCCCGCCGCAAGTTCCCGAACTCCAGCCCCTCCTCCTTCCCTGCGGATACATAGCAGACTGCGATGTAAAATGGCAGCATTCGCCCCATAAGATGCAGGGGCATTCCTCCCCACACTTTTTTTTTTTTGGGGGGGGTGCGTCTTATGGGGCAAAACATACGGTACTTGTATATCAACTAAATACAAAGAAAAACTGGTTGTATCAGACCGCAGTTTCACCCCAATAACAGAAGCAAGGATTACTGGAATTACTGATGTATCAAAGAATGCAAACAACCTAAAATCAGTAGTATTAGAGCACTTTGTAACCCCAATTAGTGCAGTAAGGTGTAATACTGTAGAATAGCATCTATAACCCAGCTTTTACAGTCTCCTATTGGTCCATGCTCTCTCCCTTACAGTGTGGATAATACTTCCCTATCCTTTCCCTGAACTGCTCAATAATTTTTTTATATAATAAAAATTGTTTCCTAGGACTGTCCCTAGCGCTTGTCACGTGTCTGCCTGCACTAAGTTCAGGGCCGTCTTTAATATTGATTGGACCCTGGGCAAGAATTTTCTTGGGCCCCCTGGATCCCACCTTTCAACACCCTGGCATGCAATCACGCCCTCCACCACAACAGACACACACAAAAAAAAGTACACACACCTCGTAGAGTAGTAAACTTTGATAATGGTGAGTGGCCACTAGAGGTGTTCCTTGGGAGTAATGTAAATACTGGCTTTTTTTCTGAAAATACAGTGTTTACATTAAAAAGCTTGCAGAGACATGCTATAGACACCAGAACTACTACGTTTAGCTGTTGTGGTTCTGGTGACTATAGTGTCTCTTAATATATAGAGAAAAAAAGAATACACACAAAAGTATCAAATAAAATGGCTGTATCATTATTCTAAAAATTAAAAAAGCACAACTTCTGACACAAATATATAGTATTTTGCAGATTACTTTTTTTTTTACATTGTGCAGATAGTACTGTACTACTAATCCCTCCATCCACCCCTACATACAGGGTAATCCAGCGCCCTATACCTCTTACATCCTGTGACGTCTCCTTTGATGTAGATGTTATCTTTCCTCATCTTCTCCTTTCAGACCTTCAGACCAGACCACCATTTTTCAGCCATTTCTCATCTCTGCAGTTTGACAAACAAAATCTTAGTTTACTACTTTTGCATTATCCTCCCTGGACAAATCATTCTACCACCCCCATACTGTGCCGCTGTGCACCCCAATACTATACTGCAGAAACAGATAAACCCCCTGCTAATAGTAGTATCATACAGATAGTGCCCTTCAATAATTATTGGCACACAGTGCCCTAAAATAACTGCGCCCAGCACTAATAGTGCCCCTGACACTAATAGTGTAAACATAACGTTCCCCAAAAATAATTGTGGTAAGCTGATACTGTGCCAAGGTGTCCACACAGTAAAAGTGCTCCCAAAAGTCCCACCAATAGGAATAATTCTCTGCTAGAGCACACATGGTAGTAATAGTGATCCTACAGTGCCCCTAACATCTCCCCACTGTGCCCCAGACGTAATAATGCTCCCATAGTGCCCATACTAGTAATCATGCTCCCCATAGACCCCCAGTAGTAATAAAGCCCATCGTAATGCCCCCCAGTAGTAACAATTTTCCTTATAATGTGCCAATGCAAAAAATACCCCTTTTTAATTCCCCCAGTTGAGCTAATGTCCCCATAGTGCCCCCATAATGTGCCAGTAAGAAGTGCCCACATAGATGCCCCCAATCATGTGCCAGTAACAAGTGCACCCATAGATGCCCCCTAATAATGTGCCAATAACAAGTGCCCCCATAGATGCCCCCGTAGGTAAAGTTCAAACTGGTCTTTACTGGTTGCAACTTTCATCCAAGCGAGATACAGCAATAGTCTTTGGTCCCAGCAGGTATTGGCAATGTGTGGCAGGGAATTATCTTCTGCTCTATCATGTACCTGGAGCTTTTGCAGGAAAAGGACATTTTCTTGTTGCTCTAAACTGTGGCAGGAATTTGGCTTCTGCACTGGCTATCTTCTGCTGTCTGGGGACTGACTTGCTGAGGAGGAAATATGGCTTCTCCTAGTCTCTGGGCTTTACTCACAGCTATTGTCTCAGGGTATGCTTCTTCCTGGAACTGGAGTTGTCTGCTTGCTTTCTTCCAGCTGAGGCTGCAAGGCTCAGGCTGGGGATGATGATCAATTGTCTCAGCCGAGACAAGATCCTGGCTTTGGATCCCTATATCTGGGAGCTCCTACATGCACACCCTACCCCTAGCAGGGGGTGGGTTACACTAACTTAACTTCCCTCTCCACCCATGAGGCAGTATGTGGGAACATTCCACACCTCCTCACAGAGGGGGGAGCTAAACTGGAATGTACTATTCCAGCCTAGAATTACTAAACTGTAGCTATGTCCTTGCCAGAACACATTGCTGCCAACGGCTGGTGAACATGAAGAATGACAACAAAGGACATTTACAAGGCTTAGAATGCACATATGTGAGAAAATAATGTTAAATTACACAGGATGACAATGTTAATGCTCCTAACAGATTGTAGCGGGGTAAAAGAGTTTCGCAACACAACTCTGGGGTGTTACATTCGCATGACCTTGATTCCATGTGGGGTCGAGGACCTTATCGTCCTCCACATCATCTTCCACCCAGTCTTCACCCCTGCCCTCCTTGTCGGTCTGCACACTTTCGAAAGCCCCAGCAGTTGGCACCTGTGTTTCGTCATCATCCGAGACTTGCTGCGATGGTCCTCCCATGTACTCATCTTGAAACATAAGTGGTTGGGCATCGGAGCACTCAATCTCTTCCACTTCTGGGGCAGGGCTAGGTGGATGGCCCTGGGAAACCCTGCTAACAGAGTCATCAAAAAGCAGAAGAGACTGCTGCATGACTTGGGGCTCAGACTGCTTGGCTGATTTGCAAGGGGGTGAGGTGAAAGACTGATGGACATCGGCTGCAGGTGCCAACTCTGATCTTTCAGCAGGAGACTGGGTGGGAGACAATGTGAAGGAACTGGAGGCACTGTCAGCAACCCAATCTACTATCGCCTGTACTTGTTCTGGCCTCACCATTCGTAGAGCCGCATTAGGCCCGACCAAATACCGCTGCAGGATCTGTCGCCTACTCGCACCTGAGGAAGGTTTTTCACTTGTGCGTGTAGCTGGCACAGATCGACCACGTCCTCTCCCTGCAACAGGAGCTCCACCAGCAGCACCACGACCTGGGCCTTGTCCCTTATTTGACGCTCTCCTCATATTTCTCAAATTTAGGATCTTGCTCTAAATGGGTGTTTTATTAATAGCAGAATAGAACGACAGTATCTAAAGGGTGTATCTCACACGTACAGATGTAGACTAGGCCGCAATTAAAGATTTTTGCCCAAAATGGTTGTTTTATTAATAGCAGAATAGAACCACAGTATCTAAAGTGTGTATCTCACAATTACATATTCAGCAAAGGCTGCAAAATATTTTTTTTTGCCTAAAATGGGTGTTTTTTTAATAACATAATATAACAGCAGTATATAACGCTTGAATTTCACACGTGTGCAGCAAGGGCTGTAAAATTGTGTATTTTGCCCAAAAACGGTGTTTTTTAAAACCCAGAAAATTATAGCTCTATTTCTAGCTTAAATTGCACACTGGCTAATGTAGCAGAGGCCCAAGATGGAGGTTATTGCCAAAAATGGGTGTTTTTTCAAAGCCAGAAAATTATTGAAGTATTTCAAACTTGTTTTTAACAATAACAGATGCAGCAAGGGCTGCAATATTAAGTATTTTGCCCAAAAAGGGTGTTTTTTTGAATAACAGAATATGACAGCTGTATATGACGCTTGAATTTCACACGTGCAGATGCAGCAAGGGCTGTAAAATTGTGTATTTTGCCCAAAAAGGGTGTTTTTTAAAACCCAGAAAATTATAGCTGTTTTTCTAGCTTAAATTGCACAATGACTAATGCTGCAAAGGCACCAGATGTAGGATATTGCCAAAAAAGGGTGTTTAAAAAAAAATAAGATTATTATTGCAGTATTTCAAGCTTGGATTTGAATGTCTCAAAAGCACAGATGCAGTGCTGGTGCACTGAGCTAGCATAAAATAGCCACCGCTTCCCCCTTAACTAACAGACGGATAAAAGTTATTTTTCTCTGTCACTGGGCTCAGGGCAGGGTAAAAAGATTGTGCACTGCACCCACACAACTAAATCTATGTAGATCAATTGGAGTTCTGATTAAAGATTCTGTCCTATTCTCTCCCTCACAGCAGCAGCATCCTCTCCCTACACTAAGCACAGCAGAGTGACGTGCAGCGCTACGTGACTCCAGATTATATAGAGGCTGGGTCACATGCTGCACTGGACAATCACAGACATGCCATTAGTAGGCATGGCTGTGATGGCTTCTAAGGTCACAATTTAAACGCTTGTTGATTGGCTGCTGTGCAGCCTTTCAAAAAGCGCAAAAAAATTGCCGAAGACCGAACCCAAACCCGAACTTTTACTGAAATGTTCGGGTTCGGGTCTGGGGTCCAAAAATCCTAAAGTTCGGTACAAACCCGAACTTTACAGTTCGGGTTCGCTTAACCCTAGTCAGAACATCTCTGTGTGAGCTGAATCTCAAGAGAATATGGGTCATGCAGTGGACAGTGACCCTAAGCATACAAGCTGTTCTACTAAAGAATGGTTAAAGAAGAATAAAGTTAATGTTTTGGAATAGCGAAGTCAAAGTTCTGACCTTAATCTAATATAAATGTTGTGGAAGGACCTGAAGCGAGCAGTTCATGGAAGGAACCTCACCAGCATAACAGAGTTAAAGCTGCTTTGTATGGAGGAATGAGTTAACATTCCTCCAAGCCAATGTGCAGGACTAATCTACAATTACTGGAAATGTTTAGTTGCAGTTATTGCTGCACAAGGGGGTCACACCCGATATTGAAGGCAGAGGTTCACATATTTTTGCCACTCACAGACATGTGATATTAGATCATTTTCCTCAATAAATAAATTACCAAGTCTAATATTTTAACTCATTTGATTGCTTTGGTTATGTTTATCTCCTTTGAGAACTTTTGTGAAACCAAGGTAATTTTAGGCCAAATGTATGCAGAAATAGGATTCACAAATGTTTAGGCACCACTATATATAAATGTAAAGAGAAAGCTGAGCTCCCATAGCAAACTCCGCAGGAGAAGAGTAACTGCACAGTGTCTGTCAGTACAAAGGAGAAGAGATCTGTCGTTAGCTGTAGGAGGTGAAAGCAGTGCAGGAATGAAGCTATGCTGATACAGTATGTGAATTGTTCCTCTTTAGTACATTAATTGTCAGACTTCAAAATCAGTTTATTCTTACTGAGATGACTTATTGGTATTGAGTAACACTAGTGTGCGCAGACATTACAAAATCTGTCCTTTGGTGGATGAAGTCTGCACATAACTCTAGGTCTGAATTAGTAAGCCTAACCATTTATTCATTTGTACCAATAACAGGTCCTACTGGAATTGTGTGTTTTCTATGGCACTTTTTATGGAACATATGCTAGTGGATGTCTATTTTCAGGATCCAGAGATGTGGAAAATCATTTTAGGACATACATACATTATCGGAAAGGTAAAACATTTTTTTTCCTATAACAATTCTGCCATTACCCATGATTTCTATGAATGCACAAACAGATCTGATGACCACCATTACCATTTTATGAAAACCTGGTGACTAATTATCTAAATATATATCTAAATAACTAAAGTGGTGGCGAGCAGAAAAGCATGCCTTCTTCCTCAGTTCTGGTAGGACAGGGGATGGGGTGACCAAACTGTTGAAATGCTGGACAATTCCTTTCAACTACAGTAAATATAGTGGTATTCAAATAAAAAATTTAAAAGTTCAGGGGCACAAGATGTATGTTTATCTTCAGCCACCATGCATCTCTGCAAAGTTCTTATCTTGCTGCCAACCCTAATAATATGCTCCCACACATTAATAGTGTACCATGTTCTGCTTTACACAATACTGCTGCCCTCTTTTGTGTCCCACAAAATAATAGTGCCTCCATAAAGTAATTATTACCTCTTTGAGCTGAAAGAAAACCGAGGGCTGGGCCCACAGATTCAGAGGGTACACGATGCCACGCAGACACAGAAAGCGGTTCTTTACAACTCTTGCGCTTACTGAACAGTATTTGTGAACAAGTAACTGAGCATACATAAACAGAATGGTAACAGAGCATAAACACACAGTAAGGATAATACTGCCTAACACTAAACCAGCTATTGCGAAATGTCCACCAAAGTCCATAAAGCAGCGTAGCTGTGCCTGAATGTTCCTGAGCGATCTTCTCTTTGGGGTGCACCCTAAGTATTGCTCAATATTATTTGTAATCCAAAGGAAAGTGGAGTATGTGTCTTGTAGCTTTCTGGTATATGCAAAATGTCACTGGTAACGTGTGGTGTGATGTGACGCAGCAAAACAGCACTTACAGTTCTTGGCAGTCTCTTGATGTTTTTTCCTGATCCACTGGTCCACTCCCGAACTGGACCATACAGTAACGTGATTCCCAGAATCGTTGCTGCAAATATTACCTTGGTTCTGTGGCCAGACTCAACAGTGAGCCGTAAATCCTCTTCCAGGCTCCATAGAGGTTCTCTCCTGACGTCCTCAGCATTCCCCAGGCAGCCTCCGTCCGGTCCCTTCCTGCTCTGCCGTTCACTATAGTTCACTATCACCCTTCTGAGGGCCTTACTAAGCTCCTAAATTAGCATTATTTGAACTTTGAAAGGTAAAACATATATAAACTTTTCTATACTGAACAACTCCATTGTAACTTTATATGTACTTTGTTGCCATCTACTGGCAGAAGAGAGACATTGCAGGCATAATACACTTTACATTCAATAGCATTGGTGAATAATGCTTACACCCTTACATGCCACCCCATTAAAACATTGGCATCCCGACAGCCTTACCAAACAAATTCGTCTGCGGCAAAGCGCTAAGGGGGAATACCTGCCGTGGAGTGCTCTGACCTGCGAAGGCCTGAATTCTCTGTAGTTGGTATAGTAACATGACCCGACCCCTCCCGGGGTGCTTGCACATCTTCAGGAACAGTGTCTGGTACTGTACAATTGTGTGTGGACGACTCGTCAGTTTGTAAAGACAGCGTAGCGAGCAGCCACCACTCTGTCTCTTGGACTCCCAGACTTCGATTGTCCCTTCTGAGCATCTCCAGAATTATTGGCTGTGGGGCGACTCTCTGAGAGACAAGGTCTGAGCATGTTACGGTGTAATCTCCGAGTGGGCCTATCAGAGTTTTCCCGTTGGACATGGTAGACTGGGCCTTCCGGAAAGACCTGCTGTTTCACAATATATGGCTGCGGTTCCCAGCAATCATCCAATTTATCTGCGGGCCGTTTACCACACACCAATACTCTTGTCACCCGGCGGAAAGGGTGTACCTGCATCGGTTGGTAATCCCTAGGAATTTGCTGTTGCAACTTCTCGTTGACCAGCCGACGAACAGTCCTCAGTTTGTCTCGGTGCTCCTGCACCCATGAGTCAGCTGTCCTGGGGAACTCTTCCGACAGAGGTCCAAGGTTTATTTCAGCAACTTCTTGCCCTGGAAGACTGAACAGCAGCATGTGTGGAGTATAGCCGGTAGTGTTATGAACAAGATTGTTATACGCCCAGAGTAGTTCAGGCAAATACTCAGGCCAGCGCAGCTTACGTTTCTTTTCCAGAGTACGGAGCATCTGTAAAAGCGTCCTGTTGAATCTTTCACAGGCCTCATTGCCCTGTGGGTGGTACGGCGTCTTCCTTGACTTCTCAGTCCCATACAACCGACACAGCTCTCCAATGAACTTTCCTTGGGAGCAAGCTCCTTGATCAGAATGAGTATTCTTCAGTCATCTGTACACCTGGATGAAGTGTTGGCACACTGCACGGGCAGCTGTCTTCACCGTCTGATCATGGGTAGGTACTGCCACAGAGAACTTTGTAAAGTGATCAGTGATAACAAGGCAATATTGGTGGCCACTCAGTGACTGGCCGATCAAGATGTAATCGATCATTAGGATTTCCAGTGGCGCAGACGTTTAAATCACTTGTATTGAAGCTCTCTGTTCAGGAGGCTTCGCCAGCTCACATGCTCGACACTTCTCGCACACTTCACGGGCAATCTGCTCCAACTGCGGACAGTATACGAATTTCTGTATCCACGTGTATGTTTTTTCCGCTCCAAAGTGGGCACCCTTTTCATGTCCCTCGAGAGCCACTCTACGGGCCAGGCTACTGGGTATCACTATTTGCCACCTTTCTTCAAGATCAGTAGGTAGAAACACCCTCCAGTGCATGATTCCATTTTTGATTCATAGCCGATCCCACTGCTGCAGCAGCTTCCATCCATCTGAGGACAAGCGACTTCTCTCTTCAATCTTGGGCCATAGCCCAGTCTTCACCCAATGTTTGATCTTCTTTAAGTCAGGATCATCATCTTGCACTTGAGCCCATTCTTCCTCAGTCTTCCCCAGCAACACCGTGTTAACGGTGGCTACCTCACTTGAGCTGGCCATGGGTGACTGCTAAGGCACACAAGATCGGGTATCTCAATCCCTTCATCCTCTTCGTCCACCTCACCTGCTGGGACCTCCCAGGTGACTCTGGACAGTGCCTCTGCATTTGCGTTGTCCTTACCAGCACGTTATTTGATGATATAATCAAACTTCGCCAGTCTTGCCATCCATCTCTGTTCCAAGGCGCCCAGCTTTGCATTCTGCAGGTGAGCCAATGGGTTATTGTCTGTCCTTACTAGGACTTGTGCTCTGGTGAGATACCCTGAGAACTTTTCAGTCATTGCCCAGACCAACGCCAACAACTCAAGTTTAAAGGAGCTATAATTTCCCGGATTGCGCTCAGAGTCCCGTAGGGATCGACTAGCATACACAATGACTCGTTCCTGCCCATCTTTTTCTTCGGCTAGTACTGCTCCCAATCCATGAAGACTTCCATCTGTGTAGAGTATAAATGGTCTGTCATACTGAGCATATGCCAGGATGGGGGCACTAATCAGGGCTTTCTTCAACTCGTCAAACGCTTGCTGCTGAGGCAGTCCCCATGATATGGGTCGTGTCTTTGGACCCTGGACGGTCCCTCTCAAGAGTTTGTGTAGTGGTCCGGCGATCTTCGCAAAACTTTTTATAAATTTTCGATAATACCCAGCCAATCCTAGGAATGCTTTCACTTCTCAAAGTGTCTTAGGTTGCAGCCACTTACTCACTGCCTCTATCTTACTCTCCGCAGGACGAACGCCCTCAGCTGATATGACGTGTCCCAGATACTCTAGGCTTGTTTGAAAGAGAGGACACTTCCTCGGTTTGATCTTAAGACCATGAGCACGGAGCCTACTTAACACTTGCCGTAATCTTCTCAAATGTTCTTCAAACGTAGGGGCATGGACTACTACATCATCCAGGTAGATCAGAATCGACTCAAAGTTCAGTTCACCCAGGCAGTGTTCCATTAAGCGTTGGAATGTGCCTGGAACATTCGTCAGCCCGAAGGGCATTCTGTTGAACTCAGACAGCCTCATGGGTAGGATAAAGGCTGTCTTCTGTCTATCCTTCTCTGCCACAGGTACTTGCCAGTATCCGCTCGCCAAGTCTAGAGTGGAGAAGTACTTGGCCCGCTGTAATGTCGTCAATGACTCTTCAATCCTGGGCAGGGGGAAAGCGTCCTTTACTGTGACAGCGTTTAACTTCCAATAATCCACACTGAATCGCAAGGACCCATCCTTTTTCCGCACCAAGACCACTCGGGCGGTACACGGGCTTTGGCTCTCTTTTACCACTCCACTGTCTAACGTCTGTGGCAGCATAGTTTTAACTACTTGGTAGAGAGTAGGTGGGATCTGCGAGTACCTTTCTCGAATTGGAGGAGTATCCCCAGTCGGCATTTCGTGTTCGATAGCCGTTGTGCACCCGAAGTCCTCCTCACATCGTGAAAAGGCGGATTGAAACTCCCATAGCACTGCTTCAATCTTCTCCATCTGACCGGCGGTGAACTGGTTCACATCAATCTTCATATGTTCCAAGATCCACTGGCTATTCCACTCAGGCATGGGTTCCTCCACCGAGTTCTGGTCCACTGCCAAGGTCCAGGTGTCATTTTCAACAGCCTGTGGGGCAAATTGGCTACCTGTGAGTGGTTATCCTTGCAGCACATACAACTCAGCCACTTTTTCCCCAGCACAAAAGGTAACTTCATGGTCGTGTATGTTGACACACCGGACTAGCACATGGCCGTCCATTACTGTCACAATGGTCCTGGTGGCCACTGGGCTCTGTCCGGCTTCCGACACACCTAAAGGCTCTATCAGCATCCCTATCCCATTCAGTTTCCGCCAGCTTACGACAGGCATTCTCCATATGGGGCATACACTGCTCCCACCGTTTTATCTTCAGGGGTGCTTTTGCAGATACCGCACGTCTGGATCAACCTCTGGAATGCTCTCTGAGTAGGCTTGTGGGAAGTCGTTTTTTTTCAGTAGCTCGGGCCCTCCTTTGTAAACATGAGCTGGTCCAGTTCCCACAGGACGTTCATCGGGAGCTCCTCACCGAGCCGGTTTCTCTACAAGCACCACCCCCTTCTTGCCGATAGCTTGTCTGCATAGCTTCATTCTCATCCATGCCACTCCAAACACAGGTAAAACGGTCTGATTTTCTGCCGTCAGCTTGATCACAGTGCCCTTGTCAGGCCTCATCAAGTGGCCGAAGTGTCTTTCAAAGAACTCCACTGGCATCGTGGTTACTTCTGACCCTGTGTCTATAAGACATCCCACCATATGTTCTTCAATCTGCACTTTTAGGTAAGGGCTTTCGGTCACCAGGTCCCAGGGGTCGTTAGGGGTACCCTGGCAACTGGCCTTCCCCAACATCCCACCATATGTTCTTCAATCTGCACTTTTAGGTAAGGGCTTTCGGTCACCAGGTCCCAGGGGTTGTTAGGGGTACCCTGGCAACTGGCCTTCCCCGAATTGTGCCCCACTACAGCAAGGGGTTCCCGTTTAACGGCGGCTGTTCTTGATGCAGGACCCTTTGTGGGCATTGACGGGAGATATGTCCTCTTTCTCGGCAAACCCAACACTGCGGCCCCCTCGTTTTCAGGTCCCTTGGAGGACCACACAACTGTGCCTCCGTGGGTGCCAGGCCATTCCAGTACATGGTAAAGTCTCTCACTCCAGCCCCTTGAGTTGATCGATAAAGAGGGGGACCCATGGGGGCTGCACTCCTTTGCCAGTAATCAGGCTGAACTGGGGCCATTGATGGAGCCCGTAACTGTACCAACTGTCTCTGAATTTCTCCCAGGGATGCACTAAGTGCCTTCACTGTCTCTCGCAGATCCCCCCATCAGAGGGAGTACTTTGACTTCCTGCAGCCTGCATCCTCACGGTGTAAGCTCCATACGCCACTTCTTTGTCTCGGGCCGCAGCCTCAGCTTGTATCTTCTGAAACTGCAACGTAGCATCCACCAGGATACATTCCTTGAGAGCCTGGCGAAGAGAAGGGCTGTGCAATCCAAGGACGAACTGATCCCGGAGGATTTGATCTCCATTTCCAAGCACGCTAGCACCACTGGCCTCTCTCTTCTGTATATGGGCCCAGATCTCTTGGAGAGCGTTAGCAAACTGGGGAATAGTCTCATCCTCACGCAGGAAGCGAATGAAGAAGCAGGACCTAAGGGTGCCAGTGCCGGCCGTTTCTCCGTAAATAGACTCGAGAATAATAATAATAATAAAATTTATTTATATAGCGCCACAATATTCCGCAGCGCTTTACAAGTTCATAGGGTTCATATACAAAACAAAAATAACTGGATAGTATGCAACTGAAACACTAGGAGTCAGGGCCCTGCTTGCAAGAGCTTACAATCTATGAGGAATTGGGGGTGACACATAAGGTAGTTGATTGTGATAAGTAGGATTTGAGCCATTATTGAACTGACAGGAGTGGTGCCAACCGATCTGCTTCGGGTTTGGGACTACTAGAGGATCGAGTTTAGGCCAGAGGAGTTGGTGGGGGAAGGTTTAGTCAGGGAATAGTCAGTTAAGGTAGCTTGATAAGCCTGCCTGAAAAGATGTGTTTTTAAGGCACGTTTGAAGGTGGAGAAGTTGTGGATTGACCTAGTATTCCGGGGCAGAGTATTCCAGAGAGTAGGTGCAGCTTGAGAAAAGTCTTGAAGACGGGAGTGAGAGGTACGAATTATGGAAGTTAATAATCTTAGGTCGCTAACAGAACGGAGAGCACGAGTAGGGTGGTAGATGGAGATAAGGGAGAAGATGTATGGGGGTGCAGCACTGTGGAGAGCTTTGTGGGTGAGGGTGAGAAGTTTGAACTGTATTCTGTGGTGGATGGGCAACCAGTGAAATGACTGGCACAGGCTAGTAGCATCAGTGTAGCAGTTGGATTGATAGATGAGCCTGGCTGCAGCATTTTGAACAGACTGAACGGGGGAGAGTTTAGTGAGAGGGAGACCGATTAGTAATGCGTTGCAGTAGTCAAGACGAGAATGAATCAAGGCAACAACAAGAGTTTTTGCAGTTTCCACCGTAAGAATATATAGAGAATAGAGAATATATCATCTAGTGTCTCCCTTTCCCCTTCTGGACGTAGCATTACAGTGCGTCTAGCACCCCCTTCCATGGCGTTAAGCGCCACCTCCGAATGTAGATCCAGAGCCAAGTTGTACAATTAAGCGTGGTCTTAAGGTATGCAGCCCAGTCTTCTAACAGCATATTTTGTCCATCAAACCACACTAGTTGATTCAATAGTTGATTGCCCTGCGGGCAAACACGTGGTCGGAGCTACTCCCATGACGATAGGGGCCACGGCCGGAGCCGCCTCGGAATCGGTTGCGTTCTGCATGGCGATCAATGCACCCTGCTCGCAGCGCCAAATGAAAGAAAACCGAAGGCTGGGCCCACAGATTCAGACAGCGGTTCTTTTACAACCCTTGCGTTTACTGAACAGTATTTGTGAACAAGTAGCTTAGCATACATAAACAGAATGGTAACAGAGCATAAACACACAGTAAGGATAATACTGCCTAACACTAACCCAGTACTTGCGTAATTTTGGTAACAGAGCATAAACACACAGTAAGGATAATACTGCCTAACACTAACCCAGTACTTGCGTAAATTTGGTAACAGAGCATAAAAACTCAGTAAGGAGAATACTGCCTAACACTAAACCAGTACTTGCGTAATTTTGGTAACAGAGCATAAACACACAGTAAGAATAATACTGCCCAACACTAAACCAGCTATTGTGAACTGTCTCCCAAAGTCCATAAAGCAGCATAGTTGCGCCTGAATGTTCCTGAGCGATCTTCTCGTTGGGGTGCACCCTAAGTATTGCGCAATACTAGTTGTAATCCAAAGGAAAGTGGAGTATGTGTCTTGTAGCTTTCTGGTATATCCAAAATGTCACTGGTAACGTGTGGTGCGATGTGACAAGGCAAAACCGCACTTACAGTTATTGGCAGTCTCTTGATGTTTTTTCCTGATCCACTCCCGAACTGGACCGTACAGTCACGTGATTCCCGGAATCGTTGCTGCGAATATTCCCTTGGTGCTGTGGCCAGACTCCACTGTGAGCCGTAAATCCTCTTCCAGGCTCCACAGAGGTTCTCTCATGACGTGACGTCCTCAGCATTCCCCAGGCAGCCTCCGTCCGGTCCCTTCCTGCTCTGCCAGGAAACCCCTCCCCTACACAGGGAGACTGTGATGCAGCAAGTCATTTTCTAAGTGCAGCCTCAAACCTGCCTTTACAGTTCACTATCACCCTTCTAAGCTCCTAAATTAGCATTATTTGAACTTTGAAAGGTAAAACATATATAAACTTTTCTATACTGAACAACTCCATTGTAACTTTATATGTACTTTGTTGCCATCTACTGGCAGAAGAGAGACATTGCAGGCATAATACATTATACATTCAATAGCATTGGTGAAAAATGCTTACACCCTTACAGTGCTTCACAGTAACATTTGCTTCCTTCGTGTTTCCATGCTGTAATAATATCCTCATTTAATCCCCACAAAGTAATCCCTTTTGTGACACAGTAATAGTCCCCTTTTCTGTTCTCCCTCTTTGTGTCCGCTGGCGCTGCCCGCGCCAGGACAAAACATCTTGTATGTGGCTCTGATGTGCAGTAGGTGACAGGACTAAAGTGTCCTGATGCCTACTAAACTGAATAGTGGGGCAAGGAGCTAACGGTTCCCTGCTCCACCATAGTATACAATTATATTTACATCCTGAAGAGGTGTATACAGTTCAATGTGACAGTTGTCCAGGGATCTAGGCCATGCCCTCCTGATGCCCAATGCTAGCATTGGAATGGTTAGTAATATTAATGGTCAAAGTTTGCGTGTACAGCATAAACATCCTAATATTTGCAAGGTGCTGCTTCTTCATTTCGTTTGCAAAGTCTGTTTCAGTAAGATTGTATGAATATATTCAGCCATCAGCCAACCCAATGAACAATCATTTCTCTAAAGATAAACCTTCTGTTTCTGCTCTACCGTCTGCACTGACATAAACGTTCATGCTCCGGCGCCACAGATGTACATGTGTATTGAAAGATATTTCACCAGTCTGACTGACTCATCACCATCTATGTGTCTGTCTATATATGTGTATGGAAACAATAGTGAATATACTGTAACATAATCATGGTGCTTTTCTACTCAGCGCCTGGAGAACTTCAAGGATATAAAGTCTATCAGGCCATTCCTGGCGGTGGTGGATGTCCTTCATAAGTGTAGAGATGCAGTTTCCAAATCAGTTTCAAGGTATTTCAATATGCAACAATACTGTATGCTGTAGTTAGTACTGTACTTCCAATCTACAGGAAAAAAAAATGTGGGCACAGATCCCTCAGAAGTACAGATCCACGAAAGACAAAGTACATTCTGTAATCTAAACCAGAGAGAAAACATGCATGTACAAATAATCAGCAACTCCAAATACAGTGAAAAATCTATTATTGAGGGCCTGTTTTTATGGAATTAGTTGTATTTTTATGGCATAATTCTGGGTGGGGTACAGTCAATATATTGTATAACTTTAAAAACAAATTGGGTGACAGTGGGAAAAAAACAGCAATTCCACCATTATTTTTAGTTTTTTTTTTTATGGGGTTCATTGTATTGACACTCAACATTTATATTTTTCTGCTGATAGAGCTGATACCATTTTTGAGATATATGTGACCTTTGGATACATTTTTATTCAGTTTTTTGGGGGGAGACAATGTGACCAAAAAATAAAATAAAATTTAAATTCTGCCATTTTTACTGTGTTCACTGCATATGATATATAACATTATAATATATTAATATTTCCGACATTTTTAGATCATAAAGATGCCAATTATATTTAGCTTTTGTATCTTTTTTTTTTACACAGTGTATATGAGAAATGGTAAAAGTATTTTTGTAAACCGTTTTTTTTTTAACAAGTTTACTTAGTGGACTTGAATTTGTGATTGTTTGGTTTCACACTCCACATTGTAATACTTCTGTATTAGGCCTCATGCACACGGCCATTGCCCGGGCGTGCCAGTATTGCGGCCCGGAAACAGTGGGTCAGCAATATACAGGCACCTGCCGTATGCACACCGCATCACGGATACGGACCCATTCACTTGAACATGTTCTATTTTTTTGGCGATGCGGACAGACCCATTTAAGTCTAATGGGTTTGCATCCATCTGCGGCAACCACACGGATGGTCCCCAATGTACATAACAGCCGACACACATTTCTGTGCATGAGGCCTTACAATGTATAGGGATTATTACAGGTAGTCCATTACATCCGGCCAGAGGCAGCGTGTAATGGAGATGGTAAGATAACAGGCCTGGGAGCCTTCAAAAGATGCCCCAGCTACCATGGCAACTGCTTGGCAAACCGCAATTGCATTCATAGGGGGCCAGTCAGAGGGGCGACAGAGCCCCTTCCTCTCTCTAACTTCTTAGATGCTGCAGTTGCTTAATGTTAACACCAAAAATTCTCCCGCACAGAGCGATGCCAAATATGTTTACATTGAGTGGCGGATGACGTCGCTTAGCATACCTCTGCAGAGGGATGTTAATCATCCAACTGCAAAACTTTTTTAGTGAAGTCACAGCAGCACTGTATATAGAGCCGAGTAGAACAGTGTGTCCGCCCCTGGATCCCCCATGTAACGACTTCTAAAGAAGCCTCAATAAAGACATCGTCTACATCCTGGTGAGTGCCGCAACTTTGTTACTCTCTCCTTCCTGCATTGTGAATCTCATCTGACGCTCTCTACTGCTGAGCACCACCTATTGGATATCTCCACACCACATGCAAAAAAAGCTGACGCTATTAGCGGTCGCATCAGTGGGGGCAGTGCCGCCTCGTTTTCTCTTCTCTCTCCTTGCAAAAAATTGTGGCCACAAGTAATTATTGTATGTTAAGAGTAAAGTACCTTCTGCTTAATCGGAATTTATGATGCCTGAACAATGGACATCAGTCCAGAAGGATTGTTGTAGGTGAGTTAGTTGTTATCTCATTTTTTTTTATATAATTATTTTTACAGTTTACCACTACTATATTTATAAATTTATATATTTTGCACTATTGGGACACAGGTTAACAGGAAACACAGATTGTATTTTATCTGCGAGCTCACAACCCCCCTTTCCCCTGTGCACAGGTAATTCCTGTGATGTCATTAACTTCTCCTCCCTCTCAATGTGACAGCTTAAGGCCTCTTTCAGATGGGCGTTGCGGGAACACGCGCAATTTTTCCGCGCGAGTGCAAAACATTGTAATGCGTTTTGCACTCGCGTGAGAAGAATCGCGCATGTTTGGTACCCAAACCCGAACTTCTTCACAGAAGTTCGGGCTTGGGATCGGGGTTGTGTAGATTGTATTATTTTCCCTTATAACATGGTTACAAGGGAAAATAATAGCATTCTGAATACAGAATGCATAGTAAAATAGCACTTGAGGGGTTAAAAAAATATATATATGTAACTCACCTTAGTCCACTTGATCGCGCTGCCCGGCATCTCCTTCTGTCTCCTTTGCTGAACAGGACCTGTGGTGACGTCACTCCGGTCATCACATGATCCATCACATGATCCATCACATGATCCATAACCATGGTAAAAGATCATGTGATGACCGGAGTGACGTGACCACAGGTCTTGTTCAGCAAAGGAGACAGAAGGAGATGCCGGGCAGCGCGAGCAAGTGGACTAAGGTGAGTTACTTTTTTTTTTTAACCCCTCCAGTGCTATTTTACTATGCATTCTGTATTCAGAATGCTATTATTTTCCCTTATAACCATGTTATAAGGGAAAATAATAATGATCGGGTCTCCATCCCGTTCGTCTCCTAGCAACGTGTGCGTTAAAATCGCACCGCATCCGCACTTGCTTGCGGATGCTTGCGATTTTCACGCAACCCCATTCACTTCTATGGGGCCTGCGTTGCGTGAAAAACGCTCAATATAGAGCTTGCTGCGATTTTCACGCAACGCACAAGTGATGCGTGAAAATCACCGCTCATGTGAACAGCCCCATAGAAATAAATGGGTCGGTATTCAGTGCGGATGCAATGCATTCAACTCACGCATCGCATCCACGCGGAATACTCGCCCGTGTGAAAGGGGCCTAAGGCTTATTGCACACGAACGTGGGAGCTCCGTGGCCGTATTGCGGACCGCATTTGCGGATCCGCAATACACGGGCACCGTTCCGTGTGCATTCCGCATCACGGATGCGGACCCATTTACTTCAATGTTCTATTTATTTTTTTACAGTGTGGACGGATCACGGACCCATTCAAGTTGCATGGGTCTCGATCCATCCCAGTCACCTCACGGACGTTGCCCGTGCATTGGGGACCGCAAATTGCAGTCAATAATGCACGGAACAGCCGCACAACCAGGGCCGTCTTTAATATTGATTGGATCCTGGGCAAGAATTTACTTGGGCCCCCTGGATCCCGCACCCCCCCCCCCCCGCACTTTGCTGTACTTGCTATACAGCAGCACTTACCTGTCACATCCAGGGCCTCCCAGGTGACATCTTCTCTCTGTCATCATCTTCTCTGTAGATCTTCTCTCTCATCATCTTCTCCACTCGGTCTGGACAACTTCTCTCAGCCGCCTCGTCTCTGCAGAGTGTGACACACAGACATCTTAGCTTCCTCACATTCTATCATTATCCCCCAACTGGAGTCCCCACAGTGTTATCCTGCTGCTTGCTGTGCCCCCCCCCCCCCCAGGTGTGTAGCTATAGGGGGTGCACAGGTAGCAGTCGCTACCGGTCCCAGGAGCATGAAGGGGCCCAAAGACACTTGTGCCGCATAAGAAGACACACAAAGCACTGAGGGAAGGGGGCCCAAGCTCAACTCTTGCACCGGAGCCCATGAGCCTTTAGTTACACCCCTGCCCCCCCCCAATACCCCCAAATACTATCCTGAAGAAACATTACTGCCCCCAATAGTAATAGTGCTCCTCATAGTCCCACCAATAGTAATTCCCTTCTAGAATGCCCTCATTAGTAACACTGCCCCATCCGTGATAATGCTCCTCAACAATGCCCCCATTATTAGAAGAGCCCTCCCATATTAATAATACCCTCACAGAGTCCCCAGTAGAAATAAGGCCCCCTATTGTTCCCCCAGTTGTAATAAAGCTCCCTACAGACCCCTCAGTAGTAATAAGGCCCCCATAGTGCGCTTAGTAGAAAAAAGGCGGATCTATAAGACCCTGCTATAGAGCCCCCAGTAGTAATAAGACCGCCTATAATGTCCCCTGGATCTGCAGTGCCCCCTGCAGTTATAATTCTCCCTCCACCATACAGTCCCATGTAAATAACATCACCTCCTCCCCAGCCGCCTCCAACGCACAATCCCATGTAAACATCACCCCCTAAGGCTACTTTCACACTTGCGTTCGTGCGGATCTGTCCTGTACTTGTACAGGACGGATCCGCACCGATAATACAAACGAATGCATCCGTTTAGGACCGATTCGTTTGTATTAGATTTGAATTTCTAAGTCCCAATACGGATCCGTCCTGACTTACATTGAAAGTCAATGGGGGACGGATCCGTTTACAATTGCACCATTTTGTGTCAATGCAAAGGGATCCGTCCCCATTTACTTACATTGTAAGTCAGGACGGATCCGTTTGGCTCCGCAAGGTCATGCGGACACAAAAACGCTGCTTGCAGCATTTTGGGGTCCGCCTCCAAAACGGAACAGGGGGCTGTACAGAGCCGAACGAATGCATTCTGAATGGATCCGCATCCATTCAGAATGCATTGGGGTTAAACTGATGCATTTGGGGCTGCTTGTGAGAGCCTTGAAACGGATCTCACAAGCGGATCCCCAAACCCAAGTGTGAACGTAGCCTAAACATTAAGTCCCATGTACATAAACATCATTCCCCCCACCATCCACTTTCAACATACAGTCCCATGTAAATAACATCACTCCCTCCCCCAGCCACCTCAAGCACACAGTTCCATGTCAATAACATCCCTCCCTTCAGCCCTAACATACATCCTAGTTAAATAACTACAACTCCCAGCATTGCTCTGTCTCTCCCTTAACTTACCTCTCCTCATGTACAGACATCACCATTAGGCTCCTTCTCCTCTGCACTCCGGTCCAATCCTGCACTGGTCACATGATGGTGACATCATCCAGGTTATCCCATCACAGCCTGTTTTGCTGATCACATGACCTGTGATGTCACCACAGGTCCTTCACCTCTTCCCAGTCAGATTCAATTGTATTGCCATTCTGTGTACGGCAATACAGTTGTATCTAGCAGGCAGGCAGGACATTCGGGGCCTGGGCCAAAACATCAGGGGCCCAGCCGCAGTGGCGTAACTACCGAGGAAGCAGCTGCTTCGGGGGGGCCCGGCGCCCCGGCAGCGTGTGTGACAGTTTATTTTCAAGTTAGTTAAATATCGATTTTTGTCTTACTGTTCAGGGCCCCTTCACAGCAGCATCGGCTGACCAGGCCCCCTCGCTAATGTGATCTAATCTTACTGTCTCTCCTAAAGTCTCCTGATGTGTCTGGGATTCGAACCCACAACCTCCAATGTATCAGTGTATCAGAGGCAAAGCATTTACCCTCACAGTCATAAAGTCTGCATTACAACTGATTGAAAAAATATGAGACTTCTACTGTTATAGCTGGCTAAGTGTACATCTATACACATGACAGCTGCCCCAACACACCTAGCACTGCTATATCTCTATATGACAGCTGTCCCAGCATACTCAGCTCTTCTATATCTCTATATGTATAGATGTACACTTAGCCAGCTATAACAGTAGAAGTCTCATATTTTCTCAGTCAGCAGCAAGGCAACTCTTATGGTCTTGTGATTAAGTGCTTTGCCTCTGATACAGAAGGTCATGGGTTTGAACCCCAGCAGAAACTTTTCTGAAATACAAGCACTGACTCCATATATGGACATACAGGGCGGGACACAGGAAGAGGCTGCATCGCATCGCTGACACGGAGGTAAGTGTTTATTTTTTTTAATACCCGACTGTTACTGCCATGGGGAGCGGGAGGCACTTGATACTGGCACATGGGAGGGGGGGGGGGTTGGCACCTGATACTGGCACATGGGGGGGGAGAGAGAGGCACCTGATACTGATACATGGGGGGGAGAGGGGTTGGCACCTGATACTGGCACCTGGGGAGGGGTTGGCACCTGATACTGGCACATGGGGGGAGAGGCACCTGATACTGGCACATGGGGGGGAGAGAGGCACTTGATACTGGCACTTTTTTGTGGGGGGGGGGATGGCACTATGATACTGGGACATGGGGGGGGGAGAGGCACTTGATACTGACACCTGGGGGGGAGGGGATTGGCACCTGATACTGGCACATGGGGGGAGGGGGGTTGGCACTTGATACTGGCACCTGGGGGGGAGGGGGGTTGGCACCTGATACTGGCACATGGGGGGGGAGAGGCACCTGATACTGGCACATGGAGGTGAGAGGGGTTGGCACCTGATACTGGCACATGGGGGGGGAGGCACTTGATACTGGCACTTTTTTTGTGGGGGGGGGAGATGGCACTATGATACTGGGACATGGGGGGGAGGAGAGAGGCACTTGATACTGGCACGTGGGGGGGGGTTGGAACTTGATACTGGCACATGGGTGGGTTTGGCACTATGATACTGGCACATGGGGTGGAGAGGGGCTTGATACTGCCGCTACACTGTGCCACACAATATACAGTATACCTCTACACTGTGCCACACAATATACAGTATACCTCTACACTGTGCCACACAATATACAGTATACCTCTACACTGTGCCCCACAATATACAGTATACCGCTACACTGTGCCACACAATATACAGTATACCGCTACACTGTGCCCCACAATATACAGTATACCTCTACACTGCGCCCCACAATATACAGTATACCTCTACACTGTGCACACAATATACAGTATACCGCTACACTGTGCCACACAATATACAGTATACCTCTACACTGTGCCCCACAATATACAGTATTCCTCTACACTGTGCCCCACAATATACAGTATACCTCTACACTGTGCCACACAATATACAGTATACCTCTACACTGTGCCACACAATATACAGTATACCTCTACACTGTGCCACACAATATACAGTATACCTCTACACTGTGCCCCACAATATACAGTATACCGCTACACTGTGCCCCACAATATACAGTATACCGCTACACTGTGCCACACAATATACAGTATACCACTACACTGTGCCAAAGGAGTGGGGTTTACACAGGAGGAGGGAGGTGCGAAGCGCGCTGGAGGGGCCCTTACAAATATTTGCTGTGGGGCCCAGTCACTTCTAGTTACACCCCTGGGCCCAGGCCCCGAATGTTTTAACCTAGCGACGCAGTCACTAGTGAATGGGAGTCGGGAAATGGAGCTCCCTTGGGCCCCCAGGAGCAACTGGGCCCGGGGCAGCTGCCCCTTTTGCCCTGCGGCAAAGACGGCCCTGCGCACAACGGCCATGTGCATTAGCCCTTAGGCCACTTTCACACGGGCGAGAATTCCGCGCGGGTGCAATGCATGAGGTGAACGCATTGCACCCGCACTGAATCCGGACCCATTCACTTCAATGGGGCTGTGTACATGAGCGGTGATTTTCACGCATCACTTGCATTGCGTGAAAATCGCAGCAAGCTCTACATTGTGCGTTTTTCACCATGTTATAACCATGTTATAAGGGAAAATAATAAAATCTACATAACACCTAACCAGGTTTGGGTCTGGGTACCACATTCAGTTTTTTCTCACGCGCGTGCAAAATGCATTGCACTCGCGCAGAAAAAACTGAAGAACACAACTCAATCGCATACAAAACTCACCCCACTCGCAGGCAAAATCGCACGATTTTCCCGCGACGTACCCGCATCCTATCCGGCCCTCACACGTGACGCCCGTGTGAAAGAGGCCTTAGGGTCCATTCACACGTCCGTATGTGTTTTGTGGATCCACAAATTGCGGACACCGGCAATGTGCGTTCCGCATTTTATGGACCGCACATCGCCGACACTCTCATAGAAAATGCATTTTCTTGTCCGCAATTGTTCCAAATTGTTCCAAAATTGGGTCGTGTGAATTGACCCTTAGGCCTCTTTCACACTACAGTATTTTGCGTTCAGTATACTGGACGTTTTTTGAGTTCAGTATACGGAACAGATACTGAACCATTCATTTCAATGGTTCAGCAAAAAATACTGAAGTGTCTCCGTGTGCATTCCGTTTCAGTATTTCAGTATTTCCGTGCCGTGGAAAGATAGAACATGTCCTATGTTTGTCCGCAAATTACGGTCCGTGGCTCCATTAAAGTCAATGGGTCCGCAAAAAAACGGAATGCATACGGAAGGCATCCGTATGTCATCCGTATGTCATCCGTTTTTTGCGGATCTGTCATTAACAAATGCTAGGCCCAGCCCACTGTGGCCATGTGTTTCTTGTTGCCAAACTTTGGCTGAGCACAAATACAGGTGGCTTCCGTTTTTGATCCGTGAAAAACGGACCGTATACGGGAACCATACGGAAACCATACTGAAACGTTTTTGCGGACATACTGAACGGAAACGGAGACACAACGGAACCCAAAAACGGGACAACGGATCCGTGAAAAACGGAACGCAAAACACTGAAATGGACATACTGTAGTGTGAAAGAGGCCTTATAGTGAGGGCAGCAGCTGCAAAGTGAAAAGGTGTTTCTTTCCAAAAAACTGTTCCAATTTTGCTACTATTTAAAATTGCACAATGCAAAACATTTTATTGTGTCAATATACTAGTTTGATTCAAAACATTTTACTGCATCAATATAGCAGTTTAATTCAATGCATTTTACTGAGTTAATGCAGCAGTTTAACCCTTTAATGACCGGGCCCAAAAAATACCTGAATGTCCAGGCAACTTTTTGTGATTTTGTGCACGTGGTGGTTTAGTGACCCTAGATTTTTTATTTGTTTGACTACCAAAATAATTTTTACTTGACACTTTTTATTAGAATGTTATTTTTTTGAGATTTTATTTTCCTTTTTTTAGGTTTAATTTGGAGGAAAACAGCTAATTAGTATTAAAAAGTATTTTTTTTAATTACAGCTTTTTATTTCTTAAATATTAAAACTGACGCAAAATTTAATTATTGCAATGGGTTCCCTGTTTTGTGATGATCGTTTTCATATATAACATGTATAGGTTTGAGCGAACGGGACGACTATGGTGACTGTTGCTGTTAGCAACTGCATTTAACTTTTTTTTTTCTACATTTATTTTTTATTTATTTACTTTTTTTACCTTTTTTTTTACTGTTTCTACTGTAACTGGGGCATCCACAAGAGCCCCAGTTATAGGGAAAAACAGCCCCCCTGTGGGGGCATGGCACACAGGGAGAGCTGATCAGGGTCTCCTTAGACCCTGCAGCTCTGCCCCTGCCCGACACCCCTGGCGGTCACATGACCACCGGGACTAACAAAGGAAGCTTCCTGCTCTCCCCCATGCGCTCATGCAGTGCTGTCCTCCCGACACAGGAGAAGGCAAAAGCAGTAATAAACCTCTCCTGTCTTCTCCTCAGGGTCCCCGCTGGGACCCGACCTACTCCTGCTAGATTGCAGGAGCTTTAATCCCAGCGCTGATCAGCATGTGCAGACGGGGCATGTGCAGCTAGGACATATATACCCAGTGGGAAGTCGGGAATCTAACCTCAATCTAACCTGGGGAGAGTAGTACTTACCAGTATCAGCAGCAGCGTTTCCTGGATCCTCTTTACGGCCGCAACCTCTGGCTGGCTTCCTACTGGCTGTCAATTTTGGGGCCATTGTGGATGACACTTGTGGGCACTGTGGGCTGTGGCTGTCTCTTGGGGGGGGCGCTGTGAATGTCACTTGTCCTTTTAGTAGTGCCACCTCTGTTAATAAAATAAACTAAATACTCATCTAGGCATTCCCTTGTTGATCGGAGCACATCCTGCGCTCCCCAGCAGGCACAATGTGGTCAGACACACATGGCGCTTGCTAGGTTGTGTAAGAGGAGCACATGCCGATTCCTGGGACCGCGCACTCCTCCTACGCAGCGCAGCAGTGCAATGTGTGACCGGTACTCCAAAATATAGGCCTCCAGTCAGATAAGTAATTGACTGTATCGGGAGATGCGGCCAATACATGGACCGTTTTCCAGGGCTGATGTGCATGAGCCCTTAGATACAGAAGCTTATCAGATGGTATCACACAATTTTTGCGAGCCCCGTTGTCAAAATTCCTATTCTTGGAAAATGGACAAGATTAGGACATGTTCTATAATTTGCAGCATCCATGTTCTGTCCACATTCTATTACAGACCCAATCACTTCAGTGGGCCTGCGGTCCGTATTTTGCAGACCAAAATAGACCAGAAGTCAATGGGTCCGCAAAAAAATGTGGATCACACACGGACGGTATCCTTATTTTGCAGATCCGCAATTTGCAGACCGCAAAACAGATATGGTCTTGTGCCTGAGACCTTACATACACACTTCAGTAGACAAAACACAAAATATTTGATAAAGGATCATTAGACTGTATTGCACATGATTGAATATAGAAGCACAACAGACAGTATCTGAGATGACAAGCTTAGATACACACCACACCAGACAGTATTTCACATGATAGTCTTAGATACACACCACACTAGGCAGTATTACACACAACAGGCAATGTTACAGCCACAGAAGGCTGTATCGTACATGATAGGATTATATACAGATAGTAGTAGGAGGCCACACTTCTCCTTTGTTTTTGGTAGGTACTAGAAAGTTAGATTATTATTGAGGACAAATAGGATGACCTTGTGGACTAAATGTCTCACTCCTCCTCTCGGTCACAGCAGGTTGATACCGATGTAACATCTGATTCTGACACTGCATTTTATCCAAGGGTCATAGCCTTTCTCTTGGTCCTCCTCCTTTCGGGCCCAGAGAAGCCTATCACTTGCATCTCTGTCTTTACTGACCCCTCCTAGTGGTGCCTTCTTTTTTTCTAAGAAGAGGCAAAAACACCCCATGTGCTGTGTAATGTACTCAAAACAGTCTTCCTGTTGATGAGCTGTCTGAAAAGTGTCAGCGTCAGTGTTTGGATTGCCATGAGAAGGAGGTGGGCGGGGGGCCCAATGCATAGATGTGTTGGTGATAGTGGCAGTTGTAGCCACGGTGGTGGCGGTAGATGCAGTGGTAACTGAGTTTTCTTCTCTATGGCAGTATTACTTTTGGCTGGCTGTCCGTAAAAATTCTCTCTTTTTAAAAATGTTACACAGTTCCTCACCTCACCCAAATTGTATTCTTCTATGTGGCAGTAGTACTTCTGACCAGTTGTCTGTAAAGATTCTCTCATTTTAGATATGTCACAAAGTTCTGCTCCAATTTTTAGGCATCTGCCCCCAATAAGGGACAATTTATGGAACAGTTGTTTATTTTACAAAAGCATAACAAATGTGACGGCACAAATGTGACTGTTTTAAACTGGATGTTCACAGCATTAACCATGCGTTTATCCATATATTTATATATATGTTAGTGTCACTTATTATTTGCTATCCTTGCATTAAAAAAACTGGGCGGGGCAGGGGAGTCTTTTGAGTGAAAAATAAAGAGTTCTAGGAGACCTCAGTATGCCATATATCATTTGAAGGCCATTTGGAGCACTATTGATTGGCGTAGAATTGATTAGGACTCCAATTTTTGGGTTGATTTGTTAAAATCCGACCCAAAACTAATTTCAACAACTTTCTACACTCTAACATATTACAGCCAAGCGGATAAAACCAGTAAAATTATGTTAATACAATAATAAAAATATATCCTAAATGCAGTGGTTAAAATGATATTGGTATTTGGTTTTTCTTCTTCATTTATTTCTTCCTTTCCTACTATTTCTACCTCCTTTTGCTATGTTTTTTTATAGGTTTGGAATGCAAACCTGTGCAGTCTGCCACAGTGATCCAAACGAGCCAGTATGCCTTCCCTGCAACCATATTTTCTGCAGTGCTTGTTTGAGCAAGTGGTTGCAAACTGTAAATAATAATACATGTCCACTGTGTAAAGCACCGCTACCAGACGGCTTCGCTGTTGTTGTGTCTAATGAAATCAGGTAATTGTACTTTTCATATCTTCATATTTAAAGTTTAGTTTCACTATTAGAGTACCTCCACATGGGATGTAATTGGATTTACATGTGGATGTGCCACGGATTTTTTTGCAGACTTGCTCCAGATTTCACCTTGTACATTTCAAAATGCTAAATTTGTGGTGGAAATCGGAGCATAAATCAGTTTATACTGCAGGTTGTTTTTTGCAACATGTGGATGAGGAGATTTCTTAAAATCTCATCTTGATTACTAGTACTGTAAAACACTGTAGATTTGACACAAGCAAATCTATGGCAGCAAATTTTCAGCATTTCAGCCACATACAAATGTATCTTTGTCATTTACAGTACATTTATACAATGCTGAGCAATGTTACTTTTATTATACTGATTGTTATAGTCCATTGCCATCACAATTTTGCCAGCCCTCAAGCTTAAAGGGGTTGTCCGGGTTCAGGGTTGAACCCGGATACAGGGCTGCCCTTAGGTGTTCAGGCGCCCTGTGCGAGCTAATCTTGTGGCGCCCCCGTCCCCGGTTCACCTAAACATACACAAAGAGGAAAACAATCTTTGTAACAAATAGTTTTTCACACAATCTCGGGCCGGCCTGCTGTAAGAGACCGACTGCGAGCTGTGTCCAGTGGCGGATCCAGAGCCGGGTCATGGGAGGGGCACTTCCAGATTATTTTCTGTCCGCTGCCACAAAACAGTGGTGCTTATAGAACAGACTACACAGTGTAGAGGTATACTGTAAATTGTGTGGCACAGTGTATGCTATATGTGTATAACAAACATATTTCACATGAAAACGTACAATTACTTGGCTTGGCCCTTGGGGATCTCGGACACCGCTTGAACACTTGGCTGGGGGGCTCGGTGCAGCTGATGTTGTGTTTTATCCTAATGAGAAAGATTTCATAATTAGGATTTGGAGAAAGGGCAGAGGGATAGCAGAACAGGGAGAGGCTGGTGCTGCTACTAGGGGGTCATACCATGGGGGAGTAATAAAGCCCACCATAATGCCCCCCAGTAGAAATAATTCTCCTTATAATGTGACAGTGCAAAAAATACCCCCTTGTAATGCCCCCAGTTGAGCTAATTTCCCCATAGTGCCCCCATAATGTGCCAGTATAAAATACCCCTATACAGTGCCCCCATAGTGCTCCTCTCCCCCTTCCTTCCAGTGCCCCCCATAATGTACCAGTATAAAATGCCCCAGTAGATGCCCTCAGTGTCCCCCTTAATTTGCAAGTATAAAATACCCCTTCTTAGTGCCCCCTATAGATGACCCCATAGTACTCCTCTCCCCCTTCCCCATAGTACCCACCATAATGTGTCCCAGTATAAAATTCTACTGTACAGAGCCCCCATATAAAATACCCCTTCTATGGGGCCTCAGTAGATGCCCCTATAGTGCCCCCAATAATGTGCCAGTAACAAGAGCAACCCCCCCAATCATGTGCCAGTAATAACAGCCCCCCATCATGTGCCAGTAATAACAGCCCCCCCATCATGTGCCAGTAATAACAGCCCCCCCATCATGTGCCAGTAATAACAGCCCCCCCATCATGTGCCAGTAATAACAGTCCCCCCATCATGTGCCAGTAATAACAGCCCCCCCAATGTGCCAGTAATAACAGCCCCCCCAATGTGCCAGTAATAACAGCCCCCCCAATGTGCCAGTAATAACAGCCCCCCCAATGTGCCAGTAATAACAGCCCCCCCAATGTGCCAGTAATAACAGCCCCCCCAATGTGCCAGTAATAACAGCCCCCCCAATGTGCCAGTAATAGCCCCCAAATTTGGCAGTAATAACAGCCCCCCAAATGTGCCAGTAATAGCCCCCCAATGTGCCAGTAATAACAGCCCCCCAATGTGCCAGTAATAACAGCCCCCCAATGTGCCAGTAAAAGTATTGCATATATAAAAAAAAACAAAAAAACACTTATACTTACCTCAGTGTCAGCAATGCGATGCAGGCCTCTGTCCCACGCTGTACGGCTCAGGCTGCGCAATGACGTCATTGCACCGCCTGCACAGGCCTCTGATAGGCTGCCGGCCTAGTGCCTGCAGCCTATCAGAGGAAGGGAAAGGGACACGCCTCTCCCTCCCCTGCCTCAGCACAGCCATCTGTATCGCTGTCCTGAGGACGGCGATACAGATGACTACGGAGATGAGCGCTTCGACAATGGAAGCGTTCATCTCCAGGTGCCCCCCCGCCGCCGCCGCCGCCCCCTACCGCGCCCCTGGATCCGCCAGTGGCTGTGTCGGCTGCCGGGCGCCCCTGTTGCCATGGCGCCCTGTGTGGCTGCACAGCGCGCACACCCCTAAGGTCGGCCCTGCCCGGATATATCCCCATTTTCATCCAGGCAGGCCCTCTGACATGAGCGCTGGAACATTTTTATGATCCAATGCTTTTCCTTGCCCTGCCTTGCAGGGCAAGGACTGTTTGTTTATATGTTTTACACTGCTAAGTGGAGGATTCCACCTAGCAGTGTTCCCGGTGACGTCACCGGCACTGATGGGCTGGCTTTAGCGCTACCCTAGTCATTTACAAGCTCAGGCTGCACTATAGCCTGTCCATTAGTTTAGGTGACATCACCAGGCTAACTGCTAGGTGGATGCCTCTGTCTAGCTTTACCCGTGGAGAGCCCGGTACATCACCATATCTCCTGAATAAGCCATTTCATGTTCTGATGCTTTTTTTCTGGAGATCCGGTAACATACTGGGCTCCCTATGGTTAAGCCAGCAAATGGTGGCGAAAAATAGAGAAAGGCGCTCATAGGGTGAGTATGTTCAATAAAAGATAAATTCTACTATAGGAGGTGGTTTGCTCACCTATTGGGGTTGCACCAATTTTGGCGCAGCCACAATGAAGGCCGAAAGCAGAGAATTGCAACGGTTGGTGCAGCCTAGATTCGTCCGATCGCCTTGGGAAGGTGCCACCCTGCCACTCGGGTAACGGTAGAAGAAACGGGACGCTGGACTTTACGTCGAGCGTGTGGACCTTAGGGGGCGCACTAACACAACCGGTCGTAGACAATATTTAGGTTTCAGCTATTTTTTGCTTTATTCATAGACAACGCGTTTCGGGGTACTGGGGACCCCTTTATCAAGTCTGAGTCGGATCAGCAGAGCGGGTGCCGCGGCTGAATCCGAATGACACGAGGAGGACGCTCGTCCTCCTCGTGTCATTCGGATTCAGCCACGGCACCCTCTCTGCTGATCCGACTCAGACTTGATAAAGGGGTCCCCAGTACCCCGAAACGCGTTGTCTATGAATAAAGCGAAAAATACGGTAGCTGAAACCTAAATATTGTCTATGACCGGTTGTGTTATGGCGCCCCCTAAGATCCACACGCTCGACGTAAAGTCCAGCGTCCTGTTTCTTCTATGGTTAAGCCAGGCAGAGGCTTCTGCCTAGCAGTTAGCCCGGTGACATCACTGGCACTAACACCTGTAAAACGGCTAGGGCGGCACTATAGCCCACCCATCAGTGCTGGTGACATCACCGGGAAAACTGAAAGGCAGAAGCCTCCACCTAACAGTGCAAAATTTTAACAAAAAAGCCCTTGCCCTGCGCGATACAGCGCAGGGCAAGGGAGAGCATCGAAGCATGAAATGCTCTGATGCTCATATCAGAGGGCCTACCTGGGTGAAGAAGGGGCTTGTCTGAACCCGGACAACCCCTTTAAATCTCCCAGAGACCCCTGATTTGTCCACTGTCTGTACATAATTTGCTTTTGTGATTTAGTTTCCAAGAAGATACAGTTTAGGGTACTTTCATACTTGCGGCAGAGGAATCCGGCAGGCAGTTCCGTCACCGGAACTGGCTGCTGGATCCGTCAAAACGTATGCCAACTGATGGCATTTGTAAGACTGATCAGGATCCTGATCAGTCTTACAAATGCATTGAAATGTCGGATCCGTCTTTCTGGTGTCATCCGGAAAAACGGACCTGGCATTTATTTTTTTCACATTTTTTTCGGTCTGCGCATGGAAGGACAGATCCGGCATTCCGATGTAAAAAAATGCCGGATCCGTCATTCCGGCAAGTGTTCCGGATTTTTGGCCGAAGAAAAAACCGTACCATGCTGCGGTATTATCTCCATCCTGAACAGTCAAAAAGACTGAACTGAAGACATCCTGATGTCAGAATACATGGGGATAAAACTGATCAGTTCTTTTCCAGTGTAGAGCCCATAGGACAGAACTCAATGCCGGAAATGAAAAACGCTAGTGTGAATAAAGTAACCTTAATATTCTTGCCATTTAGCCTTGTCTATAGTCTGTTGACAAAGGTAAGAAAGCTACACAAAAATTAAAGCTCCTTGGACAGTTTTGAAGCAAATTTGGGAAGTCATCCACACAAAATATTACATAACAGCTCTATGAACAACCTTCTGATATAGAATAAATGATAATTGTTTGCTAACGTCTCCATTATTTAAAGGGATTCCATACAGAAAAATATCCAGTTTCGAAAACAATGTAACGAATTCTTTGTTGATATCATATGTACCATGTGCTTCAAAGACGATACTCCACCAGACAAGGAGGTCATTGACCATCTTATCTCTCTACTTTTTGCCAGCGTTGGTAAGTGTTTATTTTCTCTTTGGTTTTCATTAAAGGCAGATTTTAACATTTAACCAATAATCATTTTTGTAATCTCAGAGCAAAAGTCTTGCACAAGATCGCTTTCCCCATTTGAAGATGCAGTTGATAAAACACCGGTGCTTCGCTCAGTCATACTGAAGCTGCTATTGAAATACAGGTAACGAGTGTGATGAATGTAGACTTAGCATTTTTCTTTACTCTGCATACTCACAAAGTGTGGAGTGTCACATGATTAATATAATATATGTTTACAAACTCATTATTTCAGTTTTAGGGATATAATGGGGTATGCCCAGGAGTATTTTAGCAAGGTGGAGAGAAACAACCTTCTTACTGTGCTGGACACCACAGAAGTCTACCTGCTGTTTGTAAACTGCCTAGAGGTAATGTACACATATGGCCTTTCAGACTATAATATGGAATTCCCATGATGTGCTACAAGTAGACTGACACACCCTGGAGAAGTTTAGGGTGTATTCACACATAGCAGGTTTGTTGCAGAAAACGGTCATTTTTCCAGTCTTCTGAATGAGGTTTTCAGATATGCAGTATACAGATGTAGCAGTTCTGATCACATTTTCTCATTTCCCAGTCTATTATTTTCCACATTGTGAGACAAATAAAAGTGATATGATAATGTGCTATCTGGGTTTTTACCTAGATCAGTGGTGCCAAAGGTGGCACTCAGAGCCCTCTCTGTGGGCACCTGCACCCTTGAAAAAGTCTATGGTGTACAAATATGCCTTAGACTTTTCCTTCTATTCATCAGTGCAGGCAGCGCACTGAATGTAGGCAGCTATTATAGCTAAATGATAAAGTACATGGAAGATACGTTATACTGGATTCAGGTTAAATCGCCGTGTTAGCACTTTGCGATAAATAAGTGGGTTTTGGGTTGCAGTTTGAGCACTCGATCTCTAAAAGGTTCACCATCACTGAACAAACCACCATCAAAATAATGGGAATTTTTTTTACTGTGGGAGCAGTGAGACTATGGGTTTCTCTGCCAGAAGGGATTTTGATAGATAGTTCATTGAACAAGTTCAAGAGCGGCTTGGCTGCCTTTCTTGAATATAATAACACTAGTAATCGGTATTAGATTTCTGGAGATGATAATGTTTATCCAGGGATTTATTCTGATTTGGAGCAGAGATAATTTTTCCTGTAATATAGGGATAAACATAGAAGGGTAATAGGTTGGACTAGATGGGCCTGTGTATCAACTATGTAGATGTAGGCAAATCCCACCAATGATCTTTATTGTTTTTCGCCAGTCTGGATATCTACATGCACAAACCTTTGATTACCAGTATGCATATGTATTGAAGATTTTGAGGAGTTTGCTGTTGGCCAATTGCAAGTTTGATTAATGAAATTGTGTGGGCACAAGTGCATTGAATTTATTTAGATGAGTTCCTTCATCATTACACTTTTATAACAAAAGACCCAACTCTTTCTTGGACCTAGGTCTATCAGATATACTAAATCTAGGTAAGAGCCAGCTTTTTTTTTTTCTGTTCTGGTTAAAAGCTGCTTTTAACAGATGGAAGTAATAACTATGGACCAGAATTCAACTCACAACAGAAAGCCATGTGCAGACATTGAGACAGCAATGCATTCTAGGATAATTCAACTCTGAAGTCAACTGAACAAAAGAAGTAATATAATCAGGTATCTCAAACAAGAAAAAATAAGCCCAAACTCTTTCTCAAATAGGAAAGGGGTTCAAATGGGTTTTTCTACCCTTTAGATATTGATGATTTATCCTCCAGGTAGGTCATTAATATCAGATTAGTGGGGGATCAAACACCCAGTACCCCTTTTGATTCTGGCTCCAGTGCCAGCTGCTGCTGAAAACAGTTGATTGGTGTGGGTGCTGGATGTTGGACCCCCACTGATCTGATATTGCTCACCTATCTGACGAATAGGTCAATATCTAAAATCTGTAAAACGCCACTGTATGCCAAAATTGCACCAGAATTTTGGGGAATTCAGAAGACTGTCTAAATCTTGGACATGGCTGGTAAATCTGCTCCATCATTTTGTAAAGTTACTGACATGGCATAAGGATTGTTGTTTTGGTGCCCATGTGTCATGCTCTGTCCGCTTAGGCCCTGCAATGTATTGGGAAAAAAGCAGTTCCTCCACGTTTTACAAGTTTTATCCCTACAGCGTTCCCTTTGTGGCAAAACTGACCGGTGCCCTTCATTCTCTGGGTCAGTATGATTACAACAATACCATATATAATAGGTTTTAGGGTACTTTCACACTAGCGTTTTTCTTTTCCGGCGCTGAGTTCCGTCCTAGGGGCTCAAATCCGGAAAAGAACTGATCAGTTTTATCCTAATGCATTCTGAATGGAGAGAAATCCGTTCAGGATGCATCAGGATGTCTTCAGTTCAGTCTTTTTGACTGATCAGGCTTTTCAGAAAACCGTAGCATGTTGTATTTTTATCTCCAGCCAAAAATCCTGAACACTTTGACTGAACGCCGGATCCGGCCTTTTTCCCATTGACTTGCATTAACGCCGGATCCGTCTTTTGCATGTTAAACCCGAAAAATGTGAAAAAAAAGTTAAAGTCCATAAATGGCTGATCCGTTTTTTCCAATGCATTTTTTATTGTGATCAAATGTAATCCGTTTTCACACGTTTTTACGGATCCGGCGGGCAGTTCCGGTGTCGGAATTGAACGCCGGATTCAAACAACGCTAGTGTGAAAGTAGCCTTATATGTCTACTTTTTTCTGTTCTGCCATTTGCCGTATTGGAAAAATATTTTTATATTTTAATAGTATGGGCATTTTCAGATTCAGTGATGCCTATGATGTTTATTATTTATTTTTTTATTCTAAGGAAAGGGGGTGATTTAGGCTCTAATGACCACGATTGGCATTATTGTTGGTCGTGGTTATAAGCCACGGGCCTCTGCTGTTTGGAACAGCAGAGACCTGCCAGCCATTGCGTCCGCTGCTCGTGCAATGGGAACCATGTTTACAAAACGCTACATGTACAAGACTGGTAGCGAAAGGGTTAAAGAGAATCTGTGATCAGTTTTCATGCTACTTATCTGACAGAGACCCTGATTAAAATAAAAGGTAAGGGCCCATTCACACGACCGTATTTATGGGTCCGCATCTGTTCCACAATTTTGCAGAACAGATGCGGACCCATTCATTTCAGTGGGGTCGCCAAAGATGTGGACAGCACCCCATGTGCTGTCCACATCCATACTTTTGTTCCGCTGCCCTGCAAAAAACATACTGTAGAGCATGTCCTATACTTGTCCGCAATAGACATTTCTACCATAGGCCTGGCTGTGTGCATTCTGCAAAATGCAAAAAGCTCATGGGCTGGTATCTGTGTTTTGCGGATATGCAATTTGCGGACCGCAAAACACATACGGTCGTCTAAATGGTCCCGAACTTACTTGAACTTACCTAGTCATTTTCATAAAATCAGCACAAGCTGAGTACTAGAGTCAATACACTGCACAAGCTCGGGAGTTCTCATATTCATGAGCTCCCGTCTCTCCCCACCCCATGCAGATGATTGACAGATCTCTTCTTATAGCAATCAGTGGTGAGGGTTAGGGAGAGCCGGGGCTATTGAATATGTGGACGTCTGAGCTTGTTCACTGTATTAAGCGGACCCCAGCACTGCAGCTCAGTAATGATTTTAGCTAAATGACTGGGTAAACTCGAGTAAGTAAACGAACCCTCAGAGCAACATACTTTAATGGATTTTGATGCTTCATAATCATTTTAATTTCATAAATGCATCAATTATTAAAAGAAAATTTTATTTACAAACTGACATCCATGCATGGCTTGCCTAAAAGGAGTCTGTCACCACCACATTTACCATATCCCAGACATATCTTTTTGTATATATATATATATATATATATATATATATATACAGTGAGGAACAGAAGTATTTGAACACCCTATTGAAAGTTCTCCCACTTCAAAATCATGGAGGGGTCTGAAATTCACATTGTAGGTGCATTCCCACTCTGAGAGACAGAATAAAAAAAATAAAAAAATAAGGGAATCACATTGTATGATTTTTAAAGAACGTATTTTTCTTGCACTGCTGCACATAAGTATTTGAACACCTGAGAATCAGCAAGAATTCTGGCTCTCAAAGACTTGTTACTGTGCCTTAAAAAGGCCACCTCTACTCCACTCATTAATCTAACTTAGTAGCACTTGTCTGGGCTCTTTAAAGACACCTGTCCACCCCACAGTCAGTCAGACGCCAACTACTACCATGGGCAAGACAAAAGAGCTATCAAAAGACACCAGAGACAAAATTGTGGACCTCCACAAGGCTGGAAAGGGCTACAGGGCAATTGCCAAGCAGCTTGGTGAAAATAGTTTAACTGTTGGAGCAATTGTTAGAAAATGGAAGAGGCTAAAGACAACAGTCTCCCTTGGACTGGGGCTCCATGCAAGATCTCACCTTGTGGGGTATCACTGATAAGAAAGGTGAGGAATCAGCCCAGAACTACAAGGGAGGAGCTGATCAATGACATGAAGAGAGCTGGGACCACAGTTTCAAAGGTAACTGTCGGTAGAACACGACCCGAAGCACACAGCCAGAATAACCAAGAAGTGGCTCCGTAAGAAGCATATCAAGGTTCTGGAGTGGCCTAGCCAGTCTGCAGACCTAAATCCAATAGAACATCTTTGGAGGGAGTGGAAACTCTGTGTTGCTCAGCAACATCCCAGAAACCTGACAGATCTAGAGGAGATCTGTGTGGAGGAGTGGGCCAAAATCCCTGTTGCAGTGTGTGCAAACCTGGTCAAGAACTACAGGAAACGTTTGACCTCTGTAATTGCAAACAAAGGCTTCTGTACCAAATATTAACACTGATTTTCTCAGGTGTTTAAATACTTGTGTGCAGCAGTGCAAGACAAAAAAAATCCTTAAAAATCATACAATGTGATTTTCTGATTTTTAATTTTTTTTATTCTGTCTCTGAGTGGGAATGCACGTACAATGTGAATTTCAGACCCCTCCATGATTTATAAGTGGGAGAACTTACAAAATCGCAGGGTGTTTAAATACTTCTGTTCCTCACTGTATATTCAAAAATGTATTTGTTTCCCCACAAAAAGATCTTTATTCCAATAAGCAAATGAGTTGAAAAGAGCTACTCCCGTTAGAATCAAGGTCTACTGCTCCAATCTTCATCTTCTCTACACTTCCCTCTGCTCCTGACGTCAGAAACCCAGGGCTTGAAATCTCGTACAGGCACATATCAACCACCTGTTTGCCCCTGCACCGTCTTCTCCCTTGTGTTGGCATTGGCGTCATCAGCTCTTCTAGTGCATGCATACCCCATTTGATGACTCCAATGCCCACAGAAGGGAGTAGATAGCGCAGGCGCATGTCATATAGTGAATGAAGCAAATTGTTATATGTTGCTTTAACATTCTGAAATTGTATTGTAGGACTCATTGTTTGAAAAAGGACAAAAAATCCAATGTGCATCTGACAAAGAAAAGTACCTTAATGATGAAGGGTCATTTCTGGAGCAATATACACATGGTAGAGAAAAACCAGATAAGACTGTACAGTTTCTTCAGGATTTGGCAAGAATTAGACTGGCACTTAACAAAGCGGCAGAATTGTTTTCTGTCAAGTCCAAAGGTAAATTGTAAATGTGATAAACCTGGGTAAAAAGCCACATTATTCAACCATGTATTGTAAAAGGAATGTCTGCCTTATTTTACTGCTAAATAGGCACTATCCCGAGAAAGAAGTTTCTATTGCATCAGCATTGCAAGCTTGCAAAACAAAGAGCTGGATCTTTTTCATCCCATCTGCACCAGAAAACTGGCGCCAATAAAGTTATGAAGTGTGGTGCACAGTCTGCACAAAATATTTAGGCATCGCGCACCACAATTCAAAGTAGCAAGTGGTGTGGGGTTGGCATAGGTATTTTATTTTCAAATGTTTTTATTTCAGGTTGACATAATAAAGGAGTATATACAGTGTGATATAAGTAGTACTTTACAGCATCATTTACAGCAAGTCTTTGGTAAAAGCCCCAACATAGACAATCAGAGTAGTATATAGGAGCTTTTACGTCAAACTTCCGATACCAGTCGGTTTTTAGAAGGGGGGTGAAGGGGAAAGAAGAGGGGAATAGGAAAGGATGAGTTATGGGGGATTAGTAGTACAGAAACCATACCTTGACTCCTTGCAAACCGCAAGGTGAATAGAACATAACAGTAGCCCTACATGTTCACCTCTCCTCCGCAGTTAGTGGAGTTAGAATCCAAGCAAGCACGCGGCGCGCAGGGACCACCGCTGAGCCTTCAAGTAGGATCATATCCCTGTGGCATATGCATTTTACAAAGATACACAAGGAAACTGACTATAGCAAATATCTACACCAGCTCCCTTGGTTGTGTAGGTCTCTGTTTTGGGGAATGTATTTGTGGAGGTGCGTCATAAATATTAGGAGGAGCATGCACCTCTTAATAATTGTGTTGCATCTGATTCAAGCAGGGGAGAGATTAATACTGCCGTGTAAAACTCTGATCTTGATCAATTTCCAACGTAGTCTTGTAATTCACTCCAGATTTGACACAGATATACATCTGGTTTGATCTGAAGTTTGTGAGAACAGTAAGGAGGAGGGGATTATGACAAGGGCACAAAAAAGAGAAAGATGTTATAGAAAATGTTTTTTGTATTTATTTAGCGGACCCAGCAATTGTGCCCATGTAGTTCTCTGCATTAGGGAAGCTGTAACTGGCAGATAAACCCTTTTATCAACAGCCAGGACTGGAAATACCTGGCCATTTAACCCTTAAACAGATATTCCTGAAGTGACAACTTATCACTTATCCACACGATAAGTGATTTGTCTCATTGGTGACTGTCAGACTACTGGGACACCACTAGTCCATCCCTTCTTTGAATAAAGCAGTGATTGAGCATGCGTATGCACATTGCTACTCCATTCAAAGTCTATAGGATTGTTGAAGAAAGCAAGTACAGCATTTGGCTAGCTTCATCAGTCTCAAAGAGTTCATGTTCGACCACTGCTTCCTTCAAATAGAGGACATGGAACCCTCATTCTCACGATTGATGGTCAGATCCCCACCAATCAGACATTTATCACCAATCCTGTAGATAGTTGATAAGTTGAGACATCTTTGGGATTCCTCACTTTTCCAGCACCGGTACCTGTTGCTGCCTCATCTGTCTATATTACTGTACCTGCTGTGTGACACAGTTCCCCTAAATATTGTACTTAATAGTTTCATGCCTATAATTCTGACCCCCCCCTAAAAAAATATATAAATGCCCTAGAATGCAATAGTGCCCCCTTTTGCCCCTAGACAGTAATAATGTCCAGTGTATGCCCAATTTGAAAATAATAATGTGCCTGAGTTCACCCTAAAAACTATTGCCCCTGTGTGCCACCCAAAAAGTTATAATGCCCCATGTGCCTCCATAATACTTAAACGGGTTCTCAGGGTGGATTTGGTTTAAATCAAATGGATTTAAATCACGATTTAAATCACTAGTCAGTAAGGCTTGATTTAAATCATAGTTTTCTACATAAAGACTAATTCTTGCTGGTATAACTTATAATATGCAAGTAGATGAAGATTTTTAGAATAACAACTTTTCATATTAGTTTGATTAGGTTGATTCTTTATTCATAGGTTTGTAGAAGTTAGGATTAAGGTCTTTTTCTCAACTCTGTAGGTTGTAGGCTTAAAGTAAAGTGGCCTGCAACCTACAAGACAGAAAATGGTAGAGCAAGGTGGCTATGACGCCATGCTGTACCACTGGCTTCAACTGTATTAGCATCCAGCACTGATACAGTTAAGAGTGGTGTGCCTCATCATGCCAGTGGTCCTGGAGCTTCTGTCACCCCATGTGTACCCCTGCTAGCTATGCCTCTGGAAAAGAGGGACCATGAAATAGAGTCCAGCAGGAAGCCTTAGAACAGGAGTAGTGGAGGAGCTTGAGGTGAGTATAATTTCTCTTGTGTTTTGTGCCATTTTTAACTTTTTTTTTTTTTTTTTTTTTTTTTTTTTCCACTTTCTGTGTGGAAACCCCCTTTAAATTGCTGAAGAAATGAAGCATAAATTATATTATAACCCCATCACCCATTATCACGTAAAGGTACGTGAGGGAATGCGGCTTCTTGCCGCATTCTCACGTGCATGTACGTGATGCGATCGGGTGCGTGCGGGAGCTGCACCTGCCTGATCCATAGCACGGGCCCTGCTGCATCCGCCGGCATCACTGTATGCGTTGATGCCGGCGGATTAACCCTTTCACATGCCACGGTCAGCGCTGCCCGCGGCACGTGCAGGGTTTGCAGAGGGAGGGGGCTCCTTCCGACTCCATCGGCCCCACGCGCTGCGGTGACGGGGGCCGATGGTTGCCATGGCAGCCCCGATGCCTTACACGGGCATCAGGGTCTGCCGACTATGAAAGCCCAGGAGATTCAGCCTGCAGGCTGGGTCTCCAAGGCAACTGTCAGCGTCTTACTGTGTAAGATGCTGACAGTTCAATTTAGTGCAATACATAATGTATTGTACTGAATAGAAACAGGGATCAAACCCTGAAAAGGTGAAGTCCCACAGTGGGACAAAAATAAAAAGTAAACAAAAAAAGAGAAAAAAGTGTTTTCATTGTCTCCATTTTCTGAAAGCCATGTATTTTTTTACCTTTTGAGTGATTGTCTTATGTAGGGGCTAATTTTTTGCACGAAGAAATGACGGTTTGATTGGTACTATTTTGGGGTACATATTTTTGATCGCTTGGAATTACACTTTTTGTGATGTAAGGTAACAAAAAAAGGCATTTTTTGCTCAGATTTTTATTTTTTTACTGCGTTCACCTGATGTAGTAAATTATGGGTCCTTTTTATAGAACACGTTGTTACGGATGTGGCGATACCTAATATGTCTGGGTTTTTTATGGTGAGGGTGCTTTTTTTTTTTTTTATTTGAAACTTACTTTTTTTAAATTAGAAAAACATGTTTTTTTTTCCCGTCAAAAATGCTTTTATAGTGTAAAGCTGAAATCAATTTTAAAAAAGTTGACATATTAGGTATTGCCAGGTCCGTAACAACCAGCTCTATAAAAATATCACATGACCTAACCCTTAAGGTGAACACCATGAAAAAGTAAAAAAAAAAAATGTGCAAAAAATTCAATTTTTGGTCACCTTTCATCACAAAATCAAACAGTCATCTCTTCCCGCAAAAAATGGGTCCCTACATAGGACAATCGTCCAAACTATACAAAAAAATATGACTTTCAGAAAATTGATACAATAAAACATGATTTTTTTTTTCTTCAAAAATGCTTTTATAGTGTAAAACTGAAATAAATTAAAAAAAAGTAGACATATTAGGTATCTCCACGTCCGTAATGACCTGTTATATAAAAATATTATATGACTTACCCCCTAAGGTGAACATAAAAAATAAAAACTGTGCAAAAATTTCCATTTTTTTGTCACCTTTCATCACAAAAAGTGTAATAACAAGCGATCAAAAAGCCATATGCAACCCAAAATAGTACCAATCAAACGGTCGTATCCCCCTGCAAAAAATTAGCACCTACATAAGACAATCACCCAAAAAAAAATATAATAATATGGCTTTCAGAAAATGGAGATGCTAAAACATGATTTTTTTTGCATAAATGCTTTTATTGTGTAAAACTGAAATATATATAAAAAAGTGGACATATTAGGTATCACCACGTCTGTAACAACCTACTCTATAAAAATATCACATGATCTACCCCCTCAGTTGAACGCTGTTATAAAAAAAAATTGTGCCAAAATAGCAATTTTTTGGTCACCTTGCCCCAAAAAAGTGTCATAATGAATGATCAAAAGATCATATGTACCTAAAAATTGTACCAATAAAAAATGACTCCATCTGTGCAGACTAAGGCCTCATGCACACAACCGTTTTTGTGGTCCGCATCCGAGCCGCATTTTTTGCGGCTCGGGTGCGGACCCATTCACTTCAATGGGGCTGCAAAAGATGCAGACAGCATTCCGTGTGCTGTCTGCATCCGTTGCACCGTTCCGTGGCCCCGCAAAAAAAATATAGCACGTTTTGCGGACAAGAATAGGCATTTCTACAATGGGCCACCCGTTCCGTTCCGCAAATTGCGGAAGGCACACGGACGGCTTCCGTTTTTTGCGGATCCGCAGTTTGTGGACCGCAAAAAACGGCACGGTCGTGTGCATGTAGCCTAACCAATCGGATTGTGGCAGTGTAAAGGTGCTGGTTTCAGGCTCTGATCTGCACTCTGCAGATCAAAGCCTGAAATCAGGTATTATATGCTCAGTCCCCCTAATCTGTGCTCCCAATATGTAAGCCCCCTGCCCGGATCTGTGCCCCCTGCCTCCATCTTTGCCTGCTGTGCACTATGTATGTGCCAGCAACTGTCCGGCCCCCATCAATGTCCCCTGCCCCCATTCCTGTCACTTGCCCTCATCAATGTCCCCTGCCCCCATTCCTGTCCCCTGCCCTCATCAGTGTCCCCTGTCTCATATTTTCCCCCTTGTGCTGTAGCGGCATCCAAGGGGTTAACAGAGGGAGGGGGCTCCCTCTCTCAACCATCGGGCTGCGATGGCAGCGGCCCTATGTTTGCCATGACAACCGGACACCTTGCAAAGGCGTCCAGGGTTGCCATCTATCAGTGTAAAACTGATAGTATTATACTTTGCAATTCAAGAGCATTGCAAAGTATAGTACAGCTATCAGCCCCACTGGATCTTCAAGATCCAAGTGGGACTTGATAAAAAAAATGTGAAAATAAAAAAAGTCTAAAAAATAAAAAAAAATTAAATTAAAAATTAAATGAATAGCTTTTTCCTATCTGCTCATTTATAAGAGATTAAAAAATGAAAGAAAACTGTCAAAAAAAACATTTTTGTCACCTTAGATCACAAAAAGTGCAACACCAAGCGATCAAAAAAGCGTATGTCCCACAAAATGGTACCAATAAAACCGTCACCTCTTCCCGCAAATAAATTTGCCCCTACATAAGAAAATTGCTCAAAAAATGTAAAAAAAATATAGCTCTCAGAACATGGAGACACTAAAACATAATTTTTTTTGTTTCAAATAAGCTATTATTGTGTTAAAGTGAAATACATTTTTAAAAGTAAACATATTAGGTATTGCCGCGTCCGTAACAACCAGCTCTATAAAAATATCACATTACCTAACCCCTCAAGTGAACAACGTCAAAATAATAAAATAAAAACAGTGTCAAAAAAGCCATTTTTTGTCACCTTACATCACAATAATTGCACCAAGCGATCAAAAAGGCGTATGCCCCCCAAAATAGTACTAATCAAACTGTCATCTCATCCCGCAAAAAATGAGCCCCTACATAAGACAATCAGTCAAAAAATAAAAAAAGCTATGGAGACACTAAAACATCATGTTTTTGGTTTCAAAAATACTATTATTGTGTAAAACTTAAATAAATTAGAAAAAGTATACATATTAGGTATTGCCACATCAGTAATGATTTACTCTATAAAGATGAACGCTGTAAAAATAAATAAAAACGGTTCCAAAACAACCAATTTTTTGGTCATGTTGCCCCATAAAGTGTAATAATGAATGTTCAAAAATCATATGTACCCAAAAATGGTACCAATAAAAACATCAACTCTTTCTGCAAAAAACGAGCCCCTGCACAAGACGATCAGCAGAAATAAAAAAAGGCGTTCAGAAAATGGAGACACAAAAGCATTTATTACACAAAATGCTTTATTATGTAAAAATGAAACAAACAAACAAACAAAGCAGACATATTTGATATCATTGTGTCCGTAACAACCTGATCTATAAAAAATAGCACATGATTTAACCTGTCAGATGAATCTTATAAAAAATTAAAACGGTGCCAAAACAGGCATTTTTTGGTTACCTTGCCTCACAAATATTAAAAATCATATGTAATAAAAAATAAATAAAAAAATAGATCGGCACTCAATATCCTTCTTTCACGCTGAATGCATTTTAATAATCGATAAAACAATGGTAATAAGATTCAATAAATATATATCTTTATATACAGATCTATTTTAAAAATCATATGTACCCCAAAATAGTACCAATAAAACTGTCACCTTATCCCCTAGTTTCCAAAATGGGGTCACTTTTTGGGAATTTCTACTGTAGGGGTGCATCAGGGGGGCTTTAAATGGGACATGGCATCTAATAATCAGTCCAGCAAAATCTGCCTTCAGAAAAACCATATGGCGCTTCTTTTCTTCTGCGCCCTGCCGTGTGCCCTTACATCAGTTTACGACCACATGTGGGGTGTTTCTGTAAACCGCAGAATCAGGGTAATAAATATTGAGTTTTGTTTGGCTGTTAACCCTCGATGTGTTAAGGAGAAAAATGGATTAAAATGGAAAATCTGGCAAAAAGTGAAATTTTGAAATTTCAGCTCCATTTTCCTTTAATTCTTGTGGAACACCTAAAGGGTTAACAAAGTTTGTAAAATCAGTTTTGAGTAACTTGAGGAGTGTAGGTTCTACAGTGGGGTCATTTATGGGGGTATCCACTATGTAGGCCCCACAAAGTGACTTCAGACCTGAACTGATCCTTAAAAAGTGGGTTTTGGCAATTTTCTTAAAAATTTTAAGAATTGCTTCTAAAATTCTAAGCCTTCTAACGTCCTAAAAAAAAAAATTACATTTACAAAATGATGCCAACATAAAGTAGACATATGGGGAATGTTAAGTAATAACAATTATATGAGGTATTACTTTCTGTTTTAAAAGCAGAGAAATAGAAATTTTGAAAATTGCTAATATTTCCAAAATTTTTGGTGAATTTTTTATTTTTTCATAAATAAAGGTGAAATATATTGACTCAAATTTATGACTATCATGAAGTACAATGCGTCATGAGAAAAACTATTTTAGAATGGCTTGGAGAAGTAAAAGCCTTCCAAAGTTATTAACACATAAAGTGACACAAGTCAGATTTGCAAAATTAGACGTGGTCACGGGGGCATCAATGACCCTTGGTCATGAAAGGGTTAATGGCCTATCTTGAAGATAGATCATCAATATAATAGAACTGCACAAACCCTCTGCTGCCTGCAGATTCCACTTTATTTTCATGGTGACAGGTTCCCGTTAAATATTTAAAAATGTCTACATGTCTTCTATTACATTTGTAGTAATAAAGGACCCTGAACATGATTTGGTTTCTTTATTCAGGATTATGATTTTTTTTAGCTGCTTTATGCTTTTTCCATCTGCAAAAGTGTGATCGTTTATAGATTATTGTACATATTACAATGGCCTGAAAGTTGATTCTTCCTTTTCTGTGTTTCAGGAGGTGCCAATGAGTATTACTTGCAGTGTGTTAAAACTTTTTGCTCGTTGTCTGGCAATGACTGGTATAGAATTTATTTAATTCGAAAGCTAGCAAATTTGGATGGTATAGACTCTGTCCAAAAGCTTTTTAAAGATCCGGACTATAAGTGGCTTTTTCCTAAAGTAATGCTACAGAATAAGGTAAATCTATCTATCTATTTATCTCTATCTAATCTATTGTGGCATGCAAAGGTTTGGGCACCCCTGGTCAAAATTACTGTAACTGTGAACAGTTAAAGGGGTTCTCCGGGAATTAACAAAATTAAAATACTTAAATATTACTTTATTATAAATATATCCCCAAATACCTTTCATTAGTTATTATAGCTCATTTTGTCTGGGGAGCAATCTTTAGAAGTAATAAAATGGCCGCCGTCCTATTAGTACACACAATACCTGTCCTAATCACATAGCAGGGCATGTTACTTTAGAGCACTGAGCTAAAGAGATGCCTCATCCTCCTCTCTGCTCTGCTCGTCAGGGATTATGGTCCTGAATACTCCATAACAGTCACAATCAAGGTAGTCTTTCATCATGAAATTCAGTGTTAAACCAGGCACAATACCTTGTAGGACTAGCTCAATTGAATGTAATGGTACCTTTCAATAAGCCATCTGTTGCTTTATACTGGAGAATAAGTACTTTGAATCCATTTGCAAATGAGAAGTTAGGTGCACTGAGGGCAGGTCCAAGCCACTGTGTGCGTCCTTGCTCCTTCTGTTTTATCTGACAGCTCCTCAATCTCCCTCTTGATTGACGGTGTACAGTCATCTGGCCTGGCCCTGTCGATCAAGAAGTAGATAAAATCTTTAGCCAAATCTGTGTGGGAATGGAGTTCATGTGGAGACATGAAGTACAGAGAGGATGGTCAGGACAGACTGTGGTAATGCAGACTGCATACCGGAGCTGCTGCTCATCAGCCACATCCCCACCCTCCGCTCTGTACTTCATGTCTCCTCATGAACTCCATTCCTACAGATTCATTTTATTAGCTCTATTTAGGACCATAATCTCTGACAAGCAGAGCAGAGAGGAGAATGAGGCAGCTCTTTATCTCAGTGCTATGAAGTAACTTGTCCTGCTGTGTGATTAGGACAGGTTTTGTGTGCACTAATAGAACAGCGGCCATTTTATTTCTCCTAATGATTGCTTCCCAGACAAAACGAACCATTATAACTAATGAAAGGTATTTGGGAATATACACTGCTCAAAAAAATGAAGGAAACACTTAAACAACACAATGTTACTCCAAGTCAATCACACTTCTGTGAAATCAAACTGTCCACTTAGGAAGCAACACTGAGTGACAATCAATTTCACATGCTGTTGTGCAAATGGGATAGACAACAGGTGGAAATTATAGGCAATTAGCAAGACACCCCCAATAAAGGAGTGGTTCTGCAGGTGGTGACCACAGACCACTTCTCAGTTCCTATGCTTTCTGGCGGATGTTTTGGTCACTTTTGAATGCTGGCGGTGCTTTCACTCTAGTGGTAGCATGAGACTGAGTCTACAACCCACACAAGTGGCTCAGGTAGTGCAGCTCATCCAGGATGGCACATCAATGCGAGCTGTGGCAAGAAGGTTTGCTGTGTCTGTCAGCGTAGTGTCCAGAGCATGGAGGCGCTACCAGGAGACAGGCCAGTACATCAGGAGACGTGGAGGAGGCCGTAGGAGGGCAACAACCCAGCAGCAGGACCGCTACCTCAGCCTTTGTGCAAGGAGGAACAGGAGGAGCACTGCCAGAGCCCTGCAAAATGACCTCCAGCAGGCCACAAATGTGCATGTGTCTGCTCAAATGGTCAGAAACAGAATCCATGAGGGTGATATAAGTGCCCGACATCCACAGGTGGGGGTTGTGCTTACAGCCCAACACCGTGCAGGACGTTTGGCATTTGCCAGAGAACACCAAGATTGGCAAATTCGCCATTGGCGCCCTGTGCTCTTCACAGATGAAAGCAGGTTCACACTGAGCACATGTGACAGACGTGACAGAGTCTTGAGACGCCGTGGAAAACGTTCTGCTGCCTGCAACATCCTCCAGCATGACAGGTTTGGCATTGGCAGAAAATATGGGTGGACAGCACTCCTAAGTAGTAATGTGTCGGGTGCTCGTCTCCAGGAGGGGTGGTAAAAAGCCCCCAGTAAAGCAACTTGTAGAAATCCAGAAAAATAAAAAAATGGAGACAGCACGTCCAAAAAGGGTGCAAAAAGTGGAGTTTATTCCGGATGCAACGTTTCGGCTATGTTGGCCTTTTTCAAGCATGCATATACATCCAAATGGTGGGGATTATATACCCACATACAAATACATGTGAGGGGGAGTGACCTGTGGTGCAATTAATTTCATTGACATCAGCAGTTTGTGATAACATACCTTGTACCATAATGTGCATGTGAGGTTGGGCGGGTAGCCTGTAGTATTGGAGCCGTTCATCTCACCATGAGGGACGCCAACGGAAGTTTGATGCAGGTGGAACGCATCTGCGTGTCAAAAGCGGGCTGCCGGAGTCGTCACTTCCGGTATCGAGCCCTCGTGGAACGCATTTGCGTTCCATAGCGGCACATCCGGTCAGGTGACTTCCGGATGTGGGTGCCGGTCATGTGTGGACCGCATTTGCGTTCCACCTGACTCTTCCGGTTGCGTAAGATACAGAATCAGTAGTGTGCTCTGCAGTATACCGAGATGAGATCCTCAGACCCCTTGTGAGACCATATGCTGGTGCGGTTGGCCCTGGGTTCCTCCTAATGCAAGACAATGCTAGACCTCATGTGGCTGGAGTGTGTCAGCAGTTCCTGCAAGGCGAAGGCATTAATGCTATGGACTGGCCCGCCCGTTCCCCAGACCTGAATCCAATTGAGCACATCTGGGACATCATGTCTCGCTCTATCCACCAACGTCACGTTGCACCACAGACTGTCCAGGAGTTGGCAGATGCTTTAGTCCAGGTCTGGGAGGAGATCCCTCAGGAGACCGTCCGCCACCTCATCAGGACCATGCACAGGCGTTGTAGGGAGGTCATACAGGCACGTGGAGGCCACACACACTACTGAGCCTCATTTTGACTTGTTTTAAGGACATTACATCAAAGTTGGATCAGCCTGTAGTGTGTTTTTCCACTTTAATTTTGAGTGTGACTCCAAATCCAGACCTCCATGGGTTGAAAAATTTGATTTCCATTTTTTGTGATTTTGTTGTCAGCACATTCAACTATGTAAAGAACAAAGTATTTCAGAAGAATATTTAATTAATTCAGATCTAGGATGTGTTATTTTTGTGTTCCCTTTATTTTTTTGAGCAGTGTATTTATCATAAATTAATATTTAAGTATTTTAATTTTCTTAATTCCCAGAGAATCCCTTTAAGCAAGTTAAATATTAAATGATCTCCAAAAGGCATAAAGTTAAAGATGACACATTCCCTTTGTATTTTAAGCAAAAACTATTTTTTATTGTTATCTTTTACATTTTCAAAATAACAAAAAAGGAAAAGGGCCTGAAGCAAAAGTCTGGGCACCCTACACGGTTAGTAACTAGTAGCACCCCCTTTGGCAAGTATCACAGCTTGTAAACGCTTTTTGTAGCCAGCCAAGAGTCTTTCAATTCTTGTTTGAGGGCTTTTTGTCCATTCTTCTTTGCAAAAGTTTTCCAGTTCTATGAAATTCCCAGGCTGTCTTGCATGAACGACTCTTTTGAGGTCTATCCACAGATTTTCAATGATGTTCAGATGAGGGGATTGTGAGGGCCATGGTAAAACCTACAGCTTGCGCCTTTTGAGGTAGTCTATTGTGGATTTTGAGATGTGTTTAGTATCATTATTCATTTGTAAAGCCATCCTTTTATCAACTTCAGCTTTTTTACAGTTGGTGGTATGATTGATTCCAGAATTTGCTGTAATTGCATTGAATCCATTGTTCCCTCTACCTGTGAAATGCAGGAACTTTCCATATTGCTTAAATTAAAAATGACCATACAAGTTTGTAATACAGCTCCATGTAGACCTATGTGTCTTCATGATTACTGGACTGGTTACAAAGAAATTCTGAGGACTCTTCTCCTGCAGCCATACTGTCTTTCTTCTTTCTTATGAAGATGTATTGTATAAGTCAGTATAATTGCTGTAAACAGAAAATGTTAGAAGGTTTTAATTGAGGCAGTTTATTTTTTTTAAAGTTTTTTCATTTAGAATTTTAGTTGCATTAAAATTTTGGTTGTTAAGATGAGCATTGTATAAAGCACTTTCCAGACCAAATATAGGTGAAAATAATGATATGTGCTTTCCTTTCCTTTACCCCTCTTCTTTCATGGTTTCTTGGTTTCAACTGCCCCCACCCCTTCCAGGCCAGTCTTTGTAAACTTTGCTACGGAGATGACATGTTAACATCAATGACATCATTACTGCACCTTGCCAAGATAACATGTCATTGCTGAAAACACAAAAGCAAAGATTATCAATGGTGGAAGTTCTAAAAAGTGCTGCTGTTTGTTACTTTAATACAAGTTGGTCTTCACTATTGATCCATATAACAATGGGCAGTACCTCTGCAATTATGTTTTCCATTGCCATATGTTTAATTTACTTACTTATATAGCACCAACATATTCTGACGCTCTTTACATACATTATCATCATTTGCTGTCCCCAGTGGGACTCAATCTAAGTTCCCTATCAGTATGTCTTTGGAGTGTGGGAGGAAGCTCCATGTTGATGTTGTCCTTGGTCAGAATTAAACCTAGGACCCCAGCACTGCAGGGCACCAATGCTAACCACTGAGCCATATGTAACTTACCAGAAATTAGCCTGCTTGGACCAGGAAAAGTCTGCCATCATTATGTAACCCCACCTCCAGGTCCCAGCTATGTCTGCAGTGTGATGCCCTGCCTGTAATCAGGTTCTCACAATTAATTTGCTTAAACAGCCTGATATGCTTGCATGATGCACAAATGCTGACAATAATATGCATTAACCTTTTGATGTTATTTATCTGTTTATTATTTTTTTTGCAGGACTCTCAAGAAAGTCAAATTGATCAGTTCCTGGTGTGGGGCAACAGCTACAAAGTTCTCAGAGATGGTATTGGTAGAGCGATGATGGAGGGAAAAGAAGAAAGTATTGTAAAAGCCATAGAGGTAACCATTAACTGCATTTTACAACTGATTACTTACACATGAAACATTTTTATTTTCTACTATACACCTACTTTTGTTCCACCTTTGTTAACTCCATAACAGTCACAATAAAGGTAGTCTTTCATCATGAAATTCAGTGTTAAACCAGGCATAATGCCTTGTAGGACTTGCTCAATTGAATGTAATGATACCTTTCAATAAGCCATCTGTTGCTTTATTCTGGAGAATAAGTACTTTGAATCAATTTGCAAATGAGTAGTTATGTGCACCGAGGGTAGGTCCAAGCCACTGTGTGTGTCCTTGCTCCTTCTGTTTCCTCTGCCAGCTCCTCGCTCTCCCTCTTGATTGACGGTGCACAGTCATCTGCCCTGGCCCTGTCGATCAATAAGTAGAGGGAGGGGCTGGTATCAGAAGCAGGAGGAGCAAGGGTGCACAGAGTGGCTTGGGTTCACCCTCTGTGTGCCTTAAGCGAACCTTTCACCAGGATTTCACCTAATAAACTATTAACAGTACCTTATAGATTATGCTCATTCTGTTTAAATGCATTCTTGTCCCGCTTTCCTGGGATGTATATTGATGAAAAAAACGACTTATAAAGTCCTTGTCTCCAGCTCCTGCAGTCACGGTGGAAGTCAAGGGGGTAGCCCTTCCCTCACTCCGGGCTGTAACTCCCCTGCCCTAACCCCTCCTCTAACTAGTGTAACTGACACCCGGCTCAGTCGCCGGGACCGCGCTTGTACTGGCGGCGCATGCGCCGTTGGTCTCAGTAGCAGCGCGATCCCGTCTAGGCGCGGACTGAAGCCCGATCCTGTGAGTGAATTGCGCATGCGCGGTCCGTCCCCGATGCCTCCCTGTCTTCTATTCAGGCGCGCGCCTGAAGAACAGAAGACAGGGAGGCATCGGGGACGGACGGCGCATGCGCAATACACTCACAGGATCGCGCTTCAGTCCGCGCCTAGACGGGATCGCGCTGCTACTGAGACCAACGGCGCATGCGCCGCCAGTACAAGCGCGGTCCCGGCGACTGAGCCGGGTGTCAGTTTCACTAGTTAGAGGAGGGGTTAGGGCAGGGGAGGTACAGCCCGGAGTGAGGGAAGGGCTACCCCCTTGACTTCCACCGTGACTGCAGGAGCTGGAGACAAGGACTTTATAAGTCGTTTTTTTCATGAATATACATCCCAGGAAAGCGGGACAAGAATGCATTTAAACAGAATGAGCATAATCTATAAGGTACTGTTAATAGTTTATTAGGTGAAATCCTGGTGAAAGGTTCGCTTTAACTGCATATTTACATGTACTTTTTCTCCACAATGAATCTGTGGATCGGAAAGGGAAATGTTTTATTACATTCACCTGAGCTAGTCCTACAATGTAATGTGCTGCATTTAACAATGAATTTCCTGGTGACAGATTCCCTTTCCGTGCCAAGGACATATCTCAGCAGCAGCTGCATCTCAGGTTGTATGGCAGCTAGTATCTATGTACCTATGGTGTGCAACTTGCAGCCCCTATTCAGCTCACTGTGATCTTTACCAATTTGAGGAAGAGATGGGACAGTGGGGAATGTGACAATAGGCTGCAGTCAGAAGAGGAGAGAATTACCATATTGTTCACCCTATAAGACACACTCTTTCCCCCCAAAGTGGGGGGGGGGGATGTCTGTACCTTATGGGACGAAAACCAGTGAGCGCTTCTATTATGGAAGCATTCATTAGTACAGGAGGACCCGGAAGCGGTAAATGCAGCGCTCCCTGGTCCTCGGATGCTTGATGTGCTATGACTGTGCACAGCGTGAGGACATAGCCACACTGTGACACATTGGGTCACAGCACAGTGCGCTTCAGAAAGAGCAGGAACTGGATCCCTGGAGTGGCGACATCCATGGCAGAAGAGGTAAGTTGATTTATTGTTCTTCTCTGATCTGAGGTCTGAATGGGGGTCTTAACATTGGGGGTCTGATCTGAGTGTCTGAAAAGGGGTCTTATAGACATACCAGTCTGATCTGAATGTCTTAAAAAGGGGTCTTGTTAACATGGTGGTCTGATTGAGGGTCTTAATAACATTGAGAGTCAGATCTGAAGTTTTATTGGGGGTCTTATTAACATTGAGGGTCTGATCTGAGGTCTAATGGGGGGTCCTCTAAAATGTATTTTTTATTTTATTATTATGTATTACACTGCCTGTCCCAAAAAAAAGTTGCCTCCTGGATTTAACTAAGCAAATAGTTATGAGCCTCCTATTGGATAATTACTGCAGGGGCAATTATCTTTCAGCTGGCAAGAAGTTATCTAACCCCAACTGGTGCAATGAGTTGTTTCTCATTTCTTAAACAATTATGTCGAAAGACACATCTCGTGGTCGTGGAAAAGCTGTTAGTCTGTTTGAGAAGGGTCAAATCATTGGCATGCATCAAGCAGAGGAAACATCTAAGGAGATTGCAGAAACTACTAAAATTGGGTTAAGAACTGTCCAACGCATTATTAAAAACTGGAAGGATAGTGGGGACGAATCGTATTCGAGGAAGAAATGTGGCGGGGAAAAAATCCTGAATGATCGTGATCGGTGATCACTTAAACGTTTGGTGAAATCAAATCGAAGAAAAACAACAGTAGAACTCAGGGCTACGTTTAATAGTGAAAGTAAGAGCATTTCCACGCGCACAATGCAAAGGGATTGGGACTGAACAACTGTGTAGCTGTAAGAAATAAGAAAACCATTAATCAGTGAGTGAAACCAGAAAAAAAAGGCTTCAATTTGCTAGGGAGCATAAAGATTGGACTGTGGAGCAATGGAAGAAGGTCATGTGGTCTGATGAGTCAAGATTTACCCTGTTCCAGAGTGATGGGCGCATCAGGATAAGAAGAGAGGCAGATGAAGTGATGCACCCATCATGCCTAGTGCCTACTGTACAAGCCTGTGGGGGCAGTGCTATGATCTGGGGTTGCTGCAGTTGGTCAGGTCTAGGTTCAGCAACAGTATGTGCTCCAAGAAAGAGGTCAGCTGACTACCTGAACATACTGAATGACCAGGTTATTCCATCAATGGATTTTTTCTTTCCTGATGGCACGGGCTTATTCCAAGATGACAATGCCAGGATTCATTGGGCTCAAATTGTGAAAGAGTGGTTCAGGGAACATGAGACATCATTTTGACACATGGATTGGCCACCACAGAGTCCAGAACTTAACCCCATTGAGAATCTTTGGGATGACCTGGAGAAGGCTTTGCACAGCAGTCAGACTCTACTATCATCAATGCAAGATCTTGGTGAAAAATTAATGCAACACCGCTTTGAGTCGGCCTGTGTTGGGTCCCCATTTTTGGTGGCGCCCGACTTCAAAGCGGAGAAAGCCTCTTTCGCCTGGTCATTCCAGCGGACTATCACGGACTTCCGTCCCTTTAAGAGCCCTGTCAACGGAGCCGCTAAAGTGGCAAAATGGGGGACAAACCTCATGTAATAGCCCACCATTCCCAGAAATGACTTTACTTGTTTAGAGGTGGCAGGTTGGGGCCAATTCCGTATCGCCTCTATTTTGCTTACTTGGGGTTTGATGACTCCGCGCCCAATGACATACCCAAGATATTTAGTCTCCTCTAACCCTATCGTACATTTCTTTGGGTTAGCTGTTAGTCCCGCCTTTCAAAGGGAGTTCACTACGGCCTGTACTTTGGGAAGGTGACTTTCCCAGTCGGTACTGTGAATGATAATATCGTCCAGGTAAGCCGAGGCGTACCGCCGATGTGGACGAAGTACAATATCCATTAGACGTTGGAAAGTGGCGGGGGCCCAATGCAGGCCAAAGGGTAACACCTTATATTGGTACAGCCCCTCTAGTGTAACAAAGGCAGTTTTCACCTTGGCAGCCTCCATCAAGGAGGCCTTTGACGAGGTCCAAAACAGAAAAATACCTGGCTTGGCCTAACCTCTCAATAGGTTCATCTACCCGAGGCATGGGATATGCATCGAACTTGGATATTTTGTTTAATTTCCAAAAATCGTTACAAAATCGTAACGTCCCATCTAGCTTGGGAATTAAGACTATAGGACTGGCCCACTCACTTTTAGACTCCTCAATGACATTAAGCCGCAACATGAGCTGCACTTTCTCCGAGATGGCTTTTCGCCGAGCCTCGGGTACCCGGTATGGCTTTGCCTGAGGCTCAGTGACAATGTCATGTTGGATTACGGAAGTGCGTCCAGGGAGGTCTGAGAACACATCCGTGTTCTGACTAATGAACTCCCTGGTTTCCTGAGCCTGTTTAGAGGAGAGGCTGTCAGCAATTTTTATTGTGGCAACTGCTTCCTTTGCATCAGACAGAGGAGCCGGAACCTCTTGCCCTTCTTGCCCTAGAAAGCCCGGCACCGCGCTGTCTTCCGTACAGGTATTCCTATCCTTCCAAGGTTTTTGTAAATTAACATGATAAACCTGCTCCGGCTTTCACCTCCCCGGCTGGTGTACCTTGTAATTTACCTCTCCAATTTTTTCACGTACCCCGTAGGGCCCCTGCCACCTGGCTAGGAGCTTACTGTCCACGGTCAGCACCAGAACCAAAACCCGATCACCCAGGATAAAGATCCGGACTCGAGCCTGCCGATTATAGATCCGACTCTGGGCTTGCTGAGCGGCCTCCATATGCTCCCTGACAAGAGGCAAAACGGTCTCTAGCCGCTGTTGCATCTTGGTAACATATTCAAGGACGCTTTTATGCGGAGTGGGTTGTTGTTCCCATGCCTCTTTGGCTACGTCCAACAAGCCACGAGGATGTCTGCCATATAACAATTCGAAGTGCGAGAACCCAGTAGAGGCCTGGGGCACCTCTCGCACTGCGAACATGAGATAGGGCAGAAGAAGGTCCCAATCCTTTCCATCTTTGGATACCACCCTTTTTAACATGGTTTTTAGTGTTTTGTTAAACCTTTCAACCAGTCCGTCAGTTTGTGGATGGTACACGTATGTCCGTAACTGTTTAATGTGCAGCAACTTACAGAGTTCCCTCATGATCTTGGACATAAAAGGGGTCCCCTGGTCAGTCAGGACCTCTTTAGGTAGCCCCACTCGGGAGAACATCTCCGTTAGCTCTTTAGCTATAAGTTTTGCCGATATATGTCGCAGTTGCACTGCCTCCGGGTACCGAGTGGCATAATCAAGGACAACCAACATGTGTTGGTGTCCCCTAGCGGACTTTGGTACTGGGCCTACTAGGTCCATGGCGATTCACTCAAACGGTACCTCGATGATCGGGAGAGGTACCAAGGGACTGCGAAAAAAGTGCTGGGGGCTAGTTGCCTGGCAGGTCGGACAAGACTTACAGAACTTATCCACTTCTTTAAACACACTGGGCCAGTAAAACCGTTGTAGTATCCGGTCCTGTGTTTTCTGCATTCGCAGATGACCCCCGAGAACATGCTGGTGGGCTAACTCTAACACGAGTTTGCGATAAGCCTGGGGCACCACCAACTGTTTAATGGATTCACCTCACAGCTGATTTACCCGATACAACATATGCTGACGAACCACAAAACGGGGGAACACCGACTCTGCCCCTGGTTGTTGTGGTTCACCATCTATTATTAGTACATTTTACCAGGCTCGGGATAAGGTTGGATCCCGGTCTTGTGCAGTACCAAAATTATCCCCGGAGACATTGAGGTCTGCCAGCTCAGGCCCCGGCTGCAAGTCCTCCATCTTCCACCGAAGTGGCGGTCACCCCTACCGCTGGCCCTTCGGACTCAGGTTCCCAGGGTTCTGGTCTCCCCCCTGAGCCAGGCCACTCTGCTAGGGTTACTCCTGTCTCATGGGTATCAGTCACTCTCGTAACCGGCCACAGTGTCGGGAAGCCCGGGAGGTCTCTCCCTATTATAAGTTTATAGTGTAGGTTAGTTGCGACAGCCATCTCATGGGTTCACATGCAAGAAACCGTGGACAGAGACACCATAGCAGTTGGGTAGTCTTTTAAGTCCCCATGTATACACATGACTCCGACCTTGCAGCCGGTGTACTCAGCGGAGCGTACCAGGGAAGCCCTTACCAGGGTCACCAGACTCCCTGATACCAACAGAGCCTCCGCTGGAGTGTCTCCCACCTCCACCTGGCACAGGTGGTTCAGAGAGTCCGGAGCACCCACTGCACACAGTTTCCTGGCATACAATGATTGACGGAAACCATAGTTCGTGTCCATGTTTTCCCCCTGATGTGGACAGTCAGCTCGAACATGGCCAGGCTCCCGACACCGCCAGCAGATTATTGGAGCGGGGTCCACAGGGGTTACATCCCAGGAAGGTTTGGTGGGCACCAGTCGCCAGGTCCACGGTGGAGAGTTACGGGATTTGACTGCCAAAAGAACCCTCCTGCAAGTTCTGGGTCGCCTCATAGTGCTCCACCAAGTCAACCATCTTAAGCGCATTACCTGGAGAGACCTGGCCAATGCATTGCTGGAGAGGGGGTGGCAAAGCCCTCCAGAACCTGTCTGCTAACAATCGGTCCATCATAGCAGTGGGGCTCAGCACGTCAGGTTGTAGCCACTTTTGTAATAGGTTGAGCAGGTTCGGGCTCAGCTAGGTTGAACTCCCACTGATGCACCCGCTGGGCGCAGACCAGCACATTAACCCCTAGTCTTGCCAAAATCCCCCCCTTTACCTTTGGATCGTCCGGCAAATCGATATACACCTGCTGAGATTCTGATGCCAGGAAAGGAGCAACAACCTCAGTCCACTGGTCTTTGGGCAGCCTTTCCCTGGTGGCCACTTTTTCATGCATCGCCAGGTAGGTTTCGATGTCATCTGTGAGTGTCATCTTAGGGATTGCTGCACGGACTGCTTTCCGGGCATCGTAGACGCTTGGGGTTGCTCCTGCTGTTTTTCAAAGCCATCATGTGTTGTAGCAGCAACTGGTTGGTCTCTTGCTTCTGCTTATTAGCCTCGCGTTGCTACAGGTTGGTCTCTCGCTGCTGCACATTAGCCTCCATGAGGGCCTTCAGAACAGCCTCCATTTTGTCACGTGTCACAGGTTTAAATCTAGCAGGTTTGATAAATGACATACGCCCGTGTGCAAACCAAAAATATTTTGGCGTTCACGCCAGCCTCACTGCGCGTGCGCGCATCCTCCTCCAGTTGTAGGGATTTGCTCTGGTAGGCAGGGTAAGTGGACGCAATACAGAGGCAAGACCACGGTTGAAAAACAAAAGCCCAGTGTTTATTCACACAGCAAAGAAAAACAATGCTTTAAAGGGTCCTGGTGTTAATTCACACAGCAAGAGTCCCCAGAACAACATAAATCACCTATCGGACCACAGCAGACTTTAGGGCGCCTGACTCCCAGCAGGCGGCTCTCATGCGGCTTTCAGCCTTACAGCATGGCAGATTTCCTCAGCTCCCAAAAACACAGCGCTTCCACAGCTCCACTATCACTTGGAGGATCATACCACACCCAGCTGAGCTGCTGGCTGGGTTTTTTAAACCCAGCCCAAAACCTGGCCTGGACGTGGGGAACAGCCACCCACCCTGCTCTTTGGCTTCTCCCAATAAGAACCGGCCCGGATTAGCTTTACAGCCACACTAAGTAAAACAGTGTCAGCGAGCACTAGCTGCCGCTGACACACAAAATTACCGGTTCCTATCTCACCGAGGCCAGGAACCTCGGTGATACGTACCTTCCGTCAATGACGGACCCTTGTGCCTTCCTACACTTCCTATATATTCAGCTAGAAGATCAAGATAATCACGGTAGGAGAAATAACTTAAGACTGAAAGGCTTCCTGAAAGCATGCAAGTGGATGCCATTGTGCAAGTGCAACAGGACTTTTTTGCAGATCTCCTGGGCGCAGATATAGCATCAGAAGTCAAACTAGAAAGAGCGCCACAGAACAGCCGAGGGATATAATATGCAAGCTTTCAAGCTTCCAAATCAAGGAAAAGATCCTAAAGGCAACCAGATCCTCAACTCAAGTAATGTACACAAACACTGCCATATCTATCATTCAAGACTTGTCCCCAATGACATTACAGAAAAGAAGGTTCATAAAAACCACTATTAGATGTGCTGAGAGACAGAAGGATTAACTACCGGTGGCTATTTCCTTTCAGCTTACTTGTGAACGCGCCAGAGAGAAAAATGGTGGTGAGAGCACACAATGATCTTAAGAGGTTGTATGAACACCTAGGCGTTGCTGATCCTCAAATTGCTGACTGGAATCCAGTGCATGAACTAACAGAACTTCCAGTCCTACCAATAATTATACCTTGGATGTCGTTGGGAACAGGGAGACAACAAAGGCACAAAAGAAAATCAGGAAGATTTACACCACAAACGATCTCCCTGGAACCAGCATGAGCCTTTGTGTGTCGCCCACATATTCATAACATAATGTGTTCTGGGAAGGTTGAGATATTGGCTTAAAACTCATAATGTTAGTCTAAGTTACTCCTCCTCAAACCCTTTCCTTTTTTCCTGTCCTCACATACCACATCTCTTTTAACCCAACTTATCCAGGTAGATTACTTAACTATCTAGATGGGGTATGTCCATGTAGGGAAGCAGCCCGCTCATCATACTAGATCCTTTAGGTGGCAGTCTACACCCAGCAAAATTACTAACACTATTGTGGCTAAGTTACAGCTCCTGATAGGGGCCCAGTTTAGTGTTGGTTTAATTACTGTTATTTTCAGTGCATATGTAATGTCACTCAATTGCCAGAATCATACATCTGTCAATATAACTTGCAAGAGAGGTGTACTAGGCATGAGATGCTTGTTTAAATATCTACTCAGATGTTCATTAACTGTTTATGTACCAGCTGAGTCAGGGAAGGACTTTGAGAAAGGAGGAGACCTGAGAGGTAGTAGGTTGAGGAAATAATTTCTCATCCATCACATGTGTCCAGAAATGCATTCAAATGTCATAGATTATTACAATGATGGCTGCGATTAGGATATGTTACTTTAATGTGAGGGGCATGAATGCACCCGCCAAGAGGAGCCAAATATGCAATATGCTAAACAAACAGAAGGTGGACATCTTTTTATTACAGGAGACCCACTTTCGGGCAAAACATGTTCCACCTCTGGATCATCTTATTTATACTCACTGGTATCACAGTACAAATCCAGACTCAGCGTCAAAAGGAGTTAGCATCGCAGTCTATAGAAAACTCCCTTGGACGGTGAGTTCAACACTTGTGGATGAGGAAGGCAGGTATATCTTCATCAAAGGGACTCTGGGAACGCAAATATACAGTCGTGGCCAAAAGTTTTGAGAATTACATAAATATTGGAAATTGGAAAAGTTGCTGCTTAAGTTTTTATAATAGCAATTTGCATATACTCCAGAATGTTATGAAGATTGATCATATGAATTGCATAGTCCTTCTTTGCCATGAAAATTAACTTAATCCCAAAAAAAACCTTTCCACTGCATTTCATTGCTGTCATTAAAGGACCTGCTGAGATCATTTCAGTAATCGTCTTGTTAACTCAGGTGAGAATGTTGACGAGCAAAAGGCTGGAGATCATTATGTCAGGCTGATTGGGAAAAAATGGCAGACTTGACATGTTAAAAGGAGGGTGATGCTTGAAATCATTGTTCTTCCATTGTTAACCATGGTGACCTGCAAAGAAACGCGTGCAGCCATCATTGCGTTGCATAAAAATGGCTTCACAGGCAAGGATATTGTAGCTACTAAGATTGCATAGGATCATCAAGAACTTCAAGGAAAGAGGTTCAATTCTTGTTTAAGAAGGCTTCAGGGCGTCCAAGAAAGTCCAGCAAGCGCCAGGATCGTCTCCTAAAGAGGATTCAGCTGCGGGATCGGAGTGCCACCAGTGCAGAGCTTGCTCAGGAATAGCAGCAGGCAGGTGTGAGCGTATCTGCACACACAGTGAGGCAAAGACTTTTGGAAGATGGCCTGGTGTCAAGAGGGGCAGCAAAGAAGCCACTTCTCTCCAAAAAAAACATCAGGGACAGATTTATCTTCTGCAGAAAGTATGGTGAATGGACTGCTGAGGACTGGGGCAAAGTCATATTCTCCGATGAAGCCTCTTTCCGATTGTTTGGGGCATCTGGAAAAAGGCTTGTCCGAAGAAGAAAAGGTGAGTGCTACCATCAGTCCTGTGTCATGCCAACAGTAAAGCATCCTGAGACCATTCATGTGTGGGGTTGCTTCTCATCCAAGGGAGTGGGCTCACTCATAATTTTGCCCAAAAACACAGCCATGAATAAAGAATGGTACCAAAACACCCTCCAACAGCAACTTCTTCCAACAATCCAACAACAGTTTGGTGAAGAACAATGCATTTTCCAGCACGATGGAGCACAGTGCCATAAGGCTAAAGTGATAACTAAGTGGCTCGGGGACCAAAACGTTGACATTTTGGGTCCATGGCCTGGAAACTCTCCAGATCTTAATCCAATTGAGAACTTGTGGTCAATCCTCAAGAGGCGGGTGGACAAACAAAAACCCACTAATTCTGACAAACTCCAAGAAGTGATTATGAAAGAAAGGGTTGCTATCAGTCAGGAATTGGCCCAGAAGTTGATTGAGAGCATGCCCAGTCGAATTGCAGAGGTCCTGAAAAAGAAGGGCCAACACTGCAAATACTGACTCTTTGCATAAATGTCATGTAATTGTCGATAAAAGCCTTTGAAACGTATGAAGTGCGTGTAATTATATTTCACTACATCACAGAAACAACTGAAACAAAGATCTAAAAGCAGTTTAGCAGCAAACTTTGTGAAAACTAATATTTGTGTCATTCTCAAAACTTTTGGCCACGACTGTACACATTTGGCAACATATACGCGCCTAACTCTTCACAAGCAAAATGGTTAAGAGCAACCCTGGATGCATTCCACAGATTTGCAGAAGCATTAATTGTACTGTCAGGAGACCTAAATGTTACACTCTTCTCTGACATAGACACATCTACGGGTACCTCCTCCCAACCGCAAACCACACTTAGACATATCCGTAATAGTATCGCTGGAGCTGGCTTGGTGGACAGTTAGAGAACATTACACCCAGACGAGAAAGAATTTACATTTTACTCGCCAGCACACTCCTCATATCAGAGGTTAGACTATATCTTTGTGTCCCCCTCACTTTTACCTCATTGTAGAAAAGTGTCAATTGGGTCAATAGTACTATCAGACCATGCCCCTGTCTATCTACAATTCTCTCTAGCGACTGCCCCCAAAAGAGAAATGGTATGGAGACTGAATGAGATACTCCTACATAATCCTGAAAATGTAAAGCATATAGAGAAAATAATGTAGGATTATTTTGCAATTAATCAGTTTCATAGCATTTCTCCAAATGTGGTATGGGAGGCACAAAAAGCTGTAGTAAGGGGACACTTCATATCACTAGGAGCATATCACAAAAAGAGAAGAGAGGCAGAAGTCTTAAATCTGCAAACCCAGATACAAAGGCTGGAATCTATACACAAAAGACAACAAACGTCAGACATATTAAGCCAATTAGACCTCCTTAGGTCCAAGTTAAAGAACATACTCAGTGAAAAAACAGCTAAGATATATCTATCAGCTAAATTCCGCTACTATGCACATGGAGACAAATTTATACTCTCACAACTGAAAAAGAGAAAGGTCCATTCATATATACATAATATTCAATCATCCACGGCGCAACCACTCCTTCATACGGAACAAATATCCAGTAGGTTCACTGAATATTACTCACAGCTTTACAACATTAGGCTGTCACTAAATGAGCAAGAGGTAAAGGTTAGAATGCCTAAAATAGACGCATGGCTTAGCTCCCTTCACCTACCAAAATTATGTAAAGAACAATCAGAGATATTGACTAGACCATTTACGCTAGCAGAATAAAAAAAAATCAGTTAAATCAACGCGACTACATAAGAGCACAGGTCCAGATGGTCTATGAAATACTACGATTCCTTCAAAAATGTATTATTGCCCAAGTTATTACAAATATGTAACCTAATCAGAGAAGGGAAACCACTATACCCACAAATGTCAGCGGCTAAAATCACTATAAATACCAAAAGAGGGCAAAGACCCGTCCTTATGCTTCAATTATCGACCAATCTCATTACTTAATAATGATTTGAAATTGGTGGCGACAGTACTAGCCCTGAGGCTACCACCTCTCCTTCCCAGGCTGAATAATGCAGAGCAGGTAGGATTTATAAGTGGTTGAGAGGGTAGGATGAACACGAGTAGGATTATTAACCTTGTAGTTTTGCAACAGCTGGAGGGCCGCAGGTTGAGCATGCCTGCTCTAGACCCACAAACACAGGAAACACTTGAGAGGTGTACGCCATTTAAATGGGCTTTGGGTAGTATCCCCTTTATAGGCATTTACCTTACTCCCCAACCCTCCAAACTATATCAGGAAAATTATAAAAATGTACCACACACTATAGACACTCTCTTAAAAAACGTGGGATATCTCATTTACCTCCTGGTTTGGGTGCAGAGCTCTAATCAAAACAATCATCCATCCAAAAATACTATACTATCTGCAGGTACTACCTATTCCCCTACCCAAGACCTTCTTTGCACAAATGAAGAGGATGCTTACTCAGTTCCTTTGGAGTGGGACTGGTACTTTCACACTTGCGGCAGAGGATTCCGGCAGGCAGTTCCATCAGTCCGGACGCAAACTTATGGCATTTGTCAAACAGATCCGGATGCGGATCCGTCTGACAAATGCATTGAAATACTGGATCCGTCTCTCCGGTGTCATTCGGAAAAAAGGATCCGGTATTATTTGTTTTGCATTTTTAAAAATTGTGCGCATGCGCAGGCCGGAAAGCCGGATCCGTTTTGCCAGAACACTTAATGCGATCTGCCACTAATACACTTCAATGTAAATCAATGCCAGATCTGGCATTTCGGCAAGTGTTCAGTATTTTTGGCCGGAGAGAAAACTGCAGCATGCTGCAGTATTTTCTCTGTCCAAAAAACGTAAGAGGGACTGAACTGATGCATCCTGAACGGAATGCTCTCCATTCAGAATGCATTAGGATAAAAATTATCCGTTTTTTTCCGGTATTGAGCTCCTGTGACGGAACTCAATACCGGAAACAAAAACGCTAGTGTGAAAGTACCCAAACATTCTCAAGTAATCAAAGCAAATAAAGAGGGAGGTATGGGAGTTCCATATTTCCACATATACTATAGAGCGGTTCAGAGTCTAAGAGTCTTGGAATGGATACGTAATCCACCAGATAGATTGAATCTATCTGCTGAACAAGATATGTCGAAAGTCCCCCTGCGGTCACTAGCCTTGGCCAAAAATCACAAGTTGGACCTCCTTAGAACTATACTAAACCCATTGACATTTAACACCGTTACATTATGGCAAATCTAATTATTTGCTTACAAACCCCCTAACATCCCTTCTCCAGATTACAGACGTAATGTGGGACTCCACTTCAGAATTTAGATCCACATTAACAGATACGTGTAAAAACAATGCAACAGCAATCTGGGATTGGATATATTGAGACAGTACAGCACTAAGGCCTCATGCACACGACCGTTGTGTGCATCCGTGGCGGTTGTGCCGTTTTCCGTTTTTTTTCGCGGACCCATTGACTTTCAATGGGTCCGTGGAAAAATCGGAAAATGCACCGTTTTGCAGCCGAGACCGTGATCCGTGTATCCTGTCCGTCAAAAAAATATGACCTGTCCTATTTTTTTGACAGACAACGGTTCACGGACCCATTCAAGTCAATGGGTCCGTGAAAGAACACGGATGCACACAAGATTGGCATTCGTGTCCGTGATCCGTGGCGGTAGGTTACTTTAATACAGACGGATCCAACAGTGTGCGCCCCCCCCCTCCCTCCCTCTATTGTAATAATTCGTTGGTGGCACAGTGTGCGCCCCCCATCGCCCCCCCTCCCTCTATAGCATTAACAACATTGGTGGCCAGTGTGCAGCCTCCCATCTCTCCCCCCCCCCCCCCATCATTGGTGGCAGCGGAGTTCCGATCGGAGTCCCAGTTTAATCGCTGGGGCTCTGATCGGTAACCATGGCAACCAGGACGCTACTACAGTCCTGGTTGCCATGGTTACTTAGCAATAGTACAATAGTAGAAGATTCATACTTACCTGCTCCTGGCTGCTGCGATGTTCGTGTCCGGCCGGGAGCTTCACCTACTGGTAAGTGACAGGTCTGTGCGGCGCATTGCTAAATGAACTGTCACTTACCAGTAGGAGGAGCTCCCGGCTGGACACAGACATCACAGCTCCCAGGTAAGTATGAATCTTTTACTATTGTACTATTGCTAGTAACCCGCTGCCACCAATGATCGGGGGGGGGAGAGATGGGAGGCCGCACACTGGCCACCAATGTTGTTAATGCTATAGAGGGAGGGGGGGCCGATGGGGGGCGCACACTGTGCCACCAACGATTTATTACAATAGAGGGAGGAAGGGGGGGCGCACACTGTGCCACCAACGATTTATTACAATAGAGGGAGGAAGTGGGGGGGTTCACACACTGTGCCACCAACGATTTATTACAATAGAGGGAGGAAGGGGGGGTGCACACTGTGCCACCAACGAATTATTACAATAGAGGGAGGAAGGGGGGGCGGGGGGGCGCACACTGTGCCACCAACGAATTATTACAATAGAGGGAGGAAGGGGGGGGGGCCGCACTGGCCACCAATGATATTCAAACTGGGGAGGGGGGGGGGTCTGCCCCCTGCTGCCTGGCAGCCCTGATCTCTTACAGGGGGATATGATAGTACAATTAACCCCTTCAGGTGCGGCACCTGAGGGGTTAATTGTGCTGATCATTGCCCCCTGTAAGAGATCGGATGCTGCTAGGCAGCAGGGGGCAGTAAACAGTTTGTAGTATATTCTAACTAGAAGCGTCCCCATCACCATGGGAACGCCTCTGTGTTAGAATATACTGTCGGAAATGAGGTTTCACGATCTAACTCATATCCGACAGTATATTCTAACATAGAGGCGTTCCCATGGTGATGGGGACGCTTCAAGTTAAAATATACCATCGGATTGGAGAAAACTCCGATCCGATGGTATAAAAGGGACTCCAGACTTTACATTGAAAGTCAATGGGGACAGATCCGTTTGAAATGGCACCATATTGTGTCAACGTCAAACGGATCCGTCCCCATTGACTTGCATTGTAATTCAGGACGGATCCGTTTGGCTCCGCACGGCCAGGCGGACACCAAAACGACTTTTTTTTATGTCCGTGGATCCTCCAAAAATCAAGGAAGACCCACGGACGAAAAAACGGTCACGGATCACGGACCTACGGACCCCGTTTTTGCGGACCGTGAAAGAAAACGTCCGTGTGCATGAGGCCTAACTCAGATACGATCACTGAAGAACAGCGGTACTCAAACCTTGCAGGTTTTCATAGGTTACACCTCCTCCAATTTATCAAAAAATCTCATACCCCAAGCGAAACTAGCCCTACGTGCTTTGAGCAGATGGCTATGGGTACGAAAGACCCCCTCAAGAAAATATCTAATCCAAAATAGGGAAAAAATAACACAACAAACGCCAAAGATATGCCTTTTGGGAATGATGCCACTAACTTCCTACAACAAACGAGAGAAGAGTTTGTGCCAACACCTCTTAGCGGTAGCAAGATTGCTAATAGCTGCAAATTGAAAGGATACGTCTTCCCCAGAGATATCACTGTGGTTAAATAAATGTGATCAAATATATTGATTGGAACAGTTAGCTCACTGGGAATCCAACACCTATTACCAGTTTGAAAGCATTTAGGGCCCCTGGAAGGTATATAGAAACCTCCTCTAAGTACTCAACAATAAAACTCAGACCTTTCTAGTCTGCATCCCTTTGATACTCAGTTACGGCAATTGTTATTGTTAAATCGTTTAGTTACATTCACTGAAGCAAATACTCAAGAAAGTTTAATACAAAAATAGGAAAATTGCTTTATTATTATATAATACAACATAGAATTGAAATGTCAACATATATGTCACAAATATGTAATGAATGGCCAAAGCTCTGTTACTGTACAACTGTGATCTTGATTTATTCTGTGTTACCTAATTGGAAAACCAATAAAATATTTTTTTAAAATAAAAATGATACCCTACCTAAGACAATCGCCCCAAAAAAAACCAAAAAACTATGGCTCTCAGACTATGGAGACCCTAAAACATGATTTTTTTTTTGTTTCAAAAATGATATTATTGTGTAAAACCTAAATAAATAAAAGTATACATATTAGGTATTGCCACGTCCGTAACAACCTGCTCTATAAAAATATCACATTACCTAACTCCTCAGGTGAACATCGTAAAAATAAAATAAAAACTGTGTCAAAAAAGCCTTGTTTTTGTCACCTTACGCCACAAAAAGTGTAATAGAAAGCGATCAAAAAGTCCTACACACCCCAAAATCATACAAATCAAACAGTCATCTCATCCCGCAAAAAATAAGAACCTACCTAAGAAAATCGCCCCAAAAATGTTATTATTGTGTTAAATGTAAAAAAATTTAATAAATAAGTTGACATATTAGGTATTGCCGCGTCCACAAAAACCTGCTCTATAAAATAACAAAAAAATACCACATGACCTAACCCCTCAGATGAACAACGTAACACCGTAAAAAAAAAATAGAAACAGTGTCAAAAAAGCCATTTTTTGTCACCTTACATCACAAAATCAAAAACTGTAATACCAAGCGATCAAAAAGTCATATGCACCTTAAAATAGTACCAAACAGTCATCTCATATTGAAAAAAATGAGCCCCTATATAAGACAGCCGCAAAAAAAAAATCTGATTTGGTATTGTCACGTCCGTAACAACCTGCTCTATGAAAATAACACATGATCTAACCTGTCAGATGAACCTTGTAAATAAAAAAAATAAAAACGGCGCCAAAACAGCTATTTTTTTGTTACCTTGCCTCACAAAAAATGTAATACAGCGAACCAAAAATCATATGTACCCTAAAATAGTAGCAATAAAACTGCCACATTATCCTGTAGTTTCCAAAATGGGGTCATTTTTTTGGAGTTTCTACTGTAGGGTGCATCAGGGGGGCTTTAAATGTGACATTGTGTCAAAAAACAAGTCCAGCAAAATCTGCCTTCCAAAAACCACATGGCGTTGCTTTCCTTCTGCCCCCTGCATATACAGCAGTCTACGATCACATACGGGGTATTTCTGTAAACTACAGAATCAGGGCAATAAATATTGAGTTTTGTTTGTCTGTTAACCCTTCCTTTGTTACTGGAAAAAATGGATTAAAATGAAAAACCTGCCAAAAAAGTGAAATTCAGAAATCTCAACTCCATTTTCCATTAATTCTTGTGGAACACTTAAAGGGTTAACAAAGATTGTAAAATCAATTTTGAATACCTTTATGGGTGTAATTTCCAAAATGTTGGGTGGTTTTTATTATGTAAGCCTCACAAAGTGACTTGAGACCTGAACTGATCTTTAACCACTTAAGGACCACAGGTTTATACCCCCCTAGTGACCAGGCCCTTTTTTACAAATCGGCACTCCACAACTTTAGCGGTTTATTGCTCGGTCATGCAACTTACCACCCAAATGAATTTTACCTCCTTTTCTTCTCACTAATAGAGCTTTCATTTGGTGGTATTTCATTGCTGCTGACATTTTTACTTTTTTTGTTATTAATCGAAATTTACAGATTTTTTTGCAAAAAAATTACATTTTACACTTTCAGTTGTAAAATTTTGCAAAAAAAAAACGACATCCATATATAAATTTTTCTCTAAATTTATTGTTCTACATGTCTTTGATTAAAAAAAAATGTTTGGGTAAAAAAAAAAAATGGTTTGGGTAAAAGCTATAGTGTTTACAAACTATGGTACAAAAATGTGAATTTCCGCTTTTTGAAGCAGCTCTGACTTTCTGAGCACCTGTCATGTTTCCTGAGGTTCTACAATGCCCAGACAGTACAAACACCCCACAAATGACCCCATTTCGGAAAGTAGACACCCTAAGGTATTCGCTGATGGGCATAGTGAGTTCATAGAACTTTTTATTTTTTGTCACAAGTTAGCAGAAAATGATGATTTTTTTTTTTTCCTTACAAAGTCTCATATTCCACTAACTTGTGACAAAAAATAAAAACTTCCATGAACTCACTATGCCCATCACAAAATACCTTGGGGTGTCTTCTTTCCAAAATGGGGTCACTTGTGGGGTAGTTATACTGCCCTGGCATTCTAGGGGCCCAAATGTGTGGTAAGTAGTTTGAAATCAAAATCTGTAAAAAATGGCCGGTGAAATCCTAAAGGTGCTCTTTGGAATGTGGGCCCCTTTGCCCACCTAGGCTGCAAAAAAGTGTCACACATCTGGTATCGCCGTACTCAGGAGAAGTTGGGCAATGTGTTTTGGGGTGTCTTTTTACATATACCCATGCTGGGTGAGATAAATATCTCGGCAAAAGACAACTTTTCCCATTTTTTTATACAAAGTTGGCATTTGACCAAGATATTTATCTCACCCAGCATGGGTATATGTAAAATTACACCCCAAAACACATTCCCCCACTTCTTCTGAGTACGGCGATACCACATGTGTGACACTTTTTCTGCAGCCTAGGTGGGCAAAGGGGCCCACATTCCAAAGAGCACCTTTAGGATTTCAACGGCCATTTTTTACACATTTTGATTTCAAACTACTTCGCACGCATTTGGGCCCCTAAAATGCCAGGGCAGTATAACTACCCCACAAGTGACCCCATTTTGGAAAGAAGACACCCCAAGGTATTCCGTGAGGGGCATGGCGAGTTCCTAGAATTTTTTATTTTTTGTCACAAAGCGTGAGAAGAAGTCTGGAATATAAATGTCTAAAAAAATTTACGCATTTGGATTCCGTGAGGGTTATGGTGAGTTCATGTGAGATTTTATTTTTTGACACAAGTTAGTGGAATATGAGACTTTGTAGGAAAAAAAAAAATTCCGCTAACTTGGGCCAAATAAATGTCTGAATGGAGCCTTACAGGGGGGTGATCAATGACAGGGGGGTGATCAGGGAGTCTTTATGGGGTGATCACCCCCCTGTCATTGATCACCCCCCTGTAAGGCTCCATTCAGACGTCCGTATGTTTTTTACGGATCCACGGATACATGGATCGGATCCGAAAAACACATACGGACATCTGAATGGAGCCTTACAGGGGGGTGATCAATGACAGGGGGGTGATCAATGACAGGGGGGTGATCAATGACAAGGGGTTGATCAGGGAGTCTATATGGGGTGATCACCCCCCTGTCATTGATCACCCCCCCTGTAAGGCTCCATTCAGACGTCCGTATGTTTTTTACGGATCCACGGATATATGGATCGGATCCGCAAAACACATACGGACATCTGAATGGAGCCTGACAGGGGGGTGATCAATGACAGGGGGGGTGATCAATGATAGGGGGGGTTATCAGGGAGTCTATATGGGGTGATCACCCCTGTCATTGATCACCCCCCTGTAAGGCTCCATTCAGATGTCCGTATGTGTTTTGCGGATCCGATCCATGTATCAGTGGATCCGTAAAAATCATACGGACGTCTGAATGGAGCCTTACAGGGGGGTGATCAATGACAGGGGGGTGATCAATTACAGGGGGGTTATCAGGGAGTCTATATGGGGTGATCACCCCTGTCATTGATCACCCCCCTGTAAGGCTCCATTCAGACGTCTGTATGTGTTTTGCGGATCCTATCCATGTATCAGTGGATCCGTAAAAATCATACAGACGTCTGAATGGAGCCTTACAGGGGGGTGATCAATGACAGGGGGGTGATCAGGGAGTCTATATGGGGTGATCACCCCCGTCATATATCACCCCCCTGTAAGGCTCCATTCAGACGTCCGTATGTGTTTTGCGGATCCGATCAATGTATCAGTGGATCCGTAAAAATCATACGGACGTCTGAATGGAGCCTTACAGGGGGGTGATCAATGACAGGGGGTGATCAATGACAGGGGGGTGATCAGGGAGTCTATATGGGGTGATCACCCCCGTCATTGATCACCCCCCTGTAAGGCTCCATTCAGACGTCTGTATGTGTTTTGCGGATCCGATCCATGTATCAGTGGATCCGTAAAAATCATACGGACGTCTGAATGGAGCCTTACAAGGGGGTGATCAATGACAGGGGGGTGATCAATGACAGGGGGTTGATCAGGGAGTCTATATGGGGTGATCACCCCCGTCATTGATCACCCCCCTGTAAGGCTTCATTCAGACGTCCGTATGTGTTTTGCGGATCCGATCTATATATCAGTGGATCCGTAAAAATCATACGGACGTCTGAATGGAGCCTTACAAGGGGGTGATCAATGACAGGGGGGTGATCAATAACAGGGGGGTGATCAGGGAGTCTATATAGGGTGATCAGGGGTTATCAGGGGTTAATAAGTGGTTAATAAGTGACAGGGGGGGGTGTAGTGTAGTGGTGTTTGGTGCTACTTATTACTGAGCTGCCTGTGTCCTCTGGTGGTTGATCCAAACAAAAGGGACCACCAGAGGACCAGGTAGCAGGTATATTAGACGCTGTTATCAAAACAGCGTCTAATATACCTGTTAGGGGTTAAAAAAATCTAATCTCCAGCCTGCCAGCGAACGATCGCCGCTGGCAGGCTGAAGATCCACTCGCTTACCTTCCGATCCTGTGAACGCGCGCGCCAGTGTGCGCGCGTTCACAGGAAATCTCGTCTCACGCGAGATGACGCCAATCGGCGTTAGTGTAGCCTGGGAGAGCCGCCGCAATGACACCTTTCGGCGTTACGTGTGCGGCAAGAGGTTAAAAAGTGGGTTTTGGAAATTTTCAGAATAATTTCAAGATTTGCTTCTAAACTTCTAAGCCTTCTAACGTCCCCCAAAAATAAAATAGCATTCACAAAATGATCCAAACATGAAGTAGACATATGGGTAATGTAAAGTAATAACTATTTTTGGAGTTATTACTATCTATTATAAAAGTAGAGAAATTGAAATGTTGAAATTTGCAAATTTTTCTAAATCTTTGGTAAATTTGGTATTTTTTTTATAAATAAAAATGAAATATTTTGACTCAATTTTACCACTGTCATGAAGTACAATATGTGACGAAAAAAAACTGGCTGAAGATCCACTCGCTTACCTTCCGATCCTGTGAACGCGCGCGCCTGTGTGCGCGCGTTCACAGGAAATCTCGTCTCACGCGAGATGACGCCAATCGGCGTTAGTGTAGCCTGGGAGAGCCGCCGCAATGACGCCTTTCGGCATTACGTGTGCGGCAAGAGGTTAAAAAGTGGGTTTTGGAAATTTTCAGAATAATTTCAAGATTTGCTTTTAAACTTCTAAGCCTTCTAACGTCCCCCAAAATTAAAATAGCATTCACAAAATGATCCAAACATGAAGTAGACATATGGGTAATGTAAAGTAATAACTATTTTTGGAGTTATTACTATCTATTATAAAAGTAGAGAAATTGAAATGTGGAAATTTGCAAATTTTTCTAAATCTTTGGTAAATTTGGTATTTTTTTTATAAATAAAAATGAAATATTTTGACTCAATTTTACCACTGTCATGAAGTACAATATGTGACGAAAAAAAACTGGCTGAAGATCCACTCGCTTACCTTCCGATCCTGTGAACGCGCGCGCCTGTGTGCGCGCGTTCACAGGAAATCTCGTCTCACGCGAGATGACGCCAATCGGCGTTAGTGTAGCCTGGGAGAGCCGCCGCAATGACACCTTTCGGCGTTACGTGTGCGGCAAGAGGTTAAAAAGTGGGTTTTGGAAATTTTCAGAATAATTTCAAGATTTGCTTCTAAACTTCTAAGCCTTCTAACGTCCCCCAAAAATAAAATAGCATTCACAAAATGATCCAAACATGAAGTAGACATATGGGTAATGTAAAGTAATAACTATTTTTGGAGTTATTACTATCTATTATAAAAGTAGAGAAATTGAAATGTTGAAATTTGCAAATTTTTCTAAATCTTTGGTAAATTTGGTATTTTTTTTATAAATAAAAATGAAATATTTTGACTCAATTTTACCACTGTCATGAAGTACAATATGTGACGAAAAAAAACTGGCTGAAGATCCACTCGCTTACCTTCCGATCCTGTGAACGCGCGCGCCTGTGTGCGCGCGTTCACAGGAAATCTCGTCTCACGCGAGATGACGCCAATCGGCGTTAGTGTAGCCTGGGAGAGCCGCCGCAATGACGCCTTTCGGCATTACGTGTGCGGCAAGAGGTTAAAAAGTGGGTTTTGGAAATTTTCAGAATAATTTCAAGATTTGCTTCTAAACTTCTAAGCCTTCTAACGTCCCCCAAAAATAAAATAGCATTCACAAAATGATCCAAACATGAAGTAGACATATGGGTAATGTAAAGTAATAACTATTTTTGGAGTTATTACTATCTATTATAAAAGTAGAGAAATTGAAATGTGGAAATTTGCTAATTTTTCTAAATCTTTGGTAAATTTGGTATTTTTTTTATAAATAAAAATGAAATATTTTGACTCAATTTTACCACTGTCATGAAGTACAATATGTGACGAAAAAAAACTGGCTGAAGATCCACTCGCTTACCTTCCGATCCTGTGAACGCGCGCGCCTGTGTGCGCGCGTTCACAGGAAATCTCGTCTCACGCGAGATGACGCCAATCGGCGTTAGTGTAGCCTGGGAAAGCCGCCGCAATGACGCCTTTCGGCATTACGTGTGCGGCAAGAGGTTAAAAAGTGGGTTTTGGAAATTTTCAGAATAATTTCAAGATTTGCTTCTAAACTTCTAAGCCTTCTAACGTCCCCCAAAAATAAAATAGCATTCACAAAATGATCCAAACATGAAGTAGACATATGGGTAATGTAAAGTAATAACTATTTTTGGAGTTATTACTATCTATTATAAAAGTAGAGAAATTGAAATGTGGAAATTTGCAAATTTTTCTAAATCTTTGGTAAATTTGGTATTTTTTTTATAAATAAAAATGAAATATTTTGACTTAATTTTACCACTGTCATGAAGTACAATATGTGACGGAAAAAAAACATTTCAGAATGGCCTGTAAAAGTGTTTTAAAGTTATTCACACATAAAAGGTACACATGTCAGATTTGCTAAAAATGGCCTGGTCCTTAAGGTGAAAAATGACTGGGTCCTTAAGGGGTTAACAATGAGTTTTACCTTTTATGCTTTGTAAACATTTTGCTGTTTAGTTAACTTTCAGTAATCGTATTCTTCCTTCCTAAGGAGTGTAAAATCCCCGACCATGAACTAGCTGTCTGCATACTCCTTGCTGTGTTCCGTGAAATAACCATGTATTATGGGACCCAAAATAATCCAGATCGTGGGGCGGTGACTGTAAGTATTTCACGAATGTTGTTTAACTCACAGAAATAGTTGCTGTATCTGTATATCTAGACGTGTTGAATATTGTAGTTACCTGTCAAATACTGTATATTTACTGATGTGTTCAAAATAGGAACATAAAGCCGTGAATTTTATCAAGAACATCAAAGTTCTCCAAGAAGGAGCAAGGAGACGCTTTGTGGAGACATTGCTCAGCAACAGCCGGCCAATACTTCGTGTTGTTCCTGGTACGAGAAGCTCACACGTCACTGTTTTCGGACTGGCTATACATTTGGGTGTTGTACTTCTCAATCAGAATAATCAACTTCTTTCACCACTAAGAAATTTGTCTTTTGTTCCATCAAGAATGCAGGTATTAAATTCCAACCGATTGTTTCTGACAGTCCTTTATAACATTCATTTAAATAGCTATACCTATACAAGATATATATTTCATAATTTCTAGAATTCGTATTTGCCAACAATGCCAGAAGATTTGATTGTCTATGCAAGAGTTGCTATGCGTGAACAGCTGCATTGGTACCGTAAGTGGAACACATGAATATTTCAGAAGTATGTAATGGTAATATGAACATTCCTCACAATGGTTGAAGGGGTTTTCCGAGACTTTAATACTGATGACCTATCCTCAGGATTTTCCAATGATCAGCTGTTTGAAAAGGCAGCAGCGCACGCAGCCTTCTAGCTTTTCCTAGGCCAGTGACAACACCTTCATCTGTCATGTGACCTAGGCGCAGCTCAGCCCCATAGAAGTGAATGGGGCTGAGCACAGTACTAGACACAGCCGCTGTACAATGTACAGTGCTTTGATTGGTAAGTACGGAGAAGGCCACCGCACTCACAGGTACACCGGTGGCTTTTTCAAACAGGTAATTGCCGGGAGTCTTGAGGATAGGTCATCAGTGTTAAAGTCTTTGAAAACCTTTGAAGGATTACATGTGTAAAGCAATTGTAAGACTGTGTTCACATCATGTTTCTGATGTCTGGATAGCTGCCGATGTACAAGCTAAAAACGGCCATAAGATTAAATTAGCATGGTGGAAGCCAAAAGAGTGTCTTTTTGGCCATCATTTGGGTGGTATTCCATGCAGTGGTAGCTAGTAAAAATAAGTTATACTGTATGCTATATGTATGCTTTTACAGTGGGACTCTGTGTGGTAGAAGCAACTGTACAATATATGGAGCCCATAAACGTGATGTGAACACAGTAACATGGTTAGGCCTTGATCTTTTTTAAACATGAGCCTATAATTATGTTTTTTTATTTCCAATAGGTTGTCCTAATGGTCACTACTGTACTGTTGGTGAGGTAGGTTTTTATAACTATACTGATTTTAAAGGGAATATTACCAAAAATGACAGTGCTACATATTTTACAAAGTTTCTTTTGATAGGGGAGACCAGGTTAAATTTTTGCTTCACTCTAGGGTGCCCCTGCCTCTAACCTGTTTAGAGTGACACTGTACTTTGGGAAAAATTTTGATATGTCATAGTATCATATCAAAGGTTTTGATTGGTGGAGGTCTGAGTGCTGAGACACCGGTCATCACTAGAATAAGGAGAAAGTGCTCACATAGCACTCTGTCTCTCCTCGCTGCAGGAGACAAAATCAGAATGGGCCCATAGACTTTTTATTTCTTCCATCGCCTGCAGTGAGGAGAGAGAGCACACTATGTGAGCACTTCTCTTTCCTAATTTTAGTGATCAGCGGGGGTATCAGCACTTAGACACCCAGCAATCAAAACTTTTGATATATCACAACATTTCTATGTGATGTTGAATATTTTTGCATTCATAAATACAAAAGTATCATGGGAGTGATGCCTTTATTGGCTAACTCCAAAAGTTTTCCCAAAGTACAATGCCGCTTAAAGGGGTTGGCCACTATTGGTTATTATTGACCAATGACTATGTAAGGTGTCTATATGCAACTTACTAATATAGTCTTTGTTGAAATTCTGCACCATTTTCTATATTTCATGAGGTATGTCCCCTTTACAAAGTCTTTCATGCTGTCCACACAGAGGTCCTGCCCATAAAATAGTTGCTAATGGAGGGTCATGTGACCAGACAAATCACCTCCATGTGATGTCTCCTCCATTCAAATACACTGCACTTGCCATCTGGACTTGTTCTCTTGAAGGTTTAGTACAGGTGCAGTGTGGTTGAATGGAGGACACAACACATGGAGGTGATTTTCCTGGTCACATGAGCTTCCATCAGCAACTATTTTATGGGCAGGACCTCTGTTTAAACAGCACAAAAGACTCTGCAAACAAGGGAGTATACCTTATGAAATATAGAAAGTGGCACAGAATTTCAACAAAGGCTTTATTAGTAAGTGCCATATAATCACCTCACAAACACATTGGTCAACAATAACCAGAAAGTGGCCAACCCCTTTAAGGTAACAGGACCACGTGTTGTACAAATGTGGTGGGTGGTTAAAGGCTCATGCACAGGGCATGTGTATATGGCAATGCACAGAGGCCGTAAGGAGCCACACAGTCTCTATGTGATGCCACAGAGGCTTCATCTGGTGCAGCATGGATGTGTTCTGCCCTGGAGACAGTGCAGACAGTGGGAGTAGTACATCTCTACATGGCTTGCCACATTTTTATGTATAAAAGCAACAGAAGACAGTCCTGCTCACCTTGCTTGGCTGCACATGTGCACAGACCTGCCAAACGAAAGGCTTCCATGTAGATCCCAGTAAGAAGTTGTCTATGCCAGTCAGACAGTAACGATTATGTTTTTTAAATACTTCTATCGATGAATAAGGACATTAGTGTCTGAAACATGTAAGCGTTACTGTCAGATGAGCAAGATGTTGGATGTATTTTATGCACTGAAATAAAATAGGACTTTATCAGACTCTGCTGCGACTGTTGGACAACTTCTTATTTGTATCTACATTTCTTTTAGGAAGCTTACTATACAGAACTCCTAGGAAAGTTGTTCCTAAATTTTTTGGGGAATGCAGTAAACATGTCAGGAGAGTAGACAGTTCCTCATTAAAGGGGTTCTCCAGGAATTTATAAAATAAAATTACTTAAATACTTAAATATTACTTTATTATAAATATATTCTCAAATACCTTTCATAGTTTTAATATCAAATTTTGTCCATGATCCCTGACAAGCAGAGCAGAGAAGAGAATGAGGCAGCTTGTCCTCCAGTGTGATTAGAACAGATTGTGTGTACTAATAGGATGGCGGCCATTTTATTTCCCCTGATGATTGCTCCCCAGACAAAATGAGCCATTATAACTAATAAAAGGTATTTGGGAACATATATAATATAATAAAGTAATATTTAAAGGGGTTGTCCTGGTTCAACGCTGAACCCAGACATATCCCCTCCTTCCCCTCCCTGTTATGATCATCTGAGCATTTCATGTATCGCGCAGGGCAAAGGCATTTTCTGGAGATCCGGTGAGATACCAGGCTCACCATGGGTAAAGCTAGGCAGAAGCTTCCACCTAGCAGTGAGCTCGGTGACGTCACCGACACTAATGTGTGAGCTTTAGCACTGCCCTAGCCTGTAAAATGACTAGGGCAGCGCTAAAGCCCGCCCATCAGAGTGGGATCACCTGGAACACTGCTTAGCAGTGCAAAAATGCCCTTGCCCTGTGCTATCCAGTGCAGGGCAAGGGAGAGCATCGGAGTATAAAATGCTCCAATGCTCATATCAGGGGGGTTGAGTAGGGGGAGATGGAGACATGTCCGGGTTCTTCTCTGAACCCGGACAACCCCTTTAAAGTGTAACTGCTGTTTCATTTTTTCTTTTTTTTTGTGTAGGGACAGTGACAGGGAACATTTTTGTAATATACTTTATTTAAGCAAAACGTTTGTTTGTGGTAGAAAACTGGGGCTGAAATGTCCCTTAGCGGCTCTCTCAAATGAGCGTTGCTAAGGAACATCCGTAGCATAAGAGAGATGGGCTGTGTGGTTGCTGCGGGCCTCTGCCTGTCCTTCTTCCTCATGATGTTGGGAGCGAATATTCGAATTGCAAATATTAATCACGAATATCGACACTTCGAGAATCCGCAAATATTTAGAATATAGTGATATATATTCGTAATTTTGAATATTCTAGATTTTTTTTTCATCAGTAACCTCCCTTCTTGCTTCTGGGCCAATGAGAAGGCTGCAATGTCTTTGTCTGAGCTTAGCAACATCCTTAGCAACCAATAGGAAAGTGTTAGCATTGTTATTGCTGTGCTCTGTGCTTCCCTGTGTCATTACATTAGATAGTTAGTTAGTTAGTTAGTTAGTTAGTTAGTTAGCTTATATATAAAATACAGATAGTTAGTGGGAGATGTAGGTTAGATAGTGATAAAGTGTAGCTTCTGCTGTCCATACATACATGCTGCATACATAGTGCTGGGATGTCACAAGTTCACAACAATACTTAGTGCACCAATCACTAATATGTAGTCAGACCTGTTAAAATGTGAAGTTGCACGTATTGCGCTAAAATATTTGCATCAATAGTGCCGATTTTCTCAATCGCAAATATATTGGAGCACTCTATCTGCATATAATGCAAATATATGACGAATATTCTACAAATTATTCGCGAAATATCGCAAATTTGATTATGGCCCCTGCTGCTTATCACTGCTCCCTCACAGCCTGGTGGGCACAGGAGCCTTATGTGTTACATATACATAGTATAATATATACATTGCCCCTTGTATTAAATATAATCTTCTACAGTATGATTATACTCACTGACCGGTGTGGGCAGCACTGTCAGTGAGCTTTCCCCCTGCACTCCCGGCAGTGCTGACTAATGAACCGGCTGCCGGGAGCGATGCCTGTGTGAGCGGTAAGCGCTCACTACAGGCAGTGCAGAGAGACAGGGGGAAGCTGCTATACAGTATATAAGGACAGTTATGTTAGAAGATTGATGACCCTCATTTGAGAGAGTGCTGTTAAGGGACATTTCAACCCCAGTTTTCTACCATAAATAAATGTTTTTCCTAAATAAAGTATATTACAAAAATGTTCCCCGTCACTGCCCCTACACATTAGCAAAAAAAAATATGTAACAGCAGTTACTCTTTAATTTCAGTAATGTTATTTTCTTTAAATGTATGATTGCTTATTTAGTTGTTCAGATTCCAAATATTTTCCTATTTTTTTCAGTGTGGTCAACCAATGGTAACGGGTCGATGTTTAGACTGCGGAGCTAATGTTGGCGGGCAAAATCATATACCTCATCCAGGATTCCAGAGAATTCAGTATGCTTCTATTTCACTTTCTTTTTTTAGATTAGAATTGCAAGGATATTTCCACACGATACCCTACATGATTTGCACATTTTGATTTATTATTTAGAAACACTTTTCTTACCGTTACATGGAAGTTTTTTGGGGGGTGCTTTAGAAATTGATGACCAATCCATAGGATAGCAGAAATTTTCGTATGAGAGCAGCACAAATGACCACGAGTCTTGCTTCAGGAATGCAACAGCTCGTCCTTTGACCACAGATCCACACGGTCAATAGAATAGCACAAAGATAAAGGTTGACGGCAGCATATCCAAGCAGCAGGGGCGTTGTTAGGTCAAAACATTCGGGGCTTGAGCCCCGGATGTTTTGTCCAGTGCCCTGAATGTTATGCTGGATTGCTGGTAGCATTTTTTTGGCTATTCCAGGGGCCTTTTATATTTATTGGACCTGGGCAACCCCACAGATCATCCCCCACCCCCTTGTACTTGTTCCGCTACTTTCCTGCTGCACCGGCATGAGTTCAGTCACTTCGGTGGCATCGGTGCTCAATCCCATCCTGCGGTGGGTAATCCTGTGAGACCTGCCGAGGGAGGTCACGGGTCTCGCGGAATCACGCGCTGCAGGTCGGGATTGAGCACCGATGCCACCGAAGTGACTGAACTCATTCCGGCGCAGCAGATAAGTAACGGAACAAGTACAAAGGAGGTGGGGGGGATGATCTGTGGGGTTGCCCAGATGGCTAGACCCTTCACAGTAGTTATTAATCCCTTTCAGCAGTCCCCCATTCACTGAATGGGGACTGCTGAAAGGGGTTAATAACTACTGTGAATGGGGGACTGCTGAAAGGGGTTAATAACTACTGTGAAGGGGGACTGCTGAAAGGCGTTAAAGTACAAGGGGGGGGGTCGGGGGATGATCTGTGGGGTTGCCCAGATGGCTCACAGTAGTTATTAACCCCTTTCAGAAGTCCCCCATTCACTGAATGGGGGACTGCTGAAAGTGGTTAATAACTACTGTCAAGGGGGACTGCTGAAAGGGGTTAATAACTACTGTGAAGGCCCCCCTGATGGGGGCATGTCTTCATGGGGTGGGGCGTGGCTTCACAGGGGGCGTGGTACAGTGGGCTTGTGCCCTGGATGTTTTCAGACCCTAGCAACGCCCCTGCCAAGCAGATTTATTTTATTCACAATGGGTCCATAAAAAGTGTGTATATAAACACCAGAATAAAGTGCAACGTTTAGACTACGCAGTAGTCTTTCTCAAGCATAATATGGAGTGTATCATAAGGGTTCATATAGTGCACATACCACCCCCTCTCACTAAATCAAATCAATTAATCATGCTAACTCATCATGTCACCGCCTTCACCTTACTATAAACCAATCACAATATCCAACAATATGATTATCAGTGGCACTTACTAGGGATGAGCGAACCCGAACTGTATAGTTCGCGTTCGTACCGAATTTTGGGGTGTCCGTGACACGGACCCGAACCCGAACATTTTCGTAAAAGTCCGGGTTCGGGTTCGGTGTTCGGTGCTTTCTTGGCGCTTTTTGAAAGGCTGCAAAGCAGCCAATCAAAAAGCGTCATACTACTTGCCCCAAGAGGCCATCACAGCCTTGCCTACTATTGGCATGGCTGTGATTGGCCAGTGCAGCATGTGACCCAGCCTCTATATAAGCTTCACTCTGCTGATACAAGCGTAGGGAGAGGTTGCTGCTGCGACGTTAGGGCGATATTAGGCAGATTAACTCCTCTAAAAGACTTAATTCAGTGATCGATCTCCAGCTGTGGATCATTGAAGTGCTGATATTGAATTGCTCACTTTTTTTAGGCTGCCCAGAGCATTTTTATATCACTTTTTTCTGGGGTGATCGGCGGCCATTTTGTGGCTTGTGGTGCGCCAGCACAAGCTACCACCAAGTGCATTTAACCATCAATAGTGTGGTTATTTTTTGCTATATCCTACATCAGGTGCAGGCTGAGCCTGTGTCACCCAAGTGCATTTAACCATCAATAGTGTGGTTATTTTTTGGCCATATACTACATCAGGTGCAGGCTGAGCCTGTGTCACCCAAGTGCATTTAACCATTAATAGTGTGGTTATTTTTTGCGATATCCTACATCAGGGTCAAGCTTTCATCAAGTGCATTTAACCATCAATAGTGTGGTTATTTTTTGGCCATATACTACATCAGGTGCAGGCTGAGCCTGTGTCACCCAAGTGCATTTAACCATCAATAGTGTGTTTATTTTTGGCCATATACTACATCAGGGGCAAGTTGAGCCTGTCACCCAGCGCCTAAAAAATAGGCCTGACATTTCTATTCCTCCAAATCAGTACTGTTTTAGCTGGTCAAATTATTTGTAGTGACCGTAAAAGCACAGTTTTTGTTCTGGGTTGAAAAACTATTCCCAAATTTGCCATTCTCAAAATTAGTAGTTTCTGCTATATCAGGCCTACTTTAAATCTATCCCAAAAAGGGTATATTAGATTCAAGGTGCTGATAGTGTCCTTCTGAAAAACTTAACACACACGCTACAGTGCAGATACAAGTCTAATTCTGTGATTAAAGGTATACCTGTCACACAGCGCCTAAAAAATAGGCCTGACATTTATATTCCTCCAAATCAGTACTGTTTTAGCTGGTCAAATTATTTGTAGTGACCGTAAAAGCACAGTTTTTGTTCTGGGTTGAAAAACAATTCCCAAATTTGCCATTCTCAAAATAACTAGTTTCTGCTATATCAGGCCTACTTTAAATCTATCCCAAAAAGGATATCTTAGATTCAAGGTGCTGATAGTGTCATTCTGAAAAACTTAACACACACGCTACCATGCAGATACAAGTCTAATTCTGTGATTAAAGGTATATCTGTCACACAGCGCGTAAAAAATAGGCCTGACATTTATATTCAACCAAATCTGTACTGTTTTAGCTGGTCAAATTATTTGTAGTGACCGTAAAAGCACAGTTTTTGTTCTGGGTTGAAAAACTATTCCCAAATTTGCCATTCTCATAAATAAGTAGTTTCTGCTATATCAGGCCTACTTTAACCCCTTCACGCAACATCACGTACATGTACGTGGGGGAATGTGGTGCCTCACCGCATTCCCACGTGCATGTACGTGATCGGCTTTCACTGTCAGCGCAGGGAGCGAAGCGCTGAAGCTCCAGTGAAGCCGGCGTGCTGGGGTTGCTAGGCAACCAGAGAAGCCGGCAGGAGCTGTATTGTAGCTCTGACCCGCCCGCGATCGCTGTGATTGGTCCATTACTGCAGAGGGACCAATCACAGCGCATCGGGGCAGGTAAGAGGGGGTTAGGGAGGGACTATGTGCTTCTCCTTCTCTGATCGCCCCAATTCCTGTCAGGGAAGCGATCAGAGAAGGAGATAGTGTGAAAATATTCCCCACCTATGACGAGTATACTCGTCATGGCGCACTGCTACTTAGCGCGCCATGATGAGTATACACGTCATGGCATAAACTGTCACCATGTCTGCAGACATGGTGACAGCGCTGAGATCCCGGCTGTCACACACAGCCGGGCACCTTAGGTCAATGCCGAGGGGGGTCCTGTGACCCCCCCATGTCGGCGATCGCTGCAAACCGCAGGTCAATTCAGACCTGCGGTTTGTAGCGGTTTCTGATCGCCGCGGTCCCTGACCGCGGGGATCAGAAACTTTACTATGCCCAAAATAAAGCTTTTTCACCCCCCCTGCACCCCTGAATGATGATATGTGGGCGGGTGGTGCAGGGGGGGTGTCGCAGGCGGTGGGGAGGTGCGGTAAGCTGCGGGAGGCGGGCGGTGCGGCAGGCGGGATCGCGATCCCCCGCCCGCCTCCCTTTCAATGATCGTTGGCTTCTAGTGGGGATACCAGGGTGCCAGCACATTGCTGGCACCCTGGTATAAACGGCTGACATCTGCGATGCGATGTCAGCCGTTTAACCCTTTCCATACAGCGGTCCGTACGGACCGCTGTATGGAAAAGGTTAACAGCGCAGGGAGCTCTCTCCCTCTCTCATCGGGGGGCTGCTGTGCCTTTGCAGCCCCCCGATGGGAGAGGGAGAGAGCCCCCAGAGAGCCCCCCTCAGCCCTGTACTTACCCTTCCCCGTCTGCGCAGTTCTGACCAGTACTGAGCAGACGGGGAAGGTTCCCATGGCAACAGGACGCCTCTCAGGCGTCCTGCTGTCCATGGTGCTGAACAGATCTGTGCTGAAAGCATAGATCTGTTCAGACAAGTGTAAAATACAGTACAGAACAATATATATTGTTCTGTACTGTATTATACAGACATCAGACCCACTGGATCTTCAAGAACCAAGTGGGTCTGGGTCAAAAAAAAAGTAAAAAAAAGTGAAAAAAGTAAAGTTTCAAAAAAACACATTTATCACTGAATAAAAAATAAAATAAAAAAATACACTACACATATTAGGTATCGCCGCGTCCGTAACGACCTGATCTATAAAACGGTCATGTTACTTTCCCCGCACGGTGAACGCCATAAAAATAAAAAAATAAAAACTATGAGGAAATTGAAATTTTGCCCACCTTACTTCCCAAAAAAGGTAATAAAAGTGATCAAAAAAGTCGCATGTACGCCAAAAAAGTACCAATCAAACCGTCACCTCATCCCGCAAAAAATGAGCCCTTACATGAGACAATGGCCCAAAAAATAAAAAAACTATGGGTCTCAGACTATGGAGATACTAAAACATGATTTTTTTTTTGTTTCAAAAATATTATTGTGTAAAACCCTGATAAATTATAAAAAGGTAGACATATTAGGTATTGCCATGTCCGTAAGAACCTGATCTATAAAAATACCACATGACCTAACCCCTCAGGTGAACACTGTAAAAAAAATAAAAAAAAAACGGTGTCAAAAAAGCTATTTTTTTGTTACCTTACATCACAAAAAGTGTAATAGCAAGCGATCAAAAAGTCATGTGCACCCCAAAATAGTACCAATCTAACCGTCATCTCATCCCGCAAAAATGATACCCAACCTGAGACAATCGCCAAAAAACTGAAAAAACTATGGCTCTCAGACTATGGAGACACTAAAACATGTTTTTTTTTTGTGTCAAAAATGATATTATTGTGTAAAACCTAAATAAATAAAAAAGTATACATATTAGGTATCGTCACGTCCGTAAGAACCTGCTCTATAAAAATAGCACATGATCTAACCTGTCAGATGAACGTTGTAAATATTAAAAAATAAAAACAGTGCCAAAACAGCTATTTTTTGGCAAATTTTCCATTTTAATTCATTTTTTCCCATAACAAAGCAAGGGTTAACAGCCAAACAAAACTCAATATTTATTGCCCTGATTCTTTAGTTTATAGAAATGCCCCATATGTGGTCGTAAACTGCTGTATGGCCACACGGCAGGGCGCAGAAGGAAAGGAGCGCCATATGGTTTTTGGAAGGCAGTTTTTGCTGGACTGGTTTTTTGACACCATGTCCCATTTGAAGCCCCCCCGATGCACCCCTAGAGTATAAACTCCAAAAAATTACCCCATTTTGGAAACTACACCCCTCAAGGTATTCAAAACTGATTTTACAAACTTTGTTAACCCTTTAAGTGTTCCACAAGAGTTAATGGCAAATGGAGATGAAATTTCTGAATTTCTATTTTTTGTTACTTTGCCTCACAAAAAAGTGTAATATAGAGCAACCAAAAATCATATGTTCCCTAAACTAGTACCAACAAAACTTCCACCGTATCCCGTAGTTTCCAAAATGGGGCCACTTTTTTGGAGTTTCTACTCTAGGGGTGCATCAGGGGGCTTTAAATGGGACATGGTGTCTAAAAACAATCCAGCAAAACCTGCCTTCCAGAAACCATATGGCATTCCTTTCCTTCTGCACCCTGCCGCGTGCCCATACAGCAGTTTACGACCACATATGGGGTGTTTCTGTAAACTACAGAATCAGGGCCATAAATAAAGAGTTTTGTTTGGCTGTTAACCCTTGCTTTGTTACTGGAAAAAAAATATTAAAATGGAAAATCTGCCGAAAAAGTGAAATTTTGAAATTTAATCTCTATTTTCCATTTATTCTTGTGGAACACCTAAAGGGTTAACAGCGTTTGTAAAATCAGTTTTGAATACCTTGAGGGGTGTAGTTTCTTAGATGGCGTCACTTTTATGGAGTTTCTACTCTAGGGGTGCATCAGGGGGGCTTCAAATGGGACATGGTGTCAAAAAAAACAGTCCAGCAAAACCTGCCTTCCAAAAACCGTATGGCATTCCTTTCCTTCTGCGCCCTGCCGTGTGCCCGTACAGCGGTTTACGACCACATATGGGGTGCTTCTGTAAACTACAGAATCAGGGCCATAAATAATGAGTTTTGTTTGGCTGTTAACCCTTGCTTTGTAACTGTAAAAAAAATATTAAAATGGAAAATCTGCCAAAAATGTGAAATTTTGAAATTGTGTCTCTATTTTCCATTAAATCTTGTGCAACACCTAAAGGGTTAACAAAGTTTGTAAAATCAGTTTTGAATACCTTGAGGGGTGTAGTTTCTTAGATGGGGTCACTTTTATGGAGTTTCTACTCTAGGGGTGCATCAGGGGGGCTTCAAATGGGACATGGTGTCAAAAAAACTGTCCAGCAAAATTAGCCCTCCAGAAACCAAACGGCGCACCTTTCACTCTACGCCCCGCTGTGTGGCCATACAGTAGTTTACGGCCACATATGGGGTGTTTCTGTGAACATCAGAGTCAGGGCAATAAAGATACAGTCTTGTTTGGCTGTTAACCCTTGCTTTGTTAGTGGAAAAAATGGGTTAAAATTGAAAATTAGGCAAAAAATGAAATTCTCAAATTTCATCTCCATTTGCCAATAACTCTTGTGCAACACCTAAAGGGTTAATGACGTATGTAAAATCAGTTTTGAATACCTTGAGGGGTGTAGTTTCTTAGATGGGGTCACTTTTATGGAGTTTCTACTCTAGGGGTGCATCAGGGGGCTTCAAATGGGACATGGTGTAAATAAACCAGTCCATAAAAATCAGCCTTCCAAAAACCAAACGGCGCACCTTTCACTCTACGCCCCGCTGTGTGGCCGTACAGTAGTTTACGGCCACATATTGGGTGTTTCTGTAAACGGCAGAGTCAGGGCAATAAAGATACAGTCTTGTTTGGCTGTTAACCCTTGCTTTGTTAGTGGAAAAAATGGGTTAAAATGAAAAATTAGACAAAAAAATGAAATTCTCAAATTTCCTCCCCATTTGCCAATAACTCTTGTGCAACACCTAAAGGGTTAACAATGTATGCAAAATCAGTTTTGAATACCTTGAGGGGTGTAGTTTCTTAGATGGGGTCATTTTTGGGTGGTTTCTATTATGTAAGCCTCGCAAAGTGACTTCAGACCTGAACTGGTCCCTAAAAATTGAGTTTTTGTAAATTTCGGAAAAATTTCAAGATTTGCTTCTAAACTTCTAAGCCTTATAACATCCCCAAAAAATAAAATATCATTCCCAAAACAATTCAAGCATGAAGTAGACATATGGGGAATGTAAAGTCATCACAATTTTTTGGGGTATTACTATGTATTACAGAAGTAGAGAAACTGAAACTTTGAAATTTGCAAATTTTTCCAAATTTTTGGTAAATTAGGTATTTTTTTGTGCAAAAAAAATAATTTTTTTGACTTCATTTTACCAGTGTTATGAAGTACAATATGTGACGAAAAAACAATCTCAGAATGGCCTAGATAAGTCAAAGCGTTTTAAAGTTATTAGCACTTAAAGTGACACTGGTCAGATTTCCAAAAAATGGCCTGGTCCTTAAGGTGAAAATGAGCCCGGTCCTGAAGGGGTTAAATCTATCCCAAAAAGGATATCTTAGATTCAAGGTGCTGATAGTGTCATTCTGAAAAACTTAACACACACGCTACCGTGCAGATACAAGTCTAATTCTGTGATTAAAGGTATATCTGTCACACAGCGCGTAAAAAATAGGCCTGACATTTATATTCAACCAAATCTGTACTGTTTTAGCTGGTCAAATTATTTGTAGTGACCTTAAAAGCACAGTTTTTGTTCTGGGTTGAAAAACTATTCCCAAATTTGCCATTCTCATAAATAAGTAGTTTCTGCTATATCAGGCCTACTTTAAATCTATCCCAAAAAGGATATCTTAGATTCAAGGTGCTGATAGTGTCATTCTGAAAAACTTAACACACATGCTACCGTGCAGATACAAGTCTAATTCTGTGATTAAAGGTATATCTGTCACACAGCGCGTAAAAAATAGGCCTGACATTTATATTCAACCAAATCTGTCATTACTTGTGTGCCTGTATTAGTGTAATACGGTACCTAAATAGATAGCCAGACAGTGTTAGGTGTCTGTAAAAAAAAAAAGGCCTGAATTTTAATTCAATACATTGGCCCGAATAATATTTTTCTTATTGTGGTGAACGGTAACAATGAGGAAAACAACTAGTAAGGGACGCGGACGTGGACATGGTCGTGGTGATGATAGTGGACCCTCTGGTGCTGGGAGAGGACGTGGCCGTTCTGCCACAGCCACACGTCCTAGTGTACCAACTACCTCAGGTCCCAGTAGCCGCCAGAATTTACAGGGATATTTGGTGGGGCCCAATGCCGTTCTAAGGATGGTAAGGCCTGAGCAGGTACAGGCATTAGTCAATTGGGTGGCCGACAGTGCATCCAGCACGTTCACATTATCTCCCACCCAGTCTTCTGCAGAAAGCGCAGAGATGGCGCATGAAAACCAAGCCCATCAGTCTGTCACATCACCCCCATGCAGATCAGGGAAACTGTCTGAGCCTCAAGTTATGCAGCAGTCTCTTATGCTGTTTGAAGACTCTGCTGCCAGGGTTTCCCAAGGGCATCCACCTAGCCCTTCCCCAGGGGTGGAAGAGATAGAATGCACTAACGCACAACCACTTATGTTTCCTGATGATGAGGACATGGGAATACCACCTCAGCACGTCTCTGATGATGACGAAACACAGGTGCCAACTGCTGCGTCTTTCTGCAGTGTGCAGACTGAACAGGAGGTCAGGGATCAAGACTGGGTGGAAGACGATGCAGGGGACGATGAGGTCCTAGACCCCACATGGAATGAAGGTCGTGCCACTGACTTTCACAGTTCGGAGGAAGAGGCAGTGGTGAGACCGAGCCAACAGCGTAGCAAAAGAGGGAGCAGTGGGCAAAATCAGAACACCCGCCGCCAAGAGACTCCGCCTGCTACTGACCGCCGCCATCTGGGACCGAGCACCCCAAAGGCAGCTTCAAGGAGTTCCCTGGCATGGCACTTCTTTAAACAATGTGCTGACGACAAGACCCGAGTGGTTTGCACGCTGTGCCATCAGAGCCTGAAGCGAGGCATTAACGTTCTAAACCTTAGCACAACCTGCATGACCAGGCACCTACATGCAAAGCATGAACTGCAGTGGAGTAAACACCTTAAAAACAAAGAAGCCACTCAGGCTCCCCCTGCTACCTCTTCTGCTGCTGCCGCCTCGGCCTCTTCTGCTGCTGCCGCCGCCTCGGCCTCTTCCTCCGCCTCTGGAGGAACGTTGGCACTTGACGCCCAGCAAACATGGGATGTACCACCAACACCACCACCTGCGTCACCAAGCATCTCAACCATGTCACACGGCAGCGTTCAGCTCTCCATCTCACAAACATTTGAGAGAAAGCGTAAATTCCCACCTAGCCACCCTCGATCCCTGGCCCTGAATGCCAGCATTTCTAAACTACTGGCCTATGAAATGCTGTAATTTAGGCTGGTGGACACAGACAGCTTCAAACAGCTCATGTCGCTTGCTGTCCCACAGTATGTTGTTCCCAGCCGGCACTACTTCTCCAAGAGAGCCGTGCCTTCCCTGCACAACCAAGTGTCCGATAAAATCAAGTGTGCACTGCGCAACGCCATCTGTGGCAAGGTCCACCTAACCACAGATACGTGGACCAGTAAGCACGGCCAGGGACGCTATATCTCCCTAACTGCACACTGGGTAAATGTAGTGGCGGCCGGGCCCCAGGCGGAGAGCTGTTTGGCGCACGTCCTTCCGCCGCCAAGGATCGCAGGGCAACATTCTTTGCCTCCTGTCTCCTCCTCCTCCTACTCAGCTTCCTCCTCCTCTTCTTCCACCTGCTCATCCAGTCAGCCACACACCTTCACCACCAACTTCAGCACAGCCCGGGGTAAACGTCAGCTGGCCGTTCTGAAACTCATATGTTTGGGGGACAGGCCCCACACCGCACAGGAGTTGTGGCGGGGTATAGAACAACAGACTGACGAGTGGTTGCTGCCGATGAGCCTCAAGCCCGGCCTGGTGGTGTGCGATAATGGGCGAAATCTCGTTGCAGCTATGGGACTAGCCGGTTTGACGCACATCCCTTGCCTGGCGCATGTGCTGAATTTGGTGGTGCAGAAGTTCATTCGCAACTACCCCGACATGTCAGAGCTGCTGCATAAAGTGCAGGCCGTCTGTTCGCGCTTCCGGCGTTCACACCCTGCTGCTGCACGCCTGTCTGCGCTACAGCGTAACTTCGGCCTTCCCGCTCACCACCTCAGATGCGATGTGCCCACCAGGTGGAACTCCACCTTGCACATGCTGGACAGACTGTGCGAGCAGCAGCAGGCCATAGTGGAGTTTCAGCTGCAGCACGCACGGGTCAGTCGCACTGCGGAACAGCACCACTTCACCACCAATGACTGGGCCTCCATGCGAGACCTGTGTGCCCTGTTGCGCTGTTTCGAGTACTCCACCAACATGGCCAGTGGCGATGACGCCGTTATCAGCGTTACAATACCACTTCTATGTCTCCTTGAGAAAACACTTAGGGCGATGATGGAAGAGGAGGTGGCCCAGGAGGAAGAGGAGGAAGAGGGGTAATTTTTAGCACTTTCAGGCCAGTCTCTTCGAAGTGACTCAGAGGGAGGTTTTTTGCAACACCAGAGGCCAGGTACAAATGTGGCCAGACAGGGCCCACTACTGGAGGACGAGGAGGACGAGGATGAGATGGAGGAGGATAAGGATGAAGCATGTTCACAGCGGGGTGGCACCCAAAGCAGCTCGGGCCCATCACTGGTGCGTGGCTGGGGGGAAACACAGGACGATGACGATACGCCTCCCACAGAGGACAGCTTGTCTTTACCTCTGGGCAGCCTGGCACACATGAGCGACTCTGCCTGGGTGCCTGGGCCTAAATATGTGACAGTGGCCTGTTCCAGTGGTGGGTGACGTGAAGCCTGATTCTCTGCTATGACATGAAGACTGATTCTGTGCTGACATGAAGCAAGATTCTCTGTTACATGACCTCTCTCCTCTGCCTGGGTGCCTGGGCCTAAATATGTGACAGTGGCCTGTTCCAGTGGCGGGTGTTGTGAAGCCTGATTCTCTGCTATGACATGAAGACTGATTCTGTGCTGACATGAAGCCAGATTCTCTGTTACGGGACCTCTCTCCTCTGTCTGGGTGCCGGGGCCTAAATATGTGACAGTGGCCTGTTCCAGTGGTGGGTGACGTGAAGCCTGATTCTCTGCTATGACAGGAAGACTGATTCTCTGCTGACATGAAGCCTGAATCTCTGTTATGGGACCTCTCTCCTCTGCCTGGGTGCCTGGGCCTAAATATGTGACAGTGGCCTGTTCCAGTGGTGGGTGACGTAAAGCCTAATTCTCTGCTATGACATGAAGACTGATTCTCTGCTGACATGAAGCCTGAATCTCTGTTATGGGACCTCTCTCCTCTGCCTGGGTGCCTGGGCCTAAATATGTGACAGTGGCCTGTTCCAGTGGTGGGTGACGTGAAGCCTGATTCTCTGCTCTGACATGAAGACTGATTCTGTGCTGACATGAAACCAGATTCTCTGTTACGGGACCTCTCTCCTCTGCCTGGGTGCCTGGGCCTAAATATGTGACAGTGGCCTGTTCCAGTGGTGGGTGACGTGAAGCTTGATTCTCTGCTATGACATGAAGACTGATTCTCTGCTGACATGAAGCCTGAATCTCTGTTATGGGACCTCTCTCCTCTGCCTGGGTGCCTGGGCCTAAATATGTGACAGTGGCCTGTTCCAGTGGTGGGTGACGTGAAGCCTGATTCTCTGCTATGACATGCAGACTGATTCTCTGCTGACATGAAGCCAGATTCTCTGTTACGGGACCTCTCTCCTCTGCCTGGGTGCCTGGGCCTAAATATCTGACAATGGACTGTTCCAGTGTTGGGTGACGTAAAGCCTGATTCTCTGCTATGACATGCAGACTGATTCTCTGCTGACATGAAGCCAGATTCTCTGTTTCGGGACCTCTCTCCTCTGCCTGGGTGCCTGGGCCTAAATATGTGACAGTGGCCTGTTCCAGTGGTGGGTGACGTGAAGCCTGATTCTCTGCTATGACATGAAGACTGATTCTCTGCTGACATGAAGCCTGAATCTCTGTTATGCGACCTCTCTCCTCTGCCTGGGTGCCTGGGCCTAAATATGTGACAGTGGCCTGTTCCAGTGGTGGGTGACGTGAAGCCTGATTCTCTGCTATGACATGAAGACTGATTCTCTGCTGACATGAAGCCTAAATCTCTGTTATGGGACCTCTCTCCTCTGCCTGGGTGCCTGGGCCTAAATATGTGACAGTGGCCTGTTCCAGTGGTGGGTGACGTGAAGCCTGATTCTCTGCTATGACATGAAGACTGATTCTCTGCTGACATGAAGCCTGAATCTCTGTTATGGGACCTCTCTCCTCTGCCTGGGTGCCTGGGCCTAAATATGTGACAGTGGCCTGTTCCAGTGGTGGGTGACGTGAAGCCTGATTCTCTGCTATGACATGCAGACTGATTCTCTGCTGACATGAAGCCAGATTCTCTGTTACGGGACCTCTCTCCTCTGCCTGGGTGCCTGGGCCTAAATATCTGACAATGGACTGTTCCAGTGTTGGGTGACGTAAAGCCTGATTCTCTGCTATGACAGGAAGACTGATTCTCTGCTGACATGAAGCCTGAATCTCTGTTATGGGACCTCTCTCCTCTGCCTGGGTGCCTGGGCCTAAATATGTGACAGTGGCCTGTTCCAGTGGTGGGTGACGTAAAGCCTAATTCTCTGCTATGACATGAAGACTGATTCTCTGCTGACATGAAGCCTGAATCTCTGTTATGGGACCTCTCTCCTCTGCCTGGGTGCCTGGGCCTAAATATGTGACAGTGGCCTGTTCCAGTGGTGGGTGACGTGAAGCCTGATTCTCTGCTCTGACATGAAGACTGATTCTGTGCTGACATGAAGCCAGTTTCTCTGTTACGGGACCTCTCTCCTCTGCCTGGGTGCCTGGGCCTAAATATGTGACAGTGGCCTGTTCCAGTGGTGGGTGACGTGAAGCTTGATTCTCTGCTATGACATGAAGACTGATTCTCTGCTGACATGAAGCCTGAATCTCTGTTATGGGACCTCTCTCCTCTGCCTGGGTGCCTGGGCCTAAATATGTGACAGTGGCCTGTTCCAGTGGTGGGTGACGTGAAGCCTGATTCTCTGCTATGACATGCAGACTGATTCTCTGCTGACATGAAGCCAGATTCTCTGTTACGGGACCTCTCTCCTCTGCCTGGGTGCCTGGGCCTAAATATCTGACAATGGACTGTTCCAGTGTTGGGTGACGTAAAGCCTGATTCTCTGCTATGACATGCAGACTGATTCTCTGCTGACATGAAGCCAGATTCTCTGTTTCGGGACCTCTCTCCTCTGCCTGGGTGCCTGGGCCTAAATATGTGACAGTGGCCTGTTCCAGTGGTGGGTGACGTGAAGCCTGATTCTCTGCTATGACATGAAGACTGATTCTCTGCTGACATGAAGCCTGAATCTCTGTTATGCGACCTCTCTCCTCTGCCTGGGTGCCTGGGCCTAAATATGTGACAGTGGCCTGTTCCAGTGGTGGGTGACGTGAAGCCTGATTCTCTGCTATGACATGAAGACTGATTCTCTGCTGACATGAAGCCTAAATCTCTGCTATGGGACCTCTCTCCTCTGCCTGGGTGCCTGGGCCTAAATATGTGACAGTGGCCTGTTCCAGTGGTGGGTGACGTGAAGCCTGATTCTCTGCTATGACATGAAGACTGATTCTCTGCTGACATGAAGCCTGAATCTCTGTTATGGGACCTCTCTCCTCTGCCTGGGTGCCTGGGCCTAAATATGTGACAGTGGCCTGTTCCAGTGGTGGGTGACGTGAAGCCTGATTCTCTGCTATGACATGCAGACTGATTCTCTGCTGACATGAAGCCAGATTCTCTGTTACGGGACCTCTCTCCTCTGCCTGGGTGCCTGGGCCTAAATATCTGACAATGGACTGTTCCAGTGTTGGGTGACGTAAAGCCTGATTCTCTGCTATGACATGCAGACTGATTCTGTGCTGACATGAAGCCAGATTCTCTGTTATGGGACCTCTCTCCTCTGCCTGGGTGCCGGGGCCTAAATATATGACAATGGACTGTTACAGTGGTGGGTGACGTGAAGCCAGATTCTCTGCTATGGCATGAAGACTGATTCTCTGCTGACATGAAGCCTGAATCTCTGTTATGGGACCTCTCTCCTCTGCCTGGGTGCCTGGGCCTAAATATGTGACAGTGGCCTGTTCCAGTGGTGTGTGACGTGAAGCCTGATTCTCTGCTATGACATGAAGACTGATTCTGTGCTGACATGAAGCCAGATTCTCTGTTACGGGACCTCTCTCCTCTGCCTGGGTGCCTGGGCCTAAATATGTGACAGTGGCCTGTTCCAGTGGTGGGTGACGTGAAGCTTGATTCTCTGCTATGACATGAAGACTGATTCTCTGCTGACATGAAGCCTGAATCTCTGTTATGGGACCTCTCTCCTCTGCCTGGGTGCCTGGGCCTAAATATGTGACAGTGGCCTGTTCCAGTGGTGGGTGACGTGAAGCCTGATTCTCTGCTATGACATGCAGACTGATTCTGTGCTGACATGAAGCCAGATTCTCTGTTACGGGACCTCTCTCCTCTGCCTGGGTGCCTGGGCCTAAATATGTGACAGTGGCCTGTTCCAGTGGTGGGTGACGTGAAGCCTGATTCTCTGCTATGACATGAAGACTGATTCTCTGCTGACATGAAGCCTGAATCTCTGTTATGCGACCTCTCTCCTCTGCCTGGGTGCCTGGGCCTAAATATGTGACAGTGGCCTGTTCCAGTGGTGGGTGACGTGAAGCCTGATTCTCTGCTATGACATGAAGACTGATTCTCTGCTGACATGAAGCCTGAATCTCTGTTATGGGACCTCTCTCCTCTGCCTGGGTGCCTGGGCCTAAATATGTGACAGTGGCCTGTTCCAGTGGTGGGTGACCTGAAGCCTGATTCTCTGCTATGACATGAAGACTGATTCTCTGCTGACATGAAGCCTGAATCTCTGTTATGGGACCTCTCTCCTCTGCCTGGGTGCCTGGGCCTAAATATGTGACAGTGGCCTGTTTCAGTGGTGGGTGACGTGAAGCCTGATTCTCTGCTATGACATGCAGACTGATTCTCTGCTGACATGAAACCAGATTCTCTGTTACGGGACCTCTCTCCTCTGCCTGGGTGCCTGGGCCTAAATATGTGACAGTGGCCTGTTCCAGTGGTGGGTGACGTGAAGCCTGATTCTCTGCTATGACATGCAGACTGATTCTCTGCTGACATGAAGCCAGATTCTCTGTTACGGGACCTCTCTCCTCTGCCTGGGTGCCTGGGCCTAAATATCTGACAATGGACTGTTCCAGTGTTGGGTGACGTAAAGCCTGATTCTCTGCTATGACATGCAGACTGATTCTGTGCTGACATGAAGCCAGATTCTCTGTTATGGGACCTCTCTCCTCTGCCTGGGTGCCTGGGCCTAAATATGTGACAGTGGCCTGTTCCAGTGGTGTGTGACGTGAAGCCTGATTCTCTGCTATGACATGAAGACTGATTCTGTGCTGACATGAAGCCAGATTCTCTGTTACGGGACCTCTCTCCTCTGCCTGGGTGCCTGGGCCTAAATATGTGACAGTGGCCTGTTCCAGTGGTGGGTGACGTGAAGCTTGATTCTCTGCTATGACATGAAGACTGATTCTCTGCTGACATGAAGCCTGAATCTCTGTTATGGGACCTCTCTCCTCTGCCTGGGTGCCTGGGCCTAAATATGTGACAGTGGCCTGTTCCAGTGGTGGGTGACGTGAAGCCTGAATCTCTGCTATGACATGCAGACTGATTCTCTGCTGACATGAAGCCAGATTCTCTGTTACGGGACCTCTCTCCTCTGCCTGGGTGCCTGGGCCTAAATATCTGACAATGGACTATTCCAGTGTTGGGTGACGTAAAGCCTGATTCTCTGCTATGACATGCAGACTGATTCTCTGCTGACATGAATCCAGATTCTCTGTTACGGGACCTCTCTCCTCTGCCTGGGTGCCTGGGCCTAAATATGTGACAGTGGCCTGTTCCAGTGGTGGGTGACGTGAAGCCTGATTCTCTGCTATGACATGAAGACTGATTCTCTGCTGACATGAAGCCTGAATCTCTGTTATGGGACCTCTCTCCTCTGCCTGGGTGCCTGGGCCTAAATATGTGACAGTGGCCTGTTCCAGTGGTGGGTGACGTGAAGCCTGATTCTCTGCTATGACATGAAGACTGATTCTCTGCTGACATGAAGCTTGAATCTCTGTTATGGGACCTCTCTCCTCTGCCTTGGTGCCTGGGTCTAAATATGTGACAGTGGCCTGTTCCAGTGGTGGGTGACGTGAAGCCTGATTCTCTGCTATGACATGAAGACTGATTCTTTGCTGACATGAAGCCTGAATCTCCTTTATGGGACCTCTCTCCTCTGCCTGGGTGCCTGGGCCTAAATATGTGACAGTGGCCTGTTCCAGTGGTGGGTGACGTGAAGCCTGATTCTCTGCTATGACATGCAGACTGATTCTCTGCTGACATGAAGCCAGATTCTCTGTTACGGGACCTCTCTCCTCTGCCTGGGTGCCTGGGCCTAAATATCTGACAATGGACTGTTCCAGTGTTGGGTGACGTAAAGCCTGATTCTCTGCTATGACATGCAGACTGATTCTGTGCTGACATGAAGCCAGATTCTCTGTTACGGGACCTCTCTCCTCTGCCTGGGTGCCTGGGCCTAAATATGTGACAGTGGCCTGTTCCAGTGGTGGGTGACGTGAAGCTTGATTCTCGGCTATGACATGAAGACTGATTCTCTGCTGACATGAAGCCTGAATCTCTGTTATGGGACCTCTCTCCTCTGCCTGGGTGCCTGGGCCTAAATATGTGACAGTGGCCTGTTCCAGTGGTGGGTGACGTGAAGCCTGATTCTCTGCTATGACATGCAGACTGATTCTCTGCTGACATTAAGCCAGATTCTCTGTTACGGGACCTCTCTCCTCTGCCTGGGTGCCTGGGCCTAAAATTCTGACAATGGACTGTTCCAGTGTTGGGTGACGTAAAGCCTGATTCTCTGCTATGACATGCAGACTGATTCTGTGCTGACATGAAGCCAGATTCTCTGTTACGGGACCTCTCTCCTCTGCCTGGGTGCCTGGGCCTAAATATGTGACAGTGGCCTGTTCCAGTGGTGGGTGACGTGAAGCCTGATTCTCTGCTATGACATGAAGACTGATTCTCTGCTGACATGAAGCCTGAATCTCTGTTATGCGACCTCTCTCCTCTGCCTGGGTGCCTGGGCCTAAATATGTGACAGTGGCCTGTTCCAGTGGTGGGTGACGTGATGCCTGATTCTCTGCTATGACATGAAGACTGATTCTCTGCTGACATGAAGCCTGAATCTCTGTTATGGGACCTCTCTCCTCTGCCTGGGTGCCTGGGCCTAAATATGTGACAGTGGCCTGTTCCAGTGGTGGGTGACGTGAAGCCTGATTCTCTGCTATGACATGAAGACTGATTCTCTGCTGACATGAAGCCTGAATCTCTGTTATGGGACCTCTCTCCTCTGCCTGGGTGCCTGGGCCTAAATATGTGACAGTGGCCTGTTCCAGTGGTGGGTGACGTGAAGCCTGATTCTCTGCTATGACATGCAGACTGATTCTCTGCTGACATGAAACCAGATTCTCTGTTACGGGACCTCTCTCCTCTGCCTGGGTGCCTGGGCCTAAATATGTGACAGTGGCCTGTTCCAGTGGTGGGTGACGTGAAGCCTGATTCTCTGCTATGACATGCAGACTGATTCTCTGCTGACATGAAGCCAGATTCTCTGTTACGGGACCTCTCTCCTCTGCCTGGGTGCCTGGGCCTAAATATCTGACAATGGACTGTTCCAGTGTTGGGTGACGTAAAGCCTGATTCTCTGCTATGACATGCAGACTGATTCTGTGCTGACATGAAGCCAGATTCTCTGTTACGGGACCTCTCTCCTCTGCCTGGGTGCCGGGGCCTAAATATATGACAATGGACTGTTCCAGTGTTGGGTGACGTAAAGCCTGATTCTCTGCTATGACATGCAGACTGATTCTCTGCTGACATGAAGCCTGAATCTCTGTTATGGGACCTCTCTCCTCTGCCTGGGTGCCTGGGCCTAAATATGTGACAGTGGCCTGTTCCAGTGGTGGATGACGTGAAGCCTGATTCTCTGCTATGACATGAAGACTGATTCTCTGCTGAAATGAAGCCTGAATCTCTGTTATGGGACCTCTCTCCTCTGCCTGGGTGCCTGGGCCTAAATATGTGACAGTGGCCTGTTCCAGTGGTGGGTGACGTGAAGCCTGATTCTCTGCTATGACATGCAGACTGATTCTCTGCTGACATGAAGCCAGATTCTCTGTTACGGGACCTCTCTCCTCTGCCTGGGTGCCTGGGCCTAAATATCTGACAATGGACTGTTCCAGTGTTGGGTGACGTAAAGCCTGATTCTCTGCTATGACATGCAGACTGATTCTGTGCTGACATGAAGCCAGATTCTCTGTTACGGGACCTCTCTCCTCTGCCTGGGTGCCTGGGCCTAAATATGTGACAGTGGCCGGTTCCAGTGGTGGGTGACGTGAAGCTTGATTCTCTGCTATGACATGAAGACTGATTCTCTGCTGACATGAAGCCTGAATCTCTGTTATGGGACCTCTCTCCTCTGCCTGGGTGCCTGGGCCTAAATATGTGACAGTGGCCTGTTCCAGTGGTGGGTGACGTGAAGCCTGATTCTCTGCTATGACATGCAGACTGATTCTCTGCTGACATGAAGCCAGATTCTCTGTTACGGGACCTCTCTCCTCTGCCTGGGTGCCTGGGCCTAAATATCTGACAATGGACTGTTCCAGTGTTGGGTGACGTAAAGCCTAATTCTCTGCTATGACATGCAGACTGATTCTCTGCTGACATGAAGCCAGATTCTCTGTTACGGGACCTCTCTCCTCTGCCTGGGTGCCTGGGCCTAAATATGTGACAGTGGCCTGTTCCAGTGGTGGGTGACGTGAAGCCTGATTCTCTGCTATGACATGAAGACTGATTCTCTGCTGACATGAAGCCTGAATCTCTGTTATGCGACCTCTCTCCTCTGCCTGGGTGCCTGGGCCTAAATATGTGACAGTGGCCTGTTCCAGTGGTGGGTGACGTGAAGCCTGATTCTCTGCTATGACATGAAGACTGATTCTCTGCTGACATGAAGCCTGAATCTCTGTTATGGGACATCTCTCCTCTGCCTGGGTGCCTGGGCCTAAATATGTGACAGTGGCCTGTTCCAGTGGTGGGTGACGTGAAGCCTGATTCTCTGGTATGACATGCAGACTGATTCTCTGCTGACATGAAGCCAGATTCTCTGTTACGGGACCTCTCTCCTCTGCCTGGGTGCCTGGGCCTAAATATGTGACAGTGGCCTGTTCCAGTGGTGGGTGACGTGAAGCCTGATTCTCTGCTATGACATGCAGACTGATTCTCTGCTGACATGAAGCCTGATTCTCTGTTACGGGACCTCTCTCCTCTGCCTGGGTGCCTGGGCCTAAATATCTGACAATGGACTGTTCCAGTGTTGGGTGACGTAAAGCCTGATTCTCTGCTATGACATGCAGACTGATTCTGTGCTGACATGAAGCCAGATTCTCTGTTACGGGACCTCTCTCCTCTGCCTGGGTGCCGGGGCCTAAATATATGACAATGGACTGTTACAGTGGTGGGTGACGTGAAGCCAGATTCTCTGCTATGGCATGAAGACTGATTCTCTGCTGACATGAAGCCTGAATCTCTGTTATGGGACCTCTCTCCTCTGCCTGGGTGCCTGGGCCTAAATATGTGACAGTGGCCTGTTCCAGTGGTGGGTGACGTGAAGCCTGATTCTCTGCTATGACATGAAGACTGATTCTCTGCTGACATGAAGCCTGAATCTCTGTTATGGGACCTCTCTCCTCTGCCTGGGTGCCTGGGCCTAAATATGTGACAGTGGCCTGTTCCAGTGGTGGGTGACGTGAAGCCTGAATCTCTGCTATGACATGCAGACTGATTCTCTGCTGACATGAAGCCAGATTCTCTGTTACGGGACCTCTCTCCTCTGCCTGGGTGCCTGGGCCTAAATATCTGACAATGGACTGTTCCAGTGTTGGGTGACGTAAAGCCTGATTCTCTGCTATGACATGCAGACTGATTCTGTGCTGACATGAAGCCAGATTCTCTGTTACGGGACCTCTCTCCTCTGCCTGGGTGCCTGGGCCTAAATATGTGACAGTGGCCTGTTCCAGTGGTGGGTGACGTGAAGCTTGATTCTCTGCTATGACATGAAGACTGATTTTCTGCTGACATAAAGCCTGAATCTCTGTTATGCGACCTCTCTCCTCTGCCTGGGTGCCTGGGCCTAAATATGTGACAGTGGCCTTTTCCAGTGGTGGGTGACGTGAAGCCTGATTCTCTGCTATGACATGAAGACTGATTCTCTGCTGACATGAAGCCTGAATCTCTGTTATGGGACCTCTCTCCTCTGCCTGGGTGCCTGGGCCTAAATATGTGACAGTGGCCTGTTCCAGTGGTGGGTGACGTGAAGCCTGATTCTCTGCTATGACATGAAGACTGATTCTCTGCTGACATGAAGCCTGAATCTCTGTTATGGGACCTCTCTCCTCTGCCTGGGTGCCTGGGCCTAAATATGTGACAGTGGCCTGTTCCAGTGGTGGGTGACGTGAAGCCTGATTCTCTGCTATGACATGAAGACTGATTCTCTGCTGACATGAAGCCTGAATCTCTGTTATGGGACCTCTCTCCTCTGCCTGGGTGCCTGGGCCTAAATATGTGACAGTGGCCTGTTCCAGTGGTGGGTGACGTGAAGCCTGAATCTCTGCTATGACATGCAGACTGATTCTCTGCTGACATGAAGCCAGATTCTCTGTTACGGGACCTCTCTCCTCTGCCTGGGTGCCTGGGCCTAAATATCTGACAATGGACTGTTCCAGTGTTGGGTGACGTAAAGCCTGATTCTCTGCTATGACATGCAGACTGATTCTGTGCTGACATGAAGCCAGATTCTCTGTTACGGGACCTCTCTCCTCTGCCTGGGTGCCTGGGCCTAAATATGTGACAGTGGCCTGTTCCAGTGGTGGGTGACGTGAAGCTTGATTCTCTGCTATGACATGAAGACTGATTCTCTGCTGACATAAAGCCTGAATCTCTGTTATGCGACCTCTCTCCTCTGCCTGGGTGCCTGGGCCTAAATATGTGACAGTGGCCTTTTCCAGTGGTGGGTGACGTGAAGCCTGATTCTCTGCTATGACATGAAGACTGATTCTCTGCTGACATGAAGCCTGAATCTCTGTTATGGGACCTCTCTCCTCTGCCTGGGTGCCTGGGCCTAAATATGTGACAGTGGCCTGTTCCAGTGGTGGGTGACGTGAAGCCTGATTCTCTGGTATGACATGCAGACTGATTCTCTGCTGACATGAAGCCAGATTCTCTGTTACGGGACCTCTCTCCTCTGCCTGGGTGCCTGGGCCTAAATATGTGACAGTGGCCTGTTCCAGTGGTGGGTGACGTGAAGCCTGATTCTCTGCTATGACATGCAGACTGATTCTCTGCTGACATGAAGCCTGATTCTCTGTTACGGGACCTCTCTCCTCTGCCTGGGTGCCTGGGCCTAAATATCTGACAATGGACTGTTCCAGTGTTGGGTGACGTAAAGCCTGATTCTCTGCTATGACATGCAGACTGATTCTGTGCTGACATGAAGCCAGATTCTCTGTTACGGGACCTCTCTCCTCTGCCTGGGTGCCGGGGCCTAAATATATGACAATGGACTGTTACAGTGGTGGGTGACGTGAAGCCAGATTCTCTGCTATGGCATGAAGACTGATTCTCTGCTGACATGAAGCCTGAATCTCTGTTATGGGACCTCTCTCCTCTGCCTGGGTGCCTGGGCCTAAATATGTGACAGTGGCCTGTTCCAGTGGTGGGTGACGTGAAGCCTGATTCTCTGGTATGACATGCAGACTGATTCTCTGCTGACATGAAGCCAGATTCTCTGTTACGGGACCTCTCTCCTCTGCCTGGGTGCCTGGGCCTAAATATGTGACAGTGGCCTGTTCCAGTGGTGGGTGACGTGAAGCCTGATTCTCTGCTATGACATGCAGACTGATTCTCTGCTGACATGAAGCCTGATTCTCTGTTACGGGACCTCTCTCCTCTGCCTGGGTGCCTGGGCCTAAATATCTGACAATGGACTGTTCCAGTGTTGGGTGACGTAAAGCCTGATTCTCTGCTATGACATGCAGACTGATTCTGTGCTGACATGAAGCCAGATTCTCTGTTACGGGACCTCTCTCCTCTGCCTGGGTGCCGGGGCCTAAATATATGACAATGGACTGTTACAGTGGTGGGTGACGTGAAGCCAGATTCTCTGCTATGGCATGAAGACTGATTCTCTGCTGACATGAAGCCTGAATCTCTGTTATGGGACCTCTCTCCTCTGCCTGGGTGCCTGGGCCTAAATATGTGACAGTGGCCTGTTCCAGTGGTGGGTGACGTGAAGCCTGATTCTCTGCTATGACATGAAGACTGATTCTCTGCTGACATGAAGCCTGAATCTCTGTTATGGGACCTCTCTCCTCTGCCTGGGTGCCTGGGCCTAAATATGTGACAGTGGCCTGTTCCAGTGGTGGGTGACGTGAAGCCTGAATCTCTGCTATGACATGCAGACTGATTCTCTGCTGACATGAAGCCAGATTCTCTGTTACGGGACCTCTCTCCTCTGCCTGGGTGCCTGGGCCTAAATATCTGACAATGGACTGTTCCAGTGTTGGGTGACGTAAAGCCTGATTCTCTGCTATGACATGCAGACTGATTCTGTGCTGACATGAAGCCAGATTCTCTGTTACGGGACCTCTCTCCTCTGCCTGGGTGCCTGGGCCTAAATATGTGACAGTGGCCTGTTCCAGTGGTGGGTGACGTGAAGCTTGATTCTCTGCTATGACATGAAGACTGATTCTCTGCTGACATAAAGCCTGAATCTCTGTTATGCGACCTCTCTCCTCTGCCTGGGTGCCTGGGCCTAAATATGTGACAGTGGCCTTTTCCAGTGGTGGGTGACGTGAAGCCTGATTCTCTGCTATGACATGAAGACTGATTCTCTGCTGACATGAAGCCTGAATCTCTGTTATGGGACCTCTCTCCTCTGCCTGGGTGCCTGGGCCTAAATATGTGACAGTGGCCTGTTCCAGTGGTGGGTGACGTGAAGCCTGATTCTCTGCTATGACATGAAGACTGATTCTCTGCTGACATGAAGCCTGAATCTCTGTTATGGGACCTCTCTCCTCTGCCTGGGTGCCTGGGCCTAAATATGTGACAGTGGCCTGTTCCAGTGGTGGGTGACGTGAAGCCTGATTCTCTGCTATGACATGAAGACTGATTCTCTGCTGACATGAAGCCTGAATCTCTGTTATGGGACCTCTCTCCTCTGCCTGGGTGCCTGGGCCTAAATATGTGACAGTGGCCTGTTCCAGTGGTGGGTGACGTGAAGCCTGAATCTCTGCTATGACATGCAGACTGATTCTCTGCTGACATGAAGCCAGATTCTCTGTTACGGGACCTCTCTCCTCTGCCTGGGTGCCTGGGCCTAAATATCTGACAATGGACTGTTCCAGTGTTGGGTGACGTAAAGCCTGATTCTCTGCTATGACATGCAGACTGATTCTGTGCTGACATGAAGCCAGATTCTCTGTTACGGGACCTCTCTCCTCTGCCTGGGTGCCTGGGCCTAAATATGTGACAGTGGCCTGTTCCAGTGGTGGGTGACGTGAAGCTTGATTCTCTGCTATGACATGAAGACTGATTCTCTGCTGACATAAAGCCTGAATCTCTGTTATGCGACCTCTCTCCTCTGCCTGGGTGCCTGGGCCTAAATATGTGACAGTGGCCTTTTCCAGTGGTGGGTGACGTGAAGCCTGATTCTCTGCTATGACATGAAGACTGATTCTCTGCTGACATGAAGCCTGAATCTCTGTTATGGGACCTCTCTCCTCTGCCTGGGTGCCTGGGCCTAAATATGTGACAGTGGCCTGTTCCAGTGGTGGGTGACGTGAAGCCTGATTCTCTGCTATGACATGAAGACTGATTCTCTGCTGACATGAAGCCTGAATCTCTGTTATGGGACCTCTCTCCTCTGCCTGGGTGCCTGGACCTAAATATGTGACAGTGGCCTGTTCCAGTGGTGGGTGACGTGAAGCCTGATTCTCTGCTATGACATGAAGACTGATTCTCTGCTGACATGAAGCCTGAATCTCTGTTATGGGACCTCTCTCCTCTGCCTGGGTGCCTGGGCCTAAATATGTGACAGTGGCCTGTTCCAGTGGTGGGTGACGTGAAGCCTGATTCTCTGCTATGACATGCAGACTGATTCTCTGCTGACATGAAGCCAGATTCTCTGTTACGGGACCTCTCTCCTCTGCCTGGGTGCCTGGGCCTAAATATCTGACAATGGACTGTTCCAGTGTTGGGTGACGTAAAGCCTGATTCTCTGCTATGACATGCAGACTGATTCTGTGCTGACATGAAGCCAGATTCTCTTTTACGGGACCTCTCTCCTCTGCCTGGGTGCCTGGGCCTAAATATATGACAATGGACTGTTACAGTGGTGGGTGACGTGAAGCCAGATTCTCTGCTATGGCATGAAGACTGATTCTCTGCTGACATGAAGCCTGAATCTCTGTTATGGGACCTCTCTCCTCTGCCTGGGTGCCTGGGCCTAAATATGTGACAGTGGCCTGTTCCAGTGGTGTGTGACGTGAAGCCTGATTCTCTGCTATGACATGAAGACTGATTCTGTGCTGACATGAAGCCAGATTCTCTGTTACGGGACCTCTCTCCTCTGCCTGGGTGCCTGGGCCTAAATATGTGACAGTGGCCTGTTCCAGTGGTGGGTGACGTGAAGCTTGATTCTCTGCTATGACATGAAGACTGATTCTCTGCTGACATGAAGCCTGAATCTCTGTTATGGGACCTCTCTCCTCTGCCTGGGTGCCTGGGCCTAAATATGTGACAGTGGCCTGTTCCAGTGGTGGGTGACGTGAAGCCTGATTCTCTGCTATGACATGCAGACTGATTCTCTGCTGACATGAAGCCAGATTCTCTGTTACGGGACCTCTCTCCTCTGCCTGGGTGCCTGGGCCTAAATATCTGACAATGGACTGTTCCAGTGTTGGGTGACGTAAAGCCTGATTCTCTGCTATGACATGCAGACTGATTCTCTGCTGACATGAAGCCAGATTCTCTGTTATGGGACCTCTCTCCTCTGCCTGGGTGCCTGGGCCTAAATATGTGACAGTGGCCTGTTCCAGTGGTGGGTGACGTGAAGCCTGATTCTCTGCTATGACATGAAGACTGATTCTCTGCTGACATAAAGCCTGAATCTCTGTTATGGGACCTCTCTCCTCTGCCTGGGTGCCTGGGCCTAAATATGTGACAGTGGCCTGTTCCAGTGGTGGGTGACCTGAAGCCTGATTCTCTGCTATGACATGAAGACTGATTCTCTGCTGACATGAAGCCTGAATCTCTGTTATGGGACCTCTCTCCTCTGCCTGGGTGCCTGGGCCTAAATATGTGACAGTGGCCTGTTCCAGTGGTGGGTGACGGGAAGCCTGATTCTCTGCTATGACATGCAGACTGATTCTCTGCTGACATGAAGCCAGATTCTCTGTTACGGGACCTCTCTCCTCTGCCTGGGTGCCTGGGCCTAAATATCTGACAATGGACTGTTCCAGTGTTGCGTGACGTAAAGCCTGATTCTCTGCTATGACATGCAGACTGATTCTGAGCTTACATGAAGCCAGATTCTGTGTTACGGGACCTCTCTCCTCTGCCTGGGTGCCTGGGCCTAAATATGTGACAGTGGCCTGTTCCAGTGGTGGGTGACGTGAAGCTTGATTCTCTGCTATGACATGAAGACTGATTCTCTGCTGACATGAAGCCTGAATCTCTGTTATGGGACCTCTCTCCTCTGCCTGGGTGCCTGGGCCTAAATATGTGACAGTGGCCTGTTCCAGTGGTGGGTGACGTGAAGCCTGATTCTCTGCTATGACATGCAGACTGATTCTCTGCTGACATGAAGCCAGATTCTCTGTTACGGGACCTCTCTCCTCTGCCTGGGTGCCTGGGCCTAAATATCTGACAATGGACTGTTCCAGTGTTGGGTGACGTAAAGCCTGATTCTCTGCTATGACATGCAGACTGATTCTCTGCTGACATGAAGCCAGATTCTCTGTTACGGGACCTCTCTCCTCTGCCTGGGTGCCTGGGCCTAAATATGTGACAGTGGCCTGTTCCAGTGGTGGGTGACGTGAAGCCTGATTCTCTGCTATGACATAAAGACTGATTCTCTGCTGACATGAAGCCTGAATCTCTGTTATGGGACCTCTCTCCTCTGCCTGGGTGCCTGGGCCTAAATATGTGACAGTGGCCTGTTCCAGTGGTGGGTGATGTGAAGCCTGATTCTCTGCTATGACATGCAGACTGATTCTCTGCTGACATGAAGCCAGATTCTCTGTTACGGGACCTCTCTCCTCTGCCTGGGTGCCTGGGCCTAAATATCTGACAATGGACTGTTCCAGTGTTGGGTGACGTAAAGCCTGATTCTCTGCTATGACATGCAGACTGATTCTGTGCTGACATGAAGCCAGATTCTCTGTTACGGGACCTCTCTCCTCTGCCTGGGTGCCGGGGCCTAAATATATGACAATGGACCGTTACAGTGGTGGGTGACGTGAAGCCAGATTCTCTGCTATGGCATGAAGACTGATTCTCTGCTGACGTGAAGCCAGATTCTCTGCTATGGGACCTCTCTCCAATTGATATTGGTTTATTTTTATATATTTTATTTTTATTTTAATTAATTTCCCTATCCACATTTGTTTGCAGGGGATTTACCTACATGTTGCTGCCTTTTGCAGCCCTCTAGCTCTTTCCTGGGCTGTTTTACAGCCTTTTTAGTGCCGAAAAGTTCGGGTCCCCATTGACTTCAATGGGGTTCGGGTTCGGGACGAAGTTCGGGTCGGGTTCGGATCCCGAACCCGAACATTTCCGGGAAGTTCGGCCGAACTTCTCGAACCCGAACATCCAGGTGTTCGCTCAACTCTAGTTATGATGAATAATAACTGCACAAATTTGCATTTATTTTCAACTATGATTTATTAATAATAATCATTTAGAAAAAAAGGATTAGAATGTAAATCACTCATGACAGTGTGTATTTGCAGTGATAGCCCTAAAGACAGTTCTTGTCATCTGAAAAACAGAGACTGACATTGCACTTGCTGCACAGTGTGCTGGTATATCCTTCATCACAGTGTCTGCAGCTTCCTTGCGTGGTTTTCACTGGGAAATGTGCAATCATGTCCTTACACACATCTGGTGGGGGATGAGAAAATGACATTTTGGCTGAAATCACATTTGATGAACTCCCATCACCTGAAAATGGTCTCTTCTGTGCATTTAAAGGGCTCCTTGATGTTACTGGGCTCTCACTGCTTAGGTTTGTTGGGAGCTACATTTATCAATATGAGTTCTGCCTGAAATGTCTCCTGTTCAAAATCTCCTTTTTAGGAATGCCGAGAGTTTCGCAGTTTCGTTTGTAGAGGAGCCAGGCATTGATCACGGCAAGGATTATGGTATGCCAAGAGATGTATATGTACCAGCAGCATGCTTTTATAGGGAACTTATATTTGGCTGCAAATGACTCCAACAAATCCACACCTCCCATGTATTTATTGTAGATACCCACAATGTAAGGCCTGTAAATTTCAATGTAGGTTTTTTGTGGCTTTGTCCCAGCGTTGAAACTTATGCACAGGCTCTGGGCCTGCAAAGGTTGACACAAGCGTGACCACCCTGTTGTCATACCATTTGACAGCACAGATGTTGTGGTTCCCTTCCACTCTATCAAAGCTTCCTCTAGTGTGGAGCACGAATATTCGAATTACGAATATTTATCTCGAATATTGCAACTTAGAGAATTCCCGAATATTTCGAATATAGTGCTATATATTCGCCATATCGAATATTTGTAATTTTTTTTACATCTGAAAACATGATTCCTCCCTGCTTCTTGCTTGTGGGCCAATGAGTCATTGGCCCACAAGCAACTTAAGCAGAGAGGAAGCAAGACTTTAGATGGGAAAAATGATGAATATTCTAAAAAACGAATATATAGCACTATATTGAATATATTTATTTTTTTGAATATTTGTAATATTCTAAAACAAGAATATATAGCAATATAGTGAATATTCGAAATAAAAAGGAATGTATAGCAATGTAGCTAATATAGTGCTATAATCTTTTTTTTTTACATTTGTAATTTTTTTCCAATCTGGACTTCAGATGAGAAAAAAAATTACAACTATTAGACAAAGAAGATTGTAGTGCTATATTAGTTAAATTGCTCTATATTCCTTTTTTTTTTTTTCGCTATATTGCTATATATTCTTGTTTTAGAATATTCCGAATATTCGAAAAAAATTAATATTAGTTTGTTAGAATATTCAAACATTAAAAAAGCGCCCCCCCCCCCTTAACCCCTTAAGGACTCAGCCCTATTTCACCTTAAGGACTTGGCCATTTTTTGCAAATCTGACCAGTGTCACTTTAAGTGCTGATAACTTTAAAACGCTTTGACTTACCCAGGCCGTTCTGAGATTGTTTTTTCGTCACATATTGTACTTCATGACACTGCTAAAATTGGGTCAAAAAAGTTAATTTTTTAACATAAAAAAATACCATATTTACCCAAAATTTTAAAAAATTTGCAAATTTCAAAGTTTCAGTTTCTCTACTTCTGTAATACATAGTAATATCCCCAAAAATTGTGATGACTTTACATTCCCCATATGTCTACTTCATGTTTGTAGCGTTTTGTGAATGATATTTTATTTTTTGGGGATGTTACAAGGCTTAGAAGTTTAGAAGCAAATCTTGAAATGTTTCAGAAATTTACAAAAACCCAATTTTTAGGGACCACTACAGGTCTGAAGTCACTTTGCGAGGCTTACATAATAGAAACCGCCCAAAAATGACCCCATTCTATAAACTACACCCCTTAAGGTATTCAAAACTGATTTTACAAACTTCGTTAACCCTTTAGGTGTTGCACAAGAGTTATTGGCAAATGGAGATGAAATTTGAGAATTTCATTTTTTTGTCTAATTTTCCATTTTAACACATTTTTTCCACTAACAAAGCAAGGGTTAACAGCCAAGAAAGACTGTATCTTTATTGCCCTGACTCTGCCGTTTACAGAAACACCCCATATGTGGCCGTAAACCACTGTACGGGCACACAGTAGGGCGTAGAGGGAAAGTTGCGCCGTATGGTTTTTGGAAGCCAGATTTTGCTGGACTGGTTTTTTTACACCATGTCCCATTTGAAGTCCCCCTGAGGCACCCCTAGAGTAGAAACTCCATAAAAGTGACCCCATCTAAGAAACTACACCCCTCAAGGTATTCAAAACTGATTTTACAAACTTTGTTAACCCTTTAGGTGTTGCACAAGATTTAATGGAAAATAGAGATACAATTTCAAAATTTAACTTTTTTGGCAGATTTTCCATTTTAATATTTTTTCCCAGTTACAAAGCAAGGGTTAACAGCCAAACAAAACTCATTATTTATGGCCCTGATTCTGTAGTTTACAGAAACACCCCATATGTGGCCGTAAACTGCTGTACGGGCACACAGTAGGGCGCAGAGTGAAAGGTGCGCCGTATGGTTTTTGGAAGCCAGATTTTGCTGGACTGGTTTTTTGACACCATGTCCCATTTGAAGCCCCCCTGATGCACCCCTAGAGTAGAAACTCCATAAAAGTGACCCCATCTAAGAAACTACACCCCTCAAGGTATTCAAAACTGATTTTACAAACTTTGTTAACCCTTTAGGTGTTGCACAAGATTTAATGGAAAATAGAGATACAATTTCAAAATTTCACTTTTTTGGCAGATTTTCCATTTTAATATTTTTTTTCCAATTACAAAGCAAGGGTTAACAGCCAAACAAAACTCATTATTTATGGCCCTGATTCTGTAGTTTACAGAAACACCCCATATGTGGTCGTAAACCGATGTACAGGCACGCGGCAGGGTGCAGAAAGAAAGGAATGCCATACGGTTTTTGGAAGGCAGATTTTGCTGGACTGTTTTTTTTGACACCATGTCCCATTTGAAGCCCCCCTGATGCACCCCCAGAGTAGAAACTCCAAAAAAGTGACCCCATTTTAGAAACTACGGGATAGGGTGGCAGTTTTGTTGGTACTAGTTTAGGGTTCATCTGATTTTTGGTTGCTCTATATTACACTTTTTTGTGCGGCAAGGTAACAAGAAATATATTTTTTGGCACTTTTTTTTTGTTATTTACAACATTCATCTGACAGGTTAGATCATGTGGTAATTTTATAGAGCAGGTTGTCACGGACACGGCGATACCTAATATGTATACAATTTTTTTTATTTATGTAAGTTTTACACAATGATTTCATTTTTAAAACAAAAAAAATGTTTTAGTGTCTCCATAGTCTAAGAGCCATAGTTTTTTCAGTTTTTGGACGATTATCTTAAGTAGGGTCTCATTTTTTGCGGGATGAGATGACGGTTTGATTGGCACTATTTTGGGGTGCATATGACTTTTTGATCGCTTGCTATTACACTTTTTGTGACGTAAGATGACAGAAAATGGCTTTTTTTACACCGTTTTTATTTTAATTTTTTTACGGTGGTCATCTGAGGGGTTAGGTCATGTGATATTTTTATAGAGCCGGTCGATATGGACGCGGTGATACCTAATATGTATACTTTTATTTATTTATTTAAGTTTTACACAATGATTTCATTTTTGAAACAAAAAAAATCATGTTTTAGTGTTTCCATAGTCTGAGAACCATAGTTTTTTCAGTTTTTGGGCGATTATCTTGGGTAGGGTATGATTTTTGCAGGATGAGATGACGGTTTCATTGGTACTATTTTGGCGTACATGCAACTTTTTTGATCACTTTTATTACCTTTTTTTGGGAAGTAAGGTGGGCAAAATTTCAATTTTCTCATAGTTTTTATTTTTTTATTTTTATGGCGTTCACCGTGCGGGGAAAGTAACATGACCGTTTTATAGATCAGGTCGTTACGGACGCGGCGATACCAAACATGTGTAGGTAATTTTATTTTTTTCATTTTTATTTAGTGATAAATGTGTTTTTTGATTTTTACTTTTTTTTCACTTTTTTTTACTTTTTTTTTGACCCAGACCCACTTGGTTCTTGAAGATCCAGTGGGTCTGATGTCTGTATAATACAGTACAGTACAATATATATTGTACTGTACTGTATTTTACTTACACTTTGTCTGAACAGATCTCTGCCTTTAGCACAGATCTGTTCAGCACCATGGACAGCAGGATGCCTGAGACGGCGTCCTGTTGCCATGGGAACCTTCCCCGTCTGCTCAGTACTGGTCAGAACTTCGCAGACGGGGAAGGGTAAGGACGGGGCTGTCGGGGGGCTGTCGGGGGGCTCTCTCCCTCTCCATCGGGGGGCTGCAAAGGCACAGCAGTCCCCCGATGGGAGAGGGAGGGAGCTCCCTCTTACTGTTAACTTTTTCCATACAGCGGTCCGTACGGACCGCTGTATGGAAAGGGTTAAACGGCTGATATCGCATCACAGATGTCAGCCGTTTATACCAGGGTGCCAGCAATGTGCTGGCACCCTGGTATACCCACTAACCACCAACGAATTTTCAAGGGGAGGCGGGCGTGGGATCGCGATCCCGCCTGCCGCACCGCCCGCCTCCCGCACCGCCCCCACCGCCCGCAACTCCCCCCCTGCACCACCCGCCGGCAAAAAATCATGCAGGGGAAAATCGATGTTTGAGGGACACTAAAGTTTCTGATCAGAAACTGCAAAAAGCGCAGCAAACCGCAGGTCTGAATTGACCTGCGGTTTGCGGCGATCGCCGATAGGGGGGGTCACATGACCCCCCCTGGCATTGTGACAGGATGCCGGCTGAATGATTTCAGCCGGCATCCCGTTCCCATTAAAGGGGTTGTCCCACTTCATTAATTGTGTTTAACTCAATTTACTATCCCCAATGAACATTTATTCCTATCTATGTGATTAAAAAAAATGCTTTGCTCTTCTGCAAACAGCTTCTATTAGAAGCTGTTGTTTACCTTGGTGTCCCATGGATACGGCCGGCTTTTCGCCGGCCGCATCGTTTCGCCGCGCCTGCGCACTACAGGCAGAGAAATAAGCGGCCGGCCTCTCCATTACATGAACGCGCACGACCGCGCATGCGCAGTATATCCACCGCGTCTTAGATAGAGCTGCGCATGCGCGGCCATCCGAACAGTTCGGGCGAGACAGCAGAGTGAGCGGACGGACGTCGGAGGAACGGGATACTGTAAGTATAATATCTAATGGCCCACTAATCGACCAACGATTATTGAACTCTGCAATAGAGGGGGTTCATAGTGAATTCAATGGGGGCATATTTATATATAGAACTTTGGGCAACTATATTATGTCTATTCACACTGGGGGCAACTATATCAATTTTATGCACAATGGGGGCAACTATATTATAACTATGGACACTGGGGGCAACTATATTATAACTATGGACACTGGCGGCAACTATATTGATTATATGCACAATGGGGGCAACTATATTTATTATATGCACAATGGGGGCAACTATATTATATCTATGTAAACTGGGGGCAACTATATTATATCGATGGGCACTGGCGGCAACTATATTATATTTATGTAAACTGGGGGCTACTATATTATAGCTATGGACACTGGGGGCAACTATATTATATTTATTGAAACTGGGGGCTACTATATTATATCTATGGACACTGGGGGCAACTATATTATATCTATGTAAACTGGGGGCAACTATATTATATCTATGTAAACTGGGGGCAACTATATTATATCTATGGGCACTGGGGGCAACTATATTATATCTGGGGGCAACTATATTATATCTATGGGCACTGGGGGCAACTATATTATATCTATGGGAAACTGGGGGCAACTATATTATATCTATGGGCACTGGGGGCAACTATATTATAGCTCTGGGCACTGGGGGCAACTATATTATATTTATGTAAACTGGGGGCTACTATATTATATCTATGGGAAACTGGGGGCAACTATATTATATCTATGGGCACTGGGGGCAACTATATTATATCTATGGGCACTGGGGGCAACTATATGAATTTTATGCACAATGGGGGCAACTATATTATATCTATGGACACTGGGGGCAACTATATTATATGTATGTACACTGGGGGCAACTATATTATGGGGGCGGATGGAGGAGGCACTTATGTGGGCGGATGGAGGAGGTACTTATGGGGGCAGATATGCAGAGATGTGTATGTGGCGGTTTAGAATCAATGCTGGTGAAAGAGAAACAGATGAAGCAGAGCTGAATATGCGGCTGTTCTGACACAGTGCTGGTTGAATAGAAAAACAGATGTAGCAGCTCTGTATATGTGGTAGGTCCCAGAGGGGAAGCAAACCAGGCTGGTGCAGTGAGCTGCATTTATATTAATATAAGCAGATATATAACGCGAGTTTGACCGCGACGCGTGGTTGATTAAGTGTGGTTGTGTAAGTGTGTGACTTTAGATTCAGGGACTTCTGTGGGGGACTGCAATTAGCCTGTATCTTATTACTACATTGTATTGTATTTTTTGCTTTTGTGGTGTAATCCCCATTTAGTATGTGTTGCACAATTGACAACGCAGTCCAGTGCACATCTTGCATGATGTATGCAGTCCTGGAACAGCCGTTCCAGGGTGAATTTCTTTGTTCAAGATGTGAGCAAATTACCCGTTTGGAATCGCTAATCGAGTCTCTAAATGGGCAAGTTGCAACACTGAGAGGCATTGACAATTTGCAAAAAAGTTTGCTTCTCACCGAGCAAGCACTCTTTGGGGTAGATGAGGGAGAGGGTGACAGAGAGGAGGCTGAGGAAAGTGAGGTAGCTAGCTGGGTAACATTTAGAAAGCGGGGTAGAGGGAAGAGTGCCAGGGAGGCTAGCCCTGATCTGACACACCCCAACAAGTTTGCACGTTTGGCAGATGAGGGGGATATCAGTCCAGGGACGGCACTGCCGCAGCCGGACACTTCCTCTGCCAGTCAGGGGAATGTCAGCTCCGATAAGCAGGGGACCAGGAGAGCAGGGCAGGCCAGACAGGTGCTGGTAGTGGGAGACTCAATTATTAGGGGAACAGATAGGGAAATCTGTCACAAAGACCGTGATCGCCGAACAGTGTGCTGTCTTCCTGGCGCTAGAGTTCGACATATCGCGGATCGGGTTGACAGATTACTGGGAGGGGCTGGAGAAGATCCAGCGGTCATGGTCCATATCGGAACCAATGACAAAGTTAGGGGTAGGTGGAGAGTCCTTAAAAATGATTTCAGGGATTTAGGGCAAAAGCTTAGGGCAAGGACCTCAAAGGTAGTATTTTCCGAAATACTACCGGTACCACGGGCCACACAAGAAAGGCAGCGGGAGATTAGGGAAATTAACAAGTGGCTCAAGAACTGGTGTAGGATGGAGGGGTTTGGGTTCCTGGAGAACTGGGCCGACTTCTCTGTCGGCTACAGCCTCTATCGTAGGGACGGGCTGCACCTCAATGGGGAAGGAGCAGCTGTGTTGGGGAAGAAGATGGCTAGAAGGTTGGAGGAGTGTTTAAACTAGGGACTGGGGGGGAGGGTAATTACACTATAGAAGGGGAAGATAGGGCAGATAGAGACCGGGGGCAAGGTAGTGGGACTGGGGGAGAAATGGAAGGAGGGACAAGAACAGTTCAGAAGGAAAGGTGTAGGGTAAAAAATATACATAAACCTCTCATATGTATGTATACTAATGCCAGAAGCCTGACTAATAAAACTGGTGAACTGGAATTAGTGATGTGTGAGGAGGACTATGACATAGTGGGAATAACTGAGACATGGCTGGATGATAGCTATGACTGGGCAGTTAATGTACAAGGTTACAGTCTGTTCAGAAAGGATCGTCAAAACCGGAGAGGTGGAGGGGTCTGCCTTTATGTAAAATCTTGTCTAAAGCCCACACTCCGTGAAGATATAAGTGAGGGACATGAACATGTGGAGTCACTATGGGTAGAGATACATGGAGCTAAAAACAACAATAAATTACTAATAGGAGTCTACTATAAACCACCTAATATACCAGAGTCCACAGAAAATCTACTACTAAACGAGATAGACAAGGCGGCAAATCATAATGAGGTGGTTATTATGGGGGACTTCAACTACCCAGATATAGACTGGGAAACTGAAACTTGTATATCTCATAAAGGAAACAGATTCTTGGCAATAACCAAAGACAATTATCTCTCCCAACTGGTTCAGGACCCGACTAGAGGGACGGCCATACTGGACTTAATATTAACCAATAGACCTGACAGAACAACAGACGTGCAGGTTGGGGGACACCTGGGAAATAGTGACCATAAAGTAATAACCTTCCAATTATCATTCAAAAGAGCGTTTCTACAGGGAGAAACAAAAATACCAAACTTCAAAAAAGCTAAATTTAGCCAACTAAGAGAGGCCATAGGCCTAACTAACTGGGACAAAGTCCTCAAAAATAAAAATACAGCCAAAAAATGGGATATCTTTAAAAACATCCTAAAATCTCATTGTGAGAGGTACATACCGTATGGGAATAAAAGGTTAAGGAACAAAAAGAAACCAATGTGGATAAACAGAACTGTAAAGAAAGCAATAAATGACAAAAAGAAAGCATATAAAACCCTAAAACAGGAGGGTAGCACGGAAGCACTGAAAAACTATAAGGAAAAAAACAGAACATGTAAAAAACAAATAAAAGCGGCCAAACTAGAGACCGAGAGATTAATTGCCAAAGAGAGTAAAACTAACCCTAAAATGTTCTTCAATTATATAAATGTTAAAAAGTATAAATCTGAAGGTGTCGGCCCTTTAAAGAGTAATGAGGGGGGATTCGCAGAGAGCGACGAGGAGAAAGCAAAGCTGTTAAATATTTTTTTCTCCAATGTATTCACTGAGGAAAATAAACTGTCAGATGAAATGCTGAATGCTGAAATAAATTCGCCATTAAAAGTGTCCTGTCTGACCCAGGAAGAAGTACAACAGCGACTTAAAAAAATCAAAATAGACAAATCGCCAGGACCGGATGGCATACACCCCCGTATCCTAAGGGAATTAAGTAATGTCATAGCCAGACCCTTATTTCTGATATTTGCGGACTCTGTACTGACAGGGAATGTCCCACAGGATTGGCGCATGGCAAATGTGGTGCCAATATTCAAAAAGGGTCCAAAAACAGAGCCTGGAAACTATAGGCCGGTAAGTTTAACATCTGTTGTGGGTAAACTGTTTGAAGGTTTTCTGAGAGATGCTATGTTAGAGCATCTTATGGGAAATAAGCAAATAACGCCATATCAGCATGGCTTCGTGAGGGATCGGTCATGTCAAACTAATTTAATCAGTTTCTATGAGGAGGTAAGTACTAGACTTGACAGCGGCGAATCAATGGATGTCGTGTATCTGGACTTCTCCAAAGCATTTGACACTGTACCTCATAAAAGGTTAGTATATAAAATGAGAATGCTCGGACTCGGAGAAAACGTCTGTAAGTGGGTAAGTAACTGGCTCAATGATAGAAAACAGAGGGTGGTTATTAACGGTACATACTCAGATTGGGTCACTGTCACTAGTGGAGTACCTCAGGGGTCAGTATTGGGCCCTATTCTCTTCAATATATTTATTAATGATCTTGTAGAAGGCTTGCATAGTAAAATATCAATTTTCGCAGATGACACTAAACTGTGTAAAGTAATTAACACTGAAGAGGATAGTATACTACTACAGAGGGATCTGGATAGATTGGAGGCTTGGGCAGATAAGTGGCAGATGAGGTTTAACACTGAGAAATGTAAAGTTATGCACATGGGAAGGAATAATGCAAGTCACCCATACATACTAAATGGTAAAACACTCGGTAACACTGACATGGAAAAGGATCTAGGAATTTTAATAAACAGCAAACTAAGCTGCAAAAAACAGTGTCAGGCAGCGGCTGCCAAGGCCAATAAGATAATGGGTTGCATCAAAAGGGGCATAGATGCCCGTGATGAGAACATATTCCTACTACTTTACAAATCACTGGTCAGACCACACATGGAGTACTGTGTACAGTTCTGGGCTCCTGTAAACAAGGCAGACATAGCAGAGCTGGAGAGGGTCCAGAGGAGGGCAACTAAAGTAATAACTGGAATGGGGCAACTACAGTACCCTGAAAGATTATCAAAATTAGGGTTATTCACGTTAGAAAAAAGACGACTGAGGGGAGATCTAATTACTATGTATAAATATATCAGGGGGCAGTACAGAGATCTATCCCATCATCTATTTATCCCCAGGACTGTGACTGTGACGAGGGGACATCCTCTGCGTTTGGAGGAAAGAAGGTTTGTACACAAACATAGAAAAGGGTTCTTTACGGTAAGAGCAGTGAGACTATGGAACTCTCTGCCTGAGGAGGTGGTGATGGTGAGTACAATAAAGGAATTCAAGAGGGGCCTGGATGTATTTCTGGAGTGTAATAATATTACAGGCTATAGCTACTAGAGAGGGGTCGTTGATCCAGGGAGTTATTCTGATTGCCTGATTGGAGTCGGGAAGGAATTTTTTATTCCCCTAAAGTGAGGAAAATTGGCTTCTACCTCACAGGGTTTTTTTGCCTTCCTCTGGATCAACTTGTAGGATGACAGGCCGAACTGGATGGACAAATGTCTTTTTTCGGCCTTATGTACTATGTTACTATGTTAAAAGAGAAACAGATGTAGTAGAGCTGAATATGCGGCTGTTCTGACACAGTGCTGGTTGAAGAGATAAAACGACAGATGTAGCAGAGCTGAATATGCGGGTGTTCTGACACAGTGCTGTTTGAAGAGAGAAACAGATGTAGTAGAGCTGAATATGCTGCTGTTCTGACACAGTGCTGGTTGAAGAGATAAAAGGACAGATGTAGCAGAGCTGAATATGCGGGTGTTCTGACAGTGCTGTTTGAAGAGAGAAACAGATGTAGTAGAGCTGAATATGCTGCTGTTCTGATACAGTGCTGGTTGAAGAACAGTCAGTCAGATGTAGCAGAGCTGTATATGCATCTATAAAGATACATAGTGTGAGGTTTATACACAACTGGAGTACAGCTGTAATGGAAACAAATCTGCATCAGTGCTGGGGGGTGGGGGTCGGTCAAGCTTTTGGGCTAATGTATAATATGGAATTATAGTTTTTGATGCACAGAATGGGTTTGTAAAAGATCAGACAGAGATTTTATGTGTAAAACTGTACACTGAGCTCACTTCACATGGCTCTGAGTGACCATTCCCCTCACAGACACTGCATACTGATGAGTCATACTCTTCACATGAACGAGCAGTGCTCAGTGTGATGTCATAAGGAGGTGTGGCCGGCCTTCACTCTAGCTGCCTAAGCCCGCCCAGCCTTAGCTGCAGAAAACCAGGAAGTACCAGCAGAGCTGGCTGCAGGTGAAGCTGATTTAGCAAAGTGGGAAAACCCCTTTAACCCCCGCGGCGCCGGAATCTGCATTTAAAGTTAGGACGTACCGGTACGCCCTGAGTCCTTAAGGACTCGGGAAATAGGGCGTACCGGTACGCCCTGCGTCCTTAAGGGGTTAAAGGGGTTGTCTCACTTTAGTAAGTTGCATTTATTATGTAGAGAAAGTTAATACTAGCCACTTACTAATATACTGTTATTATCGATATTGCTTCCTTTGCTGGCCTGATTCATTTTTCCATCACATTATACACTGCTCGTTTCCATGGTTACAGACCACCCTGCAATTCATCAGTGGTGGTCGTACTTGCACACTATAGGAAAAAGCATCAGCCTCTTTGGTGACCGAGACCATGGGAGCGCACATAGGCTGGTGCTTTTTGCTATATTGTGCAAGCACGACCACCACTGATAGATTGCAGGGTAGTCTGTAACCATGGAAACGAGCCGTGTATAATGTGATGGAAAAATGAATCCAGCCAGCAAAGGAAGCAATATGGAAAACAACAATAGATTAGTAAGTGGCTTGTATTAACTTTCTCTACATGATAAATGCCACTTACTGAAGTGAGACAACCCCTTTAAGGGCTCATGCACACGAACGTGTGCCCGCCGCAAACAGCGGGTCCACAGTATACGGGCCCCAGCCGTTTGTGCACCGCATCACGAATAAAAGGTGTGGTGCAGAACGGAGGCACAGAACCCCACAGAAGAACTATGGAGTGCTTCCGTGTGGTTTCTCACCGTGCTTCCACACCATAAAAAAATAAAACACGTTCAGATATTTTGTGGTGTGGATGGATCAGTCAGTGGAAACCGCACGCAAATTATGGTCCGAATGAATGGAACGACTGGTCAACAAAATTTTATTAAGCAAATAGTTATGAGCCTCCTATTGGATAATTACTGCATGGACGATTAGCTTTCAGCTGGCAACAAGTTATTTAACCCCAACAGGTGCAATGAGTTGCTTCTCATTTCTTTTTTTTTTTTTTAAGACATTCTTTATTATTTTTCATATAAATTATCGTTTACATTTAATTTATCCATTTTACAGTACTTTTCAAACATTTATTTTGTTTTCCCTGCATTGGACAACATATCCATAAATGTACATAAATATGTATTCCCACCCTCCCCGCTGCTTGTATGACAAAAAGAAAAAAAAGAAAAGAAAGGGTCTCTCTCTCCTCCCCATCCCCACCCCTCCCCCTCCGACCTCTCATCTCAAGTCACTTTAACCATTTCTGCCAGAGTTCTTCGAATCTAGCTTTTTTTTTCTAGATACTAGATGAAATTTTTCTCTTGCAAGCGAGGTTCTGACCTGGTTCTCCCACTCTCTGACCTCAGGGACTGCGCTATCTCTCTAATGTGCTACGATGCATCTCCTAGCTTGGAATAAAAGTTTGGCCGCTATCTCCTGATACTTAGCGGAGCCTATCCCATCCAGCCTCCCCAATATACAAGTTTCAAATTCCCAGGGGACTCTAAACCCATGTTCTTCTATTGTTTCGTACACCTTCCACCAGAATTCTCTAATCTTCGTACATGTCCATAATATATGGACATCATCCACCCCTAACTGCCCACATTTTTTGCAGCTAAACTCCTTGGTTTAATAATATTGCATTAGCTTTTTAGGGGAGTAATATAGGCTATATATTATATTAAATTGCGTAATCCTATGGGAGAAATTATTTGAGACCCCATTTTTTGGCCCTCATCACCCCTTCCCAGAATTCCTCCCGTTGAGGCTCCAAAGCATCCTGCCATTTATGCCTTAGGCAGTTAACTGCACTTTTTTTTGTTTTTTGATATAACAGACTGCCATATATCTTAGACACCAATTTCTTTCCTGTTTTTAATTTAGAGATATTGGCTGGGGGGGGGGGGGGGGGGTGGGAGTGTAAGAAACAGTCATGTAATGTCTCTAAGTTTCATTATCCTGGTAAACTGATTTAAGATTTAATGTAAAATGCCTGCAGTATTTGTTTGGTCAGTAGATGGCAGCATAGGACCAATTTGCATTGGAGGTTACCATAGAGAAAGTGTATTAATGTGATACTGGTCCTTTAAGGCAGCAGCTAAGTGTTGAAGTGACACGCCCCTTATGATGTCACCCTGCCTCAATATGAGCAGAAAGAAGGAGGAAGAGAGGACTTGAACTGCAGCTGCCATATTGGCAAGATAGAAACCAAGTTCTGTGTTGTGTAAGACGTGTGTGGAGATACTAAAGGACATTCCTGTACAGCCAAGCTGTGTGAACTTCAGTCTAGAGACAGATGGAGTACAAACAGACCGTGAATTTAGTGAAGCCAAGTTAAAAGGACTGTGTGCAGCAACTAACCTGTGGAGCCGACATTGGGCTGTGTGGATTGCCCCAAACAGTAAAGAGACTCACAGTGCTGTCGAGGTACCGGACAGTAACTGTAATAATCCTGGATTATATTCAACTGGTTTTCCGGCCTGCTGAGGAGGACTTCTTTGTTGCGGATCCTGCGCTGATTAAAGAAAAGGACGACATCGGGCCCCACCGTGCACTTCCACAAACTGTAAGCGGTCCACTTAGACCACTGGGATAAGGGGGGTGCGCATCCGCTTGAAAGTTAGGGTCAGTTAGGATAGTTTCTGGGACTATTCTTTCTTAGTGTCCGCACTGCAAATACGGACACAGCAAAGGTGAATATTGTTGCAGTGTTTAACTTGTATCGTTTATACTGTTTTGAAGATTTTGCTTGTCTTTACCTTTGTAACTGCATTGTTAACCTGCTTTTATTAATTTTATAGTAATTGCAATTTTATTAATCTTGACTTCTGCATACGCACTCTTTTCTGGTTGCGGAGTCAAACCACCTGCCTTTCTCTCGGTTCACAAATTGGCGTAGTCGGCAGGATCCGCCTACCAGAATGGACGGCGACGCACCCGTTAGGAGTGATGGTGCTGGAGGAAGAATGCCAGCAGGGGCTGTAATGAGTCAGTTAGCAAAGTTTGATGGCACTAATGTGTCTGAGTGTGTGGGCAGAGCAGATACGAATGGTACAGCGCATGTACCAGACCGCACCAGAAGTACTAGTAGAGCTAGCCATATTGACGTTACAAGGAGATGCTAAGACTACAGTGATATTGCGGCCATTTGAACAAAGACAGACATTTGAGCAAGTGGTCCAGATTCTAGAAACTATCTAGGGAGAAACCGCATTGCTGGGGTCCCTGCAGGCACGGTTCTTCCAGAGGGTATAAAAGGAGAATGAAACTCTCCCTCAGTATGCAAATGCCCTACAAGAACTGCTCCGAGATATTCAAGGGAAGGAAAGAGGGGGCTCACCAGCCTTCTGTACACTGATCAGACACTCCGTGACCAGTTTATTCTGGGGATTCGTGATGGCAGTTTGACTGTTGCTATGCAGGACTTTATACGACGGGAGACTGATGCTAAATTTAATGACATACAGGTAGAGGCCATCTCACGTGCCAATAGTATGGTTCAGAAGTCTCAGACCGCAGTTGGAGTTACATTGTCGCAGGGGGCTAGCTCTGGCCCAGAAACAGTGGAAAAAGGGACAGTTAAAGAGATACTTACAGTAATGCAGAAATTGCAAGAGCGAATGGAACACCTATAAACCAGTTGTAATGAGAATTCTATGAGAATTGCAGACCTCCAGACAACTAGAGACGAAGGGGTGGGCCGTTCACACCAAGAAGGTCAGAATCACCCACAACTCCGATGGAGGGATGAGGATAGGACCTACCGAAGGGGTCCCAATAATGTAGTACAGCTCTCAGGAGAGACCGATGGGGCTTACCGGGGGCCCAAACCGATGGCCAGAGCGACGGGAAATACGCTGCTGGGAGTGTGGACGCGTGGGCCACATTGCTGCTAGATGTCCAGAGCAGCGACAAGCTTATGAGGGACTGCCGTTAAAACTGAAATCCCCTGCTGCAAGTCCCATCATACAGATGGAATTGGAAGGTATTCCGGTTGCCGGGATGATTGACACGGGTTCCCAAGTAACGACCCTGAGTAGAGACTGTTACGAACTGTACTTTCAGCAACATGTGAAATATGATCCCCATACATTCACACGAGTGGTTGCAGCTAATCAGTTACCAGTACCGGTGGTGGGAGTGGCCTGGATGAATGTCAGATTATGTGGCCAAGATCTAGGCAAGAAAGGCATTGTGGTGGTACAGGAGTCACATGAAGTAAAGGTCCCTGTCATCTTGGGGATGAATGTGTTAAAAGAATTGGATCAGATTCTCTTTGAAAAGAAAGGTCACGGTTATTGGAGAGAAACCACTAGCCATCGGCCTACTCAAACGGCCTTCCAGCGGCTGGTCCGAACATGTGGTTTAGAAAAGTTCAGATGCAATCTCCTCTTGCTCGAGTTTCGGTCCCTCTGCATACAAAAGTTACGTTGCCAACCAGACGGGAGATGATAGTGTCCATGCCTGTAGGCACCTGTAGGAAACTAGAGGGCATAGCTGTGTTGATAGAGCCACTGCCGACAGCCGGAAGAAGTGTTGATCCACTAGTAGCCCGTTCCTTGGCAGTAGTCCGCAATGGGAGAGTACCCCTCCGATGTGTGAACACCCAGGATCAGAGTGTAGACCTAGACACAGGAAGGCTGCTGGCTAACCTCTATGTGACTCCGGAGGAAGTGAGGAAAGCGACCCCGATGCAGTTGAGGCCGGCTGAACGAGGTGAATGGACCGTAACCGTGTCTATGGGGGAAGGCGAGAACCCCACCCCTAAATGGAATGGTGGTGCAATTCGAGAACAGATGAAGATAGAGACTTCTTCATGTTCTCTGGAACAGATCCGGAAGGTAGATGAACTGTTATGGGAAAACCACACAACCTTTGCACGTCATGCTGAAGATTTTGGATGTACAACAGGGATCTACCATGAGATTCCCACAGGAGACACCCCTCCAATCAGAGAACGCTACCGACAAATTCCTCCACAGATGTATCAGGAGATGAAAGAACTGTTGACCCAGATGCTGCAGAGTGGGATCATTCAAGAAAGCCAAAGTCTCTGGGCAGCTCCAGTGGTACTAGTAATGAAGAAAGATGGGTCCATTCGGTTTTGCGCAGACTATCGAAAGTTGAATACCTGCACCGTACGAGATTCCTACCCCTTACCTCGGATTGAGGAGTCCCTTTCGGCACTAGGAAGAGCCCGGTACTTCTCCTCGCTAGACCTGGCTAGTGGGTATTGGCAGGTGCCAATGGCTGAGAAAGATAAGGAAAAGACAGCCTTTATCTTGCCCATGGGAATATACAAATTTAACCGGATGCCCTTTGGGTTGACAAATGCACCTGGAACGTTTCAACGATTGATGGAGAAATGTCTTGGTGACTTCAACTTTGAGTTCACTCTCATCTACTTGGATGACATTATAGTGTACTCTGCAACCTTTGAGAACCATCTCCACCAGTTGGGACAAGTATTTTAACGATTGCAGGAACATGGGCTCAAACTGAGCCCAGTAAATGTTGGTTGTTCCAATCTAAAATTGATTACTTGGGTCATTGTGTATCAGGAGAAGGGGTAAGGCCATCGAGGGACAAGATAGCGGCTGTTCAAGATTGGCCGACACCGACTACCCTGCGAGAGGTGAGAGCGTTCCTGGGAGTAGCCGGCTACTATCGACGGTTTATTAAGGACTTTGCTAGAGTAGCAGCACCACTTAATGCTCTCCTACGAGGCACCTCCGGGGGTCCGAAGAACCGGTCCGTGAAATGGGGCCATGAACAGGAACACGCCTTCCAGGCATTGAAGGATGCTCTTACAACGGCCCCAATCCTGGCGTATGCTGATTACCACTTGCCCTTCCAGCTATATACGGATGCAAGCCTGTATGGTCTCGGAGCAGTGCTCTCTCAGTTCCAGGATGGTCGAGAGCATGTCATAGCGTATGCCAGCCGATCTTTGCGAGATTCTGAAAACCCTGACAATTATAGTTCATTTAAGTTAGAACTGTTGGCACTGGTATGGGCCATGACTGAGAAATTCTCTGAGTATTTGACCGGAGCTGAAGTCTTAGTACTGACTGACAACAACCCATTAGCTCACCTAGAGAATGCCAAGCTCGGGGCTTTGGAGCAGAGGTGGATAGCCCGAATGTCTAAGTTCAATTACCGCATTAGGTATTGGTCCAAGACAGAGAACCAAAATGCCGATGGACTCTCTAGGGTAACTACCCAGGCCCCCAGCGGAGACGTGGATCATGAGTTAGAGCATGTGGAGGTGCCTGACTTCAGCAGATTTTCACAAGCCTTGGTCATTGCTATGCAGTGTGCAGTGGAAGGGACCGAAATGGCTCCTTTCTTTGGCCCCTCACGACAGGAATGGGTGCAAATACAGCAGGCCCATGAGGGGCTGGCGAAAATGATCAAGTGAGTTGAGAAAGGCAAGAAGCCCTGTAAAGAGGAAAGAGAACGACTGACACGTGAAATGCTATCAGTCCTGAGTCAGTGGGAAAAGTTAGAGATGAAAAATGGAGTGTTATGCCAAAAAGTATATCTACCTTCTGAAATCGACATTAGTTACCAAATCGTAGTGCCTAGTGAACTGGCTCAATCATTGGCTCTTGAGGCTCATAATAAGAATGGACATTTTGGTCATGAGAAGACCTTTCCTAGGCTACAGCGACTGATTTACTGCCCAGGCCTCCGTCAAATGGTCGAAGAAGTATGTCATAGATGTCGAACTTGTGAGATCCATAAGGCGATAGAACAAAGAGCTCCCCTGCAAACCATAGTGACCCAGGAACCTTTGGAGATCGTCATGATAGACTACCTAATGGTGGGCCCATCCAACAGTGGGCACCAGTACTGCCTCGTAATGGTGGACCACTTCACCAAATTTGCGGTGGTGACCGCCAGGGCCGTCTTTACCGCAGGGCAAAAGGGGCAGCTGCCCCGGGCCCAGTTGCTCCTGGGGGGCCCAAGCAGCAATTTACTTGGATTTTACTTGGGCCCCCTATATTTTGTTGCCGCCCGCCGGCCATCTAACAGCACAAAGTCACGGTCCGGTCTACAGAAATAGACTGAGTGAGGAGGGGGCGTGGGGGCTGCGGCCGCTCTGCGCTCCGCTCTGCTGCCTGGCCTCCTGTCTCTTTAACAGAGCAGACCAGTGGCTGCTGGAGCGTGACGCATTTGAGCTGCCGCACAGGCAGAGAGAGAGGAAGGAGGCGGAGTCCGAGCCAGCAGCCCCAACACACAGCCTGAGCCAAGCAACTGAAAGAACTTACAGGTATTTGGTAGCCCGGGGGGGGGGGGGGTGTCTGTCCCTTTGTGTGTGTGTGTGTGTGTGTGTGTCTCTGTCCCTTTGTGTGTGTGTGTGTCTGTCCCTTTGTGTGTGTGTGTGTGTGTCTGTCCCTTTGTGTGTGTGTGTGTGTCTGTCCCTTTGTGTGTGTGTGTGTCTGTCCCTTTGTGTGTGTGTGTGTGTGTCTGTCCCTTTGTGTGTGTGTGTGTGTCTGTCCCTTTGTGTGTGTGTGTGTGTCTGTCCCTGTGTGTGTGTGTGTGTGTGTCTCTGTCCCTTTGTGTGTGTGTCTGTCCCTTTGTGTGTGTGTGTGTCTGTCCCTTTGTGTGTGTGTGTGTCTGTCCCTTTGTGTGTGTGTGTGTGTCTGTCCCTTTGTGTGTGTGTGTGTGTCTGTCCCTTTGTGTGTGTGTGTCCGTCCCTGTGTGTGTCACCATGCCCACAGTGTTCCTATGTCTTGACGCAGCTGCTTCAGAACGTTCTGTGCGGGGCAAGAGGAAGAAGATGGAAGAGGAGGCAGCGCCAGCATGGAGTCCGTGCGATAGACACAGGGAGGCACACTAAGGACGAAGGTAACACTTCCACATGATCTACACTAGTGTTATCTGTGGTTTTACATAGGACTGCAGGTAACACTACTACATTATTTAGCACTAGTGTTATCTGTGGTTTTACATAGGACTGCAGGTAACACTACCACAAGGTTAGCTTACACAGGGCGCCTGAACACCTAAGGCCGGCCCTGGCCGCGCACCCCAGCGCCAAGGGATGACGTCACTGATGTAATATGCCTCTTATATGTGGAGAGCGGTGATGTCACTGATGTAATATATTACTTATAAGTGATCTATTACATCAGTGACATCACCACTCTCCACACATAAGTAATATATTACATCAGTGACATCACTGCTGTCCACATATACCGGTAAGTAATATATTACATCAGTGACATCACCGCCCATCACATATATGTGGACAGCGGTGATGTCACTGATGTAAAATATCACTTATATGTGGACAGCGGTGATGTCACTGATGTAATATAACATTATATGTGGAGAGTGTTCATGTCACTGATGCAATACAGCGCTCCAGATGGCGACCAAAATGGTCGCCAATGCGCCTTAAAATTTGCAGATGGCGACAAGACTTGTCATAGGCTACAGGCCTGAGGTCTATTTGGTAGTGAAATCCCAGCGCAGGCAGGCGTGATGATGTCATCACGCCCGCCTGTGCCAGGACGCGGTAAGGTGTGCGCGTCTGCGTTGCACCATCCCTCGCCGTACCAGCAGCTAGTGAGCGCCAGTGAAAGGACACAGGTGAGTATAAGATTTTCGCTTTTTTTTAAGGTGTGGGAAGGCGGGATCCAGGGGGCCCAAGTAAATTCTTGCCCAGGGTCCAATCAATATTAAAGACGGCCCTGGTGACCGCCACCAAGGACCAGACCGCTGAGTCGGCAGCTCGAGCCCTATGCCAAGATTTCATCCGAGTGTACGGGTGTCCACAACGCATCCACTCTGACCAAGGGGCTTGCTTTGAAGGACATGTAATGAAAGAAGTTCAACGTATCTACGGGATAAAGAAGTCGCACACGACTCCATACCATCCCCAAGGAAACGGAGCCTGCGAACGATTCAATAGAACACTGCTACAGATGGTGCGGACTTTGGAGGAGGACAAAAAGTTACAGTGTAAAAGAAATTAGTCACCAGTCCGCAACAAAGCTGTGCTGCAGGTCCGAAAAGTGTTGTGGGATCAATCACGTTTAAACAGGTAAAAATATAGAGTTCGGACCGCGCATATCATCAAGGTCAGTATGCAAACAATTTTTCTTTCTTCCTTCTCCCTTTTGACAGAGAACCAAGGGCTGCAAATACCCTTTTGTATGGATATCCTGCAACTAATAAAAGTTTAAAATAGTGTAAGTCCGTATGATTAGGTGACCTGCACTGCACAGATTATACTTACACAGCGCTATGTCAACCAAGGCGTGTATATAATCCCTCCGTAGCTTGCTGCTCTTATTTTAGCGGAGATCCACGTTCTCATGCAATACCGCAGGATCTGCACACGGACTTAATTCAGATATACCCCAGGTGAATCTGCTGTGTTTTCTTTCGATTTCTTTTCCTAGAGATTTCTGTGAATAAAAGTGGCTTCTGCAATAGTGAAGCTCCGTTGGTGTTTGATTAAAAATTTTTATTTGCACATACTCACAAACACGCTCTTTAAAATTGGCATTTAAAAATCCCAGCGTCTTAAACTTTTGCCCGACCCGGGTTTCACTCCTTGAGCTTCGTCAGGGGCACACTTCATCTATCCCTCCCCCTTCTTTTTATTTGATAGGCTGGAGTTAATCAAGCATCAGATGTGCTACTCCAGACAACTTGCCTAGTGCTACTTTAACCCTATACTTATATCACCTAATCCTCAGGAGAAAAAACGGATGCTATTAGGTCCCAATTCACATGGACATAATTTTACTGTCAGTTTTATATTCTAATTTAGCACAGCTTGCAGGTCAAAGTCTACATTCAGACCTCCTGGTTGTAATGTACCTAAATCATATATCCACTTACTCTCTTTTTTTGTTAATTTTTTCCAAAAAGCTTCCTCCCCTCCAGTGGTTTTGTACAGATTCTAACCCCATAAACTTTAGACCTTCTGGATTTTTTTGATGATATTTTTTATAATGAGCCGATACACCATGACTTTCAAGTCCTTTTTTGATGTTTCTTATGTGCTCCTGCACACGGACCTTGAGAGGTCTAATTGTCCGTCCTACATACTGGAGGCCACAAAGACACTCCAGTACATATACAACCCCTTTACTGTAGCATGTCATCTCACCCACTGGTTCTAACTGTTTCTTTTTGCTGGTGCTCATGATTATAGTGCTCTTTTGTAACCTATCAGTTTTTTTCCTGTTTTTGCAAGCAATACAAAAACCGCACCAGTTAAAACTGTTTTTTGTTTTTTTATTTTTATTTTTATTTTTATCTTCCAATTGGTTGGCACTGTGTACTAATTCATTTTGTAAATTGGGTGCTTTTTTATAGATGACTAATGGTTGTTCAGGAATCACCGGTCCCAGTACTGGGTCATTTTTTAAAATCGACCATTTTTTTTTAATTGCGTTTTTCAATTCCCCAGAGCACTGTGTGAACTGGGTTATAAATGAAAAACGAAAATCCATGGTTCTTTTAGATGTTTTTGGTTTATTAGGGGTTCCCTCTCGTTGTTTGATTACATCTTTTATACATCTGTCTAAATTGTCGTTCTCATAACCTTTCTCCAAAAACCGTTCTTTTATTACATTACTCTGCTTTTTGAAAATAGCTAGATCAGTACAGTTTCGGTGGATTCTCTGGACCTGTCCCTTCGGTATATTGTGCAACCAAGGGGCATAGTGGCAGCTCGTTAGATCTATATACCCGTTAACATCTGTGGGTTTGAAAAAGGTCTTAGTTTTGAGCTGTCCCTCTTCAACATATATAGTGAGGTCCAAAAAATCCACAGAGACCGCACTGACCGTACTAGTGAAACTCAGGTTCCATTCCTCATTATCCAATCCTGCGATAAAGGCCTCCAGCTGATTTTTTTCACCTTCCCATATCACCAAGCAATCGTCTATATACCTTTTCCAGGTTTTTAGAGTCCCACTTTTTTTGGATTTTTTGATCTCGGGGTCAATATATTGTTTCTCCCACATGGTCATAAAAATATTCGCAAAACTGGGGGCGAATTTCGTCCCCATCGCCGTTCCAACCTTCTGTAGGTAATATTGGCCCTTAAACCAAAAATAGTTGTGTTCTAAGCAGAACTCAACACAGCGTACTATAAAGTCAGCTTGCGTCTTAGTCATGTCAGGGTCATTGTACAGGGTTTCTCGTATTGCTTGTAGTCCTAATATTTTTGGTATAATAGTATACAGGGAGGACACATCGATGGTAGCCATCCATGTGTTCTCCCCAATCCCCTGCATTTATTTTATTATTTTAACCACACTACCGCTGTCCTTCAAATAAGAAGGTGCCAGTGGTACATATTTTTGTAAAAAATTATCTATATACTCCGTAGTTCTACTAGTGAGGGAATTAATCCCTGACACTATAGGTCTACCGGGGGGATTTGTAGCACTCTTGTGAATTTTCGGCAGTATATAGATAATTGGGGTCATCGGTTCTTTTATGTTCAAATACTCCATTTCTTTTTTATTAAGTATGCAAGCAATACGAGAAACCCTGTACAATGACCCTGACATGACTAAGACGCAAGCTGACTTTATAGTACGCTGTGTTGAGTTCTGCTTAGAACACAACTATTTTTGGTTTAAGGGCCAATATTACCTACAGAAGGTTGGAACGGCGACCATGTGGGAGAAACAATATATTGACCCCGAGATCAAAAAATCCAAAAAAAGTGGGACTCTAAAAACCTGGAAAAGGTATATAGACGATTGCTTGGTGATATGGGAATGTGAAAAAAATCAGCTGGAGGCCTTTATCGCAGGATTGGATAATGAGGGATGGAACCTGAGTTTCACTAGTACAGTCAGTGCGGTCTCTGTGGATTTTTTGGACCTCACTATATATGTTGAAGAGGGACAGCTCAAAACTAAGACCTTTTTCAAACCCACAGATGTTAACGGGTATATAGATCTAACGAGCTGCCACTATGCCCCTTGGTTGCACAATATACCGAAGGGACAGGACCAGAAAATCCCCCGAAACTGCACTGATCTAGCTATTTTCAAAAAGCAGAGTAATGTAATAAAAGAACGTTTTTTGGAAAAAGGTTATGAGAACGACAATTTAGACAGATGTATGAAAGATGTAATCAAACAACGAGAGGGAACCCCTAATAAACCAAAAACATCTAAAAGAACCATGGATTTTCGTTTTTCATTTATAACCCAGTTCACACAGTGCTCTGGGGAATTGAAAAACGCAATTAAAAAAAACTGGTCGATTTTAAAAAATGACCCAGTACTGGGACCGGTGATTCCTGAACAACCATTAGTCATCTATAAAAAAGCACCCAATTTACAAAATAAATTAGTACACAGTGCCAACCAATTGGAAGATAAAAATAAAAATAAAAAAACAAAAACAGTTTTAACTGGTGCGGTTTTTGTATTGCTTGCAAAAACAGAAAAAAACAGATAGGTTACAAAAGAGCACTATAATCATGAGCACCAGCAAAAAGAAACAGTTAGAACCAGTGGGTGAGATGACATGCTACAGTAAAGGGGTTGTATATGTACTGGAGTGTCTTTGTGGCCTCCAGTATGTAGGACGGACAATTAGACCTCTCAAGGTCCGTGTGCAGGAGCACATAAGAAACATCAAAAAAGGACTTGAAAGTCATGGTGTATCGGCTCATTATAAAAAATATCATCAAAAAAATCCAGAAGGTCTAAAGTTTATGGGGGTAGAATCTGTACAAAACCACTGGAGGGGAGGAAGCTTTTTGAAAAAATTAACAAAAAAGAGAGTAAGTGGATATATGATTTAGGTATATTACAACCAGGAGGTCTGAATGTAGACTTTGACCTGCAAGCTGTGCTAAATTAGAATATAAAACTGACAGTAAAATTATGTCCATGTGAATTGGGACCTAATAGCATCCGTTTTGTCTCCTCAGGATTAGGTGATATAAGTATAGGGTTAAAGTAGCACTAGGCAAGTTGTCTGGAGTAGCACATCTGAGGCTTGATTAACTCCAGCCTATCAAATAAAAAGAAGGGGGAGGGATAGATGAAGTGTGCCCCTGATGAAGCTCAAGGAGTGAAACCCGGGTCGGGCAAAAGTTTAAGACGCTGGGATTTTTAAATGCCAATTTTAAAGAGCGTGTTTGTGAGTATGTGCAAATAAATTTTTTTAATCAAACATCAACGGAGCTTCACTATTGCAGAAGCCACTTTTATTCACAGAAATCTCTAGGAAAAGAAATCGAAAGAAAACACAGCAGATTCACCTGGGGTATATCTGAATTAAGTCCGTGTGCAGATCCTGCGGTATTGCATGAGAACGTGGATCTCCGCTAAAATAAGAGCAGCAAGCTACGGAGGGATTATATACACGCCTTGGTTGACATAGCGCTGTGTAAGTATAATCTGTGCAGTGCAGGTCACCTAATCATACGGACTTACACTATTTTAAACTTTTATTAGTTGCAGGATATCCATACAAAAGGGTATTTGCAGCCCTTGGTTCTCTGTCAAAAGGGAGAAGGAAGAAAGAAAAATTGTTTGCATACTGACCTCGATGATATGCGCGGTCCGAACTCTATATTTTTACCTGTTTAAAAAGTTACAGTGGCCTCAGTTCTTGTCTGAGATGGTGTGGGCCTATAACAATCAGGTCCATTCTACAACAGGGTATTCTCCTTATACTCTCCTCTTTGGACGGTCTGGGCGAAGTGTCGGAGAGTTACAGTTAAATTATGTGGATGGGTTCCCTCCAAGAGATCCAGCCTCCTGGGTGCGGGCACACCGGCAGAGACTTGAGACAGTTCATCGATTGGTGCGGCAGCGTCTGCAAGAAAATTCTCATCCTGATAAGACCCCGGTGCAAAGGGCACCATTGCAGCCAGGTGACCTGGTGCTGGTACGTGTCAAGAAGCCTCAAGGAAAATTGGAAAGCAGGTGGGAGACTGTGCCGTATCGTGTAGTTGCCCGCAAGTATGCAAATGGGCCAGTGTACGAAGTCCAGAAGGAAGGAACTGATTGTGTCCGATTACTTCACAGAAATATGTTGCGCCTGTGTCAATCTGAAGAAGCAAATTGTGATAAAACTGATAATGTTAACAAGCTCCCACAGTCAGAGACTGGTGGTGTGGAATGGGTTTACGATGATGAGGATGATTGTTGGCCAATCCCTACTCCTGAGGATGTTCCACCTGTGACTACTGTGCCCCCAGACTGTGCCCCCTCTGGAGCGGAGTCTGCTGGTCCTTCTCAGCCTATGGCTACAGCACCCCAGAGTATACCAGTGGTTCTCAGACGAACCACTAGACAAAATGCTGGCAATCCCCCTGTTCGGTATGCGCAAGATGAGTTTATTTGGCCTGCCATACAACGGTACATTACCACTCTACGTATAAGAGTACAGCCCTCTGGATATTCAGTCATTGGCAAGGACTGCCAATCTTAAAGTGGGGGGGAATATGTAAGAAACAGTCATGTAATGTCTCTAAGTTTCATTATCCTGGTAAACTGTGTTAAGATTTAATGTAAAATGCCTGCAGTATTTGTTTGGTCAGTAGATGGCAGCATAGGGCCAATTTGCATTAGAGGTTACCATAGAGAAAGTGTATTAATGTGATACTGGTCCTTTAAGGCAACAGCTAAGTGTTGAAGTGACACGCCCCTTATGATGTCACCCTGCCTCAGTGTGAGCAGAAAGAAGGAGGAATAGAGGACTTGAAATGCAGCTGCCATATTGGCAAGATAGAAAACAAGTTCTGTGTTGTGTAAGACGTGTGTGGAGATACTAAAGGACATTCCTGTACAGCCAAGCTGTGTGAACTTCGGTCTAGAGACGGATGGAGTACAAAGAGACCGTGAATTTAGTGAAGCCAAGTTAAAAGGACTGTGTGCAGCAACTAACCTGTGGAGCCGACATTGGGCTGTGTGGATTGCCCCAAACAGTAAAGAGACTCACAGTGCTGTCGAGGTACCGGACAGTAACTGTAATAATCCTGGATTATATTCAACTGGTTTTCCGGCCTGCTGAGGAGGACTTCTTTGTTGCGGATCCTGCGCTGATTAAAGAAAAGGACGACATCGGGCCCCACCGTGCACTTCCACAAACTGTAAGCGGTCTACTTAGTCCACTGGGATAAGGGGGGTGTGCACCCGCTTGAAAGTTAGGGTCAGTTAGGGATAGTTTCTGGGACTATTCTTTCTTAGTGTCCGCACTGCAAATACGGACACAGCAAAGGTGAAAATTGTTGCAGTGTTTAACTTGTATCGTTTATACTGTTTTGAAGGTTTTGCTTGTCTTTACCTTTGTAACTGCATTGTTAACCTGCTTTTATTAATTTATAGTAATTGCAATTTTATCAATCTTGACTTCTGCGTATGCACTCTTTTCTGGTTGCGGAGTCAAACCACCTGCCTTGCTCTCGGTTCACAGGAGGGTATCAATTTGTGTTTCCCTACCTAACGACACTCGTAGAGCTTGTTTCAGTTGTAAGTAGAAGAAATTCAGGTCCTTGTTTCCAAACCCGACTTCATTTTTAAGATTTAGTTATGTAACTATATCTCCCTCCCGCCATACCTGCCCCAATCTAAAAATTCCATAATTCCACCAAATTTTCTGTTCAATTGATTTCAGTTCTGTGAGAAGTATGTTATCCCATAATAAGGTGTCTGTATGTAATCTAGTCTGAGGCCACAGTTCTCTTACCTCTTTATAAATTTTAGTCCATAGCCCAGATAGCGATATTTTACTGATTTGCTGCTGTGACAAAATATCAGCTTCCACTATTTGAAAAATGCTGCATTTATGCAGTTTTTATTAATACCTGCCACCATGTTCTTATATCTTTGTGAGTTGTTCCATATTATCATATTTCTAATGTGGCCAGAAAGAAAGTATAGTTCCACATCCGGGGCTGATAATCCTCCCTCCTTCTCTCGAGTCTGCAATATTTGTGCTCTTATTCGCGTTTTTTTGCCCCGCCATATTAAATCCGCCAGTAAGGAAGCTATTTTTTGGAAAATCTTTTTTGGGATTATTATCGGCGCATTCCATAATATATAGTTCATGGAGGGTAAAATGCACATTTTCACTAGTGAAATTCGGCCCGCCATTGAAACATAGAATTTTTCCCATACTTCTATTTTCTTCCTAATTTCTTGTATTTTAGGTATTACATTTAACTGAACATAATCTTTGGAGTTAGGCATTATTTGGATCCCTAGATATTTTACTGGTTCATCTACTCTCTTAATTTCCAATTGACCCGGTTTTAACCCATTCAAGGGATCAATCGGAATGCACGCCGACTTTATATCGACCAATTTATATTGAGTCCAGCATATTCGCTGTACTCTTCAAAGATCTCGAAAATCCTGGTAAGTGATCCATGGGAGCCCACAAACAGCATAATATCGTCTGCATACAGAGCAATTTTTTCTTCATGAGATCCATACCTAAAGCCTTCGATGTCTTTATCTTGCCTAATCAAATCTGCCAAAGGTTCCATAGCTATAGCAAATAGAAGGGGGGAGAGGGGGCAACCCTGTCTAACCCCCCTGCGAATGGGTATGCCTTCGGAGTGTTCTCCATTCAAGATCACCCTCAATGTTATATCGGTATATAATAGTTTTATCCAAGAGACAAATATTTCACAAAATCCCATTTTCTTCAGGGTTGCCATTAAAAAGGGCCACTCTATAGTGTCGAAGGCTTTTGAAGCGTCTATAGTTAAGATCATTCTCTCTCCACTGTTTGTGGGCTCCATTTGGATATTCATAAAATACCTCATATTTTCAGTTGTAGTTCTGCCCGGCATGAATCCCGCCTAGTCCTCATGCACAAGTCCTTGCATTACCCCCCTGAGCATAGCTGCCAAAATCTTTGCTAGTATTTTATTATCTGTATTAATCAGTGAAATAGGGCGATATGAGTCTGGTAGCATTGGATCTTTCCCGGGCTTTAAAATAAGTGTGATTAAGGCTTCCCTCAGTGAGTCTGGCAATTTACCCGACTCTCTCGATGCTGTCCACATCTTTAATAATTTCGGAGTCAATATTTCTCTATATTGGGCGTACACTTCGAACGGGATGCCATCTATCCCTGGCGTCTTATTTTTTGTTTTCTTTGATAGTATTTTATCTACTTCTTCGGGGTCTATTGGGGTTTCCAGGATTCCCCTTTGTTCTGGGGTTATTGTGGTGATAGTAATTTTATCCAGAAACTGCTGTATTTGAGTTGCTTCTCATTTCTTAAACAACCATGTCGAAAGACACATCTCGTGGTCGTGGAAAAGATTTTAGTCTGTTTGAGAAGGGTCAAATCATTGGCATGCATCAAGCAGAGAAAATATCTAAGGAGATTGCAGAAACTACAAAAATTGGGTTAAGAACTGTCCAACGCATTATTAAAAACTGGAAGGATAGTGGGGACCCATCATATTCGAGGAAGAAATGTGGCGGGGAAAAAATCCTGAATGATCGTGAACGGCGATCACTTAAACGTTTAATGAAATTAAATTGAAGAAAAACAGTAAAACTCAGGGCTATGTTTAATAGTGAACGTAAGAGCATTTACACACGCATAATGTGAAGGGAACTCAAGGGATTGGGACTGAACAGCTGTATAGCCGTAAGAAAACCGCTAATCAGTGAGGCAAACCAGAAAAAAAGGTATCAATTTGCTAGGGAGTATAAAGATTGGACTCTGGAGCAATGGAAGAAGGTCATGTGGTCTGATGAGTCAAGATTTGCCCTTTTCCAGACTAATGGACGCATAAGGGTAAGAAGATAGAGGCAGATGAAGTGATGCACCCATCATGCCTAGTGCCTACTGTACAAGCCTTTGGGGGCAGTGCTATGATTTGGGGTTGCTGCAGTTGGTCAAGTCTAGGTTCAGCAACAGTATGTGCTCCAAGAATGAAGTCAGCTGACTACCTGAACATACTGAATGACCAGGTTATTCCATCAATGGATTTTTTCTTACCTGGTGGCACAGGCTTATTCCAAAATGACAATGCCAGGATTCATTGAGCTCAAATTGTAAAACAGTGTTTCAGGGAGCATACGACATCATTTTCACACATGGATTGGCCACCACTGAGTCCAGACCTTAACCCCATTGAGAATCTTTGGGATGTGCTAGAGAAGGCTTTGCACAGCAGTCAGACTCTACCATCATCAATGCAAGATCTTGGTGAAAAATGTATGCAACACTGGATGGAAATAAATCAGAAGCTTATCGAAACAATGCCAATAGCGAATGCGTGCCATAATCAAAGCTAAAGGCGGTCCAATGAAATATTAGAGTGTGTGACCTTTTTTTTTTGGTGGCGACTTTTTTTTTTGGACAGGCAGTGTATATATATATATATATATATATATATATATATAAGTAATGAAAAAAAGGGCAGCACTCCAATAGATAAAAATGAAAAAATAACTTTATTTACCCATAAGGCTGTTGCGACGTTTCGGCTCTTACACAGGAGCCTTCCTCAAGCAGTGTGTACAAACCAAACTCTAGACATATATAGTGTTATAGCTGACCATAACCAATTACATGTCAAGTGAACATAATTAATAAATAATCCAAATACATGATACATTGTAAATATAGAAACAAATAAAACCAACCATGCAGCATTATCAGATCGTGATGCACATAATTATACAAAAATTATTTCCGTGATTGTGGAGATTAGCTGTACAAATGGTAGGCAGTCGGCAGGATTGGATGCAACATAAGGGTTTTATTGGAAAAAACACAACTCAAATTTGGTCCAACAGGATGGCTTGGCTTCAGCCCATCAAAGTTCAGTCACATAAAGCACTTATCTTCAGCCCTCATGTGTCCGATAACAGTTCAATTGTTAAACAGGCAAAATACAGGAGTCACCTTTGTGCAGAATCTTGTCTTTTCCCTTCTCAGGAACACTGTGGAGAGGAATGCTCCTAAGTCCTCTGCAGACCAACACCAAACACATACTGACAGTGTGTCTTTTAAATTAGCTTCCAGCTGGGTGAGGTGGTAACACAGGAGATGGAGTATGGGAGTGACCTTCCCACCCAAACTCTTCAGTCACTCCTAAATCCCGGACCCAAGTTCCAGTTACCACAAACTCAGCAATCTAACATCACTGGTTGTCATTTACCTCCGGGATTTACATAACTGAGAGCAGCAGCCTCAGTGACACATACTTACCATCAATAACCTCACCCTTTAGATGCTTACATATTCCCCCCCCCTCTGCCCAAGGCCAGGGGACTGGGCACTTGACCCTGATAGACAGTAAATCCTTGACAAGGCATCAGCATTAACATGAAGCTTCCCTGCCCTGTGCTCTACCACAAAATTAAAGTCCTGCAACTCCAGGAACCACCGTGTTACCCTTGCATTGTTTCCTTTATTTCGGCACATCCATTTTAAAGGGGCATGGTCAGATACCAAGCGGAACTTCCTACCTGCCAAATAGTACCTCAAAGCCACGAGGGCCCACTTTATTGCCAAACACTCCCTCTCCACTATTGAGTAGTTTCTCTCACAGGAGGTGAGTTTTCTACTCAAATATATGATGGGGTGTTCTTCCCCATTTACCTCTTGTGACATTACTGCCCCTAAACCAACCTCTGAGGCATCGGTCTGGACAATAAACTCTTTTGAGAAGTCTGGTGCGATCAGCACAGGCTGACTGCATAGGGCTTTTTTAAGGTCCTGAAACGCCTTTTCTGTCTCTTGAGACCACTGGACCATTACTGACTTTCTCCCTTTCGTGAGGTCTGTTAATGGTGCTGCAATGGAGGCAAAGTTCGGGACAAATCTGCGGTAATAGCCAACAATCCCCAAGAACGCCTTCACCTGTTTTTTTGTCCGAGGCTGTGGCCACTTCTGAATTGCCTCCACTTTCTTTACCTGTGGTCCTATTGTGCCCTTACCTACAATATACCCCAGATAGCGAGCCTCCTCTAACCCAATAGCGCACTTCTCCGGGTTAGCAGTAAAGCCAGCTTTCCTGAGGGAATCCAGTACGGCCTGTACCTTACCTAGATGGGATTCCCAGTCCGTGCTAAAGACCACGATATCGTCTAAGTATGCTGCTGCGTACCTTTTATGGGGGCCCAAGACCCTGTCCATCGCTCTCTGGAAAGTGGCGGGTGCCCCTTGTAACCCAAAGGGCATCCTGGTATATTGAAAGAGCCCGTCTGGGGTGGAGAAGGCAGTCTTTTCCTTTGCCTCCTCTGATAGGGGAATCTGCCAGTACCCCTTGGTGAGGTCAAGTGTGGTAATATACCTAGCTGGTCCCAACCTTTCAATTAATTCATCCACCCGGGGCATAGGATAGGAATCGCATTTAGAGACTTCATTTAGACGGCGGAAGTCATTGCAGAACCGCCAGGTCCCATTTGGCTTAGGCACTAATACAATGGGGCTGGACCACCCGCTTTTGGATTCCTCAATAACCTGCAGAGCTAACATACGCTTTACCTCCTCAGAGACCGCTTGTCTCTGAGCCTCAGGGATTCTGTATGGTTTAAGGTTTATCGTTACCTCGGGGTAAGTGACTATATCATGCTGAATGACATCTGTAGTGCCTGGCAGGTCCGTAAAAATATCCCTGTTCTGCTGTAGAAACTCCCTGGTTTCTTGTTTTTGGGGTTTGGACAGGGTGTCACCTATTGCAACCTTTTCAATATCTGTGCGACAATCCATTTGGGGTTTTGTGGCCGCTACCAGGGACTCTCTATCCTTCCAAGGTTTTATTAAATTGACGTGATAGAGTTGGATGGGCTTTCTTTTCCCAGGCTGATGTATTTTATAATTGACTTCTCCAACCCTTTCTACTATTTCAAAAGGACCCTGCCACTTGGCCAGAAATTTGCTTTCTACCGTGGGAACCAGCACTAGTACCCTGTCCCCAGGGTTGAACTGTCTCACCCGGGCCGCTCTATTGTACACCCTGCTCTGGGACTCTTGGGCCTTCTGCATGTGTTCCCTCACGATGGGCATAATACTGCTGATGCGATCTTGCATTTGGGCCACGTGTTCTATCACACTTCTGTAAGGGGTAGCCTCACTCTCCCAAGTCTCCTTGGCAATATCCAGCAATCCCCTGGGATGTCTCCCATATAATAACTCAAATGGAGAGAAGCCAGTGGAGGACTGGGGGACCTCTTGGATGGAGAACATGAGATATGGCAACAGACAATCCCAGTCCCTCCCATCCTTTTCTACCACCCTTCTCAACATCCCCTTTAAGGTTTTATTGAACCTCTCTACGAGGCCATCTGTTTGGGGATGATATACAGAGGTTCTTAGCTGCTTAATTTTCAGCAGGTTGCAAAGCTCCTTCATAACTTTTGACATGAAAGGTGTACCCTGGTCAGTCAGTATTTCTTTTGGTAGGCCAGTTCTGGAAAATATATGAACCAACTCCCGAGCAATGCACTTGGAGGAGGTATTCCGCAACGGAATGGCTTCAGGATACCTGGTGGCATAGTCCAGCACTACCAAAATATACTGGTGGCCTCGGGCAGACCTAACTAACGGCCCCACCAAATCCATAGCTATTCTGTCAAATGGAATCTCAATTATTGGCAGGGGAACCAAGGGGCTCCGAAAGTGACTCACAGGAGCCGTTACTTGGCAGGTAGGGCAGGACCGACAAAACCTTTCAACCTCTTGGTAACAACCTGGCCAATAGAACCTTTGCAGGATTCTTTCCTTTGTTTTGTCAGTCCCCAGATGACCCCCAAGTAAATGGGTGTGGGCCATATCAAGGACCATCCTTCTATAAGGTATGGGTACCACCAATTGCTGCACAATTTCATTACGCATCTTAGTAACACGATACAGTAAGTTATCACTGACAGCAAAATGAGGAAACCTTTGATCAGCATTAGGCTCCTGAGGTACCTCATTCAGTACAGTTACATTTTTCCATGCATGTTTCAGGGTGGAGTCTCGTAACTGAGCAGTCCAAAAGTTCTCCCGTGACACTTCCAAGTCCGGTACATTCTGCTCAGGGTTAGACTCCTCACCCTCATCCCCAGCCAATACTTCAAGGGGAAAACTGTCTGATACCTCATTGGTCACCCCTACAGCATCTGTTTGGGCTTCTTCCCCTAAAGGAATTGGGCTGAAAGAAGGTGAACATGCAACAGGCGTATCATTACCTTCAGGCCTCAGACAGGTCTCGGTAGTCGTAAACCGCTCCACAAGTGAAACCAATTGATCCAGGGTTTTGGGGTCTCCCTGAGCAACCCAGCGGTGAATGTCCCAAGGAAGTCCACTCACATAGCGGTCGAGCACGATTAGTTCGACCATGTCTGCTGTACTCAGTGTCTCGGGTTGTAGCCACTTGCGCACAATGTGTAACAAATCAAACATTTGAGAGCGGGGCAGTTTTTTCTCTTCAAACCGCCATTCATGGACTCTGCGAGCGCGCACAGATAAGGTGACTCCCAGCCTGGCCATGATTTCTGCTTTAAGGATATCATAGTCTTTGGCCTGTTCTGCTGTTAAATCAAAATATGCTTTTTGCGGCTCTCCAGTCAAATAAGGCGCCAGAACCTCAGTCCATTCAGCCACAGGGAGTTTCTCCCTTTCCACAATCCTTTCAAACACCGCCAGATAGGCCTCTATGTCGTCATCTGGGGTCATTTTTTGCAAGGCGCGGTGCACTGCTTTTTTTTCATTCACAGTCCCAGCTAATTCCTCTATATTCCTTGGCTGAGCTGACACACTCTCTCTCAGGACTGTGATCTGTTCCAGCAACAGACGGTTGGTTTCCTGCTGGGCAGCACTGACCTGCACAAACTGCTTAACCAGCTCATCCATGGCAGGAGTCTCACTGGGCAACAATGTAGCAGCCTTTATCCAGGACATAAGCAGGTTACAGAGTCCAAAAAAAAATATTATGCAGCCGTTACCCTTAGCAACCACTTGCCCGCATCCTCCACCATATGTGGAGATTAGCTGTACAAATGGTAGGCAGTCGGCAGGATTGGATGCAACATAAGGGTTTTATTGGAAAAAACACAACTCAAATTTGGTCCAACAGGATGGCTTGGCTTCAGCCCATCAAAGTTCAGTCACATAAAGCACTTATCTTCAGCCCTCATGTGTCCGATAACAGTTCAATTGTTAAACAGGCAAAATACAGGAGTCACCTTTGTGCAGAATCTTGTCTTTTCCCTTCTCAGGAACACTGTGGAGAGGAATGCTCCTAAGTCCTCTGCAGACCAACACCAAACACATACTGACAGTGTGTCTTTTAAATTAGCTTCCAGCTGGGTGAGGTGGTAACACAGGAGATGGAGTATGGGAGTGACCTTCCCACCCAAACTCTTCAGTCACTCCTAAATCCCGGACCCAAGTTCCAGTTACCACAAACTCAGCAATCTAACATCACTGGTTGTCATTTACCTCCGGGATTTACATAACTGAGAGCAGCAGCCTCAGTGACACATACTTACCATCAATAACCTCACCCTTTAGATGCTTACAAGATACATAATTAATAATATTATTGGTGCCAACTGTAGACAATTAAACAAAGTGCTAAGTGCTTACTCATACAAGTGATATGTGCAGAGAATGCAGGAGGGAGGACGGCTGTCATCCATGTTGACATGTGCGATCCGGCGTACCCGAATCACCACTGCGCATGTCCCTATGACGTGTAATGCGTGTTTCCGTCTTGCACTAACCTCATCACATGGCGCATGCGCTCTCAAGCCACAGCATTAAATCGGCCATTTTGGATAGGGGCAAAAACAGCCCATTATATTGCGCAAACGTTCACAATGACAGTTAAGCCCGGTACAATGCAGGATCAGGATGGCAATGGCATAAAGAGATGCCGGAGTATCACAGTGGCCAAGTGGGCTCGGGTGAGGGCTACACCTACATATGGAAGTGGAACCGCCAGCCGTGACCAAAGAGCGGCTGCGCATCTGCATGTGAATGCAGGGTCGCACCGCTACAGTGATCAAAACCCACCTATCACCACCCTACTCTGAGGGTTATCCTCATAACACCCCGCCATGCATGTAGCGGACAATAAAGAAAGAACCAAAAAATTTTTTGAGAAAACACCAAAGTACAAAAGCCATATTCTGCATGGACAATGGTATCCAAATATCGTGATCGCACAGCCCACATGAATGAAATACCGCTTCTCCTCACCCCAGACTCGGCAGCATACCATCTGAAAAAACAATAAAATGTGGATATAATTAGTACAAAAGAATAAGTCAAAAACAAACATTTAAAAAAAAAAGACTTTTAGAATAAACGGAGATCTATGTTTTATACACACAAATCACATAATTTACACTGGAGCAATCGACATTAGAATGCACGAATAGAGGGCAAACCACGTAGCTAGCCAACCCCAACCTTGTAGTCCACATTTAGACCATGCGGTTGGAGGGAGTTTAGTGTGTAAATCCATTTTAGCTCTCTCTTTTTTAAGAGGCCAATCCTGTTACCGCATCTCCTGGGCATTGGTACATAGTCAATAATACAACACCTCAGATCTTTCTCAGTGTGCTTCTGGTTGGCAAAGTGTTTAGACACTGGTAAATCCAGTCATTTTTTCCTGACACTAAGTCGATGATTATTAAATCGTGTCTTAAAATCAGTTGTCGTTTCTCCAACGTACAACAGATTACATGGACAAACAATCACATACACAACATAGCTGGAATCACAAGTCAGATAATGCCTTATCTGATGTGCAGCCCCAGTTTGTGGGTGTATGAAGGACCTACCCTTAAGAATATATTTGCAGTTTACGCAGGATAAGCAAGGAAAACAGCCGACACTGGCACCTGTCAATGTCAGCTGTCTTGCCATTTTCAAAGTTCCCACGTCGGCCCTTACCAGTTGGTCCTTAAGACTCTTGGAACCTGACGTAAGACATGATGGGAGGAGAATGGAATTCCTTAACTGTATTAAGGCAACCACCCAGTATGTTCCAGTGGCGTCGAATGATGTTACCTATATCAACGCTTTGTTCACAATGGGTAGAGATAAAAGGGATCCTAGTCATCTGTGTTTGTTGTGTTTTTCTTTTTAGAATGTCATCCCTATTGAGTTGACTAACCAATTTCTTTTTCTCTTGTAATAATTTGGTTGGATAACCCCGTTTCTCAAATTTGTGCAACAATGTGTCTAGCGTGTTATTGGCTACCACAGGGTCTGAGACAATGCGTTTGGCCCTCAAAAACTGAGAATATGGAAGGGATTTTACCATAGATCTAGGGTGGTTACTGTTGTATGTCAGTAGCGTGTTTCTGTCGGTTGGTTTAGTAAACAGTTCTGTCTGTAGTTTACCAGCCGACAGGATCACGCGAGTGTCCAGAAATTGCATTTCCACATGGGAGTGCACCAAGGTGAACTGCAATGCATTATCAATTCCATTAAGGAATCTGTGAAAATCAAAAAGTTGCTCAGCATCACCAGTCCAGATGAGGAAGATGTCGTCTATGTACCGCCACCACGCCCTAACATATTGGAAGTGGTGGCTTCCATAGACGACATCCTCCTCAAATCGACGCATAAAGATATTGGCGTAAGTTGGGGCCACGTTGGACCCCATCGCCACCCCCTGTTCCTGTATGTAGTACGAATCTTGGAATAAAAAATAATTGTACCTGAGCACAATTTCCAACAGAGATAAAACAAACGGTTGGGAACAATCAGTGAGTGTGGATTTCTCCAGCATCAAAGAAACCGCAGCTAGTCCCTTTTGATGATCTATTGATGTATAAAGTGAGGTTACATCAAATGATGCTAGTATCACACCAGGTACATCAACAAGGTGAACCTCCTGCAGTTTAAGCAAAAAATCGCTAGTATCACGGATATATGAGCTGCCCCCACATGCAAAACTACACAAAACCTTATCAAGGAAGATGGCAACATGACTGAAGATTGAGTCAGAGCCCGAAACAATGGGGCGGCCAGGTAGATCGACGAGGGACTTGTGGATCTTAGGCAACACATAAAGCACCAGAGTGACAGGATGTGCTACTGTAAGAAAATCCACAAGCCCCTCGTCAACGACCCCCGCATGTAAAGCCTCAGTCAATACGCTGTCAATCAACCCAGCAATTTTAAACCTTGGGTCAAAATCAATGTGTCTATAGATGGTATTGTCACCCAATTGCCGCATGATTTCGGCAATGTATTTATGGGTGTCTAGCACGACCACCGCACCGCCTTTGTCTGCGGCCTTAATAGTAAGTTCGTGGTCAAGTTTTAATTCTTTGAGGGCAACCATCTCATCAGTTGTCACATTGGGATGACTAAAAGGTTGTATAGAATGTGTCATTTTTAATCTCTGGATATCAGATTTAACAGCAGCCATATACGCCTCAACTGCAGGATCATTGATGACTGGGCTAAAACTGCTTCTAGGTGAGAGATCGAACATGCCAAGAGAGAATTCACTCATCTTGGCATGCTCGATCCGCTCCCTATTGTGAAACCAAATCCTCAATTTAATGGCACGAAAAAAAGTATGCAAATCAAAGTCAAGTTCGAACCAGTCTGCAGTGGTTCTAGGGCAGAAAGAAAGCCCCTTACTAAGCACACTCACTTGGGCATCGGTCAAGTTCTTAGAGGAAAGATTCACTACGGTCACTTCTTCCTGGACGGCATGTTCCTGCCAGGAAGTCGGGGCTTGTTGTTGCGCTGCTTTTTGGTGTCTCCGGTGTCTACGGCCTCCACGCCGGATAGAAACATAGAAACATAGAATGTGTCGGCAGATAAGAACCATTTGGCCCATCTAGTCTGCCCAATATACTGAATACTATGGATAGCCCCCGGCCCTATCTTATATGAAGGATGGCCTTATGCCTATCCCATGCATGCTTAAACCCCTTCACTGTATTTGCAGCTACCACTTCTGCAGGAAGGCTATTCCATGCATCCACTACTCTCTCAGTAAAGTAATACTTCCTTATATTACTTTTAAACCTTTGCCCCTCTAATTTAAAACTGTGTCCTCTTGTGGTAGTTTTTCTTCTTTTAAATATGCTCTCTTCCTTTACCGAGTTGATTCCCTTTATGTATTTAAAAGTTTCTATCATATCCCCTCTGTCTCTTCTTTCTTCCAAGCTATACATATTAAGGTCCTTTAACCTTTCCTGGTAAGTTTTATCCTGCAATCCATGTACTAGTTTAGTAGCTCTTCTCTGAACTCTCTCTAGAGCAGTGGTTCTCAACCTTTCTAAAGCCGTGACCCCTTAATACAGTTCCTCATGTTGTGGTGACCCCCAACCATTACATTTTCCCATATGAGCCGCTGACGCGGCTGGGTATGACACAGTTATGGGGGATCTCGTGTCCTAAACTGCGCACATAACTGTCTTTGCGTGTAAAGTATGTTACTCCTGTGTGAAACAATCTCCTATTTGTAGATCTATACTACCCTACCTCGTGAGATTTCCCTACCTCCTGACTTCCTGTCGCACTGCTAATGACGTGAGGAGGGGTTCCTGAGTTTTGACGATCTGTGCATGCGCAAACCGACAGTTTATGGAAAATCTCAGTGGAGTTCAGCTTTTCACCGGGACACTGCGCATGCGCAGGAGAGCCTTAGTAGGGAAATATTACGGCCCAGTGCGCAAGCGCGGCTAACTCCGGCCGGCGCATGCGCAGTGTCCCGGTGTGAAGCTGAACTCCGCTGAGATTTTCCTTAAACTGTCGGTTTGCGCATGCGCAGATCGTCAAAACTCAGGAACGCCTCCTCACGTCATTAGCAGTGCGACGGGAAGTCAGGAGGTAGGGAAATCTCACGAAGTAGGGTAATGTAACGCTACAATCGTGCAGCCCTAATAGGAAGCCTCAGGCGACCCCCCGGAAAGGGCCGATCGACCCCCAAAGGGGTCGCGACCCCTAGGTTGAGAACCGCTGCTCTAGAGTATCTATATCCTTCTGGAGATATGGCCTCCAGTACTGCGCACAATACTCCAAGTGAGGTCTCACCAGTGTTCTGTACAGCGGCATAAGCACTTCACTCTTTCTACTGCTTATACCTCTCCCTATACAGCCAAGCATTCTGCTGGCATTTCGTGCTGCTCTCTTACATTGTCTTCCCACCTTTAAGTCTTCTGAAATAATTACTCCTAAATCCCTTTCCTCAGATACTGAGGTCAGGACTGTGTCAAATATTCTATATTCTGCCCTTGGGTTTTTACGCCCCAGGTGCATTATCTTGCACTTATCCACATTAAATTTCAGTTGCCAGAGTTCTGACCATTCTTCTAGTTTTCCTAAATCCTTTTCCATTTGGCGTTTCCCTCCAGGAACATCAACCCTGTTACCTATCTTTGTGTCATCAGCAAAAAGACAAATCTTACCAGCGAGGCCTTTTGCAATATCACTTATGAAGATATTAAACAAAATCGGTCCCAGTACAGATCCCTGTGGAACCCCACTGGTAACATGACCTTGTTTTGAATGTTCTCCATTGACTACCACCCTCTGTTGTCTGTCACTCAGCCACTGCCTAATCCACTCAACAATATGGGAGTCCATGCTCAATGACTGCAGTTTATTGATAAGTCTTCTATGTGGGACAGTGTCAAAAGCCTTACTAAAATCTAGATATGCGATGTCTATTGCACCTCCACCGTCTATTATTTTATTCACCCAGTCAAAAAAATCTATAAGATTTGTTTGACATGATCTCCCTGAAGTAAACCCATGTTGTTTTTCATCTTGCAATCCATGGGATTTTAGATGTTCCACAATCCTATCCTTTAATAGGGTTTCCATTAATTTGCCTACTATTGATGTCAGACTCACTGGTCTATAGTTGCTCGATTCCTCCCTACTACCTTTCTTGTGAATGGGCACGACATTAGCCAATTTCCAATCTTCCGGGACGACTCCTGTTACTAATGATTGGTTAAATAAATCTGTTAACGGTTTTGCCAGCTCACCACTAAGCTCTTTTAATAATTTTGGGTGTATCTCATCAGGCCCCTGTGACTTATTTGTCTTCACCTTAGACAGCAAACTTAGAACATCTTCCTCTGTAAAGATACATGCATCAAACGATTTATTAGTCATTCTTTCTAGTGGAGGTCCTTCTCCTTTTTCTTTTGTAAAAACTGAACAGAAGTATTCATTAAGGCAGTCGGCTAGCCCTTTATTCTCTTCTACATACCTTCCGTCCTTTGTTTTTAATTTAGTTATTCCTTGTTTTAATTTCCTTTTTTCCGGACAATTCTGTCTCCCTTAACCCTAAAAAAGCCTGATCCACAGAGAACGCATCCTGAGTGGGTTTATGCTTCTTTTTCCATACATCCTTATTTGTGTGGACACTCTTGTCACTGGATTGCCAGGAATAGATGTTTCCCTTTTTATAGTCGTCAGAGTCCCGATTCCACTTAAAGCGTTTGCCTTCCTCCATATCCACACGAAAAATCTGAAGCTGAGTGGAGAATGTGTCGTTGTATGTCCCAAATTCCTCAGCTGAGGATAAATTAATCAACTGTTGTTCCACACTTGCTAGTTCAAGCGTAACATTAGACAGTTCGCCCTGTAAAAATTTGATGTTAAGCAATATAAAGTCCAGTGCATACCGGTTTGAGAGGTTTTCAAATTTTAAAAAAAACAGTGGACAGCCAGAGAACAAATTAGGGCGTAAATTAGATCTCATCCCTCTTGGAACACGCTGTGCCTTGAAATATTCTCCAAGGGTGGTCATGTGGAGACGCAAAGAAATAGACCTCTTTGATAGGAATTCATATTTCCTTTTTAGCTCTTTGGCTGTTGGAGTAGTAAGGAACGTGGCATCTCCCTCAATCATGCATAAAATCCTGTCGACTGCATCCTGTGTATATGTGAAGCCTCCGGGTGCAATTTGGTCGCTGGTAGACATACTCAAAATAATAAGTCCGTATAAAAAGACATGCAAATGCCAAACAACGGCTGTATACAAAAAAAATAAAAAATGGCAACACCGTCACAGTTGAAAAAAATGGATGAAGGGTGCAAAAGCCCAATATGGATATAAGCCAATCCAGTTGAATACGAGTAATGAAAAAAAGGGTAGCACTCCAATAGATAAAAATGAAAAAATAACTTTATTTACTCATAAGGCTGTTGCGACGTTTCGGCTCTTACACAGGAGCCTTCCTCAAGCAGTGTGTACAAACCAAACTCTAGACATATATAGTGTTATAGCTGACCATAACCAATTACATGTCAAGTGAACATGCCGTCCAGGAAGAAGTGACCGTAGTGAATCTTTCCTCTAAGAACTTGACCGATGCCCAAGTGAGTGTGCTTAGTAAGGGGCTTTCTTTCTGCCCTAGAACCACTGCAGACTGGTTCGAACTTGACTTTGATTTGCATACTTTTTTTCGTGCCATTAAATTGAGGATTTGGTTTCACAATAGAGAGCGGATCGAGCATGCCAAGATGAGTGAATTCTCTCTTGGCATGTTCGATCTCTCACCTAGAAGCAGTTTTAGCTCAGTCATCAATGAGCCTGCAGTTGAGGCGTATATGGCTGCTGTTAAATCTGATATCCAGAGATTAAAAACGACACATTCTATACAACCTTTTAGTCATCCCAATGTGACAACTGATGAGATGGTTGCCCTCAAAGAATTAAAACTTGACCACGAACTTACTATTAAGGCCGCAGACAAAGGCTAGACACCCATAAATACATTGCCGAAATCATGCGGCAATTGGGTGACAATACCATCTATAGACACATTGATTTTGACCCAAGGTTTAAAATTGCTGGGTTGATTGACAGCGTATTGACTGAGGCTTTACATGCGGGGGTCGTTGACGAGGGGCTTGTGGATTTTCTTACAGTAGCACATCCTGTCACTCCGGTGCTTTATGTGTTGCCTAAGATCCACAAGTCCCTCGTCGATCTACCTGGCCGCCCCATTGTTTCGGGCTCTGACTCAATCTTCAGTCATGTTGCCATCTTACTTGATAAGGTTTTGTGTAGTTTTGCATGTGGGGGCAGCTCATATATCCGTGATACTAGCGATTTTTTGCTTAAACTGCAGGAGGTTCACCTTGTTGATGTACCTGGTGTGATACTAGCATCATTTGATGTAACCTCACTTTATACATCAATAGATCATCAAAAGGGACTAGCTGCGGTTTCTTTGATGCTGGAGAAATCCACACTCACTGATTGTTCCCAACAGTTTGTTTTATCTCTGTTGGAAATTGTGCTCAGGTACAATTATTTTTTATTCCAAGATTCGTACTACGTACAGGAACAGGGCGTGGCGATGGGGTCCAACGTGGCCCCAACTTATGCCAATATCTTTATGCGTCGATTTGAGGAGGATGTCGTCTATGGAAGCCACCACTTCCAATATGTTAGGGCGTGGTGGCGGTACATAGACGACATCTTCCTCATCTGGACTGGTGATGCTGAGCAACTTTTTGATTTTCACAGATTCCTTAATGGAATTGATAATGCATTGCAGTTCACCTTGGTGCACTCCCATGTGGAAATGCAATTTCTGGACACTCGCGTGATCCTGTCGGCTGGTAAACTACAGACAGAACTGTTTACTAAACCAACCGACAGGAACACGCTACTGACATACAACAGTAACCACCCTAGATCTATGGTAAAATCCCTTCCATATTCTCAGTTTTTGAGGGCCAAACGCATTGTCTCAGACCCTGTGGTAGCCAATAACACACTAGACACATTGTTGCACAAATTTGAGAAACGGGGTTATCCAACCAAATTATTACAAGAGAAAAAGAAATTGTTTAGTCAACTCAATAGGGATGACATTCTAAAAAGAAAAACACAACAAACACAGATGACTAGGATCCCTTTTATCTCTACCCATTGTGAACAAAGCGTTGATATAGGTAACATCATTCGATGCACTGGAACATACTGGGTGGTTGCCTTAATACAGTTAAGGAATTCCATTCTCCTCCCATCATGTCCTACCGTAGGTCCAAGAGTCTTAAGGACCAACTGGTAAGGGCCGACGTGGGAACTTTGAAAACGGCAAGACAGCTGACATTGACAGGTGCCAGTGTGGGCTGTTTTCCTTGCTTATCCTGCGTAAACTGCAAATATATTCTTAAGGGTAGGTCCTTCATACACCCACAAACTGGGGCTGCACATCAGATAAGGCATTATCTGACTTGTGATTCCAGCTATGTTGTGTATGTGATTGTTTGTCCATGTAATCTGTTGTACGTTGGAGAAACGACAACTGATTTTAAGACACGATTTAATAATCATCGACTTAGTGTCAGGAAAAAACGACTGGATTTACCAGTGTCTAAACACTTTGCCAACCAGAAGCACACTGAGAAAGATCTGAGGTGTTGTATTATTGACTATGTACCAATGCCCAGGAGAGGCGGTAACAGGATTGGCCTCTTAAAAAAGAGAGAGCTAAAATGGATTTACACACTAGACTCCCTCCAACCGCATGGTCTAAATGTGGACTACAAGGTTGGGGTTGGCTAGCTACGTGGTTTGCCCTCTATTCGTGCATTCTAATGTCGATTGCTCCAGTGTAAATTATGTGATTTATGTGTATAAAACATAGATCTCCGTTTATTCGAAAAGTCTTTTTTTTTTTAATTTTTGTTTTTGACTTATTCTTTGGTACTAATTATATCCACATTTTATTGTTTTTTCAGATGGTATGCTGCCGAGTCTGGGGTGAGGAGAAGCGGTATTGCATTCATGTGGGCTGTGCGATCACGATATTTGGATACCATTGTCCATGCAGAATACGGCTTTTGTACTTTGGTGTTTTCTCAAAAAATTGTTTTGGTTCTTTCTTTATTGTCCGCTACATGCATGGCGGGGTGTTATGAGGATAACCCTCAGAGTAGGGTGGTGATAGGTGGGTTTTGATCGCTGTAGCGGTGTGAACCTGCATTCACATGCAGATGCGCAGCCGCTCTTTGGTCACGGCTGGCGGTTCCACTTCCATATGTAGGTGTAGCCCTCACCCGAGCCCACTTGGCCACCGTGATACTCCGGCATCTCTTTATGCCATTGCCATCCTGATCCTGCATTGTACCGGGCTTAACTGTCATTGTGAACGTTTGCGCAATATAATGGGCTGTTTTTGCCCCTATCCAAAAAGGCCGATTTAATGCTGTGGCTTGAGAGCGCATGCGCCATGTGATGAGGTTAGTGCAAGACGGAAACACGCATTACACGTCATAGGGACATGCACAGTGGTGATTCGGGTACGCCGGATTGCACATGTCAACATGGATGACAGCCGTCCTCCCTCCTGCATTCTCTGCACACATCACCTGTATGAGTAAGCACTTAGCACTTTGTTTAATTGTCTACAGTTGGCACCAATAATATTATTAATTATGTATCTGTATAGATAGTCTACTATACCCTATATTCACGGAAATAATTTTTGTATAATTATGTGCATCACGATCTGATAATGCAGCATGGTTGGTTTTATTTGTTTCTATATTTACAATGTATCATGTATTTGGATTATTTATTAATTATGTTCACTTGACATGTAATTGGTTATGGTCAGCTATAACACTATATATGTCTAGAGTTTGGTTTGTACACACTGCTTGAGGAAGGCTCCTGTGTAAGAGCCGAAACGTCGCAACAGCCTTATGGGTAAATAAAGTTATTTTTTCATTTTTATCTATTGGAGTGCTGCCCTTTTTTTCATTACTCGTATTCAACTGGATTGGCTTATATCCATATTGGGCTTTTGCACCCTTCATCCATTTTTTTCAACTGTGACGGTGCTGCCTTTTTTTTCTTTTTCTTTTTATATATATATATATATATATATATATATATATCCAGAAAAAGGACGGCACTCCAGCAGGATGAAGGTGAAAAATTTCCTTTAATCAACCATACGGTGCAACGTTTCGGCTCAACTGAGCCTTTCTCAAGCAAAAGTACAAATCAAGTGAAGGCAAATATATAGGAGACGGAATCAAATCATGTGATCTCGCCACACCCAGTGGGCGTGTTACAAAAGTGATAATTACAAAAACATAATACAATGCATAATACAGGTGTCAAGTAAGGCAAATGAAAAAATTAAATGTATCCAATATTAGCACACTTGGCTATAAAAACATCAATCCAACATACATGTATAACATTTGCATACATACGTGAAAGGGCGGACCCATAGATCAGATACATTAAAAATGTAAACAATCTATGGATGCGTCCAGTGGATATAAAAACAGACAGAGGGATGAGCGAAGGGATGATCCGGAAGGTACATATTGACGGCGAGGGGCCCAAGCTATGCGATCATTAAACACTGTACACAGTCCACTGGACTGGAGCGGCGTAGCATCAATCAGGGGGCAGTGGCAGCTGGAGGACGCCGAGCATCATCAGAAACGGCCTCCGCTCTTGCGTCACTACAGCGCCACACAGATCAGCCTAGGTGCGTCGCGGCGCATGCCCAGTGTGCATCCAATCCCAGGACGCCATCTTAGAGACTGGAAAGATGCCATTACCCTGTGTTCAGACACCAGACCTGTTGTAATCCGGGTATTGCGTGATTACAACAGGTCTGGTGTCTGAACACAGGGTAATGGCATCTTTCCAGTCTCCAAGATGGCGTCCTGGGATTGGATGCACACTGGGCATGCGCCGCGACGCACCTAGGCTGATCTGTGTGGCGCTGTAGTGACGCAAGAGAGGAGGCCGTTTCTGATGATGCTCGGCGTCCTCCAGCTGCCACTGCCCCCTGATTGATGCTACGCCGCTCCAGTCCATCGGTATGTGTACAGTGTCTAATGATCGCATAGCTTGGGCCCCTCGCCGTCAATATGTACCTTCCGGATCATCCCTTCGCTCCTCCCTCTGTCTGTTTTTATATCCACTGGACGCATCCATAGATTGTTTACATTTTTAATGTATCTGATCTATGGGTCCGCCCTTTCACGTATGTATGCAAATGTTCAGGGGCGTACATAGAATTCATTGGGCCCCATAGCAGGAATCTGAATTGGGCCCCCATGGTCCTTTCCAAGCCCCGCTGACTACCCATCTCTGGTCCCTCCAACCTTCTCAACCTTCTACCCCAGGCCCTCCCCTCCCTCACCCAACTGTAGGTACATTGGTGAACTGTAGGTACATTGGTGCTACTTTACTACTGTTTTTGATAACCTGGGGGTTGCTTATGAAACAACATGTACACAAGGGGTGACATTAGTAGGTATAATGTACTATATAGCATTACCGTCCAAGCCCACGTTCACATTACTGTTAGTTTTCCGTTCTTCTGATCAGTCAGAAGATTAAAAAAAAGCAATAAAACGGATTCTGTATTTTAAGCATCCATTATGCTCATTTATGCACATTTTGCATCCATTTTAGCCATTTGCATCTGAGATACGTTATTTTAGTCGGTAAGAAAAAAAAATACTTTGTGTAGAACTTTTTTTTTACATAAAAAAAAACACATATCATACTGAAATGGCTAAAGAGGATGCAAAATGTGCGTAACTGAGCATAACGGATGCTTAAAATACAGGATCTGTATTTATCTTTTCTTCTGACGGATCAGAAGAACGGAAAACGGAACAGTGATGTGAATCCGGCCTAAGGCTTCATTCATATCTCAGGTGACTATATCCAGCATTGCTAGATTCTGCTGTTCACCATTGATGCCCAACCAGCACCCTCTAGCTGTTGTAATACTACAACTCCCAGCATGCCTGGACAACCTAAAGCTATTAGGGCATGCTGAAGGGCTGCAGGTTGAGCTTTCCTGCCATAGACTATGGCAGACTACTACCAGGGTGTTCTATTGGTGAAGGGCAGAAACCAGCAGTGGTGGATTAGTGAACTCCGGCAGGATGTTCTCTACCACAGGGATCAGAAACCTCCAGTACTCCAGCTATTGTGAATCTACAACTCCCAGCATGCTTCACTCACTTCTGTCTGAGAACAGCCAAGCAAGTGTGCATGCTGGGAGATGCAGTTTCACCACACCTGGAGTGCCGAAGGTTGCCGACCCCTGCTCTACCAGATGCCGATCACCAGAGATGTGAAGGAAATGCAGCGATCAGATGGCTTTATTTTGTCCAGGTTCAGAGCTGAACCCTGAACATAACCCCTTCTTCCCCCACTCAGCCCCTGTGACATGAGCGTCGGAGCATTTCCCTTGCCCTGCGCTGAATCTAGAGAATTTTTCTGGAGATTCAGTGACGTCACGGGATCTGCAGTAAAAGCCCTTGCCCTGTGCAATTCAGCGCAGGGCAAGGGAGAGCATTGGAGCATGAAATGTTACCGGTGCTCATATCAGAGGGGCTGAGTGGGGGAAGAAGTGAATATGACAAACCCTTTAAGGCTACTTTCACACTGGCATTTCTGGGTCTGCTTGTAAGATCCGTTTCAAGGCTCTCACAAGCGGCCCAAAATGGATCAGTTCAGCCCCAATGCATTCTGAATGGATAAGGATCCGTTCAGAATGCATCAATTTGGCTGTGTTTGGTCTCCGTTGCGTTTTTTAGACGATCACTAAAACGCAGCTTGCAGCGTTTTGGTGACCGTCTGACCATGCGGAGCCAAACGGATCCGTCCTGACTTACAATGTAAGTCAATGGGGACAGATCCGTTTTTCACTGACACAATATGGTGCAATTGAAAACGGATCTGTCCCCCATTGACTTTCAATGTAAGTCAAGACGAATCCGTTTTGACAAACTTTTTTTTAAATGAATAATGCAAACGGATCTGTTATGAACGGATACAAGTGTTTGCATTATCGGTGCGGATCCGTCTGTGCAGATACAAGACGGATCCGCACTGAACGCAGGTGTGAAAGTAGCCTAACAGCCACAGCCATAACTAGTATTGAGTGAACTTGTATTTTCAAGTTTGGAGTACAAGGTTCGGGTTATCTAAGAATTCCGTTATGGATTCTGCTACCACGGACCATAGTAGAATTCTATGATGGCATAGCATGGTCAGCATAGACTTCTATTATGACTGAATGCAATACGGAAAGCCTCTTATAGGCTTCCGTGGTAGATGCCGTCATAGAATTCCGTTGTGGTCCGTGGTACCGGAATCTATAACGACACCAGTTCGCTCAACACTACTCATAACGCATTAACTAAATGTGAAAACTCATCAAGGGTGTGTTACATCTGTGTATATATATATATACACACACACACACATCATATATACTGTACATATAGTACACACACACATATATACTTTTACTCAGTCATTCACATATACATTAGACAATTACACACACATATATCACATACATATGTACATAATACAGTACACTACACAGGCATAAGTACAAGTATGTAAACACACACATATTACACTGGCACACACTTACCTTCTGAGCAGGTCTCCAGGGTAAACAGTCAGGATTGATGGGAGGACATCTTCTCCTCAGCAGGGCAGTGCAGCAGGCTCTCTTCCCCACTTCCTCTGTCCCGACTGCTATACAAGGATTACATACCAGCAGAGGAGGGCTCTGCAGTGTGCCAGGACAGGGAGGAGGAGCAGAGTGGGGGAGGGGAGCACTAGGGAGGCTTCTGATGGCAGCAGCACATCTTGCTGTAGCTTCTGAAAAACAACCTCTCCTCAGCAGTGCAGCCCCTGAGGGCATGTGCAGGCTGCTGACTGATGCCTGGAGGCATCTCCTCATGGTAGGATCGAGCCCTTGCTGGGGCACATCCTGCAGAGGAGAAACAGTGAGGAGAGCTGAAAGGCTGAGCCAGAGGCCCTGGCAAGGACTCTGGACTGAGTTGTTGTGCTAATTGTAATAAGTGGGCGGGGTCTTTCCTCCACAGTCGGGCCCTCTTCCCTTACGGGCCCCATAGCAGTTGCGTGGTCTGCCTCTATTAGAGGTACGCCACTGCAAATGTTATACATGTATGTTGGATTGATGTTTTTATAGCCAGGTGTGCTAATATTGGATACATGTAATTTTTTCATTTGCCTTACTTGACACCTGTATTATGCATTGTATTATGTTTTTGTAATTATCACTTTTGTAACATGCCCACTGGGTGTGGCGAGATCACATGATTTGATACAGTCTCCTATATATTTGCCTTCACTTGATTTGTACTTTTGCTTGAGAAAGGCTCAGTTGAGCCGAAACGTTGCACCGTACGGTTGATTAAAGGAAATTTTTCACCTTCATCCTGCTGGAGTGCCGTCCTTTTTCTGGATATATTGGTTGGGGTAAGAGGTCGATTCCCCAGGAGCGTGCACCCGTTTTTTCCTATTGTAGTCAGTGCCGCCATTTTTCTTTTGTATATATATATATATATATATATATATATATATACATATACACAGTACAGACCAAAAATTTGGACACATCTTCTCATTCTAAGAGTTTTCTTTATTTTCATGACTGTGAAGGCATCAAAACTATGAATTAACACATGTGGAATTATATACATAACAAACAAGTGTGAAACAACTGAAAATATGTCATATTCTAGGTTCTTCAAAGTAGCCACCTTTTGCTTTGATTACTGCTTTGCACACTCTTGGCATTCTCTTGATGAGCTTCAAAAGGTAGTCCCCTGAAATGGTCTTCCAACAGTCTTGAAGGAGTTCCCAGAGATGCTTAGCACTTGTTGGCCCTTTTGCCTTCACTCTGCGGTCCAGCTCACTCCAAACCATCTCGATTGGGTTCAGGTCCGGTGACTGTGGAGGCCAGGTCATCTGACGCAGCACCCCATCACTCTCCTTCATGGTCAAATAGCCCTTACATTCAAAGTTTTCCCAATTTTCCGGCTGACTGACTGACCTTCATTTCTTAAAGTAATGATAGCCACTCGTTTTTCTTTACTTAGCTGCTTTTTTCTTGCCATAATACATATTCTAACAGTCTATTCAGTAGAACTATCAGCTGTGTATCCACCTGACTTCTCCTCAACGCAACTGATGGTCCCAACCCCATTTATAAGGCAAGAAATCCCACTTATTAAACCTGACAGGGCACACCTGTGAAGTGAAAACCATTTCAGGGGACTACCTCTTAAAGCTCATCAAGAGAATGCCAAGAGTGTGCAAAGCAGTAATCAAAACAAAAGGTGGCTACTTTGAAGAACCTAGAATATGACATTTTTTCAGTTGTTCCACACTTGTTTGTTATGTATATAATTCCACATGTGTTAATTCATAGTTTTGATGCCTTCAGTGTGAATGTACAATTTTTATAGTCATGAAAATAAAGAAAACTCTTTGAATGAGAAGGTGTGTCCAAACTTTTGGTCTGTACTGTATACAATTAAGAATTATAAACATCAAATACTTATACAGTCTCATCCCTTTTGTTATATACAGTATATTCACATGTGGAGCTCTTGAACATGTGTTGACAAAAATTGTCGGCTTGTGTGACCTTTATCCCACATTCCTGCATTTAATCATCTCCTATAAACTGTGGCAATGCGTCACCCTAATATTGGTGTGATTTATCTGCAGGCTCCTGTATATTCTAATAGTTCACACTTTTATTCATGCGAATAGCATCGCAATCTTTTGTATCAGTCAGATTTGCTTTCGGCGTTGTGCTGTAGCGATGTTGTAACACGATCCAATTTAACTGTCCAATATTCCAGATTGTACCGTTCTTATATTATTATAGATTGAAAACTGGGCATTTCTTACCAGGCTCAGCAGACCTCCTGCGCTCATCGCGCTTGTTTTAATGAACCGGCCGGGATATCTTTGCGCATGAGCCTTTTCATCTTATCCACGCCGGACTACTTTGTTACCATACTCAGAGTGTTATAGGAAAGTTTTTTAAATACAATCCGTCACTGAAGCCGTCCTCGCCAGACACGTTTCAGAACCCTTGTTTCTTCCTCAGTGGCATTAAAAAGATCATGATCCTTTATAAAAACATGGACCGTAAGACTATTTCAATTGTCGGTTTTCTATCATTCTTCCATTTTATTTCACAATCGCTTCCTTGGTCATATTTTTTATATTTTCATTTTTATTTCTAATTACCCATTATTACATGATAATATGGATTGAAATAGTTCAAATCCAACAAAATATTATATTGCAAGAAATGGATCAATATAAATAAAAATTCAAATATGCCATGCATATATTAAATGAATACTAGACCAATGGTAAGCACATAATATTTTTTAATTCGTTATACATCACAATAAACATTTTACCATAAAAATATACAAAATAAAAAATAGACAATAGAAAAAATACAAAATATTAAAAAGTAATCAGGAATACTCAAAAATAAAAAATACAAAAAAATAAAATTAAAATAAAAACACAAATCAATGAGCTACATAGCTATGTAGCTGTCACGAATGTACCGAGACATACGGACCTCCCGGCGACAGTGAATGGCAGGAGATCTGTGAGACTGGCAACATGTGGTTCGATCTGACAGGTTTTCCTTATGGATCAATAGGTGTCTGTGTTGTTTCTGGTAATGGCCACACCCCTTGCCTCCAGGTTTTGCTTATGTGGTCATTTAACCTTCCTCATTTATAGTTGCTTCTTCCACTATGCTGTGCGGTTAATAGCTTCTGTGCCTGTGGATTGTTTGTTTTGGATCTCGTCTGAGTTCCTGGTGCTTCCATAGTCTCTTTGAAGTTAAGTCTTTCCTTTCCCTTTTTGTATTTTGTTTGGGTTCTGTGTGTTGCATTTCCCTATTATTTGTATTAGGCCTGAAGGAAACTCCTGTTCGTCCTTCCTTTTGGAGGAACAGGTAGTCTAGTCCCTGCCATTAGTACCAGGGTCCTATAGGGCTAGAAAGGACTCTAGGTATTTAGGTATTGCTGCATATGAACTCACCTACCTTTGGGGTCTGTTCATACTGGTAGTCAGTCAGGATTTTGGTTAGGGTTTTCACTAGGAGGTGTCTATCTTCCTTCCCTAGTTCCTCAGGCCTGATTCCCTGTTCCCCCTTTCCCTCCTATGCTCGGTGTGGTGTCCCCTCCCCCCCACACACACACACACCGAAGTGTGACAGTAGCTCATTGATTTATGTTTTTATTTTTATTTAATTTTAGAGTATTTTTTATATTTGAGTTTTTCTGATCACTTTTTATTATTTTATATTTTTGTATTGTCTATTTTTTATTTTGTATATTTTTATAGTAAAATGTTTATTGCGATGCATATAGAGAAAATTCTAAAATAGACATGTGGGGACTAGTGGCAGGTCCTCTTTAAGAATTATAACATTGGAAATGTATCAGGACCTTTCTTAGAAAGTTATATTTTATAAATGGGTGGTACAGTATACAGATAAAGAAAAGCCCTTTCTGTATCTTGTATACTGTGTATGAGATTGCTGAGATGTTGGAAATCTTTCTCAGATGGGATGGCACCCTTGCCACCAAGGGTTTAGAACTCCAGAAAATCAGGGGTCTGTTACTTAAGAGATTTTGTTTTAATGAGATAAAAGTGGTCCTATAGTTGTAATAGGCAAGTAGTAGTAGCAGCAGCAGGTTTGGTGACATTGGACCAGTACTGATAGGAGTGGTAGTCCATTCAGTTACAACAGCATATGGTTCTCTGGTTCTGGTGATTGACTGGCTGCTCCAGCAGTGCAACACACACAACATGACAATGCGGTCCATCTTTATATGACTTGTAGGTGTTTGCAGAGCAGTAGTATAAGGAAAAACGTCACTAATTGATTGTTGTGGTGCTTTGATGTGCTAAATGCCCCCACCATGGTGCCATGCTGGCAGTTACCATGTGGCAAGATTTTTAATGTTTTACTGCAAATTGCTATGTGTGTGTGTGTGTGTGTGTGTGTGGTTTCTACAGGTGAAACAGGTTGAAAGAACTTGTAGATTTGAGGGGTGGGGGGGGAGAGGGCCAGTTCACAGAAGTAGATTTCAAGTGATTGTACTGTAAAAATGTGTTGATGAAGGTTCTTTAATAATTGAATGTTGTCTTTTTATATATTTTTATATTTATATTATATTGTATTTTTCTGTCTTATTCCTCTATGTAGTGTTGAGGCTCTGGGAAAGCATGGGTCACACTATTGCAGAGTCAGTTAAGGGGGTGTGTTTTAATGCCACCAGTGATGAGAGTAGGCGTTATATATAGCGTTTGCATTTACACTTCATTTTCGGAGTGTTATAATTCCCTGTGTCAGGATGAGTGGCTTCACATGAATTAACGGGCTTGCTTTACATGAGACTGAAAAAAATATCTGCACAGCGCCAAGTAATATGCTAAAATACGGTAAGTAATTATATAGACTGGCTGGAGAAATGTTCATATGTACTTCTATATGTAAACAGGCAGGACGAGGACCGCACCCAGACTGGACATGTGTTAGGAGGTCCTGAACGGCAAGGAACAGTTATAGCTCCAGACAGAGATCTACCTACTCCTGCATTCATTTTACTGAGGCTGCTGACACATCTATCAATGCTCCTGGGATCAGAAGAGGATTTGCAGGTACAAATGTGCCAATGAAATGGGTGCTAGCAGAGAATTGTTTAAATGTTGTAGGTCAGAAGAGCTTGGAAAGTATATTTCTCGCTTGTATCATTGGGGGACACAGGACCGTGGGTATAGCTGCTGCTGCCGCTAGGAGGTGACACTAGGCTAAATAGTGTTAGCTCCTCCCGCCGGCTATACTCCTTCCAGCCTGGAGAGAGCATCTCAGTTTTTAGTTTAGTGTTGTAGGAGGCAGACCTCCCTTTGCAGGGTCAATTCTGCATTTATTTTTTATTTCCCTTTTATAACAGGTAGGGGGAACAGAGTCGCCTAGCCTCCCTGTTCCCCTGGGGAGAATGGCCTGGGTCGGTTTCCCTCCCTGTCCAGCCTCTCCCAAGAAGAAAAAGCAGATCAGGGCAGCCTCGCTCTCCTGCATCCCCCCAGCTGAAGGGTCACCTGGGTCCGACCCTCCCTCCATGCCAGCTCCCTGCCACTTCGGTGCCAGCAACTGAAGAGGTGACCCTGCTGGTCCACCGAGGAAGAAGAGGAAGAAGATGGGGTGAGTACTCTGGATTAGGTGAGTATTGGTTGCCCCTCTTTAACTAAGGGTCCCCTCCCTCCTTCCCTGGGGCCCACCTGTTACCCCTGGGGCACCATTATTACTCCAGGGCCTTAGGTTGACTCTGGTTTGGGGGTCTAGGTGCCACCTTCGGCACTCCTCCTGGCAGCCGCCTGGAAGCGCCTTTCGAGGCCAGCCATCCGTCTAAATTTAGAACCCGGCCTCGGGTCAGGCCTACCCCTCTCTGTGGCCTTCCCAGTCTCCGAGCTCCTCCGGCTCTTGGCTTCACCTCCGGCAGGCTCTCTGACGTGTGCCCGTGCTTTCGGACGGCTCACGCTCCTCATGCTCCGCCCTCGTTTTTCATGGCCGACCGGAAGTGCTTCGCGGCAAGCCGCGGCAATCTATTTTAGTCCCTGGTCTCGGAGGCCTGCTAGGCCGCAATTCCTCTAGGCCCTCCCTTTTTCCTCTACACTTAGGGGGTGGGACCCTCTTCCACCAGACACTCCTGGGAGCGCTGAGCTCGCTCTTTTTTCCTTCGCTGGCCCTGTGAGGAAGCCGTCTCTCTTTCCTCTCTTATCTGTCGGCAGGTGCCTTCACTGAGGGATTTCAGGACTAGTGATGTCCGTTTGGGAACGCCAAACGCGAATTTCTGTAAATGTTCGCGAACGGGCGAACCGCCATAGACTTCAATAGGCAGGCTAATTTTAAAACCCACAGGGACTCTTTCTAGCCACAGTAGTGATAGAAACGTTGTTTCAAGGGGACTAACACCTGGACTGTGGCATGCCGGAGGAGGATCCATGGCAAAACTCCCATGGAAAATTATGTAGTTGACGCAGAGTTGGATTTTTATCCATAAAGGGCATAAATCACCTAACAATCCAATTTTTTTTTTAACAACGTGGTTTAAAACATCCAGTGTGTGTATACGATCAGGTGAGATGTTGTATCGATCAGGTAGTGTAAGGGTTACGCCCGCTTCACAGACATTGACAGACCAAACTCCCCTTTTAAAGCACCGCAAACAACCGCAAACAGTCCATTTGCCCAACCGCAAACTCCCCATTTGTTCAAGGTTGGATACCAAGCTAGCCATGTCCCGTTGATGTCATTGAAGGTTTCTTCCTCCACCCAGCCACGTACAACACCAAGGGTCCCCGAAAGGTGAATTTAATTGATTTTTCGAAGGGGGAGATGGTTAAAAAAACGCTGGCTCCCTCCCCTTTGTTTGAATCCACGGTCACTGCGTCTGTGCCGTGCAATTTACTGCCCCACCCGATATGAGTGGTATTTTCTGTAGTTCTCTCTTCTCATCAGTTTAATCCCTGTTACGTCCCCAATCTGGGGTCAATTTATTAAATAGATTTTTCGAACGGGGAGATGGTTAAAAAAAATGCTGGCTCCCTCCCCTTTGTTTGAATCCACGCCACGGTCACTGCGTCTGCACCGTGCAATTTACTGCCCCACCGGAAATGAGTGGTATTTTCTGTAGTACTATTCTCATCAGTTTAATCCCTGTTATGTCCCCAATCTGGGGTCAAATTATTAAATAGATTTTTCGAACGGGGAGATGGTTAAAAAAATGCTGGCTCCCTCCCCTTTGTTTGAATCCACGCCACGGTCACTGCGTCTGCACCGTGCAATTTACTGCCCCACCGGATATGAGTGGTATTTTCTGTAGTACTATTCTCATCAATTTAATCCCTGTTATGTCCCCAATCTGGGGTCAAATTGATAAATAGATTTTTCGAACGGGGAGATGGTTAAAAAAAATGCTGGCTCCCTCCCCTTTGTTTGAATCCACGCCACGGTCACTGCGTCTGCTCCGTGCAATTTACTGCCCCACCCGATATGAGTGGTATTTTCTGTAGTACTATTCTCATCAGTTTAATCCCTGTTACGTCCCATATCAGGGTGGGATTGCCTTTTGTGAAAAAAAATTTAGGCCGGGTACCTTCGACTGCCTTCACAGTGACAGACCAAACTCTGATACACCAAAATGAATTGATTTTAGGAACCGGGAGATGGAAAAAGCAGCTTGGTCGGTCCTCTTACTCAGTCCCAAGTTGGGGCACTGTGCTTGCACGGAGCAATGTGCTGTGACACCCTATATGAGTGGTGTCTTAACTAGTACTATTCCTATCAGTTTAATCCCTGTTACGTCCCCTATCCGGGGACGTGTGTCGAATTGATTAACCATTGTCGAATTAACGAACCATTACGACATCCTGGAATAATTTAGTTCTGAGCTTTGTACTTGCTTTGTATTGGAATTGATGGGGATTTTTTAAATTGTCTGGATTATTTCTAATAAACTATTAAGAGACTTTATTATGATTTTTTTATTTTATGTATTAAAAACCCACCCATAAAACTTTTAAAAAATATATTAAAAAAATTATGTTTTTTCTATGAAAAATTAACCAGCCAACACTTTTGGTCTGATCATAATGAAGCAACGACCTTATCATCTGGGGTGTGGCAACATTGCCAACACACTCATAGAGGTGATAATCGCTTCATTGTGATATGCAAGCCCCTTCACCACAACAAGGTAACGATCACGAAGGGGAATTGACACTTGTATGTGCCTTTTTTTTTTGTTTTGTTTTTGCAGCCACAGTGCAGCACCAGAGGCCAGAAAAATTAGGCATGTACACATGCCTGAAAAATAATGTTATTGTTGCAGCCGCTGTTGTAGCAGCGGCCGGAAAAATTGATGTTTTCCAAGCAGAAAGGTGACTAAAACATTGCGGCTTGAACCCTAGTTGGTGGCGGAGAATTCACGAAAGTCATCCGGTATGCAGACATTAAATACAGCAGCGTGGGGACCATTTTGAGGCCAAGGCATGTCATCAGGCTCTTTGTTAGTCAAACGTATCCCCCACTGTCAGTCCCTTCGGGATCCATGCCTCATTCATCTTAATGAAGGTAAGGTAATCAACACTTTTTTGACCGAGGCGACTTCTTTTGTCAGTGACAATGCCTCCTGCTGCGCTGAAGGTCCTTTCTGACAGGACACTTGAAGCGGGGCAGGCCAGAAGTTCTATCGCAAACTGGGATAGCTCAGGCCACAGGTCAAGCATGCACACCCAGTAGTCAAGGGGTTCATCGCTCCTCAGAGTGTCGATATCTGCAGTTAAGGCGAGGTAGTGTGCTACCTGTCGGTCGAGTCGTTCTCTAAGGCTGGATCCCGAAGGGCTGTGGCGATGTGTAGGACTGAAAAAGCTCTGCATGTCCTCCATCAACAACACATCTGTAAAGCGTCCTGTCCTTGCCGCCATGGTCGTGGTAGGAGGAGGATTACTTTCACCTCTTCCCCTGTTAGATTCCCGTTGTGCTGTGACATCCCCCTTATAAGCTGTGTAAAGCATATTTTTTAGTTTTGTTTTGAACTGCTGCATCCTTTCTGACTTTCGGTAATTTGGTAACATTTCTGCCACTTTCTGCTTATACCAGGGGTCTAGTAGCGTGGCCACCCAGTACAGGTCGTTGTCTTTCATCCTTTTTATACGAGGGTCCCTCAACAGACATGACAGCATGAAAGACCCCATTTGCACAAGGTTGGATGCCGAGCTACTTATTTCCCGTTCCTCGTCCTCACTGATGTCATTGACGGTCTGTTCTTCACCCCAGCCACGTACAACACCACGGGTCCCAGATAGGTGACAACAACGAGCACCCTGGGATGCCTGCTGTGGTTGGTCTTCCTCCTCCTCAAAGCCACATTCCTCCTCTGACTCCTCTTCCTCACACTCCTCTTCCAGCGTTGCCGCAGGTCCAGCAAGCGATGATGACAAGGCTGTTTCTGGTGGTGATGGTGACCACAACTCTTCCTCTTCACGCTCATCTACAGCCTGATCCAGCACTCTTCGCAGGGCATGCTCCAGGAAGAAAACAAATGGAATGAGGTCGCGGATGGTGCCTTCGGTGTGACTGACTAGGTTTGTCACCTCCTCAAAAGGACGCATGAGCCTACAGGCATTGCGCATGAGCGTCCAGTAACGTGGCAAAAATATTCCCAGCTCCGCAGAGGCTGTCCTAGCACCCCGGTCATACAAATACTCGTTGACGGCTTTTTCTTGTTGGAGCAGGCGGTCGAACATTAGGAGTGTTGAATTCCAATGTGTCGGGCTGTTGCAAATCAAGCGCCTCACTGGCATGTTGTTTCGGCGCTGAATGTCTGAAAAGTGCGCCATGGCCGTGTAGGAACGCCTGAAATGGCCACACACCTTCCTGGCCTGCTTGAGGACATCCTGTAAGCCTGGGTACTTAGACACAAAGCGTTGTACGATGAGATTTAACATGTGTGCCATGCACGGCACATGTGACAACCTGCCCAAATTCAATGCCGCCCCCAAATTGCTTCCATTGTCACACACCACTTTGCCGATCTCCAGTTGGTGCGGGGTCAGCCACTGATCAACCTGTGCGTTCAGGGCGGACAGGAGTGCTGGTCCGGTGTGGCTCTCTGCTTTCAGGCAAGTCAACCCCAAGACAGAGTGACACTGTCGTATCCGGGATGTGGAATAGCCCCTGGGGAGCTGGGGGGATTCAGTTGATGTGCAGCCAGACGCCGCAGCAGAAGAGGACTCAGCCGAGGAGGTTATGGAAGAGGAAGGAGTAGGAGGAGTAGAGGAGGTGGCAGTAGGCCTGCCTGAAAGTCGTGGCGGTGTCACCAACTCCGCTGCAGAGACACGCATTCCATGCTTGTCAGCCGTCAGCAGGTTGACCCAATGCGCAGTGTAGGTGATATACCTGCCCTGACCGTGCTTTGAAGACCAGGTATCAGTGGTCAGATGGACCCTTGCCCCAACACTGTATGCCAGAGATGCCATGACTTCCTTTTCAATCACTGAGTAGAGGTTTGGGATTGCCTTTTTTGAAAAAAAAATTCGTCCAGGTATCTTCCACTGTGGTGTCCCAATAGCGACAAATTTTTTGAAGGCCTCAGACTCCACCAGCTGGTATGGTAAAAGCTGGCGGGCTTAGAGTTCCGTCAAGCCAGCTGTCAGACGCCGGGCAAGAGGGTGACTCTGGGAAATTGGCTTCCTACGCTTAAACATTTCCTTTACAGACACCTGACTGTGGGCAGATGAGATGGAACTGCTGAAGGCGGAGTGGCGGGTGGTTGAGAGGGGGCAAGGAGGACAGCAGTGGTTGACGTGGCTGAAGATGCTGGACCAGGAGGAGGATGGTGGCTTTGAGCTTGTGTGCTGCTTCTACTCGTCATCATGTGTTGATCCCATAGGCGTTTGTGATGTGCGATCATGTGCCTTCGCAAAGCAGTTGTACCTAGGTGGGTGTTGGATTTCCCACCACTCAGTTTCTTTTGGCACAGGTTGCAACTGGCATTGCTGTTGTCAGAGGCAGACACACAAAAAAATGCCACACTGCTGAGCTTTGCAATGACGGCATTCTGGTGGTGGCAGCTGCATGTGTTGATTGGCGTGCTGTCTGGCTGACCCCGGGTGCCGATACATGCTGTCTGACTGTGCCACTAGCTCCTTGCGACGACCTCCCCCTGCTTCCAACTCATCTCCTCCTTCTCTCTGTCTCCCCTTCTGAACTTTTCCCCTCTTCTTCTTCTCTTCGAGCAGGCACCCACGTGGCCTACACGGACACATCGTCATCATCAACCACTTCACTTGTGTCTGACACCTCAGCAAAGGAAGCAGCAGCGGGTACAACATCATCATCATCATCATCATCACACTGTACGTCCATGTGTGTAATGCTGCCTGACTGAGACATACCCCTGTTATCTCCATCGTCTGGCAATAATGGTTGCGCATCACTAATTTCATCCAAATGATGTGTAAATAACTCCTCTGATGGATCAAGTGAAGCGGCTGTGGTGGCTGTGGTGGTAGTGGTGGTGGTGGCGGCGGGCGGGAGAGTGGTAACTTGAGAGCAGGTGACCAAAGCTGAGCTGGAGGAGGATGGTGCGTCAAGGTTCTTAGCGGAAGCTGTTGAAGATTGGGTGTCCTGTGTAAGCCAGTCAACTATTTTCTCAGAATTTTTTGGGTTCAGGGTACGTGGCCTCTGAACACTGGGCATTATTCCAGGGCCAGTGGAAATCACAGCACTACGAACACGACGGCCCCTACGGCGTGGCCTGATAGATGTTACTATGCGTGCAAGGTACTGTGCCACCCTATATAAGTGGTGGGCAGTGGGCACAGTACAGTCTGTTTGGGCCTGACACATACTGGCTTGCTAATGGGATTAGATCACAGAAAAAAATTAAATCAATTTTTTTTTTATCTGCGAGGTATTTGTGAGTAAATGACACCCTGTAACGGTATAAGTGGAGGTCCAGCCACTAGCCAGTGGCCACAATACAGTCTGTGTGGGCCTGACACACACGGGCTTGCAAATGGGTTTAGATCACAGAAAATAATTAAATAGAATTTTTTTTTATCTGCGAGGTATTTGTGAGTAAATGACACCCTGTAACGGTATAAGTGGAGGTCTAGCCACCAGCCAGTGGCCACAATACAGTCTGTGTGGGCCTGACACACACGGGCTTGCAAATGGGTTTAGATCACAGAAAAAAATTAAATAGAATTTTTTTTTATCTGCGAGGTATTTGTGAGTAAATGACACCCTGTAACGGTATAAGTGGAGGTCTAGCCAGTGGCCACAATACAGTCTGTGTGGGCCTGACACACACGGGCTTGCAAATGGGTTTAGATCACAAAAAAAAATTAAATAGAATTTTTTTTGTATCTGCGAGGTATTTGTGAGTAAATGACACCCTGTAACGGTATAAGTGGAGGTCTAGCCTCTAGCCAGTGGCCACAATACAGTCTGTGTGGGCCTGACACACACGGGCTTGCAAATGGGATTAGATCACAGAAAAAAATTAAATAGAATTTTTTTTTATCTGTGAGGTATTTGTGAGTAAATGACACCCTGTAACGGTATAAGTGGAGGTCTAGCCACTAGCCAGTGGCCACAATACAGTCTGTGTGGGCCTGACACACACGGGCTTGCAAATGGGTTTAGATCACAGAAAAAAATTAAATATAATTTTTTTTTGATCTGCGAGGTATTTGTGAGTAAATGACACCCTGTAACGGTATAAGTGGAGGTCTAGCCAATAGCCAGTGGCCACAATACAGTCTGTGTGGGCCTGACACACACGGGCTTGCAAATGGGATTAGATCACAGAAAAAAATTAAATAGAATTTTTTTTTATCTGTGAGGTATTTGTGAGTAAATGACACCCTGTAACGGTATAAGTGGAGGTCTAGCCACTAGCCAGTGGCCACAATACAGTCTGTGTGGGCCTGACACACACGGGCTTGCAAATGGGTTTAGATCACAGAAAAAAATTAAATATAATTTTTTTTTGATCTGCGAGGTATTTGTGAGTAAATGACACCCTGTAACGGTATAAGTGGAGGTCTAGCCAATAGCCAGTGGCCACAATACAGTCTGTGTGGGCCTGACACACACGGGCTTGCAAATGGGATTAGATCACAGAAAAAAATTTAATATAATTTTTTTTTATCTGCAAGGTATTTGTGAGTAAATGACACCCTGTAACGTTATAAGTGGAGGTCTAGCCACTAGCCAGTGGACACAATACAGTCTATGTGGGCTTGCAAATGGGATTAGATCACAGAAAAAAAAAATATATAATTTTTTTATCTGCAAGGTATATTCTGTCACATCCTGTATGAATGGTGTGCACACAGTACTGTCTGTGACTGAGCCTGCAGCCTCTCACTCACGGGCAGGCAACTGCAATATATGTATATATATAAAAAATAAAAATAAAAGCAGACTGATGTACCAGCCCTGAAAAGGGCTTTTTGGGATGCTGTCAGGACGCTGTCCTTACAGCAGATGAGTCTGTGGACACAGAATAATGCCCTAGCTAACGCTTTCCCTATTGAATCAGCAGCAGCAGCACTTTCCCTCCTCTCACTGAGAATGCAGCTTCCGAATGAATCTAAAATGGATGCTGTCCAGGAGGTGGGAGGGTCTGGGAGGGAGGGTCTGCTGCTGATTGGCTGGAATGTGTCTGCTGACTGTGAGGTACAGGGTCAAAGTTTACTCAATGATGATGTATAGGGGGCGGACCGAACATCGCATATGTCGCCCGCCGCGGCGAACGCGAACAAGCTATGTTCGCCGGTAACTATTCGCCGGCGAACTATTCGCCGGCGAACTATTGGGCCATCTCTATTCAGGACCTGGTTCCACCTGCAGCTTGTCTGGTAGGACTACCCTATATCCCTCCAGCCCTGGGACCAGCTCTTAGAGCCATGTCCGAACCCACAACTGATGCTCGCCTGCCACCAACCCCCACCCACTAAGCTCAAGTTTCCTTGCGGCCAGTCAGACTCCCTGTACCGCGTGCCGTGCGCCCAGACCAGCCCTAGCCATCCTGCCCAAGCAACCGCACTGCCCCCCTGGCCTTGTGGAACCGGATTAGGCCCGCGCCCTGTCCCGGGCTGTAGAGTTTCCCAATCCACCCTTTCTCTCATGGGACGATTGGTTGACCAGTCCTCACCTGCGCATCTCGTGCCTTCCACGGGCGACCAACCCAGGGGCAGACCTTTGCACAAGTGGCTCGTAACAGGACGCTATTCCTCTTCTGATGCCTCGGTGTCTCCACCTCTCCCAAGGCCACGCTCGGTTATGTCCTCCCTCCCAGGCGAGACACTGTCCGAAGGGGAGGTACTTGATTCAGACTCGGATCTGGATCAGGAACAATCTTCTAAGATTGCTTCCATGGTAGATCGCCTGGTCGTGGCTGTCCGGGACACCTTCCAGGTTCAGGATGACTCTCCTTTGTCTAGCTGCCAGGGAGTCTCTTTTGTCCACTCGAGACAAGCCCCTAAGGCCTTTCCCTTTCCCACAATTTTTCTGTCGTCATTGCCAATGGATGGGACCTTCCAGATCGTCATTTCAGCGCTTCTAAGAGCCTGAATCTGCTATACCCCTTTCCGCCAGACTTGGTTGCAAAATAGGCGTCCCCGCCACTCGTGCGCTTCACTAAGCATACTGCTATCCCCGTGGCCAATGGCACATCTCTTTAGGACCCTGTGGCTCACCGCCTGGAGTCTTTTACTAAGTCCGCCTTTGCGGCGGATGGCTCTGCGCTTCGTCCCATTTTTGCCTAAGCGTGGGTAGTTAAGGCAGTCTCTGAATGGGCCCTTTGACTGCATCAGGACATCGCGGCTGATCCTCTCCCCGATGGTTTTCGGTCGGTTCGTCTTCTCCTCCAGCGCAGACGTCCGTCGATCTGGTTTTGCATGTGAGTGTTAGGTATGATGCCCGTTCCCCTGAAGACGCCAAGTTATTTGGCGAAACATGTCGGGGGGCAGTGTCCTGTAAAGTGTTCGTTTTAAACAGCATCAGCTTGTAAAGCTCCATAACTATGTCCACCAGTTAGGCAGTCATATAGGGGACAGTGAGGAGGAGAGCACGCCAGCTACCAGTTAGTAATAGATAGGAGGGAGAGTTAGCCAACTCCTGTGACGGACCACAAAATAGTGGTATAACAGAGATGGAGCAGCACAGCACGAGCAGGGGCTGCTAAATATAAAGCAGTCAAAGCAGAGCTTTTATATATATACTATAATATTAGATAGCTGGCAGCACCTCCAAGAGGTACCCCCAAGACGCTAAAAATTAATAACTGTGAAGTTTACTTAAAACAAAAAACATCATACAGATTACAAGCTGAGCTGATAATTTTAATTGTGAGTGTTATGTTAAGCATTTTATCAATTAATACAATAAATGTTACGTTTTATTTTAAACACATCATCACACTTGTCAATTTAGAGACAGCCATTGATCCTAGAGATCATTTGAAAAATTCAAAAAAATTGTGTCTCAACACGTTGTGAAGGATCATTCTAAAAGTAATTAGGTATGATGGTCTCTTCCATCGAGGAGCTCCCATTTGCGCAATTTCACACCCGTCCTCTCCAGCGGGCAATCTTATCATCCTGGGATAAGACGCCGAGTTCCTTGGACCATATCATCTCCCTTCCCCTGCAGGTGCGGTCGGCTCTCAGGTGGTGGCTCTCAACTCCAACCTTGGATTCCGGTAAATTTTTTCTTCCGGTCTCATGGTTGGTAATCACCACCGATGGCAGCCTCCTTGGATGGGACGGAATCTTCTCACCTCGAACTGTCCAAGGCAAATATTCTCCGTTGGAGTCTAGACTGCCCATCAACATCCTGGAACTTCGGGCCATCCAACTGTCCCTGTAACATTGGACTCCTCTCCTGAGGGGCCTGCCGGTCCGGATCCAGTTGGACAATGCCACAGCGGTGGCATACATCAATTATCAGGGGGGAACCCGCAGTCAGGCAGCAATGGCGGAGTTGGCCAAGATTCTAAGGTGGGCAGAGGAACAAGTACCAGCTCTTTTGACGGTCTGCATTCCAGGAGTGCAGAATTGGACGGCGGACTTCCTCAGCCGGAGGACCGTAGACCTAGGCGAGTGGTCTTTGCACCCAGAGTTGTTCAACTACATCTGTCTCCATTGGAGCCGTCCAGATAGGAATCTGATGGCATCCAGGATCAACCACAGGCTTCCCACCTTCATCTCGCAGACAAGAGATCCCCGGGCATGCGCAGTAGATGCACTGGTGGCCCCAAGGGACGGCGTTTCCATTCTGTACATCTTCCACCTCTTCCTCTCCTACCCCAGGTCCTTCGCAGAATCAAGAGGGAGGGCATCCAGACGATTCTCATTGCCTCTGATTGGCCGAACCGAGCCTGGTACACCGATCTCATACTTCTTCTAGGAGATGCTCCGTGGCCTCTTCCACTTAGGAACGACCTTCTCTCTCAAGGACCTGTCTTCCACCAGCATTTAGAATCGCTATGTTTGATGGCGTGGCTATTGAGACCGCCATTCTGAAGTGGCATGGTTTCTCCGTTGGAGTAATTCACACCATGATTAAGGCCAGGAAGACAGCATCGTCCAAGATATATTACAGGACATGGAAATCTTTCCTGCACTTCTGTGCGGAACATCTCCACCCTCCGCTCCGTTTTTTCCTTCCCACAATCCTCACCTTTTTGCAAATGGGGCTGGATTTGGATCTTGGTCTTAGTTCTCTAAAGGGGCAGGTGTCAGCGCTTTTAAACTTTTTCCCGCGACCTCTGGTGCAAAAGGCCCCGGTTAAGACCTTTCTTCAAGGGGTGGCTCACACTGTCCCTCCTTATCGCCCGCCTTTACCCTCTTTGGATTTTAAACTTGTGCTTGGTTCTCTCCAATCAGCTCCCTTCAAGCCTCTTGACACAGTTTCTCTATGCCTTCTTTCCTGGAACGTGGCCTTTCTGGTGGTGCTAACCTCCATCAGATGCGTGTCGGAATTGGCGGTGCTCTCCTGTATGGAGCCTTTTCTTATTCTGCACCAAGATAAGGCGGTGCTTTGCCCCGTGGCTTCCTTTCTTCCGAAGGTAGTCTCCACCTTACATGTCAAAAAGGACATCGTTCTCCCCTCATTTTGTCCCTCGCCTCAACATACTAGGCAACGGGCCCTCCACCAGCTGGAAGTGGTTCGTGCCCTGCGGATTTATTTATCTGCTTCAGAGTCGTTTCGCCGTACCGACTCACTGTTCATTATTCCTGAGGGTCCTTGCAAGGGTTTGGCATCCTCCAAAAGAAACAATTGCCAGGTGGATCCGCTATCCCGGGGCAAGGCTCCGCTCCTCCGTATAACGGCTCATTCGACCAGGGCGTTAGGCGCTTCTTGGGCCCGTTTCCACCAGGCTTCTGCTTTACAGTTGTGTAAAGCGGCAACCTGGTCTTCCTTGCACACGTTCACCAAGTTCTACCAGGTGCATATCTTTGCTTTGGCAGACGCTGCTCTGGGCCGCAAGGTCTTATGGGCTGTGGTGTCTTAGACTCTTGCAGCTGTGACTTCCATGGGCGTGTGGTTTCTCCCTCTCCGTGGACTGCTTTGGGATGTCCCACGGTCCTGTGTCCGCCAATGATACAAGTGAGAAAACAAGATTTTTGTGGACTCATCTGTAAAATCTTTCTCGCTGAGTTCATTGGGGGATACAGCTCCCACCCTTTGACGGCGGTTTAACTGGCAGGGTCCTCAGTTTTGGGTTCGGACCCACTGGTTATTGTTATGTTATTCCATTTCTGATTTCTTTTCCTCATCCTTCTTGTGCACAAATTGGGATGCTCTCTCCAGGCTGGAGGGGGTATAGCCGGCGGGAGGAGCTAACACTTTTTAGCCTAGTGTCGCCTCCTAGTGGCAGCAGCAGCTATACCCACAGTCCTGTGTCCCCTAATGAATATAGCGAGAAAGAGATTTTACAGGTCCAAAAAGTCCCAAAAAATCTTGTTTTTTGTTTGTGAAGGAGGCAGGTTATGTTCCAAAGACCTTACCGCATCATGTAGAAAGAATCCACTCTTCTCTTCTGTAACAGAGTCTAAGCCACATTCTGAAGCCACCTGTTCCAGATGTTAGAAGTTTCCTTTTCCAACACATAGAAAAAGATCTAGAACATCTGGGAAACACTCTTGGAAAAAGTGCAGATGACACCACCATCATTGTACATCTTGTACTTTGTCAAATGCTGAATCCCGATCAGCGCGGACAGTGTAAGTTCACATTTTGATGTATGTTACCTTACAGTGTCCAGGGACATTTTTCACACACAAATGCATAACTTCTACAGCCCTAATTCTAAGTATCCATCAATGTTATTATATACCATCAGGGCCTGTTCACTTTGATGAAGTGTGGTCAACAAAAGACATGAGAAACAGCTGGGAGAAACACTTTGCATTAATGGTCATTGGACCTGTGCTGAAGGTAAAAGCCTTTATTAAATATGCTGCCAGTTTATGACTAAGAGCCCATTTACATGGCTGGATTCACAGGGCAATGACTGGGAATGAACCATTTGTTCCCAGTCATTTCCAGCTCTTTCAGTTGCATTTACATGCAGGAAATCCCTATGTATGGGGATGAATGATCACTACTACGATTGGTCATCCTCATCCAGATTCATTCTTTACACATCCCTGTTTGTCAGCAGCACACCGCTCTGTGTAAACTAAGATTTTACTTGCCGCATAAACGCTCCAAGTCACCCGACAAGCAAGCATATTGCTCGTTTATCGGGTAATCAATGACACATTTACTTTTGATAATTAGTAATAATTATAAGTAATAATGGTTATCTTTTTTGTACACACAGCGCCTAAATGAGGATCTGGTGGCTGTGAACAATTACATCAGAACAGATGAGCGAATAAGTTCAAACCCCATAGTAAGGATTGTGTATGGCGACCCATTGGCTAGTGGAGGAAAACTGGAACTGCCGTGGAACAGTCATGTTCATTGTTCCAAAATATGGAGCTGCAGAGAAAGGGTCTCCATAGAATATTTAATGCATATTGTTCAGCAGAAAGAAGGAAAGGATGCTCTGCCGTTATTATGGAAGTTCTTGGAGAAGGTAAGTTCATTGTGAAAGTACTGTAGGTCAGTCTTAGGGTGCTTTCACACAGTTGTTTTTCTGGCATTTTTTTGCACCAGAACCAAATTCATGTGTATTTTTATTTTTTTTTACAATAATGTTTGTTTCTGTATGAATGTAAGTTCACATATGAGCTGCCATCTTTAGCTTTCAGATATTTACAAGTCTTAGGGCTCTTTAACACGAGCGGATCCCGTGTGTGGAATCCACTGCGTGAAAGAGTGCCAAGCCCCATTCCGGATAGCAGAGACACGGAGCAGTAACATGATTGATAATGCTCTTTGCATCTCTGTGATCTTTTACTATAAAATCACGGTGACCACTTTATCTCACTGTGATTTTGTAGTAAAAAGATCACAGAGAGGCATGGAGCATTATTAATCATGTTAATGCTCCGTGTCTCTGCTGTCCGGAATGGGGCATGGCACTCTTTCACGCAGCAGATTACCCGCACAGCATCCGCTCGTGTGAAAGAGCCCTTTTATTTATATATATATATATACACACACACGTGAAACTCGAAAAATTTGAATAACGTGCAAAGTTCATTTATTTCAGTAATGTAACTTAAAAGGTAAAACTAATATATGAGATAGGCTCATTAGATGCAAAGCGAGATAGTTAAAGCCTTTATTTGTTTAATTTGGATGATTACAGCTTATGAAACCCCAAAGTCTCAATTTTGAGGTACATTTTGCTCAGGGGATATTTATTAATTAGCTGACTAGAGTGTGACACTTTGAGCCTAGAATATTGAACCTTTTCGCAAAATTCTAATTTTAAGCTGCATTAATGCAATTCCTTTTAAAGGGGTTCTGCACTTTCATTTAACTGATGATCTATCCTCTGGATAGATCATCAGCTTCTGATCGGCGGGGGTCCGACACCCGGGACCCCCACCGATCAGCTGTTTGAGAAGGCAGCGGCGCTCCAGCAGCGGCGCTCCAGCAGCGCCGCGGCCTTCTCACTGTTTACCGCCGGGCCGCCGGCCCACTGACGTCACAACTAGTATCAACTAGCGTTGGCGGGGCTAAGCTCTGTTCACTTGAATGGAGCTTAGCTGCGCCCCACACTAGTTGATTCTAGTCGTGACGTCAGTGGGCTGACTAAGCTCTGTTCACTTGAATGGAGCTTAGCCGCGCCCACGCTAGTTGATACTAGTCGTGACGCCAGTGGGCCGGCCTCCCGGCGGTAAACAGTGAGAAGGCAGCGGCGCTGCTGGAGCGCCGCTGCCTTCTCAAACAGCTGATCGGCGGGGGTCCCGGGTGTCGGACCCCCGCCGACCAGAAGCTGATAATCTATCCAGAGGATAGATCATCAGTTAAATGAAAGTACAGAACCTCTTTAAGTTGCATTACTGAAATAAATGGACTTTTACACAATATTCAAATTTTTTGAGTTTCACCTGTATATATAATCAAATGTTCCCATGTGATATCATGGCAGAACATACTTGTACACTGCGTGCAGAATTATTAGGCAAATGAGTATTTTGACCACATCATCCTCTTTATGCATGTTGTCTTACTCCAAGCTGTATAGGCTCAAAAGCCTACTACCAATTAAGCATATTAGGTGATGTGCATCTCTGTAATGAGAAGGGGTGTGGTCTAATGACATCAACACCCTATATTAGGTGTGCATAATTATTAGGCAACTTCCTTTCCTTTGGCAAAATGGGTCAAAAGAAGGACTTGACAGGCTCAGAAAAGTCTAAAATAGTGAGATATCTTGCAGAGGGATGCAGCACTCTTAAAATTGCAAAGCTTCTGAAGCGTGATCATCGAACAATCAAGCGTTTCATTCAAAATAGTCAACAGGGTCGCAAGAAGCGTGTGGAAAAACCAAGGCGCAAAATAACTGCCCATGAACTGAGAAAAGTCAAGCGTGCAGCTGCCAAGATGCCACTTGCCACCAGTTTGGCCATATTTCAGAGCTGCAACATCACTGGAGTGCCCAAAAGCACAAGGTGTGCAATACTCAGAGACATGGCCAAGGTAAGAAAGGCTGAAAGACGACCACCACTGAACAAGACACACAAGCTGAAACGTCAAGACTGGGCCAAGAAATATCTCAAGACTGATTTTTCTAAGGTTTTATGGACTGATGAAATGAGAGTGAGTCTTGATGGGCCAGATGGATGGGCCCGTGGCTGGATTGGTAAAGGGCAGAGAGCTCCAGTCCGACTCAGACGCCAGCAAGGTGGAGGTGGAGTACTGGTTTGGGCTGGTATCATCAAAGATGAGCTTGTGGGGCCTTTTCGGGTTGAGGATGGAGTCAAGCTCAACTCCCAGTCCTACTGCCAGTTTCTGGAAGACACCTTCTTCAAGCAGTGGTACAGGAAGAAGTCTGCATCCTTCAAGAAAAACATGATTTTCATGCAGGACAATGCTCCATCACACGCGTCCAAGTACTCCACAGCGTGGCTGGCAAGAAAGGGTATAAAAGAAGAAAATCTAATGACATGGCCTCCTTGTTCACCTGATCTGAACCCCATTGAGAACCTGTGGTCCATCATCAAATGTGAGATTTACAAGGAGGGAAAACAGTACACCTCTCTGAACAGTGTCTGGGAGGCTTTGCTTGCTGCTGAACGCAATGTTGATGGTGAACAGATCAAAATACTGACAGAATCCATGGATGGCAGGCTTTTGAGTGTCCTTGCAAAGAAAGGTGGCTATATTGGTCACTGATTTGTTTTTGTTTTGTTTTTGAATGTCAGAAATGTATATTTGTGAATGTTGAGATGTTATATTGGTTTCACTGGTAAAAATAAATAATTGAAATGGGTATATATTTGTTTTTTGTTAAGTTGCCTAATAATTATGCACAGTAATAGTCACCTGCACACACAGATATCCCCCTAAAATAGCTAAAACTAAAAACAAACTAAAAACTACTTCCAAAAATATTCAGCTTTGATATTAATGAGTTTTTTGGGTTCATTGAGAACATGGTTGTTGTTCAATAATAAAATTAATCCTCAAAAATACAACTTGCCTAATAATTCTGCACTCCCTGTATTGCGTTATTCTGTTTAACCCAGGGCTATATATTGTCCTTTATTAACTACTACAGGCTGAGAAAACTAAATTCCTAATGATGCCTACTGTCAGATAAAGATGGTAGGCCCACATCTCATTACTTTATGAGATTACAAATAAACATATTGTGCTTTAACCCCTTAACCTCTTTAGGACACAGGGCATACAGGTACGCCTTGATGTCCTGGTACTTAAGGACACAGGCAGTGATCGGAACAAGGTGCAGGCACCTTGGCTAAATGCGCAGGGGGGTCCCCCCGTGTCAGCGATCGCCGCAAACCGCAGGTCAATTCAGACCTGCGGTTTGCGGCTTTTCATGTTGCGGGCGGCGGTGCCATCGGGTGCCCGTGGGGCTGTACGGGGGATCCGATGGCATGGAAGGCAGCTCGATGCCTTCCTGAGGCATCGGCGCTGCCTTCCTGTGACGTGACTGAGATCCAGCCACCTGGATCTCACAGGCTGGAAGCTGTATGATTAATACTCACTATATTACTCATACAGCTAATGCATTCCAATACAGAAGTATTGGAATGCATTGTAAAGGATTAGACCCCCAAAAGTTGAAGTCCCAAAGTGGGATAAAAAATAAAGTGAAAAAAAGTTGAAAAAATTTTGTTTTCCCCCCCAAAAATTAAAAGTTTCAAGTAAAATAAACAAAAACATAATTTTCCCCAAATAAAGTAAGACATATTAGGTATCGCCGCGTCCATATAGACCGGCTCTATAAACATATCACATGACTTAACCCCTCATATGAACACCATAAAAAAAAAAAACTGCGCTAAATAAACAATTTTTGTGTCACCTTACATCACAAAAAGTACAACAGCAAGCGATCAAAAAGGTGTACGCCCATCAAAATAGTACCAATCTAACCATCACGTCATACCGCAAAAAATGAGCCTCTACCTGAGCCAATCGCCAAAAAAAAAAAAAAACTATGGCTCAGAATATGGAGACACTAAAACAATTTTTTTGGGTTTTATAAAAGCTGTTATTGTGTAAAACTTACATAAATAAAAAAAAAGTATACCTATTAGGTATCGCCGCATCCGTATCGACCGGCTCTATAGAAATATCACATGACCTAACCCCTCAGGTGAACACTGTAAAAAAATAAAAATAAAAACGGTGTAAAAAAAGCCATTTTTTGTGACCTTACATCACAAAAAGTGTAATAGCAAGTGATCAAAAAGTCATACGCACCCCAAAATAGTGCCAATCAAACCGTCATCTCATCCAGCAAATATCATACCCTACCCAAGATAATCGCCCAAAAACTGAAAAAACTATGGCTCTCAGACTAATGAAACACTAAAACATGATTTTTTTTTGTTTAAAAAATGATATTGTGTAAAACTTACATAAATAAAAAAAAGTATACATATTAGGTATCACCGCATCTGTATCGACCGGCTCTATAAAAATGTCACATGACGGTGAACACTGTAAAAAAAAAAAAAAAACGGTGTAAAAAAAGCTATTTTTTGTCATCTTACATCATAAAAAGTGTAATAGCAAGCGATTAAAAAGTCATAGGCACCCCAAAATAGTGCCAATCAAACCTTCATATCATCCCTCAATAAATTAGACCCTACCTAAGATAATCACCCAAAAACTGAAAAAAATATGGCTCTCAGACTATGAAATCATTGTTTAAAACTTACATAAATAAAAAAAATTATACATATTAGGTATCGCCGCGTTTATGACAAAACCACATGATCTAACCTGTCAGATTAATGTTGTAAATAGCAAAAAAAAGAAACGGTGCCAAAACAGCTATTTCATGTTACCTTGCCTCACAAAAAGTGTAATATAGAGCAACCAAAAATCATATGTACCCTAAACTAGTACCAACAAAACTTCCACCCTACCCGTAGTTTCTAAACTTTTTTGGAGTTTCTACTCTAGGGGTACATCAGGGGGGCTTCAAATGGTGTCAAAAAACCAGTCCAGCAAAATCTGCCTTCCAAAAACCGTATGGCATTCCTTTCCTTCTGCGCCCTGCCGTGTGCCCGTACAGCAGTTTACGATCACATATGGGGTGTTTCTGTAAATTACAGACTCAGGGCCATAAATATTGAGTTTTTTTTGGCTGTTAACCCTTGCTTTGTAAATGGAAAAAAATATTAATATGGAAAATATGCCAAAAAAGTGAAATTTTGAAACTGTATCTCTATTTTGCATTAATTCTTGTGGAACACCTAAAGGGTTAACTATGTTTGTAAAATCAGTTTTGAATACCTTAAGGGGTGTAGTTTCTACAATGGGGTCATTTTTGGGTGGTTTCTATTATGTAAGCCTCACAAAGTGACTTCAGACCTGAACTGGTCCTTAAAAAGTTGTATTTACTTCTAAACTTCTAAACCTTGTAACATCCCTCAAAAATAAAATGTCATTCCTAAAAGGATCCTAACATGAAGTAGACATATGGGAAATGTAAAGTAATAACTATTTTTGTAGGTATTAATATGTATTATAGAAGTAGAGAAATTGAAACTTGGAAATTTGCTAATTTTTCAAAAATTTGGGCAAATTTTGCATTTTTTTATAAATAAAAATGAATTTTTTTGACTAAATTTTACCAGTGTCATGAAGTACAATATGTAATGAAAAAACGATCTCAGAATGGCCTGGATAAGTCAAAGCATTTTAAAGTTATCACCACTTAAAGTGACACTGGTCAGATTAGCAAAAAATGGCCTGGTCCTTAAGGTGAAATATGGCTGTGTCCTTAAGGAATTAAGGACCCATGCCATACATGTACGACGCATCTGGACGTGACTTAAGGACCAGCGCCATACATGTATGGCGCAAGGTCCGCCGGGTGCTGGGGCAGGATCGCGTGGGAATTGGGACACCATGGCTGCTCTTACCGGCAAGCATCCATGCCAGGTAAGGGCAGCATGGTGTCTTTCCACCCCCTGCAGCTCCATACGCTGCGATTGGCCAGTCAATGAAGACGGCACATTGCAGCGCCAGAAGCTGCGGGGCAGGGGGGTTATGGTCATGGGGAGGTGACCGGTGCTGAACTAGTCAGCATCGGTCTCCTCCGAGGCCAGGCAGGGGACTCCAGTGTTTGGCGTTCCCCTGCCAGCGCTGCAATTGGCTGGAACAACGCTATAGCTGCACAGCAAAGGGCTGAACCTCCCTACATGCAAACATTCTAGCTGGTGACTGCATGCAGAGAGGTTTTGTGCTTCTCTGTGCTGCTTGTTGGCTTGCTGGGACTTGTTGTGCATTTTAAAGTTATCACCACTTAAAGTGACACTGGTCAGATTAGCAAAAAATGGCCTGGTCCTTAAGGTGAAATATGGCTGTGTCCTTAAGGAATTAAGGACCCATGCCATACATGTACGACGCAGTGTTTGGCGTCCCCTGCCAGCGCTGCAATTAGCTGGAACAACGCTATAGCTGCACAGCAAAGGGCTGAACCTCCCTGCATGCAAACATTCTAGCTGGTGACTGCATGCAGAGAGGTTTTGTGCTTCTCTGTGCTGCTTGTTGGCTTGCTGGGACTTGTTGTGCACCACCACTGTGATTTGAGCTTTTCCTACTGAAAGAACAAAAAAAATAAGAACAACATCTGGGATTGCTGCACTGATTATTTTTTTCATTTGCAGCTGTTCTAGATCCCTAAATAACCCTCCATCCCTGTCCCTGAACCTTCCCTCCCCCCCACAACCCCCGTCCTTTTTTTATTGACACTTTTTGGTCCGTGCACTTTTCTGGTAATTATTTTTATTTTTTTTTACAATTTTCAAGTAGATTTTTAGATAGTCTTCTTTTTTTTGTATCTGCAGTAAATTTTTATACTGCAGTGTCTGCACGGACGCACCAAACGTCAGCTTGCGTGCGTTCTGCTGCCCTGAGCACCAATAAGTACCATTTTTTTTTTACTGGTAACTTTTTTGGTGTAAAAAATACATTTAGTGTTAAATAGAAATCAATTTTAGGTAGTGTTAGTGTAGATGTTTGCATGCACATAATATCTGTGTGCGTGCGTATGTTTTGCAACTGCTGAGCGCTGATCAGAAACATTTTTCTGATCGGTCTGCTCAGTTTACTGTGCAGATTTTTTATTTTTATTTTTTCGTGTAGATATATACAGTACAGACAAAAGTTTGGACACACCTTCTCATTCAAAGAGTTTTCTTTATTTTAATGACTATGAAAATTGTAGATTCACACTGGAGGCATCAAAACTATGAATTAACACAGGTGGAATTAAATACATAACAAACAAGTGTGAAACAACTGAAAATATGTCATATTCTAGGTCCTTCAAAGTAGCCACCTTTTGCTTTGATTACTGCTTTACACACTCTTGGCATTCTCTTGATGAGCTTCAAGAGGTAGACCCCTGAAATGGTTTTCACTTCACAGGTGTGCCCTGTCAGGTTTAATAAGTGGGATTTATTGCCTTATAAATGGGGTTGGGATCATCAGTTGCGTTGAGGAGAAGTCAGGTGGATACACAGCTGATAGTCCTACTGAATAGACTGTTAGAATTTGTATTATGGCAAGAAAAAAGCAGCTAAGTAAAGAAAAACGAGTGGCCATCATTACTTTAAGAAATGAAGGTCAGTCAGTCAGCCGAAAAATTGGGAAAACTTTGAAAGTAAGGGCTATTTGACCATGAAGGAGAGTGATGGGGTGCTGCGCCAGATGACTTGGCCTCCACAGTCACCGGACCTGAACCCAATCGAGATGGTTTGGGGTGAGCTGGACCGCAGAGTGAAGGCAAAAGGGCCAACAAGTGCTAAGCATCTCTGGGAACTCCTTCAAGACTGTTGGAAGACCATTTCAGGGGACTACCTCTTGAAGCTCATCAAGAGAATGCCAAGAGTGTGCAAAGCAGTAATCAAAGCAAATGGTGGCTACTTTGAAGAACCTAGAATATGACATATTTTCAGTTGTTTCACACTTGTTTGTTATGTATATAATTCCACATGTGTTAATTCATAGTTTTGATGCCTTCATAGTCATGAAAATAAAGAAAACTCTTTGAATGAGAAGGTGTGTCCAAACTTTTGGTCTGTACTGTATATATGTTGGTAAGGCTGAAGTTCAGCCTGCATTTGTGGGAGGGGCTTGAGCCTTTATAAACCCCCTCTTCCCTCACCTTAGTAGGCGTTCCGGTTCATGGATATTTCGTTTTCGATTGTGACGTGTGACTCCTTGTTCCTCCGGCCACCTCACGCAACATCTTCACTTCAAGTGGGTAAGTGGGAGTCAGTATTACGGAGCAGAGGACAGCGGCAGTCCAGCTCCTTACCGACGCTTCATTCGGCGGGTGCGTTCCAGCATGGAACGCACGCGCTTCCTGTTCCTGGTCGCCGGCCGATCTCCTTACCTTCCTGGCGGCTGGCGGCACGGCGGCGGCGTGCATTCCACGGTGGAGCGCACGCGGCCTTCGCTACACTGGGGGTGGGGGGCCGTGGTTGGCCAGCTCCTTCTGGCACGGGGACAGCGCATGGAGGCATGCGTTCCAGGGTGGAGCGCACGTGCCTTCCGGCGCATAAGGGATGTGTCACTTACCCCCTTGCCGGGCTCCGTGGCGGCTTGCGTTCCACGGTAGAGCGCAGGCGCACAGGCAGCCAGGCCTAAGCGAGGGGGGGGTTAGCTGGCACAGGTCGGTGGTTCTTCTGTAAATCTTGCTCCTCATACATTTTACATAGGTCACTATTCCACCAATGGGTCCACTTCTTCCACTTGTTAAACCGCACAAGCTAGTAGCCAGACTGCTGCCACACATCAATTCATAGGGGACATGGGATCTCCAGGTCACTGCGCGGCCCTGGCCTTCGCTAGTGGTGGGCCCCCTGGGTGTTTCTCTATCGTGCACCACTTCTAATACCGTTCCGTCATCACCCTCTATTTATTTATTTTTTCACCCTTTATTTGTCACGCCTTTTGTTTTCAAACAGCGCTGCTATGTCTCAAGCTTCGGATATGGATGACAGCCTGTCTGTCTCCGGGTCGGTCATGTCAGGCCAGATGGGTCCATCATCCCTTCGGAGTTGGACCATACCAAAGCTATTGGCAGAGCTGAACCGAAGAGGCATCCCGCACCCGGCCACCGCAAGGAAGGCAGAGCTGTACAAGCTTCTCATGACCAACTCCAGCACTTCGGCAGTGCAGCAGGAGACGTCCTTCATCCAGTTATCACTGGTACAGCTACAATCGACCCTAAACTCCTTGGTCGACTCGGTAGCAGACGTCCGGGCAAGGGTATCGGAGCTGGAATCCCGGCCACCCATGGCGCCCCCGGCACCCGTCCTGCTGATTACACCGTCCACATCGGGTTGGCTGGCTCCAGGTACGCCCAGACCCATTCCCCAGGTGTGTCCCTCACACTTCATTCCCGACAACCTCAAGAGGGACATCCTGGCAGGGAAGGATGTTAATCTGGCGTCGATCCTCATTGCCGCTCAAGATGTGCCCGAGAACAGGGTCATCAACTGTGGGGATGTGTCTGTGGTCCTTAGGGCCAAGGACTCGCGGCTTAACCGCAAGTTGACGATCCCCGATTTTGTCTTGGCTTTCAGCCTCTTCAGAGTCATTATCTGCACCGCACAGCCAGAGAGGAGAGAAGAGCTGGACAGCTACTTATACCTGGTCACTGACCTGGGTCACAAGTATGGTGGTTCGGCCTTCTACGACTACCATCGTTTCTGTTCGGCTAAGGCGGCGGCAGCGTTGGCACAGTTCCAGCATGTCACCAGCTGGTCCTCAATTGACACGGAGCTCTTCTGTCGTCACTTCGCTGGCCTCAGGGCACCCAACTGTGCGACGTGTCAATCCATTTTCCACTCATCTGAATGGTGCCCGAATAGCGCCCACCGGTCTCAGGACAGGGCCCTCCCGGGAACCTCTGGGTCTCTACCGTCTAACCCCTCCACTGACAAACTGGGCAGACCCATTGTCTACTTGGGAAGAAGCCAGGTCTGCAATAATTTCAACTCAGGAGGGTGCTCTTATGCCAGCTGCAGATCCCTCCACGTCTGCTCCCTGTGCTTCAGGGCCCATCCGCGGTCCGCCTGCCCCAAAAAGTCTGCTAAAGGGTCCTGACTAGCCGACGTCAACGTGGACCTCTTGGCGGCTCTCCTTCAGGATCACCATGATCAGGACTTCGTGGCGTTCCTGTTGGCAGGCTTCCGGCAGGGGTTCCACACAGGGCTCATCACGCTGCCACAGGTTCCCTGGGAAGGCAGGAATCTGCTGTCCGCCACCCTGGACCCTCCAGCAACTAGCGAGTTGCTCCAGTCTGAGGTGGCTCAAGGGTTTCTCATAGGCCCTTTCCCACTCATCCCGTTTGCTTCATGGCGCATCAATCCCATCGGCTTAGTATCCCAAAAAAATACCAATAAAAAAAGGTTGATTTTTTGACCTGTCCGCCCCTCATGTTTCCGGAATTCCTAGCCTCAATTCCCTGATTCCCTCGGAGGAATTTTCCATGCGTTACTCCTCAGTGGACGACGCAATTCAGGCCAACCTGTTGCATGGTAGGGGCGCTTGTTTGGCAAAGGTTGACAACGCCGATGCGTTCAAGCTCCTTCCCATCCAACCTCAGTTGTGGCAGTTCTACGGCATTGAGTGGGCCGGTCAGTATTTTTTCGCCAACAGACTCACGTTTGGATCCAAGAGTAGCCCCTGGTTTTTCGACCAACTGGCCAAAGCGCTACATTGGATCTTGGTCCATCACGGTGGCCTCCGGTCAGTCATCCACTACCTCGATGACTTTCTGGTCGTGGAAGACCCGCAGGGCGGGTCTGGCATTCTCACCGCCCTCCTGGAGATGTTCGCCAGTCTGGCTGTTCCGGTCGCGGAGTAAAAGACGGAGGGTCCCGCCACGAGGGTCTCATTTCTGGGCATCGTCCTGGATTCGGTTCTATTGCAGGCCAGCCTCCCGGAAGAGAAACTCGCTCAGTGTCGGGAGGTCATTTCCCAGGCGGCTTCCTCGGGGTGCCTCACTAGAGTCGAGTTGCAATCTCTTCTGGGCCGGCTCAATTTTGCCTCTAGGATCATGCCCCAGGGGAGGACTTTCGTGTTGAGGCTGCTCCAGCTTCTTCCCTCAGGGCCCGAGCAGGACAGCGTCATCCGGTTGGACGGCCAGGCCATGGCAGACCTGGCCATGTGGGAATTGTTCCTGTCCCGATGGAACGGCGTCTCCTTCTTTGTGTCTCTGTGGTCACCCTCCTGCCCGACTATTTTTTCAGACGACGCTGCATCCTGCGGTTACGCGGCCATTTGGGGTCCCCGTTGGCTAGCTGACCGTTGGCCAATTTCAGTCCTAGAGGATGCTGAGTCCATCCGCACCTCCTCCCTGTTGGAGTTGTACCCCATTGTCGCAGCTGCTCAGGCATGGGGTCACCTCTGGGCTAACTTGCCGGTGATGTTCGTGACGGACAATCAGGCCTTGGTTGACATCTTAGCCAAGGGCAGGGCCAAGTCCCCCAAAATCATGGCACTATTGCGCCAGCTGGTTTGGCTGGCCCTGTCACACAACTTTCATGTGCATTGTAGTCACGGTCCGGGTCAGCAAAATGTGGCAGCTGACGCACTATCCCGGTTTAATTTCACCCTCTTTTTTCAGGTCATGCCGGAGGCCGAGCCGCTCAGATATCCCACCCCGGCTTTCAGTTCCCTGACAATCGACTAGGCATGCTCGTCTCTTCGGCAACAGACCTGGCGCAGCAGTCCCTCGCCCCCAATACGGCCAGGAACTATCTTTCAGTCCTAAGAACCTTCCAGGAGTTTTTGCGTCTGCACCCGCAGGGTGGCCTGGTGGACATTCCTTACATCATGGCCTTCATTGCCCATTGTCATCACCAGTTACATCTCTCCTACAATACCATTAAGTTGTACCTGGCGGGCGTCCAACACCACACCATGCTCCGCAACCCAGGGGGTGGCTCCATTTTTTCTGCGCACGCGATTAAGGCCACCTTGCGAGGGGTCCAGAAGGGTAGGGCCAATCCCCCGTCCCGTAGACAGGGCGTCACTGGGGAGATGTTCCGGAGGTTGTCTTCAGCCCTGGATGGTGCTCCTTTTGGGCCGTTCTCCAGCTCGGTCTTTAAAGCAGCTATGTATTTGGGCTTTTACGGCTTCCTTAGGCCAGGCGAGTTCACTTGCAGTACGGCAGGACGGTGCAGTCTGCACAGAAAACAGCTGGTGCGGAATCAAGACCATTACACGCTGAAGTTAATTTCCACCAAAACTAGCCAAACAGGTCCCCCGGTGGAGGTTGAGTTTTTTCCGACTGGTAATAGATGGTGCCCGGTACAGGTGTTTGGCCAGCTCATGCTCGCCATCCAGGATGCTCCCCCTCACAGCCCTCTACTACCACATCTAGGCCATTCCTTCCGCATTGGAGCGGCTTCCGCGGCTTCCCGGCATGGGGTCCCCGCCCATGTCATCCGAGAAAGATGGGAAGGTGGCGTTTGTCTTGCTTCACCAGATACATACCTAACCCCCAGGTGGAGATTTCACAGGCGTTTCGGTCACTGGTATTATAAGGTAATAAAGTCTTGTACTTAACTATCTTGGTTTCCTTTTTGCCCCCTTTTAGGCTGCTCTCGTACCCGGCTCCAGGCACACCCCAGCCGGTTTAGGTTCAAGGCAGGCACACTGCCTGCCCAAGTTCGTATTTTAGCCACGACCACAAGTTGGTAAGGCTGAAGTTCAGCCTGCATTTGTGGGAGGGGCTTGAGACTTTATAAGCCCCCTCTTCCCTCACCTTAGTAGGCGTTCCGGTTCATGGACCCACCCACCCATTCCCTTTATTCCAAGGGTCCTCCTTTAGGGCAGCCCCCTTTTAGGCTGCTCTCATACCCGGCTCCAGGCACACCCCAGCCGGTTTAGGTTCAAGGCAGGCACACTGCCCAAGTTCGTATTTTAGCCACGACCACAAATATATATATATATATATATATATACATATATAATTCAATTTTAGTGAGGTAGTGTTAGATTTTTGCACGCACGCAACATCTTTGTGCGTGCATCCTGCAATTTTTTTTTATTACAACTTTTTTTCTCTACTCCTTTTCTCAATATTTCTAATTCATTACAAGCCCCTTTATGTGTGAAAACACAACATACACACCCCTCACACTAAATAAAGGTTTACACATTTCACACCCCAATAAAATAAAAATGGCCCGTCCACCCCAACGAGTATACTCAGCTGAAGAGGCATACTCCATGCTTGCCTCCGATACTGAGTCTGCCAGTGAGGGAGAAGAGGATGCCATTTTCCTCTACTCCTATACTCATAATCATCATCCGCTGATGAGGGACCCTCTAGAAGGCGCCCCAGAACAACAGCTGAGGCAGTCCCCCAGAGTGAACCCTTATGGACCCCACCCCCTTACGATTATCAGCCCCGAATTCTGGATTTTGAGGGCAGCTCCGGAATACAGATAGACTGTGCGGACTTCACTGAACTAGATTTTTTCAAAATATTCTTCTCTGAAGATTTTGTAAATTTAATGGTGGCCCAAAGCAATTTATATGCACAACATTTCATTGATCAGAACTCTACATTGGCATACGCTAGACCCCTAGGTTGGACCCCAGTAAGTGCAGCAAAGACAATGACTCGTGCTGCATATGGGCTTTGTAAAGAAGCCAAACGTTAGACAATATTGGAGTTCATTGACCACTTTAACACCAAGTTTGCTGAGGTGTACAACCCAGAAAAAAATGTCTGTGTAGATGAGTCCCTATTACTTTTCAAAGGAAGGATTAGATTCCGCCAGTACCTATCTAGCAAACGGGCAAGGTATGGCATAAAGATATACAAACTTTGTGAGAGTAGCTCTGGGTACACCCACAAGTTCCACATTTACGAAGGAAAAGATTCCCGGATAGAGGATAGAACCCCCAGAATGCCCCCCTCCCCATCCTAGGGGTTAGTGGGAAGATCGTGTGGGACTTACTGCACCCACTGCTGGATAAGGGTTACCACCTCAGTGTGGATAATTATTATACCAGCATACCCCTATTCATGTCCCTAACTGCCAGAGGTACTGTGGCTTGCGGCACAGTGCGCAAAAATCAGAGAGGCCTCCCTCGATCCCTGGTAGGGTAACCACTGAGAACATGCTGGTGGTTAAGTACAAGGACAAGAGGGACGTCCTTGTACTGACCACCATTCACACTCCTCTGCTCCTGTACGAGGTACCACAACCACTACCCCCAAACCAGTTTGTATCCTGGACTACAACAGGCACATGGGAGGGGTGGATCTTTCAGATCAACTTCTGAAGCACTACAGTGCCACACTAAAAATGAAAGTGTGGTACAAAAAGGTGGCCGTACACATTGTACAGATGGCAATGTGCAATGCGTACTTGCTTTTCCAATCTGAAGGCCACACAGGAACTTTCCTTCAGTTCCAAGAGGTGGTTATCAAGGCCCTAATTATTCAAAGCTAGGCCGGGGAGGGTCCCAATACTTCAGGAAGTCATGGTGCCCGTGTTGTACCAGGGCAACATTTTCCAGTCAAGTCCCCCAGACAGCAAGGAAGGGAAGGACCCAAAAAAGATGCAGGGTGTGTTTAAAAAGGGGGATAAGGAAAGACACCATTTACCACTGCGAAACCTGTCCTGAAAAACCTGGCCTGTGCATGCAGGATTGTTTCAAAATCTACCACTCATCCATGGAGTATTAATTTAATTTCATCCTTGATGTACCCTGTAGTTTTACCACCTTATATCTCTGATTTAGTCTGCATAGCTTACAGATCCACTTTTCACCAACCACTACATATCCATTTCTGTGAAACATCTGTTAGCTCAAAAGTACCCTTTCCACCACTTAAAATGTTCGTACGGAGGTGCTCTTTGCAAAATGGGGTCACTTCTTGGGGTTTTTAATTTCTGGGGTCCTCAGGAATCTTTTAAATGCGACATGGCACCTAAAATCCATGTCTGCCAATTTAGGTCAGCAAAATCCATATTTTGCTGTTTGACTCTAGAGCCCTGCTGTGCGCCCATACATCATTTGTTGAGCACATATGGTGTGTTGCCATATTTAGGGGGAAATGGGGAACAAAATGTGGGATCCATTTTGTCCTGTTACTCATTTGGAAACTGAAAAATGTGGGTGTAAACCAACTTTTTTGTTAAAAAAAAAAATATATATTATTTTTACTGCCAAGTGTTTCTTAATTCTAGGAAACACCTTTGAGGTCAAAGTGCTCACTACACACCTTGAAAGTTTCCTTGAGGGGTGTAGTTTCCAAAATGGGGGCACATTTTGGGGGTTTCCCCTGTAGGGCCACCTCAGGGTGTCTTCAAATGCGACATCGCTCCCAATTACCATTCCAGCTAAATCCGCTCTCCTAAAGCCATATGGTGCTCCTTCCACTCTGAAGCCCGCTGTGCGCCCATACATCATTTTTTGAGCACATATGGAGTGTTTCTGTAAACTCCAGATTCAGGGTAATAGATTTTAAGTTTTGTTTGGCTGTTAACCCTTGATGTGTTGCAGAAAAAATAGATTAAAATGTAAAATCTGCAATTGAAATTTTGACATTTCATTCCCATTTTCCTTTAATTCTTGTGGGGCACCTCAAGGGTTAACAAAGTTTGTAAAATCATCTTTGAATAGCTTGAGGGTGTCGTTTGTAAAATGGGGTGATAAATGGGTGGTTTCTAATATGTAAGCCCCACAAAGTGACTTCATAACTGAACTGGTCCTTAAAAATTGGGTTTTGGAAATTTTCTTGAAAATTTTAAGATTTGCTTCTAAACTTCTAAGCCTTCCAACGTCCCAAAAAAATAAAATGTCATTTTCAAAATGATCCAAACATGAAGGAGACATATTGGGAATGTAAAGTAATAACTATTTTGGAGGTATTGTGAAATATTATGATACTGCGCTTAGGACATATTATGCTATATTATGGTGTACAGGTATTGCAGATATAGATTGCTGGCGCACAAAAGTATATCAATATATAGGTACTAAGTTAGTTTTAGACAATGTACCTGGAATGAAAACTTCTATTTGTGTGCTCCTATCGGCGTCCCCGTACTCGGTGTAGAAAGGTTTTCTTCTTTATTGTTGTTTCTGTGCTTGGTCTTTCTTCATGCTATGGATCAGGAAAAATCCAGGTGTAGTGTGGTTTGGCGTGCTGCCTCGTGCCCCGGCCGGTGGCGCGCTGCTGCCGCAAATGGAGGTATACAGAGGAGTGGTTAGCGCTCGCTTAGAGCTTGTGAGTGACGTCACTAAACAGCGGTCATCAATGACCACCAGTGCCAAGTGTCTCTTACACTTGGCACCGGTGGTCATTGATGACCGCTGTTTAGTGACGTCAATCACAAGCTCTAAGCCGTGTTTCCCGAGTCCTTAAGGACCCATGACGTACCGATACGTCATGAGTTTAAATCGAGATTGCGGGGTTAATCAGAACAGGATGCCCGCTGAAATCATTCAGCGGGCATCCTGTCGCAACGCCGGGGGAAGGGGTGTCATATGACCCCCCCCTCGCATCGGCGATCGCAGCAAACCACAAGTCAATTCATACCTGCGGTTTGCTGCGCTTTCTGACGATTCTGATCCCCGCGGTCCCTGACCACAGGGATCAAACTTTAAAATGCCCCAAATAAAGTTTTTTTTCACCCCCCTGCACCCCTGAATCATTTTATGGCGGCGGGTGGTGCAGGAGGGGTATTGCAGGCGGTGCGGGTGGTGCAGGAGGCGGGCGGTGCGGCAGGCGGGATCGCGATCCCCCGCCCGCCTCCTCTTGAATATTCATTGGCGTCCATTGCTGACACTCTGATATAAACGGCTGACATCTGTGCTGGGATGTACGGACCGCTGTATGGAAAAGGTTAACAGTAAGAGGGGGCTCCCTCCCTCTCCCATCGGGGGGCTGCTGTGCCTTTGCAGCCCCCCAACAGGATGGGGTCACAGAGATCTGTTCAGACAAAGTGTAAGTAAAATACAGTACAATACACTATATAGTGTACTGTACTGTATTATACAGACATCAGACCCACTGGATCTTTAAGAACCAAGTGGGTCTGGGTCAAAAAATAATAAAAAAAAGTGAAAAAAGTTAAGATAAAAAAAACACATTTATCACTGAATAAAAATTAAAAAAATAAAATACACTACACATATTAGGTATCGCCGCGTCCGTAACAACCTGATCTATAAAACCGTCATGTTACTTTCCCCGCACGGTGAACGCCATAAAAATAAAAAAATAAAAACTATGAGGAAATTGAAATTTTGCCCACCTTACTTCCCAAAAAAGGTAATAAAAGTGATCAAAAAAGTTGCATGTACGCCAAAATAGTACCAATTAAACCGTCATCTCATCCCGCAAAAATCATACCCTACCCAAGATAATCGCCGAAAAACTGAAAAAACTATGGCTTTTAGAGTATGGAAACACTAAAACATGATTCTTTTTTGTTTAAAAAATGAAATCATTGTGTAAAACTTACATAAATAAATAAAAAGTATACATATTAGGTATCTCCGCGTCCGTATAGACCGGCTCTATAAAAATATCACATGACCTAACCCCTCAGATGAACACCGTAAAAAAATAAAAATAAAAACGGTGTAAAAAAGCAATTTTTTGTCATCTTATGTCACAAAAAGTGTAATAGCAAGTGATCAAAAAGTCATATGCACTCCAAAATAGTGCCAATCAAACCGTCATCTCATCCCACAAAAAATGAGACCCTACCTAAGATAATCGCCCAAAAACTGAAAAAACTATGGCTCTCAGAATATGGAGACACTAAAACATGATTTTTTTTGTTTCAAAAATTAAATCATTGTGTAAAACTTACATAAATAAAAAAATTGTATACATATTAGGTATCGCCGCGTCCGTGACAACCTGCTCTATAAAAATACCACATGATCTAACTTGTCAGATAAATGTTGTAAATGACAATAACAAAAAAACGGTGCCAAAAAAGCTATTTCTTGTTACCTTGCCTCACAAAAAGTGTCATATAGAGCAACCAAAAATCATATGTACCCTAAACTAGTACCAACAAAACTTCCAGCCTATCCCGTAGTTTTTAAAATGGGGTCACTTTTTTGGAGTTTCTACTCTAGGGGTGCATCAGGGGGGCTTCAAATAGGACATGGTGTTCAAAAAAACTGTCTAGCAAAATCTGCCTTCCAAAAACCGTATTGCATTCCTTTCCTTCTGCGCCCTGCCGTGTGCCCGTACAGCAGTTTACGACCACATATGGGGTGTTTCTGTAAACTACAGAATCAGGGCCATAAATAATCAGTTTTGTTTGGCTGTTAACCCTTGCTTTGTAACTGGAAAAAAAATATTGAAATGGAAAATCTGCCAAAAAAAGTGAAATTTTGAAATTGTATCTCTATTTTCCATTAAATCTTGTGCAACACCTAAAGGGTTAACAAAGTTTGTAAAATCAGTTTTGAATACCTTAAAGGGTGTAGTTCCTTAGATGGGGTCACTTTTATGGAGTTTCTACTCTAGGGGTGCATCAGGGGGTCTTCAAATGGGACATGGTGTCAAAAAAAACAGTCCAGCAAAATCTGCCTTCCAAAAACCATACGGCGCACCTTTCCCTCTACGCCCTACTGTGTGCCCCTACAGTAGTTTACGGCCACATATGGGGTGTTTCTGCAAACTACAGAATCGGGGCAATAAATATAGCATTTTGTTTGGCTTTTAACCCTTGCTTTGTTACTGGAAAAAATGGATTAAAATGGAAAATTTGCCAAAAAATTGAAATTCTCAAATTTTATCTCCATTTGCCAATAACTCTTGTGCAACACCTAAAGGGTTAACAAAGTTTGTAATACCTTGAGGGGTGTAGTTTCTAGAATGGGGTTATTTTTGGTTTTTTCTATTATGTAAGCCTCACAAAGTGACTTCAGACCTGAACTGGTCCCTAAAAAGTGGGTTTTTGAAAATTTCTAAAATATTTCAAGATTTTCTTCTAAACTTCTAAGCCTTGTAACATCCCCCAAAAATAAAATATCATTCCCAAATTGATCCAAACATAAAGTAGACATATGGGGAATGTAAAATAATAACTATTTTTGGAGGTATTACTATGTATTATAAAAGTAGAGAAATTGAAACTTGGAAATTTGCAATTTTTTACATTAAAATTTTTCGTAAATTTGGTATTTTTTTATAACTAGAAAATGATTTTTTTTTTACTTCATTTTACCAGTGTCATGAAGTACAATATGTGATGAAAAAACAATCTCAGAATGGCCTGGATAAGTCAAAACGTTTTAAAGTTATCAGCACTTAAAGTGACACTGGTCAGATTTGCAAAAAATTGCCAAGTCCTTAAGGTGAAATAGTGGCCAAGTCCTTAAGGGGTTAAAAAGTGGGTTTTGAAAATTTTCGGAAAAATTTCAAGATTTGCTTCTAAACTTCTAAGCCTTCTAGCGTCCCCAAAAAATGGCATTCACTAAATGAACCAAACATGAAGCAGACAGATGGGAAATGTAAAGTAATAACTATTTTTGGAGTTATTACTATTCTAAAAGTAGAGAAATTGAAATTTGCTAATTTGTTAATTTTTCCAAATTTTATGGTACATTTTGGTAATTTTTTATAAATAAAAATAAAATATTTTGACTCAATTTTACCACTGTCATGAAGTACAATATGTGTTGAGAAAACAATCTCAGAATGGCCTAGATAAGTAAAAGCGTTTTAAAGTTATTACCACATAGTGACACATGTCAGATTTGCTAAAAATGGCCTGGTCCTTAAAGTGGTTCTCCGGGAATTAACAAAATGAAAATACTTAAATATTACTTTATTATAAATATATTCCCAAATACCTTTCACTAGTTATATTGTCTCGTTTTGTCCGGGGAGCAATCATTAGGAGAAATAAAATGGCGGTCGTCCTATTAGTACGCAAAAAAATCTGTCCTAATTACACAGTAGGACAAGTTACTTTACAACACTGAGCTAAAGAGCTGCCTCATCCTCCTCTCTTCTTTACTTGTCAGGGATTAAGATCCGGAATACAGTTAAGTAAGATCTTCAGCTGAATCTCTGTAGGAATGAAGGAGGCATGAAGTACAGAAAAGAGGGTGGGAATGTGGCAGCAGCACTTGTATGCAGTCTCCATTATCACAGCCCCACATTACCAGAGTCTGTCCTGTCTATCCTTTCTGTACTTCATGTCTCGTCATGAACTTCATTCCCACAGAGTTTCAGATAAAGTTTTTATCAGCTGTATTTATAATCCCTGACAAGCAGAGCAGAAATGAGGATGAGGCAGCTCTGTATCTCAGTGTTGTGAAAAACTTGCCCACCTGTGTGATTAGGACAGGTTTTGTGTGCACTAATAGGACGGCGACTGGTTTATTTCTCCTGATAATTGTCCCCTAGACATACGAGCCATTATAACTAATGAAAGGTATTTGGGAATATACACTCATCTAAAGAATTATTAGGAACACCTGTTCTATTTCTCATTAATGCGATTATCTAGTCAACCAATCACATGGCAGTTGCTTCAATGCATGTAGGGTTGTGGTCCTGGTCAAGACAATCTCCTGAACTCCAAACTGAATGTCAGAATGGGAAAGAAAGGTGGGCTACAACAGCAGAAGACCCCACCGGGTACCACTCATCTCCACTACAAATAGGAAAAAGAGGCTACAATTTGCACGAGCTCACCAAAATTGGACTGTTCAAGACTGGAAAAATGTTGCCTGGTCTGATGAGTCTCGATTTCTGTTGAGACATTCAAATGGTAGAGTCCGAATTTGGCGTAAACAGAATAAGAACATGTATCCATCATGCCTTGTTACCACTGTGCAGGCTGGTGGTGGTGGTGTAATGGTGTGGGGGATGTTTTCTGGGCACACTTTAGGCCCCTTAGTGCCAATTGGCTATCGTTTAAATGCCACGGGCTACCTGAGCATTGTTTCTGACCATGTCCATCCCTTCAAGACCACCATGTACCCATCCTCTGATGGCTACTTCCAGCAGGATAATGCACCATGTCACAAAGCTCGAATCATTGCAAATTGGTTTCTTGAACATGACAATGAGTTCATTGTACTAAAATGGCCCCCACAGTCACCAGATCTCAACCCAATAGAGCATCTTTGGGATGTGGTGGAACGGGAGCTTCGTGCCCTGGATGTGCATTCCTCAAATCTCCATCAACTGTAAGATGCTATCCTATCAATATGGGCCAAAATTTCTAAAGAGTGCTATCAGCACCTTGTTGAATCAATGCCACGTAGAATTAAGGCAGTTCTGAAGGCAAAAGGGGGTCCAACAATGTATTAGTATGGTGTTCCTAATAATTCTTTAGGTGAGTGTATTTATAATGGAGTAATATTTAAGTATTTTCATTTTCTTAATTCTCGGAGAACCCCATTAAGTTGAAAAATGGCAGGGTCCTGAAGGGTTTAAGGAGCTTGTCTCACCATTGCCATCCGTGGTGTTATTGTCAATGGCCAGCCTATGGCACAGCATGCCCGGTATGAAGTGGCACAAGACTTTCATTTTGCCACTGCCACCTTGTTCTAATGATAAGCTTCCAATGTCTATGATGAGAGGAGAATCTACAATTTTTAGGTTGAGAAACTAGTAAGCATTGGAAGATTTCATGATGTATGCACTAATGCACTCTTTCATCATGTTGCCTTTTGCTTATACAGGCCACGTCCCATATCTTTAAAAAAAAATGTACTAGACCAGTTTATTTGAATGGTACTGTGGTGTGATGCCATGAACTGGCGGGCGGCCACAGGGGAAGGGGCCACAGTGCGTCACCAGTGCTGCAGCCTCTTCATGTGCCGGATCAGTGGTGGTCCCATAGGTCAGACCACCATTTCCAGAATGCCCCCATGGTTACTGGAAAATGAAGTTTTAAAATCTTAAAAAAACGTAAACAACAATAAGTAAAGACCAAATTGCATTATTTGTTTCAGCATTGTATTCCTTCTGTTACATCTGCTTAATGTGTTTTATAGGAAACAGAACTAAAGATGGTGAAATTCCTGCCAGGAATCCTAAATCTTCAAAAAAGGCTGGTAAAAAGGTTCCAGAATTGCAGAGATATTACACATGAGACCATACAAGACTTTTTAAACTCCATACCCTCTGGTATGTTTCAGGCATGTGTATACATTGTATGTATAGTAAGACTGTTTGTCAGCATTTGTTTACTTAGGCCCCATAAGCCTGCCCCATTAGAGATCAATTCTGCAGCATCTTTTATACAGCTTGTTGCATTGTGACTTTCCTCTGTTATTCTTCCTAGAAATGTGGATCCAAGTATGGATAACTTCACAAATTGGCATTCATATGCTCCTTCTCAGTGGGGTATATCCCCAAGGGTTGTGTCAGTTTTTCAGTTTTTTGTGTAGTGTTTTGAGCCAAAGCAAGAAGTGTATCCAGCAGGAAGGAGAAATAGGAATCCATCCATTCCCTTTCAACCCACTTCTTGCGTTGGGTCAAAAAAACGGCGTCAGAACCTGCCACAAAAAGCCTTAATACTCTGACACTGTCCAATCAGTGCTGACAGTGTCGTACTGTGTAGGAGCATACCCAATAGTGGTAGTGCCAAGTTGACACTTTATTCATACGTTTCCAGAAGGAATAACAGAGGAACAGAACAACACAGAGTTCTAAGAACAGTGGGCTAAGACACTGTCATGATGGTGAATGCAAAACAGACAAATACCAACAGGTCCTCTTTAACCCCTTAATGACAGGCCTAAAAAAGGCTTTAATGACCAGCCATTTTTTATTTTTTTTTCATATTTTTCCTCTCTAGATTTCATCTGCCATAACTTTGTTTTATCTTTTTCACTGACATGGCTGTCTGAGGCCTTGTTGTATGCAGGAGAAATGTTGTACAGGGGTACATATTAATTACAGTACAATGTAATTTATATAATCATTTTGCTGTGAAAATGTAGAAAAAAAGGCAATTTTTTGTGTCATTTTTTTATTTAACTTTTTTTTACCACTCATGTTACACACAAAATAACCTGATGTATAAATTCTTTGGCTTATTATGGTCGTGTATATACCTAATATGTGTATTTTTTTATTTTTATTTAATTTGTGCACAGTAAAATATAAATTACACTAAATAATAACCGTTTTTTTGGGGGGGTTCCTTTTTATTATTATTTTTTATTATTTTTCACATAAAAAAAAGAAATCCCATTATAGCATTCTTATTTTGTAACTTTATTTCAGAATTATATTAGCATACTCCTGTATGCTAATGCATATACACTGTGACACAGGCTGCTGTTGGGTCGACACTAGTGTAACAGTAACAGCAGAGGCTGTACAGACAGTTCTGGGGTCCTTCATAGGTCCTTCACAGGGCTAACTTCAGATCACTCCACCAGTCGCTAATTTACTGGAAAACCTGGGAAGCCCCCTTTGATCATGCCACGATATGTTCTATGGCATAGTGAAAGGGTTAACAGCTGGGATCGGAGCTGTTATATCCAGTTCTTAGCGCAGGAGCACTTCAGCAGCCCTTAGCCCCCCTCAACTGCAGGGACATGTTTAGACTAAGGACCTGCACTGTCCCCCAATAAAACCCAGTGCGGTCATTAAGGGGTTAAAATATGTTGATGAATTAGTGGTTGTTAACTGATTCCTGTGTTTCTGCAGTCACCGTGAAGAGGATGGAGGGAACGCTTTCCTCACAAATACACCTAAGTAAGAGAGTGGACCTGACCTCATACTATCCTACTCTTACATAGGGCAGCAAAGTCTCATGACAAATCTGCTTTAAAGGGGTCATCTCCTGAAGACAGCCCCTGTTCATATGCACAATTAGGGGCCCCCTTAACAATGGGATATCCGTTTTAAGCTGCTCATAAAATGGTTGTCAACCCAGTGCTTGTTTGGATGACTGCATTTTTGTCCTGAAGTGACAAGTACCTTCAGTAGGGTAAAGGGGCATAAGCTACTGCCAGAACCCACTGGAAATGGCCGATCTCCCATGGGAACCAAGGATTAGGTATATTGAAATTCAATCTGTTACTACTTCGCCCAACATCTCTCTTCAGAGTAGAGTTGGGAGATCCACGTTCACAGCAGCCCATATTGGTGATAGAGTTGGACATCAAATTAGTCATAATTGAAATGTCATTGCATTGTTTCATGATACAGATGGTGCTCAACATTTAATGAAAAAGTGGACAGAGGATTTTCTCTCAACGTGGAATCATTTGCGGCATTCCCTTCTTACTAATGGTGAGTGGTTTGAGACAAAATAAATCTATCTGTTTAATCTATATAGAATCCATTGATTATAAAAATTCCAATTTCTCATCCGTATCATTGGGGGACGCAGTCTTGACCTTGGGTATAGCTATTGCCACTAGGAGGCTACACTAAGCACTCAAAGTGTAAGCTCCTCCCTCTTCAGCTATATCCCTCCTGCAGATACTAAGTTTTAGCTTAGTGTCTGAAGGAGGCAGACCTCCCTGCTTTGCAGGTCTGCTAATTTTTTTCCTTTTTTGATTTTTCATTTCTTCTAGCGGGAGTTTCAGGCAGTCCGTAAAACTGCCTGCACTCCCACCCAGGAGATGGGAGACCAGGGGGTCACCCGAAGCTCCCGCTCCTTCCCGTGCTCCAGAAGCAAAGGAGGACCAGAGGTTCCTGTAAAAACCTCTGCATCCCGCCAGCCTTCGGATCACCACAGCCACCCACCGCAAGTCCCATCTGTTTCCGGTGTAGCGTCCCTCCCCAAGGGGCCGCACACCGAAAGTGGTGATCCGGTTGGAGCCAGGGGGGCAAAAAATGCAGGCGGGTGAGTATTTCCCCAAAAGCCTTCCTGTGGCTTACCTCTTTTGGCTTCCCTATTCGGCAGGGGCGGTCGCATGCCTGTGCCCCTCTGGGAGAGGTGCCTTGTATGTGCAGGGGATAATCAGCTCGGCTGGGCATGCTGCTCCTGCACTGCCACCTTCCCTGGATCACTAGGGGTGTGATCCATATGCACACTGCTGAGGTGTGGTTGCCTGTCTTTAGATGTGTATTTGGTCGCTGTGTGGCGCGACATCTAGGGGGCTTCTCCATGCCCTTACTACAGCAGCTGGCAGGAGAAGTGACCCACCCTTAACCCTTCGCTGGGTTTGAAAGCTGGATGCCTGCAAGGCCTGGGCGCTGCATTGGATTGGCAGACTTGTGTATTAAAAAAGGCTGTGTCATGGAGGAATCGCTCTCCCCCAGCCCCATCGTCTTCCCCCAGGCCCTGCAAACAGTGGGTTCCCGGCAGGCGCTGACCTTCTTGGGCGCCAGCGGCCTTTCTCCGCCGGGCATCATTTTGCCGTTCCGGCCCCTTCTGTTTGGCACTCCGCTCACTCCCTGCATTGGCGTCCAGCCGGAAGCTATTCCGGTCGGCCCCACCTGTACGCGAGGCCCCGGCTTTGTGGCCTACTAGGCCGCATTTTCCAGAGGGTTAAGGGAGCAGGACCTGTGCTTTCTGGTCCCCGTTCCACCAGTGGCTCTCTGAGCTCTGCCCCAACACTCGGCTTAACCCTGTCAGAGCGGGAGCATTGTGTAAGTACATGGCAGCCACTCTGTACTTAGTGGACCAGAAGTCTGAAGGTTTCAACAGTGTTGTATCGCTCTCTAGGGGGCATTACTGTGATTTCTGCTGTAGCCATAGAGGGTCTTGGTTCTGTGTCCGAGGCACCGCCCTCACAGCTCTGCTTGAGTAGTCCCTCTTGATAGTTTGTAGGAGACCGGGACCGTATGATTGTTAACCCTTTGAGCTTCTGGTCCTCTGGGCCTAGTTCCCATCACCCTATACTTGCCTGGCAGGGGAGATACCATAATCACGAGGTGTTTCTCCTAGGGTGAGGTTCATCCCTTACAAGGGCTCAGTGTAATTTTATCAGCTGGTAACAGTTCCAGTCCTATTTTCAGCCAGTGGAGCAATGGATAGGCGGTGTTCTTGCACTGCCGCTAGCCACATACATCCTGTAGCATTGGCCTCTTTTCTTTAACGGCATTACCCCCCTTCAAAGGATACCGTACAGCCTGTAGCATTACCCTCCTTCCATAAAAGGCAGAGTAATTGCACTTTCTCTAGATGCTGTACGGGCCTGTAGCTTACCCTCCTTCCAGAAAAGGCAGAGTAATTGCAATTGCACTGGATACCGTACAGCCTGGAGCATTACCCTTCTTCCATAAAAGGCTGAGTAATTGCACTTCCAATGGATACTGTACATTCTGTAGCATTACCCTCCTTCCATAAAAAAATGCGGAGTAATTGCACTTCAAATGGATATTGAACATTCTGTAGCATTACCTTGCTTCCATAAAAAAGGAGGAGTAATTGCACTTCCAATGGATACAGTACATCCTGTAGCATTACCCTCCTTCCATAAAAAAGGCGGAGTAATTGCACATCCAATGGATACTGTACATTCTGTAGAATTACCCTCCTTCCATAAAAAAGGCTGAGTAATTGCACTTCCAATGGATACTGTACAATCTGTAGCATTACCCTCCTTCCATAAAAAAGGCAGAGTCATTGCACTTCCAATGGATACTGTACATCATGTAGCATTACCCTGCTTTCATTAAAAAACGGCAGAGTAATTGCACTTCCAATGGATACTGTACATTCTGTAGCATTACCCTCGTTCCATAAAAAAAAGACGGAGTAATTGCACTTCCAATGGATACTGAACATTCTGTAGCATTACCCTCCTTCCATAAAAAAGGCGGAGTAATTGCACTTCCAATGGATACAGTACATCCTGTAGCATTACCCTCCTTCCATAAAAAAGGCGGAGTAATTGCACTTCCAATAGATACTGTACATCCTGTAGCATTACCCTCCTTCCATAAAAAAGGCAGAGTAATTGCACTTCCAATGGATACTGTACAATCTGTAGCATTACCCTCCTTCCATAAAAAAGGCAGAGTAATTGCACTTCCCATGGATACTGTACATCCTGTAGCATTACCCTTCTTCCATAAAAAAGGAGTAATTGCACTTCCACTGGATTATACTGCCTGTAGCATTACCCTCCTTCCCTAGGCGGAGTAATTACACTTACACTGGATGCTGTACTGCCTGTAGCATTACCCTCCTTACATAAAAGGCAGAATAATTGCACTTGCGCTGGATACCGTGCAGCCTGTAGCATTACCCTCCATCCGTAGGCAGAGAGTAATTGCACTTACACTGGATACTGTACTACCTGTAGCATTACCCTCTTTCCATAGGCGAGGTAATTGCACTTGCGCTGGATCGCGTACAGCCTGTAGCATTACCCTCCTTACATAGGCAGAGTAATTCCACTTGCACTGGATGCTGTACTGCCTGTGGCATTGCCCTCCTTCTTTAGGCGGAGTACTTGCACTTCCACTGGGTACACTATAGCCAGTACCATTACCCTTCTTCCATAGAAAGTGGGTACCGTACAGTCCGTACCATTATTCTCTTTTCATGGGCAGAATATTAGCTCCACTATTGGATTCGGTGCAGCTTGTAGCATTGCCCTCCTTTATTAAATGACGGAATGTGTGCTCATTTTTTAGGCAGAGTATTGACACCTCCTGTGGGCTCCTGTACATCTTTCCATAGGTGGACTATTTACACCACCACTAGATACCGAAAGACCTGTGGCATTACCCTCCTTCCATATGCGGAGTAGTTGCACTATCACTGGATCCTATGCTTCTGATAGCATTCCTCTCCTTCCGGGAGTATTGTGTTCATCGTCCCCCTTCTAGGGGGGGGCCTTCTCGATTGTGATTGTGCCTACATTTCCTTTTCACAGGTGGCATTGTGCTCATGTTCTGCCATCACCGGGTGCGATAGATCCTCCAGGCCTTATATGTATTGTGTTCCTGAGGCGCTGGCTGACAGGTACTCTTATTCCCTATAGTGCTGTCATCTACCCATACCATGACATGCTGCAGCTGGTGGGTTGGCTCACTTCTCGTGAGTATTATTTCGGTTTTCTGTGTATGGTATGACCTGCCGATTCTATGTCGCTGGCTTCGCGCCTTCACATGTAGTGCATTGCCTCTACCTTCTACTATGGTACAGCTTCAGCATGGCCTCCTTGTGGTTTTGGGTATGCACTTATTCAGTTTGCATATGAGTATTGTTTGCATGACTCCCCTCCCCGGGTAGAGCGGTTGTATTGTCCTTGTTGTCATCCCTACATGCTGGTTCTCTACTGAACCACATCAGCCTTTTCTACTTCTCCCCTTTAGTAGGGTGAGTAGTTGCTCTTTCTCCACATACTGTTACTGCCTACTCGGCCAGTGTTCATAGCCATTGGGTTCTCATAGGCCCCCTTTCGGCTGTGGGGTGCCTGTGCGGGGGGGGGGGGGGGTGGTTCTGTTACCAGATTTTTTCTGGGGCTTGGTGGCTTTCGGTGTCCACACTCCCTTCATGGCGTAGTATTTTTCCCATACGCTTACACCCCAATTTTTTTGTCAGTTTTGGGTCGGTTCCACTGCCTTGTTCCCTTTGGGTCTCTTCACTCGCTCAAGAATTTTTCTTGTGGGCCATTCCCATGCCTCACTTCCAGGTTCTCTAGCCCTGACTTCTTCGTCATGCCCCGTGTTTTTCTCTTCTGGCAGTCCGGTAGGGTGTGTGGGGCCTGCAGTTCTTTGGCCCTTGATATCCAGACACCAGTCTTTTTCAGTGGAATTTGGCTTCCCTTTCTGTGGTTTTGCGCCCCCTTACTGGCTTCCGTTGAATCCTTGGGACCTTACTCTGGTGCTCAGTGTTCTTTGTTTGAGCCTTTGCAGCAGGTGTCCCTTCGCATCCTGTCCTACAAGGTGGCCTCTTGGGCAGTACATCATGGGGCTTTGGCCTTTCAGGGGTGCAGGGCGGCTACCTGGTCTTCGTGCACACCTTGTCCAAGTTTTACAGAGTGCACACCGTTGCATCTTGTGACACTTCTCTGGTCGTAAAGTTTTGCAGAAAGCGGTCCTCGGATTGGCCGGATGGCTTCTTCGTTTATGACCCACCCCGGGGACTGCTCTGGAACGTCCCAAGGACAAGACTGTGTCCCCCAATGATACGGATGAGAAGACTAGATTTTTGTAATTACCGTAAAATCTGTTTCTCTTCCGTTCATTGGGTGACACAGCTGCCAACCTGTATGTACATTACTGGTTCGCCTAGATGGGTCCTTCTGGTTCTTGAGGTTGACCCATCTCCGATTTTCTTCCTTTTTATAATTTCTGTTGGCTTCTCCTGGCTGCTCCTACTGCTTTTGTACAAACTGATTAGCTCAGTATCTGCAGGAGGGATATAGCTGAAGAGGGAGGAGCTTACAATATAAGTGCTTAGTGTCGCCTCCTAGTGGCAATAGCTATAGCCAAGGTTAAGACTGTGTCCCCCAATGAACGGAAGAGAAACAGATTTTATGGTAAATACAAAAATCTAGTTTTTTTTGGTTGCCAATACTTATTAGGCTGCTTGAAGAGACTATCCAGTGCGTCATGTGGTTGCCTTACCCAGGATCTGGGCAGCATATGGACTGTGTCTTCTGCGCAGCCTGGATCCCCGGACAAGGCAGCCACTTATCTGTCATCACTACCCTATCACAGCAAGCAATACACCTAACTAAGCATGTGAATAAGCAGAACCTAGAAATATAACAGAATATAAGCGCAGATGGATAATACTATCTAAAGTACTTTTCATAATGAAACGGTCTTTCTGGTCCGGTTTTAGGTGAAATAAAGCTGCCAAATGATGTGAATGATCTCGTCCTTACTATGGATAGTAAACTCAGCTATCTTCTTCCACGTCGGCAAGGGGATGGCTTATGTGCAACTGCCCTGGTCAGCTACCTCATTACTCTGCACAACAGCTTTATATACGCCCTGAAAGAATACACCACCAGTAGTCAGAAGTAGGTTACATGTTCATTTTGTGTGCGTTATGACTGTGAGCGGAGGTTAGTCATCTCATTTTATAACCATTATGCTCAGGTATTCCATTAGGTGCTCGGAAATAACACATCTGCATGTCATCACCTATGAAATGGAAAAGGATTTGGTGCCTATAATCCTTTCCAATTGCCAATACACCCTGGAGAGTGGGAAAGAGACCTTGCAAGAATTTGATCTTCCAAAAATCCAGCATCAAATTGCCAGTCGATTTTTTCAAGGAAAACCTCTTCTCACCATGGCTGTAAGTAGCAGGATAAACATTTATGGGATCATTATCACACATTTTATTGTTTATAGGGGCAGCGCTAAACCTTTGATTTGTCTTTATGAATATGTCAAAGTTATAATTCTTCTATTACATCCCTCAATTCTGCCTATTTATTTTATGTACAGTAAGGAAAACTAAGCAGTTAACCAGGAACCCCACTGTTAAACCAGGCACAATGCCTTGCAGGGCTGCCTCAGCTGAATGTAATGATACTTTACACTTAGCGATCCATTGCTTCATTCTGGAGAAAAAGTACTTTTAATCCAAAAGCAAATGACCAGTTAAGTGCACTAGGGACAGGCCCCTCCTGCTTCCTCTACCCAGACTCCCCCTCTGTCTTGAATGATAAGGTAAAATGACTGTGCAGGACCAGGCCCTGTCAATCAAGAAGGAGAGGGAGGATCTGGCAGAGGAAGCAGAAGTGACTTGTGCCTGACCTTGGTGCGTTTAACTGGTTTTGGATTGAAAGTACTGTTTCTCCAGAATGAAGCAGTGGATCACCAAGTGAAAGGTATCATAACAATGAGCTGAGCTAGCCCTAAGAGGCATTGTGCCTGGTTTAACAATGAATTTCCTGGTGACAGATTCTATTTCAAGCTATTTTATTGTTGCATTTATCATTTATACTTCTTAGAAGTCAGGGTTTATATCACTGTCACTTTAGGATCCCTCAAATTTCCAATGTGTGATTTCAGCCTTTACCCCCCCCCCCCCCCCCCCCCCCCCCCCCCCCCCCCCCCCCCCCCCCCCTCACAATTACAGTCAGAATACAAGCAGTCACAGCAAAGCAACTCCTTTTACACTTTGAAGGCATCAATATTCACTTAAGGCTTTGTTGACATTGTGTTTGGTCAGAGGTAGACATCAGGAGTACATACTGTTGTATACTTTAGCCATTGGCCACAATGCAAAAGAAAAAGTATACCATGTAATATAAATTTTTTGAGGTGACCAACAGTATAGAAAAATGCAGTCTACTGCACTTTTCTACACAGTAAAAAAAAATCAGGTGCATACCATCTTAGTGGAGGCCAAAAAGGACTCTCTTATGGCCACCATCAGTGGAGTGGAACCTATGACTTCTTTAAATGTCATTATTCACAGTAGGCACAGCATGCAGCACTCATGAGAGCCATCACTAGAAAAAAAAAAAGGCAGACGGCAATGTGTTAAAAAATAAAGTAAAACCATAGTCACCTCTTAAAATGCCCTCTGCCCTCAGCAGTAATGTGATGTTCTTGTACACATGACCGCTGAGGCAATTGATTAACTGTAGCAGTCTCATGACCAAGAACCATTCATCTCCTGTCCAGAAAGGACTGCCGGGATCTGCGGTGATGGAACAGATGTCATTTTTTAAAGAAGAGTATGGTTTTGTTTTTTTGTTTAGTTTTTTATGCACTGCTGCCTGCCATTTGTTTTTCAATTATGCAAGACAAGCCCTTTAATTCAGAATTCCCTAAGGGAGTGTATGAAAATGTTTTTCAAAAATGGGTTTTCTAAACTGACCGACCACATCACATACACCACTTGCATTAATTCATATTCAGTACATCTGAAAGATATCTGAAGCTTTTTTTTTTTTACTGGAGTTTACTTCTAATATGGTTGATTTCTATATATTATATTGCTGTCTCCACCCCCATGTTAGTGACATAGCTAGGACAAGATTTCATGATGCTATTAAGTCATAGGAACCACCATTACTGTAGTATAAAGTGTGTGGATCTTGTGGTTCCAAAACCCAGTATTAAAATAACACCAAGGAATTTTGTCTATTAGATTTTGATACTTTTTGCCACATGAATTGGTATATTTTATTAATGTCATACAAATAAAATATTTGCCAGAACTGTGTCTTATTTGCTATTGATATTGTAGGGTCTTCCAACAATGATATCTTCCCAAGATCGGAACTACGAAAACCTATTTATGGATATACGGAAAAAGCTTGGACAGGTATGGTATTATGCAAGATAAAACGCAACAATGAAAATCAAGAAATAAATGTCCTCTGAAAATAATATATCTGTCTTCTTAGATTCCATTACCAAACTCAACTATAGATTTTATAAGCAAAGACCTGAATACGTTCAGTGATGTCTGTGAGGCCATAAACCTTGTTGATGTCATGTTGGGATTCCTGTCAATGTCCGGAGGAGATCCAGAACTTCCTATTACAAAGTACATTGAGGATATCTTACAAATGAAAGACCAGAGCAGCATCCATGTCCTTGAGGTAAGTTGTGTGATACATATCAATACTACTTGTGTCATCCTACCCCCAGTGGGATATACCTACACATCTGGCTTCAGTGATGACCCACAACCATACTGGTAATTCTGGAAGACCAAAAGCAGAAAGGTAGTTTTGAGATAGGATCCAATGCACAGAAGCTGCCCTGTGGTTGTTAAGATACTGTATATATTCTGTTAATTGCTAGCACTGCATATGTGCATACATAGCAGCATCAAGTGGCAGCAGGGGCATCACTAGGGTCTTAAAGGGGTTCTCCATGAATAATAAAAAATGGCCAATAGCAACCTGTCCAAGAATGTAAGTATTACTGGTTGCCTTCACTAGCAGAGCTGCCAGGGGTGGGGGGGTATAATGATGGTAATGATGTGATGCTGCCTATGATATACCATCATAGCTGAGAAGCCTGACAGGTAAACTCACCAATATATAGTGTATGCAGGTGCCAGAGCATAATATTTAGTGAGCTCTGCAAGTGTGAGGCAACCAGTCCTGCTGACATTCTAGGACAGGTTGCTAGGGGTCACTTAAAATAATTCCCAGAGAACCCCTTTAAAAGGTCAGGGACACAGACATATAACAAAGAAAACCTTTATAACAGGATAGGCTGCGATACACTAGCTTAGTAGTAAACAGTTCCTAGTTATTACATTAACAGCAGAGACCCGGGGCGAATGTATGCGATCAGCCATAAGGGTGATCGCTTACATTTAAGGGGGTTATCCAATATGTTAAACTGCCCCCCCATGTGCCGGGCCCCTCATAGGGAATATACTTACCTTGCTCCCCTGCTCCCTGCGCCGCCCCTGGTCCCCGCACTGCCTCTGCTGCCGAAGCAGCAGCGGCACTGCGGGGACCAGGAGAGGCTTGGGCTGCGGGGTAAGTATAGTCCCTGTGAGGGGCCCGGCACATGGGGCGGGGCAGTTTATGATATTGGATAACCCCTTTAACCTCTCAGATGCCATGATCAAATGTGACCACGACATCTGAGTTGTGCAGATATAGGAGCCACACACTCCTGCGCCCGTAACAGCGTTCCCTGGCTGAGATCGTGGAATCTGTAATATCCCACTGATGGCACGGAACCTCAAGCAGGCTTCTATTCCCATCACTGGTATATACATACATATATATAGTCACCTAGGGTTAAAAAAAAAAAAAAATGTATTTTTTTAAATACAAAAAAAATCTAACAAATATAAAAGTGAAATCACCCCCTTTTCCCCAAAATAAAAATAAACAATAAAAAAAAATGATATGCCTTGCTGTGCAAGAAAAACTATACAAGTGTGGTATCACTGTAATCATACTGACCTGGAGAATGAAGGTAACAGTTCCGTTTTAAAGCCTGGGGAACTCCGTAAAGAAAACCTCATAAAACTGGCAGAATTGCGTTTTTTTTATTCCACACTATTTGGATTTTTTTTCTAGCTCCCCACTACATCATCTGCAATAATAAATAGTGCCATTATAAAATAAAAATTTTCCCACAAAAAAGAAGCCCTCATAAGGCTATGTAAATGTAAAAAACAAAAAAGTTGTGGCTCTGGGAAGGCGGGAGTGAAAAATGAAAATGGAAAATCACAAGGTCCTCTAAGGGTTAAAGATGTTTTCCGGGATTACTGTTATTTCAAACATATGCTTATCCTTACCCATTTTCACCAAGTAAAAAAATTATTGTTTACATCCTGTTGCTTATCCAACCAAACCCATGATGTACTTCTCCTTTCTCTGCCACACCTCCAGCACAATGCACGGTTAGGGCTCTTTCACACTTGCGTTCTTTTCTTCCGGCATAGAGTTCCGTCGTCGGGCCTCTATACCGGAAGAATCCTGATCAGTTTTATCCTAATGCATTCTGAATGGAGAGAAATCCAAAGGATGCATCAGGATGTCTTCAGTTCCGGACCGGAACGTTTTTTGGCCGGAGAAAATACAGCAGCATGCTGCGCTTTTTGCTCCGGCCAAAAATCCTGAACACTTGACGCAAGGCCGGATCCGGAATTAATGCCCATTGAAAGGCATTAATCCGGATCCGGCCTTAAGCTAAACATCGTTTCGGCGCATTGCCGTATCCGACGTTTAGCTTTTTCTGAATGGTTACCATGGCTGCCAAGACGCTAAAGTCCTGGCAGCCATGGTAAAGTGTAGTGGGGAGCGGGGGAGCAGTATACTTACCGTCCGTGCGGCTCCCCGGGCGCTCCAGAGTGACGTCAGGACGCCCCACGCGCATGGATGACGTGATCACATGGATCACGTCATCCATGCGCATGGGGAGCTCTGACGTCATTCTGGAGCGCACCAGGAGCCGCACGGACTGTAAGTATACTGCTCCCCCGCTCCCCACTACTACTATGGCAACCAGGACTTTAATAGCGTCCTGGCTGCGATACTAACACTGAACGCATTTTGAAGACGGATCCGTCTTCAAATGCTTTCAGTTCACTTGCGTTTTTCCGGATCCGGCGTGTAATTCCGGCAAATGGAGTACACGCCGGATCCGGACAAAGCAAGTGTGAAAGAGCCCTACGTTTATAGACCCTTCCACCCAGCTATTTACATAGGCACTCCCCGACCACTGCCCCTGTTGCTTTGACACGCCCATGGACATAACATCACAGGAAAAAAGGAGCTGCATGGACATGGTCATGTGACCACAGGCGAGAATGGAGGACAGGGACAATAAATGTAAAAGAAATACATTACAAGATGACAGCTACCTTCATGAATAATTATTTTAAAGGATGTTGATGCAAGGCAGAATACCCCTGTAAAGGGTTTCTGTCACCACAATTATCCCTATTAAACAGGCTGACATCATACATCTGCAAATGTGGTGTGGTCCTATAATTGTGGTTATAGAAACCCTTTAAAAAATGAAAATCGGTTATGTGGGGTCTGAAACCTGTATCTATAGTAGACCTGCACCAAATAATTTGCTCTCTAATAAAAAAACGAATCCATATAAGTGAATACAGTCAAGTCAAATCCATTCACAGATGACACCTTCTCTGAATAGATATAGTTGAATGCAGCCGTTGCCCAGGGACGCCTGATGCTAGCAATACCACCATCTCCTAAGCTGGAAAAATCAAAACCGGTACTTATAAATGATACCTCATAAGCTGGGTTAACATAAGCATGAGGGATTTATGCATATTAAGGTTATCCCAACTTCATCATCACTGGTGAGTAGTGTTCGGCACATCGCTGTGTTCAGCCGAATATCGCGTGTGCTCGAGCGCTGTGACAGGCGCAGCACTATGAAGTGCCTTTTGCGCTGTGGCATTAGAAGAATTTTTATATCTCTGACTTTTAGTATAACCAGACTGTCTATTACTCTGTAATTCCTCTAGCGCCGTTCTATGGAAACAGTAGGTTTAAAGAGCACACCAAATGCTTGAAATAACTTCTTTATTAACTTCAACTTTTCTTCATATAACACTGCCACCTCCGCAGCAGATATTCCATGTACAAAACACGTGTTGAAAAGATATCACAAAATGATGGTATGCATACAATGGTGGTTAAACTGTTCGATCTTGTCATTCAACATAAAATGGTGGATATAATTCTCTCTTGAGTATCTGTACTGTCACTTTAAGTTATTTAAGCACTTTATGATCTCTCTGAGAGGTATATCTGAGGTCTAACTAATAGTTCACTAACTGAATATGGTCGCAATTTGCAGTATGCTGTTAGCAGTAACTATTTGCAGATTGGTTGAGTATGATCTGGTATGGTTGTATGCAATTTGGATTGCAATACGGAATTATGAATTTGGATTGTGAACTTTGTAGTTTGCAATTGTACGGTATTTGCAATTGTATGGTTTTTGCAATTGTATGGTATTTGCAATTGTATGGTATTTGCAATTGGTGGAACTGTAAGTAAACACATATATAACTAGTTTAGTATACAGCTCTAATCACTATATTAACAGTAGGAACATTATATAACTGTTTTAAATACCTATTTTGGCCTCTCTGCTTCCATAAAACACAGTTCTTAGTGGAGTGTGTGTCTGTTCAGCTCTTCTCTCTAGTGAATAATGATTCCAGCAGCTTCTGCTAGGGGAATTTCCCACACAAGTTGTGTGTGAGGCTGGCTGTAATTGGTCAAAACTCCTGGGCTGTGTGAGGCTAGCTAGGATTGGTCTAGACTCCAGCTCAATAACAACAGTTTAACCCTAAGATTTCTGTTGTTTCTGCTGTGTCATTGAGCTTACCTTACATTATATAATGAATCTTAAAGGCACATTATCTTTTCTGCTTCTATGGACACAAAATATAACTATTAAATGACATCCAAACATGAAGTCACTGTAAATAACTCTGTTTTTGTCTTTAACACACAAACATAGGAACTGTATTATGGCTATTGGCAGGTTTAGCTGTATAAACATATAAGCTATATTAGCAACCTAGGACAGGTCTTAGCTGGCCAGCTACAAGCGCGATTCTCGAGTCACTGTATTTAAATCTAATTTAGCCTGTATTTCTGAAAAGTTTCAGGCGGGATTTGAACTCAAAAACCTTCTAAATTACATCCAAGAATGTTAACCACTACACTATAGAGCTGCATGGCCAGTTACTTAACCCCTTAGTGACCGGGCTCATTTTCACCTTAAGGACCAGTCCATTTTTTGCAAATCTGACCAGTGTCACTTTTTGTGTGAATAACTTTAAAACTCTTTTACTTATCAAGGCCATTCTGAGACAGTTTTTTCGTCACAAATTGCACTTCCTGACACTGGTAAAATGGAGTAAAAAAAAACCATTTTTATTTATAAAAAAAATATTAAATTTACCCCAAATTTTTAAAAATTAGCAAATTTCCAAATTTCTATTTCTGTTCTTTTATAATAGATAGTAATACCTCCAAAAATAGTTATTTTACATTCCCCATATGTCTACTTCATGTTTGGATTTTAAGAATGACATTTTATTTTTTGGGGACGTTACAAGGCTTAGAAGATTAGAAGCAAATCTTGAAATTTTTCAGAAATTTTCAAAAACCCACTTTTTAAGGACCAGTTCAGGTCTGAAGTCACTTTGTGTGGCTTACATAATAGAAACCACCCAAAAATGACCCCATTCTAGAAACTACACCCCTCAAGGTATTCAAAACTGATTTTACAAACGTTGTTAACCCTTTAGGTGTTCCACAGGAGTTAGTGGCAAATAGAGATAAAATTTTAGAATTTAGATTTTTTTTTGGGCAAATTTTCCATTTTAATCCATTTTTTCCAGTAAGAAAGCAAGGGTTAACAGCCAAACAAAACTCAATATTTATTGCACCGATTCTGTAGTTTGTAGAAACACCCCATATGTGGCCGTAAACTACTGTACGGGCACACGGTAGGGCGTAGAGGGAAAGGTGCGCCGTGTGGTTTTTGGAAGGCAGATTTTGCTGGACTGGTTTATTTACACCATGTCCCATTTGAAGCCCCCCTGATGCACCCCAAGAGGAGAAACTCCATAAAAGTGACCCAATTTTGGAAAACTACGGGATAAGGTGGCAGTTTTGTTGGGACTATTTTTACGGTACATATAATTTTTGGTTGCTCTATATTACATTTTTGTGAGGCAAGGTTACCAAAAATAGAAATTCTGAAATTTCATCTCCATAAACTGTTGAGGAACACCTATAGGGTTAATAAAGTTTGTAAAATCAGTTTTGAATACCTTGAGGGTGTAGTTTCTTAGATGGGGTCACTTTTATTAACCGCCTCACGTCCGCCCATAGGATATAAACGTCCTATGGGTGGACGTCTATTTCTGACAGCACGTTTTAAAACGTCCTGTCAGAAATAGCAGCTGCACGCTAATCGTGCAGCTGCTGATCGGGTTGCCCGCTGTCAGTGACAGCAGGGCAACCCAGAGAGGAGGCAGGGACAGTGCTCAGGTGTCCCTGCCTTCACGATCGCTGCAGACACAGCGCTCACCGAGCGCTGTGTCTGCAGAGCAGGAAGCGCTGTGCGCTTCCTGTTCCGGCCCGGCGGTCATGTGACCGCCGTGACCGGAGTGTGCAGGAGCTGTGTGAGGTCTCTCAGAGACCTCGATCAGCCCTGCACTGAGGCTGTACAGCGCAGGATTGCTGCTGTACAGCCTCTATAGGGGTGCATTTGTCCTGTAACTGGGGCTACTATGTCAGCCCCAGTTACAGGAGAAATCAACAGTGTAAAAAAAAATAAAAAGTGAAGTAAATGTCCCCCAGAGGTCTTGTATGACCTTATGGGGGACGAAAAGTGTAAAATAAAATAAAAATAAAATAAAGGGTTGAAAAAATAAAATAAAAAAAAGTTTCACATGTAAAAAAAAAAAAAATCCCAAGTAAGGAATAAAAAAAAAAATTAAAAATAGAAAAAATAAAATAAAATAGACATATTTAGTATTGCCGCGTCCGTAAAAAACAGACATATGGGGAATGTTAAATAATAAATATTTTATGAGGTATCACTTTCTGTTTTAAAAGCAGAGAAATTGAAATTTAGAAAATTGCGAATTTTTCAAATTTTGGGGTAAATTTGGGATTTTTTCATAAATAAAGGTGAAATATTTTGACTCAAATTTATGACTATCATGAAGTACAATGTGTCACGAGAAAACAATCTCTGAATGACTTGGATAAATAAAGGCGTTCCAAAGTTATTACCACATAAAGTGAGATATGTCAGTTTTGCAAAATTTGGCCTGGTCAGGAAGGGGGCAAAGGGCCCAGATGGGAAGTGGTTAAGTTTATACTCTAGGGGTGCATCAGGGGTTCTTCAAATGGGACATGGTGCCAAAAAAAAAGGCCATCAAAATGCCGATGTTAATTTCCTTCTGCGCCCTGCCGTTTGGTCATACAGCAGTTTACGACCACATATGGGGTGTTTCTGTAAACTACAGAATCAGAGTAATAAATATTACGTTTTGTTTGGCTATTAAAACTTGCTTTGTTAGTGGAAAAAAAACGGTTTAAAATGGAAAATTTGCCAAAAAATAGCTGTTTTGGCACCGTTTTTTTTTTTTTTTTGACCGTGTTCATCTGAGGGGTTAGGTCATGGGGTATTTTTATAAATCAGATTCTTATGGACGAGGCAATACCTAATATGTCTACTTTTTTTTATTTAATTAGGTTTTACACTATATTATCCTTTTATAAAAAATAAAAAAAACATTTTAACCACTTCCCATCCGGGCCATTTGCCCCCTTCCTGACCAGGCCAAATTTTGCAAAACGGACATATCTCACTTTATGTGGTAATAACTTTGGAACGCCTTTATTTATCCAAGTCATTCAGAGATTGTTTTCTCGTGACACATTGTGCTTCATGATAATCATAAATTTGAGTCAAAATATTTCACCTTTATTTATGAAAAAATCCCAAATTTACCCAAAAATTCAAAAAATTCGCAATTTTCTAAATTTCAATTTCTCTGCTTTTAAAACAGAAAGTGATACCTCATAAAATATTTATTATTTAACATTCCCCATATGTCTACTTTATGTTGGCATCATTTTGAAAATGTCATTTTATTTTTTTAGGACGTTAGAAGGCTTAGAAGTTTAGAAGCAATTCTTCAAATTTATAAGAAAATTGCCAAAACCCACTTTATAAGGACCAGTTCAGGTCTGAAGTCACATTGTGGGGCCTACATAGTGGATACCCCCATAAATGACCCCATTGTAGAAACTACACCCCTCAAGGTATTCAAAACCGATTTTACAAACTTTGTTAACCCTTTAGGCGTTCCACAAGAATTAAAGGAAAATGGAGATCAAATTTTTAAATTTCACTTTTTTGGCAGATTTTCCATTTTAATCAATTTTTTTCTTTAACACATCGATGGTTAACAGCCAAACAAAACTCAATATTTATTACCCAGATTCTGCGGTTTACAGAAACACCCCACATGTGGTCATAACCTGCTGTATGGGCACACGGCAGGGCGCAGAAGAAAAGGAACTCCACATGGTTTTTAGATGCCATGTCCCATTTGAAGCCCCCTAATGCACCCTTACAGTAGAAACTCCCAAGAAGTGACCCCATTTTGGAAACTAGGGGATAAGGTGCCAGTTTTATTAGTACTATTTTTGGGTACATATGATTTTTTGATCATTCATTATAACACTTTATGGGGCAAGGTGACCAAAAAATTGGTTGTTTTAGCACAGTTTCTATTTATTTATTTTTACAGCGTTCACCTGAGGGGTTCAGTCAAGTGACATTTTTATAGAGCAGATTGTTATGGACGTGGCGATACCTAATATGTATACTTTTTCTCATTTATTAAAGTTTTACACAATAATATCATTTTTGAAACAAAAAATTTATGTTTTAATGTGTCCATGTTCAGAGAGCTATAGTTTTTTTATTTTTTGAGAGATTTTCTTATGTAGGGGCTCATTTTTTGCAGGATGAGGTGACGGTTTTATTGGTACCATTTTGTGGGACATACGCGTTTTTGATTACTTGGTGTTGCACCTTTTGTGATGCAAGGTGACAAAAATTGCTTGTTTTGACACAGTTTTTTTTTTTTTTTTTTTACGGTGTTCACCCGAGGGGTTAGGTCATGTGATATTTTTATAGAGCTGGTTTTTACGGACGCGGCAATACCTAATATGTATACTTTTTTTTATTTGTTTCACTTTAACACAATAATAGCATTTTTGAAACCAAAAAAATGATGTTTTAGTGTCTCCATGTTCTAAGAGCTATAGTTTTTTTATTTTTTGAGAGATTTTCTTATGTAGGGGCTCATTTTTTGCGGGATGAGGTGACGGTTTTATTGGTACTATTTTGTGGGACATATGCGTTTTTGATCACTTGGTGTTGCACTTTTTGTGATGCAAGGTGACAAAAATTGCTTGTTTTGACAGTTTTTTTTTTTTACGGTGTTCATCCGAGGGTTTAGGTCATGTGATATTTTTATAGAGCTGGTTTTTACGGACGCGGCAATACCTAATATGTATACTTTTTTTATTTTTTCTATTTTAAATATTTTTTTTTTCATTCCTTACTTGGGGACTCTTTTTTTTTTACATGTGAAACTTTTTTTTATTTTTTTATTTTCAACCTTTTATTTTTATTTTTTTTATTTTACACTTTTCGTCCCCCATAAGGTCATACAAGACCTCTGGGGGACATTTACTTCACTTTTTTTTTTTTTTTTCACAGTTGATTTCTCCTGTAACTGGGGCTGACTTAGTAGCCCCAGTTACAGGACAAATGCACCCCTATAGAGGCTGTACAGCAGCAATCCAGCGCTGTACAGCCTCACAGCAGGGCTGATCGAGGTCTCTGAGAGACCTCACACAGCTCCTGCACACTCCGGTCACGGCGGTCACATGACCGCCGGGCCGGAACAGGAAGCGCACAACGCTTCCTTCTCTGCAGACACAGCGCTCGGTGAGCGCTGTGTCTGCAGCGATCTAGAAGGCAGGGACACCTGGGCACTGTCCCTGCCTTGTCTAAGGGTGTCCCTGCTGTCACTGACAGCGGGCAACCCGATCAGCAGCTGCACGATTAGCGTGCAGCTGCACTTTCTGAAAAGACGTTCTGGAACGTCCGTTCAGAAATAGACGTCCACCCATAGGACGTTTATATCCTATGGGCGGACGTTAAGCGGTTAATATCTCCATAGTCTAAGAGTCATTTTTTTTTAAATTTTTAGCCGATTATCTTAGGTAGGGGCTAATTTTCTGCGGGATGAGAGGACGGTTTTATTGGCACTATTTTGGGGGGCATATGACTTTTTGATCGCTTGCTATTACACTATTTGTGATGTAAGGTGACAAAAAAATAGCTTTTTTTGCACCATTTTTATTTTATTTTTTTGACTGTGTTCATCTGAGGGGTTAGGTCATGGGGTATTTTTATAGAGCAGATTCTTATGGACGCGGTGATACCTAATATGTCTACTTTTTTATTTATTTTAGTTTTACAAAATAATATTTTTGAAAAAAAAAATTTGGTTTTAGTGTCTCAAGTCTGAGAACCATAGTTTTTTTTTCCTATTGTCAGTGGCTAAATGGAATTAAAATTGGGGAAGTGGATTATAAATTTTGTATTCCATGGAAGTGTGGTACTCCCTGAATCAACCAATAATGCAGAGGCCCGGATGATTAGGGGAATGTGTCACACTGAGTGGTGGTGTCCATCCGTATCCCCCTACTGTGACACACACTGCACCTTTTTTGGGTCCGTCTCTTCTTTCCAGTATGGAAAGTGTTGGCCAGGGATGAACCTGGTGCCTCCAGTTCCCGAGGTACTCAGGCTTGCTCTTTCCTGGTCAGAAAAGATCAGGGCCTTGAGGACTGCCTCATAGAACTGGAGGAATTTCCCTGTGTTGCCAGCGCTCTGGGACAGCACAAAAGAGTTGTACAAGGCAACCTGTACCAAGTAGAGCACAACTTTTTTTTACCATGCCCGGGTTTTGCGCATGGCATTATATGGCTTGAGGACTTGATCAGAGAGATCAACTCCTCCCATATATTGATTGTAGTCGACGATACAATCAGGCTCCCGGAGACAGAAAGGAGGAGGAGAGAAGTGCTGCAATAATTTGAACCTCCCACCCGCCCTGCACCCAATCAGAAGCGATCCTGAGAGGTGATGTCACCATCACCTCTTAGGATCTCAGGATGGTGATTGGTGGTGTATTATCACACCACTGATCACCATCCTGTTCCCGGTTATCGGCTCCCCAGACACCCAAATAACCCGGAAACGCAGCAGACCGCAGGCGCGGCGGTGATCGGAACTTCACATGACGTACTGGTACGTCATGTGTCCTTAAGTACCGGGACATCCTGACGTACCGGTACGTCATGTGTCCCCAAGAGGTTAAAAAAATTATAAAAATATAAGACTTCTGCTGTATAGGAATACTTAGTAGTAGTAAGTGTTCCTATTCAGCAGAAGACTTATTTTATATTTCTGTGCATGATAACATGTACCTCTATAATGTAGTGGTTAACATCCTTGCCTCTAATGTACGAAGTTGGCAGTTCGAATCCTGGCAGAAACATTTCAGAAATAGAGATTAAATTTATATATTTTATATTTTTTTTGTAATTGTAAAAAATGTGTATATATATATATATATATATATATATATATATATATATATATATATACAGTCGTGGCCAAAAGTTTTGAGAATTACATAAATATTGGAAATTGGAAAAGTTGCTGCTTAAGTTTTTATAATAGCAATTTGCATATACTCCAGAATGTTATGAAGAGTGATCAGATGAATTGCATAGTCCTTCTTTGCCATGAAAATGTACTTAATCCCAAAAAAAACTTTCCACTGCATTTCATTGCTGTTATTAAAGGACCTGCTGAGATCATTTCAGTAATCGTCTTGTTAACTCAGGTGAGAATGTTGAGGAGCACAAGGCTGGAGATCATTATGTCAGGCTGATTGGGTTAAAATGACAGACTTGACATGTTAAAAGGAGGGTGATGCTTGAAATCATTGTTCTTCCATTGTTAACCATGGTGACCTGCAAAGAAACGCGTGCAGCCATCATTGCGTTGCATAAAAATGGCTTAACAGGCAAGGATATTGTGGCTACTAAGATTGCACCTCAATCAACAATTTAAAGGGTCATCAAAAACTTTAGGGAAAGAGGTTCAATTCTTGTTAAGAAGGCTTCAGGGCGTCCAAGAAAGTCCAGCAAGCGCCAGGATCGTCTCCTAAAGATGATTCAGCTGCAGGATCGGAGTGCCACCAGTGCAGAGCTTGCTCAGGAATGGCAGCATGCAGGTGTGAGCGCATCTGCACGAAGACTTTTGGAAGATGGCCTGGTGTCAAGAAGGGCAACAAAGAAGCCACTTCTCTCCAAAAAAAACCATCAGGGACAGATTGATCTTCTGCAGAAAGTATGGTGAAGGGACTGCTGAGGACTGGGGCAAAGTCATATTCTCCGATGAAGCCTCTTTCCGATTGTTTGGGGCATCTGGAAAAAGGCTTGTCCGGAGAAGAAAAGGTGAGCGCTACCATCAGTCCTGTGTCATGCCAACAGTAAAGCATCCTGAGACCATTCATGTGTGGGGTTGCTTCTCATCCAAGGGAGTGGGCTCACTCACAATTTTGCCCAAAAACACAGCCATGAATAAAGAATGGTACCAAAACACCCTCCAACAGCAACTTCTTCCAACAATCCAACAACAGTTTGGTGAAGAACAATGCATTTTCCAGCACGATGGAGCACCGTGCCATAAGGCAAAAGTGATAACTAAGTGGCTCGGGGACCAAAACGTTGACATTTTGGGTCCATGGCCTGGAAACTCCCCAGATCTTAATCCCATTGAGAACTTGTGGTCAATCCTCAAGAGGCGGGTGGACAAACAAAAACCCACTAATTCTGACAAACTCCAAGAAGTGATTATGAAAGAATGGGTTGCTATCAGTCAGGAATTGGCCCAGAAGTTGATTGAGAGCATGCCCAGTCGAATTGCAGAGGTCCTGAAAAAGAAGGGCCAACACTGCAAATACTGACTCTTTGCATAAATGTCATGTAATTGTTGATAAAAGCCTTTGAAACGTATGAAGTGCGTGTAATTATATTTCACTACATCACAGAAACAACTGAAACAAAGATCTAAAAGCAGTTTAGCAGCAAACTTTGTGAAAACTAATATTTTTGTCATTCTCAAACCTTTTGGCCACGACTGTATATATATATATAGATATAGATAAAATCATACTTCTGATATATATGAATGCATAATATGTGGGAAACTACTACTGATGTTTTTAGCTATAATATATTTACATATATTATAATATATTCTAAATATATAATAATATATGTAAATATATTATGGCTAAAAACGGATATATATGTTTAAATTCAATTTAGCCTCTATTTCTGACGGGATTCGAACTTACAAGCTTCTACATTAGAGCCCAGAATGTTAACCACTACACTATAGAGCTGCATGGCCAGTTACTGCAAAAAAAAAAAAAAAAACACCTATGAGACTTCTGCCGTATAGGAACACTTACTACTAGAGTTGAGCGAACACCTGGATGTTCGGGTTCGAGAAGTTCGGCCGAACTTCCCGGAGATGTTCGGGATCCGAACCCGACCCGAACTTTGTCCCGAACCCGAACCCCATTGAAGTCAATGGGGACCCGAACTTTTCGGCACTAAAAAGGCTGTAAAACAGCCCAGGATAGAGCTAGAGGGCTGCAAAAGGCAGCAACATCTAGGTAAATCCCCTGCAAACAAATGTGGATAGGGAAATGAATTAAAATAAAAATAAAAAAATTAACCAATATCAATTGGACAGAGGTCCCATAGCAGAGAATCTGGCTTCACATCAGCAGAGAATCAGTCTCTTCATGCCATAGCAGAGAATCTGGCTTCATGTCAGCAGAGAATCAGTCTTCATGTCATAGCAGAGAATCAGGCTTCACGTCACCCACCACTGGAACAGGCCACTGTCACATATTTAGGCCCAGGCACCCAGGCAGAGGAGAGAGGTCCCATAACAGAGAATCTGGCTTCATGTCAGCAGAGAATCAGTCTTCATGATATAGCAGAGAATCAGGCTTCATGTCACCCACCACTGGAACAGGCCACTGTCACATATTTAGGCCCCGGCACCCAGACAGAGGAGAGAGGTCCCGTAACAGAGAATCTGGCTTCATGTCAGCAGAGAATCAGTCTTCATGTCATAGCAGAGAATCAGGCTTCACGTCACCCACCACTGGAACAGGCCACTGTCACATATTTAGGCCCAGGCACCCAGGCAGAGGAGAGAGGTCCCGTAAAAGAGAATCTGGCTTCATGTCAGCAGAGAATCAGGCTTCACGTCACCCACCACTGGAACAGGCCACTGTCACATATTTAGGCCCCGGCACCCAGACAGAGGAAAGAGGTCCCATAACAGAGAATCTGGCTTCATGTTAGCAGAAAATCAGTCTTCATGTCATAGCAGAGAATCAGGCTTCACGTCACCCACCACTGGAACAGGCCACTGTCGCATATTTAGGCCCCGGAACCCAGACAGAGGAGAGAGGTCCCGTAACAGAGAATCTGGCTTCATGTCAGCAGAGAATCAGTCTTCATGTCATAGCAGAGAATCAGGCTTCACGTCACCCACCACTGGAACAGGCCACTGTCACATATTTAGGCCCAGGCACCCAGGCAGAGGAGAGAGGTCCCGTAACAGAGAATCTGGCTTCATGTCAGCACAGAATCAGTCTTCATGTTATAGCAGAGAATCAGGCTTCACGTCACCCACCACTGGAACAGGCCACTGTCACATATTTAGGTTCAGGCACCCAGGCAGAGGAGAGAGGTCCCGTAACAGAGAATCTGGCTTCATGTCAGCAGAGAATCAGTCTTCATGTCATAGCAGAGAATCAGGCTTCACGTCACCCACCACTGGAACAGGCCACTGTCACATATTTAGGCCCCGGCACCCAGACAGAGGAGAGAGGTCCCGTAACAGAGAATCTGGCTTCATGTCAGCAGAGAATCAGTCTTCATGTCATAGCAGAGAATCAGGCTTCACGTCACCCACCACTGGAACAGGCCACTGTCACATATTTAGGCCCCGGCACCCAGACAGAGGAGAGAGGTCCCGTAACAGAGAATCTGGCTTCATGTCAGCAGAGAATCAGTCTTCATGTCATAGCAGAGAATCAGGCTTCACGTCACCCACCACTGGAACAGGCCACTGTCACATATTTAGGCCCAGGCACCCAGGCAGAGGAGAGAGGTCCCGTAACAGAGAATCTGGCTTCATGTCAGCACAGAATAAGTCTTCATGTTATAGCAGAGAATCAGGCTTCACGTCACCCACCACTGGAACAGGCCACTGTCACATATTTAGGCCCAGGCACCCAGGCAGAGGAGAGAGGTCCCGTAACAGAGAATCTGGCTTCATGTCAGCACAGAATCAGTCTTCATGTCATAGCAGAGAATCAGGCTTCACGTCACCCACCACTGGAACAGGCCACTGTCACATATTTAGGCCCAGGCACCCAGGCAGAGGAGAGAGATCCCGTAACAGAGAATCTGGCTTCATGTCAGCAGAGAATCAGTCTTCATGTCATAGCAGAGAATCAGGCTTCACGTCACCCACCACTGGAACAGTCCATTGTCAGATATTTAGGCCCAGGCACCCAGGCAGAGGAGAGAGGTCCCATAGCAGAGAATCTGGCTTCATGTCAGCAGAGAATCAGTCTTCATGTCATAGCAGAGAATCAGGCTTCACGTCACCCACCACTGGAACAGGCCACTGTCACATATTTAGGCCCAGGCACCCAGGCAGAGGAGAGAGGTCCCGTAACAGAGAATCTGGCTTCATGTCAGCAGAGAATCAGTCTTCATGTCATAGCAGAGAATCAGGCTTCACGTCACCCACCACTGGAACTGGCCACTGTCACATATTTAGGCCCCGGCACCCAGACAGAGGAGAGAGGTCCCGTAACAGAGAATCTGGCTTCATGTCAGCAGAGAATCAGGCTTCACGTCACCCACCACTGGAACAGGCCACTGTCACATATTTAGGCCCCAGGACCCAGACAGAGGAGAGAGGTCCCGTAACAGAGAATCTGGCTTCATGTCAGCAGAGAATCAGTCTTCATGTCATAGCAGAGAATCAGGCTTCACGTCACCCACCACTGGAACAGGCCACTGTCACATATTTAGGCCCTGGCACCCAGATAGAGGAGAGGTTCATTCAACTTTGGGTTGCCCCGCAATATAATGGTAAAATTAAAATAAAAATAGGATTGAATGAGGAAGTGCCCTGGAGTACAATAATATATTGTTAAGGGGATGTAGTTAATGTCTAATCTGCACAAGGGATGGACAGGTCCTGTGGGATCCATGCCTGGTTCATTTTTATGAACGTCAGCTTGTCCACATTGGCTGTAGACAGGTGGCTGCGTTTGTCTGTAATGGCGCCCCCTGCCGTGCTGAATACACGTTCAGACAAAACGCTGGCCGCCGGGCAGGCCAGCACCTCCAAGGCATAAAAGGCTAGCTCTGGCCACGTGGACAATTTGGAGACCCAGAAGTTGAATGGGGCCGAACCATCAGTAAGTACGTGGAGGGGTGTGCACAGGTACTGTTCCACCATGTTATTGAAATGTTGCCTCCTGCTAACACGTTCCGTATCAGGTGATGGTGCAGTTAGCTGTGGCGTGGTGACAAAACTTTTCCACATCTCTGCCATGCTAACCCTGCCCTCAGAGGAGCTGGCCGTGACACAGCTGCGTTGGCGACCTCTTGCTCCTCCTCTGCCTTGGGCTTCCACTGGTTCCCCTGTGACATTTGGGAATGCTCTCAGTAGCGTGTCTACCAACGTGCGCTTGTACTCGCGCATCTTCCTATCAGGCTCCAGTGTAGGAAGTAAGGTGGGCACATTGTCTTTGTACCGGGGATCCAGCAGGGTGGCAACCCAGTAGTCCGCACACGTTAAAATGTGGGCAACTCTGCTGTCGTTGCGCAGGCACTGCAGCATGTAGTCGCTCATGTGTGCCAGGCTGCCCAGAGGTAATGACAAGCTGTCCTCTGTGGGAGGCGTATCGTCATCGTCCTGTGTTTCCCCCCAGCCACGCACCAGTGATGGGCCCGAGCTGCATTGGGTGCCACCCCGCTGTGAACATGCTTCATCCTCATCCTCCTCCTCCTCATCCTCCTTGTCCTCCAGTAGTGGGCCCTGTCTGGCCACATTTGTACCTGGCCTCTGCTGTTGCAAAAAACCTCCCTCTGAGTCACTTCGAAGAGACTGGCCTGAAAGTGCTAAAAATGACCCCTCTTCCTCATGGGCCACCTCCTCTTCTATCATCGCCCTAAGTGTTTTCTCAAGGAGACATAGAAGTGGTATTGTAACGCTGATAACGGCGTCATCGCCACTGGCCATGTTGGTGGTGTACTCGAAACAGCGCAACAGGGCACACAGGTCTCGCATGGAGGCCCAGTCATTGGTGGTGAAGTGGGGCTGATCCGCAGTGCGACTGACCCGTGCGTGCTGCAGCTGAAACTCCACTATGTGCAAGGTGGAGTTCCACCTGGTGGGCACGTCGCATATGAGGCGGTGAGCGGGAAGGCCGAAGTTACGCTGTAGCGCATACAGGCGAGCAGCGGCAGGGTGTGAACGCCGGAAGCTCAAACAGACGGCCCGCACTTTATGCAGCAGCTCTGACATGTCGGGGTAGTTGTGAATGAACTTCTGCACCACCAAATTCAGCACATGCGCCAGGCAAGGGATGTGGGTCAAACCGGCTAGTCCCAGAGCTGCAACGAGATTTCGCCCATTATCGCACACCACCAGGCCGGGCTTGAGGCTCACCGGCAGCAACCACTCGTCGGTCTGTTGTTCTATACCCCGCCACAACTCCTGTGCGGTGTGGGGCCTGTCCCCCAAACATATGAGTTTCAGAACGGCCTGCTGACGTTTACCCCGGGCTGTGCTGAAGTTGGTGGTGAAGGTGTGTGGCTGACTGGATGAGCAGGTGGAAGAAGAGGAGGAGGAAGCTGAGTAGGAGGAGGAGGAGGAGACAGGAGGCAAAGAATGTTGCCCTGCGATCCTTGGCGGCGGAAGGACGTGCGCCAAACAGCTCTCCGCCTGGGGCCCAGCCGCCACTACATTTAGGGAGATATAGCGTCCCTGGCCGTGCTTACTGGTCCAGGTATTTGTGGTTAGGTGGACCTTGCCACAGATGGCGTTGCGCAGTGCACACTTGATTTTATCGGATACTTGGTTGTGCAGGGAAGGCACGGCTCTCTTGGAGAAGTAGTGCCGGCTGGGAACAACATACTGTGGGACAGCAAGCGACATGAGCTGTTTGAAGCTGTCTGTCTCCACTAGCCTAAATGACAGCATTTCATAGGCCAGTAGTTTAGAAATGCTGGCATTGGGGGCCAGGGATCGAGGGTGGCTAGGTGGGAATTTACGCTTTCTCTCAAATGTTTGTGAGATGGAGAGCTGAACGCTGCCGTGTGACATGGTTGAGATGCTTGGTGACGCAGGTGGTGGTGTTGGTGGTACATCCCATGTTCGCTGGGCGGCAAGTGCCAACGTCCCTCAAGAGGCGGAGGAAGAGGCCGAGGCGGCAGCAGCAGAAGAGGTAGCAGGGGGAGCCTGAGCGACTTCCTTGTTTTTAAGGTGTTTTGTAACAGTCCTGTACTGAGGCTCACCTGAGTCAGAGGACCGCTGGCTGGAGGTAGGAGTGGAGCCCAGTGGCAAGGACCGCAGGCAGGTAGTAGGTGCAGGAAGTCTGGCAGAGGCGTAGTCGGTAGGCAGGCAGTGGGTCAGGGCAGGCGGCAGTAAGCGTAGTCAGACAATCCGGATGGCAACGGTGGTAGCAGTTCAGTAGGTAGGGTCAAGCAGAAGAGTAGTCGGTAGGCAGGCGGTGGGTCAGGGCAGGCGGCAGTAAGCGTAGTCAGACAATCCGGATGGCAACGGTGGTAGCAGTCCAGTAGGTAGGGTCAAGCAGAAGAGTAGTCGGTAGGCAATTCCTGGTCAGCAGTGGTCTTCCAGTTGTAGCAGGAGCAGCGGATGAGGAGAAGCTTGATCAAGGCTCAGGAGCTCAATAATCAGCAAACTGGAGTGCAAGGGGCTGGACTTAAATAGGGAAGTACCAGGTGTGGGGAATCAAGGGTAATGAGCAAGGCTTGGCAAGACTGAGGTTAACTAATAGGCTTCAGGGAGGAATGTCCAGAGAGAACGGTAGCCTAGTAAGCAGGGCTACCGCCTGGGATGTGGCTGGTCACGGGTTCGAATCCCGACAGTACTCCCCCCCTTCCAAGGTGACCTCCGGGCACCGCAGGGGCAGGCTTACCGGGGTGCCGTTGGTGGAACTCTTTTACCAGTCTGGGGGCGTGGACATTTTCTTCTCGCTCCCAGGAGTTATCCTCAGGAGGGTAACCCTTCCACCCAATTAGGTATTGTAGTCTTCCCCGGTGGATCCTGGAGTCGAGAATCTTTGCGACAACATATTCTTCTTCACCCTGTACCCTCACGGGTGGTGGAGGGGGAGAGTGGCGGCCTGTGAAGGTGTTCTCCACGTATGGCTTGAGGAGAGAGCAATGGAAGACAGGGTGCACCCTAATGGAGTCCGGAAGGTCGAGACGGAAAGTGACCTCGTTGATTTGTGCAGTGATCCGGAACGGACCCATGTATCTTTGGGCAAATTTTTTGGAGGGGACCTTCAATCTGAGGTTCCTGGTGGACAGCCACACCTTGTCTCCCACATGGAAGCCCGGGGTGGGTTTGCGACGTCTGTCTGCTCCCTGTTTAAAGCGCCTCTGGGCAAGCTGGAGGTTGTCAATAATGTTCTTTTGTGCCTCCTGTAGGGTTGTTAGGCGTTCGGCCACAGCTGGGAGGGTGGAGGCGACGGGTAGGTGGGGAATGAACACCGGGTGCGAGCCTGTGTTAGCAAAGAAGGGGCTGTGCTTGGTTGAGCTGTGCTCAGCATTGTTGTAGGCGAACTCGGCCGTGGGGAGATGATCCAGCCAGTCATCCTGCAGGTGGGAGCTGAAACAGCGTAGGTATTGCTCTAGGGTCTGATTAGTTCTCTCCGTCTGCCCGTTTGACTGAGGGTGGAAAGCAGAGGACAGGTTCACTTTAACCCCGAGCGCCAGGCAGAAGTTCTTCCAGAACTTTGAGGCAAATTGTACGCCTCGGTCGGAGACCACGTCGTCCGGGATCCCATGCAGCCTGAAGATCTCTCTGAGAATAAGATCGGCCGTCTGTTTGGCTGTGGGTAGGCCTTTGTAGGGAATGAAATGGGCCATCTTGGTGAGACGGTCGACCACGACCAGGATAGTGTTCATCCCTTTTGAAGGAGGAAGGTCTACCACAAAGTCCATGGAGATCGAGCCCCAGGGGCGGGAGGGAATAGGGAGGGGTTGTAACAGACCCACAGGGGAGGAACGAAGAGTCTTATTGCGGGCACAGACCGCGCACGAGGAGATGTACCTCTTGATGTCCTCCTTGTATGTTGGCCACCAGAAGGAGCGGGAGAGAAGCTCCTGGGTCTTTTTTATGCCAAAATGGCCGGCCAGCTTGGAGTCATGGTTGAATTTGAGCACTTCGAGCCGTGCGATTTCTGGTACATATAGTTGTAGGTCCTGATGAAACCAATGACCGTTCTTAAACGTAAGGCTGATATTCCTTGTGGGGTGGGCGAGGAAGGGGTCATTTTCGTATCCTTCTTTGATTGTGCCCAGGAGTTCTTTAGAGTAGGTGGCCCCTACGACCCTTCTCTCGGGTAAGATGTTATTTTGGCCCTTGTTACTCTGTGAGGGCTCGGAAAACATTCTGGAGAGGGCGTCAGCCTTGCCGTTTTTTGATCCAGGGCGATAGGTGATGAGATAGTTGAAGCGGGAAAAGAATAGGCTCCATCTGGCCTGTCTGGCTGAGAGTCTCTTAGCGCTGCGGATGAACTCGAGGTTCTTGTGGTCAGTTAGTACAATTATGGGGTTGGTGGCTCCCTCCAGCAGGTGTCTCCACTCGGAGAAGGCATCCTTGATCGCCAGCAGTTCTTTGTTCCCGATGTCATAGTTCTTCTCGGAGGGGGACATCTGGCGGGAGAAATATGCGCACGGGTGTAATAGCATCCTCTCTCCTGTTCGTTGTGACAAAACTGCCCCCACCGCAGAGTCTGATGCATCCACTTCAACTGTAAATGGGAGCTCGGGGTTCGGGTGGATTAGGATTGGGGCAGAAGTGAAGAGGAGTTTCAACTTGGTGAAGGCCTCCTGGGCCTCGGGTGTCCAGGAGAAGGGGACTGCCTTCTTGGTGAGTTGGGTGATTGGTGATATGACCTTGGAGAAGTTCCGGATAAACTTCCGATAGAAGTTGGCGAAGCCAATGAATCTTTGTATCTCCTTCTCGTTTTTCGGAATGGGCCAGTTCATCACAGCTTGGACCTTCCCCGGGTCCATACTTAGGCCCTCTGGGGAGATGATGTATCCGAGGAACTGAGTGGTGGTTCGCTCAAACTCGCATTTCTCTAGCTTGATATAGAGAGAGTTCTGTCTGAGTCTCTGCAGTACCCTGCGGACGTGTTCGCGGTGCTGCTCGAGGTCTTCAGAGAAGATCAAGATGTCGTCCAGGTAAACGACTACAAACAGATCCAGCATGTCCCTGAGGACGTCGTTAATGAAGTGCTGGAAGGTGGCGGGAGCATTGCAGAGTCCGAAAGGCATGACCAGGTACTCGAAATGACCATAACGTGTCCGGAAGGCGGTCTTCCATTCGTCCCCAGGGCGGATTCGGACGAGGTTGTAGGCCCCTCGAAGGTCGAGTTTGGTGAAGATCTTCGCTTCCCGGAGTCTCTCAAGGAGTTCGGAAATCAGTGGGAGTGGGTACCGGTTTTTTACGGTTATGTCATTAAGCTTTCTGTAGTCTATGCAGGGACGCAGGGAGGAGTCTTTTTTCTCTACGAAGAAAAAGGGGGCTCCCGCGGGGGAGGTGGAGGGCCGGATGAACCCCTTCCTCAGGTCCTCGTCCAGGTACTCTTTCAGGGCCTTGAGTTCAGGCTCTGAGAGGGAGTAGATACTGCCAAAGGGTATTTCGGCCCCGGGCAACAGTTCTATAGGGCAGTCATAGGGTCGGTGTGGTGGCAGCTTGTCTGCGTTTTTCTTGTCGCAGACATCCTGGAACTCACGGTATTGAGGGGGTAGCAGATCCTTGACGGATAGTTTTGAGATGGTGGTGTCTTCGGGTGGAAGGACGGGTTTGTGGGAGCAATTTAGCGTGCAGAACTCGGATGGGAATCGTATGCAGCGGGTTTCCCAGTCCACCGAGGGGTTGTGGGTGGTCAACCATGGGATGCCCAAGATCACTGGGAACTTCGGGGAGGCGATCAGAGAGAAGTGGATCTTTTCACGGTGATCAGGTTCAATGAGGAGTTGTAGTTCGGTGGTCTCGTGAGTGGCCGGCCCCGAGGAGAGTGGGGATCCGTCGACGGTTTCCAGGTCAACGGGGGCTGCCTTGATTGTCAGTGGAATGTTCTTTTCGCGGGCGAAGGTTAGGTCCATGAAGTTGCCTCCCGCCCCGGAGTCTAACATCGCTGAACAGGGGAGTTGTCGCCCCTCAATGTCGATGAGGATGGGGACGATGAAGTGGGATCCATGAGCCGCCGTGTTGTTATTTTCCGGGGCTGCTGGCGGGGTTGGAGTCTGTGGTTGCTCCTTTAGCTCCGTGACGGCAATAGTCTTTCGGATCTTATGAGGACATTTGATGGCAAAATGACCCGGCTCACCACAGTAGAGGCAGAGGTTTTCGGCCAGCCTTCTCTCCTTCTCAGCTGTGGATAGAGACCTACGTAGAGCGTCAACCTGCATAGGTTCAGTTACTGACTGGGGGTCGCGCTGGGCGGTGGAAGAGAAGGAGTAAGTGGGTCTGTGGTCCGAGGACCAGAGTCTTTCTTTCTTCCTCTCGGAGAGTCTTTGATCTATCCGGATGCATAACTGAATGAAGTCATCCAGATCGTCCGGGGCCTCAACTCTGGCGAGTTCGTCCTTTATTAATTCTGACAGGCCTCGCCGGAATTGGCTTCTCTGTGCCGCTGGGTTCCAGGTGGTGTCCGTGACCCAACGGCGAAACTCGGCGGTGTATTCGGCGACGGAGCGTCTCCCTTGCCGCAGACCATGTAGTCGCGCCTCGGCTGTCGCACAGCGGTTGGGGTCATCGAAGACTTGGCTCATGGCGGTGATAAAGTTGTTTAGGTTGTCCAGGAGCTGACTGTTAGTCTCCACGTATGGTGATGCCCATGCTAATGCTTCATCCGTCAGGAGATTGACCACGAATAGCACCTTCTTTTTCTCAGTGGTGAAGGGGGCCGGGTACATCTGAAAATAGATGCGGCATTGGTTTAGAAACCCCCGATACTGGCGTCTGTCGCCGCTGAATCTTGATGGGAGTGGCATGCGGGTGTCTGCGGGCGCGCCGCGAACGTCCAGGAGTTGCCTCTGTAGTTCAATAATCTCCCTCTGTTGGCTTTGGACTACGCCTTGAAGCTGGGCAAATTTCTCCTGAAATGTAGTACCAAAATCTTGAAGTTCGGAGACCTGCTTACGCAGAGTGGCCATTGCGGACTCCATAGTGTGGCTGATTATTCTGTAACAGTCCTGTACTGAGGCTCACCTGAGTCAGAGGACCGCTGGCTGGAGGTAGGAGTGGAGCCCAGTGGCAAGGACCGCAGGCAGGTAGTAGGTGCAGGAAGTCTGGCAGAGGCGTAGTCGGTAGGCAGGCAGTGGGTCAGGGCAGGCGGCAGTAAGCGTAGTCAGACAATCCGGATGGCAACGGTGGTAGCAGTTCAGTAGGTAGGGTCAAGCAGAAGAGTAGTCGGTAGGCAGGCGGTGGGTCAGGGCAGGCGGCAGTAAGCGTAGTCAGACAATCCGGATGGCAACGGTGGTAGCAGTCCAGTAGGTAGGGTCAAGCAGAAGAGTAGTCGGTAGGCAATTCCTGGTCAGCAGTGGTCTTCCAGTTGTAGCAGGAGCAGCGGATGAGGAGAAGCTTGATCAAGGCTCAGGAGCTCAATAATCAGCAAACTGGAGTGCAAGGGGCTGGACTTAAATAGGGAAGTACCAGGTGTGGGGAATCAAGGGTAATGAGCAAGGCTTGGCAAGACTGAGGTTAACTAATAGGCTTCAGGGAGGAATGTCCAGAGAGGACGGTAGCCTAGTAAGCAGGGCTACCGCCTGGGATGTGGCTGGTCACAGGTTCGAATCCCGACATGTTTACTCCACTGCAGTTCATGCTTTGCATGCAGGTGCCTGGTCATGCAGGTTGTGCTAAGGTTCAGAACGTTAATGCCTCGCTTCAGGCTTTGATGGCACAGCGTGCAAACCACTCGGGTCTTGTCGTCAGCACATTGTTTGAAGAAGTGCCATGCCAGGGAACTCCTTGAAGCTGCCTTTGGGGTGCTCGGTCCCAGATGGCGGCGCTCAGTAGCAGGCGGAGTCTCTTGGCGGCGGGTCTTCTGATTTTGCCCACTGCTCCCTCTTTGTCTTTTGCTACGCTGTTGGCTCGGTCTCACCACTGCCTCTTCCTCTGAACTGTGAAAGTCAGTGGCACGACCTTCATTTCATGTGGGGTCTAGGACCTCATCGTCCCCTGCATCGTCTTCCACCCAGTCTTGATCCCTGACCTCCTGTTCAGTCTGCACACTGCAGAAAGACGCAGCAGTTGGCACCTGTGTTTCGTCATCATCAGAGACGTGCTGAGGTGGTATTCCCATGTCCTCATCATCAGGAAACATAAGTGGTTGTGCGTTAGTGCATTCTATCTCTTCCACCCCTGGGGAAGGGCTAGGTGGATGCCCTTGGGAAACCCTGGAAGCAGAGTCTTCAAACAGCATAAGAGACTGCTGCATAACTTGAGGCTCAGACAGTTTCCCTGATCTGCATGGGGGTGATGTGACAGACTGATGGGCTTGGTTTTCATGCGCCATCTGTGCGCTTTCTTCAGAAGACTGGGTGGGAGATAATGTGAACGTGCTGGATGCACTGTCGGCCACCCAATTGACTAATGCCTGTACCTGCTCAGGCCTTACCATCCTTAGAACGGCATTGGGCCCCACCAAATATCCCTGTAAATTCTGGCGGCTACTGGGACCTGAGGTAGTTGGTACACTAGGACGTGTGGCTGTGGCAGAACGGCCACGTCCTCTCCCAGCACCAGAGGGTCCACTAACACCACCACGACCATGTCCACGTCCGCGTCCCTTACTAGATGTTTTCCTCATTGTTACCGTTCACCAAAATAAGAAAAATATTATTCGGGCCAATGTATTGAATTAAAATTCAGGCCTTTTTTTACAGACACCTAAGGGCTCTTTCACACCTGCTTTCTTTTCTTCTGGCATAGAGTTCCGTCGTCGGGGCTCTATGCCTGAAGAATCCTGATCAGTTTTATCCTAATGCATTCTGAATGGAGAGAAATCCATTCAGGATGCATCAGGATGTCTTCAGTTCCGGAACGGAACGTTTTTTGGCCGGAGAAAATACTGCAGCATGCTGCGCTTTTTGCTCCGGCCAAAAATCCTGAACACTTGCCGCAAGGCCGGATCCGGAATTAATGCCCATTGAAAGGCATTGATCCGGATCCGGCCTTAAGCTAAACGTCGTTTCGGCGCATTGCCGGACCCGACATTTAGCTTTTTCAGAGTGGTTACCATGGCTGCCGGGACGCTAAAGTCCTGGCAGCCATGGTAAAGTGTAGCGGGGAGCGGGGGAGCAGTATACTTACCGTCCGTGCGGCTCACCGGGCGCTCCAGAGTGACGTCAGGGCGCCCCAAGCGCATGGATCACGTGATCACATGGATCACGTCATCCATGCGCATGGGGCGCTCTGACGTCATTCTGGAGCGCCCCGGGAGCCGCACAGACTGTAAGTATACCGCTCCCCCGCTCCCCGCTCCTATTATGGCAACCAGGACTTTAATAGCGTCCTGGGTGCCATAGTAACACTGAAAGCATTTTGAAGACGGCTCCGTCTTCAAATGCTTTCAGTACACTTGCGTTTTTTTCGGATCCGGCGGGCACCTCCGGCAACGGAAGTGCACGCCGGATCCCAACAACGCAAGTGTGAAAGAGGCCTAACACTGTCTGGCTATCTATTTAGGTACCGTATTACACTAATACAGGCACACCAGTAATGACAGATTTAGCTGAATATAAATGTCAGGCCTATTTTTTAGGCGCTGTGTGACAGGTATACGTTTAATCACAGAATTAGACTTGTATCTGCACTGTAGCGTGTGTGTTAAGTTTTTCAGAATGACCCTATCAGCACCTTGAATCTAATATACCCTTTTAGGGATAGATTTAAAGTAGGTCTGATACAGCAGAAACCACTAATTTTGAGAATTGCAAATTTGGGAATTGTTTTTCAACCCAGAACAAAAACTGTGCTTTTACGGTCACTAAAAATAACTTGACCAGCTAAAACAGTACTGATTTGGAGGAATATAAATGTGAGGCCTATTTTTTAGGCGCTGTGTGACAGGTATACATTTAATCACAGAATTAGACTTGTATCTGCACTGTAGCGTGTGTGTTAAGTTTTTCAGAATGACCCTATCAGCACCTTGAATCTAATATACCCTTTTAGGGATAGATTTAAAGTAGGCCTGATACAGCAGAAACCACTAATTTTGAGAATTGCAAATTTGGGAATTGTTTTTCAACCCAGAACAAAAACTGTGCTTTTACGGTCACTAAAAATAACTTGACCAGCTAAAACAGTACTGATTTGGATGAATATACTGTAAATGTCAGGCCTATTTTTTAGGCGCTGGGTGACAGGCTCAACTTGCCCCTGATGTAGTATATGGCCAAAAAATAACCACACTGTTTATGGTTAAATGCACTTGGGTGACACAGGCTCAGCCTGCACCTGATGTAGTATATGGCCAAAAAATAACCACACTATTGATGGTTAAATGCACTTGATGAAAGCTTGACCCTGATGTAGGATATAGCAAAAAATAACCACACTATTGATGGTTAAATGCACTTGGGTGACACAGGCTCAGCCTGCACCTGATGTAGTATATGGCCAAAAAATAACCACACTATTGATGGTTAAATGCACTTGATGAAAGCTTGACCCTGATGTTGGATATAGCAAAAAATAACCACACTATTGATGGTTAAATGCACTTGGTGGTAGCTTCTGCTGGCGCACCACAAGCCACAATATGGCCGCCGATCACCCCAGAAAAAAGTGACTGAAAAACGCTCTGGGCAGCCTAAAAACACTGAGCAATTGAATAGAAGCAGTTCAATGATCCACAGTTGTAGATCGATCACTGAATGAAGTCTTTTGGAGGAGTTAATCTGCCTAATCTCGCCCTAACGTCGCAGCTGCAACCTCTCCCTACGCTTGTATCAGCAGAGTGACGTGCAGCGCTACGTGACCCAAGCTTATATAGAGGCTGGGTCACATGCTGCACTGGCCAATCACAGCCATGCCAATAGTAGGCATGGCTGGGATGGCCTCTTGGGGCTAGTAGTATGACGCTTGTTGATTTGCAGCCTTTCAAAAAGCGCCAAGAAAGCGCCGAACACCGAACCCGAACCCGGACTTTTACGAAAATGTTCGGGTCCGTGCCACGGACACCCCAAAATTCGGTACGAACCCGAACTATACAGTTCGGATTCGCTCATCCCTACTTACTACTAATATGTATTCCTATACAGCAGAAGTCTCTTCTTTTTTTTTTAAAGCAACTGGCCATGCAGCTCTATAGTGTAGTGGTTAATATTCTGGGCTGTAATGTAGAAGATTGTGAGTTTGAATCCTGTCAGAAATGAAGGCTAAATTTAATTTAAACATATATTTTTAGCCATAATATATTTACATATATTATTATATATTTAGAATATATAATGTGAGAAAAAGATGGAAAGGTCCAGCTCTTAAAATCCAATTCTTTATTCCAGTGGTTAAAATTTTTCCATACACAGGACAGTAATACACAATCTACGCGTTTCGGACTCACAGATTACAGTCCTTAGTCATGCAACTTTTGTATGTTCTATATATCTATTTAGAATATATAATATATTATAATATATGTAAATTATATTATGGCTAAAAACATCAGTAGTAGTTTCCCACATATTATGCATTCATATATATCAGAAGTATGATTTTATCTATATATATATATATATATATATATAGATATAGATATAGATATATACACACACACAAAATACAAATAGAGCAGCAGCACAGTTAGACAAATGTAGACAGGGTGCAATTCCTCATGGAAGTTAGGCAACTTTTCCACTGTTCAATAATTCCAAAAAGCGAGGCAGCACTCCGACATCAAGTGAAAAGGTGGTGACCCAATTTATTTCCCAGACAATGTTTCTGCCAACTCAATGAGGCATTTGTCAAGGCTTAACAAAGGCCTCATTGAGTGGGCTGAAATGTTGCCTGGGAAATAAATTGGGTCACCACCTTTTCACTTGAGTGCTGCCTTGTTTTATATATATATATATATTTTTTTTTTGTAATTACACATTTATTTTGTGCCATACATTTTTTACAATTACAAAAAAATATATAAAATATATAAATGTAATCTCTATTTCTAAAATGTTTCTGCCAGGATTCAAACTCACAACCTTGTACATTACAGGCAAGGATGTTAACCACTACACTATAGAGTTACATGTTAACCTACACAGAAATATAAAATAAGTGTTCTGCTGAAAAGGAATACTAATTACATCAGAAACTACTATGAGGTTTTTCTGACACAGTTTAGCAGTTTAGTGGATAAGGTCCTTGCCTCTAATATACAACGTCGGCAGAAACTTTTCAGAAATCAGATTTAAATACACTGGGGTGTCCCGAAGCATTGACTCCATATATGGATATAGCTTTATATGGAGTCAGAGCAGGGACTCCTAAGCTGAGCTAGAGTCCCGACACCCTCGCCTCTTCAGAGCAGGAGGTGCCTAGGTTTTTCCCATTGACTTCCATTGTGCTCGGTAGAACACCCGAGCATCGCAAAGTGTTCTACTCGAGCACACGAGCACTTTGGTGCTCGATCAACACTACTGATGAGCAGGCTCGAACTGGCCTACAGGGGAACAGGTAAATCCCCTGGTAGGACCCTTAAAAAAAGGCAGCCCCTATTTCCCCACCCCCTGCACAATTGGCACATGGCAAAGTAGAGTGACTGCACTATATACAAATAGGCAGCTTCCAGCATCTCAAGCAGCCAATGTCTCCAAATAAAGAACTAGGTGGATTATCTAACAAACTACCTAATTTATTATTTTAGACTCTTATCATAGCTAAGATAACTTCTATGCAATGAGGCAGGCCATACAGTATCCTCTTTCTTCTTGAAGTTGCTTCAGGGACCCCCATAATCAATATGGACATAATCAATCAGGACATAGTCATCATATAGTCATATATAAACAGGGGCAGACTGGGAATGTAAAGTGGCCCGGGGGGGGGGGGGGGGTAAAGTAGCCGCATGTTGTAGGCATGTCCAAACTGAAAGAAGGTGAGCTAACACAAGTAGGCAGGGACAACATGTAGGCGGGCCAACAATACCGTAGTGCAGCACAAAATACTGCCCCGGAAGAACCAAATACCACAGTGCAGCAAATAATATTGCCTCTGCAAAACCAAATACCACAGTGCAGCACAAAACACTGCTGCCCCCACTGCATGACGGTCCTGAGGACTTGAATTCTGGAGGGCACCTGCGGCCACTGGCCAGGTACACAAGTACCTGTTGCTCCTACATTAATTAATGCTGAGAGCATCAGATCTTTACATAACTGGCCAGCAGAGTGAGAGGGGCTTGTATGGCCCCTCCCTGGGCATTTCCCTGTAGAGTCTATGGCTAGTCCACCCATGCATATAAATCATGTGATGCTGTTTGTCTAGATGTCAGGACTTGAACCCAGGGACTCCTGTGTCCCATGCGGCAGCTCTTCCAACCGAGCTATTAAGCTTTCTGGACAGCTCCTGTGCTGAACTGAAGCCTAGTTCTTTGTGCCTCTAGTTTCAGTTCCCGCCTTCCTGGTTTGCTCCACCCTGTTCCCTGATTAAACATCCTATTTAAACCCAGCCTTGTACTTCCTGCCTTATGAGATTATTGTGCTCTCAGCCTGTAGTCAAGCTAGTCTTTCCTTCTCTGCTGCGAATACTGACGCTCATCTTGTGCATCGACCAATGGCTTCGTCCTGACTACGGTATTTGCCTACTCCTCTAATACTGACGCTCATCTTGTGCATCGACCACTGGCTTCCTCCTGACTACGTTTTCAGCCTTGCAATTACCCTAAGTAGTTGCAATAAAAGACTCTGAACCACACCGGACCATTACACTCAATTTTTACTGCTTTATTGCTAAGGATTCAGCTGTGACCTGGAAGGGCAGGGACCAATACCGTATACTGGCACCATTCAGGTAAAATAATCTTTGGGGCTTGTAGAGCTCCATAACTTTAGCAAAAAGCTGCATATTTATTTAATTGCCAGGTGTGAACCTTTTTGAGCATGTGATAGGTGGAGACTTTCTTTTAATGATTGTATTGTTGGAAGCAAAATGTAATTCTAATATAAAAAAGCAAAGTATCTTGCATATAATCTTCTGTATTGTTTGCAGGCATTGAAGCGCTGTTTTCTGAAGAACACCATTGCACTCTGGCAGTTACTCACCGCTCTGAAGTCTGCACATCTTCTACACCTTAAAAGAGTAAGATGTAACTTTGTGCTAAGATTGTGTTGAAGTGTTCATTACACTAGCAGATTTTGTTCCTTAGTGCATCCTAATGAATGTAGGAGACTCAATCATCCTTACTGCTGTATTTTTAGGACCCATTTGTTGATGTTGACCAAGCTTATAAGATGGAAGTGGGAAAGGAAGGGCGGCAACAACTCAATATCTTCCTGGAGCAAAATGGAACAAATGTCTTTTTGTTTGAATTGCATGAGATGATCACCATAAAACTAAGGAAGCCGCACAGCGCGGATCATTTCAAACCTGACTGGCTGTAAGTAACATTTCAAAGGCTTTTCTGGGTTCATAATAATGATGGCCAAGAAAAAAAAAAAAAAAAAAAAATGCATGAGTATATTGAGCAGGAGACTTATTTTAAAGTATCCCTCTGTACAGTACAGCGAAGCAGGATATGTGTTCCTATACAGGGAAGAAAAATGAAGGCGCAACAACACCTAGCACATGCCAAAAGGACATTTTTGGGTATATGTTGAATGCATGGAGCCTTTTAAATTTGTTCTGCTTATGTGCCAGGACCTTTACCGTTGCATACATCGAATGTATTCAAATAACGCATGCAAATATATATGTTTTTTTTTGCTGATCTGCAATTTGCGGACCGCAAAACACATATGGTTGTGTGCATGTAGCCTAAATTAAATTTTTGGGAAGGAAAGCAGCAGGGGAGCCAGTGATTGTAATGAATCTAAAAGGTGATCCCAAGTAACCTAAAAATAATAAATTGCAGCACTCACTAGTCGGCCATCTCTCTGGAATTTAACCAGCAAATATATTAGATTTCTTAGCACTTAGAGGGACTTGCAGCTGATTTTTAGGAGAAGAATGTTAGGGTTTCTTTGTTCAATCTGACTGTTGGATCCCTAATTAAACTGTCAGAAATTCTTGATTGCAGCCTAAGAGACGTACTCGGACCTCTTCTTGATGAAAAATATGTCTCTTTCCCTGAAATGGAAGAACGCTTTCCGGAGCAGATTGCACTTTGTCACTGCATCGATGCCTGGAAGATTACTGCCTCTAAGAAATGGGATCGTCTGTGAAGTTATGCTGCCGAAAAGTATTTTGCTTCCCTGGATTAAGAGACTTTAGAGTGTGTTTACATGGTTGATACCGCATCAGAACTGCACGGAAAAAAGCGTAAGGGTACCAGGCCGTGCCCACCTGCGGCATCCAATGGTTGCATAATGTAGCAGTAAAGTAGTGCAGCCATTGGCTGCAGCAGGTGGGAGTGTCACGCAGTTCTTTGATGCACTTACGATGTTTACATAATAAATAAGCAAACCTTAACTGCTCCGTGTGAACATACCCTAACGCTGCACACTTAGGGTTTTATACTTTTTTATTATTGAGGAAGTCTTATTGAGGAGTCTACATAAGGTAACTTGGCTGATACTTACCGGTAGTTTGTAGGCATCACATCTTCTCCATTCATAGCAATCACTGCTTTCAAAGCTTTGCTGGCCAGTCTTGGAAACAGACATTGAGATGTTTCTAATCCACTGTTACAGATGGGGCCTAAAATATATAGTTATTTTCTGAGCTATGAAACTGCACTACCATAAGTCCAGCACAATGCTGAATTTAGCTTTAGTCTTGAACTGAAAGCAAAACATGCAAGAAATGAATAGTAAATAAAGTTACGAGACGTTACAAGACGTTATATGTATATTTTGTCTACCTATGATACTGGATTGCTCAGGTATAACATTCTTGAAGCAGCTTGTTAAATCTGCACTACATTTATAATTTACATGGGACCAAAACAATTTAGGTGAAAATCTCAAAATACAGACCAGAAGCTCAGATCAGGCTGTTCAGATGAGACCATACAACATAGACACCATGCAATATACAGACAATTTTTGTGAGACTATTGCAATCTGAAAATGTCTTTGCTTACAATAAAATAGCATTAAAAGTGATGTGTTGTGGATTTTATACCTCAGAATGAAATTCATTTGTATTCACAAGTGTATCCTGGCCGTGGATTCTAAAGTCATATTGTGTACAATGAAGACGTACTGAGCTCTTCCACATACACAACCTGCCATCTAGTCCTGCAGCATGTGGGCAGGGGACATCAGACAGGTTCTCAGGTGCTATTACTCAAGGATTGGCATTTATTAGGACTGGCATTTCTCACACCAGTTTTCTAGTTTTCACTGGAGTGAGATGTGTTCTGTTAAAATCTGTTAAAAAGGGCAGGACTCTTAATAAGGCTTCATCCGCATGCAATTACTTTGTCTTTGATGGATCCTATTACCACCAGCTCAGGGGCACTGCGATGGGGAGTCCTTGTGCCCCATTGTATGCAAATTAGTTCCTGGGCTGGTGGGAAAGGGAGGTGGTGTTCACTAACCCCCGCTAGCCCACTCACCGTATCTGTGGTGATGTGGGCCAGATATATTGATGACATCTTTATTATCTGGTGGGGGTCGGTGAGCACCTTCTCATATCTGGTGGAGACCCTCAATGTGAACAATATGGGTTTGCGATTTACACATGAGACATCTATACAGTCCCTGCCTTTCCTTGACATCCGGATTGATAAAGGACCTGAGGGTGAAATTTGCACGGAAACCATTAGAAAACCGACGGCCACTAACTCCCTTCTTGAGTGGGATAGTTACCATCCAGGGCCACTAAAACGAGGGATCCCCAAAGGACAATACCTTCGGATGAGAAGGAATTGTTCTACCATCCGGCAGTTCAAGGAACAGGCAGGGGACCTTCGTCAGAGATTTCTGGCAAAGGGATTCCCGGACCATGTGCTGAGAAAGGAGTACCAAAGAGCACTCACTTCTGATCGCACGGGCCTATTGCATCCACATGGATCCTAGTAGCGAGAAGAAGGTGATACGCTTGATTGGTACATACGATATGGGGGTGGAAGAGATCAAAAAAATTCTGACGAGGCACTGGGGAACCCTTCTGCTCGACTCAGATATCGCCAAAATGGTGACCCTCAAGTAACCTACCGTAGAGGACGTAATATACGGGATTATGTGGTACACAGCCACTACTCGAGCACAACCATGGCGCCAACCACGTGGCTGAGACCACTGCGGGGATCATATCACTGCAGTGGATGTGTCGCATGCCCGTATATTAGGCAGGGACATACATTCAAGAGCCATGTGACTAACAAAACGTATGACATTAAACAATTTGTGAATTGTCGCACAAGAGGGGTGATATACCGGGCGTAATGTGGTTGTGGCCTTGAATACATTGGCAAAACGAGACGGGAGCTGCGCAGGAGGATAGGAGAACATCTGGGGGATTTACGTCAAGGAAGAGATACCCCCCTGGTGCGCCATGTGACATCTGTCCATGGTGGAGATTATTCACAGGTCCGATTTATAGGCATTGAGGTTGTCCTACCCCCACCTAGGGGGGGCGACTGGGACCAAAAGATCCTGCAAAGTGAGACCTGGTGGATCTTTGAATTAAAAAGCTCTCATTTGGTTGCTTCATTTGAACTAACCCCATGCCTCCTGCGCAGCTACCTGTATAGGCTTATTCCATTTTGCCTATTTCTACTATGGAGATATATTCCCGCTGGGAAATATCTTGAGATGATTGAATGCATCAGCTTTACCCCTATGTAATAGGTAGGGGACAATGTGAATGAATTGAGTTCTTAGCCTTGTTCATCTCCACTGGCACTTAAATACTCTGGGCAACGCTGTTGGCACCATTGGGTGAGGCACAGCGGCGCCCCTAATATGGATTTGAATTCCTAACACAATATTAAGGTGCGGGGACACGCCGCCCGTCAAGTGAATCCTGGCCTAATAACGACCGCTCCTTTCCCACGGGGGTTAATAATTAACACCTCCGTGTGAGACCCCTGTATATGGGAGAGGCAAGCGTGGCTCGATTATCTCTAGCATTCCCCTCACTTTGATTGCCTCCCCATACACTCTACTCCGATGCAGTGTGGTCGCAGGACCTGCGATCACATAGTGTCCCACGTGACCATGACGTTGTGGTCACGTGATGGATCATGTGATCGGATGGATGGGCGATCCTCTGACAGCGCAGGCGGCTTTAAATAGTGCAGCTGTGCCGGCTGTCGGAGCAGTACTGCCATACGTGGGATCCAGCTGTCAGGCCAGCAGGGAACAGGAAGCAGGCCTGGAATCTTGGGAACAAGTCCACTGATTGTTTTCTCCCAAAGGTAAGTAACCTCTTTGTCCAGACCCCCCTATGTAGTTGTGGCACACTGCCATTGGGAGGTTGTGAAGTTTGATTAACATTGAAACTGTTTTCGCTATTGATTACTGCCTGGTTTGTTGTGAAGTCTATACTGACCCGCCTCCACCAGAGGGTGAGTCGAGTATATTGGTGCTGACATTAATGTGTTAAGGCCCATGATGAACTGATAAATACCAGAGAAACGCGTCGGGCTGCCATATGGTGTCTTGTGTAGCATTATTTTCAGCAGTAATCTCACAGTATGTTTGCCGGGTGTTTCACGGACCGTGACACCTGAACAGTTTGTTATGCAGGACGCAGGGTTTCACTATCCAAGCGCTGCATAGACTAGTTGTGTCCCAGGGACCTGGGAGCACAACTTTTTGTGTAGATAGGTTGGTGAATTAGAGATCCCTCCCCTCTCTTCCCTTCCCCTTCAGGACGAAGCTGGGCAGTCAGTGCACTGTCTAGGGAAGGATATAGGGACGGCATAGGAGGTGTGCGGTTGACTAGGATAAGGGCTCTTTAACTAGGGTGTGTAGTAGGGGCAGAGACCCAGCATCCCCTGCCCCCCCCTTACCTTACCCCTCCCTAGAAACACCACTTACCTACCCCACATCGGGGTGCATATACATCCCGCTCATTTAATTGCACTTTGGGCATTTATTTTACAAATATATCATTAAAAGTTATATTTTAAAGGTAACCCACATTTCGCTTTAGTTTTCGTGACTCAATTTCAGGGTACCTCATACTGATATCATAGAACATCAGCTTCATCCACATTTTTTTGCAAAGTAAATGGGTCCGTGGTCTGCATTTTGCAGCCAAGTATAGGACATGTTCTATCTTTTTGCGGAATGAACACACGGGCGCAGGCAGCACATCCATAGAAATGCGGACCCATAAAAATGAATGGGTCTGTGTGCAATCTGCAAAAAATGTGTATCGAACAGGGATACAAAATAGCCTTAGGCTACATTCACAAGACCGTGGTGCTGCCATGCTCGTGTTGTGGACTACAGACCGCGGGTCCGGAAAACACGGGCACTGGCTGTGTGCACTCCACATGGCGGTGCAGATCCACTAAATTCAAGAGGCAGCAAAAGATAGGATATGTTCTATCTTTTGCGGTGCGGAGGGACGGACCCGGATGTCCGTGGGAGCTTCCGGGTCTGTGCTCCACACCACAAAAGATAGGACATGTCCTATGCAGCGTACTCAAGTTGTGTGTAATAGAGTTTCTGGGTGTAGTAGTGCAATGACACTAACCTGAGACGGCTGACTCTCTGCAAGGGCAGGTGATGGTAGAAAATGTTCGTGACGCCAGTGCCAATTAAACGGTGGCACGCCGTTTGCTGATAGCAGGAATAAATGAGGAACACCGTGATGTTAAAACAGAACTCCAACTTTAGTAGTTTTCATAGAGACATTAACGGAAGCACAGTTCCTTTGCATACAGTTGATTTTTCAATACGGTCGATGCAGGCAATACAGATTGAGCAAGGTGACTACAGAGTGTTAAACACACAGGACTTGCAGTACAGGAGCTTGCACTCTATCTCTGACTGATCCTGGAACATAGCAAATCTTCTCCAAGGCCCAATACCTTAACTCTGGCGTATATCCTTGGTTTTAGCTTTATAAAGTACCTCCTCTGTTATCTTGAGTACCTCTTGCTTCTCTGCGCTTTGCCTCTGTCTCCCTCTCAGCTTCCTCAGGCTCTAGAAGTTTCTGAACAGTGGTCTTCCTGCTTCTGCATATATATATATTCAGGAGGGGAACCTTCTCCTTGGATTCGGAACCCGGTTACAGGGACTGCAATACCCTCTCCTGGTCCGCAGGCTTCAGGCCTGGACTTGTCTCTGACATAGTCTAAGCTCCAGCTTCAGACTACAGGCTGCAGCTTTAGACAGACACTTAGACTAGACTCCCTTTCACTTCCCTGACTGGGCCTTATATAAACTAGGGCTCTCTAGCTCCCTCTAGTGACTAGAAGCTGGAATGACACCCCTAGCAGGCCTGTACATGCAAGTTTCATAGTAACAGGGAAATACATAGCATTGCATTACACGACAATTTATAAAAATGAAATATACTAACTTCCCCATAATTAAGGAGGGACGACAGAACACCAAGTGACACTTTTGTAGTGACGGGCATTACAGTCCCCGTACACTACATACCCCACTGCTTTAAGCTGAGTACGACCTCGTACTCCATCAGGGCTCGCCCAACTGGAATCTCTACCTGAAACAGAAAAAAGAGACATGCAGGCATACATACATGTAATTCATCTGCATTTACATTCATATTAGGTCCAATTGGCAAAGGTGAAGGGTAGTGACAAGGGGCGTCGTTCTCTTCTCTTCAGGAAAGTGAATGGAACTGGGGCGCTGACCTGGCACAGCGTAACATTATAACCAGGATAGTCCATGACAATGAATAAGTCCATAATAGAACAGCAAAATAGATAAAACAGTATAAAAACGGAACTACCCAGGAGTTTCCTGTGGGTGTATCACAGGCAAGGGCTCACGTGGAGGAGTCCATTCTTGCGCACAAATGTCAAGTAAGGTATTGCCAGTGGCAACTGTTTGGGAGGAGACACCACCAGAATAATCAAAGTCCCCTAAACGGACTGGCGGGCGTCCCCTGGTCATCCGGGTAGACCTTCTCAAAACAGGGGTCTCCTCTTCCCTTAGCAACAAGGTGGAAGAGAGAGGAGCAACAGGAGGGTCTCCATCAGGGAGATCTTGGTCAGGAACAACTGGAACAACTGGAACAATTAGATCCACTAGAGGGGGAACTGGATCCGGGGCATCTTGAACCAGCTCTTCTGGAGGTGAAGATACAGTAGGTGCTGGAGCGGGCACCAACAAGTTCAGCCACGGTGTCAGAAGCCAATGCATGGGATCAGCGTCATATCTTAGATTACTGACAGCCTGCATAGGATCCTCGGGCTGCATTGCTGACTCTGACACAGGATATTCAGATCCAGAACTCTCGGCACTGGGTTCTGGTGTCAGGCAGAGCTTTAACCGGTTTCGGTGTACAATTTGGGATCCCTTGCCTTCCCGGGTGATCTCATAAGTGTGAGTTCCAACATTTGGGATTGCAGTGACAACATAGGGACTTCGCTCCCATTTACTGTCCAGTTTACTGGTACGGCGGTTATTCTTTAACCATACCACGGCCCCTATTGTCAAGGGTTCTGCATGGACTGCTTGATCATAGTCTCTCTATTGTCGGTCCCTAGCATAGTCCATACGCTCCTGAACAATGGCTTTGGCTGTATTCAATCGCCTTTGATGTTCAGCAACCCAGCCGGTGTTAGGTAATGGGTTAATGCAATCAGGTACGTGTATGTCCAATGAATGATCAGCAGGCAATGTCCCTTGGCGCCCAAACATCAAGTAAAAAGGGGTATACCCGGTGGAACAATGTATGGTATGATTGTATGTGAACATGAGCTGTGGCAACAGACTGGGCCAATCTCCTCTGTTCTCAGGAGGCACGGCCCTCAGCATCTCTATCAAGGTCTGATTCATTTTTTCACATAATCCGTTACCTTGAGGATGGTAGGCCGTGGTCCGGATCTTCTTACAGTTGTGTAAGCGGCACAGTTCATGGAACAGATGGGACTCAAAGGCAGGTCCTTGATCGGTGAGGATCTTTTCTGGACATCCATAAGGCAGGAGGAAGTGTTTCCAGAACATTTCGGCTGTAGTCTTGGCTGTCTGGTCTCTCACAGGCACTGCTACAACAAACTTTGTGAAATGATCAATAATAGTCATGGCATAAGCATACCCTGAGCGACTAGGCTCCAGTTTCACATGGTCGATGGCGACAAGTTCAAGAGGACGGGTACTTACAATGGGTCTCAGTGGTGCCCTCTGATCATGGTGCTCACTTCGTCTTAAGGCACAGGCTACACACTCCCGACACCACTTCTCCATGTCTTCTCTCATGCCCACCCAGTAAAACCGCTGGCGGATAGTAGCTTCAGTCTTTTGGACCCCAAAGTCACCAGATTGATTGTGGTACATCTCCAACACCATACCTGCATCTCGTCGGGGTATGAGAATCTGGTGCACTCTCTCGTTGGACACTGGGTCTAGGCTTCTCCGTAGCAATAGGCCCTTTTGTAGGAAGAGTTGATGGCGCTGTCTCCACAGTTTGATGAGCTCAGGATCTGCACTCTTACGCCGAATCCTCTCAGGGGCTCTGCCACTAGTAATGAAGTCCAACAACTCACCCAGCACTCTACTTTCAGACTGTAGTTTCACCCACCTTTCTTCTTTAGGATCAGGCCTACTGGAGGGTGAAGGAACTGCAGCTCTGTTATTGGTAGCTCGAGCTTGATCCTGTTGAGCAAATTTGTTATAGAAAGCCGGCATCTCTACATCTTCCCAAGCATCTCGCACATCATCAGGAGCTGTCTCTGTGGGAAGCCTGGATAAAGCATCAGCATTATCATTAGTACGTCCAGCACGATACTTTACAGAGAAATTATAGTTGGCAAGGCGAGAGGCCCATCTCTGCTCCAAGGCCCCCAATTTAGCTGTATTTAGATGTGCCAGAGGGTTATTGTCAGTGAATGCAATGAACGGGGTGGCGGCTAGATAATCCTTGAATTTTTCTGTCACCGCCCACACTAATGCCAGGAACTCTAGTTTGAAGGAACTATAATTCTGGTCATTTTTCTCAGCTCCTTTCAGGGAGCGGCTTGCATAAGCGATCACTCTCTCTTTTCCCTCTTGGATCTGGGCCAACACAGCTCCCAGGCCTCGCTTGCTAGCATCGGTATAAAGATGGAAAGGCTTGCTATAATCTGGGTAACCTAACACGGGAGGCTCGGTCAGTTTCTTTTTTAGCAATTGGAACGCTATCTCTCTTTCCTCATTCCACTCAATGGGCACAGGAGTTCTAGGACTCTTTTTGGGTTGCCCCCTCAAGAGTTCCTGGATAGGATCAGCTATTTGAGCAAAATGGGGGATAAAACGTCTATAGTAGCCGGCAAAACCAAGGAAACTCCTCACCTCTTTGACGGTAGTAGGAACCGGCCAATTACGGACAGCTGCTAATTTATCAGGGTCAGGGTACACTCCCTCTCCGCTGACCACATGCCCCAGGTATCTTACTGCAGGTTTGAGCAGGTGACACTTGGATGGCTTTACTTTCAAGCCATATTTGATAAGGATTTCAAATACTTCTGCCAAATGTTTTAGATGGTCTTCATATGTTTTTGAGTACACAATGACGTCATCTAGATACAGCAGCACTGTTTCGAAGTTTTTGTGACCCAAACACCGCTCCATTAGTCTCTGGAAAGTTCCTGGGGCATTACATAGCCCGAACGGCATACAATTGAATTCAAACAGGCCCATGGGAGTAGTGAAAGCAGTCTTTTCCCTATCTGCAGGGGCCATGGGTACTTGCCAGTAGCCACTGGTCAAGTCCAATGTGGAGAAATAGGCAGAGGAGCCCAGAGCAGTTAGTGACTCCTCAATGCGGGGCAGTGGGTATGCATCTTTGTGGGTTATTTGATTAATTTTCCTATAATCCACACAGAAACGGATACCACCGTCCTTCTTCTTTACAAGGACATGGGGTGCAGCCCACGGACTACGGCTGTCCCGGATTACATTAGAGTCTTTCATCTCTTGGATCATTTCTTTTACAGTCTGATATGAAGTAGGTGGTAAGGGTCTGTATCTCTCCTTGATAGGAGGATGAGAGCCAGTAGGTATGGTGTGTTGTATGGCACTCACCTCCCCATAATCAGTAGCATGCTTACTGAACGCCTGGTGGTACTCTTTGACCAGCTGTAGGATCCCTTCTTGTTGATGTTGGGGGGTAGTCTCGTCCCCCACATGGAGCTCTTCCCACCAGGGCACTTGTGGCTGGGTCACCGGCGAACATCCGCTGTCTGCAGCTGGCGGCTTCTCTGTCACTGGAAGACGAATGATGTCTTGGAAGGACACCTGGGACAGCTGGGCAACACGGCAATGCTTAGTAAGCGCAACAGGATGATTGCTCAGGTTAATCAGACGGACAGGTACTTTACCTTGGGAGACGTTCACCAGGCACTTGGCAGCTCTCACATAAGGGTAATCCTCCATCTGTATTGGTTCCACCAGAGCTGGATAATCTTGGCCTTGGACTCCCAGGACAGCACGACACCATAAAAGAGTTTGAGAATTAGGAGGCAAAGTCACAGGCTTAATATCACTAATCCTGGCAGTACAAATTTCTCCTTTCCCATTAGCAAACCTCTGTTGGGCACTTAACACAGTAATAGTCTTTTGAATCACCCTCCTGGATGCAGAGGAAGCAGTGGGCAAAGTCTGATGTAATACAGCAAGTATTTCTGAATAACAGTTTTTGAAGACATTGGTGCCTAGAATGACAGGATGTCCTCCTCTGTCACCGGCCTGTACTACGATCACTCCCTGTTGAGGCAGGGTTACTTCTCCCACCTGCAGGGTGGGTTCCCAGTATCCATGAATCTTTACTGGTTTGCCATTGCTGGCGATAATTTCCACCCAGGATTCAGGCGGTTGGGTCAACTGGTTGGTGTCCCAGAACTTTTCAAATGCAGGCAGCTGAATAGTAGTGACCTGAGACCCAGTATCTAATAGGGCTTCAAAGGGGACCCCGTTGATCTCTATATTGATTTTAGGATGGGATCCTACATAACGTGGCATCCAATTTGGATCCTCTGGACCTAGTGTTCTACCTCCCGAGGGGTGGTCCTCAGCCTCAGGGGTTGCCCGTTTAACTGCCAGCAACTGGATTCTGTGTGTCCCAGCTTTTTGCAGTATGTACACACGGGCCGCTTGCGATCTCTATTACGCCTCCCAGGATCCCTGGGGTGAGTCTCTTGGTAAGGAGGTGGGAACGGCCTAGGAGGTGACAGGAATTCTTCATCTAGCATTATGGGTTTTTCCCATTCCTCTATTTTTCTGCACACTTTCTCTAGACTTTTAGTGAGGTGATTTACTTGCTCTGTCAGCATGGCAATAGTATCGGTAGCTGACACTTGAACAGCTTGGCCGGCCTGAGCTTGGTTAGAGATAAGCGGTTTCACCCTGCAGGCTGATGACTCAGGTGGGGTGCTCAACTCCGTAGATACTGCTGACCCCAGAATTTTTATAGCCAGTTCTTTAAAGTCCAGAAAGGCACTGTTAGGGTGCTGGGCGGACAGCATCTTTAATCGGGTCCTTATTTGCTCACTAGACACCCCGTTGATAAATTGTTCCCTCAGGGTCTGGTCCTGATTATCAGCCTCTTTGGGATCTATCTGGATTACAGCCCCTAAAGCCTCCTGAAGTGATAGGGCGAAGTCACGGAGGGACTCACCGGACTTCTGTTTCTTGCCAAAGAAGTGCATCTTTATCTCTGAGGCAGTCCTAGTTTCAAAAGTGGCCCTGAGGCGGGTGAATATCTGTTCTAGAGTACTCCGCTCAGTAGCAGGCCAGGATAATACCTCCCTCCGTGCAGCTCCCTCCAGCTGCGCTAGCAGGATTTCCATTTGCTGGTCGGCATTTATGGGGTACAGTTTGAATAATGCCAGCAACTTTTCTTTAAAGTCCCTTAGGGTATGGGTCTCTCCTCTGTAGCGGGGGAACCATGGGGCCCCGAAATAGTAAGGCATGGTAAAGGGCATCATGCTGGGGGCTGTTGGATGATTAGGAGCCGCGAACTCTCCCGGGGCCGGCTGCTCAGGCACTCCTGGCTCTGACATGGTAGTCTATTGAGAGGTGGCCACTGGCGACTAAAGGGGCCGGAACACTCCCCTTCCCTCCGGTTACAAGTGCTTACCGGTATCGCCGGGCTTGCGCAGGCCAAGTCTCGCGAGATTCCGGACGTCCTGAGCACCCGATGACGTAGAAGAAGCAGGGCCGCGGCGGTGCGATGATGAAGAGGGGCGGGATTCTCTGTGTCCTTGCAGGGATCCGCCCACGAAGGTCCTCAGCAGCACGGGAAACTTTACTCCAGGCGGCCGGTGGCCATCTTTAGCAAAACGCTGTCCATTCACTGACAGCAAGCAGGATTGTAAAAAGTCCACAAAACCACACTCCAATGTGGCGATTTTCTTCCTCTTGATAGCGCAACACTGCACAGCGCTTTTTGGAGGTTTTTGACACACTTTGGGTATGTTTTTCAGTCCACAAAGTCCACTTTAATAAAACAGGCAATATGTCACTTTGGTCACAGGGCAACTGTATAAGGCACAAAGTTCACGCTTCTTGCACTAGAAAGCGTGCGTATCCTGTTCGTGACGCCAAAAGAGAGGTGCAGCGTACTCAAGTTGTGTGTAATAGAGTTTCTGGGTGTAGTAGTGCAATGACACTAACCTGAGACGGCTGACTCTCTGCAAGGGCAGGTGATGGTAGAAAATGTTCGTGACGCCAGTGCCAATTAAACGGTGGCACGCCGTTTGCTGATAGCAGGAATAAATGAGGAACACCGTGATGTTAAAACAGAACTCCAACTTTAGTAGTTTTCATAGAGACATTAACGGAAGCACAGTTCCTTTGCATACAGTTGATTTTTCAATACGGTCGATGCAGGCAATACAGATTGAGCAAGGTGACTACAGAGTGTTAAACACACAGGACTTGCAGTACAGGAGCTTGCACTCTATCTCTGACTGATCCTGGAACATAGCAAATCTTCTCCAAGGCCCAATACCTTAACTCTGGCGTATATCCTTGGTTTTAGCTTTATAAAGTACCTCCTCTGTTATCTTGAGTACCTCTTGCTTCTCTGCGCTTTGCCTCTGTCTCCCTCTCAGCTTCCTCAGGCTCTAGAAGTTTCTGAACAGTGGTCTTCCTGCTTCTGCATATATATATATTCAGGAGGGGAACCTTCTCCTTGGATTCGGAACCCGGTTACAGGGACTGCAATACCCTCTCCTGGTCCGCAGGCTTCAGGCCTGGACTTGTCTCTGACATAGTCTAAGCTCCAGCTTCAGACTACAGGCTGCAGCTTTAGACAGACACTTAGACTAGACTCCCTTTCACTTCCCTGACTGGGCCTTATATAAACTAGGGCTCTCTAGCTCCCTCTAGTGACTAGAAGCTGGAATGACACCCCTAGCAGGCCTGTACATGCAAGTTTCATAGTAACAGGGAAATACATAGCATTGCATTACACGACAATTTATAAAAATGACATATACTAACTTCCCCATAATTAAGGAGGGACGACAGCACACCAAGTGACACTTTTGTAGTGACGGGCATTACAGTCCCCGTACACTACACCTACATTTCACTGCATCTTGCGGATCGCAGACCCTCTGAAGTCAATAGGTCCACATCTCGATTTGGAATGCACACAGCTGGTGCCCATGTTTTTGGACCCCCGATTTGCAGTTCATGGGCACGGAGGACCCACGGTCGTGTGAATGCAGGATAAGGTCAATATCTGGCCGTCGAATCTACATCAGCTCAGCTATGAGTTGGAGTAATTTTAAATGGGTTGTCCGGGTTCAGAGCTGAACCCGGACATATCCCCTTCTTCACCTAGGCAGCCTTTCTGAGATTAGAATCAGAGCATTTAATGCTCTGATGTTCTCCCTTGCTGTGTGCTGAATCGCGGCTTACACCTAGCAGTGTTCCCGGTGACAATACCGGCACTAATGCTCATCTCAGAGGGGCTGCATGGGTGAAGAAGGGGATATGTCCGGGTTCAGTTCTGAACCCGGACAACCCCTTTAAGCTATAATCTACTCCAGTTTCTGGTATAAATTATAGTAAATTTGTAAGATTTGGAAAAGCCAGGCTAATATGTCCTGCCCATGCCACTTTTCAAAAAGATAGCAAGCGTGGAGTAAAATTCCAAAAGTCCCAATTTTATTATATTTTTTCACAAATTGTGCTTGCCCAAAAATGTTTTTTTATGCCATTTTTCTTATACATTGTTTTATTGTAAAATGGTGGTTTTGTAATGTGTTTCACAATACATTTGAAAAAACTGCATTTAAAATTGCATGGGTGTTTTCATGCATGTTTTCAAATGTGTTTTGAAATGCATTTTAAGCAGGGTGCTGAATTTCCTTAAAGATACCAGACCTGTATGGAGACTTACTGGAAGTACGCCATGGTATGAAGGCTTTTCTCCATGGGAAACAATTATGTAAAGAGGTATTTGCCAAAAAATAGAACCATAGGTGGCGCTAGCGAAATGGTCTTCTTTTTTGGGAGCTACCTCTTTACAAAAACACATTTTAAAAACACTATGGTTGTGGGGTTGATTGTGTCTGTGTTTGTTGGGGGGGAGGGATTTAATATTCCCTTTGCACCAGAATTCTAGCAGAATTGTAATTTTTTTTAGATTTCTACGCCACTGTTGGCAATTTTAAATGGTGGGCGTGGTTAGCTATGTTAATTAGGGGGAGGTGTTATCAGTGATTGATAGCATTCGCTGTGTAATTGTGTATACAGAAATAGCTGTCAGTCATTGATAGCTGTACACAGGGGAGGTGTTATAAGTGATTGATAGCATTCTCTGTGTAAGCCTGTATACATAGATAGCTGTCAGTCGCTAATAGCTGTACACAGGGGAGATGTTATCAGTGATTGATAGCATTCCCTGTGTAAGTGTGTTTACATAGATAGCTGTCAGTTACTCATAGTTGTACACGGGGAAGGTGTTATCAGTGATTGATAGCCTTCTCTGTGTAAGTGTGTATACAGAGATAGCTATCAGTCACGAATATTTGTACATAGGGTAGGTTTTATCAGTGATTCATAGCATTCTCTGTAAGTGTGTACATGCAGATAGCTGTCAGTCACTGATAGCTGTACTTGGGAGAGGTGTTATCCGTGATTGTGTCACGGACGTACCGAGACATACGGATGTCCCCGCGACAGTGAATGGCAGGAGATCTTTGAGACTGGCAACATTTGGTTTGATTTGATATGTCTACCTTGTGGATCAATAGGCGTTGGTTGTTTCTGGTACTGGCCACACCCTTAACCTCCAGGTGTTGCTATTTTGGTCATTGAATTTACCCTTTTTATAGTTGTTTGTCCCACAATGCTGTGCGATTTATAGCTTCAGTTGGACCTGTGGATAGCTGGTGTTTGGATCTCGGCTGAGTTCCTAGTGCTGCCATAGCTTCTTGGAAGTGTTATCTTTCCCTTTGTATTTTGGCTTTTCTGTGTGTTGCATTTCCTTGACGTTTTGTATTAGGCCTTAGGGAGACTTCCGTTCATCCTTCCTTTTGAAGGAACAGGTTGTTTCATTCCTGTCATTAGTATCATAGTAACATAGTACATAAGGCCGAAAAAGACATTTGTCCATCCAGTTCGGCCTGTCATCCTGCAAGTTGATCCAGAGGAAGGCAAAAAAAAAACTGTCAGGTAGAAGCCAATTTTCCTGACTTTAGGGGAATAAAAAATTCCTTCCCGACTCCAATCAGGCAATCAGAATAACTCCCTGGATCAACGACCCCTCTCTAGTAGCTATAGCCTGTAATATTATTACACTCCAGAAATACATCCATGCCCCTCTTGAATTCCTTTATTGTACTCACCATCACCACCTCCTCAGGCAGAGAGTTCCATAGTCTCACTGCTCTTACCGTAAAGAATCCTTTTCTATGTTTGTGTACAAACCTTCTTTCCTCCAGACGCAGAGGATGTCCCCTCGTCACAGTTACAGTCCTGGGGATAAATAGATGATGGGATAGATCTCTGTACTGACCCCTGATATATTTATACATAGTAATTAGATCTCCCCTCGGTCGTCTTTTTTCTAACGTGAATAACCCTAATTTTGATAATCTTTCAGGGTACTGTAGTTTCCCCATTCCAGTTATTACTTTAGTTGCCCTCCTCTGGACCCTCTCCAGCTCTGCTATGTCTGCCTTGTTCACTGGAGCCCAGAACTGTACACAGTACTCCATGTGTGGTCTGACTAATGATTTGTAAAGTAGTAGGAATATGCTCTCATCACGGGCATCTATGCCCCTTTTGATGCAACCCATTATCTTATTGGCCTTTTGCAGCTTAGTTTGCTGTTTATTAAAATTCCTAGATCCTTTTCCATGTCAGTGTTACCGAGTGTTTTACCATTTAGTATGTACGGGCGACTTGCATTATTCCTTCCTATGTGCATAACTTTACATTTGTCAGTGTTAAACCTCATCTGCCACTTATCTGCCCAAGCCTGCAATCTATCCAGATCCCTCTGTAGTAGTATACTGTCCTCTTCAGTGTTAATTACTTTACACAGTTTAGTATCATCTGCGAAAATTTATATTTTACTATGCAAGCCTTCTACGAGATCATTAATATATTGTAGAGAATAGGGCCCAATACTGACCCCTGAGGTACTCCACTAGTGACAGTGACCCAATCTGAGTATGTACCGTTAATAACCACCGTCTGTTTTCTATCATTGAGCCAGTTACTTACCCACTTACAGACGTTTTCTCCCAGTCCGAGCATTCTCATTTTATATACTAACCTTTTATGTGGTACAGTGTCAAATGCTTTGGAGAAGTCCAGATACATGACATCCATTGATTCGCCGCTGTCAAATCTAGAACTTACCTCCTCATAGAAACTGATTAAATTACTGTATATTCCGGCGTATAAGACGACTTTCTTTCTTTTTAAAATCTGTTTATTGATTTTATATTCACATAAAAGAAAGAAATAGGAAACAAAGTTACAGGATCACAACTGGAGAATACATCCACATTACATTGGCATAAGAGTGCACATATTAAGAGTAAATCCGGCACAGTGGAACATTACAGTAACTCTACAGCACCTATCGCAAGATAACATATCCGAAGAACCATAATATGTGTGATAAGACCAGGCCGGAATGAATGCATCACTTTACAATAAGAGCCATAGAGTGAAGAGAAAGAGCACAAAGACAATTACCACAAGACTGACAGCATGAGTGTATCCTGAAATAACATATACTATTCGGATAAAACAGTGCAAAATATGCATTTTGGGCATAAAGTACAATATTCAAAGATTTCCGAATCTAGACAAATTTGTGAACATACAACTCTGTAAAACTAAGGACAGAAGGAAGGGGGGGAGAAGGGTGGGAAGGGAAAAGGAGGGGAGTAGGGAGTAGGACAAGACAACGGGGGGGGGGGGGGGGTAAGCTGATGATGAGGTACATATCTAACGCACCAGCGAAGGACTCAATTATAGGATTAAAACCAACGTACTTGAGTCCAGCATCAAGGTCAAGGTAATACATAGGTCGGGTGAAGCGAAGATGAGATCCAAATATGTATATGGATATATGAGTCCAAATAGTGAGGCTGTAGACATTTAGACAAAGATAAAGTGTAGTTGTATGGGAGAGAAAAGGGGAAAAACCTCAGATGTCTAAGTTGCTCTTACTCTAAATCTCTAATCTGATGAGGGACAACCAAATTCTTCCCGACCGTCCAGGGTAACCATATTTTTGAATATTTGTGGTGGGATCGAAGTTCCCAATGTGATAATTCCTCTAATCTTGCTAGAGCTTCCATCTTCATTCTCCACTGAGAGATGGTAGGAGGGACTGTCAATTTCCAGTTAGAAGCAATTAATATTCTGGCTGCCGCTAACATTATTCTCAGAAGAGACATCTTTGAGGCATTTATATTATTAGGAAATAGAGACAGCAAGGCAGTTTCCGGGCGGCAGGGAAGTGAATTTGCATTTAGCTTGAGAATGTCCCTCACCAGGTCAAAGATCTGCCCCCAAAATATTTTTATTTTAGGGCATTCCCACCAGATGTGCAAAAAGGAGCCTTTTTCCTTTAGACATCTCCAGCACACGTTGGAGACGTTCCCATACATCAGGCCTAACCTCGCAGGGGTTAAATACCATCTAGTGAGGACTTTGTAAGCATTTTCCTGAACTACTACACATCTAGAGATATATTTTGGGGCATTTAGGATAATCTGAGTTTCTTTGTCTGAAATTTTTTTATTCAAATCTCTCTCCCACTCCCTTAAAAAGTAGAGTGAGGGAGGAACTTCCAGAGAGACTAAATGTCTATTCACAGTAGAGATGATTTTTGATGGGTAAAGAGACTGTGAAACCAGTTTCTCAAACCAGTTTGGCGAAGAATTTGCTTGTGACTTTTTAATAATGGGCTCTACAGTAGATTTTATACAGGAATATTGCATCTGGTTTAACTTCATGAGATTAAATGTATTTGTTAAAGAGGTGAGGTCCAGAAAAGTGCCATCTGAGTCTAATAGCTCATGTATAGGAAGAATAGAATTTCTTATTTGGGTAGGTAAGATACTGCAACTGTTTGTGTCGAGACCAACACAGTCCCCAACAGTCAGGAGTGTTGAGGGGAAGGTTAAGCAGGTTCCTCTCACAGCCGGATCTTTCCAGAGTGCCAAAGAGATTGAGTACAAAGGTGTCCCTGTTGTCGGAAGAGAGGCATCAATCGATTCTGCAAGTAGCAAGGATCTAATAGGACGACCCAATAGTTTCTCCTCTAGGGGGATCCAGATTTTGTGAACCGGACCTCTCAACAGGTCAATGATTCTGTTTATATGAACAGCTCTATAATATCTTTTTATAGATGGGAAGCCAATTCCACCTTTTTGGAAAGGAAGAAGTAGAATCTTATTGGAAATTCTGGGTTTTATATTGCCACAAATGTAAGAGGAACACAACCTCCGAAATGACTCAAAGAAACTGTTCGGCAGTTTTACAGGAAGGGCTTGTAGTAGATAGGTGATTTTTGGGACTATTAAGGAGTTAAAAACGTTACGTCTGCCTATCCAGAAAATGAAGGTAGGAGACCAAGAGTTTAAGATAGCAGGTATGGATTTTAATAGGGGGGGGGGAATTTGCTTCATATAGTTTGTTTAGATCAGAAGTAATGTTAATTCCCAGGAATTTTATATGGGAACGTGCCCATTCAAATGGGGATTCTTTTTTAAGTATCTGAAGGACTTTAGGTGGGTGATTTATATTCAAAGCCTCTGATTTGGCCAAATTTATTTTGAAGTTTGAGATAAAGCCAAAAGTCGTGAAGGTCTTAATGATAGCGGGGAAAGCAATTTTTGGGTTGGAGATCATTAGTAGTAAGTCGTCAGCATAAGCTGCTAGTTTTATCTCTAAATGGCCGCAAGTCAGGCCTTTAATTGCTTCAGCTTGTCTGACATTTTGTAAAAGGGGTTCAATTGTGATGATGAATAAAATAGGTGATAAGGGACAACCCTGTCTTGTGCCATTATTTATCTGCACAGGTTGAGAAAGCACATCATTAATCTTAATGTTTGCGCTAGGAAGTGCGTACATGGAGAAGATGGCCTCTATGAAAGGGGTAGGGAAACCTAGTCTGGACAAGGAATTTTTTATAAAGGACCAGGACACTCTGTCGAATGCTTTTTCAGCATCTGTCCCCAATACCACAAAAGGAGTTCCCGTCTTCTTTGCATTAGCTATGGTATTTATAACTTTATAAGTGTTGTCTTTACCTTCCCGGCCAGGAATGAATCCTGTCTGGTCTGGAAGTATAAGGTCTTTTAGTAGAGGTTTTATTCTATTAGCTAATAGGTTCGCATATATTTTAACGTCTAAGTTTAGTAGAGAGATAGGCCTATAGCTGGAGCATAAATTGGGGTCCTTTTGTGGCTTGGGGATCAGAGTGATATGAGCATTAACCGTTTGTGGCAGAAAAGCGTTACCTGACATTGCCTCATTAAAGGAGTTAAGTAAGTGTGGGAGTAACATCTCTCTGAAGGACAGATAATATAACATTGGAAGACCATCCGGACCCGGAGACTTTCCTTTAGCCATCTTCTTCAACACAGCAGTTATCTCATGGAGTTTAATTGGGGAACATAGGTTCTTAGCTTGTTCAGGGACTAAAGTTGGAAGATGTAATTTACTCAGGAACTCTTTCGTAATGGCCAACTTCTCTCCTTAAAGGGGAATTGTATCTGACTTATCAATGTTATATAAATCAGAGTAAAACTTATGGAAGGCCTCTGCTATATCAAAGTCATTTTTGACTAATTTCTTATCCTCCGTTAATATGGCAGAGATTCTGGCTTTCCTTTTACGTTGTTTTAATAATGCTAACATGAACTTAGTGGGTTTATTACCGTGCGCATAAAATTTATGATTTGATGCAAGATATAATTTGGCAGACTGTTTATTGAGAACTTCTTTAAGTTCATCTTTGGCTATGGAAAGTTCCAATAATTGCTGAATGTTATGTGAACTTTTTTGAAGGGCTTCCAACCTGGAATTTTTTTTATATAAATCAGTTACTTTGGACCGTCTTTGTTTATTCACATAGGAGGCTATCGAGATGAATTCACCTCTAATAACCGTTTTATGGGCTTCCCACAATATATGTGGCGATACTGACTTTGAATCATTCAGTAGGAAAAATTCTCTCAGTTTAGCATATATTTTCTCCTTCACTTGAGAATTATCTAACAGAGTCTCGTTGAGTCTCCATATATATGTTCTAGGGGGCGAATCTGGCATTTTAAGAGTAAGAAATACGGGGGCATGGTCAGAGTGTACTATATTACCTATATGTGTCTCGGTGCAACAGTGGATCTGGGCAATAGTGATAAGTATGTAGTAAATTCTATGGTATGTGTTATGTGGGTGGGAAAAAAAGGAATAGTCTCTATCCCCTGGATTGTAGGTTCTCCAAGCATCAATTAAGCTGCTATTATGTATTAGCTTTTTGATTGTTTTGATCGAGTTTAAGGGGACAGAGGATCTACCAGAGGAAGTGTCCAGAAGGGGGTTAAGGGCGACATTAAAGTCTCCAGCAACAATAGCAAAACCCTCTCTAAATTCTTCAAATATCTGCCAAACAGTCTTGAACCACCTATTTTGACCAGCGTTAGGAGCATAAAAGTTAGCAAAGGTGTACAACTTGGTGTTTATAGTCCCTTTTACTAACAGATATCTTCCCAAGGGGTCAGATTTTAAACCTGTCATAATGAAATCCGTGTTCTTATGAAAACCAATACTGACACCCAACCTATTAGAATACTCTGAAGTGCCATGGTACCAGAGATTGTAATAGGCTCTCGTCATATTAGGAGTCTTTCTATTTTTGAAGTGTGTTTCCTGTAGGAAAATCACATTGGTTTTCTCTTTATGCAGGAAATGGAGAATCTGGCTCCTTTTAGCAGGGTTTTTAAAGCCTCTAACATTATATGTAGATATATGTACAGGGAGTGCAGAATTATTAGGCAAGTTGTATTTTTGAGGATTAATTTTATTATTGAACAACAACCATGTTCTCAATGAACCCAAAAAACTCATTAATATCAAAGCTGAATATTTTTGGAAGTAGTTTTTAGTTTGTTTTTAGTTTTAGCTATTTTAGGGGGATATCTGTGTGTGCAGGTGACTATTACTGTGCATAATTATTAGGCAACTTAACAAAAAACAAATATATACCCATTTCAATTATTTATTTTTACCAGTGAAACCAATATAACATCTCAACATTCACAAATATACATTTCTGACATTCAAAAACAAAACAAAAACAAATCAGTGACCAATATAGCCACCTTTCTTTGCAAGGACACTCAAAAGCCTGCCATCCATGGATTCTGTCAGTGTTTTGATCTGTTCACCATCAACATTGCGTGCAGCAGCAACCACAGCCACCCAGACACTGTTCAGAGAGGTGTACTGTTTTCCCTCCTTGTAAATCTCACATTTGATGATGGACCACAGGTTCTCAATGGGGTTCAGATCAGGTGAACAAGGAGGCCATGTCATTAGATTTTCTTCTTTTATACCCTTTCTTGCCAGCCACGCTGTGGAGTACTTGGACGCGTGTGATGGAGCATTGTCCTGCATGAAAATCATGTTTTTCTTGAAGGATGCAGACTTCTTCCTGTACCACTGCTTGAAGAAGGTGTCTTCCAGAAACTGGCAGTAGGACTGGGAGTTGAGCTTGACTCCATCCTCAACCCGAAAAGGCCCCACAAGCTCATCTTTGATGATACCAGCCCAAACCAGTACTCCACCTCCACCTTGCTGGCGTCTGAGTCGGACTGGAGCTCTCTGCCCTTTACCAATCCAGCCACGGGCCCATCCATCTGGCCCATCAAGACTCACTCTCATTTCATCAGTCCATAAAACCTTAGAAAAATCAGTCTTGAGATATTTCTTGGCCCAGTCTTGACGTTTCAGCTTGTGTCTTGTTCAGTGGTGGTCCTCTTTCAGCCTTTCTTACCTTGGCCATGTCTCTGAGTATTGCACACCTTGTGCTTTTGGGCACTCCAGTGATGTTGCAGCTCTGAAATATGGCCAAACTGGTGGCAAGTGGCATCTTGGCAGCTGCACGCTTGACTTTTCTCAGTTCATGGGCAGTTATTTTGCGCCTTGGTTTTTCCACACGCTTCTTGCGACCCTGTTGACTATTTTGAATGAAACGCTTGATTGTTCGATGATCACGCTTCAGAAGCTTTGCAATTTTAAGAGTGCTGCATCCCTCTGCAAGATATCTTACTATTTTTGACTTTTCTGAGCCTGTCAAGTCCTTCTTTTGACCCATTTTGCCAATTTTGCCTAATAATTATGCACACCTGATATAGGGTGTTGATGTCATTAGACCACACCCCTTCTCATTACAGAGATGCACATCACCTAATATGCTTAATTGGTAGTAGGCTTTCGAGCCTATACAGCTTGGAGTAAGACAACATGCATAAAGAGGATGATGTGGTCAAAATACTCATTTGCCTAATAATTCTGCACTCCCTGTAGATCTGTCATGGAGTATCTTGTGGGTGTAGAGAGGTGTACTTACATAACCTTGGACCTTTGAGAATATAGCATGGATTACTTGACTCAGGAAAAGTAGTTGGAGACGTTGGTGAGTAGATTGTGTGTATAGGGGGGGGGGGGGGGTGGGAAAGAGCTAAAAGGTAAGAAAAATAACGTTAACAATAGGAAAGGGTTGAACAATAACAATATCCCAGTAATGGACCACATTTGGTCAGAACCCCTAACTGCAGGTCAGAGGCTGCAAAAATAACAGGCCTAGACTGACTCAAATTTAGAGCTAGTCTGTAGGCAAGAGGCATTACTCTTCACTATAGAAATCAAGAAAATTCAGAAAGTTTAGAAAATTCAGAAGAGAGCAACATCAACGACGAGACATATAATAATAACCCATCAGTAATGTTGAGACTTAAACTTAGGAAATGTAGTGACTCAACACCAGACACTAATTAGGCCCAGGCTGCCAGTCATACAATCCCCCCAACCCACCCGCAAAGAGCAATAAGAAACTCCAAGCGAGCCACCCAGAGGGAGTAAAGAAGGTTGGAGGGACCGTACAAGTCCACAGCCATGAGCTAACCTCCTTTGGACTGACTTATAGATATAGCATAAGGAACATTAGAAAACAAAAAGTATGATCAGTCTTCATCTGTGATAATACGCCTGGGGGTAAGTCTACCCTGTTTCTTCTTTGACTTTAACCCCTTACCACTACTCACAGTTTCCCATGGAGTGGGAGGGGTAATGTCCTGTGGGATCAGAACGTCATTTGTGGCAGACCAATCGGAGATGTCTATATCTTGTATATCTAGGGCATCAAGGATCTCTGGAAGGTCTTTGTATTTTCTCAAGACATATTTCTTCTCCTTGTTTGTGATTAACATCCCGAATGGAAATAACCATCTAAAGGCAATGCGCTTCTGTCTCAGGTGATCAGTAAGGGGTTTTAAAGCACGTCTTTTATTAAGGGTAGCAGGGGCCAGGTCCTGGAATAATTGGATTTGAGCACCTTCATATCTGATGATCTCACTTTCTCTGGCCTTCTTCATCACCAGGTCTTTTTGGGCAAAATTCAAGAGCTTGCAAATGATGTCCCTTGGGGGGTCACCAGGTTTTGGTCTGGGACGTAGGGCTCGGTGAGCTCTTTCTATTATGATGGGGTCAGGATAATCTTCTCCCAGCAAGGATAAGCAAATTTCTTTAGTAGCAGATGGAATTGCTTCAGCAGCGACAGTCTCTGGGACTCCTCTAATACGAATATTATTCCTTCTGCCTCTATTATCCTGATCCTCCATATATTCGTACAGATGATTGATGTGTTGTTGGTAGGCAACTAAAGCTAAGGAATTTTTACTTGTATAATCTGCTACTATTGACTGGTTAGATTCTAAAGCTTCAACTCTCTGGCCAATTTGCTTTACTTCTCTTTTAATCTCAGAAAGTTCTTCTAGAACAGGGTTTAGTGCCTTCGAAAGGGCTTGAGAGATAAAGGTTCTGGATACTGGTAGGTCTGAGGATGAGTCAAACTGTTCTTCTTCATCGCTTTCCCTGTCCTGGTGAGAAGAGGCTTGGCGTTGGGTACTACTTTTCGGGGTAGTCTGGGACGCCCCATGTGAGTGTGCGTTTTTTTTCATCATAAACCTGTCCAGGTCCGATTGTGCTAGAGTGGGAGCTTTAGTTTGATTGCTGGAGTCCTGTTCAGCCCCCCTGTACCTCCCTACTTTCACCATAGATGCGGATGTTCTGTCTCAGTATTTGACAACTCACTTCTTCATCAGATGCGTAGGTGAAGGGTCATATCGTTTATTACATAAGTAAATTGAGCCTATATTTAAACATCTGCAGCCTCCTGTGAGTAGGGTTAGGCTTATTCTGCCATAATATACTGCTTGCAGAAAGAGGTTACTGTCTCTTTAAAACAGAGGGCTTAGAGGGAGCGATCTCCAAGCACCCCTGAGTCTCACATGAGCTATAGGGCTGTGGTAGGATCAGTGTAGCAAAAGGAGAGGGGTCCTACGGATCAGCATAAACTGCACACTGTGAAGAGGGATTGCCGTCAGTTTAATGTGCTGTGGTTGTAAAAGTCTGTCTATATGATTTAAACTTTAATTTTACTGGTCTCTTACCAGAGCTTCTTATCGGTCGCTTTCCTACAAAGCTGCACCCCGTTCAGGGGAGTCGCGTCAGCTTCTGGGGATCACGATCCACGGGCCGAGCTTAAAATGGCGCCCGCGCCGTGGCGGTTCCTCCGGTACAGTCCTGTATCCTCCGGAGCTGCAGGACTGAGGAGGGCACACTTACAGCGATGGGATTACCTTTCCCCAGTTATGCGGTGGTAATTTCCTGTTGGTCCGTACAGCAGATGGTTCCGGAGCGGCCTCTTGCTGCCTCCACGCTAGGCTGAGGATTCTGCTCCTACTAGGCCGCAGCCCAGAACTCCGGAGTGGAGCGGTTTTAAGAACTCCAAAGGGTCTCAAAAGTTGGCAGCTTTTGAGTAGGGACGTCTACGGTGCTCAGAGAGGGTTGTAGCCTTTACAAACTATGCAGATAATTGTAGATGAAATCTCCATAGACGGAGCTGCTGCATTAGACTTCTTTCCTGGTCCGCAGCTAGCCACGCCCCCATAAGACGACTTTCTAACACTAAAAATTATTTTCAAAAGTCGGGGGTCGTCTTATACGCCGGATATACTCAGATCCAATGGTATATTCTAACCCCCAGGCGTTCCCGTGGGGACGGGGACGCTTGCCTGGGGGTTAGAATACACAGGGCCCCGCCGCTCAGAGGAGTATACATTTATTAACTGTAATCTGTAACTTTAACTTTAAATGAGCGCTCTCAGCTCCGCTAACAGGCAGTGCGGGCGGCGCTCACTCACTGACGTTACGTGCCTGCTCCTCCCACTAGGCGGCGCAGGCGCGTGACGTCAGTGAGTGAGCGCCGCCCGCACTGCCTATTACCAGAGCTGAGAGTAAGGTACCCTAGTAAAGAGATGAGCGCTCATTTAAAGTTAAAGTTACAGATTACAGTTAATAAATGTATACTCCTCTGAGCGTCGGGGAGGGGGATATGTGGATGGCACTGTCATGGCGGGGTGGGGGGATCTGTGGATGGCACTGTTATGGGGAGGGGGATCTGTGGATGGCACTGTTATGGGAGGGGGATCTGTGGATGGCACTGTTATGGGAGGGGGATCTGTGGATGGCACTGTCATGGGGGGGGATCTGTGGATGACACTGTTATGGGAGGGAGATCTGTGGATGGCACTGTTTGTGCAGCACGCCAGACCTGCAGGGTATTGCGATAGTGAGGTCACGGTTATGGGCAATCGAGGGTTGCTCACTGTATTGGAGAACCCTGGGCAGGCATGCGGCAGTGAAGGAGAGGTAGACACAGTTCCTCTGGGGCACACTCGGTATGTAGGGACCAGGCCTGATGGTGGATGAGGTGCCCTGGATGTTACAGGTATTTTGAGTGCCTGAAGCAAGGTCCCTTTTGGATTCGTGACGCCAGTGCCTGTAACGGTGGCACACCGATTTATAGTTGGAATAAGTGAGGTACACAGGTGGTATAGTGAACCAAACGTTGCTTTACTTAAACAGTTCAACTTTGTACATCAAGATAGTAATGCAGTCCTTTATATCACAAGCTTCACAAGCAGGCTTATTTCACAAGATGGCAGGTATTGATCATGCAAGATACTCAGAGGGTAAATCCACAACACACTCAGAATCAGGTTGTACCTTTCCTCAGAAGTAGTGTACACTGTTCTTTTAGAACTCCTGTCTGGTTTCAATCCCAAGGCCCGGATGCCTAAATGCTGGCTTAAATCCTTGGTAAATATATATCTTCCTCCCGTATTAATCCTTGCTTTGCTTTATAGTTCCTCTGCCTATTAGTGTACTTATCTTGGCGGGAAATATCCTTACTTGGCTTGAGAATGACTGCAGGTTTCTCCCAGGAGGTTCTGTCCTGCTACTGGGGTGACTCAACTGAGCTAATCCTAGCCTCAGGATCTTCTGGTAGACGAGTGACTCCTCTAGTCCCCTGGAATGCACTAACTTCCCCTGTCTGGGCCTACCTATATATAACCAGGGCTCTCTGGCTCCCTCTAACGCCCGGGAGGCTAAACTGCACCCTGACAGGCCTGACACCCAGTTAACACAGGGAAAATGCATACACATGACATTAAATGCAATTAAGACACATTAACCCCTTTTGTGCAGTGCCCACCTTCACCTAGTGGGACACTACATACACCCACGCTATAACGTTGCCCGTCCTCGGCGCAACATGGAGGGGCCCTGCTCAGCTGGATACTGCAGCCTGAAAGACAAAATAGAGAACTGGCATACATGGCAATTATCACAGCAACAATACAAAGATTAACAAACATTGTAACTGAAGGAATGGTGAAAAGGGGCGTCGTTCTCTTCTCTCAGGATAATGTAAGGGAACAGGGGCGCTGACCTGGTGCAGCGTATCAATAAACCAGGATAGTCCATAAAAATGTAAGCAAACATAAGTCCTTGGAGGCTCAAAGGATCGCATGAGTCCGTACCCAGGCTGGCAAAAGGGTTAAACAGGGGTTTCCCGTGAGGGGCTACCTGGGCCCATGATGTTGTCCCCAAACCTCACAGGTGGGTGTCCCCTGGTAGAACGAGTGGACCTCCTTAGTGGCAGGGATTCTTCCTGCCTGGACTCAGGAAGGTCAGGGGAGCTCACCGCCTCTGGAACTACTTCAGGAGCTCTCTGGGGTAAGATGTCCTGAGACGGAGGACTAACAGGAACGGGAGCAGGAACCAGTAAATTCAACCAAGGCGTGAGGGCCCAGTGGAGCGGCTCTTTATCATGGATCAAGTTCTCCACAGCCTGCATAGGGTCCATAGGTGGAGCCAGAAACTCTTCCTCAGAAGGCTCAGGCTCCATCTCTTCTGCCGCTGGTTCTCCTTCTATACAGGGCTTGAGGCGGTTCCTGTGAACGACTTGGGGACCTTTTCCTTCTCTGGAGACCTGGTAAATGTGGGCTGCAGCATTGGGTATGGCAGTAATAATGTAGGGAATCCTTTCCCATTTGCTGTCCAACTTGCTGGTCCGGTGGTTGTTTTTCAACCATACTTTGTCTCCAAGAGCCAGGGGTCCCGCATGGGCAGTCTGATCATAGTCTTTTTGCTGGCGTTCCCGGACATTCTCCATGCGTTCTTGCACGATCTCCTTGGCATTAAGAAGACGCCTCTGGTGCTCCACTACCCAATCAGTCCTGGGCAGTGGGTTGATCACATCCGGCACTTGTACCCCCAGGGAGTGATCCGCAGGTAATCTCCCTTGTCGCCCAAACATCAGATAGAACGGGGTGTAACCGGTGGAACAATGGATGGTGTTGTTATAAGTGTACATAAGTTGTGGCAACAGAGTAGGCCAATCACCCCTCGTATCAGGGGGTACTGCTCGCAGCATTTCAATGAGAGTCTTATTCATTTTTTCACAGAGTCCGTTACCTTGCGGATGATAGGCGGTGGTCCGGACTTTCTGGCAGTTGTGCAGCAGACACATCTCATGGAACAGCTGTGACTCAAACGCAGACCCTTGGTCGGTGAGGATCCTTTCTGGGCAGCCGTAGGGCAACAGGAAATGCTTCCAGAATGCCTCCGCTGTGGTCTTGGCTGTCAGGTCTTTCACAGGCACTGCTACGACAAACTTGGTGAAGTGATCAATTATAGTCATGGCATATGTATACCCAGAGCGACTCGGCTCCAACTTCACATGATCAATCGCGACAAGTTCTAAAGGAGCTGTACTTACAATAGGATGGAGAGGCGCCCTCTGGTCATGGCGTTCAGTCCGCCCCACAGCACAGGCAGTGCATTCTCGGCACCATTTTTCGATATCCTCTCTCATCCCAATCCAATAGAATCTTCTCCGTATGGTAGCCTCAGTCTTTTGCACACCGAAGTGTCCGGACTGGTTGTGGTACATGTCCAGTACCAGGCTGGCATCCCGACGTGACAGGAGAATTTGGTAAACTCTATCACAGGACACTGGATCCAGACTCCTTCTGAGCAACAGGCCTCTTTGAAGGAATAATTGGTGGCGATGTCTCAACAGTCTCACTAGTTCTGGGTCTGCACTCTTCCTGCGGATTCTCTCAGGGATTTTCCCACTGGTAAGGAAGTCGAGCAGTTCACCGAGGACTCTACTTTCGGACTGGAGCTTAATCCACCTTTCTTGATCGCCTCTGGACTCAGGATCATCTGAGGAGGGAGGATCAGCAGCAGGGAGATTTTCAGTACGGATATTATCCTGCTGGGCAAATTTTTTGTAGAACGCGGGCATTTCCACTTCTTCCCAGGCATCTTTTAGCTCATCTGGGGCCTCTGTAGTGGGAAGCCGCGACAGAGCATCGGCGTTATCGTTGGAGCGGCCTGCCCGGTACTTCACAGTAAAGTCATAGTTGGCAAGGTGGGAACCCCATCTTTGCTCCAGTGCCCCTAATTTGGCTGTATTCAGATGTGCCAGGGGATTATTGTCCGTGAAGGCAACAAATGGTGTGGCAGCGAGATAGTCTTTAAACTTTTCGGTCACAGCCCACACTAAGGCAAGAAACTCCAGCTTGAAAGAACTGTAATTCTGGTCATTCTTTTCAGCTCCCTTCAGGGATCTGCTGGCATAGGCAATCACCCTTTCTTTGTTATCTTGCACTTGAGCCAACACGGCCCCCAGGCCTCTTTTACTGGCATCTGTGTAGAGGAGGAATGGCTTCTGATAATCTGGGTAACCCAGAACAGGGGGTTCAGTCAACTTCTTCTTTAGGAGTTGAAAAGCAATTTCTCGTTCTTGGTTCCATTCAACAGGAATAGGAATTTTCAGGCTCTTCTTTGGATGCCCCCTCAAAAGTTCCTGGATGGGATCCGCAATTTGTGCGAAATGCGGGATGAAACGCCTGTAGTACCCCGCAAAACTGAGAAAGCTTCTCACCTCTTTCACGGTCGTCGGAGTAGGCCAGTTGCGGACAGCAGCAAGTTTATCAGGATCAGGCTGTACTCCTTCGGCACTGACAATGTGCCCAAGGTATTTGACCGCTGGTTTCAGCAGGTGGCACTTAGATGGCTTGATTTTGAGGCCATATTTAGCAAGAACTTGAAACACCTCACCCAGGTGCTTTAAATGGTCCTCATACGTCTTGGAGTATACAATGACTTCATCCAGATATAAGAGTACAGTCTCAAAATTCCTATAGCCTAAACAACGTTCCATCAGCCTCTGGAACGTTCCTGGAGCATTACACAGTCCAAACGGCATATAATTGAATTCAAACAGGCCCATAGGTGTAGTGAAAGCAGTCTTTTCGCGATCTTCTGGGGCCATGGGTACTTGCCAGTACCCACTGGTTAAGTCCAAGGTGGAGAAATAGGCTGATGACCCCAGGGCATTTAAGGACTCTTCAATGCGTGGCAATGGATATGCATCTTTGTGGGTGATTTGATTAATTTTTCTGTAATCCACGCAGAACCTTATGCTGCCATCTTTTTTTCGGACAAGTACTAGGGGCGCAGCCCAGGGACTATGACTGTCCCGGATTATATTAGAGTCTTTCATCTCTTGTATCATCTCTTTCACAGACTGATAGGTAGTAGGCGGTATGGGTCTGTGCCTCTCCTTAATAGGAGGATGAGAGCCAGTGGGTATGGTGTGTTTGATTACACTGACCTCTCCGTAGTCTGTGGAGTGTTTGCTGAAAGCCTGGTGGTGCTCCTTCACCAGCTTCAGGACTCCCTCTATCTGCTCCTTTGGGGTGGATTCGGCCCCCACATGTAGTTCTTCCCACCAGGATACTGTATAGGCGCTGACAGGGGCGCTGCTGCTCTGTGCGGTCTGGAATGCCTCCGTGGCAGGCAGACGGATCACATCCTGGAAAGACACTTGAAAAAGCTGAGCAACGGGGCAGTGTTTAAGGAGAGTAACGGGATGATCACCAAAGTTAATTAAGCGGACAGGCACTTTACCTTGAGACACGGTCACCAGGCTCTTGGCTGTCCGTACGAAGGGATGATTTTCAAAGGGAATAGGTTCCACTAGGGCTTGATAGTCCTGGCCCTGGATCCCTAACACCGCACGGCACCACAGGGTGATCTGGGAATTTGGAGGCAGAGTTACCGGCCGGTTATCCCGGATCCGGACAGTGCAAATTTCTCCTTTCTTGTTGGCGAACTTTTGTCGAGCACACAGCACACTAATAGTCTTTTGAATAACTCTTCTGGAAGCAAGTGAGGCTGAAGATATAGTTTGATTTAATGCGTCAAGCACTTCAGAGTAACAATTTTTTAGAACGTTAGTCCCTAATATCACAGGGTGTCCTCCTTTATCTCCTGCTTGTACCACAATCACGCCTTGCTGTGGCAGGGTGGCTTCTCCCACCTGAAGGGTAGGTTCCCAATACCCATGCACTTTCACTGGCTTACCGTTGCTGGCAATGATATCTAGCCAGGACTCTGGTGGCTGGGTGAGGAGACTTGGATCCCAGAACTTGTCAAAGGCAGGCCGTTGAATGGTGGTGACCTGTGACCCAGTGTCCAACAGGGCTTCAAAGGGTATCCCGTTGATACATATATTGACTTTTGGACGGGATCCTACATACTTAGGCATCCAGCTTGGATCCTTTGGACCTACTGTTCTACCTCCCGAGGGGCGGTCTTCTGCCTCAGGGGTTGCCCGTTTAACTGCCAGCACATTGATTCAGTATGTCCATATTTCTTGCAGTGGTGGCAGACAGGCTGTTTTCTACTTCTGGGCCGGTACCTCGGTTGCCCATCAGGCTCTTTTGGGTATACATCTCCATATGCAGGTGGGAGCCTTGGAGGAAAAGGACCTTCATCTTCTAGTAACAATGGTCTCTCCCACTCCTCTATCTTCTTGCACACCTTCTCTAGACTTAGAGTAAGATGGTTCACTTGCTCCATGAGGGCTGCCACTACATCTGTGACTGGAGCTTGGGTGGCCTGACTGACCCCTGCAGACCCAACATTCACAGTCTTGGGCTGACAAGCCTGGGGTTCATAGGAGGCTGCTGGCCCTGGAGCAGGGTTCTGGCCTAATATACTGATGGCCAATTCCTTAAAGTCCAGAAATGCACAGTGGGGGTGTTGAGCTGACAACATGCGTAGCTGGCCCTTTAAATGCTCATTACTTACGCCCGCAATGAATTGCTCTCTAAGAGTCCGGTCCTGGTCCTCAGCTTCTTTAGGATCCACTTGGACTACAGCTCTCAGTGTCTCTTGTAAGGACAGGGCAAAATCGCGGAGCGACTCTCCAGGCTGCTGCTTTCTGCTGAAGAAACGCATTTTAACTTCTGACACCGTTCTGGCCTCAAATGTGGTGCCCAAGCGATCAAAGATCTGTTCCAGGCTACTTTTCTCAGAGCGGGGCCACGACATGACTTCCCTGCGGACGGCCCCTTCCAACTGAGCTAGGAGGATCTCCATTTGCTGTTCAGCAGTTATGGGATAAAGCCGGAACAAGGCCAGTATCTGCTCCCTAAAGTCCTTTAACTTATGGGCCTCCCCTGAATAACGTGGAAACCAGGGGGCCCCAAAATAGTACGGCATAGTTAGCGGCATCAGGCTTGGCGGTGCCGCGGCAGCAGGGGCCCTAGGGTCGGCTGGGGATACTTCAGAAGGCACGACTGGGGCCACCTGTCCGATTTCCTCAGGTGTAGACATGGCGTTGCTAGGTGGGTATGGCCCTTTAAATGTAACGGAGCGGACCGGAGTGGCAATGGTAACAACTTTTTTTTTTCTTTCACAGTAAAGTCTCTGGTTACTAACAGGGGTCCCTCCAGTGCCCTGGCAGGGGTCGGGAAGATTCCGGTAAGGTGATCGGGGGAGCCGGCAAAAGTTTTAAGTCTGTACTTACTCCGGTGGTGCTCGCTCCAGGTCTCGCGAGATGCGTGGCTACGGGCGTTGAGCGTCTTGCGTACAGCGTCAGCAGGTGGGCGCGGCCTCTCGTAGCTCCGGGACTCAGGTAGGCGGCACCTTTTCTTCCAGACAGGGCGGCATTCCGCGCCAAAGTCCTCTTTTTCGCGCCAAACGGTTCACCAGGCGCACTTGCAATCCACCTCAGGTTTAAGTGGCAAAATCGCTGTCTATTCACTGACAGCAAGCGGTGGCTCAAATAAGCAGCAAACAGTCCAGAAATTATTATCTTCACACCGCTAATTATTACAGTTCTTTGGCCCAGCACTTTTTAATAAAACAATAGGGCTTGGTCACTTTAAGGCAATTTTCAGCACACAGTTTTATATCCGCAATGGCGCAGGAATGTTCGTTATCCTGTTCGTGACGCCAATTTATGCAGCACGCCAGACCTGCAGGGTATTGCGATAGTGAGGTCACGGTTATGGGCAATCGAGGGTTGCTCACTGTATTGGAGAACCCTGGGCAGGCATGCGGCAGTGAAGGAGAGGTAGACACAGTTCCTCTGGGGCACACTCGGTATGTAGGGACCAGGCCTGATGGTGGATGAGGTGCCCTGGATGTTACAGGTATTTTGAGTGCCTGAAGCAAGGTCCCTTTTGGATTCGTGACGCCAGTGCCTGTAACGGTGGCACACCGATTTATAGTTGGAATAAGTGAGGTACACAGGTGGTATAGTGAACCAAACGTTGCTTTACTTAAACAGTTCAACTTTGTACATCAAGATAGTAATGCAGTCCTTTATATCACAAGCTTCACAAGCAGGCTTATTTCACAAGATGGCAGGTATTGATCATGCAAGATACTCAGAGGGTAAATCCACAACAGACTCAGAATCAGGTTGTACCTTTCCTCAGAAGTAGTGTACACTGTTCTTTTAGAACTCCTGTCTGGTTTCAATCCCAAGGCCCGGATGCCTAAATGCTGGCTTAAATCCTTGGTAAATATATATCTTCCTCCCGTATTAATCCTTGCTTTGCTTTATAGTTCCTCTGCCTATTAGTGTACTTATCTTGGCGGGAAATATCCTTACTTGGCTTGAGAATGACTGCAGGTTTCTCCCAGGAGGTTCTGTCCTGCTACTGGGGTGACTCAACTGAGCTAATCCTAGCCTCAGGAGCTTCAGGTAGATGAGTGACTCCTCTAGTCCCCTGGAATGCACTAACTTCCCCTGTCTGGGCCTACCTATATATAACCAGGGCTCTCTGGCTCCCTCTAACGCCCGGGAGGCTAAACTGCACCCTGACAGGCCTGACACCCAGTTAACACAGGGAAAATGCATACACATGACATTAAATGCAATTAAGACACTTAACCCCTTTTGTGCAGTGCCCACCTTCCCCTAGTGGGACACTACATTTGGAGGAGGATCTGTGGATGGCACTGTTATGGGGAGGGGGATATGTGGATAGCACTGTTTAAGGGGGATCTGTGGATGGCACTGTTATGGGGAGCGGGAATCTGTGGATGACACTGTCATGGGGTGGATCTGTGGATGACACATATAGCATAAGATGCTATATAGTGTCATCCATAGATCCTCCCATAGCAGTGTCATCCACGGATCCCCCTCCCCATAGCAGTGTCATCCACTGATCCCCCTCCCCATATCAGTGCCATCCACAGATCCCAGTCAGTTCCCTGGACTGGAGAAGATCGTCTTGAAGACAGGGAGGGCTGGGCATTCAGGGGTAGTCTTATACGGCAAGTATAGCCCAAACCCTATATTTTAAATAGAAAAGTTGGGGGTCGTCTTATACGCCCAGTCGTCTTATACGCCGAAATATACGGTAATTTGACATGACCGATCCCTCACGAAGCCATGCTGATATGGCGTTATATGCTTATTTCCGTTAAGATGCTCTAACATAGCATCTCTCAGAAAACCTTCAAACAGTTTACCCACAACAGATGTTAAACTTACCGGCCTATAGTTTCCAGGCTCTGTTTTTGGACCCTTTTTGAATATGGGCACCACATTTGCCATGCGCCAATCCTGTGGGACATTCCCTGTCAGTATAGAATCTGCAAATATCAGAAATAAGGGTCTGGCTATGACATTACTTAATTCCCTTAGGATACGGGGGTGTATGCCATCCGGTCCTGGCGATTTGTCTATTTTAATCTTTTTAAGTCGCTGTTGTACTTCTTCCTGGGTCAGACAGGACACTTTTAATGGGGAATTTATTTCAACATTCAGCATGTCATCTGACAGTTTATTTTCCTCAGTGAATACATTGGAGAAAAAAATATTTAACAGCTTTGCTTTCTCCGCGTCGCTCTCTGCGACTCCCCCCTCATTACTCTTTAAAGGGCCGACACCTTCAGATTTATACTTTTTAACATTTATATAATTGAAGAACATTTTAGGGTTAGTTTTACTCTCTTTGGCAATTAATCTCTCGGTCTCTAGTTTGGCCGCTTTTATTAGATTTTTACATGTTCTATTTATTTCCTTATAGTTTTTCAGCGCATCCGCGCTACCCTCCTGTTTTAGTGTTTTATATCCTTTTTTTTTTGTCATTTATTGCTTTCTTTACAGTTCTGTTTATCCACATTGGTTTCTTTTTGTTCCTTAACCTTTTATTCCCATACGGTATGTACCTCTCACAATGAGATTTTAGGATGCTTTTAAAGATATCCCATTTTGTGGCTGCATTTTTATTTGTGAGCACTTTATCCCATTTAGTTAGGCCTATGGCCTCTCTTAGTTGGCTAAATTTAGCTTTTTTGATGTTTGGTATTTTTGTTCCTCCCTGTAGAAACGCTCTTTTGAATGATAATTGGAAGGTTATTACTTTATGGTCACTATTTCCCAGGTGTCCCCCAACCTGCACGTCTGTTGTTCTGTCAGGTCTATTGGTTAATACTAAGTCCAGTATGGCCGTCCCTCTAGTCGGGTCCTGAACCATTTGGGAGAGGTAATTGTCTTTGGTTATTGCCAAGAACCTGTTTCCTTTATGAGATATACAAGTTTCCGTTTCCCAGTCTATAACTGGGTAGTTGAAGTCCCCCATAATAACCACCTCATTATGATTTGCCGCCTTGTCTATCTCATTTAGTAGTAGATTTTCTGTGGACTCTGGTATATTAGGTGGTTTATAGTAAACTCTGATTAGTAAATTATTGTTGTTTTTAGCTCCATGTATCTCTACCCACAGTGACTCCACATGTTCATGTCCCTCACTTATATCTTCAAGGGTCCTTTTGGGTTAGATAGGACTTTAGGTATTCCTGTGTATAAACTCACCTACCTCTGGGGTCTGTTCATACTGGGAGTCAGTCAGGGAGTCAGGGCTTTGATTACGGTTTTCACTAGAAGGTGTCCATCTTCCTTCCCTAGTTTTCAGGCCTTATTTCCTTTCCCTCCTATGTTCGATGTGGGGTTTCCCTCCCACACTAGAGCATGACAGATTGATAGCATTCTCTATGTAAGGATGTATACAGAAAGTCAGTCACTGATAGTTTACTCAAGGGTTGTCTTAAAGAGGACATTTCACCACTCCTGACATGCCTGTTTTAATAGCTTTATGCATTCCCCATGTAATAACGATTCTGGAACATCTATTCTTATGGCTCTATGTTGTGCCATTCCTTTATTATTGCTACTAAACGTTATATATGTGGGGTGGTAACCAGTTGGGGTTGTGTACCTGCACAGTCTGAAAATGGCAGCACTGACTGGATAGAGTGAGCCTGTTCAGGTACAAACCCCTAACTTGTTACCACCCCTCTGTACCCTTACTGCAAACTGCTAGCAATTCACTCAACTTCAAGTAGAAATAAGAAATAAAGGAATGGCACAACATAGAGGCATAATAATAGATTCTCCAGAATTGTTATTACATGGGAAATACATCAAGCTATTAAACTTGGCATGTCAGAAATAGTGAAAGGAGATATAAATGTATAAATTACAAGTTTTATTGAATCTTTTCTCACTATGTATTAATCTGCTCACCTTCTTCTGCTCTATAACATTTTGCTTGCAGATCTCACTGCATTTTGTGGTAACAAGTCCTCTTTAAAGGGACTCCTAAGAGCAGCATAAACTATTGACAGTAGTTCCCCTTGGTGAGTCACTTTCTTTAATTGACCTTGCCATTTTGCTAAAAATCTTGTACTGAACAGCTCCAGTAAATGGCTCCTGATTTTCATGAGGATCTGTCTCTTCCCACCACCAGCTGTGGCAGGCGCAGCACTATGAAATGCCTTTTGCGCTGTGGCATTAGAAGAATTTTGGTATCTCTGACTGTCTATTACTCTGTAATTCCTCTAGCGCCGTTCTATGGAAACAGTAGGTTTAAAGAGCACACCAAATGCTTCAAATAACTTCTTTATTAACTTCAACTTTTCTTCATATATAACACTGCCGCCTCTGCAGCAGATAGTCCATGTACAAAACACGTGTTAAAAAGATATCACAAAATGGCGGTATGCATAAGATCGTGGTTCAACTGTTCAATCTTGTCATTCAACATAAAATGGTGGATATATTTCTCTCCTCAGTATCTGTACTGTCACTAAGTTATTTTAGCACTTTATGATCTCTCTGAGAGGTGCAGTCAGGTCCATAAATATTGGGACATGGACACAATTCTAAAATTTTTGGCTCTATATACCACCACAATGGATTTGAAATGAAACAAACAAGATGTGCTTTAACTGCAGACTGTCAGCTTTAATTTGAGGGTATTGACAGCCAAATCAGGTGAACGGTGTAGGAATTACAACAGTTTGCATATGTGCCTCCCACTTGTTGAGGAGCCAAAAGTAATGGGACAATTGCCTTCTCAGCTGTCCCATGGCCAGGTGTTTGTTATTCCCTCATTATCCCAATTACAATGAGCCGATAAAAGGTCCAGAGTTCATTTCAAGTGTGCTATTTGCATTTGGAATCTGTTGCTGTCAACTCTCAAGATGAGATCCAAAGAGCTGTCACTATCAGTGAAGCAAGCCATAATTAGGCTGAAAAAACACAACAAACCCATCAGAGAGATAGCAAAAACATTAGCAGTGGCCAAAACAACTGTTTGGAACATTCTTAAAAAGAAGGAATGCACCGGTGATCTCAGCAAAACCAAAAGACCCGGAAGACCACGGCAAAACAACTGTGGTGGATGACTGAAGAATTCTTTCCCTGGTGAAGAAAACCCCCTTCACAACAGTTGGCCAGATCAAGAACACTCTCCAGGAGGTAGGTGTATGTGTGTCAAAGTCATCAATCAAGAAAAGACTTCACCAGAGTGAATACAGAGGGTTCACCACAAGATGTAAACCATTGGTGAGCCTCAAAAACAGGAAGGCCAGATTAGAGTTTGCCAAACAACATCTAAAAAAGCCTTCACAGTTCTGGAACAACATCCTTTGGACAGATGAGACCAAGATCAACTTGTACCAGAGTGATGGGAAGAAAAGAGTATAGAGAAGGAAAGGAACTGCTCATGATCCTAAGAATACTACCTCATCAGTGAAGCATGGTGGTGGTAGTGTCATGGCATGGGCATGTATGGCTGCCAATGGAACTGGTTCTCTTGTATTTATTGATGATGTTACTGCTGACAAAAGCAGTAGGATGAATTCTGAAGTGTTTCGGGCAATATTATCTGCTCATATTCAGCCAAATGCTTCAGAACTCATTGGACGGCGCTTCACAGTGCAGATGGACAAAGACCCAAAGCATACTGCAAAAGCAACCAAAGAGTTTTTTAAGGGAAAGAAGTGGAATGTTCTGCAATGACCAAGTCAATCACCTGACCTGAATCCGAGCATGCATTTCACTTGCTGAAGACAAAACTGAAGGGAAAATCCTCCAAGAACAAGCAGGAACTGAAGACAGTTGCAGTAGAGGCCTGGCAGAGCATCACCAGGGATGAAACCCAGCGTCTGGTGATGTCTATGCGTTCCAGACTTCAGGCTGTAATTGACTGCAAAGGATTTGCAACAAAGTATTAAAAAGTGAAAGTTTGATTTATGATTATTATTCTGTGCCATCACTTTTGGTCCCTTCACAAGTGGGAGGCACATATGCAAACTGTTGTAATTCCTGCACCGTTCCCCTGATTTGGATGTAAATGCCCTCAAATTAAAGCTGACAGTCTGCAGTTAAAGCACATCTTGTTTGTTTCATTTCAAATCCATTGTGGTGGTGTATAGAGCCAAAAATGTTAGAATTGTTCCGATGTCCCAATATTTATGGACCTGACTATATATCTGAGATTTAACAGTTCTACTGGCTAAACTTCGTTTGCAGTATGCAGTTAGCAATAACTATTTGCAGATTGGTTGAGTATGATCTGGTATGGTTGCAATTGGTGGAACTGTAAGTAAACACATATATATCTAGTTCAGTATACAGTTCTAAACATAATACTAACAATATGAACATTATATAACTGTTTTAACTGCCTATTTTGGCTCTCAGCTCTCAGTGGAGTGAATGTCTCTTCAGCTCTGGTCTCTGGTGAATAATGATTCTAGCAGCAGGAGCTGGGGGAATTCCCAGACAGGTTGTGTGAGAAGCTGGCTGTGATTGGTCTAGACTTCTGCCCAGCAACAACACTATGCTTTCTGTTGTTTCTGCTGTGTCACTGAGCTTACCGTACATTACAAAATATAACAGTGATATGACATCCAAAACATGATGTCACAGTAAATAACTCTGCTTTTCTCTTTAACAAATAAACATAGGAACTGTATCAAGGTTATTAGCAGGTCCAGCTGTATACACATATAAGCTATACTAGCAACCTAGGACAGGTCTTAGCTGGTCAGCTACACCAGCCAATGATTTACATATTACTGTATGTCCTACTGCACTCAGTGGCAGGGAGTGCTTCTATCTCTGTCTTTCAGAAAAATTGCATGGTGTGAGAGGTAAGGTTAGTGTCACACCTGTGTTTCTAAATTCTACAGGCTGCCCCAGCAGCAGATTTCACTTTATCTGGCATAGTCAGATACTGCACTAACACAATAGATTATAAATGTACTAAGCCCTCTTTCTGATATGATAAAATCTGAAACTCTCACCCACTATATTTTGATCAAAACACATCTGTGTCTACCTACCAGCCACAAGGTGATCTCAGTCATGCAGGACCTACTCTAAAACCTATCGCTATTCCATTGGGCATTTACATTTCGGAGAGCAGACCCTGCACATATAGTTTACTGCTTCTTGTTACCTCTGTTTACAATCAAGCAACCAATGAGAGGAAGAGCATGCACATGTACCACCTAAACAAGGTAGTCTATGGGATAGATGGGGCAAAAGTGCAGGGCTATTCCCAAGAAAAAATGAAAACAAATTCACACTTGAAGGTGCTACTCCTTCAGTGTATACACTTGAAGGAGTGGCCAGCATGCTGGGGGACAGAGGGAGCTCCCTCCTTATGTCTTAATCACTCAGATGCTGGAGCTGGCATCTGAGTAGAGATGGCCTGAATAGTTCGCAGGTGAATAGTTCCCGGCGAACATAGGCGATGTTCGGTCCGCCCTCTATACATCATCATTGAGTAAACTTTGACCCTGTACGGCGCAAACGCAGTGACCGTGGCGTGGATTCAAACAAAGGGGAGGGAGCCAGCGTTTTTTTAACCATCTCCCCGTTCGAAAAATCAATTTAATAAATGGACCCCAGATTGGGGACGTAACAGGGATTAAACTGATGAGAAGAAAGAACTACAGAAAATACCACTCATATCGGGTGTGAGAGTAAATTGCACGGCGCAGACGCAGTGACCGTGGCGTGGATTCAAACAAGGGGGAGGGAGCCAGCGTTTTTTTAACAATCTCCCCGTTCGAAAAATCTATTTAATAAATGGACCCCAGATTGGGGACGTAACAGGGATTAAACTGATGAGAAGAGAGAACTACAGAAAATACCACTCATATCGGGTGTGAGAGTAAATTGCACGGCGCAGACGTAGTGACCGTGGCATGGATTCAAACAAAGGGGAGGGAGACAGTGTTTTTTTAACCCCACCGCTCAGCCCTTTATCTTTTCCTTAACCCATTTTCCCACCGCCTTTGCTGTCTCAAAGAACCACAATTTACTTTCCCACTCAATTCTCAGCTTAGCCGGAAACATCATTGAATATTTAACATTCTTTGACCGCAATATTTTTTTCACATCCATAAACCGGCTTCTTTCATTTACCGTTTATTTTGCATAGTCGGGAAATATAACTGTTGTACCCGCATAGTCCAGCCTCCCTTTCCTTCTTGCACTGCGCAATATCTCCTCCCTGTCCCTGACCGAGAGCAGATTCAAAATTATTACCCTCGGTCTTGTACCTGGAGGAGGTATCTTTGCCGGCACTCTGTAAGCACTGTAAGCTCTGTTTGCCGGCACTCTGTAAGCACAAAGCTTTTTTATTCAGAAATATCCTGACCCAGTTGTTCCCTCAGCCAACCTTGTATGAAAAGACGAGGGTCCTGCCTTTCTGCTCCCTCTGGGAACCCCAGGCATCTCAAAGTTGACCTCCTGGCCCTATTTTCCAACTGTGTTAGTTTATATTTTATTTCCTTATTTTTTACCATTAACATGTTTTTCTCTTTAACCACTGTCTGCGCTATATCCTCCACTTCTGATATTCTTTTCTCTAATCCTGTCAGTCTATCTTTATCATTTTGTAGATCCGCCCTGAGGAGTCCGACCGATTCCCTGATATTTCCAGTCTGGAGAGAGAGGTCCCATATTGCCGTGTTACATTTTCTTATTTCCTCAAATATATTTTGGAGGCTAGGAGCCTGTTCCAAAGTGGCTCCTTTTCTTTTGGCCTCATCAGGCTGACCAACCCCTCTCTCTCCAGACTGGAAGCCTTCCCCTACCAACACCGATTCCGAGTTTCCCTCCAATAGCAGTTCCCCCTCCTGGTCTAATAACCCATCCTCTTTTATTTTTCTTTGCAGGGCTATGTACGCGCATACTGGTCAGGAGTAATTGTTTAGATTTCTCATTTCTTTTAGGCACTGGAGAAACCGTGGTGTTTAGCTCCAATTGCCCCTTTGCCTTTTTCCCTGTGCCCTGTCTCTCCATTGCCCTACTTCACCCCCGACCACCTTTTCCTCCTCCCCAGACTAAACAAAACAATCTAACAATATAGAACAACAGAGGGGGATAATTCACATGTAACAGTATAAATATCGCCTGCACGTAAATCAGCAATTTGCATATATTCACGGTCAGTTATCAGTTAACAGTACTTCTTTACTATTAGTAGTATAGTAACAGTTAGTTAATTAGAAATTGTACAATTAATAACGTCGGCAGTTAGTATAGCAGTAACTCTACCGCCTATACTCAAGTCAGCAAATTTTCTTATAGCCACAGGCAATTATGCATTAACCGTCTATCTTTAGTTGATAGTAATGTAGTGCGGTTAACTAAACAAGAGCTCCGCAGTTAGTAGCAGCAACAGTTCCAGGTTGTTGGTTCATAAAGGTTAGAAACAGTCACTTGGTTATTTATGTTATTTGGATTAGTTTCTGCTTGCTCACATTTGCCAGTCCCCATACTTTCTCATATGGTTAGGTTACCCTGGTGGTACTAGCATGCCGCACCGGTTTCAAGTTCCATACCGTGCTAGCCATGGACAGATAACGGACAGATTAACGTTCTCTCCTTTATAGAACATCGGCTAGTCAGTTAGAGGTTCAGGCCGCTTCAGCATTTTTTAATGCCTACAAATAGGGATTTTCTATAAAGATGCTGTTGGTAATATAAACATTCCCTGCTCAAGTCCGCCAGGTATTTTCTTCCTGGTCAAAGGCCTCTGCGCCCGTTGCCCCCCCTCTAACTGACTTTTATAGCCCAATTCTCCACCTCTGTCGTGGTCTAGCACCTGAGTGTCGACCTGACTTTAGGGGGGGAGGGGGGCCACACAGATTCCACCTGCATTCTTTAGAACCCGTTGTTATCACCCCTACTATCCCTCCAACCCGCTCTACCACCCCCTTGCTGTCAAATCCAGTTGGGGTATCACAGTTCCAGTACGGATATGGCAGGGGCACCAGATCACAAAGCCAAACCCGGGTTTCCAGGGGGGGAAAGAGGAATGCTCCCGTACCTCCAACCGACCCCCCACTTTCACACCTCCGTCCAATGGATTTACCAAGAGGGTCCCTCGGGTGCTTACCACCCACAACAGTGGGTTGTCGACCTTCCGGCAGCAGGACCTCAGCGTGGGGCAGTTAGTGGATGGCCAGCAGGTAAGTAAACCGAAAAGCGGGCAGGCGGTATCCAGCACGGCATCAGGCACCCTCAGCTGTCTTCACAACCGGCACCATTACGGGAGATGGAGTAAAGCGGTTTACCCGGCAGCCTTAGAGTGAAGATCGCGGTGGCATCAGGGCTTCACCTGGAGCTGGATCGCATCGGGCTGGGAGCTCAGACGCCGACGGAGGTGCACACGTCATCAGCGTGCATCCGCACGCATGCTCCTCCTGCCCACTTCCTCTCCTCCTTAACCCCTTGTCTCTTCCACTACCTTCTAAGGTTCCCATTTCATACTCCTACTTCATAGACTCTATGGGCCAGATTTATCATTACTCTGACAGCTCACTCCACTTTCACATATGGCTAAAGTCAGTTTTAGCCAAGTCAGATTTATGATCGGCCCTTTAAGACTGTAATAAATGTGGTTTGACGGTAGCAGTTTATCCGTCAGTAAGCAGCTTTACAAAAGTCGCACATCTTTACGAAAAAGTCGCACGTTTTATGAAAAAGTTGCATGTTCTATTAAAAAGTCTCATAAGATAAGCATGGTCCTCACTGGAGTGAAATTGCGACTTTTTTGCGACTTTTTAAATAATCCCAATAGTAAATCTATCTAGAGATTCATTTACATAAGAAAACACGCCCACTTTCAGAAAACTGGCGAGCATAGTGCAGAGCAGAAAAAAGACGCAAATTTGTGCGCAGTTTTAGCGTTTGGGATTTTTTTTGGGACTTTTTCACTCCATTATTCTGACCTGAGCTAATGATAAATCTGGCCCTATGTCTCTAAGGAATTAAATATAACAGAAATGCGCACTACTTAATATCGAAAAACTTTAATTGTACAAAATAAAATAAAAGTAGCATAGATATGTGTATATTATAATTAGTAAAAAAAAAAAAAAAACTGGCCTCCTCATCATTCCCCTTGATAGCCAGCCACACCTCTCCCAATCTCCTCATCGGTCATAACAACACTGTTACGAACGAGAGGAAATCAGACTAACATTAAGTGCAACAATTAACATAATCGGCAATCTCTGAATTAAAATCAATAATTTGGACTTCTTTCATGATTAATAAGAAGCCATCATGCAATGACTTTTATTGTATATGCCCATGACTGCAGCACATGCTGCTGCTATCAAGGGACTAAATAAATCTATTACTGGTAAGTACATTTTTTTTTTTTTATTTCTAATTATTGTATACACATATCTGTTTCTAACACTATAGATTTTAAATTGATTCTGACAGCTAATGACTTTATTGCTTACTTACTCCATAATACCTAAACTAAAACAAAAAATCATTGAGGGTCATTTATCATAGTACATACAACACTACAGCGGCGGTAAAAAGTCACAAGTGATGGTGCTCACCATATTCATGCATAACTTGTGACTTTTTGAGCTTCCCATCAATATTTTTAAAATGGTAAGGAACAAGAGGCACTTAGAGGGAGAGGGCAGGGCCCATCGCAGCCCCCTGAGTTTACTATAACATACGCCAGGAACTGGAATAAGTTATACCTCAAGTCTTTGCCAGCACCTAGCTGACATAGACTGTAATTTCTGCAGCACAGAGTGCCAGAGATGCACCAGATTTAAAAAAAGGCATCTGCCTCTTAATAAATTAGGCACATCTTACTCCAGAGCACAGGGAGATCAAGATTGGTGTATGGAAACACCAGTGTTGATAAATGCCCCTCAATGAGTTCCAAAACTAATAAACATTGAATGCTGTCCTCTCTTATTCTACTTTATATACCTCCTAACCCTTCTTAGTTTCTAAATCCTCCTTTCTCATCCTTCACCTCAGCCTCAATTACCTCCCTCTTCATTCTCCTACTCAGCCTTTAACTCCTCTTCTCTCATCCACCTATTACTTCCTCTCCTCCTTAACCCCTTGTCTCTTCCACTACCTTCTAAGCTTCCCATCTCATACTCCTACTTCTTAGACTCTATGTCTCTAAGGAATTAAATATAACAGAAATGCGCACTACTTAATACCGAAAAACTTTACTTATACAAAATAAAATAAAAGTAGCATAGATATGTGTATATTATAATTAGGAAAAAAAAAACTGGCCTCCTCATCATTCCCATTGATAGCCAGCCACACCTCTCCCAATCTCCTCATCGGTCATAACACTGTTACGAACGAGAGGAAATCAGACAAACATTAAGTGTAACAATTAACATAATCGGCAATCTCTGAATTAAAATCACAAATTTGGACTTCTTTCATGTTTAATAAGAAGCCATCATGCAATGACTTTCATTGTATATGCCCATGACTGCAGCACATGCTGCTGCTATCAAGGGACTAAATAAATCTATTACTGAAAAGTAAATATATTTTTTTCATTTCTAATTATTTTATACACATATCTGTTTCTAACACTATAGATTTTAAATTGATTCTGACAGCTAATGACTCTATTGCTTACTTACTCCTTAATACCTAAACTAAAACAAAAAATCATTGAGGGTCATTTATCATAGTACATACAACACTACAGCGGCGGTAAAAAGTCACAAGTGATGGTGCTCACCATATTCATGCATAACTTGTGACTTTTTGAGCTTCCCACCAATATTTTTAAAATGGTGAGGAACAAGAGGCACTTAGAGGGAGAGGGCAGGGCCCATCGCAGCCCTCTGAGTTTACTATAACATACGCCAGGAACTGGAATAAGTTATACCTAAAGTCTTTGCCAGCACCTAGCTGGCATAGACTGTAATTTCTGCCGCACAGAGTGCCAAAGATGCACCAGATTTAATAAAAAGGCATCTGCGTCTTAATAAATTAGGCACATCTTACTCCAGAGCACAGGGAGATCAAGATTGGTATATGGAAACACCAGTGTTGATAAATACCCCTCAATGAGTTCCAAAACTAATAAACATTAAATGCTGTCCTCTCTTATTCTACTTTATATACCTTCTACCCCTTCTTAGTTTCTAAATCCAGCTTTCTCAGCATTCACCTCAGCCTTAATTACCTCCCTCTTCATTCTCCTACTCAGCCTTCAACTCCTCTTCTCTCATCCACCTATTACTTCCTCTCCTCCTTAACCCCTTGTCTCTTCCACTACCTTCTAAGCTTCCCATCTCATACTCCTACTTCTTAGACTCTATGTCTCTAAGGAATTAAATATAACAGAAATGCGCACTACTTAATACCGAAAAAGTTAACTTATACAAAATAAAATAAAAATAGCATAGATATGTGTATATTATAATTAGGAAAAAAAAAACTGGCCTCCTCATCATTCCCATTGATAGCCAGCCACACCTCTCCCAATCTCCTCATCGGTCATAACACTGTTACGAACGAGAGGAAATCAGACTAACATTAAGTGTAACAATTAACATAATCGGCAATCTCTGAATTAAAATCACAAATTTGGACTTCTTTCATGATTAATAAGAAGCCATCATGCAATGACTTTCATTGTATATGCCCATGACTGCAGCACATGCTGCTGCTATCAAGGGACTAAATAAATCTATTACTGAAAAGTAAATATATTTTTTTCATTTCTAATTATTTTATACACATATCTGTTTCTAACACTATAGATTTTAAATTGATTCTGACAGCTAATGACTCTATTGCTTACTTACTCCTTAATACCTAAACTAAAACAAAAAATCATTGAAGGTCATTTATCATAGTACATACAACACTACAGCGGCAGTAAAAAGTCACAAGTGATGGTGCTCACCATATTCATGCATAACTTGTGACTTTTTGAGCTTCCCACCAATATTTTTAAAATGGTGAGGAACAAGAGGCACTTAGAGGGAGAGGGCAGGGCCCATCGCAGCCCTCTGAGTTTACTATAACATACGCCAGGAACTGGAATAAGTTATACCTCAAGTCTTTGCCAGCACCTAGCTGGCATAGACTGTAATTTTTGCCGCACAGAGTGCCAAAGATGCACCAGATTTAATAAAAAGGCATCTGCCTCTTAATAAATTAGGCATATCTTACTCCAGAGCACAGGGAGATCAAGATTGGTATATGGAAACACCAGTGTTGATAAATGCCCCTCAATGAGTTCCAAAACTAATAAACATTAAATGCTGTCCTCTCTTATTCTACTTTATATACCTTCTACCCCTTCTTAGTTTCTAAATCCAGCTTTCTCAGCATTCACCTCAGCCTTAATTACCTCCCTCTTCATTCTCCTACTCAGCCTTCAACTCCTCTTCTCTCATCCACCTATTACTTCCTCTCCTCCTTAACCCCTTGTCTCTTCCACTACCTTCTAAGCTTCCCATCTCATACTCCTACTTCTTAGACTCTATGTCTCTAAGGAATTAAATATAACAGAAATGCGCACTACTTAATACCGAAAAAGTTAACTTATACAAAATAAAATAAAAGTAGCATAGATATGTGTATATTATAATTAGTTAAAAAAAAACAAAAAACTGGCCTCCTCATCATTCCCCTTGATAGCCAGCCACACCTCTCCCAATCTCCTCATCGGTCATAACAACACTGTTACAAACGAGAGGAAATCAGACTAACATTAAGTGTAACAATTAACATAATCGGCAATCTCTGAATTAAAATCACTAATTTGGACTTCTTTCATGATTAATAAGAAGCCATCATGCAATGACTTTTATTGTATATGCCCATGACTGCAGCACATGCTGCTGCTATCAAGGGACTAAATAAATCTATTACTGGTAAGTAAATATTTTTTTTTTCATTTCTAATTATTTTATACACATATCTGTTTCTAACACTATAGATTTTAAATTGATTCTGACAGCTAATGACTCTATTGCTTACTTACTCCTTAATACCTAAACTAAAACAAAAAATCATTAAGGGTCATTTATCATAGTACATACAACACTACAGCGGCGGTCAAAAGTCACAAGTGATGGTGCTCACCATATTCATGCATAACTTGTGACTTTTTGAGCTTCCCACCAATATTTTTAAAATGGTGAGGAACAAGAGGCACTTAGAGGGAAAGGGCAGGGCCCATCGCAGCCCTCTGAGTTTACTATAACATACGCCAGGAACTGGAATAAGTTATACCTAAAGTCTTTGCCAGCACCTAGCTGGCATAGACTGTAATTTTTGCCGCACAGAGTGCCAAAGATGCACCAGATTTAATAAAAAGGCATCTGCCTCTTAATAAATTAGGCATATCTTACTCCAGAGCACAGGGAGATCAAGATTGGTATATGGAAACACCAGTGTTGATAAATGCCCCTCAATGAGTTCCAAAACTAATAAACATTAAATGCTGTCCTCTCTTATTCTACTTTATATACCTTCTACCCCTTCTTAGTTTCTAAATCCAGCTTTCTCAGCATTCACCTCAGCCTTAATTACCTCCCTCTTCATTCTCCTACTCAGCCTTCAACTCCTCTTCTCTCATCTACCTATTACTTCCTCTCCTCCTTAACCCCTTGTCTCTTCCACTACCTTCTAAGCTTCCCATCTCATACTCCTACTTCTTAGACTCTATGTCTCTAAGGAATTAAATATAACAGAAATGCGCACTACTTAATACCGAAAAAGTTAACTTATACAAAATAAAATAAAAGTAGCATAGATATGTGTATATTATAATTAGTAAAAAAAAAACTGGCCTCCTCATCATTCCCCTTGATAGCCAGCCACACCTCTCCCAATCTCCTCATCGGTCATAACAACACTGTTACAAACGAGAGGAAATCAGACTAACATTAGGTGTAACAATTAACATAATCGGCAATCTCTGAATTAAAATCACTAATTTGGACTTCTTTCATGATTAATAAGAAGCCATCATGCAATGACTTTTATTGTATATGCCCATTACTGCAGCACATGCTGCTGCTATCAAGGGACTAAATAAATCTATTACTGGTAAGTAAATATTTTTTTTATCATTTCTAATTATTTTATACACATATCTGTTTCTAACACTATAGATTTTAAATTAATTCTGACAGCTAATGACTCTATTGCTTACTTACTCCTTAATACCTAAATTAAAACAAAAAATCATTGAGGGTCATTTATCATAGTACATACAACACTACAACGGCGGTAAAAAGTCACAAGTGATGGTGCTCACCATATTCATGCATAACTTGTGACTTTTTGAGCTTCCCACCAATATTTTTAAAATGGTAAGGAACAAGAGGCACTTAGAGGGAGAGGGCAGGGCCCATCGCAGCCCTCTGAGTTTACTATAACATACGCCAGGAAATGGAATAAGTTATACCTCAAGTCTTTGCCAGCACCTAGCTGGCATAGACTGTAATTTCTGCCGCACAGAGTGCCAGAGATGCACCAGATTTTAAAAAAGGCATCTGCCTCTTAATAAATTAGGCACATCTTACTCCAGAGCACAGGGAGATCAAGATTGGTGTATGGAAACACCAGTGTTGATAAATGCCCCTCAATGAGTTCCAAAACTAATAAACATTGAATGCTGTCCTCGCTTATTCTACTTTATATACCTCCTAACCCTTCTTAGTTTCTAAATCCTCCTTTCTCATCCTTCACCTCAGCCTCAATTACCTCCCTCTTCATTCTCCTACTCAGCCTTCAACTCCTCTTCTCTCATCCACCTATTACTTCCTCTCCTCCTTAACCCCTTGTCTCTTCCACTACCTTCTAAGCTTCCCATCTCATACTCCTACTTCTTAGACTCTATGTCTCTAAGGAATTAAATATAACAGAAATGCGCACTACTTAATACCGAAAAACTTTACTTATACAAAATAAAATAAAAGTAGCATAGATATGTGTATATTATAATTAGGAAAAAAAAAAAAACTGGCCTCCTCATCATTCCCATTGATAGCCAGCCACACCTCTCCCAATCTCCTCATCGGTCATAACACTGTTACGAACGAGAGGAAATCAGACTAACATTAAGTGTAACAATTAACATAATCGGCAATCTCTAAATTAAAATCACAAATTTGGACTTCTTTCATGATTAATAAGAAGCCATCATGCAATGACTTTTATTGTATATGCCCATGACTGCAGCACATGCTGCTGCTATCAAGGGACTAAATAAATCTATTACTGGTAAGTAAATATATATTTTTTCATTTCTAATTATTTTATACACATATCTGTTTCTAACTATAGATTTTAAACTGATTCTGACAGCTAATGACTCTATTGCTTACTTACTCCTTAATACCTAAACTAAAACAAAAAATCATTGAGGGTCATTTATCATAGTACATACAACACTACACTGGCGGTAAAAAGTCACAAGTGATGGTGCTCACCATATTCATGCATAACTTGTGACTTTTTGAGCTTCCCACCAATATTTTTAAAATGGTGAGGAACAAGAGGCACTTAGAGGGAGAGGGCAGGGCCCATCGCTGCCCTCTGAGTTTACTATAACATACGCCAGGAACTAGAATAAGTTATACCTCAAGTCTTTGCCAGCACCTAGCTGGCATAGACTGTAATTTCTGCCGCACAGAGTGCCAGAGATGCACCAGATTTAATAAAAAGGCATCTGCCTCTTAATAAATTAGGCACATCTTACTCCAGAGCACAGAGAGATCAAGATTGGTGTATGGAAACACCAGTGTTGATAAATGCCCCTCAATGAGCTTCAAAACTTATAAACATTGAATGCTGTCCTCTCTTATTCTACTTTATATACCTCCTACCCCTTCTTAGTTTCTAAATCCTCCTTTCTCATCCTTCACCTCAGCCTCAATTACCTCCCTCTTCATTCTCCTACTCAGCCTTTAACTCCTCTTCTCTCATCCACCTATTACTTCCTCTCCTCCTTAACCCCTTGTCTCTTCGACTACCTTCTAAGCTTCCCATCTCATACTCCTACTTCTTAGACTCTATGTCTCTAAGGAATTAAATATAACAGAAATGCGCACTACTTAATACCGAAAAACTTTACTTATACAAAATATAATAAAAGTAGCATAGATATGTGTATTATAATTAGAAGAAAAAAAACTGGCCTTCTCATCATTCCCCTTGATAGCCAGCCACACCTCTCCCAATCTCCTCATCTGTCATAACAACACTGTTACGAACGAGAGGAAATCAGACTAACATTAAGTGTAACAATTAACATAATCGTCAATCTCTGAATTAAAATCACTAATTTGGATTTCTTTTATAATTAATAAGAAGCCATCATTCAATTACTTTTATGGTGTATGGCCATGACTGCAGCACATGCTGCTGCTATTGAGGGACTAAGTAAATGTATTACTTGTAAGTAAAAAATGTTTTTTTATTTTTATTTATTATTTTATATACATATCTGTTTCTAACACAATAGATTTTAAACTGATTATAACAGCTAATGACTCTATATTGATTACTTACCCCTTAATACCTAAACTAAAACTAAAAAGTAATTAAGGGGTATTTATCAAAGTTCTTACAACACTACTGCGGCGGTAAAAAGTCACAGCTTCTGAGCTGTCCTACATTTACACATTTTCTACACATAAAACAGGCATAGAAAATGGTGAATGAGACTAGTCTGCAGACCCATCCCCTTCCCTGCCCTTCGATTTTAGACCTGGCGTTAGCAGGGCGAAGTCGCAGACAGTGGCACAACGGTTACACCTGAAATATGCCTAATTTAGTTATATTTCAGAATAATAAATTACCCCCTATATTTTTACATTTATTACCTTGGAGCCTGCAGCGATCTAGTGTTGTTGATGTGACGTCACCCCTGCAGCAGGGAAACCAAAAGAACCTGAGGGCCAGCGCTGAATATGTCAGGGAATGCTCAGTTCTTAATTGTAGTCCTTGGGTGGGAAATTTTTAACAACAGGTTCCCCATTCAATAGGGAAAGGCAGACATGCAGCGTCATGACACATATGTAAGAAGTCATAAATAAAAATACATCATATACTGTATATGGTCTTCACACATAAACATAAAAAAAAAGAGAAATCCTTGTCACTTAACACATTGCAGGTAATACAAAGGAGACAAACACATGTAGATTGGCCTTGAGAAAGCGTCAGAGGACACAAAACAGCCATTGGCTGATCTACATGTGTTTGCTTCCCAAGTGTTACCTGCAATAAAGCACAAAAATAAAGTTAGTGGCTATTGTTAATGGTGAGCGCCATGGAATATTAATTTATTTTATATGACAGTTTAGCACTGATTGATGACATGTAGCACCATAATTTACTGGCAGTGTAGCACTTTTATAATGTAGAAGTTTGTGTTACAGTGCACACAGTCATTTTAAAGGCCCTTATAGTGCTCCCAGTAGTCATAATACCCCTTAGGCCTCTTTCACAGGAATGATACGGATTGGCTCAGGATGCGTTCAGCGTGTTCAGTGAAACTCGCACCATTTGGCAAGCAAGTTCAGTCAGTTTTGTCTGAGATTGTGTTCAGTTGTTCGTTTCTTTCTCAGCGGATGCGATGCATTTTGATTTGTTTTTTCACGGGTGTGAAAAAAACCTGAAGGTTTACATACCGTACAGCATCTCCAAGCAACCAACTGTGAAAAACACACTGAAGCCCCATTCACTTCTATGGGGCCAGGGCTGCGTGAAAAATGCAGAATATAGAACATGCTGTGATTCTCACACAACGCAGAACAGATGCAATGCTCATGTATGCAGACACACATAAATTAATGGTTCAGGATTCAGTGGGGGTGCTATGCGTTCACTTCACGCATCGCACCCACGCAGAAAACTTGCTCGTGTATAAGGGGCCTTATAGTGCCCCCAGGAGTTATAATGCCCCTTACAGTGTCCCCAGTTGTTATAATGCCCCCTATAGTGTCCCCTGTAGTTATTGCATCATTTACAATGTCTCCAGTAGTTATAACCCCCCTATATTGCCTCGGTAGTTATATTGCCACCTACAGTGCTCCCAGTAATTATATTGCCCCTACAGTACCCAGTAATGAAAAAATGCCCCTTTTGGGTGTGAGTAGTTATAATCCCCCTATATTGCCACCAGTAGTTATAGCATCACCCATAGCATCTCCGGTACTGCCCACTACAGTTATATTACCCCCCATAGAGCCCTCAGTAGTTATCATGCTCCCTATAGTGTCACCAGTAGTTATACTGCCCTCAGTAGTTATATTGCCCCCTATAGTGCTCCCAGTAGTTATAATGCCTCCTATAGTGCCCCATAGTAGTAATAATAGCCCATATACAGTAGTCCCCCCAATAGTTATAATGCCTACTATAGTGCCTCCAGTAGTTAAAATATTCCTCATAGTGCCACCAGTAGTTATGTCTTCTATAGTGTACCCAGTAGTTATAATACAACCTATAGTGCTCCCAGTAATTATAATGCCTCCTATGGTGTTTACATTAGATATAATGCCCCATACAGTCCCCCCAATAGTTATAATGCCCCCTTTAGTGCCCCCAGTAGTTATAATACAACCTATAGTGCACTCAGTAGTTATTATAGTGCCCCCCTCTGGTGACTCCTGCTCCATGCTTAAAACCGTTCTCTGCAGGCCTCAGCATGAGTTGGCATACCCTGTATGAGGCTTGTAGCCTATGAGAGTGTACATGGGAGCTAATTGCTCATGTGCCCTACAGCAGTATTCAACTGTATCACCATTCTGAGTATGGTAAAACAGTTGTCTGCAACAGTTGTCTCATTTCAGCAAGTGGCATTTGTGGCGAGGCCTGTTTATCCGCCTCTTGCCCCAGGATTATGGGCCATATACTAACTTTTAAACCCCTGAACCTATTCAAGTGAATTTTGGATAGGGTTGTCCCCAAGTTATACTGTTTAAATTGATGTAAGTTATATGTATGGCCAATGTAAACTCACAAAGTTGTAACAATTTATAATAAGTGTAACTTGTCAGCTTGGGAGGAAAATGCTGGGTGTGTTTCTATTGTGCCATTGTCCCATTGTGTGTTTAAATGGTGATGTCTGTCCTGTTGTCCTCACATGTGTATTGGTGATTTCCCTTTGTCCTCAAAGATAATTGGATTGCTCCTCAGGTTGTCTCCGGGACAGAGAGGAGGAGACCATGATGCATTGTGGGGATATGTTGTATCTGTCCTATGTCACAGTCTTCATTCTGGTCCTCTGGGGGTGTGAACGATTGGTTGCTGTAGTTACATTGTATGTGTTGTAAATTACTGATTGGTTGTATTTCAAACCCCTGTGGGCAGTACTATGTTTGTGGTTTATGAATAAAAGAGGCTGTACTTGAAGTACAGTCAGACCACTGCTTGACCCTCAACATGGAGCCTTGTCTCATTATTGGGGGGATCCGCTGTATGCTGTTAGAGACTGATTGCCAGGAGTGTAAGCTGATTCCTGTTCGTCTGCTAGCAGCTATTTGTGAGGTTCCAGCTTGGAGTGCTACTTTGTATCCAGTTCGGGAGTTTGGTGTATCCTGCAGTAGCTGTGCCTGTCTCTCAGAAAAGGGGCATATCGCCTAAACGGATTTTAACCCCTTGTCTGCTGAAACGGTCCGTTACATTGGTGGCAAGCAGCGGGATCGTTCCTATAGCCAGAAGGACAGCTACAGGAGACACCATTTCTGTGGATTCTACAATTTAAAGGCAACGCATGTCCCAGTACAGCGACCCTAAAAGCACCAGGATGGAACCAGCAGTGTTATACGAGGAGGAGGACCTGGATGGCCGGGATGCATTAAGGAAAGGCATCTGGTACCAGGCCCTGGGTAATGTACAATACCAGCGGGGTGACAGTCTCCCCAGTGAAGAGCAGCGGTTGCAGAAGCAAGTGGCCCTGCGGATGCCCTTCCTGGGAGAGCAGCCCCTGGAGGAATGGGTGAAGGAACTAGAGCACCGGGTATGGCAGGAGCTATGGCTGGAGGATGCCTACCAGGCGCTTTGGTGGTATATGGCACAGTATATACCCTGGACAGCCGAACATGACAAGCCAGAGGGAGAGGAGTTTGATGGTCCTGGCTTGTTATAGGAGTCCTTTGCAGAGCCTGACTTTGGGAGCCCTGCACAGTCCAGACTTCAGGACATTTTCTATGAGAGGGAGGCTAGGCATGAGTGGGATGACCCCCATGAAGTAGAGCAAGAACTGGCTCACCTAGCAACCCTGGAGTGAGAACTGGAGCAGGACTACCGAGATCTCCTCCACTCCATTGGGAAGGCTCAGCAGGACGGTAAGGTGACAGACCCAGATCCAGAACCATTCAGCTGGGCAGATATTGTAGAGTGTTACTGGGAAGGACCCCAGGTGGCCGGTAGAGATGGGACTGAGGTCTCTCCACCGGTCCTTCAGGGAATTGGGAGCTCAGTCTCCATTCCCCAGTGGCAGTGTGAAGTGCAGGGAGAGGAGAGCAGCGTCCTCCCTCCCCAGCGGCAGGCTGAGGTACAGGGGGCAGAGGTAGTTGTTCCTGCCCCCCAGCAGCAGAGTGATATGCCGGGAAGGCAGTGTGAAGTGCAGGGAGAGGAGAGCAGCGTCCTCCTTCCCCAGCGGCAGGCTGAGGTACAGGGGGCAGAGGTAGTTGTTCCTGCCCCCCAGCAGCAGAGTGATTTTTTGGGAATTGGGAGCCCAGTCTCCATTCCCCAGCGGCAGAGTGTCCAGCAGGGAATAGAGAGCCCAGTCTCCTTTCCCCAGCAGCAAGACACTGTATTGGGAGCGGAGACGGTCGGTCGCCCTCCCCAGCGGCTGGAAGTATGTATGGGAGAGGAGCTCGTTACCCCCTCTCCCCAGCGGCAGCTTAACGCACCAGGGGGAGACAGTAAGCCCCACAACAGTGCAGATGGGACCGTGGTCTCTGCACCTACAGCACAGGGGGTAGAGACAGTCGGTCTCCCCCTCCAACAACCAGACTCTAAGCCAGGGATCAACACAGAGACCGGGAGTACCAGCTTCCAACATAACCTTGGTGGACTCACTGGACAGAGACAGGCTACCAAATGCAACAGGTCCAGTATTGGGTTGTGGGTGGGCTGCCAGACTAACTCAGGTACCGACCGGCGTGAGGTCAGGTATCTGGTTAGTCTTCCCTGGGGGGGGGGAGATGTGTGGCGAAACCAACCTTGCCACGGTGTTTTGGAGAGGCCTGTTTATCCGCCTCTTGCCCCAGGATTATGGGCCATATACTAACTTTTAAACCCCTGAACCTATTCAAGTGAATTTTGGATAGGTTTGTCCCCAAGTTATACTGTTTAAATTGATGTAAGTTATATGTATGGCCAATGTAAACTCACAAAGTTGTAACAATTTATAATAAGTATAAATAACTTGTCAGCTTGGGAGGAAAATGCTGGGTGTGTTTCTATTGTGCCATTGTCCCATTGTGTGTTTAAATGGTGATGTCTGTCCTGTTGTCCTCACATGTGTATTGGTGATTTCCCTTTGTCCTCAGAGATAATTGGATTGCTCCTCAGGTTGTCTCCGGGACAGAGAGGAGGAGACCATGATGCATTGTGGGGATATGTTGTATCTGTCCTATGTCACAGTCTTCATTGATTGGTCCTCTGGGGGTGTGAACGATTGGTTGCTGTAGTTACATTGTATGTGTTGTAAATTACTGATTGGTTGTATTTCAAACCCCTGTGGGAAGTACTATGTTTGTGGTTTATGAATAAAAGAGGCTGTACTTGAAGTACAGTCAGACCACTGCTTGACCCTCAACACGGAGCCTTGTCTCGTTATTGGGGGGATCCGCTGTATGCTGTTAGGGACTGATTGCCAGGAGTGTAAGCTGATTCCTGTTCGTCTGCTAGCAGCTATTCGTGAGGTTCCAGTTTGGAGTGCTACTTTGTATCCAGTTCGGGAGTTTGGTGTATCCTGCAGTAGCTGTGCCTGTCTTTCAGAAAGGGGCTTATCGCCTAAACGGATTTTAACCCCTTGTCTGCTGAAACGGTCTGTTACAGCATTTATCATGTAGAGAAAGTTAATACAAGCCACTTACTAATGTATGGTTATTACCAATATTGCTTCCTTGATTTATTTTCTATCACATTATACACTGCTCGTTTCCATTGTTACGACCGCCCTGCAACCCAGCAACAGTGGGCGTGCTTGCACACTATAGGAAAAAAAATGCCGGCCTCTCTGGTGGCTGGGACCATGGGAGTGCACAAAGGCTGGTGCTTTTCTATAGTTTGCAAGCACGACCACTGTTGATGGATTGTACGATGGTCATAACCATGGAAACGAGCAGTGTATATTGTGATAGAAAAATGAATCCAGACAGTAAAGGAAGCAATATGGATAATAACAATACATTAGTAAGTGGCTTGTATTAACTTTCTCTACATAATAAATGCTATTTGCTGAAGTGGCATAAACCCTTTAAGAGAAGGGGCTCTGAACTACTGTCAACATGAGAATGGGGTTCAGCCAATTCGGTTGTAATTTTAAAAACTGGATCTGGAGAACTGGTCAAATACCTCCCCAGTTGCAGGCTATTCCCCAGTGTTGGTTTCTTACTGAAGCCAGTCAATCCCTTTAAAGAGTATAGTATATTCAGATTTTACTGTAATTTATGCAATTGAAGATTATTTCCATAGACTTGAATAGGGTGGTTCTCAAAGAAGAATGGTACAGTCGTCAAAATGTGTGCAACAAATCTGCCATGTGTGAATATACTGAAAATGAAAGAAGTAAACTGAAAGTATGAAGCAGCACTGTGGCCAAAGCAGGAGATGGGTGCTGATTCAGCTCTTACCAGTCCATAACCAACGAGCGGAGGCAACTCTCCAGTCCAGAGCTGTCTGACACTGGGGGAATAAACATCCCTACTGCACTGGGTGCTGCTTCTTCTCCTTTGTTTCTGAAAATAAAAGATTCATTCTTCAGTTTTATAGTCACATTTTTTCTGATAAAGATCTTGAAATCCATTATATAAATATCTGCAACCAATTCTTTGTTTTAGGACCCTTTACATATGTCGATGATCAGGAACAAAAACCATTGATCCCGACCATTGTCCTGTGTAGAAGTGCCGCCAGTCCCATCTTTGTCAGGTGATTGCATCTTTCATCAGCAGTATATTGAATGGGGATTCCAAAAATAGGGAAGTAGGTGTGTTCGGCCATAGCATTGAATAGAGAGAGCTGAACCTCCTTGCCATTCCCAGTGGAGGGCAACGGGTCCCTGTTCTTGAGATGGCAGACTAGACATTTATGGCATACTGTGTGGTTATGTTTAACTGGTGTAAAGGAAAATGGGCTTAGTTGCCCATAACAACCAATCAGATTCCGCAATTTTTCAGAGCTCATTTGGACAATGAAAGGTGGAAGCTGATAGGTTGCTAGGGGCAACTAAGACAGTTTTCCTTTACACCAGATAAATCTCCCTCTAAGTGCCTGGGTGGGAAAACCCAGTTAAAAATGAAGCTATCCATTAGTTCAGCTCCAATGCAGACCTATGCATCCACACAGCAATAGATAGAAAATAACCCCATGTAGCCTGATCGGGCAGCTGTACTTTACTACACAGAGTTTGTTGTCTCTTACTATGGATAGCCAAAGGTTTGCACAGGAGGTGTACTAATAAATATACAGAATGAAGACCTATTATAGAGCAGGCAGAGCTGAGCAATTTGATATACAGTTACGTGGGAAAAGACTTAGTAAAATTAGTATTTTATTAATTTACCTTATTTTTCGCCCCATAAGACGCACTACCCCCCCCCCCCCCCAAAGTGGGAAAAAAATGCCCTTGCGTCTTATGGGGCGAATGCTGCCATTGTACATTGCAGTCTGCAATGCTGCAGCATCGTAGACTGCGATGTATCAGCTGGACGGGGGAGGGAGGAGGGGCCGGTGTCATGCAAATGAGCCGGGGCCGGTGCGGTCACTGTACTCCGGCCCCACCGCTCACTCACTTCCTTAATGCCTAAACCTTTTATAATAATAGCTTTCAACGAAGTTCCGATCCCCAGCCCCATCTGTACTACTTACTAAGTGACTGATAGCTATCTACGTATACACACTTACACAGAGAATGCTATCAATCACTGATATCACCTCCCCTGTGTACAACTATCAGTGACTGATAGCTATCTATGCATACACATTTAGACAGAGAATGTTATCAATCACTGATAACACCTTCTATGTGTACAACTATCAGTGACTGACAGCTATCTATGTATACACACTTACACAGACAATGCTATCAGTCACTGATATCACCTCCCCTGTGTACAACTATCACTGACTGACAGCTATCTATGTATACACACTTACACAAAGAATGCTATTGATCACTGATAACACCTCCCCCGTGTATAACTATCACTGACTGACAACTATGTATGTATACACACACAGAGAATGCTATCAATCACTGATAACACCCCCTTTGTGTACAACTATCACTGACTGACAGCTATCTATACATACACACTTAGACAGAGAATGCTATCAATTCCTGATATCACCTCCTCTGTGTACAACTATCAGTGATTGATAGTTATCTATGTATACAAACTTACACAGAGAATGCCATTGATCACAGATAACACCTCCCCCGTGTATAACTATCACTGACTGACAACTATATATGTATACACACTTACACACAGAATGCTATCATTCACTGATAACACCTCCCCCGTGTACAACTATCAGTGACTGACAGCTATCTACGTATACACACCTACACAGAGAATGCTATCAATCACTGATATCACCTCCCCTGTGATCAATGAGGATAGAAACAGTAGAGATTTACATTAAAGGGGTTGTCGGGGATTGGGGACATTTGTCTATTAGTAATCTAATAACATAAACATTACAAACATGCATGTGATACCTTTAGAATATATTGCTGAAGCCCTGTTTTCCTGCTTTCAATTCATGCCCGGAAGTGAGTGTTTTCTTATCTTCAGTGACGTACCGGGTCCCTAGCAAGCGAGCATAGCTTCCTCTTCCTCTGCCAGGGAGCCCGGTGACGTGTCACGAGGGTGTCAAGAGCCACTCCTGACTCCGTTATACCCGGGGTCAGGAAGTCGCAGCGAGTGGCTGCGCGCTCTATGTAGAAAGATAGGGCTGTTTATTAATGGTAGCTTTCTGGGTTTGCCTTGCAATCCTTTTTGGCTCACTCAGGGATCAGTAGATTCTCCTCCTCAGCTGTTTCTTGTCCAGCAATCCCAACCTCCTTATATTCCCATCTCTCACTTCTCTGGTTGCCAGATATAGAGCTTCCTGCCTGGACTTCTATACTGACCCACTGGAGCTGTGTAGCTGTGTTCCCTGGTTGTTGTTCCAGAAAGTTACCCTCCGGATCCCTGTTGGGCCTTGGTGGTCTGCTGTTGTCGCCCACCTGGGATTATATGTTTGTCTGTATTGTCTGTCCTCTCCTTGGTGTTTTCCTCTTAGTGTCAGTGGTGCGGACTAGTGATCCCACCGCCCCGTTCACTACATAGGGGTCATCATAGGGAAAGCCAGGGTTTAGGCACGTGATCGGCGTACGGGTGAGGAACCCGTCTAGGGACGTCAGGGCAGTCAGGTGCCAGCTGCAAGATGAGTCAGGGGTCACCATCTTTCCCTCTCCCTTGGACAGGGCCTTCCCATTTCCCTCCCTTTGCATGATGCCGGTCATTACATTATATCTGGCCCTTATTTTGTGTAGGTAAAAAAAAAAAAAAAAAATTAACTTTTTCTTTCTACCTACTTAGAATCCAGTATGGATCCAATTGCTGCTTTGTCAAAGCAACTTCAAAGCCTGTCTTTGGAGGTGGCAGGATTGAAGGCGTCGGTCCTCCAGCAACAGCAGCAATTGCTACAGACCGCAAGCCCAGCGGTTGCTACAGGTAACCAGGTTGTTGCGGAACCCAAGGTTGCTCTTCCTGACAGATTTTCTGGGGAAAGGGACAAATTTGTGACGTTCCGCGAGGCCTGTAAATTATATTTTAAACTGCGCCCTTACTCCTATGGTAATGAAGAACAGCTGGTGGGGGTTGTTATTTCCCTGCTTCAGGGGGATCCGCAATCCTGGGCGTTCTCTTTACCTACTGATTCCCAGGCTCTCCGGTCAGTGGAGGAATTTTTTGGGGCCTTGGGTCTCATATATGATGACCCTGACCGAATCGCACTGGCTGAATCAAAATTACGGAGACTCCTACAGGGAGAGCGGCCAGTAGAGGAGTATTGCTCAGAGTTCCGTAGGTGGGCTACGGATACCCAGTGGAACGACCCGGCTCTCAGGAGTCAGTTCTGCTCTGGGTTATCAGAAAGGATTAAGGATGCGCTTGCGCTGTATGAGACTCCCTTTTCCCTTGATGCGGTTATGTCCCTTTCTATCAGGATAGATAGACGTCTTAGGGACAGATTGAAAAATCCGGAGCAACTGGTAACCCCTCCCAAGCAGCAGTTAGTCTGTATGGACTTAGACGAGCCTATGCAGCTAGGAGGAACTGTTACGCTGAGCGCTCCGGGTCCCCTGCTGGCCTCGGAGCGCTCACAGGGTATGCCCCCAGGCAGCACTCCAGCGTCTCGGCGTGTGCGTCCCCGCTCTCTAGGGCGCGCGCGCGCCGGGACTCTTAGATTCAAAGGACCAGTGCACCAGTGATTGGTGCCTGGTCCAAAGGGGTTATTAAGGGTTAAGGTTGTGAGAGGCAGTGCTGACTTAATTAGGCTGCACCTGTGCACTGCCCATTTATACCTTCTCCTCCCACAGCTTTCTGCCGGATCTTTGTGCCTTGTGCCTCAGAGAAGCGTTCCCTACGATGTTAGTTTGCCTTACCTGTTGCCGTACCCGTTGCTACCGTCCACTCGCCTTTGAACCTTTGCCGCCTGCCCTGACCGCTGCTACGTCCGACTACGCTCTTACCTTCTCCCTGTGTACCACGCCTTATCAGCTGCCAGAGAGGTTGAGTTGTTACTAGGGGACACGACCTGGTAGTTACCGCCGCGCCAAATCAATCCCGCCTTGCGGCGGGCTCTGGTGAAGACCAGTAACTGCTTAGAACCGGTCCTCTAGTACAACCCGCGCCATCGCCTCTCTGGTCCAGAGGATTCACTACCTGTCCTGCCGGTTCGTGACAGTAAGATCCGGCCATGAATCCCGCTGATGTTCACCTGCCAAGCCTGGGGGACCTCACCACCATTGTGGCCCAGCAGGGTCAACAGCTGGCCCAGTTGACCGCTATGTTGCAGCAGCTCCTGCCTTCTCTGCAACAGCCAGCTCCTCCGTCTGCTCCTGCTGCATCACCTCCGCCTGCAGTTACCACCGATTCCAGAATCCATTTGTCCTTACCAGACAAATATGACGGAGATCCTAAGCAGTGCCGTGGGTTCTTGTCGCAGTGCTCTCTCCACCTCGAGCTTCTGTCCGACCAGTTTCCTTCTGAGCGAGCCAAGGTAGCCTTTATTCTCAGTTTACTGTCCGGGAAGGCCCTGGCCTGGGCTACACCACTATGGGACCGCGCAGATCCTGCCACTGCTTCCGTCCAGAGCTTCTGCCTAGAGTTCCGGAATGTTTTTGAGGAGCCTGCCCGGGTTACCTCAGCAGAGACTGCCTTACTAAATTTGACCCAAGGAGGTTCTTCCGTGGGTGACTATGCCATTCAGTTCCGCACCCTGGCCTCTGAGCTGAACTGGAACAATGAAGCCCTTTGCGCCACCTTCAAGAAAGGACTTAACAGTGAAGTAAAGGACGTTCTGGCTGCACGTGAGCTTCCTTCCACTCTTAGTGACCTCATCTTGCTGGCCACTAGGATAGACAAACGTTTCGCCGAAAGACAAGAGGAACTCCTCCTTGAAAAGGAAAAAGCTCGTCCTAGACGCTTTCCTCGTCTGGCTCCCGTTTTTCCGCATCCACCTCAACCCGCTACTGGGTTTTCCGCCGTGGAAGCCATGCAGGTGGATCGGTCATGCTTGACTCTGCAAGAACGAAGCCGCCGCAGAAACGAGAACCTGTGTCTGTACTGTGCCAGTACCGAGCACTTCCTTAGAGATTGTCCTCTCCGTCCACCGCGTTCGGGAAACGCTCGCACCTAGTAAGCGTGGGAGAGGCGTTGCTAGGTGTGGATTCTTCCTCTCCACATCTCATCATACCCGTGCAGTTGATCATCTCTTCCAAGTCCTCTTTCTCCGCAGCCGCCTTCTTGTATTCCGGTTCAGCTGGCAACTTCATTCACGCCTCCTTGGTTGACAAGTACCGTATTCCAGTAATCCATCTACCCAAGCCGTTTTTCATCTCTACTGTTAACGGTGAGAGACTCTCAGCCACCGTGCAGTTCCGTACCCAGCCTCTGCAGATGGACATCGGAATATTTCATACCGAGACTTTAGAGTTCTTTGTCCTTCCCTTCTGTTCCTCCGAACTCCTCCTGGGTCTGCCGTGGCTTCAACGTCATAGCCCTGTCCTGAATTGGTCCACCGGTGAGATCCTGCGTTGGGGCTCCTCCTGTTCGGACCGCTGTCTCAAGCCTGCTCTGGTCAAACAGAACCCGCAAGTTTCTCCGCCTTCTGGGCTGCCCAAGCCATACCATTCCTTCACGGATGTCTTCTGCAAGAAACAAGCTGAGGTTCTTCCTCCTCACCGATCCTATGATTGCCCGATCGACCTGATACTCGGTTCTACTCCACCTCGGGGCAGAATTTATCCTCTCTCACCTCCTGAGACTCTTGCCATGTCCGACTATATACGTGAGAACCTACAGAGAGGATTCATAAGAAAATCTTCTTCTCCTGATGGGGCCGGTTTTTTCTTTGTGACTAAAAAAGACGGCTCCCTCCGCCCCTGCATTGACTACAGAGGTCTTAATAAAATTACCATCAAGAACCGTTACCCTCTGCCTCTAATCTCTGAGCTATTTGATCGTCTCCGAGGGGCTAAGATCTTCACTAAATTGGACCTTCGAGGGGTCTATAATCTGATCCGTATCCGTGAGGGAGACGAATGGAAGACCGCCTTTAACACAAGGGACGGCCATTTCGAGTATTTGGTGATGCCCTTCGGCCTCTACAACGCACCTGCTGTCTTCCAGGAATTCGTCAATGATATTTTCAGGGACTTACTTTACACCTGCGTGGTCGTATACCTGGATGATATCCTCATCTTTTCCTCCAATTTGGATCAACACCGGGTCCATGTGCAACAAGTTCTTACTCGTCTTAGGAGAAATCGCCTGTACGCTAAACTTGAAAAATTTCTTTTTGAACGGACCTCCCTGCCTTTCCTGGGATACATTATCTCAGCCCAAGGACTTCAAATGGACCCAGCCAAACTCTCGGCGGTTCTAGATTGGCCACGTCCCTCTGGTCTCCGAGCCATACAAATATTTCTGGGCTTTGCGAATTACTACAGGCAATTCATCCCTCACTATTCCACTCTGGTAGCTCCTATCGTGGCCCTCACTAGAAAAGGAGCTAACCCCAAATCCTGGCCTTCCCAAGCCGAGGAAGCCTTCCAGTCCCTGAAATCCGCCTTTGCCTCTGCACCCGTTCTCTCTAGACCAGATTCCACCAAGCCCTTCTCTCTTGAAGTGGATGCCTCCTCGGTGGGAGCCGGAGCTGTCCTCACCCTGAAGTCTTCCCGGGGCAAGACTTCAACTTGTGGCTTCTTTTCTAAAACATTCTCTTCCGCAGAGAGAAATTACTCCATTGGGGACAGGGAACTGCTAGCTATTAAATTGGCACTGGAGGAATGGAGACATTTACTCGAGGGCGCCACACATCCTGTGTACATCTTCACGGACCACAAGAACCTGGCTTATCTCCAGTCTGCTCAGAGATTAAATCCCCGTCAGGCTCGTTGGTCTCTGTTCTTCGCCCGCTTTAACTTTGAGATCCATTTCCGTCCGGCTTGTAAGAACATTAGGGCAGATGCTCTGTCTCGCTCCTCTGATGTGGTGGGCGACGAGTTAACACCTCGATATATTATCCCTCCAGAACGCCTTATTACAGTTGCTCCCGTGGACCTGCGCCTTCTTCCTCCTGGCAAATCCTACGTACCTCCACGTCAGCGGCTGCAAATTCTCAAGTGGGGCCACGCCTCCCCTTTTGCCGGTCATCCAGGGGTGCTAAAGTCTCTCCAACTAATCTCCCAAAGGTACTGGTGGTCTTCTCTGGAGAAAGATGTCTCGGACTTTGTCCAGGCCTGTACGATTTGCGCCCGGGATAAATCGCCTCGCCAGAAACCAGCGGGTCTCCTCTTGCCTCTACCTGTTCCTGAAGTTCCCTGGTCTCACATCGCCATGGACTTTATTACAGATCTTCCCTCCTCCCATGGAAAGTCCGTTATTTGGGTCGTGGTGGATCGCTTCTCCAAGATGGCTCACTTTGTACCCCTGCCCGGTCTACCCTCTGCACCTATGTTGGCCAAACTATTTTTCCAACACATCTTCCGTCTCCATGGCCTTCCCAAACATATTGTCTCGGATCGTGGGGTAAAATTCGTCTCCAAATTCTGGAGGGCTCTATGTGCTCAGCTCGGGATCAAATTGGACTTTTCTTCTTCGTACCATCCTCAGTCTAACGGCCAAGTAGAACGGGTGAACCAGATTTTGGGTGACTATCTGCGTCACTTTGTATCCTCACGCCATGACGACTGGGCTGATCTACTTCCCTGGGCGGAGTTCTCCTACAACTACAAACAATCCTCTGCCTCTAACAAGTCTCCTTTCCTTGTAGTTTTTGCCCGTCATCCTCTTCCACCTCTGCCGCAGTCTCCCACTCCTTCTTCTGTACCTGCCGTTGACAGTCTTGTACAGGATTTTTCCTCCATCTGGCGAGAAACCCACGCTGCTCTCCTCAGGGCTTCCGAGGTTCCGAGGTTCAAGCTGACAAGAGACGCAGATCTCCACCGGAATTTTGTCCGGGTGACAAGGTGTGGCTCTCCTCTAGGTACATCCGATTTAGGGTCCCAAGTTACAAGTTGGGCCCTCGTTTCTTGGGACCCTATAAAATCAAGAGTCGTATCAATCAAGTTTCTTATCAGCTCCATCTTCCTCCCTCCCTCCGAATCCATAACTCCTTCCATGTCTCCCTTCTTAAACCTGCTGTCTTTAACCGTTTTTCTCCCAAGCTTGTTTCTCCCACCCCTGTCGCCGGTACCTCCGATATATTCTCTGTCAAGGAGATCTTGGCGACCAAGATCTCCCGGGGGAAAAGATTTTTTTGGTCGACTGGGAGGGCTGCGGTCCTGAGGAGAGGTCATGGGAGCCGGAGGAGAACATCCTGGACCGCAGTCTCATCCGCAAGTTCTTCAGTACCAAAAAGGGAGGGAGACCAAAGGGGGGGGGGTACTGTTACGCTGAGCGCTCCGGGTCCCCTGCTGGCCACGGAGCGCTCACAGTGTATGCCCCCAGGCAGCACTCCAGCGTCTCGGCGTGTGCGTCCTCGCTCTCTAGGGCGCGCGCACGCCGGGACTCTTAGATTCAAAGGACCAGTGCACCAGTGATTGGTGCCTGGTCCAAAGGGGTTATTAAGGGTTAAGGTTGTGAGAGGCAGTGCTGACTTAATTAGGCTGCACCTGTGCACTGCCCATTTATACCTTCTCCTCCCACAGCTTTCTGCCGGATCTTTGTGCCTTGTGCCTCAGAGAAGCGTTCCCTACGATGTTAGTTTGCCTTACCTGTTGCCGTACCCGTTGCTACCGTCCACTCGCCTTTGAACCTTTGCCGCCTGCCCTGACCGCTGCTACGTCCGACTACGCTCTTACCTTCTCCCTGTGTACCACGCCTTATCAGCTGCCAGAGAGGTTGAGTTGTTACTAGGGGACACGACCTGGTAGTTACCGCCGCGGCAAATCGATCCCGCCTTGCGGCGGGCTCTGGTGAAGACCAGTAACTGCTTAGAACCGGTCCTCTAGTACAACCCGCGCCATCGCCTCTCTGGTCCAGAGGATTCACTACCTGTCCTGCCGGTTCGTGACAGCAACTACTTGTCAGGTCCGTCCTCCTGAGGCTCGCCGTAGGCATGGGGTTTGTTTTTTCTGTGGGGAGAGGGGTCATTTTATTAATGTCTGTCCTTCCTTTCTCAAAAACAAAAGACCGTCGGAAAACTACTAACCCCAGGCTGTGTGGAGGATGTCAGCCGGGGGTATACGTTTCCTCCATACGAACATCGCAATTTGTGTTGCCAGCGGTTGTTGTTTTTGGCGTTAAGACGGAGACTATTTCTTTTTTCCTAGACAGTGGAGCAGGAGTAAATTTGATAGATGCCCATTTTGCCCACACTATGGGTTTGTCTCTCTGTACGCTACAGAGACCTATTCCCATATTCGCTATTGATTCTGCTCCTCTGTCTCAGAGAAACCTCACTCACATTGTCCATAACTTACACCTTCGGGTAGGGGACCACCATAACGAGTTGCTTTCATGCTATGTTCTGGAGGGGCTCCCCACTCCGGTGGTGTTGGGTCTTCCCTGGTTGGTAGCGCACAATCCAGTGGTGGATTGGCAGGCCAGGGAGATATTGGAGTGGAGTGAGCAGTGCAGAGAAAATTGCTTAAATAGCAATTGCTTAGTCGCCTCCATAGCTACCCTACCTACATTTGTTTCGGACTTTGAGGACGTTTTTTTCTGAAAAGGGATGTCAGAAGTTACCACCTCACTGTCCTTATGATTGCCCGGTTAACCTGATTCCCGGTGCAAAATTACCCAAGACCAGGTTATATAATCTTTCGGGTCCCGAGAGACAAGCCATGAAAAATGATATCTCCGAGAGCTTGGCTAAGGGACACATCAGACCCTCTTATTCACCCGTGGCTGCAGGGTTTTTCTTCGTTAAAAAGAAAGATGGGGGCCTGCGTCCTTGCCTAGACTTTCGCGAACTAAACCGGATAACCATCCGAGACCCATACCCTCTTCCTCTCATTCCTGACCTCTTTAATCAGATTGCGGGTGCTAGGTGGTTCTCCAAACTTGTTCTTAGGGGGGCCTACAATCTGATTAGTATCAAGGAAGGGGATGAGTGGAAGACAGCTTTTAACACCCCTGAGGGGCATTATGAAAATCTAGTCATGCCTTTCGGTCTGAACAATGCTCCTGCTGTCTTCCAACATTTCGTTAATGACATTTTTAGTCATCTTATCGGCAGGTTTGTGGTGATATACCTAGATGATATTTTAATTTATTCGTCTGATCTGAAAACACATGAGGTGCATGTCAGACAGGTACTGCAGGTCCTACGGACGAATAAATTATATGCTAAAATTGAAAAGTGTGTCTTCGCCGTTCAGGAAATACAGTTACTAGGTTATTTATTATCTGCTTCAGGTTTCCGTATGGATCCTAGGAAGGTCCAGGCAATTTTAGATTGGGATCTTCCTGAGAACCTCAAAGCACTGCAACGGTTCTTGGGCTTCGCAAATTTCTATAGAAAGTTCATTAAAAATTATTCGGTGATTGTAAAACCCCTTACTGACATGACTAGGAAGGGGACTGATTTTTCTAAATGGTCTGACGCCGCTAAAATTGCTTTTTCCTCTCTAAAAGAGAGGTTTACCTCGGCACCTGTACTAATCCAACCTGATGTCTCCCAGCCTTTTATTGTTGAAGTAGATGCGTCAGAGGTGGGAGTGGGGGCTGTGCTGTCTCAGGGTCCGTCTCCTGGCAAATGGCGTCCTTGTGTGTTCTTTTCTAAAAAACTATCTGCAGCAGAGAAGAACTATGATATTGGCAATAGGGAACTATTAGCTATTAAACTAGCGTTTGAAGAATGGCGTCACTTTTTAGAGGGGGAAATCCACCCCGTCACTGTGATTACGGACCACAAAAACCTTCTGTACCTCGAATCAGCTAAGCGTCTTACCCCTAGACAAGCTAGGTGGTCGCTATTTTTTACCAGGTTTAATTTTGTGATTACCTATCGTCCTGGGGCAAAAATTACCAAGGCAGATGCACTATCTCATTGTTTCCCTGGAGGGGGTAATGTGAGTGATCCGGTACCCATTCTACAAAGAGGAGTGGTTGTCTCTGCGGTACACTCTGTTCTAGAGGGGAAGGTGTTAGAGGCCCAGGGGGACGCCCCGGTCTCTTGCCCCTCAGAGAAATTGTTTGTACCGTTAAACCTGCTTCTCGAATTATTAAAGGAACATCATAATTCGGCACTTGCTGGGCACCCGGGTAGTAAAGCAACCTTGGAGCTATTGTCTCGTCATTTTTGGTGGCCAAGGTTGCGTCAGGATGTAATGGATTTTGTGTCTTCCTGTTCTACTTGTGCGCGCGCGAAAGTCTCTCATACACGTCCTGCAGGGTCTTTATTGCCACTTGTCATTCCCAATAGGCCATGAACACATCTGTCAATGGATTTTATCACTGACTTACCTTTGTCTGCGGGTAAAACAGTTATCTTGGTAGTAGTAGACAGGTTTAGCAAAATGGTACACTTCATTGCGTTACCCGCACTACCTAATGATAAGACTCTTGCTCAGGTATTCATCAGTGAAATCGTGAAGCTTCACGGGGTCCCTTCCGATGTTGTTTCGGATCGGGGAACCAAGTTTATTTCTATATTTTGGAAAGCTTTTTATTCCCGTTTGGGGATACACTTGTCCTTTTCCTCGGCTTTCCATCCTCAGTCGAATGGACAGACTGAGCGTACCAACCAAAACCTTGAGACATATCTAAGGTGTTTTGTGTCTGAAAACCAAGAGGTGTGGTCATCATATTTACCGTTAGCCGAGTTTGCCATAAATAATCGCCGTCAGGAATCTACTGGCAAGTCACCATTTCTTGGTGCATATGGTTTTCATCCCCAATTCTGTACTTTCAAAGAGGGGGGGGGTCTTCTGGGGTTCCCGAAGAGGAACGGTTTTCGTCATCTCTCTCTTCTGTATGGCAGAAAGTGCAAGCTAATTTGAAAAATATGGGAGGTAAATATAAATGCATGGCTGATAAAAAACGGTCGCCAGGTCCGGACCTAGGAGTGAATGACTATGTGTGGTTATCTACTAGGAATATTAAATTAAAGGTTCCCTCTTGGAAACTGGGTCCTAGGTTCATTGGCCCTTACAAAATAGTAGCCATCATTAACCCCGTGGCTTTTCGCCTGGAGCTACCTCAGACTTTTAAAATCCATAACGTCTTCCATAAGTTGTTACTCAAGAAGTATGTTCCACCTCTAGAACCGTCACCGCTGCCACCTCCCCCTGTTGTTGTGGATGGTAATCTAGAGTTTCAAATATCCAAAATTGGTGATTCTCGTCGGGTCCGCCGCTCTCTTCAATATCTGGTGCATTGGAGGGGTTACGGTCCCGAGTAACGAATGTGGGTTCCAGCGTCTGAGGTAAACGCCGACAGGTTAGTTCGGGCTTTTCATGCCTCTCATCCTGAGAGACCTAGTCCTGAGTGTCCGGGGGCCCCTCGTAGAGAGGGGGGTACTGTCACGAGGTTGTCAAGAGCCACTCCTGACTCCGTTATACCCGGGGTCAGGAAGTCGCAGCGGGTGGCTGAGCGCTCTATGTAGAAAGATAGGGCTGTTTATTAATGGTAGCTTTCTGGGTTTGCCTTGCAATCCTTTTTGGCTCACTCAGGGATCAGTAGATTCTCCTCCTCAGCTGTTTCTTGTCCAGCAATCCCAACCTTCTTATATTCCCATCTCTCACTTCTCTGGTTGCCAGATATAGAGCTTCCTGCCTGGACTTCTATACTGACCCACTGGAGCTGTGTAGCTGTGTTCCCTGGTTGTTGTTCCAGAAAGTTACCCTCCGGATCCCTGTTGGGCCTTGGTGGTCTGCTGTTGTCGCCCACCTGGGATTATATGTTTGTCTGTATTGTCTGTCCTCTCCTTGGTGTTTTCCTCTTAGTGTCAGTGGTGCGGACTAGTGATCCCACCGCCCCGTTCACTACATAGGGGTCATCATAGGGAAAGCCAAGGTTTAGGCACGTGATCGGCGTACGGGTGAGGAACCCGTCTAGGGACGTCAGGGCAGTCAGGTGCCAGCTGCAAGGTGAGTCGGGGGTCACCATCTTTCCCTCTCCCTTGGACAGGGCCTTCCCATTTCCCTCCCTTTGCGTGACGCCGGTCATTACATGACGTCACTGGCAGTCTAGATAATTATGCAGAGAGGTTGGAGGGGCTGTAACTTGTCCGGCCGGCATCGTGCTAAGCCCCGCCCCCAGTCGGTGACATCACCGGGCCTTCAGCATTACAATGAATAGAGGAGGATTACTATGCTTGTTAGCATAGAAAACTCCTCCCATCAGAATTACTAGCTAATGGGGCAGAAGGCTTTAGAAAGGAGGAACTCCTTTCACCACAGGATTACATGGCCATGCTAATTGCATATATTGCATTTAGACAATGGCATGTTGATTGTGTAAAAAAAAAAAAGATATTAAAACAATGGCTCAGTTGAAAGAAAAGGTAATAATAGTGTAATCAGTCTGCTTTTTTCTTTTGTTGATTGGAAATAAACGGATAATCCTATTTATGTAATGAGGCTGCTTTTGTCTAGTTTAAAATAATTTTTTTAGCCCTGTACTTGTGTTTTGGAATGAATCTTTTTTGCACATTCTACTTTTGGAGTTGCAGTGTGTGCATTTCACTTTCCTGTGGTTATACATCGGTTTCAACTGATTGCCAGGTCAGTATATAAGGTTTACCTTGAAATATATATATATATATATATATATATATATAGATGGGAGCGTGCCCCTTATAGTGACTGTGTCCGGTATGTTTATGGATGCATGTGGGAGCGTGCCCCTTACAGTGTGACTGTGTCCGATTGTCTCTAAGCTCTGCAAACACTGAGCACATGACAGATGCCAGAGATAGAGCAAGGAGAAGTTTATGGGTGTACATATGGGGGAGGAATATAAGCCAGGAGGATGAATATGTATGAGGGGGCGGATCGAAGGAGGAGTGGAGGCTGTTCAGAATGCATGAATATGTATGAGGGGGGCGGGTGCAGGAACACGATGTTAGACAGGAGAAATCAGCAGATGCCGCCCTGGACTGGGAACCACAATGCAGTGTGGCAGGAAGTGAAGGAACAGATAAACAGATATGCAATGTGTTCAGGGCTGTAGGAGCCATGCTCCAGTGTAAATGTTACCTCAAACCACCTTGGGAACATAGACTTGGCTACTAAAGGTGAGTAAGATGTTTTAAAAAAAATAAGTTTGATCCCGGACAACCCCTTTAACAAATGTCAAGTTCATTGAATTTTTCAACACAACTTTCCCTCTTCTCTAAAACATACTGTCTGCAGATTGCACTGCATTTTTTGGTGACAAGTCCTCTTTAAAGGGGTTATTCGAGATAGGGCATCTGTATCTGATCGGTAGGCCTGTTTTTACTAGGCGGAGTGACAACATGTTCGTGTGTCATGTGGCCTAGGCGCAGCTGAGCCCTATTCAAGTGAAAGGGGCTGAGCGCTATACCAAGCACAGCCGCTATACAATGTTCAGAGCTGTGCTTGGTGAGCAGGGAGAAGACTGCGGCACTCACAGGAGCGCGGGTGCATTCTCAAAACAGCTGATCGGTGGGGGTCCCGGGTGTCGGACCCCCACAGATCAGATACTGATGACCTATCCAAAGGATAGGTCATCAGTGAAAAAATCTCTGAAGAGCATCCGTCACCATGATAAATCCTAATAAACCAGGCATACTGCCTGGTAAGGTTGAATACGGTGGATAAAAAGGGATGTGGTCTTGCAGCATAATTATTACGTTTATTTTTATATAAATGGGGTGATTGGAGCACTGGATGTGGGTCTAGAGCCTCGGAGCACCGCTTCACCTCCTCCTGTCAGTCCGGATGCCACCTGTATATAGTCAGACAAAAGCAGTGCTCCAAATGCATCATACTGCATGTGCCACTTGTTGCATCTTTAGAAGGTCTTGTCCCCCAGTGTGTTCTGAGCCATCAGGTACAATGGGACTGCTGTAAGTCAGTGCTTTGAAGCCAGTAGATACAAGGGTTTTCCCATCTCAACTTCTGTGGCATATCTCTAGGATATGTCACAAATGTCAGATAGCTGCAGGTACCACCTCTGGGACCCGCTTCTATCTGTACAACGGGTGAAGTGAAGGATTGCACACTGCACATATGCAGTCACCTCTCTATTCACCACTATGGGAGCACCAGAAATTGCTGAGCCACCAGGGCTATTTTCAGAACTCCTATAGCGGTCAATAGAGAGTGGCTACTCCTTCCAGTTCGGGGGCCCCACTTTGGAGATAGGACCCATACCTATTTGTCTTTTGTGGCATATCCTACTGACATGCCACAAATGCTGAGAGTGGAGAACCCTGTAAAGAAAAAGAGGCAGGAAAGCTATAAGAATTACCACCCTGAACCCCCTCTGTTCCTGCACCACCTGCTTTGTTTTCCTGAATGCATCCGTGATGTGCCTAGTAATTCTGCACGTGACCGCTGCAGCCAATCACTGGTCTCAGCAATCTTGTGCAAGTGATGTGCTGCAGCAGTCACATGCGGTATACAGACAATTCATTGCTGCAGTCAAAAAAACAAAGCCTGACGGGTCAGCCGGAACAGAGGGGCTTTTAAAAGGGAAAGTAAGTAAAATATATTTTAATCTTTTATTTTTTGCAATGTACTCTAATACCTTCCCTGCCTTTTTTCAGTTAACTCAGACGATCCCTTTAAGGGTTTTGTACCACCCCTTTTATAAATGCAGACCTGATGACAATGCACAGCACCTCTATAGCGTTACATGGAAGGCGGCATCCACATCATGACTATTATTTCAGTTTATCTGTTCTGCTACAGGAACAGAGAAACAGAAAATGCCTCATCCAAGCACATGAGCAGCACCAACAGAGCCGACTGACCAGAATGGGGGCAGGCGGCAGCACAGGGGTGCACCTAGCCTTTCTGCTGCCTGAGGCAAAAAACTGAAATGGCACCCCTCCCTCCCCAATGCCAATTTCTTACCTTAACCCCTAACCTTCAGCCCATGGCCCTTCAGCTGCCCATCTCTTGCCCTGGGGCGATCGCCTCACCTCTCTGTCATGTTAGGGTCATGAACGCGGCCGCAATATGGGCACAGCCGGGCAACGGGCGTGTGCATGAGCCCTTACTATCATAAACAGCAGGGCATGCTCTGCATTGGAGGCTTCTAAAAGACACAGCCTAAGCTGCACAGCCTCCTGTGGGTACCAGGTAAACATTCAGAAGGATCGCATATAAAATGAATAACTGCCACTAGATGGAGCCATTCTCCTGATGTCATCATCCTCGGCTGTACAACGGTTACCTCCTTGGCTTCCTGCAGCTCCGCGCCTGCGGCCATCCTCCTGATGTCGTCATCCTTGTTCCTCCGCTTCCTGCAGCTCCGCGCCTGGGGCCATCCTCCTGATGTCGTCATCCTTGTTCTTCCTCCTGGCAGCTCCGCGCCTGAGGCCATCCTCCCATGGGCGTCCGCAGGGAGGGGCAAGGGGGGGCAAGTGCCCCCCCCTGGCCCGCCGCAAACTAACCCTACTACTTACTAGTACTACTATTTTGTTGCGGTCGGCCGCCGGCTGACTAACAGCGCTGAGTGAAAGCGCACGCCCGGCCTGAAAGAGTGAGGAGGGGGCGGGGCCCGCAGCCTCTCTGAGCTCCGCTGCCTGGCCTGTCTAGACTCTGCAGTGGCTGCTGGAGCGTGCCGCAGGCCCGCAGCTGCCGCACAGGCACGTCTTCACGTGACGTTGCCACTGAGCCTGAGCTCCTCCCCCAGAGAGAAGGAGCGACGAGCGAGCGCGGCGCATCAAGGGTCAAGGGCCTGCCTGCCTGTCACAGTCACTCCCTGAGCCAAGTTCGGTTCCAACTTCCAAGTTTCCTATTCCAACAGTCACAGAAGTAATGTTATTACAGGTATTTATATTTGGTACAAAGAAAAAGAAAGATAACAACAAGTGGATGGATCATGGTGGATCCCATGTATGCCACTGGCCCATGAGATGGTCTGGAGTGGGAGAAATGTGCCGGGGGGGGGGGGATGGGGAGAGATGTGCTGCTGCCAGCCCACTGGCCCATGGATTGGAGTGGGAGAAATGTGCCGGGGGAAGGGGGGGAGCGACAGAAGGAGAGATGTGCTGCTGCCATATGGCACTGGCCCATGGAGGGGAGAAATGTGCCATGGGGCTTGGGGGGGGGGGGGGGGGGAGAGAGATGTGCTGCTGCCAAGTGCCACTGGCCCATGGAGTGGTAGAAATGTGCTATGTGGGGGGGGGGGGAGAGATGTGCTGCTGCCACTGGCCCATGGAGGGGGATAAATGTGCCATTCAAGGGGGGGGTGGAGGGTGGTGTGCTGCCATGATGGAGGGGGGGAGAAATAATGTGACGCGAAGGGGGTGATGTAAAAAGAAGGGGGTGACGTGACATGGAGGGGGAGAAATGTGACATTAAGGCCGGGGCCCGGGGGGGCATCATAGGGGGCACTTTTTACTGGCACATTATTAGATTGCACTATGGGGTCACTTCTTACTGGCACATTTTTAGGGGGCACTATGGGGGCACTTCTTGCCAACACATTATTGGTGGGCACTATAGGGGCATCTACTGAGGGCGAGGCAACAAAGAAGTGGTATGTTATATGGAGGGCTCTGTACAGTAGTATTTTATACTGGGACACATTATGGTGGGTACTATGGGGAAGGGGGAGAGGAATACTATGGGGTCATCTACGGGGGGCACTAAGAAGAGTATTTTATGCTTGCAAATTATGGGGGACACTGAGGGCATCTACTGGGGCACTATATAGGGGCATTTTATACTGGTACATTATGGGGGCACTAGGAGGAAGGGGGGAGAGGAGCACTATGCAGCATTTACTGGGGGCACTATATAGGGGTATTTTATACTGGTACATTATGGTGGCACTATGGGAACATTAGCTCAATTGGGGGCATTACAATGGGGTATTTTTTGCACTGTCACATTATAAGGTGAATTAGTTCTACTGGGGAGGCATTATGATGGGCTTTATTACTCCCCCATGGTATGACCCCCTAGTACCAGCACCAGCCTCTCCCTGCTCTGCTATACCTCTGCCCTTCTCCAAATCCTTATTATGAAATCTTTCTCATTAGGATAAAACCCATCAGCTCCACGAGCCCCCGACCAAGTGTGGAAGTGGCGTCCGAGATCCCCAAGGGCCAAGCCAAGTAATTGTAAGTTTTCATGTAAAATATATTTATGTTATACACATATAGCCTACACCAGTGGTGGCGAACCTATGGCACGGCTGCCAGAGGTGGCACTCAGAGCCCTCTCTGTGGGCACCCACCCCCTGGAAAAAGTCTATGGTGAACCAATATGCCTTAGACTTTTCCTGCCATTCATCAGCGCAGGGCGCACTATGAACAGCACAGGCAGCACATTGAATGTAGGCAGGGTATTATAGCTAAATGATAAAGTACATCGAAGATATACTATATTGCTATTCAGGTTAAATTGCCATGTTGGCACTTGGTGATAAATAAGTGAGCTTTAGGATGCAGTTTGGGCACTCGATCTCTAAAAGGTTCACCATCACTGGCCTACACCGTGCCCCACAATATACAGTTTCTTCTGTATGAACATCCACAAATTAAATCTCCAAACTGATTGATGAACCAGATGTGTGGGCCAGCCACGATTAAACCTATTATTGTTTTTATTGATGAGAGTACTCCCTGAGTGTTAGGTGTGGGGTGACCAGGCGGTATATGAAGGGGCAAAACTGGTATTATATGGACAGCAGATATGGCATCCTCTGGGCAGTACTGTCTATGGTCAATTCATCCTTCACAAGCACCCTGACTGCCACCTGCTTAGCTATCAGTGAGTGACAGTCAGTCAGTGTCACAGTCCCTGACCCTGAGTGTTAGCTGTGGGGTGAGTCACTGATAGCCAAGCAGCAGGCAGTGAAGTGCCATGAGAGCCAGGCCAAGCAGGTGGCAGTCAGGGTGCTGGAGAAGGAGGACCATAGACAGTACTGCCCAGAGGATGCCATCTCTGCTGTCCATATACCAGCCAGTATTCCCCCTTCAATCATATTCCGCCTGCCCGTCTGGTCAGGGTGACCAGGCAGGCAGGCGGTAATACTGGTGGTAGGCCTGGTATTCTGCAGACCATCGGCTTGTAAGTTACATATGACAAAAGCCTGGAAGCGTTCAGGTACAGAACACAACATTTCATTTGTTGGCGACAAAATGCAAATTAACATATTGCTGAATGCTGAGACTATAACAAAGGGTGCAAAAATAATATAGAATTAATAGACATTCAAGTGAAATAAGAAGAATTGGTCTTTCCTTTTGTGGTGGCTTCCTATTTTAAAGTTTAGTCCCTGTACACAAACGTGGTTCCGTTCCACCCTCTTATATCTGCAGTTAGGCTTCATACACAAGCACGTTTCAATGTCAATAAAATGATGCCCCCCCCCCTGGAAAAATTTCTGCGGACGCCCATGCATCCTCCTGATGTCGTCATCCTTGTTCCTCCTCCGCTTCCTGCAGCTCCGCACCCTTCATGAACCCTGCCTCCTCTTGGATCCCATCCCTCGCTGTTCCGCTGCAAAGAAGCCGTTAGGTTACTATGACAATGATCGGTTACTATGACAATGATCACTATTGCAATACACTGTTGTTAGGTGGTTTCTGATAGGTCAACAGTTCACTGCCCACGTGATTGCAATAGACTAATGAAATTTTCACATTATCAATGGCGCAAGCCTCTAGTCCCACTGTGTACTAGTGTCTCTACCAGGCTTATGCAGGGCTGGCCTTAGGGATGTGCGACCTCTGACATCGCACAGGGCGCATCACTCCTGGCTGTGAAGGGGGCGCCACAGCACATGTGCTTGCTGCAGGCAGGAGGCTGTAAGGTGAGAGATGAGATCAATGTTCTCTAGCCAAGCAGAGCACAGGGGAAGGACTAAACTGGTGTGACTAGGGTAAGGGTCATCTATATGGTGTGTAAATAGGGTGTCATCTAAATAGAGTAAGGTATGTATAGGGTGTCATATAGAGTGAGGTATGTGTGTGTGTATAGGGTGTCATCTATATAGAGTGAGGTATGTGTGTGTGTGTGTATATAGGGTGTCATCTATATAGAGTGAGGTATGTGTGTGTGTGTATATAGGGTGTCATCTATATAGAGTGAGGTATGTGTGTGTGTGTGTATAGGGTGTCATCTATACAGAGTGAGGTATGTGTGTGTGTATAGGGTGTCATCTATACAGAGTGAGGTATGTGTGTGTGTGTATAGGGTGTCATCTACATACTGTGAGGTATGTTTGTGTATAGGGTGTCATCTATATAGAGTGAGGTATGTGTGTGTGTATAGGGTTTCATCTATATACAGTGAGGTATGTGTGTGTGTGTGTGTGTGTATAGGGTGTCATCTATATAGAGTGAGGTATGTGTGTGTATAGGGTGTCATCTATATACAGTGAGGTATGTGTGTGTGTATAGGGTGTCATCTTTAACCACCTCCGGACCGCCTAACGCAGGATCGCGTTCCGGAGGCGGCAGCGCTGCGCAGAGTCACGCATATACGCGTCATCTCGCGAGACGCGAGATTTCGCTCAAAGCCGGCCCGCGCATGCGCATCGCGGGCCGGCAAAAGTTAAAGAACAATTTCGTCACCAGCCTGCCAGCAACGATCATTGGCTGGCAGGCTGGCGATTTTCAAAAAAACAAATCACAAGCCATATAACAGATCATATTAGTAAATATGATGTGTTAAATGGCTTGTCTGCTCCTCTGCTGGTCCTTTTCGTCGGTTGGATCCAGCAGAGGAGCAGACTTCACAGTGAGTAGCACCAACACCACACTTTAGCCCCAGATCACCCCCTGCACCCCAATTAACCCTTTGATCACCCCTTTGATCGCCCCTGTCAATCACTTAGTGAAAGACAAAAAGTGATCAGTGTAAACTGTCACTTTTTTTTTTCACTAGTATTGGCTGTTAGGTTTTAGGATAGTTTAGGCCCCTTGGTTAGGTAGTTAGCGATCGGTTAGCGCCCAGCCCACCACACCGCAGTCACTGATTCGCTGATTAGCGTATCGCTAATCAGCATTTGTACTTTTATAGTATCTGTAAGTGATCAAAACTGATCACAGTCAGATCTATAATAGTATTAGTGTCACTTTAGTTCGCCCTCCACCCAAAATGCAGTGTTTGCCCGATCAGGCCTGATCGGTCGCCCACACGTGCGTTCACCCACGCCAGCCCCACCGCAGTGACAAAAAAAATATATTTTTTGATCACTGCACATTCACTTTACACGCTCTGCGGCGATAAAAAAAATCAGTTTTGATATTTTTTATCAACCGCAGCGGCCTCCGGTACTTCGCTAGCCTCCCCTTTGTAAGACAGGCTTGCTTTTTTTCTTGGGTAGTCTCAGGGAATACCCCTAAATTTAGTAGTCCAAAATGTCAAACAGGGGGTATTCTTCTGAAGAGGCCTACAGGATTCTGACCCAGTCGGATGAGGAATGGGAACCCTCATCTGACGAATCTAGCGGGTCAGAATATGAACCTATAGAAAGCAGTGGCTCTCTGACCCAAAGTTCGGACGAGGAGGTGGAGGTCTGTGTGTGTGTATAGGGTGTCATCTATATAGAGTGAGGTATGTGTGTGTGTATAGGGTGTCATCTATATACAGTGAGGTATGTGTGTGTGTGTGTGTGTGTGTGTATAGGGTGTCATCTATATACAGTGAGGTATGTGTGTGTATAGGGTGTCATCTATATAGAGTGAGGTATGTGTGTGTATTGGGTGTCATCTATATACAGTGAGGTATGTGTGTGTATAGGGTGTCCTCTATACAGAGTGAGGTATGTGTGTGTATAGGGTGTCATCTATATAGAGTGAGGTATGTGTGTGTATAGGGTGTCATCTATATAGAGTGAGGTATGTGTGTGTATAGGGTGTCATCTATATAAAGCAGTGTTTCTCAAATAGTGGGGCGCCAGGCTCCGTAAAGGGGGGCTCATTCAGGGCCGGCCTTTGGGGTGTGCAGGCTGTGCGGCCGCACAGGGCGCCATAGCAACAGGGGCGCCGGGCGGCCGACAGATCGCAGTGTAATATGCGGCAGGGAGATGAGCGCTTCCATTGTGGAAGCGCTCATCTCCCGTCTGATCAGAGGCCGACGCAGGCGCTGGACGCGATGTACGGAGCGGGGGCCGGGGGAGGGACTGGGAGGAGGAGCTGGGGGCCAGCAATAGCGGTGGAGCGGTGCGGTCACTGTACTATAGCCCCGCCCCACCGCTCCCTCCGGTATACTAATATAAAATGTATTATTGAATTAAAAGTTATTAAACATGCCCCCCTCACTCCTAATAGTACTGTATATCCGAATTTCTTCTGTATAATGCCGGCAGGCAGGCCGGGCGGCCGGCGCGTCCCTCAGTGATGTCACGTGCCTGCGCCGCCTGCTTTATGAATGAAGCAGGCGGCGCAGACAAGTGACATCACTGAGGAACGTGCCGGCCGCCCGGCCCGCCTGCCGGCATTATACAGAAGAAATTCGGATATACGGTACTATTAGGAGTGAGGGGGGCATGTTTAATAACTTTAAACGGCGGTGGCGGGCACACGGAATCTGTGGATGGCACAGTTAAGGGGTGGGGGTCTGTGGATGGCACTGTTATGGGCTGGGGGGGGCACTGTGGATGGCACTGTTATGGGGTGGGGGGTCTGTGGATGGCACATATATAACAGTGCCAGCCACAGATCCCCCCCATAAGTGTCCGTCATCCACAGATCCCACCATAAGTGGCCGTCATCCACAGATCCCCCCATAAGTGTCCGTCATCCACAGATCCCCCCATAAGTGTCCGTCATCCACAGATCCCCCCATAAGTGGGTGTACGATCCACATTTCTTTCTTTTTTTATTCTCTTATACTTTAATAAGGATACAGTGTTATGCAGAGGTGTACTTATAACAATTTTATAGACAAATGATACTATTTACAGTCGCACGGGGGGCGCGAAATGTTTTCTTCTTCCTAGGGGGGGCATGACAGAAAATAATTGAGAAGCACTGATATAGAGTGAGGTATGTTTGTGTGTATAGGGTGTCATCTACATACAGTGAGGTATGTTTGTGTGTATAGGGTGTCATCTATATACACTGCGTGCAGAATTATTAGGCAAATGAGTATTTTGACCACATCATCCTCTTTATGCATGTTGTCTTACTCCAAGCTGTATAGGCTCGAAAGCCTACTACCAATTAAGCATATTAGGTGATGTGCATCTCTGTAATGAGAAGGGGTGTGGTCTAATGACATCAACACCCTATATCAGGTGTGCATAATTATTAGGTAACTTCCTTTCCTTTGGCAAAATGGGTCAAAAGAAGGACTTGACAGGCTCAGAAAAGTCAAAAATAGTGAGATATCTTGCAGAGGGATGCAGCACTCTTAAAATTGCAAAGCTTCTGAAGCGTGATCATCGAACAATCAAGCGTTTCATTCAAAATAGTCAACAGGGTCGCAAGAAGCGTGTGGAAAAACCAAGGCGCAAAATAACTGCCCATGAACTGAGAAAAGTCAAGCGTGCAGCTGCCAAGATGCCACTTGCCACCAGTTTGGCCATATTTCAGAGCTGCAACATCACTGGAGTGCCCAAAAGCACAAGGTGTGCAATACTCAGAGACATGGCCAAGGTAAGAAAGGCTGAAAGACGACCACCACTGAACAAGACACACAAGCTGAAACGTCAAGACTGATTTTTCTAAGGTTTTATGGACTGATGAAATGAAAGTGAGTCTTGATGGGCCAGATGGATGGGCCAGTGGCTGGATTGGTAAAGGGCAGAGAGCTCCAGTCCGACTCAGACGCCAGCAAGGTGGAGGTGGAGTACTGGTTTGGGCTGGTATCATCAAAGATGAGCTTGTGGGGCCTTTTCGGGTTGAGGATGGAGTCAAGCTCAACTCCCAGTCCTACTGCCAGTTTCTGGAAGACACCTTCTTCAAGCAGTGGTACAGGAAGAAGTCTGCATCCTTCAAGAAAAACATGATTTTCATGCAGGGCAATGCTCCATCACACACGTCCAAGTACTCCACAGCGTGGCTGGCAAGAAAGGGTATAAAAGAAGAAAATCTAATGACATGGCCTCCTTGTTCACCTGATCTGAACCCCATTGAGAACCTGTGGTCCATCATCAAATGTGAGATTTACAAGGAGGGAAAACAGTACACCTCTCTGAACAGTGTCTGGGAGGCTGTGGTTGCTGCTGCACGCAATGTTGATGGTGAACAGATCAAAACACTGACAGAATCCATGGATGGCAGGCTTTTGAGTGTCCTTGCAAAGAAAGGTGGCTATATTGGTCACTGATTTGTTTTTGTTTTGTTTTTGAATGTCAGAAATGTATATTTGTGAATGTTGAGATGTTATATTGGTTTCACTGGTAAAAATAAATAATTGAAATGGGTATATATTTGTTTTTTGTTAAGTTGCCTAATAATCATGCACAGTAATAGTCACCTGCACACACAGATATCCCCCTAAAATAGCTAAAACTAAAAACTACTTCCAAAAATATTCAGCTTTGATATTAATGAGTTTTTTGGGTTCATTGAGAACATGGTTGTTGTTCAATAATAAAATTAATCCTCAAAAATACAACTTGCCTAATAATTCTGCGCTCCCTGTAGAGTGAGGTATGTGTGTGTATAGAGTGTCATCTATATAGAGTGAGGTATGTGTGTGTATAGCAGTGATGGCGAACCTATGGCACGGGTGCCAGAAGTGGCACTCAGAGCCCTCTATGTGGGCACCCACGCCCTTAAAAAAGCCTATGGCATAGCAATATGCTTTAGACTTTTCCTTCCATTCATCATCCCCAGGACACACTATAAACAGCACAGGCAGCGCATTAAATGTAGGCTATTAATCTATTATAGATAAATGATAAAGGACATGAAACATATATTATATTGGTATTTAGGTTAAATTGCCGTGTCGGCACTTTGCGATAAATAAGTGGGTATTTGGTTGCAGTTTTGGGCACTCGGTCTCTAAAAGGTCGACCATCAATGGTATAGGGCAGTGGTCGGCAAAGTGCGGCTCGCGAGCCACAAGCGGCTCTTTTGATCCTTCAATGCGGCTCTTTGGTGCGGGCTGGCGGGTGGGCGGCCGCGCAGCCATATCGCGCCGCTCAAGCTGATTGTACAATGTCCGTTATGCGCCTGCTGCCCCGTCTGTCTGCTCCTTCCACTTTATGAATGAAGCAGGCAAGCGGGGCAGGAGGCGCATGACGGAGGGAGAGATGTCACGCTGCGCACAGCAGCAGAAGGGCGGGCAGCGGCGCTCTAGTTCGGCTGCCCACTGCCGGCCATGTGACGAGTGGTGAAGAGGCCGCCGCTCAGGAGGAATGAAATGTCCTGCAGCAGAAAGGTAGGAGCTGCCCCCGGTGTGTGCACTGCATCGGCCCCGCCGCAAGTGTCCCTGCCTCCTTCCTTCCCCCCACTAATACATTACTTACTGGAAGGCACTTATGGGGGATATCTGTGGATGGCTCACTTATGGGGGATATCTGTGGAGGGCACTTATGGGGGATATCTGTGGATGACACAAATATAGCATCTTATGCTATATATGTGTCATCCACAGATATCCCCCATAAGTGCGTTATCCACAGATATCCCCCATAAGTGCGTCATCCACAGATATCCCCCATAAGTGCGTCATCCACAGAAATCCCCCATAAGTGCGTCATCCACAGATATCCCCCATAAGTGCGTCATCCACAGATATCCCTCATAAGTGCGTCATCCACAGATATCCCCCATAAGTGCGTCATCCACAGATATCCCCCATAAGTGCGGCATCCACAGATATCCCCCATAAGTGCGGCATCCACAGATATCCCCCATAAGTGCGGCATCCACAGATATCCCCCATAAGTGCGGCATCCACAGATATCCCCCATAAGTGCGGCATCCACAGATATCCCCCATAAGTGCGGCATCCACAGATATCCCCCATAAGTGCGTCATCCACAGATATCCCCCATAAGTGCGTCATCCACAGTTATCCCCCATAAGTGCGTCATCCACAGAAATCCCCCATAAGTGCGTCATCCACAGAAATCCCCCATAAGTGCGTCATCCACAGATATCCCCCATAACTGCGTCATCCACAGATATCCCCCATAACTGCGTCATCCACAGATATCCCCCATAAGTGCGTCATCCACAGATATCCCCCATAACTGCGTCATCCACAGATATCCCCCATAACTGCGTCATCCACAGATATCCCCCATAACTGCGTCATCCACAGATATCCCCCATAACTGCGTCATCCACATTACATCCACATCTGCAGACAAGTTTAATAAAAGTAAAAAATGATAAAGATAAAATGAAATAATAATCAACATCCAAATAAAAGAAAGTACATATAAAAGTATGTAAAAACACATTCTGGGCTCATGCCCACGAATGTAAGGGCGCCGTGCCTGTGCTGCGGACCGCAAATAGCAGTCCGCAATGCACGGACACAGACCATGGGGCAGCTGCATGAGGATCGCGGACCCATTCACTTGAATGGGGTTCGCGATTCGCATCCGACTGCCCGCACCGCAATAAAGTAGCGCATGAGCTTGTGGGGCCTTTTCGGGTTGAGGATGGAGTCAAGCTCAACTCCCAGTCCTACTGCCAGTTTCTGGAAGACACCTTCTTCAAGCAGTGGTACAGGAAGAAGTCTGCATCCTTCAAGAAAAACATGATTTTCATGCAGGGCAATGCTCCATCACACGCGTCCAAGTACTCCACAGCGTGGCTGGCAAGAAAGGGTATAAAAGAAGAAAATCTAATGACATGGCCTCCTTGTTCACCTGATCTGAACCCCATTGAGAACCTGTGGTCCATCATCAAATGTGAGATTTACAAGGAGGGAAAACAGTACACCTCTCTGAACAGTGTCTGGGAGGCTGTGGTTGCTGCTGCACGCAATGTTGATGGTGAACAGATCAAAACACTGACAGAATCCATGGATGGCAGGCTTTTGAGTGTCCTTGCAAAGAAAGGTGGCTATATTGGTCACTGATTTGTTTTTGTTTTGTTTTTGAATGTCAGAAATGTATATTTGTGAATGTTGAGATGTTATATTGGTTTCACTGGTAAAAATAAATAATTGAAATGGGTATATATTTGTTTTTTGTTAAGTTGCCTAATAATCATGCACAGTAATAGTCACCTGCACACACAGATATCCCCCTAAAATAGCTAAAACTAAAAACTACTTCCAAAAATATTCAGCTTTGATATTAATGAGTTTTTTGGGTTCATTGAGAACATGGTTGTTGTTCAATAATAAAATTAATCCTCAAAAATACAACTTGCCTAATAATTCTGCGCTCCCTGTAGAGTGAGGTATGTGTGTGTATAGAGTGTCATCTATATAGAGTGAGGTATGTGTGTGTATAGCAGTGATGGCGAACCTATGGCACGGGTGCCAGAAGTGGCACTCAGAGCCCTCTATGTGGGCACCCACGCCCTTAAAAAAGCCTATGGCATAGCAATATGCTTTAGACTTTTCCTTCCATTCATCATCCCCAGGACACACTATAAACAGCACAGGCAGCGCATTAAATGTAGGCTATTAATCTATTATAGATAAATGATAAAGGACATGAAACATATATTATATTGGTATTTAGGTTAAATTGCCGTGTCGGCACTTTGCGATAAATAAGTGGGTATTTGGTTGCAGTTTTGGGCACTCGGTCTCTAAAAGGTCGACCATCAATGGTATAGGGCAGTGGTCGGCAAAGTGCGGCTCGCGAGCCACAAGCGGCTCTTTTGATCCTTCAATGCGGCTCTTTGGTGCGGGCTGGCGGGTGGGCGGCCGCGCAGCCATATCGCGCCGCTCAAGCTGATTGTACAATGTCCGTTATGCGCCTGCTGCCCCGTCTGTCTGCTCCTTCCACTTTATGAATGAAGCAGGCAAGCGGGGCAGGAGGCGCATGACGGAGGGAGAGATGTCACGCTGCGCACAGCAGCAGAAGGGCGGGCAGCGGCGCTCTAGTTCGGCTGCCCACTGCCGGCCATGTGACGAGTGGTGAAGAGGCCGCCGCTCAGGAGGAATGAAATGTCCTGCAGCAGAAAGGTAGGAGCTGCCCCCGGTGTGTGCACTGCATCGGCCCCGCCGCAAGTGTCCCTGCCTCCTTCCTTCCCCCCACTAATACATTACTTACTGGAAGGCACTTATGGGGGATATCTGTGGATGGCTCACTTATGGGGGATATCTGTGGAGGGCACTTATGGGGGATATCTGTGGATGACACAAATATAGCATCTTATGCTATATATGTGTCATCCACAGATATCCCCCATAAGTGCGTTATCCACAGATATCCCCCATAAGTGCGTCATCCACAGATATCCCCCATAAGTGCGTCATCCACAGAAATCCCCCATAAGTGCGTCATCCACAGATATCCCCCATAAGTGCGTCATCCACAGATATCCCTCATAAGTGCGTCATCCACAGATATCCCCCATAAGTGCGTCATCCACAGATATCCCCCATAAGTGCGGCATCCACAGATATCCCCCATAAGTGCGGCATCCACAGATATCCCCCATAAGTGCGGCATCCACAGATATCCCCCATAAGTGCGGCATCCACAGATATCCCCCATAAGTGCGGCATCCACAGATATCCCCCATAAGTGCGGCATCCACAGATATCCCCCATAAGTGCGTCATCCACAGATATCCCCCATAAGTGCGTCATCCACAGATATCCCCCATAAGTGCGTCATCCACAGAAATCCCCCATAAGTGCGTCATCCACAGAAATCCCCCATAAGTGCGTCATCCACAGATATCCCCCATAACTGCGTCATCCACAGATATCCCCCATAACTGCGTCATCCACAGATATCCCCCATAAGTGCGTCATCCACAGATATCCCCCATAACTGCGTCATCCACAGATATCCCCCATAACTGCGTCATCCACAGATATCCCCCATAACTGCGTCATCCACAGATATCCCCCATAACTGCGTCATCCACATTACATCCACATCTGCAGACAAGTTTAATAAAAGTAAAAAATGATAAAGATAAAATGAAATAATAATCAACATCCAAATAAAAGAAAGTACATATAAAAGTATGTAAAAACACATTCTGGGCTCATGCCCACGAATGTAAGGGCGCCGTGCCTGTGCTGCGGACCGCAAATAGCAGTCCGCAATGCACGGACACAGACCATGGGGCAGCTGCATGAGGATCGCGGACCCATTCACTTGAATGGGGTTCGCGATTCGCATCCGACTGCCCGCACCGCAATAAAGTAGCGCATGCTGAAGTGAATGGGTCCAGGATCCGGGATATGAGTGCTACAGTGTGCTTCCGTGGTGCTTCTGGCTGTGCCTCCGCACCGCAAAAAAGTAGTGCATGTGCTACTTTTTTGCAGTGCGGAGGCACAGCCAGAAGCACCACGGAAGCACACTGTAGCACTCATATGCCCGGATCCTGGACCCATTGAAGTGAATGGGTCCTTGATGCGGGCTGCACACGGCCGTGTGCAGCCCGCATCATGGACCCATTCACTTCAGCATGCGCTACTTTTTTGCGGGCACACCGTCGTGTGCATGAGCCTAATAGTCCTCACTGGTACTGTTGACGCAATATTTTAGGTTTTAAAAATGTGGCTCTCAAAAGAAGTTCCAATCGTGGTTTTGGCGATATTTGGCTCAGTTGACAAAAAAGTTTGCCCACCACTGGTATAGGGTGTCATCTATATAGAGTGAGGTTTGTGTGTGTGTGTATAGGGTATCATCTATATAGAGTGAGGTGTGTGTATAGGGTATCATCTATATATAGTAAGGTATGTGTATAGCGTAGGGATCGACCGATATTATTTTTTTAGGGCCGATACCGATAATTTGTGAACTTTCAGGCCGATAGCCGATAATTTATACCGATATTCTGGGAATTTTCATTTTTAAAAAAAATAAAATTCCTACACAAATCTGCTGAAAATTAATATGTTTATTGTTAACGTGTATTTTTATTTTTTTTGTAAATCTTTATTTTTCATTTATACTTAATATTTATTTATTTTTTTTACTAACCTTTAGCCTCCTTAGGGACTAGAACCCTTGTCCTATTCACCCTGATAGAGCTCTATCAGGGTGAATAGGATCTCGCACTGTCCCTGCTGCTCTCTGCTTTGTGTACACAGCAGCATGGAGCTTACCATGGCAGCCAGGGCTTCAATAGCGTCCTGGCTGCCATGGTAACTGATCGGAGCCCCAGGATTACACAGCTGGGGCTTCGATCGGAGGAGAAGGGGAGAGGGGATCCTGTGGCCACTGCCACCAATAATTAATACTGGGGGGGGCTTGGGTGGGGGGCGCACTGCGCCACCAATGTTTTTAATGCTGGGGTGGGGGGCGCACTGCGCCACCAATGATTAATACTGGGGGGCGCACTGCGCCACCAATGAAGAAAAATCTCTCATTAATTCATATACAGGAGGCGGGAGCTGGCTGCAGAATCACATAGCCGGCTCCCGACCTCTATGAGCGGTAGCTGCGATCCGCGGCACCTAAGGGGTTAACTACCGCAGATCGCAGCTACAGCTCATAGAGGCCGGGAGCCGGCTATGTGATTCTGCAGCCAGCTCCTGCCTCCTGTATATGAATTAATGAAAGACTTATCTTCATTGGTGGAGCGGTTGCCACAGCCCCTCCCCTTCTTTTGTCCTCTCTCCTCTAATTGGCGGCAGCGGCAGCAGCATCACAGGGGGAGGGAGACCCTGCTTCCTTCTCCCCTGTGCTGCTGAGGAAACACAGAGCGCTGAGAGCAGCGCGTTCTGTGTTCCCAATACGTTATCGGTATATCGGCAAAATAGATGCCGATACCGATAAGGTCAAAATCCTGAATATCGGCCGATAATATCGGTAAAACCGATAATCGGTCGATCCCTAGTATAGGGTGTCATTTATATAGAGTGAGGTATGTGTGTGTATAGGGTGTCATCTATATACAGTGAGAAATGTGTGTGTATAGGGTGCCATCTATATAGAGTGAGGTGTGTGTGTATAGGGTATCATCTATATAGAGTGAGGTATGTGTGTGTATAGGGTGTCATCTATATAGAGTGAGGTATGTGTGTGTATAGGGTGTCATCTATATAGAGTGAGGTATGTGTGTGTATAGGGTGTCATCTATATAGAGTGAGGTATGTGTGTGTATAGGGTGTCATCTATATAGAGTGAGGTATGTGTGTGTGTATAGGGTGTCATCTATATAGAGTGAGGTATGTGTGTGTGTAGGATGTCATATAGAGTGAGGTATGTGTGTGTATAGGGTGTCATCTATATAGAGTGAGGTATGTGTGTGTGTGTATAGGGTGTCATCTAAATAGAGTGAGGTATGTGTGTGTATAGGGTGTCATCTATATAGAGTGAGGTGTGTGTGTTTATAGGGTGTCATCAATATAGAGTGAGTTGTGTGTGTGTGTATAGGGTTTCATCTATATAGAGTGAGGTATGTGTGTGTATAGGGTAGGGTGTCATCTATATAGAGTGAGGTATGTGTGTGTGTGTGTGTGGATAGGGTGTCATCTATATACAGTGAGGTATGTGTGTGTATAGGGTGTCATCTATATACAGTGAGGTATGTGTGTGTATAGGGTGTCATCTATATAGAGTAAGGTATGTGTGTGTATAGGGTGTCATCTATATAGAGTGAGGTATGTGTGTGTGTATAGGGTGTCATCTATATAGAGTGAGGTATGTGTGTATATAGGGTGTCATCTATATAGAGTGAGGTGTGTGTGTGTGTGTGTGTGTGTAGGGTGTCATCTATATAGAGTGAGGTATGTGTGTGTATAGGGTGTCATCTATATAGAGTGAGGTGTGTGTGTGTGTGTGTGTGTGTGTATAGGGTGTCATCTATATAGAGTGAGGTGTGTGTAGGGTGTCATCTATATAGAGTGAGGTATGTGTGTGTGTATTTGGTGTCATCTATATAGAGTGAGGTATGTGTGTGTATAGGGTGTCATCTATATAGAGTGAGGTGTGTGTGTATAGGGTGTCATCTATATAGAGGGAGGTATGTGTGTGTATAGGGTGTTATCTATATAGAGTGAGGTATGTGTGTGTGTGTATAGGGTGTCATCTATATAGAGTAAGGCATGTGTGTGTCTATAGGGTGTCATCTATATAGAGTGAGGTATGTGTGTGTATAGGGTGTCATCTATATAGAGTGAGGTATGTGTGTGTATAGGGCAGTGATGGCGAACCTTTTAGAGACCGAGTGCCCAAACCGCAACCCCAAAACCCCCTTATTTATCGCAAAGTGCCAACGTGGCAAGTTATCCTGAATCCTACAGTCCAATATAGTATATCTTTTATGTACTTTATCATGTAGTAGCTATAATAGCCTGTCTACATTCAGTGCGCTGCCTGTGCTGTTCATTGTGCGTCCTGCACTGATGAATGGCAGGAAAGGTCTAAGGCATATTGGTACACTCAGACTTTTTCCAGGGTGTGGGTGCCCACAGGAAGGGCTCTGAGTGCCGCTTCTGGCACCCGTGCCATAGGTTCGCCACCACTGGTATAGGGTGTCATCTATATAGAGTGAGGTATGTGTGTGTGTGTATAGGGTGTCATCTATATAGAGTGAGGCATGTGTGTGTCTATAGGGTGTCATCTATATAGAGTGAGGTATGTGTGTGTATAGGGTGTCATCTATATAGAGTGAGGTGTGTGTGTATAGGATGTCATCTATATAGAGTGAGGTATGTGTGTGTATAGGGTGTCATCTATATAGAGTGAGGTATGTGTGTGAATAGGGTATATATTTTGTGCATAAGGGTAGTGATGTCTATATGGTGTGTGTACAGGGAAAGAGTGCATTCACACGACTGTAATTCTAGGTCCGCATCTACGGGTGCAGACCCATTCATATTAATGGGGCCGCAGAAGATGTGGACAGCACATTGCAATCGTGGACAAGAACAGGCATTTTCTATATAGCGCCAGCATTGTGTGGTCTGCAAAATGTGGAGTGCACAAGGCCGGTATCCTTGTTTTGCGGATCAGCAATTTGCGGACCGCAAAACACTTCTGGTTGTGTGAATGAGCCCTAAGTGTTGTGTATGTAGTGTGTGCATAACAGACTAAGGTAACTTTCACACTGGCGTTCGGGGTTCCGCTTGTGAGATCCGTTTGAAGGCTCTCACAAGCGGCCCCGTAAGGAATCCGTACAGCCCCAATGCATTCTGAGTGGATGCGGATCCGCTCAGAATGCATCAGTTTGGCACCGTTTGGCCTCCGTTCCGCTCAGCAGGCGGACACCCGAACGCAGCTTGCAGCATTCGGGTGTCCGCCTGGCCATGCGGAGCCAAACGGATCCGTCCAGACTTACAATGCAAGTCAATGGGGACGGATCCGTTTGACGTTGACACAATATGGTGCAATTGCAAACGGATCCGTCCCCCATTGACTTTCAATGTAAAGTCAGGAGTCCCTAATAATATACCATCAGATCGGAGTTTTCTCCAATCCGATGGTATATTTTAATTTGAAGCGTCCCCATCACCATGGGAACGCCTCTATGTTAGAATATACCATCGGATTTGAGTTAGATCGTGAAACTCAGATCCGACAGTATATTCTAACACAGAGGCGTTCCCATAGTGATGGGGTAGCTTCAAGTTAGAATATACTGAGAACTGTGTAATAACTGCCCCCTGCTGCCTGGCAGCACCTGACCTCCTACAGGGGCCTGTGATCCGCACAATGCGGCACCTGAGGGGTTAATTGTGCGTATCATAGCCCCCTGTAAGAGATCAGGTGCTGCCAAGCAGCAGGGGCCAGACCCCCCCCCTCCCCAGTTTTAAAATCCTTGGTGGCCAGTGCGGCCCCCCTCCCTCCCCTGTATTTAACTCATTGGTGGCCAGTGCGGCCCCCCTCCCTCCCCTGTATTTAACTCATTGGTGGCCAGTGCGGTCCCCCCTCCCTCCCTCCCCTGTATTTAACTCATTGGTGGCCAGTGCGGCCTCCCCTCTCCCCCCCCCTAATTAAAATGACCGACCCCCCATCATTGGTGGCAGCGGAGAGTTCCGATCGGAGTCCCAGTTTAATCGCTGGGGCTCCGATCGGTTACCATGGCAGCCAAGATGCTATTCCAGTCCTGGCTGCCATGGTTACTTAGCAATTTTAGAAGCATTATGTAGTGTACGGGGACTGTAATGCCCGTCACTACAAAAGTGTCACTTGGTGTGCTGTCGTCCCTCCTTAATTATGGGGAAGTTGGTATATGTCATCTTTATAAATTGTCATATAATGTAATGCTAGGTATTTCCCTGTTACTGTGAAACTTGCATGTACAGGCCTGCTAGGGGTGTCATTCCAGCTCTTAGTCACTAGAGGGAGCTAGGGAGCCCTAGTTTATATAAGGCCCAGTCAGGGAAAGGAAAGTCAGTCTAGAGTTGGAGTTGGAGACTAGACAATGTCTGAGTCAAGTCCAGGCCTGAAGCCTGCGGACCAGGAGAGGGTATTGCAGTCCCTGTAACCGGGTTCCAGATCCAAAGAGAAGGTTCCCCTCCTGAATTTATATATGCAGAAGCAGGAAGACCACTGTTAAACAGCCTGGAAGTCAGAAGTTTCTAGAGTGTGCTGAAGTTTCTAGAGGCTGAGGAAGCTGAGGGAGAGACAGAGGCATGTCAAGGAAAGCAAGAGGTACTCAAGATAACAGAGGAGGTACTTTATAAAGAGAGAACCAAGGATATACGCCAGAGTTAAGGTATTGGGCCTTGGAGAAGATTTTCTATGTCCCAGGATCAGTCAGGAATAGAGTGCAAGCTCCTGTACTGCAAGTCCTGTGTTTCACACTCTGAAGTCACCTTGCTTAATCTGTATTGCCTGCATCGACCGTATTGAAAAATCAACTGTATGCAAAGGAACTGTGCTTCCGTTAATGTCTCTATATGGAAACTACTAAAGTTGGAGTTTTGTTTTAACATCACGTGGTTCCTCAGTTATTCCTGCTATCAGCAAACGGCGTGCCACCGTTTAATTGGCACTGGCGTCACGAACATTTTCCTACTATCACCTGCCTATGCAGAGAGTCAGCCGTCTCAGGTTAGTGTCTATTGCACTACTACACCCAGGAACACATTTCTACACACAACTTGAGTACGCTGCACCTCTCTTTTGGCGTCACGAACAGGATGCGCACGCTTTCTGGTGCAAGGAGCGTGAACTTTGTGCCTTATACAGTTGCCCTGTGACCAAAGTGTCAAATTTCATGTTTATTTGAGGTGGACTTTGTGAACTGAAAATCATACCAAAGGTGCGCCTAAAACCTCCAAAAAGCGCTGTGTAGTGTTGCGCTACCAAGAGGAAAGAAATCGCCACACCGGAGTGTGATTTTGTGGACTTTTCATCATCCTGCTTGATGTCAGTGAATAGACAGCGTTTCTTGCTAAAGATGGCCGCTGAGCTTGCTGAATTTACTGCTGCGTCATCTTCGTCCCGAAAAGGCGGGAAAAATTGGCGCCTTTCTGAGGAAATAGCGGGAAGGAGTTCAAGGTCAGGCGCCACTGCTTATCTGGACATTTGCATGTCTGCCAGCATGGACACCGCCTTCCATATACTGGAATACCTGGGGGGCGGCCTCCCAGTGCGAGGGGAGGAGCTGGCTGATTTAATTGACGCGACCCTATCGCTCTCCAGAGAAGGATCGAGCATGTTGGAAAGTGAACAGAGCGTTGCTGCAGCGTCCGCGCCTGAGATCCCAAAAATGGATGATATTGGTGTAGAGCCAGAGGAGGCTCCACCGGCCTACTCTCCGGGACCGGAGAAACCCGCCTGCCGCCCACGGGAGAAAGAACCAGAGCCCTGCTATGGCTCATGGAAAGACTTCTTTCAACCCTCTTTCAAGTGGTCGTCACTTATGGCAGAGATCCGGGAGGCCGCTATAAAGCGGAATACAAAGACCAAGATCTATTATGAAGAGTTGACCAAGACAATCCATGAAAGACACACCAACACCCAACCCCGCCTGGAAAGGAGAAAGGGAGTGGTGGTGTCCTTTGACAAAACCCGTGGCTACGGGTTCATACAAGATTACCTGACTGGCAGAGACTTATATGTTAATAGAAGGTCTGTCAAGAGAGACTACCTCCCTTCCTATCAGCACAGCCTCCGCGAGGGAGAGGAAGTGGAGTTCACCCCTGCCGAGAGCCTGAGAGGCCCTTATGCCACTGCCGTGACCCGTCCCAAGCGAGAACCTGAGGACTGGGAGACAGAAGAAGAAGACTACTCTGGCTGCGAGCGGGAACCGGAACGCTCTCCAGAGCCAGCCCATCACGCCTTCCAGGAGCGGAGCTCCTTCATTGGGCCTAACGTCTTCTGGCAGCCAACCGTGTTGGAAAAATGGGTGAGCCCTTACCCTTCCCCCGAGCTGCCTCGTCGGGAGAAGACCATGCAAGAGATGGAAAATCTAAAGGGACTTCGAAATACCTTTGAGAACATCCGGAGGGGTCGGAGACCCGATGCATCACCAGAACCTGCAGAGGCCGAGTCCGTGCCATCGGTGACAGTACCTGCGCCGGCGGCGCCAGCAGAGGACCGCGACTCTGACACGGAGAGCATCGGTGAGCAGATTGTCTGGCTGGAGGAGAAGTTGCGGGAGCTGCGCAAGATCGCGACCGCCAGGATCCAGACGCCGCCGAAGAAGGACGAGGTAAGGGTGCCTGTCACCACCCATAGACTACCTTCTGCTGCCACCGCTCCGCCAGTGCCCCAAAGAAGACCCCCTGTTGCTGTGAGTTGCTGCACAGAGCCCACCGGACCACTTGCGGCGGCGGTATCCACTCCACTTCATCCCACAATTATCATGCCGGGACCGGTACGGTCCACCCAAAGGCTTACCCCTAGGCCCATGGGGCCAATACCTATTAGGGGTCCCTTCACGTTGCAGCTTCCCCCTAACACTGTTATGTGGGCACATCCTCCTGTAGAGGACTACTACAGGCCGTACTTGCTAGCAGAGCCGGGTAATGATGACATACCCCTGTGAATCAGCCTGCTAGGCCTTTGATTTATTGCACCAACGAAAAATGCTGTTAACCCTTCCAGGACAGGAGTCCTATGTTCCCTGGTTGTTTGTTGCTGCTGCCAGTTTATCCACGGCTCAGTGGTGGGTGTTGACCACTGAAGTATTAAAGTCAACAAAGCCAAGTTTGTTTCCAGGATCTCCTGCCTGCTTTTGCTATCCCACGCCAAGTTGTGCCTGTTCCTGAGTTGCACCTTTTACCCTTATCCCCCTTTTCAGGTTGATCAGGGGTATTACAGCACTTGTCTTTGCTGTCATTTTATTGTGCAACTTGATACTAAGGAACCGTGCCCGGAGACAGACTCAAAAGAACCTGAGCCTCTGAGATTTTTGCTCTTTTAAAAGGAAATGTGCCCAGAGATGGACTCCACCGCACGAGAGCCTCTGTGATTTATTAGGAAAATAACCTGGGTACGGACTCATGTTTGTTCTTTGAGCCTCCAAGAACTTTTATACTGTTTTATCTATTTTGCTGTTCTATTATGGACTTATTCATTGTCATGGACTATCCTGGTTATAATGTTACGCTGTGCCAGGTCAGAGCCCCAGTTCCATTCACTATCCTGAGAGAAGAGAACGACGCCCCTTGTCATCACCTTTCGCCTTTGCCAATTGGACCTGATATGAATGTAAATGCAGATGAATTACATGTATGTATGCCTGCATGTCTCTTTTTTCTGTTTCAGGTAGAGATTCCAGTTGGGCGAGCCCTGATGGAGTACGAGGTCGTACTCAGCTTAAAGCAGTGGGGTATGTAGTGTACGGGGACTGTAATGCCCGTCACTACAAAAGTGTCACTTGGTGTGCTGTCGTCCCTCCTTAATTATGGGGAAGTTGGTATATGTCATCTTTATAAATTGTCATATAATGTAATGCTAGGTATTTCCCTGTTACTGTGAAACTTGCATGTACAGGCCTGCTAGGGGTGTCATTCCAGCTCTTAGTCACTAGAGGGAGCTAGGGAGCCCTAGTTTATATAAGGCCCAGTCAGGGAAAGGAAAGTCAGTCTAGAGTTGGAGTTGGAGACTAGACAATGTCTGAGTCAAGTCCAGGCCTGAAGCCTGCGGACCAGGAGAGGGTATTGCAGTCCCTGTAACCGGGTTCCAGATCCAAAGAGAAGGTTCCCCTCCTGAATTTATATATGCAGAAGCAGGAAGACCACTGTTAAACAGCCTGGAAGTCAGAAGTTTCTAGAGTGTGCTGAAGTTTCTAGAGGCTGAGGAAGCTGAGGGAGAGACAGAGGCATGTCAAGGAAAGCAAGAGGTACTCAAGATAACAGAGGAGGTACTTTATAAAGAGAGAACCAAGGATATACGCCAGAGTTAAGGTATTGGGCCTTGGAGAAGATTTTCTATGTCCCAGGATCAGTCAGGAATAGAGTGCAAGCTCCTGTACTGCAAGTCCTGTGTTTCACACTCTGAAGTCACCTTGCTTAATCTGTATTGCCTGCATCGACCGTATTGAAAAATCAACTGTTTGCAAAGGAACTGTGCTTCCGTTAATGTCTCTATATGGAAACTACTAAAGTTGGAGTTTTGTTTTAACATCACGTGGTTCCTCAGTTATTCCTGCTATCAGCAAACGGCGTGCCACCGTTTAATTGGCACTGGCGTCACGAACATTTTCCTACTATCACCTGCCTATGCAGAGAGTCAGCCGTCTCAGGTTAGTGTCTATTGCACTACTACACACAGGAACACATTTCTACACACAACTTGAGTACGCTGCAATTATACTTACCTGCGATGTCTGTGACCGGCCGGGCGCTCCTCCTACTGGTAAGTGAAAGGTCTGTGCGGCGCATTGCTTATAGACACCAGTGTGAAAGTAGCCTTAGTCCGCCCTCCAGGTGCTTCTCCCACTGCCATCATCAGCATGCCTCTGACGCTGGGCCCCATACCTCCCCCTGCCCCAGGACATAGGCTTCAGGCAAGAAGAGGCCTGCGGCCTGCATCACAGACAGTGGTGGGGAACAGGACTACGACAGGGAACGGTCAGTGGGAATGGACATTACTGGGGCAGTGGAGATGGACGTTGTTGGGGGCACTGGGAGGTTATTATTATTACCAGAGACACTATTGGGAGCATAAGTATTTCTTAGGGGAACTGTGGGCCCCTTATTATTATTGGAGGCATAATAGGGGGTATTATTATGATCAGGGGTATTATTACCAAGAACACTATAAGTACAATTATTATTACAAGGGGCACTATATGTGTTATTATTGCTTGAGGAAGTATTGTGAACATTATTTTAACTGGGGCACAATAGGGAGCATTATTATTATAGGGGGAACTATTAGGCCATTATTATTACGGAGTGCATTATTAATACTGGCAGAAGTATAGGTCTGGGCACCAGGGTCAGGAAGATGATGGGAAAGTGAGGATTGTAAGATGTTGGTGTGGTAAACTCTGCAGAAACAAGACAAGGCTGAAAGAAGTCATCATGGCAGAATGGAGAAGATGAGGAAATAGAACGTCTACATGAGATGTTTGGTCTGAATGAAGAAGATGAGGAAAAAGAGAATTTCTGCATCAGAGGAGACATCACTGGATGTACAGTAAGAGATATGTAGTGCTGACTTCTCCTGTATGTATGGTAGCTGATGGTGGGGCTGGCTCTGTGCTGTTGTCTGCGTCTTATGTCCTCACCCCTATCCTCCATATTTTAATTAGAGACAATCGAAGGAGAAGGAAGACAGAACATGGCAGCTGGCACTGGCCACCACAGAGGGGCAGCTTCTTGACAGGTATTTTGTGTAAATGGGGCACTACATCGTGCACTTTGATATTTGGGTCTGCTGCAGACCAAATACTAATGTGCAGCACAATATATAATCTCTGCAGAAGGTCTGCTGTGACAGTATATTGTGCTGCACTGTGGGATTTGTTTCTGCTGGGGCGGTATAATGTACTGCAGTGTGGTATATAGTGCTGCACTGTGGTATCTGGTTCTGCTTGGGCAGTATATTGTGCTGCACTATGGTATTTGGTTCTCCCGGGGCAGTATTTAGTGCTGCACTGTGGTATTTGGTTCTCCTAGCCTAGGAGAAGTATATTGGCTGCACCTCCTGTAAATCTGGGTCTGCCTACTACCACATTTAGTTTTATTTCCAGGGCCTCTTTAAATTGTAGTCTATATAGCTTGTGTATAGGGTATGTGTAGTATATATAGTGTGTATATAGGGTAAATGAGTGCTGTGTAATTGTAGTCTATTCTGTGTGTGTGTGTTTAGGGTAATTATAATTTCTATAGTGTGTGTAGAGTAATTTCAGTCTATACAGTATGTATATAGGGTGTGTAGAGTGTGTGCGGTATGTGCAGTCTCTATAGTGTGTATATAGGGTAACGGTAGGTATACAGTGATTTTTCTCTTATCATTGGGGGGGGGGCACCTAAAAAAAATTCCGCACAGGGTGTCATTTATCCTAAGGCTGCACCTGGGCTTATGTGTGGTGCACAGTTAGGCCCCTGTGGGCAACGCGTGAGAAGAAAAACCGCATAAACACACTATACTAAAAACTGCCACTAGATGGAGCTGTATTACCTCAGCTGTGCTGCTAACCTGCTTTCCCTCCGCCTACTATTAACCCCACCCACAGACCAGGTTGCGCTGCTGCTCCTATGTCGAAATTGTTTTTTCTGGCCGAGCCAGTTCTGGTACAGCAGCGAGGGGCTAGTCTATTACTTGGTAAATTCTATTACAGTGTGAAAGAAATGTTTGGTTATCATAGTAGTGGAACAGTCTGGGACTCTACCCAAAGCCCCGATGTTTGGGGTGCCAGGCTGTTCGCTACTGAAGTCCTGGCAGCTACTTCAATTTGACTCCTCCTCCCAGTGGCAGCCCTGGAACATGCCGCCATGGCCCTGTAGCCTGCATAACTCCTCTGCCCAGGCCGCACACAATTATAACAGGAGCATTTGGGTCGACAGCCCCGGACCTGGCATCTCTGGGGGCCCAAGGCCAGCCCAAACACCCACATACTGCAGTGGTGCATGCAGCGCATAGTTCCCTGCCCCGCTGCCACCATAGGTTTCAGGCATAGTAGGCCTGAGGCCTATGCGGTAGTACAATCCCAGCGAAGGCAGGCATGGTCACGTCATCATGCGCCTGTGCCAGACCCCTGCACAGTGACGTGTGCACGCCTGCCTCAATATCCCGACCCGTACCATATGCAAGCGAGCGCCTTGACACAGGTATTAGCTTTTCAGATTTTTTTATGTGCGTGTGTGCCAATTTTGGGGGACATTACTGGGGAGCCCAGGAGGACATATTACTGAAGGGACAGTGGGGGCAAATTACTACATGGGCGGCAGTGTGTGGGCAAACTACTACATGGGGGGCAGTGTGTGGGCAAATTACTATATGGGGACTGCATGGGGGTAAATTACTATGGGGGAATTACTATGTGGAGGCAGTGTGGGGTAATTTTTCTGTGTGGGGGAAAATTACTATATGGAGGCAGTGTGGGGGACACTGTAGGGTCATTTCTATTACAGGGATATATTAGGGAACATTTTTTTGGGGACACTATACAGCCATTATTACCTGGAGCACAATATATAGTAGGGTGTTAATATGATTAATGGGGGGATCTCTAGGGGGCATTATAATTGCTGTAGACACTATAGGGACATTTGGGGTCATTTATCAAACTGGTGTAAAGTAGAACTGGCTTAGTTGCCCATAGCAACCAATCGGATTCCCCCTTTCATTTCTGACAGCTCCTTTGGAAAATGAAAGGTGGAATCTGATCCAGTTCTGCTTTACACCAGTTTGATAAATGACCCCAATTATATCTACTGGGTACACTATTGTTACAGCAGTATAGTACCTGGGGCATTGGGGAACACAACGGGCACAGTATTGGGAGTGGCAGCAGGATGACATAGTCGGGACACCAGGATGGGGAGGTTGATGGAAAAATTGAGAAATCTAACATGTCTGTGTAACACACTCTGTAGAGACGAGATGCGGCTGAAAGAATTATTCATGGCGGTCTGGGTCAAACGGAGGAGAAGAGGAAAGAGAAGGTCTACATGACAGGAGATGTCACTGTATGTAAGAGGTATATGGTGCTGTATTCTCCTATATATAGTGCTGGCTCACTACTGTGATCAGCGTCTCATCTTCTGCTCCAAGTCTTTTTTATTATAATTATATGTATTTTAAATTTGGCAAATCTGGCTCCTACATTTTTCAGTTTAGGAGCCAATGGCTCCTGGGTACTTTTTTTTTTTTTTTTTTAGTCTGGAGGACTGTGTGCTGCTGTGTCCTAGCCAGAAGAGGAAGAGGTTGGAGAACAGCGCGGCAAGAATGACGAGGGCGCTCCAGCTTTCAGCAGCTCAGACTGCAGGTACCACATAGTGTTACATAGGACTGCAGGTACCATCTACTACATTATCTGCACACAAAAAGTTATCACTGTTATCTGGCGTGTTACATAGGACTGCTGGTGACATCTGAGTACAGATAATGTAGTAGATATTCCATGCAGTCCAATGTAACACTCCACATAACACAGTGATAACTTTTTGGGTACAGATAATGTAAAAGATGTTCCCTGCTGACCTATGTAACACCCCACATAACACAATAATTTACTGTGTTATGTGGGGTATTACATAGGACTGCAGGTAACATCTACTACATTCTCTTTTTTCAGCGTTTTCGCCGTGTTACCTGTGGTGTTCCATAGAGACTCTGAGTACAAATAATGTAGTAGATGTCACCTGCAGTCCTATGTAACACCCCAGATAGCAGTAATAACTTCCCGTCTGCAAATAATGTAGTAGATCATGTACCTGCAGTCATATGTAACACTACAGATAACATAAGGTAAATGGATTCTCTGGGATTTACATATTGGTGGCCTATCCTCAGGATAGGTCATCAATATGAGATTGGTGGGAGTCCCGACTCCTGGCACCCCCGCCAATCAGCTGTTTGAGGATACCGCGATGTTCCAGTGAGCGCCGTAGCCTCTTTGCTCCTTACCAAGCACAGCACTGTCCATTTGATAGCACTGTGATTGGTATTGCAGCTCAGCCCCAATCACTCGAAAGGGACTGAGCTCCACCTAGGCCACGTGAACGATGAATGTGATGTCATATGGCCTAGGAAGAGACTGTGTCACTCACGAAGCACCGCAGCCTCTTCATACAGAAAAATATCTATATAGAGTGAGGTATGTGTGTGTATAGGGTGTCATCTATATACAGTGAGGTATGTTTGTGTGTATAGGGTGTCATCTATATAGAGTGAGGTATGTGTGTGTATAGGGTGTCATCTATATAGAGTGAGGTATGTGTGTGTATAGGGTGTCATCTAAATAGAGTGAGGTGTGTGTATCTATATAGAGTGAGGTATGCGTGTGTATAGGGTGTCATCTATATACAGTGAGGTATGTGTGTGTATAGGGTGTCATCTATATACAGTGAGGTATGTGTGTGTATAGGGTGTAATCTATATAGAGTGAGGTATGCGTGTGTATAGGGTGTCATCTATATATAGTGAGGTATGTGTGTGTATAGGGTGTCATCTATATAGAGTGAGGTATGTGTGTGGATAGGGTGTCATCTATATAGAGTGAGGTATGTGTATAGGGTGTCATCTATATAGAGTGAGGTGTGTGTATCTATATAGAGTGAGGTATGTGTGTGTGTATACTATAGGGTGTCATCTATATAGAGTGAGGTATGTGTGTGTATAGGGTGTCATCTATATAGAGTGAGGTATGTGTATAGGGTGTCATCTATAAAGAGTGAGGTGTGTGTATCTATATAGAGTGAGGTATGCGTATGTTTAGGGTGTCATCTATATACAGTGAGGTACGTGTGTGTGTGTATAGGGTGTCATCTATATAGAGTGAGGTATGTGTGTGTGTATAGGGTGTCATCTATATAGAGTGAGGTGTGTGTATCTACACTGCGTGCAGAATTATTAGGCAAATGAGTATTTTGATCACATCATCCTCTTTATGCATGTTGTCTTACTCCAAGCTGTATAGGCTTGAAAGCCTACTACCAATTTAGCATATTAGGTGATGTGCATCTCTGTAATGAGAAGGGGTGTGGTCTAATGACATCAACACCCTATATTAGGTGTGCATAATTATTAGGCAACTTCCTTTCCTTTGGCAAAATGGGTCAAAAGAAGGACTTGACAGGCTCAGAAAAGTCAAAAATAGTGAGATATCTTGCAGAGGGATGCAGCACTCTTAAAATTGCAAAGCTTCTGAAGTGTGATCATCGAACAATCAAGCTTTTCATTCAAAATAGTCAACAGGGTCGCAAGAAGCGTGTGGAAAAACCAAGGCGCAAAATAACTGCCCATGAACTGAGAAAAGTCAAGCGTGCAGCTGCCAAGATGCCACTTGCCACCAGTTTGGCCATATTTCAGAGCTGCAACATCACTGGAGTGCCCAAAAGCACAAGGTGTGCAATACTCAGAGACATGGCCAAGGTAAGAAAGGCTGAAAGACGACTACCACTGAACAAGACACACAAGCTGAAACGTCAAGACTGGGCCAAGAAATATCTCAAGACTGATTTTTCTAAGGTTTTATGCACTGATGAAATGAGAGTGAGTCTTGATGGGCCAGATGGATGGGCCAGTGGCTGGATTGGTAAAGGGCAGATAGCTCCAGTCCGACTCAGACGCCAGCAAGGTGGAGGTGGAGTACTGGTTTGGGCTGGTATCATCAAAGATGAGCTTGTGGGGCCTTTTCGGGTTGAGGATGGAGTCAAGCTCAACTCCCAGTCCTACTGCCAGTTTCTGGAAGACACCTTCTTCAAGCAGTGGTACAGGAAGAAGTCTGCATCCTTCAAGAAAAACATGATTTTCATGCAGGACAATGCTCCATCACACGCGTCCAAGTACTCCACAGCGTGGTTGGCAAGAAAGGGTATAAAAGAAGAAAATCTAATGACATGGCCTCCTTGTTCACCTGATCTGAACCCCATTGAGAACCTGTGGTCCATCATCAAATGTGAGATTTACAAGGAGGGAAAACAGTACACCTCTCTGAACAGTGTCTGGGAGGCTGTGGTTGCTGCTGCACGCAATGTTGATGGTGAACAGATCAAAACACTGACAGAATCCATGGATGGCAGGCTTTTGAGTGTCCTTGCAAAGAAAGGTGGCTATATTGGTCACTGATTTGTTTTTGTTTTGTTTTTGAATGTCAGAAATGTATATTTGTGAATGTTGAGATGTTATATTGGTTTCACTGGTAAAAATAAATAATTGAAATGGGTATATATTTGTTTTTTGTTAAGTTGCCTAATAATTATGCACAGTAATAGTCACCTGCACACACAGATATCCCCCTAAAATAGCTAAAACTAAAAACAAACTAAAAAGTACTTCCAAAAATATTCAGCTTTGATATTAATGAGTTTTTTGGGTTCATTGCGAACATGGTTGTTGTTCAATAATAAAATTAATCCTCAAAAATACAACTTGCCTAATAATTCTGCACTCCCTGTATATAGAGTGAGGTATGCGTGTGTATAGGGTTTCATCTATATACAGTGAGGTATGTGTGTGTATAGGGTGTCATCTATATACAGTGAGGTATGTGTGTGTATAGGGTGTCATCTATATAGAGTGAGGTATGTGTGTGAATAGGGTATATAGTGTGTGCATAGGGTTAGTAATGTCTATATGGTGTGTGTACAGGGAAAGAGTGCATTCACACGACTGTAATTCTAGGTCCGCATCCACGGGTGCAGACCCATTCATTTCAATGGGGCCGCAGAAGATGTGGACAGCACATTGCAATCGCGGACAAGAACAGGCATTTTCTATATAGCGCCAGCATTGTGTGGTCTGCAAAATGTGGAGTGCACAAGGCCGGTATCCTTGTTTTGCGGATCAGCAATTTACGGACCGCAAAACACATGGTTGTGTGAATGAGCCCTAAGTGTTGTGTATGTAGTGTGTGCATAACAGACTTACTTACTAGTCCGCCCTCTAGGTGCTTCTCCCACTGCCATCATCAGCATGCCTCTGACGCTGTGCCCCATGCCTCCCCGTGCCCCAGGACATAGGCTTCAGGCAAGAAGAGCAGGCATGGGATTCAGCCGGTTCGCTCCAGTTCTACAGATCCGGTTGTTAAAATTACAGCCGGATCAGAGAATCGTCTGAATCCCCATCCGGTCGGACGGGAGATGAGCACTTGCATTGTAGAAGCGCTCATCTCCCTACATTTATCTGTCTTACCGTCCTCAGGATGTCGATGCAGATGAACACTGCAGCAGGGCAAGGGAGAGGCGTCTCCCTTCCCTGTTCCTCTGATAGGCTGCTGGCCTTATGCCAGCAGCCTATCAGAGGCTGGTGCAGGCGGCGCGATGACGTAATCGCGCCGCCTGAGCCGTAGCAGCGCGGGACACGGGCCGGAAGAGGCCTGCATCGCATCGCTGACAGGGTGGAGGTAAGTGGTTTTTTTTGTTGCTTTTCTGTGGCGAAACTGGGGGCATTGTTTGCACATATGCAACATTATGGGAGTATCTACTGGCTGCATGGCTAACACATGGGGGACACTATGGGGGTATCTACTGGGGGCATTGCTGGCATATGGGGGACAATATGGAAGCATCTACTGGGGGCATGGCTGGAACAAATGGAACACTATGGAGGCATTGCTGACACATGGGGACATTATGGGGGGCATCTACTGGGGGCATTGCTGGCACATGGGGACACTATGAGGGCAACTACTGGGGACATTGCTGGCACATGGGGACACTATGGGGGAATCTACTGGCACATCATTGGGGACACTATGGGGGCATCTACTGGGGACATTGCTAGCAAATGTGGACACTATGGAGGCATCTACTAGGGACATTGCTGGCACATGTGGACACTATGGGGGCATCTACTGGGGGCATTGCTGGCACATGGGGGACACTATGGGGGCATCTACTGGGGGCATTGCTGACACATGGGGAAACTATGAGGGCATCTACTGGGGACATTACTGGCACATGGGGGCATCTACTGGGGACATTGCTGGCACATGGGGGACACTATGGGGGCATTGCTGGCACATGGGGACACTATGAAGGCATCTACTGGGGACATTGCTGGCACATGGGGACACTATGGGGGCATCTACTGGCACATCATTGGGGACACTATGGGGGGCATCTACTGGGGACATTGCTAGCAAATGTGGACACTATGGGGGCATCTACTGGGGACATTGCTGGCACATGTGGACACTATGGGGGCATCTAATGGGGGCATTGCTGGCACATGGGGGACACTATGGGGGGCATCTACTGGGGGCATTGCTGGCACATGGGGACACTATGAGGGCATCTACTGGAGACATTGCTGGCACATGAGGACACTATGGGGGCATCTACTGGCACATCATTGGGGACACTATGGGGGCATCTACTGGGGACATTGCTGGCACATGGGGGCATCTACTGGGGACATTGCTGGCACATGGGGGACACTATGGGGGGCATTGCTGGCACATGGGGACACTATGAGGGCATCTACTGGGGACATTGCTGGCACATGGGGACACTATGGGGGCATCTACTGGCACATCATTGGGGACACTATGGGGGCATCTACTGGGGACATTGCTGGCACATGTGGACACTGTGGGGGCATCTTCTGGGGACATTGCTGGCACATGTGGACACTATGGGGGCATCTACTGGGGGAATTGCTGGCACATGGGGGACACTATGGAGGGCATCTACTGGGGGCATTGCTGGCACATGGGGACACTATGGAGGCATCTACCAGCACATCATTGGGGACACTATGGGGGCATCTACTGGGGACATTGCTGGCACATGTGGACACTATGGTGGCATCTACTGGGGGCATTGCTGGCACATGGGGGGCATCTACTGGGGACATTGCTGGCACATGGGGACACTATGAGGGCATCTACTGGGGAAATTGCTGGCACATGGGGACACTATGGGGGCATCTACTGGCACATCATTGGGGACACTATGGGGGGCATCTACTGGGGGCATTGCTGGCACATGGGGGACACTATGGAGGGCATTGCTGGCACATGGGGACACTATGGGGGCATCTACCAGCACATCATTGAGGACACTATGGGGGGCATCTACTGGGGACATTGCTGGCACATGTGGACACTATGGGGGCATCTACTGGGGGCATTGCTGGCACATGGGGGACACTATGGGGGGCATCTACTGGGGGCATTGCTGGCACATGGGGACACTGAGGGCATCTACTGGGGACGTAATCGCGCCACCTGAGCCGTAGCAGCGCGGGACACGGGCCGGAAGAGGCCTGCATCGCATCGCTGACAGGGTGGAGGTAAGTGTTTTTTTTTCTTTTTTTTCCCTTTTCTGTGGTGAAACTGGGGGCATTGTTTGCACATATGCAACATTATTGGAGCATCTACTGGGGGCATGGCTGGCACAAAGGGAACACTATGGAGGCATTGCTGACACATGGGGACATTATGGGGGGCATCTACTGGGGGCATTGCTGGCACATGGGGACACTATGGGACATCTACTGGGGGCATTGCTGGCACATGGGGAAACTATGAGGGCATCTACTGGCACATCATTGGGGACACTATGAGGGCATCTACTGGGGACAATGCTGGCACATGGGGGCATCTACTGGGGACATTGCTGGCACATGGGGGACACTATGGGGGCATTGCTGGCACATGGGGACACTATGAGGGCATCTACTGGGGACATTGCTGGCACATGGGGACACTATGGGGGCATCTACTGACACATCATTGGGGACACTATGGGGGCATCTACTGGGGACATTGCTGGCACATGTGGACACTATGGGGGCATCTACTGGGGGCATTGCTGGCACATGGAGACACTATGGGGGCATCTACCAGCACAGCATTGGGGACACTATGAGGGCATCTACTGGGGAAATTGCTGGCACATGGGGACACTATGGGGGCATCTACTGGCACATCATTGGGGACACTATGGGGGGCATCTACTGGGGGCATTGCTGGCACATGGGGGACACTATGGGGGGTATCTACTGGGGGCATTGCTGGCACATGGGGACACTATGAGGGCATCTACTGGGGAAATTGCTGGCACATGGGGACACTATGGGGGCATCTACTGGCACATCATTGGGGACACTATGGGGGGCATCTACTGGGGGCATTGCTGGCACATGGGGGACACTATGGAGGGCATCTACTGGGGACATTGCTGGCAAATGTGGACACTATGGGGGCATCTACTGGGGACATTGCTGGCACATGTGGACACTATGGGGGCATCTACTGGGGGCATTGCTGGCACATGGGGGACACTATGGAGGGCATCTACTGGGGGCATTGCTGGCACATGGGGACACTATGGGGGCATCTACCAGCACATCATTGGGGACACTATGGGGGGCATCTACTGGGGACATTGCTGGCACATGTGGACACTATGGGGGCATCTACTGGGGGCATTGCTGGCACATGGGGGGCATCTACTGGGGGCATTGCTGGCACATGGGGACACTATGAGGGCATCTACTGGGGAAATTGCTGGCACATGGGGACACTATGGGGGCATCTACTGGCACATCATTGGGGACACTATGGGGGGCATCTACTGGGGGCATTGCTGGCACATGGGGGACACTATGGAGGGCATCTACTGGGGGCATTGCTGGCACATGGGGACACTATGGGGGCATCTACCAGCACATCATTGGGGACACTATGGGGGGCATCTACTGGGGGCATTGCTGGTACATGTGGACACTATGGGGGCATCTACTGGGGGCATTGCTGGCACATGGGGGACACTATGGGGGGCATATACTGGGGGCATTGCTGGCACATGGGGACACTGAGGGCATCTACTGGGGACGTAATCGCGCCGCCTGAGCCGTAGCAGCGCGGGACACGGGCCGGAAGAGGCCTGCATCGCATCGCTGACAGGGTGGAGGTAAATGTTTTTTTTATTTATTTTTTTGCTTTTCTGTGGTGAAACTGGGGGCATTGTTTGCACATATGCAACATTATTGGAGCATCTACTGGGGGCATGGCTGGCACAAAGGGAACACTATGGAGGCATTGCTGACACATGGGGACATTATGGGGGGCATCTACTGGGGGCATTGCTGGCACATGGGGACACTATGGGGGCATCTACTGGGGGCATTGGTGGCACATAGGGAAACTATGAGGGCATCTACTGGCACATCATTGGGGACACTATGGGGGCATCTACTGGGGACAATGCTGGCACATGGGGGCATCTACTGGGGACATTGCTGGCACATGGGGACACTATGGGGGGCATTGCTGGCACATGGGGACACTATGAGGGCATCTACTGGGGACATTGCTGGCACATGGGGACACTATGGGGGCATCTACTTGGGGCATTGCTGGCACATGGGGGGCATCTACTGGGGGCATTGCTGGCACATGGGGACATTGAGTGCATCTACTGGGGACGTAATCCAGCGTGGGACACGGGCTGGAAGAGGCCTGCATCGCATCGCTGACAGGGTGGAGGTAAGTGTTTTTTTTGTTTTTTTGCTTTTCTGTGGCGAAACTGGGGGCATTGTTTGCACACATGCAACATTATGGGAGTATTTACTGGCTGCATGGCTAACACATGGGGAACACTATGGGGGGTATCTACTGGGGGCATTGCTGGCATATGGGGGACACTATGGAAGCATCTACTGGGGGCATGGCTGGCACAAAGGGAACACTATGGGGGCATTGCTGGCACATGGGGACACTATGGAGGGCATCTACTGACACATCATTGGGGACACTATGGGGTCATCTACTAGGGACATTGCTGGCACATGTGGACACTGGGGGCATCTACTGGGGACATTGCTGGCACATGTGGACACTATGGGGGCATCTACTGGAGGCATTGCTGGCACATGGGGACACTATGGGGGCATCTACTGGGGGCATTGCTGGCACATGGGGGACACTATGGGGGGTATCTACTGGGGGCATTGCTGGCACATGGGGACACTATGAGGGCATCTACTGGTGAAATTGCTGGCACATGGGGACATCTACTGGCACATCATTGGGGACACTATGGGGGGCATCTACTGGGGGCATTGCTGGCACATGGAGGACACTATGGAGGGCATCTACTGGGGGCATTGCTGGCACATGGGGACACTATGGGGGCATCTACCAGCACAGCATTGGGGACACTATGTATGGGATCTACTGGGGACATTGCTGGCACATGTGGACACTATGGGGGCATCTACTTGGGGCATTGCTGACACATGGGGGACACGATGGGGGGCATCTACTGGGGGCATTGCTGGCACATGGGGACACTGAGGGCATCTACTGGGGACGTAATTGCGCCGCCTGAGCCGTAGCAGCGCGGGACAAGGGTCGGAAGTGGCCTGCATCGCATCGCTGACAGGGTGGAGGTAAGTGTTTTTTTTGTTTTTCTGTGGCGAAACTGGGGGCATTGTTTGCACATATGCAACATTATTGGAGTATCTACTGGCTGCATGGCTAACACATTGGGAACACTATGGGGGGTATATACTGGGGGCATTGCTGGCATATGGGGGACACTATGGAAGCATCTACTGGGGGCATGGCTGGCACAAAGGAAACACTATGGGGGCATTACTGGCACATGGGGACACTATGGGGGGCATCTACTGGGGGCATTTCTGGGACTATGGTGTGGGGGCATCTACTGGCACATCATTGGGGACACTATGGGGGGCATCTACTGGGGACATTGCTAGCAAATGTGTACACTATGGGGGCATCTACTGGGGACATTGCTGGCACATGTGGACACTATGGGGGCATCTACAGGGGGCATTGCTGGCACATGGGGGACACTATGGGGGCATTGCTGGCACATGGGGACACTATGAGGGCATCTACTGGGGACATTGCTGGCACATGGGGACACTATGAGGGCATCTACTGGGGACATTGCTGTCACATGGGGACACTATGGGGGCATCTACTGGGGACATTGCTGGCACATGGGGGACACTATGGGGGGCATTGCTGGCACATGGGGACACTATGAAGGTATCTACTGGGGACATTGCTGGCACATGGGGACACTATGGGGGCATCTACAGTCACATCATTGGGGGCCTATTCTCAGGATAGGCCATCAATATGAGATTGGTGGGAGTCCCGACTTTTGGCACCCCCGCCAATCAGTTGTTTGAGGAGACCGCAATGTTCCAGTGAGCGCCGTAGCCTCTTTGCTCCTTACCAAGCACAGCACTGTCCATTTAATAGCACTGTGCTTGGTATTGCAGCTCAGCCCCAATCACTCGAAAGGGACTGAGCTCCACCTAAGCCACGTGAACGATGAATGTGATGTCATATGGCCTAGGAAGAGACTGTGTCACTCGCGAAGCACCGCAGCCTCTTCATACAGAAAAAAAATCTAAACTAAAATGGAGGGAGGAGCCCGATTGCACCTACCCCTCTACAGTAATGCTGGCCACTGTCCAGCGGCGGGCCGTTTTGTGTGGGTGGCGCTAATGTCCACGCTCTCAGCTGCACTTCTTCCAGCCTCTAAGGCCAATATTTCGGAGCATGGACTACAGGAATGTATGGAGCTTCCTTCAGCTGCTGGACTGCACTCATGTGCCCACTCTCGCCCAATCACCTGGCTTGCTCCTTCAGCTGATAACCACCATTCTAGGTCTGATAAGTATTATTTTGAAATGCAGCAGAAGACATTACAATAGTATATGGGGGCAACACGGACACATTATACTGTGTCTCCTTGTAGTCTCCATACAGTATAATATCTCCTTGTAGCCGCCATACAGTATAATGTCTTCTTGTAGTCGCCATACAGTATAATGTCTCCTTGTTGCCCCCATACAGTATAATGTCTCCTTGTTGCCCCCATACAGTATAATATCTCCTTGTTGGCCGATACAGTATGATGTCCCCTTGTAGCCCCCATACAGTATAATTATACTGTATGGGAGCTACAAGGAGAGGTTAATCTCTTCTTGTGGCACCCTTACAGTATAATGTCTCCTTGTGGCCCTCATACAGTATTAATGTCTTGTTGTAGCCCCATACAGTGTAATGTCTCCTTGTGGCCCCCATACATTATAATGTCTTGTGGTTTCCTCCATACAGTATAAGGTCTCCTTGTTGCCCTCATACAGTATAGTGTCTCCTTGTTACCCTCATACAGTATAATTTTTCCTTGTTTCCTCCATAGAGTATAATATCTACTTGTTGCCCTCATACAGTATTATGTCTCCTTGTTTCCTCCATACAGTATAGTGTCTCCTTGTTGCCCTCATACAGTATAATATCTCCTTGTGGCCCCCTTACAGTATAATGTCTCCTTGTTTCCTCCATACAGTATAGTGTCTCCTTGTTGCCCTCATACAGCATTATATCTCCTTGTGGCCCCCTTACAGTATAATGTCTACTTGTTTCCTCCATACAGTAATATATCTCCTTGTTGGCCGATACAGTAAAATATCTCCTTCTTGCCATCATGCAATATAATGTCCACTTGTAGCTCCCATACAGTATAATGTCCCCTTGTAGCCCCCATACAGTATAATGTTCCCTTGTAGCCCCCATACAGTATAATGTCTCCTTGTGGCCCTCATTCAGTATTGTCTCCTTGTAGCCCCATACAGTATAATGTCTTGTTGTGGCCCCCATACAGTATAATGTTTTCTGGTTTCCTCCATTCAGTTTAATGTATCCTTGTTTCCTTCATACAGTATAATGTCTCCTTGTTGACCTCATACAGTATAGTGTCTCCTTGTTTCCTCCATGCAGTATAATGTCTCCTTGTTTCCTCTATACAGTATAGTGTCTCCATGTTGCCCTCATACAGTATAATGTATTCTGCTTTCCTCCATACAGTATAATATCTCCTTGTTGCCCCTATACAGTATAATATCTCCTTGTTGCCCCTATACAGTATAATGTCTCATTGTTTCCTCCGTATAGTATAATGTCTCCTTGTAGCCCCCATACAGTATAGTGTCTCCTTGTGGCCACCATACAGTATAATATCTCCTTGTTTCCTCCATACAGTATAATGTCTCCTTGTTGCCGTCATACAGTATAATGTCTCCTTGTTGCCCTCATACAGTATAATGTCTCCTTGTTTTCTCTATACAGTATAATGTCTCCTTGTTTCCTCCATACAGAATCACATCTCCTTGTTTCCTCCATACAGGATAGTGTCTCCTTGCAGCCCCATACAGTATAATGTATCCTTGTTTCCTCCATACAGTATAATGTCTCCTTGTATCTTCCATACAGTATAATCTCTCCTTGTAGCCCCATACAGTATAATGTCTCCTTTTTGCCCCATACAGTATAATGTCTCCTTGTTTCCTCCATACAGTATAATGTCTCCTTGTAGCCCCATGCAGTATAATGTCTCCCTGTTGCCCCCATACAGTATAATGTCTCCTTGTAGCCCCATACAGTATAATGTATCCTTGTTGCCCTCATACAGTATCATGTCTCCTTGTAGCCCCATACAATATATTCTCTCCTTGTAGCCCAATACAGTATAATGTCTTCTTGTTGCCCTCATACAGTATAATGTCTCCTTGTTGCCCTCATACAGTATAATGTCTCCTTGTTTCCTCCATACAGTATTATGTCTCCTTGTTTCCTCCATACAGTATAGTGTCATCTTGCAGCCACATACAGTATAATATATCCTTGTTTCCACCATACAGTATAAAGTCTCCTTGTATCCTCCATACAGTATAATCTCTCCTTTTTGCCCCATACAGTATAATCTCTCCTTTTTGCCCCATACAGTATAATGTCTCCTTTTTGCCCCATACAGTATAATGTCTCCTTGAGAACAGCTCCGGAAGCACTCTGTTTCTCCACAAAGGCAAATATGGCGACCAAGTAATATCATTCTCATCAGGGTTACATTTCTGTACTGCAGCAGCCATCGATTGGGTGTAGTGTACTGTAGACCTAGCCCACGTCCTATATGCCAAGTTCGTAAGTGCCTCATAGGACCCCAATAAAGCTGCCTCCAACACTACCGCCGGGTTACCTGAGTCAGCCCGTACCCACCACGCCACATAGCTCAGCTGCACCGCTACATAGTACATGTACAGGTTTGGCAAGGCAAGACCCCCCCGCAGGTAAGACGCCTGGAGGGTGGATCTCGCTATTCTGGGAGAAGACTTATTCCATAGAAAGGGAGCGATTATCCTATCCAAAGTAGCAAAATGTCTCTTGGGGAGTAACACTGGGGCAGCCCTATATAAGTATAGCAATTTTGGGAGAAGAATCATTTTTACCACATTGATACGCCCAACCAGAGTTAAAGGAAGGTTTTCCCAAGCCTCTAGCTTTCGAGTAATGGATTGCATTGTAGGAGCAACATTCAAATCATAAAATCTTGCCACTTCTTTATGAACAATAATCCCCAAATATGTAAATTGCTCCACAATCTGAAGCTTATTGTTCACCGAAATGCGAGCTGGGTCAACATCATCAACCAGACATAGACTAGACTTAGCCCAGTTCACACGGAGACCCGAGAAACCCCCAAATTGATCAACAACACCTAAAAGGGTATCCAAGGATTTCCCTGAATCTGCTAGGTAAACCAGCATGTCATCAGCATATAATGAAAGCTTTTCTGATATTCCAGCTATTTCCCAACCTTCTATACCTGAGTTAGAGGATATGAGTATCGACAAAGGTTCCATGATTAATGCAAATAACAGGGGGGAGAGAGGGCAGCCCTGTCTAGTGCCTCTACCCAAGGGGAAGGAGTCCGATGTGTACCCATTCACCCTGACTCTCGCCGAAGGGGATCTATAAAGCATTTGTAACCAGCACAAAAAATTCTCCGGAAAGCCCATTTGAGTCAGCACTGCCCACATAAACTCCCATTCTACTGAATCAAATGCTTTTTCATTGTCTAAGGACGCAAGAGCCCTCATACCTCTGTTATCATGTTTGACCTGAAGATTAGTGAACAATCGCCTTAAATTAATATCTGTGGTTTTCCCTGGCATAAAACCCGATTGATCTACCCCAACCAAGGAGAGAATTACCCCCCGCAATCTTAACGCCAGTACCTTCGCAAAGATTTTGACGTCAAGATTCAGAAGTGAGATAGGTCGATAAGAGCTACACTGGTCAGATGGCTTCCCCGACTTGTGAATCACTACTATCGTTGCCTCCAGAAAGGACGGTGGCAACGAACCACTTTACAGTGCATACCTCAACAGCTTCCCAAATCTACTAACCAGGTCTTTAGAAAATCGCTTATACCATTCAGCAGGGTCCCGGGGTTTTCTTGGTTGCTAAGGAACTAATGTCCGTTTCAATCTCTAGGTCAGATATGTCTGCCGCCAGGGCCCCCCTGTCATCTCTGTCCAAAGAAGGGATATTAATACCTGCTAAGAAATTGACAATTTCCTCCGAAGTACACGTGATCTTGGGGGCATACAATGTCTCATAATAGGAGGCAAACTGTCGGCAGACATCTCTGGGCTCCCTCAATAAGAGCCCCTGATCATTCAGAATTCCCGCCACCACCGTTTGTTGAGTCTCAGATCTAGTCAAGTACGCCAAGGCCCTGCCACACTTATCACCATCTGAAAAAATAGTTTGCCTCTGATTTAAAAGTTTCTTCTCAGTATATTCAGTTAAATGCGCCTCAAGCCACAGAGTCTGTTTCTCAGGGCACGGATCTAGTATATATAACCTCTCCTTATCAGCTAGTTCCGTCTCTAGTTTTATCCGTTTGATATTCAGTTCCTTTCTATGAGTTGCAATAGCAGCAATCAATGCCCCCCTCATTACTGACTTGAAAGCATCCCATTCTACCAGAGGATTCGTAGACCCTTCATTTTCTGCCCAGAAATTCCCCATTGCATCTAGACTCTCGCTCACCACAGGTAATACCTCGAGCCACATAGGGTTTAACCGCCACTGCTTATCAGTCGAAGCCAGCGGCTGTGACAGTATCAGAAGGAGGGGGGCATGGTCTGAAACTCCTCTCGGTAAATAATCACTGGACTTGATATAGGGGGATAAATCTCTGCTGACAAAGGCAAGATCTATACGAGAGAGTGAGCCAGTAGAAGCTGAATAGCAAGAGAATTGTGCATCTGTGGGGTGGAAATAGCGCCACGTCTCTACTAAATCATAAGTATTAGCCCAATGTGATAGGACATTGTTGTGTGAGGCCTGGGGAACCCTTCTGTCCCGTATAGGATCTAAAGTGGCATTATAGTCACCCATAATAATATAAGGCATTGCTGGAAATCCTGCTATTTTAGCTGTAATTAAGTCTAGGACCTCTTTGCGGAATGGCGGAGGGATATATAATCCCACAAATAGGTACTGCAGGCCTCTGACACAAGCATGTAAAATCACATACCTACCATAAGGGTCCAGCTGTACAGACAGTATTTGAAACGGAAGACTTTTAGCAATTAAAATAGACACGCCTCTAGCGTGATTTGAGTAAACCGCATGATATGTGGGGCCTATCCATGGGCGCCGCAAAGCTAGTACTTTCTGGCCCTGCAGGTGCGTTTCTTGCAATAACATTATGTCAGGGTTATACCTCTTCAGATAATTGAACACTAAAGACCGTTTAATCTTATCATTCAGACCCCGAACATTCCACGAGAGTAGCTTAATTACCGCCATTTATTCTTCCAAAGATAACATCTCCATAATCTCTGACCAATGAAGGCACATTCACGCACACATACAATCCACATCAAAGAACCCCTCAACAGAGAAACCCTCTCCAACCCACCCGCTCCCAACCCACCCTGCCCAAACCTTCCTAACATGGTTGAGCCTGACACCCCAAACTAGTAACTCCTGGGTACAATAACCTACCCTAACTCATTAGAACATATATACCATATAGGTACGTTGGTGATAGGAAGCAAGTATATACGTCTACACACAACAGTGCATAGTCATACAGGGTGTTGCCACCCAGCATACCAATATGGGGTTAAACATCTGATCAATAGACAAATTCAAAGAACAGGGATTCTAACAGGAGTAATAATGGTGCATTTAAACCAGATACTCCCCCCCTCCCCCAACCATCTTGTCAGCAAAACAATTTAACATTTAATCATGTATTATTTGCTCCAGCTGCCAACACTATAGTATAGACCATCAGCGGTGAGGCCTTGCATTTAGATTTCTCTCAATCCATTCATTAGCCTCTTCAGGAGTACTAAAAAAACGGACTGTTTCACCATCTTGCACCCTCAAGCGAGAAGGGTAGATCATGGCATATTTCACATTTTTGTCCCTCAGCCGCGCTCAGACCTCAGTGAACTGCTTCCTTTTCTTCTGGACCTCTGCAGTAAAGTCCGGGTAAAAGGACAAACGGACATTCTCATAGCTGACATTTCCCTTCTGTCGAGCAGCTAGCAAAATAGCGTCTCTGTCCCTGTAGTTCAGGATCTTCATGATGAAAGGTCTAGCAGGGGATCCCGGCGGTAAGGGCCTGGTTGGAATCCGATGCGCCCTTTCTATAACAAAGCAACTGGAAAGTGAGATGGGATGTAACACTTCTTTTATGAGCTGTTCCGCAAAAATTTCTGGGGTAGACCCTTCTGCTCGCTCCGGTAAGCCCAGGATACGGACGTTGTTACGTCTATTGCGGTTCTCAGCGTCCTCCGCCCTGGCTTGCAGCATCTGTACCTGTTGCAGCAGCTGCCTGGTGTCATTTCCAGCTGCTCTGGACGCATCTTCCACATCACTCACTCTTTGCTCCACTGCAGATGTTCTTTCACGTATTTTGTCAAAATCGTGTCGCAAACAGCTAAGGTCAGACTGTAAATGGTCTATCTTTGATGTAAGAGCAGCTTGACAATCAGCTATAGCTTTCATAATTTGAGAGGCTTCAGCAGAGGCACCAGGGACAGGAGACCCCTCACTTTCCTGTTCAGTTTGACTCATGGCATCCATGAATCGTTTAACAGATGATGGAGCCACAGAAGAAGTTTTGCGGCCCATAGAAATAGTCCACAGACACTTTAAAGATCTGGTGGGGTTTGTCACTCATGCAGCAAAACAAGATAAGGCTTTGTAAAATTCAGCAAGTCCTTCCACACAGCCAAGTAGACTGCCAGATATCTTTACATTCCTCAGGGGGGAGGGGGATAAGTACACCAGCACCACCATTAAACTTTCATATAAACTGCGGTGAACTCTGCAGCTTTCATATATAAGGGCTCCTAAGAGGATTACCACTGCAGGACCTCACTCCACACTCTCCTCAGTTTGCGTCCCTCCGCTCCTCTCCCTCAATCGGTCGGCATCCACAGCGCCACAGCCAAAACTCAGCAATCCAGCATCGGGCAGAGTGTCCCCTAGTATGAAGGGATCCAACATATAATGAATGAGCTCAAGAAACCCCGATTATGCCAGGTGTATAAAGGATATTTCAAAGGATTTTGTAGGAGCACTGCAATCCTGCTTCCTCACTCCATGCTGGCTCGGCCACGCCCCCTATAATGTCTCCTTGTTGACCTCATACAGTATAGTGTCTCCTTGTTTCCTTCATGCAGTATAATGTCTCCTTTCCTCTATACAGTATAGTGTCTCCTTGTTGCCCTCATACAGTATTATGTATTCTGGTTTCCTCCATACAGTATAATGTTTCATTTTTGCCCTCATACAGTATAATGTCTCCTTGTTTCCTCCATACAGTTTAATGTCTCCTTGTTTCCTCCATACAATATAATATCTCCTTGTTGCTCTCATATAGTATAATGTCTTCTGGTTTCCTCCATACAGTATAATGTCTCCTTGTTGCCCCCATACAGTATAATGTATCCTTGTTTCCTTCATACAGTATAATGTCTCCTTGTTGACCTCATACAGTATAGTGTCTCCTTGTTTCCTTCATGCAGTATAAGGTCTCCTTCTTTCCTCCATACAGTATAGTGTCTCCTTGTTGCCCTCATACAGTATAATGTATTCTGGTTTCCTCCATACAGTATAATGTCTCCTTTTTGCCCTCATACAGTATAATGTCTCCTTGTTTCCTCCATACAGTATAATGTCTCCTTGTAGCCCCATACAGTATAGTGTCTCCTTGTGGCCCCATACAGTATGATGTCTCCTTGTGGCCCCCTTACAGTATAATGTCTCCTTCTTTCCTCCATGCAGTATAATGTCTCCTTGTTGCCCTCATACAGTATAATATCTCCTTGCTGTCCCCATACAGTATAATGTCTCCTTGTTGCCCCATACAGTATAATGTCTCCTTGCTGTCCCCATATAGTACAATGTCTCCTTGTTTCTCCCATATATTATAATTTCTCCTTGTAGACTTTATAGGACAGCACGGCTGGGCCAGAGGTCCCTGTGGTACCTGAGGACCAGACAGGACAGTGGAAGTCTCCATTTTCCGGTACAGGATATGTAAATACTGTTTTAATCACATCATTTTTATGAGTTTTCTCCTTTTTTTCTATCACATCATGTATCTTCACATATATTTACATATATGCATATATCTTTATAATATCAAAGAAGACACAAAAAATTACTTCATACATTTTCCCATCCTATCCCAAACTCCCTAGAGACATTTGATCAAAGAACCATTAATACTATGTATCATGTGTTTCCTAAAATAAAATGCTTCTACTAATGTATTCCGCTAATGTAAAATAGTTTAAGTAAATTTGATCCAGTAGCAGGCAATTCATTTTCTTGCCTGATAAAGCATTCTTTGTGTTTCACGATATGCTCGATCACCCGTCTCTATATCATCAAAAATACCCAAGAAACATGATTTAGGAGTAAAGAGACTTTGAATATCCTAAGAATGAGGGAGAGTATTGAGTCCCAAAACCCTTTCATTCTCCCACATCACATGCATCAGATCTGCTCCAGGACTCCCACATTTGGACACTTATAATTTGTCCTAACTCCAATTTTATAGAGAAACACAGAAGTACGATACACTCTATAAATCAAAAACAATTGTATATAAATCCTTTATTTACTGTTGAACTAGACACCGCATCTATCAAAACACCTGAATGAATCGTGAGGTCAGTTTCTCTAGTCTGTGCATATATTGCATGCCTAAGCTGGAGGTATTGATAAAAAACATTATTGGGTATATTGAATTCCTCTCTAAGGCTATCATACCTTAAGTGTTTAACTGACCCTCCACCAAAATCTGAGCAAGTGTAAATTCCCGCTTTCCTCCAAATGGGAAAATCCCCTAACTTAACTATTTCATCCAGTGTTTTATTATTCCAAAGTGAGGCAAATTGCAACATTTTTGATTTCTCACTTTTTTTTACTTTAGAACATACCTTGATCATTAAATCAACAGTAGGCGAGACCTCTGGTGATCTGTTTTGAGCACTCAGTTCTAATAAATATAAAAGGAGGGTGATCACCGGTCAAAATTTTTGTTCTGTGATGCAACTAGGTTTTCTCACCCCCTCAAATGTTGGAACTGCGATGCAAGAAAATATAACCACGGATTAGGAACTGCCAAACCACCATTGTCTTTACCCCTCTGCAATACCTCAAGGCGAATTCTGGCTTGTTAGCCATTCCATATCAAAGACCTGAAAAGTCGTTGCATAATAATAAAATACTTCACGTGTAGCCAAATAGGGGACTTGTGTAGAACATATAGATATTGTGGCATCAACATCATCTTTACCAAGTTTGAATGACCAAAAACTGTTAAGGATAATTTGTTCCATATTGAGATGTTTTGTTTACTACAGTTTATCAATGGAAATAGACATCATTTGGTCTATTGGATATTGCAATGCCGAAATATCTAAATGTCTCCACAATTGGAATAGCTGGCACGATAGTTACAGGAAGATTGTATGGTCGTCTTCATGGCATTAAGGCGGATTTATCCCAGTTAATCTTAAGTCCCAAGTATACCCCAAAATCAGGAATAGTAACATGTCATCTGCGTATAACACAATCCGCTCATCCACAGATGAGCACCCTTGTCTCGTGCCTCTCTCCAAGTCAAATGGAGAAGATCATTCTCCATTCACCCGGATACATGCAACTGGTGAATTATACAATAAACGTATTCATGATATATACTGAGGCCCGAAACCCATTCTCCCCAGTACAGCCCAAAGATATGTCCACTTGACGCTGTCAAAAGCTTTGGCAGCGTCAAGTGAAAGCACCCCACGTGCCAGGCCCTCACCCTCCCCAAATTTAGTCTTTAGATTAATAGCTATGGCTTTACCCAGAATGAATCCTGTCTGTACCGGATGCACGAGTTCTAAAACATATTTCTGTTAGCAAGTACTTTAGCAAACAATTTCACGTCATTACACAACACCAATATTGGCCTATACAAGTCTGCACTAACGGGATCCTATCTGGGTTTTGGAATTACAACTATAATAGCCTGTCGCATAGAATCCGGGAGTTTCCCTTCCACTATCGAAGCCTCAAACATACCTAACAGTTCTGGTAATAGGATTTCCTGATATTTTTTAAAGAAATTCACCAGAGCTGTAGATAGGCACTCACCCCCTACCGTCCCATGCGACTCCGTAGTGTCCAGGACTGGGTGTAATACAGTGCCCTGTTCAGCTCCCACAGCAAACTTGCGAATGTCATAAGGTTCTTTCGATACCAAAATTTTGATTCGGTTTCGATACCATAAAAAAGTATTGTGATACTCGATACCATTCAATACCACGCGAAAAAAAAAAATGGCAAAAAAAGCTGTGTGCATTCTGCATTTTATGGAACGTCCGGCCCATAATCGAACAGTCTTATCCTTTTTTTGGGGGGAACAAGGTGACAAAAAAAATGCTGAATTGCGCGGTTTTTCTTTTACGGCGTTCACCGCATAGGAGTTTTTTTTTTTATATTTTAATAGTTTGGACGTTGCGATATGTAATATGTTTATATATTTTATATGTAAAATTGGGAAAGGGTGTGATTTATACTTAATATTTTGGTGGTTTTTTTTTTTTTTTTTTGTTTTTATTTAATAACTATTTCCCCCCTTAGGGGCTAGAACCTGGGATCTTTTAATCCCTTGTCCTATTCACCCTAATAGATCTCTATTAGGGTGAATAGGATCCTACACTCTCCCTGCTGCCCTGTGTATAGTGCACACAGCAGCAGGGAGCTGACCATGGCAGCCAGGGCTTCAGTAGCCAAAGGATGAAAAGGATGATCCCACGGCGCAAAGAACCAGCCTTTGTTGTCAAACAGGAGACAGATTTATTCTTTGTAGCAGATGGTACAACGCGTTTCGGGGTGTTAGAACCCCTTCAGGTACAGACTGCTTGTAATTAAAATGCACAGCACACACATTTATATGCATAAAAAAGGCACCAAAACAACACAAAATGGAGTATAGGGGGAGGGGCTAAGGTATGCCCACATGTCACCTCAGTGTATTTAGTGAATAATGTAACTGTACTATTCGCTGGTACATAGGGGGTGATTGCCCATGTAAGATAAGGGAGGATTATTTTAGAAATGAAGTTTTAAAAAGTGCCTAAGTTCAGCTGAAGAGAGGGGCCGGGTTTGAACTGGGAGCTAAGGGCTGTGATGCCGTGCTTCCATGTCACATGTGCGGTCATGTGATCGGGAGGAACGATCACATGACCGTCTGTTGCCTGGGTGACTTGTTGCTGGGAGCGATGATGCCATACTTCCAAGTAACCAAGCGGCGGTCACGTGATCGCTCGGCACTATAGTAACCAGGCCGTACAAGAGACACCGCGGTCGCTGTAGGGTGCTGTAGTAACAAGATGCTTAGTGGGCGGGCAGTGGTAACGCATCGGCCACAGCTGTATAGGGATCGCTCCAAGCGCTGGAGGGAGCCAAATGAGAGACTAGAGGAAGATAGAATGTAAATATGATAATACAAGGTGATTGATAGGTAAAGACGTTTAGCAATAAAAATATAATCAAATGATAAAATGGATTGAATTATTAGTAATATAATGGATGATGAGTGGGTATGGGGGAGGGGTAATATGGTGGTTAAAAAGGGGGGGATGATGATGGTATGTTGAGGTGGGATTGGGATATGATTGGAAGTAGAGTTGAATGCGATAATGACACAGGTTGGCAGAGGAGGGGGAGAAAGGGGGGGGCTGGGCAAATGGGGGATGTGGGTGATATGCAAAAGAGATGAAGGGGCACAAGGTCTGAAAAAACGTGGGTCAAGGGATTTATGGAATAAGGGGGATGGTGCGAGGAAAATGATTGTGGGACTGAAACACCTTGGTTGAAAGGAGATGACGATTAGTGGAGAAATCCAATTGGTGGGTAGGGATTTAAATCGGTGGTCTGAAGACAAAAGAGATTGGTCACTCCAATGGAAGGACAGGGGCGTAAGCCTTAGAGGGGCATGGATCTTACAGATTGATCTCAAAAGCCTTGTTTAGTCCACATGGGTTCAAGCTGTTTAACTTATATAATTAGAACATGTCGCGTTTGCACAAGATATTGATGGTGTTGTAGCCGTCAGGTTTGATTCTCTCGATAGGGATGATGGTGAACCCATTAAACGAACCAAAATGGTGATTTGTGGCGTGTCTTGAAACACTGTGCTGCATACATTTCTTTTTCGCATTAGATCTATGCTTATTCAGTCTATTCCGTAGGGTCTGGATTGTTCTCCCTATATATTGGAGGCCGCACGGGCACCGAAGCAGATAAATGATGTTTGTCGAGCCACAGTTCAAATGTTCCTTGATGGTAAACATTTCACCGTTATAGTTGTGAAAAGAGGTGACGGTTTTTATGCACTTGCATCAAAGGCACTTTGGTTGGTTGCATTTAAAACTTCCTGTTGGAGTGTGTTTGGCTGGGTGTGCATCTTGGCCTGGGGGTTGTTTCAGCCTACTAGGTGCTAGCAGATTTTTCAGGGTCTGTGCTCTTCTGAATGTGAGTTGTGGTTTATCTGGCAGGATCTTAGTTAGAATAGGATCAGGCTTCAGAATAGACCAATGTTTCGAAAGGACTTTCTTGATCAATGTATGGTTACTGTTAAACGTGGTTAAGAAGTTTGTGCTGTGGTGTTCCTCTTCTTCTTAATGATTGGATCCTTTGTTTTTGGTAGACAATCTTCTTGCGTTAGTCTGTTGGCTCTGTCAAAAGCTGCCTCTATTAGCCCAGGAGGAAAACCCTTTTATAAGAATCTGGCTCAAATTACTTCGCTTTGAGTGATAAAATCTTTATCTTCAGAGCAGTTCCGTCTTATACGTTTAAATTGACAAAAGGGAATGTTTATTTTCCACTTTTTGTAGTGATTACTGGAAAAGTCTAAGTAACTGTTGCAGTCCACTTTAAAAAAAAAAAGATACGGGTGGTAATCCTTCAGTTCTCACTATTTAACTCCAGATCCAGATATTCCGCAATGGAATCTGAAAGCGAGATTCTCCAGTTGTTGCTACTAAGGTATTTTGTGAATCTATCAATGGATGGGATGTCGCCATCCTATATAAAAATCTAATCGTCGATGTATCGACGGTAAAAAACTATATTGTTAGTCCAGTACTCAGAGTTATAGATGTAGACGTCTTCAAATGCCCCCATGAACAGATTGTCGAAACTGGGCGCGTGTCACGGCCATGGCTATGACCGTGACTCCTGAACCGCATGCGGTTGTCAGCGGTTTAGTTTGGTTGTCAATCACAGGTGAGGGCTGTGGTATTTGCCTCACCTGTGGTTGCCGCTGGCAACAGTATGTATGTGGCTGCATAGCAGTCTGAGCTGTGTCATGGCAGCTTGCTATGTTGTGCATGCGGTTTCGTGTGATGTGAGTATGTGTGCACTTGGTTTTATGTTATTGTGTGCACTTCCCCTTTAAGTGGTGTTTTCCCTTCCCTGGTGTTCAAAGGGTTAACCTCCTTCCTAGTGTGTGTGTGCACTGGGTGTGTCTGACTGTGGGTGTGGCTACTTGGCTCTATAAAGCCTCAGTGGAAGACAGTAGTCAGAGGGTGCTTCAGCCATGCTGCTGGAGACATCCTCCTGCTGGTTACCATCCTTCCAGTAAGGGCCACCCTTCCGGTCATAAAATCCTTATCCCTGATGTTTAGTTTATGTCCTATGCTTTTGGTTGTTATTGCAGCTATGAATGTCCTGGTTCCTTTGTGTTCTTATGTGTGTGCTGTTTGTGTGGACAGCGTTCCTGAGCACAGGTTCCAGTCAGCAAGGCTGTGGCAGGTTAGTGTGGAACAGTTAGGTTCACCTGTCATATTCATAGGCTGTTCTTGTTCCCTTCTCCCTGCTGCTTGGCCAGTGAGACCCCTGTTCCTCCGTGCCTAGGAGGAATAGGTAGTCTTACCCTCCTCCTAGTTCAGGGCCGTCCTGAGGGCTTCCAGGGACTATTAGGTTCCAGAGTATGAGTCCTCCCACCATCAGGGTCGGCTCATGCGGACAGGAGACAGGGTCAGTGCTAGGGACGCAATAGGAGGTGACCTGCTCCCTAATACTGTTGCCCTGGCCGAGTAGCGACCGGACATTTCTGAGCATCGCATGGCTGAGGGTTTTCCCCATCCTCAGCCGTGACAGCGCGAAGCGCGTACCCATAGGGGTCTCTTTTTGCTGCAGGAACAGTTGGTCTTCAAATTTAAAGACATTATGAGTCAAGATGAACTGGATGCAACTAAGGATAAAAGATCTTTGTTCTTCTGGCATAGATTTGTCATTATCCAGAAAGCGTTTGGTACAGGTGATGCCTAAGTCATGCTGGATGTTTGAGGGCTTCAGTAGCGTCCTGGCTGCCATGGTAACCGATCGGAGCCCCAGGATCACGCTGCTGGGGCTCCGATCAGAAGCTGCCACTGCTCCACCAATGAGAGGAGGTGAGGGGACTCATAATACTGGGGGATGGGGTGGAGGGGGCGCACTGTGCCACCAATGATTTTAATACTGGAGGGGGGAGGGCGCACTACACCACCAATGATTTTAATACTGGGGGGGCTGCACTGCGCTACCAATTATAATTAACGTTTATTACAAATACAGCCAGCGGCAGAAACACATTGCTGGCACCCTACCTCTGACAGGGAGCTGCGCTCAGCGGCAGTTAACCCCTCAGGTGCGATACCTGAGGGGTTAATTGCCGCGGATCGCAGAGCCCTGTCAGAGGTCGGGTGCCGGCAATGTGTTTCTGCCGCCTGTATTTGTAATGTATTAAACGTTAGTTATCAAGTCCTCTTCGTTCCCATTGGTGGCAGCAGCAGCACAGGGGAGAAGGGAGAGGCTGCTGAGGGAACATGGTCGCGCTGAGAGCAGCGCGGCCATGTTCTCATGTTCTCATTTGTCTGGTATTGACCCCGGTATCGAGGTCAATACCAGACAAAAGTATCGATTGGGTATCAAAAATTCAATACCCGAAACAACCCTAGAATGTCAATAGTATGCTTCTAAAGCTGCTTTGGTGTAACGGGAGCAGCGTCTCCTCCACTCTCCTTTTCCTTAGCCACAACACTTAATGGCAGAGATCTCAAACAGAGATAACCAGAGACACCGTAACAGGTACTGGGCAGGATGGAGCTGATTCCTGAAGGATTATTTTGAGGAGTTTGGCAGGAGCTCTTTCCAGACACATCCACTCACATCCTGTTTCAAACCCTGCCCTGTATTGCAGGATTTGTGCAGTAAATAATTTTTTTTCTTTAAATCTTATGCCTTCTTGTAATAGGAGTAATTTTAGAATGTTTTATACTGTACAATTAAAGACCTTAAACACAAGTTCATTCTTTGAGTGTTTTCTTCTAAATGGGTATTTATCTCGATAAATTTCTTAATATTGTTATCATGCTATCGTTATATTTTTGATATCACCCAACTCAATATCAGATACTGTATTAAAAAGGTAAGAAAACACCATTAAAGAGAATGCTATTTTTAAAATTTTTACAGTAATTTTTACAATTGAATATTATTTCCATACATTTTAATGGGGTTGTTGTCAAAGACGACTTGGACAGTCGTCAAAATGTATGCAACAAATCTGCCATGTGTGATTTAACTGAAAAGGAAAGATTAATTCTTTATTTTTCTTTACAATATTTTTAAAGCAGTCAGATTTTTACGATAAAGATCTTGAAATTCACTATATAAATATTTGCAACCAATTCTTTGTTTGGGCCCTTTTAAATATGTCAATAATTAGGAAAAAAAATCTTTGTCCTGTGTACAAGTGCCTCCAGTGCCATGTTTGTCAGGTGATTGTCTCCTTTGTCAGCAGTACATGGCATAGGGCTTCCAAAAATAGGGAAGTAAGCGTGTTCTTGCCATTGCCTGTGGTGTGCAGTGTAATTTCTGGGGCCCCAATTGTACCATTAAAGAGGTTGTGCACCTTTTGGGTGGTTTTTGGCACACCCATCTTCTTGGGCAGACCTGCAAAGGGAAGCATAGTTACTTGGTTCCCGGCACTAGCTCCCATGACCATTTCACATGACGAGGGGAGCAGGTCACCTCTTTGGCCAGGTGTAAAGGGGGAATAATAATCACCAATATTTATGCAAATATCAAAAATTAACATTCATAAATGGGAGGAGCCGTCTATAGATGACTCCGCCCATTTATACCTTTATATAACAATAATACAATACTTTCACTATACTTTACCTTACGCTAATCACTAAGCTAGCTGCATGCGCCTTACTAAACTATCGCTAATAACCACACATTACACAGATAGTTATATATAAAACATAGTATTTATTAATACCAACAATACACTACGCACGCAATACACTAACAATACAGTACTATAAATACAGCACTAAACTACACTACACAGTTCCCAAGTTCCACCCACAAACTAACTATACAATACACACATACACACACGTATTAGCAGCCCACCCCACCTGTCTAATTCTATCCCTAAGAGTACGACGAAGGGTTATTGGTGGCACTGCAGGGGTGAATGCAGTCCACAGACATTGGGTAGGGGTCCAGCAATGCAAGGGTTAATGCCTTGCAAGTATAGTAGGATTAGGGTAAGGGGAACTAAAGGGTAGGGATCCAGCAATGCAAGGGTTGGATACAGCAATACAAGGGTTAATACCTTGCAAGTGATAACAGGGATGCTCCTGTTAGGATACAACAATGCAAGTGTTAATACCTTGCAAGTGATAACAGGGAACAGGAATGCTCCTGTTAGGTGGTTAGGGATTCAGCAATGCCAGGGTTAATACCTTGCAAGTGACTGCTGAGGTACAGGGCAATGGTAGGAGTGGATGACAGGGAGAGGGATCATAGGGTGGTGCAAGGGGTTGTAGGGGGTATGGGTATAGTTATAGGGATTGAAATGGGATGTGTTGGTGGCAGGGAAGGGACTATTATTGGGGATATAGGGGGTAGGTGAGGGGTAGGTAGGGGCTAGACAGGTAGATACTTAATCCTTCCAGAGTTAGTAGGCCGGCCTTCTCCAGGTGCCCGTCATGGAGCTGCTCTCTCCCATGTGTCTCTGATTCTAGTCCAGTTGCAAGAGACCGCACCTCTGTCCAGTTTGGGTTTTAATAGCCCAAAAACAGCCCCCTCCTCCTTCCTCAGGCATGTGACATCATAGTGTGCCTTCCTACAATCCCAAGAGTCCTCCCCCCTAGTCCCAAAAATGCTGGGAGTAGGGGCATGGAGTTTAGCCATGGGCAGAGGTGTGGAAAACAGGTATTTGATGTCTCTGGTTAGAAAGTCCCCTCACAAACGGTGCCAGAGAGTCTGATTGTTTGGGGCCTGAACAAAAGGGGACTAGATGCTAATCAGCTGTTATCCTACAGGCTATCAGCACAAGTTTTTCTCTAAACAACTCTGTTGATAAGAGTTGGAATTGCATATATTCATAGTACATATTACATATATATATCCACAGATGCTTGGGGCACATCTATAAACACATACACATACAAAACCGGGGGTATGAATGGGCAGCAATAAGCCCACATACATACTGTCATGCTGACATAAGTGTATATACATAGACACGTGTTCAAATACATACACACATATCTATATATACACACACCCTCGCATATATCTGGGGCATCACATACAGGGGACATGCATATGTCCCTACTTGCCATACAGGGCCAATATATACACGGTCATACAGGAAATATATACTAACTATAAGGGGACACATATAAGGGGGTACATGTATATATATATATATATATATATATATATATATATATATATGAAAGGGACATAAAGGGGGCATATTTTCCCCACAGGGGCCACATATTTCCCACAGGGGCCACCATGAGCCCCTGTGGGCCACTAAGGGCAGATGTGCGCAGATGCTGGGCCCATCCGCGCACATCATCCTATGAAGTGACCATTAATGCATGTATATATATATCATACATGCATGCACGTGTTTGCATGCATATATGTATATATATGCATGCATCTCAACCCTTCCTCAACACCAGGGATTGGCTGCCGCCACTTTAAAATGAATGATTACATTGTAGGAGCACAGCAGAGCAGCTAGGGAGAGAAGGAGCAGGGAGCCAGTGCTGGTAAGTAGACTTTGCAGATCCCCCCGCCTGAAAGGTGCACAACCTCTTTAACCCCTTATGGACCGGGCTCATTTTCACCTTAAGGACCAGCCAATTTTTTGCAAATCTGACCAGTGTCACTTTATAAAACGCTTTTACTTATCCAGGCCATTCTGAAATTTGTTTATTTGTCACATATTGTACTTCACGACACTGGTAAATGGAGTCAAAAAAATTCATATTTTTTTTTAAATACCAAATTTTGCAAATTTCCAAGTTTCAATTTCTCTACTTCTATAATACATAGTGTGGGGGGTTAAGCTCGGGATCGCCTTTACTGGGGTCAAAGGACACTTGTCTGTTTCATACAATTCCAACCAGCCACCAAGGTATAAGTTTTCAGCTGGCCTGGAGCCAGGTTTATTGAGCAGGTTGCATAAATAAAATAAAACAACAAAAGAAAATCTTGCCTGTCCGGCACTTACTAAACAAAGATTCCTATCTATCCGCTGGAGGGCTTCTCCCAGCCAGCTCACAAAACAAGGTTTCAGCAACCTAGTACTCATGGTTTGCTCACTCACACAGACATGCTTTCTGTGTCCCCAGGCAGAGAGAGAGAGACTGACCTCCTGGCTCTTTATATCCCCACCCTCAGTGCTGCTACATTAATTAGCTCACAGGTGAGAGTCTTTCATCTGCTACTTCACATAGGAGAGGAATCTTGGGGAAATATACCTCCCTTCCCCTACCAATCCAGCATTGTTGTCACAATAGTAATTCCTCGGGTACCTCCGTCGATGGATGCTCCTAGTACTTCCCGAGAACTCCAAGCACTCCACTCAACACCATAACCGCCACAGACCCCACGAACTGCCGAAGCTTGGTTGAGGTCTCGCCGTCTCCTACCCACCCTGGACCTACGACAAGGCTCCAGGCTCCAGTGGGTGAACCTCTCCTAAATCCAGAGAGCAGGAACAGCTCTTACAAGAGCTGTAGTTATAGCCAGGGGAGTATAGCAAATCTTCAGCGTATAGCAAACCCCATTGTCGATCAGTTACCCAAACATCAGCCTCGACATGATGAAGGGTAAAACAGGAACTCCCTTTATTGAAGATCAACTCAGTATATATACAGTTCAAGAAGTCTAAAAACAACACAATCAACCATTAACAACATGCAAGCAGACATCTTCACCCCCTCCATAATGAATGAATAGGAAGAGAGGAGACACATGTGATGGGATTACCTCCTGAGTGTATCATAGGGTGATCTACTCCTCTAGGAGTCGGCTGCTATTATAATCAACTATCATAATCCCATCACTAACAAAAACAGTGGGAGTCTCAGTGCAGAGTTAACCCTTTTTGTGTTGCTGAATCCACACCATGCCTTTTTAATGGTCAATAGGAAATATGTGGCATATAAATTACACACATAAATCAGGGTTCATAGTTTCTTGTAACCCCAAAAGGTCTTAGGGGGTCTCCATAGTTCTCGGTTCATAGTCTGTAGGAAGTAGGCTGGCCCTCAGGCTTCTCCAGCAGCCCCAGTGACGGTTCAGTCCATCACAGTTATTACTTTGCATTCCCCATATGTCTACTTCATGTTTGGATCATTTTGGGAATGCCATTTTATTTTTTGGGGACGTTACAAGGCTTAGAAGTTTAGAAGCAAATCTTGAATTTTTTCCAAAATTTTCCAAAACCCACTTTTTAAGGACCAGTTCAGGTCTGAAGTCACTTTGTGAGGCTTACATAATAGAAACCACCCAAAAATGACCCCAATTTGGAAATTACACCCCTCAAGGTATTCAAAACTGATTTTACAAACTTTGTTAACCCTTTAGGTGTCCCACAAGAGTTATTGGCAAATGGAGATGAAATTTCAGAATTAAAATTTTTGGGCAAATTTTCAATTTTAATCCATTTTTTCCAGTAACAAAGCAAGGGTTAACAGCCAAATAAAACTAAATATTTATTGCCCTGATTCTGTATTTTATAGAAACACCCCATATGTGGTCGTAAACTACTGTACGGGCACACGGCAGGGCGCAGAAGGAAAGGAACACCATATGGTTTCTGGAAGGCAGATTTTGCTGGTTGGTTTATAAACACCATGTCCCATTTGAAGCCCCCTGATGCACCCCTAGAGTAGAAACTCCAAAAAAGTGACCCCATTTTGGAAACTACAGGATAAGGTGGCAGTTTTGTTGATACTATTTTAGGGTACCTATGATTTTTGGTTGCTCTATATTACACTTTTTGTGAGGCAAAGTAACAAAAAATGGAAATTCTGAAATTTCATCTCCATTTGCCATTAACTCTTGTGGAACACTTAAAGGGTTAAAAAAGTTTTTTAAATCAGTTCTGAATACCTTGAGACTGTACCGGGAAGCAGAGCAAGTGCTGTGCCAATTGTTGATGTACTGTAGCACATGGTGGAGATCATCTGTTTGCTCCACCACTGACTGATTCTTGAGCGTGCCCTAAATGAAGAGTTAGAAATATTGTTCCCCGGTCTCTTGAGGAGACCACCTCCCCTGAACTCAAAGAATGTAGAAGTGTACTTTCTGACCAGAGTTATTGTAATAGCCAGAATAATCTACCTCGTTCATTATTTCGCGGAAGAAGCCATCAAGATAGGTCTTCCCGAGTTTCTGGCTTGATCACAAGACTTACCAGATTTGATAAACATTGGTTTCTTCCTGAGACAATGCTGGTTTGCAATGTGCACTAATGCCCGTGTTAAGGCTTCTATAGAAGAGGTCAGATTCCCTAGAATTCCCTTAGGAGAACTGACAGGGGCATAGCTATAGGGGAAAGCGGCTGCTTTGGAGCCCAAACTTGGAAGGGGCCCATCAGGACTAAAGGATTTTATTGTCAAAGCCACCTCAAGGGTAATATACAGTGACATGACATAGTATATATGAGTAGGAAACTATATATGTGTAGACAGAGCGGCTGCTGGGCCTGGTCTGAGAGAGCGATCTTGACTAGCCATGGGAGGGGGTTGCAAAGAAATTGCTGGGGAGAGCCCTATTCAAATATCTGCTGTTATTTCACTGGGTTCTGACTGGCACTTGGTAATCGGACATTAGACCTCACCTCCACTTTGATTTCTGGATCTTCTCCTGTGAGAGCATAAGCAACCAGTTTCTGGAGTCTAATTGGAAGCTAAGGGCTGCAGTTAGTGCCACAACTAACTTAGTAAACATTCCAGGAGATCCAGGCGATAATGATAATCCAAAGGAAAGTCAAGTCGCATATGAATTTCTTCCAAGCAGGAATTTGTTTAGACACGTCAGATCTAGCCTCCATCTTAGGCTACTTTCACATTAGCATTTTCAATTCCGCTATTGAGATCCGTCATAGGATCTCAATAGCGGAAGAAAACGCTTCAGTTCTGTCCCCATTCATTGTCAATGGGGACAAAACTGAACGAAACGGAATGCACCAAAATGCATTCCGTGCCGTTTGGTTGCGCTCAAGGTGCAGAGCAAGACGGATCCGTTCTGGCACACAATGTAAATCAATGGGGACGGATACATTTTCTCTGACACAATAGAAAATGAATCTGTCCCTCATTGCCTTTCCATGGAGTTCATGACGGATCCATCATGGCTATAAAAGACATAATATAAACAGATCCGTTCATGACGGATGCATACGCTTGTATTATGGTAACGGAAGCGTTTTTGAAGATCCATGACGGATCTGCAAAAAACGCTACACATAGACGCATACACATAGCACAGGATGTTCTAAAGCGCAAATGCAGAAAACGCACGTCGGCATCCGCGTCCTATGGATCCGCAAATTGTGGTCCGCAAAATCGGATATGGTTCTGTGAATGGACCCCAATCTTAAAAACCAAGATAAACTTCATGGGGAAGCTATCCCTATGTCTTAGAAAACTGAAGCTTAAGACTCTTTGCCATAAACAATGAATTACTATGTTTAGCAGGGAAAAAAATATTTCTGACTAGAAATTCCCTGACTGCCAGAAAAAAAGTCTTCCCAGACAGACTTTAGGTCTCATTCACACATACGTGGATTTGAGTGCACAGGAACACAGCATCATTGGTTGCTATGACGCCGCGCACTTCATACCGCCGCCACTGTACAGTAATACACTTGTATAGATCATATGAGCAGTGTCAGACTGGGGTACATCGGGCCCACTAGTAACATTTATTTTGGGGGCCCACCGGATGGATACATTCAAATATAATAAATAATCTAACAAGTTTTTGAGGTGCAGTACATTGAATATATACACTCACCTAAAGAATTATTAGGAACACCATACTAATACAGTGTTGGACCCCCTTTTGCCTTCAGAACTGCCTTAATTCTACGTGGCATTGATTCAACAAGGTGCTGATAGCATTCTTTAGAAATGTTGGCCCATATTGATAGGATAGCATCTTGCAGTTGATGGAGATTTGAGGGATGCACATCCAGGGCACGAAGCTCCCGTTCCAAGACATCCCAAAGATGTTCTAATGGGTTGAGATCTGGTGACTGTGGGGGCCATTTTAGTACAGTGAACTCATTGTCATGTTCAAGAAACCAATTTGAAATGATTCGAGCTTTGTGACATGGTGCATTATCCTGCTGGAAGTAGCCATCAAAAGATGGATACATGTTCTCATTCTGTTTACGCCAAATTCGGACTCTAGCATTTGAATGTCTCAACAGAAATCAAGACTCATCAGACCAGGCAACATTTTTCCAGTCTTCAACAGTCCAATTTTGGTGAGCTGGTGCAAATTGTAGCCTCTTTTTCCTATTTGTAGTGGAGATGAGTGGTACCCGGTGGGGTCTTCTGCTGTTGTAGCCCATCCGCCTCAAGGTTGTGGGTGTTGTGGCTTCACAAATGCTTTGCTGCATACCTCGGTTGTAACGAGTGGTTATTACCTTTTGCTTTGATTACTGCTTTGCAAACTCTTGGCATTCTCTTGATGAGCTTCAAGAGGTAGTCCCCTGAAATGGTCTTCCAACAGTCTTGAAGGAGTTCCCAGAGATGCTTAGCACTTGTTGGCCCTTTTGCCTTCACTCTGCGGTCCAGCTCACCCCAAACCATCTCGAATGGGTTCAGGTCCGGTGACTGTGGAGGCCAGGTCATCTGACGCAGCACCCCATCACTCTCCTTCATGGTCAAATAGCCCTTACTTTCAAAGTTTTACCAATTTTTCGGCTGACTGACTGACCTTCATTTCTTAAAGTAATGATAGCCACTCGTTTTTCTTTACTTAGCTGCTTTTTTCTTGCCATAATACAAATTCTAACAGTCTATTCAGTAGGACTATCAGCTGTGTATCCACCTGACTTCTCCTCAACGCAACTGATGGTCCCAACCCCATTTATAAGGCAAGAAATCCCACTTATTAAACCTGACAGGGCACACCTGTGAAGTAAAAACCATTTCAGGGGACTACCTCTTGAAGCTCATGAAGAGAATGCCAAAAGTGTGCAAAGCAGTAATCAAAGCAAAAGGTGGCTACTTTGAAGAACCTAGAATATGACATATATTCAGTTGTTTCACACTTGTTTGTTATGTATATAATTCCACATGTGTTAATTCATAGTTTTGATGCCTTCAGTGTGAATCTACAATTTTCATAGTCATGAAAATAAAGAAAGCTCTTTGAATGAGAAGGTGTGTCCAAACTTTTGGTCTGTACTGTATGTAGTGCACTAAATCTAATGTGTTATGTGCCACTTATGCAGGGAATAGGAGACTAGGGGCCCACCTTGCTAAGGGGCCCACCGGGGGATTCCCCTGTACCCCTGTGGGGCAGTCCGAGCCTGGGCCCAGACAGGAAAGGGTAGTGCAGTATAGTCCAGTAGGCTAGTGAGTGCAGTCTAGCCTGCCTGAGGTTCCTGAGCAAAAGAAGCTCAGAAGTTGCCATCCAAGGGAAGAGTTTGCCTCCTGAGAAATCCCAGTTCCTGTAAAAGTACAGTGCAGAGCCAAGTTTATTCCAGCCAAACAGAGAGCTGAAGGGCAGAAGGATATATTTATAGCAAGGAGACATATACCAGAGGAAGGTTTCTCTACCCAAGGATAAAGTCAGCAATAGGGCATACGGGCCTTAGTGAAAGCCAGACAGGATCTGAGGAAAAGTGCAGCCTGATCTGTAAGTGTTTATTCCCTCTGAGTATCTTGCAAGGACTTTGCCTGCCGTTTTATATAAAGCCTGCCTGTTACAACATTTTACATGTGGAACTGACTAAAGACTGTAAATAGTTAAACTGTTTCAATAAACAGAAGTTTTGGTTCACTGCAACTTGTGTTCCTCCATTATTACTACAATAAATCGGTGTGCCACCGTTACCGTCACTGGCATCACGAACTTAAAGGGATCTTGCCACCGGCACATTAAACCTACAACACCCATGGCACCTCACCTACCACCTGGCCTGGTCCCTATACACCAAAGAGTGCCAGCCTCTCCATCACTGCTGTACGCCTGCCCAGGGAATATGAAAAACTGAGTACCAAAGACACCCTCGGTTAGTAACTACCCCTGTGACCTTACTATCGCTCACCGTGCAGGGCTGCGTACTGCATATTTTGGCGTCACGAACAGGATGTGAATATTCCTACGCCATTGTGGAATCTGAACTGTGTGCCATTATCGTCTATCAAGTAATAAATGCCCTATCCGTTTATTTGAAAATTGTTGGGCCAAAGAACTGAGAAAAACTGCGGTGTGAAAACTGTATTTTTGTGGACTGTTTGCTGTGTCCTAAGTCACCGCTTGCTGTCAGTGAACGGACAGCCTTATGCTTAAAGATGGCCACTTAAGCTGACTGGAATAATCGTTGCGCCATCGCTGTGTCCCGCTGGCGCGAAAAAGAAGGAAAGGTACCGCCCTGTCTGTAAAGAAGATACCGCCTACCTTGAATCCCGGAGCTCAGAGAGGCCGCGCCTATCTCCTGACGCTGCGCGTGGGACCTCCGCACGATGTAATCTCGTGCCTCGCGAGACCTGGACTGCGCATCACCGGAGTAAGTAAACTTTCGGTACTAACCGATTCCTTTATATTCGAGCACCGGGTGAATTCCGATCCTTGCTAGAAAGCTGGGGGGAGGTCCCTCGTTAGTAATAAGAGACTTAATCCAGGGGAGAACACATCCAATTCGGATCTTGGCCTGCTCCGCCGCTCCTTAAAGGGCCATACCCACTCCGTAGTCACCCTTAGCAACGCTTGAGCAAGCGAAACCCAGCGTGTGTCTGCCTCCAGAGACCACGCCATGTCCGCACCTGAAAAAAAGGAGCGTGTGGCCCCCGATGTACCTTCTGAAATGCACGCAGCTGATAACATGGCACCTGCCGCTGCGGCAACATCTGGCCTGATGCCACTGACCATGTCATATTATTTCGGGGCCCCCTGGTTCCCGCGATATTCCGGGGAAGCCCACAAATTGAAAGACTTTAGAGACTAGATCCTGGCCTTGTTCCGGCTTTACCCCATCTCCACTGAGCAACGAATGGAGATCCTCTTAGCACAGCTAGAAGGGGCCGCCCGCAGGGAAGTCATGTCATGGCCCAGCTCTGAAAAGAATAGCCTGGAACAGATCTTTGATCGCCTCGGCACCACGTTTGAGGCCAGAACGGTGTCAGAAGTTAAGATGCAATATTTTTTAGCAGGAAGCAACAGCCTGGTGAGTCACTCCGTGATTTTGCTTTGTCCCTGCAAGGGACCCTGAGGGCTGTGGTCCAGGTGGACCCCCGGGAGGCTGAGGACCAGGACCGGACTCTAAGAGAGCAGTTCATTGCGGGTATAAACACTGAGCACTTAAAGAGGACCTTTCACCAGAATAAAGTATGTAAACTGACTATACAGACGTGTAGAGCGGCGCCCAGGGATCCCCCTGCACTTACTATTATCCCCGGGCGCCGCTCCGTTCTCCGGTTATAGCCTCCGGTATAGTCATAGTTAGGCTCCACCCAGTGGAACCTGCAACGGTCTCCTTCTGCTGAGCTGTAGTAGACACCGTAAGGTATTCGCTGATGGGCATAGTGAGTTCATAGAACTTTTTATTATTTGTCACAAGTTAGCGGAAAATTATGATTTTTTTTTTTTTTCTTACAAAGTCTCATATTCCACTAACTTGTGACAAAAAATAAAAACTTCCATGAACTCACTATACCCATCAGCGAAAACCTTGGGGTGTCTTCTTTCCAAAATGGGGTCACTTGTGGGGTAGTTATACTGCCCTGGCATTCTAGGGGCCCAAATGCGTGCAAAGTAGTTTGAAATCAAAATCTGTAAAAAATGGCCGGTGAAATCCAAAAGGTGCTCTTTGGAATGTGGGCCCCTTTGCCCACCTAGGCTGCAAAAAAGTGTCACACATCTGGTATTGCCGTACTCAGGAGAAGTTGGGCAATGTGTTTTGGGGTGTCATTTTACATATACCCATGCTGGGTGAGATAAATATCTCGGTAAAATGCCAACTTTGTATAAAAAAATGGGAAAAGTTTTCTTTTGCCAAGATATTTATCTCACCCAGCATGGGTATATGTAAAATGACACCCCAAAACACATTGCCCAACTTCTCCTGAGTATGGGGATACCAAATGTGTGACACTTTTTTGCAGCCTAGGTGGGCAAAGGGGCCCACATTCCTTTTATGAGGGCATTTTTAGACATTTGGATCCCAGACGTCTTCTCAGGCTTTACGGCCCCTAAAATGCCAGGGCAGTATAAATACCCCACATGTGACCCCATTTTGGAAAGAAGACACCCCAAGGTATTCAATGAGGGGCATGGCGAGTTCATAGAATTTTTTTTTTTTGGCACAAGTTAGCGGAAATTGATTTATTATTTTTTTTCTCACAAAGTCTCCCTTTCCGCTAACTTGGGACAAAAATTTCAATCTTTCATGGACTCAATATGCCCCTCAGCGAATACCTTGGGGTGTCTTCTTTCCGAAATGGGGTCACATGTGGGGTATTTATACTGCCCTGGCATTCTAGGGGCCCTAAAGCGTGAGAAGAAGTCTGGAATATAAATGTCTAAAAAATTTTACGCATTTGGATTCCGTGAGGGGTATGGTGAGTTCATGTGAGATTTTATTTTTTGACACAAGTTAGTGGAATATGAGACTTTGTAAGAAAAAAAAAATAATTTCCGCTAACTTGGGCCAAAAAAATGTCTGAATGGAGCCTTACAGGGGGGTGATCAATGACAGGGGGGTGATCAATGACAGGGGGGGTGATCACCCCCCTGTCATTGATCACCCCCCTATAAGGCTCCATTCAGATGTCCGTATGTGTTTTGCGGATCCGATCCATGTATCCATAAAAAAAAAAATACGGACAGGGGGGTGATCAATGACAGGGGGGTGATCAATGACAGGGGGGTGATCAGGGAGTCTATAGGGGGCTCCATTCAGATGTCCGTATGTGTTTTGCGGATCCGATCCATGTATCCGTGGATCCGTAAAAAAACATACGGACATCTGAATGCAACCTTACAGGGGGGTGATCAATGACAGGGGGTGATCAGGGAGTCTATATGGGGTGATCACCCCCCTGTCATTGATCACCCCCCTATAAGGCTCCATTCAGATGTCCGTATGTGTTTTGCGGATCCGATCCATGTATCCGTGGATCCGTAAAAAATATACGGACATCTGAATGCAGCCTTACAGGGGGGTGATCAATGACAGGGGGGTGATCAAGGAGTCTATATGGGGTGATCACCCCCCTGTCATTGATCACCCCCCTATAAGGCTCCATTCAGATGTCCGTATGTGTTTTGCGGATCCGATCCATGTATCCGTGGATCCGTAAAAAACATACGGACATCTGAATGCAGCCTTACAGGGGGGTGATCAATGACAGGGGGGTGATCAATGACAGGGGGTGATCAGGGAGTCTATATGGGGTGATCACCCCCCTATAAGGCTCCATTCAGATGTCCGTATGTGTTTTGCGGATCCGATCCATGTATCCGTAAAAAACATACGGACATCTGAATGCAGCCTTACAGGGGGGTGATCAATGACGGGGGGTGATCAGGGAGTCTATATGGGGTGATCACCCCCCAATAAGGCTCCATTCAGATGTCCGTATGTGTTTTGCGGATCCGATCCATGTATCCGTAAAAAACATATGGACGTCTGAATGGAGCCTTACAGGGGAGTGATCAATGACAGGGGGGTGATCAATGACAGGGGGGTGATCAGGGAGTCTATATGGGGTGATCACCTCCGTCATTGATCACCCCCCTGTAAGGCTCCATTCAGATGTCCGTACGTGTTTTGCGGATCCGATCCATGTATCAGTGGATCCGTAAAAATCATACGGACATCTGAATAGAGCCTTACAGGGGGGTGATCAATGACAGGGTGGTGATAAATGACAGGGGGGTGATCAGGGAGTCTATATGGGGTGATCAGGGGTGATCAGTGGTTCATAAGGGGTTAATAAGTGACGGGGGGGTGTAGTGTAGTGTAGTGGTGTTTGGTGCTACTTTACTGAGCTGCCTGTGTCCTCTGGTGGTCGATCCAAACAAAAGGGACCACCAGAGGACCAGGTAGCAGGTATATTAGACGCTGTTATCATAACAGCGTCTAATATACCTGTTAGGGGTTAAAAAAAAAATCACATCTCCAGCCTGCCAGCGAACGATCGCCGCTGGCAGGCTGGAGATCCACTCGCTTACCCTCCGTTCCTGTGAGCGCGCGCGCCTGTGTGCGCGCGTTCACAGGAAATCTCGCGTCTCGTGAGATGACGCACGGATGCGTCCATGAGGAATGAATCAACCACCTTCCGGTGGGCCAGCTGAGGATGCTGTCAGCCCAACACCCCAATTGTGCGTTTTTGGACTTTAAAGAGCTGGCCATCAGTATCCTAGGTCAAAACTCGTCCACGGGGCCAGCGGCCTCCCTTGAACCTCAGGCCTGCCAGTCAAAAACTATTAATGTGAGACCGTCCGGAGCCAGTCAAGCCACTCAGGCTCCAGTAACAGATGTGGTGGTGGCATTAATGGAGCAAGTTAACCCTCTCACTAAGAGTCTAGAAAAGGTGTAGAGGAAAATAGAGGAATGGGAAAGACCATTGTTATTGGAAGACGAGAGCCCCCTACCTCAACGTCTCCTCCTGCCTGCATATAAAGAGGTATACCCCAAAGAACCTGATGGACGACCGAGTTACCGGTCTAAAAATCGCAAGCAGTCTGTCTGCCACTATTGTAAAAAATATGGACATACTGAATCAACGTGTTGGCAGTTAAACGGGCCACCCCCGAGGCCGAGGACCGCCCCTCTGGAGGTAGAATAGTAGGTCCAAAGGATCCAAGTTGGATGCCCAGATACGTAGGATCTCGTCCAAAAATGAACATATGCATCAATTGGATACCTCTTGAAGCCCTGCTGGATACTGGGTCTCAGGTCACCACCATTCAATGACCCACCTTTGACAAATTCTGGGACTCAAGTCTCCTCACCCAGCCACCGGAATCCTGGCTGGATATCATTGCTAGCAATGGCAAGCCGGTGAAAGTCCGTGGCTACTGGGAACCTACCCTTCAGGTGGGAGAAGCCACCTTACCACAGCAAGGTGTGATCGTGGTGCAGGCCGGAGATAAAGGGGGACTCCACGTAATCTTAGAGACTAATGTCTTTAAAAATTGTTACTCCGAGGTGCTTGAGGCATTGAACCAATCCATGCCTTCAGCTTCAGTGTGCTGTGTGCTCAGCAAATATTTGCAAATGGAAAAGGAGAAATCTGTACTGCCCGGATCCGGGATAACCGGCCGGTAATCCTGCCACCGAATTCCCAAATCATCCTGTGGTGCCATGCTGTGCTAGGGATTCAGGGCCAATACTATCAAGCCCTAGTGAAGCCTATCCAAATTGAGAATCATACTTTTGTGCGAGCAGCCAAGAGCCTGGTGACTTTATCTCAAGGTAAAGTGCCTGTCCGTTTGATTAATTTCGGTGATCACCCTGTTACCCTCTCTAAGCACTGCCCTGTTGCTCAGCTTTTCCAGGTATCCTTCCAGGATGTTATCAGTCTGCCTGCCACGGCGACGTCTCAAACTGCACAGAGCAGCAGCGCCCCTGCTAGCGCCTCTTCAGTATCCTGGTGGGAGGAACTTTATGTGGGGAACGAATCCACCCCGAAGGAGCAAATCGAGGGAGTCCTGAATCTGGTGAAAGAACACCACAAGGCCTTTAGTAAGCACTCCACAAACTATGGAGAGGTCAGTGTAATCAAACACACCATACCAACTGGCTCTCATCCTCCTATCAAGTAGAGATACAGACCCATACCACCTACTACCTATCAGTCCGTAAAAGAGATGATACAGGAAATTAAGGACTTTAATATAATCCGGGACAGTCACAGTACCTGGGCTGTGCCCCTAGTTCTTGTTCGTAAAAAGATGGCAGCATCAGGTTCTGCGTGGACTATAGAAAAATCTATCAAATCACCCACACAGACGCTTATCCGTTGCCACGCATTGAAGAGTCTTTGACTACCCTGGGGTCATCAGCCTACTTCTCCTTTGGAAGACCGGGAAAAGACCGCTTTCACTACGCCTATGGGCCTGTTTGAATTTAATTACATGCCTATCAGACTGTGTAACGCTCCAGGGATGTTTCAGCGGTTGATGGAGCGTTGTTTAGGCCATAAGAACTTTGAGACTGTATTGCTATACTTGGATGACGTCATTATCTACTCCAAGACATATGAAGATCATTTAAAACATCTGGCCGAAGTTTTTCAAGTCCTCGCTAAATATGGCCTTAAAATCAAGCCGTCCAAGTGCCATCTGCTGAAACCAGCAGTACAGTACCTAGGGCACGTTGTTAGTGCAGAAGGAGTCCAGCCTGATCCTGAAAAAAACTTGCTAATGTCCGTAATTGGCCTACTCCTACCACCGTGAAGGAGGTGAGAAGTTTCCTCAGCTTTTCAGGATGTTACAGACGCTTCATCCCGCATTTTGCACAGATTGCGGATCTGATCCAGGAACTCCTAAGGGGGCATCCCAAAAAGAGTCCAGACTCCTATCCCTGTTGAATGGAATGAAGAACGGGAGATTGCCTTCCAGCTCCTAAAGAAGAAGCTGACTGAACCCCCTGTCCTGGGTTACCCGGATTATCAGAAGCTGTTTCACCTCTATACGGATGCCAGTAAAAGAGGCCTGGGAGCCGTGTTGGCTCAGGTGCAAGACAACAAAGAGAGGGTGATTGCCTACGCCAGCAGATCCCTGAGGGGAGCTGAGAAAAATGATCAGAATTATAGTTCCTTCAAGCTGGAGTTCTTTGCTTTAGTGTGGGCTGTGACTGAAAAATTCAAGGACTACCTTGCTGCCACTCCGTTTGTTGCCTTCACTGACAACAATCCCCTGGCGCATCTGAATACAGCCAAGTTGGGGGCTCTGGAGCAAAGATGGGCCTCCCGCCTTGCCAACTATGACTTCGCTGTGAAATACAGGGCAGGCCGCTCCAATGATAATGCTGATGCCCTGTCTCGGCTTCCCACTACAGACACCCCAGACGAACCAAAGGATGCCTGGGAAGAAGTGGAGATGCTGGCGTTTTACAACAAATTTGCTCAGCAAGATAATGTTCGCACTGAAAATAACTCAGCTGCTGATCCCTCTCCATCAAATACTCCTGAGTCCAGGGGCGAACAAGAAAGGTGGATTAAGCTCCAGTCAGAAAGTAGAGTCCTCGGTGAACTGCTCAACTTCCTTACTAGTGGGAGAACTACTGAGAGAGTCCGCAGGAAGAGTGCAGACCCACAACTACTGAAACTGTGGAGACATCGCCACCAACTCTTCCTTCAAAAAAGCCTGTTGCTTAGAAGGAGCCTGGATCCAGTGTCCTGCGATAGGGTGTATCAGATCCTCATACCACGTTGAGACGCAAGTCTGGTGTTAGAGATGTATTATCACGATCGGCGTGACTATCACATACGTGACACAGAGGGAGGGAACGAGGAAGGCCCTGCCCAAGTGAGAGGGAAGGTGGTGACCCCTGACTCACCTTGCGGCTGGCACCTGGCTGCCCTGACGTCCCTAGACGGGTTCCTCACCCGTACGCCGATCACGTGCCTAAAACCCTGGCTTTCCCTGAGCTGAGCCCTAGATAGTGAACAGGGCGGTGGGAACACTAGTCCGCACCACTAGCTCTAAAGGAAAACACCAAGGGGAGGACAAACAATACAGACTCAACATATAATCCCAGGTGGGCGACAACAGGAGACAACAAGAAGCCCAACAGGGATCCGGAGGGTAGCACTCTGGAACGACAACCAGGATTCACAACTCCAGTGGGTCAGTATAGATGTCCAGGCAGGAAGCTCTATAACTGGCAACTAGAGAAGTGTGAGGGGAGAATATAAGGAGGTTGGGAGTGGCAGACAAGAAACAGCTGAGGAGGAGAAGCTACAGATCCCTGAGTGAGACAAAAAGGATAGCAAGGCAAACACAGAAAACAATCACTAAGAAACAACGTGATCTTTAGATATAGAGCGCGCAGCCACCCGCTGCGACTTCCTGACCCCGGGTATAACGGAGTCAGACGTGGCTCTTGATACCCTCGTGACAGTACCCCCCCTTTCACGAGGGGCCTCCGGACACTCAGGACCAGGTCTCTCCGGATGAGAGGCATGGAAAGCCTGAATCAACCTGTTGGCGTTTACCTCTGACGCTGGAACCCACATTCTTTCCTCGGGACCGTAACCCCTCCAATGCACCAGATACTGAAGAGAGCGGCGGACCCGACGAGAATCAACAATTCTGGCTATTTGAAACTCCAGATTACCATCCACAATAACAGGAGGAGGTGGCAGCGGTGATGGTTCTAGAGGTGGAACATACTTCTTGAGTAACGCTTTATGGAAGACGTTATGGATCTTAAAAGTCTGAGGTAGCTCCAGGTGAAAAGCCACAGGGTTAATGACGGCTACTATTTTATAAGGACCAATGAACCTAGGGCCCAGTTTCCAAGAGGGAACCTTCAACTTAATATTCCTAGTAGACAACCACACATAGTCATTCACTCCTAGGTCCGGACCTGGCGACCGTCTCTTATCGGCCATGCATTTATATTTACCACTCATCTTTTTCAAGTTAGCTTGCACCTTCTGCCATACCGATGAAAGAGATGAAGAAAACCTTTCCTCTTCGGGAACCCCAGAAGACCCCCCCTCTTTGAAAGTACAAAATTGGGGATGAAAACCGTATGCACCAAGGAAAGGTGACTTGCCAGTGGACTCCTGATAATGATTATTTATGGCAAACTCAGCTAACGGTAAATATGATGACCACAACTCTTGGTTTTCAGACACAAAACACCTTAAATATGTTTCTAGGTTTTGGTTGGTACGCTCAGTCTGTCCATTCGACTGAGGATGGAAAGCTGAGGAAAAGGACAAGTGTACCCCCAAACGGGAACAAAAAGCTTTCCAAAACTTAGAAATAAACTGGGTTCCCCGATCCGAAACCACATCGGAAGGGACCCCGTGAAGCTTCACGATTTCACTGATAAACACCTGAGCAAGAGTTTTAGCATTAGGAAGTGCGGGTAGCGCAATAAAGTGTACCATTTTGCTAAACCTGTCTACTACTACCAAAATAACTGTTTTACCCGCAGACAACGGTAAGTCAGTAATGAAATCCATTGACAGATGAGTCCATGGCCTATTGGGGATGAAAAGTGGCAATAAAGACCCTGCTGGACGTGTATGAGAGACTTTCGCGCGTGCACAAGTAGAGCAAGTAGACACGAAATCCATAACATCCTGACGCAACCTTGGCCACCAAAAACGACGAGATAATAGCTCCAAGGTTGCTTTACTACCCGGGTGCCCAGCAAGTGCTGAATTATGATGTTCTTTTAATAATTCAAGACGCAGGTTTAACGGTACAAACAATTTCTCTGAGGGGCAAGAGGCCGGGGCGTCCCCCTGGGCCTCTAACACCTTTCCCTCTAGAACAGAGTGTACAGCAAAGACAACCACTCCTCTTTGTAAAATAGGTACTGGATCACTAGCATTACCCCCTCCAGGGAAACTACGAGATAACGCGTCTGCCTTGGTATTTTTTGCCCCAGGACGATAGGTGATTACAAAGTTAAATCTGGTAAAGAATAGCGACCACCTAGCTTGTCTAGGGGTGAGACGCTTAGCCGATTCTAGGTACAGAAGGTTTTTGTGATCCGTAATCACCGTGACGGGGTGGATTGCTCCCTCTAAGAAGTGACGCCACTCTTCAAGCGCCAGTTTAATCGCCAACAGTTCCCTATTTCCAATATCATAGTTCTTCTCTGCAGAAGATAATTTTTTGGAAAAGAAAGCGCAAGGACGCCATTTGCCAGGAGACGGACCCTGAGACAATACAGCCCCCACTCCCACCTCTGACGCATCTACTTCAACAATAAAAGGCTGGGAGACATCAGGTTGAATTAGAACAGGTGCCGAGGTAAACCTCTCTTTTAGAGAGGAAAATGCATTTTTAGCGGCGTCAGACCATTTGGAAAAATCAGTCCCCTTCCTAGTCATGTCGGTAAGGGGTTTAACGATCACTGAATAATTTTTAATGAACTTTCTATAGAAATTTGCGAAACCCAAAAACCGTTGTAGGGCTTTAAGGTTCTCAGGAAGATCCCAATCTAAGATTGCCTGGACCTTCCCAGGATCCATACGGAAACCTGAAGCAGATAATAGATATCCCAGGAACTGTATTTCCTGAACGGCGAAGACACATTTTTCAATTTTCGCATATAATTTATTCGTCCGTAGGACCTGCAGTACTTGCCTGACATGCACCTCATGTGTTTTCAGATCAGCCGAATAAATTAAGATATCATCTAGGTATATGACTACAAACCTGCCGATGAGATGACTAAAAATATCATTAACGAAATGTTGGAAGACAGCAGGGGCATTGGTCAGACCGAAAGGCATAACTAGATTTTCATAATACCCCTCAGGGGTGTTAAAGGCTGTCTTCCACTCATCCCCTTCCTTGATACGAATCAGATTGTAGGCCCCCCTAAGATCAAGTTTGGAGAACCACCTAGCACCCGCAATCTGATTAAAAAGGTCAGGAATGAGAGGAAGAGGGTATGGGTCTCGGATGGTTATCTGGTTTAGCTCACGGAAAAAAAACCTGCAGCCACGGGTGAAGAAGAGGGTCTGATGTGTCCCTTAGCCAGACTCTCGGAGATATAATCTTTCATGGCTTGTCTCTCGGGACCCGAAAGATTATACAACCTGGACTTGGGTAATTTTGCACCGGGAATCAGGTTAACCGGGCAATCATAAGGATGATGAGGTGGTAGCTTCTGACAACCCTTTTCAGAAAAAACGTCCTCAAAGTCCGAAATAAATGTAGGTAGGGAAGCTATGGAGGCGATTAAGCAATTGTTATTTAAGCAATTCTCTCTGCAATGCTCACTCCACTCCAATATCTCCCTGGCCTGCCAATCCACCACTGGATTGTGCGCTACCAACCAGGGAAGACCCAATACCACAGGAGAGGGAAGGCCCTCCAGAACGTAACATGAAAGACACTCATTATGGTGGTCCCCTACCCGAAGGTGTAAATTATGAACAATGTGGGTGAGGTTTCTCTGAGACAGAGGAGCAGAATCTATAGCGAATACGGGAATAGGTCTCTGCAGCGTACGGAGAGACAAACCCATAGTGCGGGCAAAATGGGCATCTATCAAATTTACCCCTGCTCCACTGTCTAGAAAAAAAGAAATAGACTCAGTCTTAACACCAAAAACAGTAACCGCTGGTAACACAAATTGAGATGTTCGTATGGAGGAAACGTATACCCCCCGGCTGACATCCTCCACACAGCCTGGGGTTAGTAGTTTTCCGACGGTCTTTTGTTTTTGAGAAAGGAGGGACAGACATTAATGAAATGACCCTTCCCCCCACAGAAAAAACAAGCCCCCCCCCTACGGCGAACCTCAGGAGGACGGACCTGACGAGAAGTTCCGCCTAGCTGCATAGGCTCATCTAAGTCAGTACAGACTAACTGTTGCTTGGGAGGGGTAACCAATTGCTCAGTAATTTTCGATCTCTCCCTAAGACGTCTATCTATTCTGATAGAGAGGGACATAACAGCATCAAGGGAAAGGGGGGTCTCATACAGCGCCAGTGCATCCTTAACCCTTTCAGATAACCCAGAGCAGAATTGACTCCTGAGAGCCGGGTCGTTCCACTGAGTATCCGTAGCCCACCTACGGAACTCTGAGCAATATTCCTCTGCTGACCGATCGCCCTGTAAGAGTCTCCGTAACTTCGACTCAGCTAGGGCGACTCGGTCAGGGTCATCATATATGAGACCCAAAGCCCCAAAAAATCCCTCCACTGACCGGAGAGCCTGGGAACCAGGGGGCAACGAGAACGCCCATGATTGCGGGTCCCCCTGAAGCAGGGAAATGACAATCCCTACCCGCTGTTCTTCATTACCTGAGGAGTAAGGGCGCAACTTAAAATATAATTTGCAGGCCTCATGGAACGTCGCAAATTTGTCCCTTCCCCCAGAAAATCTGTCAGGAAGAACAACCTTGGGTTCTGTAACAACCTGGTTACCCATAGCAACCGCTGGGCTTGCGGTCTGCTGCATTTGCTGCTGTTGTTGGAGGACAGACGCCTTTAATCCTGCCACCTCCAAAGACAGGCCTTGAAGTTGTTTTGCCAAGGCAGCAATAGGATCCATATTGGATTCTAAGTAGAGAAAAAAAAACAACAAAAAAAAATTATTATTATTTTTATTTTTTTTCTCAAAAAGTAAGGGCCAGTTATAATATCACGATCGGCGTGACTATCACATACGTGACACAGAGGGAGCGAACGAGGAAGGCCCTGCCCAAGTGAGAGGGAAGGTGGTGACCCCTGACTCACCTTGCGGCTGGCACCTGGCTGCCCTGACGTCCCTAGACGGGTTCCTCACCCGTACGCCGATCACGTGCCTAAAACCCTGGCTTTCCCTGAGCTGAGCCCTAGATAGTGAACAGGGCGGTGGGAACACTAGTCCGCACCACTAGCTCTAAAGGAAAACACCAAGGGGAGGACAAACAATACAGACTCAACATATAATCCCAGGTGGGCGACAACAGGAGACAACAAGAAGCCCAACAGGGATCCGGAGGGTAGCACTCTGGAACGACAACCAGGATTCACAACTCCAGTGGGTCAGTATAGATGTCCAGGCAGGAAGCTCTATAACTGGCAACTAGAGAAGTGTGAGGGGAGAATATAAGGAGGTTGGGAGTGGCAGACAAGAAACAGCTGAGGAGGAGAAGCTACGGATCCCTGAGTGAGACAAAAAGGATAGCAAAGCAAACACAGAAAACAATCACTAAGAAACAACGTGATCTTTAGATATAGAGCGCGCAGCCACCCGCTGCGACTTCCTGACCCCGGGTATAACGGAGTCAGACGTGGCTCTTGATACCCTCGTGACATGTATCATAACCAGTCCGGACACTTCGGTGTACAGAGAACAGGCCACCATTCGCAGGAGGTTCTATTGGATCGGGATGAGAGAAGACGTTGAAAAATGGTGCCGGGAATGTGCTGCCTGTGCCGTCGGGAGAAGTGAACGCCATGACCAGAGAGCGCCTCTCCATCCTATCGTGAGTGATAGAACTTGTTGCCATTGATCATGTGAAGTTGGTGCCAAGTTGCTCAGGGTATACTTATGCCATGACCATTATTGATCACTTCACTAAGTTTGTCGTAGCAGTGCCTGTGAAAGACCTGACAGCCAAGACTGCAGCGGAGGCGTTCTGTAAGCATTTCCTCCTGCCCTACGGCTGCCCAGAGAGGATCCTCACCGACCAGGGGTCTGCGTTTGAATCACAGTTGTTCCAGGAGATGTGCCTGCTACATAATTGCCAGAAGGTCCGGACCACAGCCTATCATCCGCAAGGTAATGAACTCTGTGAAAAGATGAATCAAACTCTCATTGAAATGTTGAGAGCAGTACCTCCTGAGACCAGGGGTAATTGGCCTACTCTGCTGCCACAACTTATGTATACGTATAACAATACGATTCACTGCTCCACTAGTTACACGCCCTTCTATTTGATGTTCGGTTGTCAAGGGAGGCTGCCTGCTGACCACTCCCTGGATGTACAAGTGCCTGAAGTCATCAACCCACTACCAAAGACTGATTGGGTGGTAGAGCATCAAAGACGTCTCCTTAATGCCAAAGAGATTGTTCAGGAGCGCATGGAAAGTGCCCGAGAGCGACAGCAGAGAGACTATGACCTGACTGCTCATGCAGAACCTCTAGCTTTAGGAGACATGGTGTGGCTGAAAAATAACAACCGAACCAGTAAACTGGACAGTAAGTGGGAAAGGAATCCCTACATCATAACTGCTATTCCTAATGCTGAGGCCCACATTTATCAAATTTCAAGGGAAGGTAAAGGCTCCCAAATTGTACACAGGAAACGTTTAAAACCCTGCATAGAAGAAGAAATTGCAGCAGGGGACATTGAGCCAGAGTCTTCTGAGCCCGAGTTGCCAGCCCAACCTGTTGATCCTATGCAGGCTGTTGAGAACCTGATACATGACAAAGAGCCACTTCATTGGTTCCTCACACCCTGGTTGAACTTGGTGGTACCAGCTCCAGTTCCTGTTAGTCCTCAACCCCAGGATGACCTGTCCCAGGGTGTACCTGAAAGGGTCCCAGAGCCTGTGGATTCCTCTGGCACCCCTGAACCAAGCCAGGAGGAGCCTCTGCCAGTAAGAAGGTCCACGCGGCCTACTAAGGGGCACCCACCTGTGAGATTCAGAGACTACATTGTGGACCAGAGTAGCTCCTCCTGGGAAACCCCTGTTTAACTGTCTACAAGACCCGGGTACGGACTCATTTTGTTCTTTTGAGCATCCAGGAACTTATGTTATTGTTGCATTTTCTTATTATGGACTATCCTGGTAATTCCTGATACGCTGTACCAGGTCAGCGCCCCTGTTCTATCCTGTATGAAGAGAACGACGCCCCTTTTAATCCTTTGTTCTTATCTCAGAAGTGACTGATCCTTACGGCCACACGTAAAGTAATAGCCCGCCACTGGAAGCAAGGCATCAAACCCCCTATCACATAGGTCCAACAACCAGCATAAACCAGCATATGCAGCATGAAATAATGTACTCACCTGATCTACAATCCAGAACTAAGGCCCTCAATCAATGGTTGTCCTGGCTCTCGAGTTCCCATGCTACACCTCTGCCAGACGCTATGTTATGATAGCTTACTGTATGCTCTCCGGATTCCTAGATCCCCTTTTCCCAAATCCTCTACCCCTTTCCCCCCCTACCTCCTCACTACTCCACATATGGATAGGCTAATATACTACGCATGATTTCCTTATACCTGTGCTATGGTTTGTGTTGGTTATTTTTTACTTATGTACTGTTGTTTTTGTGCACGCGACTACATTTGTGTACATTACCGCTATCTGCGGATAATCACATTCGATAATGAATGAGATACGCTCTATGTCTTTTGTTATTTCACATTTGATTGTAATGCACAAAATAGAAGTACCAGGTAGGCAGCACCCGAGCAGGTGCCCTGGTGCTCAAGCATATTACAGCATATCACTGCATAATTTATGTACTACTTTGTACCCTGCACATGCATTGTATGTGCTTTCATGTGGCTGCGTCCACATCATTTGTTTGTTTTATTTACATAAAACACTCAATAAAAATCTATTGCAACTAAATACACTGCTTTTACATCATGTGTGAACCTGCCCTTAAAGAGCACCTGTCTGCAGGATCAACTCTATGAACCATGCATAATGCCTGGTATGTTTGATCTTGTGGATTAAAATGATACCAGTTTTGTGAAAATCGGTAGTGGTGTTCTCGAGAAAAAAGACTTTTATTCCTTATGCAAATTAGGGCTTCAGTAAAGAGCACAGCCAGCATTGGAAAGCTGAGGTGCACTGTGAGGGTTAGGCAACACCCCTCGGTGCACTGAAGCTCCTTAAACAATTTTAAATCCACAGGATCAGGCTCTTTAACCCCTTGATGACCAGCGCAGTACATGTACAGCGGAAGTCATCACAATAAATATGGCACCCGCTCGTAAGCGCAGACAGAGCCATAGCTGCCGAATTGCACAGACATTTAACCTCTCATTAGGGATCCACCGATATTGATTTTTTAGGGCCGATACCGATAATTTGTGAGCTTTTAGGCCGATAGCCGATAATTTATACCGATATTCTGGGAATTTTCATTTTTGAGAAAAAAAAAAATTCCTACACAAATCTGCTGAAAATTAATATGTTTGTTGTTAACGTGTATTTTTAATTTTTTTTGTAAATCTTTTTCATTTATACTTAATTTTTTTGTGTTTTTTTTTGTTGTTTTTTTTTTACTAACTTTTAGCCCCCTTAGGGACTAGAGCCCTTGTCCTATTCACCCTAATAGATCTCTATCAGGGTGAATAGGAGCTCACACTGTCCATGCTGCTCTGTGCTTTGTGCACACAGCAGCATGGAGCTGAACAAGGGCAGCCAGGGCTTCAATAGCGTCCTGGCTGCCATGGTAACCGATCGGAGCCCCAGGATTACACTGCTGGGGCTCCGATTGGAGGAGGAGGGGAGAGGGGATCCTGTGGCCACTGCCACCAATGATTAATACTGGGTGGGGGGGGGCGCACTGCGCCACCAATGTTTTTACTATTGGGATGGGAGTGGGGGGTGGGGGGCGCACTGCGCCACCAATGATTAAAACTGGGGGGCTTGGGGGGGGGGCGCACTGCGCTACCAATGAAGATAAGTCTCTCATTCATTCATATACAGGAGGCGGGAGCTGGCTGCATAATCACATAGCTGGCTCCCGACCTCTATGAGCGGTAGCTGCGATCCGCGGCACCTGAGGGGTTAACTACCGCAGATCGCAGCTACAGCTCATAGAGGTCGGGAGCCGGCTATGTGATTCTGCAGCCAGTTCCCGCCTCCTATATATTAATTAATTAAAGACTTATCTTCATTGGTGGCGCAGCGGCCACAGCCCCTCCCCTCCTCTTGTCTTCTCTCCTCTCATTGGCGGCAGCAGCAGCAGCACAGGGGGAGGGAGACACTGCTTCCTTCTCCCCTGTGCTGCGGAGGGAACACAGAGAGCGCTGAGAGCAGCCCGATCTGTGTTCCCAATACGTTATCGGTATATCGGCAAAATAGATGCCGATACCGATAACGTTCAAAATCCTGAATATCGGCCGATAATATCGGTAAAACCGATAATCGGTCGATCCCTACTTCTCATTAGCCACAGTAAAAGGTGGTGAAAATGTGGAAGCCGCTCCTGCTCTGGTCAAAGCTTCCCCAGGCTGAGATCAGGTAAGCTGTTACCTTGGAGTTATAGACTGGAACTTGCTTTGACGCCCATCACTGGTATATTCCAATACAATCCAGCAGCACTGCATTGGGCTATACTGAATTCTGTATTTTGTAATGATAATTTCACATCACCTTTTCCCCAGCATTAAAATAAAAATAAACAATAAAAAAAAAAATCATAGGCATCACCGCATCTAAAGAGGCCTATACTAAAAATATTTACCCCATACAGCAAATAGTGTAACGGGAAAAAATGTTAAATGGCCAAATCGCCATTCTTTCTTCACTTCATCTCCGCCCAAAAAATTTAACAAAAAGTGATCAAAAAGACATACACACTCCATGGTATCAATGGGAAGTACTGATCGGGCTGCTAGAAATGAGCCCTCACACAGCTCCATAGACATAAATATATAGATCCGAAGTCGATTCGTTCAAACACTTCATTTTAATGCTGCATGGCAGGGGTGCACAACCCACGGGCTGCATGCGGCCCTCAGAGCCAAGGTTTGCTGTCCTGCTGGGCAGAAATATAGCTGATCGTGCGATAAGCTGTGTTTGTGCCCAGCGCGCAGCACGACGCAGCATAGCAGTTCCTGCTCCTGCACTTTAGCAGGACAGGTCCTCAACTGTCAGTGACAGCGCGGAGCAGAGGAGAAGGCAGAAGCAGTTTATCAGTGCTTCTCCTCAGATAGGTGGCATAGCTCTAAATGAGTGCTATGCAATTTCAACCTGGCGATCACATGATCGCCAGGCGTCTTGGGGGCAGAGGAGCCCCCCCTTTTATATTTCTACTTTTTTTTATCCACTTCTGATCTTAATAAAAAAAATAAAACAAACATGAAGTGTGAATGTGCCCTAAGGTCACGTGCACACATTGTGGAATACGTGCAGTTTTTCCGTGTGGATTCCCATGCAGAAAAACGGAAACCGCAGCGTAGTACAGTACCAGGAAAGTGTATGAGATTACACAAATTTTTTCAGTGCAGAAATTGACCTGCATTGTGGTTTTCAATTTAATAGCACGTCAATTATGTTTGCAGTTTTACTGGAAGGTTGAGACCTGCAGTAAAACCACGGCCTAAGGGTACAGCCATATGTGACAGGTCTGCTGCAGATTTTCCACTGAATAATATCCACAGCGTATGCGCTGGATATCAGCAACAGCAAAATCCACACCAAATTTGTGGCGGAAATGCTGCGGGTTTGGCGCAGACTTCACCTTCTGCATTGCAATAGGTGAAATCTGCAGCAGAAATCAGCAATACAAGTTGATGGGAATAGACAATTTTTGGCACTCCCACAAGAATGAATAGAGCGCAGCCACGCATGCGCAGTGCACCCCCCGGGACTTTGCTGGCTCCGTTCTAAGTATGGGTGCAGGTCCCAGGGGTGGGACCCGCACCTATCAGACATTGGGGACATATCCTAGCGATATGCCCCCAATGTCTAAGATGGCACAACCCTTTTAAGGCTAGGGCTACACGGCGCGACACCAGATCCAAATGTTGACAATGGTGTTGCTGCACAACACACGACGACTGCTATGTGACAGTTGCAAAAAATCCACACTTGACGGTTTTTGTGTCACAGGTTGCCAGTTGCATGTGGCTTTTACTCCATTGACTTTAATGTAAGTTGAGCGTGCCACATGACTTGCCTACAACTCGCTGACAAGTCTCACATTTATTCTTGTTGCGCGACTTTTTGGGCGACTTGCTGCCTAGTGACACGTCACCTCGTAGCCCCATCATTAAAATTATTCTCATATGGAAAACTGAAAAGAATGGTGCATGCTGCGAGTTCCTGGAGTGTGAATTGCACCCTGTACATTCGTGGGTGCACATTGGGGAACATTTACCAACGTCACTGTGCCATTTTTTGGTGCAAAAAAAAGTTGCAAGATGCCATTTTTACATTGTCAGTGGCGAGAGAGTAGTGGGGACGGGACATCGGCCCCAGCAAATTTACTAACATATGCGCCTGGAGACAAGTCTAAAAGAGGAGTAAAGACGACTCCAGTCAGGGGCTGGCTCAGATTTGACTCCAGAAGCATGGACTGTCGGAGGTGCGCCTTGTCATAAATTAGACTCTTCTTGGGTCAGTTATCAAAATTTTTGACAGCTCCTTTAGAAAATGAAAGGAGGAATCTGATTGGCTGCTATGGGCAACTAAGCCAGTTCTACTTTACACCAGTTTGATAAATGACCCCATTCCATCAGCAGTGTCATATTCTGTTCTCATCATAATTTTAACCAATGAAAGTTGCATGCGACTAACATTAGTAGAGATATGTCACACTGTGATCTACCAGTTATAACCTACAACAACCCAAATGCAATGCCCAACTCCTCAGTCTACTACAAACTATACAAAAAAAGAGCAAAGGATGTATCACGATAAAAAATCTCATTTTATTCAATTCAAATGACATAATCAATACAGGTGAGAGCAAAAGAGGGACAGGACATGAAGACTGAGCCTGGAGGGCTCTGCAATGTGGAGAATCACATTCGGGGGTGAGGGTAACCATAAACAGCAGATCACATAGAATTGTGCAGGACTATAGGCACAGGAGTGGTTGTGGATGCAGTATGCTGTTCCCTAGTAAATGACAACTGTTCTGGTTCTGGCCAAGCTGCCAGTTCGGTTGATGTACTGCTCCAAATTAATTAATGTACGTGCACGGAGAGATCAAACTGAGACAACACACAGCTCGGAGTTATAACAGGATCTCTGGTTTATTTGAGGAACAGCAGACAGTATATAGGACGGAAAGGAATGGGGGGTGTAAGGTGGTGTGTATCTTTTCTATTGGCTATAAACTCTTAACTTTTCTGTAACATTGATGACAAGAGGAAGTCCCCCCCCCCCTTGCTGGTGAGTGAAACCGTTACTTCTTCTTTCTTTGAAACTGCTTGCTTGAGCTGAACGGAAACAGTCTTGTGACACATGATAAAGCAAAGAGCAAGATTCTTATTATAGGCATTGGCTGGGTACCTGGCCGCCATTTTAACTACAGTATAGTTCTCAACAAGCAAGTGTCCATTTTGTATCAATAGTCCATAACAGTCCCCCCTTGGAAACTTGATTGTAGACTTTCCCTTCGCCTAGCGAATCCCCTGGGCATACCATTCGTATCCTCTTCACCCGCAGTGGCGACAACCTACCCCTTATAGGTAGGCTCCCGGTTGCTCGGACTTGTGGTAATACCCTGGGATTCATCTCACCCTATCTCAGCCAGGCATCATTGTGAGGAGGGGGATCTGTGTTGAACGATGTTTCCTTCTGTTCTTCCTCATCGTAGAGAAGCATGATAGGTCGTTCATCAGTTTTCTTCATTCTTTTTGAAAAGCGGGTCACACAAATAAGAACAAGCTTAATCACTACATATATCACCAATATTATTAGGGCTACCTGCAATATTACTTGGACACTTCCCATGAGCCAACCCCCAATACCTTTAAACCAGTTGTCGGGGTTAAGGAAAGAGAAGGTATCAGACCACCATGTATCTTTACCAGCTTTATGTGAGTCCAGCCATTTATCCCTTAGATCTGCCATTTTCTCTATACCCACCTTAACTTGCAAATTACCCTGCGGGTCTATGTAATGGCAACAAGAGGGTCCCACAACCTGGCACATACCTCCATCTTTAGCTGTAACATAATCTAGAACTAATGTGTGTTGGTTGGTGACAATGATTAACTGGTTTTGCAGAATGTTCGAGGTATTCATAAGTCTCATCACTTCCCATATTTGGTCATCCAGGTAGTCTGTTGCTACTACCAGATGATCCCACATCTGCATTATCATGGGATATATGAAGATGGAACTAACAATTTTGTTGGAAATGATCATCTCTACTACATGTGGCTTACCATTTGGTCTGGGTGTGTTATCTTTGGCCCTACGATACAAGGTGTGTTTAGGTACTGCATTTATGTCAATTTCAGACACTTTGGGCCAGATTTATCATTAGCTCAGGTCAGAATAATGGAGTGAAAAAGTCCCAAAAAAGTCCCAAACGCTAAAACTGCGCACAAATTTGCGACTTTATTCTGCTCTGCACTATGCTCGCCAGTTTTCTGAAAGTGGGCGTGTCTTCTTATGTAAATGAATCTCTAGACAGATTTACTATTGGGACTATTTAAAAAAGTCGCAAAAAAGTCGCAAAAAAGTCCCAATTTCACTCCAGTGAGGACCATGCTTATCTTATGAGACTTTTTAATAGAACATGCGACTTTTTCATAAAAACGTGCGACTTTTTCGTAAAGATGTGCGACTTTTGTAAAGCTGCTTACTGACGGATAAACTGCTACCGTCAAACCACATTTATTACAGTCTTAAAGGGCCGATCATAAATCTGACTTGGCTAAAACTGACTTTAGCCATATGTTAAAGTGGAGTGAGCTGTCAGAGGAATGATAAATCTGGCCCTTTGTGTCCACAAACTAAGTATATGTCTTCTGGAACTGCCACTGCTGTGCTATTGAATAATCGGGTAATTAGTTTGGCTAATTTAATCCCCTTCGCCAACTCATATCCTTTTAACTGACCTTCAGTGTCTTTAGCTAATATGCCTGTCATGAGATCCTGTACAGTATGGTTGTTACAGGGCAGGTCCTTTCCGTTCACTGCATCTACACCAATACACTGCACGTGGCTATCTGTTTTTTAATTCATTGCAACCTGAGTGTATGTTTGGACTAAATGTCATACCTTTGGTTTGTACTTGGAGACAATAACAGTGTGTCCAGCTAGGAAAACATGTGACATTAGCCCAGTGTCCCTCTTGCCAGGGAGTAGAGCTATAATCTACCGAGGGTCCTGATCTGTTTATCATGAGCCATGGGGCATCTGCCCACCCTGCGACAGGTAAGGCCACTTCCCTGTCCTTGTGTGTACTGGATTTAACTTGGTGTATACTAGTGAGAAAGATGGTAGAATTAGACAGGTCAATCAGTTCAGAAAGGTCCAGGGGTATTGCAAAATAAGGCATACTGGTTGAACTCACGGGACTGTGGGTACAGATCCAACAATCTCTCAGAGTCTCATTCAACCCCTGGACTAGAATTTTATGGGGCCATATCAGTGAATTGTCCCATTCATCACCCAGTGGCGTGAATACTGCAGATATGCCCACTGTCAAAGTCATGATCAGTATGTGAATCCTCATGGCTTATGGTTCCTGGGACGATGGGACAGCCTTCACTCTTTTACAATGTGAAGCATGGATCCAGGTGGGTCTCCCTTCGAGTTTCACAGAGGTTGGGGTGGTCAGCAACACCTGGTAAGGTCCCTCGTATCGTGGTTCGAGGGTGCTTCTGACGTGTTTCTTGACCACCACCCACTCTCCAGGTTTGAGAGTGTGGCTTCCCTCTAGGGAGTTAGGATCTGGAATGGAAGAGAAAACTTGTGCACGTATGTTAGACAATTGTTTACTCAGGGCAATCACATATTTTGCAACAGATTCATAATGTATTTGCAATTGCTGTGGGAAGTACTGCCCCATCCTAGGCCCTGTCCCAAACAAAATTTCATATGGAGTCAGTTTGTGTGGAGGCCTAGGGGTGTGTCTAACTGAAAATAGTGCTATTGGCAGGCATTGTACCCAACTGAGCCCTGTCTCCCTAGTCATTTTCAGCATCTTGGACTTCAGTACCTCGTTCAGTCGTTTGACTTTGTCGCTGCTTTGGGTTCTGTCGGGACACTAGGGGTGACATAGGAGTGACGGGGGGGTCCGGACCGAATGATATTAAAGGTCCGTTCATGGGCGTTGGCTGGGGACAAGATGGCGCTGTAGCTAACACGGGAAGTGATGGGACGTGCCGGGGAGTAGTTACCAAGGTGTGGTTTTGTGGGTGGGGAGCCCCACAGGCAAGGCACATATCACGGGAGGAGGGATTCTGTTGACCACATGTTTTGCAGGTCCACCCACCTGCTTTCTTCCCGGATCCATTATAGGGTGGTGGCAAGTCATGTATCAATGCAACACCAGGTTTACAGAAATATCTCTGTCTTTTCTCATCAAAATTTAGTTCTCCCCCCCGTCTGTTCAAATTCTTTACTACAGTCCAACCACACACGGACCATGTCTGTCAATTTATCATCCTCTAACTTCTCTCTTTTCTCATTCAACAACGTCTGCCGCGTAACAGGGCAGTGTGCCACCTTTTGTTATGTTATACAGATGTAGCAGGGTTAGCACTCAAACTCTTAACTCAAATTTCCTAAATCATCATGTTATCTTGAAACAAAAGCCATTGAAAAGCAATTGAAGGTGTTTGCTTCTCCGGTCCGCCACGTACTGTTCGGGTGAACAGTAGCCCTTCGGGACACTTTCCTCATTTCCCATCTTCTGGATCCTTCACCTTGTTCTGGACAACACAGAAACCCAATATAACACGTTGAGCCTAATGTCCCACACACTCTGGGTAGACACTGGCCGGTCTCCTCCCTTCTGTCGTCTCTCGGTCACAACACTGGGGTGACCGATTGACACAGGCACTTTAGAAGACCTTTTGGTTTCTATCCGTCTGTGTTTCTGTTACAAAGGGTCGCAAATTAAAAACAATAAACCACAATACATCAAGGAAGAACCCTTGAGTACTGTCTCATCGTCTCTCGCACCTACTGGAGCCGCCTAAAGACCTCTGTATAGAGTAATCACTGGACGTGAAGACCTTTGAGTCCCGGTCAGCACACTCTGGGCTACCGCGAACCGCTCTCCACCCATCTGTGATCGTCCCCTTTATGAAGATTTGAGTCAGACACCGGGCTGAACTCCGATACAGGCACACAGGAGAACTCCGTGTCTCAGTCAGTGATACTTGTCAACAGGGTCTTTACAACTTATAGGCATAACACAGTACATCAAGACTTTAAAAAAAACATATGGGGTTCTTACTTTCATGCCCTCGAGGACGTCCCAGACTGCTGCCGCACCCCTCCCTCAGACGAACTCCAAGAGGCTACACCAGGGGACACTTTATAGGCAAGATGACTCAATTTTCCTACCTCGTATCACGGGTTGCGATCCCGGTGTCCGTTAGTGCGCCTCTCCTCGTCTGGTCTCTGGGGGTACGGGAACAGAGGGTCCAATCCTCGAGCCCCACGTTGGGCGCCAAATTTGTTCTGGTTCTGGCCAAGCTGCCAGTTCGGTTGATGTACTGCTCCAAATTAAATAATGTACGTGCACGGAGAGATCAAACTGAGACAACACACAGCTCGGAGTTATAACAGGATCTCTGGTTTATTTGAGGAACAGCAGACAGTATATAGGACTGAAAGGAATGGGGGGTGTAAGGTGGCGTGTATCTTTTCTATTGGCTATAAACTCTTAACTTTTCTGTAACATTGATGACAAGAGGAAGTTCCCCCCCTCCCCCCTTGCTGGTGAGTGAAACCGTTACTTCTTCTTTCTTTAAAACTGCTTGCTTGAGCTGAACGGAAACAGTCTTGTGACACATGATAAAGCAAAGAGCAAGATTCTTATTATAGGGATTGGCTGGGTACCTGGCCGCCATTTTAACTACAGTATAGTTCTCAACAAGCAAGTGTCCATTTTGTATCAATAGTCCATAACACAACTAACATCCTTGCAGTCTAAATGTCTCAAGAATGGACGCTGTGGGGTGTAACAAAGGACGGTGGAGTACTAGCATAAAGGTGACAATATACAAAGTAACTAAAACCACCCGTCCAACCCTACACAGGGTACCATGTTACCTACCCATATTACTGCTGTAAACTGGTGACACGAATCCCCAAACGCCTCTACCTTTTTTTAACACGTGTTTCGCCACGTAGGCTTCGTCAGGAGGTACACACAAACTAAGACAGGATTGGGCATATAAAGACTAAAGAGGAGGGGTCAATTAGCACTAACCGCGATCATCTGTGTCGGGGGCGTTCCGGCGCGGTACCGTTCATGTTGCATGGTTGCCTCCTTCAGCGCTTCCTGGTCACCTGATTTGCGACCTCGTTGGAGCACTTCCGGGTGGCAGCCACACAGCGCATGCGCCGGCCGCGTCATCCCCCGATCACATGATCACTGACCGGTCACCTGGTCCTGACGTCATAGACACATGACAGTCTCCCAGGTCCTTCAACCAAAACTGCACTATTCCCAGGTCCTGAGCGCTCCTGTGCACTCTCACAGACTCTGTGCATATTAATTGTCAATTGATCAAGACGCCATGATCCTGCAACTGACCTGCGTATCCCATACTATCTCTGACCTCAATTATGATGTCATTGTGTCATATGGAAACTGCTAATTAAATTTATCTAAATCCCAACAATGGATTGATGTCATCATTGACTAAATTGCAGGAAAAAAGGGGGGGGGGACCATTATCTCATCCATTCATACAAGGAAGAAACACTTAATTAATAAATAAACTGGTGCAATATATTGGCATAAAGCCACTCCTCAATCACGAGGGATAAAGTGCATGAGTGCTACAATAAAAAATGGCCAGCCATGAAATCCTATATCAGCGACCATAGTCGTGTGTAACCGTGTACAGTAAGTTGCAGGCGACCCCGACCCCCAGTGGCGAGCTGCAGGGCGGCCGACCCCAGAATAACTGGGAGTCCACCGCTCCGCAGCCGCCAGTGGCAGGTCAGTTCCGCCCCAACTGTAAATAAATAAATGAGGACATGCTGTCCAGATGAGGACGGAGCGGAACCACCCAGTATGGGTGGCCCAGTCCCCCATCAGGTGGACAACATACCCATTGAATAACCCCACTGGAGTGCTGAATACAATAACAATTGTTACCGGTGACCCCACCCCCCAGTGGACTACAGCAGAGGAGCCAGCCCAACTTGGGTGTTGGCTCGTCCGCCGTGTACAGTGGAGGGGGGGGGGGCCGCCATCCAAGAAAAAATAATAGTAAAGTGCAGAGGTCGGCTGTCCACCTAAGGGCGGACTGAACCACCCCTAACCATGCGGCAGCCTGGGTAGAGGCGTTTGGGGATTCGTGTCACCAGTTTACAGCAGTAATATGGGTAGGTAACATGGTACCCTGTGTAGGGTTGGACGGGTGGTTTTAGTTACTTTGTATATTGTCACCTTTATGCTAGTACTCCACCATCCTTTGTTACACCCCACAGCGTCCATTCTTGAGACATTTAGACTGCAAGGATGTTAGTTGTCATTTACTAGGGAACAGCATACAGGGAGTGCAGAATTATTAGGCAAGTTGTATTTTTGAGGATTAATTTTATTATTGAACAACAACCATGTTCTCAATGAACCCAAAAAACTCAATAATATCAAAGCTGAATATTTTTGGAAGTAGTTTTTAGTTTGTTTTTAGTTTTAGCTATTTTAGGGGGATATCTGTGTGTGCAGGTGACTATTACTGTGCATAATTATTAGGCAACTTAACAAAAAACAAATATATACCCATTTCAATTATTTATTTTTACCAGTGAAACCAATATAACATCTGAACATTCACAAATATACATTTCTGACATTCAAAAACAAAACAAAAACAAATCAGTGACCAATATAGCCACCTTTCTTTGCAAGGACACTCAAAAGCCTGCCATCCATGGATTCTGTCAGTGTTTTGATCTGTTCACCATCAACATTGCATGCAGCAGCAACCACAGCCTCCCAGACACTGTTCAGAGAGGTGTACTGTTTTCCCTCCTTGTAAATCTCACATTTGATGATGGACCACAGGTTCTCAATGGGGTTCAGATCAGGTGAACAAGGAGGCCATGTCATTAGATTTTCTTCTTTTATACCCTTTCTTGCCAGCCACGCTGTGGAGTACTTGGACGCGTGTGATGGAGCATTGTCCTGCATGAAAATCATGTTTTTCTTGAAGGATGCAGACTTCTTCCTGTACCACTGCTTGAAGAAGGTATCTTCCAGAAACTGGCAGTAGGACTGGGAGTTGAGCTTGACTCCATCCTCAACCCGAAAAGGCCCCACAAGCTCATCTTTGATGATACCAGCCCAAACCAGTACTCCACCTCCATCTTGCTGGCGTCTGAGTCGGACTGGAGCTCTCTGCCCTTTACCAATCCAGCCACGGGCCCATCCATCTGGCCCATCAAGACTCACTCTCATTTCATCAGTCCATAAAACCTTAGAAAAATCAGTCTTGAGATATTTCTTGGCCCAGTCTTGACGTTTCAGCTTGTGTGTCTTGTTCAGTGGTGGTCGTCTTTCAGCCTTTCTTACCTTGGCCATGTCTCTGAGTATTGCACACCTTGTGCTTTTGGGCACTCCAGTGATGTTGCAGCTCTGAAATATGGCCAAACTGGTGGCAAGTGGCATCTTGGCAGCTGCACGCTTGACTTTTCTCAGTTCATGGGCAGTTATTTTGCGCCTTGGTTTTTCCACACGCTTCTTGCGACCCTGTTGACTATTTTGAATGAAACGCTTGATTGTTCGATGATCACGCTTCAGAAGCTTTGCAATTTTAAGAGTGCTGCATCCCTCTGCAATATATCTCACTATTTTTGACTTTTCTGAGCCTGTCAAGTCCTTCTTTTGACCCATTTTGCCAAAGGAAAGGAAGTTGCCTAATAATTATGCACACCTGATATAGGGTGTTGATGTCATTAGACCACACCCCTTCTCATTACAGAGATGCACATCACCTAATATGCTTAATTGGTAGTAGGCTTTTGAGCCTATACAGCTTGGAGTAAGACAACATGCATAAAGAGGATGATGTGGTCAAAATACTCATTTGCCTAATAATTCTGTACAGGGTGTACTGCATCCACAACCACTCCTGTGCCTATAGTCCTGCACAATTCTATGTGATCTGCTGGTTATGGTTACCCTCACCCCCGAATGTGATTCTCCACATTGCAGAGCCCTCCAGGCTAAGTCTTCATGTCCTGTCCCTCTTTTGCTCTCACCTGTATTGATTATGTCATTTGAATTGAATAAAATGAGATTTTTTATCGTGATACATCCTTGCTCTTTTTTTGTACACACTGTGATCTACCGTTATTACAAATTCTGATAACTGGGACTACCTGGTCAGTGGCAGAGAGGAGGACTTGCGTGGCCCCCTGGGGTATCGGCCCACCGGTAAATTTCCCTGTAGGGTCTATGGCCAATCTGCCCCTGCTAAATTAGGCACACCTTCAGCAGTCTGTGCGCCTAGTGGAAAAACTATTCCAGCCCATGGATGGAGAAGTGTTTCGTCAACATTTATGTCTGTTTCCAGGCGTAAAGGTTGGTAAATGTGTCGGCTCCCTGTATGCCCCTACCACACCCTGAACACTCCAATATGTCGAAAAATCGTAAAGAGGGACATTATGTGCGTCGCGCATCACAGCAGTTTTTTTTTTTCATACTAGGCCACGCCTCTAACTCCGCCCGAAGCATAATTATTGACTCAGACGTCAGAACGGCAGCAGCTGGGGATCGGTTAGATATTTTTTACAGTATGTGGAGCCCCTATTTAAATATTAGCACATAAATCATCAGATTATAGATATCTTAACCCCTTCCTAACCGCCATACAGCTATATACATCGGCGATCGGGACTTTAAAGATGGCACCTGCTCCAGTTTCATACAGCAGGCTAATGTCTACGACCGGCAGTAATGCCGATTGTGGACATTTAACCCCTCAGATGCAGTGGTCAATCCTGACCAAGGCATCTGAATGCTGAAAACCCAGAAGCGTCTGCTTCCGGGGGTGCTCTGGCGCCCCCCGACGGGGATCGGGGGGCCGGAGCTTGTTGGCAGCAGCCCCTGTCCTCCTGTGTGACAGGAGGCTGCTATTTAGTAATTTGCTTGTGTAGCAGGGCTTCTCAGAAATACAGTAAAATCCTCAGACTTCAATGCTAATACATTGGAGTCTAGGAGAAAAGCAATTCAATGATTGCTTACAGTTAGGCCTCTTTCACACAACCGTTTTTTTCTTCTGTTTACAGGCTGCTTTTTGCTTTCCGTATACGAAACCATTAATTTCAATGGTTCCGCAAAAAAAAAAAAAAAACGGAATGTACTCCGTATGCATTCCATTTTCGTATTTCCGTTCCGTTGACAGATAGAACATGTCCTATTATTGCCCACAAATCACGTTCCGAGGCTCCATTCAAGTCAATGGGTCCGCAAAAAAAAACGGAACACATATGGAATGTACTCCGTATGTCTTCCGTATCCGTTCCGTTTTTGTGGAACCATCTATTGAAAATTTTATGCCCAGCACGCATTTTTTCCATGTAATTACTGTATCCTGTATATGCCATACGGAAAAACGGAACAGAAGCGGAAACAAAAAATGAAACAACGTATCCGTTAAAAACGGACCGCAAAACACTGAAAAAGCCATACGGTCGTGTGAAAGAGGCCTTATTATAACTTTTTTTAAAAGTGTAAAAAAAGGTTTTTATAAATTACAAAAAAAAATAATTAAATAAACAGATTCAAATCACCCCCCTTTCCCCAAAATGAAAAAAAAAAAAAAAAAAACATCATTGGTATCCCGGTGTTAAAAAATGCCCGTATTATTAAAATATAAAAAATTTAAAGGGGTTATTCAAGAGCTATAATGACCCCCCCATATGCCAGTACCCCTCACACAGATTGTACTTACCTCACACCCCACTTCTGATGCCGGCACACAGCCGCCGCTGCATCTAACCATCACGTGGATCAAAATATCCCGCGACGCTAGGGAGACTTGTCCCGTCATGGCCTGCTGTTGGCTTCCCCCCATATGTTTTCATCTGCGCGACAGGGACATGCACCGGCGGCTGTGCCTGAATCAGAAGCGATGCTTGTGACGGGGAGTGAGGTAAGTACAATCTATGTGAGGGGCCTGGGCATATGGGGGGCACTATAGGTCTTGGATAACCCCTTTAATCCCATATGTAAAATGGCGAAACGGACAAAAAAAGTCAAAAAATTAAAGTGATCAAAAAGTTGTACACGCCCCAAAATGGTATTACCGAAAAGTACAGATTGCCCAGCAAAAAATGAGTGTTCACATAGCTCTGCATACATAAATACTAAAAAGTTATAGGAGGTCAGAATATGGAGACTAAGGCTGGGTTCACACGAGCGTGTCCGGATTAGGTCCGGATGCGTCCCGGTGTGTTGCGGCAAAACCGCGCGAGTAGGAATGCAATTGCAGTCAGTTTTGACTGCGATTGCGTTCCGATGTTCAGTTTTTATCGTGCGTGTGCAATGTGTTTTGCACGCGCGTGATAAAAATCCGACTGTGGTACCCAGACCCGAACTTCTTCACAGAAGTTCAGGTTTGGGTTCGGTGTTGTGTAGATGTTATTATTTTCCCTTATAACATGGTTATAAGGGAAAATAATAGCATTCTGAAAACAGAATGCATAGTAAGTGATCAGTTGAGGGTTAAAAAAAATAAAAAAAATTAACTCACCTTCTCCGTTTGTTCGCGTAAGTCCCGGTCTCTTCTTTACTTCTCAAAAGATGAACTATGGGCTAAAGGACCTTTGGTGACGTCAGATCACATGCTCCAATCACAGGGTCCATCACCGCGGTGATGGACCCTGTGATTGGAGCATGTGATCTGACGTCACCAAAGGTCCTTTAGCCCATAGTTCATCTTTTTAAAGAACTAAAGACCGGGAGAACTACGCGAACAAGAGGAGAAGGTGAGTTAATTTTTTTTATTTTTTAACCCTCAATTGATCACCTACTAAGCATTCTGTATTCAGAATGCTATTATTTTCCCTTATAACCATTTATAAGGGAAAATAATACAGTGTATAGACTGTCACCTAGCAACCGTGCGTGAAAATCGCACCGCATCCGCACTTGCTTGCGGATGCATGCGATTTTCACGCAACCCCATTCACTTCTATGGGGCCTGCGTTGCGTGAAAAACGCAGAATATAGAGCATGCTGCGATTTTCACGCAACGCATAAGTGATGCGTGAAAATCATCGCTCATCTGAACAGCCCCATTGAAATGAATGGGTCCAGATTCAGTGCGGGTGCAATGCGTTCACCTACCGCATTGCACCCGCGCGGAAATCTCGCCCGTGTGAACGCAGCCTAAAAGAGAAAAAAAGAATTCAGGGTTTTTAGAGTTTTTTCCAGTATAAAAACCCAATACAAAATAGACATATGTGGCATTTCCGGATTCGTACTGGCCTGGAGAATAAAAGTAACTGGTCAGTTTTATGATTTAGGGAAGGCCGTAAAAAGAAACCCCAAAAAAACTGTTCTGGAATTGTGTTTTTTTCCAATTTCACCCCATTTATAATTTTCCCCCCGCATTGTATGCAACCGTCAATAGTGCTATTTGAAAGGGCATCTTGTCCTGCAGAAAACAAGACCTCATACAGCTATGTGAACTAAAAAAACGGAAAATTGCTTGGTCATGAAAGGGTTAAAGTCTAAACTGCACCAAACAATGAAGTTCTGATGTAATATACAGGTAGGAAAAATACAGACACTTTAGTAAGGAGCAATTTAGTAATCCACATTTATTTCCCAGGTGAAAAAGAGGGACATTTAAGGATCAAAGAGGGACTTAGGTCAAAAAAGAGGGCCACTTGTTAGGCGTGGGACTCCTTGTTATGATCCGCTGTAAGGGATGGCGTACTGCACCTTTAAGGCAGGGGATTCCCGGCAGAGCGGGTTGGCTGTGGCCGGTCACTTGGTGCTGTGAGAAGACGGAAGTGCTGAGTGCGCTGTGTGTACAGACACTAGGCAGCCTGTCACATGCCGCCGACAAGCACCTTGTCACCCTTCTTGCTGTGACAATAGTCGGTGTATCTGCAGACAGCCGTGTGACCGCCGTGCCCCATCACAGCCTGCCTTCTGGGTGACTACGCCTGTTATCTATAGTGTAAGTTTCAGTCACGTGACTTCAGAGAAGAGGCTGCACGGAGGTCAGGGAGGGCCTCCTTATATCTGCTGAGGGCGAAAAGCTTTTGCCACGTGCCTTGCAAATCAGCAAATAAGAAGTGAAATTTGAAAATATTCTCCACTTTACTTCTAAGGTAATTAAAATGCTTAGAATTTTCCACTCCCAAATCTGGACGTAAAACCTGCAGCTCGTCCGCTCTGTGTGAACGTACGCTGACGTTTCTGAGCGCTGGAGAGCGTCTGACGCCAGGCTTGATTTAGTGAGCGATGCGGCACAGGTGCGTCTTTGCACCAGTATCTGGAATCCGCTTTTAGATTTCAGGTATTTGGGTGGGTTCGCATCACGTTTTTGCCATCCGTTTAATTAAAGTATACGCTGGGGGAAAAAAAACGACAGTTGTTTTTCTCTGCGTCCTTTCCGTTTTTTTATTTTGGCTGATCGGATGGTTACCCATGCATTTATATGGAGCCGTTAAAATTGCGGTGTAGTTAACCATTTCTTTTCTGCATCCGCTGTCCATTTTTCCCGTCCGCAAAAAAAGTATTGCATGTCCTATTCTTGTCTGCAATAAACGTTTTGCGGACCCATTGAAGTAAAAAAAAATGCGGATGACCAACGGAAGTAATCCGTATGTCATCCGCATCCGTATTGATTTTTTTTTTGCGGATGGTTGCTGGGAAACCTGTATATATTAAATGATAAGAATTACAGCCTTTAATCTTTTTTTGCAGACCGCAAAAAACATCTGTCATGTGCATGTAGCCTGAAACGTACAGCAAAAACGTGATGTGAACCCAGCCTTACTGGCATAAGTAAAGATAAATGTCTGGCCTCATGCACACGACCGCATGCCCTCCGAGAAATACGGTCCGTAAGCGGGCCATATGTCCCGGAGCGGCATTGATCGTGTGCGCACGGGAGCACACAGCATCTGAGCCCTAAGAGGTATATTTTGGTAAAACCAGCTCCGATATACAGTTAAATAACATAACATTGACATTGACTCCCATTGCACGGGCGTAACTGTAGCCATAGCACGGGGTCACCAACCTTTGGTGTAAGGAGTGCCAATAAAAAAAAAATATTAAAGGCTGAAGCGCTCAATGTGCCGTGCAACACAGGAAAGTCATGTAACAATCTGTAATTAGTTTAATGTACCCTTCAGGGTGACCCTTGTCCCTGGCTTTCTTTTGCATAACGATCCAAGGTTCCTACGAGGTGACTCGGAGCTGGACACAGGCCTCAGTGGTCTGCAGTAGGCCTGACGGGCAGAAGATGGCATCCAACACATGAGAAGGGACTGTGCGTTCAAGTGATGTGTGCAGCATGTCACTACTCCTCCGAATTTGCCTAACAGACCAAGATATGGGGGACCCCCAACTAACTATACAGTTACTGACAGTGGTGGGGGGTGGCAGTGTATAGTTGGTGGGGCTCCTCCATATACTGGTGCCCTATACACTGGTCACCCCCCACAGTAATAACAACCACAGCTCACTCTCCATGCACCAATCATATCCATATCTCAACCCCCCTCCCCACAGAGTAATTACATTCAGGCTCACTATCCATAGGGGTCATAAATCTTGCTCCCATTGTCCCCTTCCCTCCCAAAAATAGTGAAAAGCTTGTTCCCCATCCTCGACTCCCCCACCCCTCCAGCAATCACATGCTGGCTCTCCAACCTCCCCCACCCCCCAAAGTTGTCAGAAGGTTGCTCCCCATCATACCTCCAATAATCACATGTAGGCTCACTATCCCCCACTCTAAAATTTGTCACTGTGCTCCTTTCTCCCATCATTAGTCACAGTGCTCCTTTCTCCCATCATTAGTCACAGTGCTCCTTTCTCCCATCATTAGTCACAGTGCTCCTTTCTCCCATTACTAGTCACAGTGCTCCTTTCTCCCATTACTAGTCACAGTGCTCCTTTCTCCCATCATTAGTCACAGTGCTCCTTTCTCCCATCATTAGTCACAGTGCTCCTTTCTCCCATCATTAGTCACAGTGCTCCTTTCTCCCATTATTAGTCACAGTGCTCCTTTCTCCCATTATTAGTCACAGTGCTCCTTTCTCCCATTATTAGTCACAGTGCTCCTTTCTCCCATTATTAGTCACAGTGCTCCTTTCTCCCATTATTAGTCACAGTGCTCCTTTCTCCCATCATTAGTCACAGTGCTCCTTTCTCCCATTATTAGTCACAGTGCTCCTTTCTCCCATTACTAGTCACAGTGCTCCCTTCTCCCATTACTAGTCACAGTGCTCCTTTCTCCCATTACTAGTCACAGTGCTCCTTTCTCCCATTACTAGTCACAGTGCTCCTTTCTCCCATCATTAGTCACAGTGCTCCTTTCTCCCATTATTAGTCACAGTGCTCCTTTCTCCCATTATTAGTCACAGTGCTCCTTTCTCCCATCATTAGTCACAGTGCTCCTTTCTCCCATTATTAGTCACAGTGCTCCTTTCTCCCATTACTAGTCACAGTGCTCCCTTCTCCCATTACTAGTCTCAGTGCTCCTTTCTCCCATTACTAGTCACAGTGCTCCTTTCTCCCATTACTAGTCACAGTGCTCCTTTCTCCCATTACTAGTCACAGTGCTCCTTTCTCCCATTACTAGTCACAGTGCTCCTTTCTTCCATTACTAGTCACAGTGCTCCTTTCTTCCATTACTAGTCACAGTGCTCCTTTCTCCCATTACTAGTCACTGTGCTCCTTTCTCCCATTACTAGTCACAGTGCTCCTTTCTCCCATCACTAGTCACAGTGCTCCTTTCTCCCATCACTAGTCACAGTGCTCCTTTCTCCCATCATTAGTCACAGTGCTCCTTTCTCCATTAGTCACAGTGCTCCTTTCTCCCATTACTAGTCACTGTGCTCCTTTCTCCCATTACTAGTCACTGTGCTCCTTTCTCCCATTACTAGTCACAGTGCTCCTTTCTCCCATTATTAGTCACAGTGCTCCTTTCTCCCATTACTAGTCACTGTGCTCCTTTCTCCCATCATTAGTCACAGTGCTCCTTTCTCCCATTACTAGTCACAGTGCTCCCTTCTCCCATTACTAGTCACAGTGCTCCTTTCTCCCATTACTAGTCACAGTGCTCCTTTCTCCCATTACTAGTCACAGTGCTCCTTTCTCCCATTACTAGTCACAGTGCTCCTTTCTCCCATTACTAGTCACAGTGCTCCTTTCTCCCATTACTAGTCACTGTGCTCCTTTCTCCCAACACTAGTCACAGTGCTCCTTTCTCCCATCATTAGTCACAGTGCTCCTTTCTCCCATCATTAGTCACAGTGCTCCTTTCTCCCATCATTAGTCACAGTGCTCCTTTCTCCCATCATTAGTCACAGTGCTCCTTTCTCCCATTATTAGTCACAGTGCTCCTTTCTCCCATTATTAGTCACAGTGCCCGTTTCCACCATCTCACTGCTAGTTTTCCCCAACAACCCCCCCCCCATCCAAGCTCAGCATCCTCCTTCCCCATCCTATTACATACTTTAAGGGTCCATTCACACGTCTGTAATTTGGGTCCGCATTTATTCCACAATTTGCGGAGCCATTTACTTTCAATGGGGCTGAAACGGATGTGAATCCGCATTATCGGGATCCGTTTTTTCGTGATCCGCAATTCCGTTCCTGAAAAAATAGAACATGTCCTATTCTTGTCCGCAATTGTAGACCAGAAAAGGCATTTTCTATTATAGTGTCTGTGATGTACGGTCCGCAAATTGCACATCGCACATTGCAGATGTCCGTGTTTTGCGGATCCGCAAAACACTTATGGATGTGTGAATGGACCCTAAGGGCGCATTCACACAACCGTAGTGTTGTGCAGATCCGAGGACCGCACATGGCCGGCACTATCATAGAAAATGCCTATTCTTGTCCTCAATTTCGGACAAGAATAGGACATGCTCTATCTTTTTTTGCAGGGCTGGGGAACGGGTAGCAGAGTCTGGTGTCTGGCAGGGCGGGCAGTGTGATGGCCGAACCTAGCAGTTGCACCCTGGGTTCTTTCAGCAAAATATGGCCTGCGTAACATCTCTGGCCCGCATGCTGGTGGTTGCCAACCCCGCTATAGAATTTGCAATGGGGGACAGTTAGATTCAAGAACATTTTACCTTTTAGTGGAGAATAATAACAATAATGTGGCTTTTTGCTATGATGTGGGTTATTATACATACCTTTAATTATTGCTACTTATGCTGCAGTTTTAATTTTCTTACAGTAGGTTGTGGGGCCCCAGCTTATTTTTCTACTTGGCCCTATAAATTATAGTTATTCCCCTGTTGTGATATCTATTTCTTGGATCTTTCCCCTTGCATTGAGAGTATGTTCATTTAGGGGTTAAAGGGGTTATCCAATTTCAAGACACCCCCCCCCCACATGTGCGGGCCATTGGCTGCTCTTCCCCAACACTGGCTGTTTTCATCTGTGTACAGGGAGAAGCAGCAGCGGCGGTGCGAGGAGCGGGGTAAGTATATTACTGGTGAGGGACTTGGCACATGTGGGGGATTTTCTTGAAATTGGATAACCCCTTTAATGGGGTTGTCCAGGTTCAGAGCTGAACCCGGACATACCCATATTTTCACCCAGGATCCCCCCTGATGTTAGCAACGGAGCAGGTCATGCTCCGATGCTCTCCCTTTCCCTGTGCAGGATCACGCAGGGCAAGTTTTTATTTTATTTACCATAACACACTGCCGGGTGGAGGCTTCCACCCAGCAGTGTATTCGGTGACATCACCGACTCTGATGGGCCGGCTTTAGCGCTGCCTAGTCGTTGTACAGGCTAGGGCAGCGCTAAAGCCCGCCCATCAGTGCCAGTGACGCCACCAGGCTCACTGCTGGGTGGAAGCCTCCGCCTGGCAGCCCTAAGGAGAGCCCGGTACGTCACCGAATCTCCACAAAATGCCTTTTCCCTGCGCAGGGCAAAGGAGAGCATCGGAGCATGAACTGCCCCAATGCTCTTGTCCGGAAGGGGGGGGTGGGCCTGGGTGAAATTCTGGGTATGTCCGGGTTCAGCTCTGAACCCAGACAACCCCTTTAACAGTTTGTGTATAATGTGATGGAAAAATGAATCTAGCCAGCAAAGGAGGATATCTTGACAATCACTATACATTAGTAACTGGTTTGTATTAACTTTCTGTACATGCCATTTGCTGAAGTGACACAACCCCTTTAACCCTTTCGCTACCAGCGGCGTACATGTATGGCGCTGGTGCGATGTGTAAACATGACGCCCGCTCGCACGTGCAGCGGGCGTCATGGCTGGCGGATCTCTGCTGTTTCATACAGCAGAGACCCGCAGCTAATTACCGTGACTGGCAATAATGCCAATCGCGGTAATCAAATGCTTTAGATGCCGTGATCAAGTGAGATCACGGCACCTAAATGCACAAAAACCTTCCTACCGATTCCCCGTGTGTTCAATCCAGGCATAGACAGTTGATAAGGTCCGGATGCGTTGCGGCAAACCCGCGCGAGTAGGTACCCAATTGCAGTCAGTTTTGACATCACATGATCTTTTACCATGGCGATGGATCATGTGACTGACCATGTGATGATCGCAGTGACGTCATCAAAGGTCCTTTTCCTGTGCATAGCAAAGAAGAAGACAGAAGAGAAGCCGGGCTGCGCGATCAAGTGGATTAAGGTGAGTTAATACAGTTTTATTTAATTTATTTTTTAACCCCTCCAGCCCTGTATTCAGAATGCTATTATTTTCCCTTATAACCATGTTATAAGGGAAAATAATAATGATCGGGTCCCCATCCTGATCGTCTCCTAGCAACCGTGTGTGAAAATCGCACCGCATCCGCACTTTCTTGTGGATGCTTGCGATTTTCACGCAGCCCCCATTCACTTCTATTGGGCCTGTGTTGCGTGAAAAATGCAGAATATAGAACATGCTGCGATTTTCAGTGATGCGTGAAAATCACCGCTCGTGTGCACAGCCCCATAGAAATGAATGGGTCCGGATTCAGTGCGGGTGCAATGCGTTCACCTCACACATTGCACCCGCGCGGAAAACTCGCTCGTGTGAAAGAGGCCAAAGCCTTACTGATGAGGCTAACAGTATTCAAGCTGCAATTCTTATTTTGGCCACGAGATGGCAGGCCAGGATAAGAAATTAGCAAACGTAAGCAAAATGAGCTAATAAAAAATTTCTGATAGACCAAAAAAAAAAAAAAGTGATAAGCTCATATATAAGGCACATAATGATCACAACAAATGTAAAAAATATATATACCGTATATATAAGTTTAAATCACCCCCCTTTCCGTATAATAAAAAAACAAAAACTAAATAACAATAAATATAAGCATCATGGGTATCACCGCGACTGAAAATGCCCATACTATTAAAATCGGAAAAAAAATTCCAATAAGGCGAATGGTGTAATGGAAAAAAGGGTCAAAATGGCCGATTTGCCATTTTTTCATTGCTTCTCTTACCACAAAAAATGTAATAAAATGTGATCAAAAAGTCACGCATATTCCAAAATGGTATCAATTAAAAGTACAGATTGTTCCGCAAAAAATTAGCCCCTGAACAGCTCAGTAGACATAAGTATAAAAAAGTCATGGGGGTCAGAATGTGGTGATGTAAAAAAAAGAAAAAAAAATTCTCAAAGTTTAAATTTATTTTTACACTATTTAGACATAAAGAATCTATACATATGGGGTATTGTTGTAATCGTACTGACCCAGAAAATGAATGAATGGGTCAGTTTTGCCATAAACGAAACGGCGTGGGAACAAAACCCATAAAACAGTGGACGGATTGCGGGTTTTTTTTCCAATTCCACCCTATTTGGAATTTTTTCCCCTCTTCCCACTACATTTTATGCTATAATTAATGGTGGCATTAGAAAGTACAACTTGTCCCGCAAAAAAATAAGCCCTCATACGGCTATGTGACCGGAAATATAAAAAAGTTATGGCTCATGGAAAATAGGGAAGAAAAATGAAAACGCAGAAACGAAAAAACCTCTGGTAGCCAAAGGGTTAAGGGAAATTCCAAGGCAAGATAGAAAGTGGTGGGAGGGCTGCAGATGAGAAATGAAACCGAAAGTTAAGTGAGTAAGATAAAAGGCTTGCAGACGTAGCTAGTACCGGGGAGTGACCGCTGAACTCAGTCAGTGATAGCTTTTCACACGTCTTACAAGGGCTGCAGGTTTATCCTTCTCCAGATCCTCTATAGGAGACCACAACATCTGCAGGAGCGCTTTGGAGGTAATCACATGGTTTAGATTTATTTCTGCTTGATTTTGATGTCCATTCACACGTCCGTGAATGTGTCCGCACCCGTTCCGCAATTCTGCGGAACTGGTGCGGACCCATTCATTCTCTATGAGGCAGGAATGGATGCGGACAGCACACAGTGTGCTGTCCGCATCCGCATTTCCAGAGCGCGCCCCCGATCTTCCGGCCCGCGGCTCTGGAAAAAAATAGAACATGTCCTATTCTTGTCCGCAATTGCAGACAAGAATAGGCAGTTCTATGGGGTGTCGGCCGGGTGTATTGCGGATCCACAATACACTACGGACGCCTGAATGGACCCTAATTAGAGTTTTAGAAACCGTATGTGTTCTATATGTTCTGGAGTATTTTATTAGTCCAGCAGATATGAGGCCGTATCTTAGGGCTACTTTGTATGATTATTTGGAACTCCAAGTATCGTTTTGCTATGGCATTTCATTTTTGTCATAGCATCCAAAAGTAGCCGAGTACAGCGCTCGGCTATCTCTGGAAGTCCCATAGAAATTGAATGGAGCATCAGACATACTACACCGCTGTACCATGGGGCACAAGGGAGTCCCGTTTTTGTGATTATTTGGGGTCCAACCAATGGCAGATTATAATATGAGCAGTTTGGGCAGCCGCCCAGGTCCCAAGTCTCCCAGGAAGTACTCACCGTCTTAAAGGTGTTGGCTACTTCTGATCAATGTGTATGTAGATTATGACACTATTAATATAGACTTTGTTGATATTCTGTGCCGTTTGCTATATCTCATAAGCCATATCCGCACAGAGGTCCTGTCCATAATTCATCTATTGTACTGCGTTGAAACAGATCAGAATCTCAAAAGTTGAAGTCCTTTTGTGGGGATAAAAAAAAAAAAAAAAGCCCCTTCCCCCAAGCCATCTACTATTGTAAAAAAAATAGAAAAATAGACATATTTGATATCGATGTGTCCGCAACAAACAGCTCTATACAAATGTCACATAATCATGATGTTCATATGTACCCCAAAATAGAACCAATGATAATGGCAACTCAACCCACAAAAGATAAGCCCCCACACAGCTCCATCGAGAGAAAAATTAAAAACGTATGGTTGTCAGAAAATAGCTGTACTGGTACCTCAGAGGCAGTGCTCCAGATGGCGACCAAAATGGTCACCAATGTGACTTAGAATTGCAAGATGGCGCCATTTGCCCCTAGACCGTCTGCTGCTCTGCCTCTTCCAGCAGACGTCTGCAGATCCGCCCCTCACACTACCCGGCACAGAGGGTGGGCGTGGCTTAGGTTCCCGCTTCCAGCAGTCTGGCAAGTTTGGAGTGGAGTCTGTTCTGTGGAGCTGAGCTGCTGGAGACATTTCCACTAGGGCCGCACAGAGCTCCTGCACCGTCCACGGCTGATAGCACGAGGCGAGTCACCCGCATGCAGATTTATTAGTGTGTTTTATAGGACTGGATCCCTATGAGGTCACAAGGAGAAGCCAGACATCGGTAAACCCTGTCAGAACAAGTATAAGCACTGGCTGTGCTGGTTTAACACCGCAGTATGGCTACATGCACACGACTGTTGTGTGTTTTGCGGTTCGCAAATCGCGGATCCGCAAAACACGGATGGCGTCTGTGTGCATTCCGCAGTTTGTGGAATGGCGCTGACAGCCATTAATATAACTGCCTATTCTTGTCCGCAAAATGGACAAGAATAGGACAAGTTATATTTTTTTGCGGACTACGGAACGGAGCAACGGATGCGGACAGCACACTGAGTGCTGTCCGCATCTATGGCGGCCCCATTGAAGTGAACGGGTCCGCATCCAAGCCGCAAAAACTGCAGCACGGATGCGGACCAAAACAACGGTCGTGTGCATGAGGCCTATGTCAGTGGGATCCGCTGTCCTGGTGTGCATAGCTTTATACTGATTTATGATGCTATGTAACCCTTAGAGGTCTGGAATGTACTGGATAACATGCACCTAATGCTGTGTTATCCAGTACATTCCAGAACTGTTACATAGCATCATAAATCAGTATAATTCTATGTGACCCCGGCAGTACAGAGCTCCTGCAGACACACTGTGGTGTGAAACCGGCGCAATCCTATCCATGCACAGACTAGTAACCATTTCTGATCATAAATCGTATAATCTATTATCATTATCCCACAAGACCAGTGGGTCTAGCAATCAGCTCTCAACCTTCCCGTCAGTCCGTGTTACTGCTGGCAGAATGATGAAACAATGGGACTCCCCCGGCCTAGGTGTTCGCTCAGCAGTCCCACGCAGATTGCCGCCTATACTGCGCACGTTCTAGAAAAGGACGGCGATGTCCGTCCACGGCTCCTTACTGACACGTGGGTAATGGGCAGAGAGCGCTTAGCTGCTCCTTTCTGCTCCAAAGGGGTTAAGCACAGGCTGGTTCAGCTGCTAGACAAGGTCCCCTACCTTTTCCACATCTCTGCTTGCTGGCAGTGAATGGAAACCTTCAAGGTTGACATTCGCAGACTGAATGGCCATGTCCAGCCACAGTTACACAGTGAGCAGCACTAGAATATGGGCAATCTTTCCTCAAGAAACAACAGCAAACAAGAAAGGTTTTCATTCACTGACAGGCAAGCAGAGGCGTTGAGAATAAAGAGTAAAGCTTCTGCAGTATTAAACTGTTTACAGTTTACCCTGCTAAGCGGAGGCTTCCGCCTAGCAGTATTGCCGGTGACGTCACCGGCACTAATGGGCGGGCTTTAGCGCTGCCGTAGCCTGTTTTAGAGATCAGGCTACGTCACCAGAGCTAATGAAAAAGCCCATACCCCGGGCGATATAGCGCATGGCAAGGGAGAGCATCGGAGCATAAAATGCTCCAATGTTTGTCTCAGAGGGGCCGGAGGGGTGAAAAGGAGGATATTTCTGGGTTCAGCTCTGAACCTGGACAACCCCTTTAACCCCTTCCCGCCCAGCATCGTACATGTATGGCGCAGGGCAGGTCTTTAAAGATTGCGCCTACTCGTGAGCGCAGCTGGTGGCTGCTGTTTTAAACATTTAACCCCTCAGATGTACCTGGGAGCGCAAAAAAACAGAAGCACAAGCTATAGTGTGTGCGTCAGCTTCAGTCCTTCTGAATGATCCAAGGCTGCCACACATAGGTTCCTATATAGTCCCTGCCTGTGGCAGGGCTCCTTAGCAACATATTGTAAGTCTCATAGATAACAGTGCTAATACATTACTACATTCCTATGGGAACTATAAAAAGGTACAAAATGTTTTAAAAAATATTGAAAAAATTCTAAAAAATATAAACACTAAAATCACCCCCTTTTCCACAAAAATGAAAATGGCTAAACAATCAAGGGCATTGCCGCGTGCGAAAACGCTCACACTTTTAAAGGGGTTTTCCGAGATTTTGATACTGATGACCTATCTTCAGGATAGGTCATCAGTATCTGATCAGTGGGGGTTCGATCAGTTGTTTGAGAAGGCATAAAAATGCTATACAACGTACTGTGCTGGGCCTGGTAAGCACAAATAAGGCTGCGGCGCTCACCTGAGCTTGGCTGCCTTCTCAAAACAGCTGATCATCGGGGTTCCTGGGTGTCGGACCCCCATCGATCAGATACTGATGACCTATCCTGAGGATAGGTCATCAGTATCAAAATCTCGGAAAATCTCTTTAAAATATAAAAATATTTATCCCATGAGGCAAATGGCAAAACAGAAAAAAAAAGTCTAAATGGCCAATTTGCATTTTTATTTTATTTTTTTTGTTTTTTTTGTCGCTTTACTACCCACAATTTTTTTTTATAAAAAGTTTATCAAAAAATCATACACACCCCAAAATAGTATCAATGAAAAGTACAGGTCACCCCACAAAAAGGAGCCCTCACACAAATCCATACACATAACTACAAAAAGTTATAGGGGTCAAAATATGGAGATGAAAAGGAAAAACTTCTTTTTTTTTCAAGTTTTTTTTTATTTTTTTCTGTGTTAAAAAAAACAATACAAACTTGTTATCGTCGTAATCGTACTGACCTGAAGACAGTGGCGTACCTCCAATAGAGGCAGACCATGCAGCTGCTGTGGGGCCCGTGAGGAAAAGTGGCCCACAGTGGAGGATAGGCCCCACCCCCTAATTAAACTCATTACGTCCTGCTCCAGTATAGTATCCCTACCATCAGTGGAGAAAACTAAAGGACCTGTGATGATGTCATCACAGGTCCTGTACATCTAGTAAAGGAACTGCACAAAGAATGGTGTAGTTCTTAGGTTAGCTAGGAGCATCTGCTAGGACCTGTGATGACATAATCTTCAGCATCACAGGTCCTGTACATCTAATAAGGGAACTGCACAGAGCATGGTGGGGCTAAGAATGGGGCATGGGGGCCCAATTTAGATTCTTGCTATGGGGCCCAGTGTCTTCTATGTATGCCCCTGCCTGGAGAATTAAAGTAACAGATCAGTTTTAACCACATACTGTAGGGAACACTGTAAAAACAAAACCCATAAGGGCTCATGCACACAAACTTATTTTATTTCCGTTTCCGTTCCATTTTTTTTTACAGGTCCATATGCGGGACCATTTACTTCAATGGGTCCGGATAAAAAAAAACGGAAATGACTTTGTTTCCGTATGTTCGCATGTCCATTCCACAAAAAAATAGAACATGTCCTATTCTTACCCGTTTTGTGGACAAGGACAGGCATTGTTAAAATGGATCCGCAAAAAAAAAACCGGATGCAAATGGATGTCACACAGATGTCATCAGTATTTTTTGCGAATCCGTATTTTGCGAACCACAAAATGTGGATCTTCAAAAAATACAGATGACGTCTGTGTGACATCCATGTTGCATTCGTTTTTTTGGGGCTCCATTGTAACAAGCCTATCCTTGTCTGCAAAACAGACAAGAATAGGACATACTCTATGGAACGGACATACAGATGCGGACAGCACACGTTGTGCTGTCTGCGTTTTTTGCGGACTCATTGAAATGAATCCAATCCGCCAAAAAAACGGAATGGACACTGAAACAAAATACGTTTCTGTGAATGTAGCCTAAACCTGTGGTGGAGTTTTTTTTTTTTTTCCAATTCCACCCCATTTGGAATTTTTTTCTAGCTTCTCACTACATCAAATGCAATATTAAATGGGGCCATTAGAGAGTACAGCTTGTTCCGCAAAAAACAGGTCCTCATACAGCTACAGTACAGACCAAAAGTTTGGACACACCTTCTCATTCAAAGAGTTTTCTTTATTTTCAGGACTATGAAAATTGTAGATTCACACTGAAGGCATCAAAACTATGAATTAACACATGTGGAATTATATACATAACAAGCAAGTGTGAAACAACTGAAAATATGTCATATTCTAGGTTCTTCAAAGTAGCCACCTTTTGCTTTGATTACTGCTTTGCACACTCTTGGCATTCTCTTGATGAGCTTCAAGAGGTAGTCCCCTGAAAGGGTTTTCACTTCACAGGTGTGCCCTGTCAGGTTTAATAAGTGGGATTTCTTGCCTTATAAATGGGGTTGGGCCCATCAGTTGCGTTGAGGAGAAGTCAGGTGGATACACAGCTGATAGTTCTACTGAATAGACTGTTAGAATTTGTATTATGGCAAGAAAAAAGCAGCTAAGTAGAGAAAAACGAGTGGCCATCATTACTTTAAGAAATGAAGGTCAGTCAGTCAGCTGAAAAATTGGGAAAACTTTTAAAGTAAGGGCTATTTGACCATGAAGGAGAGTGATGGGGTGCTGCGCCAGATGACCTGGCCTCCACAGTCACCGGACCTGAACCCAATCGAGATGGTTTGGGGTGAGCTGGACCGCAGAGTGAAGGCAAAAGGGCCAACAAGTGCTAAGCATTTCTGGGAACTCCTTCAAGACTGTTGGAAGACCATTTCAGGGGACTACCTCTTGAAGCTCATCAAGAGAATGCCAAGAGTGTGCAAAGCAGTAATCAAAGCAAAAGATGGCTGTGACGCTATGCAATCCACAGCGATACTAGGAAATCGCAAATGCGCCATATTTCGCAATCACAGAGACACCAGAGCCTTTACTAAAAATCTTCTCTTTTCACTAAAGGAGTAATTCACAGAGCAGAGGTGTCATTATCACCTCCTTGTGACAAATCTTTCCTGCCCCATGCCAAGTTGAGTAGCCATCAATCTAGTTCTCTTATGACAGAACCTCATACACCTGGTCTTTCTGCAGCCATAGTGTCTCCAATACCAGCAGGGGTCTCACACCTTTAGCCTGGGCAGCGAGCTTCAGAAGAAAAGGACAGATCCTTATCACACAGCTGGTTGGTACAGGAAGGAAGATGACCTGAAAGTCCCCTTCAATCCATAAGCTTCATATTTTTCCCATATTTTCCTAATATTTCATGGGTTATGGAAATGTGAAAGGAACCATCTTTTCAGAGATGGTTTTGGTTCTTCTAACCCACCTTCTAGGAAACCCGTGGGCAAATCAGAGATTCCCGCTCTGAGATATAAAGGTTCTCAGGCACCCTGTATCATCTTTTAGTCGTATTTGTTATCAGATGATGCGTAAAATTGTACTGATTATCAATATCAACTATATTTCTTGATTGGACTTACGGGATATGGAGAAATGGGCAAAGCAAAGATTCTGCCAGATTTTCTCCCTATGGGGCAAAGGACTGCCCCTGTTCCAATTACACAAGGCTGGACCTGAACGTGTCATAACCACTCCCCGCTTCAGAGTGGGTAAAAACAGTGACACACTCAGGTCCTGCGTCCTTCTTCTACCATCTGACGTCGACTTACATCACGACCGCCTGCTGGACACGGGCACACCCCACCATCTTGGATTATTCTACAAAGACCACGGTAATTCTGAACTTACAGACATTCTATTCCCTTCCACCTCTTACCTATTTCTATCCAAACCAATCTGTCCAACTGGCAGGTATATTTATCTGTCAGCTTTAATATATATATTTTTGTGTATAGTTTTAGAATAAAAAACTAACGATTTCATCGTTCCAGTTTTGCCCTTGTTACTTGATGACCTGATCTATGCTAAGAACTCTGTCCTCAGAAGACATACTATCAAATTGTTTTATTTTTATAAATTGTTAACTTACTAGCTAGGTTGCAAATAACCATTTCGTCCCTTTAGGATTAGCTAGCCGGAGTCTCTTCGCCCCGATTCAATACGAAGAGTGGTGGCAGCAAATTAAGTTGATTTCCAGCGTGAAATCAGTAATTTTATTTTTACCGATTGTACATACAATCGTGATTGTATCCTGTCTGGGCCCACCAACCAATCTTAAACGTCTTCTGTGCTCACAGTGGATTCGCCTCCAGAAGTCTCTGGTGGAGACCTGTATGGCAACTGTGGCATAGTACGACAGGATTGGCGGGTGGTTGTCACAGTGGCTACTTTGAAGAACCTAGAATATGACATATTTTCAGTTATTTCACACTTGTTTGTTATGTATATAATTCCACGTGTGTTAATTCATAGTTTTGATGCCTTCAGTGTGAATCTACAATTTTCATAGTCATGAAAATAAAGAAAACTCTTTGAATGAGAAGGTGTGTCCAAACTTTTGGTCTGTACTGTATGTGAACGGAAAATAAAAAAGTTATGGCGCCAGAAAGGCAAAAACGAAAAACCCTCTGGAGGTGAAAGGGTTCATTTTTGTGAAGCAAGTGTGGGGTCAAAATGCTCACTACACCCATTGGTAAAATCAGTGAGGGTTGTGTTTGTAAAATGGGGTCACTTATTTTTATTTTTATTTTTTACTTCACCTCAGAGCCTCTGCAGCTGTCAGTCAGTGCTGTATAAGTGTCCATTCAGACGTCCGTAGAATGGGTCCGGATCCGTTCTGCAATTATGCGGAACGGGTGCAGACCCATTCATTTTCAGTGGGGCCATAAAAGATGCGTTCGCAAAAAAATAGAGCATGTCCTATTCTTGTAACAAAAGGAAAATCTGGGCACTCTCAAGATATCAGGCCATATAACATTTATTACTACGCAAATAAATAAAATACAGATTGATAATTCATAAAACTCCACTATTCATACACCTCCTAGGAATAAAATATACATGCCAACACGGATCCCTAAAATGTAAGTATAAATGAATAAATAAGTGGCCGTAGGTCACAAAATAGCTCTGTAAAGTAGAAAGCAGCACTGTCAATGAGGTAGATGTATTACACTTTATAATTGCACTTGATGTATAGTCCCAAATAATATCCTAAGGATCAATAAATGTTCCTGGTGTGGTATCACCAACTGGATCCTGTAAGTCAATAGCAAATCATGTATATATGCACTCAGAGAGATAGCGGCGTCCCACTGGGGAAAGAAACTTTCTCTTGCTCCCTATGCCTGCCGGAAGAATCAAGGCGATCTTACCATGTAGGTGAGTGTCCCCAAGGGTGCTCGGTTCGGTGGTCCTGTGCTTGTCAGACCAATACTCACAACACGAGTGTCTCCTGTCTCCGTTCTCCCGCAATGGTGGTACGTTTAGCTACGTACAGCTAGACTCCAGCTGATCTGGTTAGTCTTGCGCTGTGTGATTCACCTTCCCATTTGCGTGGCAGACGGTATTGCAATCAGCGGCAGGCACGGTCACTTCGGTCCTGGCTAGGTAACAATCACTGCGGTCCTGGCTAAATACGTTTCGGGGTATCTAGTCGCCCCTTCCTCAGTAGCTCAGTATTGGTCTGACAAGCACAGGACCACTGAACCGAGCACCCTTGGGGACACTCACCTACATGATAAGATCGCCCTGATTCTTCCGGCAGGCAGTCATAAGTGCCGGTGATGTGCGGCATCAGTGTTTTGCGGTCCACAATTTGCGGACCACAAAACACTATGGACGTCTGAATGGACCCTAAATCACCAAACCAGGCCTCAAATGCACATGATGCTATTTTTCGTCTGGATCCTGCAGTTTGCCCATACAGCACTTTATGACTCCATAGGGGGCATAGTATTGGGCACTATGGCACATTCCACCTTAGTAATTGCACAGTAGTAAACCAGTGTTAGTAAATGAGCCCACTGTTCGGTTTTCTGCAGGTCATGATTAATCTAGCTGATAATAAATGTAAACTTTGTACTATAGATTCCACAAAACGCGCTGCCTCGGATGGTTTACTTTCTTTAGAAGATGAAGTGTTGCAATTGTGGCCATGAACCTCCTGAAGAAAAGGCCAAGTTCTGCAGTATGTGTGGAAAATCCATGCAACCACCGGCCCCTATCAGTACAGCAATCCAAGGTAAAACGCACTGTTTTTTAGATTATTAATATTTCATTAAGGGTGCGTTCACTTGACATGGTCAAATTGGGGTTTCAGCAATGTGTAGATAAAAATCTGGATTTTGCCCCAATTTTGTTTAAGAACACAATTTGATCACACAGTGTGAACACACCCTGATGTTAAAGGGGTTATCCGAGTTATTTTTTTGTTCTTTCTATGTTCCTAACTAAGCAAATATAACAGCTTTCCAATTCACTCACTTTATCTGCAGTGGCTGCTTTCTCAGATTTCAATGAGGGTCACATGACCTGTGATGTCAGCTTCTCTCCCTGCTCTGATAAAGGTAGTTTACAAGCCTGTAAAGAGACGTCACTGTGCTGGCCACGCCCCCCTCCACTGCCGTCTGCTCTCTGCTAGGATTCTTAACCCCTTCAGCTGCACAGCTCTGCAGGCAGTGAGAGACAATTCTGGGCACATGATCTGACATACTAGAGATAGCATTACACAAAAAGGTAGGGGGAAGATCCTGTGTGTATTAGCAGTGTTATTATACAGGTGGGACATGTAGTCCTACACATACAACATGCTGCAGAGTCTCCCAGCACTCAGGGCAGCTCTTGTATTCACTCCCTTAGCGGTATCATTATACAGCTGGGACTTGTAGTCCTACACATACAACATGCTGCAGAGTCTCCCAGCAGGCAGACATGTCACTCAGGGCAGCTCTTGTATTCACTCCCTTAGCAGTGTCATTATACAGCTGGGACTTGTAGTCCTACACATACAACATGCTGCAGAGTCTCCCAGCAGGCAGACATGTCGCTCAGGGCAGCTCTTGTATTCACTCCCTTAGCAGTGTCATTATACAGCTGGGACTTGTAGTCCTACACATACAACATGCTGCAGAGTCTCCCAGCGGGCAGACATGTCGCTCAGGGCAGCTCTTGTATTCACTCCCTTAGCAGTGTCATTATACAGCTGGGACTTGTAGTCCTACACATACAACATGCTGCAGAGTCTCCCAGCACTCAGGGCAGCTCTTGTATTCACTCCCTTAGCAGTGTCATTATACAGCTGGGACTTGTAGTCCTACACATACAACATGCTGCAGAGTCTCCCAGCAGGCAGACATGTCACTCAGGGCAGCTCTTGTATCCACTCCCTTAGCAGTGTCATTATACAGCTGGGACTTGTAGTCCTACACATACAACATGCTGCAGAGTCTCCCAGCAGGCAGACATGTCACTCAGGGCAGCTCTTGTATCCACTCCCTTAGCAGTGTCATTGTACAGCTGGGACTTGTAGTCCTACACACACAACATGCTGCAGAGTCTCCCAGCAGGCAGACATGTCACTCAGGGCAGCTCTTGTATTCACTCCCTTAGCAGTGTCATTGTACAGCTGGGACTTGTAGTCCTACACATACAACATGCTGCAGAGTCTCCCAGCAGGCAGACATGTCACTCAGGGAAGCTCTTGTATTCACTCCCTTAGCAGTGTCATTATACAGCTGGGACTTGTAGTCCTACACACACAACATGCTGCAGAGTCTCCCAGCAGGCAGACATGTCACTCAGGGCAGCTCTTGTATTCACTCCCTTAGCAGAGCAGGGGGAGGGGCAGAGATTGTTTTTATTGCATGTAAACAAAGGGCCAGGGAAATTAGGAAAAAAATATATATTTTTTTGCATAAAACTTGCTTAGCTCAGTTATATATCAGATTTTCAGTGCTATATTTTTTTTTTTCATAACTCTGACAACCCCTTTATTGTGTCCTCGCTGGTTTGTAAAATGTAAAAAACCTACAACAAAAACAACCTCCTTTTGTTACTTGCTAGGTGTTGTTGATTTGTCCAAAGGCAATAACTTAAGTCACATTGTTTACACATTATAGAAATTGCACCCTTTGAATAAAAAATGAACAATCATATACCTATTCATGAATCAGTTTTTTTCTTCAAAGTGTTTTTTGCTCTGTTTTGTGGCGTTTTTTTCTCCTAACATTTTAAACAAAGTATATATTTTCTGGCAAGTCCTATAGAGAAACCTATGGAAATTAGCCCGAAAAAACGTCATACCTTGGGTATGCTGCTCTAAATATGTGTCCAGTCCTGTAATGTGTCCAACGTTGAAAAACACCCAACAAAAAAAACACATCTTATGTTGTACAGTTCATAATTAGGGATCAGCGAGTCGACTTCGGATGAAACATCCAAAGTTGTTTTGCATAAAACTTTGTTCCAATACAATACGAAGCAGGAGCTCCGTACAGTATTGGAATGTATTGGTACCACTTGGAACCGAACCAGAGTTTAGGAAATGTTTTTTTACAGTACAAATTAATTTATGAAGTTATTACCCAAAGTCTCGTGAGACTTTGCGAAGCAATAACTTCGGCTCATCGGAGCCAATACATTCTAATACTGTACGGAGCTCCTGCTCCGTACAGTATTGGAACGAAGTTTTATGCAAATCGACTTTGGATGTTTCATAATGTACTATAGACTTTAAAGTTGCATTTATAGACTGTAAGAAGGTACCTGGAATCATCGTGGATGGACGGTATGTGTCCCCGAGGTTCCTGGCCTCAGTGAAGTAAGAGCCGGTATTTTATGTGTCAGCAGCAGCTATTGCTAATTGACACCTTGTGATTTAGCATGGCTGTCATAGCTGATCCAGGACGGCTCTTACTGGGAGTAGTCAAAGTGCTGGGTGGGTGACTACTCCCCATGTTCCAGGCCGGGTTTTGCCAGGCATAAAAACCAGCCAGCACTGCCAGGTGTGGTGGATTTACCTCCCTCTGACAGTGGAGCTCAGGAGTCTGTGTTCTCTGAACTGAGGGCTGTGCTGGGATTTGAGGTTTGACCTGGGCTGGAGGACTCAGACCTCTCTTAAGGCGAACAGGCCTACTGTGGACTTGATGAGGCTGAACTGCTAACAGGGTGTGAATTAACACCCAGGAGAAAAGGGTGACTTTTATTGTTTATTGACTTTCCTTGTGTATAACACCAAGCCACCTGCGTTTTGTGATACACCTTATCTGCATTTTGTTATACACCAGTGTGTGAATAAACACCGCTGTTTGATTCAAGAACTTTGCCTATATACTGAATCCCCACAAGACACAACACCAAAAAACAACAACTCCTGGCTAGGTTAGAGAATGCTTGCAAAGACAGTCTCTCACTCTGGAGGACCAGACCTGTCCTGCATTACACAGACAACCCAATGATTTCAAAGGGAACTGTGTAATGCTTAATTTCTCCTGTGGTGGCACTGCAGTGTTTAACAAATATAATAGACCCCTTTAAAGGGAGTCTGTCATCAGCATTTCACATTTGTAACCCTTCCCATAGCTTTCAAGCATGCTTACAGTTAATAAAAACGTTACCTTTAGCATCAATCCTGGACTAAAACCGTCAAAAAACATCTTTGTAGCATATGCAAATGAGGGCTCGCAAGTGCCCAGGGGTGGCGTTACCCTCGTAGGTGCCCTGCTAGCTCAGCCTTTTCTTCGCTTCCCCCCGCCCCTTCCTTCCCTCCGCCCGCTCATCCTTTCCCTCTGACCGCCTATCTACTAACTTGTTGTTTCGCCGAGATCCCGCGCCTGCGCACTCAGGCCGGCTCATGCGCACTGTGATGCCCATTCCTTGTACGGCATCACAGTAATTAATGCGCATGCGCCGATGGACCGCCTCCTTTGTTGTGTTTTCGCGTCATTAGCCGGCGCATGCGCAATAGTTACTGTGATGCCGTACAAGGAATGGGCATCCAGGGCTCCAGATGGCGACCAAAATGGTCGCCAATGCGACTTAGAATTCACAAATGGCGACAAGACTTTTTAGTCTTGTCGCCATTTGCGACTAGACCCGCCGCCGCAGCTCTGCTCAATACAGCGCGGGGCACAGGAGATGATAGTTCTCTGCCCCGCCTCTGATGTTCTTCTCAGCAGCTCTTCTCTCCCTCCCCCCTGTGCTGCCGCCGCCGCCAATAGGAAGAGAGACAGGAGGAGGAGGAGGGGCTGTGTCCACTGCGCCGCCAATGACGATAACTGACCTGTTAATACAAATACAGGAGGCAGGTGCCGGAATCAAATAGCCGGCACCCGACCTCTATGACAGGGAGCGGTACCTGAAGAGTTAACTGCCGCTGATCGCAGCTCCCTGTCGTAGAGGTCTGGTGCCGGCTATTTGATTCAGGCACCCGCCTCCTGTATTTGTATTAACAGCTCAGTTATCTTCATTGGTGGCACAGTGCGCCCCCCCCCCCCCCCCCCCAGTATAATAAACATTGGTGGCGCAGTGGGAAGTGCCAATGAAGGTTAAAAATAAATAAATAAATTAACTCCCCTCCTCCAATTGATCGCGTAGCTGCTGGTCTCCTGTTCTTTCTTCAGGACCTGTGGTGACGTCACTGAGCTCATCACATGGTCCATTACCATGGTGATGGATCATGTGATGAGCACAGTGATGTCACCACAGGTCCTTTGACAGGTCCTGAAGAAAGAACAGGAGACCGGCTGCTACGCGATCAATTAGAGGAGGTGAGTTAATTATTATTTTTTTTTTAACCCTCATTGGCACTACCCACTGTGCCACCAATGTTTATTATACTGCGGGGGGGGGGCACACTGTGCCACCAATGTTTATTATACTGGGGGGGCGCACTGTGCCACCAATGTTTATTATACTGGGGTGTTGGGGGGGGGGGGCACACTGCGCCACCAATGTTTATTATACTAGGAGGGGGGGGGGGCGCACTGTGCCACCAATGTTTATTATACTGGGGTGTTGGGGGGGGGGGGGGGGCACACTGCGCCACCAATGTTTATTACACTGGGGTGTTGGGGGGCACATTATACTGGGGTGTTGGGGGGGGGCACACTGCGCCACCAATGTTTATTATACTGGGGGGGCGCACTGTGCCACCAATGTTTATTATACTGGGGTGTTGGGGGGGGGCACACTGCGCCACCAATGTTTATTACACTGGGGTGTTGGGGGGCACATTATACTGGGGTGTTGGGGGGGGGGCACACTGCGCCACCAATGTTTATTATACTGGGGGGGGGCGCACTGTGCCACCAATGTTTATTATACTGGGGTGTTGGGGGGGGGCACACTGCGCCACCAATGTTTATTACACTGGGGTGTTGGGGGGCACATTATACTGGGGTGTTGGGGGGGGCACACTGCGCCACCAATGTTTATTATACTGGGGGGGGGCGCACTGTGCCACCAATGTTTATTATACTGGGGTGTTGGGGGGGGGGGGAGCACACTGCGCCACCAATGTTTATTATACTGGGAGGGGGGGGCGCACTGTGCCACCAATGTTTATTATACTGGGGTGTTGGGGGGGGGGCACACTGCGCCACCAATGTTTATTACACTGGGGTGTTGGGGGGCACATTATACTGGGGTGTTGGGGGGGCACACTGCGCCACCAATGTTGATTACACTGGGGTGTTGGGGGGCACATTATACTGGGGTGTTGGGGGGGGCACACTGCGCCACCAATGTTTATTATACTGGGGGGGGGCGCACTGTGCCACCAATGTTTATTATACTGGGGTGTTGGGGGGGGGGGGGGGGGGGGCACACTGCGCCACCAATGTTTATTATACTGGGGAGGGGGGTGCACTGTGCCACCAATGTTTATTATACTGGGGTGTTGGGGGGGGCACACTGCGCCACCAATGTTTATTACACTGGGGTGTTGGGGGGCGCGCAGTGCGCCACCAATGTTTATTATACTGGGGTGTTGGGGGGCGGGCGCACTGCGCCACCAATGTTTATTATACTGGGGTGTATATAATGTTTATTATATTGACCTTCTACTTAGCATTCTGTATTAAAGAATGCTATTATTTTTCCTTATAACCATGTTATAAGGGAAAATAATACAGTGAATAGACTTTCATCCTAGCAACCGTGCGTGAAAATCGCACCTCATCCGCACTTGCCTGCGGATGCTTGCGATTTTCACGCAGCCCCATTAACTTCTATGGGGCCTGCATTGCGTGAAAAATGCACAATATAGAGCATGCTGCGATTTTCACGCAACACACAAGTGATGCGTGAAAATCACCGCTCATGTGCACAGCCCCATAGAAGTGAATGGGTCCGGATTCAGTTCGGGTGCATTCCGGTATTTTGAATGCCAGATCTGGCACTAATACATTCCTATGGGGAAAAATGCCAGATCCGGCATTCAGGCAAATCTTCCGTTTTTTTCGCCGGAGATAAAACCATAGCATGCTGCGGTTTTATCTTTTGCCTGATCAGTCAAAATGACTGAACTGAAGACATCCTGAACGGATTGCTCTCCATTCAGAATGCATGGGGATATGCCTGATCAGTTCTTTTCTGGTATAGAGCCCCTAGGACGGAACTCTATGCCGGAAATAAAAAACGCTAGTGTGAAAGTACCCTAAAATATTAAGTTTAAATCCCCCTTTCCCAATTTTACATATAAAATATATAAACAATAAATAAACATAATTACATAGCGCTGCGTCCGAAAAGTCCAAACTATTAAATTATTAAAAAATATCTCCTATGCGGTGAGCATTCGCCATTTTTTAGTCACCCCAAAAAAATAGGATAGGACTGTTCTATTATGGGCCGAACGTTTCAGAAAAAGCTAAATGCACGCAGCTTTTTTTTGGTGTTTTTTTAATTTTTTTTTGCCCTGTATTTATGGTGACAAAAGCGAATCTAAATTTTGGTATCGAAACAACCCTACGCCAATCTGATCGGCGTAGCGTTGTCACGATACCAAAATTTTGATTCACTTTCGATTTGGCGACAAAAAATTAGATTTGGCTCCTAAATTTTTCAGTTCAGGAGCCAATGGCTACTAGGTATTTTTTTTTGTCTGGAGCACTGGCATCGCAGTGCGCATGCGCCGGCCGACGGACTGAGTGCGCAGGCGCGGGATCTCCGCGAAACAACAAGTTAGTAGATAGGCGGTCAGAGGGAAAGGATGGGCGGGCGGAGGGAAGGAAGGGGCGGGGGGAAGCAAAGAAAAGGCTGAGCTAGCAGGGCACCTACGAGCGTAACGCCGCCCCTGGGCACTTGCGAGCCCTCATTTGCATATGCTACAAAGATGTTTTTTGACGGTTTTATAAGTCCAGGATTGATGCTAAAGGTAACGTTTTTATTAACTGTAAGCATGCTTGAAAGCTATGGGAAGGGTTACAAACGTGAAATGCTGATGACAGACTCCCTTTAATGAATATGCTAGGGAGCCTAAATGTCAAATATGAATATTTCTTCTACACTTAAGGCTCATTTACACAGGCAGATTATCAGGGGGATTATGAAGAATGGACCCTTGTTCCTAATCACTATCATTCTATTATAGTAACGATCGTTCAGGTGCATAGCTATAGGAGAAGCAGGGGAAGTGGCTGCTTTGGGGGCCAAACTAAGAAGGGACCAACTTTACAGTAGGAGGACTAAAAGATTTTATTGTCAGGGCCCCATCAACAGTATTATACAATGACATTATATACACATACGAGTATTATACAATGACATTATATACACATTATATACATGTACGAAATGGACGGAGCTGCTGCCGGGCCTCGTCTGAAAGCACAATCTTGACTAGCCACAGGAGTGAGGGTTTCATAGGAGTCAGGAGTTGCGAAGAAGTTGCTGTGGGAGGGGGGCCTGTTCAAAAAATTTCTGTGGTCCCGGTCATTTCTAGTTACGTCACTGCGATCATTCATCCCTATAGGGCCCGTTTATCCCTATAGGGCAATAATTGGGAACTATCTTTCATACCAACACTCATTGGCCAGTGTAAATGGACCTTTACCTCTAAGTATGAGAAGTTGTTACAAGCTCTATGTATTGAAGCATGTTTTCAGAAAAAAATTAAATGCTTCAAAAGTGTCTCAAAATTAAAATACAAATTGCAGTATTTTCCACTTTAAAGAGCACCTTTTCTGTAGAATATGCCAATATAATTAGACTTTTCGGTATTAAAGTTTAAAAAAACTTTTACTGGACTTGCTTAGATGTCCTCCATTTCTGTGGCTCCATGCTTAGACAGCAGCATTGTACTGCCTGAGTATGCGCTACAGGTACTGATTGACTGACTGAGGCTTTCTTTCACCCCCAGTCAGTCTCTAGAGCCAGCTGACATGTCACTCTCTGACTGACTGAAGGTGAAGGCTGCCGCTCATCTCACCTTAAGGCTACATGCACACGACCATATGTGTTTTGCGGATGAAACTGATGACGTTCCGTATGGCATCCGTTTTTTTTGCGGATCCGTTGTAATAATGCCTATCCTTCTCTGCAAACTAGAAAAAAATAGGACATGCACTATTTTTTTGCGGAGCAACGGAACGGACATACTGATGCGGACAGCACACGGTGTGCTGTCCGCGTTTTTTGCGGACCCATTGAAATGAATGGGTCCGCATCCTATCCGCAAAAAAAAACGGATTGGACGCGGAAACAAAATACGGTCGTGTGCATGAGGCCTAAAGGGGTTGTCTGCTTTTTTCTATTGATGACCTATACTCAGGATACGTCGTCAATATCAGATCGGCGGGGGTGATCAGCTGTTTGAAAGACCCCAGCGTCCGTACGAGCCCTGTCTTTTCCTTATTGTTTACCTGCTCCCTGTCAAAACTGCAGCAGAGTGCAGGTGTAATTACAACTATAGCGTCCCATTTACTTCAATAGGACTGCTTCTTCTAGTCGAGGAAGGAGCCGTCCCATAGAAGGGAATGGGACGCTGTTTGTAATTACACCTGCTCAGCGCTGCGATGCCGACGGCGAGCAGGTAAACAGGTGAATAGGAGGCAGTACTCATACGAGGGCTTCTTTCTCCTCATACAGCTAATCAGAGGGGGTGCCGGGAGTTGGATCCCCGCCAATCTGATATTGAGCACCTGTCCTGAGGATGGGTCATAAATATAAATAAAGCGGACAACCCCTTTAGGGTCTACCCCTTTTTTTTTTTTCTCTTGCCAGACATCTTTATTGGTAGAGGGGGCATGGCTTAGTGGAGTTGGGCATGGCCTAGGACAGTGATGGCTAACCTCTGGCACTCCAGCTATGGTGAAACTAGGATTCCCAGCATGCTCCATTCATTTCTATGGAGTTGTGAGAACAGCCAAGCAAGTGTACATCTTGGGAGTCGTAGTTTACCACAGCTGGAGTGCCGGAGGTTAGCCGTCACAGGCCTAGGATGTTGACCTAATTGGGGTTAAGCAAGTGGTCACCCTAGTCCCTCTTCTGGGCTGGGAAGCAGGATGCGTATATGCTGTCTATATCTATGGATTTGAAAGGTGGTGTTTCCATCAGCCATATTAACAGTAACTGAGACTGTCTGAAAAAGCTGAATGGAATTTTTTTGGGATATTGCAACTAATAGCTTGTTCCTGGCACCTCTTTGATTGAAACTGACATCTGAACTTTGCCACGCTTGGATGAGTCTTTGCAGTTATGGACTACAGTCCTGTGTGCCTCTTATTTACTAATGTACTGCTTGTATATAATGTTTGATGTGCAGTGATTTATATTATATGAGGTATATCTTAACTATGTTTTATATATAATGCACTCTCTACAGAGGATACAAACAAGAATTCGATCCTTCTGTCTGAGATTGAATTGGAGCCTGGGAAAGAACTGGTATTAGATGAAGGCAAAATACCTGCCTGTATCGAGCCAGCAAGTATAGCTGAGCATGAGCCTCCATCACTGGGATACACTGGTCCACCAGGCAAGAAAAAGAAGGTAAGTACCGGTAACTTCATTTAGTATTTAAAATGGGGCTGTTGTATATAGAAACTACATCAGTGCTGATCACTGTATACACTTTAATATGGGAAAACTTTGTCACTTTTCTAGCATTTAAAAATGTTTGGTCCAAAAGCTTACAGTCTACACAGTGCTTATTGATTTGCATTCATACTTTTTTGCTTAAAGAAACAGTTCTAGGAAATATTCCTAGTTTAATATGGTTTTTACAGACAGCTTTTTAATACTGTTGTTTTCCCCACAAAAAAATGCAGAATACAAATTGATGGCAAAATTCTGATGACCAGCCACTCACACTCCTAAACATGAGAGGTTTGATGCTCAGTAATACAGTTGCACACCAATATGGTTTCTACGAGGTGCTAGTCTCATAACCCAACTGTTTTAATCTACACATTACATACATGCTGTACATTCTGAATGTCTTCAGCCCTTTAACTTTTTTCACATTTTGTGGCCTTGTGCTAAAATAAAATAAAAAATCAAGTTTTTCCCCATCATTCTGCACTCAATGCCCCATAATGACAAAATGAAAACAGAAAAGAATCTGCTAATTTATTGAAAAGGAAAAACTAAAATATTGCATTGACAAGTATTCAGACCCTTTAGTCAGTACTTAGTTGGAGCATCTTTGGAAGTGATTACAGCCTCCAGACTGCTTGGGTATGATGCCACAAGGTTTGTTCATCTGAACATGGGGATTTTACACCATTCTTCTCAAGCTCTGTCAGGTTGGATGGGGACTGTCGGTGGACAGCCATCTTCAGGTCTCTTCAGATATGTTTAATTCAGTTTGTCAGGGCTGTGGCCGGGGCACTCAAGGACATTCACAGAGTTGTCTCTAAGCCAGACCTCTGTTGTCTTGGCTGTGTGCCTGGGATCATTGTCTTGTTGGGAGGTGAACCTTCGGCTCAGTTTGAGGTACAGAGCACAGGTTTTCATTAAGAATATCATTGTACTTTTTTCCATTCAGCTTTCCCTCAACCCTAACCAGCCTCCCTGTCCCACAGCATGATGCTCCCACCACCACTCTTCACTGAAAGGATGGTATTGGAAAGTGCCTGGTTTCCTCCAAGCATGATGCTTAGAATTGAGGTCAAAAAAGTTTAATCCTGGTTTCATCAAACCATTGAATCTTGTTTCTCATAGTCAGAGTCTTTAGGTGCTTTTCTTGAGCATCCAGAGTGACCATTGGGTTCTCGGTCATCTCTCTAATGCCAAGGCCCTTTCCCCAATTACTTAGTTTGGTGGGGTGGCCAGCTCTAGAAAATCTTCTACCTTAAAAGGGTTTTCTGAGATTTTTTTTTACTGATGACCTATCGTGTGGATAGGTCAACAGTATCTGATCGGTGGAGGTCCGACACCCAGGACCCTTGCCTATCAGCTGTTGGAGAAGGCACCGGTGCTCCTGTGAGCGCCGCAGCCTTCTCACAGTTCACCAAGCACAGTGCCATAGATAGTATAGTGGCTGTGCTTGGTATCACAGCTCAGTTCCATTCAGTGGAATGGGGCTGAGCTGCTCCTAGGCCACGTGACACATGAATGTGTCATCACTCGGCCTAGGAAAAGCAGAGAGAAGCCGGGGGCGCTCACAGGAGCACAGCTGCCTCGGTGTTAGACCCCGACTGATCAGATACTGATGACCTATTCAAGTCATCAGTAAAAAAATCGTGGAAAATCCCCTTTAAAGGGGTTTTCAGGAAATTAAATATTGATGATGTATTCTCAGAGTAGGTCATTAGTATCTGATTGGTCAGAATCCGGCTCCTGGCATCCCCACCCTTCAGCTGTTTGAAAAAGGTCATGGCAATTATTTATTGATTATTCTCCCATTCATTCACACTGTTATCAGTATGACTGCTTAGTAATGAGCAAAGTGTAACTAATTTGCCAGTGTAAATAGGCCTTTAATGTTGCAAGTTTTTTTTTTCCATAAATTCAAAAAGGAAGGAAATTAGGAGTTCCGGCTCAGGAAACAGGTACTGAAACTGCATAGCTCTGTCTACTGTTCAGTGTCCAGCGTTAGTTACTGCAGCGCTGTACCCAAAGCAGACATCTCCTCTATTTTGGGCTTCTAAATAAAACAATAGATCTGACACCTGGGAAATAATGTCAGAAATCAAAGTTAAAGGTTCATGGTCATCTTTACATTCCAATTATTGAGATAGGGGTGAGCCCCATCTCCTGTAGATATACCATAAATGTCGAGTTGGTAATACCTCTTTGAGACACAAGACTTTTAAAAATCCCTTGCATCGGTTGCATTTGTTCTTGAAATACTGTATAACTATATATTTTTGTACAGAAAAAAAACAAGAAGAAAAAAGGAATGTCGGGTCAAACTGAATTTATGTCTCTTCCTGCAACATTGAATGAAAGCCGAGACACTGATAGTCATAATGATGAAGATGAGTGTAAGAGCCTTGAGGTGTCTACTGAAAACAACACTTCTTTATCTACATCAGCAAAAGTCATTTCAGATAACAATGCCATGTCTGAATTTCACTCTGGTAACACTGCCACGTTAGCTGTAAAGACCGTTTCAGAGATAAAGGATTCTAACCTAATAACCAAAGAAATACAAGGATCAATGGAAACAAAAGAACATGAACTTCTACTGTGTAACAAGATGGAATATTCAGAGGACAAAGATGGAAATGAAGAGCCCAACAACAAGGAACCGATTCATAATGTGACCAAATCTACTGGCAACCAAGTGATATCAGATGATAGAACTATAATAGAAAAACTGAAGGAAAATGAAAGTGGCAACAAGAAAAAAACTAATCATAAGCAAACCACAACGGAGGCGGAAAATGTGACTACTAGCAATAGTGTGGCACCAAATGATGGCACCACAAGCAATGAAAGCTCCAGTAATAAGGACAAGGTCACTGATCAGGTCAGCGGACAGACGTCCAAACATCTGAATACTGGGCCTGATAAAAAAGGGGATGATGTGAGCACAAGCTTAGACTCCGAAAGTAAGGACAAGGTCATCAATCAGAATGATGGAGAGAGATACACCATAGCAAATGAATCCAAGTCCAGACTGACGGATGGAAAGGAAATTTCCAAAGACAACAGTAATTCTGACCATCAAGGTATGGATGCAAACAATCCAAATAATAGTTCTAACAAAATGTCTGTTGCGGCACAAGAACCTGATAAACAAGGTAAAAAAGAAAATCAAAAGGGAAAAGTGACACATGGCACCAGTGCCAATGACGGTTATAAAGATGGCACGAATGAAAATGCTCCTAAAAATGCTTCAAGAAAAAACAAAAAGAACACAACAGGGCAGGATAATAAAAATGATGGTGATCGTGAAAGAGATATAAATGAGCCAAAAACAAATCAACCAAATAAAAAAGACATTGATGATACGAGTAATGAGGATACTAAGAAAGATCCTGAAAGTAGCAAAATGAAAGAAGGAAAAAACAAGAAAGGGGGAAATAAAGCCCAGGAAAAACAAAAGTCGAAAAACTCTGAGGTAGGTTTCTAAACGTAAGTGACATTATAATGTGTGAATAATATTTGTTGTAGGGTATGTATTCCATGATATACCACCTTTACTTCACTTGTAACCTGCTTGTTTTCCAGCAAGTGAAGCCAATCACTTTTTCCCATACACAGATGGATCCAGAAGTATTTGGACAGGGAGCCAATTTTCATAATTTAGCCTCTGTGCACAACCACAGTGGATTTCAAATGAAAATTTCAATATGTGACTGAAGTGTGGACTACTAGCATTAATTCAAGGGGGCTGAAGGGAAATGATCAACTGTTTTATGCTGCCTTATCTGAGTTATAGAGAACTTGATTGAAATTCTTGGACTTGGTCACTTACTTTTTCAGCCCAGTTTTTACTTAAAATCCCTGAAAAACTCAGGGATAGACTCCCAGTATTTATGAGATGCGGCTGCCCCCATGGATATTTGACATCTCTCTTTCTATACTGTGTATAGGATGAAAGCTACCAATCAAGAGTGGGTGTCAGAGAGCAGGGAGCTCTTAAAAAGCATCTGTCAACAGGATCAACTCTACTAAACCAGGCATAATGCCTGGTAGGGTTGAACCTGCTGAGTTAAATACCTCATTTATATTCCCTTTGGGCAATAGAGCTTTTCCATTCTTCACTTAGACCACTCCCCCATCCCCTTTTTTACATTATTTCATTCTCATTTATGACAGATTGAGGAGATAAAAGGTTTTGCGTTGATTCCAAGCTTTACATTTGCTAGCTTAAAGGGAACCTGTCACCTCCAAAAACCATCCCAAGCCGCCAGCAGTACCTGACAGTAGCCAGCAGCGTGTTTCCGACGATAATTTTCTTCCTGAAGGCGATGCGGCTAATGCTCAGAAAACGTTCTTTTCTGAGCAAAGACAGCCGAACTGCCGTCTGTCAGTCACAGCGAAGGGGCAGGAAAGGGGGCGTGGTTACCGTGACTTGAAGCAAGGAGGCCGCTGCCCCCTTGACTTCAAGCATGACTAGAGAAGCGTGCTGGCAGGGAATAAAATAACGTTTTCTGAGCATTAGCCGCATCGGCCTTCAGGAAGAAAATTATCGTCGGAAACTCGCTGCTGGCTACTGTCAGGTACTGCTGGCAGCTTGGGATGGTTTTTGGAGGTGACAGGTTCCCTTTAACATTTGTCCAGAGTTGCCTCAATGCAGGTGAATGAGGCCATCATTGGGTTGAAACAAACACAGAAGAAACCTGACAGAGAGATAGCAGAAACTTTAGGCCAGATCACTCTCCCTTAAAACTAATGGATATATGCAACATGATGCAAGGCTAGTTACTGCATTGTGATGAACATATCTGTTATGAAGATCTCATGTGCACTGCTTACGGTTCCCACACGATTGATCAAATATTACACAGCCAGGCTCCCAATGTAACTGCTGGAATCAGATCTAGCATTGATCTCAGCAAGACACGAGACTTTTCAAGACACAAGACTTTTAAAAATCCCTTAGATGCCATGTTCTCTATAGACCGCAGCATCTAAGTGGTTGAGAGGTAGGGGAGCCTGCCTCTGTTTATCCATTGTCACACTGTGACATGATTGTGGGGTACCAATGTGATACAATGGCAGCCAGCATAATAACATAGCACCCGTATCTATTTTTTTTAATCATTAAAATATACATATTCTGTTCTGCTGCAATCGTAATGACCCATAGAATAAAAATGGTTTATTATTTGTAGAACATTGGTTAAAAAAAAATTGAGGATTTGTCTTTTCTTTTAACACCCCCCCCCCCCCAAAAAAAAATATAAAAAAATTAGTCTATAATTTATGTATATACCCCAATATGGTACCAACTTGTCCCAGTAAAAAACAAGCCTCCATATGGTTAAAAGTAAACCTGTGTACAAAAGCAGTAAAAATGCTATACGTTTGGATTTTTTACTGACCCCTAGAATAAAGTTAACATGTTATTTGTACTGCATGGTAGACGGCGGGAAAAGAAACGGCAAATAAAGATTGCAGAACTACTGGGCTTTTTGCATTCTCTTCCAAAAATAAAAACGAATTCAAGCTTGTAATTAGACTAATAAAGTTATATGAACTTCAAAATGGTACCATTGTAGAATACAACTCATCCCACACAAGCCCTCATACAACTACATCGATGGAAAAGTTTAACTTCTGGTTCTTAAAATGCAACAATGAAATAAAAAAATAAAATGATTTACTTCTTTGCCACCCCTCACATAATAGTACATCAGAGGGATGTGAGAGGTCTATGGAGCAGGGCCATCAGCCGGCATCTTGCTGCAATGACTGGGATCACAGAGAACTGTGATCCCGGTTATTTAACCTCTCAGATGCCATGGTCAATAGTGACCACAGGATCTGAGCGGTTAGAAAGAGAGGACTCACAGTGAAACTGCCTCTTTCAATAAGACGGCCTGGAGCCTTGTGAAGGTTCCCAGGCCTGTCAAAGTGAGCTGCCTCCAAGTCATCAGAAGAGCGCATATTCAAGTCTCCTAACGGGACTAAAAATTACAGCAAATAAAAATGGGAAAATAAACAATAAAAAAGTAAAAATAATAGACATTTCTGAATGTGGCAATGTCCAAACTATTAATCCTTTCTACCCCAGAGGTTTTTTCATTTATTGCGTTTCCAGACCCGTAATGTTTGTATTTTTCCGTTCACATAGCCGTATAAGGGCTTGTTTTTTGCGGGACAAGTTGTATTTTCCAATGTCGCCATTTAATAATGCATATGATGTAGTGGGAAGCAGGAAAGAAAATTCCAAATGGGTGAAATTGGGAAAAAAAAGCAATTCTCCCACAGTTTTACAGTTTTTTTATTTACAGTGTTTGATATGCGATAAAACTGACCAGTTACAGCACTTTCATTCTCCAGGTCAGTACGAATCTGGTAATAGCTTATGTGTAGTTTTTCTTGCGTTTTGATACTGATAAAATAATAAAAACCTTACAGAAAAAAAAACTGTTTTATTTTATTGTTGCCATATTCTGATCCCTATAACTTTTTTGTAGTAATGTGTTATGGAGCTGTGTGAGGGCTCATTTTTTGCGGTGCGATCTGTACTTTTCATTGATACCATTCTGGGGTGTGTACGATTTTTGATCACATTTTATTAAATTTTTTGTGGGAATTGAAGCAACCCAAAACTGTGAATCAACCATTTTGACTTTTTTTTTTTTCCATTTCATTGTTTGCCATATGGGGAAAATATTTGTATAGTATGGATGTTTTTTTTTTTTTGTATTTTTATTTTGGGGAAAGGGGGGTGATTTGGATTTTTAGATTTTATTTTTTATTTTTAAAAACTTAAATTTTTTATTTTTACACTTTTTTTTATAGTTCCCATAGGGAACTATAACAAGCAATCATTAGATTGCTATTCTCATATACTCCAATGCATTAGCATTGGAGTATATGAGAAATGTACTAGTTTCCTATGGAGCCCTGGTAGAGACAAGGGCTTCATAGGAAACACTATGCCGCAGCCTCTTGTCATTCTCAATGACAGGGGCTGCCGCATACATGCTTCGGCTCCTCCGATCACTGCCAGGGGGAACTGGAGCATACCCAGTTTTTGCACGCTCAGATGCTATAGTCAGGGTTGACCATGGCATCCAAGGGGTTAAATGTCCGTGGGTGTCTGCTGTATGAAACAGCAGGCACCCTGCAGCTAAGGCGTCCGCTTCCGAGCGGCCGCCATCTTTAAACACCCGGCCAGTGCCATACTAGTATTGCACTGGTCAGTAAGAGGTTAAAATATACAAATGGTTTTCTGGCACAGTGTACGCTGTAACTAAAATAAAAATTATAATTTGCCATATTTGGTCACCTTTTCCTCCCCCAAAAATTGACTAAAAAGTGATCAAAAAGTTGTATGTACCCAAAAATGGTACCAATAACAACTACAGATCTCCCTGCAAAAAAACAAGCCTACAAACCGCTATGTAGACAAAAAGATAAGGGTACTTTCACACTTGCGTTTTTCTTTTCCAGCATAGAGTTCCGTCACAGGGGCTCTATACCGGAAAATAACTGATCAGTTTTATCCCCATGCATTCTGAATGGAGAGTAAGGCTAGTTTCACACTTGCGGCAGGACGGATCCGACATGCTGTTCACCATGTCGGATCCGTCCTTTGGCTGTTTCGCTGTGCCCCCGCTCCGTCCCCATTGACTATAATGGGGATGGGGGCGGAGCTCCGGCGCAGCACGGCGGTGCACGGAGAAAGCCGCCGGACTAAAAAACCTGACATGCAGTAATTTTAGTCCGGCGGCCTTAAGCCGTGCACCGCCGTGCTGCGCCGGAGCTCCGCCCCCCATCCCCATTATAGTCAATGGGGACGGAGCGGCGGCCCGGGGGCACGGCGAAACAGCCGCAGGACGGATCCGACATGGTGAACAGCCTGTCGGATCCGTCCTGCCGCAAGTGTGAAAGTACCCTAATCCGTTCAGTTTGCATCAGGATGTCTTCAGTTCAGTCGTTTTGACTGATCAGGCAAAAGAGAAAACTGCAGCATGCTACGGTTTTATCTCCGGCGGAAAAAACTGAAGACTTGCCTGAATGCCGGATCCGGCATTTTTCCCGATAGGAATGCATTAGTGCCGGATCCGGCATTCAGAATACCGGAATGCCGGATCCGTCCTTCCGGTCTGCGCATGCGCAGACTGAAAAAAATAAATGCCGGATCCGTTTTGCCGGATGACACCGGAAAGATGGATCCGGCATTTCAATGCATTTTTTTCGACTGATCAGGCATTTTTAAGACCGATAAGGATCCTGATCAGTCTTACTAATGCCATCAGTTTGCTTATGTTTTGCCTGATCCGGCAGGCAGTTGCGGTGACTTGCAGTTGCGCTGCTTGCCGGATTTCTCTGCCGCAAGTGTGAAAGTACCCTAATAAAGTTATGGCTGTCAGAATGTGGCGATGCAAACAAATAATTTTTTGTTTTTTCAAAGGCTTTTATTTGTACATACCTCTCTGCTGCACACATACATAGTAAAGCTATTCCATACATAGTACTGCAGAAGTATATAGTGCTTCTATATGATATACAGTGCTTACACACATACAGTGAGGAACAGAAGTATTTGAACACCCTGCGATTTTGCAAGTTCTCCCACTTAGAAATCATGGAGGGGTCTGAAATTCACATTGTAGGTGCATTCCCACTCTGAGAGAGAGAATAAAAATAAAAAATAGGAAATCACATTGTATGATTTTTAAAGAATTTATTTGTCTTGCCCTGCTGAACATAAGTATTTGAACACCTGAGAAACAGCAAGAATTCTGTCTCTCAAAGACCTGTTACTGTACCTTTAAAAAAGTCCACCTCTACTCCACTCAATAATCTAACTTAGTAGCACCTGTCTGAGCTCTTTAAAGACACCTGTCCACCCCATAGTCAGTCAGACACCAACTACTACCATGGGCAAGACCAAAGAGCTGTCAAGACACCAGAGACAAAATTGTGGACCTCCACAAGGCTGGAAAGGGCTACGGGGCAATTGCCAAGTAGCTTGGTGAAAATAGATCAACTGTTGGAGCAATTGTTAGAAAATGGAAGAGGCTAAAGACAACTGTCAGTCTGCCTCGGACTGGGGCTCCATGCAAGATCTCACCTCGTGGGGTATCACTGATGATAAAAAAGGTGAGGAATCGGCCTAGAACTACAAGGGAGGAGCTGGTCAATGACATAAAGAGAGTTTCAAAGGTCACTGTCGGTAGAACACTATGCCGTCATAGTTTCAAATCATGCATTGCACGGAAGGTTCCCCTGCTCAAGTCATCACATGTCCAGGCCCGTCTGAAGCAGTGGCGTGCCCGGGGGGGGGGGCGGTCCGCCCCGGGTGTCGGCTCTCACGGGGGCGCCAGGCCCAGAATCAATGACCACTTCCATCAATACAGATGGAAGCGCTCATTGCTGGAGCGCTGACGCCCACATACTGCGGTGAGGCACGGGAGCGCATAGTTCCCTGCCTGCCCCGCCGCCGATCACCCCCATAGGCTTCAGGCCTAGTAGGCCTGAGGCCTATTCGGTAGTGAAATCCCAGCGCAGGCGTGCGCGATGACATCATTGCGCGCGCCTGTGCTGGGACGCAGCAGCACAGTGAAGTGTGCGCACCTTCCTCTGCGAGCAAGCGCCCGGACATAGGTGAGTAGTTAGCTTTTAGATTTTTTCTCTTTTTTTTTTTGTGCGATTTTTGGGGGACACAGGAGGACATGTGGGGGGGCAAATTATCATGGGAGGGATTACTATGTGGGGGCAATAATTATGGGAGGGAATAGGGATTACTATGTGGGGGGGCAAATTACTATATGGGGCAATGTGGAGGAAACTACTGTGTGGGGGAAATTACTATATGGGGGCAGTGTGGGGGAAATTACTGTATGGGGGCAGTGTGGGGGAAATTACTATATGGGGGCAGTGTGGGGGAAATTACTGTGTGGGGGCAGTGTGGGGCAAATTACTGTATGGGGGCGGTGTGGGGCAAATTACTGTATGGGGGCGGTGTGGGGCAAATTACTGTATGGGGGCAGTGTGAGGTAAACTACTGTATGGGGGCAGTGTGAGGTAAACTACTGTATGGGGACAGTGTGGGGCAAACTACTGTATGGGGCAGTGTGGGACAAATTACTGTATGGGGGCAGTGTGGAGGAAATTACTGTATGGGGGCAGTGTGGGGGAAGTTACTGTATGGGGCAGTGTGGGGGAAACTACTGTATGGGGGCAGTGTGGGGGAAACTACTGTATGGGGGCAGTGTGGGGCAAATTACTGTATGGGGGAATTGGGGGAAACTACTGTATGGGGGCAGTGTGGGGCAAATTACTGTATGGGGGAATTGGGGGAAACTACTGTATGGGGGCAGTGTGGGGCAAATTACTGTGTGGGGGAAGTTACTGTGTGGGGCAGTGTGGGGCAAATTACTGTGTGGGGCAAATTACTGTATGGGGGCAGTGTGGGGGAAACTACTGTATGGGGGCAGTGTGGGGCAAATTACTGTATGGGGGCAGTGTGGGGGAAATTACTGTATGGGAGCAGTGTGTGGCAAGTTACTGTGTGGGGGAAATTACTGTGGGGGGTCAGTGTGGGGGAAATTACTATATGGGGGCAGTGTGGGAGAAATTACTGTATGGTGGCGTTGCTATCGGGGAGGCACTGTAGGGGCAATTCTATTATTTCTGAGGACACTATACAGGGATTATTACCTGGAGCACAATATAGGGTGTTATTATTACTGGGGGCACTCTAGGGGACATTATAGCTGCTGTGGACACTATAGGGACATTTGGGGTCCTTTATCAAACTGGTGTAAAGTAGAACTGGCTTATGTGCCCATAGCAGCCAATCAGATTCCACCTTTCATATTTGACTGCTCTTTTGGAAATCCAATTCTACGTTACACCAGTTTGATAAATGACTCCAATTATGTCTACTGGAGTCACTATTTTTTCAGCAGTATAGTACCTGGGGTATTGGGGGGCACAACGGGCACAGTATTAGGGGTGGCAGCAGGATGACACTGTGGGGACACCAGGATGGGGAGGTTAAAGGAAAAACTGAGAAATCTAACGTGTCTGTGTTACAAACTCTGTAGAGACAAGATGTGGCCGAAAGAATTTGTCATGGCGGAGGAGAAGAGGAAAGAGAAGGTCTACATGACAGGAAATGTCCCTGGATGTAAGAGGTATGTGGTCAAGTATTGGGGGGGGACTTTTTGGTCTAAACTTCACTCGTCATGTTTGGAGGAAAACGAAGGATGAGTTGCATCCTAAGAACACCATCCCTACTGTGAAGCATTGGGGTGGTAACATCATGCTTTGGGGGTGCTTTTCTGCGAAGGGGACAGGATGACTGCACTGTATTAAAGAGAGGATGAATGGGGCCATTTATTGTGAGATTTTGAGCAACAACCTCCTTCCCTCAGTCAGAGCATTGAAGATTGGTCGTGACTGGTCTTCCAACATGACAACGACTCGAAGCACACAGCCAGGATAACCAAGGAGTGGCTCCGTAAGAAGCATATCAAGGTTCTGGAGTGACCAAGCCAGTCTCAAGACCTAAATCCCATAGAACATCTTTGGAGGGAGCTGAAACTCTGTGTTGCTCAGCGACAGTCCCGAAACCTGACAGATCTAGAGAGGAGATCTGTGTGGAGGAGTGGGCCAAAATCCCTGTTTCAGTGTGTGCAAACCTGGTCAAGAACTACAGGAAACATTTGACCTCTGTAATTGCAAACAAAGGCTTCTGTACCAAATATTAACACAGATTTTCTCAGGTGTTCAAATACTTATGTTCAGCAGTGCAAGACAAATACATTCTTTAAAAATTATACATATGTGATTTCCTGAATTATTATTTTTTTTATTCTGTCTGAGTGGGAATAGACCTAAAATGTGAATTTCAGACCCCTCCATGATTTCCAAGTGGGAGAACTTGCAAAATCGCAGGGTGTTCAAATACTTCTGTTCCTCACTGTACATGTATACACATTACACACAGATGCTGCATACTGATACATATTCATACACATTACACATACAAGCCTACAGTATACATACACATGTATACTCATTACACAAATAACCCATAAATATTGGGACATCGACACAATTCTAACATTTTTGGCTCTATACACCACCACAATGGATTTGAAATTAAACGAACAAGATGTGCTTTAACTGCAGACTGTCAGCTTTAATTTGAGGGTATTTACATGCAAATCAGGTGAACGGTGTAGGAATTACAACAGTTTGCATATGTGCCTCCCACTTGTTAGGGAACCAAAAGTGATGGGACAGAATAATAATCATAAATCAAACTTTCACTTTTTAATACTTGGTTGCAAATCCTTTGCAGTCAATTACAGCCTGAAGTCTGGAACGCATAGACATCACTTGACGCTGGGTATCATCCCTGGTGATGCTCTGCCAGGCCTCTACTGCAACTGTCTTCAGTTTCTGCTTGCTATTGGGGCATTTTCCCTTCAGTTTTGTCTTCAGCAAGTGAAATACATGCTCAATCGGATTCTGGTCAGGTGATTGACTTGGCCATTGCATAACATTCCACTTCTTTTCCTTAAAAAACTCTTTGGTTGCTTTTGCAGTATGCTTTGGGTCATTGTCCATCTGCACTGTGAAGCGCCGTCCAATGAGTTCTGAAGCATTTGGCTGAATATGAGCAGATAATATTGCCCGAAACACTTCAGAATTCATCCTGCTGCTTTTGTCAGCAGTCAAATCATCAATAAATACAAGAGAACCAGTTCCATTGGCAGCCATACATGCCCACGTCATGACACTACCACCTCCATGCTTCACTGATGAGGTGGTATGCTGAGGATCATGAGCAGTTCCTTTCCTTCTCCATACTCTTTTCTTCCCATCACTCTGGTACAAGTTAATCTTGGTCTTATCTGTTCATAGGATGTTGTTCCAGAACTGTGAAGGCTTTGTTAGATGTCGTTTGGCAAACTCTAATCTGGCCTTCCTGTTTTTGAGGCTCACCAACGGTTTACATCTTGTGGTGAACCCTCTGTATTCACTCTGGTGAAGTCTTCTCTTGATTATTGACTTTGACACACATACACCTACCTCCTGAAGAGTGTTCTTGATCTGGCCAACTGTTGTGAAGGGTGTTTTCTTCACCAGGGAAATAATTCTTCGGTCATCCACCACAGTTGTGTTCCGTGGTCTTCTGGGTCTTTTGGTGTTGCTGAGCTCACCAGTGCGTTCCTTCTTCCTTCTTTTTAAGAATGTTCCAAACAGTTGTTTTGGCCACGCCTAATGTTTTTGCTATCTCTCTGATGGGTTTGTTTCATTTTTTCAGCCTAATGATGACTTGCTTCACTGATAGTGACAGCTCTTTGGATCTCATCTTGAGAGTTGACTGCAACTGATTCCAAATGCAAATAGCACACTTGAAATGAACTCTGGACCTTTTATCTGCTCATTGTAATTGGGATAATGAGGGAATAAACACACACCTGGCCATGGGACAGCTGAGAAGCCAATTGTCCCATTACTTTTGGTTCCTTAACAAGTGGGAGGCACATATGCAATGTAATTCCTACACCGTTCACCTGATTTGGATGTAAATACCCTCAAATTAAAGCTGACAGTCTGCAGTTAAAGCACATCTTGTTCGTTTCATTTCAAATCCATTGTGGTGGTGTATAGAGCCAAAAATGTTAGAATTGTGTCGATGTCCCAATATTTATGGACCTGACTGTACATATAACAGTAAGAATCTCTGGCTGTTGTAACTTAAATGGGCAGAAGAGAGACATGGAAGCCAGCACCCCTCTCTGCATCTCTACCTCACTGCACCTTGGGAAAGTGCCACTCCGCCAACTAATTACGCCTCTGTCCAGGGCCTGAAAATGATGTTAACTCCTTAACTCCCAGCACTGGCGGGGTCTTTGAGGATGGCGCCTGCTCCTGAGCGCTGCGGGCGCCATAGCCGCAGGTGGCCGCCTGCTTCTTATAGCAGACACCTGTGGCTCATGACCGCAACCGGCAGTAATGCCGATTGCGTACATTTAACCCCTCAGATGCCTTGGTCAATCCTGACAGCAAAACGGAAAAAAGCATCCAAATGGCCGATTTTGGTCACTTCATTTTCTACAAAAAATGTAATAAAAAGTCATAAACACCCCAGAATGGTATTAATGAAAAGTTCAGATCGCCCTGCAAAAAATGAGCCCCCACACAGGTAATTACAAAAAATTACAGATTTTTTTTCCCACTTTTAATTTTTTTTATCGCTATCAAAACGCAAGAAAAACTATACATATAAGGTATCGTCGGATTCGTACTGACCTGTAGAATAAAAGTACGGTAACTGGTCAGTTTTATCGCACATCGAACGTCGTAAATAAAAACCTGTAAAACTGTGGTGGAATTGCTTTTTTTTTTTTTTGCAATTTCACACCTACTTTCCACTACATCATATGCAATATTAAATGGTGGCGTTGGAAAGTACAACTTGTCCCGCAAAAAACAAGCCCTCGTTTGGCTATGTGAACAGACAGATAAAAAAGTTATGGCTCTGAGAAAGCAGAGAGCGCAAAACGAAAAAGCAAAAAAATAAAAATAAAATGCCTGAAAGAGTTAGCATATGTGTAAATGCATATTACGTTTTCATAAACTTGCCATCTTTAGGATGGGGTTCGCTAAAGACTTTGGTTGCATAATAGCTGTGATAGCAGGAGTGATTTGCTCTGCATGAATGTACAGGGTGGGCCATTTATATGGATACACCTTAATAAAATGGGAATGGTTGGTGATATTAACTTCCTGTTTGTGGCACATTAGTATATGTGAGGGGGGAAGCTTTTCAAGATGGGTGGTGACCATGGCGGCTATTTTGAAGTCTGACATTTTGAATCCAACTTTTGTTTTTTCAATAGGAAGAGGGTCATGTGACACATCAAACTTATTGGGAATTTCACAAGAAAAACAATGGTGTGCTTGGTTTTAACATAACTTTATTCTTTCATGAGTTATTTACAAGTTTCTGACCACTTATAAAATGTGTTCAATGTGCTGCCCATTGCGTTGGATTGTCAATGCAACCCTCTTCTCCCACTCTTCACACACTGATAGCAACACCGCAGGAGAAATGCTAGCACAGGCTTCCAGTATCCGTAGTTTCAGGTGCTGCACATCTCGTATCTTCACAGCATAGACAATTGCCTTCAGATGACCCCAAAGATAAAAGTCTAAAGGGGTCAGATCGGGAGACCTTGGGGGCAATTCAACTGGTCCACGACGACCAATCCACTTTCCAGGAAACTGTTCATCTAGGAATCCTCGGACCTGACACCCATAATGTGGTGGTGCACCATCTTGCTGGAAAAACTCAGGGAACGTGCCAGCTTCAGTGCATAAAGAGGGAAACACATCATCGTGTAGCAATTTCTCATATCCAGTGGCCTTGAGGTTTCCATTGATGAAGAATGGCACCACTATCTTTGTACCCCATATACCACACCATACCATCAGTTTTTTTGTTCCAACAGTCTTGGAGGGATCTATCCAATGTGGGTTAGTGTCAGTCCAATAGCGGTGGTTTTGTTTGTTAACTTCACCATTCACATAAGTTTGCCTCATCACTGAACAAAATCTTCTGCGTAAACTGAGGGTCCTGTTCCAATTTTTGTTTTGCCCATTCTGCAAATTCAGTGCGCCGATCTGGGTCATCCTCGTTGAGATGCTGCAGTAGCTGGAGTTTGTAAGGGTGCCATTTGTGAGTAGCTAATATCCGCCGAAGGGATGTTCGACTAATGCCACTCTCCAGTGACATGCGGCGAGTGCTACGCTCTTGCTGAATGAAGCTAGGACAGCCACTGATGTTTCTTCATTAGAGACAGATTTCATGCGTCCACATTTTGGCAAATCCAACACTGAACTAGTTTCACGAAACTTAGCAAGCAGTTTACTAACTGTAGCATGGGAGATGGGTGGTCTCGTAGGGTGTCTTGCATTGAAATCTGCTACAATGACCCGGTTACTGCGTTCACCAGACATCAACACAATTTCTATCCACTCCTCACGTGTTAACCTCGGCGACATGTCAATATCTGTAAACAAAGAGAAACTTGTAAATAACTCATGAAAGAATAAAGTTACGTTAAAACCAAGCACACCATTGTTTTTCGTGTGAAATTCCCAATAAGTTTGATGTGTCACATGACCCTCTTCCTATTGAAAAAACAAAAGTTGGATTCAAAATGGCCGACTTCTAAATGGCCGACATGGTCACCACCCATCTTGAAAAGTTTCCCCCCTCACATGTACTAATGTGCCACAAACAGGAAATTAATATCACCAACCATTCCCATTTTATTAAGGTGTATCCATATAAATGGCCCACCCTGTAGACTCCACCAATTGTTTTCATGCTGTAAAAAAGTGTTCTTTTTCTCCTGCCCACTGAAATCAGCTTAATATGAAATGTGTAACTTAACAATATTTTAGTTTTTATTGGGGAAAATATGATATTTGATATGTGACATCTGCACATTATGAATATGCAGGGAACAGAGGATTATTGTCCAATGTACTAATATTTATAGTTTTTTTTTTTTTTTTTCTAAAAAAGTAATAATAGATGCACCTTTCCTTACAAACTGTCTGTCATTAGTGCTGTATTCCATTTATTAACCCCTTAAGGACAGAGCCTATTTTGGGCTTCATGTCATGGGTATTTTTCTTTTTTTGTGTGTTTTTCATCTCAACGTTTCAGAACCTGACATGGCTGCATGAGGGATGTGTTTGGCAGGACAGGTTGTATTTTTAACTGCCTCTGGGCCAGGGTAATTTCAGCTTTTAGAACCAGACACAGTTTAGCAGTTTTTTTCAGTTTGTGAGATCCGTTTCAGGGATCTCACAAACGGTTCAAAACGGATCAGTTCAGCCCCAATGCATTCTGAATGCGTTTTGGTGTCCGCATGGCGATGCGGAGCAAACTGATCCGTCCTGACTTACAATGTAAGTCAATGGGAGCGGATCCGTTTTCACTGACACAATATGGTGCAATTGAAAACGGATCCGTCCCATATTGACTTTCAATGTAAGTCAGGACAGATCCGTTTTGACTTTGTTCTGCATAATGCAAACAGATCCGTTCTGAACGGATCTAAGCGTTTGCATTATAGGTGCGGATCCGTCTGTGCAGATACCAGACGGATCCGTACCTAACGCAGTTGTGAATGTAGCCTTAGTTTGACAACTTACGTTTGTGTTTGTTGAGCTAGCAAATTTTTTTTTCATCTACTTTTTGGAAATAAATCTAATTTCCATATATTTTTTGATACACATCATTTATGCTTTATTTTAATATTTGAGAAAAAAATTGTAAAAAGATATGCTTTTTTTTTACATTTGTATGGCAATAATATTACCTTACAAAAGACTTTAGGGGAGATTTATCAAACTGGTGTAACGGTAAACCAATCAGAGGAGCTCTGAAAAATGAAAGGTGGAATCTGATTGGTTGCTATGGGCAACTAAGCCAGTTCTACTTTACACCAGTTTTAATAAATCTCCCCCTTTGTATTTGCGTTCTTCTTTATTGGTAAGTTCGATATACAGTATGTCTAAATGTGGGTCTTGTCTAGCAGTACAATCCAGCATTTTTCTTTGGTGTAGGTCCCCCACCGATCAACTACCGATGGCCTATCCTGAAAATAGGCCTTTCGTTAAATAAGGCTGGGCAACCCCCAAGTATTAGCCATCTTTCTCCATCTCTGGTGTATTTTTGTTTTATGTGTCATTGGATTCAAAGGGTTGTGATTATTTATACCTTTTGAGATAGGTTTAGAATGATTTTTGTGAGAAGTAGAATTTACAAAGTTCTGTTTTTCCAATTCCTGTAGCAGAAGTCAGTGGAAAAACCAGAGAACCAACAAAATGAAGATGGAATAAAGGTGTCAAGTTCTCCAACTAATGAAGTTCCAAATACATCTGCATCTGCAATGTAAGTTAAATGCTTTGTGGAATGATAGTATACTGCTTCTTAACTTAATGTTTAAAGAGAACCTTTCACCGATTATGACAATGTGAACTAAGTATACAGACATGGAGAGCGGCGCCCAGGGATCTCACTGCACTTACTATTATCCCCGGGCGCCGCTCCGTTCTCCCGCTATGCCCTCCGGTATCTTCGGTCACAAAGTTATAGTAGGCGGAGTCTGCCCTTGTTCTGCTGTAGCGCTGGCCAATCGCATTGCAGAGCTCACAGCCTGGGAGAAAATAACCTCCCAGGCTGTGAGCTCTGCGCTGCGATTGGCCAGCGCTACAGCAGAACAAGGGCTGACTCCGCCTACCATAACTTAGTGACTGAAATCTCCGCCTACTATAACTTAGTGACCGAAGATACCGGAGGGCATAGCAGGAGAACAGAGCGGCGCCCAGGGATAATAGTAAGTGCAGTGAGATCCCCGGGCACCGCTCTCCATGTCTGTATACTTAGTTCACATTGTCATAATCGGTGAAAGGTCCTCTTTAAGAATTTTCTTCTCATATATTACATTTATTTAAGTGATGTGCCCATTGTGTATGAATGAGCAAAAAAGTTGAACGTATTCACATTTGTAGTCGACAAAGCAAAATGCTGAACAGCAAATGTTTTTTCTTTTTCTCTTTCCCCCTTCTGTATAAGTGTTAGGCCTCATGCACACGACCGTTGTGTGTGGCCGTTGTGCCGTTTTCCGTTTTTTTTCGCGGACCCATTGACTTTCAATAGGTCCGTGGAAAAATCGGAAAATGCACCGTTTTGCAGCCGCATCCGTGATCCGTGTTTCCTGGCCGTGAAAAAAATAGGACTATGTCCTATTTTTTTCACAGCCAACGGTTCACGAACCCATTCAAGTCAATGGGTCCGTGAAAGAACACGGATGCACACAAGATTGGCATCCGTGGCCGTAGGTTACTTTCATACAGACGGATCCGTCTGCATAAAAGCATAACGGTGGTATTGGTTATCAGCTGTCCGACCCCTAACCATACCCCACTCTTTTTCTTACTCCAAACCCCGTATCCAACCCTCACCCATACCTCATCTCTAACATGCCCCAAAATGACACACAGACACCAGGCTTGGATAAATCGGCCACAGCAGCCGTCTTTTATTAACATATAAACATAACATATAATAAATAACAATTCTCCCCCCTTCCCCCCGAGGGGAAGTCCTTGAAGCCCCCAAACAACCGCAAATACCCCAGTGGGTGAGCCATCTTGCTTCCAGCCGTTGCCCTCCAGCTCAGAAGCACCACTGAATGGCCCCTTTTAAATCCGTCACCACTGGGAGTCCAGCCCCAACCATGGAGCCCTCCCAGCATCCTCCTCTGTGAATATGACCAACTTCAAGGACCTCCCCCCGCCACCAACGCACAGACTTGACTGCCTTAAGTCTGCGCGTTCCTCCACAAACGCAAGGCTACTTCAATCCCCTCCTGGATTGCAAGGCTCCACATGTCCAAGCCAACCGCATTCAAATGCACCCCGTCCGCCCGCCAAAACCCCCCTACACCCTTCTCAAGCTCCATATGCCTCACGGCCACCGCCCCATTCCTGGCCATGAACCGACCCATTGCCCGGTTCACCTTAACCCGTGCCCTGTTCACACCTACCACCGAACGAGCATCCCTCCACACCATCCTAGGAACAATATCGGACCAGACCGTCACCATCCGCGGGAACAAGGCCCACAACCGCAGCAAGTCGAATTTGATCCCTTGCAGCAACTCGCGGAACGGCCGCGCCACCAGGTCATTACCTCCCACATGCAGAACCAAAACTTCAGGTGCCCTACCTGCCTTACGAACCTGTGAATCTTCGGCAACACCCCGGCCCAAACCATACCTCTCCGCCCTAGTCATCTCACCACCGCCACGGACCTCGAGAACCCCAGGTGCTGACCATCCGGCCGAACCGCTGCCCGGACGGCCCCCCAAAAGACATAAGAATGCCCGAGGATCCAAACCAGGGTCGGCACTGCATCTGCAACGAGAAACAAACCCAAGAACAAACAATAATGACATTGCATAAACACCATCCACCTATCCTACCCCATCACCCGCCAGCCGCTCCCCTATAGACTGTGCAATCGAATGTACGATCTAAACCGCACAGACTCCCATCGCCCAATCCTTTTTATAATCTCGTCGCCCAACCCCCACCTTGCCGCCTCCGTTGCCGCCCCAATTCTAAAAGAATGACTCGAGTACCCCTCAGGCCCCAAGCCCAACCGAACCAGACATTTTGAAAAAACCGCCGCAAACTGAAAACGCGACAAAAAGAATCATCCTCATGCACTAACAACGGCAACATCCCACTCCTCCTGCCGCCCCAGTAATCCCGTAAACTCCCCACCGGGCACATGGCGCAATCCGGGACCCCAAACAATACTACTCTCCGCCCCCGACCTTCCGCATCCGTCTTGGACCAGCGAATAACGAACTCCAGCCTGTCTTGGAATAGCTCCACATCCGCCCTCTGCAACCCCCCAGCCTTACGCACTGACGGTCTCACCAACTCCCCCACCCGTAACGCCCCAAAAAACGCCAAGGAAAACGCCAACCGGAACAACCGAACCTCTGAGGCGGAACAACACACTACCCCCAGCTGCTCCCCCAGTTTCAACAACAACCCGAAGGACACAGGTCTCCTGTTATCTCCCCCCGCACACGCCCTTCACCACCCCTTCAACGCCCGCATTACCAAAAATGACTTAGTCACATCCGGCCGCTGCTTACACTTAAAACCGAACGCCAATCCGGCCATGCAGCTATTCATCTTTGCCACGGACCAGCCCTCTTCTCTACAGTGACCCACAAACAACAACATTGGGACCTCCAACTCCCCCTCCCCAACACCCAACTTACTGCACCAATCCTCCCAATACTGCCACGATTTCAGATACAACTCCCACGTCCTAGGTGCCAGCGATGCCTGAATAAGACTTGCTACCGTTCTTCCAGTACCTCCCATATACAACTCGGGCATTCCCTCCCAAACTCCTCCGCGTCTGGAGCCAACTGCCGAAAACGGTCCCACTGTGAACGAGAGAGCGTCAGCTATGCCATTGTCCACTCCCGGCACATGAACCGCCACCACCCACGCACCCCGGCAATAAAGCCCATGCTACCCGCTGCATCCGAAAACAACTCGAAATCCATAAATAACGAGCGACCGTTATAACGCTCCAAAAAGGAACTCCACACCCTCAAGTCCGCTCTCAACTCCTTTCCTAAACGCACATAATGATGTGGTGAAACCACCCCCCCGTCGCCATAGCCAACCTCCTACAGAACACCCTCCCCATAGGCATGATCCGGCAAGCAAAATTGAGTTTTCCGAGCAGCGACTGAAGCTCCCGCAACTGCAGCTTTTTTAAGCGAGACGCCCTCGCCACCTCCCCCTTTAAATCCTCCAACTTATCTAAGGGCAACCTACATTCCATCCTATCCGTGTCAATCACTATCCCTAAAAAACTCAACTCCGTAACCGGCCCTACCGTCTTGTCCGTAGCCAACGGGACCCCAAACAACGACTCCAAGGTATGCAACAACAAGGCGCACACCCTAGAACCCGACGGACCAATACATAGGAAATCGTCCAGGTAATGAATGATGGACTCACACCCAGACGAGTCCGCCACCTCCCATTCTAAAAATGAGCTAAATGCCTCAAAATACGCGCAGGACAGGGAACAGCCCATAGGCAGGCACCTATCCACAAAAAACTCCCCCCCCCCCCCCCCCCCCAATAACATTCCAACAAGTGTAAACAGTCTGGGTGCACTGGCAGCAACCTAAACGCAGCCTCGATGTCAGTCTTTGCTAATAGCGCCCCCCTCCCAAACCTCTTAACCCACTGACTGCCGCATCAAATGAGGTATAAACCACCGAACACAAGGCAGGGTCTATACCGTCATTGACCGACGAGCCTTTTGGAAAAGACAGATGATGAATAAGCCGAAACTTATTCATCTCCTTCTTCGGAACCACCCCCAACGGTGACACCAGTAAATTCGCCAATGGTGGAGCCGAAAAGGGGCCCGCCATCCTGTCTAGACTGACCTCCTTGCTAAGTTTCTCAGCCACCACCTCCGGGTGCTCCAACGCTGACCTCAAATTTTTCCTAACCAAAACCGCTTCACACTGAACAAACGGGATCCGAAAACCAACTGAAAAACCTTCCCGCAACAAAGCCGCCGCCTCCCTATCCGGATACCTGTCTAGAAACGGGCCCACCGTGTGCACCTCCGCACACCGAGCACTTGTGTTTAAATTTACACTTTGCTCCGAATTTACATGTTCCGTCATTAAATGCGAAACACAGCCCCTTTGCTGAAGCTGACGCAACATTAGGCTGCCCACTACCTCCTGCCTCCCCCGAAAGGACTGACCCTGTCTCACCGGCGCGGTAACCTTCAACCACAAAGCTATATCTTTGTGATCCCACTTAATCTCGGGCCGCACCGCCTTCCGCTGCCGGAACTGTTCATCGTACCTCAGCCACGCTATCCCCCCATACACCCTGTACGCCTCCCCAACTGCATCCAAATAACAAAACAACGCCGAACAGCACTCTGGCGCCTTCTCCCCAATTACGCTTGCTAATATCGCGAACGCCATCAGCCAGTTTGCAAACGTCCGCGGTATCAGGCGGTACCTACGCTTCTCTTCCTCCTCCTTCTTACCCTTATCCCGTCTCGCCCTATCCAAGTTAAATTTGTCTAGAGGAAGCAAAGAAAAAATCTCTACATACTCCCCCCTCCAAATCTTCTCCCTTACCTCCTGCTTCAAATGTGCCCCCAATGGGCCCTCAAAGCACACATAAACCTCTCCCCTTGCCCTATCGTCCATCCGAACAGTCTCCTCCTCTACCGCGCCCCCGCCTGCGTCTGCACCGACGACATCGCAGCCCCCCCACTCACACCAGCCCCCCCAACCGCACTCGCTTCCCCAGAGGGCCCGGCCACCCCCCACGCTGGTAACGGAGACGCCCCCCCCATACCCCATTCTGCAAGCAAACCTGCCAGCCCCCCCAACAATTGCCCTAAACCCCTGCTAACATCTACTAGGGACCCCCCAACACCCCCAACAAACTGCGCTAGCGTTCCCCAAGAGGCCTCACCTGGCTGCCTGGGTGCTGTGTCCCCACCAGCCGTAGATCCGGACTCCAGCTGATCCCTCCTCTGCGTTGCCGCCTCATCTTCTAGTCCCCTAGCCAGGCCCAGGCTAGAGACATTAGGCCCTCCATCTTCTTGGGCTGCGAGGGAGTGGGCGGGGCTTCCTCTTCCTTGTGCAGTCCTCACTGAAGACAGGGGCCTGCTACCGGACACCGAAACGACTGCAGCAGCCCCGTTCCTCCCGCCAACCTGTCCACGCCGAGGGGACTCAGCCTCCGATCCTGGGCTCGAGACCCCCGCTCCTGGTCCTTCTCCCACGCCGTCCGTCACAGCAGAACGAGGTGACCGGGCCCGGCCACCTCGCAGGCTCCGCCTACTAGTCGGATTCCTCCCACGCCGGGGAGTACTGGAGGAAGCGTTCCCCGCCGACCCCCGGCGTGGAGGGTCCCTTGAGGGGCTCCGTTTGCGGCGCTGAGCCTTGGAAGGGGGCTGGGCAGACTGAGAAGCCTGCGGGCTATAGCGCGCCGGCGGCCTGGCCCGCCGCGGCCGTATTAACACTGGCTGAGGCCCAGCCGGAGCCTCAGCCGCCCCCTGGAGCATCTGCTGTACCTGCGCCTGGATCCAGTCGGCGCCGCAGACCTCCGCTGCTGCCCTCAAACGAGCGATGATCTCCTCCAGCTGCTCCATTTTGGTTACCAGCTCACAGCACAAGGTACCAGCTCTTTTCAGGATCCTGACAAAATGGCCCCCGGTCTCCCCTCAGCTTCCCTATTTAACCCCTTAACCACACCCCTACACTTAAACCACCCAATCCCCCACTTCCACAGATTCCTCCTTTCATCCCCTCTAAACTCCACCTAACCTACTCACTGGGGTCTCCCTAAACCAAACCCCCGTCATGATGCCCTCCCCTAAGGCTGCGCCCCCAGTCCGGCCATGACTTTTTCAGAGCTGAGTTTTCACTTTGTGAAAACTCAAATCCGACAGTATATTCTAACACAGAGGCGTTCCCATGGTGATGGGGACGCTTCAGGTTAGAATATACTAAAAGAACTGTGTACATGACTGCCCCCTGCTGCCTGGCAGGTGCTGCCAGGCAGCAGGGGGCAGCCCCCCCCCTGTAGTTAACACATTGGTGGCCAGTGGGCCCCCCTCCCTCCCCTGTAGTTAACTCTTTGTTGTCCAGTGCGGCCGGCCCCCCCTCCCTCCCCTGTAGTTAACTCTTTGTTGTCCAGTGCGGCCGGCCCCCCCTCCCTCCCCTGTAGTTAACTCGTTGGTGGCCAGTGCGGCCGGCCCCCCTCCCTCCCCTGTAGTTAACTCGTTGGTGGCCAGTGGGCCCTCTCCCTCCTAAGTAAAATCTCCCCCCCTATCATTGGTGGCAGCGGAGAGTACCGATTGGAGTCCCAGTTTAATCGCTGGGGCTCCGATCGGTAACCATGGCAACCAGGACGCTACTGCAGTCCCGGTTGCCATGGTTACTTAGCAATTTGTAGAAGCATTATACTTACCTGTGAGCTGCGATGTCTCCGTGTCCGGCCGGGAGCTCCTCCTACTGGTAAGTGACAGATCATTAAGCAATGCGCCGCACAGACCTGTCACTTACCAGTAGGAGGAGCTCCGGGCCGGACACGGAGACATCGCAGCTCGCAGGTAAGTATAATGCTTCTACAAATTGCTAAGCAACCATGGCAACCGGGACTGCAGTAGCGTCCTGGTTGCCATGGTTACCGATCAGAGCCCCAGCGATTAAACTGGGACTCCGATCGGTATTCTCCGCTGCCACCAATGATAGGGGGGGAGATTTTAATTAGATGGGGGGAGGGCCCACTGGCCACCAACGAGTTAACTACAGGGGAGGGAGGGGGGGCCCACTGGCCACCAACGAGTTAACTACAGGGGAGGGAGGGGGGCCGGCCGCACTGGACAACAAAGAGTTAACTACAGGGGAGGGAGGGGGGGCCCACTGGCCACCAACGAGTTAACTACAGGGGAGGGAGGGGGCCGGCCGCACTGGACAACAAAGAGTTAACTACAGGGGGGAGGGGGGGGGCGGCCGCACTGGCCACCAATGAGTTAAAAACGGGGGGGGGGCAGCAGGGGGGCAGTCATGTACACAGTTATTTTAGTATATTCTAACCTGAAGCGTCCCCATCACCATGGGAACGCCTCTGTGTTAGAATATACTGTCGGATTTGAGTTTCACGATCTAACTCATATCCGACAGTATATTCTAACATAGAGGTGTTCCCATGGTGATGGGGACGCTTCAAGTTAAAATATACCATCGGATTGGAGAAAACTCAGATCCTATGGTATATTAACTCCTGACTTTACATTGAAAGTCAATGGGGGACGGATCCGTTTGAAATTGCACCATATTGTGTCAACGTCAAACGGATCCGTCCCCATTGACTTGCATTGTAATTCAGAACGGATCCGTTTGGCTCCGCACGGCCAGGCAGACACCAAAACGACTTTTTTTTCATGTCCGTGGATCCTCCAAAAATCAAGGAAGACCCACGGACGAAAAAACGGTCACGGATCACGGACCTACGGACCATGTTTTTGCGGACCGTAAAAAAAAAACGGTCGTGTGCATGAGGTCTAATTCAGTGCTTCGATCCCATGGCATTCCAGTGATTTGTGACCTCTCCTGACATGTCTGTTTTAGTAAATAGTTGTTTGCACAAAATAATCATGGTAATCAAGTAATGGTTTTCCAAGGGTTTCCTCAGACACTCCCAACGACATACTGAAAGGCAACTTAGATTATGAGCTCTACTGGGGACAGACTGATGATAATGTCTGCGATGCGCTGCGGAATATAGTAGCGTTATGTAAGTGTATAAAATAAATAGCTCACCCACCGTTCCACATCCAGCCTCCAAAGTGCACAGAAAGCGGGAGAACCCCCAGATGAAAGCATTCAAGGAAAATCTTTAATAATGCTATCTGGTGGCACTAAGGAGCATCTGGTGGCACTGGGGGGGGAAGCTGATGGCACTGGGGGGAGCCTGATGGCACTGGCGGGGCAGCTGGTGGCACTGGGAGGCAGCTGATGGCACTGAGGGGGCAGATGATGGCACTAGGAGGGAACCTGATGGCATGGGGGTGGGTCAGCTGATGGCATCAGGAGGAGGGGGCTGATAAGTTTTTATAAAGAAAAACGTTCCTTTAATTCTTTTTTTGTTATTAGAGTACTCGATTAATCGTTGGATTAATTGATAGAATACTCGATTACAAAAATAGTCGATAGCTGCAGCCCTAGAATCAATATAGAATCAGTTAGAAAACACATTATCTGATGCTGTTAACAGTAATTCTAGTATCCCTCATCTGCATCTAAACATTTTTCCCAATACCATAAAACCTAAGTAAATTTATGGTCAGGGCTAGGACAACGTCGGCGTACGCAGAGAAACCTGCCCTGAACATAGTGGCTGAATTGTGCCGGAAGCCACGGGCGCGGGTACACCAGTGAGGAAAAGGGGGCATACCTGATGGAAGCCTGAGAAAAAGGGCGGGAGGGAGGGGCGTGAGGCTCGGGCGCCTGGCTGAACGGAGGGAAGGTGACTAAATAGCCAGACGCCCCTCCCACAAATGCAGGCTGGTAACAGCCTTACAATTTATGGTCAGGGCTAAGACAACGTCGGCGTACGCAGAGAAACCTGCCCTGAACATAGTGGCTGAATTGTGCCGGAAGCCACGGGCGCGGGTACACCAGTGAGGAAAAGGGGGCAAAAAACAACAGGTAGGTGCAACACTTTTATTTACAAATTACAAAGCCAGAGAACGAAAGGCATGAGATATCTCGGTTTGAGGATTGGGTATATACCTGGTAAAGCAGGAGGATCGCCACCGCCCCATGGACCGGATGACGTGAGCCGGCACCTGATGTCGGGAAGCAGCGGAGGCTGCCCCTATACGAAATGAGTGCCCTGAAATTACCTTGGGGTCATAGCCTAAACCCTGGGCGAGGGCACGGATATAAGCGATGAATTGCGAGGTGCTGAGAGGCTTGCCTGCATGCGGCAAGAGTGGACTGTCGGGCAATGAACCTTGGATGAGTGCTGTCAGTTGATGCAGCACTTGAACTGGGCACCAATTGTTCAAGGTCGGGTAGAACTTGATTTCAGAGGGAGGACCCGTCTGATTGGTTTTGGTGGAGGGTAGAAGCAGAGTGTAATGGCCCTGGCCCCATGACAGATGTTGCTTCAGAGGATGGTTTTTTCGATTTGGACCAGCCAGAACCTCTCCGGGCCGGAGGAACCCATAAAAAGAGAGATACATAGCCGCTTTCAGAATCAGGCTAGTGGAGGGCCCAAAAGGATTACCATCCAATGACGAGGAGAGATCCCTGAACAACTGGCCGGATACTGGCTGCCTATGGCTCACGGATCCCTTCCCTTCCTTTTGAATGCCCCGAAGAGTGGCTTTAATAGCTTGGATGGAAAAATAGGACCTGTGACGAGGATTGGCCAGCATAGCGTGATGTTGAAGTCCGGCCAAATAAAGTCTGATGGTACCATACGACAGAGAGAGATGCGAGTGACAATAGGCCAGGAAGGCCATGATGTAGGAGATCTCGGAGTGTTGACCCCTCGGATGATTCCTAGAGAATTTATCAAACGCCCTTAGGCCAGCCTGATAATTCCTCGCCGTATTACGTGACAATGATTTGGCGACCAGGCCCTTGGCCTCCTCTAAGAGCGAATCTAAACCAGAATGAGGGTGCTGAATTGGGGCACCGGGGTGCCTGACCGATCCGCGTCGGGTATTTCCTGAAAGAAAATTGGAAAGTTAGCACGGGAAAGCGCGTCCGCAGCCCTATTCTGCTCGCCTGAGATGTGTACGCAGCGCATGTGAAAATTATGGTGGAGGGATAACCACACTAACTTGCGTAATAACGCCATGATCCTGAGGGACTGGGCTTTGCCCTTGTTGACGATGTCCACCAAGGTCTGGCTATCCGTAACGAACGTCACGGAAGAGTTAGACCAGAGGTGACCCCAGGCCTGAGCAGCCGCCACTATGGGATATAGTTCCAAAAGGGGGGAAGATTTTAGAGCTGCAGAGTCCGAGGCTAATTCTGGCGGCCATCCGGCAGCCAGCCAATGAGATCTGAAAATGGCAGCGAACCCGGAGGAACCGGCGGCGTCGGAGAAAACCATGGGGGAAGAGGAATCCCACTGCGGAACGAACAAGGAAATGCCGTTCCAGTTAGCGAGAAAACTGCTCCACATGTCGAGATCTGCAATGGCCTGGCTGTCCAAATGGACGACAGAATCTTGTTCCGGGGCCGAGGGCAGGAGACATAGCAACCTGGAAAGGAAGGCCCTGCCTTGAGGCATAATTCTGGTGGCGAAATTAAGCATCCCCAGCAAGGATTGGAGCTCCGCCCTGGTCAGCGAGTGAGACTGGACTGCCCGGGAGATGGCTGAGCGGATCCTGAGCAACTTCTCGCTGGGGAGGCTAGCTTCCATTCTAACGGTATCTAGAATAATGCCCAGGAAGGTGACTGTAGTGGCCGGACCCTCAGTCTTGGCCGTGGCCACGGGGACCTGGAGTCGGGAAAAAATATCCAGAAGTGAATGGGGAATGGAAGGGACCTGACTGGGCCTTTCAATGAGGAGAAAATCGTCCAAGTAATGAACGACCATGGATAGGCCACCGTGATGGTTGAGAATCCAGTGCAGAGCTTTAGCAAGCTGTTCAAAAAGCCAAGGGCTGCTCTTGGAGCCAAAAGTAAGCCGGTTGGCAAAATAAAATTTATCTGCCCACTGGATGCCGTAGTACTTCCAAAGCTGCGGGTGTATTGGAAGCAGCTTAAAAGCGTCGGCAATATCTACCTTGGCCAACCAAGCCCCGACACCTGCTTGAAGAATGTACTGGATGGCCTCGTCAATTGAGGAATATTGCATGGAATATTCCTCAGACGGAATGAGTGAATTAAGACTGGGGATGGAGGACATATGAGGCGCGGAGAGATCATAAATGAGACGTTTTTTATTTGAAGATGACTTCGTGACCAGGCCGATAGGGTTGATGCGCCACGACTGGAATGGGATCTGAAGGAAAGGACCAATGACGAACCCTTTGTCGACCTCTGCCTGAATAAGAGTGGTCACCGTCTCAGGGTCACTGGAGGCGGATAGCAGATTGGGGCCCAACCAGCAGCCCTGGGGGGGCGTGATAATGCCGGTATGAAACCCCTCTCTGCACCCATCCAATAAGAAGGCGACAAAGGAACGATCTGGGTGGTCCTGCAGGAGTGCAGCCAGTAACTTTAAGTTGAGGTCGGCTAGTCAGGAGTCCCTGGCTGACTTCCTGGGACATGAAGGACGAGGGTGGGCCCGAAAACAAAGGGAGCAGATGTGCAGTGCTCGGCACGCATTGAAAGCACAGCCCTTGGCATTAAAATTATTGCACACCTGGCTACTGCCAAGGTACACAATGGGCCTACCCAGTTTATCTAATGATGAGGAAGACCTGGAGGACCCGGACGGACCTGGAGTGGGCGCTGACTGAGGATCTTGCATCGGATTAGGGCACCATTCCGTGGAATAAAAGATGGACTGGCAGATGGCACACAGGGGAGCCTTCAGACCTGCGAAGTGCCGGCAGAATAACTCCATGTCCAAGTCTGCCCAGTTGGACATGAACTGAAATTGATTCAGGGCTGCGGCGGCTTTGGCAGAAAACGAACGATGATAATCGTAAAATGCCGAGCCGCCGTACTTGTGCCCCAAATCCGTAATCCGGTACAAGTAAGTATCTAATTCTTCCCTGCGATTGGGATGGGCGGAGCATATTACATCCCTGTAGAGACTGAAGGCCAGGACGAACTCGGAAACCGACAGCTTCCTATTTAACCGAGCATCCTTGGCCTTCAACACCACGGAAACCTCTCCGCAATTAATCACCCGGTTTTCGGAGATATCCTGGGAGGCAATCAAAATGGATGCTAAATTAACGTCCTTGCCTGCCAAGATATCCTTCTTAATATGCTCCGGAACGAAGTGGGAAGGAGCAATTTGGGGGGTGGCAGAAGGCCTACCTGCAACGTCCGGAGGAATGGCAGGAATGACTGCCGAACCTGGAGATTGCGGTGAGGCTGCTGGCCTGGATTCTAAAACCGCGACCCTGTTCTGAATGTCCGTGACTGAGCTAACGAGTCCGGTGATGGATGACTGGATCTGGGCTAGAGCCAGCCGGATGGAGTCGCTATTGGACTGCTCAGCTGTCGGACCCGGAGTGGTCATCAGGAGCCGGTATAATTTGGCCTTGCGGGCCGTCGCGGGATGCCGAATCCCCCTGCGATTGAGTTCGGCGATTAACTTTGGCACAGTCCCAACTCCTCAGAGATGTGTTGCTAAAATGCCCCGAGACGGATGATCCTGGCATGGAGAGGTTGTCCTCCATATCGGACATGTGAGACATGATGACCTGGGAAAAAAGGGAACTTATGTCTACCGGAAAAACGAAAAAGAAGCACAGACGGAAGCGGTGGTAGCGGCCGAAAGAAGGTGAGAGACTGAAGCGTGTGAAAGTGACCAACGAAAACCTACCTGACGGGAATGTGAACGGATTTAGAAAGATGATTTCCAAAAACCCCAATCGATTAAGTGGAAACTAATAAAAAGAACGGACTTGAGTATCAAACTGAGAGTTAACCCTACCCCAGTGACCGTCTCTGAGCCGACTTACCTGGAATTGCCTCGAAATTCCTAGATGAAACGAAGGAGAGGAAGGAAAAATAACAACTGCCCAATCTAAAGGAAGGAACAACCGACATCAGCATAGATGTAAAAACCTAAGAAAATGCAGACAAAACCTGGGCGATCCAGGAACATTGACAACCTGGGCGATCCAGGAACATTGACAACCTGGGCGATCCAGGAACATTGACAACCTGGGCGATCCAGGAACATTGACAACCTGGGCGATCCAGGAACATTGACAACCTGGGCGATCCAGGAACATTGACAACCTGGGCGATCCAGGAACATTGACAACCTGGGCGATCCAGGAACATTGACAACCTGGGCGATCCAGGAACACTGACAACCTGGGCGGTCCAGGAACACTGACAACCTGGGCGGTCCAGGAACACTGACAACCTGGGCGGTCCAGGAACACTGACAACCTGGGCGGTCCAGGAACATTGACAACCTGGGCGGTCCAGGAACATTGACAACCTGGGCGGTCCAGGAACATTGACAACCTGGGCGATCCAGGAACATTGACAACCTGGGCGATCCAGGAACATTGACAACCTGGGCGGAACATTGACAACCTGGGCGATCCAGGAACACTGACAACCTGGGCGATCCAGGAACATTGACAACCTGGGCGATCCAGGAATGTTGACCACCTGGGTGATCCAGACAATTGACAACCTGGGCGGAACCAGTGACGTGACACCCTGGGAAGACCGCAAGGCACGGGAAGACCCCGGATGATCCACCGGACCCCAAAAAGTGGAAGGATCTGGAGACGGAAGCAACGTGACGTAGCAGAACCGTAGAATTGGACAGTAATGTATCACCAACTTCACGGCGCAAATTCTGGCAATGTGATGCTGAGGCAGTGACGAGGACGGACTGACTGTAGGGAAGCGTTCCCCCCCTGATAAATGGCATTTATGAAAATTCTTTTTTTTTTTTTTTTTTTTGCCCCCTTCTTCTGCTGTCTTTTTTTTTTTTTTCGTGCCCTGCCTAATAGAGGGCATATGGTTGAAAACTGCGTCTTCCCCCCCCCCCCCCCCAGAATGAAAACGCTGCCTGCATCACATAGCCAGAAAAATGCCCGAATTACTTGTGCTGACCCTTGCTGAAAAAAAAACAAAATTTAGGAGAGTGCATGGGTGGCGAGAGGGAACAAAACTGACAGCCCAAAGTGAAAACTACTTAGTACCCCCAGTAGCGCGGCACGTGACCGGCAAGATAGTGAACCAGGACGCCGGTTGCCGGCGCTGCAGCCGGAATCGGAACTAGGCAGGGGGAGAGTGGCACCTGACCAGTACCACCAGGGGGCGCGAGCTCCGACGTGAGGCTCAGCTGGTGCGACGCGAACTGCACCTCGATTACCTGGAGAGGAGGGCGATGGAGAGGATGATTCGGACGCCGGCGGTGCCTGTATGCTGGAACCGGAAGGAGGTCACGAAACAGAGAGGAAGGAGAGGAAGGAGCGCGATACCACGGAATGCGTGAGGCTCGGGCGCCTGGCTGAACGGAGGGAAGGTGACTAAATAGCCAGACGCCCCTCCCACAAATGCAGGCTGGTAACAGCCTTACAATTTGTTTAAAGGGAACCTGTCACTGGGATTTTGTGTATAGAGCTGAGGACATGGGTTGCTAGATGGCCGCTAGCACATCCACAATACCCAGTCCCCATAGCTCTGTGTGCTTTTATTGTGTAAAAAAAAAAACGATTTGATACATGTGTTAAGGCTGGCCGCAGGCTAGCCTGGATTTGTGGGAGGGGCCGGTACCTGTCTTAAGCAGTCTGGCTCTCCCAGGCAGCCTGGATTTGTGGGAGGGGCCGGTACCTGTCTTAAGCAGTCTGGCTCTCCCAGGCAGCACGTCGGCATTCGGACGTCTGCTACTTCCGGGTGTGACGTCATCAGCAAGCGTCCTGCACGAGTCGGATCTCAGAGAAGCCGGGTGTACCTTTCACTTCAGTCTGCAAGCTGTTCAGGTCGTTTTCCATGATAACTGCTTTGTTTGGGGAGCGTGGCAACGTGGAGGAGGGTAGGAGGGTGTGTAGAGAGGGGGAAGTGTGCCGGAGGATCGCTTCTCCTCACTGCGTTCAGGCACATGCAATTCAAGTTTTGGCACCAATGGGCAGCATTGTCACATAGTTGGAGCTCATTGCCTGTCTCAGCATAACCTGTATCTAAGTTCATACAGGGGCTGCGAGTCATCTGGGCTCAGCAGGTTAAACTCTGGCAGCTGGGTCCTGGTGCCATTACTGAGTTGATTACTTACAAGGTTGCTGCTTGTGCACATGTTTGACACTCATCACATACACTACATACATACCTTAGACACATAGTTCGCACATCAGGCAGTTTGACGATAAAAAAAAAAGTGGGTTGTTCAAATAAAGAAAAAAAAAAAAAAAAAAAACCTTTATCCACCAAGCTTCATCCATACACCTCTAGCATAGGTACATCCGCCAATACAGCTACACGCTCGCACGACATACAAACCCCGTTTCATCTCGTAGACTAGTGTCATACGGTCTGTTTTCCACAAATCCTATACTTACATACATCACCTACCACGTCTGTAGGTTCTTTAGCCCGCAGTATTCGTTTTTAATTGATCTGCCACGTCACAGATTCACACAAACTCGGGCTCGCTTCATACGTCAGTGGAAACGACTATCATACTCCCTGTCAGCCTCGAAGGCTTTTCGTTCAATCGTTTCACGCTGCTGGGGGGGGGAAGGGGGGGGGGGGGGGAAGGGGAGGGGCTTAGATTCCGTCAGCTGGGTCCTGGTGCCATTACTGAGTTGATTACTTACAAGGTTGCTGCTTGTGCACATGTTTGACACTCATCACATACACTACATACATACCTTAGACTCATAGTTCGCACATCAGGCAGTTTGACGAATAAAAAAAAAAAAAAGGGTACAAGTGGATTGTTAAATAAAGTAAAAAAAAAAAAAAGTGGGTTGTTCAAATAAAGAAAAAAAAAAAAAAAAAACCTTTATCCACCAAGCTTCATCCATACACCTCTAGCATAGGTACATCCGCCAATACAGCTACACGCTCGCACGACATACACACCCCGTTTTTTATCTCGTAGACTAGTGTCATACGTCATACGGTCTGTTTTCCACAAATCCTATACTTACATACATCACCTACCACGTCTGTAGGTTCTTTAGCCCGCAGTATTCGTTTTTAATTAATCTACCACGTCACAGATTCACACAAACCGGGCTCGCTTCATACGTCGGTGGAAACGACTATCATACTCCCTGTCAGCCTCGAAGGCTTTTCGTTCAATCGTTTCACGCTGCTGGGGGTGGGGGGAAGGGGAGGGGCTTAGATTCCGTCATCTTGTTTGTCAGCTTACGGGCAGCAGGTCGTAGGGTTAACAGGTCGTTTGTTTTTTTTTTGTTTTTTTTTTTTCTTTTTCTTTTTTTTTTTTTTCTTTTTTTTTTTTTTTTTTTTTTTTTTTTTTGTGGTGTTTGTTGTGTTGTTTGCAGTGGTCTACGCCATCTGCAACTTCAGCCAGTGCAGGCTCCTGCATGTCTGTGCCACATGTTTTAGGGCACATCCGGTCACGGTCTGCACATTGAAGCCGGCGTGACTGAGCCGGGTGAATGTGGAGGCACTAGACCAGCTGCTGCGGCTTCATCCGGTTCAGCCGTTCCGTACATTCCTGGTGGAAGGGTTTTCACGGGGATTTCACACTGGGCTCATCACCTTGCCCCAGCAGACTCATGAATGCCCCAACTTGCAGTCGGCTTCTAAACATGCTGGTCTGGTGGATTCACTCTTGGCAGTTGAGCTGGACAAGGGTTTCATCATTGGTCCTTTCCAGTCCCCTCCTTTCTGCACTTGGAGGGTGAGCCCGGTGGGGGTGGTGCAGGGAAAATATTCCAATAAATTTCGTTTGATTTATGATTTGTCTGCTCCACATTCTTCCCACGTTCCTAGTCTCAACTCGTTGATTCCGTCCGAGGAATTTTCCTTGAAGTATACTTCCGTAGACCAGGCTATTCAGGTCATTCTTCAAGACAGGCATGGGGGCTTGGCTGTCCAAAGCAGATGTCTCTGATGCGTTCAAACTGCTGCCCATTAGCCCATCTCTCTGGCAGTGGCATGGCATCAAATGGAGAGATGCGTACTATTTCGCCACCAAGTTGACGTTTGGTTCCTAGAGCAGCCCCAGTCTGTTTGACAGGTTAGCGCGGGCACTGGAATGGATTTTGTTGGAACAGGGTTGCCAGAATGTCATTCACTACCTGGATGATTTTCTGTTGATCGAAGAACCCTCACAGGCACCTGTTGACTTGCAGGTTCTCTTGCAGGTCTTCAAGGAGTTAAACGTTCCAGTGGCCGAACACAAAACAGAAGGGCCTGCGCAGGTTGTCACGTTCTTGGGGATCTCTCTGGATTCACGTGCCATGTCAGCCAGTCTGCCACAAGACAAACTCGACAGAATCAAATCAGGTGTCCGTTCCTTGCTTATGTCTCAGGTTGCAAGAGAGAATTGCAGTCTGTTGGGCATGTTATACTTTGCCATGAGGATCATTCCTCAGGGTAGAGCATTCATTTCAAGATTGCTAGTCTTATTACAACAGACCAGTGATTTGGACGCATCAGTGCATCTTAATGCGAACGCCCGAGCAGATCTGTTCATGTGGGACAGATTTCTCAGTGGGTGGAACGGCATTTCCATGTTTATTCCGAGGGCCACTTCTGATTCTCCACACGTATTTTCAGACGCGGCTGCCTCGGTAGGTTTCGCGGCCATATTTGGCTCACATTGGTTCGCCGGCTCATGGCCCACACACGTGCTACAGTTGCCGGGGTTTTCTCAGATGTCGGCATTGTTCGAGATCTATCCTATCGTAGCAGCTGCTATAGTCTGGGGGCATAGGTGGTCGGGTCACACGGTGGTTTTCCACACTGACAACATGGCGACCGCAGAGATCATTAACAAGGGCAGATCTAAATCGTTACTTATCATGTCTTTCATGCGTAGATTGACCTGGATAGCTCTGGAACAGGGGTTTCATTTTCATGCCCGGTTTTTGGACGGGGTCAGCAACGTTGCAGCTGATGTTTTATCTCGTTTTGATTTTTCTCGCTTTTTCTTACAGAACCCAGAAGCAGACTCAGTGGGCACCCCGGTACCGGACTGGCGGCTGCTGGTCTTGGATTAGACTCTCTGATGGTGGTCGCCAGTTCACTCATTACCAAGTCTTTGTCGGCCAGTACGTTGCGGTCGTACCGCCGAGCGTGGGTAGTTTTTTCGAACTTTTAGTTGGCATATCCTAGAGGTGACACAGGTCAGGTCAAGTATATGGTGGCTTTCGTGCCTTATTGTCATTCGGTATTGGCTTTATCCTACAACACCATTAGGCTATATTTGGCTGGGGTGCAGCATTTTTTGGCACTTCAAGAGCCAGACAGACCCTCTATATTTTCAGCTCACCCGATCAAGGCCATCCTCAGAGGCTTTCAAAAGAGCCAGGTCACGGTCAAGTCGGTCCGTCGACCTATTAAGGGGGACACGTTTCGTAGCCTGTCGGAAGTTCTCACATTCTCACCATTCAGAGTCCTTCCCAGCCTGGTGATCAAGGCGGCGATGTACTTGGCGTTTTACGGGTTTTTAAGACCAGGTGAAGTGACACAGGCCAGACAAGGGGCGGTGGCTCTCCGCAAGGGAGATTTAGTCAGGATGGGCAGTAACTCATTGCAGTTGCCTCACAACAAAACAAGGCAGGTAGGTCCCGGCCATGTAGTTAAGTTCTTCCAGACCACAAACGCATGGTGTCCAGTGACAGTCTTGGACAACCTCTTGCTGGCCCTTAGTCTTCACAGCCCCACCGACCCATTACTTCCATTCCCTGTTGGTCCACTGACGTCCAGCCAGTTCATCAAACATATTCGCATCCTGTTGACCAGTGTAGGATTGAATCCGGCTCAATTCTCGGGGCATTCTTTCCGCATCGGTGCGGCATCCGCAGCGTCCAAGCATGGAGTCCCTGTGCATATCATTAAACACTTGGGGCGCTGGCGCTCGGGGTGCTTTGTACGGTATATCCCGGAGCCACAAGCGGAGCTGGTCCAAGCATTCAGTACATTGGCAGAGTAGCACCTAGCACCTCAGGCCTATCCTTCCCTCACTGGTGGGTTTTGCCCCCTTTTTCAGGCATACCGACCTAGTGAGGCCAAGGCACACCTCAGGCCAATTAGGTAGGGGGGTGGTGGTTGGGCATCTTCCACTCGTTTAGGTCCTGACCACAAGTGTTAAGGCTGGCCGCAGGCTAGCCTGGATTTGTGGGAGGGGCCGGTACCTGTCTTAAGCAGTCTGGCTCTCCCAGGCAGCCTGGATTTGTGGGAGGGGCCGGTACCTGTCTTAAGCAGTCTGGCTCTCCCAGGCAGCACGTCGGCATTCGGACGTCCCCTGCCCACCCATTCCCATTCTTCATTCAGTCATTCAACCATCACATTCAGGGTATGCCCCCTTTTTCAGGCATACCGACCTAGTGAGGCCAAGGCACACCTCAGGCCAATTAGGTAGGGGGGTGGTGGTTGGGCATCTTCCACTCGTTTAGGTCCTGACCACAAATGCAAATTAACCTCAGATGAGTCCTGTGTGTGAGATGAGTCAGGGACAGGACTCATCTGAGGTTAATTTGCATATGTATGAAATCGTTTTTTTTTTTACACAATAAAAGCACACAAAGCTATGGGGACTGGGTATTGCGGATGTGCTAGCGGCCATCTAGCAACCCATGTCCTCAGCTCTATACACAAAATCCTGGTGACAGGTTCCCTTTAAATGTACAGGCTTTGAGAGGTACACACTCTTTTTTTTTTTTTTTTACTCGTTTTATTGAAGTTTAACAACAGCATGGTGCATCACATTCTGGAGCAGTGTCAGCCCACGCAGGGGAGCCACCAGCTCCACATCAGACAATGAAAATACACGGTGCATTGGATAATTTTCACATTATTCAACCGCCCGACATCAATAGGCATCATAAACTTACATACTAGCATTTAGACACCCATCGCAGTGGGGTCTACAGACGCGGAGTGCAAGTGCACAGATTGCAAAGAATGAGTAGAAGAGCACCACTCCCCCCACACTTTCTGAAACTTTCCTGGGCATTTTCTATGAATGTATACCACTTTTTCCATCGTCATAGCATGATTCATCAAGGTCTTCCATTGGCCCACTGTAGGAGATCTCTCCGCCATCCACCTCAACGCTACTGCCTTCCTGGCCAGGAATAGAGCCTCTCCCAAAAATACTCTCTGATAATGTGTCCACTGTTCCTCCTCTAATATCCCTAGGATACATATCTTTGGGCAGACCCCTATCGAGACAGGTATCATTGTGGAGAGGATTTCTACAACTTTACCCCAGAAAACCTGTAAATACCTGCATCCCCACATCAAATGCCAGAAATCAGCATTCTCCTCTTGACATCTATGACACCCGCTGCTGGGCGATCTCCCCATCTTATACAGTCGAAGGGGGGACAAATAGCTCCTATGCAATATGAACAATTGTGTCAACCTATTATTTACCGATGGGGAAACCTTATTGGGTACCAACATAGCCTCCTCCCAGTCTTCAGCTTCAAGATTTGGAATGTTAGCTTTCCATTTCGCTTCTACCACCAGTGGTTGTAGAATCATGCGATCACCCAGCAAGTTTGTGTACAGTATAGAAATGATGCCCTTAGGTCCCTGCGATCTCAACACCCCTATTAATGGATACTTAGAAATACTGCGATTCGTGCCTCTAAACTGAGCATTCAGGGCGTGTCTTAACTGAAGGTACCTATAAAATAAAGAGTGGGGAATCTCAAACTTCTCCTGTAGTTGCTGCATAGTCCGCATTACACCTCCATCATATAGCTCAGCCAGTGTCATCACCCCACACCCTTTCCATGTCATCGAGCCCTCTAACGTTATCAAGTGTGAAAACATGGGATTGTCCCAAAGTGGAACCACATCTGGTAAATCTACATAGGAGTTGAATTTTGCCGCTTTCCATACTTGATTAGCCAGTCTATGGGCGAGAAGTAACCTCTTGGAAACTGTGCCTGGAGACTCCAACACCGGCCATAGAGTAGATAGACTAAGGTGTTCCCTCAACCAGTACTCCGGCCCAGGTAGATCTCCCTGTCTAACCCAAGCCGCTATATATTTCAGCTGGCTGGCCAAATAATATAGGAAAAAATCAGGTAGAGCCACCCCACCCCTTGTCTTGGACCTCTGTAGCACTTTCTGTGAAAGCTTCCTCCTAGCCTTGCCCCAAACAAAAGCCGTAATCAGGGAGTGCAACCTGTCAAAAAATGTCTTGGGTACCGGGGCGCATGCGTGCGACAAAAGATACAGACCTTTGGGAAGCAGAATCATTTTAACTAGATTCAATCTCCCCATCACCGAGATCGGCAATGCTTTCCATGTCTTAAATTTATCAATAAATAGGGACTCTATCGGGTCTATATTCTTTGCCACAGACACACATGGGTCTTTTGTGATCACAATGCCAAGATACTTAAACTGATCCACTACTGGTAGATTATTTATACACTCTGGCCAACCATGATCCCAAAGAGGCATAATAGCTGATTTCGTCCAATTTATGAGCAAGCCCGAGTATGTGCCAAACTTCTCTATTACCTCAATTGCCCTGGGAAGGGTCCGCTCAGGCTCATCCATAAACAGGAGGAGATCATCCGCGTACAGGCCAACCTTTTCCTCTCTATCTCCTTTAGATATCCCTATGAAGGATCCATCCTGCCTGATACGCAAGGCTAAATGCTCAATCACCACCGCAAACAAGAGGGGGGAAAGGGGGCAGCCCTGTCTTGTGCCTCTATGCAAAGTAAATGAATCTGACTGGGTTCCATTCACTAATATATTTGCCTTAGGTCTCTGGTACAAAATCTCAACCCACCTTATGAACCCCGGTCCAAAGCCAAATTCCTTCAGGATCCGCAATAGGAAAGGCCACTCCACAGAGTCAAAGGCCTTGGCCGTATCAAGTGACGCCAGGGCCCATTCACGACTCTCCGCTACTCCTATCTGAGCAATGACCTGGGCTCTCCTGATATTGTCAGAGGTGGTTCTCCCCGGCATGAACCCTGCCTGATCCTGATGTATTATAGACGTAATCACTTTGTTTAAACGGGAGGCTAGTAACCTAGTCAGAATTTTGTAGTCTAAATTTAGCAATGATATTGGCCTGTAGGAGCCACACGCAGTTGGGTCTTTATCCGGCTTCAATATGACCACAATAGTGGCATCATACATGGTCTCAGGTAGCTGATGACGCCTTAATGATGTTGAATACATTTTAAGGAGTTGAGGGCTAAGAATCTCACTGTACCTTGAGTAAACTTCTATCGGGATCCCGTCCGGGCCCGGTGCCTTCCCAGCTGGTATATCATGGATGGCTAACTGGATTTCTTCCAGGGTTATGTCCTTATCTAGTAGGGCTCTATCCGCCACATTTAGCCTAGGATGTTCCACCTCTGAAATGTAGTCATTCAGATCCCTCTCCGTGTATTGAGCAACCGAGCTGTACAGTGATTGGTAGAACCGTTTGAATCCGTCAAGTATTCCCTCTCCGGACTCCACCAACTGTCCCTCCGGGTTAAAAATTCGTAGTACCGGGGGGGACGATTGATTGGCTCTAGCAATTTGAGCCAGAAGCCTACCCGCTCTATCACCCGATTCAAATGACTGTTGCTTCATGAAAAATACTTTACGCTCACTTTTCTCCTTAAGATATAGCATATATGACCTACCCTTAGTCATCCATTCTATCCTATTCCCTTCTGTGGGATCAGAGCAAAAAGAGGCCTCGGCCTCCCTACATTTGGTGTGCAGGTCTAATTCCTGGCGAGACGCATCCTTTTTTACATAGGATATAGAGGACTTCAAACATCCCCTCAGGTAGGCCTTCAGGGTGTCCCACAATAATGGTACACACTCTTTTAAGGCCATAAAAGAAAGCATTTGGGACAAAAAGCATTCCGGATATTTGCATTAGGTACACGATATCTATTGGGTCTCAAGTACAGACATGATCTGGTATATTATCTTTATATATATATATATATATATATATATATATATATATATATATATATATATATATATATATATATATATGAGTTTTTTGTCTGTCTGGACGTCTGTATGTCTGTTCTTTATGCGCGACCAAACGACTGGATTGATCTTCACCAAATTTGGCACACAGGTACATCAGGTGTCCAGGAAGGTTTAGTCTCAGCTCTCTAGGACGTACCGTTCTTGAGATATTCGCCAAAAAAAGTGACCTACATTAGCCCAATACAAGCCTGCAAGTTTTTCTCTTCAAATCCCAACTGCCATACACACGTCACGTGTCCCTTATGAGCCAATAGAAGCTCACAGGCTCTTAGTCTCCACATACACACAGTTTTACTCCAGGTTTCCATAACAACCCAGCCATTTTTCTTCACTGCTGTAGGTCAGCTTTAGGCTAAGGCTACAGGACGACAATAAGTCGCGCGACACATAGGCCACGACTACACTGCTACATGCATCCATCTTGGATGGATTTTTTTGCGACTGTCATGTTGCAGTTGCAGCATGTCGCAGTGCGACACCATAGCCTATCATTATAAAACATTGTTGAGACGAAATGTTGCGCGACACTTGTCCTCGTGTAATCCTACCATATAAGGGGCAGGGCGCTGTGGAGGTCACTGTTAAAGGGGCGGGCACTGTGGAGGTCACTGTTAAGAAGGCAGGGGCCACTATTAAAGGGGCAACTGCTGTGGAGGTCACTGTTAAGGCAGCTGGGTACTGTAAGGTCACTGTTAAGGGGGCAGGCCCCTGAGGAGTTGACTGTCAAGGGAGTAGGCTGCTGTGAAGGTCAAAGTTAAGGGGATGGGCTGCTATGGAGGTCCCATTTTAAGGAGACAGGGCACTGGGGGCGGGGGTCAGTGTTAAGGGGCGAGGAGCTGTGGAGTTCACTGTTAAAGGGGCGGGGTGCTGTAGAGGTCACTGTTATGGGGGATACTGTCGATATCTTTCAACGGCACACACAAACATTAAAGCGAACCTTTCACCTCATTTTCACTTTATAAACTAGCAACAGTACCTTATAGATCATCTTCAGTGTGTTCTTATACATCCTTGTGCTGCTTTCATGCGCTGTATATGCATTAAAAAAATCGTCTTATAAAGTTATGATTTCCTGCTCCAACAGTCACGCTAGAAGTCAAGGGGGTAGCCCTTCCCTCACCTCTGGCTGTACCTCCCCTGCCCTAACGCCGCCTCTATGCACTGTAATTGGCAGCCGGCTCAGTCGCCGGGACCGCGCTTGTCAAGGCTGCGCATGCGCCGTCCGCGATGCCTGCCTGTCTGCTCTCCCTCCCGTGCGTGAGCGCGCCCCTATCTTCACGCTCCAAGTGCCCCACGTGATCACTGTAGACTTGCCGCAGATTGCAAGCCAGTGATCATCGGGAGCATTGTTCTAATAATCCGCAGGTATTTTAACCTCAGTATCTGAGGAAAGGGATTTTAGGGATCATTATTTCAGAAGACTTAAAGGTAGGCAGACAATGTCATAGAGCAGCAGGAAATGCTAGCAGAATGCTTGGGTGTATAGGGAGAGGCATTACCAGTAGAAAGAGGGAGGTGCTCATGCCGCTCTACAGAGCACTAGTGAGAACTCATTTGGAGTATTGTGTGCAGTACTGGAGACCATATCTCCAGAAGGATATTGATACTTTGGAGAGAGTTCAGAGAAGAGCTACTAAACTGGTACATGGATTGCAGGACAAAACTTACCAGGAAAGATTAAAGGACCTTAACATGTATAGCTTGGAAGAAAGCCGAGACAGAGGGGATATGATAGAAACTTTTAAATACATAAAGGGAATCAACAAGGTAAAAGACGAGAGAATATTTAAAAGGAGAAAAACTGCTACAAGAGGACATAGTTTTAAATTAGAGGGCAAAGGTTTAAAAGTAATATCAGGAAGTATTACTTTACTGAGAGAGTAGTGGATGCATGGAATAGCCTTCCTGCAGAAGTGGTAGCTGCAAATACAGTGAAGGAGTTTAAGCATGCATGGGATAGGCATAAGGCCATCCTTCATATAAGATATGGCCAAGGGCTATTCATAGTATTCAGTATATTGGGCAGACTAGATGGGCCAAATGGTTCTTATCTGCCGACACATTCTATGTTTCTATGAGTTCACTAAAAGAGTTCAAGAGGGGCCTGAATGTATTTCTGGAGCGTAATAATATTACAGGCTATAGCTACTAGAGAGGGGTCGTTGATCCAGGGAGTTATCTGATGTATCTTCTTTACTGTGCTAGTTTTCATACATGATGCAGTATGTTCCAGTGGAAATGTTCTGTTTCAATAAAACCAGTGTACACTACGTGCAGAATTTTTAGGCAAATGAGTATTTTGACCACATCAACCTCTTTATGCATGTTTTCTTACTCCAAGCTGTATAGGCTCGAAAGCCTACTACCAATTAAGCATATTAGGTGATGTGCATCTCTGTAATGAGAAGGGGTGTGATCTAATGACATCAACACCCTATATCAGGTGTGCATAATTATTAGGTAACTTCCTTTCCTTTGGCAAAATGGGTCAAAAGAAGGACTTGACAGGCTCAGAAAAGTCAAAAATAGTGAGATATCTTGCAGAGGGATGCAGCACTCTTAAAATTGCAAAGCTTCTGAAGCGTGATCATCAAACAATCAAGCGTTTCATTCAAAATAGTCAACAGGGTCGCAAGAAGCGTGTGGAAAAACCAAGGCGCAAAATAACTGCCCATGAACTGAGAAAAGTCAAGCGTGCAGCTGCCAAGATGCCACTTGCCACCAGTTTGGCCATATTTCAGAGCTGCAACATCACTGGAGTGCCCAAAAGCACAAGGTGTGCAATACTCAGAGACATGGCCAAGGTAAGAAAGGCTGAAAGACGACCACCACTGAACAAGACACACAAGCTGAAACGTCAAGACTGGGCCAAGAAATATCTCAAGACTGATTTTTCTAAGGTTTTATGGACTGATGAAATGAGAGTGAGTCTTGATGGGCCAGATGGATGGGCCCGTGGCTGGATTGGTAAAGGGCAGAGAGCTCCAGTCCGACTCAGACGCCAGCAAGGTGGAGGTGGAGTACTGGTTTGGGCTGGTATCATCAAAGATGAGCTTGTGGGGCCTTTTCGGGTTGAGGATGGAGTCAAGCTCAACTCCCAGTCCTACTGCCAGTTTCTGGAAGACACCTTCTTCAAGCAGTGGTACAGGAAGAAGTCTGCATCCTTCAAGAAAAACATGATTTTCATGCAGGACAATGCTCCATCACACGCGTCCAAGTACTCCACAGCGTGGCTGGCAAGAAAGGGTATAAAAGAAGAAAATCTAATGACATGGCCTCCTTGTTCACCTGATCTGAACCCCATTGAGAACCTGTGGTCCATCATCAAATGTGAGATTTACAAGGAGGGAAAACAGTACACCTCTCTGAACAGTGTCTGGGAGGCTGTGGTTGCTGCTGCACGCAATGTTGATGGTGAACAGATCAAAACACTGACAGAATCCATGGATGGCAGGCTTTTGAGTGTCCTTGCAAAGAAAGGTGGCTATATTGGTCACTGATTTGTTTTTGTTTTGTTTTTGAATGTCAGAAATGTATATTTGTGAATGTTGAGATGTTATATTGGTTTCACTGGTAAAGATAAATAATTGAAATGGGTATATATTTGTTTTTTGTTAAGTTGCCTAATAATTATGTACAGTAATAGTCACCTGCACACACAGATATCCCCCTAAAATAGCTAAAACTAAAAACAAGCTAAAAACTACTTCCAAAAATATTCAGCTTTGATATTAATGAGTTTTTTGGGTTCATTGAGAACATGGTTGTTGTTCAATAATAAAATTAATCCTCAAAAATACAACTTGCCTAATAATTCTGCACTCCCTATACATTTTTCACGTGCTTATTTATTTTCTCTGCAGGGATCAGGATCTTGAAATATGCTTTCATGTTATTATATCTAAGGATTTTGGCCTCAAAGTGAATGAAGATAAAGTCATAGTTAAAGGAGGAAATATTACAGGATATGAAGATTGGAAAAGTGTTGTTTGTGAAATGCATTATACAAAGTAAGTTACATATGTAGGTTATGCTTCCAATAATATTGTGGATTTAACTCATCTGCATAAGGCTACTTTCACACTGGCGTTTTGGCTTTCCATTTGTGAGATCCATTCGGGGATCTCACAAGCGGTCCAAAACGGAACATTTTTGCCCTAATGCATTCTGAATGGATAAGGATCCGCTCAGAATGCATCAGTTTGCATCAGTTCCGTCACCATTCTGCTTTGGAGGCGGACACCAAAACGCTGACTGCAGGGTTTTGGTGTCCGTCTGACGAAACTGAGCCAAACGGATCAGTTTTGACACACAATGTAAGTCAATGGGGACGGATCCGTTTTCTATGACACAATCTGGCACAATAGAAAACGGATCCGTCTTGGCTATGTTACAGATAATACAATTGGATCCATTGTGAACGGATGCAGACGGTTGTATTATCTGAACGGATCTGTCTGTTCAGATCCATGACGGATCCGCACCGAACGCGAGTGTGAAAGTAGCCTTACTTTTCACAGAGCAGGATAGATGAAGATTGTTTTCTCATTTATCCTCTTGCACACTGGACCTTCACAAACAGTATGTACATTGATAGATCTGACTCATTGCACATGGTCCAGGCTGTAGCCTTGTAGAGGTGTTTTGAGCTTTTGAATAAGGCTAGGGCAACACGACAGCATGTGTTGCGTGCCAAAAAATGGTGCGATATTTCATGTACTGTATTTCAATAATGTGCCAATGTGACATGCTGCTGCTACTACGACAACATTAGCAAAAAACTTTACTAGATTTCTTGCGACTGTTGCAGCATTTCGCATGTGACACCCTTGAAATACATTACATGAAATGTTGCACGACTCATATAACTACAGTATGTAGCTTTCACATGTGGCATAATTCTACACCACAGGCAAATCCACCCCAAAATCTGTGTGTCTTAGTCTAGTATCACACTGGATCCGTCTTGGCTATGTTAAAGATAATACAAACGAATCCGTTCTGAACGGATGCAGACGGTGGTATTTTCTATGCTATACAATATGCAAATAGCGACCACGTGGAATACATGGTGGATTTTGCACAGGTAAAAATCCTGAAATCTACAGAATTACACTGACCTAATGCTGTCAGTATAATACAATCCAATCCAGGATTCTAAAGGTAACATAGCATTATAAATCAGAATAATACTGTGTGATATTGTCAGAGCAGCGGAGGCCAAAAGGGACCTCTCACTAACACGCTGCAAGTCTATTGCATTCAACTTGCTCATGGCCTTAAAGACATAGTTGGAAAATATTACATACATCGCTACAAAACATACAGGGTAATACCAGCGCCACATACCTCTTACTTTCAATGACTTTTCCTCTGATGTAGATGTTCTTTCCTAATCTTCTCCATTCAGACCAGACCACCATGATGATTTATTTTAGCCAGCTCTTATCTCTGCAGAGTTTGACAAACGGACATTCACACGTCCGCAATTCCGTTCCGCATTTTGCGGAACGGAATTGCGGACCCATTCATTTCTATGGGGCAGCACGATGTGCTGCCCGGATCAGGAATTGCGGACAAAAATAGGCATATTCTATTAGTGCCGACAATGTGCGGTCCGCAAAATGCGGAACGCACTTTGCTGGTGTCCGTGGATCCGCCAAACACACACGGATGTGTGAATGGACCCTTAGTTTTCTACTTTTCCATCATCTTCTCACCTTCTGAACACCCTATCCTGTGCTCCCCAATACTATACTGCAGAAGCTGTCCCCCTAGAAATACTAGTACCACACAGACAGTGCCCCTTCAATAATTATTGGCACACAGTGCCCTAAAAAATAACTGCACCCAGCAAATAGTGCCCCGGATACTAATAGTGCTGTAAACATGATGTTCCCCAAAAATAATTGTCCTAAGCTGATACTGTGCCAGGTTGCCACCCACATTAATAGTGCTCCCCAAAGTCTCACCAATAGAATTATCTGCCAGAGTGCACTTAGTGTTAACAGTGCCCCCAATAGTAATAATGCTCCCATTAAGCTAATACTAGTAATAATGCTCTGAATGCTCCCCCACTAGTAGTAATCTTCCTTGTTATGTGTGCCAGTACAAAAATACTCCCTTATATTGTGTTTGCTAATACAAAAGTTACCCCTTTATAATGTTCGCTGGTACAAAAAATACCCCCTTATAATGTGTGCCAGTGCAAATAGTCCCTTGTAATGTGCACCAGTACAAAAAATACCTTTTTATAAGGTGCGCCAGTGCAAAAAAATACCCATTTACAATGTATGCAAGTACAAACAAACCCCCCTTATAATGTGTGCCAGTGCAAATAGTCCCTTATAATGTGGGCCAGTACAAAAAATATCCCGTTATAATGTGCACCATCACAAAAAATGCCTTCTTATAATTCGTGCCAGTGCAAAAAATACCCTATTTAGTGGCCCCAGTAGATTCTCCCATATTCCTCTTCCCATAATTGCCCAACAGCATGGTGCCAAATATTTTTTTTTTTAAATAATTACCTCCATGTGGTTGGCAGTGATACACTACAGGCCTCCTCTGGCCTTTGTCCCTAGATGTATGCTGCCTGGCTCTGTCACCGAGATGATGATTAGTTTATTTTACCGCCTGTGCCAGCCTATGATATGCTACAGACACTGTACTGTAGCATTTCCTAATTGAGAAGAATGTATTTCTCTGCTTATAAAGCTAATACATATTGCTGGTTTATTCACAGGCACAATATATGAATGAAACCAGTAATATGTATTATATTTCTAAGTATAGAAATAACTGAGTTCTCAATATGATAAGTCTGTAGCCTGGAGGTAGGTGGTCTGCCTTGCATGAAGAGATCCCAGGTTTAGAATCTTGTGAGAGACTTTCAGATTTTTTTTCTTCAGATATTTTTTTCTTCTTCCTCATTTAACCCATAATAAATGTCTATAGCCTTATCATACTGAAAATAATGTTTTTATGCTTAGAAAGCTAATTCATATTGCTGCTTTCTTGATAATCATATATTGTCAATAAACAGGTTGTGTGTTGGTTTGCCAGTCAGCCCTATTCAATTTAATGAAGCAGAGTTACAATACAAGACACAATCTATCAACAGGTTTTGTTCGGTTTTTAGAAAGAAAAAAAAAATCTTTTGCTAATCCTGAAAAGTGCACTGTTTTTGCTGTGCTTTATTTACCTGACTTTCAGCCTTTTCCGGAACGAGGGAGGTGGGGATCCTGGACTGCCATGAGCCCTTTTGGACCAGTGTTCCCTGTAATGGTTGGCTGGTTATGACGTTCTGTCTGTGAACTTGCTACGTATACCCATATATTATGTATAATTTTTTTTTGCACTGTGTAAGTTGCATTTAGGGCTTTTTTTTTCCATAGGCCAAGGAGTAGGTCAATTATGGTGTTGGAACTTTCATTCAAACACTCATTCCTGATAATTGGCCCAAAGCAGGGGTGGATTGGGAATTTAAAATGGCCCTGGAAAAAAGCCTAAAAGTGGCAATATGTTGTAGGTGGGCCCAGATTGACAGAAGGTGGGGCCAACATGAGTAGGCAGGGTCAACTCAAGTTGGTGGGGCCAGAAATACCATAGAGGGAACAGTATATTGTGCTGCAATTTTTTTTATTTGGCTCAGTGCAGCACAGTAGAACCAATTATCTTCCTAGAAGCTGCACCTCTGTGGTGGCCAGTGCCAACTACCATGTCCTGTCGTCCTCCTTTTCCTCCGTATCTAATTAATATATGGAGAAAGGGCATGAAGAGTTAAAACACAGGCAATAGCACAGAGTCAATCCTACCTTCAGCACTCTAACTGGTGTTTCATCATTATCATACATAAAGGTGTATACAGCACCACATACCTCTTACATCCAGTGACTTTTCTCATCTTCTCCACTCGGATCAATCTGCCATGATGACTTCTCTCAGTGACGTCTCCTCTGATGTAGACACTCTTTCCTCATCTTCTCCATTACGACCAGATAACACATGATAACACCTTGCAGCCATGTTCCATCTCTGACACACCAACATCTTGGAGTCCTCAAATTTCCATCATATTCCAACCATGGTAACATTGTCATCCTGCTGCTACCATCAATACTGTGCCCCTCAATGCCCCCAAATAATATACAGTAGAAATGCTAATGCCCCCTATAGTGTCCCCAGTTACAGTAATGCCTGCCCCCAGCAATAACAATGCCCCTGTTGTGCTTCCAGTATGAAAAATGCCCCCGACAGTGCCTTTATTAATAGTACTGCCCCTACAGTGCCCCCTATAATTCCTTGATTAATAATAATGCCCCCCACAGTGCCCCTAGTATTAATTATGCCCTGGGTATTTAAAATGCCACCTTAGTGCCCCCAGTAATAATAACACTCCAAATATTAGTGTCTCAAGCAATAATAATGCCCCCAGTATAAATTATATTTTGTACTAGCAGAAGGACCCAGCTTCGCTCAGGTATATTTAATCTATTTCATTTAATGTTTGTGTGTGTTGTTAAAAGAGATCAACCCTATCCACTATAACAATGACATCTATAGCACCCCACCCCCTTAACAATGACCTCCACAGCACCCCACCCCTTAACACTGACCCCCCCCCCCCCCCCACAGTGCCCCGTCCCTTAAAATTGGACCTCCACAGCAGTCCACCCCCTTAACTGTGACCTTTACAGCAGCCTTCCCCTTTAACAGTGAGTTTCACAGCACACCACCCCCTTGACAGTGACCTCCATAGGGACCCGCCTCCTTAACAGTGGCCTTTACTGGATTGGGGGCGTGTCCTTTTGAACAGATCACTTTAAGACAGCAGCACTGTGCTGTGTGCTGTCTGAGTGTGAGCTGCAGGGAGAAAGTCACCCTCCCTCCCACCTCTGCAGCTGACAGAAGTTGATTTTTAACTTCAATATTTCAATCCCTGTCGGCTGAGGAGTGGGAGGGGGAGTGGCCTAACTGAATCAGGTGCGTGGCTCAGCAGGATCTAGAAGTTTTTTCAATCCCTGTCGGCTGAGGAGTGGAAGGGGCGGTGGCCTAACCTGATCGGGGCGTGGCTTACCGGGACCTAGAAGTTGATTTTTAACTTCATTTTCTCGCCCATTCCATTGGGGGACACAGACCATGGGACACAGACCATGGGTATAGCCTAGGCCAGTGATGGCGAACCTTTTAGAGATCGAGTGCCCAAACTGCAACCCAAAACCCACTTATTTATCGCAAAGTGCCAATTTACCCTAAACACTACAGTCCAATATCATATATCTTCTATGTACTTTATCATTTAGCTATAATAGCCTGCCTACATTCAGTGCGCTGCCTGGGCTGTTCATAGTGCGCCCTGCGCTGATGAATGGCAGGAAAAGTCTATGGCATATTGGTACACCACAGACTTATTCCAGGATGTGGGTGCCCACAGGGAGGACTCTGAGTGCCACCTCTGGCACCTGTGCCATAGGTTTGCCACCACTGGCCTAGGCCATTACCAGGATGAGACACTATGCAAATAAAGAAGAAAGCTCCTCCTCCACGGGCTATACCCCCAGACTCCCACAGGAGGACCTCAGTTCTTGCTTAGTGTCGGATAAGGAGGTTGACACTTCAGTTTTTTCTACTCACGTTTGTTTTTTTTCTCAACAGAGGACACATGGCAGCATGGGGCTGCCCTGGTCTCTCATTGGAGCGAGTGCCGGGGTCGAAATGGCGTCCCCGGCTACCTCCATTCCCCCCCCAGAAGATAAATGGAACCGGGCTCAACTTGCAGCTCCGGCGGCCTACCAGTTCCAGGGTCACCTACTCCTGCCCTCTATCCAGATCACTGCCACTCCTTGTGCCAGCTGACTGAAGAGGTGTACCCCGCTGGTGTGGAGCAGAGGGTGAAGACTGCAGGACGCAGATAAGTATATGCGGCTCTCCTGCAGACCCCCCCCCCCTCTGTGTGACACTTAGGGCCTGCCTGATGGCGTTGGTGATGGGGGAGTGAGAGAGAGAGAGTGATTCCTATCTTGGGGCAGTGGCAACTTCGCATCATGTTTCCGCTGCAGTGGTATGCTACCTGCGCCGCTCTGTGGTCCGCTGGCCGTTCTTTCTCCCACTGCCATTTTCGGGGGTTTGTACTTCCCGCGCGCGCGGGTTTCGCGCTATTGGTGACACGACTAGGGGGCGTTGCCTAATGCTTCTGCTCCGGCGCTTGCGTTCACCTCAGCGCTTCTCCTCGCGTGGCTGCTCCTCCAGCTCCTCTCAGGTCGCGGTAGGGTGCTTTTTACTTACCATCTGCTGCTGCAAACGGTATGAGACCCTGACCCTTCCGATTTGTCTGGGTGTCGCCATCATGCCAAAACCAGGGGCCCCCCAAAAGTCTTCTAAGGCGGCTCCTCAGGCTCCACTGGGGTCCTGCAAGGTCTGCTGTTTGCCTCTATCTGTATCAGGTGCCTGTAGTGCTTGCCTTGCCTCGGGACAGGATCATCGTCATCGTCGTCATCCTCCTCCTCCTCCTCCTCTCCCTCAGCCCAGTCCCTCTTCCGCCCCTTCGGAGTCCGCGGAACCCTCCTGGGCCTCTGCCATATCTAGGGCGGCCGCGGACTTAGCCCCAGTCTCACGTGCCGCCATGGCCTTTATGGAACGCATGGCAGCCACGGATACTGTGGCTAGCACCGCTCCACCTCACAGTGCTTCCCACAGGGGACGCTCCACTGTTAAGAGGCAGCGTGCGCAGCAGCATCCCTCCTCGGATGACTCTGCTTCACCCCCTCGCCTGAAGGCGAACTCAGACTCTCCCCCTCCTCGCAGGGACCAGAGGTCTGAAGGGGAATGATCCAGCTCGGACGAAGACACTGAGCTGGAGCCGTCGCCTAAACTGTCCACCATGGTGGCGGACTTGGTCACAGCGGTTCGTGACACCTTTGATATCCAGGGGGACCCTCCATCCACCAGTAGCCAGGAATTCCCCCTTTTCTATTCCAGGAAACCAGAGGCTGTCGCATTCCCCATCCATGGCGAATTTGCCAAGGTCCTTTCTAAGGCCTGGGACCGCCCTAATCACCGTTTTTCTGCCACAAGACGCATGGATACTCTTTATCCATTTCTGGCAGAGAACGTGCAGCAGTGGTCTTCCTCACCCAAGGTCGACCCGCCAGTGGCCAGATTGGCTAAGAATACGGCCATACCGGTCTTGGACGGTTCCTCCCTGCAGGACTCCGTTGACAGGCGTTTGGATTCTCTTTCCAAAGCCATCTTCACGCTAGCAGGCACAGGGCTGCGGCCCGCGTTCGCCTCAGCCTGGGTGGCCAGGGCACTTTCGGTGTGGTTGCAGCGCCACTCTCAGGACCTCACGGAACAGGATGCCTCTGCGGACACTTTGAACTTTGTCCTCCAGATGTCTCAGGCGACAAAATTCCTCTGTGAAGCTTCCTTGGATGTCAGCACCCTCTTTGCGCGTGTTTCGGCTCTCTCGGTCACGCAGCGCAGGGAAGTCTGGCTGAAGGTTTGGGACGCTGATGCTTCCTCAAGGCGTTCTCTCACTAACCTCCCTTTTGCGGGTTCCAGGCTTTTTGGTGCTAAGCTGGACGAGATTATCTCGGACGCTACGGGGGGCAAGAGCACCCACCTGTCCCAATCTAGATCCAAGCGCACCTTCAGAGTTAAGTCCCCTGGTCCTAGGAACCAGTCCTTTCGTCGCTTCTCCTTTTCCAGGTCTACGACGGCCCCCTCCTCCAGTGGCTCTCAGGACTCCCACAAGAAGCCTTCCTTTAAGCCCCAACCCTCCTGGCGCCCGCAGGCACAGTTCCAGGGGAGTTCTGCCCGCCCCGCGGACCCCAAGCAGTCCTCCGCCTGAAGGGGCGCCCCCACCTTTTGCAGTGGGGGGGCGACTGCTTTCCTTTCAGCAGGTTTGGAGAGCTCACATCCAGGACGCCTGGGCCCTGGAAGTTGTAACCTCTGGTTACAAAATAGAGTTTGTTTCCAGGCCTCCGGAACGCTTCTTCCCTTCTCGGATTCCGGGGGATTTGACTCGGGCCTCGGACCTATTACAAGCGGTCTCTTCCCTTCTGGACAGGGAAGTAATTGCCCCAGTCCCTCTACAGGAACAAGGCGCTGGGTTCTACTCCAACCTATTCGTAGTGCCAAAAAAGGAGGGTTCAGTGCGCCCGGTCCTGGACCTGAAGCTGCTAAACAAGTCCCTGAGGGTGCGGAGGTTCCGGATGGGATCCCTCCGCTCCGTTATTGCCTCTCTTCTTCCAGGGGAGTTCCTCGCGTCTGTGGACATCCGGGACGCCTATCTGCATGTCCCTATCGCAAAATCTCACTTCAGATTCCTGCCCTTCGCCATTGGGGGACGTCATTATCAGTTCGTCGCACTTCCCTTTGGGCTACCGACAGCCCCGAGGGTATTTACCAAGATCTTGGCGCTGCTCATGGCGCTTCTTCGTACCAGAGACATATCTCTGTTGCCCTACCTGGACGACATACTTATAGGCTCCGTCCCTTTCCCAGGCAGAGGACAGCGTCCGAATCACTGTCCAGACTCTGGAATAGTTCGGCTGGCTGATCAACTTCCCGAAGTCCTCTCTTCGTCCTTCCCAGAGGGTGATTTTCCTGGGGATGATTATGGACACTGCGGCAGCCCGGGTATTCCTTCCGGATGCCAAGTCCTCTCGGATTCAGGAGTCGGTGTCTCGTCTTCTGCACTCCCGGTATCTCTCCATCTGGGAGCGCATGCAGGCTCTGGGGCTGATGGTGGCCTCCTTCGAAGTCTTCCCCTTTGCCCAGTTTCACACTCGGCCTCTGCAGCAGGTGATCCTGTCCTCCTGGGACAAGACATCGCGAGGTCTGGACTCTCGGATCCGCCTGCCTCCTCGGGTTCGCGTGGAACTCCCGTGGTGGCTCTCCTCTCGCAACCTGACTTCAGGGAGGTCCCTGCTTCCAATCTCCTGGACGGTCGTCACCACCGACGCCAGTCTCCTGGGTTGGGGTGGCGTTCTCCGGACGTGGACGGTTCAGGGGGTTTGGTCAGCGGTGGAGGCCTGCCTTCCGATCAACATTCTGGAGCTCAGAGCAATTTTCCTCTTCCTTTCTCATTGGACTTCTCTCCTGGTGGGTCACCCGGTAAGAGTCCAGTCGGACAATGCCACAGCCGTGGCTTACATCAATAATCAGGGCGGGACCCGAAGTCAGATGGTGATGCAGGAGGTGAGAGGGATCCTTCAGTGGGCGGAGACTCACGTTCCAGTTCTGTCGGCGGTGTACATCCCGGGGGTCGACAACTGGGCGGCAGACTTCCTCAGTCGCAACAAGGTGGATCCGGGAGAGTGGTCTCTGCACCCGGACGTATTTGAGGACGTCTGTCATCGTTGGGGCAAACCGGACGTGGACCTGATGGCATCCAGACTCAACAACAAGGTTCCCACGTTCCTGGCCCGAGCTCAGGATCCGGAGGCGTACGGGGTGGACGCTCTGGTGTCTCCGTGGCGAGATTTTGCCCTCCTCTATGTCTTTCCACCGCTGCCGTTACTCCCAAAGGTTCTTCGCAGGATCGCGGTAGAAGGGATTCCGGCCATCCTCATCGCCCCAGATTGGCCTCGCCGTGCCTGGTTCTCGGAGGTCACTCGGATGCTGGCGGACGTTCCGTGGCCTCTTCCTCTCAGAGAGGACCCGCTGTCTCAAGGACTGATCTTCCACTAGAATTTACGGTCGCTTCGTTTAACGGCGTTGCTGTTGAGACTGCCATCCTGAAGAAGAGGGGCTTCTCGGACTCCGTCATGAAGACCATGATCAAGGCCAGGAAGCCAGCTTCATCCCGGATATACTAACGTACCTGGAAGACCTTTCTTGCCTTTTGCGAGAAACTAGACGTTTTCCCCCTTCGTTTCTCTGTTCCGGTGGTCCTCTCCTTTCTCCAGTCGGGCCTAGAGCTGGGAATGTCCATGAGCTCTCTAAAAGGTCAAGTTTCGGCTCTTGCCATTTTCTTTCAGCGGTCCCTGGCTCTGCTCGGGCCTGTGAGGACCTTCTTGCAGGGGGTGGCGCATTCGGTTCCTCCGTATGTTCCTCCTCTGCCCCCCTGGGATCTCAATCTGGTTCTGTCTTCCCTCCAGATGGCTCCCTTTGAACCCCTGAGGGAGATTTCCCTGACTCTGCTCACCTGGAAAGTGGTTTTTCTGGTGGCCATCACCTCTATCAGGAGGGTGTCGGAGCTGGCGGCTCTTTCCTCTAGGGAGCCCTTTTTGGTCTTCCACAAGGATAAGGTGGTGCTGCGCCCGGTACCTTCTTTTTTGCCCAAAGTGGTCTCCGCCTTCCACCTTAATGAGGACATAGTCCTGCCCTCTTTTTGCCCTTCTCCAGCGAACCCCAAGGAGCGCGCTCTACATTCCCTGGACGTTGTCCGTGCTTTGAGTGTGTACCTTTCGGTGACTGCCCCCTTCCGCCGTTCTGACTCCCTTTTCGTGGTTCCCGAAGGGCCTCGTAAGGGTCTGGCGGCCTCCAAGGTCACTGTGGCTCGGTGGATTCGGACGGCTATTGCCATGGCGTATCGTTCCCGTGGCAGAGCTCCCCCGGTGGGGGTTACCACTCACTCCACCAGTTCGGTGGGGGCTTCCTGGGCTAGGCGTAATCAAGCATCTGCTTCGCAACTTTGTAAGGCGGCAACCTGGTCGTCCTTACATACCTTTTCAAGGTTTTACCAACTGCACTCTTTGGCATCGGCTGATGCTGCCCTCGGGCGCAAGGTATTGCAGGCAGTGGTTCCTGTTTTACCATTGGACGTGCCCCTCTGGCGGTGTTGATCTTTTTCCCACCCCATGGACTGCTCTGGGACGTCCCATGGTCTGTGTCCCCCAATGGAATGGGCGAGAAAAGGAGATTTTTTGTGAAACTCACCTGTAAAATCTTTTTCTCGTCTTTTCCATTGGAGGACACAGCTCACACCCATTCTTGTCTGTTGCAGGAGGGGTTGGTTCATTTATGTCGGGACCTTATGGTTTCGGTCCGATGGCGGTATTCCTTTATGTTTTTTCTTTTGAAAAGTTTCTGGTCTCCTTCTCCTACTGCTTTTGCACGCACTGAGGTCCTCCTGTGGGAGTCTGGGGGTATAGCCCGTGGAGGAGGAGCTTTCTTCTTTATTTGCATAGTGTCTCCTCCTGGTAATGGCCTAGGCTATACCCATGGTCTGTGTCCCATGGTCTGTGTCCCCCAATGAAAAAGACGAGAAAAAGATTTTACAGGTGAGTTTCACAAAAAATCTCCTTTTTTTAAATCTCTATTGGCTGAGTGGGAGGGTGTGTGGCCTAACTAGATTAGGGGTGTGTCCTTTTGAACAGCTTACTCTAAGACAGCAGCACTGTGCTGTCTGGGTGTGAGCTGCACCCCTGCAGCTGACAGAAGTTGATTTTTTTACCTTCATTTTATCAATACCCGTCGGCTCAGGAGTGGGAGGGGGCGTGGCCTAACCGGATCAGGGGCGGGACCTGTGGGCCGGGTTTAAGTTAGTCTTTTGAGGGTGGACACATTGCGGCAGGGGCGTGTCTGGGCTCCTTCCTGCAAGAGTGACGCCCCTCTGGGCACCTTACTGGCTCATTTGCATACCAAATAAATTGGATTTTCAGAGGATAAAAACATCTATTGCTGGAACAAAGGCACATCTTGAAATAAGATAAGTGCTATTAGGCCATGGCTTTACTTCAATAGCAATTATCCTGGTGACAGATTTCCTTTAACCCCTTAGGGACCGGGCTCATTTTCACCTTAAGGACCAGGCCATTTTTTGCAAATTTGACCAGTGTCACTTTATGTGGTGATAACTTTAAAACGCTTTGACTTATCCAGGCCATTCTGAGCTAGTTTTTTCGTCACATATTGTACTTCATGACACTGCTAAAATGGAGTCCAAAAAACTCTTTTTTATTTATAAAAAAATACCAAATTTACCCAAAAATTTTAAAACTTTGCAAATTTTTACGTTTCAATTTCTCTACTTTTATAATACATAGTAATACCTCCAAAAATAGTTATTACTTTACATTCCCCATATGTCTACTTCATGTTTGGATCATTTTAGGAATTATATTTTATTTTTTGGGGATGTTACAAGGCTTAGAAGTTTAGAAGCAAATCTTGAAATTTTTCAGAAAAAGCTGAAGTCTGAAGTCACTTTGTGAGACTTAGATAATAGAAACCACACAAAAATGACCCCATTCTAGAAACTACACCCCTCAAGGTATTCACAACTGATTTTACAAACATGGTTAACCCTTTAGGTGTTCCACAAGAATTAATGGAAAATAGAGATACAATTTCAAAATTTCACTTTTTTGGCAGATTTTCCATTTTAATATATTATTTCCAGTTACAAAGCAAGGGTTAAAAGCCAAACAAAACTCAATATTTATGGCCCTGATTCTGTAGTTTACAGAAACACCCCATATGTGGTCGTAAACTGCTGTACGGGCACAGAAGGAAAGGAATGCCATACGGTTTTTGGAAGGCAGATTTTGCTGGACTGGTTTTTTGACACCATGTCCAATTTGAAGCCCCCCTGATGCACCCCTAGAGTAGAAACTCCAAAAAAGTGACCCCATTTTAGAAACTACGGGATAGGGTGGCAGTTTTGTTGGTACTAGTATAGGGTACATATGATTTTTGGTTGCTCTATATTATACTTTTTGTGAGGCAAGGTAACAAGAAATAGCTGTTTTGGCACCGTTTATTTTTTTGTTATTTACAACATTCATCTGACAGGTTAGATCATGTGGTATTTTTATAGAGCAGGTTGTCACGGATGCGGCGATACCTAATATGTATACAATTTTTTTTATTTATGTAAGTTTTACACAATAATATCATTTTTGAAACAAAGAAAAAAATAATGTTTTAGTGTCTCCATAGTCTGAGAGCCATAGTTTTTTCAGGTTTTGGGCAATTATCTTAGGTAGGGTCTGATTTTTTGCGGGATGAGATGACTGTTTGGCACTATTTTTGGGTACATATGACTTTTTGATCGCTTGCTATTACACTTTTTGTGATGTAAGGTGACAAAAAATGGCTTTTTTTACACCGTTTTTATTTTTATTTTTTTACGGTTATTTCGGACGCGGCGATACCTAATATGTATACTTTTTTAAATTTGCTTAAGTTTTACACAATGACAGCTTTGTTAAAACAAAAAAATTATGTTTTAGTGTCTCCATATTCTGAGCCATAGTTTTTTTTTAATTTTTTGGGCGATTGTCTTAGGTAGGGGCTGATTTTTTGCGGGATGAGGTGACGGTTAGATTGGTACTATTTTGGTGGGCATACGCCTTTTTGATCGCTTGCTGTTGTACTTTTTGTGATGCAAGGTGAAAAAAAATGGTTTATTTAGCACCGTTTTTATTTTTTAATTTTTACGGTGTTCATCCGAGGGGTTAGGTCATGTGATATGTTTATAATGTTTATAGAGCTGGTCAATACGGAAGCGGCGATACCTAATATGTCAACATTTTCTTTTTTCCTATTTTTAACCAATTTTTTTTAACTTTATTTGGGGGAAATGACTTTTTTTTTTTTTTTTTTTTTACTTGAAACTTTTAATTTTTTGGGGGGAAAACTTTATTTTGGGGGTCTAATCCCCTTTACAATGCATTCCAATACTTCTGTAGTGTGTATTACTCATACAGCTTTCTGCCTTTGAGATCCAGGGGGCTGGATCTCACAGGCTCGTCACCGGAAGGCAGCGCCGATGCCTAAGGAAGGCATTGTGCTGCCTTCCATGCCATCGGGTCCCCCTTACAGCCTCACGGGGACCCGATGGCACCTCCGACCGCAACTCCCGTAAAAGCAGTAAACCGCATTGACCTAAGGTGCCTGCGGGCGGTCAATCTGCTCCTCCTGGACGCATCGGCGCGTCCTCTCGCGAGACGAGAGATTTCCTGTGAACGCGCGCACAAAGGAGCGCGCGTTCACAGGATCGGGAGGTAAACGAGTAGCGGCGATCATTCGCTGGCAGGCTGTAGATGCGATTTTTTTAACCCCAAAAAGGTATATTAGATGCTGTTTTGTTAACAGCGTCTAATATACCTGCTACCTGGTCCTCTGGTGGTCCCTTTTGGTTGGATCGACCACCAGAGGACACAGTCGGCTCTGTAAGTAGCACCAAACACCACTACACTACACCCCCCCTGTCACTTATTAACCCCTTATTAACCCCTGATCACCCCATATTAGACTCCCTGATCACCCCCCTGTCATTGATCACCCCCCTGTAAGGCTCCATTCAGACGTCCGTATGTGTTTTGCGGATCCGCGGATCCGCAAAACACATACGGACGTCTGAATGGAGCCTTACAGGTGGGTGATCAATGACAGGGGGCTGATCACCCCATATAGACTCCCTGATCACCCCCCTGTCATTGATCACCCCCCTGTAAGGCTCCATTCAGACGTCCGTATGTGTTTTGCGGATCCGCTGATGCGCAAAACACATACGGACGTCTGAATGGAGCCTTACAGGGGGGTGATCACCCCATATAGACTCCCTGATCACCCCCCTGTAAGGCTCCATTCAGACGTCTGTATGTGTTTTGCGGATCCGCAAAACACGGACACCGCGGATCCGCAAAACACGGACACCGGCAATGTGCTTTCCGCATTTTGCGGATCCGCACATTGCCAGAACTATATAGAAAATGCCTTTTCTTGTCCGCAATTCTATAGGCTCTACAAAAAACGCAGTGTTCGCCCAATCAGGCCTGGTCTTGTGCGCACACTTGCGTTCAGTCCGCCCCACCGCAGTGACAGAAATATTTTTTTTCTGATCACTGCAAAAACACCGTAAAATCGCTGCGGCGCTATATAAAGATCACTTTTGAGGGGCATGGCGAGTTCATAGAAGATTTATTTTTTTTGGCACAAGTTAGCGGAAATTGATTATTATTATTTTTTTTTGTTTTGTTGTTTGTTCTTACAAAGTCTCATATTCCACTAACTTGTGACAAAAGATAAAATCTCACATGAACTCACCATACCCCTCACGGAATCCAAATGCGTAAATTTTTTTTGACATTTATATTCCAGACTTCTTCTCACGCTTTAGGGCCCCTAAAATGCCAGGGCAGTATAAATACCCCACATGTATGGCAAAGAATGCCATCCGATATCTGGGTATTAATATAGGGAAAACCCCGGAATCGATATACTCGATGAATTACCCTCCTTTGATCCTGAAAATTCAGGGAGACATAGATAGGTGGTTGCATCTTCCCCTTTCCCTTTTGGGCAGATGCCATTTATTAAAAATGATCAGCTTCGCACGTCTATTGTACCCTATGCAAACGATCCCGCTGCTAATTAGACACGTAGATATCCAATCTTTGGAATCAGCGTTCCGTTACTTTTTATGGAAAGTCAAGCGTCCGAGAATTTCACTACGGAAATTGCAACTTCCTAAAGAAAAGGGAGGAGTGAATTTCCCGGATATCAGGAGATATAACCTTGCCAGCAATCTTAGACATGCCATGGATTGGTTGACGGGAAGAAGTAGTTACTCAAACTACAAATTAGAATCGCATTTAGCTTCCCCCTGGTCCTTGTCTGCACTGCTCCACACTATATATGCCAACTTGCCTCAGATTCTGAGAAAAAGTCTAATCATAAAAGACACGGTAGCTACGTGGAAAGCAGTGCGGAAGGAGTATGGGCTACCATTTTCATTATCAAAACATTTGTCTATTTGGGGGCATCCCGAATTTTTGGAAGGAAGACTTAACAAACAATTCCGAGACTGGAGAGCCAGGGTAATACGCTCTGTAATTGATATGTGGCACAGTGCGGATCACCGTTATCTGAGTTTTGAAGAACTGCGCACCAAATACGATTTGAGTTCTAGTCATTATTTGGCATACCTTCAGGTGTATAGTTTTTTAAGAGGTAAGAGAATTCCCCACAAATAGATTTGACCTCCTAAGAGGCACGACTACTTCTTCATTATCCTTATCAGACCTACAGGGTAGATTACAAGAGGCTAGACAGGAGACTTTTCCTCTTCAACCATTCAAGGCATGGGATAAGGAGCTTGATAGGCAAGGAGTCCATGAGAGTATTTTGAAGGGATGGCTATGCCTGAGAAATACGACCTCCAATGAAATTTGGCGAGAAACTCAATTCAAAATAGCGCACAGGGCTATATATGGGTTTTATAATACAAGGTCAGCGGTTCAGGCAAATAAAATAACACATTGTCCGAAATGTACATTGGAAAATTCCAACTTGCTCCACGGATTCTGGAATTGCCCAAAGATAGTGGAATTCTGGATGACCTTTATAACGTGGCTAAAAGACGTAATGTACATCACGATTTCACTAACTCCAGAGTTAATCCTGTTCCATTTTTACCCCAAGGGTACGAAGTTAACACAAATTACCCATGTTTGTATCATGGCAGCAAAAATATGTATACTCAGGAACTGGCTACTCCAGACAATCCCCTCAATCGGGGAAATCATCATCCAAATAAAATGGTGCCTAAACAGGGAGATCTTTGCGGCAGAACAATGTACAGAAAAAACACTACAAAAGTTAATGAACAGGTGGAGAGGGTTTATCAGTAAGGTATTAGAACCGGTAGAGATCAAAACACTTATGGATCCTTTGAAGCAAACGTCCTGGTATCTACTAGAGCAGATGAAGGGCACATTAGGTAACCTGGAACAGTAAGGCCCCGAATAACATTAATAACGAACTGATGTTCAGGTGGGTTTAGGGGGATAGAGAGAGCACTGGCGTGAGATAATATCTGGTCTTCTTTAAGCTAGGGGGGGAGGGAAGGGGGGTGGGTGGGTATGTTTGTTTCTGTTCAATCAACATGAAAAATTGGTAAAATTTTGGTTTGTTTCTATGATGTGATGAGCTCTGATACATTATTGTAACATCTGTCAATGTATTTATGATATTGTGAACATTGGATGTATGTATCTTGTACTTGCATCAGATGAAAGACGAACTAAATAAATCAAATTTGGTTTAAAATAAATACCCCACAAGTGACCCCATTTTGGAAAGAAGACACCCCAAGGTATTCCGTGAGGGGTATGGTGAGTTCATGTAAAATTTTATTTTTTGTCACAAGTTAGTGGAATATGAGACTTTGTAAGAAAAAAATAAAATAAAAATATCATTTTCCGCTGACTTGTGCCACAAAACTAAATATTCTAGGAACTCGCAATGCCCCTCACGGAATACCTTGGGGTGTCTTCATTCGAAAATGGGGTTACTTGTGGGGTATTTATACTGCCCTGGCATTTTAGGGGCCCTAAAGCGTGAGAAGTAGTTTGGAATCCAAATGCGTAGAAAATGCCCTGTGAAATCGTAAAGATACTCTTTGGAATTTGGGCCCCTTTGCGCACCTAGGCTGCAAAAAAGTGTCACAAATGTGGTATCGACATACTCAGGAGAAGTAGGGCAATGTGTTTTGGGGTCTCTTTTTACATATACCCATGCTGGGTGAAAGAAATATCTCTGTAAAATGACAACTTTGTATAAAAAAAAATGGGAAAAGTTGTCTTTTACAGAGATATTTATCTCACCCAGCATGGGTATATGTAAAAAGACAACCCAAAACACATTGCCCTACTTCTCCTGAGTACGGCGATACCACATGTGTGACACTTTTTTGCAGCCTAGGTGCGCAAAGGGGCCCAAATTCCAAAGAGTATCTTTACGATTTCACAGGGCATTTTTTACGCTTTTGGATTCCAAACTACTTCTCACGCTTTAGGTCCCCTAAAATGCCAGGGCAGTATAAATACCCCACAAGTGACCCTATTTTGGAAAGAAGACACCCCTAGGTATTCCGTGAGGGGTATGGTGAGTTCATGTAAATTTAAATTTTTTGTCACAAGTTAGTGGAATATGAAACTTTGTAAGAAAAAAAAAAATCTTTTTCCGCTAACTTGTGACAAAAAATAAAAACTTCCATGAACTCACTATGCCCATCAGCGAATACCTTAGGGTGTCTACTTTCCGAAATGGGGTCATTTGTGGGGTGTTTCTACTGTCTGGGCATTGTAGAACCTCAGGAAACATGACAGGTGCTCAGAAAGTCAGAGCTGCTTCAAAATGCGGAAATTCACATTTTTGTACCATAGTTTGTAAACGCTATAACTTTTGCGCAAACCAATAAATATACACTTATTGCATTTTTTTGATCAAAGACATGTAGAACAATAAATTTAGAGAAAAATGTATATAGAAATGTAGTTTTGTTTGAAAAATTTTACAACAGAAAATGAAAAATGTCATTTTTTTGCAAAAATTTCGGTTAATTTCGATTAATAACAAAAAAAGTAAAAATGTCAGCAGCAATGAAATACCACCAAATGAAAGCTTTATTAGTTAGAAGAAAAGGAGGTAAAATTTATTTGGGTGGTAAGTTGTATGACCGAGCAATAAACCGTGAAAGTAGTGTAGTGCAGAATTGTAAAAAGTGGTCTGGTCATTAAGGGGGTTTAAGCTAGGGGAGCTGAGGTGGTTAAAGGCTGTGTACAACTTCGGAGGCAATTTTTGTTTATGATTGCATTTTACTCATTTTTGGCTAAAAATCATATTTTCAATTGGCCTTTATTAAAATATTAAGACATTCTGTCACAAAGGGTTAACAAGTTTTCTAGCTGTGTGAATTGTACTATCACTTACTATCATTTTGTGCACCTCATCTAATAAACCTTATGTCTAAACTACTAAGAGGTCATAAAGACTTAGGCTACTTTCACACTTGCGGCAGTGTGTTCCGGCGGGCAGTTCCGTCGTCGGAACTGCCCGCCGGATCCGCCGATCTGCCGCTGACTGAAAGCATTTGTGAGACGGATCCTGGTGCGGATCCGTCTCACAAATGCATTGCAAGGACGGATCCATCTTGTACATTTTTTCACATTTTTACCTATCTGCGCATGCGCATGCCGGAACGACGGATCCGGCATTCCAGATCCGGCGCTAATTCATTCCTATGGGAAAAAATGCTGGATCCGGCGTTCAGGCAAGTCTTCAGTTTTTTTCGCCGGAGAGAAAACCGTAGCATGCTGCGGTTTTCTGATCAGACAAAACGACTGAACTGAAGACATCCTGATGCAAACTGAACGGATTACTCTCCATTCAGAATGCATGGGGATAAAACTGATCAGTTCTTTTCCGGTATAGAGCCCCTGTGACGGAACTCTATGCCGGAAAAGAACAACGCAAGTGTGAAAGTAGCCTTATTTAAGCCACATTCTTATCAGTAAGAGCTGAGCTATAATGAGTGTTTATCATGTCAGAGAGCAGAGATAAGGAGCCTGTCAGCTTCCCAAATGACGGAAAAGACAGAAAATCCCCAGGCTGTTACTAGAGAATGTCAGCTCTGTACAGAAAAAAGGGCGCTATATTTTTAATAAAGACCAATTAAAAAAATGATTTTAGCTCAAAATAAGTACAATGCAATAATAAAACAATTGCCCCCAAAGGTGGATCACATAAAAGGGAACCTAGCAGTAGATTATTTCTGCCATAAGCACAGGCAGCATGAAATACTGTACTGACAGGCTCTTACATTATAAAGAACTGTCTTACTGTGAAACACTACACTGTTTTCGAGAACACACAGTTTTAAAATGAACTGGGCACAGTGGCAATGTCCACTGGCCGGTTTAGCCCGAGCCCCAGCATCTTTTCTCCTGGGTTGACTTGATTGACACTTTCTCTCTGTTTACATTGTTTGCATATAGCAATAGTGACAACAGAAAAAAAGAGAGTTGCTCATAGGGTTAGTATGTGGAGTTAAAATAGATATGACTAGCTGGTATATAAAGGCTCACCTAATTTGGTTGTGCAAGGCTTAGGCTCAACACTCAGTAGAGATTTTAACCCTTTCCTGATGCGTGGATTTTCCATTTTTGCATTAAAAATTTTCACTTTGTCTTCCGAGAGCCATAACTTTTTTATTTTTCCATTCACATAGCCGTATGGATATGAAATGGGGTGGAATTGGAAAATAAAAACGCAAATCCGCCATTTACGGGATTTTTTTTATGGCGTTCATTATGCGGTAAAACTGCCTTGTGCTCTTCATTCTCCAGGCCAGTACGATTCCGGCAATAACACCTATGTAATAGTTTTTCTTGCGTTTTAATACTAAAAAAATAAATAAAAACTTGACCCCCATAACTTTTTTTTAGTTCTGTCTATGGGGATGTGTGGGGGCTCATGTTTTGCGAGACGGTGTAGTTTTTGATAATACCATTTTGGGGTGTGTATGACTTTTTTTTTATCACTTTTTATTCAATTTAGTAATGACAAAATGGCGAATCGTCCAGAGTCTATTCCAGTCTATGAGACAAGCGATCACATGTTCAAGTACCCTAATAAGTACCCTAAAAAATACTGTAAAAAAAAAGGAAAAATAAATATTTTCAAAAATGTAAAAAACACAAAAATAAAAAAAATTCAAATCATCTCCTTTCCTAATTTTACATATAATAATACAAAATAAACATAATAGCTATTTTTGCTCCTGAAAATGTCTGAACAGTTAAAATATGAAAGCTATATTCTCCTCTGCAGTGAACGCCATAACAGAAAAAAAAAGTAGTAAAACATAATAAAAACTATATCAGTTTGGTATTGCTGTATAGTAGAGCACTGGATTACAGATACTTGCTGTAATCATACTGACCCGCAGAATAAGGTTGTCATGTTATTTTTAGTGTACAGTGAATGTCGTAAAAACAAAATAAAAAAATCCTGGGGGAACTGCCATAGACCTCATACGGTTGTGTGAACAAAAATTATGGCTCTTGGAAAGCGGGGAAAGAAGGGAAGGAAAAATAAAACAGAAAAAACAATAATAGGTTGTGTCCGGGCCAGGCTCACGATATTTTGTGCTGTTTCATGTTTTTGTTTTTAAGGCTACTTTCACACTAGCAGCAGCCTTCTCTGGCAGGTTGTTTCGGCGGGTGAACAGCCTGCCGGATCCGTGCTGCCGCTAGTGCACGCATGCAGCCAGAGGTCCGCTGGAATTCCTGCGGCAGCACGGCAAACATGGTGAGAGGCGGCCAGAATAAAACTGCTGCTAGTGTGAAAGTAGCCTAAAATAAAATATGATTTGTTTATTTTGTTTTTATTTTAGGGAGCTCAAGGACTTTGGATTCTTGTATGAAGGACGCACTCATGTTTCCAAGAACAATCTGAACAGAAACATCCAGTACAAGTATGTTGTTTTACAGAGCAATGGACATGAAGAATATGAGTACATTTACGGTGAAACGGCAGACAAATCACACATTATCAACCGCTGCCTGTTCATACCATCAAATTATACCATTAAAGGAGGTGAGATTACTATAACACAAAGGTCTTCTTTTTGTTTTCATTACTATCAAGACATTGAAATCTTAACTAATAGGACAGTGTCTGTTTTGTTGTATTAATAACAATGACCTGTCCTTAGGATAGGTCATCAGTATTATATTGGTTGGGCTTTGACTCTTTGCACCCCTATTAATCAGCTGATTAAACTGATTTCTGCACACCAGATGAAGCAGTTGAACATCGCTGCTCCTAAAGTTCACAATGCAAACGATACCCCATATGTCTTCAAATGTTCTCAATAAAAACAGGCACTCACCATCTGGTATAGTCTGGATCGATGTTTTACTTAATATAGTAGTATAAAAACATACATATAATTCTACAATTAAATACAATTATAATAACCCTTAGATGCTGTCTATATGCTGTGATTATTGCTATTTTTGATTGTATTTGGGGATAGATCTGGAGCTAATCTTAATCTTGGATACCCTTAACCTAGTGTCTAAATAATATCCACATCCAATATTGTATATCAATTCGTATAGTACACAATGTGCAAGAATCACAATAATCTGTTGGAAAGCATATATCAAAAACCATGTATCAAAGACATGTGTAAAAATTGTGAAAGTTCTTCTGATAGGAAAATAGTGAGAGTTCTTGTGATAAAAAATCTCCTGGTGTGTTCAATACAAAAATATAAAAATATATATAAGAATAAAGCAAAAGTCACAATTTCTTAAGTCACAATTTCTTTCAACATCCCCAATTGATGAGTTAGTTTTGTATTGCCTCTATAGGGTTAGGTATCTATGTGAATCGGGTTTGCGTCTGGGGCGTCCCCCTGATGCGTTCCCTCTTACCTTCCCTTCTGAGGTGGGCTTCGTATTATGGTGTTTGCCTCTTGCAGGATCGATTTTGCTGTGGTGCCTCTTTTTGTGGAGTTCAGTATCAGATAATATTCCTCCTTACTCCGATCTCAGGGCTCCTTGGCGTTCCACACTCTCTCCTCTCTGCGTGTCACCGTCCCGCTGTACTCTCGTCTGTGCTCTCGCTATCTCGCGGTAAGACGCAGCAGGTGATCTCACTTATTATTTCGATCTGTGCAAGTACTGAAGTCCGTCTTTATAATATAGAATATATCTTTGTACGGATTTAGGTGGGTAGTTGTTTGCTCTCAGTTTGAAATAATAAGTGAGATCATCTGCTGCGTCTTACCGCGAGATAGCGAGAGCACAGACTAGAGTACAGCGGGACGGTATTAAAGGGGTTCTCCGGGCTTTTAATACTGATGACCTATCCTCAGGTCACCTGGCACTCCCGCTGTGCAGCTGTATGAAGAGAAGGTGCGTGCAGTGTGCACATGCGGTCTCCCGTCTCTCTTCCTGCTCACTGCTGCTTTGCCTTAAACATAGCAGAAGCGAGCAGGAAGACAGATGGGAAACTGCACGTGCACACTGCACGTGTCGGCTGTTGGACCCCCACTGATCTGATATTGGTGACTAGGGATGAGTGAACTTGTGTTTTCAAGTTAGGAGTACAAAGTTCATGTTATCTAAGAATTCCGTTATGGATTCCGCGGAATCCATAGGATGCACATAATTTATAATGAGACGCAGGCCTTGTCATAAATTAGGTGTATTCTTCTGCAGTCCATGCACCTAACAAAAAATATAGGACAGCTCAGAGCTGCCGTAGATTTCTGGCTTCATTTGCACCAAAAAAACAGTGTAAATAAAAATAAATTTGTCTTGTCTGTTGGCCACATCCCTTTCCCACTCTTGCCATGTCCACTTCTGGAAAAGTGGCGAGGGCGACCTAAAAAGAGGCATGTATTTTAAAGCCACTTTCTGGTACAAGAGAGATGATAAATGTTAAGCATTTAATGTCGTTTTTACTTGCTGTTTTGTGGCTTTTGTATTTCATGAAATATTGTAACTGCATTTTCTTCATTTGCCTCCTAAAAACAGAATTAAAAGTTGCTAAAAAAAAATTTATGTACCCAAGAAACTATGCAAATTTCAGTATTGTTGTATCCTAAAAAGTCTTAGAATAAAGTAAACATGATGAGTTGATGACCATAAAAATAAATCCCAAAGAACAATGGCTCAGCCATTTACTAGTTGCATGGTAAATTGTCTCAGCCTGTGATTGGCAGAGCGGCATTTCCTATGTGTCAAGATGGGACCAGGAAGTAGAGGTGAATAAAAAGTTGCAAACCTTTGGCATTCAAGTGAGCAATAATTCGATACTCACGACCATTTGTGGAAACCTTCCAGCAATATCTCCTTCCCAACGATGCACAGGAGGGGAGTATAGCATCTTTTATTTTATCTTCAACTCCCTCTGAGACCTTTGCCAAAAATGTTTCCCTGTTTGACAATTTGTCACTAAGGGATTATGCACTAAGGGGAAATGCACTTACTGTGTCTGATTTATGCACCAACTATGAATTCAGGAGTACAATAAAAGTCTCTTCCCATTACCTTAATTGCATTGGTACACAAATATTGTTGAGCAATTTCTCCTTCATCCCGCCCCTTGGAATCTATCAGTAGGAATTAAAACCATATGTCCTCTACAGGATTTATTCATGACTGTTTTGTTTGAAAACATATAGAAAAGGGCAAGTTTGTCTCCTGTTTACTTTAAAGCGGTTATCCAGGAATTGATAATGTTTGACCTGTCCACAGGATAGGTCATTACCGCATAAGCAGGGGTCCGAGTCCCGAGTGCTGATCAGCTGTTTCAGGGAGCCACTGCATTCTATGGAGCTCTGGTGAGTGCATATGGCTGCCGGCAGCTCTCCAACCATAGCGCAGTACGTTGTATAGTGGTAGTACTTGCTATTTCCATGAGGTCCAACTAGGCCATGTGACCGATGTGCGGTGATGTCACATGGCATAGGAAGAGGCCGCGATGCTCATGGAGCGCAGGCCTCTTCTAACCGCTGGTCTGCATGGGTCTTGTGTGTTGACTCCTCGCTGACCTAAAATTGATGAACTATCCTGAGGATAGCCCTTTTAATCATTAATTTCTAGATTTAAGGATTTTTTTAAATAATGTTGGTGAAAACTGCCAATTTTGCAAGGACCGTCTGACGATTTGTTGCTCGTAGGGTTGTCCAGACTCCCCGTTGGCACATGTCGGTGGGAAAGAAGAATAGGGCAAGTTGAATTTTAACACCAAATCCTTTCGTTCAAAAGGCAGAGAAGTCATTGCCAGAGGTGTCTGTCAGCAGCTTAAACGGGTTGTCCAAGTTATGTAAAAAAACATAAAGCACTGTAAATCTCATGTTGCTGCAATATATACGTAAGATAAGCAAGTTTTAGGCAAAAAAATATATATTTACTCATTTTCCTAGTTCTGTTCTGGCCCTTTGTTGATATGCATTTGCAGAGCTTTGGGGGCGTGTAACAACAATCTCTAAAGTTTGACTCCTAAATATTTGTGGTTGTCAACAAAATCTGCCTTTTCCTCCCCCTGCTCTGCAGGGAGTGAATAATATTGCTGCCCTGTCTGCAGTCCGACTGCTGGGGTACTCATGTTGTATGTGTGGGACTACAAGTCCCAGCTGTACAGTACAATGACATTGCGGATACACACAGGATCTTCCCCCTACTTGTTCTTGTGCAATGCTCTGCAGACACTTCTTCACAGCCAGTACAAGAGCACAGAGAAGAGAACTCCTCCAGTCCTTGTCAGCTCTGTGTAGGAGGGAGGATCCTGTGCACAGGATCCTATCTTCAGTGCCTGCAGAAGAGAAAACCCTGCAGCTGCACAGTACCTGAGTTAGAGCCTCCAATCCTGAGTGTGTGCTGCTGAAGTGGGAGGGGAGACACAGGGCTCAGCCAGCAGATCAGGCAGTGCAGGGGGCGTCGCTTGTCGCTCCAACCAGCCCAGCCTTCACAGTGATGTTCCGTGCACAGAGGCAGACCTGCTCCCTCCTGCCCCCTCAGGGTTGTGGACAGAACGTTATCAGAGCAGAAAAGAAGCTGACATCACAGGTCATGAGACTCTCGGGGCCACTGTAAATGAAGTAAGTGAATTGAAAACTCCCTACATTTATATTTGCTTAGTTAGAAACATACAAAGAACACAAAAATATCTTGGGACAACCCCTTTAATCTCATCTCACTATTTATCTGACAGCTATTTAAGGTATATGCCCACATTTGGTGTTCCTTTAAAGAGAACCTGTCATTACTACATGCAGGTAACATATTATAGAGCAGGAGGAGCTGAGCAGATAGTTTTATGGGAGAAGATTCAGCTGTTTCTGAGCTCAATTCAGAGGCCATCTTATCAGTGACTGAAATCATTCTCTGTGCAAATGTGTATACAAAGTTCTAAGATGACCCCTGTGTACAACTGAAATCAGAAAAAGCAGAGATTTATATGTATATATTACAAGTTTTACTAAATCTTTTTCCCTAAAACTATATATTTGCTAAGCTCCTCATGCTCTATAAGATGCTGCCTGCTGATTGCACTGCATTTCATGGTGGCACATTCCTTTTTAAAGGAACTTTAGTATTGTGCCTAGTTTTCCTTTAGGTGTCTCAGCGGACATTGTTTAATGCAATAACTGTATTTTTTGTCCTTCTTAGAGTGGCATCAGTATGATGACGTGTGCCTTAAAAAGAATAAAGGTTTTCTGAAATATCTGAAGAACCCTTTGGAACATGTGTGGAAAAGTGAATCCATCTATAAAAAGAAAATGAAGGCGGGTGAAATCATGCTCAGCAGCATTTACAGTATTCTGGAGACCTGCGATGAGATCAATTTGTCTGGCTTTTTTCAACAACTGCAGCAGTTTTATTATGTGGCGGCACGTTTTCCTGTGGATAAAATAGTAGACTGGCATTCCCAGCAATATGACAAAGAAAAGGTATTTATAGTAACATAACATAGTAACATAGTACATAAGGCCGAAAAAAGACATTTGTCCATCCAGTTCGGCCTGTCATCCTGCAAGTTGATCCAGAGGAAGGCAAAAAAAACCTGTGAGGTAGAAGCCAATTTTCCCCACTTTAGGGGAATAAAAAATTCCTTCCCGACTCCAATCAGGCAATTAGAATAACTCCCTGGATCAACGACCGCTCTCTAGTAGCTATAGCCTGTAATATTATTACGCTCCAGAAATACGTCCAGGCCTCTCTTGAATTCCTTTATTGTACTCACCATCACCACCTCCTCAGGCAGAGAGTTCCATAGTCTCACTGCTCTTACCGTAAAGAATCCTTTTCTATGTTTGTGTACAAACCTTCTTTCCTCCAAACGCAGAAGATGTCCCCCCGTCACAGTCCTGGGGATAAATAGATGATGGGAGAGATCTCTGTACTGACCCCTGATATATTTATACATAGTAGTTATTAATTGAACCATTAAACCTATTTGTGGCACATAAATAGTACACAGAAACAAACCAAAATATATTAAAGATATCTTCCAGTTTTATGTAAACAAAGCTTCCCTATCGTTGCATGAAAATAATTATTATCACACACCATAGAATGATCTATATGTAGTGGCAGTAATACTTATTATTTTGGGTATTTTTTTTCTCTTATGCTGTCGGTAATTGTATGGCATATAGCATGGTAGGGTTGATGACACTGACAAAAATGATACCTTTCAAGGTACCAGTTGGAACCGAACCTGAGTTCGGGAAATAGGATTTTTACAGTAAAAATGATTTTATGAAGTTATTACGCAAAGTCACGCGAGACTTCGTGAAGTAATAACTTTGGCTCATCTGAGCCAATACATTTTAATACTGTACGGAGCGCTCGCTCCGTACAGTATTGGACCGAAGTTTTATGCGAATCGACTTCGGATGTTTCATCCGAAGTAGATTCTCTCATCCCTACCTGTCACCATAAAAATGCGAAGTAGGGCTACTTTCACACCTTCAGTGTGAAATCCCGGCATGGCTGTTCCAGCAGACAAGCAGAGATTCGGCCGGACACAAAGCGCATCATGCAGAGTTTTGTGTCCGGCTGGTTCTCCGCTTGTCTGCTGGAATGCATACAGATCTCCACTGTATCACATTATGTGGTGTGAACATAGCCTAATCTGCAGGCAGCATGTTATAGAACAGGAGGAGCTGAGCAGAATGATAGATAGTTTTGTGGGAAAACACTCAGTATAAGGCCTCTTTCACACGACCGTATGACTTTTTCAGTGTTTTGCGGTCCGTTTTTCAAGGATCCGTTCTTCCGTTTTTTGTTTCTGTTGTGTTTCCATTTCAGTTTTTTCCATATGGCATATACAGTATACAGTAATTACATAGAAAAAATTGGGCTGGGCATAACATTTTCAATAGATGGTTCTCCAAAAACGGAACGGATACAGATGCATTTTCGTATATGTGTTTTTTTGTTTTTTTTTGCAGACCCATTGACTTGAATGGAGCCACGGAAAGTGATTTACGGGCAATAATAGGACATGTTCTATCTTTCAACAGAAATACGGAATCGGAATGCATAAGGTGTACATTATTGAAATAATTGGTTCCGTATACTGACTGTATACGGAACGCAAAAAACTGCCCGTAAACCGAAAAGAAAAACGGTCGTGTGAAAGAGGCCTAACTTGTATTTCATGCATTTAAATTCCTCGTTATTTTGGGCTTTGAAGTCAAGCAGACGGCCCTATCAGTGATTGACAACTGTGTGTACACAGTCATAGAGGGAAGGCTGTCAATCACTGGTAGGACCGACTCCTGGACTTCACAGCCCAGAATGAGCAGATATATAAATGGATAAATTACAAGTTATACTAAATATTTTCCCATAAAACTATAGATCAATCTACTCAGCGCCTCCTGCTCTATACCATGCTGCCTCCAGCTCAGATACCATGTTCAATGCTACAGGTTCCCTTTAACCATTGAACACTCTGGGTTAACTCCCTAAACAACTGTAGACTACCACAGATATTGGCTATTGACCTATAAATCACTCTAGACATCCAGTAATTGTACCAGGGACATCATCCCTAACCTCTGAATTATCATATATATAAACATGTGACGTAGTGTATAAAAAGTTGACAAAGTGAGTTTTGGAAATGTTTCCATCATAAGTGGCAATGTAACCAGGGTTTCTTAGCATTTTGCTGTATTTTACAGTCTACATTCAAATACCCTCCATTCTGTTGACAACTATTAGGTTAGGTTTTCATGTAATGGAAAACAAATCTGTTGTGGACCTGTGGCAACATCCACGTTTTACAAGCAGATTTTCCGATATTTCACCCTAGACATAGCAATGCATGATATTCACAGTGTAAATCAGCAAAAAAAAATTTCACTTTCTGGATTTAAAATGTTTCCCGCATGTCAGTTTCCATGTGGATTTTCCACAGAGAGTGGATAGTATTTAAAAAAAAATCATGTAAACATACCCTTAAAGGCGTTCTTTGAGATATATATTATAAAAATGGCTGTAAATTTATCAGATTAATAAAGAAAAATTTTATACTTACTGTCCTGAATCCTCTCCATACCAACGCTGCCAATCTTTTCTCCCTGCCACTGCAGCCATGGCATAATGGTTTGACTGAAGTTATGACATTCCCCTATATCACATGTGACTGCTGCAGCCAACCACTGGCCTCAGCGTTACACAGCATACAGTGGTTACATGTTTTATATGGCCACGTGACTGCTGCAGTCAAAACAACAATGCCCACCAGAGAGGATGAACAGCGACCCTGGAATGCATTTTATATTAATCTTTTCACTGCCTGTCACGGTAGGTGAGGGAAGGGAAGCAAACCAAATACAACAAAAGCAACAAAACACCAGGCTAGGCCCCAAAGCTAGGGAACAGGGAAAGGTCACCACCTGACAATCCCTGAGCCTTTCCCTGACTGCTGACAACATGAGCAAATACTAAAGGTGGAAGTGCTCATGCGCTGAAACCTAAGCCCTGCTGAAACTGAAACAAACCCTCAGCTAGGGAGCTGGAGATAAGACACTTGTGGCCCGTTGCTAATGGCAATCCCCAGCAAAAATGGATACTAAGGCATGGTACAATCTCCCAGTAACCTCCAACATGTGACCATGCATACAATGGGAGGAGGCAGAGAGCTCTGAGCCCCACCCAAGACTGGCTGATATAGCCCGGGCCTCACATGTGCACCAGAATGCTGCCGGTTTAGCGTTAGGTTCCTGAGCTACTTGAGAAACCTTGGCGCGGTGCTCGGGCTCAGACATGTCCTCCAAGCAGGATATGTTGGCTAATTCTCAATTTTACACCAGTACGAGGGTTAGTAAGACCACAGAGTGCACCTGTCTTTGTTTTTGTTATGTTAATGTTATTAGTGGACAACCACACCAAATCACCCACACATAGGTCCGGACCAGTCATACGTCTCTTGTCAGCCATCTGTTTATATCTTTCACCCATTTTTTTCAAATTAGTTTGAATCTTCCGCCAGATAGAAGACAACGAAGAAGAGAATCTCTCCTCTTCAGGTATACCAGAAGATTCAGTCCCAGAAAAAGTACCAAACTGAGGGTGAAAACCATATGCGCCAATAAATTGGGACTTATCAGTGGATTCCTGTCTACGGTTATTCAAGGCAAACTCAGCCAAGGACAAAAACAAAGACCACTCTTCCTGATTTTCGGCGACAAAACACCTCAAATAAGTCTCCAGGTTCTGGTTAGTGCGCTCAGTTTGTCCATTCGACTGAGGATGGAAAGCCGAAGAGGAAAGACAATTGAATTCCCAGACGAGTACTAAATGCCTTCCCGAACCTGGAAACAAATTGCGTCCCCCTATCAGACACCACATCAGAGGGGATGCTGTGTAATTTCACAATGTTATCAACAAACACCTGAGCGAGAGTTTTAGCATTGGGCAGACCTGACAATGGTACAAAGTGAGCCATCTTACTGAAGCGGTCCACCACCACCAAAATCACAGTTTTCCCAGAGGAACTTGGTAAATCAGTGATGAAGTCCATGGAAAAATGTGCCCAAGGACGAGACGGGATGGATAAAGGAATAAGAGATCCTGAAGGCCGAGTGTGAGCCACCTTAGCACGTGCACACATCTCACAAGCTGCTACATAGCCCTCAACACATTTACGCAAACCTGGCCACCAGAATCTCCGGGAAATGAGATCCACAGTGGATCTACTCCCAGGGTGTCCCGCAAGGACAGTATCATGATGTTACTTGAACACCTTGTGTCGAAGTTCAGAAGGAACAAACAACTTCACTGAAGGAAAGGAATCCGGTGCCTCACCTTGAGCCCCCAACACTTCCGCCTCCAGTTCGGGATAAAGAGCGGATACCACCACCCCATCAGCCAAAATCGGAGCGGGATCCTCCGAATCATCCCCCCCAGGAAAGCTACAAGACAAAGCATCCGCTTTGACGTTTTTGACCCCAGGGTGATAGGTGACCACAAAATTAAATCTAGTAAAAAACAATGACCATCTGGCCTGCCTATTCTTATGGTCAGTAATTACCGTAATCTGATGAATCGCTTCTTCTAGCCAATGGCGCCATTCCTCAAAGGCCAATTTAATGGCCAGCAACTCTCTATTCCCAACATCATAATTTATTTTGGCAGCAGAGTTTTTTTAAATAAAAGCACACAAGCGCTATTTCCTAGGAGAGGGACACTGCGACAAAACTGATCCGACTCCCACTTCTGATGCGTTAACCTCCACAATGAAGGGTTGAGACACCTTGGGTTGCATCAGAATGGGAGCGGAAGCAAAACATTCTTATATTGCAGAAAAAGCATGTAATGCTTCTTCCGACCAGACTGAGAAGTCCACACCCTTTTTTGTCATATCAGTCAAAGGCTTGACAGTAGTGGAATAATTCAGGATACATTTTTTGTAGTAATTGGTAAAAACCCAAAAACCCCATCAGAGCTTTCTGATTCTCCGGCCGATCCCATTCCAGTACCGCACGGACCTTTTCAGGATCCATGCGAAAACCTGAGGCGGAAAGTAAGTAACCCAGAAACCTGGACAGCAAACACACATTTCTCCAACTTCGCATACAATTTATTCTCCCGAAGGATCGATAATACTTGTCTTAAATGATCCTGATGAGTCTCCATATCGGGTGAGTAAATTAGTATGTCATCGAGGTAAATAACAACAAACCTCCCCACCAAATTATGACAAATGTCATTGATAAAGTGCTGGAAGACTGCCGGGGCATTAGTCAAACCAAAGGGCATGACCAGGTTCTCGAAGTGGCCCTCAGGGGTATTAAAGGCCGTCTTCCATTCATTCCCTTCCCTGATTCTTATCAGATTATAAGCCCCTCTAAAATCCAACTTAGAAAACACCTTGGCTCCGACAATCTGATCAAATAAATCCAGGATCAAGGGAAGAGGATAAGGATCACGGACAGTAATGAGATTCAGTTCCCGGAAATCTAGACATGGTCTAAGGGTCCCGTCTTTTTTTTTTAACAAAAAAGAAGCCAGCTGCCATAGGTGACTTAGATGGCCTAATATGTCCTTTTGTCAAACTTTTGGCAATATACTCCCACAAAGCTACTCTTTGGGGTCGGGTAAGATTATATAGCTGAGATTTTGGCAATTTAGCTCCAGGAATAAGATTGATCGGACAATCATACTCTCGGTGAGGGGGCAACTCCCGATCTCCTCCCTCAGAGAATACGTCAGCAAAAAATCATAAAGAAATGAAGGTAACGCCTTTGGATACCACAGAAATAGATGCACCGAGACAGTTGTCCATACAAAAATCACTCTAATTACAGATTTTTCTAGTTTGCCAATCAATGGTAGGATTATGTTTGATCAACCATGGTAAACCCAGTACCAGATGAGCAGGCAAACCTTTCAGTACAAAACAAGAAATGGACTTAACATGAGAATCACCAACCCTCAAATGAATGTCCTGCACAATATGAGTTAGATACTTTTGCAAGAGAGGAGCGGAATCGATCGCAAACACTGATATCCCTTTGCATGCGCTTGTTATAAAACCATGACTCTGAACAAATTGATAATCAACAAGGTTAACCCCTGCACCACTTTCAACAAATACTTCTAACTCAATATTCTCAGAGTCTAGCGCCACCATGGCTAGCAGGAGAAATCGGGTACTGCAGGTAGAATACAAATATACCTTTTCTGACTCCTCATTCACGCTACCAAGGGTAATGGAACTAATTTTATTAGAAAGAGCCGCTTTTTTTTTTTTTTTTTTTTTTCCTTCACTTTGAGGCTATCTAAAAGGACACACATTAATAAAATGTAATTTTTTACCACAGAAGAAACAGAATCTTCTCTGACCACTAGAGTTCCTATTACCAGGGCAATAAGAGACCTGACCTAACTGCATAGATTCATCCCCAGGCACTGGTTCAAGTGTCACTGTACAGAACTGACTATGGAGAGCTGGGTCATTCCAGTCCGAGTCAGTCACCCACCTTCTAAATTCAGCACAATACGACTCAGGAGAACGTTGTCCCTGACTCAAGCTACGCAGATTACATTCAGCCAGAGAGACCCGGTCTGGATAATAATAAATCAGGGGCTCTGAAAAATTAATCCACCGATCGGAGGGACTGAGAATCGATTGGCAGAGAAAAGGCCCAAGACTGAGCATCACCTTTTATCAGAGAAATGATAATCCCCACTCTTTGATTTTCGTCTACAGATGAGATCGGTTGTAGATTAAAATAAAATCTACAAGATTTCCTGAACCGAACAAAGTTATCACTTCCCCCAGAAAACCTATCTGGGAGAGCGACCTTAGGTTCAAGGCTGGCCTGGTTCCCACCAACGGAGCCAGAGGCCAGAAATCTCTGACACAGTACAACAGAATTACAGAGGTCAGCTACCTCCCAAGATAATTCCTGCATGCGATCCACCAGTGCATCAACAGCTTCCATTTTGCACAGAGCAAGGAAAAATAAATGACCGGTATGGGCGGTTTATAATGTCACGGTAGGTGAGGGAAGGGTAGCAAACCAAATACAACAAAAGCAGCAAAACACCAGGCTAGGCTCCAAAGCTAGGGAACAGGGAAAGGTCACCACCTGACAATCCCTGAGCCTTTCCCTGACTGCTGACAACATGAGCAAATCCTAAAGGTGGAAGTGCTCATACGCTGGAACCTAAGCCCTGCTGAAACTGAAACAAACCCTCAGCTAAGGAGCTGGAGATAAGACAACCGGTTCCTAGCGCTTGGTGCAGGAACCAGCGTCTTCCTGAGGACTAGCCAGAACACACAACAGAAAGGGAAAGGGTAGGACTTAGCTTAAGACAGACGCGGAGCAGGAGATGCACCAAACACAAGCTGAGAACTCCAGAAGCAAATATAAACCGCAAGGGCTATAGTGAGAGGCAGGTATAAATAGCACCACTAAATAGCTAATGAGCAGAACCTGTGGGAAGGTGGGATGCTGCTCAAAACCACAACAAAGAGAAACAGAACAATCTGTCAGACTCACGTGAAGCAAGTCTGTCAGATCTTTTCAGGCTTCTCACGGGGCAGGTGTGACACTGCCATTTAAAAAAATAAGGAAAAATCTGTAACCTGGACAACCCCTTTTAATAGGAGTTGTACACACACTTTCCCTTTTGAGACACAGACTCTAATAAGGCCTTCACAGTTGCTGTGTGTATTGGCATGGCCTGTTTTTTTTTATTTTTTATGATATTTTTTATATTGCAGAAGATTTGGGAGCAGAGAAGACATGGTTTTCAGTTCCCCGGAAAATGATTGGGTTGACTTCAATAATAGGAGTATCTATCTGTCTTTACTATAGACCCACTCTCATCAACTAAAGGCCATAGAGAGAATGCAGCTCCATATTGGAGCTCCAAATGAATTGAACATACATACAGTAGCTCTGATACCTTTATTCTCCTTAATTACTTTATTAATTGTATGGGATATTATGAATAAAAGACTGTTTTTATGTGATGATACTAATAATGATTTTTGCCCCATAGGTGAATTACTTGATGATGACGTTGCTCAATACGATCTGTGACCCTTTCATTAATACAAATAAGCAGCAGGAAAGTAATGTGAGGCTGAACAGATTAATTGCAGGATTAATTTGCCTCTGGATTGCCCGTTTTTATGGCATTCATGGTAGTAAAGAGCATTTAACAAACATCTGCTGTATTCTCTGCTTGGATGAAATGCCACGAGAAAAGTTAATTGATGAGCTTAAGAATGCAAAGACTCTCTTCGGAAACTTTCCAGAGTAGGTTTTCTCAATTCTTGAATGGTTTGGTTATAAATGAGTGCTGTTTTTATTCCTATGTAGAAGTCCATAATGATGAGAGATTACTACAAAGCCAGATACTGAAACATATTCTGTTTTCTAATCAGTTTTTTTGTGATTTTATGTCTTTATTTTATTTGATAGGACAGCCATCTTTCCGGAGCCACAGCTCTGCTCTGTTAACAGCAGTTAAAGGGGTTGGCCACTTTCTGGCTATTGTTGATCAATGTGTTTGTGAGATGATTGTCCTTGTTAAAATTCTGCACCACTTTCTATATTTCATGAGGTATACTCCCTTGTTTTCAAAGTCTTTCATGCTGTCCACACAGAGGTCTTGTCCATAAAATGGCTGCTGATGGAGGGTCATGTGACCAGGCAAATCACCTCCATGTGATGTATCTTCCATTCAAACGCACTGCACCTGCACTAAACTTCTAACAGAACAAGTGGAAATGGCAAGTGCAGTGTGCTTGAATGGAGGAGGCATCGCATGGAGGTGATTTGCCTTGTCACATGACCCTCCATCAGCAGCCATCTTAAAGACAGGAGCTCTGTGTGGACAGCATAAAAGACTTTGTAAGCAAGGGGCATACCCCATGAAATATAGAAAATGGTACAGGATTTCAATAGAGGCTTTATTAGTAAGTGTCATATAATCATCTCACAAACACATTGGTCAACTGTAACCAGAAAGTGGCCAACCCCTTTAAATGTATCCTTTACATTAGCCACATAGGGCATAGGGCACAACAGACAGGAGATGTTCTGTGGGAGAGTTTTCAAGACATGTTCTGTGACCTGTATAGAGGTCATTGTGCAGGGAGGGAGTAGATAAGTTGTGACCGTCACCTATTGTAATTGTGGATTCTGTGATACCTAGCTAATACTAATCCTATAATGATAATGAGATGATGGCTGCTGAAAAGTGATCTCTACAGAACAAAAAGTGATCAGTGTAAAAAAAACTGCATTATATTGTAATGAAAAAATAAGATAATTCGGTGGCTCACTGACTGTGCAGTATGGATAGAGGTGCTCATACACCGGTACACCTAAAAACCGTGTAAACAATAAATTGAAGAAGAGTAGTTGTGATGGCACACTCTCATTTGGTATAGATTGACATAGGTTGTTGGATTTAAAAACGTATTTATTTGCACTTTTAATATAAAAACAATTTAATAGACTGCCTTGGTATATATTCCAAGAGCTAAGGTGCTATATGCAGGCTAAATACACAACAGTGCTATATGAACTGAATGTGCAAATGTGCTAAATGTGGGCTGGATACAAAAATGCTGTGTGTCAGCTATAATATAAAGGGCTATGTGCAAGCTGAGTACACTAAAGTGCTAGTGTAAATTGGATGCACTAAAGTGCTAGTGCAAGCTGGGTACACTAAAGTGCTAGTGCAAGCTGGGTACACTAAAGTGCTAGTGCAAGCTGGGTACACTAAGGTGCTAGTGCAGGCTGATTATGCTTAGGTGTTGATATAGGCTAAACACTAAGGTGCTAGTGCAAGCTGGGTACACTAAGGTGCTGGTGTTTTGTCTACATATATTAAAGTGCTAATTTGCATAATATGTATAGAAATGCTAACATAAGCTAAAATACACTTACCGTAAGTGCTATACATATATAAATGTGATGCTTGCTGGATATAGCTATAAATGAGCTGAATGTATTCAGTACTGTGGGCAAATGAGGTATGGTATTCAGTAAGCTTTGAGTATAAGCAGTATACTATAGCTAGATATGGAGGTAGACAATAATATCTAAAAATGCACAGTTAGGGATAAATCCTTATGCATTGCATGCTTAAAATCAAGAAAAACACTCGGTATGGAGGTAAACAATAATATCTAAAAATGCACAGTTAAAGTATAACTGTCGTATTATTATTTTTTTTGAGTATTGGATTGTGGTGATTAATATCTCCTTGGTGGCCCTATTTCAACTTTTCACTGTGTACTCAATTACCTCTTAATTCCACATTTTTGTTCCCTGTACTGCCTACTTTTACCTGTGCTTAAAATAGGGTTGCTAGGCATGGAACAGAGGACGCAGAAGCAGGCAGCGTGCAAGGTCGGATTACTGACAGCCAGGGACTGTAAGTAAATGATTAAAGCTAGGTCCTCCCCAGCAGCTGATAACAGTGCCTGGGCTGTGTGCACTTCTCCCTGTCCCTGCGCTTGGCAGACGCTCCCTCACTCAGCAGAGCTGGAGAATGCAGAGTGGAAGCAGCGCAGAGCAGGAAAGGGAGATCTGCCATCTGCTCAGTGTATAAATGAAAGCAACATGTGGTAAGAGGACCCCTTTGTGCTGCAGGAGATTAACCCTTTAGGGGGAGGGCTCTGGTTACTGACACTTTTGGGAGGCTATTGTTACTGGCTAGTGAGGGCAGGCGGGATTAGCCTCAGGGTGAGGGCAGTGGAGGCCATCTTAACTTATTTGGTTGCTAAGGGCTGAATCTTATTAAATATGGGGTCAGTCAGTCTAATAGTAACTGATTCTGGAATATCATGTTATTAGCAACTATATATATGAAAATTCATCATGAAGGGACCAAGTGAAGTCCCGAAACGCGTTTAAGGAGTACGGAGGATTATTGCCAATAGAGCAATAGCAACATACAAAGAGGGACCTGGAAGCAGAAGCGCTCCCCTAACATCATTTGCACTCTCAAACCGGCCCGGCAGATCCCGATCACGTGACCAATACTAGGTCACGTGCATACCTAACAACAGACGCGCGCGCTTGGATACCACGTGGGACGCCGTCAGCCGGAGAACAGAGCTGCAAGCAACATTTGGAGCACCGACGGAAGACATCACCGCGTGGTGGGTAAGTGATCTCTGAACCCAAGACAGTACGGGACGCCGTACCGAGGTCCAGAACACCAATTCCCCCACAGGTTGTTGTTTCTTTCCTCCACAAGCAAAAGCTTCACATTGTATACTATACAGGATAGTGCTTTTTTATCCATTTTTCCTTTTAGCGCTACCTTATATAAACTATAGTCCCACATGGGACCACACTGTGTGTGATTATATTTTACAAAACTTGACAACTTCTTTTTTTCGCAACCTATATATCTATCTACTTATAAAGAGTCATAGACTGATCACCAACTGCTGGGAAAGGATATTATATCCATAGAAGCCCACCAGAGAAGATCCAACTCATGGTCAATAGTACCAGTAGTACATCTTATTCACCTTTTTTTTATCACCTGTTTTACCACCTTTTTACCACCACTTTATATACTTATTATCCTAATGGACTAGACACCACTAATTTTCCCACACGGATCCATCCTAAAAAACTGGTACCAGCCACCCCTTATCTGGCACCCACCACATGTGCCTAGATTCCCCTACTCACTCACCTATGCTATAAAAATCCCTATCTTATTTTTAAACTAGTATTTTAAATAAAAACTACCATTATTAATCCCACTTATGAGTGTGACTGCTATCTCTTTATTTTAAACTCTCTTTCTTTGACTGGGTGAGTCAAACCAGCAGTTCAGCACCTCAGCCATTCCATTGAGCAGTTGAGCCGCCTTATCTCTCTCTTTTTCAATTAACTGAATAGTGACTTGGTATTAAATAAAATTTCGATCACAAATGTTCCCACTTTGTGGGGAAAATGTCTACCGGATTGCGGGTATATGCAGTAGTAATGAGAAACTTGATAGTTTAAATTCAGCTGCTGTGAGCTGGTTGGGTACGTTACCACTCCTCGCTGATTTTGGTTGCTTTGTCCTGCAAGGACCTTACGCGGCGTCCCACGTGGTCTCTTGCTTTATCTTGTGGCGTCCCACATGATCCTGGCGGGGCGGTACGTCACTTAGTCCGCGATTCCTGATTGGTTGCTTTCTTCGTTACGAAGATTCGCAAGACGCTGCGATTGAACATATTCGGCTTTGTGTCGTTCCTTTTAGTGCGTGGATACGATCTTTGATAATTGTCCTGGTATTGATGGTCCTCACTGTTTCTCTGTACCAAACGCGTTTCGGGACGAATTCTTGTCCCTTCCTCAGTGGTTAATAGCTGTATACTGGGAACAAGTGAGGGTTTATATATGGTGTCTCCTTCAGAGGAGTGTGTCCCAAATTAGGTTGAGATGTTTGTAAGTCCTGGACCGGATCATTAATTTAGAATATTTTTGTTTGGATATACGTATAAACTTTCATATAGTGTCTATATTTTATTTATTGATGTATATTTTATAGATTGTTTTATAATAAAGATTCAAATATAAAAACAAGTAAAAAGTGGAGTGTGTCTACAGTTCAAATATCTAGAGATAGATGTATAAAAAGTTATAAGAAGTTTGGTATATGCATTGTGTGGGGATTCTTCCTTATTTTACTGCTTTTATTAGCACCTAGAATATTTGGACTGTATATTCATATGCAGAATTTCAATCTTTTCGTGATTTGAAATGGCCAAACATCGATGCGGTTTGTATGCGGTTACTGTGCGTTTTATTATTTTGTTGGTGTTTTGTTGTTTTTTTTTTTAGTCTTTAAGTGTGTTACTTTATACTCCTTGTGGTGTTTTTAATGTTCCTGAGTATGGAGAGATATTATCTAGATTTTTACTTATTATTCTTTTGTCTTGAAAGGATATTGTGTTATTTAGATTGGTTTTCTTGATGCTATATCACACTGTATTTTTAGTTTGGCTGGGTTTCTAATAGGGATCGACCGATATAGATTTTTTAGGGCCGATACCGATAATTTGTGAACTTTCAGGCCGATAGCTGATAATTTATACCGATATTCTGGGAATGTTCATTTTTGAAAAAAAAAAAAATTTCCTACACAAATCTGCTAAAAATTAATGTTTATTGTTAACGTGTATTTAAATTTTTTTTTGTAAGGCCTCTTTCACACTTGCGTTGTCCGGATCCGTCGTGTACTTCATTTGCCGGAAGTGCCCGCCGGATCCATGTAACAACCAACGATTTATACAGGAAAATCATGACTATTAACAAGGTTGCCCAAAGTTTCGCATCCCACTGTATTAGAGTATTAAATTCATATATTAGTTTTGATTCTATTCTGGACATGTTTTCAATATGATTGCCTCCTCTCCAGGGTTTATTGATTTCTTTCAAGGGCTATGAATTTCAATGATGTAGGGTCACTATTATGGTGGGTTTTGTAATGCTTGGATACTGTGTGTTGCTCGTATTCTTTTTTGATGTTGGCCACATGTTCGGCTATTCTTGTTTTCATTTGTCTTTTTGTTCTGCCAATATATTGTTTAGAACATGGGCATTCCAACATGTAAATAACATCTGTAGTATTACATGTTAGGCACTCATCGATTTGTAGTTTATATGAATTTTGTGTAGATCGAACTTGGGTTGTTTTTCTCGGAAAGTTGGTGCATTTGCAGTTGCTGCAGCGTCCGCACCATAAAAAACCTTTTAATGAGAGCCAGTTTTTAAGTGTCCCTTTTTGTTTTCTGTTTTATTGTAGGAGCTATTTTAAGACCTAAATTGGGGGCTTTGGTGTATACTATTAGTGGAGTAGTATTTAGTGATGAACCTATAATTTTATCATTTAGTAAATGGTGCCAATGTTTGGTTATGATTTTTGCAATGACCTTATGTTGGGAATTGTACGGTAAAATCAATCGAGCCTCATCGTTTTGTTGGGTGATTTTTGCTTTTTCTTTGAAAAAATCTTGCCTATCCATTTTTTTCACTTTATTTAGTGAGCTTTCTAATAATCTGTCTGGATTCATTTTATTTTTGAATTTTTGTTTCATTTCTGCTGCTTCCTCTTCAAACTTGATGTCATTAGTGCAGTTTCTTTTGAGTCTCCTAAACTAATTTATCGGAATATTGGTTAGCCATTGTGGGAGATGGCAGCTGGAAAAAAGTATGTGACTGTTTGTTTTTCATTACTGGTTTGTGGTAGGTACTGCATATTAACTGGTTCTTGTTGATTTGGATAAGTAGATCTGGAAATTCTATTTGTGTTTTAGTGATGTTTGTTGAAAATTGTAAGTTCAAGTCATTGGTATTGATACTGGTCAGAAATGATTGTAAAGAGATGTCTGTGTCTCGCCAGATGAAAATGACGTCTCCAGAGCACCAGACTCCCCCCCAAGTAGAGGCTGTATGACATCCTCCTCCCATTGAAACATGAAAATGTTAGCATAGCTTGGGGCGAATCTGGTGCCCATGGCTGTACCTTTTTCTTGTTGGTAATATTCTGAGTCAAATATGAAGTAATTGTGTGTAAGTATATGATGGACCCCAGAAATGTGAATGTCAGGCTACCTTCACACTAGCGTCGGGGCTCCGATTGTGAGCTCCGTTTGAAGGGTCTCACAAGCGGCCCCGAACGCATCCGTCCAGCTGCCAATGCATTCTGAGTGGATGCGGATCCGCTCAGAATGCATCAGTCTGGCAGCGTTCAGCCTCCGCTCCGCTCAGCAGGCGGACACCTGAACGCTGCTTGCAGCATTCGGGTGTCCGCCTGGCCGTGCGGAGGCAAACGGATCCGTCCAGACTTACAATGTAAGTCAATGGGGACGGATCCGTTTGAAGTTGACACAATATGGCTCAATTTTCAAACTGATCCGTCCCCCATTGACTTTCAATGTAAAATGAACAACTTTCAGACTTATAATTTTTTCGAAACTATAATGCAGACGGATCCGTTCTGAATGGATCCAAACGTCTGCATTATAGGAGAGGATCAGTCTGTGCAGACACCAGACGGATCCTCTCTGAACGCTAGTGTGAAAGTAGCCTCAATTTGGTCCTCTTTTAGTGATGATTTATTTGTTAGATGTTTTTTGAGTGCTATGGTGCCCTGGGTGTGGTCTATTATAGTATAGAGTGAGTTGACATCTAGTGTACCTAGAGTCCAGTTTTCTTGGCATTCTATTGCTTCTAGCACAGTGATGATGTCTGTGGTGTCCTTTATACAGTACAGACCAAAAGTTTGGACACACCTTCTCATTCAAAGAGTTTTCTTTATTTTCATGACTATGAAAATTGTAGATTCACACTGAAGGCATCAAAACTATGAATTAACACATGTGGAATTATATACATAACAAACAAGTGTGAAACAACTGAAAATATGTCATATTCTAGGTTCTTCAAAGTAGCCACCTTTTGCTTTGATTACTGCTTTGCACACTCTTGGCATTCTCTTGATGAGCCTCAAGAGGTAGTCCCCTGAAATGGTTTTCACTTCACAGGTGTGCCCTGTCAGGTTTAATAAGTGGGATTTCTTGCCTTATAAATGGGGTTGGGACCATCAGTTGCGTTGAGGAGAAGTCAGGTGGATACACAGCTGATAGTCCTACTGAATAGACTGTTAGAATTTGTATTATGGCAAGAAAAAAGCAGCTAAGTAAAGAAAAACGAGTGGCCATCATTACTTTAAGAGGTGAAGGTCAGCCAGTCAGCTGAAAAATTGGGAAAACTTTGAAAGTAAGGGCTATTTGACCATGAAGGAGAGTGATGGGGTGCTGCGCCAGATGACCTGGCCTCCACAGTCACCGGACCTGAACCCAATCGAGATGGTTTGGGGTGAGCTGGACCGCAGAGTGAAGGCAAAAGGGCCAACAAGTGCTAAGCATCTCTAGGAACTCCTTCAAGACTGTTGGAAGACCATTTCAGGGGACTACCTCTTGAAGCTCATCAAGAGAATGCCAAGTGTGCGCAAAGCAGTAATCAAAGCAAAAGGTGGCTACTTTGAAGAACCTAGAATATGACATATTTTCAGTTGTTTCACACTTTTGTTTGTTACGTATATAATTCCACATGTGTTAATTCATAGTTTTGATGCCTTCATAGTCATGAAAATAAAGAAAACTCTTTGAATGAGAAGGTGTGTCCAAACTTTTGGTCTGTACTGTATATGAAGGGATAATTTTAACATAGGGTTGTAAAATATTATCAATATATTGAGATAAGTTTGAGGTTATGGATCCTATTCCTGAGATGATTGGTGTCCCAGGTGGTGTAACTAGATTTTTATGTATTTTTGGTATACAATAGAATGCTGGTAGTCTTTTTTGGGTGGATGTGATAAATGTATATTCCCTTTCCAATAAAATCCCTTTATTTTGGCCTATAGTGCAGTATTCAATTAGTTGTTTTTGGTAGTCATATGTTGGGTCCTGTTTTAATTTCTTATATGTCTCTATCTGCAAGTTGGCGTCTACATTTTTGGTTGAAACTGTTGGAGTCTAAGATCACTATTGCTCCTCCCTTATGGGCGGGTCTGATTGTGATTTCTTCCATAGCTTGCAGTTGTTTCATTGCCTCTTTCCTTTTTTGTTAGATTGTTGGATGTTGAATATACCTTCAATCTTCAAATGTCTTGTTCTACACTTTTACGAAAAGTTGTGATCCGAGAAAAACAACCCAAGTAAGATCTACACAAAATTCATATAAACTACAAATCGATGAGTGCCTAACATGTAATACTACCGATGTTATTTACATGTTGGAATGCCCATGTTCTAAACAATATATTTGCAGAACAAACAGACAAATGAAAACAAGAATAGCCGAACATGTGGCCAACATCAAAAAAGGATACGAGCAACACACAGTATCCAAGCATTATAAAACCCACCATAATAGTGACCCTACATCATTGAAATTCATAGCCCTTGAAAAAAATCAATAAACCCTGGAGAGGAGGCAATCATATTGAAAACATGTCCAGAATAGAATCAAAACGAATATATGAATTTAATACTCTAATACCTTCTGGCCTCAATGCCGAACTTGAGATTTTTGGATTCCTTTAACCCCTTAAGGACTTAGGGCGAACCGGTACGCCCTATTTCCCGAGTCCTTAAGGATTCAGGGCGTACCGGTACGTCCTAAGTTTAAATTGCTATTTCGGAGCGGCGGGGGTTAATTGTGACAGGATGCCGGCTGAAATCATTCAGCGGGCATCCTGTCACAATGCCGGGGGGGTCCTGTGACGCCCCCGTGTCGGCGATCGCCGCAAACCGCAAGTCAATTCAGACCTGCGGTTTGCGGCTTTTACCTGCGTTTGCAGTGGTGATCGGCGGTGCCATCGGGTCCCCATGCGGCTGTAGGGGGGACCCGATGGCATGGAAGGCAGTGCGATGTCTAAGGAAGGCATCGCGCTGCCTTCCGGTGACAAGCCTGTGAGATCCAGCCCCCTGGATCTCACAGGCAGGAAGCTGTATGAGTAATACACAGTGTATTACTCATACAGCCAATGCATTCCAATACAGAAGTATTGGAATGCCTTGTAAAAGGGATTAGACCCCCACAAGTTGAAATCCCAAAGTGGGACAAAAAATGAAGTAAATAAAAAAGTTTCCCCTCCCAAAAATTAAAAGTTTCAAGTAAAAATAAACAAAAACGTCATTTTCCTTAAATAAAGTTAAAAAAAAAATTCGGAAAAAATAGGGAGAAAAAAAAAGTACATTTTAGGTATCGCTGCGTCCGTATAGACCGGCTCTATAAAAATATCACATAACCTAACCCCTCAGATAAACACCGTAAAAAATCAAAAATAAAAACTGTGCTAAATAAACAATTTTTTGTCACCTTACATAACAAAAAGTGTAATAGCAAGCGATCAAAAAGTCATATGCACCCCAAAATAGTGCTAATCAAACAGTCATCTCATCCCGCAAAAATGATTTTTTGCTTCAAAAATGATTTTTTTTTGCTTCAAAAATGAAATCATTGTGTAAAACTTACATAAATAAAAAAAAGTATACATATTAGGTATCGCAGCGTCCGTAATAACTTGCTCTATAAAAATATCACATGACCTAACCCTTCAGGTGAATACCGTAAAAAAATAAAAATAAAAGCGGTGTTAAAAAAGCCATTTTTTGTCACCTTACACCACAAAAAGTGTAATAGCATGCGATCAAAAAGTCACACGCACCCCAAAATAGTCCCAATAAAACCGTCATCTCATCCCGCAAAAATCATACCCTACCCAAGGTAATCGCTCAAAAACTGAAAAAATTATAGCTCTCAGACTATGGAAACACTAAAACGTGATTTCTTTTTGTTTAAAAAAAAAATCATTGTGTAAAACTTACATAAATTAAAAAAAAAGTATACATATTAGGTATCGCCACATCCGTGACAACCTGGTCTATAAAAATATCACATGATCTAACCTGTCAGATGAATGTTGTAAATAACAAAAAATAAAAACGGTGCCAAAACAGCTATTTCTTGTTATCTTGCCTCACAAAAAGTGTAATATAGAGCAACCAAAAATCATATGTACCCTAAACTAGTACCAACAAAACTGCCACCCTATCCCGTAGTTTCTAAAATGGGGTCACTTTTTTGGAGTTTCTACTCTAGGGGTGCATCAGGGGGCTTCAAATGGGACATGGTGTAAAAAAAAAAACAGTCCAGCAAAATCTGCCTTCCAAAAACCATATGGCATTCCTTTCCTTCTGCGCCCTGCCATGTGCCCGTACAGCGGTTTACGACCACATATGGGGTGTTTCTGTAAACTACAGAATCAGGGCCATAAATATTGACTTTGGTTTGGCTGTTAACCCTTGCTTTGTAACTGTAAAAAAATTATTAAAATGGAAAATCTGCCAAAAAAGTGAACTTTTGAAATTGTATCTCTATTTTCCATTAATTCTTGTGGAACACCTAAAGGGTTAACGACGTTTGTAAAAGCAGTTTTGAATACCTTGAGGGGTGTAGTTTCTAGAATGGGGTCATTTTTGGGTGGTTTCTATTATGTAAGCCTTTCTGAAAAATTTCAAGATTTACTTCTAAGCCTTGTAACATCCCCAAAAAATAAAATATCATTCCCAAAATGATCCAAACATGAAGTAGACATATGGGGAATGTAAAGTAATAACTATTTTTGGAGGTATTACTATGTATTATAAAAGTAGAGAAATTGAAACTTTGAAATTTGCCATTTTTTACAAATTTTTGGTAAATTTGGTATTTTTTTATAAGTAAAAATTAATTTTTTTTTACTTCATTTTACCAGTGTCATGAAGTACAATATGTGACGAAAAAACTATCTCAGAATGGCCTGGATAAGTCAAAGCGTTTTAAAGTTATCAGCACTTAAAGTGACACTGGTCAGATTTGCAAAAAATGGCCAAGTTCTTAAGGTGAAATAGGGCTGAGTCTTTAAGGGGTTAAACAACATCCTAAATAGGGGGGGGGGGGTGCCCTTTGACAACAGTAGGATAGAGGTCAGGCTGTTCTACCAGCACCTCTATCCTCTCTTCTCTTAGGGCCCTCTTCCCATACACTTCCTTCCATGCAACACATAAGAATATTTATTAGAAGTTTAATATTTAGGCCTAAAACAACGAAAACTCTACTATCCAAGGAATTTCAAGAATAGAACAACATTGAAAAACTGAACTATTATTACATGTTAGAAACCCAGCCAAACTAAAAATACAGTCTGATATAGCATCAAGAAAATAGCATCTAAATAACACAATATCCTTTCAAGACAAAAGAATAATAAGTGAAAATCTAGATAATATCTCTCCATACTCAGGAACATTAAAAACACCACAAGGAGTATAAAGTAACACACTTAAAGACCAAAAAAAAACAACAAAACACCAACAAAATAATAAAACGCACAGTAACCGCATACAAACCGCATCGATGTTTGGCCATTTCAAATCACGAAAAGATTGAAATTCCGCATATGAATATACAGTCCAAATATTCTAGGTGCTAATAAAAGCAGTAAAATAAGGAAGAATCCCCACACAATGCATATATCAAACTTCTTATAACTTTTTATACATCTATCTCTAGATATTTGAACTGTAGACACACTCCACTTTTTACTTGTTTTTATATTTGAATCTTTATTATAAAACAATCTATAAAATATACATCAATAAATAAAATATAGACACTATATGAAAGTTTATACGTATATCCAAACAAAAATATTCTAAATTAATAATCCGGTCCAGGACTTACAAACATCTCGACCTAATTTGGGACACACTCCTCTGAAGGAGACACCATATATAAACCCTCACTTGTTCCCAGTATACAGCTATTAACCACTGAGGAAGGGACATGAATTCGTCCCGAAGCGCGTTTGGTACAGAGAAACAGTGAGGACCATCAATACCAGGATAATTATCAAAGATCGTATCCACGCACTAAAAGGAACGACACAAAGCCGAATATGTTCAATCGCAGCGTCTTGCGAATCTTCGTAACGAAGAAAGCAACCAATCAGGAATCGCGGACTAAGTGACGTACCGCCCCGCCAGGATCATGTGGGACGCCACAAGATAAAGCAAGAGACCACGTGGGACGCCGCGTAAGGTCCTTGCAGGACAAAGCAACCAAAATCAGCGAGGAGTGGTAACGTACCCAACCAGCTCACAGCAGCTGAATTTAAACTATCAAGTTTCTCATTACTACTGCATATACCCGCAATCCGGTAGACATTTTCCCCACAAAGTGGGAACATTTGTGATCGAAATTTTATTGAATACCAAGTCACTATTCAGCTGATGTCAACACTAAACATTCCATCTAAGTGACATTCCAGATTCATTATGTCCTAATGACATTTCTTTTCTTTTTTGTCCTGAACAAAGTTTCTGTGCACTGAATTGTATGCATAACATACATAGTGATTTTCTTGATTTCAAGCACACAATGCATAATGATTAATCCTTAACTGTGCATTTTTAGATATTATTGTTTACCTCCATACCGAGTGTTTTTCTTGATTTTAAGCATGCAATGCATAAGGATTTATCCCTAACTGTGCATTTTTAGATATTATTGTCTACCTCCATATCTAGCTATAGTATACTGCTTATACTCAAAGCTCACTGAATACCATACCTCATTTGCCCACAGTACTGAATACATTCAGCTCATTTATAGCTATATCCAGCAAGCATCACATTTATATATGTATAGCACTTACGGTAAGTGTATTTTAGCTTATGTTAGCATTTCAATACATATTATGCAAATTAGCACTTTAATATATCTAGACAGACACCAGCACCTTAGTGTATCCAGCCCGCATTGGCACTTAAACATACCCAGCTTGCACTAGCACTTTAGTGTATTCAGCTTGCACTAGCACTTTAGTGTATCCAGCTCACACCAGCACCTTAGTGTACCCAGCTTGCACTAGCACCTTAGTGTTTAGCCTATATCAACACCTAAGCATAATCAGCTTGCACTAGCACTTTAGTGTACCCAGCTTGCACTAGCACTTTAGTGCATCCAATTTACACTAGCACTTTAGTGTACTCAGCTTGCACATAGCACTTTATATTATAGCTGACACACAGCATTTTTGTATCCAGCCAACATTTAGCACATTTGCACATTCAGTTCATATAGCACTGTTGTGTATTCAGCCTGCATATAGCACCTTAGCTCTTGGAATATATACCAAGGCAGTCTATTAAATTGTTTTTATATTAAAATTGCAAATAAATACGTTTTCTCGCTGGTATCATTGGGGGACACAGGACCGTGGGTATAGCTTGCTGCTGCCACTAGGAGGCGACACTAGGCTGAAAAGTGATAACTCCTCCCCTGCAGGCTATACCCCCTCCAGCCTGGAGAGAGCATATCAGTTTTTAGCTTAGTGTCGTAGGAGGCAGACCTCCCTGCTTATCAGGGTGGCTCTTTTACAATTTTGTTTTTATTTTATTTTATTTTATTTTTAGGTTAAGGGGCACAGATTCGCATGCGTCTCTGTCTCCCTGGGAGGCTGGCCGGTGTTGCCTGCTCCACCGCCCTGCCTCCCCCAAGAAGACAAAGCGGACCAGGGCAGCCTCGCTCCCCTGCTTCCCGCCAGCAAGAGGGCCACCTCCTCCCCAGCCCTTCTCTACATGGACCCCTGATGCCTGGTGCCAGCGGTCGTGGGGTGGCCCTGCTGGTACAAGAATAAGGGTGAAGAACACAGATGAAGACAGGTGAGTTTTTACTGTCCCTCCCTGTCCCCCTCACATGGCCCCTTCTTGAGGGGGTAACTAATCCTCCACCCGTCGCCTAGCTCACCTCAGTAGAAGGGTTAATCCGATTTCACGGCGGCGGCATCTTTTTCACCCCTTCCCGATCTACAAACAGGCGCCTTCTGCGCCCTATTCCGGTCCCGCCGCTCTCCGATTGACCGGGTGGGCTTCCCGGTCGACCAAGCGACGCATCTACTCGGCGGCTCCTTTTCAGGAGCCCGCCAAGTCGTCCCGGGAGAGCAGGCAGAACGGATCCCCTACTCGGCCGGACGCCGCAAAATCTAGGCCCCGGCTTTATTCGGGCCTACCGTTTTATTTCTTTCTTTTCCCTCCGGCCACGCTATTTACTCCTCTGACGGGCTTACGCGGTCAGTGGACACAGGCGACAGCATTCCGGACATCGATCCAGGTACGCTCTGTGCTGTCTAGCGGTGAGTCCCGGTCGGCGTGTTAATTTAGTCTCCGGCTTTGCGGCCTTCTAGGCCGGAACTTCCTCCCTCATTTCAGGCCCCTGTTTACTATAGGTTTATATCTGCAGGCACAATGTGCCTTAATATGGCAGTATACAGCCCTTCCTGACCCCCTCTCCATATCAGGCTAGGTCCTCACCAAAAAAAAAATATATAAATAAATTATGCGCATTCAGATCCTGCCCTCCTCAGCCCACAAAATCCAATGGAGTGCATCTGAGGGATCCCAATCTGCCCTCTGAGGCCGTTTGGTTGATTATGCTCCAACTGCGCAAATCCAGTGGAGTACATCTGAGGGATTCCCATTCCGCCCTCCGGGCCGTTTGGTTGATAATGCTCCAACTGCATAAATCCAGTGGGGTACATCTGGAGGATCCCAATCCGCCCTCTGAGGCCGTTTGGTTGATTATGCTCCAACTGCGCAAATCCAGTGGAGTACATCTGAGGGATTCCCATTCCGCCCTCTGGGCCGTTTGGTTGATAAATGCACCAACTACGTAAATCCAGTGGAGTACATCCGAAGGGTCCCCAATCCGCCCTCCGGGCCGTTTAGTTGTTAATGCTCCAACTGCATAAATCCAGTGGGGTACATCTGGAGGATCCCAATCCGCCCTCTGAGGCCGGTTGGTTAATGGTGCTACAACTGCGCAAATATCCAACTGCGCAAATCCAGTTGAGGACAACTGAAACTTCCCATCCACCCTCCGGGGCGTCTGTTTGAGTTTCTCCTCCTGCGTAACTCAGCGGAGGACCTCTGGAAGTTCCCAATCCACCCTCCTGGGTCGTTTGGTTAATAGAGCACCATCTGCACAATCGGTAAGCAGACCTTTAGTTCCATTCCACCTCCGGGGTAGTTTGGTTCTTATATCAACACCGCCACAGCCTGCAACAGCCATGGGCTAGAGGCTGAGAGGTGGAACTGCGCACGAGCGGGCCGAAGCAGGACAGTTATTCGGACTCTGATATGAATCCGGATTATTTTTCCTAGATTACGTCCGTGCTAACCGGTTCTGGTGTATGCATTAACCCCTTCCTTAGGCACTATTTGCACTTCTACTAGATACAGTGCTTAATTTGGGTTTTAACCCCTTCCTGAGGTGGACTGACCTCACTAGCATTGGCCTCAATGCCAGCCATAGGTGCCCCTCGTTCTGTGAGTGGCGGAATTGAAGTTCCACTGGGCTCAGTATCGTCAGCATACATTAACCTTTTGTATAGGTGGCATTATGGCATTCTCACTGCTGTTGCAGTGTTTACATAAGCATTACACCCTTTCTGGGGTGGGATGATGGCACTTCCCACAGAGTACAGAACTCGTCATATGCAAGTGCCTGCTAGGTGCGTTACCCCCTTCGATGGGTGATGTATTTGCTCTACCTCGGGTTACAGTACTTACTGGATAGGTTACTCCCGATCATAGGTAAAGTGTTTGCACTGCCACTGGGCGCAGTGCTTGCCGTAGATTTTTCCCCCTCCATTGAGTGGGTACTTACACTTCCGTAGATTGCGGTTCTGACTATCACGCTACCCCCTTTCCTAACCGGGGGTTTGCGCTTCCGTTGGTTGCTATTCCATCTCCCATTTGCCATCACATACTTCCTATGGCATTACCCTCTACAAACGATCCAGTAACGGGGGAATCACTATGCATTTTTGCATGCTGTATTTCAGCTACGCCACGACTCTAGATGCCTTGGTTTCCTTCACAGGTGGTCCGTGGCAACAGTCGGTACCGCTGGTGCCTGATATTCTCCATCTAGTGGCATATGGATACTGCCACTGGATACTATGGATACTCCCATATTGTATCCCTCTTTTCTTCATGCACTTATTGGAGACACAAGAATGTCGGCCTTTGTGCTCTCAGGGGAGTCACCCAGCCTTATGTGTCCTAGAGACTCCCCATCCCCACGAGCCTCCACCATTCAAACGGCTTCTCCTTCGCAGGGTAGTCTTCACGCTAGGGCTAGATGCTCCTAATCGCTGTAGCAAGACAGCCCCCCTCAGGTAGGGGTTCTACCCTGGTACTAATTCGGCAGTTGCTCCTGTTCAGCGCCCTTGTCAGGTGGAGGGTTTAAGGTTAGCTCTACTAACTGGGCCAGCTTGATACCAGAACTTCTACTGGATGTCCTCAGGCCTTCCCCTCATGTCCACGCTGGCGGAGCATGCGGTAGCCCCTACCGCACGAGGGGTGTTTGAGTCACCACTACATGCTGAGGTTCCTTCTGCACAGTTCTTTCGTCAGGCAACGGATTCCTCTAACACGAGAATCAGTGACCTCTACGGTGTGGCCTACTCCTCGGCTGGAGTATGGCGTGAGCATTACTCTTGGGGCTTCCCTTGTAGGGCCTCCCCTTCAGGCAGAGTATCGCATCACCACTAGACGCTGTAGAGCTCCAGTCTCACATGGGAATGGGCTTTAGTTCTGGCCTCTTTATGGTTTACTACCAATAAGGGTCCGTGGCTCTGACAACTGTTGTCCTTCTGCCACATCCAATCCATATCCATATGTTTGAGAAAGGCTCTTGATGTGAGCCGAAACGCGTCAGAGTATTGTATGTGACTAATAAAGACATCATCTTTTGTTAAAGACTACAGTGAGTGCCGGTCTTTCTTCATTATTATTATTATTATTAACTATTGTCCTTCTGTCGTCGGCTCGGGTGTGGCGATGGTGTAGTTACCATGACTGATCAGCACCTACCTTTTGAGTGCGTTCTACTGGGTAGATCAGTCCCTACGGCACTCGTCAACACTAGATTGCCGTTCTAAGCGGGACCTGGATTCTAGTAGTCATACCGTAATGCCATTGGTGCTACCTCTCTTCAGATGTCAGTGATATCACCTCAAGCCAATGGTGGTTGTTCTTTCACTGCTCATTCCGGGGGTGGACTGAGAGCCTTCCCAAGACGGGTAGGGTGGGTGTCTGTTACGACGTCCCCCGCTAGTAGGGGTTTCGTCCCTGGTACGGATCACACGTTTCCTTTCCGGTCTCCCCTCGTGGTGGATAACTGATCTCCTTATCCTCCTGTCTAGCTGACCAGTAGCCATGGGTTGTACGACTCTGGAAGCCCATCTCTATTTTTTCACGGGCCCAGGGTTCCTCGGGTATGGCGAAGGCGTTGGACGTCGTAGTCGAACTTCACCCAGCAAGAGTATTTCTCTCTACCAATATCCGTTGGTCTACCAATATTCCGCTCCCTAGGGGGCGTTCTCTGGACCAGAGGTGAATCCTACGGACTTGGCCTTTTAGTTCTGCTTCCACAGCTGCGGCCAGGAGCCAGCTGTTTGGTGGCGTTATTTTTTATTTTAATTTTTTTCTCTGAATTGATACGCCTTCTTGTACGTACTTTTTTCTTTGAGTATGAAGGTGGTCGCCTTTCCACGCCTCACAGACATGATTTTCTCTTCTTTCTCCCTCGTAGTACACGGACTGAGCTCTCCATCAGCCATGTGACTTGGCCTCTGAGCTTGCTTGTCCTTGTCTAGCGCTTACAGCCCTATGGACTTCTACCAATTCTTATCCTGGGGTCCTTGTCAAGGCTGACGGTCTCCAAAGGATGTTTTCCAGGTAGATCCGTTCAACAGTTGCTCGGGCATTCCGCCCTCGGGTAGGCAACGCCCAGCTGAGTCTTGGCCCACCCGACCAGCGGTCGGCGCTTCTCGGGTCTATCTCCTTCATGCAGTAGCTTCCAGTGTGGAAGGCAGTATCTTGGTCTTCCGGGCACACGTTCAAGTCTTACCGGGTGCCTTCCTAGGCACCGGCGGATACTGTTCCAGGCAGCAAACTCTTGCAGGCTGCAGTGAGTTACGCATCCTCGAGGGCGTTTTTTCTCCATGGGCATGTGATTTGTTCCCTCCCCGTGGACTGCTTTAGGACGTCCCACGGTCCTGTGTCCCCCAATGATACCAGCGAGAAAACGAGATTTTTGTGAAACTCACCTGTAAAATCTCTTTCTCGCGTAGTTCATTGGGGGACACAACTCCCACCCAGTAATTTCTGTTTGCTGTGATAGTTGGCGGTTGTGGAGCCAGTATGGCCCCAGTTCTGGTTTGATCCGACTGGCGTTGGTCAGTTGTTGGTTGTTTACCGTATGGTTATTTTCTCCTACTCCTATTGCTTGGGCACAAACTGATAACTCCTCCCCTGCAGGCTATACCCCCTCCAGCCTGGAGAGAGCATATCACTTTTCAGCCTAGTGTCGCCTCCTAGTGGCAGCAGCAAGCTATACCCACGGTCCTGTGTCCCCCAATGAACTACGCGAGAAAGAGATTTTACAGGTGAGTTTCACAAAAATCTCGTTTTTAAATCCAACAACCTATGTCAATCTATACCAGATGAGAGTGTGCCATCACAACTACTCTTCTTCATTATATTGTAATGTAGATAGCTATAAGGTAAATGAGGAAAGAAAAACAATAGGAATGGAAAAAAGTGATGTTTTTTTCTAAACCACTGCTGCTGTTCAGAGAAATGGCGTGCTGCGACGTGGCTGTGCTGGAGTTGAGTAGTTCATCCCTTAATGGCCATGCGGTATTGAAGGTGAGCGCAGCCATTAGGGTACTTTCACACTTGCGTTCGGAGCGGATCCGTCTGGTGTCTGCACAGACGGATCCGCTCTTATAATGCAAACAATGGTATCCGTTCAGAACGGATCCGTCTGCATTATATTTCAGAAAAAAATCTAAGTCTAAAAGTTAGTCAGACGGATCCGTCCTGACTTTGCATTGAAAGTCAATGGGGGACGGATCCGTTTGAAATTGCACCATATTGTGTCAACTTCAAACTGATCTGTCCCCATTGACTTACATTGTAAGTCTGGACGGATCCGTTTGGCTCCGCACGGCCAGGCAGACACACGAACGCTGCAAGCTGCGTTCGGGTGTCCGCCTGCTGAGCGGAACGGAGGACAAACGGAGCCATACTGATGCATTCTGTACGGATCCGTTCGGGGCCGCTTGTGAGAGCCTTCAAACGGAACTCACAAGCGGAGCCCCGAACGCAAGTGTGAAAGTAGCCACAATACAGACCCACTGAAAGTTGAATTAGAGCAAGCCGCAGCTGTAAAGTGATTTAAGAATAAGCCAGGAATCTGGAGTCTTGCCATCTGGGCGGCTCTCTGGTGGCTTCTCCTTGTTCGGCTTGGTTAGATTAATTAACACATGGGGAGAGTCAGTTTGAATGAGCAGGGCCCATGGTAAAGGCAGCCTGACTCTCTTAAAGGGTTCTCTTTAAAGAGATTTACAGTTAAAATTACTGGTAGTAGTCAGTTGGATTCCAGCTCTTTTTTATATAACCTATTTGAAAAATAAAATCGCCAATCTGCATAGTTGACCTGGAAAAGTACTTCACTTTTCCATTTCCCATTTTGTTTGGGTTTCCTCTAGTACATCAAACAATATGTGCACTCCTGCTATTATTATATATTATAAAACTAAACATGTAATAATGTTTAATGGGGTTTTCTGGGCTACAGATATTAATGACTTCTCCTTAGGATAGTTTATCATTATCCGAACGAAGGGGTTGAAACCCCAGCACCCCCACCAATCAGTTGTTTGCCGCAGCTGGCGCAGCAGAACTGCTCTCTGTTCTGTCTTTTCCGTGCTGGGTTACTGCAGCCCTGCTGCACTGTAGTTATCCTGCATGGCCACTAGAAAGTGGATCTGTGTTTCTGGCTCTCTTCTCAGTCCTGGGTCTGCTGTTGATAGGTGTCAGATTCCCACCTATCTAATATTGATGATCTATCCTAAAGGCTTTCTCCTATAGTCTGCAAGAACGACCACGGCTAAAACCTAGCAGTGTATAATGTGATGGCAAAATTTATCCAGCCAGCAAAGTAAGCAATATGGACAATCACAATACATTAATAGTGGCTTGTATTAACTTTTTCTACCTAAAATATGCTATTTGCTGAAGTGAGACAACCCCTTTTAAGGGGTTGTCCGGGTTCAGAGCTGAACCCGGACATACCCATAATTTCACCCAGGCATCCCCCTGATGTTAGCATCGGAGCATCTCATGCTTCGCTCCGCTCCCTTGCCCTGCTCTAGATCGCGCAGGGCAAGGGCTCTTTTCAGTAACACACTGCCGGGCGGAAGCTTCAATCCGGCAGTGTGTTCAGTGACATCACCGGCTCTGATGGGTGTGCTTTAGTGCTGCCCTAACCGTTTCACTGGCTAGTGCAGCGCTAAAGCCCGTCCATCAGTGCCGATGACGTCACCGGGCTTCCTGGCAGCCCCATGGAGAGCCCGGTTCGTCACCGAAAATGCCTTTGCCCTGCTCGATTTAGCGCAGGGCAAAGGAGAGCATCGGAGCATGAACTGCTCCGATGCTCAGGTCAGGGGGGCTGTGTGAGTGAAAATGGAGGTATGTCCGAGTTCAGCTCTAAACCCAGACAACTAGAGTTGAGCGAACCCGAACTGTAAAGTTCGGGTTCGTACCGAACTTTAGGGTTTTCGGCACACAGACCCGAACCCGAACATTTACGTAAAAGTTCGGGTTCAGTGTTCGGCGATTTTTATGGCAAAGCAGCCAATCAACAAGCGTCATACTACTTGCCCCAAAAGGCCATCACAGCCATGCCTACTATTGGCATGGCTGTGATTGGCCAACTGCAGCATGTGACCCAGCCTCTATTTAAGCTGGAGTCACTTAGCGCCGCCCGTCACTCTGCTCGGATTAGTGTATGGAGAGGCTGCAGCTGTTGTGAGGGAGAGATCAGGGAGAAATCTTATCAAGAACTGGTTTATGTACTCAGCGATCTACAGCAAATGTGTTTTGTGGGTGCAGTGCACAATTTTTTTAAGCCTGCCCTGAGCCAACTACTGCTGAAAATGAACTTTCTTTTCTTCAGTTAGTCAATATCAATACATGATGGGCAGCCATTTTATGCAACAATAGTGCACCAGCATAGGCTATCTGCAAGTCCAGAAATACAGCTTTGGCATACTGGGGTGAAAAAACCCTCTAATATACTGCACATCTGGGATTAGACAAGCATAAGTGACTGTCACATTTAGGACAGACATACAGTTTTTTGGTTAGGGTGAAAAAAGCCTCTAATATACTGCACATCTGTGATTACACGTGCATAAGTCAGTGTCACATTTAGGACAGAAATTCAGCTTTTTGGTTAGGGTGAAAAAACCCTCTATTATGCTGCACATCTGGGATTACACGTGCATAAGTCACTGTCACATTTAGGCCATAAATACGGCTTTGTGGTTACTGGGGTGAAAAAACCCTCTAATATACTGCACATCTGTGATTACACGTGCATAAGTCACTGTCACATTTAGGACAGAAATACAGCTTTTTGGTTACTGGGGTGAAAAAAGCCTCTAATATACTGCACATCTGGGATAAGACGTGCATAAGTGAGTGTTACATTTAGGCCACAAATACCGCTGTCATATAGTTAAAAAATAATAATAATAGCGTGCAATACCCTACATCAGGGTTTATATTGGCGGTTAATTATTTTTAACATACTTAACCACTTTTTACTTTGCTTTGTGAACGCTAACTATGAGGTAAACATCTAATAAGGGACAACCAATATTAACCGGACAGAATAAATATAGAATAAATCGAAAAAATGGACCCCCAAGGAGTCATAATAATCACCAAAAAATGAAACTGACTTTCGTATATATGAAAATCCAAAAGACTTTATTATAAATATATATGAAGAATACATACATGCATGATAAAAAGAAGGCAGCACAAGGCAGGACACACAGATGAGGAGCAGGACCCAAGGAGAGGCCGGGAGATCAGTGCACGAAAATAACAACAGGGAAAAAGAATGCTAGCTAAAAAAGCATACCTCAAAACCTCATGACAGCAACCTTATTTTCGTGCACTGATCTCACGGCCTCTCCTTGGGTCCTGCTCCTCATCTGTGTGTCCTGCCTTGTGCTGCCTTCTTTTATCATGCATGTATGTATTGTTCATATATATTTATAATAAAGTCTTTTGGATTTTCATATATACGAAAGTCAGTTTCATTTTTTGGTGATCTAATAAGGGACGCGGTCGTAGTGGTGGTGTTGGTGGAGCCTCTGGTGCAGGGAGAGGACGTGGCCGTTCTGCCACAGCTACACGTCCTACTGAACCTACTACTTCAGATCCCAGTAGCCGCCAGAATCTACAGCGATATTTGGTCGGGCCTAATGCCGTTCTAAGGATGGTAAGGCCTGAGCAAGTACAGGCGCTAGTCAATTGGGTGGCCGACAGTGGATCCAGCACATTCACATTATCTCCCACCCAGTTCTCTGCAGAAAGCGCAAAGGTGGCGCCTGAAACCCATGCCCATCAGTCTGTCACATCACTCCCGTGCATAGCAAAAGCGGGAGCAGGGTGCAAAAGCAGAGCAGCCGTCGCCAAAACAGTTCGCCTGCTACTGGCCATCGTCACCAGGGACCGAGCACACCAAAGGCAGCTTCAATGAGTTCCCTGGCATGGCACTTCTTCACACAATGTGCTGACGACAAGACCCGAGTGGTTTGCATGCTGTGCCATCAGAGCCTGAAGCGAGGCATTAACGTTCTGAACCTTAGCACAACCTGCATGACCAGGCATCTACATGCGAGACACGGGCTGCAGTGGAGTAACCGCCTTCAAAACCAAGAAAGGGCTCAGGCCCCTCCTGCTCCTTCTTCTGCTGCTGCCTCGGCCTCTTCCTCCGCCTCTGGAGGAACGTTGGCACCTGCCGCCCAGCAAATAGAGGATGTGCCACCAACAACACCACCTCCGTCACCAAGCATCTCCACCATGTCACACGGAAGCGTTCAGCTCTCCATCTCGCAAACCTTTGAGAGAAAGCGTAAATTCCCACCTAGCCAACCTCGATCCCTTGTCCTGAATGCCAGCATTTCTAAACTGCTGGCCTTTGAAATGCTGTCATTCAGGCTGGTGGAGACGGACAGCTTCAAACAGCTCAAGTCGCTTGCTGTCCCACAGTACGTCATTCCCAGCCGCCACTACTTCTCCAGGAGAGCCGTGCCCTGCCTGCACAACCAAATATCGGATAAAATCAAGTGTGCACTGCGCTACGCCATCTGTGGCAAGGTCCACCTAACCACAGATACGTGGACCAGTAAGCACGGCCAGTGACGCTATATCTCCCTAACTGCACACTGGGTAAATGTAGTGGCAGCTGGGCCCCAGGCGGAGAGCTGTTTAGCGCGCGTTCTTCCGCCGCCAAGGATCGCAGGGCATCATTCTTTGCCTCCTGTTGCCTCCTCTTCCTACTTGGCTTCCTCCTCCTCTTCTACCACCTCCTCATCCGGTCAGCGACAGACTTTCACCACCAACTTCAGCACAGCCAGGGGTAAACGTCAGCAGGCCATTCTGAAACTGATGTGTTTGGGGGACAGGCCCCACACCGCGCAGGAGTTATGGCGGGGTATAGAACAACAGACCGACGAGTGGTTGCTGCCAGTGGGCCTCAAGCCCGGCCTGGTGGTGTGCGATAATGGGTGAAATCTCGTTGCAGCTCTGGGACTAGCCGGTTTGACGCACATCCCTTGCCTGGCGCATGTGCTGAATTTGGTGGTGCAGAAATTCATTCACAACTATCCCGACATGTCTAAGCTGCTGCATAAAGTGCGGGCCGTCTGTGCGCGCTTCCGGCGTTCTCATCCTGCCGCCGCTCGGCTGTCTGCTCTACAGCGTAACTTCGGCCTTCCCGGCTCACTGCCTCATATGCGACGTGCCCACCAGGTGGAACTCCACCTTGCACATGCTGGAGAGACTGTGCGAGCAGCAGCAGGCCATAGTGGAGTTTCATCTGCAGCACGCACGGGTGAGTCGCACTGCGGAACAGCACCACTTCACCACCAATGACTGGGCCTCCATGCGAGACCTGTGTGCCCTATTGCACTGTTTCGAGTACTCGACCAACATGGCCTGTGGCGATGATGCCGTTATCAGCGTTACAATACCACTTCTATGTCTCCTTGAGAAAACACTTAGGGCGATGATGGAAGAGGATATGGCCCAGGAAGAGGGGTCATCTCTAACACTTTCAGGCCAGTCTTTTAGAAGTGGCTCAGAAAGAGGATTTTTGCAACAGCAGAGGCCAGGTACAAGCTTGGCCAGCCAGGGCCCACTACTGGAGGAGGAGGAGGAGGATGAGGATGGGGATGAAGCATGTTCACAGCGGGGTGGTATCCAGCGCAGCTCAGGCCCATCACTGGTGCGTGGGTGGGGGGATACGGAGGACGCAGACGATACGCCTCCCACAGAGGACAGCTTGTCCTTACGTCTGGGCAGCCTGGCTCACATGAGCGACTACATGCTGCAGTGCCTGCGCAACGACAGCAGAGTTGCCCACATTTTAACGTATGCTGACTACTGGGTGGCCACCCTGCTGGATCCCTGTTACAAAGACAATGTGCGGTCCTTAATTCCCTCACTGGAGCGTGATCGGAAGATGCGCGACTACAGGCGCACGCTGGTAGACGCGCTCCTGAGAGCATTCCCGACTGACGCCGGGGGACAAGTGGAAGCACAAGGCGAAGGCAGGGGAGGAGGAAGAGGTCGCCAACGCAGCTGTGTCAGCGCCAGCACCTCAGAAGGCAGGGTTAGCATGGCCGACATGTGGAAAAGCTTTGTCACCTCGCCGCAACAACCGGCCCCAACTGCTGATATGGAGGGTGTTAGCAGGAGGCAGCATTTGAACAACATGGTGGAACAGTACCTGTGCACACGCCTACACGTACTGACTGATGGTTCTGCCCCATTCAACTTCTGGGTCTCCAAATTGTCCACATGGCCAGAGCTTGCCCTGTATGCCTTGGAGGTGCTGGCCTGCGCTGCAGCCAGTATACTCTCTGAACGTGTATTTAGCACGGCAGGAGGCGTCATTACAGACAGACGCAGCCGCGTGTCCACAGCCAACGTGGACAAGCTCACGTTCATTAAAATTAACCAGGCTTGGATCCCACAAGACTTGTCTGTATCTTGTGCAGAATAGACATTTATATCACCATCAAACATACATTCTTGTACTCAAGTCAAGTGCAATGATCCTTTGTTTTCTTTTATTTTTTTTATTTGTCCCAATATTTTGGGGGCTACCTACCCCAATAAAAAAAAAAAAAAAACATTGTTGGCTACCTGTTGCTCCTCCATAGTTGCCTCCACCTACAACACCACATTCACCGCCTTCTCAACCTCCGACTCCATATCCACCTCCTTCTCTGAGTTGCAGGTTAATAATTTGTAATTTTTTGTTATTTTCTTTCATTTTAAGTTATTTCCCTATCCACATTTGTTTGCAGAGCAGTTGCCATGCTCTTAAGCACATTTTACTGCCTTTTACATCCCTCTAGCCTTTTCAAGGACTATTTTAGAGCTATTTTAATTTTAAAAAAGTGCCAATTTTAGTGCCCTAAATTGAAAAAATTCTTATTTTCAATTGTCGGGTGACATTTTACCATTTTTGGCGTATACAAACCCCTGCTGTGCCTGGGTGACAGGGGTCTAAATCTCTCAAAATCCTCTGTTGTATTGCTGGGTGACATGAACCCCCTTTTGCCGTGAATGAACCCCTGCTGTGCCTGGGTGACAGGGGCCTAAATCTCTCAAAATCCTCTGTTGTATTGCTGGGTGACATGATCCCCCTTTTGCTGTGAATGAACCCCTGCTCTGTATTGCTGACAGGGGCCTAAATCTCTCATAATCCTTGGTTGTATTGCTGAGTGACATGATCCCCCTTTTGCCGTGAATGAACCCCTGCTGTGCCTAGGTGACAGGGGCCTAAATCTCTCAAAATCCTCTGTTGTATTGCTGGGTGACATGAACCCCCTTTTGCCGTGAATGAACCCCTGCTCTGCATTGCTGACACGGACCTAAATCTCTCAAAATCCTCTGTTGTATTGCTGGGTGACATGATCCCCCTTTTGCCGTGAATGAACCCCTGCTGTGCCTGGGTGACAGGGGCCTAAATCTCTCAAAATCCTCTGTTGTATTGCTGGGTGACATGAACCCCCTTTTGCCGTGAATGAACCCCTGCTGTGCCTGGTTGACAGGGGCCTAAATCTCTCAAAATCCTGTGTTCTATTGCTGGGTGACATGAACCCCCTTTTGCCGTGAATGAACCCCTGCTGTGCCTGGGTGACAGGGGCCTAAATCTCTCACAATCCCCTGTTCTATTGATGGGTGACATGAACCCCCTTTTGCCGTGAATGAACCCCTGCTCTGCATTGCTGACAGGGGCCTAAATCTCTCAAAATCCTTTGTTCTATTGCTGGGTGACATGAACCCCCTTTTGCCGTGAATGAACCCCTGCTGTGCCTGGTTGACAGGGGCCTAAATCTCTCAAAATCCTCTGTTCTATTGCTGGGTGACATGAACCCCCTTTTGCCGTGAATGAACCCCTGCTCTGCATTGCTGACAGGGAACTAAATTTAGTGAAAACATCTGTTACTGAACGGAAGATGCGTGACTACAAGCGCACGCTGATGATAGCATTCCCACCTGACAGCGGGGGCACAGTGGAAGCACAAGGCGAAGGCAGAGGAGGAGAAAGAGGTCGCCAACGCAGCTGGGGCACCACCAGCACCTGAGAAGGCAGGGTTAGCATGGCCAAAATGTGGAAAAGATTTGTCAGCCTTGGAGGTGCTGACCTGCCCTGCAGCCAGTGTATAGTGTGAACGGGTGTTTAGCACGGCAGAGAGCATTATCACAGCCTTGGAGGTGCTGGCCTGCCCTGCAGCCAGTGTACTCTCTGAACGTGTTAGCACGGCAGGAGGCGTCATTACAGACAGACAAAGCCGCGTGTCCACAGCCAACGTAGACAAGCTCACGTTCATTAAAATGAACCAGGCATGGATCCTACAGGACTTGTCCGTACCTTGTGCAGAATAGACATTTATAGGAGCCTCAACCATCCATTCTTGTTCTCAAGTGCACTTATTCTTTGTTTTATTTTGTTATATGTCCCAATATTATGGGGGATACCCCAATTAGAAAATAGCGTAAATCAGTGTTGGCTACCTATTCCTCCTTCACCGCCGCTTCCACCTACACCGCCACGTCAACCTACACCGCCACATACACCCATCCACCGCCTCCTCAACCTCCTACTCCTAGATCCAGATTGTTATTTTTAATCTTTCTGTATTTTATGTTATTTTAAGTCATTTCCCTATCCACATTTGTTTTCAGAACAGTTGTCATGCTCTTAAGCACATTTGTATGCCTTTTGCAGCCCTCTAGCCCTTTCCAGGACTATTTTAGAGCCATTTTATGGCCCAAAAGTTCGGGTCCCCATTGACTTCAATGGGGTTCGGGTTCGGGGTCAAGTTCGGGTCCCGAACCCGAACTTTTTTTTTCAAGTTCTGCCGAACCCGAACATCCAGGTGTCCGCTCAACTCTACAGACAACCCCTTTAAACATAGGTGACCAGTCCAGTAACCTGGAAAACACTTTAGCTATTAGATTTATGTATTTGATAACCTTTCCTTTTCCTGTATGTGTGCCAATGTTTGATACCTTCACTTTCATTGTGTTGCAGAACATATCAAGCTTTGAAGCAGCTATGCGAGCAATGTATTGAAGAAAATATAGGGCACTGGGTATGGGTCTTACCAGTTCTCCATACGTTTTATCAGGTATCCAACACAGAGTCATTAATACCAAATCAAGAAGATGTATGGGCAGGTCTTGGAGGCCTAGCCTATTCTAAAAGGTAATGGTGATCATTTTTAATAATCTTTCTTGTGTAATATACCTTACAGAAGGCCCCTTTACACTACCCGATATTCTGGCAGATTATCTCTAACGAGCATTCGTATAAGCACTTGTTAGCGATAATCGACCCGATTAAAGGTGCCGCCGATTACCTGATGAACAAGCAAAATGCTTGTTCATCGGCTAATAGATCTTTGGTGCAGTCACCTAAATTATCTTTTGTGGGCAGCAGATGATTCTGTATGGGGATGAGTGATGGCATTAGTGATCGCTCTTGCCCATACTGTTGAGGGGATCACCACAGGTAAAAGCAGTGGTCACTTTCACTAACGAGCAGGAGATTATCGTGAAGGAATGCCTCTTCCTGACAATCATCTGCATCATCGAGCAGTGTAAAGGGGCCTTTAGATGTACATTGAAATTTGTTTGTCTATTCATTGAACCTACATACTAAGGCCTCATGCACACGACCGTTTTTTTTTGCGGTCCGCAAAAACTGGTTCCGTAGTTCCGTGATCAGTGTCCGTCTTTTCTTCCGTGGGTCTTCCTTGATTTTTGGAGGATCCACGGACATGAAGGAAAAAGTCGTTTTGGTGTCCGCCTGGCCGTGCGGAGCCAAACTGATCCGTCCTGACTTACAATGCAAGTCAATGGGGACGGATCCGTTTGACGTTGACACAATATGGTGCAATTGCAAACGGATCCGTCCCCCATTTACTTTCAATGTAAAGTCAGGAGTCCCTATTATACCATCGGATCGGAGTTTTCTCCAACCCGATGGTATATTTTAACTTGAAGCGTCCCCATCACCATGGGAACGCCTCTATGTTAAAATATACCATCGGATTTGAGTTATATCGTGAAAACTCAGATCCGACAGTATATTCTAACACAGAGGCGTTCCCATGGTGATGGGGACGCTTCAAGTTAGAATATACTAAGAACTGTGTACATGACTGCCCCCTGCTGCCTGGCAGCACCCGATCTCTTACAGGGGGCTTTGATCCTCACAATTAACCCCTCAGGTGGCCAGTGTGGCCCCCCCCCTCCCTCCCCTGTATTTAACTCATTGGTGGCCAGTGCGGCCTCCCCTCCCCCCCATCTAATTAAAATCCCCCCCCACCCCCCCATCATTGGTGGCAGCGGAGAGTTCCGATCAGAGTCCCAGTTTAATCGCTGGGGCTCTGATCGGTTACTATGGAAGCCAGGACGCTGGCTGTCATGGTTACTTAGCAATTTTAGAAGCATTATACTTACCTGTGCTGTCTGTGACCGGCCGGGCGCTCCTCCTACTGGTAAGTGACAGGTCTGTGCGGCGCATTGCCTATAGCACAAACCTGTCACTTACCAGTAGGAGGAGCGCCCGGCCAGCCACCAATGAATTAAATACAGGGGAGGGAGGAGGGCCGCACTGGCCACCAATGAGTTAAATACAGGGGAGGGATGGAGGGGGGGCCGCACTGGCCACCAATGAGTTAAATACAGGGGAGGGAGGGGGGCCACACTGGCCACCAATGAGTTAAATTGCGGCACCTGAGGGGTTAACTGTGCGGATCACAGCCGCCTATAACAGATCGGCTGCTGCCAGGCAGCAGGGGGCAGTCATGTACACAGTTCTTAGTATATTCTAACTTGAAGCGCCCCCATCACTATGGGAACGCCTCTGTGTTAGAATATACTGTCGGATCTGAGTTTTCACTAAGTGAAAACTCAGATCTAAAAAGCTTTTATGCAGACGGATCAGCGGATCCATCTGTGTGAAAGTAGCCTACGGATCACGGACGCGGATGACAATCTTGTGTGCATCCGTGTTTTTTCACGGACCCATTGACTTGAATGGGTCCGTGAACCGTTGTCCGTCCAAAAAATAGGACAGGTCCTATTTTTTTGACGGACAGGAAACACGGATCACGGACACGGATGAAAAACGGTTCATTTCCCGAGTTTTCAACGGACCCATTGAAAGTCAATGGGTCCGCAGAAAATCACGAAAAACGGAACAACGGACACTGATACGGATGCACACAACGGTCATGTGCATGAGGCCTAAATGAAATTCCCCAGTAGGCATTTCTTACTAAAAAGTTGCAGTGATATGATATCATCTCCACTGTGAATCTAGGTGCCTTTTGCCTAGTGATAGGGAAGGGTTCTGTTATCAGGAAGGTCTCACTTCTAAGGGATGTATTTATGTTAATAAGTATATATCACTGAATTTGATGTCTATTAATTTTTCACCTAAATGTCTGTTAATACACTTAAAGGCTATGTACACCATTTTGATGATTGCATTGTACTCATTTTGAGCGTCCATGACAATTGACTCTATAAAAATATTACATGATCCACCCCCTCACCTGAACGCCATAGAAAAAATAAAATAAAAACTGTGCTAAAACAATAATTTTTTTTGTCACCTTACATCACAAAAAGTGTAATACCAAGCGATTTAAAAAGTCATGAGCACCCTAAAATAGTAGCAATCAAACCATCATCTCATCCAGAAAAAAAATGAGACCCTACATAAGACAATCGCACAAAAAATAAAAAAAAATATGGCTCCCAGAATATGGAGACACTAAAACATGATTATTATTTTTTTGTTTCAAAAATGCTTTTATTGTGTAAAACTTAAATAAATAAATAAATAAAAAGTATACATATTGGGTATCGCCACATCCATAACGACCTGTTGTATAAAAATATCACATGACCTAACCCCTCAGGTGGACACCGTAAAAAAAATATAACAAAAACAACTGTCAAAGCCATTTCTTGTCATCTTACATCACAAAAAGTGTAATAGCAAGCGATCAAAAATTTATACGCACCCCAAAATTGTACCAATCAAACCGTCATCTCATCCTGAAAAAAATAAGCCCCTACATAAGACATTCGCCCAAAAAAAAAAAAAACTATGGTGCTCGGAATATGGAGACACAAAAATTTTATTTTTTTCAAAAATGCTTTATTATATAAAACTGAAACAAACAACCAAAAAAGGTAGTATTTGGTATTGTCGCGTCCGTAACCACCTGCTCTATAAAATTAGTACATGATCTAAACTGTCAGATGAACATTGTAAATAACAAAAAATAAAGATGGTGCCAAAACAGCTATTTTTTGTTACCTTGTCTCACAAAAAGTGTAATATAGAGCAACCAAATGTGACGTGGCAACTTAAAATTATCCCAGTGAAATCTGCCCTTTAATTCTTTTGGAACACCTAAAGGGTTAACAAAGTTTGTAAACTCAGTTTTGAATACCTTGAAGGGTGTAGTTTCCAAAATGGGGTAACTTTTTGAGAGTTTCTACTCTAGGAGTGCATCAGGGGGTCTTCAAATGTGACATGGCAACTTAAAATTATCCTAGTGAAATCTGCTCTCCAAAAACCATATGGCGCTCCTTTCCTTCTTTGCCCTGCCGTGTGCCCGTACAGGAGTTTACAACAACAAATGGAATCAGAGTAATAAATATTGAGTTTTGTTTGGCTGTTAACTAGAGATGAGCTAATTTCCGCTTATGAAATTCGTTCACACTTCGTTTGGTGGTAAAAGGTGAATTGCGTTATGGATTCCGTTACCACGGACCATAACGCATAATAGAAGTCATTATAGAAACCTTTTACCACCAAACGAAGTGTGAATGAATTTCAAAATATGAAATTCGCTCATCTCTACTGTTAAGCCTTGCTTTGTTACTGGAAAAAAAATGATTAAAATGGAAAATCTGCCAAAAAAGTGAAATTCTGAAATTTCATCTACATTTTTCTTTAATTCTTTTGGAACACCTAAAGGGTTAATAAAGTTTGTAAAACCAGTTTTAAATACCTTGAGGGGTGTAGTTTCTAAAATGGGGCAATTTATGGGTGGTTTCTGTTCTGTAAGCCCCACAAAGTGACTTCAGACCTGAACTGGTCCTTAAAAAGTAGGTTGTGGACATTTTCAGAAAAATTTATTTTTAAGCCTTCTAACGTCCCCAAAAAATAAAATTGCATTCACAAAATGATCCAAACATAAAGTAGATATATGTGAAATGTAAGTACGATGTGTCAAGAGAAAACATTCTCAGAATGGCTTACATAAGTAATAGTGTTCTAAAGTTATCACCTCATAAAGTGACACATGTCAAAGGCCTGGTCCTTAAGGTAAAAAATGGCAGGGTCCTGAAGGGGTTAAATACAGATATTGAAATAGAAAATAAAAAATAACAATTCTTTAAAAATATGTTAAACATAAAAATGTGATTTAAACAATAGGTCATTTTATGATGACACATTCCCTTTGAATAATAATTTTGAGGATTTACACACAGGATATCTGTGGTTGGATTGCTTGAATTGCTCTGAATTGTAACAAGAAACAGGGGAGTGGTGTATTGACTTTTAGGTCTTCTAGGACAGTGGTGCCCAACCATTTTTCGACTGAGGGCCGCACTAGACTTGGTATAAATTTTGCGGGCCGGAACCAGGTAGCTTTGCCAGAAAGAAATGCAAACGCTGTGAGGGGGCACGTGTGAGCATTACTACTGTGAGGAGGGCACATATCTGGCATAACTACTGTGAGGGGGCACATATCTGGGCATAACTACTATGAAGAGTGCACCTATCTGGGCATAACTACTTTCAGGGGGCACATATCTGGGCATAACTACTGTGAGGGGGCATGTGCGAGCATTACATCTGTGAAGAGGGCACATATCTTGGCATTATTACTGTGAGGGGGCACACATCTGGGCATAACTACTGTGAGGGGGCATGTGTGAGCATTACTACTGTGAAGAGGGCACATATCTTGGCATTATTACTGTGAGGGGGCATGTGATGTATACATGTGTGTAAGGTATGTAGTGCAGTATGTGATGATCACACATGTATACATCACATACTGCGCTGTCACCTTCTTCTGCAGGTCTACCTTGATGTCTGGTCTTTAGGCTTCAGTCAAATCCTCCACCGCCATGCTTGCGCCTTGTGCCCGACACCACCAGGAGCTGGCCCCCCCTCCTTTTATCTCCCGCTGGCTTCTCCTACAGCAGGGCGCTCTATCGCTCCAGTGCCCACCCAATCTTACCAATCAGGGGCGTAGCTAGAAATGACTGGGCCCCATAGCAAAAAAATTTATGCCCCCCCCCCCCCTCCCGGATTTCCCACCCCCACCGGACCTCCCACCCCTTCCAGAGCTCCCACCCAAATACCCCTCCAGGACCTCCCACCCCAACATACCCACACCCCTCCCTAGATCCCCCTCAGTGTCATCCACAGATCCCCCTCAGTGTCATCCACAGATCCCCCTCAGTGTCATCCACAGATCCCCCTCAGTGTCATCCACAGATCCCCCTCAGTGTCATCCACAGATCCCCCTCAGTGTCATCCACAGATCCCCCTCAGTGTCATCCACAGATCCCCCTCAGTGTCATCCACAGATCCCCCTCAGTGTCATCCACAGATCCCCCTCAGTGCCATCCACAGATCCCCCTCAGTGCCATCCACAGATCCCCCTCAGTGCCATCCACAGATCCCCCTCAGTGCCATCCACAGATCCCCCCTCAGTGTCATCCACAGATCCCCCCTCAGTGTCATCCACAGATCCCCCCCTCAGTGTCATCCACAGATCCCCCCTCAGTGTCATCCACAGATCCCCCCTCAGTGTCATCCACAGATCCCCCCTCAGTGTCATCCACAGATCCCCCCTCAGTGTCATCCACAGATCCCCCCTCAGTGTCATCCACAGATCCCCCCCTCAGTGTCATCCACAGATCCCCCCCTCAGTGTCATCCACAGATCCCCCCCTCAGTGTCATCCACAGATCCCCCCCTCAGTGTCATCCACAGATCCCCCCCTCAGTGTCATCCACAGATCCCCCCCTCAGTGTCATCCACAGATCCCCCCCCTCAGTGTCATCCACAGATCCCCCCCCTCAGTGTCATCCACAGATCCCCCCCTCAGTGTCATCCACAGATCCCCCCCTCAGTGTCATCCACAGATCCCCCCCTCAGTGTCATCCACAGATCCCCTCCCTCAGTGTCATCCACAGATATCCCCCCCGCAGTGTCATCCACAGATATCCCCCCCTCAGTGTCATCCACAGATATCCCCCCCTCAGTGTCATCCACAGATATCCCCCCCTCAGTGTCATCCACAGATATCCCCCCCTCAGTGTCATCCACAGATATCCCCCCCTCAGTGTCATCCACAGATATCCCCCCCTCAGTGTCATCCACAGATATCCCCCCCTCAGTGTCATCCACAGATATCCCCCCCTCAGTGTCATCCACAGATATCCCCCCCTCAGTGTCATCCACAGATATCCCCCCCTCAGTGTCATCCACAGATATCCCCCCCTCAGTGTCATCCACAGATATCCCCCCCTCAGTGTCATCCACAGATATCCCCCCCCTCAGTGTCATCCACAGATATCCCCCCCTCAGTGTCATCCACAGATATCCCCCCCCCCTCAGTGTCATCCACAGATATCCCCCCTCCTCAGTGTCATCCACAGATATCCTCCCCACCCAGAGCCGCCTCCTAGCTAATTTATTCACTGCACTTGCCTCTGTGAAATTGAAGAGGCCAGGAAGACAGTGCATGCGCACTTCGATGCCTCTGCCAGTGCGCCTGTGCGAGATTACGGGCGCTTCCCTTCAATTTCACAGAGGCAAGTGCAGTGAATAAATTAGCTAGGAGGCGGCGCTGGGCGGGGAGATTGCAGGCACAGGCAGCATCACTTTGCTGCCTGTGCCGTTCGCAGCGCGCCCTGCGCTAGTGCGCTGATAAAGTCCTGTTACTGCGCGGGCTGCATAACACGGCTTTGCGGGCCGTAGGTTGGGCATCACTGTTCTAGGAGACTACTAATCATGTGCTAGCCCTAAGTTAAGCACCAGTTTGGAGCAACTATGACTAAAATATATATTTTTTTTCTTTATTAAGTACCGGGGATGTTTTTGGAAAGATGGTTAAAAAAAAGTATTTACTTCAGTCACACCCAATGGTGATCCAATCATGGCTTTGTTTGATATCAGTCAACGAGATGGTGAAATTTTTAGATGAACTTCCAGTACCAATTGTGGCTGTTCTTAAAGCCTGTTACTTCAAAATTCCTGTTGTTGAATATTATCAACATGAGGTTAGTAGACCGTTCAGTATTATGTTTTTACTATTCAGTATAATGTAATATTTTAGAGGGGTTATTACAGTATCATCTATTTTAAAATGGGTAAGGTGTGATCAGTTTTGCTTAAAGGGGTTGTCGCTATTATATGCCATCAGTGTCAAATAATTGTGGGTTCCACCTCTGGGACCCACTCCTAATTTCACAACAGTGTCCCTGAAGTGAGGGAGAGTGTATGTGCCGCCAACCTCCATTCACCATTATGGAAGTTCCAAAAACAGCCAGCGCTGGGACAAGCACGGCCACCTCTCCATTCACTGCTATGGGACTTCTGAAAATAGCTATAGATAGGTGTGGGTCCCACCTCTGGGACACGCTCCTATCTAACATGATGGCATATCCTAGCGATATGCCATGAATATCCCAGATGGGACAACACCTTTAATGCATATGGTTAGGCTCTGTTCACACTAGCTAATGCTATTTCATGCTAATCTACCTATAAGTGAAACATTTTAACCATTAAAAAGGGGGTTCCAGTTTTAGGCCTCACGCGTACGACTGTATTTTTGGTCCATGTCCACGACCCATTCATTTTTATAGGTCTGCCAAAAATGCAGACAGCACACAGATGTCATCCATGTGCTATCCTCATACATGTGGCCGTTCTGTAGATTATAGAACATATCCTATTCTTGTCCATTTTGAGTGGGAAAATTGTGGAATGCACATGGCTATTATTTGTGTTTTGCAATGACACAGTTTGTGGACTGCAAAATAGATATGGTTGTGTGTATGAAGCCTTACATACACACTTACCGTAATCACTGTGTGAATGAGATTTTCTACAAAAGTCTTTTATACCATAAAATACTAGTAATGAAAACGCTCCTGTTTACATTCACAATCAGAAAACCTGTACAGTAGTCCTTCTCAGCTAGAAATTGGATACTGGAAGCTGCCCCCAGTCAGGCATTTTCCCTGCAAGACAAATTTAGTATTGCATGGTGGCCATTCAATTGCAGGTGGGCTTGAGTGAGAGAACTCGCAAACAGGGGCAGTGTGTCGTGACACCCAGGTACATTCCCAACTAGAAATCAAAAATACCTTCACAATGTGGAGGGGGAACAAAGCTTAACATTTACTAGGTATACAATAAAACAAAAAGATATAAAACACCACAAATATAGAGACAGAACATTATTCTGAAAAAGGCACCCCATGCTGGTAGTGAATCTTTCACCCTATTGGTAGCAGGTGTTAATACTTCAGAATGTATAACTGAACGGTCTTACCGGATCCTGTAGAAGTCTTTGGTATGGGTCAGGTACTGGATAGAGGACCTGTAATGGGGTGCCGAAGGCGCACTCTGTCTCCCATCAGCCGCAGACCTGCTGCTTAGCTTCGGGAGCGAGGATCTGTGTTTGACCTCGTTCCCAGGGCAGCTTTGCTAGCTGGGAGGCTCCCTGCTCCTAGGTCTGCCTTGAGTGCCGAGCTGATCACTCGGTGCTCGACTGGTTGATCTATCGGTCATGTGACGCTGGCCACGTCACATGACCTTCCTTTATACACGACTAATTACCTAAATGTAGTCCCTGATGCTCACTCCTGACGTGACACGTTTCTGTCCAATCGACTCATCAGGGGAAAAAAGTCAGAGACTAGAACGTTGGTTATGAACCAGACTACATAAATATGATATCTTGGAAATTGCAAAGAATGGCGCCTCCTCAGTAACTGAGAGTGGCATGTCCCTTAATAATGCATACCCTCCAGTGGGATCGGGTGTGCAGAAAAATAGAAAATATGCTCCTTAGGTTCTGGGGGTTCGCTTACCAGCAACAAGAAGTCATTAGTTGTGGTGTTTAAATGCCTGCTTGAGTGCGCCTCGCAAATGGGTCTGCCTCCTCCGGCCACACCGCAGATGTGATGTCACACGCATGTCCTGTGATCATGTGAGACAGAACAACCAATGAAAGGTAGAGTGAGAATGGGCACGTGATGCAGTGTATCCAGGATACCAGGGGGCGTCCTGGATACCTGTGTGACGCGACTGACACTACCCGTCAGTAACTACAAATCCTGCATCAGAGGAATAGGAAAAATGAGGCTTGATTGACTGTTAAATCTACCAGGCCACAGGAGCCTCTGCCTGTGGTAACATAATTAGCAACACACACACACTAATTGCATACACATAACAATTAAACCAATAAAAGGAAAACTGCCCTAGTAGGGGGCAGATACCCAGTAATGTATGTCGGTGTCTCTTACACCATCATTTATTAAAATAAGCTATGAATGGAGTATAGAATTGCTGGGGCAGGGGAATAATGGAGGTTGTTGACATGTGATTACAAGAGGATAGTTATTACCAAGAAAAGCCTCGTTCCTTTCACTACTGCTGCTATAATGTTTTGGTCTAAGGCTATCTTTAGCCCCAGACCAAGCATCATAAATAGGTGCTATAAGGCCTCATGCTCACAACCGTAAAAAACATATCCGCAAAAAATACAGATGATGTCCGTGTGCATTCCGTATTTTGCAGAACGGAACAGCTGGTCCCTAATAGAACAGTACTATCCTAGTTCGTAATGCGGCCAATAATAGGACATGTTCTATTTTTTTGCAGAACGGAAATGCAGACATATGGAAACGGAATAACTTCCATTTTTTTCTTGCATATCCTTTGAAATGAATGGTTCCGTATACGGTCCGCAAAAAGAACGGAAAGAAAATACGTTTGTGTGCATGAGGCCTAAGCAGCTAAAGTTGAGCTGCTCATTTAGTCCTTGAGAAGCTGAGGTTCTGAGATAGAAATTCCAGCGAGCTTCCCTCTGGAGGAGCTTTCTATCCCAATTACAACCCCTTGTAGGGGGTTTTACCATATTTATGCCCATGAATAGAATTTTGTCTCTGCCATTATGACTTTGATGAACATGAATGGATATGGGTGTATCCCTCCTATTAGTGTTGTCATTCAAATGTTCCCCCACCGTCCTATAGAGGGGATTAATTTATCACCTAAAATGCAAATGTGGCATGGAGTATATAGGCAAGACCATACGAGAATTTCGTAGGAGGGTTGGGGAACATTTGAATTACTTCACTAACCTCATTTATTAGCACTGTACTGTAAACGTGTGGCAGATTGTTGGTATGGGATGCACACCAAAAATGTGCACTGTCTGAACATACTGTATCATTTCTATGATTGTAACATTCTTAGTTGGATCATAGAAATGGTTACTTTTTATCTAAGAAAGGTATTCGACGAGATAAATAATTTTGAGACTTAGTGGCCTATAAGAAAATTTGACTTCTTATTTGTGTTTTTCTTTCAGAAAGTTGAAGATGTTTTGAAAAAAATACTACAGATTATGAAAAAACAAGGAAAGTAAGTAGATTCCATTTGACATTAACCCTTTCGCTGCCATGGATGTTTGCACATTTTGCACCTGTTGTGGACAGGACAGTTTTCACAGTTTTGACATGCTCAAAAATCGTATTTTTCACTTTATAAAACGCAATTTTTTCCCCCAAAAGTTGGAGAAATATGTCTGTGCGCCTTATAAAGTGAATACTAGTGAGCGCTTCAATTATGGAAGCGCTCACTAGTATGCTTTAGGTGCCGGGAGTAGGGAGTGAAGCGCTGCAACCCCCCTGGGCTTCTTTCCTGGGGTCAGCGCTGCACTGTCCTGACCCCGTACAGCACTGCACTCAGTCAGGTGACAGTGCAGTGCCGGACGGAGAAGACAGGGAGCGCAACTGCTGCAGGAGATGGAGGAGCTGCGGCGCAGGAGAGGTAACAGAAGTTATTTTTTTTTATTCTGATGTGAGTTCTTATGGGGGTTCTGGCAAGGAATGAGGGCTGATCTGAGCTCTGATGGGGGGGGGCTGACAATGAGGGCTGGTTTGAGGTCTGATGGGGGTTCTGGCAAATAACTATGGGGAGTCTGACAATGAGGGCTGATCTGAGGTCTGGTGGGGGGATCTGACAGTGAGGGCTGATTTGAGGTTGGATAGGGGTCTGAAATAAAGGGCTGATATAAGGTCTGATGGGGTCTGACATGGAGTGCTGATATGTGGGTCTGATGTGATGTCTTGATATGGGGGTCTAATCCGATGTCCTGATATTTATGGGGGTCTGATCTGAGGATCTGATATGAGGTCTGATGAAAAATATTTTATTCTTGTTTTCCTCCTCTAAAACCTGTCTTATCATCGGGTACGTCTTATAAAGCGAAAATTATGGTATATTTCAAAATAAAAACAAATCATGCTAACCACTGTATTTTATGAAAATAGAAACCTGGCATAGAATGCCACTCAGCACTTTATACAGACTTCATGCAACTTGTCGTCAAAGTGTCATTTTTATATATATATATATATATATATATATATATATATATATATATATATATAGCATAAAAGTTTATATATTAGTGGGTAAAATTGTGACCCAAGCAGAAAGTTATATGCACTACACCTACTAATAATAAACTTTCAGCGTGTGCACAGCTCATGCATACCACTTAGGCCTAAATGTACATGCACATATCTTCATATAACCAAGCTGGAATTTTTTTTTAAGGTAGCACAATCTATAAAATACAGGTATTTGCACTCCTTTAAAAATAAGTGAGTGCACCCTCGAAACCTATATATTTCCCGAAGGCAGAAAATGTGATGGTTGCAGTTGCCTTCAAGAACTGTTGACAACCATGTCTACATTTTATGTAACTTTGTGACAAATGGAAATATTTTAAAAATGAAATGCCTCAGATGAAAGATTTACACCTTAAACTCACATACAAGCAGAACTTTACCCATAAAAACAAAGTCAATGTAATATATACCACAACAAGAGCTAATGCACTTAAAGGCAACCTGTCAGCAGCAAAAAACATTCCAAACCGCAAGCAGCAGTACCTTAATCCCTTTGCTACCAGTGCCATACGTGTATGGCGCTAGAGCGATGGGCAAACATGGCGCCTGCTCGCACGTGCAGCGGGCGTCATGGCCGGCGGGTCTCAGCTATTTCAAACAGTAATAAAAAGCCTTTAGATGCCGTGATCAAGTGAGATAATGGCATCTAAAGGGTGAAAAACCAGCTCTGCGGCCAATGAGGATGCCGGTAATTGAATTCAATGCCCTAGGTCTTGCTGAAGAGACTAAGGCCTCTTTCACACAGGTGTCCTGGATTTGCTCCGGATGCGTCGCGTGTGCATTGCGGGAAAACCGCGTGAGTAGGCACGCAATTGCAGTCAGTTTTGACTGAGATTGCATTCCAATGTTCAGTTTTTTCCGTGCGAGTGCAATGCGTTTTGGATGCGCGTGAAAAAATAAATGAATGTGGTACCCAGACTTCTTCACTGAAGTTCGGGTTTGGGTTAGGGGTTCTATTCGTTTTATTATTTTCATTATAAGAAATGAGCAATTCTGACATTTAAATGGAAATAAAAAATCCTTGAATGTTCAGAATTAAAAACAAACAATTGGATTTTGTAGGCTCAAATATGAGCTTCAAAATCATAAGAAAAAGTTAAAAATTAATTTTTTTAAATTATATTAAAAATTTGAAAAAAATTAACGTTTAAATCACCCCCCTCTCCATATAATAATAAAAATAAATACATAAATAACAAAAAATATAAACATTATGGGTATCACCGCGACCGAAAACACCTGTACTATTAAAGTATAAAAATATTTTTCCAATATAGTGAATGGCGTAACAGAAAAAGGGATCAAAATGTAAATTTTGCCATTTTTTCATTGATTCTCTTCCGAAATATTATTTTATAAAATGTGATCAAAAAGTCACACACACTTCAAAATGGTATCAATAGAAACAACAGATTGTCCCGCAGAAAATGAGCTCAGTAGACAATAAAAAGTTATGGGGGTCAGAATATGGTGATGTAAAAAAAACAATTTTTTTTCAATGTTTAAATTTATTTTTACACTATTTAGACATAAGAAAAATGTGGTATCGTTGTAATCGTACTGACCCAGAGAATGAAGGTCATGGGTCAGTTTTTCCGCAAACCCATTTTGAATTTTTTTTCCCACTACATTGTATGCCATATTAAATGGTGGCATTATAAAGTACAACTTGTCCTGCAAAGAAAATAAGCCCTCATACAGCTATGTGAACAGAAAAATATAAAAAGTTATGGCTCAAGGAAGATGGGGAAGAAAAATGAAAAAAAAAAAAAAAACTCTGGTATCCTAAGTGTTAAAGTAGCCAGCAGTGTGTTTCTAATGATCATTTTCTTCCTGCAGTCAGATGCGGTAAAAGCATGAAAACTTTCTTCTATCCCCTGTGCACGCTGTTTTCCAGTCATGCTTTAAGTCAAGGGGGCAGCGGCCTCCTTGCTTCAAGTCAAGAGAACCATGCCCCCTTCCCTCCCCCTTCGCCTGTGACTGACAGCACTTATGCACTAAAGTTTGGCCGCTGCCCCCTTGACTTCAAGCATGACTGGAAAATAGAGCGTGCAGGGGATAAGAGAACGTTTTTCATGTTTTTAATGCATCTGACTGCAGGAAGAAAATGATCATTAGAAACACACTGCTGGCTACTTTAAGGTACTGCTTGCGGTTTGGAATGGTTCCCTTTAACAACACTTAGGCTACATTCACACGTCAGTATTTTTCTATATCCCGATTTTCGGTCCGTTTTTTGCGGATCCGTTGTTCCTGAAAATGTTTCCGTATGTCATCCGTATGTCATCCGTTTTTTGCGGATCCGCAAAAAACGGAAACATGTATAAATTTCAATAAGCAAATAAAGTTGTTTGGATTTCTTTGAAAAAAAAAATAATAATAATAAAAATTTTAAATGTCATTTCCAGGAACGGAATCCGCATAAAACGGATGACATACGTAATGACATCCAAATGTCTTCCGTTTTTTGCGGATCCATTGACTTTGTATTGTACCAGGATCCGAATTTTGCGGAAAAGAATAGGACATGTTTTATATTTAAACGGACATGCGGAACGGAACAACGGAAACGGACAGCACACATTGTGCTGTCCGATTTTTTTTTACAGGACCCATTGAAAATGAATAGGTCCAGATCTGTTCCGCAAAAAACGGAACAGATCAGGAAAGAAAAAACGGACGTGTGAATGGACCCTTAAATAGAGGCCATAGAATTTTGCTGTCATTAACATGTTAAAAATATATAATATATACAGCAAACAGCTGTCATGTTACCAAAATCTACATTTTCAGAGAATGTACAGGATACTTTTGAAAAAGCATCTGTTAATCTCTGCACACAACAGCCTTCATGCAACTTTGCAACAAGCAGTGATTATTAGCGAAAATTGGACAAAAATTTAAATTTGAGACTAAAATGCATCCTTATGCACATAATATTTTGCAGAAACTGTAAGATTTGAGGAGTTCATACAGTCATGGCCGTAAATGTTGTCACCCCTGAAATTTTTCAAGAAAATTAAGTATTTCTCACAGTAAAGTATTGCAGTAACACATGTTTGCTATACACATGTTTATTCTCTGTGTGTATGGGAACAAAACCAAAAAAGGGAGGAAAAAAAGCAAATTGGACATAATGTCACACCAAACTCCAAAAATTGGCTGGACAAAATTATTGGCACCCTTTCAAAATTGTGGATAAATAAGATTGTTTCAAGCATGTGATGCTCCTTTTAAACTCACCTGGGGCAAGTAACAGGTGTGGGCAATATAAAAGTCTCACATGAAAGCAGATAAAAAGGAGAGACGTTCACTTAGTCTTTGCATTGTGTGTCTGTGTGCGCCACACTAAGCATGGACAACAGAAAGAGGAGAACTGTCTGAGGACTTGAGAACCAAAATTGTGGAAAAATATCAACAATCTCAAGGTTACAAGTCCATCTCCAGAGATCTAGATTTGCCTTTGTCCACAGTGCGCAACATTATCAAGAAGTTTGCAACCCATGGCACTGTAGCTAATCTCCCTGGGCGTGGACGGAAGAGAGAAATTGATGAAAGATGTCAACGCAGGATAGTCCAGATGGTGGATAGGTAGCCCCAAACAAGTTCCAAAGATATTCAAGCTGTCCTGCAGGCTCAAGGAGCATTAGTGTCAGAGCAAACTATCTGTCGACATTTAAATGAAATGAAACGCTATGGCAGGAGACCCAGGAGGACCCCATTGCTGACACAGAGACATAAAAAAGCAAGACTACATTTTGCAAAAATGAACTTGAGTAAGCCAAAATCCTTCTGGGAAAACATCTTGTGGAGAGATAAGACCAAGATAGAGCTTTTTGGTAAAGCACATCATTCTACTGTTTAGCGAAAATGGAATGAGGCCTACAAAGAAAAGAACACAGTATCTACAGTGAAATATGGTGGAGGTTCATTGATGTTTTGGGGTTGTTTTGCTGCCTCTGGCACTGGGTGCCTTGAATGTGTGCAAATAATGGGGTAAGCAGCACTCCAGGTCCCAATTTGGGGACAAACGCCGATAATAAAAATATGGTGAGATGGTGCCCGCAGATGGGGATCCTGGCTGGGGGTCCCGTCAAGTAGCAAGATATAGAGAAATCCACATTGGATTTCTCTATATCTTGAATGTGTGCAAGGCATAATGAAATCTGAGGATTACCAATGGATTTTGGGTCGCACTGTAGAGCCCAGTGTCAGAAAGCTGGGTTTGCGTCCGAGATCTTGGGTCTTCCAGCAGGACAATGACCCCAAACATACGTCAAAAAGGACCAAGAAATGGATGGCAACAAAGCGCTGGAGAGTTCTGAAGTGGCCAGCAATGAGTCCAGATCTAAATCCCATTGAACACCTGTGGAGAGATTTTAAAATTGCTGTTGGGAAAAGGTGCCCTTCCAATAAAAGAGCAGTTTGCTAAGGAAGAGTGGTCCAAAATTCTGGGTGAGCGGTGTCAGAAGCTTATTGATGGCTATAGGAAGCAACTGATTTCAGTTATTTTTTCCAAAGGGTGTGCAACCAAATATTAAGTTAAGGGTGCCAATAATTTTGTCCAGCCCATTTTTGGAGTTTGGTGTGACATTATGTCCAATTTGCTTTTTTTCCTCCCTTTTTTGGTTTTGTTCCAATACACACAAAGGGAATAACATGTGTATAGCAAAACATATGTTACTGCAATACTTTTCTGTGAGAAATACATTTTCTTGAAAAATTTCAGGGGTGCCAACATTTATGGGCATGACTGTACATACCACAAATGTCAAAACTTAATCAGGCATGTGTTGCATAAATTGCAATAATGCAGCAACCAACTTCTGCATGCAAGAAAATTATTAGTAGTATATAATAATATCCTGTGGCTAGGGGATAACTTCTAACAACCGGAATACCCCTTTAAAGCGTCATAACTCCAGTTCTGATGAACTGTTGGCGAGCCAGGTGTTGCATTCATAATATGGGCACAAAAAATCCCCTATATTACACCCCTCTAAAAATTTGCTCAATACTGTTTTTTTTTTAAACTGGGTACTGTATTTTTTGCCCTAAAAGACGCACTTTTTTCGCCCAAAGTGGGGGGGAAATGCCCCTGCGTCTTATGGGGCGAATACTATTGAGCGCTTCCATTATGGAAGTGCTCAATAGTACCGGAGGAGCGGGAAGCAGTGAAGGAGGAGAGGTAAGTGGATATATTTTTTTTATTTGCTCTGAGGCTGGGGGCGGACATGAGACCGATGGCTGGGGGCGGACATGAGGCCGGACATGAGGCCGATGGCTGGGGGAGCACATGAGGCCGATGGATGGGGGAGGACATGAGGCCGATAGCAAACATGAGGCCGATGGCTGGGGGCGGACATGAGGCCGATGGCTGGGGGCGGACATGAGGCCGATGGCTGGGGGCGGACATGAGGCCGATGGCTGGGGGCGGACATGAGGCCGATGGCTGGGGGCGGACTTGAGGCCGATGGCTGGGGGCTGATATATGGCTGGGGCTGATCTGAGGCATGGGGGATGCTGATCTGAGGTCTGAATGGAGGGGTCTTATTTATATTGGGGCTATTAGCTGAGGTCTGATTGGGGTCGGTCTGATTGTGGGTCTGATCTTAGGTCGTATTGGGGTCTTATTAACATTTGGAGTCTGTTCTGAGGTCTCATTGAGAGTCTGATTAACATTGGGGGTCTGATTGCTGGTCTGATCTGAGGTTTAATGAAATTTTTATTTATTTATTGTCCTCCTCTAAAACCTTGGTGCGTCTTTAGGGCCAGTGCGTCTTGTAGAGCGAAAAATGCAGTAAATAAAAAAGGTAGTTTATGGCAGGAGTCAGGGGGCCAAAATTATTTTCTGACTCGTGAAAATCTTTTACATCTGTCAGAAGAGTTTTTCCCCTCCTGTGATAATCATCGCTATTACTGCAGCTGTAACTCAGTAGAGAACTGATCTGTACTGTATATTTTGCTGTATAGATCAAGTATGGACAGGGTAGGGATAGTGTAAATTGTAAACTTTATTGATGCTTGTATGATTGGTGTGCTTGGTGCAACTACTTTGGCGCTGTGATACGGAAGCTTGTAAATGTCTAGGACATAGTATCAATAATTGGCTTAATTAGGCTTAGAGAGGTGATTAGATGAGCAGGTGCACATCTTCACATTCCTTTTCTGGAAAAAAAAACATGTGACAGCAAGCATGCTCTCTGATGGGGGAAGGCAGTTTATTACATGCACAGAAGGCCATGTACAGTTACACAGGGAGAGAGAATCTACAGTATGTCTCTTTGGCTGATTTATACTAGAATATTCCAGGCTTTGGTACAGTAAGAGATGTAAGCCTGTCTTATTTCAAAGCTGACAATATAGAAGTCAAGGATCACTATTCTAGCGGTTCCACATCAGCAGATATAGCCTTTAAAATAGGATCTGGAGTTAGAGCTACAGGTATATGCAGCTTTCTGAGACCAATTTCTAAGGGATGTAAATCAAGATGTATTGTGGGTAGTGCTGTGGTCATGTTTTAATGCTTAGATTGTCAGCTTTAAAACAAGACTTGGCTTACATCTCTATCTGCTGCACAGCCAGAGATCCAGCCATCAGTAGTAAGGATGTATGAGATACGTCCTTGACTACTGAAGTGCCACCCTGCAAGGCAGACTTTTTTTTTTCATTTTTGTATTTTACTTATTTTGAGCTGGCGATCATTTTTCCAGTTGGCATTTACTAAAATTTTAAAACATTTTTTCCTCTACAGCTCTGTTTTAGTGCATCGGAAGACTGTTGTTTCTCATAATAAAAATATGAGAAGCTGCTTTGACATTTAAAGGAGTTATCCCACCATTGCATGTCATATTTATGTTATAGATTGTACAAAAAGAAGAGTATTTGCCATTTTCATGCAGTTACAAATGATCCAGTGAAGAATTATGACATTTACTTCCCTACTATGGTGCCACCTAGTAGTAAAGTGTATAGCAATGTGTATGTCCATTTACTGAGCTGAGTGCTGCTGGTCACACATGCTCAGTCACTCTCCCCTCAGCCAGATCTCTGGATAGCAATCCTCTATTCACTGCAGTGCATGTAATTTTAACTTATTTGCAGTGAACACTGACGATAGAGATGAGTGCAGAGAGGACGTTACAGCCTGAGCAATGCTGGAGTTGGAGAAGTGAATAGCCGGTAAACCTTTCACTGCCCTCCAACAGAAACCATAAAATTTACACTTTGACTGCCCTAGACCACCTGGAATCCTTACACTAACCCAGTCACTGCCCTAGACCACCAAGGATCCTGAAATAAACCCTTTTACCTCCCTAAGCTGCCAGAGATTCTACCACTAACCCCTTAACTGCCCTAGACCACCAGGGATGCTTGCATTAACCCCATTGCCGTAGACCACCAGGCATATTGCTATTAACTCCCTCACTGGCACTGTTCAAAAGGCATACAACTCCTTCACTGCCCTGGACCACCACAGGAACAGACATTACCCCTTTTATTGTCCTAGATTACTAAAGATGTAGACAGTAGCCTTCACCGTACTAGTTCTGGATGCTGTTTAATACAGATACTGTGTGGCCCCTGCATTTCTAGCTGCTTTATAGGGTGCTGTGTGTTGATATTTGTTTGATGCATTTTATAGGCGGATACAGTGCCCGGGTCCCTAACTGTCCCACTCACAAAGGCTTAGAAGGAAGAAATCTAGCGATACAGTTTAAAGTGCGGCCCTAAGCCGGCGGCCATGAAAATAAGTTGTGCGGGGGGAGGGGGGGCCCAAGTTGAACTGTTACCCCATTGCTTATGAGCCTTTAGTTATGCACTTTCTAGAGCAGTGGTGGCAAACCGGTTAGAGGCAGAGTGCCCAAACTGCAACCGAAAACCAACTTATTTATCGCAAAGTGCCAACACAGCAATCTAACCTGAATCCTACAGTCCAGTATAGTATATATTCCACGTACTTTATCATTTAGCTATAATAGCTGCCTACATTCAGTGCGCTGCCTGTGCTGTTCATAGTGCGCCATGCGCTGCTGAATGGCAGGAAAAGTCTAAGTATTGGTACACCATAGACTTTTTCCAGGGCATAGATGCCTACAGAGAGGGCTCTGAGTGCCGCCTCTGGCACCTGTGCCATAGGTTCACCACCACTGTTCTAGGGTATGTTCGCATTCAGCAGATTTGCCACCACTGAGTTGCATGCAGCAAATCCACAACACTTTACAGTACCAGCAAAGTTGATGAGATTTAAGAAATCTTAGCCACATGCTGTGAAACAAATTCACAGTGTAAATTATTCTGTGGTGCGGATTTTAAGGCAACATCCACAGTTACTGAAATGCTGTAAATCTGCCATCACAAATTTTTGTGTTGTAAATCTGCAGCATTGTACAGGACCAGCAAAGTGAATGAGTCTGTAGCAATTCTCATCCATACAGTGTGGAACAAATCTGCTGCAGACATTGACTTGTGCAGATTTTAAATCTTCAGTTTGTCATATTCTGCTCCAAATTTCATCAAAAAAGTCAATGTTTCAGTCACATGTGGACATACACTTAGCTGTGGATTTCACCCTCTGCCAAGCTTAGGGTGAAACCCGTGGCAGACTTGCACTGAAATGTACTTTAAACTTGTAGCTGTGGCCTTACACCTAAAAAAAAAATTCATATGGATGAGGAAGTTCTCCATTTTGGGCTAACTTTTCACACATTGTATCTTTTTTATAGAATTCCCCTTGTTATCATGTCCTTTAGGCCAGAGCTACATGTGGCAGTTGCAAAAAAATCAGAGTTGGATTTCTTTGCGATTGTCACCGTATTAGCATATTGCATTGTGACATCATTGATATACATAACATGAAACGTTGCACGACTTTCTTGCCATGTAGCAAATGTCGCAGTGTAGCTGTACCCTTTTTTCTGTCTCGCCACACATCTCGCTGTGTAGCCCCACGTCTTATGTTCATTCTACAGTGGATATAGAATGTGATAAATTGAAGCAGTTAAAAAAAAACAGTAATGTTCCCATCTTGTTAATGATACGTAGAGCTCTATATTTACTGTTATTTTCTCCTTTTTGTGACCATTTTCAGACCTTTGGATCCAGAGTCATTTGAGAAGTGTTGTAAAGCCAGCCTTGGCCTGCACTATGAAATCCTCAATAATAAATTGCTGCACATTTATTCTGAGCTAGCAGCTCTGTCTGCAGAGATCATCTTAACCTTTTTAAGATTTGCAGGCTTGTCGGTACGTGTGCATTTCCGTTTCATGTATAAGTGATACTTCATATGGTTTCACTGTTTGAGCGAACAAACCATTTTGTTTGTTTTTTGTGCCTTAGAACGAAGGTGATGAAACGAAATCATTACAACCTGAAATAGAGAAAGTGTTTGACAGCACAATGTCACTAACAATAAAATGGCTCAAAGATGTGTATGGGCACAAATTTACTTTTGAGTACCACATGCTAAAAAGATTTCCTCTTGAAATGAAGGTAACTTTTCAATTTTAATGTTAAAGGTGTCCTACTAGAAAGTAAATGTATAGAAAGATTGTTTATTTTACTTAAAAAATGTGTTAATGGTTATTACTAATATTTCTTATATAGTGAGATGTGACTATAAAGTTCACTGCTGAGAAATTCTGATGACATGTCAGGCGCAGTGGCCAATGGGATATTTGTATTAAAACTACATGTTTAGTGGGTTCTAAACCAAACTACTAAATACAACAATATTGAAAACCTCATTTCTCACAGCTATCTAACAGTAGTCTTATTGCTCATAGCAAACAGAGTTAAGCTTGTGTTCTTTACAGTTTATTTTCCCCGTAATAGCAGCAGGATTGTACAGTTTTGAAAAAATCGATTTGACATGTCTGTTTCAGTAACTAATTCAGTAACCTATAAAATGACAATTCTGGAACATTTCCCCTTCGGACTCTATGTTGTGCCGTTCTTCTGTTATGCCTGATAGACCTTTATACATAGAGGTACAGATGGGTGTTACCAGCTGGGGGTGTGTCCCTGCACAGTCTGACATTGTCCAATTAGTGCTGCCAGTGCAGGCTGCACAGGGACACGCCCCCAGCTGATAACTCTGTGGTGCCATTCTTCTGTTATCAGTATAGATGCTCCAGAATTATTACATAATTAACAGCAAGAAGCTTCTAAAACAGATATATCATGAGAGGTAACAGGTTCTCTAAGTATAACAGGGCCAGTTTTCTTGTTAGACAGTCCTAATAGACTGAGGTGCCAATTTATTAAGACTGACGTTTAGTGCGTCCATCTTAAATGATGTGCAGGTGTAAAATGAAGCAATTTTTTTTTTAAGAGACTCATTCCTCTTAATGATTTTAGCTCCTCTTGGGTTTTCTGTGTGAGTGAAACTAAAATCTAGGAGCTGCTGTAGAATCCAAGTGTAAATAATGGTATATCTGCATACAACCCCCCCTTCCCCTTACTGCCCACAGCGCACCCACTTTTTAAAATGTGGGGAGTGTGGAATAAACAAGCAAATCTTGCAATTTTTTGCTGCAAAAAAAGCAAAGATTTAAATAGATAAATTACAAGTTTTACTGAAACTTTTCCTACAAAAACATGGTGCTTTCATACTGCATTTTATTTTTGGGTGACAGGTCCTGTTTAAAATGAGCAGCATGGTCATACTTTCTGATTTTGATACATCCTCATACACCATTTTGGCCATTTCCCCTCCGCTCACAGTATTTTTTGAGATCAACATCCCAAGTACACAGATATTTTCTCAATTCATTTCTCTAGGCCCTACTGGCAATTCTTGCAGAAACTACACCTTCCACCCTTTCACTCCTTGAAGACAGAGTTCTCATCCTTATATTTTATCATTGTTTTATGTCCAAATTACTGCAAAATGCACTGCCTTTTGAACACAAATCAAAACAAATATTTCAAACCTGTACTAGAAATAGATCTAGTACAAAAAATAAATAAATATTGGGGGAGATTTATAAAAAAAAAAAAAAAAAGACCAAGGGTGTCCAAATGGGAAATGGAAAACAGTATCCACCCAATACAGCCACAAAGGACACCCGTAGTTGTAACTCTGTACTAGCTCCCAAGTGAAACAAACGAAAAAACAAGAGAACGGAGCTCATAGTACCAATAGTAAAAATATGTTTTATTATAACCTGATTGAAAGGTGTGTATATATATAAAGAAATAAATAAATAATATGCCATTAAAAAGTGAATGGGAGCAGAAAAAGAGAGCCACCCTGGGATAGCACACAAATCAGTTGTAAAAAATAGTGATCAATGGAGTGGAGTATATATGGTGCAATGACCAAAAAATGACCTAAATACAGGGTGAGTCAGCAGTCAAAAATAAACCTACACGGCAAAAAAACTACTACAGTAGGGTTTGTATTGCAAGTGCAACATGAATGAAATGGGAAACAAACCACAGTAGAGACCAGGTATAGAATTTCCTGAGTCAAATGCCGTATGGGTAAAAAAGGAACAGAGACTCACCAGAAAAAGACCGTGTGCTATGTCACCCAGGATGACGCTACCCCAACGCGCATTTCGGCGTGCCTTCGTCTGGGGGGAACGCCATCACTGTGAATCGTGTATTTACAGGCTCTCTCAACCAATCAAACGTTGATTATACATACTTGTCCTCAGCCGTGCATGTGTAATGGCGCGCAGGGCTCCAGTCAAACCGCGCCCAACTACCTCCCGGCCGGCGTCCCGCATACACGCCCACATAACGTGCCAAAGTCACATTATCGAACGATAGCGGCGTAAGGACGCACAGGCGAGAGGCGCCGGGGGCGCGCGCGCACACCACAGGAGAGGAGAAGGACAACAACATACATCATATTATACAACAGCATGCATCATATCGTATAACCAGATTATCTCCGCAAAGATGTGACACGAGTTGTATGCACCTCCCTTGATTCCATAAATGGTACCAAAAATACAGCTGTTACATACTAAATACATGGAGCAAAAATACATATACCAAAACGAGTGTGAATACATAATGCAAAGTGGATACAAGTTTGCAATGTAGGGTAGTACAAATAATTATAATAGTAATGATGTTACGTAATACCTAATACAAACCGGATTCCAAAAAAGTTGGGACACTAAACAAATTGTGAATAAAAACTGAATGCAATGATGTGGAGATGGCAAATGTCAATATTTTATTTGTAATAGAACGTAGATGACAGATCAAACGTTTAATCCGAGTAAATGTATAATTTTAAAGGAAAAATACGTTGATTCAAAATTTCACGGTGTCAACAAATCCCCAAAAAGTTGGGACAAGTAGCAATAAGAGGCTGGAAAAAGTAAATTTGAGCATAACGAAGAGCTGGAAGACCAATTAACACTAATTAGGTCAATTGGCAACATGATTGGGTATAAAAAGAGCTTCTCAGAGTGGCAGTGTCTCTCAGAAGCCAAGATGGGTAGAGGATCACCAATTCCCACAATGTTGCACAGAAAGATAGTGGAGCAATATCAGAAAGGTGTTACCCAGCGAAAAATTGCAAAGACTTTTCATCTATCATCATCAACTGTGCATAACATCATCCGAAGATTCAGAGACTCTGGAACAATCTCTGTGCGTCAAGGGTCAAGGCCGTAAAACCATACTGGATGCCCGTGATCTCCGGGCCCTTAAACGACACTGCACCACAAACAGGAATGCTACTGTAAAGGAAATCACAGAATGGGCTCAGGAATACTTCCAGAAACCATTGTCAGTGAACACAATCCACCGTGCTATCCGCCATTGCCAGCTGAAACTCTACAGTGCAAAGAAGAAGCCATTTCTCAGCAAGATCCACAAGCTCAGGCGTTTTCACTGGGCCAGGGATCATTTAAAATGGAGTGTGGCAAAATGGAAGACTGTTCTGTGGTCAGACGAGTCACGATTCGAAGTTCTTTTTGGAAATCTGGGACGCCATGTCATCCGGACCAAAGAGGACAAGGACAACCCAAGTTGTTATCAACGCTCAGTTCAGAAGCCTGCATCTCTGATAGTATGGGGTTGCATGAGTGCGTGTGGCATGGGCAGCTTGCATGTCTGGAAAGGCACCATCAATGCAGAAAAATATATTCAGGTTCTAGAACAACATATGCTCCCGTCCAGACATCATCTCTTTCAGGGAAGACCCTGCATTTTTCAACAAGATAATGCCAGACCACATTCTGCATCAATCACAACATCATGGCTGCGTAGGAGAAGGATCCGGGTACTGAATTGGCCAGTCTGCAGTCCAGATCTTTCACCTATAGAGAACATTTGGCGCATCATAAAGAGGAAGGTGCAACAAAGAAGACCCAAGACGATTGAACAGTTAGAGGCCTGTATTAGACAAGAATGGGAGAGCATTCCTATTTCTAAACTTGAGAAACTGGTCTCCTCGGTCCCCAGACGTCTGTTGAGTGTTGTAAGAAGAAGGGGAGATGCCACACAGTGGTGAAAATGGCCTTGTCCCAACTTTTTGGGGATTTGTTGACACCATGAAATTCTGATTCAACATATTTTTCCCTTTAAAATGGTACATTTTCTCAGTTTAAACTTTTGTTCCGTGATTTATGTTCTATTCTGAATAAAATATTAGAAGTTGGCACCTCCACATCATTGCATTCAGTTTTTATTCACGATTTGTATAGTGTCCCAACTTTTTTGGAAACCGGTTTGTATATACATACATGATCGCCACTATATACGTGACAAACAGTGTATATGTGAATATAAAGTGCAGATGTGCTTGAAGTAATATATAAAGTATACAATAGGGGATGATAATCTATAAAGTGCAGATGTGCTAAAGATGGTGTATAAGATATACCATAGGAGATGAAGGTCTACATGATAATGCAAAATATAAGAATGCAAGGAGGTCAATAAATGGATAAAAGAATCCATAAGGTGTGTGTGTGGGGAGGGAAAGGGGAGGAGGGCCGGAGTGACCCGCAGGAGGGGGGAGGGCATATAATGTGAGAATGAATGCAATTCATATTATGAACACTGAAAGTTGAATCAAAGGGGTCCAACAGGTGCTCAAATAGCAAAAGTAACAGACTGAAGAGAAGTCCAATTATAACGGGCGTGAGTAGATAGAGGGTATGAAGATGTGACGTCCTATACAAAAAAAGTGATGGAGAGAGAGAGCATGTTAGAAAAAAATAGTTAAAAATAATAATAACTAAAAAGGTTTAAAAATAGTAATGGGATCCACAGGCGTGGTCCCAGCGGTTACAAGAAAGATGAGAAACCCAAATTTTCATTTAGGCCCCTGGGGAGTAAAGTCCCAAGAGTCCAAATCCAGCGGCTCTCCTTTTGAGCCAGCCTCTTGGATACATTGCCTGCACGTAAGTCAACCTGGACACAGTCGATCCCTCTAACCTTAAGAAGTCTGGGATTGCACGAGTGAAACTCTTTAAAGTGTCTTGCAATTGGTTTAGGGACCTCATCTTCTTTTATTTCCTCTGCATTGAGGATATCCTTTACATGTTCACGTACACAGATTGATAGTTCACTTGTTGTCAAGCCCACATATATCTTGGGGCATGGGCATGACGCATATTATACCACCCTCTAACTAGAACATGTAAGGGAGTGATGGATCTTAAAGGACCTGGGTCCAGAGGAGTCCACAAAGTCAAGCGATCGCTCCATATTAGGACATGCGGCGCATCTGCCACATGGTCTAAAGCCAGTCTTTGGGCTGCCTTGTCTGACAAAAAGTTGGGGAGATGATGGTTGTAAATAACTCCTGACTAAATTGTCTCGTAGAGTGTTAGCCCTACGTGCTGTAACAAGAGGTCGTGTAGACAGAAGTTTTTCTAGAGTAGGATCTGTCAATAAAATAGGCCAATGTAAGGCCAAACACTTCCTCATTTCATCCCAACGTGAGTGGTATGTGCTTATAAGGGCTCATTCAGACGGCCGTATGCTGTCCGCAAAAATACTGAATGCTATCCGTTTTTTTGCGGATCCGGAAAAAAAAATGAAACCTGTCCTATACTTGTCCGTGAAAATCAGGACATGGCCCCATTGAAGTCTATGGGTCCGCAAAAATACTGAATGCTATCCGTTTTTTTGCGGATCCGCAAAAAAACGGATAGCATTCAGTATTTTTGCGGACAGCATAGGGCCGTCTGAATGAGCCCTAAATCTGATATTTTTGTCGGGTACCTTGTCTCTTTTAGTTTGTAGCAGTTGTGTTTGTTGTTGTGTCTTAGCTCGCCAGTACACCTTTTTAATGGAGCGGTGGCTATAGCCTCTCCTAAGGAAACAGTCCTTTAGTTCACTGGCTTGTTTTCAAAAGTCGCATCGTCGGAACATATCCGACGGATGCGCAGATATTGACCAACGGGAATGGCAGAGATGGTGTTTTTGGGGTGCAGAGAAGTTGCATGCAAGTAAGCATTAACGGCAGTCTCCTTACGGAATACATCAGTCTTAAGGTGGCCGCCAGCATCCCTGAACACAGATACATCCAGAAAATCGACTCTCTGTTTGTGATACATATAGGTGAGTTTGATGTTTCTGGAGTTATTATTAAGTAGTTTGAAAAAAATCATGGAGTTTTCCCTCAGTTCCCTGCCAGATCAAGAAAACGTCATCAATGTAGCGCCCCCATAGAATGGCGCGGTCCATGATGAAGTGTCTGTCTGACAGGAAAAGGTCCCTCTCCCACAGCCCCAGGAACAGATTTGCATACGAAGGCGCGCATGCTGCCCCCATAGCTGTCCCCTGGAGCTGCAGGAGAAAAAGAAATTCCTCATGAGATTTATTAAGACTGCTGCCTGCAGATGAGTTTCTGGTTTAGTTAAAATTCCTCAAGTCCTGTTTAACCCTTTGATGACATGGCGATTTTCCGTTTTTGTGTTTTCAATTTTTTTTGCTCCTGGCCTTTCTAAAGCCATACTATTTTTATTTTTCTGTAGTTGGAAGCTTGAAAAAAATTCCAAATTGGGTGGAATTTGGAAATAAAAACACAATTCTGCCACAATTTTATAGGTTTTGTTCTTATGGCTTTTCCTATGCGGTAAAACTGACCTGTGCCCTTCATTCTTTGGGTCAGTACATTTTCAGCAGTAATAAGTTTGTATAGTTTTGTATTAGTTTTAATAATTTAAAAAATGTAATTTTTTTTTGCATATTCTGGAGTTAAGGTCTCATTTTTTGTGTGAGAATCTGTATTTTTTTTTCATAGAATTTGTAATGTGTATGCCTTTTTGATCACTTTTTGATATTTAATTTTTTTGGGGAGGTAAAAACTAAAAAGGCAAATTGGGCATTTTTTTTTTCCTATTACGCCATTCGCCATTTGGGGTAAATATTTTTATATTTTAATGGTGCAGGCATTTTGGGACACAATAATTTCTATGATGTTTTTTATATTGTTTATTTTAATTTTGGGGAAAGGAGGATGATTTGAATTTGTATATATTTTTTTATATTTAAAACATGTTCTTAATTTTTTTTGTTTAGCTTTCTTTGGGGACATGAACTTGCAATAATCAGATTGCCTTTTCCACACTCTAAAGTAATTTAATACAGTGTGTTGGAAATTCACTATATGCCAATGCAGTGCTGCTACCTGCTGGCCTGCATTGTAATATACCTGTAATAAGCCCCGGGAGTGCAGAGCTCCCGGGTTTTCCACACTGAGTTGCTGTGGTCACATTTGACCACAGCACCTTAGGGGTTAAATATCTGCGTTCTACATTATCGCTGAGCCCAGGTGTCTGCTGTGTGAAACATCGTACAACCAGAAGATGTGGTACTAGCTCTCCTCCAGAGTGGACACCATATTTAAAGAGATGCACTGTGAATGTCGTCAAAGGATTAAAAGTTCGAGCATTGACTTACAGGAAATTGTAGAATCACAACAAAAAATGTTGTTTTACATCCAGGATGCCATTGCATGTGATCTGTCATTTTTCCTTTATAAATGAAACTATCTTGAGATAACTCACCAAATAGTTTACATTCTTTCATCCTAGGCTTGGAATCTGATTCTGAAGGCTGGTGACAATGCACCTCAGAAGTGGAAAGATTCTCTCCTACCGCTGTTGTGCAATAAAATTAAGCAGGTATGTAATACAATGTACAGCATTAAAGCTCATGCACACAGCCGTAGCTAATAGAACAGTTCTATCCTTGTCTGTAATGTGGACAAGAATAGGACATGTTCTATAATTTTGCGGGTGGCACGGAACGGACATCATATGGATACTGACAGCACACGGAGTGCTGTCCACATCTTTTACAGCCCAACTGAAGTGAATGGGTCCACATCAGACCTGCAAAAAATTTGGATCGGATGAGGACCCAAACCACGGTCGTGTACATGAGCCCTTATTGTTAAGGTGGTTGCTGAGCAAAGAGGGCCCCTTGTTAAATAATCAGCCGATTACCTGGCTAGGGCAGACATGTGATTGGGGGAAGTCATGCCTAGCTGTAATGTATATTTATTTGATTAGAACCATTTATTTAAACTGTGCACATATCATGCCCCACTTCCCTGTGTATGCTGTCTCTGTGCATGTGTTTGTCACCGTGTGCTGTGCTCATTGATGATAATGAAGCGCAGCACAACCTAACTTAGCCAATGGGAGCTGTGATTCTTTTTAAATGGTTTCTCCAGGAATGATTTAAAATGGTCCCCAGCAACCTGTCCTAGAATGTGAGTAGCACTGGTGGTCTCCACTTTCAGAGATGCCTAGGAGGGTGAGGGGTGAAGCCTCCCTACACACTACACTGCTCTACAGTAGATGATAATGATGCGATCCTGCCTATGATATGCCATCTTGGCTGAACAGCCTGACAGCAAAACTCACCAATATGTAATATATGCAAGTGCCAGACTATATTGTGTAGATCATACGAGTGTATTGCTGTATAGCAGCGGCGGCACGAAGCGCACGTCGTCAAAGCAACCAATGACGCCGTGCGCTCCTGCACTCTGCAGGATGTTAGAATGGTATCTCACAGACTGTGTTCCACGGACGTGTGAATTCAGCCTAAGCTTTGCAGTTCTGCTCTACCCCTAGACACCTAGTGATGACATGATTGCTGGGCATAGAGGAAGCAGCATGGCCTCAGTAATAAACCCCACCGGCCCCTGCTAGATTGCAGAAGCTTTAATCCCGTACCTTACATGTATGGCAGTCCAGATTACAGCCCAGCACATGCACCATACATTTACTGCTCTTGGTCATTATGGAGTTAAACTGCATGAGCTAGTCATTAGCCATTATCTGTGTATGGAGGATTGAGTGTTGAATGAAGGGATCAGGATTGTAGAAAGGTGGTTAATGAAGAAGTGTTAGATTAACCCAAAGAGGACCCGCGCCATACATGTACGGCGCAGATGTCCGTGACTTAAGGACCAGCTCCGTACATGTACGACGCGGTGATCAGGTGGGTGCAGGAGCTGCGTCCGCCCGATCCGCGGCAGGGGTCCGGGAGTCCCTGATAGCCGGACCCCTGCTGCATGCGCTGGCATCGGTGAAAACACTGATGCCGACGCATTAACCCCTGATGTGCCGTGGTCTGCGCTGACCACGGCACGTGCGCTGTCCATGCAGGGATCGGAGCTGCCCGCGTTGCTGTGACAGGGGCCCGATGGCATTGAAGGCAGCCCGATGCCTTCCTTAGGCATCGTGGCTGCCTTCCGGGAGAGCCTGTGAGATCCAGCCCCCTGGATCTCACAGGCAAGCAGGCTGTAAGTGTATTACACTGGTAATACACTTACAGCCAATGCTTTACAATACAGAAGTATTGTAAAGCATTGTAAAGGGGATCAGACCCCCCAAAAGTTGAAGTCCCAGAGTGGGACAAAAAATAAAGTGAAAAAACGTTCTTTTCCCAAAATAAAGTAAATTTACTTTTTTTTTTAAATTAGGGAAAAAAAGAAAAGTAGACATATTAGGTATCGCGGCGTCCGTATCGACCGGCTCTATAAAAATATGACATGACCTAACCCCTCAGATGAACAGGATCAAAAAATAAAATTAAAGCTGTGTTAAAAAAAAAAGCATTTTATGTCACCTTACATCACTAAAAGTGCAACACCAAGCAAGCAAAAATGTGTATGCCCTCCAAAATAGTACCAATCTAACCGTCACCTCATACTGCAAAAAATGAGCCCCTAACTAAGACAATCGCCCAAAAACTGAAAAAACTATGGCTCTCAGAATATGGAGACACTAAAACATGATTTATTTATTTTTTGATTCAAAAATGATATTGTGTAAAACTTAAAGAGGACCTTTCACTAGAATATAAAAACCAAACTAACTATACAGACATGGAGAGCGGCGCCCAGGGATCCCCCTGCACTTACTATTATCCCTGGGCGCCGCTCCGTTCTCCCGGTATAGCCTCCGGTATCTTCACATGTTAGGCTCCACCCAGTGGAACCTGCCGGCGTCTCTTTCTCCCATGCTGTAGCGCTGGCCAATCGCAGCGCTCAGCTCATAGCCTGAGAGAAAAAAAAAACTCTCAGGCTATGAGCTGAGCGCTGCAATTGGCCAGCACTACAGCATGGGAGAAGGAGATGCTGGCAGGTTCAACTGGGTGGAGCCTAACATGTGAAGATACCGGAGCCTATACCGGGAGAACGGAGCGGCGCCCAGGGATAACAGTAAGTGCAGGGAGATCCCTGGGTGCCACTCTGCATGTCTGTAAGCTTAGTTTAGATTTTTTATTCTAGTGAAAGGTCCTCTTTAAATAAAAAAAAGTATACATGTTAGGTATTGCCACGTCCGTAACGACCGGCTCTATAAAAATACAACATGGCCTAACTCCTCAGATGAACACCGTAAAAATAAAAAAATAAAAACGGTGTCAGAAAAGCCATTTTTTTCATCTTATATCACAAAAAGTGTAATGGCAAGCATTCAAAAAGTCATATACACCCCAAAATAATGCCAAACCGTCATCTCATCCCGCAAAAATTATACCCTACCTAAGACAATCGCCCAAAAACTGAAAAAACTATGGGCCAGATTTATCAATACTCTGACAGCTCACTCCACTTTCACATATGGCTAAAGTCAGTTTTAGCCAAGTCAGATTTATGATCGGCCCTTTCAGACTGTAATAAATGTGGTTTGACGGTAGTAGTTTATCCGTCAGTAAGCAGCTTTACAAAAGTCGCACATCTTTACGAAAAAGTCGCATGTTCTATTAAAAAGTCTCATAAGATAAGCATGGTCCTCACTGGAGTGAAATTGCGCATTTTTTTGTGACTTTTTTGCGACTTTTTAAATAGTCCCAATAGTAAATCTGTCTAGAGATTCATTTACATAAGAAAACACGCCCACTTTTAGAAAACTGGCGAGCATAGTGCAGAGCAGAAAAAAGTCACAAATTTGTGCGCAGTTTGAGCGTTTGCACATTTTTTTGCGACTTTTTCACTCCATTATTCTGACTTGAGCTAATTATAAATCTGGCCCTATGGCTCTCAGAATATGGAGATGCAGTAAGCCGGATTGGGAAAGATGCACACTGGCGCAATATTAATAGTTTGTAGTTCGTGACGCCAATTGCAGCTTGCGCAGGTACTGTAGCAGGGCCCTTTAAGATGTTATAGCTCACGTACCAGGTGAGGAATGCCAGAGGGGGAATAATGTCTCTGTGTAGTGTCAACGGTGTCTCCTACCTTGGTACGGCTGGACTCCTGGATCCTGGCTCACTTGCAATAAATTGAGTGTGGTTAATAGAAGTAATTGAGGAATGAATAAGATCCAAACAGGAAATATGATCCAACTTGTCTTTACTGAAGGGGTGCAGCATAAATCCATATGAGTACAGCAATAGTCCTTTAGGTCCCAGCAGGTATTGGCAATATGTGGCAGGAATTTATATGTATTCTACTTCTTCTCATATGCCTAATAGAACTGGCAGGTATCTGTCTTCTGCTCTGTCTGTAATCTGCTTGGTTTGGGCCTGCTAAATACATTGCTGCCACCTGCTGGTGTACAGGGAAATTACAGCATAATATATGAAACAGGCATAGAAAATACATATAATGGAAAATGCAATGTTAGACTACACAAGATGACAATACATATGCACCTGACATGTTGTAGCAGGGAGAAAGAGTTTAGTGACATACTCCAGGATGTTACAGAGACACTAAAGCATGATTATTATTTTTTGCTTCAAAAATGATATTATTGTGTAAAACTTAACTCCTTAAGGACCAGGCCATTTTTTGCAAATCTGACCAGTGTCACTTTAAGTGGTGATAACTTTAAAACGCTTTGACTTATCCAGGCCATTCTGAGATTGTTTTTTCGTCACATATTTTACTTCATGACACTGGTAAAATGAAGTAAAAAAAATATAATTTTTATTTATAAAAAAATACCAAATTTAGCAAAAATTTGTAAAAAAAATGTCCAAGTTTCAATTTCTCTATTTCTATAATACATAGTAATACCTCCAAAAATAGTTATTACTTTACATTCCCCATATGTCTACTTCATGTTTGGATCATTTTGGGAATGATATTTTATTTTTTGGGGATGTTACAAGGCTTAGAAGTTTAGAAGCAAATCTTGAAATTTTTCTGAAATTTTCAAAAACCCCATTTTTAGGGACCAGTTCAGGTCTAAAGTCACTTTGCGAGGCTTACATAATAGAAACCACCCAAAAATGAAACTAACCCATTCTAGAAACTACACCCCTCAAGGTATTCAAAACTGATTTTACAAACTTTGTTAACCCTTTAGGTGTTCCACAAGAATTAATGGAAAATAGAGATACAATTTCAAAATTTAACTTTTTTGGCAGATTTTCCATTTTAATATTTTTTTTTCAGTTACAAGCAAGGGTTAACAGCCAAACCAAACTCAATATTTATGGCTTTGATTCTGTAGAAACTACACCCCTCAAGGTATTCAAAACTGATTTTACAAACATCGTTAACCCTTTGGGTGTTCCACAAGAGTTATTGGCAAATGGAGATGAAATTTCAGAATTAAAATTTTTGGGCAAATTTTCCATTTTAATCCATTTTTTCCAGTAACAAAGCAAGGATTAACAGCCAAACAAAACTCAATATTTATGGCCCTGATTCTGTAGTTTACAGAAACACACCATATGTGGTCATAAACTGCTGTACGGGTACACGGCAGGGCGCAGAAGGAAAGGAATGCAATACGGTTTTTGGAAGGCAGATTTTGCTGGACTGTTTTTTTTTACACCATGTCCCATTTGAAGCCCCCCTGATGCACCCCTAGAGTAGAAACTCCAAAAAAGTGACCCCATTTTAGAAACTACGGGATAGGGTGGAAGTTTTGTTGGTACTAGTTTAGGGTACATATGATTTTTGGTTGCTCTATATTACACTTTTTGTGAGGCAAGATAACAAGAAATAGCTGTTTTGGCACAGTTTTTATTTTTTGTTATTTACCTACATTCATCTGACAGGTTAGATCATGTGGTATTTTTATAGACCAGGTTGTCACGGACACGGCGATACCGAATATGTATACTTTTTATTTATTTAAGTTTTACACAATAATATCATTTTTGAAACAAAAATAAAATCATGTTTTAGTGTCTCCATAGTCTGAGAGCCATAGTTTATTCAGTTTTTTGGTGATTATCTTAGGTAGGGTCTCATTTTTTGCGGGATGAGATGACTGTTTGATTGGCACTATTTTGGGGTGCATATGACTTTTTGATCGCTTGCTATTACACTTTTTTTCTGATGTAAGGTGACAAAAAATTGTTTATTTAGCACAGTTTTTATTTTTATTTTTTACGGTGTTCATCTGAGGGGTTAGGTAATGTGATATTTTTATAGAGCCAGTCGATACGGACGCGGCGATACCAAATATGTATACTTTTTCTTTGTTTATGTAAGTTTTACACAATAACAGCTTCTTTTTTTTTTTTTTTATGATGTTTTAGGGTCTCCATATTCTGAGCCATATTTTTTTTTTTTCTGGGGGGGCGATTGTCTTAGGGGCTCATTTTTTGCGGGATGAGGTGACTGTTAGATTCGTACTATTTTGGTGGGCAAACGCCTTTTTGATCGCTTGCTGTTGTACTTTTTGTGATGTAAGGTGACAAAAAAATGGTTTATTAAGCACAGTTTTTTTAAATTAATTTTTTACGGTGTTCATCTGAGGGGTTAGGTCATGTGATATGTTTATAAAGCCGGTCGATACGGACGCGGCGATACCTAATATGTATACTTTTTTTCCCCCCCTACTTTTTACCAATTTTTTTAACTTTATTTGGGGAAAATTACGTTTTTGTTTATTTTTACTTGAAACTTATTTTTTGGGGGGGAAAACTTTATTTTTTCAAATTTTTTTTACTTAATTTTTTGTCCCACTTTGAGACTTGAACTTTTGGGGGTCTAATCCTTTACAATGCATTCCAATACTTCTGTACTGTGTGTATTACTCATACAGCTTCCAGCCTGTGAGAACCAGGGGGCTGGATCTCACAGGCTCGTCACCGGAAGGCATCCTTCCATGCCATCGGGTCCCCCCTACAGCCGCATGGGGACCGGATGGCACCGCCCGCTGCAATAGGTAAAAGCCGCAAACCGCAGGTCTGAATTGACCTGCGGTTTGCGGCGATCGCCGACATGGGGGGGGGGGTCACGGGACCCCCCCGGGCATTTAGCCGTGGTGCCTGCTCAATGATTTGAGCAGGCACCGGCCTCCGATCACCGCCCGCCGCATGGCGGTGATCAGAAATACACAGGGCGTACAGGTACATAAGGGCGTACCTGTATGCCCTGTGTCCTGAAGAGGTTAAATTAAAAAAGTATACATATTAGGTATTTCCACGTCCGTAACTACTGGCTCTATAAAAATATCCCATGACTTAACCCCTTAGGTGAACACCGTCAAATTTTTTTTATGAAAACTGTGCTAAAAAAAAACATTTTTTTTGTCCCTTTACATCGCTAAAAGTGCAACACCAAGCGATCAAAAAGGCATATGCCGCCCAAAATAGTACCAATCTAACCATCACCTCATCTGGCAAAAGACCGTCACCCCTACCTAAGACGATCACCAAAAAAATAAATAAAACTATGGCTCTCAGACTATAGAGACAGTAAAAAATGTTTTTTTTTCAAAAATGCTTTATTATGTAAAACTGAAACAAACAATCAAAAAAAGTAGTTATATTTGGTATTGTCGCATCCGTATCAACTGCTCTATAAAAATACCACATGATCTAACCTGTCAGATGAACGTTGTAAATAACAAAAAAAATCTGTGCCAAAACAGCAATTTTTGTTACCTTGCCTCACAAAAAGTGTAATATAGAGCAACCAAAAATCATATGTACGCTAAAATGGTACCAACAAAGCTGCCACCTTATCCCGTAGTTTCCAAAATGGGGTCGCTTTTTTGTAGTTTCTACTCTAGGTGTGCATCAGGGGGTCTTCAAATGTGACACTGCAGCTTAAAATTATCCCAGTGAAATCTGCTTTCAAAAAACCATATGGCATTTCTTTCCTTCTGCGCAATGCCGTGTGCCCGTACAGCAGTTTAAGACCACATATGGGGTGTCTCTGTAAACTACAGAATCAGGGCCATAAATATTGAGTTTTGTTTGGCTGTTAACCCTTGCTTTGTAACAGGAATAAAATGGAAAATTTGGAGTTTCTACTCTAAGGCCCCTTCCACACGGGCGAGTATTCCGCGTGGGTGCAATGCGTGATGTGAACGCATTGCACCCGCACTGAATCCTGACCCATTAATTTCTATGGGGCTGTGCACACGAGCTGTGATTTTCAGGCATCACTTGTGCGATGCGTGAAAATCGCAGCATGCTGTATATTGTGCGTTTTCCACGCAACGCAGGCCCCATAGAAGTGAATGGGGCTGCGTGAAAATCGCAAGCATCCGCAAGCAAGTGCGGATGCGGTGCGTTTTTAACGCACACGGTTGCTAGGAGACGATCGGGATGGAGACCCGATCATTATTATTTTCCCTTATAACATAGTTATAAGGGAAAATAATAGCATTCTTAATACAGAATGCATAGTACAATAGCGCTGGAGGGGTTAAAAAATAAAATAAAAATTTAACTCACCTTAATCCACTTGATCGCGCAGCCCAGCTTCTCTTCTGTCTTCTTCTTTGCTGTGTGCAGGAAAAGGACCTGTGGTGACGTCACTCCGGTCATCACATGATCCATCACCATGGTAAAAGATCATGTGACGGACCATGTGATGACCTGAGTGACGTCACCACAGGTCCTTGTCCTGCACACAGCAAAGATGAAGACAGAAGAGAAGCCAGGATGCGCAATCAAGTGGATTAAGGGGAGTTAAATTATTATCATTTTTTTAACCCCTGGGTAAAAAATGGGTACCAAACATGCCGATTTTTCTCAAGCGCGTGCAAAACGCATTACAATGTTTTGCACTCGCGCGGAAAAATCGCGCATGTTCCCGCAACGCACCCGCACCTTTTCCCGCAACGCCCGTGTGAAAGGGGCCTAAGGGTGCATCAGTGGGGCTTCAAATGGGACATGGTGTAAATAAACCAGTCCAGCAAAATCTGCCTTCCAAAAACCATATGGCGTTCCTTTCCTTCTGCGCAATGCCATGTGCCCGTACAGCAGTTTACAACCACATATGGGGTGTTTCTGTAAACAACAGAATTAGGGCCATAAATATTGAGTTTTGTTTGGCTGTTAACCCTTGCTTTGTAACTGGAAAAAATGTATTAAAATGGAAAATCTGCCAAAAAAGTGAACTTCTGAAATTTCATCTCCATTTTCCATTAACTCTTGTGAAACACCTAAAGGGTTAACAAAGTTTGTAAAATCAGTTTTGAATACCTTCAGGGGTGTAGTTTCTAAAATTGGGTCATCGTAGTTTAGGTGGTTTCTATTATGTAAGGCTCACAAAGTGACTTCAAACCTGAACTGGTCCTTTTAAAAAGTGGGTTTTGGAAATTTTCTGAAAAATTTCAAGATTTGCTTCTAAACTTCTTAGGGTACTTTCACACTTGAGTTTTTCTTTTCCGGCATAGAGTTCCGTCACAGGGGCTCTATACCGGAAAATAACTGATCAGTTTTATCCCCATGCATTCTGAATGGAGAGTAATCCGTTCAGTTTGCATCAGGATGTCTTCAGTTCAGTCGTTTTGACTGATCAGGTAAAAGAGAAAACCGCAGCATGCTACGGTTTTATCTCCAGCGAAAAAAACTGACTTGCCTGAATGCCGGATCCGGCATTTTTTCCCATTGGAATGTATTAGTGCCGGATCCGGCATTCAGAATACCGGAATGCCGGATCCGTTCTTCCGGTCTGCGCATGCGCAGACTAAAAAAAAAGTTGAAAAAAATAAATGCCGGATCCATTTTGCCGGATGACACCGGAAAGACGGATCCGGCATTTCAATGCATTTTTTCAACTGATCAGGCATTTTTAAGACTGATCAGGATCCTGGTCAGTCTTACTAATGCCATCAGTTGGCATACATTTTGCCTGATCCGGCAGGCAGTTCCGGTGACGGAACTGCTTGCCGGATCTCTCTGCCGCAAGTGTGAAAGTAGCCTGAGCCTTGTAATGTCCCCAAAAAATAAAATGGCATTCACAAAATGATCCAAACATGAAGTAGACATATGGGGAATGTAAAGTAATAACTTTCTTTGGAGGTATTACTATCTATTATAAAAGTAGAGAAATTTAAATTTTTTTGTAAATTTGGTATTTCTTTAAAAATAAAAAAGATTTTTTTTGACTCAATTTCACCACTGTCTTGAAGTGCAATATGTGACGAGAAAACAATCTCAGAATGGCTTGGATAAGTAAAAGTGTTTTAAAGTAATCACCACATAAAGTGACACATGTCAGATTTGCAAAAAATGGCCTGGTTAAGGAGGTTTTCCGAGTTAAATTTTTTTTTGGGGGGGGGGGGGGGGGGCAAACTGCAGGGTGACTGTTTAAAATAATAAAAATAAACTTAAACTAACCTTCCCAAGCCATTCAGATTCAGTGCTCCCTCTCCATCATCTCCCCCCTGACTGCAGCCTTGACACACGTTTTGGCTGCAGCGGTGACGTGGTGTATATCCCACATGACCACTGCAGTCAGTTGGCACAGGAACACTGAAGCCAGTGATTGGCTGCAGCTGTAATGTGTGGTACTGATATGTTATGGTTGCAGCACTGAGGAGAGGACAGAGCAGCAGCACTGGATCAAAGGGGTAGTTTAGATTTGTTTTATTATTTTGGCAACCTCCCAACTATTTGACCCACAAAAATGTGTACCATGAAAACCCCTTTAAGCAATGTGATAGGGCACTCTTATATTAGATATTTGGAATTAATCTGATTTTCTTGGGTAGCACATTTCAGAGAACTTGTGTAACAAGAAAAATCTTAGACATGTGAAGTTGGATAATGGAGGTTATTAGTCTTCGATCTTGGGCAGAAGAAAAAGCATGGGTTGGGTGGTAGTCAGACATGAAGGAGGAGATTTAGGGTGGTGCAGCACTGTGGAGAGTGAGAAACTTAAAGGCTATGGACACCTTTGTGCACTAAAAACCAATAACCCCATATAATACTGTAATGCAGCACATAATAAAATTGCACTTGTTTGTTTACCGTTATCAGCTTTGCTTCCCATGCATTCAGAAATAGCTATGTCCGGTTCATGAAGGAATCGTTCTTTTGAATCCATTCTTTTCACTGAACTGTATAGCGCAGGACAAGGGCTTTTTCTTTACTACGCAGTGAGCCCAGTGATGTCACTGTCACAAATGGGCGATCTACAGCGCTGACCTAGGCTTTTTTAGAGCCTAGGGCAGTACTGTAGACCGCCCATTTGTGCCAGTGACGTCACTGGGCTCACTGCTAGGTGGAAGTCTCTACCTAGCATACTCATGTGAAGCCCTTTAAGACCTGTGTGTAAAATGGCAGTAAATATCCCTTATGTTTTTTTGATGTTTGTTGTAGTGGTGAAGCAGCATTGATGTAATGTGTAACACCCTAAGGTTAAATGCACACTATCAGGTTTGCATGAGGATTTTCATGCGGTAAATCTGCACCGTAGGTCATGTACATTGTATTCAATGAGAATTTGAAATTCTCATGCACACGATTAGGATTTTTTTCAATGCGGATTTTGACTTGTGGTGCGGCTTTTAAAATCCGCAGCATGTCAATTTATTTTATTTTTCCTGACCGGATTTTCTCCATTCACTTTAATGGGGAGAGTAAAATCCACATCAAATCCGCCATTGAACCTTGGATTATATAGAGCAGGGGTGGCCAACCTGTGGCTCTTGAGCCGCATGTGGCTCTTTGCTTCAAGTGTGGCTCTAGCTGTGGAGCCGGGAAGCAGTCAGGCGGCTCACTCTCCACCCCATACTCAGATCTCTTTTCCTGATCGGGCACTGTAGCTTCAGCTGACTCTCCACTATGTCCTGATGCACACAGTGTAAGAACATAGTCTGTGGAGACATGCACTTTGACCTGACATTATGCTCATCAGGTCACAGTGGAGAGCGTGTCAGACCTGCAGAGTAGCAGGTGCCCGAGCAGGAGCCCAGTGCCTGATCAGGACAGGGAAGAGATTTTTTTAAATTATAGTCCTGATCTGGGCAATGGGGGTCTGGTCTGAGCAATGGGGGTCTGGTCTGAGCATGGTGGTCAGATCTGAGCATGGGGGGTGTCTGAGCATGGGGTTTCAGATTTGAGCATGGGGGGCAGATCTGAGCATAGGGGGTCTTGTTTGAGCATGGGTTGGTCAGGTCTGAGCATGGGGGGGATAGGGCGAAAAATACGGTGACTCGTGTGTAAATGTATAGCTTGTGGCTCCTGATATTCGTACTTATTTTTGGCTCTTTGTGTCTGTAAGGTTGGCCACCCCTGATATAGAGACAATGTCCATCCCCTGAAGATAGGGGTATTATAGGGAATGTTTCCCCACATCCTATGTATATACGATAGCAAGCCCCAAGAGAAATAAGGATAGAGGATGGGTGACACTCAAGATAAAGTCTGCAATGAGATTAAAGGACCTTAGAAAGCACTGTGATTGCTCTAGTAGGGTTATATTAATGCCAACACTCGGTTTAGATACTAAGTGTTGGAGCATGCGCCCCCTTTCTCGTCAGCTTCTGAGTCCCTATATAGCTGAGGATAAGCTTGCAGGGTTTTATGTATCCTATGTACTGTGCTCTGGGAGACTAAGTCCGCGCGCAGCTTCATGAAGGTGGAAGGATGAGCCCAGAGCCTAAGTGTTGACGCAGGCGCGCACACCCTATAGCCCAGGCTGAAAGACTAAGTCTGTGCGCAGCCGCACTGGGGTGGAGGAGCGTGCCCTGAGTCCAAGTGTTGGCGCATGTGCATTGGGACGAACGGCGCACTGGGACGAGCATGCGCACTGGGACGAGCAGTTCGTCTTTGAGTTTCTAGACTAAGTCCGTGCGCAGCCGCACTGGGGCGGAGGAGCACGCCCTGAGTCCAAGTGTTGGCGCATGCGCACTGGGATGAGTGGTTCGTTTTGGAGTTCCTGCGCAGCCGCAGATCAGTACAGCGGTGTTGGCAGGCTGTAAGTCTCCGCGCAGGTATCGGAGGCGTAGCCTAATCAAAAAGTCACACCCATCTAGGTGACGGTGATGCAAGTAACTGTGACCTTTGGGTTCTCTATTGGCAGGACAATTTAGGGAATGACCCTCCCTCCCTTACTCGATGTGTTCATTGGCTCTCCAGCCTGCTGCTAGGGTGGAGATAGCCCCCATAAGGTTCAAGGAAAGCGTCTTTATTCAATTCTGTCCGTTACCTCTGATGAAGCCAGGTTAGCTGGCGAAACATGTTGGGGTGACAGTAATCAGTGTTTTTAGATTCTTATGTCCGAGTTAGTTCTGGCAACTAGTGCAGCAAATTACTAGTGAGCCATCCTAGAGTAAACATTGTTTGCCATACAGCATTATCCTTGTTAAAAACATATTCAGGACGGTTCTGCACTGGTTTGCTAAAGCAAAGTGTTTGCTAAAGCAAAGTCCAAGCATGTGAAGGCATGGGGAGTGCACCCCCGACTGACATTGCAGATGCAGCAAATATGCTTCAGAACTGACAGGGCATGAGATATTTTTAACCTAGTCTTTTGCTCACATCCACTTATAATTAGAAAAGTTTTTTAACTGATGGTAGTAAAAGTTAAGTTTTAATACCTGGGACAAGTGAGGTTATTAGCCTAAACAGGCTTCATTTTGGTGGTTCCACAGCTCCTCCATCTTCTTTGTCGTCCTGACGTCACACAGCGTCGGGTCATAGTGCTTACGTGCACTATGACCTGACTATGTGTCAAGATACAGTGCAGCGCGGTACAGGCGGGTGACCATGGAGCAGTGAGTAATAGCAAGAGCTTCACTCCCGTTCCTGGTCACATGACACAAACGATTCCTCGATGCAAAAAATTTGGAACAAGGATTTCTTTGTGTCGAATTACTCAATTCAATTGAGTAATTGTTTCAGCCCTTGCCGGATCCATTGGCCTGCACCTCCATATTTAAATTTGGCCTGATGTGTGCCATTGTTATATATATATATAGTTGCTTGAGAATGGTCCCAGCAAGTGGACCGAAACGTCGCATAGGTGAATAAAGGATCCCAATTTTTCTTCACCATCGGATGTGCTGCGGTGTCATTTATTTATTCTCTCTCTCTCTCTATATATATAATATATTTCGCTCTGGTAGATAGGGTAAGCGGGCGCAGTACAGTTCTTAACTCAAAATGTCAGTGTTTATTCACACTTGAGGCAATTGCACAAAATAGCATGTAACTTTGCAATCTTGGTGTTATTTCACACACAATGAAAAGTTCATATAACACAAATCACCTTGCTGGCAGTTCTGCCTCCAGTAGTCCCCAGCACGCTGTTTCCCCAGCGTGCGGCTGTCAGCCCTCCAGCACGGCACAAAGCCTCAGATCCCCAAAACAGAGACCTGGCTTCTGAGCTTCTGAGCCCAGCTGCCTATTTAAAAGCAGCCAGGTGTTGTCAAAACCCGGATCGGCGCTTAAAATCCGGTCCTGTATTTGACCTCACCTGGCTGGAAATCAGCCCAGCAGCACATGCTGGGAGGAAAATACCTGCCTTGCCAGACACAACTCCTCACTGTGTCACATACATGTGTGTGTGTGTGTGTGTGTGTGTGTGTGTGTGTGTATATATATATATATATATATATATATATATATATATATATACACTTCCTGTCCAAAAAAAATGTCGCCACCTGGATTTAACTAAGCAGATCGGTATGAGCCTCCTATTGGATAATTACTGAATGGGCAATTATCTTTCAGCTGGCAACAAGTTATTTAACCCCAACTGGTGCAATGAGTTGCTTCTCATTTCTTAAACAACCATGTCGAAAGACACATCTCTTGGTCTTGGGAAAAGATGTTAGGCCTCCTTCAGGCGGGCGTTGTGGGAAAATGTGCGGGTGCGTTGCGGGAACACGATTTTTCCGCGTTTTGCACTCGCGTGAGAAAAATCGTGCATGTTTGGTACCCAAACCCGAACTTCTTCACAGAAGTTCAGGCTTGGGATCGGTGTTCTGTAGATTGTATTATTTTCTCTTATAACATGGTTATAAGGGAAAATAATAGCATTCTGAATACAGAATGCATAGTAAAACAGCGCTGGAGGGGTTAAATTTTTTAAAAATAATTTAACTCATCCTAGTCCACTTGATTGCGTAGCTGGCATCCCCTTCTGTCTTCATCTTAGCTCTGTGGAGCAACAGGACCTGTGGTGATGTCACTCCGGTCATCATATGATCCATCACCATGGTAAAAGATCATGTGATGACCGGAGTGACGTCGCCACAGGTCCTGTTGCTCCACAGAGCTAAGATGAAGACAGAAGGAGATGCCGGCTACGCGATCAAGTGGACTAAGGTGAGTTAAGTTATTATATTATTTATTTTTTTAACTCCCCTAGCGCTGTTTTACTATGCATTCTGTATTCAGAATGCTATTATTTTCCCTTATAACCATGTTATAAGGGAAAATAATAATGATCGGGTCTCCATCCCGATCGTCTCCTAGCAACCATGCGTGAAAATCGCACCGCATCCGGACTTGCTTGCGGATGCTTGCGATTTTCACGCAACCCCATTCATTTCTATGGGGCCTGCGTTACGTGAAAAACGCACAAAGAAAAGCATGCTGCGATTTTCACGCAACGCACAAGTGATGCGTCAAAATCACCGCTCATGTGAACAGCCCCATAGAAATGAATGGGTCGGTATTCAGTGCGGATGCAATGCGTTCAACTCACGCATCGCATCCGCGCGGAATACTCGCCTGTGTGAAAGAGGCCTTAGTCGTTTTGAGAAGGGTCAAATCATTGGCATGCATCAAGCGGAGAAAACATCTAAGGAGATTGCAGAAACTACTAAAATTGGGTTAGGAACTGTCCAACGCATTATTAGAAAACTGGAAGGATAGTGGGGACCCATCGCATTCGAGGAAGAAATGTGGCGGTGAAAAAAATCCTGAATGATCATGATCAGCGATCACTTAAACGTTTGGTGAAATCAAATAGAAGAAAAACAGTAGAACTCAGGGCTATGTTTAATAGTGAAAGTAAGAGCATTTCCACACACACAATGCAAAGGGAACTCAAGGGATTGGGACTGAACAGCTGTGTAGCCGTAAGAAAATCACTAATCAGTGAGACAAAACTGAAAAAAGGCTTCAATTTGCTAGGGAGCATAAAGATTGGACTCTGGAGCAATGGAAGAAGGTCATGTGGTTTGATGAGTCCAGATTTACCCTGTTCCAGAGTGATGGGCGCATCAGGATAAGAAGAGAGGCAGATGAAGTGATGCACCCATCATGCCTAGTGCCTACTGTACAAGCCTGTGGGGGCAGTGCTATGATCTGGTGTTGCTGCAGTTGGTCAGGTCTAGGTTCAGCAACAGTATGTGCTCCAAGAATGAGGTCAGCTGACTACCTGAACATACTGAATGACCAGGTTATTCCATCAATGGATTTTTTCATCCCTGATGGCACGGGCATATTCCAAGATGACAATGCCAGGATTCATCGGGCTCAAATTGTGAAACAGTGGTTCAGGGAGCATGAGACATCATTTTCACACATGGATTGGCCACCAGAGTCCAGACCTTAACCCCATTGAGAATCTTTTTTTTGTCTGAATTTTTTTTTGCAGACGGGCTGTGTGTGTGTATATATATCGGGGCACACGGAATCTGTGGATGGCACAGTTAAGGGGTGGGGGTCTGTGGATGGCACTGTTATGGGGTGGGGGGTCTGTGGATGGCACATATATAACAGTGCCATCCACAGATCCCCCACCCCATAACAGTGCCATCCACAGTGCCCCCCCCAGCCCATAACAGTGCCATCCACAGACCCCCACCCCTTAACTGTACCATCCACAGATCCCCCCCTGTAACAGTGCCAGCCACAGATCCCCCCCCCCTGTAACAGTGTCCGTCATCCACAGATCCCCCCATAAGTGTCCGTCATCCACAGATCCCCCCATAAGTGTCCATCATCCACAGATCCCCCCCATAAGTGTCCGTCATCCACAGATCCCCCCATGACAGTGTCCGTCATCCACAGATCCCCCCATGACAGTGTCCGTCATCCACAGATCCCCCCATGACAGTGTCCGTCATCCACAGATCCCCCCATGACAGTGTCCGTCATCCACAGATCCCCCCATAACTGTGTCCGTCATCCACAGATCCCCCCCATAACAGTGTCCGTCATCCACAGATTCCCCCATAACAGTGTCCGTCATCCACAGACCACCATTAGTTCCAAACCCACCAAAAGCACACCTTTTGGTTAAAATTTTTTCTTTTCTTATTTTCCTCCCCAAAAACCTAGGTGCGTCTTATGGGCCGGTGCCTCTTATAGGGCGAAAAATACGGTACTATGTCTATTTTTTTTTGTTTTATTTTGGATTTACACAATGTTTTTGTCTCTCCATTTTCTGAAAGCCATAATTTTTTTATTTTTTGGACTATTGTCTTAGGTGGGGTCTCATTTTTTGCGAGATGAGTTGATGGTTCTATTTGTACCATTTTGGGGTACATATGACTTTTTGATCGCTTGGTATTACACTTTTTGTGATGTAAGGTGATTAAAAAATTTTTTTTTTTTTATCACTTTTTTATTTTATTTTTTTACGGCATTCGCCAGATGGGTTGGATCACATGCTATTTTTGTAGAGCAGGTTGTTACGGACACAGCGATGCCTGATATGTGCATTTTTTTTTTTTTTTGCACAATAAAAGCATTTTTCAAAAACAAATCATGTTTTTGTGTTTCAATTTTCTGAAAGCCATATTTTTTATATTTTTAGTTGATTGTCGTAAAAAGGGGCTCATTTTTTGCGGAATGAAGTGACAGTTTGGTGCTAACTTTGGGTACATATAACTCTTTTGATCACTCTTTTGGGAAAAATTTCAATTCTTTCATAGTTTTTTTTATAGCGTTCAACGTGCGGGGAACTCGGTACAGACTCGGCGATACCGAACATGTTTAGTATTTTTTTATTTTTTTTATTTTTTAACCAATTCTATAGGAAGAAGTGTGTTTTTTTTTTTTTTTTTTTTTTTTTTTTTTTTTTTACTTTTTTGACCCAGACCCACTTGGTTCTTGCAGATTTAGTGGGTCTAATGGCTCTATAATACACTGCAGTACACTGTTTAGTGTACTGCAGTGTATTTTGAGTTACACTTGGCCTTTAGCAGGAGCCTGATCCAGCTCAGATATACCATGGAAAACCGGATGCCTGTAAAGGCGCCCGGTTGCATGGTAATCATCGAGACGCTGCCACAGCAGCGCATCGGCCCGATGGTTAGCCCCTTCTATACAGCGGGCCCTAAGAACCGCAGCATGGAAGGGGTTAAGTGGCCGACATGGGTGCCAGCATCGATGTTTGCCGTTTTAAGCAGATTGTTAGCTGTGTATTACAGCTGACACCCTGATCCCCTTGGCCTTCCTGAACGGGGAAGGGGGAAGTATTGGCTGCCGTCATGAAGGGGAGGGGGGCTCCGCTCGGCCTTCCTGAACCGGGGGGAGGGGTCATTGCTGCCGTCCTGAAGGGGAGGGGGGGTCACTTGCACAGCTCGCCGTTCAGCCATCCTGTACTGGGAAGGGGGGGTTATGTGTCCATACTGAACAGGGGAGATGGGGTTGGGGGCATGTTCCCTACATTAACCCATTAACCTTTCAAGCATTGGGCCGCTGCCACAGCAGAGCAGCAGCCCGATGGTTAGCCCCTTCCATACTGAGGTTCCTAAGGACAAAGGCTCATGGAAGGGGTTATGTTTGCAGTTTGAAGCAGACTGTCAGCTGTATGTTAAAGCTGACAGTCTGCTGCACTGCTCTGCCATCCTGAAAGGGGGTCAGATGACGGATTCTCTGTAAACTCACCGAGAGCAGCCTGCTGTGCATAGGAAGCACAGTAGGCTGTAGAACAAAAACAAAAAAACAAAGATAAATACAACCAATTGGAGAAATTATTATTTATTTATTATTTTACAAAGGTGTCCATATCCTTTAAGTTGTTTTTCTATAGTGAATGGCCAACCAGTGCAGTGAATGAGACAGGGAAGCTGGTGGACAGATAGATGAACCTGGCTGCTGCATTCAGGATTGATAGGAGAGGGCAGAATTTAGTGAAAGGAAGACTGATTTGTAATGAGTTACACCAATTAAGTTGAGAATCTTTGCATTACCTTTTCAACAGTAATACAGTCATATAATAGCTTTGGTAATTCATGTTTAATATTGATTTTCTGTTATAGGAGGACTCTGTTAAACAGATTGTGATCTACTGCAAAGAGCAGCATCTATTTCAAGAACTTCACCCATCAATTCATAAATGTTTTGAGGACTGCGCTATTGAAGCAGTGCATTCTGCTTGTCAGGTAATGCTTGTCATAATTGTTGACGAGGGGCATTCTATGAAAAAAAAAAATCAGCAGATTTGATCTGTAGATTTGATTTTACCCATTACAATACAGTGTGTGTAGGCTGCAATTTCTCCACAAAATGCAACAAATTTCAATTTGTTTACAAAATCACATTGACTTGCCTTAACTGAACTTCATCAAAAAAGCTGAGCAGATTGATATATATTTTTGTGGGAAAAGATTTAGTAAAAACCTTTAAGTTATACATTTATATATTTGCTTTTTTCACCTCCTGTGAATACCGTTACAGAAGAGAGAAGTTACCAGTGACTGACAGCTGTGTCTTATGCAGACTTATGCAGACCATGCTGTCAATCACTGATAACCCCTCCATCCTGTACCAATAGCTCTTCACAGGAAGTGAAAAAGGCAGAGCAGAGATATAAATGTATAAATTAGAAGTTTTACTGAATGTTTTCCCACAAAAATATATATCAATCATCTCAGCTGGTTACATGCTGCCTGCAGATTGCATTTCATTTTATCGTGACAGGTTCATTATAAAGAAGTTATTTAGTTCTGAAAAAAAAAAATCATATAGGGAACTATTAGGGAATTTGGAATTAATAGATGTCCTCATCTATATGTCTGAATGGAGAGCAGTTTCAAAGCTCCTCTCTCGCTCTGGAGGACCTGTCCTGTCCTGCATTACACAGACTACCCATTTTGAAAGGTAAATATATAAACCTTAACCCCTTCACTACCAGCACCGTACATGTACAGCGCTGGAGCAATGGGCAAACATGGCGCCTGCTCACGCGTGCAGCAGGCGTCATGGCCAGCGGGTCTCCACTGTTGTAAACCTTGATCTGCAATAATGTCGGTCGCAGTCATTAAAGCCTTTAAATGCTGTGATCAAGTGGGATCACGGCATCTAAAGGGTGATGAACCTATTGGCATCCTCTGCTGCCAATGAGGATGCCAGTAATTGAATTCAATGACCTAGGTTTCGCTGAAGAGACCAAGGGTATTGAAGCTGCAATGCAGGTGGCAGGCCAACATAAGAAATGAGCAATTCTGAGCAATAAATCGATGTAAAAAAATCAATGATTGTTCAGAATAAAAAAAAATAAATATTATTTTGTAGGCTCAAATACGAGCCACAAAATCATAACAAAAAAGTAAAAAAATTTTTTTTTAAATATATCAAAAAAATTAAAAACACAAACTTTTAAATCAACCTCCTTTCCGCAGAATAAAGAAATAATTACATAAGTAACAAAAAATATAAACATCATGGGTATCTCCGCGACCAAAAACACCCGTACTATTAAAATGTAAAAATATTTTTCCAATATAGAGAAAAAAAAAATGTGATCGAAATGTCACACACACTCTAAAATAGTATCATACACACAGCTCAGTAGATATAAAGTTCTTGCAATGTGCAGAAAGGTCTGAATGATTGGATTGTCCAATAAGTGACTTGCAGGGACAGAACAACTGGCGTGAACATATATTCTCAACTTATATACAGTACACACAGTCACTGGTGTATTCACCTACGTTAGGTAAATCTGCCACATTTGTTGGGATCAGACACTTGCCAGTGCAGCATCTGTGTAGAATATTGCAGTTACAGCCCATTCATTTGAATCTAATGGAGTTGCAATACCCTGCACCAATGCTACAAAGTAAACAGCTTGCAGGCGAAGAGGCCACAGCACTCACACTGCCGCTAGTGCTTCTTCACGCAGCTGATCAGTGTGATTACCAAGAGTCGGACCCGCACTGATCAGATATTGTTGAATCATCATGAGAATAGGCCATCAGTACCCTGATCCTGGAAAACCTCTATAACCCTGGTACATTATACAATGTGGTTGTCTTCACTGTTTGTTTTTTCTCAACTTTCTTTTATAGTCAGAGAATAATATTCTCAGTCAGTTGGATACATATAACTTGACAAATTTTGGGCACTTGGTGTCCAGTGTTATACTGAATTCTTGGCCAAAAGATGACCATGGAAAATGTGTGCAAGACAATGATAGAATTGTACAGCACTTGTTACAGTGGGATGATGCTACATATATATTTAAACTTTATGGTAAGTTTTTTGTTTTTTTTAATTGCTAGCCACCGTAAGCCCCTCCACCTTGTATACTTCTTCCTTTACTAGCTCCTCTAGTGCCATCTTTGCTCCACCTTGTCTTCCTACTTATTTTACCTGCTTCATATTACACATAAATTATACACCCCAACTACATTTAAACACCTATCAAACATGGGTTGCAGTGACCCTCCTTATGACCGAATTCCCAACATTCGTCACTTTTTAGTAGCTGTTGTAATGGGACAAATCACTGTGTGAAAGTGACTGGCAGGGGGCATTCACTTGCACTGCACTGTACTTGTTCTGGATTTTTAGTATGGAATCCACACTGAAAATTAGGAACAAATACATAAAATTTTCACTATAGGGTATTGGTATTTGGGGGGCACTGACACTTTATCTGTATGGGGCCTAGGAATTTCGGATTTTGGCTTGGGAATGTGTTATATATACTGCAGTCCTACATCATCATCATTTTGAATTATCGTTTTTATTTTTTATCCTTTTTATCACTTTTGTTAGTAGCATTAAACTACTATTTGATGCACTGATGAGAACAGGGACCAACTATAAAGCAGAACAGAAAGTGGATAGATAAATTAGTATTTTGCGGCCAGCAAAAAATAAATCCGCAAAAAATACGGCTGACGTCCATGTGCGTTCCGTATTTTGTGAAACGGAACAGCTGGCCCCTAAGAGAACAGTACTATCCTTGTCCGTAATGTGGACAATGATAGGACATGTTCTATTTTTTTGAGGAACAGACATACAGAAACGGAACTGAGTAACTTGAATGGTTCCACATACGGTCCGCAAAAAGAACGGAAACGGAAAGAAAATACGTTTTTGTGCATGAGCCCCTAGGATAACTGGCACAAAAGATGGGGAGAGGGTCATACAGAAACAGGATGTGAACTGTATCTTACAATGCAGAATGCAAATTGGGCAGTGTTACTATGTTAGGCTCTGTTCACACGTCCATCAAGAGATTCCAATTTGAGAGGAAGAATAGCTTAGCAGGCAGTGGTGTTCTTCCCATCAAAATAACAAACACTTTATGGAACCTGACTGATCCCATTATAAGTCAGTTGGGTCCACCAGGTGCCTAATGGTGTCCGTCATATGACATATCTGTCACTTTGGAAGAGAAAAATGGATGGCTTGAACAGAGCCTTCCTATATTAGAATACAAAGTACAGCAACTATACAGTGTAAGGTGCTGTGCTTGGTATGCGGTGAGGGGGCCACTTCAAACAGCTGCTCAGCGGGAACCGTACCCTAACCAGTCCAGAGCATGCAGATGCAGCTTAGCTAAACTTGATGGTTAATTTATCATGTATGGAAAGTTATACAAGCCACATACTAATATATTGTTGTCTGGTGGCCGGGACCTTGGGAGCTCACATAGGCTAGTGCTTTTTCATATTGCTTCCTTTGCTGGCTGCATGCAGTCCATTAGTGGTGGTCGTGCTTGCACACTATAGGAGAAAGGGTCAGCCTTTGGTGGCCGGGACCGTGGGAGCTCACATAGTCTAGTGCTTTTTCATATTGCTTCCTTTGCTGGCTGGATGCAGTCCATCAGTGGTGGTCGTGCTTGCATACTATAGGAGAAAGCGTCAGCCTCTCTGATAGCCGGGACCTTGGGAGCTCACATAGGCTAGTGCTTTTTCATATTGCTTCCTTTGCTGGCTGGATGCAGTCCATCAGTGGTGGTCGTGCTTGCATACTATAGGAGAAAGCGTCAGCCTCTCTGGTGGCCGGGACCGTGGGAGCTCACATAGGCTAGTGCTTTTTCATATTTCTTCCTTTGCTGGCTGGATGCAGTCCATCAGTGGTGGTCGTGCTTGCACACTATAGGAGAAAGCGTCAGCCTCTCTGATGGCCGGGACCGTGGGAGCTCACATAGGCTAGTGCTTTTTCATATTGCTTCCTTTGCTGGTTGGATGCAGTCCATCAGTGGTGGTCGTGCTTGCATACTATAGGAGAAAGTGTCAGCCTCTCTGATGGCCGGGACCGTGGGAGCTCACATAGGCTAGTGCTTTTTCATGTTGCTTCCTTTGGCTGGATGCAGTCCATCAGTGGTGGTCGTGCTTGCACACTATAGGAGAAAGCGTCAGCCAGTGGCGTAACTAGAGTGTTATGGGCCCCAGTGCAAACTTTGTATCGGGGCCCCCCTACCCCCCGATTTTTATAAAGAAGCGGCAGATTTTCTTACTAATGGCTTTCCCGTGTGGCTAGTCCGCTGCGTGAATGAGGGCCAAGCCCCATTCCGGACAGCAGAGACACGGAGCAGTAACACGATTGATAATGCTCCGTGCCTCTCTGTGACCTTTTTACTAAAAAATCACAGGGAGATAAAGTGGTCACCGTGATTTTGTAGCAAAACGATCATAGAGAGGCATGGAGCATTATCAATCATGTTACTGCTCGGTGTCTCTGCTGTCCGGAGCGGGGCTTGGCTCTCTTTCACACAGCAGATTAGCCACACGGGATCCGCTCGTGTGAAAGAGCCCAATGCATGGCTACACTCACCCAATCCTAATAAAATCTGGTCCTACCTCATCCAGGGTGTCGCTGGCGTCGGTGTGATGTCCGCTGGATCCAGAACAAGGTCCCTGTGGTGATAGAAAAAAAAAGAATAATCACATAAGGAAAGGAAGGTGACTACCCCTGTGAAACTACCAGCTGGGGGCGCTCTGCTGGCCTGGTAGACTGAGCTATGCCAATGTATAGCAGGGTAATTTAGGACATTTCCCCTAAGTGCTACCACACAGTACTAATGTCCACATTGTGGCCCCTCACAGTAGTAATGCCCATCTTGTGGCCTTTCACAGTAATTAAGCCCACCTTGTGGTCCCTTCACAAAAGTTATGTCCTTCTTGTGGCCCCTCACAGCAGTTATGCCCACCTTTGTTCCTGTCACAGTAGTTATGCCCAGATATGTGCCCCTCACAGTAGTTATGCCAAATATGTGCCCCCTAACAGTAGTTATGCCAAATATATGCCCCCTCACGGTATTTATGCCAGATATGTGCCCCTCACAGTGGATATGCCCAGATATGTGCCCCTCACAGTGGATATGCCCAGATATGTGCCCGCTCACAGTGGTTATGCCCAGATATGTGCCCACTCACAGTAGTTATGCCCAGATATGTGCCCCTCACAGTGGATATGGCCAGATATGTTCCCCCTCACAGTAGTTATGCCAGACTATGTGCCCCTCACAGTAGTTATGACCAGATATGTGCCCCCTACAGTGGTTATGCCATATTATGTGCCCCTCACATTAAATATGCCCACATATGTGCCCCTCACAGTGGTTATGCCAGATTATGTGCCCCCCTCACAGTAGTTATGCCTTTATATGTGCCATCTCATAGTTATGCCTTTATATGTGCCCCCCCTCACAGTAGTTATGCCAGATATGTGCCCCCCTACAGTGGTTATGCCAGATTATGTGCCCCTCACATTAGATATGCCCACATATGTGCCCCTCACAGTGGTTATGCCAGATTATGTGCCCCCCTCACAGTAGTTATGGCAGATTAGGTGCCCCCTCAGTAGAGATGCCCACTTTTGTGCCCCCTCACTCTAGTTGTGCCCATCAACCCCCCCCCCCCTTCCCCTTTGCCCCCAGTCTGCAGTGTTAGGAAAATAAATAAAAAAACACATACTTACCCTCTTCCCTGATGTTGCGCTGCCACACTGACATCGCACTGCTGGCTGTACTAAAGGCAGTTTCCCGGGCCTTCAGAGCTCCTCCCACAGCCAGCAGCCCGATGTGCGGCCAGCAGAGGGAGCGCTAGAGCTCCTGCTTCACTGATGATCTGGAGACAGCCCGGCAGTGACAAGAACTGCCGGGCCGAGTGTATGTGAGTGAGTGCGCGCGTCCTCCCTCTTCCTCCCACCCCCTCTGCGCAAACCTCCCCCACCTTGCCTCATATTAAACATGTAATGGAGCGCCCTGACGGGGCCCGGCATTGTCACTGTACTTCATGCCGGGCCCCTTCACAGCGCTTCATTACATGTTAGTACAGCGGGCCCCCTCCCCCCGCCGGGCCCGGTCGCAGTCGCACTCCCTGCGACCGCGATCGTTACGCCCCTGGCGTCAGCCTCTCTGGTGACCGGGACCGTGGGAGCTCACATAGGCTAGTGCTTTTTCATATTGCTTCCTTTGCTGGCTGGATGCAGTCCATCAGTGGTGGTCGTGCTTGCACACTATAGGAGAAAGCGTCAGTCTCTCTGGTGGCCGGGACTGTGGGAGTGCACATAGGCTAGTGCTTTTTTTAATATTGTGCAAGCACGACCACCACTGATGGATTGCAGGGTGGTCTGAAACCATGGAAACGAGCAGTGTATAATGTGAAGGAAAAATTAATCCAGCCAGCAAAGGAGGTAATATAGACAATTACAATACTTTAGTAAGTCCCTTGTATTAACTTTCTCTACATGATAAAGACCTCTTACTGAAGTGAGACAACCCCTTTAAGTAAAGAATGGCAAGTTAAAAAATTTTTCAATGGATTTTAAAGGCTTTTGTCACGAGATAACCGAGATTACACTGTGACATGTGTTATCAGTGTCCATTTTAGCTTGGCTACATCTGTAGATCATCAATGTTGTATTCCCAGAAAACTCATAAGTAGAATAAGTAGAATACAAAAATAACAGCTATTGATCTTTAATATGATTCTTTTTTGTTTGGTTTTGTAGGAACAGACTCTAGAATCATTGAGCATATTAATGAGGAAATTCAGGAGCTGGTGGCCATCTCAGACTCTGTGTTTCTAGAAGCCAGAAAAAGTGTCATCGATGGAACTGTGCCAATTAAACATTTGGAATATATTTTGAAGAGCAAAAACAAGTTTCTGGACATTTGTAGACTTAGTAAGTTCATTGATCCAAACTAATTAAATTTAGAGAATGCCAATAGCAACTTAATATAATTGACTGATTTTTGTTTTTTAGAAGCAGAAAAAAGAGAGAACATCTCGGTGGCTAACATCAAACAAGTGCTGGAGTGGAGGGGGAAAGAGTTTAAAACTATAAAGACAGAACGGGAGTGGGTGGGCAGTCTCCTAAACATGATTAACAGAATTGTTCGGAGTGTAAAAGGTAATGCTTACGATAGATAGATGAGTCAAAAATATTAGATCTGGTCATTTATTTATTGAAACAAATGATCCAATATCACATGTCTGTGTGTGGCAAAAGTGTGTGAACCTTTAGGATTAGCAGATAATTTGAGGGTGAAATAAGAGCGAGATGTTTTCAATGGGATGACAATCGAGTAATGTCGGACTGGGGTGCCAGGTGCCCACCAGTAGAATTCATTCTGGGGACCTACTGTACAGCTACATGCAAATATTACTTTACCCTACTCTCAAATCCCTAAAACTGCATTAATACACATTTACTTTTATTTGTAGCCTGTGCTTCTGACTGTCTTGGAGACCCTGTCAGTATCCTGGCTCTCGCCTTGAACACATGCTCACAGAGCTGCAAGATAACTCATTATGGTGGTCTCCTTAGAAACTTTGACGCTGAACCTGATCATTTAGCCCCTCAGATGCCGCAGATTCCAGCATCTGTGGAGCTAGGCACAGGGAGGGTCCTATGCTCATATGTGCCTGTATTGTTGAGAAAAATTATGTTTTAATATATGCAAATGAGCCTCAGGGGCGTTGCAATTACACTTAGAGGCTCAGCTCTCTCTGCAACTGCCACGCCCTCTCCATTTCATTCACAGGACCAGACAGTAAAAAGGCCGTCATTCTTGGCGCTGTCAATCAAAGTGGAGAGGGTGTGGCAGCTGCAGAGAGGGCAGAGCCTCTAGGTATAACAACAATGATTCTGTTGCTCCTAGAGGCTCATTTGCATATATTAACCCTTTAAGAACCTTAAGTCCGTTCCCCAAACATGGCGGCCGCTCGCACATGCAAGCAGGGTTTCTGCCACGGGGTTTCTGCTAGTTTAAATAGCAGAGACCCGCGGCACATGTATGCGATCAGCCATAGGGCTGATCGCATAAATCTTACCCTTCAGACGCCTTGGTCAAATGTGACCACGACACCTGATCAATCCGGAACCGGAAGTTGCGCGCTTCCATACCAGTAACAGCGTTCCCCCGACTGAGATTGGGGAACCTGTTACATTGCGCTAATTGACCGAAGCCTCAAGCAGGCTTCAGAGTCAATTAGATAAATATATCAATACAAGCCACTAGGTGGCAGCATTGTATTGGTATAGTGCAAATGAAGTGTTCAATGATGATGATTTAGCAATCAATGAACACTATGGGCAATTGAATGATTGCCAGTTATTGTCACCCAAGATGACTTAAAAAAAGTAAAAAAAAAAATAAAAGTAAAAAAAATAAAATAAACATCATGGGCATCGCCGCTTGCCAAGATGCCCATACAATTAAAATATAACAATATTAATGGCATACGGTAAATGGCATAATGGGGGGAAAAAAAAAAAAGCCAATTTGCCATTTTTTGTCACTTCAACTACCCAATAATTTTTTTATAAAAAGTCACACACTTCAAATTGGTATCATTGAAAAGAACAGATCATCCCGCAAAAAATGAGCCCTCACACAGCTCCGTACACATAACTACAAAAAAGTTCTAGGAGTCAGAATATGGTTATAAAAAAAAAAAAAAAAATTCCCCTCAAAGGTTTAAATTTTTTTTTCAGTATTAAAACGCAAGAAAAATTATACAAGTGTGGTATCGTTGTAACCGTACTGACCTGGAGAATGAAGATAACAGGTCAATTTTACCACATAGTGTACAGTGTAAAAAAAATCTATACCGGTAAACCTTTTTCAGAATTGCGGTTTTTCCCAATTCCACCCCATTTACAATTTTTTTTCCGCTTCCTACTACATGGTAGGCAACCGTAAATGGTGCCATTAGAAAGTACAACTTGTCCCGCAAAAAATAAGCTCTCATAAGGCTATGTGAATGGAAAAATAAAAAAGTAAGGACTATGGGAAGGCTGGGACTGAAAAACTAAAACGCAAAAAGGAAAATCCCAGGGTCCTCAAAGGGTTAAAACATCACATTTCTCAGCAATGCGGGCGCATATAAACATGGGACCAACACAGATGCCTTTAGCTGCCAAGCATACATGTAACAGGTCAGCCAGTTTCATAGGTACAAATCTGAGGACAGATTCCCTTCAAACACTTTGGTGTCTGGATTAACCCCTTCCTTATAGCATACAGGTATGGCGCGCTGATTGGCTGGGTGCAGGGATCCTGCTGTTCCTGACAGCTGTGCCCCTGCTGTATACACCAGCATCAGTGAATACACAGATGCCAGGGCATTAACCCTTTGTGTGCCACGATCAATGCTGACTGCGGCATATACAGAGTTTGTTGAGGGGGGCTATGCAATTCTGAGCTATGCAATGGCAGGCCTGGATCGCTTCAGCAGCATCTAGGCTGCCATGGCAACTGATCGGAGCCCCGTGATTTCACTGCTGGGGCTCCGATCGGAAGGCAGAGGGAGCCGCATCCCTCTGCCTTCACTCACAGGTGCTGCAATCAGCGTTGATTGTGGCACCTAAGGGGTTATACGATGAGGGTGGCGCGATCGCTGTGCGGCAGTGTACATCCCCTTACACATTATAATGTACAGTTATGTCATAATGTGTGAAGGGGTTATTAAGTATGAGGTATCACTATCCATCTTAAAAGTATAGAAATTCAAATTTAGAAAACAGCTAATTTTTTCAAACTTTCCGTAAATTTGGGATTTATTTATAGATAAAGGTAAACACATATGGTATGTGTATCTATAGACTATAATTAGGCAAACGTATGTCAAAAGTGGCATAGTTTATCATTGCTTACGTTTCTGTACATTTTTGTAGGACAGAATAGCGTAGCATACCACGCTTTTCTGTCCTGCGGCCCTCCAGCTGTTACAAAACTACAACTCCCAGCATGCCCGTACAGCTGCGTTAAACCTGTCCGTTTTTTTTTTTTTTTTTTTTTTTTTCAGATGATACTTTTAAATCTACAAATCTTTATTAAAAAAAAGAGAGGACCTTTCACTGGTCCTGACATTACAATATTAGTACCTGGCAGTTTAGGGCATGACCAGTAGATGTCCGTGTTGTAATTTTTTTTTAGATCAGCTGCTCCGTTGGGGCACCTCCACAGCCAGTGATGGCCAGTTCGCCCACCAACACATGCGAGCTGCCATCTTAACTGACGAGTCTGGCGATGCACAGGTAAGTCCTTACCTGTGCCTGTGCGCGAGACGGTCTGAAATGAAGTGGTAAGGACTTACCTGTGCATTGCCGGACTTGTCAGTTAAGATGGCAGCTCGCATGTGTTCACGGGCAAACGCGACGAACTGGCCATCACTGCTCACAGCCAGGGAGAAAAAACAGCTCACCTTCTCCCTGGGCTGTGACACGCTGTGATTGGGCAGCTCACAGCCAGGTAGAAGGAGACGCCCTTTGAGAAACAGGGCCGCCTCCTCCTCCGTGTACCGATGTTATTAATTAGCATACAAGGCAGAAAAAGAGAATGAGGGGCACAGCGCCCCAATGGAGCAGCCAATCTGATTATGCCCTACACTGCCAGGTACTAATAGTGTTATGTCAGGACCAATGAAAGGTCCTCTTTAACAACAACATTTATATATACATATACATTAGGATAGATAACCACAAAATTGCATACTTTTGTATACGTTTTTTTTTTTTGTTTTTTTTACTGTATGTCTAAACATATACAGCAAAAATGATGATGTATAAATTGTCCAGGAGGAGGATACTTGGATATGTCAAGAAACTTTGATAAACTTTCTAAGCTAGTTTCTGTTAATTTTGAGTTCAATGTACTGAAATTGAAATGTTGTCCTTAATTTTTGAATCATGTTACAAGATTTAATGCCTACAGAGAGATATAAAGTCCAATGGCTAATATTGCATATATAATCACAAATGCGATTCATTTCTTCTTCTCTCTCATTATTTAATATAATCACAAATGGTTTCCTGTAACTTATTGCCTTTTCTGAAGTATGTCTGTTCAGAATGTAATAGAAGAAGTGTTTTAGCTTTACCTACTGTTTTCTTTTCCTTAATTTGCAGTAAATGTTTCTGAGGTTCGGAGGAAATATTCAGCAAATCTGGGACCCCAAAAACTGAATGATTTAACCCCTGTAAAGATTCTTGGTGAAAGTATCCAAGGAGACTCTGTGTCCTACTACCAACTGTCTTCTGACCTAATGGACATGGCTCACTATGTACATACTTTAACAAACAGTCACGTTTTCATTACATGCTGGGGACAACAAGGGCACTTACTTGCAAACAGCATTGAAGATTCATTCGAAAGTCAGGTCAGTGACAAAAGTCAAGATGAAGAAGATGTGGAAATAACATTAGTGGAATTAAAGGATAGACTCTTTACCCCCTGCCTTGAACATTGTAAAATCATTTATGAAAATTTAAAGACGGGAGAAATCACGTTTGAAGTTGCTGATGACTTTTTGGAGGATTTCAGAAATAGATCTGAACAGTTAAAAGAAGAATTTCGAGCCTTGTGTTGTTTGGGAGATAAGGACAGTGGTCGATGGATCTCTGAACGTGTGATGCAGATTGAGCAGTATCACCAGCTTGACGTAGCGTTCCGTTCAGCAAAAGTCATATATGACGTGAAATGTTTGCTAAATCTATCTGGAAATTTTCAAACCTTAACAACACTGCAGGAATTTGTAAGTATTGTTTAATCACGAATTACAGTATGAAATATGCTTGTCTGTTTACTTTCATTAGTATATACCACAATTACTTACCGGTCAGAAATCAGTATTACACTGATGGGCATAATACACTGAAGTATTGCATTGTATTATCAAGAGATTGCATGGCCGAGTCCCTAGTAGCTAAGAAATAAAACACAAAAAAACACAAAAAACTTTCTCCTTATGAAATCTTCCCTAATTCCCCTAAATGTGATAAAAGAACATATAATTACCACGTAGACCTCCACCATTCCAGTGCTACTGCTCCAGTCCTTGCCTGTCCTGTTTACAGGCAGTAGTGACGTAGCTGTATTAAGCAAATGGTATTGGGTATCTGGTATGACTAATATCACTACATCAGTAACATCCTGAACTATACAATGATCATGTTATTTAACCTACACGGTGAACACAATTGCTGTTTTTGTTCATTACACACCTCAAAAGGACAGAAAGCAATGAAGAGTTGTATGCATAGTTGCCAACAGTCCTGACTTTGCAGGGACTGCATCTACGTTTCAGAGACAGTTCCAGGAAATGTGTATTGTCCTGAGACAAAAATGGGTGGGTCTTATGTAAGCTCCACCCATAAGTGGGTGCTCCACGATGTTTTAAGGCATCCCCAGAGCAGGGCTTACATGGCCTAAATTTACCAACTAAGGCTACTTTCACACTAGCGTTTTCAATTACGCTATTGAGATCCATCATGTAATCTCAGAAGCGGAAGAAAACGCTTCAGTTTTGTCCCCATTTATTGTCAATGGGACAAAACTGAACGAAACGCTCCAAAATGCATACCGTTCCGTTTGGTTGCGTCCCTATCGCGGACAGAATAACACTGCAAGCAGCGTTCTTCTGTACATGATGTGGTGCAGAGCAAGACAGATCTGTCATGACTAACAATGTAAGGTAATGGGTACAGATCCGTTTTCTCTGACACAATAGAAAACGGATCCGCCCCCCCCATTGACTTTCAAAGGTGTTCATGACGGATCCGTCATGGCTATATAAGACATAATACAACCGGATCCGTTCATGACTGATGCATGTGGATGTAAAAACGCTAGTGTGAAAGTAGCCTTAATTGTTGGTAAGTACTGTGTGTGTATGTACCTCAAAATGGTACCACGAATAATAAGGCTACATTTACACTAGCGTTTTTGCTGGATCTGGCAGGGTTCATCAAAAACACTTCCGTTACTGATAATACAACCGTCTGCATCCGTTATGAACGCATCTGCTTGTATTATCTGTAACATTGCCAAGACGGATCCGTCATGAACTCAATTGAAAGTCAATGGGGGACAGATCTGTTTTCTATTGTGTCAGAGAAAACGGATCCGTCCCCATTGACTTGCATTGTGGGTCATGACAGATCCATTTTGCTCCACATCCCTGTCCGGTATGGGAACACAACCAAACGGAACAGAATGCATTTTGGAACATTCCGTTCTGTTCAGTTACGTTTTGTCCCCATTAACAAAACGGAAGCATTTTTTTCCGGTATTGAGACCCTATGACGGATCTCAATACTGGAAAATATCAACGCTAGTGTGAAAGTAGCCTATAGGAAAGTTTCAGCTCTCAACATATGGTGACACGAAATCAAATGGATTTTTTTTTATGATTATTTTTGTGCAAAAGTAGGAAAATATTAAAAAAAACTATAGAATTTTGCCCTAATCATGCTTAACCACAGAATCAATGTAAAGGTAATTTAAACTGCACAGCGAACGCTGTAAAAAAAAAAAAAATTCCTGAATGGATGTTTTTTTTTCATTCTCTCCGAAAAAAATAATTCACGTTTTTTCAATAAAATGTATACACTCAAAAATTGTGCCATCAAAAAATACAACTTATCCCGCAAAAAACTTGTACGGCAACAGAAACAAAAAAACAGTTATGACTCGAAAGTCAGGGATGAAGAAATTGTCACATCTTGAAGGCAAAAAAGTCCTTCAGGGTTAAATCGCCATTGAGACCCATCAAGATTGCCACCATTTTAAAGTCTTCAATGACCTCCCAGTCATACTCATGAATTTTTTGATTCATATATAGTTTTTTCCTGACTTTATCTTGATGAAAAATGCTAATTCATCTATTTCTCATTGAAAATGGGTACATTTCAAAATATGTACTGTTTTGAAATGTTTCTGCTGTTTCTGCCTCTTTCACACAGGCGTCCCAGATTTGCTCCGGATGCGTCGCGTGTGCATTGCGGGAAACCCACACTAGTGCGCACACAATTTCAGTCAGTTTTGACTGCGATTGCGTTGCGTTGTTCAGTTTTTATCGCGCAGGTGCAATGCGTTTTGCACGCGCGTGATAAAAAAGTGAATGCGGTACCTAGACCCGGTTTGGGTTCAGTGTTGTGTAGATGTTATTATTTTCCCTTATAACATGGTTATAAGGGAAAATAATAGCATTCTTAATACAGAATGCTTACTAAAATGTGGCTTTAGGGGTTAAAAAAAAAAATATTAACTCGCCTCATCCAATTGATCGCGCAGCTGGCATTGTCTTCTTTCTTCTTCTTTCAGGACCTGCAAAAGGACCTTTGACGTAATCACGCTCACCACGTGGTGAGAGCGGTGACATCAGCGCAGGTCCTGCTCAATGAAGATAGAAGATCCTTCTATCTTCATGCAGCAGGACCTGCACTGACGTCACCACGTGGTGAGAGCGATTACGTCATCAAAGGTCCTTTTACAGGTCCTGAAAGAAGAAGAAATAAGACTATGCCGGCTGCGCGATCAAGTGGATGAGGTGAGTTACCGTATTTTCCGGCGTATAAGACGACCCCCAACTTTTCTATATGTGTTATCCGCAGATCCACCCCATGACAGTGTCATCCACAGATCCTCATCTCCATAACAGTGGCATCCACAGATCCCCCTCCCCTAAAGAGTGCCATCCACAGATCCCCCTCCCTCTCGTGAAAACGCAGATCCGATGGTATATTCTAACCCCCAGGCAAGCGTCACTGTCACCATGGGAACGCCTGGGGGTTAGAGTATACCCGGCGTATAAGACGACCCCCGACTTTGGAAAAGAATTTCTAGTGTTAGAAAGTCGTCTTATACGCCGGAAAATACGGTAATTTTTATTTATTTTTTTTTAACCCCTCAAGCAACATTTTAGTAAGCATTCTGTATTAAGAATGCGATTATTTTCCCTTATAACCATGTTGTAAGGGAATATAATACAGTGAATACACTTTAATAGGGTCCGGGGTTGCTCATCCCTATCATCTCCTAGCAACCATGCGTCGCACCGCTTCCGAACTTGCTTGTGATTTTCACGCAGCCCCAATTCATTTCTATGGGGCCTGCGTTGCTTGAAAAACACTGAATATAGAACATGCTGCGATTTTCACGCAACGCACAAGTGATGTGTGAAAATCACTGCTCATCTGCACAGCTCCATTGAAGTGAATGGGTCCGGATTCAGTGCGGGTGCAATGCGTTCACCTCACGCATTGCACCCGCACGGAAAACTCGCCCATGTGAAGCCAACAAACCCTGTTATAACTCATTTGGGTCCTTTGGTGTCGTTGGTGTCGTTGGTATCTGTCAAAACAATGGACTTCATAAAGGATCCCAACAGACTCGATTATAAGTCAGTGGGGTTTGTCAGGCACCAGTAGTATTCTCAGTACAATGGTTCCAGCACTGTGTCACTGATTCTGTTACAAACAGAAACCACTATGCAGATAACATGAGACATGATTAAACTATTTGAAATAATTTTTTTACATAATTTTGTGGTGCTGAACATCAAAATGACATTGGATATGCAAGATTAGTTCTTGTTTGGAAGTTAGTGGCTAGCAGGATCCTATTAGACCTAGATCACCTCTGCAGTAAGATTGTAGAAGTGTGTACGACCTCTCTGGGGGCTGTATTCCCCCTGTAACTGGGGCTAATATGTCAGCCCCAGTTACAGGAGAGATAAAATCAATAAAAAATAAATAAAGTTAAATGTCCCCCAAAGGTCGCAAAGTTTAAAATAACAAAAATAAAGTCAATTTTTTTTAAAAAAAAGTTATAAAAGCCACCACACTCTACAATGAAGCTTCTAGCTAGGCCCCTGGCGACCATAACCCATACATCAAAATATATCAAAATGACTGTTATGGAAAGGGAAAATAATAAACTGAGCAAACAATAAATAAAACAAATGTCAAAAACAGACTATTTTTCCTTATTTTATTTTTTTTCTAATTTTTTCTTAAAAAAATGCTAAAATAAAGATGACAAAAATAAAATGCTATGTGTCACCGAACAAAGGCACAAAAATTATTTACATAACTGAATGGAAAAAAGGTGATGGGCAGCTTTAAAAGGTGCGTGTACTAAAAGTAACAGAAAATGCACCTGGTCAGGAATGTGGTTAATTGTGGTGCACCAAGTGACGAACATAGGGAGCATTTTTATCAGGATATTGCAGTCATTGGAAAGCGCTACAAAGATGCGTGAAGCCCTGCAATGTTGGTACATTACTTCTAGATGTATGTGCATTTTCTATCTAATGAAAGAAAATCTCATTATATTCAGTGGGGGAGATTTATCATGACTCAAGTTCCCATACGCCATTCTTGATGCCCTGTACAATGTAGCAGGATGTGCCTAATTTATTACGAGGTACATAATAAATTAGGCACTCTGTGCGCCAGAAACTCAAATCTATACCAGCTAGGATCTGGTGTAAACTTGAGCTATAACTTACGTCAGCTTCTGGTGTAAGTTATAGTAAATCTGGCAGGCCACAGTAGGCTCCACCCCACCCCACTAAGCCCCACTCCTTTATCACCATTTTCGAAAAGTAGCAAGAAGCTCACAAAGGCACAAATTATGGAGTCTGCCATAATTTGTGACTTTTTAACATCACAATAGTGCTGTAAATTGGCTTGATAAATGCCCTTCAGTGTTCTTTCCTTTTTCAATCTGTAACTTCCAAACAAGAACCAGTCTTGTTTAGCAACAAAAAATGATATAAGGTCAGTTAATTTTGTCTCAGTTACAAAACCTGTTTTGAACAGTATAATTAGAGCTTAATTATTACTCTAAAATGTGGGGAAAAAACTTCTAGAAGATTGATGTGGCCAAGTTTTCAAATGGTTCCGTAGATATCAGTGTTTAGTGTATCTAATACTTACCAGTGTGTTTTAATATTATTAGAATTATATATTACATAGTCTTTATTTTTTAGCCAGCTTTTCATTGTTTTTTATTTTAGGCTGACGACTTTGAAAACTGTAAACAAAAGTCTCTTTCTTGCATAAATGATGAAGTGATGAAAACAAGAAAACTTTTATCAGAAATAAAAGATGAACATATCGAATGCCTTAAGGAGCTTTTATCAGCAAAGGACTTTTTACTGTGGGTGAGAGAAGAATTGGAAGGTACTGTACACTTTTAATTTCTTGGTAATTTAATAATTATTTTAAGTTTTCAATAGTATTATTGACTGCTGGCAGTTTTGCATTGACATGCCATATCATTTTCTATTTTGTTTTAGATGTCAATGAATTAAAAGTGTTTGTTGACTTGGCCTCAATCTCTGCTGGTGAGAATGATATGGATGTAGATCGCGTTGCCTGTTTTCATGATGCAGTTCTGGGTTATTCATCTTTACTATACGAACTTAATTCAAATTCTGGTTTTGATGACTTAATGGCATGTTTGCAAAAACTGTGGAAGGCTTTACAAAGTGACCGAAACCTCTCCAAAAAGTTGGTAAGTGTATCATACTTGTTTATAGAATAGTGTGTTTGAGTCTGAGAGAACAAGATGAATGGTTCAGATAATAGGTGAATAAGTTGTTGCTAGGTCAATATAAGTTTATGGGGTTTCTGTTGTTTTGTAACACTTTAGACAACTTTAGCCCCTGTATTGCAGAGAGAGTAGAAGTCTCAGCACCCAATATAGGGAAATGACAGGTGCACTTTACAGAAAATCTCCCTCAAAAAATATTAACTTTCTTATGTTTTGCTTGACATTATTAGGGATCAACTACCTACAGAATTGAACATGTTTTTTTTTAATTTTTTTTTTTAAATTTTTTATTTAAACTTTCATAGTGACAAAACACGACAGAAGGTTACATGGTATAACGTAACTTGGGAAAGGTACATAATCCTCAGTAGCATAGAAGTCAAGCATTTATAGAGAAGACCGGCACATCAGTGACTAATAGGATACATACAAATACTTGATTAGGTTAGCTGACCATATTCACTACATGTTGTACATGGAGAGAGCTATCCAACAAATTGGAGATCTGAACCTATGTATGAGTATGTTTAATCTAAAGAAGTTAGGGTGTTGTTTGATTCCTGAAATCTATGGCATATATGTAAGTATAGACATGTCTAAGTTTAGGACGCCTGAAGTAAGTATATGTTATGATGACAAAGCCCAGAAATAGAAGGTATGGATGTCTAGGGAGGGAGGAGTGAATTGGTGCCACCAGAGAACCTAAAACTAGACCAGATTAACCAACGTTTCATGAAGGCTGGATGTGTACGAGATTCCCAAGCAGAGAGCTCTTCAAAGCGATAGAGCTGATCTACTTTGAGCTTCCATTGATCAATTGTTGGCAATGTGGTCTGAAGCCAATGTTTGGGAACGAGTAAACGTGCTGCGCACAAAAGTTGTTTGAAGAGGTAGCTAGGTGTGTGTTGTTTTGCATCCTTGTAGTGGGACAACAATGCACCAAGAGGGGACATCTGTACAGATTCGTGACAAATTTGGTTGCTCAAACGAAAAATGTCTGACCACCATTTATTAATTACTGGACAATTCCACCAAATATGGAGGAAAGTTCCAGTCTCCTCGGAACACCTCCAGCACCTGTCAGAGGAAGAATCAGAAAAATGAGCAGACTTAGATGGAGTGATATACCATTGAGTCAATATTTTGTAACCATTTTCCTGAATGCGCACACATCGAGAAGCCTTATGGGGAATATCAAATAAGTCAGGTAAGTCATTGAAGGGTATAATTGTCCCAGTTTCTCTTTCCCAATTGTGTATGAAAAAAGGTTTAGTGATAAGTGGAGGGCTCCTCAATTTGCTATAAATTTGTGAGATTAGTTTTCTCAAGGGTTTAGGGTTAATGATAAGGGCTTCAAGCCATCCTATTGGACGAAGGAGTTCACCTTTAGTGTTATTTTTTATTAGAAAGGATCTAATGTGAGGGATTAGAGTAAGGTCACATGGGCAGGGATTGAGTAGGGTATGTATGGCTTCTGTTTCCAGGAGCTTCCCTGTGGAATTTAAGAGATTTCTAATTGGTAAGGAGGAGGATTTGATGCGTTTAGAAGAGGATTGCAGAAGTGTTGGAGAGGATGTACCTAGGATATCTGCTATCGTTAAAATAGGGGAAGGGAAGGGAATTGAACAATGAGAGGAGTTCAGCCATTTCCAGGCATCAAGAGTTGCTTTGAGAATTGGGAAGTTAGGCATTGGTATATGTGGGGGGGAGTGATGACCTAATAAGGCTGTTCGAAAAGGAGTGTCGAGAATGCTTTGTTCTAAACTTACCCAGGGTTTGTCAGTGGAGTTGCGGAGCCAATCAACCACTCTAGCTAACAGTATGGCTTTTCCATACATTTCTGGATCTGGAAGACCCATTCCGCCTAGCTGGCGTGGGTGTGCTAAGAGTTTGTATGAAAGTCTAGCCTTTTTGCCATTCCATATGAAGGATCTAAATTTCTGTTTCAGGGAAGTGTAGAAGGAGCAAGGTATGGGGATTGGTAGAACCTGTTGGAGATATGTTAAGCGTGGTAAAATTAGTGAAGTGAGAAGATTCTTACGCCCAAACCAGGATAGCATAGGCGCTCTAGCCTGTAAGTCGTCTATGGCTTTAAAAAGAGAGTTTTTAAGGGGGATATAGTTAAGGGCGAGGAGGTCTGATATTTGAGGGCTAATTTTGACTCCTAGATAGGTGATGGTTGGGGAAGACCAGTTGAAGGGGGAATTTTTCATTAGTAAGGATTTGGTATGGGTAGGTATTCCCGAAGTAAGGATCAGCGATTTGTTGGTATTTATCTTGAAGTTTGAAATGATGCTATACTGTTGCAGGTGCTTTTGTATGAAAGGTAGAGAAGTGGTGGGATTTGTCGTCATGATCATAACATCATCAGCGAACGCCGCTATTTTGTGGTCCCTTCCTCCCAAATTAATGCCTTTAATATTGTGGTCTTTCCTAAGTGTAGATAACAGGGGTTCCATAGCCAGCACAAATAGGAGGGGGGACAAAGGACAACCTTGACGGGTACCATTGTGTATGTGAAAAGGCAGTGATAAATTACTGTTAACCATTACCAGGGCCGTGGCCTGTGCATACATAGCAAAGATCGCTTGAACAAAGGGACCAGGCAGGCCAAAGCCCAACAGAACTTGTCTCAGGTATGTCCAATTGATTCTATCGAACGCTTTTTCTGCGTCGGTGCTAAGTAAAAGTAGAGGAGATGAAGTGTGTTTGGCATAACACAATGCATTGATAACTCTCGTCGTGTTATCTTTGCCTTCTCTATTGCGGATAAAGCCTACCTGGTCCCCATGTATCAAAGAAGGGAGGAAGTTTGCCAGACGATTGGCCAACATTTTAGCTAAAAGTTTGAGATCTATATTTAGGAGGGATATAGGTCTGTAGTTTGCACAGAGTTTAGGGTCCTTCCCCTCTTTAGGGATCAATGCTATGTGTGCAGTCGTCATATCCCTAGAAAGGATATTACCTTGAATTGCAGCATTGCATACTTCAAGAAGGTGTGGGAGTAGTTGAATCTTAAAAGTTTTATAATATGATGAAGGGAGGCCATCAGGGCCGGGACTTTTCCCAAGGGGCAGTTGAGAGAGGGCTACAGATAGTTCTTCGTTTGAGAAAGGAGCTGCTAGTAGGGTTCTCTGAGTATCGGTGAGCGTAGGGAGTGGGTTTGCTTCTAGAAAGGAGGATATTAAAGATAGATGGTTTTCAGAGGAGGGAGGTGGAGGGATGTTGTAGAGATCCTCATAGAAAGCTCTAAATTGGTTGGCTATTTGGTTCGAGGAGAAAATGGTTTCCCCATTTGAGGAGCTTAACTGGTGTATATAATTGCTGTCTCTTCTTGCCTTAATTCTATACATCATGAACTTGGTAGTCTTATCACCATGAGCATAAAATTTATGCTGCGAGTTGAGATAATATTTAGCGGATTTCGCATCCAATAAGGTTTTCAGTTCGGCTCTAAGACTAGTGAGCTCCTGACGTTGAGAGTCAGCAAGGGAGCGCTTGTGTAGAGTCTCAAGTTTTCTAATTTTAATGAGGAGTGAAGTTATATTTTGTTCCCTTAGTTTTTTAATATATGAACCAATGCTAATAAAGTGTCCCCTTATGAAGGGTTTATGTGCATCCCAAATAGTTTGGTGGGATAAAGAGGGGTTAGTATTCAATTTGAAGTATTCCTCTAGTAGGGATGATATTTTTGTAATGACTTTGGGATCTCCTATAATGGATTCGTTTAGACGCCAATTGAAGCATGAGTTGTTACGTGTAGGGGACGAGATTGTAAGGAATACTGGTGCATGGTCGGATATGTGGATAGAACCGATCTTTGCCGCTGAGCAGTACTGGAGGTGTTCCTTGGACACAAATAAATAGTCGATTCGGTGGTATGTATTGTGTACGTGTGAAAAAAAGGTGTAGTCTACATCTTTGGGATGCAGGGTACGCCAAGAGTCAACTAGGTGTAGGTTCCAGAAAACATCTCTCACCCGTCTCAGTGAGTTCAGTGAGTGAGTTGATTTATGGGAGGATATGTCTATTAGAGGGTCAAGCGCAATGTTGAAGTCACCTCCCAACACTACAATACCCTCTTTAAAGGACTCAATGATTTTATAGATGTTGGAAAACCAAGATGTTTGTTTGGTGTTAGGAGCATATAGATTAACAAATGTGTAGATCTGAGGGCCAATACTTCCTTTCACTAAAAGGTATCTCCCATCAGGATCTTGAGTGTGTTCTGAGTATTTGAATGGGATTTTTCTTTTAAAACCGATACTCACACCCCCGGATGCTGACGAACCACCACCACAATGGAACCACACAGGATAATGCGAAAATTCCAAATTGGGGTAATGGTCGAACCTGAAGTGTGTCTCCTGGAGAAGCAACACATCCGACCCCTCTTTGCGTAGCATCGCAAAAATCTGGCTTCTCTTAGAAGGAGCGTTAAATCCCCTCACATTATAAGTGGCAATTTGTAGATCAACCATTGTTGTATAATGAGAGGAGGTCGAAGCATGAAAATGTGTCAGTCCCCCAGGGGAGAGCACTTACCGGTAGAGTGCTAGTCAACAGGTCAGAAGAAAAGGTTCCTAAGTTGATGCGGGGTCTTCTACTGTGGTGTAACAATAGTATCATGTACCTTAGATCAAACAGGGGAAAAAAGGAAATAAAGGAAAACATTAAAACAGAAAAAGAACATTTCGAGCATAGGGTCACCCCTAAGCTATTCATCGAGGGGGGGATAAGGTCTGCAGACCAAGTTTTGTGCCGTCTAGCACATTAAGTAGCAGCCCACATGGGATAGACATTTTCTGCAAAAAATAGAGAAGATGCGCAATTATGGAAAAGGCCAACTAACTAATGGTGGTGGTTTGGTAGGGCGAAACTTTATGAATTGGATAAAGTTGACAAATCCAATAGATATGATGAGTGGGATCACAGGACTAATACTTAAATACTAATAAGTGACCAAGGTCACCAGTAAGGGAAGGATAGGAAGCATAAATGATACCGACAAACAATAGAAAATTTCAAGTGGTTAAGACTTCTCTGGGTTTCGCTGAGACAAGTCCACACTGTGAGATGTCCGTTGTCGTCTTTTCTGGAGTATATTGAAAAGGGTTCTGAGATAACAAACCGGTAGTAACAGACGAAAAAACAGATTGAACCTAGGTGAGTTCACCGGTCTTTAAGTCTCTTTGGGGTTAGTTGTCTTCCTCTTTTTCCTGTTCTCTGGGCTTTAGGAGTATGCATCACGGTGAAAGGTGTGACCGATGGAACTTCTGGAAGTGCTGCAATATCTTGAAATAAGTCCCAGTTTTCAATCTGGAAGGGAGGTATTTGTAGTGCCTCATACATTGCATCTAAGTCTGAATGTGAGGAGATATTGAAGCGGTGTCCTTCCTGAGAAAAGGATAGCCCAAAAGGAAAGTTCCATTTATATTGGATCCTGTTAGTGCGCAGCCATTCTGTCAAGGGCTTCATGATCCGGCGCTTTCTGAGCGTGGAGGGGGCTAAATCTTGATATATGGATATTTGTGCCCCTTCAAATATAACATCAGGGCGATTTCTAGCCGCTTCTTGCACCGCAGCCTTAACCTGGAAATTAAGAAATTTACAGATTATATCCCTAGGGGGATCTTCTATTTTAGGCTTGGGGCGTAGCGCCCTATGGGCTCTCTCCAATATAATTTCTGGAGTGAAGTTTGGGCCCAGGAGTGATATGCAAAGATGTTTGACCGCATTAGGGATATCACCTGGGGCAACTGTTTCAGGGATCCCTCGTATCCGGAGGTTGTTGCGGCGCCCCCTGTTCTCCTGGTCCTCCAGGGCATTATGTAGATCATTAAGGTAAGCGCTGCACTTCTGAAATGAGGTGGATGTGGCCTTCTGGTGGTCCAGGATCATAGCTTGGTGAGTCTCAAGGGCCTCAACTCTGTCCCCCATTTGCCTCATGTCCTGACGCATGGCTGCTATCTCACTGAGGATCGGCTCCATGGCCTTACACAGGGTCTGTTTTAGGTAGTGTCGGGTTATAGGGAGAGTCCCTTTACCTTGCGGTTCATCGGTTTCACTATCTTCATCGGATCTCTCCTGTGCGCTATCTTTGTGAGGCTGTGCAGGCTGGGTCGTCGCCATCTTAGATTCCCGCGCCACGAAAGAGGATGCCGCTTTCTTTATGAACTTGTCCATTTCACCGCTCGTTGGTAAGTTCTTCTGTTGGGCCTGGTGTTCGCTGAACTTAGGGTTCCCGATTTTTACCATGATGAGGCTTATAGCTGCTGATAGCTAGTGATATAGACGGCGGTAGTGCAGGAGCTCAGTAACGTGCGGCCATCTCAGACCGGCGCAAGCTCCGCCCCCCTTGAACATGTTTTTTGCAGGGCCGCGGAATGGAAATACGGATGCGGACAGCACACTGTGTGCTGTCCACATCTATAGCGGCCCCATTTAAAATGCGGACCAAAACTATGGTCATATGTGCATGAGGTCTAATAGTGAAGTTTAAAGTGTACTGATTTATATAGCTGTTATTTAACAGTCTACTAAAAGCGTGACAACTCGCAAAATTTTATCTGACAAATACTGCCAGAACTGTGAATAGGACATAGAAACATAGAATGTGTCGGCAGATAAGAACCATTTGGCCCATCTAGTCTGCCCAATATATCTGAATCCTATCTTATATGAAGGATAGCCTTATGCCTATCCCATACATGCTTAAACCCCTTCACTGTATTTGCAGCTACACTTCTGCAGGAAGGCTATTCCATGCATCCACTACTCTCTCAGTAAAGTAATACTTCCTTATATTACTTTTAAACCTTTGCCCCTCTAATTTAAAACTGTGTCCTCTTGTGGTAGTTTTTCTTCTTTTAAATATGCTCTCCTCCTTTACCGAGTTGATTCCCTTTATGTATTTAAAAGTTTCTATCATATCCCCTCTGTCTCTTCTTTCTTCCAAGCTATACATGTTAAGGTCCTTTAACCTTTCCTGGTAAGTTTTATCCTGCAATCCATGTACTAGTTTAGTAGCTCTTCTCTGAACTCTCACTAGAGTATCTATATCCTTCTGGAGATATGGCCTCCAGTACTGAGCACAATACTCCAAGTGAGGTCTCACCAGTGTTCTGTACAGCGGCATAAGCACTTCACTCTTTCTACTGCTTATACCTCTCCCTATACATCCAAGCATTCTGCTGGCATTTCGTGCTGCTCTATTACATTGTCTTCCCACCTTTAAGTCTTCTGAAATAATTACTCCTAAATCCCTTTCCTCAGATACTGAGGTCAGGACTGTGTCAAATATTCTATATTCTGCCCTTGGGTTTTTACGCCCCAGTTGCATTATTTTTCTATGTTGTCTCTATAATGATGACATGTTACCTGAAGGTGTCCTCCTGTGGCTGTAGGCTCCTATGATGTTCCGTGCAATGACAAGGGTTTAACATCCTGTAGCCACTGTATGATGCAGCTATGTGACATGATGCCACTCTGGAAGCAGTGTCATTCCACCCTACTTGGGGGCACTACTGCTTTTGGAAGTGGAGTCATGGCATTTTTCTGCAGCTAATGGTAGCTGTATAAATGCCTGGTGTATGTACCAAGGTCCATCTTAGTGGTGGCTACAGGCAGACAGTTTTATCATTTCTAAAATATGGCAAACATTAAAAAGGATTTTCCATAAAAAAATTGTTGATGATCTGTCTTCTGGATAGATCATCAGTATCTGATTGTGGGGGGTTTAACTCACAGTATCTGTTCTGATCAGTTCTTTGAAGGGACCACAACGCTCAGACGAGTGCTGCGGCCTCTAGATCACCAAGCACACAGTGGAAGCTTCTGATATTGCAGCTCAGCCCCATTCACTCTAATAGGACTGAGCAGCAAAAAGGCCATGTAACTGATGGACATGACGTCACTTGACTCACTTGAGCGTGTGGATCCCTACCATCACATATTAATACCTAAACTGAGGAAAGGCCATCAATATGTATGTTCTGGAAAACAGTTTTAACTTAATAAAAGCATAAGTACATCGGTATAAGCTTGCAGTGTGGTGCCAGGAAGGAGGGGGGGCTTGCTATGGGGCCCTATGGTATCTGTCCTTGACGAGAAAATAAGTCAGACAGCAAGAAAATAGCAATGTACGAATGAAACAAAAGCAAAACGGTAGGGAGATGTTTATGACAAGCATGTCTGCTAGTTATTGTCACATACGTAAGTATAAACCCATATCTCAAGTTAAAGGTGACCAGATACAAAACACCTATGGATCCATACAAATCAAAGTTTGTTCACTAGATAATAAAGCTAACAAAGCTCACCTAATGTGGGAAAATGAGTGGCACCCTAAGGAGTTATAGGCATCTACTTAAAGGGGTTCTGTAGTTTTTTTAAACTGATGACCTATCCTCTAGATAGATCATCAGCATCTGATCGTCGTGGGTCCGACACCCGGGACCCCTGCCGATCAGCTGTTTGAGAAGGCAGTGTCGCTGGCAGTAGTGCCACAGCCTTCTTGCTGTTTACCACATGCCCAGTGATGTCACGACCAGTGTTTCCTGTAAGCTGCTCGGGTTCGCGGCTGGGCAGCAATTATGGTACCCCTGCTCACAAGTTTTTAATGTCCGCTCACAGGCTGCAGGCAAAATATCCACACTTATTTAAATGTCTCCTACGTCCTACAGGACATTCTGATTTGCCTTCCCCATACTGCCACGCTGCTGCTGCTGCCTCCTCCTCCACCTTATTCCAAGGAGGATTGAGCAGCAGGGGCGTAACGATCGTGGTCGCAGAGGATGGGACCGGGCCCAGTGAGATTGGGGGGGGGGGGGGGGCCCGCAGCCCCGCAAGTGCATTTAATAGCCAGTCGGGCTTGGGGCCTCTTTGTGCAATTTATTTTTATAATGCTTAGTGAGGCTGGCTGGCTGCGCTACCTGGGCAGTGTGCACATTAAATTACCCATACCCACCTACCCATACCCTCATCTGCGCCACTAGCTGTGACATCGCGAGACCCGGCGCTGAGGTCACAGGTCTCGCGGGATGACGGAATGACGCAACGCTGCAGAGGGTATGACAGGATTGTACTGACAGACGAGCAGATCAGAGTAGGTAAGTATTTTTTTTATTTATGTATGGACACACACCGGCTTCATACGTGGGGAGGGGGGGGGGCACCTGGCAGTGTGGCACAGTGGCACGCCGCACTTGAATTCAGAAAGGGGAGCCCGCGCCGGCCATATGAGGGAAGGCCCACTGGCAGCAAATCCATTATTATTAAATATATACAGAGAGGGGCAAAAAATGAAATGTATACAGAGAGGGGCAAAGAAATGAAATACATACAGAGAGGGGCAAAGAAATTAAATATATACAGAGAGAGGCAAAAAAAACACCTACCGTTACCTCTTCTATTTAATATTGTACTACAAAGCATTCTAGCCTATAGTGGGGGGGGGGGGGGGGCATTTAAAATTTTGCCCTGGGGCCCATAGAACTGTAGTTATGCCACTGCTGAGCAGAGCACGCAGGAGCAGTAATATGGAAGAGGCAACGCCGCCATCTTAGAGGCTAGAGTGAGTCTCTAATGACTTGTGGTGTTTTTTCTTCTCCCTTCAGCTCAGCGCCAGGCTGTTAGCTGAGCATCAGCAATAAGAGTTAGAATGCAGTTGCACTCAGCAGCACTACACCGGCCGCATTGTTCCTCCCTGCTAGCACTAGAGTAATGGCCTACTCATTGTATATAGTGACATGGGCTATAATGGTATAACCTGGGCATCTCATCTCCTGTACATAATTATATATCTATAGCTGGTACAAGTTATACATCTTGTAGTTTTATGGACCATGCTGGTATAACCTTGGTATCTCCTGTATTATACAGGAGATGCCCACTTGCCCAGGTTATACCAGCATGGTCCATATCACTATAGACAAGAAGATGTATAACTTATACCAGCTGTACATATATAATTATATACAGGAGATACCCACGTTATACCAGCATGATCTATATCACTATATAAAAGAAGATGTATAACTTAGAGCGGCTGTACATATATAATTATATACAGGAGATACCCAGGTTATACCAGCATGGTCCATATCACTATATACAAGAAGATGTATAATTTATACCGGCTGTACACATATAATTATATACAGGAGATACCTAGTACACTAGATTCGATGTTTGGCCAATGTGTCGACGATTATCTCTTGTTTGATTTTCCGATCGCCAACCTTTGACTAAGCATTGCCCATCTCTAAGCCGACCCCGCTCAGGAGCTGCCAAGGCTTAGAGGGAACACTGGTCACGACTAGTCTCACTAGCCTGGGCGCGGCTAAGCTCCATTCAAGTGAACAGAGCTTAGCCCCGCCAAGGCCAGTTATACTAGTCGTGACGTCACTGGGCCTGAGAGAAACGGAGATAAGGTCGCGGGGCTCCTGGAGCGCCGCTGCCTTCTCAAACAGCTGATTGACTGGTGTCGGACCCCCGCCGATCAAATGCTGATGATCTATCCAGAGGATAGATCATCAGTTTACAAGAACTGCAAAACCCCTTTAAAGGGTTGCCCGACCAATCATTTTTTTAAAGGCTAAAAGTGACATAAAAAAACAAAATAAGTCCGTATTCATCTCCACAATGCCTTGCCACTCCTGCTCTGACGCTTCACAGGTCTGTGTCTATCTTTTGTTCCTCTCAACACACAGCAATCTTCGGCTGGAACACCCCTTTTAAATATTTATTTAATAAAGGCAGAGAGTGATTAGACACAATTTGCCAGAGGCAAACGATCATTTTTTAGCCTGTATAAAAAATGTGATTGCCCGATGAATCAACATTTGTTCGTCGTCGGGTAATCGGCACTTGTACAAGGGCAGATCATACTAATGAGCATTCCTACGGATGCTTGTTAGTGATAACATGGCTGACCCTCTCCAGGTCTAATATGGCCCTAACTTTATGAATATAGTAACTGATATCTAGGGGTCCCAGCAGAGGGGCGCCCTGCAATTAACTTATTGGGAAACCCTTCTAACAGAAAAGGTTTTGTCCACAGTTTAACAACTGACTAAATGTTTCTAATTCTATTTGTGTAGAGAGACTCTGCTCGCCACATAGAGTGGTTGAAAACTGTGAAGGAAAGTCACGGATCAGTGGAATTGTCCTCGCTGTCATTAGCAACTACAATAAACAAAAGAGGGATATACGTAATCCAAGCACCCAAAGACAACAAAAAGGTAATTATTCCAAAACTAAATGATTAGCATGACTTCATATTTCAATCATATGAACCTGTCAGGAAAAGTAGGATATTTAACTGTACTTAACTTTTACATTTAGTCAGTCGGTTAGTTACCATCACAATCAGGAGTCAAAAACTTGACACGTCTGGTCAGTTTAGGTTTTATTACTTTATATGTTAAATTACTAATATTACAATACGTTCTACCATTGTACAGATTACCCCAGACAGTGTGATGCAATTGAATCTCCAAGAAGAAGGAGACAGCAGGATAAATGAACGTAGTTACAACCTAGAGGAGTTGAAGGAATTACTGAATAAACTTATGCTTATGTCTGCGAAAGGAGACCAGAGCAATCAGGAGGTTGAAAAGTTTTCAGAGGTAAGATAACTAAGACATGAATGCTAGTTAAGGCTTCACAATTTACAAAGGTTTTTCAGTGGATTTTTCTTTTCAAAAAATCAGGTAAAAGCAATAGAAGAATTCCTAGTTATGCAAAATTATTTAGTTGTCTTGTTTTTAAAATGGGGAGGAGGTTACTATGAATTTTAACAAACTATCCCTGGTAGTCTTTTATGCTTTTTGTAATGGTGGGTTTCCCTTACAGACTTACCTGCGATGCCACAACTAGATTTTTAATTGAAGCTTGTTTATGGATATTTTTACAACAAAAAATATACATAAAAGGGGTTGTTCGGGCTTTTAATATTGATAATGTATCCTCAGGATAGGTCATCAATATCAGGTTGGTGGGAGTCTGACATCCGGCACCCACGCCGATCAGCTGTATGAGAAGACTGTATGTGCTATCTCCGGTCTGTCTTCCTGTTCACCGCTGCTGTCTGTGGCAAAGCAGCAGCAGAGCAGGAAGAGAAAAGGGAAGACGGCATGAACACACTGCGCACGCCTTCCCTTCATACAGCTGATCAGCAGGGGAGGCCGGGTGTCGGACCCCTGCTGATCTGATATTGATGAACAATCCCAAGGATAGGTCATCCATATTAACAGCCCAGACAACCTCTTTAAAGCTGTTGGCCACTTCCTGGTTACTGTTGACCAATGTGTTTTTAAGATGACTATATGTCACTTACTAATACAGTGATCCTCAAAATACGATGGCCTCCGCATATAATATTTTCAACATACTGTACAATAGTCTTTCCTGAGCTATCGTAAGTTGAAACTAGACTTGACATAAAATGCCACTAGTTGTCTAGTTATTCCTCTGTACAATACAGTGTGGTACTATATGTTCTGTACTGCCCTCTGTCTGTGCCAGGATGAGCTGTTGCTTTGGATGCCCGGCGAGGGTGGCTCTATATTTTTTTTCTGGCACAGTGTGCATACAGGACCCTGAAAAAGTTTAATATGTCTTAAATATTTGCTTATTTTCTCTTTTGGGTTTTGGAACCAATTACTAGTTTTCCATAGGCTCAAGTTACAATTAGTGTTGAGCGAATCAAAGCATCTGAAGATCTGGGGACAGTGTTTATAAAAGCTTTCATTTGTAGAATATTGGATAGGGAGAGTGCAGGGACAGTGTAGGGAGAGTGCAGGGACAGTGTAGGGAGATTGTAGGGAGACTTTTTACAAAATGTAGGGAGAGCATAGGGAGACCACAAGGACTGTAATCTGAAGCTGAAGGGATCTACAGGAGACAACGCAGTTTTCCTCAATCCCTGCGTAGAGCACAGAGCTATCTAATTGAACAGTGTCCTCCTTGTTTAAGAAATAAGCAATTCTATTAGGCTTTGATTCTCAAATTGGGGTGAATAAGCTGTCTAGTTCTACTGTTATCGGGGTGTACACCTTGTTTAATACATAAGCAATTCTATTAGGCATTGATTCTCAAATTGGGGTAAATAAGCTTTCTAATTTTACTGTTATTGGGATATCCACCTTGTTTAATAGATATGCAATTGTGTTATACCTTGATTCTTAAATTGGGGTGAATAAGCTTTCTAATTTTACTGTTATTGGGGTGTCCACCTTGTTTAACCCCTTAAGGACACAGCCTTTTTACACCTTAGGACCAGGCCATTTTTTGAAAATCTGACCAGAGTCCCTTTAAGTGCTGATAACTTTAAAACTGTTTGACTTATCCAGGCCGTTCTGAGATTGTTTTTTCGTCACATATTGTACTTTATGACACTGGTAAAATGGAGTCAAAAAAAAAAATTTTTTTGCACCAAAAAATACCTAATTTAACAAAAATTTTAAAAAAATTAGCAAATTTCAAAGTTTCAGTTTCTCTACTTCTGTAATACATAGTAATACCCCCAAAAATTGTGATGACTTTACATTCCCCATATGTCTACTTCATGTTTGAATTGTTTTGGGAATGATATTTTATTTTTTGGGGATGTTATAAGGCTTAGAAGTTTAGAAGCAAATCTTGAAATTTTTCCGAAATTTACAAAAACTCAATTTCTAGGGACCAGTTCAGGTCTCAAGTCACTTTGCGAGGCTTACATTATAGAAACCACCCAAAAATGACCCCATCTAAGAAACTACACCCCTCAAGGTATTCAAAACTGATTTTGCATACGTTGTTAACCCTTTAGGTGTTGCACAAGAGTTATTGGCAAATAGGGAGGAAATTTGAGAATTTCATTTTTTTGTCTAATTTTTCATTTTAACCCATTTTTTCCACTAACAAACCAAGGGTTAACAGCCAAACAAGACTGTATCTTTATTGCCCTGACTCTGCCATTTACAGAAACACCCAATATGTGGCCGTAAACTACTGTACGGCCACACAGCGGGGCGTAGAGTGAAAGGTGCGCCGTTTGGTTTTTGGAAGGCTGATTTTTATGGACTGGTTTATTTACACCATGTCCCATTTGAAGCCCCCTGATGCACCCCTAGAGGAGAAACTCCCTAAAAGTGACCCCATCTAAGAAACTACACCCCTCAAGGTATTCAAAACTGATTTTACATACGTCGTTAACCCTTTAGGTGTTGCACAAGAGTTATTGGCAAATGGCGATGAAATTTGAGAATTTCATTTTTTTGACTAATTTTCCATTTTAACCCATTTTTTCCACTAACAAAGCAAGGGTTAACAGCCAAACAAGACTGTATCTTTATTGCCCTGACTCTGCTGTTTACAGAAACACCCCATATGTGGCCGTAAACTACTGTACGGGCACACAGCGGGGCGTAGAGTGAAAGGTGCGCCGTTTGGTTTTTGGAGGGCTGATTTTGCTGGACTGTTTTTTTGGCACCATGTCCCATTTGAAGCCCCCCTGATGCACCCCTAGATTATAAACTCCATAAAAGTGACCCCATCTAAGAAACTACACCCCTCAAGGTATTCAAAACTGATTTTACAAACTTTGTTAACCCTTTAGGTGTTGCACAAGATTTAATGGAAAATAGAGATACAATTTCAAAATTTCACTTTTTTGGCAGATTTTCCATTTTAATATTTTTTTTCCAGTTACAAAGCAAGGGTTAACAGCCAAACAAAACTCATTATTTATGGCCCTAATTCTGTAGTTTACAGAAACACCCCATATGTGGTCGTAAACAGCTGTACGGGCACATGGCAGGGCGCAGAAGGAAAGGAACACCATATGGTTTTTGGAAGGCATATTTTGCTGGACTGGTTTTTTTGACACCATGTCCCATTTGAAGCCCCCCTGATGCACCCCTAGAGTAGAAACTCCAAAAAAGTGACCCCATTTTAGAAACTACGGGATAGGGTGGCAGTTTTGTTGGTACTAGTTTAGCCACCTCCGGACCGCTGTACGCACAGACGCGTCCTGGAGGTGGTTGATTCATTCCTCCTGGACGCGCCGGCGCGTCCTCTCGCGAGACGCGAGATTTCCTGTGAACGCGCGCACACAGGCGCGCGCGCTCACAGGAACGGAAGGTAAGAGAGTTGATCTCCAGCCTGCCAGCGGCGATCGTTCGCTGGCAGGCTGGAGATGTGTTTTTTTTAACCCCTAACAGGTATATTAGACGCTGTTTTGATAACAGCGTCTAATATACCTGCTACCTGGTCCTCTGGTGGTCCCCTTTGTTTGGATCGACCACCAGAGGACACAGGTAGCTCAGTAAAGTCCCACCAAGCACCACTACACTACACTACACCCCCCCCCCCGTCACTTATTAACCCCTTATTAGCCCCTGATCACCCCTAATCACCCCTGATCACCCCATATAGACTCCCTGATCACCCCCCTGTCATTGATTACCCCCCTGTCATTGATCAACCCCCTGTAAAGCTCCATTCAGATGTCCGCATGATTTTTACGGATCCACTGATAGATGGATCGGATCCGCAAAACGCATCCGGACGTCTGAATGAAGCCTTACACGGGCATGATCAATGACTGTGGGGATCACCCCATATAGACTCCCTGATCACCCCCCTGTCATTGATCACCCCCCTGTCATTGATTACCCCCCTGTAAAGCTCCATTCAGACGTCCGCATGATTTTTACGGATCCACTGATAGATGGATCGGATCCGCAAAACGCATCCGGACGTCTGAATGAAGCCTTACAGGGGCATGATCAATGACTGTGGTGATCACCCCATATAGACTCCCTGATCACCCCCCTGTAAAGCTCCATTCAGATGTCCGCATGATTTTTACGGATCCACTGATAGATGGATCGGATCCGCAAAACGCATCCGGACGTCTGAATGAAGCCTTACAGGGGCATGATCAATGACTGTGGTTATCACCCCATATAGACTCCCTGATCACCCCCGTCATTGATTACCCCCCTGTCATTGATTACCCCCCTGTAAAGCTCCATTCAGACGTCCGCATGATTTTTACGGATCCACTGATAGATGGATCGGATCCGCAAAACGCATCCGGACGTCTGAATGAAGCCTTACAGGGGCATGATCAATGACTGTGGTGATCACCCCATATAGACTCCCTGATCACCCCCCTGTAAAGCTCCATTCAGATGTCCGCATGATTTTTACGGATCCACTGATAGATGGATCGGATCCGCAAAACGCATCCGGACGTCTGAATGAAGCCTTACAGGGGCATGATCAATGACTGTGGTTATCACCCCATATAGACTCCCTGATCACCCCCCTGTCATTGATTACCCCCCTGTCATTGATTACCCCCCTGTAAAGCTCCATTCAGACGTCCGCATGATTTTTACGGATCCACTGATAGATGGATCGGATCCGCAAAACGCATCCGGACGTCTGAATGAAGCACTACAGGGGCATGATCAATGACTGTGGTGATCACCCCATATAGACTCCCTGATCACCCCCCTGTCATTGATTACCCCCCTGTCATTGATCACCCCCCTGTAAAGCTCCATTCAGACGTCCGCATGATTTTTACGGATCCACTGATAGATGGATCGGATCCGCAAAACGCATCCGGACGTCTGAATGAAGCCTTACAGGGGCATGATCAATGACTGTGGTGATCACCCCATATAGACTCCCTGATCACCCCCCTGTCATTGATTACCCCCCTGTCATTGATCACCCCCCTGTAAAGCTCCATTCAGACGTCCGCATGATTTTTACGGATCCACTGATAGATGGATCGGATCCGCAAAACGCATCCGGACGTCTGAATGAAGCCTTACACGGGCATGATCAATGACTGTGGGGATCACCCCATATAGACTCCCTGATCACCCCCCTGTCATTGATCACCACCCCTGTCATTGATCACCCCCCTGTCATTGATCAACCCCCTGTCATTGATCAACCCCCCTGTCATTGATCAACCCCCCTGTCATTGATCACCCCCCTGTCATTGATCACCCCCCTGTAAGGCTCCATTCAGACATTTTTTTGGCCCAAGTTAGCGGAATTATTATTTTTTTTTCTTACAAAGTCTCATATTCCACTAACTTGTGACAAAAAATTAAATCTCACATGAACTCACCATACCCCTCACGGAATCCAAATGCGAAAAATTTTTTAGACATTTATATTCCAGACTTCTTCTCACGCTTTAGGGCCCCTAGAATGCCAGGGCAGTATAAATACCCCACATGTGACCCCATTTCGGAAAGAAGACACCCCCAGGTATTCCGTGAGGGGCATATTGAGTCCATGAAAGATTGAAATTTTTGTCCCAAGTTAGCGGAACGGGAGACTTTGTGAGAAAAAAATAAAAAATATCAATTTCCGCTAACTTGTGCCAAAAAAAAAAAATTTCTATGAACTCGCCATGCCCCTCATTGAATACCTTGGGGTGTCTTCTTTCCAAAATGGGGTCACATGTGGGGTATTTATACTGCCCTGGCATTCTAGGGGCCCCAAAGCGTGAGAAGAAGTCTGGTATCCAAATGTCTAAAAATGCCCTCCTAAAAGGAATTTGGGCCCCTTTGCGCATCTAGGCTGCAAAAAAGTGTCACACATCTGGTATCGCCGTACTCAGGAGAAGTTGGGGAATGTGTTTTGGGGTGTCATTTTACATATACCCATGCTGGGTGAGATAAATATCTTGGTCAAATGCCAACTTTGTATAAAAAAATGGGAAAAGTTGTCTTTTGCCAAGATATTTCTCTCACCCAGCATGGGTATATGTAAAAAGACACCCCAAAACACATTCCCCAACTTCTCCCGAGTACGGAGATACCAGATGTGTGACACTTTTTTGCAGCCTAGGTGGGCAAAGGGGCCCATATTCCAAAGAGCACCTTTAGGATTTCACTGGTCATTTACCTACTTACCACACATTAGGGCCCCTGGAAAATGCCAGGGCAGTATAACTACCCCACAAGTGACCCCATTTTGGAAAGAAGACACCCCAAGGTATTCCGTGAGGGGCATGGCGAGTTCCTAGAATTTTTTATTTTTTGTCACAAGTTAGTGGAAAATGATGATTTTTTTTTTTTTTTTTTTTTTCATACAAAGTCTCATATTCCACTAACTTGTGACAAAAAATAAAAACTTCCATGAACTCACTATGCCCATCAGCGAATACCTTGGGGTCTATTCTTTCCAAAATGGGGTCACTTGTGGGGTAGGTATAATGCCCTGGTATTTTAGGGGCCCAAATGTGTGGTAAGGAGTTTGAAATCAAATTCTGTAAAAAATGACGAGTGAAATCCGAAAGGTGCTCTTTGGAATATGGGCCCCTTTGCCCACCTAGGCTGCAAAAAAGTGTCACACATCTGGTATCTCCGTACTCAGGAGAAGGTGGGGAATGTGTTTTGGGGTGTCATTTTACATATACCCATGCTGGGTGAGATAAATATCTTGGTCAAATGCCAACTTTGTATAAAAAAATGGGAAAAGTTGTCTTTTGCCAAGATATTTCTCTCACCCAGCATGGGTATATGTAAAAAGACACCCCAAAACACATTCCCCAACTTCTCCTGAGTACGGAGATACCACATGTGTGGCACTTTTTTGCAGCCTAGGTGGGCAAAGGGGCCCATATTCCAAAGAGCACCTTTTGGATTTCACTGGTCATTTACCTACTTACCACACATTAGGGCCCCTGGAAAATGCCAGGGCAGTATAACTACCCCACAAGTGACCCCATTTTGGAAAGAAGACACCCCAAGGTATTCCGTGAGGGGCATGGCGAGTTCCTAGAATTTTTTATTTTTTGTCACAAGTTAGTGGAAAATTATGATTTTTTTTATATTTTTTTTTTTTTCATACAAAGTCTCATATTCCACTAACTTGTGACAAAAAATAAAAACTTCCATGAACTCACTATGCCCATCAGCGAATACCTTGGGGTCTCTTCTTTCCAAAATGGGGTCACTTGTGGGGTAGTTATACTGCCCTGGCATTCTAGGGGCCCAAATGTGTGGTAAGGAGTTTGAAATCAAATTCTGTAAAAAATGACGAGTGAAATCCGAAAGGTGCTCTTTGGAATATGGGCCCCTTTGCCCACCTAGGCTGCAAAAAAGTGTCACACATCTGGTATCTCCGTATTCAGGAGAAGTTGGGGAATGTGTTTTGGGGTGTCTTTTTACATATACCCATGCTGGGTGAGAGAAATATCTTGGCAAAAGACAACTTTTCCCATTTTTTTATACAAAGTTTGCATTTGACCAAGATATTTATCTCACCCAGCATGGGTATATGTAAAATGACACCCCAAAACACATTCCCCAACTTCTACTGAATACGGAGATACCAGATGTGTGACACTTTTTTGCAGCCTGGGTGGGCAAAGGGGCCCACATTCCAAAGAGCACCTTTCGGATTTCACTGGTCAGTTTTTACAGAATTTGATTTCAAACTCCTTACCACACATTTGGGCCCCTAGAATGCCAGGGCAGTATAACTACCCCACAAGTGACCCCATTTTGGAAAGAAGAGACCCCAAGGTATTTCGTGATGGGCATAGTGAGTTCATGGAAGTTTTTATTTTTTGTCACAAGTTAGTGGAATATGAGACTTTGTAAGAAAAAAAAAAAAAAAAAAAAAATCATCATTTTCCGCTAACTTGTGACAAAAAATAAAAAGTTCTATGAACTCACTATGCCCATCAGCGAATACCTTAGGGTGTCTACTTTCCGAAATGGGGTCATTTGTGGGGTGTTTGTACTGTCTGGCCATTGTAGAACCTCAGGAAACATGACAGGTGCTCAGAAAGTCAGAGCTGCTTCAAAAAGCGGAAATTCACATTTTTGTACCATAGTTTGTAAACGCTATAACTTTTACCCAAACCATTTTTTTTTTACCCAAACATTTTTTTTTTATCAAAGACATGTAGAACAATAAATTTAGAGCAAAATTTATATATGGATGTCATTTTTTTTTGCAAAATTTTACAACTGAAAGTGAAAAATGTCATTTTTTTGCAAAAAAATCGTTAAATTTCGATTAATAACAAAAAAAGTAAAAATGTCAGCAGCAATGAAATACCACCAAATGAAAGCTCTATTAGTGAGAAGAAAAGGAGGTAAAATTCATTTGGGTGGTAAGTTGCATGACCGAGCAATAAATGGTGAAAGTAGTGTAGGTCAGAAGTGTAAAAAGTGGCCTGGTCTTTCAGGGTGTTTAAGCACTGGGGGCTGAGGTGGTTAGGGTACATATGATTTTTGGTTGCTCTATATTACACTTTTTGTGCGGCAAGGTAACAAGAAATAGCTTTTTTGGCACCGTTTTTTTTTTGTTATTTACAACATTCATCTGACAGGTTAGATCATGTGGTAATTTTATAGAGCAGGTTGTCACGGACGCGGAGATACCTAATATGTATACAATTTTTTTTATTTATGTAAGTTTTACACAATGATTTCATTTTTAAAACCAAAAAAATGTTTTAGTGTCTCCATAGTCTAAGAGCCATAGTTTTTTCAGTTTTTGGGCGATTATCTTAAGTAGGGTCTCATTTTTTGCGGGATGAGATGACGGTTTGATTGGCATCTATTTTGGGGTGCATATGACTTTTTGATTGCTTGCTATTACACTTTTTGTGACGTAAGATGACAAAAAATGGCTTTTTTTACACCGTTTTTATTTTTATTTTTTTACGGTGGTCATCTGAGGGGTTAGATCATGTGATATTTTTATAGAGCCGGGCGATACGGACGCGGCGATACCTAATATGTATACTTTTTTTTTATTTATGTAAGTTTTACACAATGATTTCATTTTTGAAACAAAAAAAATCATGTTTTAGTGTTTCCATAGTCTAAGAGCCATAGTTTTTTCAGTTTTTGGGCGATTATCTTGGGTAGGGTATGATTTTTGCGGGATGAGATGACGGTTTGATTGTTACAATTTTGGCGTACATGCGACTTTTTTGATCACTTTTATTACCTTTTTTGGGAAGTAAGGTGGGCAAAATTTCAATTTCATCATAGTTTTTTATTTTTTATTTTTATGGTGTTCACCGTTCGGGTAAAGTAACATGACCGTTTTATAGATCAGGTCGTTACGGACGCGGCGATACCAAACATGTGTAGGGAATAGGGTTGTTGCGGGTATCGAAATTTCGATACCCAATCGATACTTTTGTCCCGGTATCGATACGATACCGGGATTTCCGTTTTTTCGATACTGGGCTGCGCTTCTGCGCAGTCTAGTATCTCTGAACATGAGCGCGCTGCTATCGGCGCGCTCATGTTCTCTCTCAGCAGCACGGGGAGAAGGAAGCTGTCCTCCCTCCCCCTGTGCTGCTGCCGCTGCCACCAATGAGAAGAGAGGGGCGGAGGAGGGGCGGCAATGAGAAGAGAGGGGCGGAGGAGGGGCGGCAATGAGAAGAGAGGGGGTGGAGGAGGGGCGGCAATGAGAAGAGAGGGGCGGAGGAGGGGCGGGCGCACTGCGCCCCCAATGATAGGATTACTATCGGAGCGATGGGAGGAGACATCAGCTTCACTAGTGGGCGTTCCTTTTCCCTGCGCTGCGATTGGACAGCGCTACAGCCAGGGAGAAGGAACGCCCACTAGTGAAGCTGATGTCTCCTCCCATCGCTCCGATAGTAATCAGCAGCATGTGGAGCAGGAGAGGAGACAGTAATGGGGCACTGCGGGCGAACGGAGCGGCGCCCAGGACTAAATGGTGAGTGCTGAGACATCGCTGGGCGCCGCTCTGTGTGGCCTAATAGTGAAAGTCTGGACTCATATACAGTAGTCAGTCTTTAACACATACAGGAGGCGGGTGCCGGCAGCAGAATCGCATTGCCGGCACCCTGCCCCTGACAGGGAGCTGCGATCAGCGGCAGTTAACTGCCGCTGATCTGCTAGTACCCGCCTCCTGTATAAAGGGGTAAAATCATTGGTGGTGCAGTGTGCCCCCCCCCCTCAATCCCCCCATCCCATTAAAATCATTGGTGGCACAGTGCGCCGGCCCCTCTCAACCCTCCAGTATTAAAATCATTGGTGGCAGTGGCCACAGGGACCTCTCCACTCCCCCTCATTGGTGGTGCAGTGGCAGCTTCTGATCGGAGCCCCAGCTGTGTAAGCCTGGGGCTCCGATCGGTTACCATGGCAGCCAGGACGCTACAGAAGCCCTGGTTGCCATGGTAACATCCCTGATGCTGTGTGCACAAAGCACAGAGCAGCAGGGACAGTGTGGAGTCCTATTCACCCTGATAGAGATCTATCAGGGTGAATAGGAAAAGGGATGAAAGATCCCAGGTTCTAGCCCCTAAGGGGGGAAATAGTTATTAAATAAAAAGTGAAAAAAAAAAAAACACTAAAATATGAAGTATAAATCACCCCCCTTTTCCCAATTTCACATATAAAATATATAAATAAACATATTACATCGCCACGTCAGAAAAGTCCAAACTATTAAAATATAAAAAAAAAATCTAGGTGGTGAATGCCGGAACAGAAAAAATAAAATAAAAACTGCGCGATTCGCCATTTTTAAAAATGAGGAATGCACGTGGCTTTTTTTGTTTATTTTTTTCGCGTGGTATCGAATGGTATCGAGTATCGCAATACTTTTTCATGGTATCGAAACCGAATCAAAAATTTGGTATCGCAACAACTCTAGTAGGGAATTTTATTTTTTTCATTTTTTATCAGTGATAAATGTGTTTTTTGATTTTTACTTTTTTTTCACTTTTATTCACTTTTTTTTGACCCAGACCCACTTGGTTCTTGAAGATCCAGTGGGTCTGATGTCTGAATAATACAGTACAGTACAATATATATTGTTCTGTACTGTATTTTACTTACACTGAACAGATCTATGCCATTCAGCACAGATCTGTTCAGCACCATGGACAGCAGGACGCCTGAGAGGCGTCCTGTTGCCATGGGAACCTTCCCCGTCTGCTCAGTACTGCTCAGAACTTCGCAGACGGGGAAGGGTAAGGAGGGGATCTCTCGGGGGGCTCTCTGGGGGCTCTCTCCCTCCCCATCGGGGGGCTGCAAAGGCACAGCAGCCCCCCGATGGGAGAGGGAGGGAGCTCCCTGCGCTGTTAACCTTTTCCATACAGCGGTCCGTACGGACCGCTGTATGGAAAGGGTTAAACGGCTGACATCGCATCGCAGATGTCAGCCGTTTATACCAGGGTGCCAGCAATGTGCTGGCACCCTGGTATCCCCACTAGACACCAACGATTATACAAGGGGAGGCGGGCGGGGGATCGCGATCCCGCCTGCCGCACCGCCCGCCTCCCGCACCGCCCACACCGCCCGCAACCCTCCCCCTGCACCTCCCGCCACCATAAAAATCATTCGGGGGTGCAGGGGGGGGTAAATAAAACACTTTTTTTGGCATATAAAGTTTCTGATCCCTGCGGTCAGGGACTGCGGGGACCAGAAACTTCAGAAATCGCAGCAAACCGCAGGTCTGAATTGACCTGCGGTTTGCCGCGATCGCCGACATGGGGGGGTCACGGGACCCCCCCGCGCATTTAGCCTAGGTGCCTGCTCAATGATTTGAGCAGGCACCGGGTTCCGATCACTGCCAGCCGCACGGCAGTGATCGAAAATACACAGGGCGTACATGTACGCCCTGTGTCCTTAAGTACCAGGGCACAAGGGCGTACCTGTACGCCCTATGTCCTTAAGAGGTTAATAGTTAAGCAATTCTATTAGGCTCTGATTCTCAAATTGGGGTGAATAACCTGTCTACTTCTACTGTTAGTGGGGTGTCCACATCGTTCAATAGATAATAAATTCTATTACACCTTGATTCTCACATTGGGGTAAATACCCTGTCTTGTTCTACTGTTATTGGGGTGTCCACCTTGTTTAATAGATAATTCCATTAGGCCTTGGTTCTCAAATTAAGGTGAATAACCTGTCTTGTTCTGCTTTTATTGGGGTGTCCACCTTGTTTATTACATAAGCAATTCTATTAGGCCTTGATTCTCAAATTGGGGTGAATAAGCTTTCTAACTCTACTGTTATTGGGGTGTCCACCTGCCTATCACAGTAACGGTTCACCACCAGAAAGGACTATCTATGCATGCTGCTGCAATGCACAGTGATGCACACCAAGATACACTATATTCCCTGCAGGTAGGAATATAGCTGATTTAACATGCTTCGTGACTAATTAATTGAAGTGAATCTTTTGAAAACATTTGGTGCAGCGTCCTAATCGAATTTTTTAAAACGTCGCTCATCTCTAGTTGCAATGGTTTTAGATTACAATGGTCATCCCGGAACCAGTTAATATTGTAACTTGAATGACCACTTTTGTTGAAATTCTGTGCCATGTTGTATTTTGGTCTTGTTCATAAAATGGCTGCTGATGGAGTGGTATGTGACCAGGCAAATCATATGATGTCTCCTCCATTCAAATACATTGCACCTGACATCTCCACTTGGACTGTTGGGAGTTTAGTGCAGGTTGTATGTGAGTGTATGCGACTAGGTGTGACACCACAGAAGACTTGCCTAACAATGGTGCTTACCTTTTCAAATATAGGAAATGGCACAGAATATCAACAAAGTTTATGTTAGTAAATGCTATATAGTCATCTTACATACACACTGGTAAATAGTTGCGAGAATGTGGCCAATTCCTTTAACATTCAGCTTCTTATACATTACAGGCCCCTTTACACTGTCCGGCATTGGGGCAGATAGTCACTAATGAGCATTCGTATGAACGCTCGTTAGTGATAATCATCTGGTGTAAAGGTGTGGCCACACGTTCAGGTTTTTGCATGCAGTTTTGAAAGCCAAATTCAGGAGTGAATCATAAAAGGAGAGAAAGTATAAAGGACAGATATGACTTCTCCTCTTCTTAGAAGTCACTCCTGGTTTTGGCTTCCAAAACTGCATCAGGAAACCTGATCGTATGGCTGTACCCTAAAGCAAAAAAACAGGAGAACGGAGCTCATAGTACCAGAAGTAAAAATATATTTCTCGCCCATTCCATTGGGGGACACAGACCATGGGTATAGCTTAAGCCACCACTAGGAGGAGACACTATGCAAATAAGAAAAAACAGCTCCTCCTCCACTGGCTATACCCCCATGATCCAACAGGAGGACCTCAGTTTTAGCTTAGTGTCGGATAAGGAGGTGACACGCAGAGTCGCATGGTGCGTTCCTGGTCTCTCAGCGGAGCGAGCGCCGGGGTCGAATGGCCGTCCCCGGCTACCTCCCTTTCCCCCCAGAAGATAAGTGGAACTGGGCTCGACCTGCAGCTCCGGTGGCCTACCAGATCCGGGGTCACCTAGTCCTGCCCTCTATCCAGTGCACTGCCACTCCTTGTGCCAGATGACTGAAGAGGTGCCCCATGCTGGTCCGGAACAGAGGGTGAAGACTGCAGGACTCAGATAAGTAACATCGGCTCTCCTGCAGCTCCCCCTTCCCCCGTGCTCACACTGTGACACGGTTCTTCAGGGCTTACCTGTGGATCTGAGAGGGCCTGCTGGCTGAGAGGGAGGAGGGATTCCTTCTTGGGGCAGTGGCTATTCACAGCGCCATGCTGCTGTGCCATTTTCCCATTTTGTTCGGAGGACTCGTTATACAAGGCAAGCTGGTAGCTCTGTTGTAATGCTGTTGCCCCATGTCCAGGCTTTCAGTGTTCAAAGCCCCTTTCAGCCCCTAAAATATTTCCCCCCTGCATACTGACGGCGGGCTCCATTTTTGGAGCCGGGGTCTGCCTTTCTTCATGTTTCCCGCGTGCTCGATTTTTTTGCGAGTCCTTTTTTGCACGATTTTTTAACGCAAATTTTTTGCGCGCTCTGTGACGCGACTGAGGCTCTTCCACTTTGCCTCAGCGCTTCTCCACGCTTGGCTGCTACTCCAGCTCCTCACAGGTCACAGTAGGACAAATAGTGTTCCGCAAAACTGTAGGAGACCCTGACTCCGGGATTGCCGCCGTCATGCCAGGCCGGGGGCGCCCCAAAAATCTAAAGCGACACCTCAGGTCCCACTGGGATCCTGTAAGGCATGCTGCTTGCCACTATCGTTTACAGGCTCCTGTGACTCTTGCCCTGCCTCGGGACAGGATCATCCACCTCCTCCTCCCCCTCCATCAAACCAGCCCAGTCCCTCCTCCGCCCCTTCGGAGCCCGCGGAGCCCTCCTGGGCCTCTGCCATAGCTAGGGCGGCCGCAGACTTGTTCGAAGTCTCGCGCGCGGCCATGACTTTTATGGAACGCATGGCGGCCTCGGATCCACCGCCTGCGATGCTTGTGGTTAGCACCGCTCCACCTCTCTGTGCCCCCCCACAGAGGACGCTCGACCGTTAAGAGGCAGCGTGCGCAGCAGCATCCCTCCTCGGATGACTCTGCTTCTCAGCCTCTCCCCTTCGCGGGGACTGCAGGTCTGAAGGGGAAAGGTCCGGCTCGGACGAGGACACGGAACCCTCGCCTAAGCTCTCCACCATGGGGGCAGACTTGGTCACGGCGGTCCTTGACACCTTTGACATACAGGGGGAACCTCCTTCTTCTAGTAGCAAGGAATTCCCCCTTTTCCACTCCAGAAGGGGTGACGCACCAGAGGCAGTGACATTCCCTATTCATGGGAGTCGCCAAGGTCCTTTCTAAGGCTTAGGAGCGCCCTAATCACCGTTCTTTCTACCACAAGGCGCATGGATACTCTGTATCCTTTCCCGGCAGATAATGCGCAGCAGTGGTCTTATCCTCCTATGGTCGACCCGCCGGTGGCCAGATTGGCTAAGAATTCGGCAATACCAGTCCTGGACGGGTTCTCCCTACAGGACTCCGTTGATAGACGTTTGGACTCTTTTTCCAAAGCCATTCTCACTCTGGCAGGCACTGGTCTGCGGCCCGCGTTCGCCTCGGCCTGGGTAGCCAGGGCGCTTTCGATGTGGTTGCAGCGCCATCATCATGACCTCGCAGAGCAGGATACCTCTGCGGACACCCTGAGCTTTGCCCTCCAGATGTCCCAAGCGACAATATTTCTCTGTGAGGCCTCATTGGACTTCAGCACTCTCTTTGCATGGATTTCGGCCCTCTCGGTCACGCAGCGCAGGGAGGTCTGGTTGAAGGTCTGGGACGCCGACGCTTCCTCCAAGTGCTCCCTCACTAACCTCCCCTTTGCGGGCTCCAGGCCCTTCGGTGCTACGCTGGAAGAGGTTATCTCTGACGCTACGGGGGGCAAGAGCACACACCTGCCCCAATCTAGATCCAAGCACGCCTTCAGAGCTCGCCCTTTTGGCTCTAGAAACCAGTCCTTTCGAGACAGCCCCCTCCTCCGGTGGCTCTCAGGACTCCCGCAAGAAGCCTTCCTTTACACCTCTGCCTCCCTGGCATCCGCGGGCACAATTCCAGGGGAGTTCTGCCCGCCCCGCGGCTCCCAAGCAGTTCTCCGCCTGAAGGGGCGCCCCCACCGCCTGCGGTGGGGGGGCCGTCTGCTCTCCTTTCAGCAGGTCTGGAGAGCTCACGTTCGAGACGCCTGGACCCTGAAAATTGTAACTTCTGGTTACAAGAGAGAATTCGCTTCCAGACCTCCGGAACGTTTCTTCCCTTCTCGGGTTCCGGGTGATCCGGCCCGAGCCTCGGCCCTTTTACAAGTGGTCTCTTCCCTTCTGGTCCGGGTAGTAGTTGCCCCAGTTCCTCTGGAGTAACAGGGTACAGGGTTCTACTCAAATCTCTTTGTGGTGAACGTCTGGTCCTAGACCTGAAGCTCTTTAACAAGTCCCGTCGGGTGCGGAGGTTCCGGATGGAATCCCTCCGCTCCATTATTGCTTCTCTTTTTCCAGGGGAGTTCCTCGCGTCAGTGTACACCCGGGACGCCTATCTGCATGTTCCTATCGCAAAATCTCACCACAGATTCCTGCGCTTCGCCATTGGCGGCCGTCATTATCTCTGGTGCCCTACCTGGACGACATAATGATAAAGGCCTGCAGCAGTTCGGCTGGCTGATCAGCTTCCCGAAGTCCTCTCTCCAACCTGCCCAGAGGGTGACCTTCCTGGGGATGATTCTGGACACCACTGCAGCCCGGGTATTCCTTCCGGATTACAAGTTCTCTCGGATACGGGAGTCGGTGTCTCGCCTTCTGCATTCTCCGTGTATCTCCATCAGGGAGTGCATGCAGGTTCTGGGGCTTATGGTGGCCTCCTTCGAGGCTGTTCCCTTTGCCCAGTTTCACACTCGGCCTCTGCGACAGGCGATCCTGTCCTTCTGGGACAGGACATCGAGGGGTCTGGACTCTCAGATCCGCCTACCGCCTCGGGTTCGCATGGGACTCCCGTGGTGGCTGTCCCCTCAGAATCTGGCTTCAGGGAGATCCTTCCTCCCAATCTCCGATGCTAGTCTCCGGGGTTAGGGTGGCTTTTTCCGGGCTCGGACGGTTCAGAGGGTGGGTCTGAAGTGGAAGCCCGCCTTCCGATCAACATACTGGAGCTCAGAGTAATTTTTCTCTCTCTGTCTCATTGGACCCCCCCTCCTAGCGGGTCTCCTGATAAGGGTCCAGTTGGACAATGCCACAGCTGTGGCCTACATCAATCTTCAGGGCGGAAACCGCAGCCAGACAGGTGACGCAAGATGTGAAAAGAATCCTCCAATGAGCGGAAGCTCATATTCTAATATGGTCTGCAGTGTACATCCCAGGGGTCGAAAACTGGACGGCAGACTTTCTCAGCCGCAACAGGGTGGATCCGGGAGAGTGGTCTCTGCATCAGGACGTATTCGAGGACGACTATTGCCGTTGGGGCCGTCCGGACATGGACCTGATGGCGTCCAGGCTCAACAACGAGGTTCCCACGTTCCTGGCCCGAGCTCGGGATCCTGAGGCGTACGGGGTGGACGCTCTGGTGTCTCCGTGGCAAGACTTCGCGCTCCTCTGTCTTCCCACCACTGCCTCACTCCCAAAGGTTCTTCGCAGGGTCGCAGCGGAAGGGATCCCGACCATAATCATCGCCCCCGATTGGCCTCGCCGCGCCTGGTTCTCAGAAGGCACTCGGATGCTGGCAGACATTACCTGGCCTCTTCCTCTCAGGGAGGACCGGCTGTCTCAAGGACCGCTCTTCCACCGGATTTTACAGCCGCTTCGTTTAACGGCGTGGCTGTTGTGACCTCCATCTTGAAGTAGAGGGGCTTCTCAGAATCTGTCTTGAAGTCCATGATAAGAGCCAGGAGACCAGCTTCCTCCCGGATATACTATCGTACCTGGAAGGCCTTTCTTGCCTTTTTGCGAGAAGTTAGGTGTTTTTTTCACTTAGTTTCTCTGTTCAGGTGATCCTCTCTTCTCTCCAGTCGGGTCTTGAGATGGGAATGTGAGCTCTCTGAAGGGTAAGGTCTCTGCTCTGGCCATTTTCTTTCAACGGTCTCTGTCTCTGCTCGGTCCGGTGAGGACAGGGATGGACTGGGACAATAAAGTGGCCCTGGACTTCAGCCAGACCGGCCCACTGACCGGCCCACCGGGGGCGGAGCAAATAAAGGGGCGGGGCTCACATACATCCATTCAGCGGAGCAAATAGAGGGGCGGGGCTCACATCCATCCATTCATCAGAGCCGGGGGCGGAGCAAATAGAGGGGCGGGGCTCACATACATCCATTCAGCAGAGCCGGGGGCGGAGCAAATAGAGGGGCGGGGAAACAAGAGAGGCGTGGCTCACATCCATCCATTCAGCAGAGCCGGGGGCGGAGCGGCAGGAGGGGTGGTGCTCACAGCCATCCATTCTGCTAAACGGGGGGCGGAGCAGCAGTAGGGGCGGGGCTCATATCCATTTATTCAGGCGAGCCGGGGGCGGAGCACCAGGAGGGGAGGGGCTCACATTCATTCAGCTGCGCTGGAGGGCGAAGCAGGAGGCGGGGCTCACATCCATCTATTCAGCTGAGCCGGGGGCGGGGCTAACATCTCTCTTCAGTCTATCAGGGCCTCGCTGATAACCGCCCCGCCCCCGTCTGGTAGTGATGCCGCCGCTGAGTGTACTGTGCGTGCAGGGGGGACGTGCGGCCAGGGCCCCCTGATGGCGGCCCTGGCCGGCCCATAATTCGATCGGACCACCGGGATTCTCCCGGTACTCCCGATGGCCAGTCCATCGCTGGGTGAGGACCTTCCTACTGGGGGTGGCGCATTCGGTCCTTCCCTTTGTCCCTCTCCTGCCCCCCTGGGATCTGAACCTGGTCCCGTCTTCTCTTAAGGCGGCTCCTTTGAGCCCCTGAGGGACATTTCCCTGAGTCTTCTCACCTAGAAGGTGGTCTTTTGGTGGTCACCTCTTTCTGGAGGATATCGGAGCTGGGCGCCCTTTCTTCCAAGGGACCCCTTTTTGGTCTTCCATAAGGATAGGGTGGTACTCCCCCCAGTCCCTTCTTTTTTTGCCCCGCTCCGGCGAACCCCAAGGAGCGCGCTCTCCATTCTATGGATGTTGTCCGTGCTTTGCGGGTGTACCTGTCGGTTACTGCCCCATTTCGCCGCTCGGCCTCCCTTTTTGTGGTTCCCGAGGGGCCTCGTAAGGGCCTGGCGGCCTCCAAGGTCACTGTGGCTTGGTGGATTCAGTCGACTATTACTATGGCCTATCGGTCCCGGGGTAGGGTTTCCCCTAGCGGGGGTTACCGCTCACTCCACCAGGGCAGTGGGGGCCTCCTGAGCTAGGCGCAATCGAGCCTCTACATCACAACTTTGTAAGGCGGCCACCTGGTCGTCCTTACATACCTTTACCAAGTTCTACCAGCCGCACTCTCTGGCATTGGCTGATGCTGCCATAGGGCGCAAGGTATTGCAGGCTGTGGTTCCTGTTTAACCGTTTGACGTTTCCCTCTGGAGGTGTTGGTCTTCCCACCCCATGGACTGCTCTAGGACGTCCCATGGTATGTGTCACCCAATTGAATGGGTTGAGAAATGGAGATTTTTTGTGAAACTCACCTGTAAAATCTTTTTCTCGTCTTTTCCATTGGGGGACACAGCTCCCACCCATTCTTGTCTGTTACAGGAGGGATTGGTTCTATTCTATTGGGACCTTTATGGTTTACGGCCTGATGGCGGTATTCCTCGGTTCTGTTTTCTTTGTTAATATTAGTTTTTTGTCTCCTTCTCCTACTGCTTTTGCACGCACTGAGGTCCTCCTGTTGGAGCATGGGGGTATAGCCAGTGGAGGAGGAGCTGTTTTTTCTTATTTGCATAGTGTCTCCTCCTAGTGGTGGCTTAAGCTATACCCATGGTCTGTGTCCCCCAATGGAAAAGACGAGAAAAAGATTTTACAGGTGAGTTTCACAAAAAATGTCCTTTTTATTGTAACATACAGTGGGATGCGAAAGTTTGGGCAACCTTGTTAATCGTCATGATTTTCCTGTATAAATCGTTGGTTGTTATGATAAAAAATGTCAGTTAAATATATCATATAGGAGACACACACAGTGATATTTGAGAAGTGAAATGAAGTTTATTGTATTTACAGAAAGTGTGCTATAAAAAAGAAATTAAATCAATATTTAGTAGATCCTCCTTTTGCAGAAATTACAGCCTCTAAACGCTTCCAGTAGGTTCCAATGAGAGTCTGGATTCTGGTTGAAGGTATTTTGGACCATTCCTCTTTACAAAACATCTTTAGTTCATTCAGGTTTGATGGCTTCCGAGCATGGACAGCTCTCTTTAAGTCACACCACAGATTTTCAATTATATTCAGGTCTGGGGACTAAGATGGCCATTCCAGAACGTTGTACTTGTTCCTCTGCATAAATGCCTTAGTGGATTTTGAGCAGTGTTTAGAGTCGTTGTCTTGTTGAAAGATCCAGCCCCGGCGCAGCTTCAGCTTTGTCACTGATTCCTGGACATTAGTCTCCAGAATCTGCTGATACTGAGTGGAATCCATGCGTCCCTAAACTTTGACAAGATTCCCAGTCCCTGCACTGGCCACACAGCCCCACAGCATGATGGAACCACCACCATATTTTACTGTAGGTAGTAGGTGTTTTTCTTGGAATGCTGTGTTCTTTTTCCTCCATGCATAACGCCCATTGTTATGGCCAAATAACTCAATTTTAGTTTCATCAGTCCACAGCACCTTATTCCAAAATGAAGCTGGCTTGTCCAAATGTGCTTTAGCCCACCTCAAGCGGCACTTTTTGTGCTGTGGGCGGAGAAAAGGCTTCCTCTGCATCACTCTCGCATACAGCATCTCCTTGTGTAAAGTGCGCCGAATGGTTGAACAATGCACAGTGACTCCATCTGCAGCAAGATGATGTTGTAGGTCTTTGGTGCTGGTCTGTGGGTTGACTCTGACTGTTCTCACCATTCGTCGCTTCTGTCTATCCGAGATTTTTCTTGGTCTGCCACTTCGAGCCTTAACTTGAACTGAGCCTGTGGTCTTCCATTTCCTCAATATGTTCCTAACTGTGGAAACAGACAGCTGAAATCTCTGAGACAGCTTTCTGTATCCTTCCCCTAAACCATGATGGTGAACAATCTTTGTCTTCAGGTCATTTGAGAGTTGTTTTGAGACCCCCATGTTGCTACTCTTCAGAGAAAATTAAAAGAGGAGGGAAACTTACAATTGACCCCCTTAAATACTCTTTCTCATAATTGGATTCACCTGTGTATGTAGGTCAGGGGTCACTGAGCTTACCAAGCCAATTTGAGTTCCAATAATTAGTTCTAAAGGTTTTGGAATCAATAAAATCACAACAGTGCCTAAATTTATGCACCTGCCTAATTTAGTTTAAACAATTATATTATTTCACTTCTCAAATATCACTGTGTGTGTCTCCTATATGATATATTTAACTGACATTTTTTATCGTAACAACCAACGATTTATACAGGAAAATCATGACGATTAACAAGGTTGCCCAAACTTTCGCATCCCACTGTATAAAAAAAATTATATATATAGGTAAAGAAACAAGTAAATAGTATGCCATTAAAAAGTGGATGGGATATGTCAGCTATGATGCTTGCCTCGATAGATAGATTTGACCGAGTATGGAAGCAAAGTTTTTGATGTCTCAAACTGACAGAGTTTACACCTTACCCCATTCATCCTAACCCTAATGTATCTAGTCTTGTCACTTCCCCTTGTATGTCCAAATCTGTATTACAGTAAATTTTATATAATTCTGTATAGTTATTGCAAATATAGAATTTTTGCTACTTTAATAGCCTATAAGCTAACATTATAATAATATTCATCCATGACCATTATATATGTTTTTTCTTAAACCTGCTCAGCATAAGGATGTATATGTATAAAAACATGATGTATGTTATTCTTATGCTCAAGTGCACTTAGATATATCTGTATATCATGAATAATGTACTCCAAAGTCATGTTTTTTTTTTCCATTATATGTACATGTTTATTCTTGAAAAAATTCAATAAAAAGACAATTGATTAAAAAAAAAAAAGTGGATGGGAGCAGAACAGAAGCACCACCCTGGGATAGCACACGGATCAATTGTAAAGCATGTGGGTATGGATTAATGCGTGGTACAGTGACCAACAAATGACCAAAAGGCAATGTAGTAACCTTAGTGCACAGGTGAGTCAGCATTCAAAAACTAAACCTGCACGGCAAGAACACAGGGTTTATATTGCAAGTGCAATGTGGAGAGTGAAAAGCCACAATGAAACCAGGTATGGTATGTCACCTGGGTCAAATGCCGCGCAGGAAAAAGAAAAAGAACAGAGGCTCACCTGAAGAGAAGAGACCGTGTGCTATGTCTCCCAGGATGGCGCTACCCCAACGTGCGTTTCGGCGTGCCTTCGTCTGGGAAACTGCATCAGGAAACCTGATCGTGTGGCTGTACCCTAAAGGTGCCATCGATTATCTGATGAACGAGCGAAAGGGAGACTGCATGCATGCTGAAAACATAGTTTAAATATAAGCAGGCAATAAAGAGATGAATCTACGGTGCAGTTTTTCTCTGTCCTACTTTGCTTTGACAGGTCTCTCCCTATACACAAAAAGGGAGATTTGTCAATGAAGCCGTGCAGGGCACACCACAACGTGAGTAAAACATTACTCTCTGTTGTGAGCCAGCATGTTAAACATGGTTTTGGCAGCATCAACCTGTCGAGAAATATAAGATGTCTAAAAACTGTTAACATGTATTGATTTCTTTTTTTTTTTTACCAGATTTTTTCCAATGTGCAGAGGCTGTCCAAATCATTTATTTACCTATATTTATCTGGAAATATGTTATTTAGAACTTGGAAGGCAGAAATTTACTGTTCAGATGATGCTCAAACTGGAATTTGCATGAGATTTGATGTTAATGGTATTGACAAACTGGAAGAACATGGACCTCCTACCAATCTACTTCCGGATATCTGCAGCACAATGGAGAACTTGTTAGAAAAGTGGTTGGAATTCATGAACCAGAAGAGGTCTCAGCTTTACTACCTAAACTATTACACAGCTGAACAGTTGGTTTTCCTGTGCCAGGAATTTCAGCGAAGAGATATCAACGAGGAGGCACTTGTAATGTTGTCTTTTATTAAACCCCAGTGTCAAAAAATTGACACAACAAAGTCCTGTTACACAGAGACTGGATTTACTGGGGGTTGTCCAAACAGATTGAGTTTTGCATTAAAATTTGCAAACTGTGCCAACGTGTTGGAGAAGCTTGAAATTGTTTGGGAGCATTCTATGAACTACATGAATTCACTCTTCCCAGGGTGCTTAGATTTAGATGTTCTAGGTAAATGCTTGTCCTCTTTAGCAAAACAAAATAATAAGTGGGTTTTGCGCAAGTTTCATCCCAGTTTACGTGAAGGTTGTCCCAATTTGGTTTTATGTCCCTCATCCCAGATCTTGTCCTGTGCTCTGGCAATCTATATGTACAGCTTTACTGAGCCTTTACCAACTTATGATGAAGTGTTACTGTGCACACCTCAGACTTCATTTGAAGAAGTTGCCTTGTTTTTTAGAAGGTGTCTAACACCAGGTTACAATGGCAAGAAGATTTACAGTTTAATCTATGCAGATGAACTTAACTATGATACAGCATACAAATCAGAGCAGCTATTCCAGCAGCTGCAGGCACGAAGTAACGATCATTACCATCTAGTGATCATATGTAATTCGGATCGAGAACATTGCTATATTCCCTCTGTCTTCAGCCAGAACAAGGTGCACATGATTCCTCATGCACCCCTTGATAACATACAGCGTTATCTACATACTCATTTTGCTGTTGATCGTACAGCTGTTTCCGCTGCTCACGTATTTCAGAATGGGCTTAATGCTGGAATTGTGTCATCCAAACGAGCAGGAGTGGGTAAGTGGAATTTGGATTTTGTATTAATCATCTGTTGCTGGGGTGCTTCTTTAAAATTTTGCGCTGATGTGGCTAAGGTGCCCTCCGTATACTGTGCAAAATTCATGGTGCCCCCTCACAAAGCGGGATTTATCTATTGTAAATTTTTCCATTGCGATCTAGTAATGATTGTAGTTATTTGCTAATTTTCTGTTTCTTCCAGGAAAATCTCTGTATGTAAAAAGGCTTTATCAAAAGCTTGTGTCAAGCTTCACCACTGAGAGGCCAGTTCTTAAAACAATCCGGCTTATTAACCCTGAGGTGGATGAAAATAAAGTATTGAACACTTTACTGCCTTTTCTTGACGTCAGATTGAAGAATCGTCCTATTATATTCCACATTGATGTTACATCTTCTGTAAGTACTTTCACCTTTATAGGAATACTAGCAGAAGGACCCGGCTTCGCACGGGTATATTTCATCTATTTCATTTAATGTTTGTGTGTGTCGTTAAAGGATATCTACAGTATCCCCCATAAGTGACCTGCACAGCCCCCCACCCCTTAACACTAACCCCCCCACAGTGCCCAACCTCCTTATAATGTGACCTCCACAGCAGCCCACCCCCTTAACTTTGACCTTCACAGCAGCCCGCTTCTTTAACAGTGACCTCCACAACACATCACCCGTCCCCCTAACAAAGACCTCCACAGCGTGACATTATTGTTTTTAATTAACCGTATATAAAACCCCACAGAATCAGTATACACTTAAGGTCATGAGTTACATCAGCCTCTACAACAACGTTGGCTAAGCGTCACAATCAAAATCATATTAACTCACACATAAGCTGTCTTATACTAAGAATGTACTTCATTGCTTATAGCAACCAATCAGAGCTCATATTAATGACCTGTAGTAAAATAGAAGCAGAGCTGTGATTAGTTACTATATGCAACCTGATGAATATCCAGGCTAACTGCCACAACAGACAATGGCTCCTGTAGTGTGGCGGTTAGGTTACTAAGCGTATTATTTGGCAAATAATTGTAAAGTGCGGGGTGAACATTTTTTCACTCAAAACATAGTCTATGACTTTCCCCGAGTTACAGGAGGTGGCTGTGCTGACCGCGGTATAGAAGGGATTTGCGGTGGGTGAGGGAGCCTTGCACGGCATTGAGACCTGCCTTCTACAGGTGTCCAGGAGATCCAGCCTGAGGCTGGTTATCCTAGGCAACATGTTAGTGTATTACTCAGTGTAATACACTAACAGGCAATGCATTACAATACAGATTGCAGAGGGGATCAGACCCCCAGAGTAGGACAGAAATAAAGTTTAAAAAAAAAAGTCAAAAAAAGAGTTTTTAACAACAAAAAAAAAACGTTTCAAGTAAAAAAAGAAAAAAACGCCCCTTTCCCCTGATTTTATATATATAAAAAATAGAATAATAAAAAAATAAAGAAAACGCACACATATTAGGTATCGCCACGTCCGTAACGACCGCTCTATAAATATATCACATGATCCACCCTGTCCAATAAACACCGTAAAAAAATTTAAAATAAAAACTGTACAAAAAAAGCTTTTTTTTGTCACCTTACATCACAAAAAGTGCAACACGAAGCGATCAAAAAGGTGTATGCCCCCCAGAATGGTACCAATAAAACCGTAACCTGATCCCGCATTTCAAAAATGCAATTATTGTGTTAAAGTGAAATAAATTTTTAAAAAAGTATACATATTAGGTATCGCCGCGTCCATAACAACCTGCTCTATAAAAATATCACATGACCTAACTCTCAGGTGAACAACGTAAAAACCATTTTTTGTCACCTAACATAATTTAAAGTGCAACACCAAGCGATCAAAAAGGCGTATGCCCCCCAAAATAGAACCAATCAAACCGTCATCTCATCCCGCAAAAAATTTGCCTCTACCTTAGACAATCGGTCAAAAAATTAAAAAAACTATGGCTCTCAGACTATGGAGACACTAAAACATTATTTTTTTTGTTAATTTTTTTTATTATTGTGTAAAACTTAAATAAATAAGAAAAAGTATACATATTATGTATTGCCACGTCTGTAACGACCTGCTCTATAAAATTATCACTTGACCTAACCCCTCAGGTGAACGCTGGGAAAAAATCAAATAAAAATTGTTGCAAAACAACCAATTTTTTTAGTCACCTTGCTTCATAAAGTGTAATAATGAATGATTAAAAAATCATATGTACCCAAAAATGGTGCCAATTAAAACCTTAACTCTTCTTGCAAAAAAATAAGCCCCTGCACAAGACGATTGTCAGAAAAGAAAAAAAATATGGCGTTCAGAAAATGGATACACAAAAACATTTTTTTTTCAAATATGCTCTAGTATGTAAAACTCCAACATACAAAGAAAGTAGACATATTTGATATCACCGCGTCCATAACAACCTGCTCTATAAAAATAGCGCATGATCTAACCTGTCAGATGAACGTTGTAAAAAATAAAAACAGTGCCAAAACAGCAATTTTTGGGGTTACCTTGCCTCACAAAAAAACTTAATATAGAGCGATTAAAAATCGTTCTCTTAAAATAAAGACTTTTAAAATATGCTTATGAGCCTCAAGGTGCTATTACCCCCAAAATAGTACCAATAAAACTGTCACCTTATCCCCTAGTTTCCAAAATTGGGTAACTTTTTTGAGTTTCTACTGTAGGGGTGTATCAGGGGGGCTTCAAATGGGACATGGTGTCTAAAAACCAGTCCATCAAAATCTGCCTTCCAAAAACCATCCGGCAGTCCTTTCCTTCTGCACCCTGCCTTATATCAGTTTATGACCACTTGTGGGTTGTTTCTGTAAACCTCAGAATCAGGGTAATAAATGTTGAGTTTTGTTTGGCTGTTAACCCTCGATGTGTTAAAGAAAAAAATTGACTAAAATGTAAAATCTGCCAAAAAAAGTGAAATTTAGAAATTTCATTTCCATTTTCCTTTAATTCTTGTGGAACACCTAAAGGGTTAATAAAGTTTGTAAAATCAGTTTTGAGTAACTTGAGGGGTGTAGTTTCTACAATGAGGTTTCTATTATGTAGGCCCCACAATGTGACTTCAGACCTGAACTGGTCCTAAAAAAGTGGGTTTTAGAAATTTTCTTACATTTTTTTAGAATTGCTTCTAAATATCTAAGCCTTCTAGCGTAAAAAAATAAAATGACATTTACAAAATAATGAAAACATAAAGTAGACATATGAGGAATGTTAAGTAATAAATATTTTATGAGGTATCACTTTCTGTTTAAAAAGCAGAGAAATTGAAATATTGAAAATTGCGAATTTTTCAAAATGTTTGGTAAATTTGGGAGTTTTTCATAAATAAAGGTGAAATATATTGACTAAAATTTATGACTGTCATGAAAACAATGTGTCACGAGAAAACAGTCTCAGAATAGCTTAGATAAATAAAAGCGTTCCAAAGTTATTACCACATAAAGTGACACAGGTCAGATTTTCGAAAACTGGCCCGGGGTAGAAGGGGTTAATTTAATGTTTGTGTGTGTCGTTAAGATTTCGACAGTATCCACTATAACAGTGACATCTACAGTACCCCGCCCCCTTAATAGGGACCTCCACAGCATCCTACCCCCTTTAACTTTGACCTTCACAGCAGCCTACCCCTTTAACAGTGAGTTCCACAGCACCCCACCCCATTGACGGTGACCTCCACAGGGGCCTACCCCCTTAACAGTGACCTCTACAGCACCTGTTCCTTAACACTGACCATAGGTTACAGTCCCCTTAACTGACCTCCACCATTCCCGGTCCCCTTAACAGAGACCTCCACAGCGACTGCCCCTTTAACAGTGACTGCCACAGTACCCCGCTTCCTTAACAGTGACCTCACAGTACCCCGCTGCCCCTTTAATAGTGGCCTCCACAGTCCCCTCCTCCCTTAACAGTGACCTCCACAGCGGCCTGCCCCCTTAACAGTAACATCCACAGTGCTCCCCTTTAACAGTGACCTCAACAGCCGCCGCCCCTTTTAGTGACCTCCACAGTACCCAGTCTGATTAATTGTGATTTCCACAATAACGCGCCCCCATAAACAGTGACCTCCACAGAGCTCCGTTCCCTTAAAATGTGACCTCCACAACACCTTGCCCCCTTAACAGGGACCTCTACAGTACCCCGCCCCTTAAAACTGACCTCCATAGCAGACTGTCCCCTTAACTGTGACCTCCACCGTTCCCTGCCCCCTTAACAAAGACCTCCACAGCGGCCCACCCCTTTAACAGTGACCTCCACAGCGGCCACCCCTTTATTAGTGACCTCCAAAGTACTCCATCTCCTTAATAGTGATTTCCACCACACACCACCCCCTTAACAGTGGCCTCTACAGCAATCTGCCCCTTAACACTGACCTCCATAGCGGACCGTCCCCTTAACTGTGACCTCCATAGCAGGCTGCCCCTAGGGTGGACAGAGGTCAGGTTTTAAGCCGGACAGTCCTGCTTTCAGACTCCCTGTCCCCCGTCTAGCGCAGGGCCTGGACAGACACAGGGATGTCTTTTTGAACAGTTCACTCTCAGACAGTAGCACTGTTCTGTCTGAGCGTGAGCTGCAGGGAGAAAGTCACCCTCCTTTCCACCCCTGCAGCTGACAGAAGTTGAGCGAGAGGGGTGTGGCATAACAGGTCAGGGCGTGGCTTAGCAAGACCTGGGGGTGGGGTTTTTAAGTTAGTCTTTTGAGGGTGGCCTGAATGGCCACCCTATCTGCCTCCTGAACTGTGACCTCCACAGCACTCCACTCCCTTAACAGTGTCATTCACAGTGCCCTGCCCCTTTGACCGACAGCAGTGAAGAAAAATGGCTGGGTTGTTATGGAAACCTGGTGTAAAACTGTGTGTTTGTGGAGACTAACGGTCTGTGAGCTTCTATTGGCTGATAAGGGTCATGTGACTAGGCTTCTATTGGCTAAGGCATTTTTTGGGAATGTGGGAGAGCTGAGAGCTGAGACCAGGTCTAAAACCTTCCCGGACACCAGATTTTTCGTGAAATTTCGTGATTGTAAATGTAACAGTGCGGATTCCTTTAGCGGACATACACACATACACTCAGCTTTATATATTAGATAGCTTGACAAATGTAACGCCCCACAGGCAGAATTTGTACTGTCTCATATGTTACTTTCTTATGTTGCAGGTGAACAAGGGGATTTCAGAATTCCTGTTTAAGCTTTTTGTTCTGCAATATCTCATGAATTCAGAAGGAAGAATATGGAAGCGCTTGACAAGTCACTTGTACATTGTTGAGATTTTGAAATCCTCAAACACAACGTTTGCCAAGCAGATTCAATCCGTAAGGAGTCGTTGATTTATTTAAATGTTACTGGTTGATTGCTTGTCTTATGGCTTAAAGGGTTTCTGTCATGAGAAATAACGTTATATACACTGCTCAAAAAAATAAAGGGAACACTTAAACAACACAATGTAACTCCAAGTCAATCACACTTCTGTGAAATCAAACTGTCCACTTAGGAAGCAACACTGAGTGACAATCAATTTCACATGCTGTTGTGCAAAGGGGATAGACAACAGGTGGAAATTATAGGCAATTAGCAAGACACCCCCAATAAAGGAGTGGTTCTGCAGGTGGTAACCACAGACCACTTCTCAGTTCCTATGCTTCCTGGCTGATGTTTTGGTCACTTTTGAATGCTGGCGATGCTTTCACTCTAGTGGTAGCATGAGACGGAGTCTACAACCCACACAAGTGGCTCAGGTAGTGCAGCTTATCCAGGATGGTACATCAATGCCAGCTGTTGTAAGAAGGTTTGCTGTGTCTGTCAGCGTAGTGTCCAGAGCATGGAGGCGCTACCAGGAGACAGGCCAGTACATCAGGAGACGTGGCAGGAGGGCAACAACCCAGCAGCAGGACCGCTACCTCCGCCTTTGTGTAAGGAGGAACAGGAGGAGCACTGCCAGAGCTCTGCAAAATGACCTCCAGCAGGCCACAAATGTGCATGTCTGCTCAAACGGTCAGAAACAGACTCCATGAGGGTGATATGAGGGCCTGACGTCCACAGGTGGGGGTTGTGCTTACAGCCCAACACCGTGCAGGACGTTTGGCATTTGCCAGAGAACACCAAGATTGACAAATTCGCAACTGGCGCCCTGTGCTCTCAACAGATGAAAGCAGGTTCACACTGTGCACATGTGACAGACGTGACAGAGTCTGGAGACGCCGTGGAGAACGTTCTGCTCCCTGCAACATCCTCCAGCATGACCGGTTTGGCATTGGGTCAGTAATGGTGTGGGGTGGCATTTCTTTGGAGGGCCGCACAGCCCTCCATGTGCTCGCCAGAGGTAGCCTGACTGCCATTAGGTACCGAGATGAGATCCTCAGACCCCTTGTGAGACCATATGCTGGTGCGGTTGGCCCTGGGTTCCTCCTAATGCAAGACAATGCTAGACCTCATGTGGCTGGAGTATGTCAGCAGTTCCTGCAAGACGAAGGCATTGATGCTATGGACTGGCCCGCCCGTTTCCCAGACCTGAATCCAATTGAGCACATCTGGGACATCATGTCTCGCTCTATCCACCAACGTCACGTTGCACCACAGACTGTCCAGGAGCTGGCACCTCATCAGGAGCATGCACAGCCGTTGTAGGGAGGTCATACAGGCACGTGGAGGCCACACACACTACTGAGCCTCATTTTGACTTGTTTTAAGGACATTACATCAAAGTTGGATCAGCCTGTAGTGTGTTTTTCCACTTAAATTTTGAGTGTGACTCCAAATCCAGACCTCCATCGGTTGAAAAATTTGATTTCCATTTTTTTATTTTTGTGTGATTTTGTTGTCCGCACATTCAACTATGTAAAGAACAAAGTATTTCAGAAGAATATTTAATTAACTCAGATCTAGGTTGTGTTCTTTTTGTGTTCCCTTTATTTTTTTGAGCAGTGTAGTTGACTGACATTAGCAATGTGCTAATGTCAGCAGTACATAACAGTATGCTTAACTCCTTGCCTGCCGCAGTTCTCTTAAAATAAAGACTTTTTAAATATGCTAATGAGCCTCAAGGTGCTATTAGGGCATTGCTTCAGCACCTGGAGGCTTGGTCTACGCACCCTTTGGCACGCCCAGGCCTGCGCCGAAGGAATCAAGCTGGCAGCAGGAGCGTGTCCTTCACTCATTGCGCTGCGCCGAATACTAAACGGGACGGCGCAGGATATTCGGGACACTGAAAAGAACTCGAAAGTCAATGAACTGGACCTGGGCGTGCCAAAGGGTGCGTAGACCGAGCCTCTAGGTGCTGAAGCAATGCCCTAATAGCACCTAGAGGATCATTAGCATATTTGAAAAGTCTTTATTTTAAGAGAACTGCCGCAGGCAGGGAGTTATAAAGAATACTGTTATGTACTGCTGACATTAGCACATCTCTCATGTCAGTCAGCTACATAACGTTATTTCTCGTGACAAAAACCCTTTAAAGGGGTGGTGTGAGATTAAGAAAACATGGCTGTGTTGTTACAGACACTCTTGTCCATGGGGTGTATCAGCTAATGCTTTTTCAACAGTCCACATTCCTTAGGTGAACAACTGGATTGCTGACTTTCTCAGCCAAGAAAGAATTGACCCAGTAGTGTGGGCCTTCATCTCGAGGTCTTCAAAGAGATCTGTTGAAAGTGGAGTCAGCCATATGTAGACCTCATGGCATCCAGATTGAATCTCAAATTGCTCTCCTTTGTGTCTTGAGCACAAGATCCTCTGGACACACACTGGTCATCTCCTGCCATCCATTTGTTTTCCCCAACATCTTCCATCCTCTTCTAATTCTACCTCAGTTCCTCAAGAAATTCAAAGCAGAAGGTGTCCCAGTGGTTCTCCTTGTGCTGATCTGGTCACCCTGTGGACACCCCTTGGCATCTTACTCTTCAGGGAGAACTTCTCTGTCTGAGGGACCACTGTTTAACCATAGTTTAGCTACTCCTTTTTTTAAGTTCATAGTTCCTATCATATTAAGGACACATGGTTCTTCCAAACAAACGGTGCAAATCACGCTGACTGCCAGAAAACCATTTTTGTTTTCAATCTGTCATAGAACATTGAACTCTTTTTTTCTAATGGTAGAGACAGATTGCACTTTCCCCTTTCTCTCCTGCTTTTCTAACTTCAGGATAGTCTACACATAAGTCTGGGCCTTAGCAGACTCAATGGTTAGGTATCAGCCTTTTCTGTTCTCCTCTAGCACTCTTTGGCAACCAAATTAGCTGTTCGTACTTTTGCAACGAGTGGCCTATGGCGTGCCTCCTCAACATCTGCCAACAGCCACAGGGGTAATTGGTTCTTGATGCATTGTATGCTTAATTTGAACCTCTGGACAACAATTCCCTCCATTTCTTTTCCTTGGTGGCAAACACCTGCATTCAGGTTGTCTCAGAACCACAGTACTCCAGTCTGCCCTGTCATTTCTCCTTAAAGGGGTTGTGCAGCAATTAATATTGATGACCTATCATCAGGATAGGTTATCAATATCTGATCAGTGGGGGTCCAACACCCTGCCCCCCGCGCCGATCAGGCACTCTATGCAAGCACTGCTTCCTCTTCATTACACTACACTTCGTCTCAAGTACTTGCTCTATTAAAGTGAATGGAGTGAGTACTTGAAATTACACTATGCCACTACTCCACTGGAGACGAGACGTAGTGTGAAGATTAGGAAGCAGCATTCTCATAGAGCGTCGCCTCCTCATCTCACAGCTGATCGTGATCAATATTAACTGCTGCACATCCCTTTAAGGTGATTTCAGGCTTTTTATATTAATGAGAATATTATCTCTCCTTCTGTCCTTCCCACATTTACAAACAAACCCTCCATAAATTTACCTTTCCATTCTTTTCTTCTCTCTTTTTTTAGTTATTTGTTATTCCATAAGGTCCTAGACAGGGTCTGGTGGCATCCAGTGTTACCACAGCCTGCTGTATTTTGTCCACTATTGGGTAGTAGCCCCCCATTTGGAAATGACCCATTTAACTAAAGCAGTAGGTGATTTGTGAGCATTCAGCATAGAACTTTGACATTCAGAATAGAATTTTGACATTGACCTTTTTCAGCAGTTTTTATATTGGGTGCATACCTTTGTCTACCTATCACAAGGTTTGCCAATCACCAATGCACTGTGATTACACTAGGGATTGCTTTGGAATGTCTCAAGGCTATGATCTGTGTCCTCTAATGACACAGACTAGAAAATTTTATTTTTATTACTCAGCGTAAAATCCTTTTCTTGTCTCATTCACTTGGGAACACAGCAAGGCACTGCGAATATTTTGCCTTGTAAGGAAGAGGCTCCCGTAGCCACAAGAAGATTGGTGTTTGTATAAGAAACACTTTGGCATGCAAAAGTAGATTTCAGTGACAATCAAGATCCCTGAGCACTGATATCTGGAGTTGGTGAGCTTGAGCGGTTTTGGAGCTGCAGTAGATTTATAGTATACCGCCAAGTCATTTTTGTTATGATGATGATGATGCATTTGAACAACCTCAATGGACAATATATGAACATATTGAATTGCCAGTTAAGCACACTTATATGGATTGGTCTCATTTGAACATTATGGCATTTAGTTTCTGCAATGTTAATTATTTTTAGAGCTATTGAGACACCTTTTAGGTATTATGATGCTTTCTTTGGCGGCAGTTTAGAGTTCTCTCTGCTTCCCTTTCTGCTTAGGTAAAATATAATGCTGGTGATCCATGTTCATCATTATCTCTCCCCTGATGATAACAGCCACCGGAGTACTCACTGCTCCTGTTGCACTGCGACCCATGCCACCTTCTCCTTCTTTCTGCTCTTGCTTGTACACACACTCTTCCTGGTTCTTAAACAGCTAGCATGTGCACAGACTAATCTGTCCTGCGCCTGTGACAGCGTTCCCGGAGGTATATATTCCCTTTCTCTATAAGAAGATGCCTGAGCAATAATGTTTCTAGCTTGTCTAGCTCCTGCAAAGGTGTTACGATATTGTGTGTTCTGATCTCCCGTACCTGATCTCTGCCTGTTAAGCATATTGACCCTGTGCTACCTTTCCTGACCTCTGCCTGATTACTGTATTGATCCTGTACTGCCTTCCCTACCCTATTGCCTGTTTTACAGTATTGCATGAACTCTGCTTATCTTGACCTTGGCTAGCCCTCCGATCACTCTTCTGCCTGTCCCCTTGATACCATGCATCAGCTTGTCTCTTGACCTGCCTGGATCACCAGTATCTGAATGGTGGCTACTCCTAGAGTTAACGGTCTGGTGGCTTCTGCATCAAACTCCATATACCCATATGGGAGTGAAAGGGTGAATACCAGGGGACCTACTTCACTGTACCCTCAGGAGTTGCCCAAGTCAAATCTGTTCAATGGCACAGTGGGTTCACACCTGCTGCATTACAGTTTTCTCAGGCCATTGACCCCACTGGAGTCCCCAAGCTTAGGCTATTGAATCTGTACAAGGAGCTGACTAGTCAGCAAAACCAGTAGGATCAATTGCTCTAGTATATGAATACCATTTCTGCAAGTCTGGACACCCTGCTTGCCTCTATCCCATCTTTCTTCCTCCAAGCTACAGCTCCTTTACCTTAGCCACAGTCTGCCCCTCATTCCAGTTGTACAGGTTTACACCTGCCATAGCCGCCTCATTATGAGGCGGACACCAAGACTTACTGTGGCTTTCTAATTCAGTGTACCATACACTTTGAATTCCAAGCCCACTAGTTCCCTATGGATCATGCCAAGTTGGCCTGCTTTGTATCTCTTCTGTCTTTTGAAGCATTGGGTTGGCCAATGTGGAGAATTCCTGACAACTTGCAACAGTTCCTAACTACCGTCCAAAGGGTCTTTCAGGAGCCTGGTCAGACTCCTTCAGCTGCATCTCTACTGCTACATCTGTACCAGGCAAATTGACTGTGGGCTAGTATAGCATCCAATTCTGCACTCTGTCTTCTCAGTTATTCTGCAATAACGAAGCAGCCTTCTGGGAGGGTCTGACAAGCTTTTCACCTACTCTGGATGAATCTGTTACTCTGGCTACTTGTATCAACTTGTGCTTCAGAGAACTTCTCAGAGAGTCTACTCATAAGAGAAAAAATCTGCTTCTGGCACAATTGTTCCAGAAGCCATTACTCCCTTCCTCATTTGCCACTATAGAGGAACATATGCAAGTGAAATGAATCAAGCTCTCTGAGGAGCTGAGCACAGACTCCGTAACAATTTGTGTGTCTACATTTGTGGCAAGGCTAACTTTTTAAGGAATTGCCCTCTCAAGTCAGGTGTTATGAGGACCTGCTATCAATTCGCTTCCAGAGAGAAAGGCCTCCACAGCACTCATTTTCCATACTCGACAAGCTCCTCCTGTTCCCTTGATATCGTTTTATAAGGGTTAAAGGGTGAAGACCAAGGGGCCACTGAGAAAACGATCTCAGGAGTAGTTTCAAGTAAAATCAGTTGAGTATACACAGTAGATAAAAAATCTGCTATGTTCAGTCCATAGATCCAGCTGGCCTACCCAATTTGGGATTACCTGAAGTATACAAGGAGCTGACTAATCAGCGCAGTCACCAAGAGTAACTCCACTTATATGGATTCTTTGATGGTTTCCACCATGGCTCAGTCTCCATAGTCTGCCTTATCTTCTCCGAAACCACAGTCAGCTTCCTTTTCTGGAGTTTCTGGTCTGCATCTACCTCTGCCACCACGCTATGAAGGGGATTCCCAAAATGTTTCATGTATTCCTGAACCAGTGCTCCATCCACTTGGAATTGCAGGCTCATCAGTTTCCAACCAACTTGTCCAAGGTCGCCTTCCTGGTTGTTCCTTCTATCTGATGATTTATCTTGGGTCACTCCTTTCTGGGAACACTAACCCCCTGACTGATAATTTATAGAACTTTCTGTCAATCTTCCATGAGGTCTTTGAGAAGCCTGGCTGGACAGCCTCAGCAGTCTCTTCTATATTAGGATAATATTCTATTCAGTTCCATACACACTGACCTAGAACAACTAAGCCATATTGGATGCCTTCTGGTAAAGTCTGTCAAGGTGCATCAAGGATGAACCAGCAGGTCAGGGTTTATCAACTAACCTGGATGATCTGCTTGCACGTGCTACCCACATAGATGTCAGGTTCAGGTAGTGTCTCCAAGAATCTGCTCAGGAAAGGAGAATTCCACAACTGCCACCCTTGTTCCAGAAGCCGTTGTCTCCTCCTTCTTTTGCCACTGCTGAGAAACCCATGCAGCTTGACAGATTTAAGTTACCCGAGGAAGAGTGTCATCACAGACACATCAGTAATTTGTTCTTCGACTGTGGTGGCAAGCGTTTTTATGTGCAGCCTTGCCCTCTCAAGCCAGGAAACTCCAGTGTTTAGGATTATTTGGAGTGATAATCTTAGGTGAAGATGCTCTCTCTACAAAAATTATAATTCCTGTTGTTCTCTCCTATGGTAGCATCTGGTTCACCAAACAGGCCTTCCCAGACTCCAGTTTTGCTGGTAATTTCTTGCACTAGCCCTAGTGATCCTGTACCACATACCTACAGTACTTTTGGAAAAGTCCTTGTCTGTAGCATCTGTCAATGGGATACCTCAGCCAGAAGCAAACCTCTATGCTACAATGCCTAGGGATCTTCAGGTGTGAATCATGCATACAGATAAGATCTACTTCTATGTACTGTCCATCAGTTCTCTGCTGCTTAGATTATCCTGACTGAAGAACCAGTATTCCCAGCCCTTCATCCCTGAGCTCTTTGATAGTATCCATGGGGCGAGGGTATGCATGAAATTGGATCTTCAATGGTCCTACAACCTGAAGAGGGCAATGAGTTGCAGACTACTTTCAATACTTATGACTGTCATTACAAGTATCTTGTCATTCCCTTCAGCCTTGCTGTCTTCTAAGAATTCATCAGTGATATATTCTGAGACCTACGTTATGTCTTTCTGGTGGTCTTTCTTGAAGATATCCTAGCTTACTCGTCAGACTTAAAGGGAACCTGTCACCAGGATTTTGTGTATAGAGCTGGGGACATGGGCTGCTAGATGGCCGCTAGCACATCTGCAATACCCAGTCCCCATAGCTCTCTGTGCTTTTATTGTGTTAAAAAACCGTTTTGATCCATATGCAAATGAACCTGATATGAGTCCTGTGTCTGGAGATGAGTAAAATTTTCTGAGCGCAGCACCGCCCCGTGTCCTCCGAATCTCCTCCTTGCTGGCTGACGTCACAGAGCTGGAGCGCGGAAATCTCGCGATGCGCGAGCTAGAGCATGCGCAGTGTCGGCATCATGTTCATTCCCTGTGCTGGCATCAGCACAGGGAACGAACTACGCATGCGCTAGTACGCGCATCGCGAGATTTCGGCTCTCCAGCTCTGTTATGTCAGCCAGCAAGGAGGAGATTCGGAGGACGCGGGACGGTGCTGGGCTCCTTTCCGCTGGACTCATCTCCGGACACAGGACTCATATCAGGTTCATTTGCATATGGATCAAAACGTTTTTTTAACACAATAAAAGCGCAGAGAGCTATGGGGACTGGGTATTTCAGATGTGCTAGCGGCCATCTAGCAGCCCAGGTCACCAGCTCTATGCACAAAATCCTGGTGACAGGTTACCTTTAACATCACAGCGGAGACATGTTTGTGCCACCCTCCAACATGTGCAGGAGAACAGACTGTACTCTAAATTTGAGAAATGCCTTTTCAAGAAAAAAATCTTTTCCGTTCCTGGGTTATGTAATTTCTGACTGTGACAAATGGACCCAAAGAAGCTGTCTGCAATCTTAGACTGGCCTTATCCTGCAGGCTTGCATGCCATACCACCAACAATTAATTTATCATTTTTCCATTCTTACCGCTCTGTCACAGCTCTTAGTAGGAAATGGGTGCACACAAGGGAGTGGTCACCTGAAGCAGAATCTACCTTTCTATCCCGCAAGCAGGCTTTCTCGTTGGCTTTGATTTTTCTTTGCAGTTCTTTTTGGAGGTAGTTATGTCCTCCTTGGGTGCCAGAGCTATCCTTATTCTTTTTTTTAATCAGATACATTTTTATTATCAGTTTTTTGTCTTTCTCAAACATCAATAAGACATTGTTTACAAACAATGGGCATATACAATATCAATCAATCATATATAGTATATACAAAACACACCACATGACTACAAAAGACATGGCATATATCTATGCATAGAATCAAATGGAATATGCAATTTTAACGTAAACCCGTAACCACCCATCAACAAGTAACCCTACAATCCCAGACCCCTCAAGAGCAGGACACAATCATGGTGGTTTCTCTTCAGCTCCACATTCCTGGAGCGCCGGCACCGTACTAATAACTCTTATATTAACAATCAGCATCAATTCCCAGTCACCTATACATCCATAAGGTATTATTATTCAACTCATGCACCATACCCTGTTTACATGTAGAACAGTCTTCAGCAATTATCAGCATATATCCATCATATACATCACCAGCTGTGGGTTACCTCTCCCTTTTTCCACACTCAGAATCGCACCTCAGGTTTACATACAATCCCTTCCATTAACATACTCAACGAGTACTCAGTAGGCTTCTTGTAAGCGCTAACCAAGGGCTACAACATCCAGAGTTATCAATCCAACTGCCCCATATTGCCTCAAATTTAGACAGACATTTCCTTTTTTGATAGACACCCCTCTCAAGGCGAATCACTACATTTAATCTGGCTATATATTCTGAGATAAGTGGGGGCACTGTCTGGATCCATTTTGCCGCTAACGTTTTCCTCGCCTGATATAGCATTCTCTCTATCCCAGTAACTGTTACAGATTGTATATTATCTTCTGGCAGTAATCCTAAAATGCAAGTTTTGGGGTCTAGCTTAAACTTGGTGTTATATACCTTATTTATAAGATGTAATTCTGCCTTCCAGTAAGATGTCAATGAGGGGCACGACCACATCATATGTAGTAGATCAGCTTCAGCACTTCCAAATTTCGGACAATTTGGACTATCTCTGTAACCTATTTTATGTAAAAACACCGGGGTCTTATATACTCTATGTATTAAGTACAAATGGGAAAGACGTGCAGCTTCACTAAGAGATAATGTAAGGGTAAGTTCTATTGCCTCTGCCCATTGTTCATCCGTGAGCTCACCTAGATCCCTTTCCCAGTGATGTCTGCTTCTCAATGGGTGTCCTTTAAGAAAATCCTCCAATAAATTCTGATACACTACAGAGATTGCTCCTTTTACTGATCCAGCAGCTACCACTGTGCTCAGTGTATGATTAGATGTAAACACTATCGGAGCTACTTTGGATTGAGCATCCAATGCATGCCTGAGTTGCAAGTACCTATAGAATTGTGAAGAGGGTAACCCAAATTCAGAACATAGTTGCTGATAATGTTTTAGAATCCCACCGAATAGATATGACCTAAGTTCCATATTCCTTTATCGTTCCACCTAGAGAATCCATTCAGGCCCTCCAATTCATGGAGCGCCGGATTGTTCCAAATAGGCGAGATATTGGTTAATCCCACTATCCCTAAAATATTTCTAGCCTTATTCCATACCTTTTTCATGAGCATCAATATTGGGATATGTCCTACTTTCCCTTTCACATCTCCTTTTAATAGCTGCCAGCGGGGGAGATTTGTTTGACACCCATCTCATCAGACGACCACTCTTTCCACCTGAGTCACCTACCACCCCCCATCCCTTGAAGAGTTGCATTTGGGCCGATAAGAAATACACCTTAGGATTAGGTAGGGCAAGACCTCCTGCATCCTTATTCCTCTGCAGTATTTCATATTTTATTCTGCCCCTATTGTTTTTCCATATAAAGAAACAAAATAGTTGTATTTTATGGAAGTAGTGCACAGGGATCCATATGGGGGAATTGTGCAGAATATAGAGCAACTGAGGCATGAATATCATTTTTAGCAGATTACCTCTACCTATTAATGACAGAGGCAATTTATGCCATACAGCAATCTTACTTTTAAATCAAGGGTAGGAGGTTATTAGTAATATAATCTACAGGGTTCATTGACACTATCACTCCGAGGTACTTAAAAGAGTGTACCACCTTAAGCTCAGAGAAAGCAGCAGAACGAGACGGTATCTGAGGAGATACTGGGAGAATCACCGACTTATCCCAGTTTATGAGAAGTCCAGACTGGTCACCAAATTTAGAAACCATAGATATTATAGAATCCATGGATCTCTCTAGGTCACTTACATAAATCAACATATCATCCGCGTATAACGACACGCGTTCCTCAGTAACACCCCTCAATAGTCCTCCCATCAAAGGCGTAGAACGTAAAAGACATGCCAAATGTTCAATTGCTATTGCAAATAATAAAGGAGATAACGGACAACCTTGTCTCGTCCCCCTCTCCAGAGCAATTGCTGGTGAAAGATGACCATTCACCCTGATCCTAGCCCTAGGCTCACAGTATAAAAGCTTGACCCATTTAAAAAAAACAGCACCAAAGCCCATCTTAGTCATGACCGCCCATAAATATTTCCACTCAACGCTGTCAAAAGCTTTGGCAGCATCAAGAGAAATTACCGCAGCTCTATTATCCTGAACATCCCTTCGTTCTATCTGGAGATTTAAGAACAGCCGTCTGAGATTCAAAGCCGTGGATTTACCAGGCATGAAGCCAGATTGATCATCATGAATAATGGTTTGAATGACTCTGTTTAAACGATTGGCCAGAACTTTAGCTAAAAGTTTAACATCCACTGTCAGGAGAGAAATGGGCCTATATGAATCCACCAGTGAGGGGTCTTTGCCTGCTTAGGTATCACTACAACTATCGCCTCCCTCATGGAACAAGGTAATCTACCATTACTATAAGCATCTTTAAATACCGTTAGAAGATGTGGAAGTAATAACTCCCCATGTTTTTTATAAAATTCCCCAGGAAGACCATCCCCACCAGGCGCCTTTTCATTGGGTAAAGAGTTCAATGCCATTTCCAGTTCCTCCAGAGTTATGTCTTCCTCAAGAAGTGACTTATTTTCCTCAGATAAGGCAGGAATATCCATCCCTTCTAAATAACTAGATCTACTAGAGTCGGTAGTGACCAGTCTGGACCTATAAACCTCTCCAAAGTGCATATAGAATTCTTCCAGGATATTCTCATCTCCCGTCACCAATTGCCCACCATTTCCCTTGAGCGATGTTATAGAGGAAGGACCTTGTTGTGCTTTAGTCACAGTGGCTAACAAGTGACCCGCACTTTCCCCTTCAGCAAAATACCTCTGATTCATAAATAGGCGCTTATCTTCTGCCCTAGTTTGTATATGTTCCCTCAGAAGTTTTTGAGCTTCATTCCATTGCGCCTCATTAGTCAATGTGGGCTGTTCTATATATTTGGCCTCCAACTGCATAACTCTATCCGATAGTTCCCTGTCCAGAACACGACTTTTAGACTTTTTAATACTGATATGCTTTATATACAGCCCTCTAACAAATGCTTTCAAAGCATCCCATACCATATCCATCAACGTCGAACCTACATTAATAGACAAAAAATCATTAATGGATCCAGAAATCTCAGTTCCAGTATCCACTATTGACAACCAGAACGGGTTTAGACGCCAAATAGGTCTCGTAGCACGTATGTGTTTGCCCACTTCCAAGGTAATCAATAACGGAGAATGGTCATATAAACTACGAGGTAAGTATGAGATACCCTTTGTCAGGGTTACTAAGGATAGGGATCCAATTGCTAAATCTATTCTGGACAAGGAACCATGCGACGTCGAGTAACATGAATATTGACGCTGTTCAGGGTTTATGGTTCTCCAAATGTCACAGAGATCTACCTCCGATATCAATCTCGCCAGAGAAGTAGGAGCAGCAGAGCATGTTCCCAGCCCACTATGGAATTTATCCAGGAAGCCATTAAGATACATATTAAAATCCCCTACCATCAATGTAGGGACTAATGGGAATTTAGATGTAAAAGTAATAATCATCCTCATAACTTCAGCTGAATATGGGGGGGGAACATACACCGCCACTAAGACAACCCTGAACTGGAAGATATAACAATCTAAACATATAAATCTCCCATCTTCATCAATATATGATTCACGGACAACAAACTGTATAGATATATGCACTAAAATGCTAACACCTCTGGCATGTGTGGAATGAAATTCACATCCCATCCATGCTTTATGTGCCAAATGCGTCCTATCAGCAGACAAATGGGTTTCAGATAAACACACAATAGCTGGCTGTACATCCTTTAGAGCATGGAAGATAGCTGCACGTTTAGACGTCTGCGACATTCCTCTCACATTCCAGGCTACTATATTAACAGAAGACATTGTGACTACTCCTATGCATACACAGAAGTCGGTGCCGACATCCCCACGAGAACCTCCCACTAGAAGCAACTTTAAAGATAGAGCCTGCCCCCCTAATCCCCCCTCCCAACCCCCCCCCCCCAAACTTTCTTAAACATTCTGCAAGTTATAAACTTGATAAACAGGGGTACACCATACATACATAAAGTGAACCTAACTGCCATGGGTTAATAATAGAAATACAGGTAAAAGAGCAGTTTCCTATTGAGTATAGGTGCATCAACCTGGATATACACGAGGACAGTCTGCCCACCCTCCTACCCTACCTCATAATAACCCATATAATGTGGAAAATAACCGACAATAAGTCAAGACATAAAACCTCCCTCATTAGAAAAACACAACAGATTTCCACATAACTGTGCCCGGCACTACGGGGTGTCAATCAGCAGACACAATAAAAATAAGAACAGTTCCATCAAAGATATCACCGTCTCTTCAGGTATTGTTGCCACGCCGATCCTTTTCATGTGTGTCCAGCCATTGGCACGCCTCAGCCAGATCATCAAACATATGTGTGGATCCATTTGCAACCACCCGAAGTTTTGCCGGGTACAACATGGAGTAAGGCCACTGTAATAATCTCAGACATTTCTTTACGTCCAAAAATTTCGCCCTCAGTTTCTGTATTTCTGTAGAAAAATCCAGGAACATAAGAATCCGGTTGTCATCAATGCGGATGTCAGGGGTGTCTCTGGCAGCTTTAAGAATGGCTTCACTGTCTCTGTAGTGCAAGACTTTAATCAGGAGAGGTCTTGGGGGCGCCCCCGGAGGCAGAGGTCGAAATGGCACCCTATGTGCCCTTTCTATTGCAAAAAGTGGGGACAACTTTTCTTTGCCAACAATGTCCATCAGCCATTTCTCCATAAATGAAACTGGGTCCGAACCCTCAGAACGCTCCGGAATCCCAATAAAGCGCACATTGTTCCTTCGCAGCCGATGCATAGGAGGCTGCCTTCAGGGGCTCCGCTCCACTCACATCACCGGATACCACAGCTTCAGGCTCCGGATCATTCGCTGCAGCGGCCGGGGTACGGGCAAACTTTCCCAGCTTCACCGCCACATCAGACAGTTTGGTGGCGTGCGCGGCGCCATCTTGCTTAGACGGAGTATCCGTGCGGCCGTCCCTGCACTCCTTCTCTCTCTGCTTTTGCCGGGTCATAATGTGACCGGAGTGCTCTACAATATCCAGGGAGGCTTCTAGTTATTGCCTGTCGTCACCAAGGCCAGGTAGGAGATGGGCAAACGATTAATAGCAGGATACTTTCCAGGAGCTCTGCGCCATGCGACTCTTTACATCGGCAGTTAGGCCACGCCCCAGCTATCCTTATCCTTAAAGGGAACCTGTCACCAGTTTTATGGTGTCCTAACTAAGGGCAACTTAAATAAGTGACTGATTCTCTTAGCAAAATTCTGGGTCACTTTCTTTAATTGACCCAGTCAATCTTGTACTGAAAAGCTCCAGCTCATAATGATGAGTCCTGAATATTCATAAGCTCCTGACTCTCCCCGCCTGCCTGCTGCTGATTGACAGTTTTTTTCCATATGAATCAGCAGCAGGTGAGCAGGGGAGTGGCTATAGCTCTGAATTAAAAAAACACTGGAATCACTGACATCACGCTGGACTCAAATCAGCTCATTAGCATGTGGCATGTGGCATCTTTGTGTGTATATTATGAGGTAACCATCTGTCACACCAGTAAGTGAATACATCTAAGGTACTTTTTAGTAGTTAATGATTGTATATAATTAGTTAGATTATAATCAAATATCCACATGACAGTTTCCCTTTAAAGGTTCCACTGACAAGATGGTCTCCTGTGGCTTTTTTTTCTAAGTCTTTCTATCTTGCAGAGAGGGCATCTGCCACCCAGTCATCATTTACACTGATCATAAGAACTTGACTTCTCTCCAGTCTGCCGAATTCACACCAAACCCGATGGTCTGTTTTTCGCTCACTTTGATTTCCTCCTGCACTTTGGGCCAGCAGAGAAGAACATCAAGGCAGGGTGGATGTTCTCTCCTGTACCGTACTGATCAGGAAAATTAACCTTGTCACAGCGTTGACCCTGCCCGTATTGTCACTGTCGCTCCAGTACGAGTCAAGGACATTCTTTCCAGTAAGACGTGTGTTCTGGTTGTCAAGAGGAGTTGGATTCTTGCCTGGGGGCATAAATCTAAACTGGAAGGTCACCCTGGTTTCCGCAAGACACTTACCGTATTTATCAGGGTATAACACGCACTTTTCCCCCCTGAAAATAGGGGGCAAATCATGTATGCGTGTTATACGCCGATATTCATTGCGCTGTATGATCCGGGAGAGAGGAGGGGCTGGAGTCCGTAACTAGGGGCGTGGCCCGGTGCAGTCACTGTACTCTTACACCGGGCCCCGCCGCTCACCAAAGTATTTATAAACGTGAATCCTTATCCTGTTATTAAGCTGCCCTCTCCCATGTTCCCATGTCCCCCCTGTATCCCCATAGCACTTACTTAAGCTTCAATAGCAGGCAGAGTGGACGGCAGCAGTAACGTCACTCACTGACGTTGAGCGTCTGCTCCGCCCCCTTTATGAATGAAGCAGGCGGAGCAGACGCGCAACGTCAGTGAGTGACGTTACTGCTGCCGTCCGCTCTGCCTGCTATGGAAGCGTGTGAATCGTAAGTGCTGTGGGGATACAGGGGGGACATGGAAACATGGGAGAGGGCAGCTTAATAACAGGATAAGGATTCACGTTTATAAATACTTCGGTGAGCGGCGGGGCCAGGTGTATTGGGGGACACTGTTATGAGGGGGATCTGTGGATGACATATAGCAGTGTCATCCACAGATCCCCCCCATAACAGTTCCATCCACAGATCCCCCCACCCCATAGCAGTACAATTTGAAATGGACACTGTTATGAGGGGGATCTGTGGATGACATATAGCAGTGTCATCCACAGATCCCCCCCATAACAGTTCCATCCACAGATCCCCCCACCCCATAGCAGTACAATTTGAAATGGACACTGTTATGAGGGGGATCTGTGGATGACATATAGCAGTGTCATCCACAGATCCCCCCCATAACAGTTCCATCCACAGATCCCCCCACCCCATAGCAGTACAATTTGAAATTTAATTTTTTTTCCTGAAATTTCCCTTAAAATGAAGGGTGCGTGTTATACGCCAGTGCGTGTTATACGCCGATAAATACGGTAATCTCATTTCTCAATATTACTGTTATCCAACAGTCTCCCAGGATGAATCAAAGTTATGTCGCCACTTGGGCTCAGAATAAATTCCCTGTGGGTTTGCTCCTCCCGTTGCCTACATGTGATGCTCTGTGGCAATATGTTGGGATAGATTTCATCACGCACCTCCCGCCATCTTCTGGGTGTACAGGTTATGGTGGATTGTTTTTCAAACATGGCTCATCTTGACCACTTGTCTTGTCTACATTCTGCAGTTCAACTGGCTAACTTGTTCATGATGCACATGTTTCATTTGCATGGACTGACTGAACATATTGTGTTGAACAGAGGTGTTCATTCTAGGTCAAGATTCTAAAGGACTCTCTTTCAATTACTTGACATTAATCTGGACTTTTCCTCTGCCTACCACCCTCAGTCTAATAGACAGGTTGAACAAATTAATTAGATTTTGAAGAACTATCTTCATTGCTTAATTTCTTCTAAACAAGATAATTGGGTGTCCTTGTTTCCATGGGCCGAGTTCTCCTATAATTATTACTATACCATCTTTTCACATTTTTGTTTCTGGTGAGGTAACTGCTGCTGATACTACCCTCAAGTATTCTCTTCGGGTTTGGTGGGAACTAAAACTGGACAAAGAATTTTGTTCTTATAATGAAATCCACGTACAAGAAATACACAGTGCCTCCACTTTTCTGTCCTGGAGACAGTCTGGTTATCCTGTAAGAACATTTGCTTTAGGGTACTCTTCTACAAATTTGCTCCTTGTTTGTTTGGGTCCATTTGAAGTGTTGAGACAGATCAACCCTATTTGTTAAAGCTGTGACTGCCACCATCTCTGCATTCCTAACTCCTAACTCCTTTCTGTAGTTTTTCAAGTTGGATTTCTCTTTATCATAACTCTCTCAGTCCAATCGTATTAACCAAATTCAGAAAAATTATCTGCGCCATTTCATCTTTCACCATGATGACTGGGTGCCCTTACTTTCCTGTGCTGAATTCTCTTATAACAAGCACTTAAGCGAGTCTACTAGCAGTTTGCCTTTCTACATTGTCTATGGACATTTGCAGATTTCATGTACTTTTTCTGTTACCTCTCAGGTGCCAGCTGCTGATTCAATGACTTTCTTTAGATCTGACAGGAGACTCAATCTTCCCTGTTTCAGGCAACTGCTCTTCTGAAGAGATTTACTTACCGGAGACCCAGGTTACCACCACATTTCTCCTCAGTAGACAAAGTTTGACTGTTCTCTAAAAACATCTATTTGAGAGTACCCTCCTGCACTTTTACTTACCTTGATTCTTTGGTCCTTTTGAGGTTTTGAAGCAGAGCAACCCTGTATGCCAAAAGTTAAGCTTTCCACCTTCTCCTGTATACCAATTTTGATCCATGTTTCACATCTCAAAATACTAGTGCTCAACTGCTGTTCTATGTCTCCAGTCTCTGCTTCCATGCCAGTTGGCCCAAAAGAAGATTTCCAAGTGGAGAGCATCTTTGATGTAAAGAAGGTTGGAAAGAAAACATATTTGGAGGATTGGAAAGGATTTGGTCCTGAGGGAAGATCTTGGAGCTTGCTGAGAACATAAATGTGCCAGCCTTTCTCAGAAGATTCCATCTACAGTCTAGACCAGGGATGGGCAAACTGTGGCTCTCCAGCTGTTGTAAAACTACAACTCCCAGTATGCTCAGTCGGCCTACAGCTGTCAGCCTACAGCAGGGCATGATGGAATTTGTAGTTTTACAACAGCTGGAGAGCAGTTTGCCCATCACTGGTCGAGATCAAAAAATAGGCATAATAGAGGGGATACCGTAATGTTGGTGGTCCATGTCCGCCCGCATCTCTCCTTTCCCAGTGGTCATGATCGCCAACGTACTCACCCCTTCTGCTGCACTGTGATCTATGCATCTGACCCCACCTCCTTCCTGCTGCTTTTGTTTCTGCACACTCCCATAGCATACACTCTTCAAAGCTTTAAAAGGGCCAGCATACAAATGGGCTAATCTGTCCCCAGCATATGACAGTGTTGCCTGGGGGTTAATATGGCATATTCCACTATGGGAAGGGGCCTTAGCAATAAGATTCCTAGCTTGTCTAGTTCCTGTGAAGTTGTGCTGCTATTGTATGTTCTGACCTCTGCCTGATAACTGTATGGAAGCTGTGCCACCTGTCCTGACCTCTGTCTAATCACACCCACCGCATTACATACAAATTTTACAAATTGGTTAACTCATTGTCTGCAGGAGGGTTATAGCATGGTAGGAGGAGCTAATACTTTTCTGACCAGTGTCTGGTTCCTTGTGGCAGCATCTGTACACAAAGTTATCATTTGTGTTCCCCTAATGAAGGTCATCATAGTATATGGTGTATTTTTGTGATTATAGCAGGGGCGAGACTGACCATTTAATGTGTATGGGACTGTCCCGACTCCTTCCTTTGAGGAAAGAAGAGTCAGGCATGTTGGATTTTAACATGTCTGGTCTAAACCACCAGAGGTATCTGTCTGTGGACTCTTTCCATCTCCCTATTTGGCCAAGCATGCAATTGTAATTATGGGGTTGGAAAAAATAGCTGTTGGTTGGGGTGTGGCTAGTTTAAAATGTGATTTGGAATACCTTGTTACTCTGTTGGTCATGTTCTGACCCTAGTTGCATTGATTGTGTCATATCTACAAATGATTTTCTCAATAAAATACAAAAATTATTCTGTTTTCTTCCATACAGTTTTATAGAAAAAAAAAAAAGACTCATCTGGTTAGAGCATCCCGATTCCTCTGTGAACCAGAAGTGTTATGTACTGTCTACAGAAACATCATTGCTGCTGGTCAATAAGTGTCCACAACAGTCATGTGATATTTCCGATTGCGGCTGTTGCTCATGACATGGTGACTCAGCATACTATTTTCAGAATTTTTAAAGAAATGAGTGGAGAAATGTGATGTCACCACTCCATACACAGCAGCCGTGAAACTGGGGTCACGAGAAAAGAGTGGGATCTGCACCTCTAGGACATTTAGGACATATAATGTGAATATACCATAAATGTGCAGATGGGAATAACTTTAAGTAGGGATGGTTTAGGCTGGCGCCTCTTCCCTAAGTTGAATCTAGTTGCATCTAGGCATGGCGTAGATCTTTGCTTCCCCAATGCATGCGAACCTACTTACAAAGTTAAAAACTTTAAAACTGAACTACAAATTCACTTTTTAAAGATGGTAAATGATTTTATCCAGATCATAAAATTAAGATTTATTATTTAGCTGTGTGTATTTGTATGTCTTTTTAAAAACTTTCTGCAACCTTCTGTTTTCATGCATTAAACATAAATGTCAGATTTCATTGGTTTTTAAAGCAATAGAGAAGTTCTGATTTTGCAGTTCACTAACATAAATATATTTGTTTTTTGTATGCAGGTTCCTCAAGCGCTACAGCACAATTTTATTGACTTCTTTCCCAAAATATCATGCTGTTCACCGAAAGAAGTCCTAAGAAAATGCACAGAAGATGTGGCAGATGACTGTGGGGATCCAGGAATGGATGTTGCGGAATTCCAAAGTGAATGTTTCCAGAGACCATACCAGTATTTAATACGTTTTGACAAAGGACAGAATCTAGACACATTTACATACAAACATGACAGTGTAGAAGGGGATCCAGCAGAGTGTCTGCAGATATTCCTTTTGCATTGCGGAATTATTGATCCTTCTTGGTCTGAACTCAGAAACTTTTCCTGGTTTTTAAATCTCCAACTTAAAGATTGTGAATCTTCAGTTTTTTGTAAAGTTGAACATGTTGGAGATTTATTGCCAGGATTTAAGCGTTTTGTGGTTGATTTTATGATAATCATGGCAAAAGACTTTGCTACACCATCTTTGGATATTGCAGATCAAAGTCCAGGAAGGCAAATCATTAACTTTCATGGACGTGAGGAAAAGGACCTGGCTCCTTTTTTGTTGCGTAAAAAGTGGGAGTCTGAACCACATCCCTATATCTTCTTTAATAATGATCATGTGTCCATGACATTTATTGGATTCCACTTAAAGCCAAATAATACAGGAGGTGTAGATGCTATCAATCCCAGAGATAATACTGTAATTAAACAAAATGTTATGACCATGCAGCTTTATAACGGACTGGTGCTTCAAAGAGTGCCATTCAATATTGACTTTGACAATCTACCCAGGCATGAGAAAATAAGCAGATTATGTATGGTCCTAGGAATCCAATGGCCATTTGATCCAGATGAAACATATGAGCTCACTATGGACAATATTCTCAAGATTCTGGCCATTAAAATGAGATTCCGATGTGAAATTCCGGTTGTCATCATGGGAGAAACTGGTTGTGGAAAAACACGACTAATAAAGTTCTTATGTCATTTGTGCAAGGGATTTGTTGATACAGAAAATATGAAGCTTGTGAAAGTTCATGGAGGTACCACGGCTGAGATGATTTCCCAGAAAATAATTGAGGCACAGGAAATTGCAAAGTTTAACAGAGACAATGGATGTGATACTGTGTTGTTCTTTGATGAAGCAAATACAACTGAGGCCATAAGTAGTATCAAAGAAGCTCTGTGTGATCACACCGTAGAAGGAGAACCATTAGAAGAGAATTCTGGGTTACACATTATTGCAGCCTGCAACCCATATAGAAAGCACACTGATGAAATGATTAAACGCTTAGAGTCTGCTGGTCTGGGTTACAGGGTAACCGCGGATGAGACCAAGGACAGACTAGGGTCCATCCCATTAAGACAGCTTGTTTACCGCGTACATGCTTTGCCTCCTAGCATGATGCCACTGGTATGGGACTTTGGACAACTAAATAATGAAACCGAGAAGAAATACATACAACAAATCATTCAGAGATTAGCAAAAGAGATTGAGTTGTCTACTAGTAATGTACAGTTATTAACTAATGTGCTCTCAGCTTCTCAAAGTTACATGAGGTTAAAAAATGATGAATGCAGCTTTGTCAGCCTAAGAGATGTTGAACGTTGTGTAGAGGTCTTCAAGTGGTTCTATAAACATCATGCAAAGCTGCTAAAGAATCAGAAAAACATGTTAAAGAATAAAAGAAATGTCTCTTATCAAAAAGATAAAGTAGCTTGGTCTCTTGTGCTAGCTGTTGGTGTATGCTACCATGCCTCTTTAGAAACTAAGGAATCATACAGAGAGGCCATATGTGGACATTTCCATTCGCCATACAGAGACCAATCTGCTATTTTGGATGAAATAAGTATCATTCAAGATCTCTTTTTATCAGGGGTACACTTAAGAAACACCATTGCAAGAAACCTGGCCTTGAAGGAAAACTTATTTATGATGGTCATCTGTATTGAACTTAAAATCCCTTTATTTCTTGTTGGAAAACCAGGAAGCTCAAAGTCACTAGCAAAGACTATTGTTGCAGATGCCATGCAAGGTCAGGCAGCTCATACTGAACTGTATAAAGACCTTAAACAGATTCACTTGGTATCTTTTCAGTGTAGCCCTCACTCAACTCCAGAAGGTATAATTAGCACATTTAAGCATTGTGCTCGCTTCCAGGAAGGGAAAAATTTAAAAGAGTATGTGTCTGTGGTGGTTCTTGATGAAATCGGTCTTGCTGAAGACTCTACCAAAATGCCTTTAAAGACACTTCATCCTTTGCTGGAGGATGGTTGCATTGATGATGAGCCATTGCCACACAAAAAGGTTGGATTTATTGGAATCTCTAACTGGGCCTTAGATCCTGCAAAAATGAATAGAGGAATATTTGTATCTCGGGGTGATCCTGATAAGCAAGAACTTATTGAAAGTGCTGAGGGAATCTGCTCATCTGATAACCTCATTCTTACAAAAGTCACAAACTATTTCCAATACTTTGCAGATGCTTATCAGCAAGTTTGTGAGACTCAAAAAGAACAGAAAAAAGAATTCTTCGGTTTACGTGACTTTTACAGTCTGATAAAAATGGTGTTTGCTTTTACCAAACAGTCAGTCTTGACAGAGCGTGAAATTGCTCGCGCAGTCCTCCGGAATTTCAGTGGGAAAGATGATTTAAATGCATTGGACATTTTTTTGGGAGACGAAAATAAAAATCTAGGCGAGGCTTATAATACGATAGATCTGGTGATGGAAAATATTAAAAGTGACAGTGAGGACTGTGAATCTCGTTACCTTTTAATATTGACCAAAAACTATGCAGCACTTCAGATACTTCAACAAGCATTTATTAAGGAGAACCAGCAACCTGAAATCATATTTGGATCCAGCTTCCCAAAGGACCAAGAATACACTCAGATTTGCAGAAATATCAACCGTGTTAAGATCTGTATGGAAACTGGCCAGATGGTCATTCTCCTTAATCTCCAAAACTTGTATGAAAGCCTCTATGATGCATTAAATCAATATTATGTTTACCTAGCTGGCCAAAAGTATGTAGACTTGGGCCTTGGTACCCATCGTGTAAAGTGCAGGGTTCACCCAAAATTCAGACTGATAGTCATTGAAGAAAAAGATATTGTATACAAAGACTTCCCAATCCCACTGATCAACAGATTAGAAAAACATTATTTGGATATTAGCACATTTTTGAAAAAAGAAGACAAAATTCTTGTTGAACAGCTTGAGGCTTGGGTACAAAGTTTCACCAGTCCAAAAGTAAACCACCTCATGGTAAAAGATCATGAATACAGTCCTTCTGATGTTTTTATTGGCTACCACTCAGACACATGTGCTTCAGTTGTTCTTCAAGTATCAGAGAATATGAATCAAGCACAACATGATACCGAAGATATTAAAAAGGAGAAGTATAAGGCTGCACAAAATGTTCTGCTTAAATGTGCTACACCAGATTCTGTCATCAGGTTAGACCGCCAAGAATTAATTGATGAGTACTTCAAAATACAACATCATGGCTCCTTGGTAGACTTCCTCCATTCACATATAACATCTGCATTTCACAACAGCACCATTTTCACTGAGGTAATACAATTATATTTTCTTTATTGATTTACTGTTCTGTCTTCACTAGTACTATCTACTTGCTATATTATATTTAAGCAAATGTTAGACACAAAATAGCAGAAGATATACTGTAAGCCTTGAGTAGCATAGAAAATAGGTGTGTACGCCCAAGCCTTTATATTACAGAAGCAACCTATTAACCAAAATAAATTCTAAGACGCCATAGTATCATATATGTGCCTGTATTAATTACAATGTGTATTAATATAAGGGTGGAGTCCTACAGCAAGAAACAGAATGGTATCAACAAGCCATTTCATATGACAACTAATTGACATGTATAAGTAACTCCATATGTCAGTTATAACTAATAAAATGTGATGTGCAGTAGAAATAAAGGGGCAGTCAGCACTGGATTTAGAACCCGCAAAATTTATTTTTCCAGCCATACTTTTCATCTCCAAACTGGATCTCTCAGGGTAAGGCCACTTTCACATAGTCTGTGTTTGGTCAGTGTTGAATCTGTGATTATGAGCCAAAACCAGGAATGGCTACTACATAAAGATAAGGTATAATGGAAAGATTTACACATGTTCTGTGTTTTTGACACACTCCTCGTTTTGGCTCAAAATCACTAATGTAAATCACTGAGCAAACACTGACTGCGTGAAAGCGGCCTAAATTGACCAGTCTAGAATGGATTCATGTATAGCACAATGTATACTGCATATAACATCATCCGTGCCAGCATTGCATGACGCATGTCATGTCCAACATGCATATATCATGATCTCGAAATGCCCGTACATCACTACCTGGATAATTTCATTAGAATTAAGCAGTTAAACGTTTTATAGATCACTTACGGGATGAATTGCAAGTGTTTTAGGGTAATTCCACACATGACACCCACACTTTATCCAAGGTATTACAGCAGCTTGGCAAAAACATGGCTTGGAATTTTGCTAGTTTTAGAATTCTTGTTCACTTCTTTTTAGAAGTAAAAATGACTGCTAGATGTAACCGTTCCTTTATAATAGATTTATATTTTTCCTTTATACAACTCTGGCCCTGACATTTTAACAATATTAAAGTATGATTCAATTTAAACTTCATGTTTAGATCACAACATTTTCACGCCTTCTTACTTCTGCGGACAAAAAGATTTTAGAAGTTGAATTACAAAACAATATCAGCAAAATTGAAATTTTGTCCCTTCAACAATTTGACACAGAATTCTCATTTTTGAAGAAAATTCGGTAAGTTGTGACATATCTAGATGATCGGCCGTATGTGTTATTAAGGACACAGCATTTCTGACTCGGAGATGATGCAGTTTTAGTTCACTTCACTTAAGACTCTTTTGTCAGAATCTGGAGTTGCCTCTTGAAATCTATTGTATTTCAGTATATTGGTGTGGTTTCTCTTAATAAGTGATATTAATGAAAACTATACAAGCGTGCAAACAATTGAGATGGTCCAATCTCTGTGTCAGATATGTTTGTGTGGCTTACTACCCTTAAACTATAATAATCTTTATTTATATAGCGCCAACATATTCTGCGGTGCTAATTTGTTTCAGTGCTATATATATTCAGTTACATTAGGTCTAAATACACTCTATGAACAAAAGTATTAGGACACCTACTCTACACATTACACCTACCAGATCCTTTACGACATCCCATTCTAAATCCATAGTTCACCATGTTGTAATGGAATTAAAGGCTCCTGGCTATTATATTTCTTCATCGATAGTTACCTATACCTCATCACTCAGCGACCCTGCTCATTGTGGCTGAGTTGCTGTGCATCCACTTTTCAATAATACTACTCACAGTTGATGGTGAAATATCTAGGAGTAACGAGGTTTCTCAAACTGACTTGTTACAACAGTGACATCCTATTACAGTACTCACTGAGGACTTTAGAACAAGCCATTCTTTCACATATGTTTGTAAAGGCAGACTGCATGGATAGGTGCTGGATTTTATACACCTGTGGCAATGGGACTGAATGAAACACCTGAATTCAGTGATTAAGACATTGGTCCCAATACTTTTTTCTATATAGTTTATATTTTTTATTTTCTTAATGTTTTAAATCCTTGTACGGTATTTGAAAATTTCAAATTCATGTGCACGTATGGTAGTGAAATTCACAAAACTAGTACTACAATGTCAGCAGTGGGATTGTGCCTAAATTATTATTTTTCTTTTGCAAACTGCTTACAATGATATAAGTAGCCCTACGGACACACAGAGAGTGTGTAAAACGTTTCATTCAGCTTCCCAACTTCACTTTGCCCAAATATCAACCCTGGATTAATGAGTTTGAAAACTGGTATCATATGAAGATTTTGGGCTTTAATATGATATCAACACCAAGCAGCGGGCATTTAGAATCAGAGTTAATTCTTTGTGATTTTGGTAGCTTTCTTACCGTTTGTTTTTTTCCCACTTAGGCATTTTCTAGAATCTGCCTCTGGCAATCTGATACTAATTATACAGACTGATTTTGAAGAAGGGTCTCGAGGAGCAAATCTTGTTGCATCAGCAAAGTAAGTTTATATAATGTGTTACTGTTCACCAATGTGTTTGTGAGATGATTATATGGCACTTACTAATATAGCCTTTGTTGAAATTCTGCACCATTTTCTATATTTCATAAGGTATAGGGCCCATTGTTTGCCAAGTCTCTTGTGCTGTCCACACAGAGGTCCTGCCCGTAAAATGGCTGCTGATGGACGGGCATGTCACCACGCAAACCACTTCAATGGGATGTCTTCTCTATTTAAATACACTGCCATTTGCACTTGAACTGTAGGGAATTTGTGCAGGTGCAGTGTGTTAGAATGGAGACGGCTAAATGATGTGTCTGGTCACATGACCCTCCATCAGCAGCCATCTTATGGACAAACTCTTTCTGGATAGCACAGAAGATTTGCCTGTGGCATGGCTTATGAAATATAGCAAATGGCAAAGAATATGAACAAAGGCTATATTAGTAAGTGTCCTATAGTCCTCTTACATATACATTGGTCAAAATTAGCCAGACAGTGACAAACCCCTTTAAGGCTGTTTCTGCTCAGCAACAAAAATAATGGAAGAGCAAGATTTGGCACATAACTAACAGGAATGGAGCCAAACAGTTTCCATTGACTATAATGGGATCTGTTCAATTTCCATTCAGAAGGGTGCTTTTTTAGGGAAGAAAAAAGTCCTGCCTAAAGGACTTCTTTCTCCGATATTTTTAACAAAATTTGTGATGGAGCCCCCGAACAGAGCCTCCAACATAGAGGTGAACATGCCCTAAGAAAGAAATACATAATGTCAGATTGTTTGATTTGTTCTGTTTGATTCCTTATCCTTAGGTACTCTGCTGTGAATGAAATAAACAAGTTAAATCTCAGCACAAAATGTGTCTTTGTCTACTTTATAACTAAGCTCCCGAGAATCAAAGGTGGAACATCATATGTGGGCTTTCGTGGAGGTAAGACATATTTAAATGTTTTCTCACAAACTACAGGGACTTCCTAAAATGTACTATGTTTAGAGATCATCTGTCAGCAGGATCAACCTTGTTAAACCAGGGAGTCGATCTACCTGATAAAACTGATACCTGTATTGCCGCTCTTGAAAAGATAACGTTTATTTAATATGCAAATTAGAGCTTCAGTGCACCAAGGGGCTGGCCCTAGCCTTTCCAGTGCACCACGGCTCCTACTTTCCAACATTTTCCACTCCTCCCTCCCCTTGACCGACAATTCCTGGCATCATCATTGCCCTCTTGCTTGGCCCTGTAACCCCATGCATGTGCTGCAGATACTTCTACTGGCACATGCACAGTACATCTCCTTTAGCTTTCCATGCTACATGTACCAACTGAAGAATCTGTGGTGCATGCAAGGAATTACAGGGCCAGGAAAAAGGACAATTATGTCAACCAAAAAGTGGGGGAGTGGCAAACTCTGGAGACTGGAGGAGCTGAGGTGCACCCAAGGGCTCAGCCTATTAATTTGCATATGGAATAAAATATATTTTTTTGGAATGGGGCAAATATTTTAACAACATCACATATAAATAAATGGTTGCCATTCCCCTTGTAATAAGGGTGTGTCCCTACAAATTCTAAGGCAGGTATTACTCCTGGTGGCACCCTTTTTTTTTTTTCTTTTTTTTTTTTTTTTTGCTGCATTTTTTGAGACTGCAGTAAAACAGCCACTGCAGTAAAAACGCACTACAAATTGTCCACAACTTATTAAAGGGAACCTGTCATCAACTTTATGCTGACCGCACTGAGGGCAGCATAAAATAGTGACAGAAATGCTGATTTCAGCGGTGTGTCACTCATGAGCTAAAAGTAAGTGGTTGCCGAGAACCAGCATCATAATCATTGCAGCGTAGGCCTTGAAAAGAGTCAAATCTACCTGAGAAGAGTCCTGGTTATTCATAATCTCCTGCACTCTCACCCATCTGCTGATGATTGGCAGTTCTCTCCTAGAGAGAAAGGGAGAAAACTAGGTAGAAGACTGTCAGTCATCAGCAGGTGGGTGGGAGAGCAGGAATTCATGAATACCCAGGACTCTTCTCAGGTGGCCGGGACTCTTTTCCAGGCCCAGTCTGCAATGATTGTGATGTTGGTTCTCGGCAACCACTTACTTTTACCTTTTTAATGACAGACCGCTGAAATCAACTCACCTGTCTCTACTTTATTCTGCCGTTAGTATGGGCAACATAAAGGTGATGACAGGTTCCCTTTAACACAGCTTTATATTGTCAGTGTTAATTACTGTGAAATTAATACACCCCCAACTGGTAATACAATAAACCTCCAATACACCTTCTGTAGCCTATAATCATGTTTTTCAAGAATCTACTTGCTGACTTATTATAGAATCCTTCATTCTTTACTTCCCAGGAAAAATAATTTATTAGTACATTTATCGAGCCCTGCCTTATAGGGTGCTTGCAGATTAAATGTTGTTTTATAATTATTATTTTTTTAATTGGTTTGGTACGATGTTTCTTTTATGAAACATGACTTGTATATTACACTGTGTGCAGTCGGCTCATAGATACCTTAAAGCAGATGTCCTTATCTTTTTCTGTTAGGTTTGTGGCAATCTGTGCACATTGATGATTTGAGGAAATCTAAAGATATGGTGACCGATGTAACAGCACTTCTGAAGTTCACCATTAGTCAGTTGTTCTATACTGCAGGTAAGCCTGACTACTTTGACAAGATGTCAACTTTTCAAACATTAAAAAAAAATTCTAAGTCAATAACTAATGGTGTGCTCTACCTTTACTCTTCCCTTGGAAAAATCTGACGCCTACTTTTTGGCTGACCTGTTTCTTTTTGCAGCCTCTCAGAGGCAAAATTTTAGCATGATCTTAATTACAAAAATTAGAGCACTTCAAGGGATTAATTTATCAAGATGACTGTTTTTTAAAACTGAAGCCACCAGAGCTGTCAGCTGATTGCACAGTGCCCATTTCAGAAACTCCTGATGATCATTTGCTATGTCAGTAAGGGCTCGTGCACACAAACATATTTTATGTCCACATCCAATCCGCATTTATTGTGGGTTGGATGCGGTCTCATTCACTTTAATGCACACTGCGTGCTGTATGTCCGTTCCATGGCATCCGCAAAAATATAGAACATGTCTTATTCTTGTCCACATTCTGTTCTATTATGGCCCGCAAAGTGCAGAACGCACAAGGCCAGTATCTGTGTTTTGCAGGCCGCAAAAATAGCTACGGCTGTGTGCATGAGCCCTAAGTAGCTGCAGCTGCCCATACAGGTGCTTTGATACAGCTTATATGTAAAGTTGTTCACACCTTCTTCATGATTTCTCCTTACAATTCGGGGTGGTCTGGTTCCACCAAGTTCTGCGTAATTTGACAAGGAAATCTTCTGCGGTATTCTATTTATCTTGGGCCAAAATCATTTTTCCTAATGGCCTTTATTAAAAGTGTTCAACCCTTTTTCTTTCAGCTTTCACTGCTCTGTAGACTGTTCCTTCTGCTTTTCAGTGAAATCCACGAGAGAGCTGCTCTGCCAGTTTGATGTGTGGCTCTTATCTCTTCACTGCTGACAACTCATAAACACCCATATAAGCAAGAAGTCCACCCGAACGAGAGCGCGCCGCACTTTCATTGCTATGGGAGTTTCAAAAATAGCAGTATGAGAGCTCTTGGCTGTTTTTGGAACTCCCTAAGTGGTGAATGATGAGCACGTCGCACAAGTACAGTCGCCTCTCCATGCACTGCTGTGGGAATGTGAAAAATAACTGGAGCTCAACTATTTGTGGAACTCCCATAGCAGTGAATGAAGGGTTGGCCGTGCATGTGCAGCTGCTCTTCATTCACTTCGGAAGCCATCTCCTGGAGATAGGAGGGGTTCTCGAGGTGAGACCTGCACTTATTATGGAATATCCTTGTGATGTGCCATCAATGTCCAAGATGGGCCTACCCCTTTAACCACCTCCGGACCGCTGTACGCACAGACGCGTCCTGGAGGTGGTTGATTCATTCCGCCTGGACGCATATACGCATCATCTCGCGAGACGCGAGATTTCCTGTGAACGCGCGCACACAGGCGCGCGCGCTCACAGGAACGGAAGGTAAGAGAGTTGATCTCCAGCCTGCCAGCGGCGATCGTTCGCTGGCAGGCTGGAGATGTGTTTTTTTTAACCCCTAACAGGTATATTAGACGCTGTTTTGATAACAGCGTCTAATATACCTGCTACCTGGTCCTCTGGTGGTCCCCTTTGTTTGGATCGACCACCAGAGGACACAGGTAGCTCAGTAAAGTAGTACCAAGCACCACTACACTACACTACACCCCCCCCCGTCACTTATTAACCCCTTATTAGCCCCTGATCACCCCATATAGACTCCCTGATCACCCCCCTGTCATTGATTTCCCCCCTGTCATTGATTTCCCCCCTGTCATTGATCACCCCCCTGTCATTGATCACCCCCCTGTAAAGCTCCATTCAGACGTCCGCATGATTTTTACGGATCCACTGATAGATGGATCGGATCCGCAAAACGCATCCGGACGTCTGAATGAAGCCTTACAGGGGCGTGATCAATGACTGTGGTGATCACCCCATATAGACTCCCTGATCACCCCCCTGTCATTGATTACCCCCCTGTCATTGATCAACCCCCTGTAAAGCTCCATTCAGACGTCCGCATGATTTTTACGGATCCACTGATAGATGGATCGGATCCGCAAAACGCATCCGGACGTCTGAATGAAGCCTTACAGGGGCATGATCAATGACTGTGGTGATCACCCCATATAGACTCCCTGATCACCCCCCTGTAAAGCTCCATTCAGATGTCCGCATGATTTTTACGGATGCACTGATAGATGGATCGGATCCGCAAAACGCATCCGGACGTCTGAATGAAGCCTTACAGGGGCATGATCAATGACTGTGGGGATCACCCCATATAGACTCCCTGATCACCCCCCTGTCATTGATTACACCCCTGTCATTGATCAACCCCCTGTAAAGCTCCATTCAGATGTCTGCATGATTTTTACGGATGCACTGATAGATGGATCGGATCCGCAAAACGCATCCGGACGTCTGAATGAAGCCTTACAGGGGCATGATCAATGACTGTGGGGATCACCCCATATAGACTCCCTGATCACCCCCCTGTCATTGATTACACCCCTGTCATTGATCAACCCCCTGTAAAGCTCCATTCAGATGTCTGCATGATTTTTACGGATGCACTGATAGATGGATCGGATCCGCAAAACGCATCCAGACGTCTGAATGAAGCCTTACAGGGGCGTGATCAATGACTGTGGTGATCACCCCATATAGACTCCCTGATCACCCCCCTGTCATTGATTACCCCCCCTGTCATTGATTACCCCCCTGTAAAGCTCCATTCAGACGTCCGCATGATTTTTACGGATCCACTGATAGATGGATCGGATCCGCAAAACGCATACGGACGTCTGAATGAAGCCTTACACGGGCGTGATCAATGACTAAGGTGATCACCCCATATAGACTCTCGGATCACCCTCCTGTCATTGATCACCCCCCCTGTCATTGATCACCCCCCCTGTCATTGATCACCCCCCCCTGTCATTGATCACCCCCCCCCTGTCATTGATCACCCCTCTGTAAGGCTCCAGACATTTTTTTGGCCCAAGTTAGCGGAATTATTTTTTTTTTTTTCTTACAAAGTCTCATATTCCACTAACTTGTGTCAAAAAATAAAATCTCACATGAACTCACCATACCCCTCACGGAATCCAAATGCGTAAAATTTTTTAGACATTTATATTCCAGACTTCTTCTCACGCTTTAGGGCCCCTAGAATGCCAGGGCAGTATAAATACCCCACATGTGACCCCATTTCGGAAAGAAGACACCCCCAGGTATTCCGTGAGGGGCATATTGAGTCCATGAAAGATTGAAATTTTTGTCCCAAGTTAGCGGAACGGGAGACTTTGTGCGAAAAAAATTAAAAATATCAATTTCCGCTAACTTGTGCCAAAAAAAAAAAATTTCTATGAACTCGCCATGCCCCTCATTGAATACCTTGGGGTGTCTTCTTTCCAAAATGGGGTCACATGTGGGGTATTTATACTGCCCTGGCATTCTAGGGGCCCCAAAGCGTGAGAAGAAGTCTGGTATCCAAATGTCTAAAAATGCCCTCCTAAAAGGAATTTGGGCACCTTTGCGCATCTAGGCTGCAAAAAAGTGTCACACATCTGGTATCTCCGTACTCAGGAGAAGTTGAGGAATGTGTTTTGGGGTGTCATTTTACATATACCCATGCTGGGTGAGAGAAATATCTTGGTCAAATGCCAACTTTGTAAAAAAAAATGGGAAAAGTTGTCTTTTGTCAAGATATTTCTCTCACCCAGCAAGGGTATATGTAAAATGACACCCCAAAACACATTCCCCAACTTCTCCTGAATACGGCGATACCACATGTGTGACACTTTTTTGCAGCCTAGGTGGGCAAAGGGGCCCATATTCCAAAGAGCACCTTTAGGATTTCACAGGTCATTTACCTACTTACCACACATTAGGGCCCCTGGAAAATGCCAGGGCAGTATAACTACCCCACAAGTGACCCCATTTTGGAAAGAAGACACCCCAAGGTATTCCGTGAGGGGCATGGCGAGTTCCTAGAATTTTTTATTTTTTGTCACAAGTTAGTGGAAAATGCTGATTTTTTTTTTTTTCATACAAAGTCTCATATTCCACTAACTTGTGACAAAAAATAAAAACTTCCATGAACTCACTATGCCCATCAGCGAATACCTTGGGGTCTCTTCTTTCCAAAATGGGGTCACTTGTGGGGTAGTTCTACTGCCCTGGCATTCTAGGGGCCCAAATGTGTGGTAAGGAGTTTGAAATCAAATTCTGTAAAAAATGACCTGTGAAATCCAAAAGGTGCTCTTTGGAATATGGGCCCCTTTGCCCACCTAGGCTGCAAAAAAGTGTCACACATCTGGTATCTCCGTACTCAGGAGAAGTTGGGGAATGTGTTTTGGGGTGTCATTTTACATATACCCCTGCTGGGTGAGAGAAATATCTTGGCAAAAGACAACTTTTCCCATTTTTTTTATACAAAGTTGGCATTTGACCAAGATATTTATCTCACCCAGCATGGGTATATGTAAAAAGACACCCCAAAACACATTCCTCAACTTCTCCTGAATACAGAGATACCAGATGTGTGACACTTTTTTGCAGCCTAGGTGGGCAAAGGGGCCCATATTCCAAAGAGCACCTTTTGGATTTCACAGGTCATTTTTTACAGAATTTGATTTCAAACTCCTTACCACACATTTGGGCCCCTAGAATGCCAGGGCAGTATAACTACCCCACAAGTGACCCCATTTTGGAAAGAAGAGACCCCAAGGTATTCGCTGATGGGCATAGTGAGTTCATGGAAGTTTTTATTTTTTGTCACAAGTTAGTGGAATATGAGACTTTGTATGAAAAAAAAAATAAAATCATCATTTTCCACTAACTTGTGACAAAAAATAAAAAATTCTAGGAAATTGCCATGCCCCTCACGGAATACCTTGGGGTGTCTTCTTTCCAAAATGGGGTCACTTGTGGGGTAGTTATACTGCCCTGGCATTCTAGGGGCCCAAATGTGTGGTAAGGAGTTTGAAATCAAATTCTGTAAAAAATGACCTGTGAAATCCGAAAGGTACTCTTTGGAATATGGGCCCCTTTGCCCACCTAGGCTGCAAAAAAGTGTCACACATCTGGTATCTCCGTACTCAGGAGAAGTTGGGGAATGTGTTTTGGGGTGTCATTTTACATATACCCATGCTGGGTGAGAGAAATATCTTGGCAAAAGACAACTTTTCCCATTTTTTTATACAAAGTTGGCATTTGACCAATATATTTCTCTCACCCAGCATGGGTATATATAAAATGACACCCCAAAACACATTCCCCACCTTCTTCTGAGTACGGAGATACCAGATGTGTGACACTTTTTTGCAGCCTAGGTGGGCAAAGGGGCCCATATTCCAAAGAGCACCTTTCGGATTTCACAGGTCATTTTTTACAGAATTTGATTTCAATCTCCTTACCACACATTTGGGCCCCTAGAATGCCAGGGCAGTATAACCACCCCACAAGTGACCCCATTTTGGAAAGAAGAGACCCCAAGGTATTTCGTGATGGGCATAGTGAGTTCATAGAAGTTTTTATTTTTTGTCACAACATAGTGAAATATGAGACTTTGTAAGAAAAGAAAAAAAAATAAATCATCATTTTCCGCTAACTTGTGACAAAAAATAAAAAGTTCTATGAACTCACTATGCCCATCAGCGAATACCTTAGGGTGTGTACTTTCCGAAATGGGGTCATTTGTGGGGTGTTTGTACTGTCTGGGCATTGTAGAACCTCAGGAAACATGACAGGTGCTCAGAAAGTCAGAGCTGCTTCAAAAAGCGGAAATTCACATTTTTGTACCATAGTTTGTAAACGCTATAACTTTTACCCAAACCATTTTTTTTTTTACCCAAACATTTTTTTTTTATCAAAGACATGTAGAACAATAAATTTAGAGCAAAATTTATATATGGATGTCGTTTTTTTTGCAAAATTTTACAACTGAAAGTGAAAAATGTCATTTTTTTGCAAAAAAATCGTTAAATTTCGATTAATAACAAAAAAAGCAAAAATGTCAGCAGCAATGAAATACCACCAAATGAAAGCTCTATTAGTGAGAAGAAAAGGAGGTAAAATTCATTTGGGTGGTAAGTTGCATGACCGAGCAATAAATGGTGAAAGTAGTGTAGGTCAGAAGTGTAAAAAGTGGCCTGGTCTTTCAGGGTGTTTAAGCACTGGGGGCTGAGGTGGTTAAATAACTGTTTTGGAGCAGTTCAGAAAATAAAGATTAGGGCTACAGATTCAGCTGTTGACAGCTCTCTGAGGAATATCAGTGAAAAGCAGAAATAACAGTCTGCACAGAGAGTAAAAGCTGAAGGTTGTAAAGGAAAAAAATTTTTTAGCCCAAGATACTGTACATAGAATGCGATGGTAAAAAAAATAAATGCCCCCACAGGTGTGCATAGCCTGCATCAGAGAGTATAAAAATACCCTAAGATGCTCGATTGTTGGCTGATCAGATATGTATAACAGATATGGTCTATGAGCAGGCACGTCACTTCCGCCACCCAAACGAGGGAGGTGCTGTGGATGGGTTCAGAACTATTCCTTAGAGTTGAGCGAACTTGTGTTTTAAGTTCGGCGTCTAAAGTTCGGGTTATAGAAGAATCGCGTTATGGATTCTAAATTCCATTATGGTCCGTGGTAATGGAATCCATAACGCGATTCTTCGATAACACAAACTTTAGACGCCAAACTTAAAACACAAGTTCGCTCAACATTACTATTCATCTCTCTTGTGCGCATACTCCTGAATCCACCTCATCTGCGCATGTGCCAGGGAGCAGATAGTTCTGGCCCCATCCACAACACCTCCACCTTCCTGGGCTGCAGAAGTGATGTGCTGTCCATAGGTCAGACCAGAAACTTACATGCTTTAATCTGCATGAAGGCTAAACATTCTCCGTTTAGAGAGCTGTCTAAATATTCTTCTTATTTGAATCCAACTACTAACTATATAAACCTGAATCCTGATGTCTGGCGTTTTCAGATCCTGAAACAAAAGTAATAAACAATGAGACTCAAAAACTGGCCAAAGAAACAGCAATGGAAGTGGAAGACTGTGCATCCCATGGCAATGAAGTGAATGCAAGCAATCATTATGAGGAGGCCAGCTTAATGGAGATAGATCAAGATGTCAGTAAGGAGACAGACATGCAACCAGTCTCTTTTGAGAATGTATGAATACTTTTTTTTATCTCTTTTATTTCTCTCAGAAAAGACCATTTAGTCTGCCATTGCTTTCTTTACATTTTTATCTTATGACTAGTGTTAAGCGAACTTGTGTTTTAAGTTCTGCGTCCAAAATTCGGGTTATCGAAGAATCCCGTTATGGATTCCGCTACCACGGACCATAACACAATTTGGAATCCATAACGGGATTCTTCGATAACCCGAACTTTGGACGCAGAACTTAAAACACAAGTTCGCTCAACACTACTTCTGACATATATATTTATCCCAGACATGTTTAACTCCAGATAAGTTTCCAACTACTTCTGCTGGAAGTATTTTCTAAGCATCTATGACTGTTTCAGTAAAATGCTATTTAGAATCAGTGAGAACCCATCATCTATTTCATCCATTTCAGATGGTGTAAACTTAGACAGGCTGTGTAGATCTGAACCAGATTTATCACAGGGGTTTAGGCTGCATGATAAATGTGGTTCAGCGATAGACACTTTTCACTGCCTCTTTACCAATTATTGTTTGGCTTACTTTGAGGCAGATTTGTATACCAGAATTGTGCTGAAAATTCCATATAGGTCACACCCCTTTCCTACAAAGCTCCACCTGTTTTACACTAAACCCCACCCCTTGTTGAGTCCTTGTAGAAACCCTAGAGGAGCCAAATTGTGCAAATTTGTGAACATTTTTAGACATATTTTTGGCCCTTACTCATTAGTAAATCAGGGCTATTGTCCGCTTCTCCTCACCCTGCTTAGCTGAATTGACAGATTGCTTACTATAAAGTTTAGTATATGCTATACTTAAAAAGGGAGAGACCCATCTATCCAGTCAAACAGGGCAAGAAAAAGCCACACATTGGATTCCTCTTCCTGTGCCTAGACTTTGCAAAATGTCGAGTTTTCATCTTGCCCTTGGTTTGGGCATGAAATCGATGGTAGGTTCCCTTTAAGAAATGACTGGCTGTTTAAAACTCCTAAGAACAATAAAGAACAATAGGAATGTAACATGGACAATGAATGATGTATGTTTGGAAAGTTAGTTAAAGGATAACTGTCTTTTTTTTTATTTGCTAGTTTATTAGAGCTAGGCATGTATACCTGAGTTTTAGTCTGTCAGTGATTGTCCTCTGTCCCTTTCCACTGCTCCCTTAAAAAAACTGTTGCTATGACTTGTCTGTCTCTGGCTAAGAAGACAGGAAGACGGAGGGGCGGTCCTTCACACTGCATGCCTGCATTAGGCTTCAGAATGAGGAGGCGTGTCTCTCAGTAATCCAATCTGATTGGCTGGCAGGGAGCTGCTGGCTACAGCAAGTGTGTATGGGAAGTGAGGGAAAGCAGTTTTGGCTTTAGAGAACTGGCAGAGGAGCCATCTTGAGAAGATCCTCATATTGTAAATGTTTAAACAGCCGTAACTAAGGGAAAAACTCAAGAAAAAGTGTGGTATGTGAAGAAACTAAAGATTGCTTTATGCATAATGCTGCTGCAGCAGTAACATACCATATGCTAAAAATGATTTTTTTATGAAAACATGACAATTACCCTTTAAAGGGGTATTCCTGCTGTTAAGTTATTCCCTATGCACAGGATATGGGGATAACTATTAGATCATTGGGAGTCCTACCGCTGAACCCTCACTGATCATGAGAATGGGGACCCCATGCCACTAAGAGCCTCTTGAAAGGAACGGAGCAACAAGTCGAGCATGTGTACTGCTGCTCTCTGAACTCGCATAGAGATGAATGGAGTGGCAGTTCACATGCCTAACTTGATGGTGTCTTCATTTGGGGGGCTAGGAGGGGTGCAAGTTTCCCGTTACGGTGATCAGTGGAGGTCCCAGCGGTAGGCCCCCAACCTATCTAATAGTTATCCCCTATACTGTGGATGAGGGATAACTTGTAACAACCAGAATACCCCTTTAAGATTTGTCAATGGCAACGTGTCATTAGTTAAGAACATAATAAATATTCTTAGTCACTTGTATTCATGAATATCGTAATTTCAGCTAATAGAACTTTTACTTTGTTAAACTTTTCCACATATTTGCAGATATTGGATACCACCATTCTAATTAGAAGTTGTGTCCAGAATGCTATAGGCTTGTTAAGAGATGAGAATATTGACAGTCGTAGCACCAGAAGGATTGAAATCCTGATAAACCTGTTGAGTACAGAGAATGAAATGAAAGGTATGATTATTCAAGCTCACTGAGCCATTGAAGAAATCAGTGGCACGTTACTTTCTATTACTGATATTTTGCATGTATCAAGGAGAAATGCACCAGCCCCACATCCCTTTCCATGTCAGAATGTTGACACAGAAGAAAATCTATCCCAAAAGAGGTCCAAGTGCTCACATGAGTGAGGGGCACCCTCCTTAGCTTGAATTAGGTTGACTTTAACTCTTTCAAATAACTTATCTAGCTGCTAACCTGTCTTACTATAGCAGCAATATGTCGCATCTATAGCATTCCATCCTAGTGCAGTCCAAAAGTGGGTGACACCAATGGGATTGGAGAATAGTAAGGAGAGGTGTAAGAAACATAGATTACTTTCGGATGGGTTGTTTCAGAGAGTTGAACGAATGGTTTCAGATGGAGAGATCTAACTTCTTATGAAGCTCAATAAAATCTAGGGATGTCTAGTCAGTAGGTGTACCGATAGTAGTGAAGCATGATACAGAGGAAGATGCATAATGTGGTATTGTTTCCTTAAAAAAATATTTGTTTCATTCTTAAAGGGGTTTTCAATAACTTAGATAATCATGACTTATCCTTGGGATAGCAACTATGCTTAGTATTGCAGTCCAGTCCAACTTGTATGGGACGGAGCAAGGCGATGTGACTGATAGACATGACGTGACAGGACGAGGAAGTGGATGTTGGCTCAGTATAGGCCATTGCTCGCTGATCGCAGGGGGTCCAACACCACTGCCAATCAACTGGCCTGTGTAGCTCCGTTGTCGGAAGTCAGCGGTGGAGCTACACAGCACCATTGACATTGTAGCAGCAGGAGCTCACTACTACAGGACTGCTCCCGCCACTACAATGTGTTGCTGGTGCTGTGTAGCTCCAGCATTGACAGAGCTACACAGACCAGATAATTAGTGTGGGTGCGATGTGATGGCCGATCCTGAGGATCCTGAGCCATCAATTAAAAACCCTAGACAACCTCTTTAACTTTTTATATTGTCTTCATTTTTGTAGATTCCTTCTTGAAATATCTAAAACACCGTCTACATAACATGTTGAAGACTCAGGAAGTAGATTTGTATCATGCTGAAGATTGGGTTGTACGAGAAGCTGCAAATCTAGATGCACTGCAGGAAGCAGGAACTTTCAGGTTAGAAAGACAAATGGCTGCTTGTTTGTTTGTGCATTTAATATAACCATTGCATACACACTTTACAGGGAACCTTGATATAGATTTATTTTCATGGCAGCACAACTCCCATTACTTAACAAGAATACTATAAAAGAGAAACAATAAATAAAGACACAGACACTTCTATGTGTGGATACAATTGGCCACAATGTTTATTTAGGGTTAAATAATGAATAATTAAAAACCAGAATAAATATAATAAAATAAATATAATTTCATAAATAACTAGTTAAAACCAACATACCATACTGCAGTCATAAAACAAGTCCACCCACAATTACCTGCAATAAATGATTCCAGATACATATAGTGTCACCACGAGCAAAAGCTCTGAGGGGGCCCTGACACTCTCCCAGTTTACTAAAAAAAAAACATTTTTATATGTACAGACCTTCTTTTCTCCCTCCTAAGGAATTATGTGGGAGTTCATCCACCAGGCACACATGGCTAAAAAATTGGCTCAAGGGCTTCATAAATTTGCCATTACATAGATGCAACTGCCCTATTATGTCCACTAAATGTGTTTCCCTGTGCTTTTCAGCAGACATAATGGTTCACATTGATTCTTTGGGTTGTTTTAATTGTATTTAATAACATTTATATATGCCTTACAGCACTGGGGTCCTAGGTTCGAATCTGACCAAGGGCAACATCTGCATGGAGTTTGTATGTTCTCCCCGTGTTTGCGCGGGTTTCCTCTGGGGACTCCGGTTTCCTCCCACACTCCAAAGACATACTGATAGGGGCCTTAGACTGTGAGCCCTGTTGGGGACAGTTGGATGCTAATGTCTGTAAAGCGCTGCAGAATATAGTAGCGCTATATAAGTGCATAAAATAAATATGTTTTACAAGTGAAAATAACACTACAAGTGTCAGACTTGGGGACAAGTATTTTCTGGGCAGCTTCCCTCATGCTTCTCCCCATCCAACTGAGATTATTGACAGGGCTCTCGTCACTCCCCTCCCTTGCCCTTCCCCCTTTTTGGGAAAGCGTGAGGCCTGCTGAATAATGGCACATTTTTGAGGACCATGTGTTTCTAATGGAGTAGTTGTCTGTCTAACCGTAATAGTTAATAGTACTAATAAAACAACTTTATATGCAGGCAAACCCTTTGGAAACGTGTTCAAAAAGCTGTGACACCCTTTTTATCCCAAATTTTATCCATCATTGACTGCAATGGCAACCTGGAAATTCTTGTGAACGACCATGTGGAGGACTTTGTAAAATCCCTATGGATGTTCATTTATTCGGATGAAAAACTTCTATCTGTTCCCAGCTACTTCAGGTATTCTTTGGTTTAAGAAATGCATTGTTTTATTCAGTTTCCTGGTTCAGCTGCATGCATTCATCATAGATTGTGCATCTCTAACATTCCATTCCTAACTTATGGTGAAAAGAGAATACAGTGTTATATTCATTCATGTCAAGGGGTCATCTCATCACAGACAACCATTTTAATCTGAAAGCTGCCTTAAGACTCCCGTCAAAGGACTGGAGGATGATATGGGGGAAGGTAGTATTAGATGGCGGCCATACATGGACTGCTCAAGCCTTCCAGAGTGGTAGCAGCCATTTGTCAGAGGCTGTATGGAATGATTTACAAAGAGGGTCTTGAGTGTGAGACCCCCTTCTATAACTGTATGTTATTAATATGTCATTACATGTATATACCGTACTGTATGTTTGTCATTGTGTGTATATACTGTACTGTATGTTAATGTCATTGTGTGTATATACTGTATGTTAATGTTGTGTGTATATACTGTATGTTAATATGTCATTGTGTGTATATACAGTACTGTATGTTAATGTCATTGTGTGTATATACTGTATGTTAATGTTGTGTGTATATACTGTATGTTAATATGTCATTGTGTGTATATACAGTACTGTATGTTAATATGTCATTGTGTGTATATACCGTGTGTTGTTAATATGTCATTGTATGTATATACCGTGTGTTGTTAATATGTCATTTTATGTCTGTAAGTAAACCTCTTCTTTCCTATACAGCTCACAGACTGGAACAATTCTGGTGAAGAACACCATGAATATTGCTGCTTTTGGAGAAAATTTCTTGCCTTTCAGCTGGCGGATTAAAGATTATCTAGAAGAGATTTGGACTCAGGCTCAGCACATTCATTGCATAGAAGGTAACATTTCCCCTGCATGTGTGAATATAGTTGTTCAATTTCTGTGATTTTCGGTGGAAACTGTTTGCACAAATGACTCCAGTGTCTCCTAATGGGGAAAAAGGCAAAAGTATCTGTATCAGATTTTTGCAATGGTTGGAAGCTTGCGTGCATCATTTTTTCTGATAGGGAACCATTGGAGTCACAGAATGAGAACTGGTAGTGCTGCAAATTTACAGTTAATCAGAACTTGCCCAAACTTTAAACAGACAGATTTTCCCTTTCACACACAGATGTCCATGTCAAACATGTCTGGTATATGGAACATTTCTCTCCTGTGTTTTGCCTCACAAATTCCTCTTGTCTTCCTTTCTTTCAAGATTGGAAAGCTTTTCTCTGTGGTAAAGGAATATCTGCAGTCACTCAGCAATTAAATAAAATATATTGATTAATAATAATAAATGTTATTTCTATAGCTCCAACATATGCCACATTTCTTTACAATCCAGACGGTTAGGCTAGTTTCACATCTGTGCTAAGATAGCAGGCAGGCTGTTCCAGCAGAGGAACAGTTTGCTGGAGTTCACCGCATACGGCCTAGCTGGATACTGCCGTTCACCGCTGGAGCCCATTAACTATATTGCAGGGAGAATCCGGCCACATCCCCGCTGGGTCTCATTACAGTCAATGGGGTCCTCCAGTGCTAGGTCCTATCCAGCTGTGCCATGGATACAGTGAACTCTTACATGCTGTTCCGCTGCCCGAACAGCCTGCCGGATACCGTTAGCGCGTATGAAAGTAGATTACATGTACAAATAAAATCTGACATTACAAAGTAACAAACCAACGAGTGTACAAAATACACCATCAATTTTATATATATATATATATATCAAATCAGTTAGTTGTTACTGTGACATACTAAATACCATGCACTCTTCCTTATATGCGAAGCACCAACAATTAAGTGGTTAACTCATTTTATCCCTTTTTTCTTTCTGGTACAGTATTTTTGTGCCCAAGTATTGGCTGATAGGTTAATTATAAATGAATGTTTTTTGTCTTGCGTTATTCAACACAACAATAGTAATATGTAGCTAATGATAAGATGGCAACTGATGTAGCAGAACACTGGCATATGCACCAGAACTCTCAATGTAACCCCTGGACTTCTATTTAATTGTGGTACTGTATTGACTGATGATAATGATGGTTGATTGAAGCAAAAGAAGTGACGTGGCAGGATTGGATTCACAAGTCAAACTGTGTCTATCTAATAAAAGTAAACTAAAAAATAAGTTAGTAATGACAAATGGTTTGTTTAGTCAGGAATTCAGTCTGTTATCGATGAATAACAATGTTTGTGATCTACAGTATGTCCAGGATATAGAGCATATCCATACTTTATACTGTGACCATAGTATGCCAAGAGTGTTTTTTGGCATATGTTTGGACAGTGTATGTTGGTATACTTGTTTGTTGTCAGCTATGCTTTTCAGTATAAGTGGATCCTGAAAAAAAGGCAATGAGTGTTGTATGCAGCTGTAAGGCATACTCGCGATTTTACAGAATATAAGACAAAAGTGTACCATTAACTTTGTCAGTTCTTTAACACTTTCAAGACCAAGCCATTTTTCACCTTCGCGTCCAGGGTTAATTTTGCAAATCTGATGTGTCACTTTATGTGGTGATAACTTTGGAATGCTTTCATTTATCCAAGCCATTCTGAGATTGTTTTCTCGTGACATCTCGTACTTGATGTTAGGGGTAAATTTGGGTCAATAAGTTTTACCTTTATATTACAAAAAATCCAGAATTTACAGAAAATTTGGGAAAAAGTGTAATTTTCAAATTTTTAATTCCTATGCATTAAAAGCAGATAGTGATACCTCATTAGATAGTTTTTACTTAAGATTCCCTGTATGTCTAGTTTATGTTGGCATCATTTTGAAAATTAAATTTTATTTTTTTAGGACGTTAGAAGGCTTTTTCAAGGACCAAATCAGTTCTGAAGTCACTTTGAAGTCCTTACATAATAGAAACCACCCATAAATGACCCCATTTTAGAAACTACACCCCTCAAATTACTCAAAACTATTTTTTCAAACTATGTTAGCCCTTTAGGTGTTCCAGAAGAATTAAAAGGAAAATTAAAAATTTTCAGTTTTTGTGCAGCTTTCAAATACGGCGCTGTTGGACATGACTTAAAGACCAGCGCCATACATGTACGGTAGGCTGATCGGGTGGGTGCAGGTGCTGCGCCTGCACGATCCGCTGCAGGGGTCCGGCAGTCACTGATAGCTGGACCCCTGCTGTATGCGCCGGCATTGGTGAAAACACTGATGCCGGTGCATTAACCCTTACACAGCGTTGACCATGGCACATGCGGTATCCTGCTGGGTCCAGGGTGGCCATCGGGTCCTTAGGCATCGCGGCTGCCTTCCGTGAGAGCCTGTGAGATCCAGCCCCCTGGATCTCATAGGCAGGAAGCTGTAAGTGTATTACAGTGTTTAATACACTTACAGGTAATGCATTACAATACAGAAGTATTGTAAAGGGTATCAGACCCCCAGAAGTTGAAGTCCCAGAGTGGGACAAAAATAAAAAGTAAAAAAACATTGTTTTCCATAATAAATAAAGTTTCAAGTAAAAAAAACGCCCCTTTCCCAAAATAAAACACACAAAAATTGTAAAAAAATAGAAAAACAGATGTATTTGGGGTATTCCCATCTTGCTACTTCATCCTGACCTGCAGCCTGCTCTGCCGTTCACTTCCTGGTTTCCTGCTGCTAAGGCTGGGCGGGCTTAGGAAGTTTGAGTGAAGGCCTGCCACGCCTCCTTATGACATTATTCAGAGCTCAGTCCTTGCATGCTGGTTCATGTGGATTGTATGAGTCATCAGCAGCCTGCAGTGTCTGTGAGGCCCCTCCCCCCTGCTGGGGAATCGTCACTCAATTCCATAAATGTGGCCCCTTTGTTCCATCCATTCCATATTTGTCTTCCCCCTATGTGCTTAGATGCCATAATGGAGTTCCTCAATTCCTGTTGATTCTCTTTATTATCATATATTATTATATCGTTGGTGGATTTGGTGGTGCATATAATATTTTAAAAATAATACTCACCTCTCTTGAACTTGCCTCCGGTCCTCTGATCCTTCTCCGGCATGTCCTCACGCTCCTCTGTAGTTTCAGAAGTCTTCGGGCGGCCGCGCATGCGCAGATCTATATTCTTTTGCGCCACTCCTAAAATTGAGCCGCACATGCGTGGCTCTGTTTTAGACGCGGACAAAGGAATAAACAGTGCATGTGCGGCCGCCCGGAGCCGTGCTCGTTCACGATAACATGAAGAGGTTGGGCACTGGATGGAGCTGCTACTTCTGCGCAAGCGCGGCCCATGGATGCGTCGGCCAAGAGGTGGCCGTATCCATGGGATACCAAACATATACAGTTGCAAGAAAAAGTATGTAAACCCTTTGGAATGATATATCACAACAATAGACAATCACAGTGTGCTTAAACTAATAACACACAAAGAATTAAATGTCACCATGTTTTTATTGAACACACCATGTAAATAAAATGTAATTGCAGATCAGACGTGCACAACGGTCAGGAGTAATTCTTGACCATTCCTCTTTACAGAACTGTTTCAGTTTAGCAATATTCTTGGGATGTCTGGTGTGAATCGCTTTCTTGAGGTCATGCCACAGCATCTCAATCGGGTTGAGGTCAGGACTCTGAATGGGCCACTCCAGAAGGCGTATTTTCTTCTGTTTAAGCCATTCTGTTGTTGATTTACTTCTATGCTTTGGGTCGTTGTCCTGTTGCAACACCCATCTTCTGTTGAGCTTCAGCTGGTTCACATACTTTTTCTTGCAACTGTACAATGAGGTAGGAGGCAACAAATTTTAGGGGGAACGCTGGGAAAATTTTAATAAGATATATTTACAAAAATGCTCAGTGGGACATATTTATTAAATTAAACTATGATCACTGAGATGGGAATACCCCTTTAACGACCGGCTCTATAAAAATATCACATGACCTAACCCCTCAGATGAACACGGTCAAAAAAATTCAATTAAAACTGTGCTAAAAAATATATTTTTTGTCACCTTACATCACTAAATATGCAACACCAAGCAACCAAAAAGACGTATGCCCAAAATAGTGCCAATCTAACCGTCTCCTCATCCTGCAAAAAATGAGCCCCTACAATCGGCCAAAAAATAAAAAATCTATGGCTCTTAGACTATGGAGACACTAAAACTAGATTATTTTTTTTTGTTTCAAAAATTGTTGTTAAATGTAAAAAAAAAAAAAAAGTAGACATATTAGGTATCGCCGTGTCCGGAACAACCTGCTTTAAAATACCACATGACCTAACCCCAAGCATGAAAGTAATAACTATTTTAAGAGGTATCACTATCTGTTTTAAAAGCGGAGAAATAAAATTTTTGAAAATTGCTAATTTTTCCAAAAATATATATATATATTTTTTTTTATAAGTAAAAATGAAATATTTTGACTCAAACTTACCACTGTCATGAAGTACAATATGTGACTAGAAAACAATCTCAGAATGGCTTGGCTAAGTAAAAGCGTTTTAAAGTTATCACCACATAAAGTGACACATGTCAGATTTGCAAAAAATGGCCTGGTCCTTCAGGTGAAAAATGGCAGGGTCCTGAAGGGGTTAATCCAATTTTTCCTATAACACAGCAAGGGTTAACAGCAAAACAAACCTCAATATTTATTACCCTGATTCTGCAGTTTACAGAAACACCCCATTTATGTTATGTAAACAGCTGTATGGGCACACTGCAAGGTTCAGAAGGAAAGGAGCAACATATGGTTTTTGGAGAGCAGATTTTACTGGAATGGCTTTTGGGTGTTGTATCATATTTGAAGTCACACTAAGGCACATCTACAGTAGAAACCTCGCAAAAGTGACTCCATTTTGGAAACTACACCCCTCAAATAACTCATTGAGGGGTTTACTGACCACTTTTACCTCAGAGACGTTTCATAATATTTAGAAACACATGGCTGTTAAAATGAAAAATTTATATTTTTTTGAAGAAAGTCACCAAAAAGCCCAAATTTTGCACTTTAACAAGGGATATCAGGAGAAAATGCACCCCATAATTTGTTACCCATATTCTCCTGAATACGTCAACATCCCACATGTGGTCATAAACTGCACTTTACATGTGGTCGTAAACTGCTGTATGGGAAGACTGCAGAATTCACAAGGAAAGGAGTGGCATCTGTATTTTCTAAATGAATTTGCTGAAATAGATTTTAAGGGCCATAACTTTATTTTTTTGTTGACTGTGTGGGGGCTCATTTCTTGCTGTAGTTTTTAATGGTACCATTTTTGGGTACATATGACTTTTTATTTATGGTAATTTTTTATGAGGTGAAGTTGGCTAATATAGCAATTCTGCCAGTGTTATTAATTTTTTTTTATGGGGGTTCTCCATGTGGTATACTTGATAAGATGATTGTATTTTGTGGGTCGATACGATTCTGAAGATACCAAATTTATATTGTTTTACTCATGTTCTATTATTATCATAAAATCACTTTTTATTAAACATTTCTTTTTTGTTTCACCGAATCGAAGATCCATAACTTTTCGATTTTTCCATCAATATAGCTAAGTGAGAGCTTTTTTTTTTTTTTTGCAGGACGGTCTGTAATTTTCATTGGTACAATTTTGGGGTCTATATGGTTTTTTGAGCGCTTTTTATTCAATTTTTTAGGAGGCGAAGCGTGCAAAAATTGCATTTCTGTCAGTGTTTTTTATTTTTATTTTTTATGGGGCTCTCCATGTGGTATATTTGATATGATAATTTTATTCTGTGGGTTGATACGGTTATGGTGACACCAAATTTGTATAGTTTTTTTCATTTTCTACCACTTTTATATCATAAAATAACTTTTTTATTTTTCCGTCCACATAGTTGTGAGAGGGCTTATTTTCCGCAGGATGGTCTTTAGTTTTTATTGGTATCATTTTTGGGATGCATATGACTTTTTGATCGCTTTTTATAAAAAAAAAATTTGGGAGGTGAGGGAAAAAAAACAGCAATTTAGCCATTTTTTTATTTTAATTTTTTCACAGCGTTCACCACGCGGGATTGGTATCATGATCATTTTATAGATCAGGTCATTATGAACGCGGCAATAACAATTGTGTAGTTTATTTTATTTTTTTAATCTTTGGAGGTTTTTTCAGTGATTGATATTCTCTGCATAAGTGTGTATACAGAGATAGCTGTCAGTCACTGATAGTTTTACATGGGGGAGATGTTATCAGTGATGGCATTCTCTGTTTGAGTGTATATACATAGATAGCTATCAGTCAGTAATAGTTGTACAAAGGGTAGATGTTATCGTTGATTCATATTCTCTGTGTAAGGATGTATACAGAAAGTCAGTCACTAATAGTTGTACATGGGGGAGTTGTTATGAGTGACTGATAGCATTTTCTGGGAAAGTGTGTATTCATAGATAGCTGTCAGTCACTAATAGTTGTACACGGTGGAGGTGTTATCAGTGATTGGTATTTTCAGTATAAGTGTATATATATAGATAGCTGCCTGTCACTGATAGTTGTACATGAAGGATGTGTTATCAGTAATAACATTCTCTGTGTAAGTGTGTACATATATTTTATACCAAACTTTGTGGCTGGCTGCCTGCCTCTTTGTGGTGTAGATAGGGTCCCCAGCCCCTTTGTCATCAAAATCATAAATCACAGCAGAAGTGTGTATACATAGATAGCTATCAGTCAGTAATAGTTGTACACAGGGGAGGTGTTATCATTAATTGATAACATTCTCTGTGTAAGTGTGTATACAGAGATAGCTGTCAGTCATTGACAGCTGTACATGGGGGAGGTGTAATCAAAGATTGATAGCATACTCTGTGTAAGTGTGTATACAGAGATAGCTGTCAGTTAGTAATAGTTGTACACAGGGGAGATGTTATGCGTGATTAATAGCATTCTCTGTGTAAGTGTGTATTCATAGATAGCTCTCAGTCACTGTTACAGTAGTTGTACACGGGGGAGGAGTTATCAGTGATTGATAGCATTCTCTGAATAAGTGTGTATACAGAGATAGCATCTGTCACTGATAGTTTAAAACTAATCAACATATTAGGTCCACGCTATACTTTTAAATAGAAGCTCGCACAAAACTACAGATTTCTCAGGTGGCTCCTCCGCTTGATCTTCTCTCGAGTTCACCACCTTTTCAATCTCTATACCGACCGGCACCAAGCTTATTCATTTCCTCCACAGTACACAGATCGACCAACGATATCCTTTTATCATGTACCCAAAATTCTATCTTTCAAAATTGCATATACAATAAAATTGCAGCCCCTGATAGTTGTACATGGGGGAAGTGTTATCAGTGATTGATAGCATTCTATGTGTAAGTGTGTATACATTGATAGCTGTCACTGTTACAGTAGTTGTACACGGGGGAGGAGTTATCAGTGATTGATCGCATCCTCTTAATAAGTGTGTATACAGAGATAGCTGTGAATCATTGATATTTCTACATGCGGAGGTGTTATTGATAGCAATTTGTGTGTAAGAGTGTTTACAGAGATAGCTGTCAGTCACTGATAGCTGTTCATGGGGAGGTGTTATCAGTTATTGATATCATTCTCTGTGTAAGTGTGTATACACAGATAGCTGTCAGTCACAGATAGTTGTACATGGGGAGGTGTTATCACTGATTGACAGCAATCTCTGTGTAAGTGTGTATACATAGATAGCTGTCAGTCACTGATACAGTAGTTGTACACGATGGAGGAGTTATCAGTGATTGATAGCATTCTCTGAATAAGTGTGTATACTTACAGCTGTCAGTCACGGATATTTGTACATGTAGAGGTGTTATGAGTGATTGATAGCATTCTCTGTGTAAGTGTGTATACATAGATAGCTGTTTATCACTGATAGTTGTACACAGGGGAGGTGTTATCAGTGATTGATATCATTCTCCGTGTAAGTGTATATACATATACATCCTTCACTGATAGTTATACACAGGGTGATTTTATCAGTGACTGACAGCTATATATACATACATAATTATGCCTCATGCACACGACCATATCTGTTTTGCTGTCTGCAAACCGACAAAACACCTATACCAGCCGTTTTCACCCTGCTCTTTCCCTTTCCACATGTCCTGCACTGTTGCAAAAATGCTTATTCTTGTCCGCAATACGGATAAGAATAGAACATGTTTTATCTTTTTTTGCGGAGCCACAGAGTGGACATACGGATGCTGACAGCACATGGTGTGCTGCCTCATCATTTCCGGACCCATAGAAATGTATGGGACCTATAGAATATAATCCAATCCACAAAACTTGCAGTTCATAGCAATAGACTGAGTTGCATGGAATTTTGGGGACAGTAGCTCTCACTTGGTAACTGAAATTATGACTGCATAAAGTCTTCACGGTAAACAAGAATAAAAGCAACACACTGTCTATAACGGTCCTTTTATCAGTGCAATTTCAGCACAGTCGGCAATATACAAGGTGTTCAGCACTTGTTTTTACCTAACCTAATGCATGCTGAATGGAGGGTGAACAAAGATTTTCGGAGCTGCCTAAAAGATGCAATCGCCCGACAAGCAAACACTTGCTCATTTGTTGGGTGATCAGTGGCATGATTACACAGGGCAATGTCTAGGAATGTTTTTTTCCATTCCTGATAGACCCTTGTAAAATCACCCTAAGTCTCGGTTTACGTTGTGTATGTAGTGCACATTTGCTGAAAAAGAGAGTCCAAGACTATTCTTCATCAAAGATATAACCCTAAGGTATGCAACTGTATTGCAGTCAACCATGCTACAAAAAGTCTCTGTGAGGCCCAGGACGTAAGTTATTCCGTTCCTTCATGGGTGCTGGTGTTTCCTGAACAGTTCTGTGGTCGGCCAGCCACTGCTGTGCACTGCTTGTGCATCACAGTAGAGCAGCCAGGTATATGTGATGGTGTATTTGAAACATTGATACATTTTAAATTACTTTTTACTTTCCTTATATTAGGTCCTGAAGTGAAGTCTTTGAATATCTTCTCACAGACCCCTCTAGGAAATTACATTTCCTCCAAAGAAATAAGTGAACAGCAGGATCTGTTCTTAAATTATCAGCGAGACTTCATCCTTATGTCTATGACTATATCTTCTCCCAAAGAGCTGAAGGTGGGATCAGCTTCTTGTACAGAATGTCAGTAATACTGTATATCACTTAATGCTGCCCCTTTAACCACATTCCATGCTCTCTTGTAGGTAATGGAATATGCTCTTTCAACATGTGTTGAGGAAGTAAGAATGAATATAGGCAACGACCAGCTGACTCTTCCATTGGTGCATATTGGATACAATAGATTTCAGCACAGACTGCAAAACTTATGCAGGATTATTGCACTCAGTCCTTCAGTGCTTGATTCTCTTGAAAAAACAATTGAGGACTCTAATGCAGTAATTAGAGGTCAAATGGTAAGTATTGATCTTTCTTAAAAAGTGCATTGAATTTTGGATCTCAAACAGCATGACGCACGTGCCAGACAGTGGCGTAGCTAGAAATGACTGGGCCCCACAGCAAATTTTTGAATGGGGCTCCATCCCACAATAATTTTTTAGCGAACCCTTCCTTTCATGCCGCCCCCGTTCTTGTGGCTAGTAAAGATCGCTCTCTCAGACCAGGGCCGGCAGCTGTTCCATCAATTTTATACCCTGTCTATACTGTCACTGTGTATAATTTCATTGTGTAATACTGTTGAGGGGGCCCTGACAGAATCTTTTAGTCCTCCTCCTCCTGGATGGGCCCCCTTCTGGGTCAGGGCCCCAAAGCTGCAGCTTCCCCTATAGCTACGCGCCTGGTGCCAGATTGCTTGATTTGACATCCATGTATCCGTCATTCCATCTGCTGCACTAGCTTTTCTCTGACTTTTTTGCAATAGTAAAGTGGATTCAGGAAAAAAAGGTGTGTTCGTTGTGGGTTCATTTAAGCACACACTTCTGCTTGCACTCCCTAATGGATGAATCTTCAATATAGACCAGTAGGCACACACAGATACAATGCAGCCCACTATTGACCTGCAGTTCCTAATTGGAGTGTGGCTCTCTATCAGCCCTGTTGACCAGTGGCTTCATAAGAGCAAACCCTTTTCGCTATATGAATATGAGTAAACACCACAAAATGCACAGTCACCCATCGGGCAGTCAATTTTATTCTTTGTTTTGGAGGGTGCCACCGGCCAGGGCAGATCTAGTGACCAGAGGCGCTTTGTGTACATGCATTCACTGTGAAGAGGAACACTTACAAACAGAAGGGACGCAGCATAGATCTAGAGATCGAGAGCATTTTGTGGTGTTTACTCATTTATCCTGCATATAATAAAGGGCTGGTAGAGAGGCACACTCCTATCAGGAACTGCAGCCAATAATGGTCTGAATTGTATCTATAGGTGCCTACTGGTCTATATTGAAGATACATCTATTGATTTATTTGTTTTGGATTCAGGAAACAAATAAAAAATGAATTGAGGGTACTTTAACACTTGCGGCAGAGTGATCCGGCAAGCAGTTCCGTCGCCGGAACTGCCTGCCGGATCAGGCAATCTGCATGTAACCGGACAGCATTTTGTAGACGGATCCGGATGCGGATCCGGATCTCACAAATGCATTGCAGGAACGGATGCGGATCCGTCTCACAAATGCATTGCAAGAACGGATCCGTCAGAATGCATGGGGATATACCTGATCAGTTTTTTTCCGGTATAGAGCTCCTAGGACGGAACTCAAAGCCGGAAAAGAAAAACGCTAGTGTGAAAGTACCCTGAAATACACTTTTTTGGCACAGACTTCGGCCAGCCATCCTCATGTTCTGTCTGAGCCTGGAGTAGTGTGGCTTGCCCCAACTAACGCTTTAAAATCAGTTTAACACTCCAAGTCCATCAGTTCTTGTATGTCTTCTATACTGTAATGGTTCTGTGTTATATTTCCAGGTCCTAGATGTTTTTGCTGCTATTGCGTGTTTGGAAATATTAAAAGACAGTGTGACAGACCTACACCCAGGAGCATGGATGTGCCAAGTAAAAAACCTACAAATGCCTATAGAACTAATATGTTCAGAAGAGTATTTAAATGGCTTCAGTTCTAGGTGTAAACCTGGAATTGACCAAATCAGGTAAATTTTCCTGTAGCCTAAAAAAGGATGTTTATGTACAGTGACCTGTACTTTAGGAGTAAGGCTGCATTTACTGGTCACAGTTATGAAAAATGGCTGCAAGCGTGAATGGACATTTATAATATTACAATGATGGCACATATGCTGCCATTTTTGTAAACTCAAATTAAATTGTGGGCACATTGTACATTAAAAGAAAAAGTTGTACAAACGCAATCTGCTTCACAAATGAGAAGGATAATTTCTATGTTCTAACAGTCAATTTTAATCAGTGATAAATAGTAGTTTTATTGTGTGGTGCTTTTAAGATTAAACACTACCAGTACTAATGCCATCATATCCCTGCTAGTAAGGCAAAGTGCTTACTGGTTATCACATGGCGCCTTTTTACTGGATTGGCAGGAGGTGGTAATAACCAGTAATCGTTGTCCTCTGCAGTGAAGGAAAGCACGGAATTATGAATAGGTGGTAGATTGGAAGGAAATGTCGCCACTTTTTCGGTAAAAAAAGATTTATTTTAACAATTTCCTGCAGCATGGCCCCTTAAAGGGATTCTGTCATGACATTTTAGGCCTATAACCTAAACATATGGCCAGGTCCGTCCAAATAGCATGAATCCGAAACTGTACTTATTAAATGTGCCTGTGGCTCTATTAGCACATAAAACAGGTTTTTATAACCTGTCATTCACCTACCTAAGGTGTCCAAGGCAACGTCGCTTCATACAGGGTGCCCGGCTGCAGCCATCTCCGTCTGGTGCCCAGCGCCGCCTTCCCAGTTGAAATCGCCATCTTCCTCACCTCAGCCCCGCCTCCGCAATCATCATTTCTGATTGTTGTTTGTGTAATAATTTTTTTAAAACACATTTATGCCGTGCACTCTGGCGCTAGTGCGCTCATCAGTGATCACCTACCCACCTGTCCTGCTGCTATGGCAATCTGGCTGTGTGTGAGTCAGACTCACAGATACAGTCAGCTCCAGTCCCTGCTGCCGCCCGCCGCCACTGCCCCACTCCCCCCTGGCCTGACCCCGTGACCGTGTTGCCGTGCTTCCAGGCCCGTGCCGCTCTGTGGGTGAGGGCCACACGGCGCACGCAGGCTGGGGCGGGCGGCCAGCGGCGCTGTGGCGGAACTCACAAGTAAGTGATAAAAAAAAAAAGGAAGGTTCATTTTTCCGCCCTCCCACAGGGTGCGCCCTAAGGCAGCTGCTTGGTCTGCCTTATGGTAGCACCGGCCCTGTCAGCAGTGACATGCTGTTTGTGGCCACATTACCGCTGAAGCCAGACATTGGCTGGAGAAGTGCATGTGACCATAGCCATGCACTGCCAGGTTTAAACAGTGTGGGGACTGGAAGGTGGGAGCAGTGCGGACGACCAGAGCGGTGGGGAGCAGATAGGTATAACTCGTCGGTTTCAGGGGCTGCAGCACGATATTCGGGACAATTACTGGGAACAAATGTTCATAGGAACACTCATATCTTATATCGTGTAGCTGATCAGCCGATAAACTTAGGAACATAGTGAATCTCCCGTATACTGCAATGATAATTCATTGCAGTGTATAGAAGAAGCAATCTGAAGATCACAAATTCAAGTCCCCTAAAGGGACTTAAGGTTAAAAAAAAAAGTTTTTAAAAATATAAAAATTCAAATCACCACCTTTCCCCCATAATAAAAGCAAACAATAAAAACCTAAAGATCATTTGCACTGCTGTGTCCCAAAATGTCCATACTATTAAAATATAGAAATTAATTTTGTATGGTGAATGCAGTGAAGGGGAGAAAAAATTGGCCAATTCGACATTATATTGTTGCTTCACCTACTAAAAAAATGTAATAAAAAATGATCAAAAAGTCTTACAAACTACAGATCGCCCCGCAAAAAATAAGCCCTCACTCAACTCCGTAAGTATAACTATAAAAAGTTATGCGGGTCAGAATATGGTGATGCAAATAAAAAATTCAAAGTTATAATTTATGATTTTATTTTTTTGAAGTATTAAAATACAGGAAAAACTATATAAATGTGATATTGATGTAATCCAAGTGACCCGGAGAACGAATGTAACAGGTCAGTTTTACTGCATAGGACCCCATAAAAACTAAACCCATAAGGGTATTTCCACACTTGCATTGTGAGGATCCGGCAGTCAGTTCCGTCGCCGGAACTGCCTGCCGGATCCGGGAATCCGTATGCAAACTGATATCATTTGTCTGACAAATGCATTGAAATACCGGATCTGTCTCTCCAGTGTCATCCGGAAAAACAAATCCGGTATTTATTATTTTTCCATTTTTAAAGGTCTGCACATGCGCAGACCGGAAGACCGGATCCATCAATGCGGCAATTTTAATGCCGGATCCGGTGTTCTAACAAAAATCCTTACTTCGTGAAAATACCTTACCCCTCGTGACTTCTGGGGGTGTGCGCCTCAACTTCCGGGAGTGTGCGCCTCAGTGCAAGCGCATTTCCGCGGCACGGGTAAGCTAAAATTACAGGGAGCGCTGACTCACGGACACCGCGCGTGCGCCCTCAGGGGTAAGAAGATCTGACGGTCTTTTCTCCTTACCCTCACACTGCGCATGGGGGGTGGGTAGTGGGTGCAGCATATTGGGGGCCTAACCCTAACCCTTGTGAGGGTAAGGAGATTTTACAATCCACGCGTGCGCAGTGTGAGGGTAAGGAGAAAAGATCGTCAGATCTCCTTACCCCTGAGGTCGGACACGCGCATTGTCCGTGGGTCAGCGCTCCCTGTAATTTTAGCTTACCTGTGCCGTGGTAGTGCGCTTGCGCTGAGTCGCACACCCCCGGAAGTCACGAGGGGTAAGGTATTTTCACGAAGTAACGATTTTTGTTAGAATTTCAAAGGAAATTAATGCCGGATCCGGCATTCCAGCAAGTGTTCTGGAATTTTGGCCAGAGAAAATACTGCAGCATGCTGCGGTATTTTCTCCGGCCAAATACCGTAAGAGGGACTGAACTGATGCATACTGAATGGATTGCTCTCCTTTCAGAATGCATTAGGATAAAACTGATCAGTTTTTTTCCAGTATTGAGCCCCTAGGATGGAACTCAGTGCCGGAAAACTTTAACGCTAGTGTGAAAGTACCCTAAAACTGTGTCCGAATTTCCTTTTTTTCTTCTGTGGTAGTGAAACAGTACTGTGGTAATACAATTCTGTGACTCAGTATGACACGCAGATGACAGGAATCAATCTGAGAATCACTTCACTTATTTGATCAGTTACGGGGCCAAAACTGAATAAATAACAAGTGTGAACTCAGCCTTACTGGTCAGTCTTAGTGCCAGGTATGAAGAACCGTGCAGTGGCCTAAGATTCTACTATAGAAGGAAAGAGGGCACTCCTTTTACATCGTCATCAGCTGATTCCACATAGATTTCTGCAGAACCTGTTCTATTAAACGCTGATACATTTAGTGCCCCCCTGACAGAGTGGAGAGGGTGTCAGCAGTACGTTTGTGTTGACGTCACTGTTTATGTTGCCCTTCTTCTCATCCGTCATAAGAACAACACCATTTTCCCACCACCACTCCGTGCTGGCTGCCGCTGCCTCTGTGGACCCCTGCACTGCTACTTCTTTCCAGACAGGTAGGCTCCTGCGTAGCAGGCGGTCTACCCCGGGCACGTTTGGCTCCAGATCTCGCACTGCTGCCACCCTGCTGAGTCACGGCCACGCTACCACCCTGCTGGCTCAGCCGCTGCCTTACTCGCAAGTTGCCACCCTCTTCTCCAGATGATGATGAAGCCCCCTCTTCACCCAGCTCCGACGTGCGATCGGCTACATCATCCACTACTGTCTGCACGCCACTGAAGTTATCCTCACCAGTCTCAGGGCCGCGTACCTGACTGCCCACAACACCAGCTCCCACGCGACTCTCATTGTCGCTACTTGCCCGCCTACCGGAGGAAGCAATGGATCTCTCATCCTCACCTGTGTGTCGGACATACTGTACTGTAACATTAATTGCAAGGGTAAAAGAGCAATAGTGTCAGGCCACAATTTCGCAGCAAATCCGCAACTACTGATGGACGCATCGAATTAAGTGTTAAAGAATTTGAAAAAGAATGTGTAGTATCAAACCAGGTTTTGGTCAAAAACACAGAACAGGTGCAGATCTTTCCATTACACCTTATCTTTGTGTAGGCTTCACTACTGGTTTTGGCTCACCAAAAATGATGGAAATAACTGAAGTGTGAACTCGCCCTAAAGAGTGTATTATCAGGCCTCTATTTCACACCAACTTTGCAACTATTGATTGATGCATCGAATTCGGTGTAAAAGAATTTGACCATCCTAAAAGTGTGTACAGAAGTGTTCCGCTTCGGCGAATGGCGGCGAACCCTTTTCGGGTTATCTGTTCTTAGCCTTTATGGTGTGATCACCTGGAGTATCTTTTTTTTTTTTTTGTAAGCCTGAGGTTCTTTCTTCACCCGTGCACCAAAATCGTGCAGCATGCCACACATCACTTTCATCCTAGATGCAAGGATGGATGGATGTACTTATATATAAACTAAATACACCCCAAAACTGGTTGTATCAGACTGCAATTTCAGCCCCGAATCAAGGAGGAATGGATGTACTTACGTATATCTCAACTAAATACACCCCAAAACTGGTTGTATCAGACCGCAATTTCACCCCAGAGTTCAGGATAAATAGAAGTACTTATATAGAAAATAAATACATCCCAAAACTGTTTGTATCAGACCGCATTATCACCCCAGAATCAAGGAGGAATGGATGTACTTATAGATCAACTAAACACACCCCAAAACTGGTTGTATCAGACCGCAATATCACCCCAGAATCAAGGAGGAATGGATGTACTTATAGATCAACTAAACACACCCCAAAACTGGTTGTATCAGACCGCAATATCACCCCAGAATCAAGGAGGAATGGATGTACTTATAGATCAACTAAACACACCCCAAAACTGGTTGTATCGGACCGCAGTTTCAACCCAATAACAGAAGCAAGGATTACTGGAATTACTGATGTATCAAAGAATGCAAACAACCTAAAATCAGTAGTATTAGAGCACTTTGTAACCCCAATTAGTGCAGCAAGGTGTAATAGAATAGCTCCTATTACCCAGCTTTTACAATCTCCTATTGGTTCCTGCTCTCTCCCTACAGTGTGGATAATACTTCCTATTCTATAATAAAAACTGTTTCCTAAACGCTGTCCCTAGCGCTTGTCACGTCTCTCCCTGAACTAAGTTCACTGTAAAATGTTGGAGACCGAGCAGGCTGATACTTTTTATAGGGCTGTGACATCACAGGGGCTGGCTAGCTGCTGATTGGCTGGCGGCATGCATGGCATTGTGGGTGATCCCTCGTTCCCAGGCTTCTTACTTCCTCATTCTAAGGGTCCATTCACATGTCCATAGAATGGGTCCGGATCCGTTCCGCAATGTTTCGAAATGAATCCGGACCCATTCATTCTCTATGGGGCCTGAAGAGATGCGGACAGCACACAGTGTGCTCATTTCCGGAGCGCGCCCTCGATCTTCCGGTCCACGGCACCCGAAAAAAATAGAACATGTTCTATTCTTGTCCGCGGACAAGAATAGGCAGTTCTTTAGGGGTGCCGGCCGGGTGTATTGCGGATCCGCAATACACTACGGACGTGTGAATGGACCCTCACGTGCAGCAGCGATTTAAAAAAAAATTTGATCCGTTACCACGAAGCGTAAGGAAATTCGACTTCGGGACAAATCTAATGTTTCCTTAAGTTCGGATTGAATTCCACTTCGTCAACTTTGATTCGCTCATCTCTAAAGGTAACTAAAGGCCTTTCTCACAGTATGTAATGTTAATGTTTATAAGTCCACCATCAGGAGGACACTAAACAACAGTGGTATTCATGGTAGGATTGCAAGGAGAAAGCTTCTACTCTCCTTGAAAAACATTGCTGTCTGTCTGCAGTTTGATAAAGATCACCTGGACAAGTCAGAAGGCTATTGGAACAATGTTTTGTGGACAGATGAGATCAAAATGGACCTTTTTTGGTTTAAATGAAAATCATTGTTTGGAGGAAGGAAAACTCTGTGTTCCAGTATAAAAATGTTATCCGATCTGTGAAACATGGTGGTGGCAGTACCATGGTTTGGGGCTGTTTTGCTGCATCTAGGCCAGGACAGCCAGCCATCATTGATAGAACAAAGAATTCTGAATTATACCAGCAACTTCTAAAGGAAAACATCTCTGTGTGAGCTGAATCTCAAGAGAATATGGGTCATGCAGTGGACAGTGACCCTAAGCATACAAGCTGTTCTACTAAAGAATGGTTAAAGAAGAATAAAGTTAATGTTTTGGTATAGTTTAGGGTACTTTCACACTTGCATTGCTGGATTCCGGCAGGCAGTTCAGTCGCCGGATCTTCACATTTTTAAAGGTCTGCGCATGTGCAGACCGCAAAACCAAATCCGTTTTTCCGGAACATTTGGTTCCGGATCCGGCATTAATGCATTTCAATGTAAAATAATGCCGGATTCGGCATTCCGGCAAGTGTTCCGGAATTTTGGACGGAGAAAATACTGTACAGTGTCTCAACTGAAGACATCCTGATGCATACTGAAGGGAATGCTCTCTATTCAGAATGCATTAGGATAAAACTGATCATTTTTTATCCGGTATTGAGCCCCTAGGACGGAACTCAATGCCGGAAAAGTTTAACGCAAGTGTGAAAGTACCCGAAGTCAAAGTTCTGACCTTAATCTAATATAAATGTTGTGGAAGGACCTGAAGCGAGCAGTTCGTGGAAGGAACCTCACCAGCATAACAGAGTTAAAGCTGCTTTGTACGGAGTAATGAGTTAAAATTCCTACAAGCCAATGTGCAGGACTAATCTACAATTACTGGAAATGTTTAGTTGCAGTTATTGCTGCACAAGGGGGTCACACCAGATATTGAAGGCAGAGGTTCACATAGTTTTGCCACTCACAGACGTGATATTGGATGATTTTCCTCAATAAATAAATGACCAAGTCTAATATTTTAACTCATTTGATTGCTTTGGTTATGTTTATCTCTTTTGAGAACTTTTGTGAAACGGATGTATTTTTAGGCCAAATGTATGCAGAAATATAGAAAATTCTGAAGGGTTCACAAATGTTTAAGCTCCACTGTACAGGTGAAACTCAAAAAATTTGAATATTGTTCAAAGTTAATTTATTTCAGTAATGCCACTTAAAGGGAATCTGTCACCTATTTTGACCCATTTAAACCGTTAAAATAGCAATGTGCAATAAAGAACCTTCTTACCTACATTTGTCTTCTTTCTTTTATTCAACTTTTCATTCTTATAAAAAAGCGATTTTTCTGATATGTAAATGAGGTTCAATCTTATTGATTCTTTTGATTGGGTGACTAAAATAATAGATGGAGGAGGTGCAGTAGACATCGCTTATCTAGACTTTAGTAAGGCTTTTGATACTGTCCCACATAGAAGGCTTATCAATAAAGTGCAGTCATTGGGCTTGGACTCCCATATTGTTGAATGGATTAGGCAGTGGCTGAGGGACAGGCAACAGAGGGTTGTAGTCATTGGAGTATATTCAGACCAAGGTCTTGTTACCAGTGGGGTACCTCAGGGATCTGTTCTGGGACCCATATTGTTTAATATCTTTATCAGCGAAATTGCAGAAGGCCTCAATGGTAAGGTGTGTCTTTTTGCTGATGACACAAAGATTTGTAGCAGGGTTGATGTTCCTGGAGGAATACACAAAATGGAAAAGGACTTAGGAAAACTAGAGGAATGGTCAAAAATCTGGCAACTAAAATTTAATGTTGATAAGTGCAAGATAATGCACCTGGGACGTAAAAACCCAAGAGCAGAATATAAAATCAGTGATACAGTCCTAACCTCAGTATCTGAGGAAAGGGATTTAGGGATCATTATTTCAGAAGACTTAAAGGTAGGCAGACAATGTCACAGAGCAGCAGGAAATGCTAGCAGAATGCTTGGGTGTATAGCAAGAGGAATTACCAGTAGAAAGAGGGAGGTGCTCATGCCGCTCTACAGAGCACTAGTGAGACCTCATTTGGAGTATTGTGCTCAGTACTGGAGACCATATCTCCAGAAGGATATTGATACTTTGGAGAGAGTTCAGAGAAGAGCTACTAAACTGGTACATGGATTGCAGGATAAAACTTACCAGGAAAGATTAAAGGACCTTAACATGTATAGCTTGGAAGAAAGACGAGACAGAGGGGATATGATAGAAACTTTTAAATACATAAAGGGAATCAACAAGGTAAAAGAGGAAACAATATTTAAAAGAAGAAAAACTGCTACAAGAGGACATAGTTTTAAATTAGAGGGGCAAAGGTTTAAAAGTAATATCAGGAAGTATTACTTTACTGAGAGAGTAGTGGATGCATGGAATAGCCTTCCTGCAGAAGTGGCAGCTGCAAATACAGTGGAGGAGTTTAAGCATGCATGGGATAGGCATAAGGCGATCCTTCATATAAGATAGGGCCAGGGGCTATCCATAGTATTTAGTATATTGGGCAGACTAGATGGGCCAAATGGTTCTTATCTGCCGACACATTCTATGTTTCTATGTTCCAAGGTGCCCAGAGGGGCGTTATTACTCTGCTCTGGTGCCCAGTAACGCCCCTCTTTAGTGCCCAGCCGGCCTTTCTTCCAAGCCCAGCACGCCTCCTCATAAATAAATGTCCTCCCACATACTGGCCGAACGGTGCCGCCCCCTCCCCACCATGTCATTTAATTTATTCATTGCACCATCGTGCTTCCTCCTCTCTTAGCCTACGGCGCCGCCCCCTCCCGATTACATCATTTAATTTATTCACTTCATCGGGCGTTCCTTCCTCTCTTGGCCTACGGCGCCGCCCCCTCCCATTACGTCACATGTATTCATAGCACCGGCCCTCCCTTCCTTCTCTCCTGTCTCAGAGGCAACAGCTCTCGGATTATGTCACTGGGCTCGGCGCATGCCCAGTGACAATATTGAGGCTGTTGCCCTCTGGAACAGGAGAATCGTGCAGGCGCAGGCACTCACCGATACTGCGCCTGCGCGGGATTTCTGAGGAGAGGAGGAAGGGAGGGCCGGTGCTATGAATACATGTGACGTAATGGGAGGGGGCGGCACCGTAGGCCAAGAGAGGAGGAAGGAACGCCCGATGAAGTGAATAAATTAAATGACGTAATCGGGAGAGGCGGTGCCGTAGGCCAAGAGAGGAGGAAGGAACGCCCGATGAAGTGAATAAATTAAATGACGTAATCGGGAGAGGCGGTGCCGTAGGCCAAGAGAGGAGGAAGCACGATGGTGCAATGAATAAATTAAATGACGTGGTGGGGAGGGGGCGGCGCCGTTCGGCCAGTATGTGGGAGGACATTTATTTATGAGGAGGCGTGCTGGGCTTGGAAGAAAGGCCGGCTGGGCACTAAAGAGGGGCGTTACTGGGCACCAGAGCAGAGTAATGACGCCCCTCTGGGCACCTTGGAACCTCATTTACATATCAGAAAAATCGCTTTTTTATAAGAATGAAAAGTTGAATAAAAGAAAGAAGACACATGTAGGTAAGAAGGTTCTATATTGCACATTGCTATTTTAACGGTTTAATAGGGTCAAAATAGGTGACAGATTCCCTTTAAAAGGTGAAACTAATATATGAGATAGACTCATTACATGCAAAGCGAGATATTTCAAGCCTTTATTTGTTATAATTTGGATGCTTACAGCTTATGAAAACCCCAAAGTCTCAATTTTGAGGTACCCTTTGCTCAGGGGGTATGGCTTAATTAGCTGACTAGAGTGTGACACTTTGAGCCTAGAATATTGAACCTTTTCACAAAACTCTAATTTTAACCACTTCAGCCCCCAGTGCTTAAACACCCTGAAAGACCAGGCCACTTTTTACACTTCTGACCTACACTACTTTCACCGTTTATTGCTCGGTCATGCAACTTACCACCCAAATGAATTTTACCTCCTTTTCTTCTCACTAATAGAGCTTTCATTTGGTGGTATTTCATTGCTGCTGACATTTTTACTTTTTTTGTTATTAATCGAAATTTAACGATTTTTTTGCAAAAAAATGACATTTTTCACTTTCAGTTGTAAAATTTTGCAAAAAAAACGAGATCCATATAGAAATTTTGCTCTAAATTTATAGTTCTACATGTCTTTGATAAAAAAAAAATGTTTGGGTAAAAAAAAAATGGTTTGGGTAAAAGTTATAGCGTTTACAAACTATGGTACAAAAATGTGAATTTCCGCTTTTTGAAGCAGCTCTGACTTTCTGAGCACCTGTCATGTTTCCTGAGGTTCTACAATGGCCAGACAGTACAAACACCCCACAAATGACCCCATTTTGGAAAGTACACACCCTAAGGTATTCGCTGATGGGCATAGTGAGTTCATAGAACTTTTTATTTTTTGTCACAAGTTAGCGGAAAATGATGATTTTTTTTTTTTTTTTTTTTTTTTTTTCTTACAAAGTCTCATATTCCACTAACTTGTGACAAAAAATAAAAACTTCTATGAACTCACTATGCCCATCACGAAATACCTTGGGGTCTCTTCTTTCCAAAATGGGGTCACTTGTGGGGTAGTTATACTGCCCTGGCATTCTAGGGGCCCAAATGTGTGGTAAGGAGTTTGAAATCAAATTCTGTAAAAAATGACCTGTGAAATCCGAAAGGTGCTCTTTGGAATATGGGCCCCTTTGCCCACCTAGGCTGCAAAAAAGTGTCACACATCTGGTATCTCCGTACTCAGGAGAAGGTGGGGAATGTGTTTTGGGGTGTCTTTTTACATATACCCATGCTGGGTGAGATAAATATCTTGGTCAAATGCCAACTTTGTATAAAAAAATGGGAAAAGTTGTCTTTTGCCAAGATATTTCTCTCACCCAGCATGGGTATATGTAAAATGACACCCCAAAACACATTCCCCACCTTCTCCTGAGTACGGAGATACCAGATGTGTGACACTTTTTTGCAGCCTAGGTGGGCAAAGGGGCCCATATTCCAAAGAGCACCTTTCGGATTTCACAGGTCATTTTTTACAGAATTTGATTTTAAACTCCTTACCACACATTTGGGCCCCTAGAATGACAGGGCAGTATAACTACCCCACAAGTGACCCCATTTTGGAAAGAAGACACCCCAAGGTATTCCGTGAGGGGCATGGCAAGTTCCTAGAATTTTTTATTTTTTGTCACAAGTTAGTGGAAAATGATGATTTTTTTTTTTTTTTTTTTTTTTTCATACAAAGTCTCATATTCCACTAACTTGTGACAAAAAATAAAAACTTCCATGAACTCACTATGCCGATCAGCGAATACCTTGGGGTCTCTACTTTCCAAAATGGGGTCACTTGTGGGGTAGTAATACTGCCCTGGCATTCTAGGGGCCCAAATGTGTGGTAAGGAGTTTGAAATCAAATTCTGTAAAAAATGACCTGTGAAATCCGAAAGGTGCTCTTTGGAATATGGGCCCCTTTGCCCACCTAGGCTGCAAAAAAGTGTCACACATCTGGTATTGCCGTACTCAGGAGAAGGTGGGGAATGTGTTTTGGGGTGTCGTTTTACATATACCCATGCTGGGTGAGATAAATATCTTGGTCAAATGCCAACTTTGTATAAAAAAATGGGAAAAGTTGTCTTTTGCCAAGATATTTCTCTCACCCAGCATGGGTATATGTAAAATGACACCCCAAAACACATTCCTCAACTTCTCCTGAGTATGGAGATACCAGATGTGTGACACTTTTTTGCAGCCTAGGTGGGCAAAGGGGCCCATATTCCAAAGAGCACCTTTCGGATTTCACAGGTCATCTTTTACAGAATTTGATTTCAAACTCCTTACCACACATTTGGGCCCCTAGAATGCCAGGGCAGTATAACTACCCCACAAGTGACCCCATTTTGGAAAGAAGAGACCCCAAGGTATTCGCTGATGGGCATAGTGAGTTCATGGAAGTTTTTATTTTTTGTCACAAGTTAGTGGAATATGAGACTTTGTATGAAAAAAAAAAAAAAAAATCATCATTTTCCACTAACTTGTGACAAAAAATAAAAAATTCTAGGAACTCGCCATGCCCCTCACGGAATACCTTGGGGTGTCTTCTTTCCAAAATGGGGTCACTTGTGGGGTAGTTATACTGCCCTGGCATTTTCCAGGGGCCCTAATGTGTGGTAAGTAGGTAAATGACCTGTGAAATCCTAAAGGTGCTCTTTGGAATATGGGCCCCTTTGCCCACCTAGGCTGCAAAAAAGTGTCACACATGTGGTATCTCCATACTCGGGAGAAGTTGGGGAATGTGTTTTGGGGTGTCATTTTACATATACCCTTGCTGGGTGAGAGAAATATCTTGGCAAAAGACAACTTTTCCCATTTTTTTATACAAAGTTGGCTTTTGACCAAGATATTTCTCTCACCCAGCATGGGTATATGTAAAATGACACCCCAAAACACATTCCCCAACTTCTCCTGAGTACGGCGATACCAGATGTGTGACACTTTTTTGCAGCCTAGATGCGCAAAGGTGCCCAAATTCCTTTTAGGAGGGCATTTTTAGACATTTGGATACCAGACTTCTTCTCACGCTTTGGGGCCCCTAGAATGCCAGGGCAGTATATATTCCCCACATGTGACCCCATTTTGGAAATAAGACACCCCAAGGTATTCAATGAGGGGCATGGCGAGTTCATAGAAATTTTTTTTTTTTGGCACAAGTTAGCGGAAATTGATATTTTTAATTTTCTTCTCACAAAGTCTCCCGTTCCGCTAACTTGGGACAAAAATTTCAATCTTTGATGGACTCAATATGCCCCTCACGGAATACCTGGGGGTGTCTTCTTTCCGAAATGGGGTCACATGTGGGGTATTTATACTGCCCTGGCATTCTAGGGGCCCTAAAGCGTGAGAAGAAGTCTGGAATATAAATGTCTAAAAAATTTTACGCATTTGGATTCCGTGAGGGGTATGGTGAGTTCATGTGAGATTTTATTTTTTGACACAAGTTAGTGGAATATGAGACTTTGTAAGAAAAAAAAAAAATTATTCCGCTAACTTGGGCCAAAAAAATGTCTGAATGGAGCATTACAGAGGGGTGATCAATGACAGGGGGGTTATCAATGACAGGGGGGTTATCAATGACAGGGGGGGTGATCAATGACAGGGGGGGTGATCAATGACAGGGGGGGTGATCAATGACAGGGGGGGTGATCAGGGAGTCTATATGGGGTGATCACCACAGTCATTGATCATGCCCCTGTAAGGCTTCATTCAGACGTCCGGATGCGTTTTGCGGATCGGATCCATCTATCAGTGCATCCGTAAAAATCATGCGGACATCTGAATGGAGCTTTACAGGGGGGTGATCAGGCAGTCTATATGGGGTGATCACCACAGTCATTGATCATGCCCCTGTAAGGCTTCATTCAGACGTCCGGATGCGTTTTGCGGATCGGATCCATCTATCAGTGCATCCGTAAAAATCATGCGGACATCTGAATGGAGCTTTACAGGGGGGTGATCAGGGAGTCTATATGGGGTGATCACCACAGTCATTGATCATGCCCCTGTAAGGCTTCATTCAGACGTCCGGATGCGTTTTGCGGATCGGATCCATCTATCAGTGCATCCGTAAAAATCATGCGGACATCTGAATGGAGCTTTACAGGGGGGTAATCAATGACAGGGGGGTGATCACCACAGACATTGATCATGCCCCTGTAAGGCTTTATTCAGACGTCCGGATGCGTTTTGCGGATCGGATCCATCTATCAGTGCATCCGTAAAAATCATGCGGACATCTGAATGGAGCTTTACAGGGGGGTGATCAGGGAGTCTATATGGGGTGATCACCACAGTCATTGATCATGCCCCTGTAAGGCTTCATTCAGACGTCCGGATGCGTTTTGCGGATCGGATCCATCTATCAGTGCATCCGTAAAAATCATGCGGACATCTGAATGGAGCTTTACAGGGGGGTAATCAATGACAGGGGGGGGATCAGGGAGTCTATATGGGGTGATCACCACAGTCATTGATCATGCCCCTGTAAGGCTTCATTCAGACGTCCGGATGCGTTTTGCGGATCCGATCCATCTATCAGTGCATCCGTAAAAATCATGCGGACATCTGAATGGAGCTTTACAGGGGGGTAATCAATGACAGGGGGGTAATCAATGACAGGGGGGTGATCAGGGAGTCTGTATGGGGTGATCACCACAGTCATTGATCACGCCCCTGTAAGGCTTCATTCAGACGTCCGGATGCGTTTTGCGGATCCGATCCATCTATCAGTGGATCCGTAAAAATCATGCGGACGTCTGAATGGAGCTTTACAGGGGGTTGATCAATGACAGGGGGGTAATCAATGACAGGGGGGTGATCAGGGAGTCTATATGGGGTGATCAGGGGTGATCAGGGGCTAATAAGGGGTTAATAAGTGACGGGGGGGGGTGTAGTGTAGTGTAGTGGTGCTTGGTGCTACTTTACTGAGCTACCTGTGTCCTCTGGTGGTCGATCCAAACAAAGGGGACCACCAGAGGACCAGGTAGCAGGTATATTAGACGCTGTTATCAAAACAGCGTCTAATATACCTGTTAGGGGTTAAAAAAAACACATCTCCAGCCTGCCAGCGAACGATCGCCGCTGGCAGGCTGGAGATCAACTCTCTTACCTTCCGTTCCTGTGAGCGCGCCCGCCTGTGTGCGCGCGTTCACAGGAAATCTCGGCCATCGCGAGATGACGCATATATGCGTGACTCTGCGCAGGGCTACCACCTCCGGAACGCGATCCTGCGTTAGGCGGTCCGGAGGTGGTTAAGCTGCATTAATGCAATACCTTTTAATTTGCATTACTGAAATAAATGGACTTTTGCATGATATTCTAGTTTTTCGAGCTTCACCTGTATATAAATGTTTAAACAAAAATGAGCTCCCATAGCAAACTCCGCAGGAGAAGAGTAACTGCACAGTGTCTGTCAGTACAAAGGAGAAGAGATCTGTCGTTAGCTGTAGGAGGTGAAAGCAGTGCAGGAATGAAGCTATGCTGATACAGTATGTGAATTGTTCCTCTTTAGTACATTAATTGTCAGACTGCAAAATCAGTTTATTCTTACTGAGATGACTTATTGGTATTGAGTAACACTAGTGTGCGCAGACATTACAAAATCTGTCCTTTGGTGGATGAAGTCTGCACATAACTCTAGGTCTGAATTAGTAAGCCTAACCATTTATTCATTTGTACCAATAACAGGTCCTACTGGAATTGTGTGTTTTCCATGGCCCTTTTTATGGAACATATGCTAGTGGAGGACTATATTCAGGATCCAGAGATGTGGCAAATCATTATAGGACATACATACTTTATCGGAAAGGTAAAACATTTTTTTTCTATAGTAATTCTGCTATTACCCATGATTTCTATGAATGCACAAACAGATCTGATGTAACGCTTCTCTACACTTAGTTGATGACCATGGTTACCATTTTATGAAAACCTGGTGACTAATTATCCAAATATATATTTAAAGGGAACCTGTCACCTGGATTTAGTGTATAGAGCTGGGGACATGGGCTGCTAGATGGCCGCTAGCACATCTTCAATACCCAGTCCCCACAGCTCTCTGCGCTTTTATTGTGTTAAAAAACCTTTTTGATCAATATGCAAATGACCTGATATGAGTCCTGTGTCCGGAGATGAGTCAAGCGGAAAGGAGCCCAGCACCGCCCCGCGTCCTCCGAATCTCCTCCTTGCTGGCTGACGTCACAGAGCTGGAGCGCCGAAATCTCGCGATGCGCGAGCTAGCGCATGCGCAGTGTCGGCATCATGTTCATTCCCTGTGCTGGCATCAGCACAGGGAACGAACTACGCATGCGCTAGCTCGCGCATCGCGAGATTTCGGCGCTCCAGTTCTGTGACGTCGGCCAGCAAGGAGGAGATTCGGAGGACGCGGGGCGGTGCTGGGCTCCTTTCCGCTTGACTCATCTCCGGATACAGGACTCATATCATGTCATTTGCATATTGATCAAAAAGGGTTTTTAACACAATAAAAGCGCAGAGAGCTGTGGGGACTGGGTATTGCAGATGTGCTAGCGGCCATCTAGCAGCCCATGTCCCCAGCTCTATGCACAAAATCCTGGTGACAGGTTACCTTTAAATAACTAATATTACTGGTTGTGTGATTGAAGTAGTCACCTGCAGCGCAAAATCAAGCACATAAATGCGGCAGCACCTTTGCAGTGATGTATCCGTCAAGTGGCACGTCAGTAGGTCACTGTCTGCTTGGGGGACATGCCACCACTGCAGCCAGTCATTCGCTGCAGCGGCACACGTGACTTTGTCCGTTTTGGAAGTTGACAAGTGGAGACTGCAGTGGTGGATCGAAGGAGCCATAACAAAGTGGTGGCGAGCAGATAAGCATGCTTTCCTCCTCAGTTCTGGTAGGGCAGGGGATGGGGTGACCAAACTGTTGAAATGCTGGACAACCCCTTTCAACTACAGTAAATATAGCGGTATTCAATTAAAAAATTTAAAAGATCAGGGGCACAGGCTCAAGATGTATGTTTATCTTCAGCCACCATGCATCTCTGCAAAGTTCTTACCTTGCTGCCAACCCTAATAATGTGCCCCCACACATTAATAGTGCACCACGTTCTGCTTTACACAATACTGCTGCCCTCTTTTGTGTCCCACAAAATAATAGTACCTCCATACAGTAATCATTACCTCTTTGTGCCTCATAGTAACATTTGCTTCCTTTGTGTTTCCATGCTGTAATAATATCCTCATTGCATCCCCCACAAAGTAATCCCTTTTGTGACGCACAGTAATAGTCCCCTCTTTTGTGCTCCCTCTTTGTGTCCGCTGGTGCTGTCCGCACTAGGACAAAACATCTTGTACGTGGCTCTGATGTGCAGTATGTGACAGGACTAAAGTATCCTGAGGCCTACTAAACTGAATAGTGGGGCAGGGAGATAACGGTTCCCTGCTCCACCATATTATACAATTATATTTACTTCCTGAAGAGGTGTATACAGTTCAATGTGACAGTTGTCCAGGGATATAGGCCATGCCCTCCTGATGCCCAATGCTAGCATTGGCATGGTTAGTAATATTAATGGTCATAGTTTGCGTGTACAGCATAAACATCTTAATATTTGCAATGTGCTGCTGCTTCATTTCGTTTGCAAAGTCTGTTTCAGTAGGATTGTATGAACATATTCAGCCATCAGCCAACCCAATGAACAATCATTTCTCTAAAGATAAACCTTCTGTTTCTGCTCTACCGTCTGCACTGACATAAACATTCATGCTCCGGCCCCACAGATGTACATGTGTATTGAAAGATATTTCAGCAGTCTGAGTCATCACCATCTATGTGTCTGTCTATATATGTGTGTGGATGCATTAGTGAATATACTGTAACATAATCATGGTGCTTTTCTATTCAGTGCCTGGAGAACTTCAAAGATATAAAGTCTATCAGGCCATTCTTGGCGGTGGTGGATGTCCTTCATAAGTGTAGAGATGACGTTTCCAAATCAGTTTCAAGGTATTTCAATATGGAAAAATACTGTATGCTGTAGTTAGTACTGTACTTCCAATCTACAGGAAGAAAAACTGTGGGCACAGATCCCTCAGAAGTACACATCCACGAAAGCCAAAGTACATTCTGTAATCTAAACCAGAGAGAAAACATGCATGTACAAATAATCAGCAACTCCAAATACAGTGCAACATCTGTTATTGAGGGCCTGTTTTTATGGAATAAGTTGTATTTTTTGGCATCATTCTGGGTGGGGTACAGTCAATATATTGTATAACTTTAAAAACAAATTTGGTGACAGTGGGAAAAAAACACAGCAATTCCACGATTATTTTTAGGGTTTTGTTTTTATGGGGTTCATTGTACTGACAATACCATTTTTGAGATATATATGACCTTTGGATACATTTTTATTCAGTTTTTTTGGGGGAGGCAATGTGACCAAAATACTAAAATAAAATTAAAATTCTGCCATTTTTACTGTGTTCACTGCATATGATATATAACATTATAATATATTAACATTAACATATTAACGTTATAATATATTAACATTAACATATATTGTTCGGTCTCACACTTTACATTGTAATACTTCTGTATTAGGCCTCATGTACACGGGCACTGGCCGTGTGCACACCGCATCACGGATGCGGACCCATTCACTTAACATGTTCTATTTTTTGGGGGGGATGCGGAGAGATCACAGAGCCATTCAAGTTGAATGGGTCTGCTTCTATCTGCGACAACCACACGGATGGTCCCCAATGTACATAACGACCGACACAAGTTTGTGTGCATGAGGCCTTACAATGTGTAGGGATTATTACAGGTAGTCCATTACATCCGGCCAAAGGCAGCGTGTAATGGAGATAGTAATATAACAGTCCTGGTGTCACAGACGTTCCCGTGACAGGTACCAGGAGATCAGAGAGACTGGCAACACGTGGGTTAAATTGACAAGTTCCTTGTGGCTCTTATTTTCTGTGTTTTGGTGAATGCCACACCCCTTGCTTCAGGTGTTGCTTGTTGGTAATTTACCTTCCCCATAAGTAGCCGCTTCTCACTCTTGAAGGTGCGGTTTATAGATTTTTTTCCTGTCTTTTTAGTAGCTGGTCGGTTGTACTCTGTGGTGCTTTTAGAGTTTCCAGTTTTCTACTTTTAGCTAAGTCTTGTCTTTTCTTATTGTATTGTGTTTGTTATATTCCCTGTTGTTTGTATCTGGGCCTGAGAGAGAGACTTCCTTTCATCCATCTGGGGAGGAATGGGTTGTCTCTAGTCCTAACTTTATTCCAGGGTCTTATAGGGAAATAAGTGCCTAGGCATCCTGCATATGAATATTCTTACCTTTAAGGTCTATTCATATTGATAGGTAGTTAGGGCCCGGATTAGGGTTGTTTAGGAGGTGATCTGTTACTTCCCTAGTTTACAGGCCCAGTTACTGTTCCCCTTCCCTCCTGTGTTCAGTGTGGAGTTTTTCCCCCACACTGATCGCAACATTATAAACCGCTGAATAACCGTAATTTTGTTGTCTGTATCAGTTCAACCATGGATGTTATCTCTGCACTGACCGGACAGCTGCAGTGGCTGTCTCTGGAGGTAGCTGACCTCCGCTCGACAGTCTTACAGATGCAGAGACCACTGTTGGCTGATCCTAGTAGTGGTTACTCTCCCGGATAGTTTCTCACGGGGGGAGGGGGGAGTGATTTCATTCGGTTCAGGGAAGCATGCAAATGGTACTTTAAGCTGCATACACACTCATCTGGGGATGAGAGCCAGAGAGTGGGTGTAATTATTTTGTTGCTTAAATAGGACGCCCAATCTCGGGCTTTTTCTCTGCCGACCGGATCACATTCTCTCCGATCAGTAGATGCATTTTTCGGAGCTTTAGGTCTCATCTATGATGACCCTGACCGAACCTCCCTGGCCGAGACTAAATTACGCGGCCTGTGTCAGGGAGAGCGTTTGGCGGAGATCTATTGCTCCGAATTTAGGAGGTGGGCTACGTTTACGCTGGGTTCACACCTGAGCGTACTCTGTATGCGCGATTTTATCGGGAGTTTACATACGCGGGAGGGAAACAAGCAAACGCCCATTGTCGCGCGTTCCCTGAAGTCTATGTGCGGGAACGCGTGAAAATACGCCCCAAAGAAGCTCCTGTACTTCTTGGGGTGTAGGGCGTTTTACAGCGCGTTCCTACGCTCTGTAAAACGCTCAAGTGAGAACCACGACCATAGGGGATCATTGGTTTTTGCCTGTTGAGCGTTTTTCAGCTCGTAGGAACACGCTGTAAAACGCTCAGGTGTGAACCCAGCCTTACTGAGTGGAACGATCCAGCTCTCCGTAGCCAGTTTTGTCAGGGATTATCTGAGAGGCTGAAGGACGCTTTGGCCTTTCATGAGAATCCTGAGTCTTTGGACGCCGCTATGTCTTTGGCTGTACATATTGATAGACACCTGAGAGAGAGATCTAAGGGCCCGCTCTCTCAGGACGTTCTATTACATAACGTATTCCTTTGACTCTTTGGGTGAAGAGACTCCTGAGCTTATACCTGGGGAGGAACTCATGCAATTAGGGGGAGCGACTCCTGGATCTGCTTGCAAAAGTAGGAGTCGCAAGCAGGGAGTATGTTTTTTCTGCGGTCAAAGGGGACATTTTATCAATATATGTCCAAGCATTCAGTGGCAAAAAGAGAAACAAAAAGGGACGCCTAAATCCCATCTGACTATCGTAGGTGTGAGTGGGGAGTCAGAGAATGTGCAATTGTCGTTTGCTGGTAGTACCCGATTTCTCGTGACTGCCGAGGTGGCGCTAGAGTCAAAAACTGTGGGATTTGAAGTATTTATTGACAGCGGGGCCGGGGTGAACCTGATTGATGCTCAGTTTGTCTGCATGCACGGGTTATCACTAGAGTTGAGCGAACACCTGGATGTTCGGGTTCGAGAAGTTCGGCCGAACTTCCCGGAAATGTTCGGGTTCGGGATCCGAACCCGATCCGAACTTCGTCCCGAACCCGAACCCCATTGAAGTCAATGGGGACCCGAACTTTTGGGCACTAAAAAGGCTTTAAAACAGCCCAGGAAAGAGCTAGAGGGCTGCAAAAGGCAGCAACATGTAGGTAAATCCCCTGGAAACAAATGTGGATAGGGAAATGAATTAAAATTAAAATTAAAAAAATAAAAATGAACCAATATCAATTGGACAGAGGTCCCATAGCAGAGAATCTGGCTTCACGTCAGCAGAGAATCAGTCTCTTCATGCCATAGCAAAGAATCTGGCTTCATGTCAGCAGAGAATCAGTCTCTTCATGCCATAGCAGAGAATCTGGCTTCATGTCAGCGCAGAATCAGTCTTCATGTCATAGCAGAGAATCAGGCTTCACGTCACCCACCACTGGAACAGGCCACTGTCACACATTTAGGCCCCGGCACCCAGGCAGAGGAGAGAGGTCCCGTAACAGAGAATCTGGCCTGATGTCAGCACAGAATCTGTCTTCATGTCATAGCAGAGAATAAGGCTTCACGTCACCCACCACTGGAACAGGCCACTGTCACACATTTAGGCCCCGGCACCCAGACAGAGGAGAGCGGTCCCGTAACAGAGAATCTGGCCTTATGCCAGCGCAGAATCTGTCTTCATGTCATAGCAGAGAATCAGGCTTCACGTCACCCACCACTGGAACAGGCCACTGTCACACATTTAGGCCCAGGCACCCAGGCAGAGGAGAGAGGTCCCGTAACAGAGAATCTGGCCTTATGTCAGCGCAGAATCTGTCTTCATGTCATAGCAGAGAATCAGGCTTCACGTCACCCACCACTGGAACAGGCCACTGTCACACATTTAGGCCCAGGCACCCAGGCAGAGGAGAGAGGTCCTGTAACAGAGAATCTGGCCTTATGTCAGCGCAGAATCTGTATTCATGTCATAGCAGAGAATCAGGCTTCACGTCACCCACCACTGGAACAGGCCACTGTCACACATTTAGGCCCAGGCACCCAGGCAGAGGAGAGAGGTCCCGTAACAGAGAATCTGGCCTTATGTCAGCGCAGAATCTGTATTCATGTCATAGCAGAGAATCAGGCTTCACGTCACCCACCACTGGAACAGGCCACTGTCACACATTTAGGCCCAGGCACCCAGGCAGAGGAGAGAGGTCCCGTAACAGAGAATCTGGCCTTATGTCAGCGCAGAATCTGTCTTCATGTCATAGCAGAGAATCAGGCTTCACGTCACCCACCACTGGAACAGGCCACTGTCACACATTTAGGCCCAGGCAGAGGAGAGAGGTCCCGTAACAGAGAATCTGGCCTTATGTCAGCGCAGAATCTGTCTTCATGTCATAGCAGAGAATCAGGCTTCACGTCACCCACCACTGGAACAGGCCACTGTCACACATTTAGGCCCAGGCACCCAGGCAGAGGAGAGAGGTCCCGTAACAGAGAATCTGGCCTTATGTCAGTGCAGAATCTGTCTTCATGTCATAGCAGAGAATCAGGCTTCACGTCACCCACCACTGGAACAGGCCACTGTCACACATTTAGGCCCCGGCACCCAGACAGAGGAGAGCGGTCCCGTAACAGAGAATCTGGCCTTATGTCAGCGCAGAATCTGTATTCCTGTCATAGCAGAGAATCAGGCTTCATGTCACCCACCACTGGAACAGGCCACTGTCACACATTTAGGCCCCGGCACCCAGACAGAGGAGAGCGGTCCCGTAACAGAGAATCTGGCCTTATGTCAGCGCAGAATCTGTATTCATGTCATAGCAGAGAATCAGGCTTCACGTCACCCACCACTGGAACAGGCCACTGTCACACATTTAGGCCCCGGCACCCAGACAGAGGAGAGGTTCATTCAACTTTGGGTTGCCCCGCAATATAATGGTAAAATGAAATTAAAAATAGTATTGAATGAGGAAGTGCCCTGGAGTAGAATAATATATTGTTAAGGGGAGGTAGTTAATATCTAATCTGCACAAGGGATGGACAGGTCCTGTGGGATCCATGCCTGGTTCATTTTTATGAACGTCAGCTTGTCCACATTGGCTGTAGACAGGCGGCTGCGTTTGTCTGTAATGACGCCCCCTGCCGTGCTGAATACACGTTCAGACAAAACGCTGGCCGCCGGGCAGGCCAGCACCTCCAAGGCATAAAAGGCTAGCTCTGGCCACGTGGACAATTTGGAGACCCAGAAGTTGAATGGGACCGAACCATCAGTCAGTACGTGAAGGGGTGTGCACAGGTACTGTTCCACCATGTTAGTGAAATGTTGCCTCCTGCTAACACGTTCCGTATCAGGTGGTGGTGCAGTTAGCTGTGGCGTGGTGACAAAACTTTTCCACATCTCTGCCATGCTAACCCTGCCCTCAGAGGAGCTGGCCGTGACACAGCTGCGTTTGGCGACCTCTTGCTCCTCCTCTGCCTTCGCCTGGGGCTTCCACTGGTTCCCCTGTGACATTTGGGAATGCTCTCAGTAGCGCGTCTACCAACGTGCGCTTGTACTCGCGCATCTTCCTATCACGCTCCAGTGTAGGAAGTAAGGTGGGCACATTGTCTTTGTACCGGGGATCCAGCAGGGTGGCAACCCAGTATTCCGCACACGTTAAAATGTGGGCAACTCTGCTGTCGTTGCGCAGGCACTGCAGCATGTAGTCGCTCATGTGTGCCAGGCTGCCCAGAGGTAAGGACAAGCTGTCCTCTGTGGGAGGCGTATCGTCATCGTCCTGTGTTTCCCCCCAGCCACGCACCAGTGATGGGCCCGAGCTGCTTTGGGTGCCACCCCGCTGTGAACATGCTTCATCCTCATCCTCCTCCACCTCCTCCTCATCCTCGTCCTCCAGTAGTGGGCCCTGTCTGGCCACATTTGTACCTGGCCTCTGGTGTTGCAAAAAACCTCCCTCTGAGTCACTTTGAAGAGACTGGCCTGAAAGTGCTAAAAATGACCCCTCTTCCTCCTGGGCCACCTCCTCTTCCATCATCGCCCTAAGTGTTTTCTCAAGGAGACATAGAAGTGGTATTGTAACGCTGATAACAGCGTCATCGCCACTGGCCATGTTGGTGGAGTACTCAAAACAGCGCAACAGGGCACACAGGTCTCGCATGGAGGCCCAGTCATTGGTGGTGAAGTGTGTCTGATCCGCAGTGCGACTGACCCGTGCGTGCTGCAGCTGAAACTCCACTATGGCCTGCTGCTGCTCGCACAGTCTGTCCAGCATATGCAAGGTGGAGTTCCACCTGGTGGGTACGTCGCATATGAGGCGGTGAGCGGGAAGGCCGAAGTTACGCTGTAGCGCAGACAGGCGAGCAGCGGCAGGGTGTGAACAGACGGCCCGCACTTTATGCAGCAGCTCTGACATGTCGGGGTAGTTGCGAATGAACTTCTGCACCACCAAATTCAGCACATGCGCCAGGCAAGGGAGGTGCGTCAAACCTGCTAGTCCCAGAGCTGCAACGAGATTTCGCCCATTATCGCACACCACCAGGCCGGGCTTGAGGCTCACCGGCAGCAACCACTCGTCGGTCTGTTGTTCTATACCCTGCCACAACTCCTGTGCGGTGTGGGGCCTGTCCCCCAAACATATGAGTTTCAGAATGGCCTGCTGACGTTTACCCCGTGCTGTGCTGAAGTTGGTGGTGAAGGTGTGTGGCTGACTGGATGAGCAGGTGGAAGAAGAGGAGGAGGAAGCTGAGTAGGAAGAGGAGGAGACAGGAGGCAAAGAATGTTGCCCTGCGATCCTTGGCGGCTGAAGGACGTGCGCCAAACAGCTCTACGCCTGGGGCCCAGCCGCCACTACATTTACCCAGTGTGCAGTTAGGGAGATATAGCGTCCCTGGCCGGGTTACTGGTCCACGTATCTGTGGTTAGGTGGACCTTGCCACAGATGGCGTTGCGCAGTGCACACTTGATTTTATCGGACACTTGTTTGTGCAGGGAAGGCACGGCTCTCTTGGAGAAGTAGTGGCGGCTGGGAACAACATACTGTGGGACAGCAAGTGACATGAGCTGTTTGAAGCTGTGTGTGTCCACCAGCCTAAATGATTCATAGGCCAGTAGAAATGCTGGCATTCTGGGCCAGGGATCGAGGGTGGCTAGGTGGGAATTTACGCTTTCTCTCAAATGTTTGTGAGATGGAGAGCTGAACGCTGCCGTGTGACATGGTTGAGATGCTTGGTGACGCAGGTGGTGGTGTTGGTGGTACATCCCATGTTTGCTGGGCGGCAGGTGCCAACGTTCCTCCAGAGGCGGAGGAAGAGGCCGAGGCGGCGGCAGCAGCAGAAGAGGCCGAGGCAGCAGCAGCAGAAGAGGTAGCAGGGGGAGCCTGAGTGACTTCTTTGTTTTTAAGGTGTTTACTCCACTGCAGTTCATGCTTTGCATGCAGGTGCCTGGTCATGCAGGTTGTGCTAAGGTTCAGAACATTAATGCCTCGCTTCAGGCTCTGATGGCACAGCGTGCAAACCACTCGGGTCTTGTCGTCAGCACATTGTTTGAAGAAGTGCCATGCCAGGGAACTCCTTGAAGCTGCCTTTGGGGTGCTCGGTCCCAGATGGCGGCGGCCAGTAGCAGGCGGAGTCTCTTGGCGGCGGGTGTTCTGATTTTGCCCACTGCTCCCTCTTTTGCTACGCTGTTGGCTCGGTTTCACCACTGCCTCTTCCTCCGAACTGTGAAAGTCAGTGGCACGACCTTCATTCCATGTGGGGTCTAGGACCTCATCGTCCCCTGCATCGTCTTCCACCCAGTCTTGACCCCTGACCTCCTGTTCAGTCTGCACACTGCAGAAAGACGCAGCAGTTGGCACCTGTGTTTCGTCATCATCAGAGACGTGCTGAGGTGGTATTCCCATGTCCTCATCATCAGGAAACATAAGTGGTTGTGCGTTAGTGCATTCTATCTCTTCCACCCCTAGTGAAGGGCTAGGTGGATGCCCTTGGGAAACCCTGGCAGCAGAGTCTTCAAACAGCATAAGAGACTGCTGCATAACTTGAGGCTCAGACAGTTTCCCTGATATGCATGGGGGTGATGTGACAGACTGATGGGCTTGGTTTTCATGCGCCATCTGTGCGCTTTCTGCAGAAGACTGGGTGGGAGATAATGTGAACGTGCTGGATCCACTGTCGGCCACCCAATTGACTAATGCCTGCACCTGCTCAGGCCTTACCATCCTTAGAACGGCATTGGGCCCCACCAAATATCGCTGTAAATTCTGCTGGCTACTGGGACCTGAGGTAGTTGGTTCACTAGGACGTGTGGCTGTGGCAGAACGGCCACGTCCTCTCCCAGCACCAGAGGGTCCACTAACACCACCACGACCATGTCCACGTCCGCGTCCCTTATTAGATGTTTTCCTCATTGTTCCCGTTCACCACAATTTTGAGAATGGCAAATTTGGGAATGGTTTTTCAACCCAGAAAAAAAAGTGTGCTTTTACGGTCACTGCAAATAACTTGACCGGCTAAAACAGTAGAGATTTGGTTAAATAGAGATGTGAGGCCTGTTTTTTTTTGCGCTGTGTGACAGGTATAGGTTTAATCACAGAATCAGATTTCTATCAGCACGCTAGCGTGTGTCTTAGGTTTTTCTGAATGACACTATCACTAGCTTCAATGTAAGATATTCTTTTTGGGATAGATTTCAAGTAGGCCTCAAATACCAGAAACTAGTTATTTTGCGAATGGCAAATTTGGGAATGGTTTTTCAACCCAGAAAAAAAAGTGTGCCTTTATGGTCACTACAAATAACTTGACCAGCTAAAAGAGTAGAGATTTGGTTAAATAGAGATGTGAGGCCTGTTTTTTTTTGCGCTGTGTGACAGGTATAGGTTTAATCACAGAATCAGATTTCTATCAGCACGCTAGCGTGTGTCTTAGGTTTTTCTGAATGACACTATCACTAGCTTCAATGTAAGATATTCTGTTTGGGATAGATTCCAAGTAGGCCTCAAATACCAGAAACTAGTTATTTTGCGAATGGCAAATTTGGGAATGGTTTTTCAACCCAGAAAAAAAAGTGCGCTTTTACGGTCACTACAAATAACTTGACCAGCTAAAACAGTACAGATTTGGTTGAATAGAAATGTCAGGTCTATTTTTTAGGCGCTGGGTGACAGGCTCAACTTGCCCCTGATGTAATATATGGCGAAAAAATAACCACACTGTTGATGGTTAAATGCACTTGGGTGACACAGGCTCAGCCTGCACCAGATGTAGTATATGGCCAAAAAATAATCAGACTGTTGATGGTTAAATGCACTTCGGTGACACAGGCTCAGCCTGCAGCTGATGTAGGATATAGCACAAAATAACCACACTATCGATGGTTAAATACACTTGGTGATAGCTTGTGCTGGCGCACCCAAGTCACAAAATGGCCGCCGATCACCCCAGAAAAAAAGTGATCTAAAAACGCTCTGGGCAGCCTCAAAAAAGTGAGCAAGTCAATAATAGCACTTCAATGATCCACAGCTGCAGATCGATCACAGAATGAAGTCTTTTGGAGGAGTTAATCTGCCTAATCTCGCCCTAACGTCGCAGCTGCAACCTCTCCCTATACTGATCATAGCAGAGTGACGTGCGGCGCTACGTGACTCCAGCTTAAATAGAGGCTGGGTCACATGGTGCACTGGCCAATCACAGCCATGCCAATAGTAGGCATGGCTGTGATGGCCTCTTGGGCCAAGTAGTATGACGCTTGTTGATTGGCTGCTTTGCAGCCTTTCAAAAAGCGCCAAGAAAGCGCCGAACACCGAACCCGAACCCGGACTTTTACGAAAATGTTCGGGTCCGTGTCACGGACACCCCAAAATTCGGTACGAACCCGAACTATACAGTTCGGGTACGCTCATCCCTAGTTATCACCAAGTACATTAAAAAAGACATTCCTGTATTTGCCATTGATTCTGCCCCTCTTACTCAGAGGTGCCTGTCGCAAGTTTTGCATGATATCAGATTAAGAGTGGATGACTTTCATCAAGAAGTTATCTCGTGTTTTGTCTTGGAAGGTCTCCCTGCACCTATGGTTTTGGGTTTACCGTGGCTTATCAAGCTAGGCAGATTCTGGATTGGGGGGACTATTGCATTGATAATTGTCTCAATACATCCTTTTCTGTGGTTACTACTAAAGCTGTACCCTCTTTTATATCAGTTTGCCGATGTGTTTTCTGAGAGTGGATGTCAGGATTTACCTCCCCATCGGGAATATGATTGCCCTGTCAATCTTATTCCCGGGGCTAAATTGCCTAAATCTAGGTTGTATAATCTTTCTGAATCTGAAAGTCAGGCTATGAGAGAATATATTGCCGAGAGTTTGAAGAAAGGGCACATAAGACCTTCTATGTCTCCAGTGGCTGCAGGATTCCTTTTTGTTAAAAAAAAAAAAAGGATTGAGGTCTTCAGCCATGTCTGGATTTTCCTGAACTAAATCAGATTACTATCCGTGATCCTTACCCTCTTCCTTTGATTCCCGATTTGTTTAACCAGATTATTGGTGCCAAGGTGTTCTCCAAGTTGGGCTTAAAGGAAACCTGTCATCAGGATTTTGTGCATAGAGATGGGGACATGGGTTGCTAGATGGCCACTAGCACATCTGCAATACCCAGTCCCCATAGCTCTGTGTGCTTTTATTGTGTTAAAAAACTGTTTTGATCAATATGCAAATGAACCTGATATGTGTCCTATGTCGGAGATGAGTCCAGCGGAAAGGAGCCCAGCGGAAAGGAGCCCAGCACCGCCCCGCGTCCTCCGAATCTCCTCCTTGCTGGCTGACGTCACAGAGCCGGAGCGCCGAAATCTCGCGATGCGCGTGCTAGCGCATGCGTAGTTCGTTCCCTGTGCTGATGCCAGCACAGGGAATGAACATGATGCCGACACTGCGCATGCGTTTTTTTAACACAATAAAAGCGCAGAGAGCTATGGGGACTGGGTATTGCAGATGTGCTAGCGGCCATCTAGCAGCCCATGTCCCCAGCTCTATGCACAAAATCCTGGTGACAGGTTTCCTTTAAGGGGGGCATATAATGTGATTAGGATCAAGGAAGGGGATGAATGGAAGACCGCTTTTAATACTCCTGATGGGCACTTTGAGAACCTGGTCATGCCTTTCGGGTTGACCAATGCCCCGGCGGTCTTCCAACATTTTGTGAATGACCTCTTTCATCACCTGGTGGGGAGGTTTGTGGTCGTGTATTTGGATGACATTCTTATTTATTCTCCAGACATGGAAACACATCAGAATCATGTGAGACTGGTGTTACAGATCCTAAGGGATAATAAATTGTTTGCAAAATGAGAGAAGTGTGTTTTTGCGGTACACGAGGTGCAGTTTTTAGGCTACCTGCTGTCATCTTTGTGTTTTCGAATGGATCCTGAGAAAGTCCGTGCTGTATTGAACTGAGATCGACCCGAAAATCTGAAGACTCTTAAGCGGCTTTTAGGGTTCACCAACTATTACCGAAAATGTATTAAGAATTATTCGACAATAGCAAAACCCTTAACGGACAATTAGAAAGGGACAGATGTCTCTGTATGGTCTGATTCAGTGTTGCAAGCCTTTTCTGTGATTAAGGAATGCTTCTCTTCTGCTCCCATATTGGTGCAGCCAGATGTGTCAAAACCGTTTATTGTGGAAGTAGACGTATCCGAGGTGGGGGTAGGAGCAGATTTGTCACATTGCCCATCACTTGGTAAATGGCAACCATGTGCATTTTTCTCTAAAATACTATCCCCCGCTGAGAAAATTTTTGATGTGGGTAACAGAGTTGCTGGCCATTAAATTGGCTTTTGAGGAATGGTGTCATTGGGTGAAAGGGGCGATTCATTTGATCACGGTATTCACTGATCACAAAAATCTGGCTTATCTGGAGTCGGTGAAACGACTGAACCCAGGACAAGCCAGATGGGCCCTATTTTTCACCAGATTCAATTTCACTGTCACCTATGGTCCTGGGATTAACAACATCAAGGTGGACGCCTTGTTACTTAGTTTCCCTGGAGGTGGTGATTTTGAAAACCCGAGTCCTATACTGTCTAAAGGGGTGGTGATATCCGCCCTCTACCCTGACCTTAAGGTGAAGGTGTTAGAGGCTCAGGGAGACGCATCAGACTTGTGTCCCTCTGGGAAACTATTTGTGCTAAATTGCATTACAAGGTGTTGGAGGAACATCATTGTATGGTTCTTACAGGACATCCTGGGAGTAGGTCCACTGCCAACCTCATATCTCGTAGATTCTGGTGGCCGGGGTGGCGTAAGTGTGTGAAGGACTATTTGTCAGCCTGTACTACCTGTGCACGTGCCAAGTTGACACATGCTCGACCTTCTGGATCTTTACTTCCGTTACCCATTCCGTCCAGACTATGGACTCATGTATCCCTTGCACAGGTATTTGTTGACAACATTGTGAAACTCCATGGCATTCCTTTTGACGTGGTCTTCTATCGTGGAACTCAGTTTGTTTCCAGATTCTGGAAGGCGTTCTGTACTCGTCTGGGAATTCTACTGTCCTTTTCTTTGGCTTTTCATCCTCAGTCGAACAGACAGACAGAGCATTCTAATCAGAGTCTGGAGACTTACCTGAGATGTTTTTGCAGTACGCAGCCCTGCAGGGTGTTGCGAATGTGAGGTCACGGTTAATAGGCAGAACGAGGGTTGCTCTTGGTACTCACAGTTTATAGAAGACCCTGGGCAGGCGTACAGCAGTGATGGAGAGGCTGGCACATGGATCCTCTGGGGCACTCTCTGTGTATAGGGACCAGGCCAGGTGGTAGGTGAGGTGCCCTGGGTGTTGCAGGTTTAATGTGCCGGTGCAAGATCCCTTTAAGTTCGTGACGCCACTGCCGGTAACGGTGGCACACCAATTTATTGTAGTAATAAGTGAGGAACACAAATTGCAGTGAACCAAAACTTCTTTTACTGAACAGTTTAACTATTTACAGTCTTTAGGCAAAGTTCCATATGTAAAAAGGTGATGACAGGCAGGCTTTACATCAAGTGGCAGGCACAATGTTCTTGCAAGATACTCAGAGGGTTAAACACTTACAGATCAGGCTGCACTTTTCCTCAGAATCCTGTCTGTCTTTATCCAAGGCCCGTATGCCCTATTGCTGGCTTTATCCTTGGTTAGGGAAAACTTCCTCTCGTATATGACTCCTTGCTTTGAATATATCCTTCTGCCCTTCAGCTCTCTGTTTGACTGGAACAAACTTGGCTCTGCACTGTACTCTTCTAGGAACTTGGTTTCTCAGGAGGCAGGATCTTCTCCTGGTGGCAAGCTAGAAGCCTGGGCTATCTAGCTGCATGTCAGAAGCTGCTCCTCAGCTCCTGCCTGGCTGAAGTGAGTCTTGGCTTCTCCACACTCCACCTACTTACTGACTCTTTCCTGTCTGGGCCTAACTATATATACTAGGGGGTTCCCTAGCTCCCTCTACTGTCTAGGAGGAGGAACTACACCCCTAAAGGCCTGGTACACAGGAGATAAACATAAATAACATGACAATACACATTAAAATGTCATATAAAATACAATAACCATGTTCCACAGGAGGTGGAGAACAACGTGGCCCAATTGACCCTTGTGTAGTGCCCACCCTTACGTAGTGGGACACTACATTTTGTATCTGAGAACCAATCGTAGTCAGGAGTCCACTGGTGAGTCACAGTTTTTTGGGGCCTATGGATTTCACCCGCAGTTTTGCACATTTTCTGGTTCTAATACTTCTGGTATCCCTGAGGAAGAACATTTTTCGTCATCATTGTTATCGATATGGCAAAAAATTATGGACCGGAGGAGGTTATGGACCGGAGGAGAGGATGTGCGTGCCGACATCCGACGTTAATGCCAATCGTTTAGTGAATGTCTTTCATCGATCTCACCCGGATAAGGTCGGTCCTGGGTGCCCGGAGCTCTCCCGTAGAAAGGGGGATACTGTCACGGACGTTCCCGTGGCAGTAACCAGGAGATCAGAGAGACTGGCAACACGTGGGTCAAATTGACAAGTTCCTTGTGGATCTTATTGTCTGTGTTTTGGTGAATGCCACACCCCTTGCTTCAGGTGTTGCTTGTTGGTAGTTTACTTTCCCCATAAGTAGCCGCTTCTCACTCTTGGAGGTGCGGTTTATAGATGTTATTCCTGTCTTCTTACTAGCTGGTCGGTTGTACTCTGTGGTGCTTCTGGAGTTGCCAGTTCTACTTTTAGCTAAGTTTAGTATTTTCTTATTGTATTGTGTTTGTTATATTCCCTGTTGTTTGTATCTGGGCCTGAGACAGAGACTTCATTCGTCCATCTGGGAAGGAATGGGTTGTCTCTGGTCCTAACCTTATTCCAGGGCCTTATAGGGAAGTAAGGGCCTAGGTATACTGCATATGAATATTCCTACCTTCAAGGTCTATTCATATTGATAGGTAGTTAGGGCCCGGATTAGGGTTGTTTAGGAGGTGACCTGTTACTTCCCTAGTTTCCGGGCCCAGTTACTGTTCCCCTTCCCTCCTGTTTTCAGTGTGGAGTTTTTCCCCCACACTGATCGTGACACCTGGGAGCCTTCAGAAGATGCCCCAGCTACCATGACAACTGCTTGGCAAACCGCAATTGCATGCATGGGGGGCCAGTCAGAGGGGCGACGGAGCCCCTTCCTCTGTCTAACTTCTTAGATGCTGCAGTTGCTTATTAATGTTTACACCAAAAATTCTCCCACACAGAGAGATGCCAAATATGTTTACATTGAGTGGCGGATAACGTCGCTTAGCTTTAGACTATATCTCTGCAGAGGGATGTTAATCATCCAACTGCAAAACTTTTTTAGTGAAGGTACAGCAGCACTATATATAGAGCTCAGTAGAACAGGCAAAAAATAGTGACCACAAGTAATTATTGTATGTTAAGAGTAAAGTACCTTCTGCTTAATCGGAATTTATGATGCCTGAGCAATGGACATCAGTCCAGAAGGATTGTTGTAGGTGAGTTAATTGTTATGTCTTTTTTTTAATATTTTTTTTTTTACAGTTTACCGCTACTATATTTATTAATTTATATATTTTGCACTATTGGGCCACAGGTTAACAGGAAACCCCCCCTTTCCCCTGTGCACAGGTAATTCCTGTGATGTCATTTATTTCTGCTCCCTCTCAATGTGACAGCCTAATTATGATTTTAATTATCATCTTTTCAACACCCTTATAGAGATGAGCAAATTGATTCTAAATGGATTCATTACGAATTTCTCCATTATTTTTTCTAACAAACGAAACCAAAGCTTTGGTTATTCACTTCAGATGAATCAAGCAAAATGGTGCCTGCTATTTTACTGTTATAATGTGGGGGAAACAGGGCAGGGAGGATCACATGTCCCTGTGGGGGAGTGGGGCTTACCCTCAGGCACCCTGATTGATTGACAGACAGCTTGTCAGCCAATCAGGGGGCAGGATATTGGCCTACCCTGAAGACTCCTGAAGCACAGACGCCGGCAGAGCTCAGCCAGCGAAGTGAGAGGACGTGTGTGCTATGTGCCTGGCTAACACCAATTACAGACACAAGCCAGCAATCTTGAAGGGGTTCTGCACTTTGTTTAAACTGATGATCTATCCTCTGGATAGATCATCAGCATCTGATCGGCGGGGGTCCGACACCCGGGACCCCAGCCGATCAGCTGTTTGAGAAGGCAGCGGCTCTATAGCAGCGCCACGGCCTTCTCACTGTTTACCGCTGGCCCAGTGACGTCACGACTAGTATCAACTTGCCTGGGCGGGGCTAAGCTCCATTCAAGTGAACGGAGCTTTGCCGCGCCCAGGCAAGTTGATACTAGTCGTGATGTCACTTCTCAAACAGCTGATCAGAGGATAGATTATCAGTTTAAACAAAGTGCAGAACCCCTTTAAGGGATAGTTTAGCAATATATTTAGTTACATAAATTGAACCAATGGGTAGGGAAGTCTGGGTTTTATCAGAGAGGGAGAGCATAAGGGAATTGTTCTGTGTGTGTGTTTTAGGGCTCATGCACACGGCTGTTGCCCAGCCATGGCCATATTGCGGCCCGCATACGGCGGGTCCACAATACACGGGCACCGGCCGTGTGCACACTGCATCATGGATGTGAACCCATTCACTTGAATATGTCCACAATCCGGGAGATGCGATGCGGAACGAAAGCACGGATCGGAAGCACCATGGAGTGCTTCCGTGGTGTTTCTGTCCGTGCCCTCCGCACCACAAAAAATAGAAAATTTTCTATTTTTTTTTTTTGTGGTGCGAACGGTCCACGGACCCATTCAAGTTGATGGTGTCTCTATCCTTCCTGGCCGCGGCGGATGTTGTCCGTGCATTGGGGACCGCAAATTGCACGGAACGGCCGAACAATAGCCGTGTGCATGAGCCCTTAGATACAGAAGCTTATCAGATGGTATCACACAATTTTTGCGAGTCCCCTAGTCAAAATTCCTATTCTTGGAAAATGGACAAGAATAGGACATGTTCTATAATTTGCAGCATCCATGTTCTGTCCACATTCTATTGCAGACCCATTGACTTGAGTGGGCCTGCTGTCCGTATTTTGCGGACCAGAAGTCAATGGGTCTGCAAAAAAATGTGGATCACACACGGACGGTATCCTTATTTTGCAGATCCGCAATTTGCAGACCGCAAAACAGATATGGTCTTGTGCCTGAGAGCTTACATACACACTTCAGTAGACAAAACACAAAATATTTGATAAAGGATCATTAGACTGTATTGCACATGATTGAATACAGAAGCACAACAGACAGTATCTGAGATGACAAGCTTAGATACACACCACAGCAGACAGTATTTCACATAATAGTCTTAGATACACACCACACTAGGCAGTATTACACACAACAGGCAATGTTACAGCCACAGAAGGCTGTATCGTACATGATAGGATTATATACAGATAGTAGTAGGAGGCCACACTTCTGCCTTGTTTTTGGTAGGTACTAGAAAGTTAGATTATTATTGAGGACAAATAGGATGACCTTGTGGACTAAATGTCTCACTCCTCCTCTCGGTCACAGCAGGTTGATACCGATGTAACATCTGATTCTGACACTGCATTTGATCCAAGGGTCATAGCATTTCTCTTGGTCCTCCTCCTTTCGGGCCCAGAGAAGCCTTTCACTTGCATCTCTGTCTTTACTGACCCCTCCTAGTGGTGCCTTCTTTTTTTTCTAAGAAGAGGCAAAAACACCCCATGTGCTGTGTAATGTACTCAAAACAGTCTTCCTGTTGATGAGCTGTCTGAAAAGTGTCAGCGTCAGTGTTTGGATTGCCATGAGATAGAGGTGGGCGGGGGGCCCAATGTATAGATGTGTTGGTGATAGTGGCAGTTGTAGCCACGGTGGTGGCGGTAGATGCAGTGGTAACTGAGTTTTCTTCTCTATGGCAGTATTACTTTTGGCTGGCTGTCCGTAAAAATTCTCTCTTTTTAAAAATGTTACACAGTTCCTCACCTCACCCAAATTGTATTCTTCTATGTGGCAGTAGTACTTCTGACCAGTTGTCTGTAAAGATTCTCTCATTTTAGATATGTCACAAAGTTCTGCTCCAAATTTTAGGCATCTGCCCCCAATAAGGGACAATTTATGGAAAAGTTGTGGTTTTAGACTGGATGTTCACAGCATTAACCATGCGTTTATCCATATATTTATATATATATATGTCAGTGTCACTTATTATTTGCTATCCTTGCATTAAAAAAATTAAAACTGGGCGGGGCAGGGGAGTCTTTTGAGTGAAAAATAAAGAGTTCTAGGAGACCTCAGTATGCCATATATCATTTGAAGGCCATTTGGAGCACTTTTGATTGGCGTAGAATTGATTAGGACTCCAATTTTTGGGTTGATTTGTTAGAATCCGACCCAAAACTAATTTCAACAACTTTCTACACTCTAACATATTACAGCCAAGCGGATAAATCCAGTAAAATGATGTTAATACAATAATAAAAATATATCCTAAATGCAATGGTTAAAATGATATTGGTATTTGGTTTTTCTTCTTCATTTATTTCTTCCTTTCCTACTACTTCTACCTCCCTTTGCTATGTTTTTTTATAGGTTTGGAATGCAAACCTGTGCAGTCTGCCACAGTGATCCAAACGAGCCAGTATGCCTTCCCTGCGACCATATTTTCTGCAGGGCTTGTTTGAGCAAGTGGTTGCAAACTGTAAATAATAATACATGTCCACTGTGTAAAGCACCGCTACCAGACGGCTTCGCTGTTGTTGTGTCTAATGAAATCAGGTAATTGTACTTTTCATATCTTCATATTTAAAGTTTAGTTTCACTATTAGAGTACCTCCACATGGGATGTAATTGGATTTACATGTGGATGTGCCACGGATTTTTTTGCAGACTTGCTCCAGATTTCACCTTGTACATTTCAAAATGCTAAATTTGTGGTGGAAATCAGAGCATAAATCAGTTTATACTGCAGGTTGTTTTTTGCAACATGTGTATGAGGAGATTTCTTAAAATCTCATCTTGATTACTAGTACTGTAAAACACTGTAGATTTGACACAAGCAAATCTATGGCAGCAAATTTTCAGCATTTCAGCCACATACAAATGTATCTTTGTTATTTACAGTACATTTATACAATGCTGAGCAATGTTACTTTTATTATACTGATTGTTATAGTCCATTGCCATCACAATTTTGCCAGCTTGGGTTGTCCGGGTTCAGAGCTGAACCCGTCATATCCCCATTTTCACCCAGACAGTATCTGAGATGACAAGCTTAGATAAACACCACACCAGACAGTATTGCACATGATAGCCTTAGATACAAACCACACTAGGCAGTATTACATACAACAGGCAATGTTACAGCCACAGATGGCTGTATCGTACATGATAGGATTATATACAGATAGTAGTAGGAGGCCACACTTCTTCCTTGTTTTTGGTAGGCACTAGATTATTATTGAGGACAAATAGGATGACATTGTGGACTGAATGTTTCACTCCTCCTCTCGGTCACAGCAGGTTGATGCCGATGTAACCTGTGAATCTGACACTGCCTTTGAGCCAAGGGTCATAGCATTTCTCTTGCTCCTCCTCTTTGCGGGACCAGAGAAGCCTATCACTTGCATCTCTGTCTTTACTGACCCCTCCTAGTGGGGTGCCTTCTTTTTTCCTAAGAGGCAAAACCGTAAATACAGTCCTGATCAAAAGTTTAAGACCACTTGAAAAATGGCAAAAAATCATATTTAGCATGGCTGGATCTTAACAAGGTTCCAAGTAGAGCTTCAACATGCAACAAGAAGAAATGGGAGGGAGACAAAACATTTTTTGAGCATTCAATTTAATGAAAACAACGAATAAACTGAAACAGGCTGTTTTTCAGCTGATCAAAAGTTTAGGACCACACCTCCAAAAAAAAAACGAAACCCCCCCAAAACAGAAATCCAACTTCCAAACATGAACTCAGTAATGAGTAGCTCCGCCGTTATTGTTTATCACTTCCAAAATTCGTTTCGGCATGCTTGATGCAAGCGTTTCCATGAGGTGAGTGGGAACATTTCTCCAAGTGGTGAAGACGGCCGCACAAAGGCCATCTACTGTCTGGAACTGTTGTCCATTTTTGTAAACTTCCCTTGCCATCCATCCCCAAAGGTTCTCAATTGGATTTAGATCAGGGGAACACGCAGGATGGGCCAAAAGAGTGATGTTATTCTCCTGGAAGAAGTCCCTTGTCCTGCGGGCATTGTGTACTGTAGCGTTGTCCTGTTGAAAAACCCAGTCGTTACAGACGAGGACCCTCACTCATGAGGAATGCTCTCTGCAACATCTGCACATAGCCAGCGGCCGTTTGACGCCCCTGCACTTCCTGAAGCTCCATTGTTCCACTGAAGGAAAAAGTACCCCAGACCATTATGGCGCCCCCTCCACTGTGGCGCGTAGAAAACATCTCAGGTGGGATTTGCTTGTCATGCCAGTAACGTTGGAAACCATCAGGACCATCAAGGTTAAATCTTTTCTCATCAGAGAATAAAACTTTCTTCCACCTTTGAATGTCCCATGTTTGGTGCTCTCTTGCAAAGTCCAAACGAGCAGTTCTGTGGCGTTCAAGGAGACGAGGTCTTTGAAGACGTTTTTTTGTTTTTGAAGCCCTTCAGTCTCAGATGCCGTCTGATGGTTATGGGGCTGCAGTCAGCACCAGTAAGGGCCTTAATTTGTGTCGAGGATCGTCCAGTGTCTTGACAGACAGCCAATTGGATCTTCCGGCTCAGTGCTGATAAAAAAAAATTGGGGTCTTCCACTTGACTTTTTGGTTCCATAACCCTCAGGATCATTTAAGAAATTCCAAATGACTGTTTTACTGCGTCCCACCTCAGCAGCGATGGCGCGCTGTGAGCGACCCTGCTTATGCAGTTCAACAACCCGACCACGTTCAAAAAGGGAGAGGTTTTTTTGCCTTTGCCATCACAATGTGTGACTACCAGACAGAAAATGACAATGAATCCACATCTTTGCACAGATTTGGCCTTTTAAAGGCATGTGGTCCTAAAATTTGGATCAGCTGAAAAACAGCCTGTTTCAGTTTAATCGTTATTTTCAATTAATTGAATGCTCAAAAAATGTTTTGTCTCACTCGCATTTCTTCTTGTTGCATGTTGAAGCTCTACTTGGAACCTTGTTAAGATCCAACAATGTAAAATATGATTTTTTGCCATTTTTAAAGTGGTCTTAAACTTTTGATCAGGACTGTATCCCCATTTTCACCCAGACTGTGAGCCCGGTGACGTCACCAGGACTAATGGGTGGTCTATAGTGCTGCCCTAGCCTGTAAAACAGCCAGTTTTACAGCAAATTTGGGAAGACATTCACATAAAATATTACTTAACAGCTCTATGAACAACCTTCTGGTATAGAATAAATGATGATTGTTTGTTAACGTCTCCATTATTTAAAGGGATTCCATACAGAAATATATCCAGTTTCGAAAACGATGTAACGGATTCTTCGTTGATATCATATGTACCATGTGCTTCAAAGACGATACTCCACCAGACAAGGAGGTCATTGACCATCTTCTCTCTCTACTTTTTGCCAGCGTTGGTAAGTGTTTATTTTCTCTTTGGTTTTCATAAAAGGCAGATTTTAACATTTAACCAATAATCATCTTTGTAATCTCAGAGCAAAAGTCTTGCACAAGATCGCTTTCCCCATTTGAAGATGCAGTTGATAAAACACCGGTGCTTCGCTCAGTCATACTGAAGCTGCTATTGAAATACAGGTAACGAGTGTGATGAATGTAGATCATTTTTCTTTACTCTGCATACTCACAAAATGTGGAGTGTCACATGATTAATATAATATATGTTTACAAACTCATTATTTCAGTTTTAGGGATATAATGGGGTATGCCCAGGAGTATTTTTGCAAGGTGGAGAGAAACAACCTTCTTACTGTGCTGGACACCACAGAAGTCTACTTGCTGTTTGTAAACTGCCTAGAGGTAATGTACACATATGGCCTTTCAGACTATAATATGGAATTCCCATGATGTGCTACAAGTAGACTGACACACCCTGGAGAAGTTTATGGTGTATTCACACATAGCAGGTTTGTTGCAGAAAACGGTCATTTTTCCAGTCTTCTGAATGAGGCTTTCAGATATGCAGTATACAGATGTAGCAGTTCTGATCACATTTTCTTATTTCCCAGTCTATTATTTTCCACATTGTGAGACAAATAAAAGTGATATGATAAATAATGTGCTATCTGGGTTCTTACCTAGATCAGTGGTGGCAAACTTATGGCATGGGTGCCAGAGGCAGGACTCAGAGGCCTCTCTGTGAGCACCCGCACCCTGGAAAAAGCCTATGGTGTACCAATATGCCTTTTCCTTTTATTCATCAGTGCAGGGCGTACTATGAACAGCACAGGCAGCGCACTGAATGTAGGCAGCTATTATAGCTAAATGATAAAGTACATGGAAGATATGCTATACTGGACTGTAGGATTCAGGTTAGATTGCCGTGTTGGCACTTTGCGATAAATAAGTGGGTTTTGGGTTGCAGTTTGGGCACTCGGTCTAAAAAAGGTTCGCCATCACTGACCTAGATCCTTAACGTGAACCAGGGGTGGATTGGCAATGCATTGTACCCGGAAACTTCCCGGTGGGCCGCATGTCTTTTCATGTGCAGTGGGCCAGTGGAGCACAGCTATGGTTTTAAACACTTGCAGCCAGCGCACGCCAATACACATATCGCGTGCTGCTCTGCTCAGTCCTGAGTCCCGACTGTCTAACTCTGAAACTTCTGGGCTGTGAGTATGTGCAGGCATCCCTGCTGTGCTCTCTCATTATCATAATGACAGCACAGCAGGGCAGGCGATGTGACCCTGTGCAATCTGCCGGCAAGCCCAGTTATCATGATACAGGCTAGTTCAGGGCCCTCAGCTTGCCAATGTTATGAGACAGATAGATGGGAAGGGGCATGGGAGGGGGTGGATAAAAGGAAGATTAAAAAAACATTTTTATTGAAGTTAAAATATTGTGTTAGAGGAAAAAAAAACATAAATGTGTAAAGCCCCATTCACATGACTGTATATTTGGTCTGCATCCGATCTGCATATTTTGCAGATAGTATGAGGACCCATTCATTTTAATGGACTGCACTGTGTGCTGTCCGCATCCGTAAGTCCATTCTGTGGTCCCGCAAAAAATAAAAAAACATGAGCTAGACATTTCTAACAGGGCTGAATGTGCGGGACTGCAAAACGGTCCCGTCGTGTGACTGGATCCAAACTCAAAGTGAAAGACTTATATTACTGAAGCCAGTTGTGAAATAAAATGAATGAACAAAAATTATAACTATAACAAAAATAAAAAGATAAGTGAAAAAGCTACAAATAAAAGATGAAAATTGATGGAAAACATGGACAAGAAAAACCTTAACCCCTTTCTGACATGGAAATTTTCCCTTTTTGCATTTTAGTTTTTTACTCCCCGCCTTCCCAGAACCTTAACTTTTTTATTTTTCTGTTCACATAGCGGTATGATGATGATTTTTTTTCAGGACAAGTTATACTTTCTAATAGCACCATTTAATATGCATATACCTGTAACTGATCCGCTTCCGTTAATGGACGCTTCCTAGCTTGCGCCGAGGACCACAAGCACCGCACTGGACACCACAACCACCGCAGACTCCACAAACGCCGTAGCTTAACTGGAGCCGCGCCGTCTTCCTTCCACCCTGAATGAACCTCCAGCATTCAGGACCGTGTGGGAAAGATCTCTCCTCCAGGGAATATGCAGAGCATAGCAATCCCCAGCGTGATGCAGCAGTTCCCTCCAATAACGAGACGAGGCTTCGTTTTGAAGGGTTAGAAAAACATGAACTCTTTATTGAGGGCTACCCGCCCGTATTTATGCAGGTCCCCATCTGGTGTACACGCCCCTAGGGGACCAGAAGGAGGACTGTGACACAGGACAGACACGTAGCACTCAGGATACAACACATCCCCACAATGCATCATAGTTTCCTCCTCTCTGCCCTGGAGACACCCGAAGAGCAATTCAATTATCTCTCAGGACAAAGGGAAATCGCCAATACACATATGGGAACAACAGGACAGGAATCCCCACCCAAACACACAATGTCACACCCTCCCAGCCAACACAGACATTTAACCTATTCCCAGATAGCTCAAGTCTGAGGGCATATAATTAGGGGAATGCCGCTCAGAGTACACAAATACAATAAAATTAGCTATCTGGGTGCCATTTTTTAATCCATACGGATGGGTCTGTCACAAATTCCAACCGCGTTCGGTCCTATTAACAGTCCAGACATGCGGCATAGTTCTGTTACACAGTTCTTGAAGGGTAATATGTCCCGGGGCCATAGTCATAGGGCAGGAGGCTAGCCATAAGTTTTCTACAATGCCCAGTGGCAAATGGCAGTTTGTCACACATCTCCCCTTTGGGGGGAAGACTAACCAGGCACCTGACCTTCTGTCGGTCAGTGCCTCCGTTAGTCAATCCACCAACCCACAGTAACCAAATGCCCGAGTAGCCCACCCACAACAAACAGGTACAAGGGTGACCCAACCACAAGAAACAGTTACTGCACCTGGGTATTTTGCTGTGGGGACTTGAGGGAGGGCAGAGGCCGACTGCACTCTGCCCAGCTGCCAGCTCTTCTGCTGGGGTGCTGAGACCATAGTCCGGCTCAGTAGCCAGAGGAACATGGGAGTCAGTAGGGGTTAACATCGCCTCTGTTAACCCTGAGGCCACGTTAGGAGTTAACTGGGGAGGGGAATTTGTACTTACCCCCTCCTCCTGTTGTCCTGGTGAGGGTAGTGGGGGATCTGGACAGGCTGTCCAGCATCCCGGTAGGTCAGGCGCAGAGACCACGGTCCCATCTGCGCCGTCTGGGCGATTGGTGTCTCCCCTTGTTATGGTAAGCTGCCGCTGGGGAGAGAGGGTGCTGCGCTCCTCTCCCTGAAACACAGGCTGCCGCTGGGGAGGAAGGACGACATCTTCAGCTCCCTGGGGTACACACTGCCGCTGGGGGGGAAGGAGGGCACCTTCAGCTCCCTGTAACACACACTGCCGCTGGGGAGGAAGGACAACACCTTCAGATCCCTGGGGTTCACACTGCCGCTGGGGAGGAAGGACAACACCTTCAGATCCCTGGGGTTCACACTGCCGCTGGGAGGGAAGGACGACACCTTCGGCCCCCTGGGGTACACACTGCCGCTGGGGAGGAAGGAGGGCACCTTCAGCTCCCTGTAACACACACTGCCACTGGGGAGGGAGGACGACACCTTCAGCTCCCTGGGGTTCACACTGCCGCTGGGGGGGAAAGACGACACTTTCGGCCCCTGGGGTACACACTGCCGCTGGGAGGGAAGGACGACACCTTCGGCCCCCTGTAACTCACGTTTTTGCTGGGGCGCAGGGACGAAATACTTCGCTATCTCTGCCCGATATTCTGCTTCCTTCTGCAGATACTCCGCCAGTTCTCTCCTCACTTCCGGTACAAGTTCCTCTGTTAGGAGGGGCCTGTAGATAGCCAACCGCCTTTTCAGTATAGCGTCAAACCGTACGTGACTATACCAATATTCCAGTTTTGCTTGGTGTTCCCAGGATGCTGCTCCTCGCACTAGGGAAGCCATCCCACCGCTTGCCACCAATGTAACGGATCCCCTTCAATAACGAGACGAGGCTCCGTTTTGAAGGGTTAGAAAAACATGAACTCTTTATTGAGTGCTACCCGCCCGTATTTATGCAGGTCCCTATCTGGTGTACACGCCCCTAGGGGACCAGAAGGAGGACTGTGACACAGGACAGACACGTAGCACTCAGGATACAACACATCCCCACAATGCATCATGGTTTCCTCCTCTCTGCCCTGGAGACACCCGAAGAGCAATTCAATTATCTCTCAGGACAAAGGGAAATCACCAATACACATGTGGGAACAACAGGACCGTAATCCCCACCCAAACACACAATGTCACACCCTCCCAGCCAACACAGACATTTAACCTATTCCCAGATAGGTCAAGTCTGAGGGCATATCATTAGGGGAATGCCGCTCAGAGTACACAAATACAATAAAATTAGCTATCTGGGTGCCATTTTTTAATCCATTCGGATGGGTCTGTCACAAGTTCCAACCGCGTTCGGTCCTATTAACAGTCCAGACATGCGGCATAGTTCTGTTACACAGTTCTTGAAGGGTAATATGTCCCGGGGCCATAGTTGTAGGGCAGGAGGCTAGCCATAAGTTTTCTACAATGCCCAGTGGCAAATGGCAGTTTGTCACAATACCATTTGCATACGATGTAGCGGTAAGCTGGAAAAAAAATTCCAAATGGGGTGGAATTGAAAAAAAATCATAATTCCAACACAATTTAATTTTTTTATTTTTTTTACGGCATTCACTATGCAGTAAGACTGACTAGTGCTCATCATTCTCTAGGTCAGTACGATTAAAGCGATAGCACATATGTATAGTTTTTCTTGTATTTTGATGCTGAAAAAAATATACCGTTGAAGCTAGTTTTTATAAGTAAGAACTGTTCTAGTAAAGGCATATGCTGTTGACAAATACAAAGGTGCGAATCCACATGTTTTGTTAAATTATACAGTAACAGGTTTTCAGACCCCACCTCCTTTGTTTGGCCACGCCTGCTATATGTTCGGCTCCACCTACAATATGGGGCCACTTCTACCTTTTTTTCCAGGGCCACTTTGAGTTGAACACACATCAAAATAGAAGAGGATTTTTTTTTTTACTGTGGGAGCATGAGACTATGGATTTCTCTGCCAGCGGGGATTCTGATAGATGGTTCATTGAACAAGTTCAAGAGCGGCTTGGCTGCCTTTCTTGACTATAATACCACTAGTAATCGGTATTAGATTTCTGGAGATTGTAATGTTTATCCAGGGATTTATTCTGATTGTCAGATTTGGAGCAGAGATAATTTTATCTGTAATATAGAGCAGTTGGCATCCCCTCACAGGGTTTTTTTTGCCCTCCCCTGGATAAACATAGTAGAGTTATAGGTTGGACTAGATGGGCCTGTGTATCAACTATGTAGATGTAGGCAAATCCCACCGATGATCTTTATTGTTTTTCGCCAGTCTGGCTGTCCCTCAAAGTGTACTTTACGATGAAACATGTCACAGGTATGTTGGATATCTACATGCACAAACCTTTGTTCACCAGTATGCATATGTATGGCCAGTTGCAGGTCTGATTCATGAAATGATGTGGGCACAAGTGCATTGAATTAATTTAGATGAGTTCCTACATCATTACAACACTTTTATAACAAAAGACCCAACTCTTTCTTGGACCTAGGTCTATCAGATATACTAAATTTAGGTAAGAGCCAGCTTTTTTTCTGTTCTGGTTAAAAGTTGCCTTGAACAGATGGAAGTAATAACTATGGACCAGAATTCGACTCACAAGAGAAAGCCATGTGCAGACATTGAGCCAGCAATGAATTCTAGGATAATTCAACTCTGAAGTCAACTGAATTGTGAATGCATTTAAAGACTGTAACACTAACTGGAAATCAAGATCAGTACAAAAGAAGTAATATAATCAGGTATATCAAAAAAGAAAAAGAAGCCCAAATTCTTTCTCAAATAGGAAAGGAGTTTAAAGGGGTTTTCCACCCTTTAGATATTGATGATTTATCCTCCAGGTAGGTCATCAATATCAGATTAGTGGGGGATCAAACACCCAGTACCCCTTCTGATTTTGGCTCCAGTACCAGCTGCTGCTGAAAACTGTTAATTGATGTGGGTGCTGGATGTTGGACCCCCACTGATCTGATATTGCTCACCTATCTGACGAGTAGGTCAATATCTAAAATCTGTAAAACGCCACTGTATGCCAAAATTGCACCAGAATTTTGGGGAATTCAGAAGACTGTCTAAATCTTAGACATGGCTGGTAACTCTGCTCTATAATTTTGTTAAAGTTACTGACGTGGCATAAGGATTGCTGTTTTGGTGCCCATGTGTCGTGCTCTGCCCGCTTAGGCCCTGCAATGTATTGGAAAGACAAAAACAGTTCCTCCACCGTTTTACAGGTTTTGTCCCTACGGCGTTCCCTTTGTGGAAAACTGACCTGTACCCTTCATTCTTCGGGTCAGTATAATTACAACAATACCACATATGTATAGGTTTTATATGTCGAAAAACTGTAAAAATAAATTTAAACTTTTTAATATTGACTTTTTTTATAGTTATGGCTACAGAGCTGTGTGAGAGCTTATTTTTTGCGGGATGATATGTAGTTTTTATTGATACCATTTTGTGTGACTTTTTATCACATTTTATTAAATTTTTTGGGGAGCGAGAAGTGATGAAAAAATGGTGAATCGGCCATTTTCATACTTTTTTTTCTGTTATGCTGTTTGCCATATTAGAAAAATATTTATTTTAATAGTACGGACGTTTTCGGATGCAGCGATGCCCATGATATTTATTAATTTATTTTATTCTAATGAAAGGGGGTGATTAAATTTTTATTTTTTACTTTTTTATTTTTTAATTTTACTTTTTTGTTTTTTTAGCCAGTCCAGGAGGCTACCACATTCACAATTTTTTTTTAAATTCAATATTACCATACTGAATACAGCAGCATGGTAATATGTCAATTGCTGATTTCTTATGTTGGTCTTCCACTTGCTGGCCAACATAGAATTGCAGCTCTAATAAGCTGGATCTCTTCAGCGATACCCAGCCTATTAGAATTGCTGGAATCCCCATTGGCTGCATGGGGATGCCAATGTTAACCCAGAAGTGCACACTTCCAGGTTTTAACTCTTTAGATGCCGTGATCACACTTGAAGGCTCTAATGACCACAATTGGCATTATTGCTGTTCGTGGTCATAAGCCACGGGCCTCTGCTGTTTAGAACAGCAGAGACCCGCTGGCCATAGCGTCCGCTGCTCGTGCAACGGGTGCCATGTTTACACATCGATACATGTACGAGGCTGGTAGCGAAAGGGTTAAAGAGAATCTGTCACCTGTTTCATGCTATTTATCTGACAGAGACCCCGATTAAAATACAAGGTAAGGGCCCATTCACACAACTGTATTTTTAGCTCCGCATCTGTTCCACAATTTTGCGGAACAGATGCGGTCCCATTCATTTCAGTGGGGCCGCAAAAGATGGGAGGAGCAGGCCTTCATTTGAATGGGAGAGGCATATCGGAATAATGTTTTTTTTTGGGGGGGGGACAAAGATTGATGTGTCTACAAAAAGGTACGTCTGAGATACAGTAATTGTCATCTACAGGGAAGTAGAAGTGATTTATAATGAAAACCTACTACATCTGCTACTGTACTTAACCCTACTACATCTGCTACTGTCTTATAGTGAATGAAGCAAATTGTTATATGTTGCTTTAAGATTCTGACATTTTATTTTAGGACTCGTTGTTTGAAAAAGGACAAAAAATCCAATGTGCATCTGACAAAGAAAAGTACCTTAATGATGAAGGATCATTTCTGGAGCAATATACACATGGTAGAGAAAAACCAGATAAGACTGTACAGTTTCTTCAGGATTTGGCAAGAATTAGACTGGCACTTAACAAAGCGGCAGAATTGTTTTCTGTCAAATCCAAAGGTAAATTGTAAATGTGATAAACCTGGGTAAAAAGCCACATTATTCAACCATGTATTGTAAAAGGAATGTCTGCCTTATTTTACTGCTAAATAGGCACTATCCCGAGAAAGAAGTTTCTATTGCATCAGCATTGCAAGCTTGAAAAACAAAGAGCTGGAATTTTTTCATCCCATCTGCACCAGAAAACTGGCGCCAATAAAGTTATGAAGTGTGGTGCACAGTCTGCACAAAACTTTTAGGCATCGCGCACCACAATTCAAAGTAGCAAGTGGTGCAGGGCCTGCTTAGGCAGCCTATCACATTTTTCATAAGGTACACAAGGAAATTGAAATAGACTATTGCAAAAATCTACACCAGCTCTCTTGGCTGTGTAGGTCTCCGTTTTGGGGAATGTATTTGTGGAGGTGTGTCACAAATATTAAGAGGAGCATGGTGCATCTGATGCAAGCAGCATAGAGATTACCTAATACCGGTGTGTTAAACGCTTATCCTGATACATTTCTCACGCAGTCATTTAATTCACTTCATATTTGGGACAGATATACATCTGGTCTGATCTGAAGTTTGTGAGAACTGTTAGGAGGAGGGGAGAATGACAGGAAAAAAATATAAGTGTCCTAGAATGCAGTAGTGTCCCCCTTTTGCCCCTAGACAGTAATAATGCCTAAAGTATGCCTAATTTGAAACTAATAATGTCTCTGAGTGCCCCCTAAAAAGTAATGCCCCTCTGTGCCACCCACAAACTTATAATGCCCCATGTGTATCCATAATACATAATAATGCCCCTTGTGCCCCCTGAATAAATATTAATGGCCTTTGTGCCCCCTGAATAAATAATAATGTCCCCTGTATCCCTTGAATAAAAAATAATGCACCCTCTGCCACTTGAATACATAGCAATGTACCCTGTGCCCCCTGAATAAATAATAATGTCCCCTGTGCCCCCTGAATTAATAATCGTTCTTCTTGCTCCCCCCTGAATAAATAAGAAGTTCCCCTGTGCCCTCTGAATAAATGTCCCCTGAATAAATATCAATGCCCCCGGTGCGTCATGAATAAATAATAATTTCCACTTGTACCCCACAGAAAATTGCTGCCAGGAGAAAAAACTAACCCAACCTTGATCCCCTGATAAACGTTTAAAGTCCTTTTTGCACAGCTGGCAACTCGGTGCAGGTAGTGCGATGCAGTGACTTAAACAGGTTATCCAACCCCTAAAATGCCTCCCCTACTGCCCGGGCCCCTCACACATATTGTGCTTACCTTGCTCCCTGGCTCCCGCATCGCTTCTGTCGCCCCCACACGGCCACCGCTGCATCTCCCCATCACACTGATGAAAACATCTGGAGACCGGTGGAGCAGCCAATAGCAGGCCACAATGGGGACAAGCCTCCCTAGCATTGCGGATGATGCTCGGAAGGCTCGTCCACTTCACCGACCTGCTATTGGCTGCCCCCTTGTCACCAAATTTTCATCCACACGATGGGGAGATGCCGTTGCGGTCATGAGGGCGACAGAAGCAACGTGGGAGCAAGGTAAGTACAATCAGTGTGAGGTGCCCGGGCAGTAGGGGAGGCATTTTAGGGGTTGGATAACCCCTTAATCATATTGCCTTACCTGGGACACTAATGTCCTGTGTGTGCTCCGTTGTCCTGTAGGCTGCTTAAAGTGGCCTGCAACCTACAAGACAGAAAATAGTAGAGCAAGGTGGCTATGGCTCCATGCTGTACCACGGCTTCAACTGTATAAGCATCCTGCACTGATACAGTTAAGAGTGGTGTGCTTCATCATGCCAGTGGTCCTGGAGCTGCTGTCGCCCCTGTGCATCCCTGCTAGCTATGCAAAGAGATAGCTATGGAAAAGAGAGACCAAGAAATAGAGGCCAGCAGGAAGCGTCATAACAGAAGTAGTGGAGGAACTTGAGGTGAGTATAACTTCTCTTTGGTTTATGTGACATTTTGGCCTTTTTATTGCGTTTTTAGTTTAGTTTTTTTTAACAACTTTCTGTGTGGAAACCCCCTTTAAATCAGGAAATGAAGCATAAATTATATTATAAAGTTACATAACATTTTATTGTAAAATTATTAAACTTTACTAATACAAAACCAAATCAAACACTACAGCTGCAAATACGCAGCATGTTATAGAGGAGAAGGAGCTGAACAGATTGATTTCTAGTTTTTTAGGAAATGATTCTGCAAAACTTGTAATTTATTCATTTATATATCTGCATTCTGAAAGTCATGTGGGAAACCCTATCAAGGGCTGACCGCTATCTCTGTGTTCACACTCATACAGAAATAACTGTCAGTCATTGATAAGCCCGCCCACATGACTCCTAAGATCAAAATGAGCACAGCTATAAATGAATAAATTACAAGTGTTGCTGAAATATTTCCCACAAAACTATGTCAGTCTAATCAGATCATTTTGCTCTTTAAAGGGGTTGTGCGGTACTAATATATCGATGATGTATCCTCAGGATAGATCATCAAAATCATATCGACAGGGGTCCAATTCCCAGGACCCCAAAAAATCAGTTGTTTGAAGAAGCCGCATAAAAAAGCACAAAAAATGCACCAAAACCACAACAAATAGTGCAGATTTATGTGCAGTTTGTTGTGCGGTTTTTGTGCAGATTTCTGTACACAAATACACCCTCTGCTGCATGTAGATTCCACCACATTTACATGGTGACGGGTTTCGTTAAATATTAAAAAAATGTCTACGTGTCTTCTATTACATTTGTAATAATAAGAATCTGGAACATAATTTCTTTCTTCAGGAATATGATTTGTTTGGCTGCTTTATGCTGTTTCCATCTGCAAAAGTGTGATCGTTTATAGATTGCTGTACATATTACATCGGCCTGAAGGTTGATTCTTCCTTTTCTGTGTTTCAGGAGGTGCCAATCAGCATTACTTGCAGTGTGTTAAAACATTTTGCTCGTTGTCTGGCAATGACTGGTATAGAATTTATTTAATTCGAAAGCTAGCAAATTTGGATGGTATAGACTCTGTCCAAAGGCATTTTAAAGATCCGGACTTTAAGTGGCTTTTCCCTAAAGTAATGCTACAGAATAAGGTAAATCTATCTATCCTATCTATCTATCTAATCTATCTATTGTAGCATGCAAATGTTTGGGCACCCCTGGTCAAAATTACTGTTACTGTGAACTTAACTGTTGAAGATAAAATGATATCCAAAACGCATAAAGTTAAAGAGGACACATTCCCTTTGTATTTTAATCAAAAACTATTTTTTATCGTTATATTTTCCATTTTCAAAATAACAAAAAAGGAAAAGGGCCCGAAGAAAAAGTTTGGGCACTCTGCATGGTTAGTACCTAGTAGCACCGCCTTTGGCAAGTAAACGCTTTTTGTAGCAAGCCTAGAGTCTTTCAATTCTTGTTTGAGGGCTTTTCATCCATTCTTCCTTGCAAAAGTCTTCCAGTTCTGTGAGATTCCCAGGCCATCTAGCATGAACGACTCTTTTGAAGTCTATCCACAGATATTGAATGATATTCAGATGAGGGGACTGTGAGGGCCATAGTAAAACCTTCAGCTTGCGCCCTGAGGTGTGTTTAGAATCATTATCCATTTGTAGAAGCCATCCTTTTATCAACGTCAGCTTTTTTACAGTTGGTGGTATGTTTGAATCGAGAATTTGCTGGAATTTCCATTTCCATTCTTCCCTCTACCCATGAAATGCAGCAACTTCCCATATTGTATTTCAGCTCCATGTAGACCTATGTGTCTTCATGATTACTGGGCTGGCTACAAAGAAATTCTGAGGACTCTACTCCTGCAACCATACTGTCTTCCTTCTTTCTTATGGAGATGTACTGTATAAGTCTGTATAATTGCTGTAAACAGAAAATGATATAAGGTTTTAATTCAGTTTTTTTTATTTATAATTTTAGTTGCATTAAAATGTTGGTTGTTAAGATGACTATTGTATAAAGCACTTTCCAGACTGAATATGGGTGAAAAGGAGAAATCCCATATGCTTTCCTTCTCTTTACCCCTCTGCTCCCATGGTTTCTTGGTTAACTGCCCCCACCCCTTCCAGGCCAGTCTTTGTAAACTCTACTACGGAGATGACATGTTGACATCAGTATCACTACTGCACCTTGTCAAGATGACATGTCATTGCTGCAACCAAAAAAACAAAGATTATCAATGGTGGAGAGGATCTATAAAGTGCTGTATTGTGTTACTTTAATATAAGTTGGTCTTCACTATTGATCCATATAACAATGGGCAGTACCTCTGCAATTATTATGTTTTCCATTACCATATGTTTATTGTATTTACTTTTATAGCACCAACATATTCTGCAGCTCTTTACATACATTATCATCATTTGCGGTCCCCAGTGGGACTCATAATCTAAGTTCCCTATCAGTATGTCTTTGGAGTGTAGGAGGAAGCTCCATGCAGATGTTGTCCTTGGTCAGATTTGAACCTAGGACCCCAGCACTGCAAGGCACCAATGCTAACTACTGAGCCAGAAATTAGTCTGCTTGGACCAGGAAAAGTTTGCCATCATTCTGTAACCCCACCTCCAAGTCCCACCTGTTTGCAGTGTGATGCCCAGCATGATATGCTAGCATGATGCACAAATGCTGACAATAATATACACTACTCTTTTGATAATATATATATATATATATATATATCATATTTCTATTTATTTTTTGCAGGAGTCTCAAAGTCAAATTGATCAATTCATGGTGTGGGGCAACAGCTACAAAGTTCTAAGAGATGGTATTGGTAGAGCGATGATGGAGGGCAAAGACGAAAGGATCGTAAAAGCCATAGAGGTAACCAATAACTGCATGTTATGACTGATTACTTACACATGGAAAAAAAAAAAATTCTACAATACACATCCTTTTGTTCCACCTTTTGTTAAAGAGGACCTTTCACCACTCCTGACATGCCTGTTTTAACCACCTCCGGACCGCCTAACGCAGGATCGCGTTCCGGAGGTGGCAGCCCTGCGCAGAGTCACGCATATATGCGTCATCTCGCGATGGGCGAGATTTCCTGTGAACGCGCGCACACAGGCGCGCGCGCTCACAGGAACGGAAGGTAAGAGAGTTGATCTCCAGCCTGCCAGCGGCGATCGTTCGCTGGCAGGCTGGAGATGTGTTTTTTTTAACCCCTAACAGGTATATTAGACGCTGTTTTGATAACAGCGTCTAATATACCTGCTACCTGGTCCTCTGGTGGTCCCCTTTGTTTGGATCGACCACCAGAGGACACAGGTAGCTCAGTAAAGTCCCACCAAGCACCACTACACTACACTACACCCCCCCCCCCCGTCACTTATTAACCCCTTATTAGCCCCTGATCACCCCATATAGACTCCCTGATCACCCCCCTGTCATTGATCACCCCCCTGTCATTGATCACCCCCCTGTCATTGATTACCCCCCTGTAAAGCTCCATTCAGATGTCCGCATGATTTTTACGGATCCACTGATAGATGGATCAGATCCGCAAAACGCATCCGGACGTCTGAATGAAGCCTTACAGGGGCGTGATCAATGACTGTGGTTATCACCCCATATAGACTCCCTGATCACCCCCCCTGTCATTGATTACACCCCTGTCATTGATCAACCCCCTGTAAAGCTCCATTCAGACGTCCGCATGATTTTTACGGATGCACTGATAGATGGATCCGATCCTCAAAACGCATCCGGACGTCTGAATGAAGCCTTACAGGGGCATGATCAATGACTGTGGTGATCACCCCATATAGACTCCCTGATCACCCCCCTGTAAAGCTCCATTCAGATGTCCGCATGATTTTTACGGATGCACTGATAGATGGATCCGATCCTCAAAACGCATCCGGACGTCTGAATGAAGCCTTACAGGGGCATGATCAATGACTGTGGTGATCACCCCATATAGACTCCCTGATCACCCCCCTGTAAAGCTCCATTCAGATGTCCGCATGATTTTTACGGATGCACTGATAGATGGATCCGATCCGCAAAACGCATCCGGACGTCTGAATGAAGCCTTACAGGGGCATGATCAATGACTGTGGTGATCACCCCATATAGACTCCCTGATCACCCCCCTGTCATTGATCACCCCGCTGTAAAGCTCCATTCAGATGTCCGCATGATTTTTACGGATGCACTGATAGATGGATCCGCAAAACGCATCCGGACGTCTGAATGAAGCCTTACAGGGGCATGATCAATGACTGTGGTGATCACCCCATATAGACTCCCTGATCACCCCCCTGTAAAGCTCCATTCAGATGTCCGCATGATTTTTACGGATGCACTGATAGATGGATCCGATCCTCAAAACGCATCCGGACGTCTGAATGAAGCCTTACAGGGGCATGATCAATGACTGTGGTGATCACCCCATATAGACTCCCTGATCACCCCCCTGTAAAGCTCCATTCAGATGTCCGCATGATTTTTACGGATGCACTGATAGATGGATCCGATCCGCAAAACGCATCCGGACGTCTGAATGAAGCCTTACAGGGGCATGATCAATGACTGTGGTGATCACCCCATATAGACTCCCTGATCACCCCCCTGTCATTGATCACCCCCCTGTAAAGCTCCATTCAGATGTCCGCATGATTTTTACGGATGCACTGATAGATGGATCCGATCCGCAAAACGCATCCGGACGTCTGAATGAAGCCTTACAGGGGCATGATCAATGACTGTGGTGATCACCCCATATAGACTCCCTGATCACCCCCCTGTCATTGATCACCCCCCTGTAAAGCTCCATTCAGATGTCCGCATGATTTTTACGGATGCACTGATAGATGGATCCGATCCGCAAAACGCATCCGGACGTCTGAATGAAGCCTTACAGGGGCATGATCAATGACTGTGGTGATCACCCCATATAGACTCCCTGATCACCCCCCTGTCATTGATTACCCCCCTGTAAAGCTCCATTCAGATGTCCGCATGATTTTTACGGATGCACTGATAGATGGATCGGATCCGCAAAACGCATCCGGACGTCTGAATGAAGCCTTACAGGGGCATGATCAATGACTGTGGTGATCACCCCATATAGACTCCCTGATCACCCCCCTGTCATTGATCAACCCCCCTGTCATTGATCAACCCCCCTGTCATTGATCACCCCCCCTGTCATTGATCACCCCCCTGTCATTGATCCCCCCCTCTGTAAGGCTCCATTCAGATATTTTTTTGGCCCAAGTTAGCAGAATTTTTTTTTTTTTTTCTTACAAAGTCTCATATTCCACTAACTTGTGTCAAAAAATAAAATCTCACATGAACTCACCATACCCCTCACGGAATCCAAATGCGTAAAATTTTTTAGACATTTATATTTCAGACTTCTTCTCACGCTTTTGGGCCCCTAGAATGCCAGGGCAGTATAAATACCCCACATGTGACCCCATTTCGGAAAGAAGACACCCCCAGGTATTCCGTGAGGGGCATATTGAGTCCATGAAAGATTGAATTTTTTGTCCCAAGTTAGCGGAACGGGAGACTTTGTGAGAAAAAAATTAAAAATATCAATTTCCGCTAACTTGTGCCAAAAAAAAAAAATTTCTATGAACTCGCCATGCCCCTCATTGAATACCTTGGGGTGTCTTCTTTCCAAAATGGGGTCACATGTGGGGTATTTATACTGCTCTGGCATTCTAGGGGCCCCAAAGCGTGAGAAGAAGTCTGGTATCCAAATGTCTAAAAATGCCCTCCTAAAAGGAATTTGGGCACCTTTGCGCATCTAGGCTGCAAAAAAGTGTCACACATCTGGTATCGCCGTACTCAGGAGAAGTTGGGGAATGTGTTTTGGGGTGTCATTTTACATATACCCATGCTGGGTGAGAGAAATATCTTGGTCAAATGCCAACTTTGTATAAAAAAATGGGAAAAGTTGTCTTTTGCCAAGATATTTCTCTCACCCAGCATGGGTATATGTAAAATGACACCCCAAAACACATTCCCCAACTTCTCCTGAATACGGCGATACCACATGTGTGACACTTTTTTGCAGCCTAGGTGGGCAAAGGGGCCCATATTCCAAAGAGCACCTTTAGGATTTCACAGGTCATTTACCTACTTACCACACATTAGGGCCCCTGGAAAATGCCAGGGCAGTATAACTACCCCACAAGTGACCCCATTTTGGAAAGAAGACACCCCAAGGTATTCCGTGAGGGGCATGGCGAGTTCCTAGAATTTTTTATTTTTTGTCACAAGTTAGTGGAAAATGCTTATTTTTTTTTTTATTTTTTTTTTCATACAAAGTCTCATATTCCACTAACTTGTGACAAAAAATAAAAAGTTCCATGAACTCACTATGCCCATCAGCGAATACCTTGGGGTCTCTTCTTTCCAAAATGGGGTCACTTGTGGGGTAGTTATACTGCCCTGGCATTCTAGGGGCCCAAATGTGTGGTAAGGAGTTTGAAATCAAATTCTGTAAAAAATGACCTGTGAAATCCGAAAGGTGCTCTTTTGAATATGGGCCCCTTTGCCCACCTAGGCTGCAAAAAAGTGTCACACATCTGGTATCTCCGTAATCGGGAGAAGTTGGGGAATGTGTTTTGGGGTGTCATTTTACATATACCCATGCTGGGTGAGAGAAATATCTTGGCAAAAGACAACTTTTCCCATTTTTTTTATACAAAGTTGGCATTTGACCAAGATATTTATCTCACCCAGCATGGGTATATGTAAAAAGACACCCCAAAACACATTCCTCAACTTCTCCTGAATACAGAGATACCAGATGTGTGACACTTTTTTGCAGCCTAGGTGGGCAAAGGGGCCCACATTCCAAAGAGCACCTTTCGGATTTCACAGGTCATTTACCTACTTACCACACATTTGGGCCCCTAGAATGCCAGGGCAGTATAACTACCCCACAAGTGACCCCATTTTGGAAAGAAGAGACCCCAAGGTATTCGCTGATGGGCATAGTGAGTTCATGGAAGTTTTTATTTTTTGTCACAAGTTTGTGGAATATGAGACTTTGTATGAAAAAAAAAATTAAAAAACAAATCATCATTTTCCACTAACTTGTGACAAAAAATAAAAAATTCTAGGAACTCGCCATGCCCCTCACGGAATACCTTGGGGTGTCTTCTTTCCAAAATGGGGTCACTTGTGGGGTAGTTATACTGCCCTGGTATTCTAGGGGCCCAAATGTGTGGTAAGGAGTTTGAAATCAAATTCAGGAAAAAATGAGGAGTGAAATCCGAAAGGTGCTCTTTGGAATATGGGCCCCTTTGCCCACCTAGGCTGCAAAAAAGTGTCACACATCTGGTATCCCCGTACTCAGGAGAAGTTGAGGAATGTTTTTTGGGGTGTCTTTTTACATATACCCATGCTGGGTGAGATAAATATCTTGGTCAAATGACAACTTTGTATAAAAAAATGGGAAAAGTTGTCTTTTGCCAAGATATTTCTCTCACCCAGCATGGGTATATATAAAATGACACCCCAAAACACATTCCCCACCTTCTCCTGAGTACGGAGATACCAGATGTGTGACACTTTTTTGCAGCCTAGGTGGGCAAAGGGGCCCATATTCCAAAGAGCACCTTTCGGATTTCACTGGTCATTTTTTACAGAATTTGATTTCAAACTCCTTACCACACATTTGGGCCCCTAGAATGCCAGGGCAGTATAACTACCCCACAAGTGACCCCATTTTGGAAAGAAGAGACCCCAAGGTATTCGCTGATGGGCATAGTGAGTTCATAAAACTTTTTATTTTTTGTCACAAGTTAGTGGAATATGAGACTTTGTAAGAAAAAAAAAAAAAAAAAAAAAATCATAATTTTCCGCTAACTTGTGACAAAAAATAAAAAGTTCTATGAACTCACTATGCCCATCAGCGAATACCTTAGGGTGTGTACTTTCAGAAATGGGGTCATTTGTGGGGTGTTTGTACTGTCTGGGCATTGTAGAACCTCAGGAAACATGACAGGTGCTCAGAAAGTCAGAGCTGCTTCAAAAAGCGGAAATTCACATTTTTGTACCATAGTTTGTAAACGCTATAACTTTTACCCAAACCATTTTTTTTTTACCCAAACATTTTTTTTTTATCAAAGACATGTAGAACTATAAATTTAGAGCAAAATTTCTATATGGATGTCGTTTTTTTTTGCAAAATTTTACTACTGAAAGTGAAAAATGTCATTTTTTTGCAAAAAAATCGTTAAATTTCGATTAATAACAAAAAAAGTAAAAATGTCAGCAGCAATGAAATACCACCAAATGAAAGCTCTATTAGTGAGAAGAAAAGGAGGTAAAATTCATTTGGGTGGTAAGTTGCATGACCGAGCAATAAACGGTGAAAGTAGTGTAGGTCAGAAGTGTAAAAAGTGGCCTGGTCTTTCAGGGTGTTTAAGCACTGGGGGCTGAGGTGGTTAATAGCTACATGCATTTCCCATGTAATAACGGTTCTGGAACATCTATTCTTATGGCTCTATGTTGTATAAATCCTCTGTTATTTCTAGAAGTTATGAATGAATTGCTAGCAGTCTGCAGTAAGGGTACAAAGGGGTGGTAACCAGTTGGGGGGGGGAGGGTGTACCTGCAGAGTCTCACCCTATCCAATCAGTGCTGCCATTTTCAGTCTGTGCAGGTACACACCCCCAACTGGTGACCTCCTCTCTGTACCCTTACTGCAGACTGCTAGTAATTCATTCATACTTTATTATTTCTATTAGAAGTTAATGGCACAAAACAGAGCTGTAAGAATAGATGCTCCAAAATTGTTTTTACATGGGGAATGCAGCTATTAAAACAGGCATGTCAGGAGTGGTGAAAGGTCCTCTTTAACCCCATAACAGTCACAATAAAGGTAGTCTTTCACCATGAAATTCAGTGTTAAAGAAGGCACAATGCCTTGTAGGACTAGCTCAATTGAATGTAATGATACCTTTCAATAAGCAATCTGTTACTTTATTCTGGAGAATAGGTACTTTGAATCCATTTGCAAATGAGTAGTTATGTGTACCGAGGGCAGGTCCAAGCCACTCTGTGCGCCCTTTCTCCTTCTGTTTCCTCTGCCAGCTCCTCCTGCACAGTCATCTGGCCTAGCCTAGACCTGTCAAACAAGAAGTAGAGGGAGAGGCTAGCAGCAGAAGCAGGAGGAGCAACGGTGCACAGAGTGGCTTGGGTTCACCCTCTGTGTGCTTAACTGCGTATTTAAAAGTACTTTTTCTCCAGAATGAATCTGTGGATCAGAAATTGAAAGGTATCATTACATTCATCTTAGCTAGTCCTACAAGGTAATGTGCTGGGTTTAACAATTAATTTCCTGGTGATAGATCACTTTCACCCTTTCCCTGCCAAGGACTTAGCTACAGCTCTCTCTCACAACCTGATTTCAAAAGACTGTATCTCTGGTTGTATGGAAGCTAGTATCTATGTACCTAAGCTGTGCAGCCTGAGAATAGCAGATTAAAACAGCCACCCATTCAGCTCGCTGTGATCTTTGCCAATTTGCGGCGCCATCCGGAGCAGGAGAGGTAAGTTGATTTATTGTTTTTGTCTGAATGGGGGTCTTAACATTGGGGTCTTATCTGAGTGTCTGAAAAGGGGTCTTATTAACATGCCAGTCTGATCTGAAGTCTGAATGGGGGTCTTAACATTAGGGGTCTGATCTGAGTGTCTGAATAGGGGTCTTGTTAACATGTCAGTCTGATCTGAGGTCTGAATGGGGTCTTAACATTAGGGGTCTGATCTTAGTGTCTGAATAGGGTTCTTATTCAAATGGGGGTCTGATCTGAGGTCTGGTGGTCTTATTAACATTGGGAGTCCGGTCTGAGATCTAATTGGGGGTCTTATTAACATTGAGGGTCTGATTTGAGGTCCAATTGGGGGTCTCATTAACACTGTGGGTATGATTAACATTGGGCTTCTTATTGGGTCTCTGAGCTTAGGTCTGAAAAAAAGAAATCTTATTTCCCTCCTCTAAAACCTAAGTGCATCTTATGGGGAGGTGCTTCTTAGAGGATGAAATATATGGTAGATCCTCATCTCCCTGTATAACTGTACATGACCCCAGGGGAAGATTACATGGACTTCTGTGAATGTTATCCATTCCTCTTCCCATCATAGACCATCCTTTGATTGTCACATATTGGGGGGGGGGGGGGGGGGGGGAATCTGTTTTTTCCAGAAAAGCAGTGAGAAGATGAGTGCCTCATGTGATCACCTCTCTGCACCTAATTAGGTTGTTTAGTGACGCCTTGAATCAGACATTTAGCAACTTTCCATATCACAGCACCAAATAAGTTGCACCAGATACACAAACATCAATAAAGTTTACATCTTACACTGTAGCTATCCTGTCCATACTGACCACTTTTCTAGTGATACCAGTTAAACGCTACAGTAAGTGTTATAACAATTATCACTAGTGAGGAATATCTAATGTATTTCTGACAGAAGACAAAGATTGTTAGCAATCAGAAAAGACTTTCACTTACTGACTGTCACTATAAATTATCATTTTTACTTACCGTAGTTTTACAAGACAAACCAGTATTTGGCCACTTTTCAGAAGGCTGTAATACAGTGCTTTTTTGTGTCCATATCTTGGATGCATCCCCCCGACCTCTCTCTGTTCAAGAGAACCAGAGTTATGGCACTCTAACTTATTTTCCAATAAACCCCAGGAGGTTCAGGTTTTGTTTGACATTGAATGTAGACATGTGTTGTTTGATTTATATACAGTACAGACCAAAAGTTTGGACACATCTTCTAATTTAAAGAGTTTTCTTTATTTTCATGACCATGAAAATTGTAGATTCACACTGAAGGCATCAAAACTATGAATTAACACATGTGGAATTATATACATAACAAACAAGTGTGAAACAACAGAAAATATGTCATATTCTAGGTTCTTCAAAGTAGCCACCTTTTGCTTTGATTACTGCTTTGCACACTCTTGGCATTCTCTTGATGAGCTTCAAGAGGTAATCCCCTGAAATGGTTTTCACTTCACAGGTGTGCCCTGTCAGGTTTAATAAGTGGGATTTCTTGCCTTATAAATGGGGTTGGGACCATCAGTTGCGTTGAGGAGAAGTCACGTGGATACACAGCTGATAGTCCTACTGAATAGACTGTTAGAATTTGTATTATGGCAAGAAAAAAGCAGCTAAGTAAAGAAAAATGAGTGGCCATCATTACTTTAAGAAATGAAGGTCAGTCAGTCAGCCGAAAAATTGGGAAAACTTTGAAAGTAAGGGCTATTTGACCATGAAGGAGAGTGATGGGGTGCTGCGCCAGATGACCTGGCCTCCACAGTCACCGGACCTGAACCCAATCGAGATGGTTTGGGGTGAGCTGGACCGCAGAGTGAAGGCAAAAGGGCCAACAAGTGCTAAGCATCTCTGGGAACTCCTTCAAGACTGTTGGAAGACCATTTCAGGGGACTACCTCTTGAAGCTCATCAAGAGAATGCCAAGAGTGTGCAAAGCAGTAATCAAAGCAAAAGGTGGCTACTTTGAAGAACCTAGAATATGACATATTTTCAGTTGTTTCACACTTGTTTGTTATGTATATAATTCCACATGTGTTAATTCAAAGTTTTGATGCCTTCATAGTCATGAAAATAAAGAAAACTCTTTGAATGAGATGGTGTGTCCAAACTTTTGGTCTGTACTGTACATCTTTAAAGAGGACCTTTCATCTGGCAAAAAATTGTGAACTAAGTATCATGATCTGTACAGCGGCGCCCAGGGATCTCACTGCACTTACTATTATCCCTGGGCGCCGCTCTGTACTCCCGCTTTGTCCTCCGGTATAGCAGGCAGAGACTTAGGGGACTTGGTTATAGTAGGAGGAGACTGCCCTTGTTCTACTGGGTGTCTCCTTCTCCCAGGCTGTAGCGCTGGCCAATCGCAGCGCAGAGCTCACAGCCTGGGAGTTTTTTTTCTCCCAGGCTGTGAGCTCTGCGCTGCGATTGGCCAGAGCTACAGCCTGGGCGAAGGAGACGCCCAGGAGAACAAGGGCAGTCTCCTCCTACTATAACCAAGTGACCAAACATACCGAAGGGCATAGCAGGAGAACGGAGCGGCGCCCAGGGATAATAGCAAGTGCAGTGAGATCCCTGGGCGCCGCTGTACAGATCATGGCACTTAGTTCACAATTTTTTGCCAGATGAAAGGTCCTCTTTAAATAATTTGCAGTGTATATTTATTTGCATTAAGACTCTGTAAGACTATACATTTTAGTTGCATTTTGCTGATAAACACTGCTACAAAGTTGCATGAAGGTGGTTGTATGCATTAATTATTAAAAGCCATCTGTCAGCAGATTTGTACCTACATAACTGGCTGACCTGTTGCATGTGCGCTTGGCAGCTTAAGGCATCTGTGTTGGTCCCATGTTCATATGTGCCCACATTGCTGAGAGAAATAATGTTTTTACTATATGCAAATCAGCCTCTGGGAGCAATAGGGGCATTGCCATTACTCCTAGTGGATCAGCTCTCTCTACAACTGCCGCGCCCTCTACCCTTTGATGGACAGGGCCAGGTGTGATGACATTTTTACTGCCTGGTCCTATCAATTAAAGTGCAGAGAGAGCTGATCCACTTGGTGGAAGTCCTCCTCTGGGTACTCCCACAAAATAACACTCCAGTGATCACTGTGCCACCTTCATTGTCTACGATTGTGATGGCTGTGCCGTGTGTTGCAGCTCAGTCCCATTTACTGGAATAAGACTGAGCCGCTTAGAGCTGTAAATAGCAGGAACAGCCACTACTAAAAGTATGGAGCTGTGTCTGGTAACCAGTGAAGAGGACATGGCCCTCACTAGAGTGCTACAGCTCCTGTAATCAGCTGATCAGCATACCCCTACAGAACTGCTTCAAGTTGTAACATGGTTGTGAGAAGCACTAGTCCCATTACACTGCTTCTTATACTCTGTTCCCACAGCCTGCGCTCTCATACGAGAAGGGCTCAAAACACTCTAAAATGTTCTTTTTATTTATTTTATTATTGTATATAATATGTAATTAAATATGTTAAGCCTTTAGCGCTGGCCGGGTCTTTAAAGAAGACGTCCGCTCCTGAGCAGAGCGGGAGCCATAGCCATGGGATGCCTGGTGTTTCATACAGCAGACACCCGCAGATAATGCTTAACCACGGCATCTGAGCGCTGTAAATACCGGAAGCACGCGCTTCTGGTAATGCTCCGGCTCCCCCGTGTGGTGACCGGAGGAGCCGGAGCTTGTGTGCAGCAGCCCTTGTCATAGTGAATGACAGGAGGCTGCTGCTCAGTATTTCCTATGGAGCCCTTGCCTGTAGCAGCTCTCCATAGGAAACTAGTAAATTTCTCATAGACTCCAATTCTATGAGAATAGCAATCTAATGATTGCTTGTTCATAGTTCCCTAAAAAAAAAAGTGTAAAAAAAAAATAAAGTTTATAAAAATAAAAAAATCTAAAAATTCTAATCATCCCCCTTTCCCCAAAATTAAAAAAAAATACACTCTATGTATCTATAGCCATGTGCGATGTGCATTTTTGGTTGCTTCATTTCCTACACAAAAGTTAAATAAAAAGTAATAAAAAAGTTGTACACATCCAGTAATGGTATCAATGAAAAGTACAGATTGCCCCGCAAAAAAATGAGCCCCCACACAGCTCGGTACACATAATTACAAAAAAGTTGAAAGGGTCAAAATATGGCAATGAAAAAATAAAACAGATTTTTTTCCAAGTTTTTTTTTATTATATCAGTATCAAAACGCAAGAAAAACTATACATATAAGGTATCGCCAGATTCGTACTGACCTGTAGAATGAAAGTAACTGGTCAGTTTTATCGCACATCGAACGTCGTAAATATAAAAAGACGTAAAACTGTGGCGGCATTAAACAGGATTATTTGACCTCCTTCACCACTCACTCTCCTGTGTACTCTTGTTTCTCACTTCTGCATATAAAAAAACTTTTCTGACAAATACTGTAAGCTAAAACCAGGGGTGGAGGCTACACAGAGATAAGGGATAAAGGGAAAGATTTGCATCTGTTCAGTGTTTTTGACCTGCACCTGGTTTTGGCTCACAATCAGTGATGGAAAACACTGACTTTACAGGAATACATTATGAAGACCTATAAAGGATCGGCCAATCATCACTTGAAACTAGCCGCACATCTTAGATAGTTGTTGACCAACTGCTGTCTCCTTCCCCCTTCTATACACATGCATGCCTGGCTCGACCAAGCACGCATGAAAGGGGAGAGGGCAATAAGTTGCTGCCAGACACCTGCCTGACCCTTGTCTTTATCTTTCATCAGGGGAGATTCAGGAGGCCCCCTTACACAATTTGATGGTTGGGTGTATGACCAGCATGGTAGTGCAGCAGTTTAGGATGATTTTTAGAAAAACATGGGGCATCATTAACAATGAGTTTTACCTTTATGCTTTGTAAACATTTTGCTGTTTAGTTAACTTTCAGTAATCGTATTCTTCCTTCCTAAGGAGTGTAAAATCCCCGACCATGAACTAGCTGTCTGCATACTCCTTGCTGTGTTCCGTGAAATAACCATGTATTATGGGACCCAAAATAATCCAGATCGTGGGGCAGTGACTGTAAGTATTTCACGAATGTTGTTTAACTCACAGAAATAGTTGCTGTATCTGTATATCTAGAAGTGTTGAATATTGTAGTTACCTGTCAAATACTGTATATTCGCTGATGTGTTCAAAATAGGAACATAAAGCCGTGAATTTTATCAAGAACATCAAAGTTCTCAAAGAAGAAGCAAGGAGCCGCTTTGTGGAGACATTGCTCAGCAACAGCCGGCCAATACTTCGTGTTGTTCCTGGTACAAGAAGCTCACACGTCACTGTTTTCGGACTGGCTATACATTTGGGTGCTGTACTTCTCAATCAGAATAATCATCTTCTTTCACCACTAAGAAATTTGTCTTTTGTTCCATCAAGAATGCAGGTATTAAATTCCAACCGATTGTTTCTGACAGTCCTTTATAACATTCATTTAAATAGTTATACATATACAAGATATATATTTCATAATTTCTAGAATTCGTATTTGCCAACAATGCCAGAAGATTTGATTGTCTATGCAAGAGTTGCTATGCGTGAACAGCTGCATTGGTACCGTAAGTGGAACATTCCTCACAATGGTTAAAGGGGTTTTCCGAGACTTTAATACTGATGACCTATCCTCAGGATCGGTCATCAGTATCTGATTGGTGGGGTCCAATACCCAGAACCCCCAATGATCAGCTGTTTGAGAAGGAAGCAGCGCTCGCAGCCTTTTATTTTTTTCCTAGGCCAGTGACAACACCTTCATCTATCATGTGGCCTAGGCGCAGCTCAGCCCCATAGAAGTGAATAGGGCTGAGCATGGTACCAAACACAGCCGCTATACAACGCACAGTGCTTTGATTGGTAAGTAAGGAGTAGGCCACCGCGCTCACAGGTACGCCGGTGCCTTCTCAAACAGCTGATTGGCGGGAGTCTTGGGTCTTGGACCCCCACCAATCAGATACTGAAGACCTAACCAGAGAATAGGTCACCAGTGTTAAAGTCTTTAAAAACCCTTTGAAGGATTACATGTGTAAAGCAATTGTAAGACTGTGTTCACATCATGTTTCTGATGTCTGGATAGCTGCCGATGTACAAGCTAAACACGGCCATAAGATTAAATTAGCATGGTGGAAGCCAAAAGAGTGTCTTTTTGGCCATCATTTGGGTGGTATTCCATGCAGTGGTAGCTAGTAAAAAAAAAGTTATACTGTATGCTATATGTATGCTTTTACAGTGGGACTCTGTGTGGTAGAAGCAACTGTACGATATATGGAGCCCATAAATGTGATGTGAACACAGTAATATTGTTAGGCCTTGATCTTTTTAAACATGAGCCTATAATTATGTTTTTTATTTCCAATAGGTTGTCCTAATGGTCACTACTGTGCTGTTGGTGAGGTAGGTTTTTATAACTATACTGATTTTAAAGGGAATATTACCAAAAATGACAGTGCTACATATTTTACAAAGTTTCTTTTGATAGGGGAGACCAGGTTCAATTTTTTTTCTTCACTCTAGGGTGCCCCTGTCTCTAACCTCTTTAGAGTGACACTGTACTTTGGGAAAATTTTTGATATGCCATAGTATCATATCAAAGGTTTTGATTAGTAGAGGTCTGAGCGCTGAGACACCGGTCATCACTAGAATAAGGAGAAAGTGCTCACATAGCACTCTCTCTCCTCGCTGCAGGAGACAAAATCAGAATGGGCCCATAGACTTTTTATATCTTCCATCACCTGCAGTAAATGGACCAAAGCTGCCGCCCGCACCCGACGCCATCGTGCCCAGCTCCGCCTTTCCCGACCTCAGCGCCGCCTCATAATCCTGTGTGACGCCTCCGGCTCTCCCTCTCTCCCCCCTCCTTCTGCTCTAACTTCTCGCGCGTGCGCACAGGGCTCTGCCTGATGCGCCCGTGCGGACTTCTCCGTTCGGCTTCATAGAGCGAAGTGCGCATGCGCCGGCACTTCGCTCAACCTCTCGATAACCTGCACACTGGCAGAGCCCTGTGCGCACGCGCGAGATGTTAGAGCAGAAAGAGGAGGGGGGAGGGAGGGAGAGCCGGAGGCGTCACACAGGTCGGGAAAGGCGGAGCTGGGCACGAACGGCGGCGGGTGCGGGCGGCAGCTTCGGTCCATTTACATCCCCCTGGGCACCTTATTTTGTTCAATGACAGGTTAGTAATAGCGTTTTTTTTTGCAAAATGAGCCTACAGATTACATTTATAAGACCACATTAGGAATCGTGAAAGCTCCCTGAACATAACCATATTTTTATCTGGAGGGGGTGAAACCTGGTGACAGAATCCCTTTAAATACTTAAATATTACTTTATTATAAATATATTCGCAAATAACTTTCATTAGTTCTAATGGTAAATTTTGTCCACAATTCCTGACAAGCAGAGCAGAGAGGAGGATGAGTCAGCTCTTTACCTCAGTGTTGTGAAGTAACTTGTCCTCCAGTGTGATTAGGACAGATTTTGTGTGTACTAATAGGACGGCGGCCATTTTATTTCCCCTGATGAATGCTCCCCAGACAAAATGAGCCATTATAACTAATAAAAGGTATTTGGGAACATATATATAATATAATAAAGTAATATTTAAAGGGGTTGTCCGGATTCAGAGCTGAACCCGGGCATATCTCCTCCTTCCCCTACTCAGCCTCCCTGTTATGAGCATCAGAGCATTTCATATCTCCGTTGCCCTGCGTTTTATCGCGCAGGGCAAATAAATTTTCTGGAGATCCGGTGACATACCAGGCTCACCATGGGTAAAGCTAGGTAGAGGCTTCCACCTAGCAGTGAGCCTGGTTACGTCACCGGCACTAATGGGTGGGCTTTAGCACTGCCCTAGCCTGTATAACTACTAGGGCAGCGCTAAAGCCCGTCCATCAGAGCGGGATCACCTGGAACACTGCTTAGCAGTGCAAAAATGTAAACAAAAAAGCCCTTGCCCTGCGCGATCCAGTGCAGGGCAACTAAGAGCATCGGGGTATGAAATGCTCCGATGCTCATATCAGGGGGGCTGAGTAGGGGAAGATGGAGACATGTCCGGGTTCTTCTCTGAACCCCGACAACCCCTTTAAAGTGTAACTGCCGGACATTTTTGTAATATACTTTATTTAGGGAAAAGTTTATTTGTGGTAGAAAACTGGGGCTGAAATTATCCCTTAGCAGCGCTCTCTCAAATGAGCGTTGCTAAGGGACATCTGTCTTCTAGCAGCATAGAGCAGCATAGGAGAGACGGGCTGTGCTGGGAGCTGCGGGCCTCTGCCTGCCCTGCTCCCTCACAGCCTGGTGGGCACAGGAGCCTTATGTGTTACATATACATAGTGTTATATATACATTTCCCCTTGTATTAAATATAATCTTCTACAGTATGATTATACTCACTGACCGGCTTGGCCAGCACTGTCAGTGAGCTTTCCCCCTGCACTCCCGGCAGTGCTGACTAATGAACTGGCTGCCGGGAGCGATGCCTGTGTGAGCGGTAAGCTGCTATACAGTATATAAGGACAGTTACCGTATTTTTCGCTTTATAAGACGCACTTTTTCCCCCCCAATAGTGGGGGGAAAATGGCAGTGCGTCTTATAAAGCGAGCACTGCCATGTTTACTTTGCTGACGCTGATACATCGCAAGCCGCAATGTATCAGAGGGGTGGGAGGAGGGGACGGAGGCTGGCAACACTCGCGGCGGGGCCCGATGCAGTCACTGTACTGTAATACATCGGACCCCGCTCACGGTAATTATCACATGTAAAGTCTATAATCTTCAAGCAGTGTCTCTGCTTTAAACTAGGGCAATCCTCTGTAGTGCAACTCACTATGAAAGCGGCAGGCAGAACGGCAGCGTAACCTCGCGATTCTCACTCATTCATGGGAAGGAAGTGGGAGGAGCATTAATGAGTGAGAATCGCGAGGTTACGCTGCCGCTCTGCCTGCCGCTTTTATAGTGAGTTGCACTACAGAGGATTGCCCTAGTTTAAAGCAGAGACACTGCTTGAAGATTATAGACTTTACATATGAAAACTGCTTCATTACACTCTGCTTTCTTCTATACCAGTACTCACTATGAAAGCAGCGGTCCTGCCGGCGCGTGACATCACTCACTCGGTCATGCTCCTCCCACTTCATTAATGAAGCTGGCAGGAGCGTGACTGACTGAGTGAGTGACGTCATGTGCTGGCCGGACTGCTGCTTTTATAGTGAGTACTGGTATAGAAGAAAGCAGAGCCATTAAAAGATTTTACATATAAAGTCTACTGTGTGCCCTGTGGTGTAATGGGGGTCACTATTCACACAGGGACAATATACTGTGACACATGATACTGTGACCAGCATAAGATCATCTTATGCTGGTCACAGTATCATATGTGTCACAGTATATTGTCCCTGTGTGAATAGTGACCCCCATTACATAAGATGCTATATATGATTCTACATCCCCCGTAGTAGTGCGTCACCCAAAGGTCCCCCATAACAGTGCGTCACCCACAGGTCCCCCCATAACAGTGCGTCACCCACAGGTCCCCCCATAACAGTGCGTCACCTACAGGTCCCCCCAGAACAGTGCGTCACCCACAGGTCCCCCCATAACAGTGCTTCACCCACAGGTCCCCCCCATAACAGTGCGTCACCCACAGGTCCCCCCATAACAGTGCGTCACCCACAGGTCCCCCCATAACAGTGCGTCATCCACAGACCACCATTAGTTCAAAACCCCTCCAAAAGCACACCATTAGTTCAAAACCCCTCCAAAAGCACACCTTTTGGTTCAAAAATTTTTTTTCTTATTTTCCTCCTTAAAAATCTAGGTGCGTCTTATCATCAGATGCGTCTTATAAAGCGAAAAATACGGTATGTTAGAAGACTGATGGCCCTCATTTGAGAGAGTGCTGTTAAGGGACATTTCAACCCCAGTTTTCTACCATAAATAAATGTTTTTCCTAAATAAAGTATATTACAAAAATGTCCCCCGTCACTGCCCCTACACATTAGCAAAAAAAAAAAAATGTAACAGCAGTTACTCTTTAATTTCAGTAATGTTAGTTTCTTTAAATGTATGATTGCTTATTTAGTTCAGAATCAAAATATTTTCCTATCTTTTTTCAGTGTGGTCAACCAATGGCAACGGGTCGATGTTTAGACTGCGGAGCTGATGTTGGCGGGCAAAATCATTTACCTCATCAAGGATTCCAGAGAATTCAGTATGCTTCTATTTCACTTTCTTTTTTTAGATTAGAATTGCAAGGATATGTCCACACGATACCCTACATGATTTGTACATTTTGATTTATTATTTAGAAACACTATTCTTACCGTTACATGGAAGGAGGTTTTTCAGGCTTCAGAAATTGATGACCTATCCATTGGATAGGTCCTTAATGTCAGATCTGTGGAGGTCCAACACCCAGGACCTCAACTGTTCAGTTGTTCACGAGAGCTGATCTGCAGTAACTGAGCACAACCACTACATCTTGTGCCTGTGGCTGTTATCAGACCCCCACTTTTCTGACATTGATGTTTATTTTATATTATTTGGTCATATTTGTCTGTAAAATTAGCACAATGACACAATATGGAGTTACATGAACAGATGCTTTTATGGGGAATACGAGTATTCACTAAAACAGACATAAAAATATATATACTAGCTGAAGGACCCGCTTCGCTTGGGTATATTCCATCTATTTAATTTAATGTTTGTGTGTGTCATTAAAAGATATCGACAGTATCCACTATAATAGTGACCTCCACAGCCCCCCACCCCTTAACACTGACCCCCCCCAGTGCTGCTTCTCCCTAAAATGGGATGTCCACAGCAGCCCACCCTCTTAACTTTGACCTTCACAGCAGCCTGCCCCTTTAACAGTGAGTTCCACAGCACCCCACCCTCTTGACAGTGACCTCCACAGGGGCCCGCCCCCTTTGCAGTGACTTCTACAGCACCTGCACCTTAACACTGACCATAAGTTACAGTCCCCTTAACTGTGACCTCCACCTTTCCCGGCTCCCTTAACAGCGACCTCCACTGTACCCTGCTGCCTTAACAGTGACCTCACAGCGGCCGCCCCTTTATTAGTGATCTCCACAGTAACCCGTCTCTTTAGCAGTGATTTACACAATAACATGCCCCCTTCACAGTGACCTCCACAGCGCTTCTTTCCCTTAAAATGTGACCTCCACAACACCCTGCCCCCTTAACACTGACCTCCATAGTGGACCGCCCCCTTAACTGTGACATCCAGAGTTCCCTGCCCCTTAACAGAGACCACCACAGCATCCTGTCCTCTTAACAGTGACCTCCACAGTGTCGCGCCCCTTTAATAGTGACCTCCACAGCGGCTGCCCCTTTATTAGTGACCTCCACTGTACCCCGCCTCCTTAACAGTAATTTCCACAACACCCCCCCTTAACAGTGGCCTCTACAGCAATCTGCCTCTTAACACTGACCTCCATAGTGTACCGTCCACTTAATTGTGACCTCCACAGCAGCCTGCCCCTAGGGTTCCCAGAGGTCAGGTTGCAGGGCCTAGACGGACACAGCGATGTCCTTTTGAACAGCTCACTCTCAGACAGCATCACTGTGCTGTCTTAGCGTGAGCTGCAGGAAGAAAATCACCCTCCCTCCCACCCCTGCAGCTGACAGAAGTTGATTTTTGCCTTCATTTTTTCAATCCCCGAGTGGGAGGGGTCATGGCCTAACCGGGTCAGTGGAGGCTTAGCAGGACCTGGGGACGGGGTTTTTAAGTTCGTCTTTTGAGGGTGGCCTAAATGGCCACCCGACTTGCCCCCTGAACTGTGACCTCCACAGCACTCCACTCCCTTAACAGTGTCATCCACAGCGCCCTGCCCCTTTAAAGGAAATCTGTCACCAGGATAATCGCTATTGAAGTAATTCCATGGTCTAATAGCACTTAGTACCATATTTCCAGATGTGCCTTTGTTTCAGCAATAGATGTTTTTATCCTCTGAAAGTCCAGTTTATTTTGTATGCAAATGAGCCAGTAAGGTGCCCAGAGGGTCGTCACTCTTGCAGGAAGGAGCCCAGGCACGCCTCCAGCTAGTGCCCAAGTCCGTCCTAATACTGGGAGCAGGAAAGGTGGGCAGATTTATGGCTTGAATGTGATGTAGAAGGGGTGGGTGGACACATTGTGGCAGGAGGCGTGCCTGGGCTCCTTCCTGAAAGAGTGACGCCACTCTGGGCACCTTACTGGCTCATTTGCATTTCAAATAAACTGGATTTTCAGAGGATAAAAAACATCTATTGCTGGAACAAAGGCACATCTGGAAATAAGGTACTAAGTGCTATTAAGCCATGGCTTTACTTCAATAGAATTTATCCTGGTGACAGATTTCTATTGGCTAATGCATTTTTTTGGGAATATCTCAATAATGGTACGTGCTAGAGAGCTGAGACCTGCTCTAAAACCTTCATGGACACCTGATGTACCTGTGTGCCAAATTTTGTGTTTGTAAATGCGATGGTGCGGATTCCTTTAGCGGACATGCATGCACACACACATACATACACTCAGCTTTATATATTAGATGGCTGGCTCACAGTAACATCATTACATTTAATAGAGGTTTAAAATACATATACAATTAAGAATTAAAAACATCAAATAATACTTATACAGTCTCATCCCTTTTGTTATATACAGTATATTCACATGTGGAGCTCTTGAACATGTGTTGACAAAAACTGTCGGCTTCTGTGACCTTTATCCCACATTCCTGCATTTAATCATCTCCTATAAACTGTGGCAATGCTTCACCCTAATATTGGTGTGATTTATCTGCAGGCTCCTGTATATTCTAATAGTTCACACTTTTATTCATGCGAATAGCATCGCAATCTTTTGTATCAGTCAGATTTGCTTTCGGCGTTGTGCTGTAGCGATGTTGTAACACGATCCAATATAACTGTCCAATATTCCAGATTGTACCGTTCTTATATTATTATAGATTGAAAACTGGGCATTTCTTACCAGGCTCAGCAGACCTCCTGCGCTCATCGCGCTTGTTTTAATGAACCGGCCGGGATATCTTTGCGCATGAGCCTTTTCATCTTATCCACACCGGAATTCAGGAGATGTTTAATACTTTGTTACCATACTCAGAGTGTTATAGGAAAGTTTTTTAAATACAATCCGTCACTGTAGCCGTCCTCGCCAGACACGTTTCAGAACCCTTGGTCCTTCCTCAGTGGCATGAAAGATCATGATTCTTTATAAAAACATGGACCGTAAGACTATTTCAATTGTGGTATACACCTAATGGTTTTCTATCATACTTGCATTTTATTTCACAATCGCTTCCTTGGTCATATTTTTTATATTTTCATTTTTATTCCTAATTACCTATTATTACATGATATTATGGATTGAAATGGTTCAAATCCCACAAAATATTATATTGCAAGAAATGGATCAATATAAATACAAATAAAAATATGCCATGCATATATTAAATGAATACTAGACCAATGGTAAGCACATAATATTTGTCAATTCATTATGCATCACAATAAACATTTTACCATAAAAAGAAACAAAATAGAAAATTGACAATACAATACAATTTTTTATTTTTTTTGTCTATTTTTTTGTCTATTTTTATTTTGTATATTTTTAGGGCAAAATGTTTATTGTGATGCATATAGAGAAAATACTAAAACAGACATGGAGTGGTGGCAGGTCCTCTTTAAGAATTATAACAGTGGAAATGTATCAGGACCTTTCCTAGAAAGTGATATTTTATAAATGGGTGGTACAGTATACAGATAAAGAAAAGCCCTTTCTGTATCTTGTATACTGTGTATGAGATTGCTGAGATGTTGGAAAATCTTTCTCAGATGGCTTGCCACCCTTGCCACCCAGGGTTTAGAACTCCAGAAAATCTGTTACTCAGGAGATTTTGTTTTAATGAGATAAAAGTGGTCCTATAGTTGCAATATGGAAGTAGTAGTAGCAGCAGCTGGTTTGGTGACATTGGACCAGTACTGATAGGAGTAGTAGTCCATTCAGTTACAACAGCATATGGTTCTCTGGTTCTGGTGATTGACTGGCTGCTCCAGCAGTGCAACACACACAACATGACAATGCGGTCCATCTTTATATGACTTGTAGGTGTTTGCAGAGCAGTAGTATAGAGACAAAGGCACTAATTGATTGTTGTGCTTTGACGTGCTGAATGCCCCCACCTTGGTGCCATGCTGGCAGTTACCATGTGGCAAGATTTTTAATATTTTACTGCAAATTGCTATGTTTTTTTGTGTGTGCGGCTTCTACAGGTGAAACAGGTTGAAAGAACTTGTAGATTTGAGGGGTGGGGGGGGAGAGGGCCAATTCACAGAAGTAGATTACAAGTGATTGTATTGTAAAAATGTGGTGATGAAGGCTCTTTAATAATTGAATGTTGTCTTATATTTATATTATATTGTATTTTTCAGTCTTATTCCTCTATGTAGTGTTGAGGCTCTGGGAAAGCATGGGTCACACTATTGCAGTGTCAGTTAAAGGGATGTGTTTCAATGCCACCAGTGATGAGAGTAGGCGTTATATATAGCGTTTGCATTTACACTTCATTTTCGGAGTGTTATAGTTCCCTGTGTCAGGATGAGTGGCTTCACATGAATTAATGAGCTTGCTTTACATGAGACTGAATAACATGTCTGCACAGCACCAAGTAATATGCTAAAATAAGTAATTCTATAGACTGGCTGGAGAAATGTTCATATGTACTTCTATATGTAAACAGGCAGGACGAGGACCGCACCCAGACTGGACATGTGTTAGGAGGTCCTGAACGGCAAGGAACAGTTATAGCTCCAGACAGAGATCTACCTACTCCTGCATTCATTTTGCTGAGGCTGCTGACACATCTATCAATGCTCCTGGGATCAGAAGAGGATTTACAGGTACAAATGTGCCAATGACATGGGTGCTAGCAGAGAATGGTTTAAATGTTGTAGGTCAGAAGAGCTTGGAAAGTATATTTTTGTTTGTGAAGGAGGCAGGTTATGTTCCAAAGACCTTACCGCATCATGTAGAAAGAATCCACTCTTCTCTTCTGTAACAGAGTCTAAGCCGCATTGTGAAGCCACCTGTTCCCGATGTTAGAAGTTTCCTTTTTCAACACATAGAAAAAGATCTAGAACATCTGAGGAACACTCTTGGAAAAAGTTCAGATGACACCACCATCATTGTACATCTTGTACTTTGTCAAATGCTGAATCCCGATCAGCGCGGACAGTGTAAGTTCACATTTTGATGTATGTTACCTTACAGTGTCCAGGGACATTTTTCACACATAAATGCATAACTTCTACAGCCCTAATTCTAAGTATCCATCAATGTCTTATATGATATACCATCAGGGCCTGTTCACTTTGATGAAGTGTGGTCAACAAAAGACATGAGAAACAGCTGGGAGAAACACTTTGCATCAATGGTCATTGGACCTGTGCTGAAGGTAAAAGCCTTTCTTAAATATGCTGCCAGTTTATGACTAAGAGCCCATTTACATGGCTGGATTCACAGGGCAATGACTGGGAATGAACCATTTGTTCCCAGTCATTGCCAGCTCTTTCAGCTGCATTTATATGCAGGAAATCCCTATGTATGGGGATGAATGATCACTACTACGATTGGTCATCCTCATCCAGATTCATTCTTTACACATCCCTGTTTGTCAGCAGCACACCGCTCTGTGTAAACTAAGATTTTACTTGCCGCATAAACGCTCCAAGTCACCCGACAAGCAAGCATATTGCTCGTTTATCGGGTAATCCATTACACATTTACTTTTGATGATTAGTAATAATTATAAGTAATAATGGTTATCTTTTTTGTACACACAGCGCCTAAATGAGGATCTGGTGGCTGTGAACAATTACATCAGAACAGATGAGCGAATAAGTTCAAACCCCATAGTAAGGATTGTGTATGGCGACCCGATGGCTAGTGGAGAAAAACTGGAACTGCCGTGGAACAGTCATGTTCATTGTTCCAAAATATGGAGCTGCAGAGAAAGGGTCTCCATAGAATATCTAATGCATATCGTTCAGCAGAAAGAAGGGAAGGATGCTCTGCCGTTATTATGGAAGTTCTTGGAGAAGGTAAGTTCATTCTGAAAGTACTGTAGGTCAGTCTTAGGGTGCTTTCACACAGTTGTTTTCTGGCATTTTTCTCCACTAGAAGCAAATTCATGTGTATTTTTCTTTTTTTTACAATAATTTTAGTTTCTGTATGAATAAAAGGTCACATAGGAGCTGCCATCTTTAGCTTTCAGATATTTACAAGTCTTATGAATATATCTAATTTTTTTTTTCTAATGTTTCCATGTCCTATCATGGCAGAACATACTTGTATTACGTTATTCTGTTTAACCCGGGGCTATATATTGTCCTTTATTAACTACTACAGGCTGAGAAAACCAAATTCCTAATGATGCCTACTGTCAGATGAAGATGGTAGGCCCACATCTCATTGCTTTATGATATAACAAATAAACATATTGTGCTTTAAGGAGCTTGTCTCACCATAGCCATCCGTGGTGTTATTGTCAATGGCCAGCCTATGGCTCAGCATGCCCGGTATGAAGTGGCACAAGACTTTCCTATTGCCACTGCCACCTTGTTCTAATGATAAGCCGCCAATGTCTATGATGAGAGGAGAATCTACAATTTTTAGGTTGAGAAACTAGCAAGCATTGGAAGATTTCATGATGTATGCACTAATGCACTCTTTCATCATGTTGCCTTTTGCTTATACAGGCCACGTCCCATATCTTAAAAAAAAAAAAAAGTTACCAGTCCAGTTTATTTGAATGGCACTGTGTTGTGATGCAATGAACCGGCGGGCGGCCACATGGGAAGGGGCCACAGTGTGTCACCAGTGCTGCAGCCCCTTCATGTGCCGGATCAGTGGTGGTCCCATAGGTCAGACTGTTAACTCAGAATGCCCCCATGGTTACTGGAAAATGGAGTTTTAAAATCTTTAATGGCAATAAAAAAAACTTAAACAACAATAAGTAAAGACCAAATTGCATTATTTGTTTCAGCATTGTATTCCTTCTGTTACATCTGCTTAATGTGTTTTATAGGAAACAGAACTAAAGATGGTGAAATTCCTGCCAGGAATCCTAAATCTTCAAAAAAGGCTGGTAAAAAGGTTCCAGAATTGCAGAGATATTACACATGAGACCATACAAGACTTTTTAAACTCCATACCCTCTGGTATGTTTCAGGCATGTGTATACATTGTATGTATAGTAAGACTGTTTGTCAGCATTTGTCTAAGTAGGCCCCATAAGCCTGCCCCATTAGAGATCAATTCTGCAGCATCTTTTATACACCTTGTTGTATTGTGACGTTCCTCTGTTATTCTTCCTGGAAATGTGGATCCAAGTATGGATAACTTCACAAATTGGTATTCATATTCTCCTTCTTAGTGGGGTATATCCCCAAGGGTTGTGTCAGTTTTTTGTGTAGTATTTTGAGCCAAAGCAAGAAGTGTATCCAGCAGGAAGGAGAAATAGGAATCCATCCATTCCCTTTCAACCCACTTCTTGCGTTGGGTCAAAAAAACGGCGTCAGAACCTGCCACAAAAAGCCTTAATACTCTGACACTGTCCAATCAGTGCTGACAGTGTCGTACTGTGTAGGAGCATACCCAATAGTGGTAGAGCCAAGTTGACACTTTATTCATACGTTTCCAGAAGGAATAACAGAGGAACAGAACAACACAGAGTTCTAAGAACAGGAACTAAGACACTGTCATGGTGAATGCAAAACCGACATACCAACAGTTCCTCTTTAACCCCTTAATGACCAGGCCTAAAAAAGGCTTTAATGACCAGCCAATTTCTTTTCAGATTTTTCCTCTCTAGATTTCAGCTGCCATATCTTTTCTTTATCTTTTTTACTGACATGGCTGTCTGAGGCCTTGTTCTATGCCGGAGAAATGTTATGATTTTTTTTTGGGAGGAGGGGGGGTTGTTCAGGGGTATACATTAATTACAATGACATTTTATATAATTTTGCTGTGAAAATATAGAAAAAAGGCAATTTTTGGTGTCATTTTTTTTATTTACTTTTTTTACCGCTCATGTTACACACAAAATAACCTGATAAATTCTTTGGCTTATTAGGGTCGTGTAGATACATAATATGTGTATATATTATTTTTTTTATTTAATTTGTGCACAGTAAAATATATTTTACACTAAATAATTACCATATTTTTGGGGGAGCTTCCCTTTTTTTTTTTTATAATTTTTTACATTTAAAAAGAAATCCCATTATAGCATTTATTTAGTAACTTTATTTTAGAATTATATTAGCATACTCCTGTATGCTAATGCATATGCTCTGTGTCTCTATGACACAGGCTGCTGTTGGGTTGACACTAGTGTAACAGTAACAGCAGAGGCTGCACAGACCGTTCTGGGGTCCTTCATAGGTCCTTCACAGGGCTAACTGCGGATCACTCCACCAGTCGCCAATTTACTGGAAAACCTGGGAATCCCCCTTTGATCATGCGCACGGTATGGACTGTGGCATGATGAAAGGGTTAACAGCTGGGATCGGAGCTGTTATATCCGGTTCTTAGCGCAGGAGCACTTCAGCAGCCCTTAGCCCCCCGCAACTGCAGGGACATGTTTAGACTAAGGACTTGCACTGTCCCCCATAAAAACACAGTGTGCGGCCATTAACATTAAGGGGTTAAAATATGTTTATGAACAGTTGTTAACTGGTTCCTGTATTTCTGCAGTCACCGTGAAGAGGATGGAGGGAACGCTTTCCTCACAAATACACCTAAGTAAGAGAGTGGACCTGACCTCATACTATCCTACCCTTACATAGGGCAGCAAAGTCTCATGAAAAATCCGCTTTAAAGGGGTCATCTCCTGAAGACAGCCCCTGTTCATATGCACAATTAGGGGCCCCCTTAACAATGGGATATCTGTTTTAAGCTGCTCATAAAATGGTTGTCAACCCAGTGCTTGTTTGGCTGACTGCATTTTTGTCCTGAAATGACAAGTACCTTCAGTAGGGTAAAGGGGCATAAGCCTCTGCCAGAACCCACTGGAAATGGCTGATCTCCTATGGGAACCAAGGATTAGGTATTGAAATATTGAAATTCAATCTGTTACTACTTCGCCCAACATCTCTCTTCAGAGTAGAGTTGGGAGATCCACGTTCACAGCAGCCCATATTGGTGATAGAGTTGGACATCAAATTAGTCATAATTGAAATGTCATTGCATTGTTTCATGATACAGATGGTGCTCAACATTTAATGAAAAAGTGGACAGAGGATTTTCTCTTAACGTGGAATCATTTGCGGCATTCCCTTCTTACTAATGGTGAGTGGTTTGAGACAAAATAAATCTATCTGTTTAATCTATATAGAATCCATTGAGTATAAAAATTCCCATTTTTTTAGTTGCCAATATTTATTAGGCTGCTTGAAGAGACTATCCAGTGCGTCATGTGGTTGCCTTACCCAGGATCTGGGCAGCATATGGACTGTGTCTTCTGCGCAGCCTGGACCCCCGGACAAGGCAGCCACTTATCTGTCATCACTACCCTATCACAGCAAGCATGTGAATAAGCAGAACCTAGAAATATAACAGAATATAAGCGCAGATGGATAATACTATTTAAAGTACTTTTCATAATGAAACAGTCTTTCTGGTCCGGTTTTAGGTGAAATAAAGCTGCCAAATGATGTGAGTGATCTCGTCCTTACTATGGATAGTAAACTCAGCTATCTTCTTCCACGTCGGCAAGGGGATGGCTTATGTGCAACTGCCCTGGTCAGCTACCTCATTACTCTGCACAACAGCTTTATATACGGCCTGGAAAAATACACCACCAGTAGTCAGAAGTAGGTTACATGTTCATTTTGTGTGCGTTATGACTGTGAGCGGAGGTCAGTCATCTCATTTTATAACCATTATGCTCAGGTATTCCATTAGGTGCTCGGAAATAACACATCTGCATGTCATCACCTATGAAATGGAAAAGGATTTGGTGCCTATAATCCTTTCCAATTGCCAATACACCCTGGAGAGTGGGAAAGAGACCTTGCAAGAATTTGATCTTCCAAAGATCCAGCATCAAATTGCCAGTCGATTTTTTCAAGGAAAACCTCTTCTCACCATGGCTGTAAGTTGCAGGATAAACATTTATGGGATCATTATCACACATTTTATTGTTTATAGGTGCAGCGCTAAACCTTTGATTTGTCTTTATGAATATGTCAAAGTTTTAATTCTTCTATTACATCCCTCAATTCTGCCTATTTATTTTATGTTCAGTAAGGAAAACTAAGCAGTTAACCAGGAACCCCACTGTTAAACCAGGCACAATGCCTTCCAGGGCTGTCTCAGCTGAATGTAATGATACTTTACACTTAGCGATCCATTGCTTCATTCTAGAGAAAAAGTACTTTTAATCCGTATGCAATTGACCAGTTAAGTGCGCTAGGGGTAGGCCCAAACCACTCTGAGCACCCATGCTCCTCCTGCTTCCTCTACCCAGACTCCCCCTCTGTCTTGAATGACAAGGTAAAATGACTGTGCAGGACCTGGCCCTGTCAATCAAGAAGGAGAGGGAGGGGTGGCCTGAGAGCGCATGGAGTAAGTCGCACCGCTCACAGCTCCTGCCGGCATCCTGATCATTAGAGTGGTAGCAACGTCTGATTCGATTATTTTACCTTACCTGGTGGGTGAGAGGAGACCGGAGAGTGCGGGGGTGACTCTGAGAGCTCAGACATGCCGAGAAAGTCCAGCAAGGGGCCGCGATCCGACAGGCCAGAGGTGAGCCAGCATGGCGCCGAGGAGGAAGAGGGGCCGGCCTTACAGTCAAAGCTGAGCCAGAGTGCGGCCGCAAAGCTAAGCAAGTTTGTCCGCGCAGATAGCGGTGTGGGCGACTGGGCAGAAGGAAAGGAGACAGATGCACATACCTCCTCTAAACAAGAGGACGGATCCCTTGATGGGGAGGCCCTGGATGCGGTGGATTGGCCGCCATTGACCCCTGCACGTCCAGCTAAAAGCGCGGTAGGCCCCAAAGCTGCGGCTAATGAAGAGCCCACTTTAAAAGATATTATGGCTGCTGTGGCCAGCTGTAACAGTACCCTGAAGGTGCTCTCTGTGCAAGTTGGTAGCCTGAGGTCAGATGTGTCTATAATTAGGCACGACTTACACAAGATCTCTGAGCGCACCTCTGAATTGGAGATGAGGGTGTCCACCATAGAGGATGATGTTCGGCCTCTGCAAATGGCGGCAAAAACAACCGCTAAGGACATAGCTGCTTTATATGCCAAAACAGATGATCTGGAGAACAGGTCCAGAAGGAACAACCTGCGGATTGTGGGAATGCCAGAAAAGACGGAGGGAGATAACGCTACAGAATTTGTGGAGAAATGGTTGCATCAGCTATTTCATGAGAAAGGTTTATCTTCCCTGTATGCGGTGGAGCGGGCGCACAGAGTCCCCATGCGGCCGCTTCCGCCAGGCAGACCTCCTCGTCCTATACTGGCGAAGATCCTGCATTTTAAAGACCGGGACACTATCCTGCGGCAATCAAGGGACAATGAGGAGATGGTCCAGAATGGGGTTAAAGTGTCCATATTTCCGGATTATTCCAATGAAGTGCAGCGGAGGAGAAGCAGATTTATGGACATAAAGAAAAGGCTGAGAGGTTTACAAGTCCAGTATGCTATGTTGTTTCCTGCTAAATTGCGTGTGGTGGCATTGGGATCCACCAGATTTTTTGAAGATCCGGAGGAGGCGGCGCAGTGGCTGGACGTCCACGAGCGGCAATTGAGAAGTGGGGCCCTGAACACTTGAAGGAGGCTAAGATATGGTTTCTTATGTTCACTTTATATTTGCATTTGCACTCTAAGGTTGCTATCAATGTTGCACCAGTTAAGAAGTGTATTATGTAATGCTACCACAAGGTAGATCCTGTGGAGGGAGTAGGTGGCTGAGGGAGAAATATGTTTTTCTCAGATGTGGGGAGGATTCTCTACCTGAGGGATGTTGTTATAATCGGTTATGATTATTATATGTTGGGGGGCAAGTTGCTCTCGGATTGCCCTGTTTTAATGTGTGAGGTGGATATCAAAGGGACAGTGTTCCCCAGTTATAGAAATCTGATTGGGAGAGGGAGGGAGGGGGGTGGGAGGGTGGGTAGCGAGTTGGGGGGAAGGGATATGGTCTTGAAATATGAGCTGAGGGAGTTGGAGTGGGGTGTGAGATCCAAGTATGGTCTGAAGTTCTACCATGTCACAGGTGATTAGAGTTTTAAGTTGGAATGTGAGAGGAATGGCAGATGCACGAAAGAGACAGTGTGTTTTTCAATACTTGGGGCGGTTTCAACCGGCTATATGTTGTCTTCAGGAAACGCATCTGATTGGAGAAAATCTACACTGGATGAGTAAAAATTGGGTGACATATGCGTTACATTCAACTCATTCTTCTCACTCTAGAGGGGTTAGTATGACTGTGCATAGTAGCATTAGGTATGAACATATGCAGGAATGTGTGGACGCTGATGGTAGGTATGTGTGTGTTGTGTGTAAGGTGGACGGAATACAGGTGGTGCTGGTGTCTGTGTACGTGCCCCCACCATTTGCATCCCCATTGATAAGAGAGATCATGGACTTTGTGGCGGACTTCCCTGGGTTGCCGTGGCTATTGGTTGGGGATTTTAATTGCACGCTGAATGACTCCCTAGATAGATTCCGGGTGGAAGGAGCGGGGGGTTTACCGGGGAGTGTGGCTCTCAGAAATATTATGGGTGAAATAGGTGTGCATGATGTATGGAGATTGCGTAACCCTGATAAGCGTGAATTCTCGTGTAGATCAGCCACGCACCATTCGCTATCGCGTATTGATCTGGCCCTTGTTAATGATATAATGCTGCCACTGGTTAGGGATGTTGTCTATCATCCTCGGTCGTTGTCTGACCACTCTCTGGTGCAGATTGACTTGTGCCTGGGGGTGCTCAGACAGGGACCGAGGCTGTGGAAATGTAACTCACATTGGCTAAATGTGTTGGGTGATCTGTCTGAGATCTCCCTTGAAATTAAGGAATTTTTTGCTATCAATACATGGACGGCCTCGGTACCGGGTGTCTGGGACGCCATGAAAGCATTCCTGAGGGGAGTCTTGATGAAAGGAATTAACAAACATAAATCTAGGTCCAGGGAGGCGGATGTTAAGGCGCATGTACTAGTGGCTGAAGCAGAGAGAGAGTTTGGTAGATCCCCCACTCTGATTAATAGTGAGGCGCTGGCGGTAGCTCAGGAGCAGCTGAGATGTCATTTAGTGCAGGCCGCAGAGAGAAAGAAGTTTTTATCGTCAGAGATCCTTTGAAGAAGGCGAGAAGGTGGGTCATCTGTTGTCGGTGGTTTCACAGGCTCAGAGAGGCTCCTCTTGTATTCAGGAACTAAGAGATGACATGGGGAATAGTAGCCAGGACACGAAAGGAATATTAGATATTCTAAAAAGCTTTTATGTATCTCTATATGCTTCCACCGGCTCTAGTTCTGAGGAGGCGCTGAATGATTTCCTAGTGGAGGCACAGTTAACTGTGCTGTCAGAGGAGGATAGAGAAAGGCTGGAGGAGCCGATTTCACTTGAGGAACTGGAAGCTGCGCTTGGGGGTATGGCGAATGGTAAGGCGCCTGGAGCTGATGGCCTCCCAGTAGAGGTATATAAAAAGCTGCAAGGGATATTACTTCCTGAATTACTTAGGGTGCTTGAGCACTCATTGGAGGCAGGTTCGTTACCACATTCGATGCAGGAAGCTATAATTGTGGTTATACCTAAACCTGGGAAGGATCCTAAAATACCGGATTCCTACAGACCAATTTCGCTCCTCACGGCTGATGTTAAGCTCCTGGCAAAGGTGTTGGCGAACAGGCTGTCCAAAGTGATTCTGACCATAGTACATCCGGACCAGACGGGTTTTATGCCTGGGAAATCGACGGCTATTAATCTCCGTAGGCTATATGCTAGTTTAAATATCCCGGCGGATAATTGTGGGGACAGGGCCTTGCTTGCTCTTGACGCCGCCAAGGCGTTTCATAGTGTGGAATGGAGTTACTTGTGGGGGGTCTTGAAGGCCATGGGTTTTGGAGCGCGGTTCATTCAGTGGGTAAAGGTCCTGTACTCTAGTCCTAAGGCGAGAATTAGAGCTAATGGAGGGTTGTCAGATTGTTTTGCTCTTGCCAGGGGCACCAGACAGGGATGCCCATTGTCGCCCTTATTGTTTGCTCTCGCAGTAGAGCCGCTTGCGGCGCATATCCGCTTATCAACAAATATAGAGGGGTTTAGATACGGTGGGCTGCACAATAAAGTGGCTATGTACGCTAATGATACTCTGCTTTTTATGGGCGATACTGGTGCGTCCCTGGATGCGGCCATGGCATTGATTGACAGATTTGGTGGCTTCTCTGGACTCCAGATTAATTGGCAAAAATCCTCTCTGATGCCAATTGATGGGCAGGCCCTGTCAGGCAGACAAGTAGATAGCCTGGTGCCTTGGGTGGATAAATTTAAATATCTGGGACTGTATATAACACCGAGACTATCGGATTTTGAAGACCTTAATCTGTCCCCATTGCTGGCTATTTTCAGGCTTAAAGTGAGGTCATGGTGTAGACTCTTTCTTTCGGTGGTAGGTAGAGTTAACCTTTTAAAAATGGTTATGATGCCCCAGTTGCTCTATGTACTGAATAATGCTCCCGTATGGATCCCCCTGGATAGATTCAAGAAAATTCATTCTATATTTAGGGATCTTACTTGGAAATATGGGCAGGCTAGGATTAAACTGGAGACATTGCAGTATCCTAAGTCGGAGAGGGGCCTGGCTGTCCCTAATGCATGGATTTATTTTCTGGCTTCCCAATGTCAGCATTTTAAGGGATGGATTGATTTACAAGCATCGGATATGACTGGGCAGATATTGCAGCATTGGCTGGGCAGTCGTGACCTCATGGGCATTCTGGAGGGCTCAGGAATGCATGCTGGGAGGGAAAAACTCCCTCTTATTGAACTTATAAAAAGAGTTTGGGCAAAGGTGAAGCAGCTAAGAGGTGTAGGTGGAATCAGTGAACTTTCCCCTATTGGAAAGAATCACCTGTTGCCCGAATTTTTTGCCATACCAGGACTTAGGAACTGGGAAACTTATGGAGTGACGAGAATTGGCCAATTAATTGAGGACAAGATATGTAAGTCATTTCAAAACCTGCAGCAGGAATTTAATATTCCTGGGGGGTGGTTCTATAAATATCTCCAAATGAGGCATGCCCTTGAGGTCACACTGCGGAAAGGATGTGTGATAGCTCAAATGGAGGTGGTTCATAAGCTTGTTCTCCCGACAGGGGGGGGGGGGGGGGGGGGGGGAAGGGGGCTGATATCACAGTTGTATGCTCTTTTACTGGACAAATTCCTAGAGGGGTTTCCACTTATAAGAATGAAAAAATGGGAGGCTGACGTGGGGGATATGTCTAAAGATATGTGGGAAGATATATTGGAAGGAGTCCCCAAGGTGTCCTTGAGTGAACAGGGCAAATTGTCCCAACTATTTATCATACATAGAGTGTACAAAACACTGGTGTTCCTAAAAAAGGTTGGAGTAAGAATTGATGACAAGTGTCCAAAGTGTATGGAAGATGTTGCGGATTTGTTACATATGCTGTGGTCTTGTCCAGTAATTGGTAATTATTGGGAGGATGTAAGAAATATGATTAATTTCAAAAAGACCCTAAGGTGTGTGTATTGGGGTATGTGTCTGAGATTGGAGGGACTGAGTCGGTCAAGGTAGCTGTGGGGAGGTTGCTATATGTGGCCAGGAAACTGGTGGCTATGAGGTGGATCCAGGGATGTCCGCCTACACTGAGTGAGTTTGAACGGAAGGTGCATGACATGCTGATACTTGAAAAAGGGGTGTATGTGAAGAGAGGGTGTCCTCAGAAGTTTAATAAAATGTGGAGTGATTGGTTATCTCACACTCACGTGGTTATATAGGCTCGTGAAGGTCAAGACTAGTTGTCAGGGAGGGGGGGGGGGGGGTAGGGTAGGGTGGGGGGAGGGGTTTTTGGGGGGGTTAAGACATATGTAATTCTTTGTCTAAAATATTTGTTTGAACATGTGTACATGCAATGTATAGATACTTGATAAAACTGTGTGTTGGTATTTCTACGGTTACTGTTGTATACTGATTCCACATGGTGGATAAAGCAAGAAAAAAACAACGTATTGTTTTTTTTTTTGTATTACTCTGTATTTATTGATTCAATAAAAACGATTTGATTTTAAAAAAAAAGGAGAGGGAGGATCTAGCAGAGGAAGCAGAAGTGACTTGTGCCTGACCTTGGTGCGTTTAACTGCTTTTGGATTGAAAGTACTGTTTCTCCAGAATGAAGCAGTGGACCACCAAGTGAAAGGTATCATCACAATGAGCTGAACTAGCCCTAAGAGGCATTGTGCCTGGTTTAACAATGAATTTCCTGGTGACAGATTCTATTTCAAGCTATTTTATTGTTGCATTTATGATTTATACTTATTAGAAGTCAGGGTTTGTATCACTGTCACTTTAGGATCCCTCAAATTTCCAATGTGTGATTTCAGTCTTCACCCCCCACTCACAATTACAGTCAGAATACAAGCAGTATCAGCAAAGAAACTACTTTTAGACTTTAAAGACATCAATATTCACTTAAGACTTTGTTGACATTGTGTTTGGTCAGAGGTAGACATCAGGAGTACATACAGTTGTATACTTTAGCCATTGGCCACAATGCAGAAGAAAAAGTATACCATGCAATATACATTTTTTGAGGTGACCAACAGTATAGAAAAATGAAGTCTACTGCACTTTTCTACACAGTAAAAAAATCAGGTGCATACCATCTCAATGGAGGCCAAAAGGACACTCTTGAGGCCACCATCAGGCGAGTGGAACCTATGACTTCTTTAAATGTCATTATTCACAGTAGGCACAGCACGCAGGACACATGAGAGCCATCACTAGACTGCCGTAACACTCCTTGCCTCAAAGGGTGGTGGTTCTTCCACACTGGAAGCAAGGATTGTACTGATGGAAATGACCATCAGATCGTCAGCAACACAACTTTTCAAATCAAAAATCAATGGTTTGAATAGTCGTTGCATATTTAAGGGTCATTGGCTTAGAATAATGACTGGACCCTGCCATCTATATAAAGCTGATAGTCCATGCTCTGGTGTTGGTGAATAGCAGCTATGTTTTCCCTGTGAAATATATGCGGGTTAAGATTTCAGATGTATATTGTGATACTGATCAATCTCAGGACAATGGCGATTGAGCTGTGTCACCTGCTGCTGGTGATGCCGGTTGAGCTGCTTAGAGTTTCTCCACTTTTGAAAGTTGGAATGGTCCCTTAAAAATAACCTGATCAGAACATGTCAACCTGCTGGAATCCCCAGCAATCCACTTAAATCAGTAGAGAAACCTGGCAGTAAGTGTTCTATTCCTCTCTAGCGCCATCACAGGGGAAATTAATGCAAGACAGGAAAGGTCCTCCAGAGAAAGAAACACTCTTTGTAACCATTCTCCTCTCTGGCCAAAAGAGGAGCACCCTGAACAGGGGAACCCAACTCTAATAAAGCAGTTGTATGGAAAAATTAAAAACAAATAAAGGCAGACGGCAGTGTGTTAAAAAAAATAAAGTAAAACCTTAGTCCCCTCTTAAAATGCAAGATTTCACGTTTCATTTTAACTAATCATGATGCTATTAAGTCATAGGAACCACCATTACTGTAGTATAAAGTGTGTGGATCTTGTGGTCCCAAAACCCAGGATTAAAATAACACCAAGGAATTTTGTCTATTAGATTTTGATACTGTTTGCCACATGAATTGGTATATTTTATTAATGTTATGCAAATAAAATATTTGCCAGAACTGTGTCTTATTTGCTGTTGATATTGTAGGGTCTTCCAACAATGATATCTTCCCAAGATCGGAACTACGAAAACCTATTCATGGATATCAGGAAAAAGCTTGGACAGGTATGGTATTATGCAAGATAAAACGCAACAATGAAAATCAAGAAATAAATGTCCTCTGAAAATAATATATCTGTCTTCTTAGATTCCATTACCAAACTCAACTATAGATTTTATAAGCAAAGACCTGAATACGTTCAGTGATGTCTGTGAGGCCATAAACCTTGTTGATGTCATGTTGGGATTCCTGTCAATGTCCGGAGGAGATCCAGAACTTCCTATTACAAAGTACATTGAGGATATCTTACAAATGAAAGACCAGAACAGCATCCATGTCCTTGAGGTAAGTTGTGTGATACATATAAATACTACTTGTGTCATCCTACCCCCAGTGGGATATACCTACACATCTGGCTCCAGTGATGACCCACAACCATACTTGTAATTCTGGAATTGCTTGGCGCAAGACCAAAGGCAGAAAGGTAGTTTTGAGATAGGATCCAATGCACAGAGGCTGCCCTGTGTTTGTTAAGATACTGTATATATTCTGTTAATTGCTAGCACTGCATATGTGCATACATAGCAGCATCAAGTGGCAGCAGGGGCATCACTAGGGTCTTAAAGGGGTTCTCTATGAATAATTAAAAATGGCCAATAGCAACCTGTCCAAGAATGTGAGTATGACTGGTTTCCTTCACTTGCAGAGCTGCCTGGGGGGTGGGGACTCACTACACTGCTCAATAATAGATGTAATGATGTGATTCTGCCTATGATGTACCATCATAGCTGAGCAGCCTGACAGGTAACTCACCAATATGTAGTGTATGCGAGTGCCAGAGCGTAATATGTAGTGAGCTCTGCAAGTGTGAGGCAACCAGTCCTGCTGACATTCTAGGACAGGTTGCTAGGGGCCACTTAAAATTATTCACAGTGAACCCCTTTAAAAGGTCAGAGACACAGACATATAACAAAGAAAACCTTTATAACAGGATAGGCTGCGATACACTAGCTTAGCAGTAAACAGTTCCTAGTTATTACATTAACAGCAGAGACCCGGGGCGAATGTATGCGATCAGCCATAAGGGTGATCTCTTACATTTAAAGGGGTTATCCAATATCATAAACTGCCCCCCATGTGCCGGGCCCGTCATAGGGAATATACTTACCTTGCTCTCCTGCTCCCTGCGCCGCCCCTGGTCCCCTCACCACCGCTGCTGCCGAAGCAGCAGCGGCACTGCTGGGACCAGGTGTCACGGTCCCTCCCATGACAGATGTCAGAAGATCAAAGAGACTGGCTACACATGAAGGAATCTCAGCCTCTTTGGTACTTGCTTCAGTTGTTGTTATTGCTCATGACCACACCCCTTGTTTCAGGTGTAGCCTAGTGGTCATCACACCTCCCCTATATAGTCTGACCTCACCCTTCTGACTATGTTTGATAGCATTATTTGGGTTTTGTAAGAGCTGGTTTGTTGTCCTCTCTGGATTTCGTGCTCATCCATCTCTACAGAAGTTAAGTGTCTCGCTCCTTTGTGTTTTGTTGTCCCTCCCCGTGTCTGCTGCAACTAGGCCTCAGGAAGATGCTGATTCCTTCAACTGGGAAGGAACGGGTCATCTCAAGCCCAGCCAATATCTATAGTGATCCTTAGAGTCCCAAGGGTCTCAGGTTCCGGTGTATGGGCATTCCTACTTTTGGGGTGTGCCCATACAGATAGGAGACAGGGCAAGGAGTAGGGTTATTTAGGAGGTGACCCTTCCCCTTTTTCCTAGTGTTGAGGTCTAGTGTCTTTTTCCTTCTCTCCTGTTGTCCGTGTGGTGTTCCCTCCCTTACCTCACCCGTGACACCAGGAGCAGCTTGGGGAGCAGGAGAAGTATATTCCCTGTGAAGGGCCCGGCACATGGAGGTGCAGTTTATGATATTGGATAACCCCTTTAAACCCTCATATGCCATGGTCAAATGTGACCATGTGAGCCACACACTCCCGCACTCGTAACAGCGTTCCCTGGCTGAGATCGGGGAATCTGTAATATTCCACTGAGGGCACGGAGCCTCAAGCAGACTTCTATACCCATCACAGGTATGTACCAATACAGGCCAGAAGGTGGTAGCACTGTATTGGTATATAGTGAATGGTGTGTTCTGTGATGGATATATACCCATTACGGAACATAATTGGCAATCTAATGAATGACTGTCAGTAATAGTCACCTAGGGTAAATAAATAAAAATAAATTAAATACAAAAAAATCTAATATAAAAGTGAAATCACACCCTTTTCCCCAAAATAAAAATAAACAATAAAAAAAATGATATGCCTTCCTGCGCAAGAGAAACTATACAGGTGTGGTATCACTGTAATCGTACTAACCTGGAGAATGAAGGTAACAGGTCAATTTTACAGCATAGGGAAGTCTGTAAAAAAAAAAAAAACTGTTTTTTCTTATTCCACACCATTTGGAATTTTTTTCCAGCTCCCCACTACATCATATGCAATAATAAATAGTGCCATTATAAAATAACCCTCATAAGGCTATGTAAATGGGAAAATTAAATAAGTTGTGGCTCTGGGAAGGCGGGAGTGAAAAATGAAAATGGAAAATCGCATGGTCCTCTAAGGGTTAAAGATGTTTTCCGGGATTACTGTGATTTCAAACATATGCTTATCCTTACCCATTTTCACCAAGTAAAAAAATTGTTTACATCCTGTATACGGCACTTCCTGTTGCTTATCCAACCAAACCCATGATGCACTTCTCCTTTCTCTGCCACACCTCCAGCACAATGCACGGTTAGTTTATAGACCCTTCCACCCAGCTATTTACATAGGCACTCCCCGACCACTGCCCCTGTTGCTTTGACACGCCCATGGACATAACATCACAGGAAAAAAGAAGGAGCTGCATGGACATGGTCATGTGACCACAGGCGAGAATGGAGGACAGGGACAATAAATGTAAAAGAAATACATGTGGTCGTAAACCGACCTTTGTGATGTGATGGGGTGTCCTAATTTGTCTGAAATTGAGTGAGCCGGCTCGAGGTCAAAACATAAAGACACAGCAACCTGTGTTTCTCATAATGGCCTCTTTATTGTAATGAGCAGTGCACTTATTTATACACAGACCGACACAATAGAAACTGTCCTATTGTACGCAAGCTTTGGGTTTCTATGTTTGGTTTCAGATAAGAAAAATAATGATCAGCATAGGGGGAGTAGGGGCCCATTGTGGAATTAGTACTCTTGCCTTCCGAAGGCTAAATCCCCCTCTTGTGTAAGCACAGGTTAAACATGGATACAAGATGAATATGTATACAAAATGGACGCCTTTATGCTTTCCCTCACATACATTACAAGATGACAGCTACCTTCATGAATAATTATTTTAAAGGATGTTGATGCAAGGCAGAATACCCCTGTGAAGGGTTTCTGTCACCACAATTATCCCTATTAAACAGGCTGACATTATACATCTGCAAATGTGGTGTGGTGCGGTAATTGTGGTGACAGAAACCCTTTAAAGAATGAAAATCGGTTATGTGGGGTCTGAAACCTGTATCTATAGTAGACCTGCACCAAATAATTTGCTCTGTCATAAAAAAAAACGAATCCATATAAGTGAATACAGTCAAGTCATATCCATTCACAGATGACACCTTCTCTGAATAGATATAGTTGAATGCAGCCGTTGCCCAGGGACGCCTGATGCTAGCAATACCACCATCTCCTAAGCTGGAAAAATCAAAACCGGTACTTATAAATGATACCTCATAAGCTGGGTTAACATAAGCATGAGGGATCTATGCATATTAATGTTATCCAAACCTCATTATCACTGGTGAGCAGGCTCGAACTGGCCCACATGGGAACAGGTAAATCCCCTGGTAGGCCCCTGCACAAAGTCGGCCCCCATTCCCCCACCCCCTGCACAATTGGCACATGGCAAAGTAGAGCGACTGCACTATATACAAATAGGCAGCTTCCAGCATCTCAGCCAGCCAATGTCTCCAGATAAAGAACTAGGCGGATTGTCTAACAAACTACCTCATTTATTTTTTTAGACACATATCATGGCTAAGACAAAATGAGGCAGTATCCTCTTTCTTCTTGAAGTTGCTTCAGGGACCCCCATAATCAATATTGACATAATCAATCAGGACATATAAACAGGAGCGGACTGGGAATGTAACGTGGCCCTGCTTTGCACTTCCTGCCTTGTGACATTATTGTGCTCTCAGCCGGTAATCAAGCTAGTCCTTCCTGCTCTGCTGCGAATACTGACCCTCATCTTGTGCATCGACCACAAGCTTCCTCCTGACTACGGTATTTGCCTACTTCTCTAACACTGACTCTCATCTTGTACATCAACCACTGGCTTCCTCCTGACTATGGTATTTGCCTACTCCTCTAATAATGACGCTTATCTTGTGCATCAATCACTGGCTTCCTCCTGACTACGGTATTTGCCTACTCCTCTAATAATGACGCTTATCTTGTGCATCAACCATTGGCTTCGTCCTGACTACGGTATTTGCCGACTTCTCTAATACTGACCCTCATCTTGTGCATCGACCACTGGCTTCCTCCTGACTACGGTATTTGCCTACTCCTCTAATACTGACGCTCATCTTGTGTATCGACCACTGGCTTCCTCCTGACTACGGTATTTGCCTACTCCTCTAATGCTGACGCTCATCTTGTGCATCGACCACTGGCTTCCTCCTGACTACCTTTTCAGCCTTGCAATTACCCCAAGTAGTTGCAATAATAGACTCCGAACCACACCGGACATTTACACTAAATTTTCACTGCTTTATTGTTAAGGATTTACTGGCACCATTCAGGTAAAAAAATCTTTGCAGCTTGTAGAGCTCCATGACTTTAGCAAAAAGCTGCATATTTATTTCATTGCCAAGTGTGAACTAGGCCTGCACGATATATCGCCAAAGCAATCACATCGCGATAATCGACGATTGCGATATGGCGATTTGGCCGACCCAAAAATGCTGCAATTACCTACAATGATACACGGCCGCCGCAATGCCACTGTCATCGGTAGTACTGGGAAGAAAAGACAACCAAAGGGAACAACAACAAAACTACAGACTAGGCCCCAAGCCTAGGGAATAAAGAGGTCACCTCCTAGCAAACCCTGACTCTCTCCCTAAGCTGCTAACCACATGTGCAAGTCTCAAAGGTAGAAATACACATGCATGAGAACCTAAGACTGCTGACACACTGCACCAAACCCTCAGCTTAGGGAACAGGGAAAGAGGCAACCAGCTCTTTCCAACCTGAAGGAGCCAGTGTCTCCCTGAGGCCTAGTCAGGACAGACACAACAAGAAAAGGGAAAGGACTTCGCTTGAGAAGCAACAGGAACAGGAGAATCATCACACAAGCAGGGCACTCCTCAGAAGAACTATTAGCCGCAGGGAAACCAGTGAAAGGCGGAACATATAAAGGGGCCACCTGACTGATAATGAGCAACACCTGCGAAGGGGTGGAAACCTGTCAGCAACAATGAAAACAATAGAGATCTGTCAGATCGACTCCTGAGTCTTTCGTCTATCTGAACTTCTAAGATCTCTCCCAGAGTCGGCGGTGACAGCCGCACAGAGAGGTTGGCGGGTGTATCAACAGAGGAAGGAGGGGCTGGTGGCTGGCATCTGGATTAGGAATGACAGCGGGGACCGGTGCAGTCCCTGTATTCTAATGCACCGGCCCCGCTCACTGTTGTATAATCGTATCTAACCTGTAGGCATTGTTAAGATATAATAATCATGTGTAATCCAGCTGTATTACTTACAACTAAGTTCTGTAGCAGAGAGGAGGCAGGCCGGGAGGGCGGGTGGGCGACGTGTCACTCACTACGTCAGGTGCCCGCGCCGCCTGCTTCATTCATAAAGTGCCCCTGTATTGGGGGTCATTCACACTGCTGGGACACTGTTATGGGGGGGATCTGTGGATGGCACATAGCATAAGATGCTATATATGTGTCATCCACAGATCCCCCCCATAGCAGTGTCATCCACAGATGCCCCCATCACAGTGCCATCCACAGATCCCCCCCATAACAGTGCGTCATCCACAGACCACCATTAGTTCAAAACCCACCAAAAGCACACCTTTTGGTTCACATTTTTTTTTCTCCTATTTTCCTTCTCAAAAACCTAGGTGTGTCTTATGGGCAGGTGCGTCTTATAGGGTGAAAAATACAGTATATTACCTTATATTGCTGCTGCTGACTATGGTGTTCTTTAAAAAGTTCCTGTTTGTTCAGTGTTCGGAAAATCTTATTTTAATGAACACATGTTCTCATATCTATTCTATTTTATTTATCTGTTCTGTGCAGTGCTATTAAGAAAATGGCAAGTTTTATATTTTGTACTTTTGCAGTAATGCAAATATGTTATTTACTTTAGTAAAAGATGTTTTATTTTGAAAAACACTGCATTTCATTTCTTGAGTTGAGCATAACTACATTTCAGCATTATCAGTAATTTGTGTGTGCTTTTGCCTTGAAAATCCAAGCAAATAGACCTCTAGCACAATTCCCTTAAAATATTGCATCGCATATCGTTATCGCAATTTTTAGGGCCCTAATCGCAATCACACAAAATTCCCATATCGTGCAGCCCTAGCTGAACCTTTTTGAGCATGTGATAGGTGGAGATGTTCTTTTAATGATTGTATTGTTGGAAGCAAAATGTAATTCTAATATAAAAAAGCAAAGTATCTTGCATGTAATCTTCTGTATTGTTTGCAGGCATTGAAGCGCTGTTTTCTGAAGAACACCATTGCACTCTGGCAGTTACTCACCGCTCTGAAGTCTGCACATCTTCTACACCTTAAAAGAGTAAGATGTAACTTTGTGCTAAGATTGTGTTGAAGTGTTCATTACACTAGCAGATTTTGTTCCTTAGTGCATCCTAATGAATGTAGGAGACTCAATCATCCTTACTGCTGTATTTTTAGGACCCATTTGTTGATGTTGACCAAGCTTATAAGATGGAAGTGGGAAAGGAAGGGCGGCAACAACTCAATATCTTCCTGGAGCAAAATGGAACAAATGTCTTTTTGTTTGAATTGCATGAGATGATCACCATAAAACTAAGGAAGCCGCACAGCGCGGATCATTTCAAACCTGCCTGGCCGTAAGTAACATTACAAAGGCTTTTCTGGGTTCATAATAATGATGGCCAAGAAAAGGCCATCAATATGAATTTGGTGGGGGTCCAACTCTTGGCGGTATTCATAAGAGCACTGCAACGTTTGTACTGTTTACTTCGGTCTATACACTAGAACATTGTATACTTAGTAGCAGCTGTCCTGTGTATTGCAGCCTCTCATTCAAGTGAATTTTGAGGTGGAATTTTGGCATAAAAAGTTGCAGTTTTGGTGCACATGATATTTGGATTAAAATTTGCGATCTTTCACTCCTTTTGAAATATGTTGAAAAGAGAGGGTGGGGTTTAGCGGAGGGGGGCATGTTAAGAAGTTTCTGTCAGCTAGAAAATGGTGCAGATAGTGGCACAAACCTACAACTTAGGGGGCTAGAGTTATCATTTTTTCTGGCGTAAAAGTGACAAATTGCATGTCACTTGCTCAAACATTTTAGCGCAACAGGTGTTTTTCTCCTCCGGCTTCACCACTTTCCAGGAAAAGGGGGTGTGGCCAGCTGTGTAGAAGAACACTGAAATCTACGCCAATTTAGGCACACAGACTGACAGATGCTAATTTAAATTAAGTGCAGTGTCCAGCACCACACCTGGTTATCATAGCCCGGAATACTCCACCCCGCTATGATGAATCTCACCCAGGGAGTTTCCAAATGGAAAGGAATTCCTTTTTTATTTTTTTTGCCAGAGGTGTACATAAGAACTATTCGCTGATGTGTACCTCCAATGACAGGCTGCAAAATATGCTGCAGAATAGATATACCGTAGCCTGGGCCTCCCATGGACTTCCATTGTAAAAAATCTTTTAAAAATGCATATAAGTATATTGAGCGGGAGACTTATTTTAAAGTATCCCTCTGTACAGTAAGGCGAAGCAGGGTACGTGTTCTTATACAGTGAAGAAAAATGAAGGCGCAACAACACCTAGCACATGGACATTTTTGGGTATATGTTGAATGCATGGAGCCTTTTAAATTTGTTCTGCTTATGTGCCAGGACCTTTACCGTTGCATACATCGAATGTATTCAAATAACGCATGCAAATACGGTAAAGTGAAGTGTGTATGGAAAGTCTAACTTCAGAAAAACGCTTGCAAGCGGCTCCAAATGTTAAAAACATTCTAATAAATTAAACTTTTTGGGAAGGAAAGCAGCAGGAGAGCCCAGTGATTGTAATGAATCTAAAAGGTGATCCCAAGTAACATTAAAAAAAAAAATTGCGGTACTCACTAGTCGGCCATCTCTCTGGAATTTAACCAGGAAATATATTAGATTTCTTAGCACTTAGAGGGACTTGCAGCTGTTTTTAGGGGAAGAATGTGCTGTTTCTTTGTTCAATCTGACTGTTGGAGCCCTAATTAAACTGTCTGAAATTCTTGATTGCAGCCTAAGAGACGTACTCGGACCTCTTCTTGATGAAAAAGATGTCTCTTTCCCTGAAATGGAAGAACGCTTTCCGGAGCAGATTGCACTTTGTCACTGCATCGATGCCTGGAAGATTACTGCCTCTAAGAAATGGGATCGTCTGTGAAGTTATGCTGCCGAAAAGTATTTTGCTTCCCTGGATTCAGAGACTTTAGAGTGTGTTTACATGGTTGATACCGCATCAGAACTGCACGGGAAAAAGCGTAAGGGTACCAGGCCGTGCCCACCTGTGGCATCCAATGGTTGCATAATGTAGCAGTAAAGTAGTGCAGCCATTGGCTGCAGCAGGTGGGCGTGTCACGCAGTTCTTTGATGCACTTACGATGTTTACATAATAAATAAGCAAACCTTAACTGCTCCGTGTGAACATACCCTAACGCTGCACACTTAGGGTTTTATACTTTTTTATTATTATTGAGTATACACTTACATATTCATTACAAATAGGGATCAATCATTTTGCAACAGAGTTTCTGATTTGCCATAGAGATAACTATAACTGCTGTACATGTTAATTATCATACTATGGCGTGTGCTGCACATGATCAGTGCCTTACAGAGAAAAGAAGCACAGCCCATACTTCAGCCTTGAACATTTCATGGTATGAGTCTACATAAGGTAACTTGGCTGATACTTAGTTTGTAGGCATCACATCTTCTCCATTCATAGCAATCACTGCTTTCAAAGCTTTGCTGGCCAGTCTTGGAAACAGACATTGAGATGTTTCTAATCCACTGTTACAGATGTGGCCTAAAATATATAGTTATTTTCTGAGCTATGAAACTGCACTACCATAAGTCCAGCACAATGCTGAATTTAGCTTTAGTCTTGAACAGAAAGCAAAACATGCAAGAAATGAATAGTAAATAAAGTTACGAGACGTTATATGTATATTTTGTCTACCTATGATACTGGATTGCTCAGGTATAACATTCTTGAAGCAGCTTGTTAAATCTGCACTCAGAAACATTTATAATTTACATGGGACCAAAACAATTTAGGTGAAAATCTCAAAATACAGACCAGAAGCTCAGATCAGGCTGTTCAGATGAGACCATACTATACAACATAGACACCATGCGATATACAGACATAGGGCCAGATTTATCATTAGCTCAAGTCAAAATAATGGAGTGAAAAAGTCTCAAATTTTTGCGCAATCGCTAAAAACAAAAAAAAAAAATGGTGCTATGCTCGCCAGTTTTCTGAAAGTGGGCGTGTTTTCTTAAGTAAATGAACCTCAAGACAGATTTACTATTGTGACAATTTAAAAAAGTCACAAAAAAAGTTGTACAAAAAATTTGACTTTTTTGTAAAGACGTGCGACTTTTGTAAAGCCGCTTACTGAAGGATAAACTGCTGCCGTCAAGCCACATTTATCACCGTATTAAAGGACCATTAATAAATTTGACTTAGCCAAAAGTGACTTTGGACATATGTAAAAGTGAAGTAAGATGTAAGTGTAATGATAAATCTGGACCATATCAGACCATAATTCAAGCACAGCAAGAATAAGTGCCATAGGGACCAAAATACTGTTCATTTTTCTTTCTTATCTGAGGAGTGCACATCTTCAAATGATGTAGCCATATAGTCTTAAATAATCAGACTTCTGAAAGGCTGTATGCTTGAGAGCTTTACTTTCCTGTGTCCATTTCAAGCTTTACCTCCCTCCAGAAGATTGCATTGGCCTATACAAGCCAACTACCTCAGCAGGAGGATACAAGTTTACCCCGCATTGTTAAACCCTAACTAATTTACAGACAGTCCTGGTTTACGTCATTTTGTGAGACTATTGCAATCTGAAAATGTCTTTGCTTCCATTAAAATCGCATTAAAAGTGATGTGTTGTGCATTTTATATCTCAGAATGAAATTCATTTGTATTCACAAGTGTATTCTGGCCGTGGATTCTAAAGTCATATTGTGTACAATTAAAGCCTCATGCAGACGTCCGTGGAACACTGTCCGTGAGATACCGGACTGGCATTGCAGGAGCGCGCGTCGTCATAGCAACCAATGACGCCGTGCGCTCCTGCAATGCCAGTCCGTGTTCCACGGACGTCTGCATGAGGCTTAAGAGGTACTGAGCTCTTCCACATACACAACCTGCCATCTAGTCCTGCAGCATGTGAGCAGGGGACATCAGACAGGTTCTCAGGTGCTATTACACAAAGATTGGCATTTATTAGGACTGGCATTTCTCACACCAGTTTTCTAGTTTTCACTGGAGTGAGATGCACCTAATCAGTTAAAAAGTGCAGGACTCATAATAAGGCTTCATCCACATGACTGTATCCGTGTTGCGTTTGTTTTTTTATTTTTTTGCAAAGTCAATGGGTCCGTGGTCTGCAATTTGCAGCCAAGTATAGGACATGTTCTATCTTTTTGCAGAATGAACACACGGACGCAGGCAGCACATCCATAGAAATGCGGACCCATAAAAATGAATGGGTCTGTGTGCAATCTGCAAAAAATCTGTATCGGACAGGGATACAAAATAGCCTGAGGGTACATTCACAAGACCGTGGTGCTGCCATGCCCGTGTTGCGGACTACAGACCGCGGGTCCGGAAAACACTGGCACCGGCTGTGTGCACTCCACATGGTGCAGATCCACTGACTTCAGTGGGTCCGCAATCCTCAAGATGCAGCAAAAAAATAGGATATGTGCCATATTTTGTGGTGCGAAGGGACGGACCCGGATGCCCACGTGAGCCTCCACACCACAAAAGATAGGACATGTCCTACCTTTCACTGCATCTTGCGGATCGCTGACCCACTGAAGGCAATGTGTCCACATCTCGATGCAGAATGCACACAGCCGGTGCCCTTGTTTTTGGACCCCCGATTTGCGGTTCATAACACGGGCACGGCGGCCCCACAGTCGTGTGAATGCAGGATAATGTCATTCTCTGGCCGTTCAATCTACAGCCGTGGCCAAAAGTTTTGAGAATGACACAAATATTAGTTTTCACAAAGTTTGCTGCTAAACTGCTTTTAGATCTTTGTTTCAGTTGTTTCTGTGATGTAGTGAAATATAATTACACGCACTTCATACGTTTCAAAGGCTTTTATCGACAATTACATGACATTTATGCAAAGAGTCAGTATTTGCAGTGTTGGCCCTTCTTTTTCAGGACCTCTGCAATTCGACTGGGCATGCTCTCAATCAACTTCTGGGCCAATTCCTGACTGATAGCAACCCATTCTTTCATAATCACTTCTTGAAGTTTGTCAGAATTAGTGGGTTTTTGTTTGTCCACCCGCCTCTTGAGGATTGACCACAAGTTCTCAATGGGATTAAGATCTGGGGAGTTTCCAGGCCATGGACCCAAAATGTCAAAGTTTTGGTCCCCAAGCCACTTAGTTATCACTTTTGCCTTATCGTGCTGGAAAATACATTGTTCTTCACCAAACTGTTGTTGGATTGTTGGAAGAAGTTGCTGTTGGAGGGTGTTTTAATACCATTCTTTATTCATGGCTGTGTTTTTGGGCAAAATTGTGAGTGAGCCCACTCCCTTGGATGAGAAGCAACCCCACACATGAATGGTCTCAGGATGCTTTACTGTTGGCATGACACAGGACTGATGGTAGCGCTCACCTTTTCTTCTCCGGCCAAGCCTTTTTCCTGATGCCCCAAACAATCGGAAAGAGGCTTCATCGGAGAATATGACTTTGCCCCAGTCCTCAGCAGTCCATTCACCATACTTTCTGCAGAAGATCAATCTGTCCCTGATGTTTTTTTTGGAGAGAAGTGGCTTCTTTGCTGCCCTTCTTGACACCAGGCCATCTTCCAAAAGTCTTCGCCTCACTGTGCGTGCAGATGCGCTCACACCTGCCTGCTGCCATTCCTGAGCAAGCTCTGCACTGGTGGCACTCTGATCCCGCAGCTGAATCCTCTTTAGGAGACGCCCTGAAGCCTTCTTAAAGGGATTCTGTCACCAGGTTTCACCCCTGTCAGCTAAACATATGCTGATGTTCAGGGCCTCATCAGGATTCCTAATGTGGGCTTCTAAATGTGATCCGTAGCCTTATTTTGCTAAAAAACAGGTTTTACTAACCTGTCACTCAAAGAAATAAGGTGCCAAAGGGGATGTCAAGGGATGCAAGGTGCCGGCCGCACCCACCGCCGTTCGTGCCCAGCGCCGCCTTTCCAGACTTCTGCACCGCTTCCTAATCCTCTGTGCCGCCTCTCGCTCTCCCTCCCTCCCCCCTCCTCCTGCTGTAAGATATCGCGCGTGCGCACAGGGCTCTGAGAGGCTGGCGCCAGAGTGCAGGTCATACATGGGTTGACCGAAGTGCCGGCGCATGCGCACTTCGCTTCAAGAAGCCAAATCGAGAAGTCTGCACGGGTGCATCAGGCAGAGCCCCGTGCGCACACGTGAGATCTTACAGCAGGAGGAGGGGGGATGGAGGGAGAGCAAGAGGCGGCACAGAGGATTAGGAGGCGGTGCAGAAGTCTGGAAAGGCAGCGCTGGGCACGAACGGCGGTGGGTACGGCGGGCACCTTGCATCCCTTGACATCCCCTTGGGCACCTTATTTCTTTGAGTGACAGGTTAGTAAAACCTGTTTTTTAGCAAAATAAGGCTACGGATCACATTTAGAAGCCCACATTAGGAATCCTGATGAGGCCCTGAACATCAGCATATGTTTAGCTGACAGGGGTGAAACCTGGTGACAGAATCCCTTTAACAAGAATTGAACCTCTTTCCTTGAAGTTCTTGATGATCCTATAAATTGAGGTGCAATCTTAGTTGCCACAATATCCTTGCCTGTGAAGCCATTTTTATGCAATGCAATGATGGCTGCACGCGTTTCTTTGCAGGTCACCATGGTTAACAATGGAAGAACAATGATTTCAAGCATCACCCTCCTTTTAACAGGTCAAGTCTGCTATTTTAATCCAATCAGCCTGACATAATGATCTCCAGCCTTGTGCCAGTCAACATTCTCACCTGAGTTAACAAGACTATTACTGAAATGATCTCAGCAGGTCCTTTAATGACAGCAATGAAATGCAGTGGAAAGTTTTTTTGGGGATTAAGTTAATTTTCATGGCAAAGAAGGACTATGCAATTCATTTGATCACTCTTCATAACATTTTGGAGTATATGCAAATTGCTATTATAAAAACTTAAGCAGCAACTTTTCCAATTTCCAATATTTATATAATTTTCAAAACTTTTGCCCACGACTGTACAGCTACCTAAGATCCAAATAGTCCTGAAGGGAGCCACTCTTTGGAACCAGGATACTGGGTGGTCCTGAAGAGACATGTCAGGAAAAGCCTCGATCCCCAATTTAATGAACCCTTCCAAGACTTCTTCACAAACGCCACTACAAGTAAACAGCTTGGGTCCATGCATTTCAAGAATGTTTTGAGTGTTGAAACTGGAAAAGATGATGCCTCTCATTCCCCTTGTGTGACTATTGATCTTGGTGCCAAGAATATGGACTTTTAATGAGATGTTGAAGGGGGACTGGGACAATAAGTTTCTTAAACATCACCAAATATTGCATAGAGACTTGAATCTTAGAAATTGCTGGATTTGTACCCACAGCCCTGTAAGCTTAAGGACTATGCCTTTTCTTGCAATTCCTCTGACTTTTTATGAACTCGGCCATATGTCTTTCTGGCAGTTTGCCTCAAAGAGGAGAGAGGGACAGGATGACCAAAAATATAACTCCACAGTAGTGGTCCTTCCCATAGCTGGGTGGGTAGAGGCCCCTTGGTGGCAGCAAATGTCACTGCTCAGAAGGATGGAACAGTACGGGTGTGGGATTTTGATGGACAGAAGTGAGCTAGATAAAAAGGTGCCACGACTTCATTTGGGAGAATTAGGCTCCATTCACACGTCTTCAAATGGGTCCGCATCCGTTCCGCAATTTTGCGGAACGGGTGCGGACCCATTCATTCTCTATGGGGACGGATTGGATGTGGACAGCACACAGTGTGCTGTCCGCATCCGTGGAGCGGGCCCCGATCTTCGGGTCCACAGCTCCGCAAAAGATAGAGCAGCTGCAGACAAGAATAGGCATTTCTATAGGAGTGCCGGGCGGGTGTGTTGCGGATACGAAATTTGCGGGTCCGCAACACACCACGGACGTGTGAATGGAGCCTTAGGGTTCACTATCAAGGTCTCATTTGAACTTTTAGAAGGGATAGGCACAGACCGAGGCAGTATGCAGGGGCTAGTCAGAACCCTCTACAACCAGATATGGGAACACAACTAGTTCTTTCCTCTAGGCAGTGAAGGTGACTGCAGGGGTTACAATAACGGGTCCATAATAGAACCAGGTTTAAATTACTCCTGTCAATTTGTTATTGTCACGGCCATGCCCATGACCGTGACTCCTTTACCGCATGCGGTTGCCTGCGGTTTTGTATGGGCGTTCAATCACGGGTGAGGGCCGCTTGTCTGTGGCCTCACTTGTGGTTGCCGCGGGCAACCAGTGTTGTTTTTAGCAGCAGAGCAGCCTGAGCGTCGCTAGGTAGCTTGCTGCCCTGGCATGCGGTCACACCTAGCAACCTTCTGTTAGGTGTGTGTGTTGTTGTGCACTGTGTTGTATGTTATTGTGTGCACTTTCCCTTATGTAAGTGGTGTTTTCCCTTCCCTGGTGTTGGAAGGGTTAATCTCCTTCCTAGTGTGTGTGCACTGGGTGTGTCCGTTTGTGGGTGTGGCTGCCTGGGCTATAAAGCCTCAGTTTAGACAGACTTCTGAGGGGTACTCCAGCCTTGTAAGCTGGAGGAACTCTCCTGGTCATTTCCATCTGCCAGTGTGGGCCACCCTTGTGATCATAAATTGTGATTCACTATGTTATGTTATGATCAGTTGATTTGTTCCTGTTGTATATTTGTGCAGCTATGGATCTGGGTTCCTGTGTGTGGTTGTGTGTTTGCTGGGTTCATTGAATCTTGTCTGGACTTCAGCTTGCCTGCACAGGGATCCAGTCAGCAAGGCTGTGGCAGGTAAGTGGAACTAGTTCACATTACCTGCCATATCCATAGGACTGTTTGTGTTCCCCCATTTTCCCAACAGCTTGGCCGTTGAGACTCCTGCTCCTCCGTGCCTAGGAGGAGTGGGGTGTCTTACTCTGACTCCTAGCGCAGGGACCGGACGGAGGGTGAGTTAGGGATCCGAAGTTCCTGCGCATGGGTCCTCCTACCTTTAAGGTCGGCCCATGCAGTTAGGAGTTAGGGTCAGGGTAGGGACGCTGTTAGGAGGTGACCTGCTCCCTATCCTGTTCTCCTGGCCGAGTAGGCCATAACATGACCAGGCTACACGGCTGAGGATTTCCCCCATCCTCAGCCGTGACAGTTATAGTATGGGAGATGACTGATGACCTTTCCTCTGTCTGTGGAGTTGCAGCCTACAAGTGGATGCCTCCTGGGGCCTCTGGAACATGCGCCCTGGTCCGGCTGACACCTGACACTTTTATCTTACCACATGATGAAGTCCCCAAGCACACCCTATATAAGAAGGCAGCTGAGAATCACCCCAGTCCAAGTGCGAGGCCAAATGTAGTGTTGATGGAGGAGGCAAATAGATTTTTCTGTACACTATTCTTATATCCTATGGTGATGCAGATATGGGACAGATTAGTGGAAGCAACAGATTACTTAGATGATCAAATTTGGGAGGTTTTGGGGATGCTTAATCAGACTAGTACTGTACAGGCTCAGCTTATATTAGTAACTAATCAACACACAATAATGCTAGATTATGTGACAGCAAAATATGGGGGTATCTGCCAAATTATTGGGAGACCTGCTGCCACTATATTGACCCACAGGGAAATCTCCAGGCCCAAATAAAAGTTGTCAAGGAAATGTGAGAAAAATGGCTTAACTCCTTAAGGACACAGCCTTATTTCACCTTAAGGACCAGGCCATTTTTTGCAAATCTGACCAGTGTCACTTTAAGTGGTGATAACTTTAAAACACTTTGACTTATCCAGGCCATTCTGAGATTGTTTTTATTTATAAAAAAAATACCAAATTTGGCTAAAAAAATTTAAAAATTGAAAATTTCAAAGTTTCATTTTCTCTACTTCTATAATACATAGTAATACTTCCAAAAATAGTTATTACTTTACATTCCCCATATGTCCACTTCATGTTTAGATCATTTTGGGAATGATATTTTATTTTTTGGGGATGTTACAAGGCTTAGAAGTTTAGAAGCAAATCTTGAAATTTTTTAGAAATGTTCAAAAACCCAATTTTTAGCTACCAGTTCAGGTCTGAAGTCACTTAAACTCCATAAAAGTGACCCCATCTAAGAAACTACACCCCTCAAGGTATTCAAAACAGATTTTACAGACGTCGTTAACCCTTTAGGTGTTCCACAAGAATTAATGGAAAATAGAGATACAATTTCAGAATTTCACTTTTTTGGCAGATTTTCCATTTTAATATTCTTTTTACTTTTACAAAGCAAGGGTTAACAGCCAAACAAAAATCAATATTTATGGCCCTGATTCTGTAGTTTACAGAAACACCCCATATGTGGTCGTAAACTGCTGTACGGGCACACGGCAGGGCGCAGAAGGAAAGGAATGCCATATGGTTTTTGGAAGGCAGATTTTGCTGGACTGTTTTCTTTTTACACCATGTCCCATTTGAAGCCCCCCTGATGCACCCCTAGAGTAGAAACTCCAAAAAAGTGACCCCATTTTAGAAACTACGGGATAGGGTGGAAGTTTTTTTGGTACTAGTTTAGGGTACATATGATTTTTGGTTGCTCTATATTACACTTTTTGTGAGGCAAGATAACAAGAAATAGCTGTTTTGGCACTGTTTTTATTTTTTGTTATTTACAACATTCATCTGACAGGTTAGATCATGTGCTATTTTTATAGACCAGGTTGTCACAGACGCGGCGTTACCTAATATGTATACTTTTTTTTATTTATGTAAGTTTTACACAATAATATCATTTTTGAAACAAAAAAAATAATCTGAGAGCCATAGATTTTTCAGTTTTTGGGCGATTATCTTAGGTAGGGTCTCATTTTTTGCAGGATGAGATGACTGTTTTATTGGCACTATTTTGGGGTGCATATGACTTTTTGATCGCTTGCTATTACACTTTTTGTGATGTAAGGTGACAAAAAATGGTTTATTTAGCACACTTTTTATTTTTTATGGTGTTCATCTGAGGGGTTAGATCATGTGATATGTTTATAGAGCCGGTCGATACGGACGCGGTGATACCTAATATGTATACTTTTTTTTTCCCTCTAAACTTTATTTGGGGAAAATGACGTTTTTGTTTATTTTTACTTGAAACTTTTAATTTTTTGGGGGGAAAACTTTATTTTTTCAACTTTTTTTTCCCACTTTGGGACTTGAACTTTTGGGGGTCTAATCCTATACAATGCATTCCAATACTTCTGTATTGGAATGCATTGGCTGTATGAGTAATACTGTGTGTATTACTCATACAGCTTCCGGGGCCTGTGAGATCAAGGGGGCTGGATCTCACAGGCACGTCACAGGAAGGCAGCGCGCTGCCTTCCATGCCATCGGGTCCCCCCTACAGCCGCATGGGGACCCGATGGCACCGCTCGCCGCTGCAACTTAGAAAAGCCGAAAACCGCAGGTCTGAATTGACCTGCGGTTTGCGGCGATCACCGACATGGGCATTTAGCCGAAGTGCCTGCTCAATGATTTGAGCAGGCACCGGCTTCCGATCAGAAATACTCAGGGCGTACAGGTACGCCCTGTGTCCTTAAATACCAGGACATAAGGGCGTACCTGTACGCCCTGTGTCCGGAAGAGGTTAAAGAGCATGATGATGTCAAAGATTCCTGGTGGGGAATACATTTATTACATATTATTATATATTTTTTAAATCTGGCAAACTGGTTTCAAAGTATAGTTCAAGTAGTATAGTTCACAAACAGTATAGTCATTTTTAGAGTTAAATCGGATATTCCATCAAGCAAGATCTCCCACTGGAAAGATCCAGCATGTATAATTGTAATATAATTTGCAGGATGCTCAGAAGGGAATCAGGTGAAGAGGTAGCAAGTGCTGGATGTGTGATTAGCACATGTCAATGTACCTCCTGAGCAATACCTTAAATTATTCACAAAAGGGGGGAAATTCTGTATTTTGTATACTTATTCATCTTATATCTATGTTTAAAGGGAATCTGTCACCTGCTTTTACCATTTTAAGCTGTCACCATCGCTATGTTCACTTTTTACTTTATTTTGTTTTGTCCTTTTGCTATAAAAGCTCTTTTTATGATATGCTAATGAGGCTCCAAGGTGCCCAGAGGGGCGTTTTTTTTCCTCTCCGGTGCCTAGTGACGCCCCCCTGCAGTGCCCAAGAACGCCTCCTGATCTTCAAATAACCTCCCACAGCCCCGGCAAACGGTTCCGCCCCCTCCCCACGTCATCGTCTACTTTGTAGAAATGCCCCGTCCTTCTTCCTGTCGGCAGCCAGAAAACTCGCGCAGGCGCAGTACCGCCTGCGGCCTGCGCGATCATCAACCTCCTCAGGGCAACAGCGCTCAGGTTACATCACTGGGCTTGGCGCATGCCCAGAGAGACTTTTGAGGCTGTTGCCCTCAGGAGCTTGATGATCACCAGGCCGCAGGCGGTACTGCGCCTGCGCGAGTTTTCTGGCCGCCGACAGGAAGAAGGACGGGGAATTTCTACAAGGTAGACGATGACGTGGGGAGGGGGCGGAACAGTTTGCCGGGGCTGTGGGAGGTTATTTGAGGATCAGGAGGCGTTCTTGGGCACTGCAGGGGGGCGTCACTGGGCACCGGAGAAGAAAAAAAAACGCCCCTCTGGGCACCTTGGAGCCTCATTAGCATATCATAGAAAGGGCTTTTATAGCAAAAGGACAAAACGAAATAAAGTAAAAAGAAGACTGCTGGAAATAAGGTACTTTAGTGAACATAGCGATGGTGACAGCTTAAAATGGTAAAAGCAGGTGACAGATTCCCTTTAACCTGCACTTACACAAGAGGGGGATTTAGCCTTGGAACGCAGGAATACAAATTCCACAATGGGCCCCTACTCCCCCTATGCTCAGGAAGACAGCATCCGAAGGATAGGGAAGAGACTCTGCCTCCCACAGACATGGTGTGTCCACAGACATGGTGGTCCAGTGGGCACATGGGGCTACACACCTATCTATGGGATTGATGAATGACTTGATCAACAAACTTTATGTGGCCCCTGGGATAACTTCAGTGACAGACAGATACTGCAAGTCATGTGCCATATGTGCAAAATGCAATCCAGGTCGCACTGAGAAGCCCCCACAGAAACATTCGGCCAAACCAAGGACTGGGACGAGCATGAACTTTACACTAAACATAGTAAACCCCAGTCCTGGTGACGCAGGTACATATATTCTTGGTGCTTGGATGGCAGGGGGAACCAGAGGCAGACAAGGGAAGTTTCAGATAAAAGATATGTACAAAACTTCAGACTGGCAACAAGTGAACCTGTTAATTCCCTAGAACCTCACGGCTCCACTTTCAAAGATATGATAGCCATAGCAGATCCCATTATGGCCTCAGAAACAGGGTATTCAGATATCAACCTGTGGTTGGAGTGGATGAAATACAGTGCGAATTTACACAACCAATCCAACTGCTATATATGTGGAGGAGCATGTCCCCACCTAGGTACCATACCCCTGAACCTTCCCAAGGACATAGAAAGCTGCTTTCTCAGTCTTTACACAAACACATCAACCAATCACTCTACTTGTGAGGATTGGAAGGCTATATACCCCATAGTTACTAAAACCCTGAAGCCCGGTGAAGGTCTATACCCCGGTGATTACATCTGCTACACAAACTATGGGAAAGGGAAAAAGGTTCTTGGGGAACTGCACAATAGGGTACTGTTCCACCTATAGTGACCTGACAGGAGAAGAGACACAGAATCAGGTGCAATCCCTTGGTGACATCTATTGGATCTGTGGGGACATGAAAATAAGAACCCGGTTAGAAGGTAACTGGACTGGTGAATGTGCTCTGGCAAAGGCCATTATTCCCTTGCACATCCTAGGAGAGAAGGCCCCTAGGGCAGAAAACAAACAAAGGGAAATGGAAGTTTCCCCAGGAGGGAGTTTTGATCCATATATATATACACTGCTCAAAAAAATAAAGGGAACACTTAAACAACACAATGTAACTCCAAGTCAATCACACTTCTGTGAAATCAAACTGTCCACTTGGGAAGCAACACTGAGTGACAATCAATTTCACATGCTGTTGTGCAAATGGGATAGACAACAGGTGGAAATTATAGGCAATTAGCAAGACACCCCCAATAAAGGAGTGGTTCTGCAGGTGGTGACCACAGACCACTTCTCAGTTCCTATGCTTCCTGGCTGATGTTTTGGTCACTTTTGAATGCTGGCGGTGCTTTCACTCTAGTGGTAGCATGAGACGGAGTCTACAACCCACACAAGTGGCTCAGGTAGTGCAGCTTATCCAGGATGGCACATCAATGCGAGCTGTGGCAAGAAGGTTTGCTGTGTCTGTCAGCGTAGTGTCCAGAGCATGGAGGCGCTACCAGGAGACAGGCCAGTACATCAGGAGACGTGGATGAGGCCGTAGGAGGGCAACAACCCAGCAGCAGGACCGCTACCTCCGCCTTTGTGCAAGGAGGAACAGGAGAAGCACTGCCAGAGCCCTGCAAAATGACCTCCAGCAGGCCACAAATGTGCATGTGTCTGCTCAAACGGTCAGAAACAGACTCCATGAGGGTGATATGAGGGCCCGACGTTTGGCATTTGTCAGAGAACACCAAGATTGGCAAATTCGCCACTGGCGCCCTGTGCTCTTCACAGATGAAAGCAGGTTCACAATGAGCACATGTGACAGACGTGACAGAGTCTGGAGACGTCGTCCCTCATGGCTGAATGACTCGATAATTAACTGGAAGTTTCTGTACATTCAACTATGTAAGTCACACTCAAAATTAAAGTGGAAAAACACACTACAGGCTGATCCAACTTTGATGTAATGTCCTTAAAACAAGTCAAAATGAGGCTCAGTAGTGTGTGTGGCCTCCACGTGTCTGTATGACCTCCCTACAACGCCTGTGCATGCTCCTGATGAGGTGGCGGACGGTCTCCTGAGGGATCTCCTCCCAGACCTGGACTAAAGCATCTGCCAACTCCTGGACAGTCTGTGGTGCAACGTGACATTGGTGGATAGAGCGAGACATGATGTCCCAGATGTGCTCAATTGGATTCAGGTCTGGGGAACGGGCGGGCCAGTCCATAGCATCAATGCCTTCGTCTTGCAGGAACTGCTGACACACTCCAGCCACATGAGGTCTAGCATTGTCTTGCATTAGGAGGAACCCAGGGCCAACCGCACCAGCATATGGTCTCACAAGGGGTCTGAGGATCTCATCTCGGTACCTAATGGCAGTCAGGCTACCTCTGGCGAGCACATGGAGGGCTGTGCGGCCCTCCAAAGAAATGCCACCCCACACCATTACTGACCCAATGCCAAACCGGTCATGCTGGAGGATGTTGCAGGCAGCAGAACGTTCTCCACGTCACGTCTGTCACATGTGCTCAGTGTGAACCTGCTTTCATCTGTGAAGAGCACAGGGTGCCAGTGGCGAATTTGCCAATCTTGGTGTTCTCTGGCAAATGCCAAACGTCCTGCACGGTGTTGGGCTGTAAGCACAACCCCCACCTGTGGACGTCGGGCCCTCATATCACCCTCATGGAGTCTGTTTCTGACCGTTTGAGCAGACACATGCACATTTGTGGCCTGCTGGAGGTCATTTTGCAGGGCTCTGGCAGTGCTCCTCCTGTTCCTCCTTGCACAAAGGCGGAGGTAGCGGTCCTGCTGCTGGGTTGTTGCCCTCGTACGGCCTCCTCCACGTCTTCTGATGTACTGGCCTGTCTCCTGGTAGCGCCTCCATGCTCTGGACACTACGCTGACAGACACAGCAAACCTTCTTGCCACAGCTCGCATTGATGTGCCATCCTGGATAAGCTGCACTACCTGAGCCACTTGTGTGGGTTGTAGACTCCGTCTCATGCTACCACTAGAGTGAAAGCACCGCCAGCATTCAAAAGTGACCAAAACATCAGCCAGGAAGCATAGGAACTGAGAAGAGGTCTGTGGTCACCACCTGCAGAACCACTCCTTTATTGGGGGTGTCTTGCTAATTGCCTATAATTTCCACCTGTTGTCTATACCATTTGCACAACAGCATGTGAAATTGATTGTCACTCAGTGTTGCTTTAAAGAGTTCCCTTTATTTTTTTTGAGCAGTGTATATATGGACAGATGTGATAGGACAATTCATCTAGGGACAGTAAAATTGCATTATAAGGGGGGACTTATAAAATGCTCATTTCACTTGCCTATACATTCCTTACTCAAAAATGGTTGCCAGCTCTTCCTCTCCTCCCCCGAGTGAAGGTTACAGAAACTAAGATGACTCCTCCATCTGGGACCCACCCTGTGCACACGAGATAAGGACCCTGGAAAAAGACGACCTTATATGGAACCAGCCAATCATGAACTGCCAAATGTACTATAGCACATTGCCTATGTAAACCTATGTTGTGTGTCCTATATAAGGCATCACCCCACCCTATTAAAGAGAGAGAATCTTGGAAGTGCTCCAACTGAACAGTGTGTGTCAGTGTGTTCTTCCGGCATGCACGCATTCTATTAATTAGGCTCAACGGCAGATGACCACTTTTAATCTGAGGTTGATCAGATCCAAATCAATATTACTCTTGAGCAGCCTAATAACATACACATACATGGACACAGCTGTGGGGATACCAACCAGCGATCAGGAGACACACCACCCCACCGTACGTTTCGCCGTCGCTTCCTCTTGGGGGCATGTCTCAAGATCCTCCTCTTAATATAGTACCCATGATAGGTCATAAACCATGATTGACAATTCAAACTGCCTATCAGCCTCACTTGCTTTTGTAATCCCCTTCTACTCATAATTGGGCAACATACCCATGATGCCTCCTGTTCCGTGTATCACCTGCGATATTCTGATGTGAAAGCAGTGCCTCTGAGCACTCCCTCCCATAATGTGTCATGTGATGCGATCACATGATCGCCTATCACATGACCGCAGGTCCTGCATCCACCACAGTGTAAGCAACAGAGATGATAAATATATATATCTATATATGGTTATATCTTATATAAATGTATAAATAAATAGATAGACGTGGACACAACACTATGATTACATTGAAAGGATCTATAGATTACGGTGTCAATCCAAAAATCTGCATACTGCCATGAATCCTATTCAGATAAACATCAGTGAAAATACATGAAATACACAAAGTACCCAATAAATGATATACATAGATATATAATAAATATTCATAAAAAACAATAAAATACCAATTCATGTACATTTATGTCAGTGTTTGCTGATCTTAAGTGCTGAGTGTGTGTGCAAAAGTGATAAGTGCCAAACCCAATGTACAAAAATGTGAGGAATAAGTGACATGAATTGTGAAGAAAAAGAAAAAGGGGGAACCCGTGCCACATGCAAGTGCAACTCCTATATGATCAAGTATTATGCATCTTATACTATACCCCCAACACATAATGTATCACAGCTAGTGCATATAAATACAATACCCTTTATTGAATACAAAAGTACATAAAGTGCAATTCATGGCTGTAGCAAGTGTCCACATCACCTCTTAGAACTATAACTAAACAAACATACATGTTACACTAGATAACAATAAATATCATGTCCCTATTGATTTAGGCCGAAGGTCACCCCCTGGGGGTACAGGACACCACTTCCTCCGGGGTCCACCAGGAACTGTTATTAACGATGAGAGCTACAATCATCTTAGGAGGATCGTATGATCCAAAATGAAATCTAAACCATCCAGGTTTGGTCACATGACCGGAAATCCATATCGTCAACGACACCTTCAGCGATCAGGAGACACAATCATCTTAGGAGGGTCGTATGATCCAAAATTAAATCTATAATTAGATCAACAGATATTAGTGAGGATAATGAGGTGGTAAGTCAAATTGTCACATAATAAGATCAAAAACACTGTTAAAAAATGTATGTATAATTAAAATAAACAGTTAAAAAATAAACAGTGACGTGGGTACTAGCCCGGGCCCAAGGAGCAACACAAACCTACCTGGGCACATGTCCTGCCATATAAGGGGAACGTCTGGACTTGTAGGCACCTAGGTATCAAGCCTTTGGCAATGTATTGCTCCAAGGTCGCCTTATTCCACCAAAGCTTCAGTCTCTTATGAAGCAACTGTTTCATTTTGCCCTTCAGTTCAGTGATGCTCCTCCGACCCGGGTCTTCCCCATCCACAGCTTACCCCCTGCAAATACCGCATCAACCTGAACCATCCAGGTTTGGTCTCATGACCGGAAATCCATATCGTCAACGACGCCTTCTGTACAGATACAGGAATAGTAAGCAACTCCAACATTAAACAAATCACAGCCAATAATGTGTGATAATGCAACAACAAACACCAATTCGAGAGCACACATATTCAAAATATCACATTTTATTATATACCATGATTACACTATAGACACAATAAAACCCATAAGGGACTGATTATGCCGGAGAGAATATGGAAACAATGCGTGTCCCCCGATTACACTCCATCTCAGAGGGCACAATGCCTAACTGTATAATAGTGACAAGTGCCTGCACCCCTGACCGGGAATGTGTTTGTTACCTAACCATGATGGTTATAATTTGTTGTTATTGCCTTTGTGTCCTTACCAGTTCAGTGTAATTGGGGGACACACATTGTTTCCATATTCTCTCCTAAATATACTTTCTAGCAACAAAAATTAGAATTTTTCAACAAAAAATGGAACTGCAGTATTTGGCGGTTTTATTGGACTGTCAGAAATGCAGCACAGGGCAAAAAGGTACTTTATTGCCCCCCAAAAAAGGGTTTTTTGTAACCCTAAATGAAACAGATGGATTTAACTGAGATTATATTTCACTCTCACAATTTAAGCACAGGGGTTTTTAACATAAAAAAGGTGGATATGTCACCCCTACAATGGAACAGATGGATTTGCTGAATGTATGTGCCTGCCTGTCACATGTGCAGGCCTCAGAGGTACTTTACACCCAAAAATGGGAATTTGAAGCCCAAAAATTTAACAGCGGTATTTAGTGGTTTTATTTGACTGACAGGAAGGCAACTTAGGCCGCAAATGTACTTTATAGCAACAAAAATTAGTTTTTTTTCACTAAAAAATGTAACTGCTGTATTTGGCAGTTTTATTGGACTGTCAGAAATGCAGCACAGGGCAAAAAGGTACTTTATTGCCCAAAAAAAAGTTGTTTTTTAACCATAAATGAAACTGATTTAACTGAGATTATATTTCAATCTTACAAATTAAGTACAGGATTATTTTTTTACTTAAAAAATAGTGGCTATGTCACCCCTACAATGGAACAGATGGATTTGCTGAATTTATGTGCCTGCCTGTCACATGTGCAGGCCTCAGAGGTACTTTACACCCAAAAATGTAAATATGTTCCCCCTAAATGGAACAGATGGATTTAACTGATTATATTTCACTCTCAGAAATGCAGCACAGGGGATATGTCACCCCCTGGGTCCCTGAACTCACAGACGATATTATTTTCCCTTCCTCTGGCACATATGCAGTGCAGGTTCACTTTAAAAAATGGTAATATTTCGGCTACTGAACTACAAGAACAGGATTAAATGATTGTCCCTGGCACATATGCAGTGGTGGTGCACTGCTGTTGCACAAAATGGCCGCCGACGCCCACTTTACCAACAGACAGATTAAAACTTTTTTCTGTCTCACTGGGCTCAGGGCTCAGCTCTGCAGCCTTTCAACAAGCGCCATTAAATCGCCAAACTCGAACTTTTAGGAAATGTTCGGGTCCAAAAAAAACTAAAGTTCGGTACGAACCCAAACTTTACTGTACGGGTTCGCTCAACCCTACTGGTAAGCTCCCTCAAATTAGTAACAAATTTATTTTTATGTAGCTTTTTATTGCAGTTTTCAAAAGTTCCATTAATTGAAGACATAGTTACATACAGATGTGGTAATAGCAATCAGTTCCACCAACACTGGCAAAAACCTACATTTATCAGCAATAAGGACGTGTCAATTCTTTTACCTGGTAAATACATCTTGGGACCAAGTGCTTATTTGTACCGGCAGGTGCTAGATTCACAGGAGTCAGCAACCTCTGGCACTCAAGCTGTTGTGAAACTACAATTCCCAGCAAGGAAAACTGGCTTAGGCTACTTATGCACTCGCGTTTTGGGCGGATCCATCATAGATATGCAAAAATGGATCCGCATGCTTCTGTTATGAACGGATCCGGTTGTATTATGTCTTCTATAGCCATGACGGATCCGTCATGAACTCCACTGAAAGTCAATGGCAGACGGATCAGTTTTCTATTGGGCCAGAGAAAACGGATCCGTCCCCATTGACTTACATTGTGTGTCATGGTGTCCGCCTCCAAAGCGGAATGGAGACGGAACGGAGCCAAACTGATGCGTTCGGAGCGGATCCTTTTCCATTCAGAATGCACTAGTACAAAACGGATCCGTTTTGAACCGCTTCTGGGAGCCCAAGACGGATATCACAAACGGAGAGCCAAAACGCCAGGGTGAAGGTAGCCTTAGTTGCCCATAGCAACCAATCAGAATTGACCTTTATTTTTCCAGAAGAGCCGTGAAAAACTAGAAGTGGAATCGGATTGGTTGCTATAACGAAGCCAGTTCTCCTCGACCCCCGGTTTGTTAAATTATCTACCTCACTGAAACTACAAAGCATTGACATGGCGTGGATTTAAAATCCACACCACATGTCTATATCCGGAAAAAACTGTGGATTTCACGGGAAGGATCTCGTGACGACTCCCACGTTTGTAGTACAAATGACTATTATCTCGCTGGTGTGTATAGAGCCTTAAAAGTAGTCAGCCATGTTCTTTTATAGTAATGGCATATTGTAAACGCCACATCAAAACAGCCCTGGGGAAAAAAATCATGCACTTTTTACATCTGTAAAAACTACAACTGCCTCAAAAATCGCGTTTAAAAAGCATGCGTTTTCACCAAACTGCTACGTGTGAATAGTCATTCAATGCACATATCTGCGTTTTAGCCCACATAGAAATGTGTTAAGACGCAGATTGTATTAGCACTGCAGCCTATGGCCATTTAGAACGATGGACGGCACACCATATTCGCTCCACCAGCTGAACAGCTCAGGCCAAGAGATCAATGAACACTTTAATCCGTTTCGCCATCCACTACCTCAGGACACACGTGGCTAAAAGGCCGCTGTTGATTGGCGTTTCGCCTTTCATTCCACGCTCCCATTGGTTGCTCCGCCCTAGCAGCCTGGCCGCCATCTTGGAGAGGGCATGGAGGAGCTGCGAAGCCTTAAACACCGGCGCTTGTTCTAGGACACAGGTAAGCGACTGTGAACGGGGTGCTGGGGTTCGCCGCAGCGTCCTGGATCTAAAAGGGGTTCTAATGGCGACTCTAATGACCTCCTGGGAGCGTCGAGAGGCGAAGTCCGGTAGGGAGTTAATAAGGCGGACGCTCATTGGACGTTGGGATGTGCCCGAGTCAGTATGAAGACACATGAATAGGCGGAGGGGGAAGAGACACAGGGGAGAAGACGAGATAGAACATAGGGCGCAGGCTGCCTAGTGTGTGGATGTGTATAGAGGCAGGGCTCGGATACCCAGTGGAAGCACTTCGGATACACCTTGCATTTTCACCAAAGTCTGCATGGATTGGGCTCTGTCCACATGAAGCATACATTAGACAAAAAATAAAATAAAAATTCTTAGGGTTTTTCTGTGAGATTTTCTTTAAAAATACAAGCCATATGTGTACGTTGTACATGGCGATCCTGTCGCGGATCACAAAGGATCCACAGGTGTTACGGTGGCTGCGAGGTGAATTCCATTTTAAATAAAGGGGTATTCCCATCTAGGACATTGATGGCATCTTGCTAGGATATGCAATCCATATCAGATAGTGGCAGGTCCCAACTCTGGGATCGGCTCCTAGTGTCTGCAGGACTTGGCCGTCTGCCCTTGCGGGACCACCTCCCGTTCACCGCTATAGGAGTTCTGAGTGCTGGCTCAGCTATTTTGGAACTCTCATAACGGTGAATGGAGAGCATGCTGCGCGTGCGCGTTGTGTTCGCCTTCACTTCAGACACCCCTTGCTGGAGATAGGACCATCAATGTCCCAGATAGGAATACCCCTTTATGAAATCCGATCCAAATGCTGCTGAAAAATTCTGCATAAATTGACCTGCGGTGCAGATTTTAAATCCGCATTTTGTCAATTTATGCTGCAAATTTCCACCTTCAATTTTACCCTTTTTAAAGCAGTGGTTTTTTTCTTTTCTTCTTTTTTTTTTTACGGATCCTCTGCAAAATCCTTGGTAGATTTTTCCACTGCAAGTTGGAAATCCGTAAACGATGTAAGCCATGTCTTGTCTCCTGACGTGTCTTATTTTCAGTACATGCTTGCAGTCCCTTTGAAATAAAAGATTTTGATAATCCTTGTACCATTCCTCTATTATTCCTCCCTAAAATGTATGAATACATTTACAAATGGGTGCTTTTACAGGGGTTGTTCCCATCTGGACACTTATATGACATAACCACAGGATATGCCACAAATGTCCTTGCCTCTGGGACCAGCTCCTGTCTCAAGAACGGGGCCCCGTTGCCGCCAGGAATGGAGAGGAGGCTGAGCATGGAGAAAGGAGGATTCCCCATTCCCTGCTAGAGCTGAGCAGTCTTACTAGGCCATGGGGCCCATATCTATAGGATAATTATGGCATATCCCGTGATATGCTATGAAGGTCCAGGTGGGACAGCCCCTTTAACCCTTTCTCTGCCAAGGACATATCTCGCACATCCTCGCTACTGATGGCTGGATCTCAGGCTGTGTAACAGCTACCTCATTGTCAGCCTAAGGGACCGTATGAACAGGTCCGCATCTGTTCCGCAATTTTCATTCATAGTTCCGTTCCGCAGCCCCGCAAAAAAGTTAGAATATGTCCAATTCTTGTTGTTCATGTGCGGTCAACAAATTGTGGAACGCACACGAGTCGGTATCCGTGTTTTGCGGACTGCCCGTTGTTTTCATGGTTGTAGCATCAGAACATTTTTGCCATTCCTCCGTTACAGTTCTCATCCATGGTCCAAGAGGTGGGGCCTCAGTAGAGGTTGCAGTAATGCCTGTACATGCGTCATAGATGTCTGTACAGACCATTTTACTCCTATGCATTTCTGCGCATGACACTTTCTTTGGTCCGGAGGGCTGTAGTCTGTTCAGTCCCTGCTGCCCACACCATTGAACCTGGCCCAGGTGGCAGGAACTGAACAGACCTCACAGGCTGCACTGATAAAGCGCTCTGGGCCACTGCGGAGCCTGGCACTGACTGAAGCCAGGCTCCTGCTGTAACAGCCGGCATTGGAAAGAACTCTGGCCGCTTAAAGAGGACCTTTCACCACTCCTGACATGCCTGTTTTAGTAGCTTCATGCATTCCCCATGTAATAACAATTCTGGAGCATCTATTCTTATAGCTCTATGGTGTGCCATTCCTTTATTATTTCTACTAGAAGCTATGAATGAATTGCTAGTAGTCTGCAGTAAGGGTACAGAGGGCTGTTACAGTTTCAGACTGTGCAGGTACACCCCCCCAACTGGTTACCTCCCCTCTGCACCCTTACTGCAGACTGCTAGAAATACATTCATAACTTCTAGTAGAAATAATAAAGGAATGGCACACCATAGAACCATAAGAATAGATGCTCCAGAATTGTTATTACATGGGGAATGCATAAAGCTATTAAAACAGACATATCAGGAGAAGTGAAAGGTCCTCTTTAACTCCCGAAATGCCGCAGTCAATAGCAACTGAGGCGTCTAGGCAGTTAGAGGAACATGGCTCTCTGTCACCATCGGCTCCCTGCGAGCGCATTTGCGTGGTGCTGATATCGTGGCATAGCAGATTGCGGCCTAACATGGCTGCATGTCTATTACACTGTGCCACAGACGCAACCTAATAGACAGCCTGACGCTCTTATCGAATCTTATTCCAGTCAGTACAGTAACTCCGGTAGTCTCTTCCTGTGCCAGAACAGATTACCAGATTACCTTTTAATAAACGTAATTAAGGTTATGCTAAAGACATAATTTTTTTTGCTATAACCTTTATAATAAAGATAACATTTAGATCACCCGTGAACAACATAAAAAACGCAAAAAATGCTGAATTGTTTCTTCCTATTCACCCCCACCCCAGAGCCGGCAGAGCTGGAGCGTCAGCCTATTCCCCCGTGTTGTCCGCTTTCTTACCCCTTTAAGGATGTAAGGAAATCCCTTTTGAGTTAACGCGAGCTGTTTGATTTGTTCTGCGTGCAGGGTCCTAAAGATCCTGCTTATGGAACGGAAGCATCGGAGATTACAAGGACTATTTGGGACCCACAAGTTCCTTATAGAGGTCATTCGCAGTCAATCTCCCACCCCGCTTAGGGTATGATCACACATAGCGGTTTTCCCTGTGGTTTTGTATTAGTTTTTTTGTTTTTTTTATAGGTGACGCAAATTTATAGAACATTTGTTTCACCTGTAAAAACCACAGTGAAGATGGATTTTCCTGATGTAGTTTTGATGCGCTTTTAACCATATCTCTGCTGCTACATGTGAACGTACCCGTCTGCTATGTTACCTGTTTGAAAGCATGCACACTGCCACTCCATTACAATCTATGGGAGTGCCGAAAGCTGCCGAGCAGTCCCATAGCTTTTCAGTGCAGCCGCAGTGCTCATGCTCGACCATCGCACCCTTCAAACAGCAGACATGCATCCCCCTTCTTGTGATCTTTGGGGGAAGCTGTGGGACGTTCAAGACAACCACTTTAATATAGATAATCACGATTTTCTGCAAATCATGGAAACGTGATTTGGCCCAGGGCTGTGGAGTTGGTGAGCCAGACTTCCAACTTCTGCTCCAGCTCCTGTATTCTCCCACACTGATTCCTCCAACTCATAACACATTTACTGAACCGGTGACATAAGGCTATTCATCCGCTATATGACAGTTAGGGTAGGGTCACATCACCATGTTGTTTTCCGTTCTGATCCGTCAGAAGAACAGAAAAAAAAAAACGGAACCTTCATTTTGAGCGTCCGTTATACAGATTTTGCATCCATTTTACCAATTTCTGCCTGCGATCTGTGACTTTCATGGGTCTTGAAGCAGTAGCATGAAGATACGGTGGGGGCGGGCAATGTTTTTGGCAAAGAAAAGTCGTGAACCCATGGGATTTGCTACTTTTCGATGTCATTTTGACTTTTCTAGTCACAATTGGAGTTTTACGCCGTCCTCGCCAGTTTTGTGAAAAGGGGGTCTGGCATGGGGGCGAGGCCATCAGCTCTGGCCGGTTCATCATTTTGTATGCCAGGAACTGGCATAAATAATGACTGAGATCTATGACAGCTCTGAGCACCTAGAGAGAAGGGGGCATGTCATTTATGAGAAGACCCCAATCTTGATGAATTACTTTTATTCTGAACATACACATCAGATCCATGTTGGCGGACCCCACTGAAGTTTCGGCAGGTTTGGCTGGCCATCTTATGTGTATGGGGCCTCCTGACTCTCCCCCGTAGCTCATGTTGGGGGAGATGAGGCTGGGACATGTTGGATGTCATCTGCTCAAACCTTTTGTTTATCTGGCAGTGGCTTTCTCCCCATTCACTACATTACATATTTGTGATCAGGCGAGTGTGCATAGTATGTAAGGATCTGGAGAGATCGCTATCGGCTGACCCAGTTATCTCTAGCGTATGGCCAGCTTCTTACTGCTCCATCATCCTAGTCGTCGCTGTTAGGTTGATCAGACTGTACCATGTAGTTATATGATTAAACTGTCTTAAATTCTCATTAAAGGAAGTATGCAACAAGATCTTCATTTTATAAATCAGTCATTAATAATATATAGTATTTAATATTTGGAAACTGAAGTTGGTACATTTCTACAGACTCCACCTGATTTGGTTGCCACTTGTGAAGTCATTCTGAACTCTGCTGTGCTCCCATAGAGAATAAATGGAGTGGCAACCTGCCACTCCATCAGAATGGGGGAACGGGATCCCCGTTCTCTGGATTATTCGTGTTCCCTGTGGTCGGACCCCCAGTGATCAGCTAGTTATCCCCTATCCTGTGGATAGAGGATAACTTCTAAACTTGGTCTAACCCCTATAACTGGGAAATGTTCAGAGTACTAACCATTTCAGATCCAGATCTGCCAATTCCCAGGCTTCTCTTTTGCCATCCAAGATGGCCACACTGCTTTTCAGACTACCTGCTGCATGTGGTAGTCCATGCCATTTCCTGCTGCCCTCAGGTTGGCCAGTACTGCTCACGTGTCCAATGGTGGTCGATCCAAGAGCAGGGCTGGATAAGTGGGAAGTGTCCTGGACTAGCAAATGCACAGAATGCATCAGATAGTCTGAGAATCAGTGCAGCCATCTTGGATGACCGAAGAGGGTCCTTGGATTTGGTGGCTCTGTGGCTGTTTAATACCTTTTTTTTCCCTTAAAATGGAGAGCCTCTTTAAGTTACAGTAAAATGTCTTAATAAATTCTTGTTTCCTTAGAATGGATGATCCTTTTGATGGTACTGAGGTGACAGTGGAGTCTGAAGTGATGGAGGAAAGCTATGTGCCTGCTAAGCCTCCTGTAAAGAGGAAGAAATATAGAGGTTGTTCAGAACAAGGAGAGGCTGTGAAGAAACCACGGTAAGCAGTACCTCTATACTTGTCTGAAATAAGACTTAAAGGCTATGTACACCTTTGGGGGCAATTAATAAAAATTATAATTGCATTGTACTAATTTTGAGCTTAAAATCATTTTTCTTTCTCGTATCATCAGGACCGTGGGTATAGCTGCTGCTACCACTAGGAGGCGACACTAGGCTAAAAAGTGTTAGCTCCTCCTCTGCTGGCTATACCCCCTCCAGCCAGGAGAGAGCATATCGGCATTATTCCGGAAGGTCTTTGCAAAGTTTTGGCGGCTTCCAAGGTGACGATTGCCAGGGGGATCCGTTTGGCAATTGCCAAGGCATACTGCTCCCGGGGCAAGGCCCGCCCCTCGGTATCATGGCCCACTCGACCAGGGCGGTGGGCGCGTCTTGGGCTCGCTTCCACCGAGCTTCAGCTTCACAGCTGTGCAAGGGAACGACGTGGTCATCCTTGCACACGTTTACCAAGTTTTACTAGGTGCATACCTTTGCATCAGTGGACGCTGCGCTGGGCCGCAAGGTCTTGCAGGCAACGGTGTCTTGAGCTTCCACGATGCAGTTTCCATGGAGGGGTGTTTTTCCCGCACTGTAGACTGCTTTGGAATGTCCCACGGTCCTGTGTCCCCCAATGATATGAGCGAGAAAACAAGATTTTTGTGAACTCACCTGTAAAATCTCTTTCTCCCTTAGTTCATTGGGGGACACAGCTCCCACCCATTATTTTCCATTATGGCCACAGGTGCTGGCGGTTTGTTTGCCAGTGGAGTACTGAGTTTGGTTCGGCCCTTCTGGCATTTCTTGTGTTCTGGTTGCTTTTATGTATGTTTTTTTTCTCCTACTCCTACTGCTTGGGCACAAACTGATATGCTCTCTCCTGGCTGGAGGGGGTATAGCCAGCAGAGGAGGAGCTAACACTTTTTAGCCTAGTGTCGCCTCCTAGTGGCAGCAGCAGCTATACCTATGGTCGTGTGTCCCCCAATGAACTAAGCGAGAAAGATATTTTACAGGTAAGTTCACAAAAATCTCGTTTTTCAGTTGCTCATTATTAAAAATTGTAACCCCTGTTTCTGTGCAGCCTTGAATTTCTCTAGTAGCAGGATCAGAATTTTCACTCTATTCCATCAGGCAGCTAAGCTGACGGCTCCTTACCTCTGATCTCTGACCTCCTAAACACTGATTATAACTCAATCCTTATCTTGCTGATAAGAATGTGGCTTAAATAAGTGTTTATGACCAGTGATGGCCAGTTCGCAGTGTTCGCCGACGAACACATGCGATCTGCCATCTTTATTCCCAATGAAGGCTGATGAAGGCTGTTCTTGGAACTGCCTGCTCCCGGTGACCGCATGTGTTTCAGAGCGGCTCGCGGCGCAGGCACAGGTAAGGACTTACCTCTGCATCGCCGGACTTGGGAATAAAGATGGCAGATCGCATGTGTTTGTCGGCGAACACTGCGAACTGGCCATCACTGTTTATGACCTTTTAGTAATTTAGAGGTAAGGTTTATTAGGTGACTAGTAGTGTTGAGCGAACTTCTGTTTTAAGTTCGGCGTCTAAAGTTCGGCTTCCGGTTAGCGAAGAATCCCGATATGGATTCCGAATTCCGTTGTGGTCCGTGGTAGCGGAATCAATAATGGGCGATTATTGATTCCGCTACCACGGACCACAACGGAATTCGGAATCCTTATCTGGATTCTCCGCTAACCCGAAGCCGAACTTTAGACGCCGAACTTAAAACAGAAGTTTGCTCAACACTAGTGACTAGCACAAAGTGAAAGTACCACTCACACAGCTAGAAAAACGGTTAACCCTTTGTGACAGAACGGCTTAATATTTTTAATAAAGACCAATTGAAAAAATTATTTTTAGCCCTAAATGAGTAAAATGGAATCATAAAAAAATACGCCTGCAGGTGTACATAGCCTTTAAAGGGGTTGTCCAATTTGGACAATACTTTTCTTTAAGAAGAACCATCCCAAAGTAAGCTGATCACTCTGTGTTCCACCACTGGATCCCCCAGCAAAAAGCTAAAATTTGTGAAGAACCTGGCATTATATGTCTAATTTCCTTGCAGCGCCACTAAGGCTACTTTCACACTTGCGGCAGAGAGATCCGGCAAGCAGTTCCGTCGCCGGAACTGCCTGCCGGATCAGGCAAAATGTATGCTAACTGATGGCATTAGTAAGACTGATCAGGATCCTGGTCAGTCTTAAAAATGCCTGATCAGTCAAAAAAATGCATTGAAATGCCGGATCCGTCTTTCCGGTGTCATCCGGCAAAAACGGATCCAGCATTTATTTTTTCACCTTTTTTTCAGTCTGTGCATGCGCATACCGGAAGGACGGATCCGGCACTAATACATTCCTATGGGAAAAAATGCCGGATCCGGCATTCAGGCAAGTCTTCAGTTTTTTTAGCCGGAGATAAAACCGTAGCATGCTACGGTTTTCTCTTTTGCCTGATCAGTCAAAACGACTGAACTGAAGACATCCTGATGTATCCTGAACGGATTACTCTCCATTCAGAATGCATGGGGACATACCTGATCAGTTCTTTTCCGGTATAGAGCCCCTGTGACGGAACTCTATGCCGGAAAAGAAAAACGCAAGTGTGAAAGTACCCTAAGGCATTTCATGGTGTCCACTAAAATGAATGGGCTTTCCTGTGTAATACGTAGAAGTACTGGGTCCTCCAAAGAGAAACCCAGTTTGTATCTGCTCCCCACTGCTACTACTACTAATTGATGGAAGTTACACATGAGGCACTCCCCTTTATTTTCACCAAAATCTCTCATACAATGGGCTTTATAAATTTGACAACTTTTAGGTCTGGCAGTGGGGTCTCCTTTAAGGTTTCTGATACCAAACGCCAGACTAAAAGAATACTCCTTCTCGGTCATTAGCCCTTGCAAACTCGGCAGTGATCAGCTGACATCTCTCACAGTTGCATTAGCCTGTATTTAAGGACCTTTAAATGAGCACCTATTGACTTGTTATATCGATGATAGGTGCCATTTTTGGTGGAAATGGGTCCATGTAAAAGGACCAGCAATTCCTATTAGAGCAAAGCATACATCTTAAACAATAGAAGTTGTACTAGCTAACCTAAAACGAGCTATTATCTTCTAGGTCTGCTTATCTTCTCTACTACTATGACATCTACCTGAAAGTCCAACAAGAGGTGCCTCATCTGCCCCAGTCTGAGATTAACAAGAAGATAAGTGAGAGCTGGAAACTTCTCAGTGTGGCCGAGAAGAGTTATTACCTGGAGCGTGCCAAGTTGGAAAAGGAAGGGCTGGATTCTGTGAGTGGTCACCACCGAATTACAAGACTTTCTTGTATTCAGTTAACCTGGCTGAACTAGTAGAGCACAGGCAGTACTGTAGGTTCATGCTTAGGATTTTACAATTCTGTCCCAGGGAACTTTTTTGGGAGACTATCTGTCTGGAAAAGAAAAGGGACATCTTGTTTGCATCTCATTAGGATGCCTGAACATGTAGATGTTGTGTCCTGGGCAAGTGATAAATACATGATTTTTGATGCAGCCTTTGGTCATGTGGCAAGTACAGGTGAAGCACATAAAACCCATGGGCAGATTTACTAATCCTATAGATGCTGGTCACTTAGGCTTTCTAGATATGCACTAAATGTATCATAATGCCTCATGCTGGCTGATACATTTGATGTGTATCAACTGTTGGTTGGCTTGATTGCAACAGAATTTAAGATCAGGAGTGTGGGGCAATTTTGGTGCAAAATGTTGCCACTTAGACCCATTTCAAGTTAATAGGGTTTTCTTATACTTTTAAACCGGTGCTCGAAGTAGCAGTGGAGCCTTCTTGCAATATATCTTAGGCCATGTGATATTACCTTCATTAGAAACCTGGCCTAAGCGCAGCTCAGCCCCATTGAAGTGAATAGGGCTGAGCTGTGATACCAAGCACTGCCACTGTACAATCTGTCACTGTGCTTGGTGAGCTGAGATAAGGCCCCAGAGCTACTGCGGGTGCTGGTGCCTTCTCAGACAGCTTATTCGCTAGGGGTCCCGAGTGTCAGACCCCCACCGATTCGATACCGATGACCTATTCAGAGGATAGGTCATGAGTATAAAAGTCTTGGAAAACCCCTTTAAGTTGTGCTCTTTCACTGGTAATCCACACCCCCTTGGTAAGATACCCATAGAAGATTTGTCTAAAACTAGATTTTGGCAAAGTTTACAGCAACCTTAATGTGCACTCACATAATGTGGGCTCATGTCCTTCCCGCACAGCTGAAGATGGCATTGCAAAACTGCTTACATGCAGAGTAAGCACAACCACTATGTGCATGAGCACCCTAAGTGATGGGATGCTTTGAAGGTTCCTATTTCTCCGTGTAAGGCTACTTTCACATCTGCCTTGTGCTGTCCAGTTTTGAGATCCGGCACAGCATAAGGCCTCTTTCACACTGGCGTGTGCGGCCCGTTGCCGTATTGTGGGCCGCAATACACGAGCACAGTCCGTGGGGCAGCCGCAGTGGATCGCGGATCCATTCACTTGAATGGGTCTGCGATCCGGCCGTTCCGCAAAAAGATAGGACATGTTCTATCTTTTTGCGGAACGGAAGTACGGGACGAAACCCCACGGAAGCACTCCGTAGGGTACCATTCCGCATCTCCGGATTTGCGGACCCATTGAAGTGAATGGGTCCGCATCCGTGATGCGGAATGTCCACGGAACGCCACCCGTCTATTCCGGATCCGCAAATGCGGTCCGCAATACGGCAACGGGGCGCACACGCCAGTGTGAAAGAGGCCTTACACCTCAGTTTTGTCCCCATTCATTGTCAATGTGGACAGAACTGAACAAACCAGAACAGAGTGCATCGGAGTGCATTCTATTCCAGTTTGTTGCGTTCCCACGCTGGACACAGAATTGTTGCAAGCAGCGTTTTTGTGTGTGTCATGGGAAACTGAAGAAGCCTGATACAAAAAAAAAAACAGAACCCATTGACTAATTCTGATTTAACTGCCGGATCCTGTTTCTTCATTTTCGATATAATACAACCGGATCCGTTCTGAACGGAAGCAGCTGGTTGTATTATTATAATGGAAACGTTTTGCTGTGCTTTTAAGATCACCTGCTGGATCTCAAAACCATACAGCCAAAACGCAGATATGAAAGTAGCCTAGGTGAACATCATTATTGGTTGTCCTGTTTTCTTTCTCGTTTTGCTTATTCTATCTAATGCCTGCCTCATCATGGTCTCCGATTTGTATTGAGAAGGTTATAGAGCAGGAGTAGCTGAGCAGGTTCATATATAGCAGGGTTTCTCCACTTCAGTCCTCGGGACCCACCTGCCGGTCATGATTTGAGAATATCCCACAGAATGAATACCTGTGGTAAGTCCTGATGCATGGACACTAATGATATCGCCTGCTCAATACTAAGGAAATCCTGAAAGTATGACTGGTAGGTGGGTCCCGAGGACCGGAGTTGAGAAACCCTGGTATATAGTTTTGTGGGGGAATATATACCATAACTGTTCTCTCTTGGCATATAAGTCTGGAGGGTCATCTCATTCAATGACTGACTATGCTCCTTCTGTACACTCCCTTTTAGATGATATCAGTCACTGAGTGAGACGTTCCTCAGGACCCATAATCTCAGAGTTTGCAGATATTAATGGCTATGTATGAACATCTCCTATAATGATGTGTTTTCACGAAGAGGTCGAAAACCTGCTATATCCATTGGTTGCATGAATTTGCAGGTATTACTTCCATTAACCTTCAGATTCATACAGCTAAGGTTGCTGAAAGTGGGTGGACTTTTGGCCAATCTGAGACCATTACTGTATCTAAATTTTAAAATGGATGAAAACTCTGAATGCCAGTGTGAACAAAGCCAACCCATGTTCTCCTTTTTCTTGTTTGAACAGAACATTAAATCCAGCACGTCCACCATGATATCAGATGTTCCAGGCTTTAGAAAGATCCTGCCACGTTCAGAATACATCCTGATACCCAAGAGAATACCTGAGGATGAACTTCAGCGTGTAGATATATGTGTCACTCAGCCTCCTTCTGCTGCTTTATCCCATAATGGAGGTCAAAGCTTCATTACTTTGGAACATGGACAAATTGACCTTTCTGAGCAGTTGACCGAGGTAGAAAGTATAACTGAGAAAGTGGCAAGTATTATGCCAGCGGACTCCGTGCAAGAAGTTACTTCTGGGGGCATATACACCCAACTTTCTGAGAAACTGGCAGGAGAAATTATACTAAATGATACTACATTAGAAATTGGGGAGACGAGCACATACCCAGCTGCCAATGTGGTCATTGAGGAAGATGGAGGCATTTCCCTCACGCAGTCAGAAATGTCTGTCCTCACTGTTATGGCAATCCAGGTAATGCAAAATACGAACTAACTGTCATTTATTTATTTATTTATTTATTCATTTTGTAGCATAAAAATTATGTTTTTGGTAAAAATTAAAATTTACAGAACAAGCAGGTTTTATTCTTTCTCACCCTGTCCTTTATTTCCAAAGATAAGCAATGCCACTGGGCAGCTACTTATCTTCTTCTTTCCTTAGGAATAACATGCGTATTTGAGTTAGGCTTACAGGCCCATAATTGCAAGATATCCATTGACCAAATAATAATTTTGTCTACAGCTGTTATGTCTGCAGCCATCTTAAGAAATATTGTGCAGGGTGAAGTTACTTATCCATTAAAGGGGTTGTGCAATAACCTTCCCCCACTTGGCTGAACCTTTCTTAACTGCTTCCCGGCGCCGACTCCCTGCAACTTAGCCTCCCGGCCTGCGATGCTCCTAGGGGCTTTCTTGCTGCAAACATACGGTTTCACATTGCCTGCAGCCAATCACTGGCCGCTTCGGTGGAGACTGGATCCACTTACTGCTTGACAAATGGTCACATGATGCAAGGGGACCTGGTCCTCTCCGCTACCAGTGATTGGCTGCAGTCGATGTCAAACTGGATGTTTTCAGCAAGAAAGCCCAGCAGAGCATCACAGGCAGATGAAGTGGGGAGCCAGCGCTGGGAAGCAGGAAAGTAAGCTTCCCTTTACAGGTCCAGCCAAGTGTGGGTGGGATGGGGTTCCAAACCATCCCCATTCTTGCACGACGCCTTTAAAGTGGATATTGACATTTTGCTGTTTTGTCCAAAATTCAGTTCTGATTAATATCATATTATATATTTACAGTGGTTAGTTTCTTGTTTTTCGGACACAGGACTCCAAATTTACTTACTAGCCAGCAATTTAATTAAATGATACAACTATGGCTGCCTGCAGTCACCAGTAGGGGGAGCTTACTTCATACAGATTTATTATTGAGTTCATATGCAGTGTCCTGAGCTTCCCCAAGTGGTGGCTGCAGGCAGATAGAATTAAGTTTTTTTGGTATGAAGGGAAACGAGGGGCTAGGAGCTCAGTCTGACCCCAATATATTATGTACACATACTGTATGTGTATTATATCAGTTAGTACAGATTTTGACCTATTTAGGGTCAATATGCGCATTAATAAGACTGGGTTTACATTACTTTTTTCCATCCGTTTAACGCAGGCATGCGCAACCTGCGGCCCTTCAGCTGTTGCAAAACTACAACTCCCAGCATGTGTAATCGCTGTAGGCTATTCAGGCATGCTGTGAGTTGTAGTTTTGCAGCAGCTGGAGGACCTCAGGTTGAGAATCCCTGGTTTAACGTATACAAAAAACGTATCCATTAAATGGATGCCTCAGACTGATACCATACAGTGGCATCCATTTCATAGCATACTTTTTTTTTTTTTTTATCGGATTGTGAAGGATACAAGAACGTGGTGTGCTGCGTTTTTGTATCCTTTTCTTTTTTTCTAACCTATACGTCCAACTGAGGCATAGAACATGATGTGAACCCACCCTAATATGTACACCGTTAAAGATCAGGACCTTACTGAAGAAAGACAACTCACATGTGAGCAAAGCAGGCACAGGCGCTCCGCTCAGCTAATCCTGGCATAGTGGATGGGCATGCCAGCATTTAGCCAAGCTCCCCTGATGTGTGCTCCTGCCTGTACACCGATCTCTGCCGCCCCATTGCTACAGTGCAAGGAATCCATACTCCGTACCCAGCTGAGAAGTCAGAGATGTGCGAATATAGTGAATTTAAAGTGAAGTAGAAATCAGGTGCCATTTTTTTTATTTATTTTTTACAAAAGAGCCAAAATCTGTTAATAAAGTATATTAGAAAAATTATTTATATGGGACATAGAAACATAGAAACATAGAATGTGTCGGCAGATAAGAACCATTTGGCCCATCTAGTCTGCCCAATATACTGAATACTATGGATAGTCCCTGGCCCTATCTTATATGAAGGATAGCCTTATGCCTATCCCATGCATGCTTAAACCCCTTCACTGTATTTGCAGCTACCACTTCTGCAGGAAGGCTATTCCATGCATCCACTACTCTCTCAGTAAAGTAATACTTCCTGATATTACTTTTAAACCTTTGCCCCTCTAATTTAAAACCTGTGTCCTCTTGTGGTAGTTTTTCTTCTTTTAAATATTCTCTCCTCCTTTACGGAGTTGATTCCCTTTATGTATTTAAAAGTTTCTATCATATCCCCTCTGTCTCGTCTTTCTTCCAAGCTATACATGTTAAGGTCCTTTAATCTTTCCTGGTAAGTTTTACCCTGCAATCCATGTACTAGTTTAGTAGCTCTTCTCTGAACTCTCTCTAGAGTATCTATATCCTTCTGGAGATATGGCCTCCAGTACTGCGCACAATACTCCAAGTGAGGTCTCACCAGTGTTCTGTACAGCGGCATAAGCACTTCACTCTTTCTACTGCTTATACCTCTCCCTATACATCCAAGCATTCTGCTGGCATTTCGTGCTGCTCTATTACATTGTCTTCCCACCTTTAAGTCTTCTGAAATAATTACTCCAAAATCCCTTTCCTCAGATACTGAGGTCAGGACTGTGTCAAATATTCTATATTCTGCCCTTAGGTTTTTACGCCCCAGGTGCATTATCTTGCACTTATCCACATTAAATTTCAGTTGCCAGAGTTCTGACCATTCTTCTAGTTTTCCTAAATCCTTTTCCATTTGGCGTTTCCCTCCAGGAACATCAACCCTGTTACATATCTTTGTGTCATCAGCAAAAAGACACACCTTACCATCGAGGCCTTTTGCAATATCACTTATGAAGATATTAAACAAAATTGGTCCCAGTACAGATCCCTGTGGAACCCCACTGGTAACATGCAGTTCTGTTCCTGTGTCTCAGTGGTATATGCTGTGGGTGGGGTGAAAGCAGTCCAATTGCCAATCAATAATCCACGGCTGAATCACTGCTTTTACTCTGTATATAAGATTTGTCAGTCTTATTCTCTGTATCATGAGGAAGGATCTGTAATATATGTTGATCCGAAACATGTTGATGAAATGAGCCTGATGTTTGGTTTTTAAGCACGTTTCCTAATAAAACACGCACTGCGAGGTGAAGCTGGACAATCTACTTTTTTCGCTACTTCTCAGCCTTGGTTCCGGTTCTGTGTCCGTGCTCCTCAGTGGTGTATGGTGAGGTGAGCTCCAACTTAGTGTTTTTACGTCACCACGACTGTGGGGCTGCGGTTAGTGATGGTTGACCATGCCCACTACCCCTCCATACAAACTTTATGGGAGATATGGAAACAGCTACGTTTTCAATACATAATGCTTTACATAGAAGGGGGAATTGGCTAGAAGTTATGTTTTCTTTTTCCTTTTTGTAATTTATTACAAACTTTATTTCTCTTTCCCGGCTGACACAGGATACAGAAGAACATTGCACTGCATCCCCTCCCTCCCAGTATATTATGATGCCATTGATAAGTCGCTCCCTCACAGAACAATCCCGGGCTATTAAATTGGTGAGTACTAGGCATGTCTGCTGTTTTGGAATTTTTCAATTTAACTTCAAGATGTTATTTCCCAGCAGCGTACCTACTGTAGAGACAGCGGTAAATGGATCCTGGCACTGAACTCTTTCCGTTGCCTGCTGTGACACTTTTATAGTGGCTACCTGCAGCTGCCACTAGGTGGCGCTCACTGCATACGAGGTGGCATACATAAATTGAAGTAACCGTTGTGGAGTTTAACCACCTCCGGACCGCTGTACGCAGATTCGCGTTCCGGAGGTGGCAGCGCTGCGCACAGTCACGCATATACGCGTCATCTCGCGAGACGCGAGATTTCGCTCCAAGCCGGCCCGCGCATGCGCATCGCGGGCCGGCAAAAGTTAAAGAACAAGTTCGTCACCAGCCTGCCAGCAACGATCATTGGCTGGCAGGCTGGCGATTTTTAAAAAATCCAATCACAAGCCATATAACAGATCATATTAGTAAATATGATCTGTTATATGGCTTCTCTGCTCCTGTGCTGGTCCTTTTCGTCGGTTGGATCCAGCAGAGAAGCAGACATCACTGTGAGTACACCAAACACTTCACTGTAGCCCCAGATCACCCCCCTGCACCCCAATTAACCCTTTGATCACCCCTTTGATCGCCCCTGTCAATCACCAGTGAAAGGAAAAAAAGTGATCAGTGTAAACTGTCACTTTTTTTTTTTCACTAGTATTGGCTGTTAGGTTTTAGGGATAGTTTAGGCCCCTTGGTTAGGTAGTTAGCGTCAGTTAGCGCCCACCCCACCGCACCGCAGTCACTTTTATTCGCTGAATAGCGTATCGCTAATCAGCATTTGTACTTTTATAGTATCTGTAAGTGATCAAAACTGATCACGGTCAGATCTATAATAGTATTAGTGTCACTTTAGTTCGCCCTCCACCCAAAACGCAGTGTTTGCCCGATCAGGCCTGATCGGTCGCCCACACGTGCGTTCACCCACGCCCGCCCCACCGCAGTGACAAAAAATATATATTTTTTGATCACTGCACATTCATTTTACACGCACTGCGGCGATAAAAAAATCAGTTTTGATATTTTTTATCAACCGCAGCGGCCTCCGGTACTTCGCTAGCCTCCCCTTTGTAAGACAGGCTTGCTTTTTTTCTTGGGTAGTCTCAGGGAATACCCCTAAATTTAGTAGTCCAAAATGTCAAACAGGGGGTATTCTTCTGAAGAGGCCTACAGGATTCTGACCCAGTCGGATGAGGAGTGGGAACCCTCATCTGACGAATCTAGCGGGTCAGAATATGAACCTGTGGAAAGCAGTGGCTCTCTGACCCAAAGTTCGGACGAGGAGGTGGAGGTCCCTGGCAGCACCAGGCGTACCCGGCCCCGTGTCGCTAGACCACAGGTTATGCAGGATCCGCTTCAAGAGCAGCAGAGTGGGGCTGTCGCTGCCGGATCACGTGGTGAGGCATACACCAGCAGCGCAGCCCTCCCTGGACCTAGTACCAGCACTGCCGTACAACATGGTGACGTGGCGAGCACCAGAAGGGCAGTTGAAGCTGGTACGGTGGCACGTGCACTAGTTACCCCGTCGCAGCCACCGCGCAGACAGGCCCGTAGAGCCCCTAGAATCCCTGAGGTGCTGGCAAACCCTGATTGGCAGTCACCAACTTCAGCCGCACCTGTAGTTCCCCCTTTCACCGCCCAGTCTGGAGTTCGGGTTGAGACGGCTCAAATCGGTTCGGCCCTGGGATTTTTTGAGCTGTTCTTGACTGCGGAGCTCTTGGACTTAGTCGTGGCAGAGACCAACCAGTATGCCACACAATTTATATCCGCCAACCCGGGAAGCTTTTATGCCCAGCCTTTCCGGTGGAAACCAGTCCAAGTTTCCGAAATTAAAATTTTTTTGGGCCTTCTCCTCAACATGGGCCTGACAAAAAAGCATGAATTGCGGTCATATTGGTCAACGCACCCGATTCATCACATGCCCATGTTCTCTGCTGCTATGTCCAGGGCACGATTTGAGGCCATCCTCCGTTTCCTGCATTTTAGCGACAACACCACCTCCCGTCACAGAGGCCACCCAGCTTTTGACCAGCTCCACAAAATTCGGCCCCTCATAGACCATTTCAACCAGAAATTTGCAGATTTGTATACCCCCGAGCAAAACATCTGCGTAGACGAGTCCCTAATACATTTTACCGGGCGCCTTGGCTTCAAACAGTACATCCCAAGCAAGCGTGCCCGGTATGGGGTCAAATTGTATAAGCTCTGTGAAAGGGCCACAGGCTATACCCACTAATTTCGTGTCTATGAGGGAAAAGATCAGACCCTGGAGCCGGTCGGTTGCCCTGACTACCTGGGGAGCAGTGGGAAGACAGTCTGGGACTTGGTGTCACCCTTATTCGGCAAGGGGTACCATCTTTATGTGGACAATTTTTACACAAGTGTGGCCCTCTTTAGGCATTTGTTTCTAGAACGGATTTGCGCCTGTGGCACCGCGCGAACTAGTCGCGTGGGCTTCCCCCAACGGCTTGTAACCACCCGTCTTGCAAGGGGGGAGAGGGCTGCCTTGTGTAACGAAGAACTGCTCGCGGTGAAATGGAGAGACAAGCGTGACGTTTACATGCTCTCCTCCATTCACGCAGACACGACAATCCAAATTGAGCGAGCAACCCGTGTCATTGAAAAGCCCCTCTGTGTCCACGACTATAATGCGCTCATGGGAGGGGTGGACTTCAATGACCAGATGTTGTCTCCGTATTTAGTTTCCCGCAGAACCAGACGCTGGTATAAGAAGGTGTCTGTATATTTAATTCAATTGGCACTGTACAATAGTTTTGTTCTCTACAGTAAGGCTGGGAGAACACGATCTTTCCTCAAATTCCAGGAAGAGATCATCGAGAACCTCCTTTACCCAGGAGGTTCCGTGGCCCCATCCCCCAGTGTAGTTAGCCGTCTACACGAGCGACATTTCCCCAGTGTCGTTCCTGGTACCTCAACCCAACCGTCACCCCGAAAAAGATGTCGTGTCTGTAGCAGGAGTGGAATAAGGCGTGACACCCGCTATTTCTGTCCTGACTGTCCGGACCACCCTGCCCTATGCTATGGAGAGTGTTTCCGGAAGTACCACACACAGGTACACCTAGCATAGGGATTGCATCTCACAGGACAGGCACACAGGGCTATTAGGGCCCTTTTACTCTCAGCTGCTGCAAACCTCTCCTTTCACCTGGGATAAAGTGCATAACGTACTTCGCCACATCTTTGGGCGATTTGCGCTTTGCACATTGTCCCATGGGGAAGGAGAGGTTTGTTCTATAAAGGTAAAAAAAAATTACCGGTAAGTAAAAAAGTTAAAAAAGTTTAAAAAAGTTAATATGTTCTGTTCTAAAGTTAATAAAGTTATTGCTTTGCGGCCTGGTTTTTTCTTTTTTGTTTTGTTTTTTTTACCTTCCAGGTGGACCAACCGATCGACCAGCTGCAGCACTGATGTGCATTCGGACAGAAGCATTGCGCTGCTGTCAGATTACACGCAAGTCGGTGTATGCGGCGCTGCAAGACGAGATTTCTCCTCTGCAGTAAAAGATATGTTTGCTGAGGCATATGAGCTGAGGAGGTGGCGGTGTTCATATACTTTGGCAAACACTTTGTATATATAAAAAAAAAAATCCCGGCAATGATTTATTCATCCACATCGATTGATGTGAATGGAGAAATCTGGTTTGCCAGGGCATACGAGCTGAAGTGGGTATGGATGTTGGGCGGAGCTCCTATGTCCTGGCAGACGCCTTTCCCCTCCTTTTTCTTTTTTTGGCAGAGATTTTTTCATCCACATTGATCGATGCGAATGAAGAAATCTGTGCCGTTCATTTTTTTCTTTCAGCCCAGAGGCTGAACGGAAAAAAAAAATCTCATTACCTGTATGCTCAATATAAGGAGAATAGCAGAAACTCCTAATGCTGGGCATACATGTAATGATTGCGGAGACCCTCAAATGCCAGGGCAGTACAAACACCCCACAAATAACACCATTTTGGAAAGAAGACACCCCAAGGTATTCGCTGAGGGGCATATTGAGTCCATGAAAGATTGAAATTTTTGTCCCAAGTTAGCGGAAAGGGAGACTTTGTGAGAACTAAATCCAAAAAATCAATTTCCGCTAACTTGTGCCAAATTTTTTTTTCTCAATGAACTCGCCATGCCCCTCATTGAATACCTTGGGGTGTCTTCTTTCCAAAATGGGGTCACATGTGGGGTATTTATACTGCCCTGGCATTTTAGGGGCCCCAAAGCGTGAGAAGAAGTCTGGTATCCAAATGTCTAAAAATGCCCTCCTAAAAGGAATTTGGGCCCCTTTGCCCACCTAGGCTGCAAAAAAGTGTCACACATGTGGTATCTCCGTATTCAGCAGAAGTTGGGAAATATGTTTTGGGGTGTCATTTTACATATACCCATGCTGGGTGAGATAAATATCTTGGTCAAATGCCAACTTTGTATAAAAAAAATGGGAAAAGTTGTCTTTTGCCAAGATATTTCTCTCACCCAGCATGGGTATATGTAAAATGACACCCCAAAACACATTCCCCACCTTCTCCTGAGTACGGAGATACCAGATGTGTGACACTTTTTTGCAGCCTAGGTGGGCAAAGGGGCCCACATTCCAAAGAGCACCTTTCAGATTTCACAGGTCATTTACCTACTTACCAGACATTAGGGCCCCTGGAAAATGCCAGGGCAGTATAACTACCCCACAAGTGACCCCATTTTGGAAAGAAGACACCCCAAGGTATTCCGTGAGGGGCATGGCAAGTTCCTAGAATTTTTTATTTTTTGTCACAAGTTAGTGGAAAATGATGATTTTTTTTTTTTTTTTTTTTTTTTCATACAAAGTCTCCTATTCCACTAACTTGTGACAAAATTTATTTTTTTCCATGAACTCACTATGCCCATCAGCGAATACCTTGGGGTCTCTTCTTTCCAAAATGGGGTCACTTGTGGGGTAGTTATACTGCCCTGGCATTCTAGGGGCCCAAATGTGTGGTAAGGAGTTTGAAATCAAATTCAGTAAAAAATGACCTGTGAAATCCGAAAGGTGCTCTTTGGAATATGGGCCCCTTTGCCCACCTAGGCTGCAAAAAAGTGTCACACATCTGGTATCTCCGTACTCAGGAGAAGGTGGGGAATGTGTTTTGGGGTGTCATTTTATATATACCCATGCTGGGTGAGAGAAATATCTTGGCAAAAGACAACTTTTCCCATTTTTTTATACAAAGTTGTCATTTGACCAAGATATTTATCTCACCCAGCATGGGTATATGTAAAAAGACACCCCAAAACACATTCCTCAACTTCTCCTGAGTACGGGGATACCAGATGTGTGACACTTTTTTGCAGCCTAGGTGGGCAAAGGGGCCCATATTCCAAAGAGCACCTTTCGGATTTCACAGGTCATTTTTTACTGAATTTGATTTCAAACTCCTTACCACACATTTGGGCCCCTAGAATACCAGAGCAGTATAACTACCCCACAAGTGACCCCATTTTGGAAAGAAGAGACCCCAAGGTATTCGCTGATGGGCATAGTGAGTTCATGGAAGTTTTTATTTTTTGTCACAAGTTAGTGGAATATGAGACTTTGTATGAAAAAAAAAAAAAAAAAAAATCATCATTTTCCACTAACTTGTGACAAAAAATAAAAAATTCTAGGAACTCGCCATGCCCCTCACGGAATACCTTGGGGTGTCTTCTTTCCAAAATGGGGTCACTTGTGGGGTAGTTATACTGCACTGGTATTCTAGGGGCCCAAATGTGTGGTAAGGAGTTTGAAATCAAATTCAGTAAAAAATTACCAGTGAAATCCGAAAGGTGCTCTTTGGAATATGGGCCCCTTTGCCCACCTAGGCTGCAAAAAAGTGTCACACATCTGGTATCCCCGTACTCAGGAGAAGTTGAGGAATGTGTTTTGGGGTGTCTTTTTACATATACCCGTGCTGGGTGAGATAAATATCTTGGTCAAATGACAACTTTGTATAAAAAAATGGGAAAAGTTGTCTTTTGCCAAGATATTTCTCTCACCCAGCATGGGTATATATAAAATGACACCCCAAAACACATTCCCCACCTTCTCCTGAGTACGGAGATACCAGATGTGTGACACTTTTTTGCAGCCTAGGTGGGCAAAGGGGCCCATATTCCAAAGAGCACCTTTCGGATTTCACAGGTCATTTTTTACTGAATTTGATTTCAAACTCCTTACCACACATTTGGGCCCCTAGAATGCCAGGGCAGTAGAACTACCCCACAAGTGACCCCATTTTGGAAAGAAGAGACCCCAAGGTATTCGCTGATGGGCATAGTGAGTTCATAGAAGTTTTTATTTTTTGTCACAAGTTAGTGGAATATGAGACTTTGTAAGAAAAAAAAAAAAAAAATCATCATTTTCCGCTAACTTGTGACAAAAAATAAAAAGTTCTATGAAATCACTATGCCCATCTGCGAATACCTTAGGGTGTGTACTTTCCGAAATGGGGTCATTTGTGGGGTGTTTGTACTGTCTGGGCATTGTAGAACCTCAGGAAACATGACAGGTGCTCAGAAAGTCAGAGCTGCTTCAAAAAGCGGAAATTCACATTTTTGTACCATAGTTTGTAAACGCTATAACTTTTACCCAAACCATTTTTTTTTTACCCAAACATTTTTTTTTTATCAAAGACATGTAGAACTATAAATTTAGAGCAAAATTTCTATATGGATGTCTTTTTTTTTTTGCAAAATTTTACAACTGAAAGTGAAAAATGTCATTTTTTTGCAAAAAAATCGTTAAATTTCGATTAATAACAAAAAAAGTAAAAATGTCAGCAGCAATGAAATACCACCAAATGAAAGCTCTATTAGTGAGAAGAAAAGGAGGTAAAATTCATTTGGGTGGTAAGTTGCATGACCGAGCAATAAACGGTGAAAGTAGTGTAGGTCAGAAGTGTAAAAAGTGGCCTGGTCTTTCAGGGTGTTTAAGCACTGGGGGCTGAGGTGGTTAAAGATGCACCAAAAGTTATCACATAACATGCGCTGTTTGATAAACTTGGTGCAAACTATGGCAACTCGGACTTAGAGGACCTTTCATGTTTTTTTTTTCAGTTTAGATAAATACCTTAACTTGCAGGATGCAGTGTACCTTTACTTGATGCTTCCACCCTGCCTTTTTTTTTTTTTCAAATATCGTTTCTGCGCCCCGCTGTGCCCCTCAGTATATTAATGCTGAGCATCGGTACAGGGAGAAGGAGATGCAGGGTTTCTCAATGGGCGTCTCCTCCTCCCCGGCTGTGCCGCGGTCCAATCACAGCGGAGAGCGTCACAGCCAGGGAAGAAGGTGAGCTTTTTTTTCTCCCTGGCTGTGACGCTCTCCGCTGTGATTGGACCGCGGCACAGCCAGGGAGAAGGAGACGCCCCCTGAGAAACCCTGGCGTCTCCTCCTCCCTGTACCGATGCTCAGTATTACCATACTGAGCGGGAAAACTGCAGGGAGTACAGTGGGGCGTAGCAGTGATATTTTAAAAAAAAAGCAGGGTGACAGCATCAGCAAGGAAAGGTATTTAATTAAACTAAAAAAAAAACATGAAAGGTCCTCTTTAAAGCAAAACTGACCTCAAGAATTCCCCCCACTGAGTACAATACTAGCTATTCATATGCCGTGAGCTCCATCCAGTGGTGGCTACATTTTTCAGGCTTTATTTGATTGATTTATCAAGTAAGAAAAACCAAGCACTACTATTCAGACATTTTGTGAATTGCCGTAGAATAGTGGATATTCAAGGGAATCCATCCCTTGCTTTATGCTGTTCTACATGAACACAGCATAAACTGGTGACAGATACCCTAAGCAATGCACTGGGGTCACTTACTTGAAATGAACCAGTTGTTTGGTTAAGTTCAGTGTTGAAACCGCTCCAGAGCAAGGTGAGTGTTGGAGTCTGCTCAGCACATTGCTGAGGATCAACAGTCCACATATTTATGAGCTCCCGTCTCTCCCTGCTGCTGACTGACATCTTTTTTACTATTACAATCAGCAGCAGTAGAGCCAAGAGCTCATGAGTATGAGGTCTCCAAGGTTCTTGCTCTTTACTGACTGGACCCCTCTGCTCGCCTTGCGCTGAAGCTGCTTATTACCGATTTTTAGCTAAACGACTGGGTGAGTTCAAGTAAGCGACCCAACGTTTTGCTCTGAGTCTGTCACCAGTTTGTTGCCCTCAGGTAGGGCAGTGTAAAACGGCCGATAGGTTGCCTTTAACTGTGCTAAAGATTTACTACATTTGATAGAGCTCTCTGCGCATTTAGAATTTTGTAAGGAGGCCTTATGATTTCTGGTTATAGCCCCGGGCTCAGATTTGTGTAAAAAAAAAACACAGCTTTTAAGCATATAGAAAAACCTCAGCAGTGCTGCGGTATTTCTGTTATTCCATAACAGGGACTTTTGAGCCAAGGCCTAACAGTTCCTGCACCAAATTGAATCCTCGTAGAAAGAAGATGAGAATCACGGTAGTGGACACTAGTTTGACAAATGTATATGTTTGCACAAGGCAAGTAGACCGCAGCACTCCAAAGGCTTCAGAATATGTCGTATTGACCAAATGTCTGCAGAAGTTTTCTAAAAAATAAATAAATAAAAATTATATATATACAATTTGATCCTTGGACTAGAACCTGAAAGGGGTTTTCTGAGATCTATCCTCTGGATTCCCAGGACCCCTGTCGATCAACTGTTTGAGAAGGCAGCGGCGGTGGTTCTGTGATCGACGCAGCCTTCTCTCTGCTTTTTCTAGGTCAGTGACAACACGTTAATGTGTCACGTGACCGAGGAGCAGCTCGGCCCCATTTAACCGAATAGGGCTGAGAGTGATACCAAGCACAGCCGCTATATGGTGCTGTGCTTGGTGAGCACGGAGAAGCTGGGGCCCTCACAGAGGCGCCGCTGCCTTCTCAAAACAGCTGATGAGTGGGGGTTCTGGGTGTTGGATCCCCACCAATCAGATACTGATGATCTACTCATGCCCGTTTCATTCATCATTTTCTACAACTGTTTTAGGCTTCATGCGCACGGCCCGCAAACAGCAGGTCCGCAATATGTGGGCACCGGCCGTGTGGGTCTGCATCCGTGATGCGGGGAGCATTCACTTGAATGGGTCCGCAATCCGGGACTGCAGTGTGGAACGGAGGCACGGAAGCACTACGGAGTGTTTCTGTGGTGTTTCTGGCTGTGCCTCCGCACCGCAGAAAAATAGAACATGTTCTATTTTTTTGCGGTGCGGACGGATCACGGACCCATTCAAGTTGAATGGGTCTCGATCCGTCCCGGGCGCCGCATGGACGTTGACCGCAATTTGTGGCAACAGTGCACGGAACGGCCGAACAATGGCTGTGTGCATGAGGCCTTAGACGTAGAGACTGATCTAAATCTACGCCAGCAAGTGAGCTGGTGTAGATTTAGAAGCGGCAGTGGGTCCGCCAAAGTTATGTAAGTACTGCATCACATGCTGGAAAATACAGGCTTGTGCAAATCAACCTATTGCAGCATAGACAATTTAGCCATTAGCGATTTCAACAAAGGGGGCTTATCACAGCAAATCTGCAACGTTTTACAGGACTAGTGATGTGGATGAGTTTTTAAGAAATCTTATCCACATGTTGTGAGAGCGAATCCGCAGTGTAAATTGACCTGCAGTGCAGATTCTAAATTGTAAGCAGATTTCTATGAATTTCGTGCATTGCACCCTTTGCAATGCATGGCTGAAATCCCCGGCTAAATCTGTGGTATTTCTGCTGTGAAATTGTGGCAGAATCTGCGTGGCTATATTCTAATGGTGCCTACACATATTGCGGTCAGGCTGCAGTAGCCACATGCGTCCGCCCGCCCCTGCACCTTGCATAGCGCTGAGTACAAACACATTACTTCCTCTCGCTCCTGGCTCTTTCTTGCTCTGCCTCCCTTAGTCAAGTCTCCAGACTCCACCCACCATCTGACATCACCGTCCGTCACCCACCCGTGCCGGTTCTATTGTATGTGGCGAACTCTGTGTGAGTACTGGGTGTCTCTGGAGATACTTTTCCTGCAGCTGCCTTGCTCGTGTGCTCTGATGACAAAGTTACAAATGTATTACTTCCAGCAGCGGGCCGCCCCCGACTCTCCCTCGTCCCTGCTCCCATATTCAAATCTCCGCCCTCCGACATCTGATGTCCGAATCAGATCACACAAGCGAAGCAGCCGCGGGAAAAGTATATCGTAAAGTATTATTGTATGTATGGTGGCCTGTGGCCACAAGACTTTATTATAACATCTCCTTGTGGCCCCCGCCCCCTACAGTGTAACGTCTCCTTGTGGCCCCCCATACAGTATAATGTCTCCTTGTGGCCCTCATACAGTATAACGTCTCCTTGTGGCCCCCATAGAGTGTAACGTCTCCTTGTGGCCCCCCATACAGTATAATATCTCCTTGTGGCCCTCATACAGTGTAACGTCTCCTTGTGGCCCCCCATACAGTATAATGTCTCCTTGTGGCTGCCCCCATACAGTATAATGTCTCCTTGTGGCTGCCCCCATACAGTGTAACGTCTCCTTGTGGCTGCCCCCATACAGTATAATGTCTCCTTGTGGTGCCCCCATACAGTATAACGTCTCCTTGTGGCTGCCCCCATACAGTATAACGTCTCCTCGTGGCTGCCCCCATACAGTATAACGTCTTCTTGTGGCTGCCCCACACAGTATAACGTCTCCTTGTGGCTGCCCCCATACAATATAACGTCTCCTTGTGGCCCCCATACAGTATAACGTCTCCTTGTGGCCCCCCATACAGTATAACGTCTCCTTGTGGCCGCCCCATACAGTATAACGTCTCCTTGTGGCTGCCCCCATACAGTATGTCTCCTTGTGGCTGCCCCCATACAGTATAACGTCTCCTTGTGGCTGCCCCCATACAGTATAACGTCTCCTTGTGGCTGCCCCCATACAGTATAATGTCTCCTTGTGGCTGCCCCATACAGTATAATGTCTCCTTGTGGCTGCCCCCATACAGTATAACGTCTCCTTGTGGCTGCCCCCATACAGTATAATGTCTCCTTGTGGCTGCCCCCATACAGTATAACGTCTCCTTGTGGCTGCCCCCATACAGTATAACGTCTCCTTGTGGCTGCCCCCATACAGTATAATGTCTCCTTGTGGCTGCCCCATACAGTATAATGTCTCCTTGTGGCTGCCCCCATACAGTATAACGTCTCCTTGTGGCTGCCCCCCATACAGTATAACGTCTCCTTGTGGCTGCCCCCCATACAGTATAACGTCTCCTTGTGGCTGCCCCCATACAGTATAACGTCTCCTTGTGGCTGCCCCCCATACAGTATAATGTCTCCTTGTGGCTGCCCCATACAGTATAACGTCTCCTTGTGGCTGCCCCCATACAGTATAACGTCTCCTCGTGGCTGCCCCCATACAGTATAACCTCTCCTCGTGGCTGCCCCCATACAGTATAACCTCTCCTCGTGGCTGCCCCATACAGTATAACCTCTCCTTGTGGCTGCTCCCATACAGTATAACCTCTCCTTGTATTTTTTCTTTTAAACGGGTATTTATCGCGATATACATCGTTATCGCGATAAATTTCTTAATATCGTTATCGTCTGAATATTTTTGATATCGCCCAACCCTAACTTGAACCCAATGGAACATCTCTGGAGAGACCTGAAAATAGCTGTCCACTGACCTTTCCCATCCAACCTGACACAGCATGAGAGGATCTGCGGCATAGAATTGCAGAAAATCCCCAAATCTTGCTAACCTTGGGGCATCATACCCATGTCATCGCTGCCAAAGATGCTTCAACCAAGTCTTGAGTAAATGGTCTGAATACTTATAGCAATGCAAGAGTTTAGTTTTTCATTTTCAGTAGATTAGTACAGATTTTGATCATTCTGCTCTCACTTTCTCATTATGGGGTATTGAGTGCAGAATGATGGGGAAAAATATGAATCTTTTTTTTTCTTTTTAGCACGAGGCCACAACATAACAAAATGTGAAAAAAGTGTTTGAAGACTTTTCAAATGCACTATATATAATTTTTTGAAAGCTAATGAGTAGAGCTCAGGCTACTTTCACACTTGCGTTCGGGGTTCCGCTTGTGAGCTCAGTTTGAAGGCTCTCACAAGCGGCCCTGAACGGATCCGTCTAGCCCCAATGCATTCTGAGTGGATGCGGATCCGCTCAGAATGCATCAGTTTGGCACCGTTTGGCCTCCGTTCCGCTCAGCAGGCGGACACCCTAACGCAGCTTGCAGCGTTTTTGTGTCCGCCTGGCCGTGCGAAGCCAAACTGATCCGTCCAGACTTACAATGCAAGTCAATGGGGACGGATCCGTTTGACGTTGACACAATATGGTGCAATTTCAAACGGATCCGTCCCCCATTGACTTTCAATGTAATGTCAGGAGTCCCCTATTAATATACCCTCAGATCGGAGTTTTCTCCAATCCGATGGTATATTTTAACTTGAAGCGTCCCTATCTTCATGGGAACGCCTCTATGTTAGAATATACCATCGGATTTGAGTTAGATCGTGAAACTCAGATCCGACAGTATATTCTAACACAGAGGCGTTCCCATGGTGATGGGGACGCTTCAAGTTAGAATATACTGAGAACTGTGTACATGACTGCCCCCTGCTGCCTGGCAGGTGCTGCCAGGCAGCAGGGGGCAGACCCCCCCCTGTATTTTACTCAATGGTGGCCAGTGCGGCCCCCCCTCCCTCCCCAGTATTAAATGTGACCAGTGCGGCCCCCCTCCCTCTATATTTATTGGTGGCCAGTGCGGCCCCCCCTCCCTCCCTACCCAGTATTAAATGTGACCAGTGCGGCCCCCCTCCCTCTATATTCATTGGTGGCCAGTGCGGCCCCCCATCCATCCCCAGTATTAAATGGGACCAGTGAGGCCCCCCTCCCTCTATATTCATTGGTGGCCAGTGCGGATTCCCAGTATTAAATGTGACCAGTGTGGCCTCCCCTCTTCTTCCCCCCCCCCCCCTAATTAAAACCACCCCCCCCCCCCCCCCCATCATTGGTGGCAGCGGAGAGTTCTGATCGGAGTCCCAGTTTAATCGCTGGGGCTCCGATCGGTTACCATGGCAGCCAAGACGCTATTGCAGTCTTGGCTGCCATGGTTACTTAGCAATAAATAGAAGCATTATACTTACCTGCGAGCTGCGATGTCTGTGACCGGCCGGGCGCTTCTCCTACTGGTAAGTGACAGGTCAGCGCTATAGGCAATGCGCCGCACAGACCTTTCACTTACCAGTAGGAGGAGCTCCCGGCCGGTCACAGACATCGCAGGTAAGTATAATGCTTCTATTTATTGCTAAGTAACCATGGCAGCCAAGACTGCAATAGCGTCTTGGCTGCGATGGTAACCGATCGGAGCCCCAGCGATTAAACTGGGACTCCGATCGGAACTCTCCGCTGCCACCAATGATGGGGGGGGGGGGGTGATTTTAATTAGGGGGGGGGAAGAGGGGAGGCCGCACTGGTCACATTTAATACTGGGGAGGGAGGGAGGGGGGCCGCACTGGCCACCAATGAATATAGAGGGAGGGGGGCCGCACTGGTCACATTTAATACTGGGGAGGGAGGGAAGGGGGGCCGCACTGGCCCCCAATGAATATAGAGGGAGGGGGGCCGCACTGGTCACATTTAATACAGGGGAGGGAGGGGGTCTGCCCCCTCCTGCCAGGCAGCACCTGATCTCTTACAGGGGGCTATGATTCGCACAATAATTGTGCGGATCACAGCCCCCTGTAAGAGATCGGGTGCTGCCAGGCAGCAGGGGGCAGTCATGTACACAGTTCTCAGTATATTCTAACTTGAAGCGTCCCCATCACCATGGGAACGCCTCTGTGTTAGAATATACTGTCGGATCTGAGTTTTCACGAAGTGAAAAATCAGATCTGTAAAAACCAGTTATGCAGACGGATCCGTTCTGAACGGATGCAAGCGTTTGCATTATAGGAGCGGATCCGTCTGTGCAGACACCAGACGGATCCGCTCCAAACGCAAGTGTGAAAGTAGCCTCAGCATGTCACATATACCATGTAATGTTATGCTACATCATCTGAACACAAGTAGGAAAAAAGTAAAAAATAACTCGTGCATTGTGGTAAATGTGGTGAATTCAAGCTGTTTTGTTTAATTCATCGTAACGAAAGCTTTCTATAGCTTGTCTATACATTTTATATTACACTGCAGGCAACCACCTACACCAGAAGAGGGCGCGGGAGCTGCACCAACCCCAGCTGCTCTTTTACCTACGTGACAAGACACAAACCTCCTAAATGTCCCCTCTGCGATCAGTTCCTTGGTGGAAAATGGGTTCCAAAGGTTAGTATGCACTCATTGCTGCTGAGTGTACATGCTGCATGTTAAAAGGAGCGATAGTGTTGTGTTCTGCACACTTAAGTCGTTGAGATTTTATTTGGATTGTCGCACACATAGAGGTCACCATAAGGAAACTGATTCTTAGACTGGTTATTGGCTCTGTAGGGTCAGATCAGGCCCATTCAGAGCTCCATTTGATAGGTCTATGGGTACAGGAACAGCTGAAGTTGTGAGTATCATTTTTGATTTAGAGGGGAGATTAAGATTAATCAGTCCTAAGTTTTCTTTTTTCCTTTTGGAATGAAGCTTTCATTGGGTATTTCTGTCATGCAATGTCGTAGTGATATGCGCTAACATTATAACTGGTGGAGGTCCACTCCTTGGCAAATGTACCACCTCTGTGCAACCTGAATCTCTCCATGTCTGGTGCCAGATACTTGGAAGTACTTCTTCTTTTTTTTTTTGGGCTATACACTACCCAACTTCATCATTCTTCATCCATGTCATTTTTCCTATTGTGTATTTTTCCAGGGGAAACTTGTAAAAGAGAAGAGCCCAGTCCCATTGAATAATAATGCACCATCTTCTGACAGTCCAGATGCTCAAGAGCAGTCTGCCATCACTGCAAGAGAGTCAAAGGCAACAGAGAAAGAGAACACTGAGGCGGTCAGTCACCTTCTTCAAGACACCCCACCAGCCCATATTGAAGAGTGGGAAGAGGTGATCATTTCAGACTCTCACTTCATAGCAGAAGATAATGGTGATGCCCAGGGGTCTAGACAGATGGAGAAACAACTGAAGAAGAGTGCGCCGGTGGCAGAGAGTGATACCAGCAAAGCCGAGAAACTGCCTTCAGGACATTGTAAAGCCTCTTCTTCAAAGTGAGTGCACATTGTTATTCTTATTATTCGCCTTCAGTTGGTTTCTGATTGTAAAGCACACAAAATCTAAATGTATCTGCTCCTGAGGGCAATTCTTATTCCATCAAAGTATATAGGAAGTAGCAGCTATGGGGTCACAGAGTGACTCAGGCGTTTGAGAAATGCATAGACCTGCTCTCACCTTCCTCTTTTCCGCTGATGTTTGTGTCTCAACCTGCGTTCAGTGCAGTGTCTGATCTGTGGGAGGGAAAATCTAAAATATTAGGACGTACAGTAATGGTTTAATACCTTACTGACATTTTACATAAGGTTTTCTAGCAAATTCTGAAGCTCCTCTGTTTTCTGCCAAGTCTTCCTTATATCGATTTCCAAGAAAGCTGGATTATGGGCATAGTTGCTTTTCGAATGTCGCACAGGCATTTGTCATACTGCTCCACAGACTCTCGAATAGTATACCTCTAATTAATCACTATATTTTCTTATTTCAGGAGAAGCTGTATTTAAAGGGGTTATCCCCATAATTGACGTAAAAATGAAATCAGACATTCTAACAAAGCTAGAACCAGTCCTGTACCTGATCCAGAGATATCCCCATTCATTTAACCAATTGCTCTGTAAGATTTGTTTCAAGTGGGCAGCTCTGGAGGTGTGTCCTTTCTTCTGCAGCTCTCTCCTTATCACATCTCAGGGCTCTGTCCTTTCTTCTGCAGCTCTCTCCTTATCACATCTCAGGGCTCTGTCCTTTCTTCTGCAGCTCTCTCCTTATCACATCTCAGGGCTCTGTCCTTTCTTCTGCAGCTCTCTCCTTATACCATCTCAGGGCTCTGTCCTTTCTTCTGCAGCTCTCTCCTTATCACATCTCAGGGCTCTGTCCTTTCTTCTGCAGCTCTCTCCTTATACCATCTCAGGGCTCTGTCCTTTCTTCTGCAGCTCTCTCCTTATCACATCTCAGGGCTCTGTCCTTTCTTCTGCAGCTCTCTCCTTATCACATCTCAGGGCTCTGTCCTTTCTTCTGCAGCTCTCTCCTTATCACATCTCAGGGCTCTGTCCTTTCTTCTGCAGCTCTCTCCTTATCCCATCTCAGGGCTCTGTCCTTTCTTCTGCAGCTCTCTCCTTATCCCATCTCAGGGCTCTGTCCTTTCTTCTGCAGCTCTCTCCTTATCACATCTCAGGGCTCTGTCCTTTCTTCTGCAGCTCTCTCCTTATCACATCTCAGGGCTCTGTCCTTTCTTCTGCAGCTCTCTCCTTATCACATCTCAGGGCTCTGTCCTTTCTTCTGCAGCTCTCTCCTTATCACATCTCAGGGCTCTGTCCTTTCTTCTGCAGCTCTCTCCTTATCCCATCTCAGGGCTCTGTCCTTTCTTCTGCAGCTCTCTCCTTATCACATCTCAGGGCTCTGTCCTTTCTTCTGCAGCTCTCTCCTTATCACATCTCAGGGCTCTGTCCTTTCTTCTGCAGCTCTCTCCTTATCACATCTCAGGGCTCTGTCCTTTCTTCTGCAGCTCTCTCCTTATCACATCTCAGGGCTCTGTCCTTTCTTCTGCAGCTCTCTCCTTATCACATCTCAGGGCTCTGTCCTTTCTTCTGCAGCTCTCTCCTTATCACATCTCAGGGCTCTGTCCTTTCTTCTGCAGCTCTCTCCTTATAACATCTCAGGGCTCTGTCCTTTCTTCTGCAGCTCTCTCCTTATCACATCTCAGGGCTCTGTCCTTTCTTCTGCAGCTCTCTCCTTATCACATCTCAGGGCTCTGTCCTTTCTTCTGCAGCTCTCTCCTTATCACATCTCAGGGCTCTGTCCTTTCTTCTGCAGCTCTCTCCTTATCACATCTCAGGGCTCTGTCCTTTCTTCTGCAGCTCTCTCCTTATCACATCTCAGGGCTCTGTCCTTTCTTCTGCAGCTCTCTCCTTATCACATCTCAGGGCTCTGTCCTTTCTTCTGCAGCTCTCTCCTTATCACATCTCAGGGCTCTGTCCTTTCTTCTGCAGCTCTCTCCTTATCACATCTCAGGGCTCTGTCCTTTCTTCTGCAGCTCTCTCCTTATCACATCTCAGGGCTCTGTCCTTTCTTCTGCAGCTCTCTCCTTATCACATCTCAGGGCTCTGTCCTTTCTTCTGCAGCTCTCTCCTTATCACATCTCAGGGCTCTGTCCTTTCTTCTGCAGCTCTCTCCTTATCACATCTCAGGGCTCTGTCCTTTCTGCTTCAGCTCTCTCCCTGTAATGGTTACAGCTTCCAGTGGAGAATACAGTGGCAGTTGATAGATGGAAAGCATGTGCCACCACCTTAGCAAAGTGGATAGAGAAACAGGGAAAAGAACAAACAGCAGGTGGCGCTATACAGATACATTTTATTGAATAACTCAGTGGCCATACTAAATTTTTTATTACAAAAGTATTTAGATCCAGGTGCTCATTTAAAAAATATAGAGTATAACCTCTTTAATATGAGAATGGTGTATTTGCTGTCATTGTGTGAACTGATACACTAGATGTTTGGATTAACATTTAGAACATGTTGCACGATTTTTTCTTTCCTTCTTACATTTCTTTCTGTTGTAGGACACCTCCATCTTCAGCTTCTTTAGCCCACAAAGCAGAACCGAAATGTGTAGCTAAACCACTGGCGGCTGCTTCCAGGCCCATAAGAGCAATACTCCCAGCTCCGGCCAGCGTAAACCGAGGAATCAGCACGGAGTGTGCTGCTAGCACATTGACCATTTTAAAACCTGGTAATGATGTCTGGACAAGAATTCATATTTTCTCACAAAGTCTCTTGTTGTTCCTCATCTTATTATTTACTTCACTGTGAATAATCCTTGTCAGAATGCTGGTGCTACACTTTATAATCTGGTAGATAAACATTTACAGAATTGTATTAAAGGGGTTTTCGAAACTGTATAACTGATGTCCTATCCTCTGGACCCCTGGGGATCAGCTGTTTGAGAAGGCAGGGGTGCTCGCAGTAGCGCCACGGCCTTCTATGAGCTTTTCCTAGGCCAGTGATGACAAGCACAGCCGCTATACTATGTACGGCACTGTGCACGATAAGCAAGGAGAAGGCCGCGGTGCTCACAGGAGTGCCAATTCCTTCTCAAACAACTGATTAGCAGGGGTCTCGGGTGTTGGACCCCATTGATCATATACTGATGACCTATCCTGAGAAAAGTTCATCAGTTATAAAATCTTGGAAAACCCTTTTAATGTATATTCATTTTGCTCTTATTGAAAGTATTGAGCCACGGGTAAAACCTAAAGAGAATTGTTTCTAGACAAGTGGAAAAGACAAAGTAGAAAATTCCATTTCAAATTTGCTTTAACACGATGCTTTCATATGTCATGCAGATACACAGAACCTTATCTCATCCACTGGACTAAAGGCCAGCACATTGAAGCAGCTTGGTCAAGTGGTTTTACAGCAACCAGGGTCTCAAGACATCACGGTAAAAAGGAATATACTGATTTCTATGTGTTCAATTATCATAATGATTATTAATATAAACATGCAAGAATTGTCATTTTACTGGTTCATCTCTTAAGTGGGTGTCCCAGTCTCCGATTTTAATGACCTATCCAGAGGATCAGTGGGGGTCCTGGCAGCCCTGCACATGAGTATCCTCTTCATTGTTTACCTGCTCGCTGTCGACATTGCAGATGCCAGCCATGTAATTACAGCTCCTCTGTCCCATTCCCTTGAATGGGTAGGATCAGTTGTAGTTACACTTCGTTCCAGTCAAGTGACGGGGGATCTGTAATTACACTGCTGGCCTCTGCAATGTCAACAGCGAGCAGGTAAACAGTGAAGAGAAATCAGCGCTCATATGAGGGCTGTAGTCTCTTCCAACAGCTGAATGGCAGGGGTGCCTGGAGTTGGACCCCCCTGCGATCTGATAGTGATGACTTTTCATTATCAATATCGGAAACCGTATAAACCTTTTAATAAATTTGACACATCTTATGCCAGTGCAAACTAGATCAAGGGGTTCTCCAGGAATTATTTAAAAAGGCCACCAGCAACCTTCCCTAGAATGTGAGCAGAACTGGTTGCCTCCTCTTGCAGAGCTGCCTAAGGGGGTGAGGGCATGGGGCTTCACTACACAATACACTGCTCTACAAAAGATGGTAATGATCCTGCCATAATATGTCATCATGACTGACCAGCCTGACAGGAAAATTCACCAATATGTAGTGTATGCATGTTTTTTTTTCTATTCCATAATATTAGTTCAGATAAAAATTGTCATTTGGAACATTAATATTTTTTCCTTCTTTTACCACCTTATATTTATTCTCTATAATTTAATTGCATGGCAATTTATTATCATGCAGGTACGAACGGATCTCCAAGCACCTTTATCACAGCCACAGCTCAAAGTGGTGACTGGTGACTTTCCATCATATAAATATAGCTGCCCCGTGGCCCTGGTAGGTATATATCACTCCAGAGAAAAGAACTGATACAAGTTCAACTGTTCCTCTTAGTTGGGGTTCAAACACTGCATATTTACAATTGTGCATGGGGTTTTAAAGGGGTTGTCCAAGTTATTTTTTCGTTCTTTGTATGTTTCTAAGCACATGTTAGGGTTTTCAATTTACTTACTTTATCTACAGTGGCCCTGTTCTCCTAGTTTAGTTAGCTGAGCGCCAAATGACCTGTGATGTCAGCTTCTTTCTCTGCTCTGATGACGTTCCTTGCACAAACCGGAGGCAACAGCTGTGCCTCTGTGCATGGAACATCACCGTGAAGGCTGGATTGGTTGGAGCGACAAGCAACGCCCCCTGCACTGCCCGATCTACTGGCTGAGATGTCTGCCCTGTGTCTCCCCTCCCACTGCATTCTTCAGCACAGTTTAACCACTTCTACCATCAGCAGCACAGACTCAGGGCTGGAGGCTCTGTCTTAGGTACTGAGCAGCTGCAGGGTGTCCTCTTTTCCAGGCACTGAGGAGATAAATGCTGTGCAGAGGATCCTCCCTCCTCACCCAGCAAACACAGAGCTGACAAAGATTGGAGTGGTTCTCTCCTCTGTACTCATATTTTGGCTGTGAAGAAGTGTCTGCAGAGCATTGCACAAGAACAAGTAGGGGGAAGATCCTGAGTGTGTCAGCAGTGTAATTGTACTGTACAGGTGGGACTTGTAGTCCCTCACATACAAAATGAGTATCCCAGCAGTCAGACTGCAGACAGGGCAGCAGTTTTATTCACTCCCTTTGCAGAGCAGGAGGAGGGGAAAGGCAGTCTTTGTTGACACCCACAGATATTCATAAGAAAAACCTCAGAGGTTGTTGTTACACGCTCCACAGCTCTGCAACTGCATGTCAACAAAGGGCCAGAACAGAACTAGGGAAATGAGGAAATACAATAACAATTACCAATCAGTGGTGGTAATGCTGAGTGCGGGTGATAAAGCAAGATAAACCCACAGGACACCACTTGGCAAAGGCGCATAAAGTTGCAAGGTGTACTAATTGCCACCACTGATAAAAATTAGTTGCAAGGTGTACTAATTGCCACCACTGATAAAAATTAAGGACACACTCTGGGGTATAGTTCAGACCCCTATGTGCGCAAAATAACCTTTTATAACCCAGTTAGACTGACTCTGTAATCATTAAACAGCAATGTGGCATATGCACCGCAAAAACCCCACTGTTGCTGTGCAGCTAGAGCACACTGGGTGTCAGCCAAGGGTTAAACACACTATCCCTGCCGCCAGATGCTCGTTACAAAAAAGTTGCAATTTATCCCTCCTTTCAAGTGGACAAAAATAAATTTCACGGTCTGTGATGCATATTTACTCCCTAGGGAATACAATGACGCGGGGTGGGCGTGGCCTGGTTGGCGATGGGAGGGGTTATGGATTTAAACGCCCTTGGTTTTGGTTCACGGCCAAAGAGCGCTGCCTTCGTACATGTGGGGGGCAGCGCGATGCTGCTTTGATTTATGTTTAAACGAAAGTACTCCATGCTTCTACTGTAGGGCTCCTGGTGATTGCGATATGAAACGCATTGAGCCAGTGCATAATGAATGAATAGAATAGGTAGTAACCAAATGTAACGAGTATCTGGCGGCAGGGATAGTGTGTTTACCCCTTGGCTGACACCCAGTGTGCTCTAGCTCAGCTCCAGCTGCACAGCAACAGTGAGGTTTTTGCGGTGCATATGCCACATTGCTGTTTAATGATTACAGAATCAGTCTAACTGGGTTATAAAAGGCTATTTTGCGCACATAGGGGTCTGAACTATACCCCAGAGTGTACCCTTAATTTTTATCAGTGGTGGCAATTAGCACACCTTGCAACTTTATGTGCCTTTGCCAAGTGGTGTCCTGTGGGTTCATCTTGTTCTATCACCCGCACTCAGCATTACCACCACTGATTGGCAATTGTTATTGTACGTCACATTTCTCCCAAGTTTTTAATTCAGTAACCGTGAATAAAGTCTTTTTTTGTTTTTATTTTTAGCGTCCCCTATCTAACAGTTAATTACGAGATTTAAGGTGATGCAAACTTGTTTTGGCTATAATAGCCTTCTGTGAGCCACTTTGTAACATAGCTAAGGGTAAGAGTAGTACACTGAATGGCCTGAGCAGCCTCTTTTTAGTCTGCATAAAATAACTCGGTTCCTGGCACTGTAGGATCATGTGACCTGCAATTAGACTACCTTCAGTCAGAAATAAGTCTTTCTTTGCAAGTCTGCAAGATGGATATTGTATCTTGTCTCATAGACCTGCATAGACTATCTTAATTCCGGCTGACACAGCAGACTTTGTATCAGACCATTGGTCTGACTGCAGATCAGATGATCCTTCAGCGCTGTGAACTGAGTTACAAATGTTACAAATGGGGGCCACCATGGGAAGTAACAGAGTACTTCTTTAAAGGGGTTCTCCGAGAATGATAAAAAATGGCTGCCAGCAAACTGTCTTAGAATGTAAGCGGGGCTGGTTGCCTCCACTTGCAGAGCGGCTTGAGGGGGCGGGCGGGGCCTCACTACACAATATAGTCTGGCACTTGCATATATTACATATTGGTGACTTTTCCTGTCAGACTGCTCAGCCATGATGGCATATCATAGGCAGCATTACATCTATTATAAAGTAGTTTAGTGTATAGCGCGGCCCCCTCACCACCCTAGGCATCTCTGCAGATGGAGGCACCCAGTCATCTTCATATACTAGGACAGGCTGCTTGCGGCCATTTAAAATCATTCCCAGAGAATCTATTTAAGGCCAAAATAATGTATGTTAAAAGACATTTCCATGTAAGATTAAAAAAGAAATACTAATAAATATAAAACAAATTGTGATGTTCTCTTCTACGTTACCAAGTTGTTCAAAATAACATGGCCTCCATTAGAAGAGAATATGCTTAACAACCTCTGTTTCTCATTCTTACAATAGGACCTGGGCTTAGCTACACAGCGGGGGAGAGGAAAGTGTAAAAATCCCTTCTGCAATTTCATGTATACCAACAGACATAAACCAAAAACCTGTCCCAACTGTGGCTGCAGTCTAACAAAGGACAAAGTCGAAAAAGAAGCCGAAAGTGTGAGTCACAATATCCAGTTTCTTAAAGGGGTTACACGAAAAGTATTCTAAAGGTTTCAAACCAGCACCTGGATCTGAATACTTTTGTAATTGCATGTAATAAAATATTTAGCATAGCCACTCAGTTATAGCGCCACCTGCTGTTTGCTCTTTTTTTTAATTTCTTTGTCCTGATTACGGAGATGTAAGTGGATGCTCATTTCCATCCTTCAACTACACCAGCTGCAGTACAAAGGACATGCCCCCTGAGAAGTTGCGCTCCCCCTGAGATTGAAATAAATTTGGAGCAATGAATGGCGAGATCTCTGTATCCATGTGAGGTACAGGGCTGGTTCTAAGTTTGTTAGAAAGAATTTCATGTACTAAATTGGATTTTTATTTTCTACATTAATCATGGGATAACCCCTTTAATTAATTTCTAAGGATCTCCCCACTAAAAACTTTTAAGATATGAATCAGATCTATAAAAGGTCTACGAAAATATCTATAAACATTGGATTAGTCAGGGTTCGTTGGCTAAAGCCTCCTCCGAATTCAAGCTGGTCCCAGTCCTGGCCCACAATAAATAGGTGGACAATATTTCTGGTTCCTGGTCATGCAGTTGCTTCTATCTGACCCTGTATCTCTTACTGACAACTGTCAATTTATCATAGTCATGGCTAAATTCTAATTTAACAACTTTGTCTTGTTCACAGGTAGCCCCGATTTGTATCATTACTGATTTCACTTTATGTGAGCCTCTTACACAAGGACAAAAAGAAATCCAGCGACAGTCCACCCTCCAGCTAATACGTAAAACTGTTCAGATCCCTGAGAATGAGACAGAATTATCAGAAACTTTCACTTTGATCCAAGAGCTAAATAGTTCTCGTCTAGTACTCTCCAACGTTAGTGATGGCACTGTCACCATAGAGCAAACCTCCTGGGCCAACGAATACGAGTCCCCATCTGACCAGTGTCTGCTTTGCGGAACCCATTTATTTAAGGGTGAAAAGAAGTAAGTTGATTTTAAAATAGACTAAACTGTGTATATAAAAGTATACTGTGCAATATATCTTTTAGTTTTTTTTATGTATCCCTCAATATAGGAAAGCACAACTGACCACCATGCTCCATTCATTCATGGTGAATGCGTGCAGATCGGGTTTAGTCCGGGTTCAGCTCTGAACTTGGACAAGCGCTTTTAAAGTGTAACTGTCATTTCGGTTTATTTTTAATATCCTATAGGGATGGGGGTGTTAAACATTTTTGTAATATATTGTATTAGGGAAAGATGTTTCTTTCTACTAGAAAACAGGGTGTAAAGAGTCTTCTTAGCAAAACTTGTTACATGTGCGCTTGGCAGCTGAAGGCATCTGTGTTGGTCCTGTGTTCATATGTGTCTGCATTGCTGAGAAAAATATATTTTTTATATATGCAAATGAGCCTCTAGGAGCAATGGGAGCATTGCCATTACTCCTATTGGATCAGCTCTCTTTGCAAATGCTGCACCCTTTCCACAGGGCCAGACATGATGGTATATTCTTTGCCTGGCCCTGTCAGTCAAAGTGCAGAGGGCGCAGCGGTTACCGAGAGAGTAGACCCTCTAGGTTTAACAGCAACGCCCAGGGTCTCCTTACACTCAGTTACAGCTTTGATAGAAAACTCTCTAAGGGTCCATTCACACGTCCGCAATTTCGTTCCACATTTTGCGGAACGGAATTGCAGACCCATTCATTTCGATCTAGAATTGCGGATCCGCACTTCCGAGTCCGCAATTCCGATCCCGAAAAAAATAGAACATGTCCTATTTTCTATGAGAATGCTGGCGATGTCCGTGTTTTGCGGATCTACGGATCCGTGGATCCACAAAACACACACGGACGTGTGAATGGACCCTAAACATAGGTTTTTAATAATCTCATAAGTTCCAAACACATTACTTAGATTCCCTGGGATGTTCTCCTATTTTTTTTAATATGTGGATCTAAATAAAGAATGTTTTTATTTATGATTTTTTTTTTTATGTGCTGGACCTTACCTTTCATTGCACAGACATCTCTGAAGATCAGAACAGTCTTTGTGCCATCTGTTTTCACATGTGGATTTACATGATAGTGGGGAGCAGGTTCATATCTCATAGTGTTCTGTGTTATAAGCCAGTAAAAGCTATGCCGATTCATACGGCCTAATTTATGCCACAAGAAGGACATTTTTTTTTTTTTACATTCGTTGGTTGCATGGGGTGCTGTGTCTAAACAGAGCTTTCTACCATCTGAAATCCTAATACCTCTATTCTGCATGTGTGGTGTGTTGTAAGTTTGTCTTTGCGGGATGCTGGAAACAAATCTAAGATGTGTTTAGTGCTTGAAACTGGATGTTACGGATTAACCTAACTGCTTGCGGTAGGGCATTCCAGAGAACTGGTGCAGCTCGGGAGAAATCTTGGAGTTATGCCACCACTAGCTGATTGTCAGGGGTCAGGTATGCCGCATTCCCGCCTATCGGCTGTTCGGGTGTAGCCTCATCTCTTGAAGTCGTGCAGGAACTACACAGCATCATCAGCCTTGTAGTGGAGGAAGCTAGTTACTATAGCACTGTAGAAGTACACAGCATAATCAGCCTTGTAGTGGAGGAGGCTAGTTACTACAGCACTGTAGAGGTTCACAGCATCATCAGCCTTGTAGTGGAGGAGGCTAGTTACTACAGCACTGTAGAAGTGCACAGCATCATCAGCCTTGTAGTGGAGGAAGCTAGTTACTACAGCACTGTAGAAGTACACAACATCATTAGCCTTGTAGTGGAGAAGGCTAGTTGATACAGCACTGTAGAAGTACACATCATCAGCCTTGTAGTGGAGCAGGCTAGTTACTACAGCACTGTAGAAGTACACAGCATCATAAGCCTTGTAGTGGAGGAGGCTAGTTACTACAGCACTGTAGAAGTACACAGCATCATCAGCCTTGTAGTGGAGGAAGCTAGTTACTACAGCACTGTAGAAGTACACAGCATCATCAGCCTTGTAGTGGAGGAAGCTAGTTACTACAGCACTGTAGAAGTACACAACATCATTAGCCTTGTAGTGGAGAAGGCTAGTTACTACAGCACTGTAGAAGTACACAGCATCATCAGCCTTGTAGTGGAGGAGGCTAGTTACTACAGCACTGTAGAAGTACACAGCATCATCAGCCTTGTAGTGGAGGAAGCTAGTTACTACAGCACTGTAGAAGTACACAACATCATTAGCCTTGTAGTGGAGGAGGCTAGTTGATACAGCACTGTAGAAGTACACATCATCAGCCTTGTAGTGGAGCAGGCTAGTTACTACAGCACTGTAGAAGTACACAGCATCATAAGCCTTGTAGTGGAGGAGGCTAGTTACTACAGCACTGTAGAAGTACACAGCATCATCAGCCTTGTAGTGGAGGAAGCTAGTTACTACAGCACTGTAGAAGTACACAGCATCATCAGCCTTGTAGTGGAGGAGGCTAGTTACTACAGCACTGTAGAAGTACACAGCATCATCAGCCTTGTAGTGGAGGAAGCTAGTTACTACAGCACTGTAGAAGTACACAACATCATTAGCCTTGTAGTGGAGAAGGCTAGTTACTACAGCACTGTAGAAGTACACATCATCAGCCTTGTAGTGGAGCAGGCTAGTTACTACAGCACTGTAGAAGTACACAGCATCATCAGCCTTGTAGTGGAGCAGGCTAGTTACTACAGCACTATAGAAGTACACAGCACCATCAGCCTTGTAGTGGAGGAGGCTAGTTACTACAGCACTGTAGAAGTACACAGCATAATCAGCCTTGTAGTGGAGGAGGCTAGTTACTACAGCACTGTAGAGGTTCACAGCATCATCAGCCTTGTAGTGGAGGAGGCTAGTTACTACAGCACTGTAGAAGTACACAGCACCATCAGCCTTGTAGTGGAGGACACTAGTTACTACAGCACTGTAGAAGTACACATCATCATCAGCCTTGTAGTGGAGGAAGCTAGTTACTACAGCACTGTAGAAGTGCACAGCATCATCAGCCTTGTAGTGGAGGAGGCTAGTTACTATAGCACTATAGAAGTACACAGCACCATCAGCCTTGTAGTGGAGGAGGCTAGTTACTACAGCACTGTAGAAGTACACAGCATAATCAGCCTTGTAGTGGAGGAGGCTAGTTACTATAGCACTGTAGAAGTACACAGCATCATCAGCCTTGTAGTGGAGGAGGCTAGTTACTACAGCACTGTAGAGGTTCACAGCATCATCAGCCTTGTAGTGGAGGAGGCTAGTTACTACAGCACTGTAGAAGTACACAGCATCATCAGCCTTGTAGTGGAGGAGGCTAGTTACTACAGCACTGTAGAAGTACACAGCATCATCAGCCTTGTAGTGGAGGACACTAGTTACTACAGCACTGTAGAAGTACACAGCACCATCAGCCTTGTAGTGGAGGACACTAGTTACTACAGCACTGTAGAAGTACACAGCACCATCAGCCTTGTAGTGGAGGACACTAGTTACTACAGCACTGTAGAAGTACACAGCATCATCAGCCTTTCAGTGGAGGACGCTAGTTACTACAGCACTGTAGAAGTACACATCATCATCAGCCTTGTAGTGGAGCAGGCTAGTTACTACAGCACTGTAGAAGTACACAGCATCATCAGCCTTGTAGTGGAGAAGGCTAGTTACTACAGCACTGTAGAAGTACACATCATCATCAGCCTTGTAGTGGAGCAGGCTAGTTACTACAGCACTGTAGAAGTACACAGCACCATCAGCCTTGTAGTGGAGGACACTAGTTACTACAGCACTGTAGAAGTACACAGCATCATCAGCCTTTCAGTGGAGGACATAGTTACTACAGCACTGTAGAGGTACACAGCATCATCAGCCTTGTAGTGGAGGAGGCTAGTTACTACAGCACTGTAGAAGTACACCGCATCATCAGCCTTGTAGTGGAGGAGGCTAGTTACTACAGCACTGTAGAAGTACACAGCATCATCAGCCTTGTAGTGGAGGAGGCTAGTTACTACAGCACTGTAGAAGTACACAGCACCATCAGCCTTGTAGTGGAGGACACTAGTTACTACAGCACTGTAGAAGTACACAGCATCATCAGCCTTGTAGTGGAGGACACTAGTTACTACAGCACTGTAGAAGTACACAGCACCATCAGCCTTGTAGTGGAGGACACTAGTTACTACAGCACTGTAGAAGTGCACAGCATCATCAGCCTTGTAGTGGAGAAGGCTAGTTACTACAGCACTGTAGAAGTACACAGCACCATCAGCCTTGTAGTGGAGGACACTAGTTACTACAGCACTGTAGAAGTGCACAGCATCATCAGCCTTGTAGTGGAGAAGGCTAGTTACTACAGCACTGTAGAAGTACACAGCATCATCAGCCTTTCAGTGGAGGAGGCTAGTTACTACAGCACTGTTTACACTGGCTTCCATGAACTCCCACCAATTAACATTCACAGATCAAAATGGGTTAAAAGTGTTTTTCAGGGTTAAAATGAACTATTACAAAGTGTCATTTTTACAATCTGCTCTTTCTATGCAGCAGCTCAGTGGCCGGGGCTCAGGACTGCTGGTTACTGACAGCCACTTGTCTGCAGCTGGTGACCGCCCAGGTGAAGGTTTGTCTGAACCCCCAGTGTCTGGCGATGCACAGCTTCAATGACATCTATACTGGTATGTATGTATGAGAAACAAGAGCAGTAAGGTGCCAGCTCACAGAGCAGATTATACACAGTACATGTTGCAGCTTCTAAACATGGTAAGGGCCAGTTCACACAACTGATGGAAAAATAAATAAATAAATAAATAAATAAACATGTACTCGAATTAGCGCGGAATACGCACATTTTTTTTCGACACAAATAAAAGCTTGTTTTTTCGTGCGGTTTTTGATGCGTTCTACATAGGGCTGCACCGAGTACTCGATTAAATCGAGTAATTCGACACAAATTTTTTTTTTGCATCGAGGATTTGTTTGTGTCACGTGACCATGGAGCGGGAGTGAAGCGCTTGCTCCCGCTCCATGGTCTCCCGCTGACCCGCAATGCACTGGGAATACTCACCTTTCCAGCAGGGGGCCTCCGGACACTCCACAGCACGTCCGTGGTCCAGCGCTGCACTGACCTCCTGACGTACGCACGCCGTGACCTGACGCGATGACGTCAGGCCCAGAGCAGCAAGGAACGATGGAGTGTCGGCGGCGCCCCTGCCGGAAACGTAAGTTGGTGACACCGAGGGGGTGGGGGCGCAACTATGGCCAGGCGTCCGGAGTGTACAGCGTCATAGAAACCAATGACGCTGTGCACTTCGGGTGTCAGGAGGAGGGGCAGGAGGGCACAAGGAAGGGAGAGCTGATGGCACAAGGGGGGGAGAGCTGATGGCACAAGGGGGAGTGGAGTTGATGGCACTGGGGTGAGGGAGAGCTGATGGCACTGGGGTGGGGGAGAGCTGAAGGCACTAGGGTATGGGAGAGCTGAAGCCACTGGGGGAGTGGAGCTGATGGCACTAGGGTATAAGAGAGCTGATGCACTAGGTGGGGAGAGATGATGGCACTGGGGGAGTGGAGCTGATGCACTAGGTGGGGAGAGATGATGGCACTGGGGTGGGGGAGAGCTGAAGGCACTAGGGTGGGGGAGCTGATGGCACTAGGGTATAAGAGAGCTGATGCACTAGGTGGGGAGAGATGATGGCACTGGGGGAGTGGAGATGATGGCACTGGGGGAGTGGCACTGGGCTGGGGGAGAGATGAAGACACTGGGGGAACAGAGCTGATGGCACAGGGAGGGGAATCTTATGGCACTGGGGGATAGTGGAGCTTATGGCACAGGGGGGAACTGATGCACTCGGGCTGATTGCACAGGGGGGGTACGAAGGGTGTTGGGGACTGATGGCAGGGGGTCTGATGAGTTTTTATAAAGGAAAACAGTCTATTAATTTTTTTATTTTTATTAGAATACTCGATTAATCGTAAAAATAATTGGTAGAATTCTCGATGACTAAAATATTTGTTTGCTGCAGCCCTAGTTCTACGTGTTTCTTTTTTATTTTTTTAAACCAATGGGTGTTCACTTCATTACAAAGCAAAATTTTCTGCTTGAGGTATTTGACACAGATTTGCGCCATAAAAAGCATGGATAATGCACAAAAAAACATTAAAATGGATAGGAGGCTGTTTTGAGGCGTTTTTGGAGCTGATTTTAAGGCAGAAACGCTACAAAATCAGCTCCAAAAAACTCAGTGTGAACTGACCCTAAGGCCTCGTTCACATATCTGTGTCCATTTGATGTCCGTGAAAGAAATCTATCTGTGTTTCATTCACACTCCTTAGCTGAAAATTTATTTCCGGAGCATCTCCTACCAGTATATCAGTTAAAAACGGACCAAACATGGATGTCATCCCTGTTGTGCCAGTGGATTTTCATGGACCCATAGACTTTAATGGGTGTGTTTGTTCTGCATCACAGACCAAAGGGGTCCTACGGTCAGTGAAAAACTACTGATGTGTGAAATAAACATATTAAAATCAATGGGTACGTGTGCTGTCCATAGAACGTCGGTGAAAAACAGAAATGTGAACAAGGCTTAAGGCTGGAGTTTTCGTTAGCTTGACACACCTCAGCAATCGGACAATTCAATCATGTGACTGCTTGATTGACTACATATCCCAGTCGTGAAGGAAGTGTGCAACATGTCTTTACATGTGGAGATGATTTGATATTGCAATAAAGTAAAAATCGCAGTCACAATCATCATTCTGCATGCTACTAGGTAGTATTGCATAGCAACATTCTATTAAAGGGGTTGTCCAAGTTATATTTATTGATGACCTATCCTCAGGATAGGTCATCAATATCAGATCAGCTGGGATGTAATTACACCCAAGCCGTTCCATTCAGTTCAATGGTATGGATCGCTTCTATACAAGTGTATGGGAACAATCTGTCCCATTGAAATGAATGGGACGGCTTGGGTGTAATTACACCTGCTCACCGCTGCAGATACAACAATAAGAAGGTAAACTGTGAAGAGGAGGCAGCGCTGGCACAGACAGCTGATCGGCGGGGGTGCCGGGTGTCGGACCCCCGCCGATCTGATACTGATGACCTATCCTGAGGTCATCAATAAATATAACTTGGACAACCCCTTTAAAGGGGCATTCCGACCAGCATATTGATGGCTTGTCCAAAAGAGCTAGGGGGTCTGGGATCTGTATTTGTTTAGGGGGTCTAGTGTATGCTGTATGTTCATCTTGGGGTATAATGAAAGGGGTATGCACTATTTGGAATTCAAATGCCACAGGTTTGGGGCTTTGACATAAGGCCATACATTTTGCCCACCACGCAAGTTGGGACACTATATCATACCTTTCAGAATCTCCCCCATGTCCCTTCTCAGAACTTGGCTGTATGCTCTTCAGTGTCGGAGGTCATACTTTCTGCTGTATCTGCTTAAGGTGCTGGTGTAAACGTGTAAATCATTGCAGAATATGCATTTCATGTGCTTGAAAAGTGTTACATCACATAATAAGACGGCAAATTGAAATCTTGCCCGAACAGTTCACAAGTTCCTAAATATATATATATATATATATATATATATATATATATATATACAGTACAGACCAAAAGTTTGGACAAACCTTCTCATTCAAAGAGTTTTCTTTATTTTCATGACTATGAAGGCATCAAAACTATGAATTAACACATGTGGAATTATATACATAACAAACAAGTGTGAAACAACTTTTGCTTTGATTACTGCTTTGCACACTCTTGGCATTCTCTTGATGAGCTTCAAGAGGTAGTCCCCTGAAATGGTCTTCCAACAGTCTTGAAGGAGTTCCCAGAGATGCTTAGCACTTGTTGGCCCTTTAGCCTTCACTCTGCGGTCCAGCTCACCCCAAACCATCTCGATTGGGTTCAGGTCCGGTGACTGTGGAGGCCAGGTCATCTGGCGCAGCACCCCATCACTCTCCTTCATGGTCAAATAGCCCTTACTTTCAAAGTTTTCCCAATTTTTCGGCTGACTGACCTTCATTTCTTAAAGTAATGATGGCCACTCGTTTTTTTTTTACTTAGCTGCTTTTTTCTTGCCATAATACAAATTCTAACAGTCTACGTCTATTCAGTAGGACTATCAGCTGTGTATCCACCTGACTTCTCCTCAACGCAACTGATGGTCCCAACCCCATTTATAAGGCAAGAAATCCCACTTATTAAACCTGACAGGGCACACCTGTGAAGTGAAAACCATTTCAGGGGACTACCTCTTGAAGCTCATCAAGAGAATGCCAAGAGTTTGCAAAGCAGTAATCAAGGCAAAAGGTGGCTACTTTGAAGAACCTAGAATATGACATATTTTCAGTTGTTTCACACTTGTTTGTTATGTATATAATTCCACATGTGTTAATTCATAGTTTTGATGCCTTCATAGTCATGAAAATAAAGAAAACTCTTTGAATGAGAAGGTGTGTCCAAACTTTTGGTCTGTACTGTATATATATATATATATATATATATATATATATATATAATTAGTGGAAATAAAATGTCAGGTTTTTGTGCTGTAAAAAAATGAGACAAAGATAAATCATTTCAGAACTTTTTCCACCTTTAATGTGACCTATAAACTGTACAACTCAATTGAAAAACTAACTGAAATCTTTTAGGTGGAGGGAAGAAAACAATAAAAAACAAAAATAATGTGGTTGCATAAGTGTGCACACCCTCTTATAACTGGGATGTAGCTGTGTTCAGAATTAAGTAATCACATTCAAAATCATGTTAAATAGGAGTCAGCATACACCTGCCATCATTTAAAGTGCCTCTGATTAACCCCAAATAAAGTTCAGCTGCTCTAGTTGGTCTGCACAGAATACAGGCTGGAGTTGCAGATTGATATTAAACAGTCTGAGCCTCATGTATGAAAAAAACAATATAGGCGAGAACTGGATATGTCACCCATAGCAACCCAGCATTATTTCCTTTAATATTTTATTTAGGAGTTCCATCATAAAAGGTTCTTTCTCTTGCACAACCCAGTGTATAGTTACATAGTTAATACGGTTGAAAAAAGACATATACGTCCATTAGAGCTGCACGATATGAGAATTTTGTGCGATTGTACTTTTTTTTGCAGGTCCTGCTGTTTTTTATTTTTATTATTTTTTTCTCTCTTCTGCAGGTCTCGGTGATCTCCACCGTTATACCTGCTGTAGGCTGGGGCTCCATCGTGTTCCACTTTAGTTGCCCCCCCCCCCCCCCCCCCTGCGGGCGTGTACTTCGGTACCATCGCCAGTCACCCAGTCTATCCTACCTGATTGTAGTGTGCACCTGCCCTATTTTCCCCTTCCCGGGTGGAATATAGGTACCATTGCTAACGAGGTAGCTGTTGCACCTCTCTGGTTCTAGGGTGCACCATGCGGCCACATTGCTCCGATCTTAAATGTAGTACCTCTACCATCTCCAGATGCTGTACCCATTACACCTGTCTAGTCGTATCTCTGCACTACACAGCCGACTGTTTCCACTCTCCTTAGAAGGCAACATGCAGCCACTTTACCTATATTTTAGGCGTGTGTTTGTAGTACCCCAAGTGCTGGGCCCTATAGTGCAATCTGTGGCCCATACAGTTTCTGTATTACTGGGTGCTTTCTGCCCCTGGGTTCTAATCTGTGCTGCGGATGTTGGTTCCATCCTTTTGGTTCTCCCATACATCTGCCACTCCGTTACTGTCGTGCTCAATGGTCTCCTTGTACTTCTCAAGGCACTGTCTAAAACAGGCCATCCTGGTTCACCATGTGCATGGTTACCATATCTGGCAGGGGTGGGCCAGCCCAACCCCCACCTTGTCGGTCTAGTGCTACTTCTGGTAGCTCCAGTATATGGCTGATCTGTTCTGATCCGGTGGGTGGTCCACATACAAACATGCTCTCTACACCATGGCTAGGTGGTTGTTGGCCTTTGTGCTAGGGTTGCTCTTGCCATCTCTATAAGGTACTACGATATGCTGCACTCCGCGTTACCCCATGTTATAGAGGAGTACTCGCGTTTTTTTCTTATTACAGAGCGGACCATTCCTGGTGGAGTACAGGGATCTCCACTGGATCTTCTACCTTGTTGGGGCACGTAGCTTGGTGAGCACCGGCTGCTGCAGCAGTTTTCGGTCATCGCTGGATGTCCTCCGCCACACGGAATCCTTATGGGGTCAACGGCATTTATCGTCGCTGGACGTCCTCCCTGACGGGTCAGGGACAGGACCACTGAGCGCCACACACCTGCCTGGTAGGTGAATTTTCAGCTGATTGCTCTGGCATCGGACAGGGTCCCGTAGTTCCTTCTGGGTCCAGGTGTTCTCGGTATTCCCTTATATTCTCTGCTTAGTTGTACTACATGACAGAGGGGCAGTCCCCTTGGACCTTGCCGTCGTCTGCACCTGTCCGGTACTTTCTCCCCCCTGGGAGTTTTCAGTATGCCGGTCGCAGCTGGTTTCTACATTTCTGTGTAGTCTCACCCGGCTTTTTCATGGCGACTTCTGCATTCCTTATGCTTATGGATGTCTGTCGATTTAGTGGTACATCCCGAGCTGCTGTTCTTGCCCTCTCTGGGACAATGTATACAGTTTGCTAGTCACTATTCTTGAAATGGCTAGTTGTCCATGGCCAATGTCCCTTCCCCTATGGTAGTTTCATTTCAACTTTCCTGGATATTCTGGCTGGCCCTGGGTTGATTGTTCCCTTTATGGGTTCCAATAGCCTTGTGGTCCTCTTGGGATTCGTGTTTCTTTTCCCATCCTCCCACGTCAAGTACCTGGTTTAATGCTACGGTTTGCATATGGTCTCCTTCGGGAGGGACCTCCTCCTGTTGTAGAACCTTTCCTCCTTAGGCTGTTTGGAGTACTCTCCTTCTACTCCCATGTCTCTCAGTCCAGTGTGTCCCTGCTGAGATTTCCTGGGCCTGCATCTGGTTCCTTTTTTCCCTGATACTTCATATGCCCAGAGTTTCCTCTGGTCTTAGGCTTCAAAGTGATATCTTGTTTTCAGAGGCTCGAGCCTCGTCTCCTGTTTTTGGGACGCAGGTCTTATCATTCTCTTTTCCTGGCCTTTACCTACAACCCTCTCCTCTCTCGAAGGGTTGGCGGTTTCCTCTAGCAGCCTTGGGTTTTCACCTTTAAATAGGGCGCTTAACTTCATCACCTGCCTTGCGGTGAGGGGAGACCTGCTCCCTTCACATGTGAGCCTTGCTATGGCTTCCCTCACTCGTTTGGCTTCCAGTGCTTCCCTGTTTCCTTGCTGTTTTCTTGCTCCCCTGGCCTGTCAGGGGTTGGCCACAGTTTTTTTCCGGGTCTGAGCGATAGGTAGTTCCAACACGCGGTGCTGTCCTAATTTTTTTTTTCTCCAGCCCTTGGCTGAGCTCGGTATTCCCTTTTGCCTTCTTCTTGCATTTGGGATTTTCTTCCAGGCATTTGTCATGGGGTGCTGGCAGTCTTCACTGCTTCTTCCTTGAGGTTTCTTCCTTGTTATGGAACCTCTTGCCCATTCCGTGTTTTTTCCTGTTGGGTCACATGGTTCTCCTGCACCTGTATGCCCAACCGGTGGCATGGCTGTTCTTTTCCCACCCTCAGGGACTGCTTTGGGACGTCCCATGGTGCTGTGTCCCCCAATGCCATGCACGAGAAAATTGGATTTTTTGTACTCACCGTAAAATCCTTTTCTCGTAGTAGGCATTGGGGGACACAGATCCCACCCTATGTTTTTACTTCCGCTTCTCCGGGCTGGTCTCTTGATCTTTCCCGGTACGGGAGTTGTTGGTTCCTTGCTTTTCTTTTCTCTCCTACTGCTTTTGGTACAAACTGAATAGCCTCGTGCCTGTGGAGAGGGTATAGCCCACCTGGGAGGAGCTAACACTTTTTGTTTCTAGTGCCTCCTAGTGGTATTTTGACGTATACCCATGGTGCTGTGTCCCCCAATGCCTACTACGAAAAAAGGATTTTACGGTGAGTACAAAAAATCCAATTTTTCCAAACACTGAACAATCAGGAAGTTTTTAAAGAACACCATAGTCAGCAGCAGCAATATAAGGTAATATACCGTATTTTTTGCCCTATAAGAAGCACCGTCGTTTTTGAGGAGGAAAATAAGAAAAAATATATATTTTGAACCAAAGGGTGTGCTTTTGGTGGGTTTTGAACTAATGGTGGTCTGTGGATGACACACTGTTATGGGGGATCTGTGGATGACACTGTTATGAAGAGGATCTGTGGATGACACTATTATGGGGATATGTGGATGACATACTGTTATGGGGGGATCTGTGGATGACATACTGTTATGGGGGATCTGTGGATGGCACTGCTATGGGGGGGATCTGTGGATGGCACTGCTATGGGGGGGATCTGTGGATGGCACTGCTATGGGGGGATCTGTGGATGGCACTGTTATGGGGGGGATCTGTGGATGGCACTGTTATGGGGGGAATCTGTGGATGGCACTGTTATGGGGGGAATCTGTGGATGGCACTGTTATGGGGGGATCTGTGGATGGCACTGTTATGGGGGGATCTGTGGATGGCACTGTTATGGGGGGATCTGTGGATGGCACTGTTATGGGGGGGATCTGTGGATGGCACTGTTATGGGGGGATCTGTGGATGGCACTGTTATGGGGGGATCTGTGGATGGCACTGTTATGGGGGGATCTGTGGATGGCACTGTTATGGAGGGGATCTGTGGATGGCACTGTTATGGAGGGGATCTGTGGATGGCACTGTTATGGAGGGGATCTGTGGATGGCACTGTTATGGGGGGGATCTGTGGATGGCACTGTTATGGGGGGGGGATCTGTGGATGGCACTGTTATGGGGAGGGGATCTGTGGATGGCACTGTTATGGGGAGGGGATCTGTGGATGGCACTGTTATGGGGAGGGGATCTGTGGATGGCACTGTTATGGGGAGGGGATCTGTGGATGGTACTGTTATGGGGGATCTCTGGATGGCACTGTTATGGGGATCTCTGGATGGCACTGTGATGGGGGCATCTGTGGATGACACTGCTATGGAGGGGGATCTGTGGATGACACATATATAGTATCCTATGCTATGTGCCATCCACAGATACCCCCATAACAGTGTCCCTGCAGTGTGAATGACCCCCAATAAAGGGGCTGGGGGCCAGCATTTGGATTAGAAATGCCCCGCTCACTGTTGTATAATTTTATCTAACCTGTAGGCTTTGTTAAAATATAATAATCATGTGTAATCCAGCTGTATTACTAACAACTAAGTTCCGTAGCAGAGAGGAGGGAGGAGGCAGGACAGGCGGGCGGCGCGTCACTCACTACGTCGTGCACCTGCGCCGCCTGCTTCATTCATAAAGTGGGCGACGCAGGTGCATGACGTAGTGAGTGACGTGCCGCCCTCCCGGCCTGCTTCCTCCCTCCTCTCTGCTACGGAACTTAGTTGTAAGTAATACAGCTGGATTACACATGATTATTATATTTTAACAATGCCTACAGGTTAGATAAGATTATACAACAGTGAGCGGGTCCGGTGCATTCGAATACAGGGACTGCACAGGTCCCCGCTGTCATTCCTAATCCAGATGCCGGCCCCCAGCCCCTCCTCCCTCTGTTGATACACCCGCTGAGCGTGCTGTGCGGCGGCCGTGTATCATTGTAGGTAATCGCAGCATTTTTGGGTCGGCCAAATCGCAATCGTCGATTATTGCAATATGATTGCTTTTTGCAATATATCGTGCAGGCCTAACGTCCATCAAGTACAACCAAGGGATAGGTGGGGATTCGAATCCCAAAAGGAATTGAGACTCAGATTTCTATACGTTTTCATAAGCATTAATGTTTTTTACTTTTAAGCATTCGTCTAAGGGTACTTTCACACTAGCGTTTTTCTTTTCCGGCACTGAGTTCTGTCAAAAGGGCTCAATGCTGGAAAATAACTTATCAGTTATATCCCCATGCATTCTGAATGGAGAGCATTCCGTTCAGGGTGCATCAGGATGTCTTCAGTTCAGTCTTTTTGACTGATCAGGCAAAAGATAAAACCGCAGCATGTTACGGTTTTATCTCCGGCCCAAAAAACTGAAGACTTGCTTGAATGCCGGATCCTGCATTTTTTTCCATAGGAATGTATTAGTGCATTCAAAATTCAAAATGCCGGATCCGTCCTTCTGCGCAGACTGAAAAAAATAAATGCCGGATCCGTTTTGCCAGATGACACCGGAAAGACGGATCCGGCATTTCAATGCATTTTTCTCCCTGATCAGGCATTTTTAAGACTGATCAGGATCCTGATCAGTCTTGCAAATGCCATCAGTCTTGGAACTGCTTGCCGAATCACTCTGCCGCAAGTGTGAAAGTAGCCTAAACCCTTTTTAAAACGGTCTACTGTTCCTGCTGTGACCACGTCCTGAGGAAGTCTATTCCCCAGCTTCACAGTTCTTATAGTAAAGAAGCTTTGATGCTTCCGGAGACTGAACTTTTTCCTCTCCAATCGGAGGCAGTGCCCCCTTTTTCTTTTGAGTGCATTTTACATGGAACAGCTTTTCACCGTATTTTTTGTATGGCCCATTTATATATTTGTATAGGTTAATCATGTCCCCCCTTAGACGTCTCATCTCAAGACTAAATAAATTCAATTCTTCAAATCTTTCTTCATAACTAAGACCCTCCATGCCCCTTATCATTTTAGTCGCTCTCCTCTGTACTTTACCTATTAAACATCTATGAGGGACAGTATCAAAAGCCTTTGCAAAATCCAAAAACACTACATCAACAGCCATCCCTCTGTCCAGGCTTCTACTTACCACCTCATAAAAAAAAATCAGGTTAGTCTGACAACTTCTGTCCTTGGTAATCCCATGCTGGTGATCACTTATAATAATAATTATAGTCACATACTCCTGTATATAGTCCCTTAAGAGTCCTTCAAACAGTTTTCCCACAACAGAAGTTAAACTAACTGGTCTATAATTACCTGTGAAGGACCTTGATCCTTTTTTGAATATGGGCACCACGTTTGCCTTGCACCAATCACTTGGCCCAGAGAATCTTTAAAAATTATAAACAGGGGCACAGCAATGACTGAACTGAGCTCTTTAAGCACTCTTGGGTGTTATCCATCTGGACCCGGAGTTTTGTTCACATTTACCCTATTTAACTTCTCTTGGACCATATCTACAGTTAGCCAATTGAGTATATCACTGGATGTACTAACAGCCCCGGCGCCACAGATATCAGCTCCTTTCTCTTCTTTTGTATATACAGAGCTAAAAAAAACTATTTAGGAACTCTGCCTTTTCCTTATCTTCAGTGACTACCCCCCTTTATCATTATTTAGGAGTCCTACATGCTGAGACCTAAGTTTTTTAGCATTTCAATATTTAAAAAACTTTTTGGGATTTGTTTTGCTTTCTTTTGCTACCTGCTGTTCGTTTTGTATTTTTGCAGATTTTATTAAAGGAAACCTGTCACCAGGATTTTGTGCATAGAGCTGGGGACATGGGCTGCTAGATGGCCGCTAGCACATTTGCAATACCCAGTCCCCACAGCTCTCTGCTCTTTTATTGTGTTAAAAAACCTTTTTGATCAATATGCAAATGACCGGAGATGAGTCAAGCGGAAAGGAGCCCAGCACCGCCCCGCGTCCTCCGAATCTCCTCCTTGCTGGCTGACGTCACAGAGCTGGAGCGCCAAAATCGCCCCGCGTCCTCCGAATCTCCTCCTTGCTGGCTGACGTCACAGAGCTGGAGCGCCGAAAACGTCAGCCAGCAAGGAGGAGATTCGGAGGTCGCGGGGCGATTTCGGCGCTCCAGCTCTGTGACGTCAGCCAGCAAGGAGGAGATTCGGAGGACGCGGGGCGGTGCTGGGCTCCTTTCCGCTTGACTCCTCTCCGGTCATTTGCATATTGATCAAAAAGGTTTTCACAGAGCTGGAGCGCCGAAATTCCCTGTGCTGATGCCAGCACAGGGAATGAACATGATGCCGACACTGCGCATGCGCTAGCTCGCGCATCGCGAGATTTCGGCACTCCAGCTCTGTGACATCAGCCAGCAAAGAGGAGATTCGGAGGACGCGGGGCGGTGCTGGGCTCCTTTCCGCTTGACTCATCTCCGGACACAGGACTCATATCAGTTCATTTGCATATTGATCAAAAAGGTTTTTTAACACAATAAAAGAACAGAGAGCTGTGGGGACTGGGTATTGCAGATGTGCTAGCGGCCATCTAGCAGCCCATGTCCCCAGCTCTATGCACAAAATCCTGGTGACAGGTTTCCTTTAAGCCCTTTGTAATCTTCTAAAATGTCTTTAAAAAGAATTTTTGTACTGCCTATAAACTACTCTTTCTAACCATCAGGTCTCTTCAATGTGGGGAACAAGCTACTGGTTAGTCTTGATCTTTTTTTTTCCATCCGGAACCAATTAAAAGCAGGAGAAGACCCCAAAACGTCCATCAGCAATATCTTGGAGTCAGTGCAGAGAGAAGCAGGTAAGACTGAATGGGTGTAAGTGCAGTGTTATCACCATGCAAGTTCTTCAACCTGCATCAGTTCCTTGGTGACCATTTTTTAAAGGATACTGGAAGCCTGCTGCAATAAATGTACATGGCATCGTATCTTACTTTCCTACTACCAGCCAGAGTTTATACTGCCATGTTTGAACATGGTTTGGAAATGTATGCCTTTTGGTTAATATCCTGCCCTTATGACATTAGAACTGCTTTAAGGTGTATTCCCATCTGAACATTTAGAGCAAATCCATACGATATGTTAGGTGCAGATCCTATCGCCAGTGTACGAGCATGCTCTGCCACAGCCCTCCATTCACTGCTATAGGACTGAAAATAGCCGTGCACTCTCGCTCAACTATTTTTGGAGGTCCTATAGCAGTGAATGGAGAGGGCACCGTGCATATGCTACGTGAGGTTCATTTACATTGTAGCTCCATTCTTCAGATAGGAATGGGTCCCGGAGGCTCCTTATTGATAAGCAATAAATGTCCAAATGGGCCCTGTAAGACTATAGGTCTCTATACGTTCAGGTTTACATGTGTAGTCTAGCTAGCAAAATATTGTATTTGGAGGATTCATTAATCCTGAAGAGATGGGAAGGAAAATCCCTGGTGACCACTGATTTATGTTGTCATGGACCGGCAAAAGATTGTCTTTTAGAGGACTTCTTGTAGCGTAGTCACACTCCATTTTCAGATTTTGAGTAGAGTTATGCTAAAGAATATTAGACAGTCTCTCAGCGCTCTAGCCATTGTGAGTACAGATGTTGTGAATTCTAAGGGGTAGTCTGAGTTTATTTTAATTTTAAGAAGATGGCAGGAGCCATGTAAAATAACATAGAAACTTACCTTCCATTTCTGCAACCGAGCTAAATCCATGTATTGTTTGGCTGCATTGGTGACATCCTGTATACTGCTGCAGCCAATCACTGGCCTCAGCGGTCCTGTGCCATACACCACTGAGGCCAGTTATTGGCTGCAGCCGTATACAGAAAATACAGAACACTTCAGCCAAATAGTACAATACTGGCTGAAGCCGACAGTATGTCACTTGCAATAGTCCACGGAAGATGACAGAGCGACTGCACCAGATTGGAGTGGACATAATAAGGGAAGGCAAGTTCTATTTTTTAATTAATTGAAAACTCTGATAACCTTTTTTTTTAATCTCTTATTCTCACAGAGAACGTCCTGAGCTCAGAAGAGTTGCTGACGGTACAGGAGCTGGTGGCCTATGGATACTGGGCTTTTGAGTGCCTCACCATCCGGGATTATAATGATATGATCTGTGGTGTATGTGGCGTGGCACCAAAAGTGGAAATTGCACAGAGAAATGTAAAGAATACATTGACCCTGAACAACATTGAGGTAATAAGACTTTTACTACCAGACTATGCCTTTCCTTATGAATGATTAGGTCGTTATTAAGTTTGATTGGTGCACATAAGTCCTTCTCTAAGAACTGTAATATTCAGTAGCCACTTGCTGTTGTCCCTTTGTCTCCAGTTTACCTGGCCTGAAGTGTTAACATATAATGAGGTGAACATGGAGGATTTCTGGTCCACGCTGGAAAATGAAGTCTTGGAACAAGCTGTCTTTCCCACCAGCGTTTCTGTTACGAAATTTGATGCATCCATTATCTCCCCATTCTTCCCTCCACTCATGAGAGGAGCAGTGGTAGTTAACAGTGAAAGCTACAAGAATCTGGAAATACAGAAAGTTGCAGGTGAGTATACACTGCGTGTAGCCGATGGTTAGGAGCAGCCGTTCACTGCAAAGAGACCGATATAATTACAGATGAGAAAAGTGCACTCCTATGAGGGGTTCTTATGAGTCACAAGAAAATGACCATTGTTTAAATCTCGTTTTGATGTTAAACACACCTTTTTTTTAGAACTTTAGTTTCTTATTTTCTATGTCACTATATTTTAAATAATTGTGCAGTTTTCAGTAGAAACTGCATTATCATCACAACACAGAGAGATTTACCACGACAGATATCACCTCTGTAGATAAAGCAGGATTCACTGTCATGGCTTATCTACTCCCTCCTGACCTCTGCACAGGTCACAGAGCATGCCTAGGCACATGGGAGTGGAGGGTTCGTCTTCCTGCTGAATTTGATCAAATGTCGTGCTCGTGCATCACACATTGAGTCCTACATGTGTTGCCCCAATCCAGTCCCTTCCCGTTCGCTATTAGCCAGTGAGCATATGATATATGGCGTGTATGCATCGGGGTATGTGATAAATAGTGCATACATGACTGGGATACATGATATACAATGTTTATGCCTAGAGGTATGTGATAAATAGTGCATACATAACTGGGGTATGTCATATATGTTGTCTAGGCCTTGAGGTAATGATAAATAGTGCATAGATACCTGGGGTAGATGATATATGGGATATATGATATACAGTGTTTATGCCTAGAGATATGTGATAAATAGTGTATACATGACTGGGGTATATGATATATGGTGTCTATGCCTAGAGGTATGTGATAAATAGTGCATACATGACTGGGGTATGTCATATATGTTGTCTAGGCCTTGGGGTATATGATAAATAGTGCATAGATACCTGGGGTAGATGATATATGGCGTCTGCCTCGAGGTATGTGATAAATAATGCATACATGACTGGCGTATATGCCTCGAGGTATGTGATATATGATGCGGCATGCAATATACGGTGCTTACATGTCTGAGGTATGTGATATATGTTCCCTACATTTGATAAATAGTGAATACATGAATGACGCATTTGATATGTGGTACTTACGCGTCTAGGGTATGTGATAAATAGCATCTACGTGACGGATGCATCTTATATGCAATGCTTCTCTGTTTTAATAATTGACTACTTGCATTTTCTGTGCAATAACAATTAAGAAGCATCTTGTCATATAACTGCATGCTGTACCATTACTTTATTATTCCTGCTAGAAGTTTATGAATAAATGTACAACTGGGTTCTAGAATGCTCCAGATTGTTATTACATGGGGAATACAATTATTTACTAAAACAGACATGTCAGGAGGGGTGACACCTCTTTAGAAATCTTATATTTAAAAATCAATATCAGATTTTTGAGTTCAGTTCTATAAACATTTTACATTTAAACAATGGACGGACTTTTATATTTTTGAGGTTTTTTTTTGTGTGGAATCGAGTACTGTGATACTTTACTTGGTATTGAAGTCAAAATTCTGGTATGGTGAAATTCCTAAATTAAATAGTGATATGGATAATAAAAAAATCACCATAAATTCTACAGAAATATGTCTAAAATAAAATTGTGATTTAAACAATAGGTCATTTTGTGACGACGCATTCCCTTTAAAGTGAAGCGTCGCTGACTTACAACGTCATCTCTGGAACTTATGTTGAAAGTGGCAGGGAGGATCGTATGCAGTATTCCATTGACTCCTTTGTCTCTTGAAATTGGGTGATGCTGATAATACGGAAAGAGAAGAAAAAGAAAATCACAGCCACAAAGACGGCGCCAAACCCCTAGTAACCATTATGATAGTCGATCAGAATAGGGATTAAAAGTAATAAAAATATTCATGAACTAATGGAGTAAGGAGAAATAATAAAAAATGTAAACAATTGACTCACTTTACTGGAGGGGTGGTCTGTAGGATAAACTCAAGACACCTACAGACTCAATATCCCCCCCCTTCCTCGCCTGGATCACTTGTAGTATCTAAAACGCGACAGTCCCATGGTACTTCTGGTAGTTTCCTTTATTGGTATCACAGATAGGCTCAACATGTTTCGGCGGTGTTACCATATAACCCCTTCAGGAGCAATCAAAATACACACAGAGATAATAAAATCATACAGATATGTCCTGCCTAGAAGCCTTATATATAGTAGGGACTTATAATCCCACCTGATTAGTGCACGAAGGGGAAACGTCACTTCCGGTATCGGAACGCATACTAAATGTCTCCTAGTATACATATATCTTTAGAAAATTGCTGTGGCTAATGTATAACAGCAATGTCGCTATCTCCATGGGGGTTAGTGGATGCCTAGGGCAGGGGAGAGGTTGTATCACGTCCAGAGACAGATTGGGACCGGAGAGGAGGTTACTTCCGGTTTCGCTCAAGTGGAACTCAAAGGTGTAACGTTCCCACCTCCGGTTCCAAGTGGAACAGACAGGGTTAGCGACGTGGGCCGCTCCTGTCTCGGGTACGGGATAGGACTACAAAATAAAGCGCAAGGTGAGGTTTGTATGAATCGCATGTCAGTCCCACACATGCGCCTCATCTCGCTGTAGACACAAAAGGGGGATAAAGAGGGGTACCACTGATGTGGTTTTTTATATATATATATATATATATATATATATATATATAAAATATAATGTAGTATTAGGACATATTAATGCCTAAACAGGATACTGAATAAATAAATAATGAAAAATAATGAATAAATCAAAGATCACAGATGATAGATCTACAATACAATAAAATAAATATAGGCTAATAGATTATAGATATATAAATAAATTGGGTCACAATAGAAATATATAAACCAAATGGGGGTTGTTTCATCCTAATAGGTTTTAGGAAGTTGCCTTCCGTGATATTTCTAACTTTTAATATATATACCATAAAATACATCCAATAAGACAGGTCCCACCAGGACCAATAAAGCCGTAGTACAGCAAGTGAATCAGAAAGCTATCACATAAGGAAGACCAGCAACTAGAGAAGACGGGTAGCACAGATGGGACAACACGTAAAAAAAAAAACAATGTCTGTCTCTATGCTTACCCTAAAAAGATCTGCTCAGCCCAGAGATACACCTTGATGGTAGGAGTACTCTGTCCACGTGCCTCGGCGAGCCTGTCTTTATGCAGCCCTATCCCTTATCTGATACAAAATACACAATCCCTTATCTGATACAATATACAAGTGCCTGACGCGTTTACCCTTGTAATAAACAAGGTTCATTAGGGGACAGATGGTGTTAGTCTAATACTGGGATAACGAAGTAACCGACAAGAATAGATGAGAATACATAAGATAAGCAACAAAAACCGGAGCGCCCCAAATATGCAGTGGTCTGTAATGAGATAATAGGTCTCTAGGACAGATACACAGTATGATACTCAGATTCAGAAATTACCAAAAGATAAAGACCACTAATTCAGAGCGATTGACTTATCTGACAAAGATGGAAGTGGACGTCATCCTCACACAGACCAGGGTTCACAGTTGGAGGGCTCCAGGGGCAAAAGATGCAGCTCCATTAGATCTAAGGAAGTACTCACTTTCAAATGTAAGGCCTTGGGCGGGATAAAGCCCCATAAGTGGATCCAGACTTCCGGACTGCTCATCCCAGTCAGATGACCTGGGTATGAATAGCCATTGGGTGAGTTATCCCTCAGGTTCCTCGCTATGTTCTCGCCCCTAGAAGTCCTATTTAATTCATTGGGAAAATAGAGTGATATACAGATGCGCTCCACGTCATATACCCGTGGAGCGCCAACAAATATGCGGCAAACTGTGTAGTCCATTACATGCGCGAAGCGCGTGATCGCATAATACATGCTGAGATCCCTCAATATCTTGCTGGATCGGCATACAGGAAGTGCGGACGTATTGCAATCACCTGGTGTACTCACGTGATCGCATCAAGGACGGCCGTGCGTTCCACCAATATCAAGTGTGGAACGCACGGTTCTTGAAAACAAGAAATGCTGTGAATGGGGGAGCATAAAAGAAAATTAATAATGTCAATCCTCAAGACATGTCCACAGGGGACAATGTAACAGATAGAACTGACTAGAAAGACCACATCAGCTCACGGGGCTAAAAACTAGAAGCCAAAAGTGTAGTTATTACTTTGTCAGATAAACCTTTTTCTTTTAAATTCTCCCGCTCAACCTCCAAGCAAGTGAGGTGCAGTTTCTCTAAGTTTGAATGAAGAAATCCCTCTTGAGTTAGCGAAGTGGTGGCTTCCAAAGCCTGCCTCTCGAAAGAGTTAATGCCAGAGCAAACCAGGCCCTGCGGGGCCAGTATGATAATATCGCAATGGCTTCAGCTTTGTTGTCTCTGATCTTTCTCAGGACTTGAGGAATGAGAGGCAGAGGTGGAAAGGCGTAAATTAATATCCCTGTCCAGGAAAAGGAAAGACCGTCTAGAGTCAGAGGATGATCCATCCTGTTGAGAGAACAGAAACGTTCGATTTTGACGTTTTGTCTTGTTGCCATGACATCTAGGGTTGGTGTTCCCATTCTGTGAACAATCTTCAAGAATATCTCTTGATTGAAAGACCATTCTCCTGGATACAACAATCTCCTGCTCAAATGATCTGCTCTCACATTGATCTCTCCTTTTATATGAACTGCTGAGATTGTTTTTAGGTAAATTTCTGCCCATTTCATTATCTGCCTGCACTCTTTTGCTAGGAGACAATTTTTCTTTACTCCGACCCTGCTTGTTCAGGTAATAGACGGCAGAGATGTTGTCTGACTGGACTTGAACATCTTGAAGATGAAGCTCCGGAAGAAAATGAGACAAGGCCAGCTTGATGGCTCTGAGTTCCTTCATGTTCGATGATAGGTGTAGATCGTTTTTGGACCATACCCCTTGCGCCCATTTGGTCCCTACATGAGCACCCCAGCCCAAGTTTGAAGCATCCGTAGTGAGGACTATGGTCTGACAAGGTTTCAGAGATTGACCTTGTGTTAAATGTGAGGGGATTAACCACCAATTAAGATCCATTTTGACTGTAGAGGAGATCGGCATTTTTCAAGATCTAAGTTTCTGTGATCTTTGTTCCAATATATCAAAATGTCCCTCTGTAACATCCGTAAATGGAACCGCTTCTATGGATGACGTTAGTAATCCAAGATTTCTCATGGCAAAACGAATTGAGCATTTGCGTTGAGTTATTAACTTCCTGATTCCCTGCATAATTTTCTGAATTCTCTCTGGAGTTAGGTGTAACTTCATATTGTGTGTATCTATCACAAACCCCAAATATTTTTTCCGTCTGGATGGAGTCAGATTGGACTTTTCTTCGTTTATGATGAATCCATGTGTTCTTAACATTTGTAGAGTAAAATCTAGATGAGACATGAGAAATTCTTGAGAGGATGCTCTTACTAGCCAGTCGTCCAGGTACGGTATAACAAATACTCCTTGAAGTCTGAGCGCTGCTGAGAGAATCACTGCTATCTTCATGAAGACTCTAGGGGCGGAGGTTATCCCGATGGGTAGGCAAGTAAATTGCAAGTGAAGGACTTGATCATGGATTGGAATAGCTATTCTCAGCTATTTCCTGTGAGCTTGAAGGATCGGAATATGTAAATACGCATCCTTGAGATCTATAGTCACTAGAAAGTCATCTTGTTGAATGACATTGGTGACTGACTGTATCGTCTCCATTTTGAACCTTTTTTTGAGAAAAAAAGTGTTTAGATATGTAAGGTTTATTACTAACCGCCAAGTGCCCCCTGCCTGTGGAACGGCTAAAATAGGGGAAATACACTCCTTGACCTCGTTCTTCTGCGGGCCCTTCTTCTAAAGCATGTTTTACCATTAATTCTTTTAAAAGTTGGAAAATAATTGGAGATTTGTTTATGTTTATCAGAAACCGTTCTTTTGGAGTTTGCTTGAGTTCCAGAGAATATCCGTAGATAATAGTCGAACGCACCCAAGCGTCTGAGAATGTCTGAAGCCAGGTTGTGACATAGTATTTTAGCCTTCCTCCTACAGGATATATCTCTTGCCTGGTGTCATAAGATAGACCCTTTTATCAAAAGGTTTCTTTTTGGGGATAAATTTAGAATTCTTATCCTCTTTTCTCCTTCTTTGGGAAGTGAAGTCACGAAAATTTCTCTGTGTTCTGGATGCTACAGTAGTTTGATATCTCTAAGGTCTAGAATATATCTTCCGAGCAGAACGAGGAAAAGAGACACCTTTGTTTTCATTCAAAGATTTTAAAATTAGTTTTAATTGTGGACCAAATAAGAATGAGGGTTGAAAAGGAAGGGAACAAAAATGATATTTGGATGGGACATCCCCATTCCATTCTTTAATCTATAGGGCTCGTCTAGTAACATTGGATAAAGCCAGGGATCTGGAAGAGAACTTTGCAGTATCCAGCGGGGTATCACATAAAAAATCGGTCGCTGATTTCATTAGTGGTATATTTTCAAAGATTTGCTCTATAGAAACTCCTTCATTATCTTGTGCTAGTTAAGAGCCATATTCTCAAAGCCCTTGCTACTGGAATAGAAGGAAGGGATGACTTGACTGCCATGGAAGCATAAGCTTTCTTTAAAAGGTTATCTGATTTCCAGCAAATAAGTAAGAGCAATGAGTAAACACTAGCGCTGCCGTCTGGGTAAATGGAGTGGAGGTGAGCTCACACAAAAGGACTATGTGTGTGCCCCGTCGCTGCTGGGTTCTATTGTGGGGTTAATTGCCAAAAAACAGCCCACAAAATAGGAGAAGACCTAGTAATGGAAAACAGAAGAAGGAAGAACCCGCGCTGACCTTATTCCTACCTATGGGTATATTGCTAATGTCACACTGGATATAGTAGACACTGCCCTATAATTTCTAGTGGCTATTTGTATTACCTATATAGGGCAGTGTCTACTATATCCAGTGTGACATTAGCAATATACCCATAGGTAGGAATAAGGTCAGCGCGGGTTCTTCCTTCTTCTGTTATCTGATTTCCGGTCCGTGGGATCTTTTAGGAGAGAAGATTGTTCTGCAGGAAAGATGGATTTTTTGGAAAGCTTAGCCACTGCTAAATCCACTTTTGGTGGTAGCTCCCATTCACTAGTTGCTTCTGGATTTAATTTATAGGTAGATTTGAATCTAGCTCCTGGATCTATCCTCTTTTCAGGCTTACCCCAATCCTTTTTAAGCCAGCTACTAATTACTGGATGAGTGGGTAGCACTTTTTCTTTAACAGAAGGAAAATAAAATAAATAAAATAGCTGCTCTTTCTCTGATTTTATGACTGACATCCTTATAGAAACATAGAATGTGTCGGCAGATAAGAACCATTTGGCCCATCTAGTCTGCCCAATATACTGAATACTATGAACAGCCCCTGGCCCTATCTTATATGAATTCCCTGAAGGCCCTATCTTATCTGATTCAATCAATGTAGAAATGTTATCCTTGTTTAATAAATACATATTTTCCATGGATACATCATCATCAGAAGAAAGAGAAAGCACTTCCCCCTTTGATTATTCTGAGCTATTTGAAGGATCCTCTGGGACAGGGGAAATAAAATTCCTTTTCTTTTTAGATCTAGCAGCAGAAAAGGCAACTTTTATTTAAGCAAAGGTTTCAGAAAGCTGTTCCTTGAGCCAGGAGAAAAAACTAGGTGTTTGAGACATGAGAGTTTCAGCAGTCATACAAGCAGAGCACAGTGATTGATCACAATCCTCAGGCATAGGTTGTTGGCAATTATCACAAATATTGTGGTTAGATTTTCATTTTCTTTTCCCCGAATGCTGAGGAGGCTCCATCTGTCAACAAAAAATAATATGAGAAACAGGCAACATGTTTTCAAGGATGGAGAGTCGTATCCGAAGCTTCCCTACAGCCAGAGAGGGTTCCACTGCCCGGCAGAGCGCGGCAACCTAGAGAACAAGACGGACATCAACTCTGCATCCAATTCATGCATGCGCAGAATGTCGTTTGACACCGCCGCCGCTACCATTTTGGATTCCCTAAGTATGCGAACGGTACATCCACTTACCCACACTTCACAAGAGAGCCTCAGGTGATATTCAGGCTGATATGTCTAGATGATAGCAAGAACTCCCTGCTTCAATCCAAACCACTTAACGCTTGTTCACCCCGCAGGGGTTAATGGCCGAGGGACAGGCGAAGCCTGTATACAGCACAGGCTGAGAGTTTGCAAGCCGAGGGGACCCCCCCCCCCTAAAGAAAAAAAAAAAGGGTATACAATAACGGCACATCATCCAATATGGAACCTTAGGGACAGAGAAACTCTCTCTGTATATAGGGTTTAATCAGTAGAAATCCTTCTATCCAAGGTAAAGAGACAAAAGAATACGATGAGTGTTTCCACTTATGGTAATTTATACAGGAGCTAATTAGTTAACTGTTTAAACTGCTAATTAAACTGTGTCTCTTCTATTCGGCAATTAATGAGTCATTAACCCCCTATGTGTGTATGCTGCCGTAGGACGATCAGGAAATCACAGATTTAGCTGTGTATTAATACTGTGTTGATGACATACAGCCAAAGAGGGAAAATCGTCAACATCCAATGTAGTGAAAAATAGTGAGTAATCACATGACACTTCCTGTGTCGATAAATATTTCCATCTCCAATGGGAGGTGAAGCACTATACACTCAGAAAGATGTGAGATTCACCCGCGTGATAAAAAACGGAAGGTTTACAAACAACCATCAGTGAAAATGCATCGCATCCGCACTTGCTGCGATTTTCACGCAATGCACAAGTGATGCGTGAAAAACAACGCTCGTGTACACAGACCCATTGTAATGAATGGGTCCGGATTTAGTGCGGGCGCAATGCGTTCGCATCACGCATTGCACCTGCGCGGAAAACACGCTCGTCTGAAAGGGGACTAAGTCCCTACTACACTGCATGCAGAATTATTAGGCAAATGAGTATTTTGACCACATCATCCTCTTTATGCATGTTGTCTTACTCCAAGCTGTATAGGCTCGAAAGCCTACTACCAATTAAGCATATTAGGTGATATGCATCTCTGTAATGAGAAGGGGTGTGGTCTAATGACATCAACACTCTATATTAGGTGTGCATAATTATTAGGCAACTTCCTTTCCTTTGGCAAAATGGGTCAAAAGAAGGACTTGACAGGCTCAGAAAAGTCAAAAATAGTGAGATATCTTGCAGAGGGATGCAGCACTCTTAAAATTGCAAAGCTTCTGAAGCGTGATCATCGAACAATCAAGCGTTTCATTCAAAATAGTCAACAGGGTCGCAAGAAGCGTGTGGAAATACCAAGGCGCAAAATAACTGCCCATGAACTGAGAAAAGTCAAGCGTGCAGCTGCCAAGATGCCACTTGCCACCAGTTTGGCCATATTTCAGAGCTGCAAGATCACTGGAGTGCCCAAAAGCACAAGGTGTGCAATACTCAGAGACATGGCCAAGGTAAGAAAGGCTGAAAGACGACCACCACTGAACAAGACACACAAGCTGAAATGTCAAGACTGATTTTTCTAAGGTTTTATGGACTGATGAAATGAGAGTGAGTCTTGATGGGCCAGATGGATGGGCCCGTGGCTGGATTGGTAAAGGGCAGAGAGCTCCAGTCCGACTCAGACGCCAGCAAGGTGGAGGTGGAGTACTGGTTTGGGCTGGTATCATCAAAGATGAGCTTGTGGGGCCTTTTCGGGTTGAGGATGGAGTCAAGCTCAACTCCCAGTCCTACTGCCAGTTTCTGGAAGACACCTTCTTCAAGCAGTGGTACAGGAAGAAGTCTGCATCCTTCAAGAAAAACGTGATTTTCATGCAGGACAATGCTCCATCACACGCGTCCAAGTACTCCACAGCGTGGCTGGCAAGAAAGGGTATAAAAGAAGAAAATCTAATGACAGTACACCTCTCTGAACAGTGTCTGGGAGGCTGTGGTTGCTGCTGCACGCAATGTTGATGGTGAACAGATCAAAACACTGACAGAATCCATGGATGGCAGGCTTTTGAGTGTCCTTGCAAAGAAAGGTGGCTATATTGGTCACTGATTAGTTTTTGTTTTGTTTTTGAATGTCAGAAATGTATATTTGTGAATGTTGAGATGTTATATTGGTTTCACTGGTAAAAATAAATAATTGAAATGGGTATATATTTGTTTTTTGTTAAGTTGCCTAATAATTATGCACAGTAATAGTCACCTGCACACACAGATATCCCCTAAAATAGCTAAAACTAAAAACAAACTAAAAACTACTTCCAAAAATATTCAGCTTTGATATTAATGAGTTTTTTGGGTTCATTGAGAACATGGTTGTTGTTCAATAATAAAATTAATCCTCAAAAATACAACTTGCCTAATAATTCTGCACTCCCTGTATATATAAGGCTTCTAGGCAAGACATATCTGTATGATTTTATTATCTCTGTATGTATTTTGATTGCTCCTAAAGAAGGAGTTATATGATAACACCCCCGAAACGCGTTGAGCCTATCTGTGATACCAATAAAGGAAACTACCAGAAGTACCATCCGTGGGACTGCCCTGTTTTCCTAAGATACTACAAGCGATTCTTTGAGTCTGTAGGTGTCTTGAGTTTATCCTACAAACCACCTCCCCAGTACCGTGAGTTAATTGTTTATATTTAAAAAAAAAAAAAAGCTTTTAAGAGTTTCTATTTTATTATTTCTTCATACTCCAGGTTATAACCCAATTTGTTGGAACACCTATTACTCCATTATTTCATAAATATTTTTATTCCTACTTTCAATCCCTATTCTGATCACCTATCATAATGGTTACTAGGGGTTTGGCGCTGTCTTTGTGGCTGTGATCTTCTTTTTCTTCTCTTCCCGTATTCACCTACGTAGTTTTTTCTACACTTAGTCACTACTGGCAGCCTCCCACCTCTCATTCCTTGGTGATAGTTCCTCCTCCCTTTGGCGCCCTGCAGTTACTCTAAGATTTTTTGGACCCCCATCCAAAAAGTTCGATTGACACTCTTTTTTGGATTTTTTTCTCCTCCTCCTCCTTACCTTGATGCAGGTAATGGCAGTGCTCTGGTACGACTCCTTCATGACGGGACCCTGAAGCTGAATGATTTAAACAAGCTCAGTGCCGAAGAAATGCAAAAGAATTTGACACTTTGTGGGATTCCTTGGGATGACACTGACACAAAGGTGAAGGCCAATGGTTATTGTTTGTTTCTGTCTCTGTAATAATGTACCGGGGACATTTACCAAGAAAGTAGTTAAAGTTCCTTTCTCATTCGTACTTTTGCTCCCCTTGTTTAATCATCATTTACATATAAGAGACATTTTGTCTATTTTTGCGAGATCAGATTAGTGCTTGAGTTGTTACCACGAGAAAGCTGTATACAGTGTATTGGACACCATTTTATTGTGACTGTACGAAGAAGAAGAATTTAAAGGGGTTTTGTCACTTTAGCAAATAGCATTTATCATGTAGAGAAAGTTAATACAAGGCACTTACTAATATATTGTTAGTGTCCATATTGTTTCCTTTACTGGCTGGATTAATTTTTCCATCACATTATACACTGCTCGTTTCCATGGTTGCGACCACCCTGCTTGTACACTATAGGAAAAAGTACCAGCCTATGTGCGCTCCCACAGTCCCGACCACCAGAGAGGCTGGTGCTTTTTCCTATAGTGTGCAAACATGACCACCGCTAAAGGATTGCAGGGTGGTCGTAACCATGGAAATGAGAAGTGTATAATGTGATGGAAAAATGAATGAAGCCAGCAAAGGAAGCAATATGGACAATCACAATACATTAGTAAGTGCCTTGTATTAACTTTCTCTACATGATAAATGGCATTTGCTAAAGTGAGACAACCCCTTTAAATTAAAAATATAAAGGTCATTTGGGATAAATTTCTCCTTATTTGCTGAGATACGATCACTTTAAAGGGGTTATCCAAATTCTAAAATATCCTCTCCAATGCCCAGGCCCCCCGTATACATTATACTTACCGGCTCCCTAGCACCTGTGTCACTCCGGATCCCTGCACGGCCGCCATTGCATCTCCCCGTCGCGTTGATCAAAACATATGGTGCCGGGGGCAGCAGCCAATAGCAGGTTCCCTGCTCCCTTGATGCGCGTCACCGTTGCGGGCTGCTATTGGCTGCTCCTCCCCGTCGCTGGATGTTTTGATGCAGAGGCAGCTGTGCAGGGTTCTGGAGCGATGCTGGTGCCTGGGGGCAGGTAAGTATAATGTGTCGCCAAGCATTGAGGGGGGATCATTTTGAATTTGGATAACCCCTTTGAAGCATCATGCACACAACCGTTTGTATTTTGGGGTGTGCAGTACGCAGATCCGCAAAATACAGATGACGTCAGTGTCGGACCGACTGACTTCAATGGGTCTGTGGTATAGGATATTTTCTATCCTTTTACGGAACAGACATACAGATGTGGAAAGCTCTCGGATCATCCATGTCGTTTCCACAAAAGAGAGAAAATGTCCTATATCAGGGGTAGGCATCCTCCAGCACTTCCCAGCATGCATACATGCTCTGCTCCTCTCAGAACTCTCATAGAAATGAATGGAGCATGCTGGGAGTGCTGAAGGTATATGATCACATATGCAATGACTGTTATAACAACTGCGGTGGAAAAGCCTTTAAAAAATGGACGTACCTTATGAAGTTCAGGTCGCTACATGTTAAGTGTGCCTAAAACTTTATTAAAGATACTTCCTTTTTATGTCCTATAGGATAATATGTGTTATTCCATCCTGGCTCTTTCTGAGTTTGTGCAGAACGGCACACAGACTAAAGAACCTCCGCCGCATTTAACTGGGGGGAAGCTCTACAAGGTCTGCCCTCATCAGGTAACATTATATTAATAGAAAATACTTCTTTGTCAGGACTGGATTATGACCAGAGAAAAAGGAGCACTCCCTTCAGGCCTTCCCAGACCTCCAAGGCCTGTAACCATGAACTGTGTCAGCAGAAAAGAACCTATTGTTTATCATATTTTTAAAGAGTTTTTGGTGATGTTATTTTTTATTTTCCATGTCACTATATTTAACCGTTAGAGGACTGGGCAATTTTCAATTTTTGCATTTTTTATAGGACAAGTTGTACTTTCTAATGGCACCATTTACGTTTGCATACAGTATAGTGGGAAGCGGGAAAAAAATTCCAAATGGGGTGTACTTTTATTTATTTATTTTTTACGAAATTCACTATGCGGTAAAAGTAACCTGTTACCTTCATTCTCCAGGTCAATACGATTGCAACGATACCAAAGTTATATTGTTTTTCTTGTGTTTTAATATTGAAAAACAATTAGAGACCTTGAAAAAAAATTATAATTTCTTCATCACCATATTCTGAACTCTATAATTTTGTTGGGCGAATTCACTTTTTTATCACTTTTTATAAAACGTTTTTGGGGAGAGGAAGTGTCAAAAAATGGCGAATTGGCCGTTTGCTTTCCGATAGACCATTTGCCATATGGGATTATAACTTTTATTGGTTAAGGATTTAAATTTTGGGGAAAGGGAGATGATTTGAACTATATATTTTTATTTTATTTTTTATATATTTTTAAAAACCCTTTTTTTTTCTACTTTTTTTAAAACCCTAATAATAAGTGTCACTTCTTGGTCTGTACAGATCACTTTACTGCAGTTAACTTCTTATCTATCATTCTAATCCTGCCTGTAATGATATCACCTCTGTGTATAGATAAGACAGGATCCACCATTCACAATAGGTGATTGTCAGAGCTTATCTATCCTTTACTTGTACAATGACCTCTGCACAGGTCACAGAACATGTCTAGAAGACTCTCCCATAGACGTCAATGAGGTCCAATCCTGACCATTGTGTCTATGGACCATGGGGCTGCCATAAAGCAATTCTTTAGAGCAGTGTTTCCCAACCAGTGTGCCTCCAGCTGTTGCAAAACTACAACTCCCAGCATGCCCGCACAGCCAAAGGCTGTCCGGGCATGCTGGGAGTTGTAGTTTTGCAACAGCTGGAGGCACACTGGTTGGGAAACACTGCTTTAGAGGTTTTCTGGGCTTTTTCATATGGATGACCTATCCACCGCCGATCAACTGTGTCTATGGGACAGCAGCAGCAGAGCAGGAAGAGAGAAGGGAGACGGCAGGTGCGCACATAGCCTGACGTCTCCTCAAACTGCTGATTGGCGGGGGTGCCAGGTGTCGGACCCCCGCCGATCTGATATTGATGACCTATCCCAGCGGTCAGCAACCTTCGGCACTCCAGATGTGTTGAAACTACAACTCCCAGCATGCTCCATTCACTTCTATGGGAGTTCTCAAAATAGCTAAGCAAGTGTGCATGCTGGGAGTCGTAGTTTCACCACAGCTGGAGTGCCGAAGGTTGCTGATCCCTGACCTATCCGATTCCTGAAGATAGGTCATCAGTAGTAAAAGCCCAGAGAACCTCTTTAAATGCTTTCCAAATGCTGTTAAGAAGCAGTTCCCTAACCTTGTTCAGGAAGTAGAATAAAAAAATCTGTGATCCGAATATAAAAACAGATTAGAAAAAAAGGAGATGTGGTTTTAACTGGCAGAGAACATTTTTGGTGACACATTTCCTTAAACCACTTAAGTACTGGTCGCATTCTCGTTTTTGCATTTTCGGTTTTTCCTACCCACGTTCCATTAACTTTTTTCATTCTCCGTGTATATATAGCCTTATGATGGCTTATTATTTGCGAGATAAGTTGTATTTTGTAATGGAACCCTTTCATTTACCATGTCTTGTATTGGAAAATGGCAATTTTTTTTGGTGGGGTTAAATTGGAAAAAAAAAAATTCCACTAAAGTGTTTTGGGTTTTGATATTACAATGTTCACTGTGCACTAAAGATGACATGATGTCCTCATGCTGCGGCTCAGTATGAATACAGTGATACCAAACTTGTATAGTTTTTTTTATTTTTTATTAGATTTCGGTCCACAGAGCTGTATGATGGCTTTTTTTTTGCGGGACGAACTACTTTTAATTAATCAACGCTGTTGATCACGGCAGTTGGGGGGTTAAATGATGGGGTTCAGCGTGTTCGCCATTTCCAGTTATTGCAGCCATGTGTCTGTTGTATTATACAGCCGGCACTCGCTGCGCATGGAGGGGGCTCACTACATCAGCCCGCTCCATGTCACTGTGGCTGAGGGAGTTAAACCAAAAATGGAAGAATTGAATTGAAGAAAATGGATGGAGACCTCACAGCATCAATCAGCGTATGGTTGACAAAGGCTGTTTAGCCAAAATGTTGCATCAGGAATAAAGGAACACTGTGGGTGGTGCTGTCTCCATCCATTTACATGGGGGATTGAACCTATACCCCTGTGAGTATATTCCTTTAAAGGGAACCTCCGGCAATAGAAAGGTTTTACGATGTATCCAAAGAGGTGATTATGCAGCTTTTACTAATATGAATTGCTATAGGTCAGAGCTTTGTTCTTCTGCCTGTGCTACTAACTAGAAGAAAGCCAGTGGTCAAGCATGCATGTTTACTGCCCATAGGGGAGAAGCAGCCAGAAACGCCGGGCAGGATTATCTCCTGGTTAAACAGTGAACTGGGGGACCATTGGCTTCTCTGCAAGGCCTCCTACCCTGTCCTTAAAGGGGTTATCCAGGATATTATTATTTTTTTGTTTAATCCTCCACAGCCAGCAGGACTTGTGGAGAGAAACATACTTACCTGCTCTGATTCACAATTTCTGGTCTATCTGCCCTGTCAACATCCACATGGGCAGTGTCCCATACGCGACTGCAGCCACAGACTGGCCTCAGTGGTGAAGTGTCTCCAAGCGGTATTTTACGTCTTGGTCACATGCCGCTTGGAGAACCGTCACTGCTGCGGTCAGTCCTTAGCTGCAGCGGCACATGCAGACGTTGAAAGACAGGGACCAGACATGCAGTGCAGACAGACTGAGAGCCAGGGAGCAGGTAAGTGTTTTTCTCTTCACATGTCCTGTTGGCTTGGGATTCATAAAAAAAACTACAAAATAATTGCCCCCTGATGGACCCCAATCCTCCCGCCCAGTTAGAACTTTAGTCATTTAGAGATATTTATTCTTATATTTCTTTGATCATTTCTGCCATTCTCAATGCATAATAAAGGGCTTCTCCGGGATTTATATATTGATGACCTATCCTCAGGTTAGGTCATGAATATGACATTGGCTGGGGCCAACTCCCGCCATCCCTGGCACCACGGCCTCCTCGCAGCTTACCAAGCATCATGCCATGCACTGTATAGTATCTGTGGCTTGGGTATTGCAGCTCAGTCCCATTCAAGTGAATGGGATGAGCTGCGCCTAGGCCACATGACCAATGAACTCAAGGAGCACTGCGGCCTCTTTGTACAGCTGGGGGGCCTGGGAGTCGGACCCCCGCCCATCTCATATTGATGACCTCTAAATCTCAGAGAACACCTTTAATAGCTCTACCTTTGTGTTTCATCACTTCATTGCATTATGTTGGTCCCCCTAGGGTGACCTCTTGCACTTATGTCACGGTTAAGGCTACTTTCACACTAGCATTTTTGCTGGATCTGGCAGGGTTCACCAAAAACCCTTCCGTTACTGATAATATAACCGTCGGCATCTGTTATGAAAGGATCCGTTTGTATTCTCTTTAACATACCCAAGACGGATCCGTTATGAAATCCATTGAAAGTTAATGGGGGACGGATCCGTTTTCTATTGTGCCAGATTGTGTCAGTGAAAACGGATCCGTCACCATTGACTTGCATTGTGGGTCATGACGGATCCACTTTGCTCCACATCCATGACAGAAAGCAAACCGCAGCTTGCTGCAGTTTGCTGTCCGGAATGGGAACGCCACCAAACGGAACGGAATGCATTTTGGAGCATTGCATTCTGTTCAGTTACGTTTTGTCCCCATTGACAATGAATGGGGACAAAACAAACGTTTTTCTCCGGTATTGAGATCCTCTGACGGATCTCAATACTAGAAAATAGAAACACTAGTGTGAAAGTAGCCTTATACATCTAACGCCTTCCAATAAAATAGTTTGAAACTAACAAAGAATTGGATATGTTGATCTTTTAACAGCAGCAGACCCCAAGGGAGAGTGCAGCTGCCTGTTCACATTAATATATAATATACAGTGCTACTTGGGAGAGGCCAAAATCCAGTCTCTCCACTTTGGACAGTCCCTTTTTGTTAGCAGGGTCTGCAGGCAATATACGGATCACTGAATTTTCCATTTACCGCGGACGTCTCTAGAGCAGAGACGCTCGTTGGATCTGCACTGACTGGTTGAATACTTTAGGATTCGCAAGACAATACTTCGAAATTGTCTTGCTGATCTTTGTGGGAAGAGTCTGAGGCGCAATTCAGATGTTCTATGAACCATGGTGGTGGCTGCCATTATACATAGATCATTATGTTGTTTCTCATTTCTTTAGGTGGTTTGTGGATCCAAATACATTGTGAGAGGAGAAAGCCCCCGGGATCATGTGGATCTCTTGGTCTCATCGCGACACTGGCCTCCAGTCTACGTAGTAGATATGGCAACACAGGTAGCTCTTTGTGCCGATCTCTGTCATCCAGACCTGACAAAACGGATGTGGGGGAAGAATCAAGGATGTTTCTCAGACCCTTCAGAGTCACCAAAGGTAAGTAAATACATTTCAACAGCCCAAAGCAATATGCATGAGCTAGTAATCGGTATTCTAAGAAACAGACAGGAATAGATGTTTATCATATTTAGCATGGTAAATGGTGTATAAATACACTAGCAAACGAAGCTTTGGCAACTTTCTGTATCCATTCCTTAAAGGGGCTTGTGTCACCCCACACATTGGTGGCATATCGCTAGGATATGTCACCAATATCAGATAGTGGGAGCCGCACCTACCTCTAGAACGGGGCTCCGAAAGTGAACTTTCACAGTGTGCTCTCCATTCACTTCTATAGGAGTTCCAAAAATAGCCGAGTGAGCACGCGGGCACCGCCCCATTCACCTCTATGAAATAAATGGAGGATGGCTGCGCATGTGCAGTGTGCTTTCTTAAACTTTGGAGACTCCATTCTAGAGATGGGTGCAGGACCCACACCTATCTGACATTGGTGGCATAACGTTAGGATTTGCCACCAATGTCTCAGATGACACAGCCAATTTAACATTTTCAAGATCCCTGCTTGCTGTAATTGAATGCAAGTCATCATTGGTTACATCTAGAAGTTGCATATCCGTCCTTATGTGATGATCACACAGTCGCGAATGCGAGCACTTACAGCTGTACAGTAATAAACCATGCAACTGTGTGATCCTCGCATGAGTATCATATTGCAAGCTCTCAAAGTAAACAATGGCGGCACTCATTAAGTTACAGCAAGCAGTGTGGAACTGTCCACGTTTACGCAGATATTGGAAGGAGGTGGTAGACCTCATTATCAAGGTTTATAAGATTTCGATTGAATGTTCTCCTATTGCATGTATTTTGGGATGTGTTGGGGAAGTGTCAGGTTCCAGAGAGGCCAAGTTGGCAATCCAGCGCATTCTATATCAAGCTAGGAAGAGGATAGCATCCAGATGGATAGCTCAAGACCCACCGGAGCTAAGTGAATTGATAACAACGACACACACCTTGGTGCAACTCGAGAGCTATGTGTATCAAAAAAGAGGAAACAACAAAAAGTTTAACAAAATATGGTATGCATGGATTGAACACTTTCATCTTACTGTTTAGTACAAACGACGGGAAAGGGAAAGAGAAAGAGAAAGGGAAGTTACAGGTAGTAATAAAGGAAAATGAGAATAATAAAACATAAGGTACCTTATAAAAGTAATAAGAAGGAGCTGCTGTGCGAATGGCGTGAATGTACATTGGATTGTAATCCGTAATACGCTGTGGACTCTTTTCTTTTTTCTCTTCTTAGGGACAAACTGCACCTGGACTTTGGGGATGGGGAAGGGGTGGGGAGGTGGGGTGGGTTTATGTGTATTATTGCTTTTGTTCACATGTAAAAAAGAAAAAATTGATCTTAAATAAAAAGATTTGATCAAAAAAAAAAGTTACAGCAAGCAGAGATCTTGAAGATCACGAAAAATTGATATACAAAGTATATGGGAAAATGTTATAAATTATACATTTTAATTAAAGGGGTTATCCAACCCCTATAATGCCTCCCCAAATGCCTGGGCCCCACACACATATTGTACTTGCCTCGCTCCCCAGCACCTGCGTCACCCCTGATGCCCGCACAGCCACCGCTGCATCTCCCTGCCGCGCGAATGCAAACACCCGGAGAGGGGGGAGCGACAGAAATGAGCCTCCCTAGCGTCACCTGCGATGCTCAGGAGGCTCATTCTCGTCGCAGCCTGCTATTGACTGAACCCAAAACCCCCTGATCGACATTTCATCCGTGTGACGGGGAAACGCATAGGCGGCCGTGCATGTATCCGGTGCGACATGGGTGCCGGGGAGGGTGGTAAGTACAATCTGTATGATGGGCCTGGGCATTTAAGGAGGCATTATAGAGGTTGATAACTCCTTTAAAGGGCTTCTACCACCAGAAATACTGTTGCGTAGCTGACTGACATTAGCAATGCACTAATGTCAGCACTACATAACAGTATGTTTTTTTACCTTTCTCCCTGCAGCTTTTTTGGTAAAAAAAAAAAGCACTTTTATAATATGCTAATGAGCACCTAGAGGCTCCGTCCACTCACCCTTTATCCCGCCCAGGTCCAGTGTTCTGCCCGCCCCGCTCCTCTTGATTGATGGCACGGTCCGCCGCATCGCTGCCGAAATTCTGCGCCTGCGCCGTTCACTTCTGTCTTCGGCGCAGTGAGTGAATGATGCACTCCTGGTGCCGGATTCCTCACTGTGCCTGCGCCGTCTACATCACAGGCCGGCATCAGGTGAGCGGCCTTCACTCACTGCGCCGAAGACAGAAGTGAACGACGCAGGCGCGGGATTTCAGCAGCGATGCGGCGGACCATGCCATCAATCAAGCGGGGCGGGCAGAACAGGGGACTTGGGCAGGATAAAGGGTGAGTGAACGGAGCCTCTAGGTGCTGATTTTACGCCCACATAGCACCTAGAGGCTCATTAGCATATTCTAAAAGTGCTTATTTTACCAAAATGGCTGCAGGGAGAAAGGTAAAAAACATACTGTTATGTAGTGCTGACATTAGCGCATCGCTATATCAGTCAGCTACATAACAGTATTTCTGGTGGTAGAAACCCTTTAACTATATACAGTCAGGTCCAGGTCCTGATGGGTTTGTTGTGTTTTTTCAGCCTAATTATGGCTTGCTTCACTGATAGTGACAGCTCTTTGGATCTCATCTTGAGAGTAGACAGCAACAGATTCCAAATGCAAATAGCAGACTGGAAATGACCTCTGGACCTTTTATCGGCTCATTGTAATTGGGATAATGAGGGAATAACACACACCTGGCCATGGAACCGCCGAGAAGCCAATTGTCCCATTACTTTTGGTCCCTTAACAAGTAGGAGGCACATATGCAAACTGTTGTAATTCCTACACCGTTCACCTGATTTGGATGTAAATACCCTCAAATTAAAGCTGACAGTCTGCAGTTAAAGCACATCTTGTTTGTTTCATTTCAAATCCATTGTGGTGGTGTATAGAGCCAAAAATGTTACAATTGTCTCGATGTCCCAATATTTATGGACCTGACTATGTACAAAATAATATATAGGTCAAGTAGCCCAAGTTCTCTTTGCTCTGTCACAGAAGTGAGCCATGTCTACAGGGCAATCCCCTTATCCAGCTCATATGTCATTTATTCTTCCTTTGTCTTAGTATGTATCCTGCCCAGAACTCTTAGACAGACATTATAGCGTGGACATGATGGGCAACGAGTCTTCAATTCTGCATCCTGTTACCAAGTCCAAGTCTCGAAGAATTGTTCACGCAGTAGCGGAGCAGAACGGAACCTGTGACCCAACCGCTCGCCACCATGCACTTTCATTGTGCCGGGAGATGGAGCCCTATAGTGCAATCATCACAGCCATTGGAGATAGCAAAACCAGCAACGTCCGCCACCACCCCATTAACTTTGACAACGTGACACACTATTACCTCTACAATAGACTGATTGACTTTCTCACCAGCCGAGAGATTGTGAACCGACAGATTCTTGACATTGTTCAAAGCTGTCAGCCCGGAGAAGTGGTCATCAGAGACGCTCTCTATCGACTTGGTGTTGCACAAATCAAGACTGAAATAGGAGATAGTGTTCTGGAGGAAGATTTATTGTTGGAACAGCCAAGTTCTGTGTGATCCTACCTGACATATAGTATTGCGCACTACAGGTTCCGTACGTTTATCTACAGACTATGGAGACAATCAGCTATCCGGACAGTGTCCAAGTGACTGGGAATTTTCCTGCCCAAGTATGAGCTGAAAACTGCATTGAATGGTGGAAATTAGAAAAAAAGCACTTTTTTATCAATACATTCATTACCAGATGTAGAATGGGAGGACATACCATATTTCAACCTAGATTGCATGTCAGGGGCTGAGAAAATAAATTTCATAATTATTCACAATTACTAATGAATTGTTAGAGAGACATAAAGGGATAATGTATGATGAGTCATTGGAGAGCAGGGTGCCCATATACCCTTCTTGCACAGGCGCCCTCTACTTGAGATGTAAGCTGGTTTATCTGGTGATGCCCAAGGGACTGGTCTAAGCTGGCAGATTCTAGGTCTCCAAGGTCAGTGGGCTTTCTTTCATTGATATTCAAGGGGGTTGTATAGGAGACATGACCACTTTCTTCCAAAAATAGAGCCACCCTAGTCTACACATATTCTTTGGAATGGGGCTGCAATACTGCACTCAGCTTTGACCCCATTTCTGAAAGAAAGCAGCCATGTCTTGAAAACTCATACAATTTTTTTTCATAGCAGTGAGACCACTCTTCCCTTGCTTCTGCCTCCTGACAGTTGTCAGACCCCCATTAGTCTAACATTTATGGCTTGCCGTAAATCTGAGCAGAAACATTTTAAGAAATTATAATATAAAGGTTTTCCAAGATGTTTTTTACTGATGACCTATCCTCATGTAAGCGCTCCTTCCTTCTCGCAGCTTACTAAGCACAGCGCCGTACATTGTATAGTGGCTGTGCTTGGTATTGCAGCCCAGCCCTATTCACTTGTATGAGGCTGAGCTCACCTAGGCCACGTGGCCAATTAATGTGTCGTCATTGGCCTAGGAAAAGCAGAGCGAAGGCCATAATGCTCACAGTAGTGCTGCTGCCTTCTCAGAAATCTCGGGAAACCCCTTTAAGGAGATTGTCCAGCTTTAAAACCACCACTGCATTCACTGCTCTCTAGCCCCCATTTGTAGACTTCTGGAATGAATGGGAAGGGGGGACGGGGGGTCTTATGTTCCTCAGCAGCCAATGAATGGCTGCAACAGTGACTTGTCCTCCAAGAGGCACGGGTCACGTTCTGCTTTGGGGACATGTCAGCGCTGCAGCCAGTCATTAGCCTCCCGCCCATTCATTTCAAAAGCTTACAAGTGGGGACAGGAGTGCAGAGAACTCACCATTGGAACAAAAAAGCTGGCTTCCCTTTAGAGGTCTGGCAGATGAGGTTGGGTGTGAAAAAACGTTATAAAAAGGTGGACAAACCCTTTAAGAGCATTTTCTTGTAAACCAAAATGTTAATGAATAGGCCACTTTCCAGTAAAATGTATAACATGCTATAAATGATTGTTTTATACTATGAAATACCCCTCATTGCTAATCACAGCTCTCTATATTAATGCCACCTGCTGCCCGTTTAACAAATTGCATCAAGGTTCTCTGCATCCATAGGAATGATATAGCGGTGGCTAACGGAGATGTAGCTGCATGGACAGTATACACACACAGGCTAAACATGTGCAGAAGTGGATTTAGCTGAGAAGTGGTCCTCTAAGTAAGGGCTCATGCACACGACCGTATTTCCTCCGAGACATACGGTCCGTGAGCGGGCCATATGTCCTGGAGCGTGCTCACGGGAGCGCACAGCATCATAGGTTACTATGACGCTGTGCGCATCGGGCCGCCCGCGGGGCTATTGTCCCGCACTCGTAATATCATATGAGAGCAGGACAATAGTCCCCCGGGCGGCCCAATACGCACAGCATCATAGTAACCTATGATGCTGTGCGCTCCCATGCGCACGATGTATGCTGCTCCGGGACATATGGCTCGCTCACTGACCGTATGTCTCGGAGGGCATATGGTCGTGTGCATGAGCCCTAAATCCCATGACTGCTTCCATCTTGAGTGCTGTGGACATGGAGGGGACAATGTCCACTATTAATAAGGGCAGCAAGGGGTTTTGAAGTAAAGAGCTGGTTTAAAGCTAAAGGTGGTGTAGAGCTTCATAATATAAAACACAATCAAGTGAATAAAACCTTTTAAGTACTGAATGGTTCTCTTCTGGTCTCTGGTTAAAAATCTTGTTTGGCCATTTTCCGATTTTTAAGAATGATAAGTGACACCATTCTACAGTTAGGCCTCATGCACACGGATGTATTTTGCAGTCCCCAACCCACGGATCCACAAATTACGGATACCAGCCTTTTGCATTCCACTACTTCTTTGTAGAATTGACTATTCTTGTCTGTAAAACGGGTTCGGTAATTTGAGGGTAGCTACACGATGCGGACAGCACACGGATCACATTAGTGTGCTCTTCTCAATTTTTTCCGGCCCCAAAGAAATGAATGGGCCTATGTGCAATCTGCAAAAAAATGCGGATCAGACACTGACAAAAATATGGTCATGTGCATGAGGCCTTAACCTGTTCAAGAGTTTTCCTAGAGGATTGTAGAGTCTGGGAAAGCTTAATGACAAGTCTTATTGGAATTGCAATTATTGTTGTGGTAGGTGTCACCCGGCCTTCCCTAGAACTGGTAGAATAGACACCAGAGGACTGCACAAGCACTTTTAAAGTATAGTTTCTAGGGGAATAGTCTAAAAATGAATCTTTGGATACAACTTGTGTTGGTGTTATACATTACATGGCAGTGCTACCGGATCTGATATTATAAAGCTACTCTCTGAGTATCAGCCCAGTGTCATTGCTTTATAGTATGTTATTGGCACCAGGCGCCTGTGATCATTTTTAATTGTATTTTACTTGTCAGCTAAAAATATGTTCGTTTCCCACCAACTAAGATCAGTGCAACTTCATTACATGTTGTTTGTGCTTTATTTCTAACTGTAGTAGAAAGGAATCCAGCACACCAGACTCCGTGTAAATGCTCCTAAGTGACTTACGTTGTTACTTTGGTAACTATATGATATTCTTTCCTTGGTTGGATGTTGTCTGGGGATTAGAAAAATCCCTGTGTTATTCCGCTCTTCTCTGTGGGCTGTGTCTGGTACTGCAGCTACTCTTGAATAGAATTTAAAGGGGTATTCCCATCTCAGACAATGGGAGCATATCGCTAGGATATGCCCCCATTGTCTGATAGGTGCGGGTTTCACCTTTAAGACCGGCAGCTATCTCGTAAACTGAGCCGGCAAAGTGAAGGAGGGTGCACTGAGCATGCGTGGCCACCCCCCATTCTTTTCTATGGGGCCGCCAAAAACAGCTGGGCAATGTCTCGGCTATTTATCTCTCTTGAGAAGCCACCGTTTCCATTTACTATGCAACTATCAGTGACTGACAGCTATCTATGTATACACACTTACACAGAGAATGCTATCAATCACTGCTAACACTTCCCCCGTCCACAGCTATCATTAACTGACAGCTGTCTCTCTATACATACTTACACAGTGAATGCTATCAATTACCGATAAGACGACCTCCATGCACAACTATTAGGCTGGGTTCACACTTGAGCGTATTTGATATGCGCGTTTTTGTGCGCGTTTTTGTCCATAGTCAACGCGCGTATTACACGCGTTTGTGTGATTGACAGCAGTGTCCTATGGCCGCAAACGCGCGACAAAACGCCCCAAAGAAGCTCAAGAACTTTTTTGAGCATAGGGCGTTTTTTAGCGCGTTCAAACGCGCTGTAAAACGCTCAAGTGAGAACCAGGGCCATAGGGAAGCATTGGTTTTCATGTGTTGAGCGTTTTACAGCGCGTTTGAACGCGCTGTAAAACGCTCAAGTGTGAACCCAGCCTTTGTGACTGACAGCTATCTCTCTATACACACTTACACAGAGAATGCTATCAATCACTGATAACACCTCCCCGTATACAACTATCAGTGACTGATAGTTATCTCTGTATACACACTTACACAGAGTATGATATTAGTCACTGATAACACCTCCCTATGTACAAAAGAGCTAAGAAAGAGCAGGAATTTAAATATACAAATTACAAGTTTTGCAGAATTGTTACCCACAAAACTATGTATCACTCTGCTCAGCTCCTCCTGCTCTATAACATGCTACATGCCGATTGTAGTGCATTTCATCGTGACTGATTCTCTTTAAGCTGCAATTCCAGGCACAGCCTATTAACAAGTGTGGATTAAAAATAAATATCATATTTTTTCTAATTCTGGACAATCCCTTAACATTTTTGACAGAATTTGCTGCAAGTCCATAATGATGGCATTATATGTGCTACACATTTAATATTACATTCATGCAAAAGATGTGCATTTCTTCAAATCTGTGACCTTGCTTGTACTCTTTTGACCCTTGTTGGTCAACTTTAAAGAGTTTTCCAGATGTATAATATTGATGACCTAGCCTCAGAATACGACACTAGTGTCGGATCAGGGGGGCCTTACTCCCAGGACCTCCACCAATCAGATTTTTGAAGCATCTGCCTTAACTGTAATTGCATTGAAATTGGAATTTAAACTCAGATTGTAATTGTTGCTGAAATGTCTCTTCATGCACATTTATTTATGTATTGTTTGTGTTTCTTTTTATTAGTTATGTGTCAATAAATTTTATTTATTTCTGAAAAATATAGTTTGTTTCTGGTTTCTTTTGGTGGCATGCATATATTTGACCTAAATTTCATTTATATTACTTATCTATTATAAAAACTTCCCTTTTATTCTCATTTATTTTATTTATTTACTATAAAAACGACTTATAATTCTCATGTATTAACCCCTTTGCTACCAGCACCGTACATGCACGGCGCTCGTTGGGTCTTTATCTCTTAAAACGCAATTTCTCCACCTTTTTATGGGTTTTCCCACTGAGTTCCTTGTGTGGCAAAAATGACCTGTGCCTTTCATTCTCTGGGTCAGTACAATTTCAACTATACCATTATATATATATATATATATATATATATATATATATATATATATGTATATATAGAACAAAGAAATCGGACTGCACTCCAGTTGTGTCTTCAATGAAAAAAGGTTTATTCACCCATAGGTGCCTCGCAATGAGCCTTTCTCAAGCATTGATAGGATGTGAACAGGTTACATATAAAGGGGTGTCAATCATAACAATTGGTGCTTAAACTTAATTGATAATTACAGTCATATCTGCAGAAAAATATTACAAATAGAACAACATATTGCCAATTCAATATAATTGAATAAAGTGAAAAATACAGTGAGTGCATAAAGTGCATAATGTATCAAAATCACATCTGAATTCATCCAAAACCCTAATTGGTCACAGCTGTATTCTACTCAGGACATGACAATTACAGAAATCATAATGATACACATGTGTGAGAGGAGAAAACAAGTTAATTGATACCTGGAATAGTGCTAGCGACCACGCTGTCCATCGCGCTGTACAGCGCGTCCTTGCAGTGTCTATGCGCATGTCCCAACCGGCTACTGCGTCATACTAAGGCGCCCTCCATGGGACGCACGCGCGTGGTCAAGTCACATATCAGTGACGTGGGCGACGTATGCTGCAGTAGATACACGGGATGACGTGAACTACCTGGAGAGAAAGCGCATGCGCGTAACTAGTCCCCGGTATACTAACCACCATATTGGATAAGGGAATACTGCCCTATTGTAGATATATAATGTATACTATGTAAATTGCCGTTTTTCGTTCCACATTACGTCACTCAATATATAGGCAGGTTGGAAGAGTCCCCTCCTTTTCCAAGAAAGAGGCTCAATTCCAATCGTTACCCCAGTCCTGCAAGTACGTCGGTACCATCAGTACTGTGGGTTCCAAACCTGCTTTAGTACGTGACCAAGAGGGATTCTCCTCATTATCATGTATCAGAACGTTACTTATTAGTAAGTCGGCAGCATAAAACGATATAAACCTATATTCCATCCTAATAAAGATTGGAAAAAATGGAACAATTGGCACGAAAATTCCCTATATTACACCTTCGGGACATGTGCAAGACACCACAAGAGAACAATATGTAAGTAATAAGAAAACTATTTTTTTTCAACGTAGGTCTCTCATCCACTGTCCAGGTCCATCAACTTTGCAAGATACCTTCTCCAAAAGTATAAGTGTACCTAAAATGATGAAATAAAAATATATTAGCAGTGATATATATATGATTCATTTCACAATTTTCATTTTTTAGTTACTGATTTTTAAGTTACTAATTTAAAAAAAATGTATTATAGCCAATAAATCCGTCTACTGCAAAAGAATCGTCTGACGTAATACAAAAGCATAAAAAGGCAAACCACCCCATTCACAACCCACCTACATATCTATAGTCAATATTAAGACCATTAGGGTGTAGACTATTTAAGGTCGGAATCCAATACATTTCTCTTTTTTTGAGTAGAGAAATCCGATCCCCACCTCTCCGTGGCATTTGCACCTGATCAATGATCCAGCACCTAAGTTCTTTTTCACTGTGCTTTTTTAAGCTAAAGTGTCTGGGAACTGGAAGGTCTGTGCGTCCCTTTCTAATAGTATAGCGGTGGTTGTTCAATCTGGTCTTTAAGTCAGTGGAAGTCTCTCCCACGTGAAGGAGTTGACATGGGCATGATAGAACATATATGACGTACGAAGAATCACATGTTAAGTGAAACTTGATAGGATATGTCTGTCCTGTCTCAGGGTGTGCGAATACCCTAGATCTACATATCACACGGCAGTTGACACAATGTAGGCATGGATAACACCCAATGCCACATGGTGCCAACGTTGTCTGCCTGGAAACTGCTTTGGGTCCCACGTCAGCTCTCACCAGCTGATCCCGGATGTTCTGACACCTACGATAGGCACATAGCGGTAATGCCTCAAATTCTGGTACTGACCCTCGGCAACATCTTAATATTGCCCAATTTTTCTTTAGGATTTTGTTTATGGCAATGCTGTGCTCAGAATACGTGGACACAAACGTAATTCTACTGTGGTTCTTACTTTTTTGATTACCTAACAACAGGGTATCTCTGTCCACCGCTGACGCTTTTAGTTTTTGTGCCTCAAGCAGTGTACTGGGGTACCCCCGTTGCTTAAATTTGGTCATCATCCCATCTACTGTTTGTACAAAGGTATCATTATCTGCCACAATCCTCCTAGCCCTTAAAAATTGTGAGTAAGGCAAATGCTTTACCATACTCCTGGGGTGACAGCTTTCATATCTTAACATCATGTTTTTATCGGTGGGCTTTGTATACAGTTCAGTAGAAATAACCCCATTGGACACAATTACATTAGTGTCCAAAAACTGAACAGCAGTATCCGAATAAGTGACGGTGAACTGTAGTTCATCATCCACCCCATTCAGATATCTGTGGAAGTCCTTCAGTTGTTGTTCGGTCCCAGTCCAGATGAGGAAGACGTCGTCTATGTACCTCCACCATCCCAGTATATACTGGGCATGGTGGGAGCCATAGACGACTTCCTCCTCAAACTGGCGCATGTACAGGTTCGCATAGGTTGGGGCCACATTGGACCCCATCGCCACGCCTCGCTTCTGGACATAATATGTGTCCTGAAACAGGAAGTAGTTGTGTTCAAGTACAATAGTGAGTAAATCAATAATAAAAGGGCAGGCCTCAGATGTCAATGACGACATATCCAGCATTTTCTTAACTGCAGAAATACCTTTGGTGTGGTCAATAGAAGTGTAGAGGGATATGACATCAAAAGAGACCAGAATACTTGCTCTAGTCTTATCCAAATTCACTTGATTCAGTTTTATCAAGAAGTCAGATGTGTCTCTGATGTAGGACTGACCCCCAGTAGAGAAGACACGTAGCACCTTGTCAAGAAAGATCGCCACGTGGCCAAATACTGAGTCAGTGCCCGAAACAATGGGGCGCCCTGGAGGGTCCACCATTGTTTTGTGGACCTTTGGTAATACATAAATTACCGGCGTGATGGGGTGAGATACCAACAAGTATTCTTTGAGCCCTTCATCTATGATCCCTGCCCTCAGGGCCCCAGACACACATTCATCAATCATCCGTATAATACAGAATTTTGGATCATGTGGTAACGGATTATACACTTTAGTATCACTCAACTGTCTTAAAATTTCTTTCACATATTTAACAGTGTCCATCAGCACAACAGCACCGCCTTTGTCGGCGGGTTTAACCGTTAAGTCACTATCCCTTTTAAGTTCATTCAATGCATACACCTCCGCTGTAGTGAGATTGGGGTACCTGAAGCCATCCGGCCGTGAAAGAGACTTCAACTCCCCAATCGTAGTTTGAACTGCAGAGATGTAGGCCTCAATGGCTGGATCATTAACCACCGGTTGGAAGCAGCTTCTGTTGGACAAATTAAACATCTTACAATTAAACTCACTGGATCTCCTAGTCTGTTCACAACTTGTTCCCTGAAACCATAATTTTAACTTAAGGGAGCGAAAAAAATTACTCAAATCGGACTCCACATCCTGCCAATTCACCTGTGTATTTGGACAAAAAGATAGTCCTTTAGATAAAACAGTTACCTGTGCAGGAGTCAATATTTTGGAAGATAAGTTGATGACTGCTACTTCTTCGTTTTTTGTTGTGTCCGTGTTTTCATGTTGCGCATTTTTGCGGTACCTTCTATGTCTGCGGCCGCCTCTCCTGGTTCGCTTCTTTTTGCTGTATTTGAGTCCATTTTGTTCCCTAAAAAAGCCTCCGAATCGCTTTGATGTGATTGAACATTTTTCTTGGTTCTTCTTATCCCTTGTGTTAGTAAATGCAAAATTGCCAGGTTGCCAGCTGTAGATGTCTCCTTTTCTGTAGTCTTCAGTATCCCGGGCCCTCTTGGTCACGTACTACAGCAGGTTTGGAACCCACAGTACTGATGGTACCAACGTACTTGCAGGACTGGGGTAACGATTGGAATTGAGCCTCTTTCTTGGAAAAGGAGGGGACTCTTCCAACCTGCCTATATATTGAGTGACGTAATGTGGAACGAAAAACGGCAATTTACATAGTATACATTATATATCTACAATAGGGCAGTATTCCCTTATCCAATATGGTGGTTAGTATACCGGGGACTAGTTACGCGCATGCGCTTTCTCTCCAGGTAGTTCACGTCATCCCGTGTATCTACTGCAGCATACGTCGCCCACGTCACTGATATGTGACTTGACCACGCGCGTGCGTCCCATGGAGGGCGCCTTAGTATGACGCAGTAGCCGGTCGGGACATGCGCATAGACACTGCAAGGACGCGCTGTACAGCGCGATGGACAGCGTGGTCGCTAGCACTATTCCAGGTATCAATTAACTTGTTTTCTCCTCTCACACATGTGTATCATTATGATTTCTGTAATCGTCATGTCCTGAGTAGAATACAGCTGTGACCAATTAGGGTTTTGGATGAATTCAGATGTGATTTTGATACATTATGCACTTTATGCACTCACTGTATTTTTCACTTTATTCAATTATATTGAATTGGCAATATGTTGTTCTATTTGTAATATTTTTCTGCAGATATGACTGTAATTATCAATTAAGTTTAAGCACCAATTGTTATGATTGACACCCCTTTATATGTAACCTGTTCACATCCTATCAATGCTTGAGAAAGGCTCATTGCGAGCCGAAACGTCGCTTGTGCCACCTATGGGTGAATAAACCTTTTTTCATTGAAGACACAACTGGAGTGCAGTCCGATTTCTTTGTTCCGTATCAGTGGGTAAGCACCAGTTACCATACTCTGACTTGCACCCTCTCTACTTGTTTTCTGGCTTGGTGGTGCTGCTGGTAATTTTTTTCCATTTTGGCCAGTGGATTTGACAATATAGAGGGTTCCTCCACTATGTTCCACTATGTTCCTTTCGCAGGAGTCAAAATTTAGGCGACAAACTAGTTAAGTCAGATGTTGGGTCCTCCAGAGTTAATTGCAGCACGTATTTTGGCTCCACTCGTAAGGGCTGCTATCCGTGTTGCAATTGTGTTAATTGCCCTTATATGATAAGGGGTGAATCTTTTGTGAATCCTGCCTCTGGCAAAATAATTAGAATCAAACAATATCTTACGTGTGATTCTACGTATGTCATCTATCTGCTAACTTGTCCGTGTAACCTGTGGTATGTTGGTGAGACAACTTGGGACGTCAAAACACGTCTGAACCAACATAGGTATACTATTAGGAAACAGAAGTTGGACCTACCTGTGTCCAAACATTTTAAAGATGCAGGACACTCTGAGCGTGATTTGAAATTCAGAATATTGGAACAAGTACCTATGTCCAGAAGGGGTGGCGATAGGACTATACGTTTAGAAAGAAGAGAGCTTTACTGGATCTTTGAGTTACAGACTCTTCAACCCAGAGGCCTCAATGTCGAATTTAGGGTAATATGAACATCTCTCACCTCCCCCTTTCCTTCTCTTTTTTTCTTTTTTCCTTTTCCTTTTCCCTTTTTTTCCTTCCTCCCTTCCTCTTCCTTCCCTCCCCCTCCTCTCCCCTCTATTCTGCTGAATTCGGTTGCCTGATCGTTCTCTCGTATAGGTTTTATACATGTGCAACCATTTGAATTATTCTAATATTTTATTTTTGTTTTTACACAGATGGATTTACAAATATTTACAACAATGAATTGCCTCCTTGGAAGCTATAAGACAGCAGGACCGGATGGGCGGCTATGGACAACTTCAATTTTTCTTTTTTTCTATAATGCTGCATGTATGTAACTGTAATGGGACATGTGATGCCACAATCATGAATAGACCGTGCACAATTTTTCAATAGTTTGGGACCTTTGATACAGTGGACATTGACATCCTGTTGGAGGTCATGTGCCTGTGTTCATTGTACCCATAAGATACTATAAAGTCTGCAAATATTGGTTGATGCGATTGAGTGATTCAGGAGACGGACTGGGATGCGGAGTCGTGTAACGGCGACACTGACGTCCCATAACCCCGAAACGACACGTTGTCCCCATCCAGGTTCCCCCTGAATGAGTATGTGATTGTTTAAGATAAGTGGATTACGATGCAATATATATGGTGAGTTTATCACCTGAATTATTGATGTACAAGGTTATGGGGGCAAGCTCTAGCGGGCGACAATGGCGGGATGCCACTAGCAAGACTTTTACTATTGTTTGAATCCCCTCCTTAAGTAAATATATGGGAAATACCGAAGAATGATTGTTTGTGTGTGAATGACGGTCATGTGACATGATCATGTGATCGGCGGACTGTATCCACCTCCCTATGGGCTGGAGCATGCCCAGTTGATATGTAGTGCTAGGTCGCCATTTTGATTGTGGGCTCCTATGTCCTCTATGTGTTAGGATACTATCGCGGGATGAGAAGTACTCCACGCCTGCGCAATACGATGTCTCGGACGCCGACCAGGTCCTGCCGCCTCAAGCTGCTTGTGAGAATTTTTGATTAATGAGCTATTTGTTTTTAATATACACAATCATGTACACCTGAGATGCGTTATTGGATAATGATGGGTTCTTTATGATATGTACTGTAAACACATGAATTTATTTATATATCACTGGCACATTGCACTTTATGATATATTGGTTATGAAATCATGTACACTCTGTGTTTTAGTGTTTTCCTATGGATTTTTAACACTGTTATTATGGATATTGATTTATGATTGTGTAATCACTTTATTAATCATGTATGCTATATAAGCACCTGATTTTGCACTATGTACTATGGCTTGACAAAGGCTCCATGGAGTGAGCTGAAACGTTGCTGCTATCACATGGGTTAATAAATCACCCACTGTTTGACACGGATACTTAAGTGCTGCCTTGCCTCTTTTTTGCACATATCTAACAAGACCTTGGTCCTGGGTCTTTTTCAAGGTATTACACCATTTTTTGTTTGTGTGCTACTCTTCAACTTTTTTATTTATATATATATATAAATATGTGTGTGTGTATATATATATATATATATATGTTTTTTTTATGTCTAAATAGTTTAAAAATAAATGTAAACTTTGAAAAAAAAATCTTTTACATCACCATATTCTGACCCCCATAAGTGAGCTGTGTGGAGGCTCATTTTTTGCAGGACAAACTTTAGTTACTTTGGAGTGTGTGTGACTTTCTGATCACATTTAATTACATTTTTTTGAATAAGAGAAGCGATAAAAAAATGGCAAATTGGCCATTTTTACCCTCTTTTCCGTTACGCCATTCGACGCATTGGAAAAATATTTTTATATTTTAAAAGTATGGGCATTTTTGGATGCGGTGATGCCCAAGTTTTTAACTTTTTTTATGATTTTGAAGCTCGTATTTGAGCCTACAAAATTTTATATATTTTTTTATTCTGAACAATCATGGGTTTTAGATCCATTATTTGTACAGAATTGCTAATTTCTTATGTTGGCGCATTGAATTCAATTACTGGCATCCTCATTGGCCGCAGAGGATGCCGGTAAGAAGCCCGGAAGCCCTTAATCACGGCATCTAAAGGCTTTAATTACTGTGATCGGCATTATTGCCTGTCGCGGTCAAGCTGCACGCGGGAGCTGACGGGGTCTCTCCTGTTTCAAACATCAGAGGCCCTTGGCTAATGTCCATGACCGGCAATAATGCCAATCATAGACATTACAGCCTTTAGATGCCGTGATCAAGTGTGATCACGGCATCTAAAGGGTGAAAAACTTTGAAGCGTGCGCTTCTGGGTTAATTCCGGTGTAACAGACCAGAGCATACCCACAGTCCAGACTCTACCTGGGGTTAAAGTGGCCTAGGCTCATTTATACTCCGGGGTATAAATTGGCCTAGGCCAAAATATACCCGGGGTATACATTATCCTAGGCCAATTAATACCCTTCAGGCCATATTATACCCCATCAGTAACATTGAGTGATATACACAAGAATGACTTAATTTTTCAACATTTTATTGGGGATTCAGCTTTGTCTGGTAAGTTAAGTGAGAAAGCTAACTGACTTAAATCTTAAAACTCTGAACACAGACTTTTATTACTTTAACCAGAAAAACTTGACTGTTCATAATAAAACAAAAGTCATAACGTTTTGAAACTTCAGCTTATAAAGGTGGCTTTACATGGGGCAATTATCGTCCGAATGTTTATGGGTCACCTGATCAGCGCATGATGTGTCATAGTTTGTGTGGGAGTTGATGTCCACAAGACAAAATTTGTAACCGAAAATTTGAATAAAGATGAAGCAACTATTGGAATACGTGCTGCTGGAACTCTTTTCTGGTGTCATACACTGATCAGGTGACGCGGAAGCCCCATGGGGATAAAAGACAGCACAAAATTCTGCAGCCAAAGAAGCGAGAAATGGCTTCTGGCAGAGACATAGAGGAGGAAGGCCAGGACATGCTGAGCAGTGAGTATGTAATTTTATTTATTTTTCTCAGCTATTTCTTGTTAATGATAGATTGAAGCTTGCAGGATTTGTCAACCAATCCATGGAGTCACCGACGTTTGTGTAGATGATGGTGTCGCAACTCGACAGATTCACTGTGTCGATGATCTCTGCATCAGTTTCCCACACTCCATCACGAGACATTCCAGAGATGTTCACATATTCATTCCCATTTTGGTTCAAGTAGTCCTGTAGTATTTTTGTCAAGTCAGTTTTTATGTGGTTGATGACTTTATCTCTGAGAAGGGAGTGGTTGTCCTCTGTTCCTGTCAGGATGTAACTGAAGGCCCGGAAGTAACAGTTACCATAACCTTTGGTTTCATATGTACGCCATGGTTGTCCAAGGTCCCTTGTGCATCCATAGTGTACAACCCTACCAAACGTAAGGCCAAGAGTGGTGCAAATATTGTTCCTTCCTGAACTTGGTAATGGGTTGAAAGTCTTAGTTTGCTTATGTTTCTGTGTGGCAGAATCACTAGGACAATCATCATGGGGCTGGGGTGGTTGAGAAGTCTCTTCATCCTGGTAAATCTTAAGGTGTCTGGTATGGTAGGCGTTGCTCAGTCTTATTGTTCTTAAGTTTTATTCGTCCCTTGGTCAAGGATTCCACAACGAAGTAGGATCCAATCCAGCGTGGTTCGATCTTTGAACCCATGCAAAGAATACGGCATTGATTCTTGATATAAACAATGGTACGAGCAGTGATTTCTTTGTAGCTGTGGTGTCCAAAGGCACTGTTCTGGTGTGCCTGGGCAGAGTGGATGTTGGTACTGATGCTGGTTGTCAGTGTATTTTTTTTGTCAGGGTTGGCATAATCTGAAACGGATATGGGGTCGACATTGTCATTTTCTGAGGGATTGAGGTCCATATGAAGCTTGGCCTTCTGTCCATATATGACCTCAAATGAAGTGCACTTGGTTGAGGCATGCACAGATGTGTGATAGGCAAACAGAACACCAGGGATGAACTGATCCCAGTTGTTACCTTGGTCATTGACAAGCTTGCTAAGAGATTCTTTGAGTATTCGATTGTCACATTCCTATTGGCCATTTGTTTGTGGGTGGTAGGCAGATAAAATGGGCTGATCTGTTTGAAAATGCTCCATCAGGTTGTCGATGATCGAGTTCACAAACTCTCGTCCCTGGTCACTAATATATTTGTTGCATTCAGATGCTTCCTGAAGAGGACTGATCATATCAATCCCGACTAAGCTCCATACTTTTCCAGGCACTGGTATACTGTTGAGTGGTGGAGCTTCCTTGCTGATTTTGGGATTTATGACAAAACATTTTTGACAGGCTTTGACTTATTGGTGAACATCGTTCTTCTTTATTCCCTTCCAGTAATAATGGTCAGAGATTTTGACTAACGTTTTATCTCTGCCAAAATGGCCACCAGAAATTGGGTTGTCATGACAGGCCTTTAGGATATTTAGCAGTCGGCTCTTAGTGAGAACCTCCTTTTCCCCAAGGTAAAGAATTCTTCGGTCTGCTGAATATGGCTTAGCTGTTTGTCTGAAGTGGGTCTTGGCATTTAGACGTTTTCTCTGGAGGTAGATCGTGAATCCACAGGGGTACTTTTTTTGTGTTACAGTGTAGAATCTCAAAAACTGTTTATACAGTTGGTCTTCCATGGTTGTCAAAATTGGAAGAAGTCTGGTGTCATAGAGAGCAGAGAGAAACATACATGACAAGTTACAATCCATAACATTAACTATGCACTGATGGGGCAGTGCCGTCTACTGTCAGTTAAATTAGAATATATAAAAAAAGGTCTCGTCTGCACTGGATTTGTGCGGCGAGCCGATGGACATAAGGCGCAAATCACAACCCGAGCTTGGATACGAGATTTTTTATTTTGAAAAGACGACGCGTTTCGGGGTACTCAGGACCCCTTTATCAAGTCTGAAAAAACATATAGTTGTTACAGTAGTCTGAGCAATGTAAATAATCAAAAGTTCATAGTAGTTGGAGGACAATAGCTAAAACAATGTGTATACATATGTGTGCACATACACACATACACGCATTTATATTTGTATATATAAAAAATTTATTTGTTTGGATGCATGGGTAGATCAATGAATGAAAACAAAGAACATAAAATATATCCATAAATAATTGGTTGGTTCAATGTTTTGGCTATACAATTGATTAGACAAATGATTAAATAGAGGATAAAAGTAAAAAGTAGATAAATGGCTGAAAGATGTAGATAAAATTGATAATAGATCTAAAAAGGTAAAAAACCCTGTTGGGGGTATATGTAATTGCATCGAACGGTTTCGTGATTGTGTACAGGTGTAAAAGTACGCAGAAACAGATAGGTAAAAGTACATGGTTTAGAGTGCAATAAAGGAAGTCCCTTACATGGAGGAGAATAATGTTTCTCTCTCATAACGGAACAATTGTTTGAGAATTTCAACCCAAAGTAAAATGCTATCATCTGGACTGGAGTGCTAAACCTTGCTATTCTCTTGTTTACAACTGGAAGTGTACCATACATAAGTGTTTTGTAATGAGAGGGTAGACCTGCAGTACCTGTATCCTTGGCACCGTGAGCCCGCTGGTGCACTCTCCTGGAGGGTCCTTTTCAGAAGGAATACTCGTCAGCGCTAGTGTGGTCGATGAACGGGGTGGTGGGGATAATAAAAATAATTTTTGGTGAGGTTTGATTGATATAAAATGAATAAACGTTTTTGGTCATGTGTTTTATTCTGTATTGGGTTTTTATTTACTGGCTGGTGTGTTAAGAAGTGTATGTCTCAGGTTGTGAGCAATCAGTTGAAAATATATGCTATATATACACTCACCTAAACAATTATTAGGAACACCTGTTCTATTTCTCATTAATGCAATTATCTAGTCAACCAATCACATGGCAGTTGCTTCAATGCATTTAGGGGTGTGGTCCTGGTCAAGACAATCTCCTGAACTCCAAACTGAATGTCAGAATGGGAAAGAAAGGTGATTTAAGCAATTTTGAGTGTGGCATGGTTGTTGGTGCCAGACGGGCCGGTCTGAGTATTTCACAATCTGCTCAGTTACTGGGATTTTCACGCACAACCATTTCTAGGGTTTACAAAGAATGGTGTGAAAAGGGAAAAACATCCAGTATGCGGCAGTCCTGTGGGCAAAAATGCCTTGTGAATGCTAGAGGTCAGAGGAGAATGGGCCGACTGATTCAAGCTGATAGAAGAGCAACGTTGACTGAAATAACCACTCGTTACAACCGAGGTATGCAGCAAAGCATTTGTGAAGCCACAACACGCACAACCTTGAGGTGGATGGGCTACAACAGCAGAAGACCCCACCACTCATCTCCACTACAAATAGGACAATTTGCACGAGCTCACCAAAATTGGACTGTTAAAGACTGGAAAAATGTTGCCTCGTCTGATGAGTCTCGATTTCTGTTGAGACATTCAAATGGTAGAGTCCGAATTTGGCGTAAACAGAATGAGAACATGTATCTATCCTCTGATGGCTACTTCCAGCAGGATAATGCACCATGTCACAAAGCTCGAATCATTTCAAATTGGTTTCTTGAACATGACAATGAGTTCACTGTCAATAGAGCATCTGACAATGAGTTCAACCCAATAGAGCATCTTTGGGATGTGGTGGAACGGGAGCTTCGTGCCCTGGATGTGCATCCCTCAAATCTCCATCAACTGCAAGATGCTATCCTATCAATATGGGCCAACATTTCTAAAGAATGCTATCAGCACCTTGTTGAATCAATGCCACGTAGAATTAAGGCAGTTCTGAAGGCAAATGGGGGTCCAACACCGTATTAGTATGTGAACAATGTATGTTGCTGTTGCTGAGGCTAGTGTGGCAGGGGAGGCGATTGTCGCGGGGGTTGCTGGTGCTGTGATAGAAGGGTGTGATCGTGGCTAATGTGGCTGGGATAGTATAATGATGTTGGGGCTGTATAATGGTGGTGACCGGGGTTGGACGGATGCCGGGGGCTTGTGGGATGATGTGGGTATAGAAGGGGTGTATAATGTGATCAGATTTGATGGGTTGTATGAGGGAGGGAGTCAGGGATGGTAGGGAAGGATGGGAATGGTAGTATGTCCGTATGGAATGGAGTGCTGCTTGTCTAGGGGTGGTGCCAAGCAGCACGTCCGATGAGAGACGAGAAAAAAGGGGTGGGGGGGTAAGTGGATGGTGGTGAAATGGTGATTAGTTGATTGGTTATGGTGGGTCAGACTGTGAGAGGCGTGTAGGCATGGAATAGTAATCTTAGTGTTGAGGAACGGTTGAGACGTATGCATATATATCCATGCATGCCTGCAAACACGTGCGGGCATGTATGGTATATATGTGCATACATTAACCACAGCATCATGGGACGATGTGCGCAGATGTGCCCAGCATCTGCGCACGTCTGCCCATGGTGATCCCCAGGGGCTCATGGTGGCCCCTGTGGGAAATATGTGCCCCCTTATGATGTAGGGGCTTGTGCCCCCTTATGATGTAGGGGCTTGTGCCCCCTTATGATGTAGGGGCTTGTGCCCCCTTATATAATAATGTGCTATGTCCCTAATATTAATGTATACATGTGTATGGATGTGCCCCAAGCATCCATACGCATGTATATTATATATATTCCCCCCCTCCTACACCTGAAACCAGGTGAATCGGTGAGAATGTGCCCCAAGCATTCGCTGATGGATACATTCGCTGATGGATACAAAGAGCTCAGATTCAACAGAATCTGAGCCCTTTGTTGTAATTATCCCCAGCGCCGCTGGAGATAATTACGCATGATAGAAGAAGGGGAGAAGCCTCTCCTCCTTCTATTATGCGCATTCCGCCGGTGTGATTACTGGTGCGCGGGAGTGCGGGCCGCCGGAGATAAATATCCGGCGGCCCCGGCACTCCGGAGTTAGGATCGGGGCCCCCACCTTGAGAGCTCATCGGCGCTCAGGACAACGCGGCCCCCACTCCGGCTCAAGGACCCACGACCGGACCCCCACCTGATAGGAGAGCGCGTCCTGCGCTCCGCAGTTACGATCGGGACCCCCCCACTTGGAAGAGGAGCGCATCCTGCGCTCAGGACAGGCCTGACCAGACCCCACCATGCCTGCGATCGGCGCTCAGGGGGACGGAGCGGTCCCCCCCTGTTGGAGAGACAACAAAACATTAAGTATCGCCCCCTATTAACCCCTATTCCCCTATCCCACCAACTATCCACATCCCCTGTACCCTCTCCCATATATCCTGCTCTTCCCTGATTAACCCTTTCCCTGCCAGGCCTTACCACACCCCTTAACCCCTACCAGGCATATAACCCTGATTCCTGGTTCCCTGACCCTTTACCCTCCCTGATTCCCCTGAGTGACCCCAATCCCCTGGTTAACCCCTGCATTCCCCTGGTTAACCCCTGCATTCCCCTGGGTAACCCCTGCTTAAACCCTGCCACACCCCCCCCCTGCACTGTACACTTGTAGGGTATTTAACCCTTGCATTGCTGTACAGTTCTGATATGGCGTACCCCATAGGGATAGTATAGGACTAGATGGGTGGGTTGTTAATATTACTTGTATGTGTGAACTGTATAGTTAGTTGATGGGTGGAATTGGGAATGTGTAGTGTAGTTTAGGATTGTATATTTAGTGCTGTATTGTTAGTGAATTGCGTGCGTAGTGTATTGTAAGTAATAAATACTGTGTTGCTTGTAACTATCTGTGTAACGTGTAGTTATTGGCGATAGTTAGTAAGGCGCATGCAGCTAGCGTAGTAATTAGTGTAAAGCATAGCGAAGGTATTGTTATTATTATATAAAGGCATAAATAGGCAGAGTTATCACTAGACGGCTCCTCCTATTTATGAATATTAATTAGCAATATTTGCATAAATATTGGTGATTAATATTCCCCCTTTACACTTAGAAACATTGGTTTTCTATGCTTTCATTGAGTCCGTTGGGTTCAAGCGTATGGAGCTTGAAGATCCAGAACATCTCACGTCTTTCAAGAGTTCTGTATCTATCCGGGCGATGGGCCTCAATATGTTCCAAAGGAGTGATGGACAATTTTGAGGGGTCCTGGTTATGGCTGGCTAGGTAGTGTCTAGAGACGCTGTGTTTTAGATATCCTTTGGTGATGTTAGACCAGTGTTTATTAATGCGTTCTCTTAAGGCCTGGATGGTCCGGCCGACATACTGCAGGCCACATTCGCATTCCAAGAGATATATCACTTACGAAGTAGAACAATTTATGAAACTTTTGATGTGGAATTCCTCGCCGGTGTGATTGCTCCTGAAGGTTCGGATTTTGTTGGAAATGTTGCTGCAGCATTTACATAGTGTGGCCGCACTTAAAGCTGCCCACGGGATCAGGGCACCAGCTGATCTTGCTGGTGAGGGTTGGTTTCTTCTTCTTTATTTTACTTGGGGCCAGAATGTTTTTCAGAGATTTTGCTTTTCTAAACGTGATTTTTGGTCTCTGCGGTACTTTTGGTTTGAGGTACGGATCGTTGGTTAGGATATGCCAGTGTTTCGACAGGATTCGCCTCAGGGTGTCATGGTTGGAGTTGTAGGTGGTGATTAATGTTCTATAATGGTTGGGGTTTCCGGTTTCCCTTGGTTTAGCTTTGGTCACTAGGCATTCTTCTTGGTTTAGGGCATTCGCCTTGGAGTATGCGTTCTCAATGATTTTGCTTGGATATCCTTTCTTCAGGAATCTGCTGCGTAAGGTTTGGCTTTGTGTGGTGAAGTCCTCTTTGGTTGAACAGTTTCTCCTTATGCGTTTGAACTGGCTGTATGGTATGTTGTTTTTCCATTTTCCATAGTGTGCACTTCCGTAATCAAGGTAATTGTTTCCGTCTACTTTAAAAAAAAAGGTTTTTGTTTGGATGGTTTCATTGCGGAAAAAAAGGAGTAGATCTAAATATTCAATTGAAGTGATAGAGATGTTGGCTGTAAAGGTCAGATTCCAGGTGTTGGTGTTGAGGTATGAAATGAATGCTTCGGCCTCTTCGTTACTACCTCTCCAGATGATTATCAGGTCGTCAATGTACCGTTCCAATGATGTTCATTGTATATAAAGAGATCCTCGAAGCGTCCCATGTATAAGTTTGCATAACTCGGCGCGAAACGCGTCCCCATAGCGGTTCCGTTCTGCTATCTGTATAGGCAGTTCTCAAATGTGAATGTATTGTGTGTTAGAATAAACTGGATGGCATCTGTGATAAATGTTTTGTGTTCCGGGGAGAGTTGTTCATCGGTTTCCAAATAATATTTAGATGTATTGATACCTGCCTCGTGTGGGATGTTGGAATTTAGAGATGCTACGTCTAGTGTCAGCCAGCGATAAGTCGAGTCCCATTTGATGTCTTTTAGCAAGGATATCAGTTGGGCGGAATCTCTCAGGTGAGAGCGAAGATTGGTAACATGTTTTTGTAGTCAGCTTTGTTTTGTAGTACGATCCCACCTCCTTTATCTGCACTCCTTATTATGATGTTGTGGTTGTTACTTAATTCTTTCAGGGCTTCTTTTTCTTTTATAGTGAGATTTGTTTTAATTTTGGTATTTTTGTTAATGTCTCTGACGTCTTTAGAGACGAGAGAGAAGAACGTGTTTATATGATTGCCTCTGTGGTGAATGGGATTAAAGGAGGACTTTGGTTTAAGTTCAGTGTGTAGGGTATTATCTAAATCTGGACCTTGTGTGGTGTCTTTTTTCTGGTTTGTGGTGGGTTGTTCGGCTTGAATGGCGAAGTGTCGTTGTAGGGTGATTTTTCGGATGAATGAGTTTAGATCAATGAATAATTCGAATTCATTGAACTTTTCCACTGGGCAGAAGGATAACCCTTTTTGTAGTAGGATGGTTTGTGCTGCTGTGAGGGTACATCCAGAAAGGTTGAAAATTTTCACAATTGTGCAGTTTTGTTCCGCTTTGGACTGTGTTTGCTCTGAGGGGTTTTCTTTGGTTCTTCTGCTTTTGGAGTGTCGTTCGGCTGTTCCTCCTCTCCGTCCTCGTCTGCATTTTTTCTTTTGGTGCCTTTTTGGGTTTGTGTCATTTTCGGTTTGAAGAAATTGGTTATTGTGGATGTGTTCCCTGATGGACGTTTGAGGACATATTTAGTTTGTGGGGTCAGGGTCCCCGGAAGCGGTAATAAAGATACGGATGTGTTGTTGGTATGATAAGGGGAAAGGGGTGGGTCCGCTGAATAGCTACTATTGTGAGTAAAGAGTCCTCATAGCTGGAAGAGTCTAACCCGGTTAAGGCTGCTATGGGGTTGGGGGAGGTTCAATGGACACCCTTGGGGGAGGTCCAAGGGTGAGGTGAGAGGTTGACTCTCTCGTTGCGGTATAGATGGCGGGGTGAAGTATATGGGTGTTCCAGAGTGGGTATTGGAGTGAATAGCAAAGGAATTGGGTCCTGTGGAATCGGTATTTTGGAATGATCCTGTATGTTCGGGTTGGGGGTGTTTGGGTGGTGTTCATCCCGAAAGCGTTGGGACTTGTGCCTGACCGTAGGTGGCGAGTAAGGTGAGGTGGGATGGGGGCTCGGGGGTTTAGTTGTGGTTGGTTGTCTGGAGGTGGTTTTGGTGGTCGGTTGGTTGGCGCGGCGTGTAAATGCCGTTCGTGAATATGTGGTGGAGTGCTGAGTGAAAGGAGCATTGGGATGTAGATTGGAAGGGATGTGTGTGTGTCTTGTTTGGGTGGGATGTTTGGTGGACCTATGTGTGGTTGGATGATCTGCTGGAGGTGGATGGGTTTTGTCAGTTTTTGTGTTGAGCCAGAAGTGAATATTGTTACTGGAAAAATCAGTTCTGTCTCTTGTGAGTTTAGCTGACTTTTTCTCAATGAGTTCGCGCTCATACTGTATGAGTCTACCTGTAGTTTGTCTATTCAACCTGATATATTCCGTATGAGATTTGTGTGTCTGGAGTTGGTTAGTATGTTCCTGTATTTCATCTTTAAGATTGTGGCAAAGGGACTCCCTTTTTGCAAACGTGTCATCATGCCATGGGCACACTGTAAGAGATAGTCATTCCAGTCTTTGGTAAAATCTGGATTGTTCGGAAAAGGGCTTTTGAATCTCATTCGGAGTCTACGGGGTACCAGAGATTCATTAAGGTAAGAGACAGGGTGTGGTATAGTTTGGCTTAGGCTATGTTACACCCCGGGGTATACTCTGGCCTGGGCCAAACTATATCCCCTGGTTTAATCTGGAAAGGGGTTAATTTGGCCTGCTACACCGACCTCCCCGTGCAATGATTGGGGATGCCAGTAATTAATTCTAATAGGCTGGGTCTGTCTGAAGAGATCCAGCATATTAGAGCTGCAATTCCTATTTTGGCGAGCAGGTGGCAGGCCGACAAAACAAAAAAAAAAAACAGCAATACTGCTTGTTGCAGTATGGTAATAATCAGTTTAAAAAACATTGTAGCTTCCTAAAGAGGCTACAAATAAAAAATAAAAAAAGTAAAATATAAAAGAAATATAAAAAATAAAAAAATAGAATTTACCCCCTTTCCTTAGAATGAAAAAAACGTAAATAAAAAATACATAAATAATAAAAAATATAAACATCATGGGCATTACCGCGTCCAAAAACGCCCATACTATTAAAATGCAAAAATATTTTTACAATACTGCAAATGGCATAACCGAAAAATTTATCCAAATGGCCTATTTGTCATTTTTTCATCACTTCTCTTACCCCCAAAAATTTATAAAATGGGATTTTAAAAAAATTCACACACAACAACATGGTATAAATAAAAACTACATATCTTCCTGCAAAAAATGAGCCCCCCCCCCCCCACAGCTCAGTAGACATAATTCCACAATAGGGGTCAGAATATGGTGATGTAAAAAATTTGTTAAAAGTTCGAATACATTTTTTCAGTATTTAGACATATAAAACCTTTATATATGTGGTATCATTGTAATCATACTGACCCTGAGAATGAAGGACGTAGGTCACAAAGCCGCAAAGGGAACGCCGTAGGGACTAAACCCGTATAACTGTGGAGAAATTGTGTTTTTTTTTTTACAATTCCACCCCATTTGGATTATTTTTCCCCGCTTCCCACTACATGGTATGCCAATGGTGGCATTAGAAAGTACAACTTGTCCTACAAAAAAGATGTACTCATAAAGATATGTGAATAGAAAAATAAAAAAGTTATGACTCCAGGAAGATAGGGAAGAAAAATGAAAACGAAAAAAAACTCCGGTATCCTAATAGTTATGCAGCCTTGGAGCCAACAGCCCCGGGTCTCCTAACCTGTGCCCATGAATATATAAAAAAAATATATATAAAAAAAAACACCTGTCCACTGCTCTTGTCACAGCTGCTTCCGATCCCCACAAGACCAGGAAGCAGCTTGTTCCTGTGACCACTGCAGCCTCAACAGTCACAGCTGTCATTATAATAAAAAATAAAAAAAATATTATTACATAATGTATATTTATACATTGTTAAAGTTTACTTATAAGGCTCCGTCTATCTTTCAGCTGATAAACATGGAAAAGGACCAGACACTGTTGACGTCTGTGTGCTGTCTGTTTTTCTTGCAGACCTATGCATGTATTTTCTTGGTGCATTAAAATGTTCATAGGAAAATACTCATTGACCATATGTCAGTCTTCAGTCTGGGTGCTGTCTGTTCTAAACTCGGACAGCACGCACATGCATCTGAGTATATATATTTAAAGGGGTTGTCTCACTTCGCACATTGGTGGCATATGTCAGATGTCCCACCTCTAGAACCCGCAGTTATCAGTTCAGAGAATAGTCGAGCTCTGGCTCGGCCATTTCTCACAGTCCCATATAATTAAACGGAGCGCAGTCCAGGACTTGCGAAAATAGCCAAGCATGCTTGCTTGGCTATTGTCGGAACTCCCATAGAAGTGAATGGAGAGCACGTTGAACATGCGCAGTGCACTCTTGTTCACTATGAGAGGCCTCGTTTCAGAGTTGGGACCTACACCTATCTGACATTGGTGGTATATCCTAACAATATAACGCCTTTCTTTGAGCTGACACAACCCCTAGAAGTTCTTATGGGTTTTTTTTCTGCATGAATGTCACCAGTTTTTATGTGTTTTTCACACACATGAAGTAAAAATGAAACACAGCATCTACTAGCAACAGACAAAGACTGTCCTTCAGTTTTTATCACTGACCCATTGACATGAATTGGCCAGTCCTATGTTTGGTTAAATTTTTTAGACAGACCCATTAATTTCTACGGGGTTTTTCCTGAGTAAAAAATGCAAAAGATAGGACATACTGTATTTTTTTTTTCATGCAGAGCAATCTTGCATGTTTCCTGATTTGAAGCTGTTCTGCTTGAGATATGTTACAGACGTGCGTACAGACAATGGTTGTGGAACCATTGTGCCAAGTAACCGGTTTGACGCGGGGCCAAACTAAGTTATTCTAGCGCTTCCCCCATATTCACCATTTAACCCCTATACAGTCATGGAACCCAGACATACGGATCTCATGCCCATGCGGGCCTGCATGACATAGTAGCTCTGTCCCTCCACACAGGCTGCAACCTGCATTTCAGCTACGCCCCTTTGAATCTGCCCAGCTCTTAAAGGGCCAGCACATGGATACCCCAATCTTCACCAGCCAGTGGCTGGCCACCTTGGGGGTAATTATGGCACCTGGGATGTTATCTGAGCAATAGATTATAGTCCATTAGTATCTGCTAAGGTGTGCTGTTTATGTTTGTCTGCCCGTGTACCAACTTCTGCCTGTTTAGCGGATTTGACCCTTTGCTGTCTGACCTGACTTTTACCTGATCTCCGTACTGGCCCTTAGCTTCCCGTCCTGACCTAGGACTGTTCACCGTATTGCATGTATTATGTATGGCCTGAACGCACGCCTGTCCCCAACTATGTTTTTTTACTGATCCCTCTGTGCCCTGCACCTGTGTCTCTCCCCGTGCGTCAGCTGTCAACCAAACAAAGTCTAATCCAGGATGTAATGGTCTGGTGTTCCTATTCCTTGTTCCTGCTATTGGATACAGTTTTGGCTTTGACATTTGACCACTCAGTTTTTTTTTTTTTTTTAGGCTACTTTCACACTAGCGTTCGGGGCTCCGCTTGTGAGTTCCGTTTGAAGGGGCTCACAAGCGGCCCCGAACGCATCCGTACTGCCCTAATGCATTCTGAGTGGACGCGGATCCGCTCAGAATGCATCAGTCTGGCAGCGTTCAGCCTCCGCTCCGCTCAGCAAGCGGACACCTGAACGCTGCTTGCAGCATTCGGGTGTCCGCCTGGCCGTGCGGAGGCAAACGGATCCGTCCAGACTTACAATGTAAGTCAATGGGGACGGATCCGTTTGAAGATGACACAATATGGCTCAATTTTCAAACGGATCCGTCCCCATTGACTTTCAATGTAAAGTCTGGACGGATCCGTCTGAACTACTTTCACACTTAGAATTTTTTCTAAGCTATAATACAGACGGATCCGTTCTGAACGGATCCAAACGTCTGCATTATAGGAGCGGATCCGTCTGTGCAGACACCAGACGGATCCGCTCTGAACGCAAGTGTGAAAGTAGCCTTACCCCGGCTAGTACGACTGCTTGACTTGTCTGCCCCACCTGCCACCCGGTAGATGCAAGATAAGATTCCAAAGTTTCACTGCTTTTGAACATAAATGCTTCAAAACTGCATTACAGCCATTAAGTTGTAATATGTATTACAGTCCAACAACCTGCACCCTCAGTCAATAAATATACAAGTTTAGTTAATGAAAAATTTATTTAGAATAAAAATTACATTGTTAATGACCTTGTACAAGTCTTTAGCTTTCACTTATTAAAAATCATCTTCAGATTTTAATGGTTAAAAAAGGAACATAAATTAACAATATAATAAAAAGTGTAAATGAATATGAGTTTTTTATGCAAGATATTACTGGATATAAAGCAAAAATATGTATATTATAGTCACTGTATAATTAATACAATGATATACTGTAAGTGAGAAAACTAAGGAATAAAAAAAAACATCTCCAGCAGATATGCAATGGAGGAAATGTTATTTCATGAATAGGTGTAACTCAAAGATAACTAAGCAGTAACAGGAGAGGCCAGGCAATTTTAGTTTCACTCATATCTCAGTAATACCATTTGTTGCCATCATCGTTAGAAGGATTGTCTCATTATAGACAACCCCTTTAGTCAGTGTCAGACTGGGGTGCTAGGGCCCACCAATAAAATGAATTTTGGGGTCCCACTGTACAGCTACTGTACATGAAAATACTACTTGCTCACATAGCGGTAGGCAGCAAAAAGAGGCTCAATAATAGGGGTCCCTGCAAAATGTTCGAGAAGGCTGAGGAAAAAGGATATTGGCTGACCTGCCTCTTTACCTACAACAATCTCAGCCACCTGATACATCTAGAAAATCCACATCTTATATGGATATTGAGATGATGTGCTGGTGGCCCATCTTTATTAGGGGCCTACCGGGGGATTCACTTGTTCCACTGTGGGCCAGTCCCAGCCTTCCTTTAGTCAAAGAGCCATTGTGGACCTTGAGAAAATACAGACAGCTATGTCGTCTGCAGTGTGTGGCTGCTGAAGGTTTGTATAAAATGGCCATTCAGATGAATTGCCTTCCATTTACTACTTGGATCTGGATAGGTCATCAGTATCTGATCGGTGGGGGTCTGACACCCAGGACCCATGACAATCAGTTGTTTTGAGAAGGCAGCGGTACTCCTGTGGTATCGCAGCTCACCCCATTCACTTGAGGCTGAGCTAACCCAGGCCCTCAACTGTCAACAAGAGCATAGAGTGGCTAGAAACACCATCTATCCCTCTATAAGGCCAGGCATGCAAGTGAAGTTAGGGGCCACATACAATCAAATTATCATTAGCTGCTGGGCTCCCTCTCTACCCTCTACCTCTATTTCCTACCTCACTGTGTAGACTTGGTGGACACCTGGGGGAAGGCATTTGGAGGAATAATATGATCATTGTGCAATATAAATATCATGTTATTCTTATTCTCACAACCTGTGGATCCATGTGAAGGAAGGAAAGGTTGAAATTATCTTAATGCACCCATTAGCTCCATATAATATATTTGATTGCTCTCTGGGGAAGGGATGCTTTCCCTTACAGTGGGCCTGTCAGCTTTGATTCTAAATACTTGTATATCCCATCAAAAACTACCCAGGAACATCTTTTTCAGGACCATGTACCATCCTTTTTCTCTGTTATTCTTCCAGAAAATTTCTGAATACATTGACATTTAGGTGTTACCCTTCCCTGTGTCAGGGGGTTTCCTACCTATTCTGGCTCTGTCAGCCATGATTGCACTGGGTTAGTTTAGGTAGGGACACCAAGTCAATTTATTGATGAATTTCACAAAACCGTTTTAAGTTATAAGAAATGTTCCAAATGATTTGACAGGGAATATAATTTTTTACTAAACCATTTCGGGAAACGTGACAGGCCCTCTTTAATTGAAATGCACAAGCACTATGTCAGCCTTCTACTGCCTATTAGTGACATGGCAACAGCAAGTGGCATTTGACAGGTAACAGTGGGTACCTTTTTGGGGCTTATTTGCTTGGGTCCTTGAAAGCAATTCCAGTACTACCGTAGTACCCTGGTGTGCATTACACAGAGTCCATTAATTTCAGTGGGCTCTGTAATGCTTCATTTCTCCTGTGGTGGCGCTGCAGGACAATGGAACACCTCCAAAGTTCCTGTGATCAGCTTACTACCAGAAGAAAGCAAACAATCCCTTTAGGTTCATAAACGGTAAAACCAATTTGAAATCCTTACCATTAAGTAGCATTTTATTTACAGCAGCTTGAGTATCTTTTTCACGCTGTCAGATTATTTTCATATAATGATATACTGTATAACTATAAAACCGTTGTGTTAGTATCTACAGTACAGACCAAAAGTTTGGATACACCTTCTCATTCAAAGAGTTTTCTTTATTTTCATGACTATGAAGGCATCAAAACTATGAATTAACACATGTGGAATTATATACATAACAAACAAGTATGAAACAACTGAAAATATGTCATATTCTAGGTTCTTCAAAGTAGCCACCTTTTGCTTTGATTATTGCTTTGCACACTCTTGGCATTCTCTTGATTAGCTTCAAGAGGTAGTCACCTGAAATGGTCTTCCAACAGTCTTGAAGGAGTTCCCAGAGATGCTTAGCACTTGTTGGCCCTTTTGCCTTCACTCTGCGGTCCAGCTCACCCCAAACCATCTCGATTGGGTTCAGGTCCGGTGACTGTGGTGGCCAGGTCATCTGGCGCAGCACCCCATCACTCTCCTTCATGGTCAAATAGCCCTTACTTTCAAATTTTTCCCAATTTTTCGACTGACTTTCTTAAAGTAATGATGGCCACTCCTTTTTCTTTACTTAGCTGCTTTTTTCTTGCCATAATACAAATTCTAACAGTCTATTCAGTAGGACTATCAGCTGTGTATCCACCTGACTTCTCCTCAATGCAACTGATGGTCCCAACCCCATTTATAAGGCAAGACATCCCACTTTTTAAACCTGACAGGGCACACCTGTGAAGTGAAAACCATTTCAGGGGACTACCTCTTGAAGCTCATCAAGAGAATGCCAAGAGTGTGCAAAGCAGTAATCAAAGCAAAAGGTGGCTACTTTGAAGAACCTAGAATATGACATATTTTCAGTTGTTTCCCACTTGTTTGTTATGTGTATAATTCCACATGTGTTAATTCATAGTTTTGATGCCTTCATAGTCATGAAAATAAAGAAAACTCTTTGAATGAGAAGGAGTGTCCAAACTTTTGGTCTGTACTGTATATATGAATATATCGAGGATGTACCTATTAATACTGTAGGTGCTATATGAGTAATATATAATCACTTAGCTTTGTACTGATAGCTTGAACATCAAAAATAAAATCTATACTAATGAACTGTAGCTTATTAAGTATGGTTTGGGCTATTAATAGATAATTGAGTGAAGCACATATACTATGCAACCCAGCGATATTAATATTCATTAGGACAATTATTCCCAACTGAATTATTACCACAGAGATAAAAAATGTGCCCCTATTGTGGAGACTCCTAAAACTACTGTCCCACATCCCTCCTGTAAAAGTGAAAGCGAGGGGTGTAGCTGTCAGGCATGCAGAGATGGCAGTCAGACCTGAACCCAAGTGCCTCAAGTAGTCCAAAGAGACCTTTGCCACATGAGGAGAATGAAGGTAGGGATCTTGTTGCAGATTTTGCATTGGGGCCTGATTTAAACCTCTAATGACAATGCCATTGCTATTTCCTGGGAAACCCCTAACCAGGATCCATGGATTGGAAAACACTGCTTTAGGTTGATGACAAGGCCCCTGCGCACCTGAAAACCACATAGGGAACGGTGATTAATATTTGCTTGACACATTTCCTGGTGTTTAAAAATGTAATCATGACACCACAAGCTGCTGTCATGAAGAAACCATACTGTAAATTTATATTCATAGAGCAAATTTTATACTACGCTGTCTGGAAACAAATGCATCGCTATGAATACCTGATTTTATATTTTGCTTGATTAAATCTTAAAATTACAAAAAATATAGTGAAAAAAGTATCTTCCCTTCTCTGTTTTTGTCACACTCCTATTATTCATTGCCCTTGTTGAATCTAATAGGAATGCACATATATAGGTCAGTTAACACGACAGTATCGGCTTTTCCAGTGCTACAATAGTAATGCTACATTTTACCCATCCCCCTCTGATTCTGGCAACAGAGAGACTATGTTTAGTTTCTTAGCTTAATAAGTATGAAATTAATGCCTCAATCAAAATTTCTAATGATTAATGTTGGCGGTTCTTCCATGTAACACCAACACTTCTGTGCGCCTCAATGATTTTGTGGAATCCAATGTGGAAGCCTCCGACTAACAGAACTGGTAGTTGTTTCCTTTCATCAGAGGCTGGGAATCCACACACTTTGTATCTGCACAATCTTCTTCTTGTTGGCCCTGGATGATGTTTGTATAATCCTCAAAGATAAAAACAAAATTGAAACTTAAAATGTGATATATGAAAGAACATTTACATGGTGTTGGTCAAATGGTTTAATCAAAGTGGTGTACCTCCAACTGATCTCCTGAATGATGGGACAGAAGAAAGTGTTCACAGAATATAGCTGTCAATGAAACTCACAAAACCAAATGAGTCCTATATGAAGTATGAGGTCTTTGTCTGCCCCAGCCCTTCTAGAAATAAAGGGCACCACAACCCTTTGACTGTTCTTTTCCATGATTTGCTAACGTGACAATGCCAATGAGGAGGTAGAGTTCTCATCACTCATTGGGAACCGAGATATGCCCAACATACTGGGCCTAGCCTGCCTCTAGGTTTTGTAAGCTCTTGGGCAGAAGCCAGTTGGCTTTATCCATACACAGAACCACTACTGTCCACATTCTTTGCAGGGAACTGCAACACTGCTCCATTGAAGCATATCATTACCCTGAAAACTAAAACATACGTTTCTCATTATAGAGTAATGTAGTGGTGGGTCCTTCTTCATCAGCAATTTCCATTGGACAGCGCATGTGACCCTCTTGTGGACGTCTGATTGACAGCAAGTGGCAGAAGTGCAAATTGATATACATTTCCAGAAAATTGATATACATTTCCAGAACTTCTAGTCAAGTGCCGATGAGGTAGCAAAATGGCTGTTTTTACCTGGTTTGTGATTATGCTCATTTGTCTGTTGATGAGATCGGTGATCTGGTTAAAGGTTGGTCGGCGAGTAGGCTCCAGGTCCCAGCATGCTTTCATGATGCGATATCTAAAAATGTTTCATAATCAGAAAATGACTGAAGGAGGTGTTTAATGATTTGCACATTTTTAAAATCTTTTATAGGACTATCCATATTACCCACTGGGGCACATACATTAGACCAACATTTCACTTCTCACACATGAGACTTACACTTCTGTTCTTACTTTTCAGCATTAGACTGGGACAGGGTAAGCAGAGTCATCTCATTTGACAGCAGGGAAAAAAAAAATCACAGCTCTGTAGTAATGGAGGACTAGATAAGGCAGGATAGTAAGGCCTCATGCATATGACCGTATGTATTTTGCGGTTCGCAAAAAACTGATCCGCAAAACATATGGATGCCGTCCGTGTGCATTCCGTATTTTGCGGAACGGAACAGCTGGCCCCTAATAGATCAGTTCTATCCTTGTTTGTAATGCAGGAAATTTATTGCGGAACGGAAATACAGACATACGGAAACGGAATGCACCTGGAGTAACTTCTGTTTTTTTGCGGACCCATTGAAATGAATGGTTCCATATACAGTCCGCAAAAAAAACGGAACGGACACGGAGTGAAAATATGTTCGTGTGCATGAGGCCTAAGGATGACCATACACATTAGATAGCTGTCAGTCGAACAGGCAGCTATCTTACCTGACACCCATGAACTCAGCTCGGCTGAGTGTGCATATGTCGTGAACAGGGAAAAAAAACCTAAAAACTTTCAGACTCCCCTGACAGCAGTTTATCTCCCCAAGAACTGAAGAAATTGGTAGTTGCCTCTTATTTACTCTGACATCTGCCATTTCAGGAGACTTGGGAGGCCCTCATGCGCATGGTGGGTTCAGGTCAACATTTATCTAATGTGTATGGCTAGTTTTACACTAAGCACACAGATGAGGATCTGTAAGCATCTACACTGTTAGTCCCTGGTCTGTGGTGGAGGAACTGTACTCCATCTCTTCTAGACACTATTAGTCTACTAACACTTTCCTTACCATTATAGGCTATGCCTGCCTCAGCAACCTGTATTTTATTGTCTCAGTTCATCTAAAGTGTAAAATGAAGCCATGTTGTAAATTGTTTTGATGAAAGTGTCCTATTATTTTGTGCCTATAGCTCCCAAGCAGATCAGTGCCTCCACAGTAACAGACTACATGCAAGCCTTGTGTAGTCTGATCCTGCAGTCATACTCCGTTCTCTCTGTCTTAATATTTACAAGCATACTAGCAAATTAAGGGACAACTGGAAGGAGTATCAGACCACTCATGGTTTATATGTGGTCTGTTGCCATGGAGATGCATAAATCCGCATTGGAGCTGATGTTTTCATCAAGGGCTGCATATAGTCAGCTTTAGTCATTTCTTTGAAACATACAATTTTCATTGGATTAGAACACCATACCATAACCTAAATAGCACTCTGTCAATCAATAATATATGTCACTGTACTTCCCTGAACGAGGGTGGGTTCTGACTGGGTGAAGGTCCTGTTTAAATTTAAAGGGACTATCCCATCCCTTGAAATCTTTTACTAAAAGCTTAGACTGACTTTCTGAATATGGGCATGTGATAATATTGAGGTCATCACTGAAAGCCAGGATAATCAAATTGGTATGGAAGCCAGGAAATTTCAGCCCAGGAGTAGCATGTTATAGCATTCTATGCTTTTGGTAAAAAAAAAAAAAAAAATTCCAGGGACATGACAACCCCTTTAATACTAACCTTTCATTTTACAGCATAAATGTTTGGCTATGAATGTGCTACCTAAGAGCAGACGATTACTGCTTTACATTATGGAAACCTTGCATTCTATTTTTACTTACATGTCCAGCGGGGAAAAATCTGGGCAGTCCATCTTGTATCCATCTTTTATCATTTTATAAAACTTTCGGTTGACAACAACACCAGGATATGGGCTCCTTCCTGTAAAATAAATAGTGTACAACCTGGATTAAAGTTCTCAACACAAGAGTGCAAAAATGTTATTTATTCCAGTTGTGAATGTTTAATTACCAGAGGATGCCTCAAATGACCAAAAAAAGTCTCATGAATACAACCCCTACCCACATGATTAGTGTTGAGAGAAGCAAAGCATTCGAAGTTGAATTTGGTCCGAAGTTTAGGAAGTACCAATACACCTTGCAATAAATAAAAGAACCAATTGGTCCTACCTCATCTAGGGTGTCACTGGTGTGTCTGCGTGATGTTATCCGCTGGAGCCAGAACAAGTTCTTATCGAGGGGAGCCGGAGCACACCCAGATGACAACGGCATCTGAAGCGCTCAAAGTCATTAGTGCCGGGTGTCTGCTCTTTAAAACAACAGACAGACAGCATCCATGGCACCCGCTGCACTCGCCAGTGGGCGCCATTTTTAAATGCCTGGCCGCCGACCTAAATTTACTGTCGGGAAAGGGTTAACTGCCAAGCCTTCACACTGAGATTGGGCCACCAAGTGGGAAGAATATGATTAGGCAGAGTGGCCTGGGTATACTGTATTTATAGGGATTTGTGCCGACTTAATAAGGAACAAGCCAAATTTCTTGGTGAACCTTGGCGAATCAGCCAAATGGAATTTTTCAGAACTTCGCTAATCTCTACATATGATCTATCATGAGCTCTATCAATGATCCAGAATTGAGATCCACTCATAAAAAGTACCTTATTCTGGCAGAACTGGCTACTGCTTGGAAAACGTATAGTTTGACCCAGGGGCGTCGCTAGGTCAAAACATTCGGGGCCCCTGATGTTTTGTCCAGGGCCCCGAATGTTACGGCTGGTAGCTATACAACTGCCTCGCCGACCTAAGGATGGCGATAAAGTTGAATTACTGTGGCCGCTTGCTTGTAGAACGGCGCAGGCGGTTGCCAAGCAACTGCCTGTGCTGGGTCGCAGGCGGCGTGATGATGTCATCGCGCACGCCTGCGCCAAGACACAGACGGCCCGGTGACTTCAACATACCCATCTGAATCCAGAAGCCTGCAACTTGGACCTCCGCCATTGGGAAGTCAGGTGAGTATTTTTTTATATCTTGTCCACAGTGGGGGCTTTGTGAATGCTATGGGCACTAAATGTTGGCATTATACCTGCTGGAGCCACTAGGAGATTGGTTATAACTACAGGGCCTTTGCAATACCTATTTGGGGAACCACAGGAAGGACTTATTACTACTAGGGCACAACAGGAGGGCATTATACCTTCTGGGGCACTACAGGAGGGCCTTATACCTATACGGGGCACCACAGAAAAGCCTTATTACTACTGGGGCACTACAGGAGGATATTATACCAATTGGAGACACCACAGGAAATCCTTATTACTACTGGGGCACTACAGGAGGATATTAAACCTATTTGGGGCACCACAGGAGGGCCTTATTACTACCGGGACACTACAGGAAAGTATTATACCTATTGGGGGCACCACAGGAGGGGCTTATTACTGGTGCACTATAGAAAGGGACTTATAGATCTGCCTTAATTCTACTAAGAGCACTATGGGGGCCTTATTGCTACTGAGGGGTCTGTATATAGCTTTATTACCACTGGGGGGAAAATAGGGGGCCTTATTTCTACTGGGGGCTCTGTGAGGTTATTATTAATACTGGAGGGCTCTTCTACTAATGGGGCACTCTTGGGGAGCGTTATCAAGGTTGGGGGCACTGTAGGGGGCAGTATTACTAATGGGGACACTATTGGGGAGCATTATCACTGTTGGGGGCACTGTAGGGGGCAGTATTACTAATGAGGGCATTTCTAGAAGGGAATTACTATTGGTGGGGCTATGAGGAGCACTATTACTCTCGGGGGGTCTATCTGTATGGCAGTTTTTTTTCTTCAAGATAGTATTTGGGGGTATTGGGAAGCACAGCGAGTAGCAGGATAACACTGTGAGGACTTCAGGTTGGGGGATGATGACAGAAAAGTGATGAAGCTAAGATGTCTGTGTGTCACACTCTGCAGAGATGAGGTGCACCTGCAAGAAGTTGTACAGACCAAATGGAGAAGATGATGACAGAAAAGATCTACATCAGAGGAGATGTCACCTGGAGGCACTGGATGTGTCAGGTATGTGCTGCTGTATAGCAAAATGCGGTAGGGGTGGGGGACTTAGAGAATTGGGCCATATTCATTGGGGCTTGGGTCCTGGATCTTCTTTGACCCTAGCAACGCCCCTGGTTTGACCTAAATTTAGAGAATCCTGATTCACAACAGTCAACTTTTATTTAAATAGGAGTTGTGTCCATGAGCCTATAGGCATAGAACAAAAAAAAATAGATTTTGAAGGGTCATATTTTAGAATTTCACATGTACAAGTCACTATGGGGGTCAATTATTATCCAGAAATACACCTATATTAGGCCTATTTCAGGCACAGATTTCAGCGCAAAGGTTATTTGCGCCGCAATCTGCGACTTTTCCCTGCTAACCCACACCCACTTTTTTAGACCTTGCGTGAGCGGGGAAAAGGGGGGAAGGGGACAGACCGGCATGCCCGTCTCATTCATCATTTTCTACGCCTGTTTTAGGCGTAGAAAATGGTCTAAATGTAAGACAGCTAGAAAGCTGGCTTTGATTTAGACCGGTGCTAGATAATCTGATGTTATGTAGAGGCCGGCACCTCTTCATAACATCGGCAGATCCGCCGTCAGATATAGGGGTTATTAAGACCGGTCTTAATAAATGACCCCCGCGGACGGCCACCTTCATCAGGCACTGATGAGCCTGATAATGGAGGCAGTCTGCCACAGAAATGCGTAGCTTTTGTTTTTATATGCCTTTCTTGTTTTAATAAAACCTTTTAAACAGAGTTCCCGGTGCAGTGCAATCCTTTTTTTGTACTCAGCCTGCTGAGTGTTTTCTGCAGTACGAACTATAGAGTGTGTCACTGGCCCTGATGGCCTAGACAACCAGACCTTGCACCCCAGACCTTATATTTGTATTAGCAGCTACATGACCTTAGTGTATTGATTTGGCAGGGTTATTTGGTCACTACATGAGTGTACCATTTGGGCACTGTATTGTGCACTTTTCTATACCTCCCCCCCACCCCTATTTTTGTTTTTTCAAAATTGTGCACCATAAGGTGGGGAATCCATAGAAGGCACTGCACAGTTCACCATTGTGGGTTCCATTGTGGTTAATCTGGTCCTGGTATTTCATACAAGGCATAGATTTTGGTTACAGATGTTGAATACAACAGCACCTCAGGGTCATTTGACCTAATATTTAGCGGTGAAAGAATTTGATCCTCGATGATCTGGGCTCACCAAGAGAAAAGATCTCCCACAGTAGGATTCCATAGGACCAAACGTCACTTTGCACTGTGTAGATACAATCAAAGATACTCTCTGGGGCCATCCACTTAACTGGGAGCCGAGCCTTAAAAACAAACATTTGTATACGTTAAAGTTGCATTGAATTGTGTCTAAGGCCACGTATTATAATGCTCTATATTAAAGAGGTTGTCCAGCTTCATGGACTTTTTTAACAGACCCCTGCACTGTGTTGTACATGCCTCTCCATTCATGCAGCCTTCAGAGGTTTTCCGGTCCTTACCTTGTAAACTCCCTGATGCGTCACTTGTGCTGCTACAGCCAATGATTACTCTCAATGTTGACATGTCCCCAAGCAGAACATTAATGTTTGGTCACGTGCCACTGGGGGATACATCACCACTAAGGCCAGTCATTGGCTGCAATGGAGCATGTGACCCCATCTGTCTTGTTGTGCATTTTCATAAGTATACAATATTATCTAATGATATTATAGCCAAAATGAATGCTCATTGCCTTTAAGAATAAAATCAGCTTGAACCAAAGTTCTGTTGTGTGGCTGAAGAAGCCAAGATGAGTTCATGGCAAGTTCAGTTTATAAAAAAATAATTGTGAATATGAACGGACATTGTATTTTAAAAGTTATTGCTAAAGATATGGATTTATCTATGGGGAGTACACTAGCTTCTTCAGACATGTCTGTCTGAAGGGAACAATGTTGTTTCATGGATAAACCATGACAAGATAAAAATTTATATCCTTAAGGCACACCTGCTATGTGAGGCTCAATTCATATATTCATAATTATATTATATATTTTTCTGTATGGTATATTTAGTTTTATAACATATTTTAACCAATAATTCATATAATGTGTTATTTATGTGTAACAATGTATCGATTTATATATATATATATATATATATATATATATATATATATATATATATATATTATACCATGTATGTGTCATTTAGAATGTATCCTGTAGAAGATACAGAAACACTGAAGTAAGTTTCTGGTAATTGGATTTCTGAAAAGAGTTAAATGTTATTTCAGACGATAGTTATTCATCCATGTAGATAAATAAAGTAAACAAGTCCCGATGCCGAGTATCAAGGCCATTATATATCGTTATCTATTAACATATATTCAAAAAGATAGGAGAAGACAATGACTCCAACAAGTCTAGGTTATGGGTAATTAAAAGTGTCAGGAAAAGACCTTCCTTAATGATGTATATTAAAAAGGTTAAGAAGGTCATGTGAACATATTAGGTATTTAGAATTAATGTTTATGGTTGTGATATTCATCTGCAGTACCACAGTGCCATCTGGAGGCAGATGAACAATATTATATTATTTTACCATTTGTCTTATACCATGTCAAGGGTTAATATGACAGTCTAGAAGTTTAGAAGATGAGGAACGGAAGACCGTTGAAGGAAGCATGGAGCAGTGTGGAAAGGTGACTGAGTTTTTCAATAGGTACAACATGGTGCAGTGGTCTGTTAAAAAAGTCCTTGAAGCTGGACAACTCCAAGGACTAACCAATCTAATTGATGACATTTCTCTCAAATTATTCTCTTGTTTCTCTTCTCTTTTTCCCCCAAATATAAAGCAATATAAACTGTGTTCCAAGTATCAATATTATAATTCACAACTAGAGGAGAAAATCTCTGTGCATACAGTACTCTAAGAGCCTATATGGCAGCATATGTAGGCAGTGTTCTACAGCCTCCATGTACTGCTGTGCAGACTCTGTGTATGAAGCTCTGCCGTGGGCATCAACCTAACGTGGTACAGAAATAGATTAAGTACATTTGGATCATACTACAGATTTATATTTATACACTGCAATATGCGGTCACTGGCCGTATGCTCTCCGCATCACGGATGCAGACCCGTTCACTTGAATGGGTCCACAATCCGGAGCTGCGGTGTGTAACAGAGGCACGGAACCCCATGGAAGCACCATGGAGTGCTTCCATGGTGTTTCTGCACATGCCTCCGCACCGCAAAAAAATAGTTCTATTTTTTTGCGGTGCGGACGAATCACTGACCCACTCAAGTTGATTGGGTCTCGATCCATCCCGGCCGCTGCACAGACGTTGACTGTGCATTGGGGTACGCAAATTGCAGTCTCCAATGCATGGAACGGCCGCATACAGAGAAAACTGCAGCTAGTGATTACATTAAGTGTGAAATGAAACTGTTGACTCCATTGTAATGGCTTATTGAGGATACGGTTGTTCCAACCATGCAGCTTTGACCACAGTGCTCAATGTTACTGGCACAAGAATCTTGTTCCTCTCTTTGTCTGCAGTCTGTACCAAGTCAGCAGATTTAAGGTACTTTCAGATGAGTTTCTCCACACTGAAATCTGTGACAAATCCATTATCTCAATGTAGCCTGATAAACATGGGTTTCAGCTCATAGGGAGTGTTTTAATTCCCTAGCGCTATTAAGTACAGTACTACAAGAATAGTACTGCTGCCACTGACCTTAGATCGCTAATTTGTATGTTTATAATTACCCCCATTCTCAAATTGTGTACCTGCATACCAGTCCTGAAATACACTGAGAGGAGTCATCGGCATGCACACATAACGGAGAGGACTCCAAGACATATACGGTACTCCGGGACCAGGGGCATAGCTAAAGGCTCATGGGCCCTGTTGCAAGAGTTCAGCTTGGGCCCCTCTTCCCTCAGTACTTTGTGGAAAGGGACAGGGAAGCACATAGCCTTCGTGCTGCGCGAGGACCCAGTAGTGTAGGCTACCTCAGCACCCCCTATAGCTACGCCCATTTCCAGGATAAGTCCTCTCAATTTATCAGTGCACAACATGAGGAATCATGAGTATGGACATATACATTTGCAATCTCAGGCCAGCAGCAGCATAACTATTTATGTGGCACTGTACTTATTAGCGCTTGGGGGACCTGACAGATTCTCATTAATGTGATTGTGCCAAATTATGAATTTATCGCCTATTCACAAGATAGGAGATAAATATCTGATCGCTGTGGTCTGACTACTAGGACCCTACCAATCATTAAGACAGGGGTCCCGTACAAGATTGGAGCAGCAGGTTGCGCATATGCCCCTCATTCATATTCTATGGTACTGCTGGAAGTAGCCCATCATTGTATTACCCAGTGTGAATAAAGAATAAGTTTATAACTTGGCGTGACCCCTTTAAATGTGATATATATGGCTCAAATAGGCGGGGTTCACATCACCGTTTCATTTTCTGTTCTTCTGATCCGTGATAACATAAGTTATGCTCAAATATGCACATTTTGTATCCGTTTTAGCCATATCCATCTCAGATCCGTTATTTTAGATGGCAAAAAAGTACTGCACAAAGTATTTTTTTCCATCTAACATTACAGAGACAGAAATGCCTAAAATGAATGCAAAATGTACATAACTGAGCATAACAGATGCTTAAAATGTAGGATCCATTTTTTGGGGTGTTTTCTATTCTTCTGACAGATCAGAAGAACGGAAAATGAAACATTGATGTGAACCCATCCTTAATTGGGCATCATTTTGGCAGTATGATGTAATACAGTCCTGATCAAAAGTTTAAGACCACTTGAAAAATGGCAAAAAATCATATTTAGCATGGCTTCCAAGTAGAGCTTCAACATGCAACAAGAAGAAATGGGAGTGAGACAAAACATTTTTTGAGCATTCAATTTAATGAAAACAACGAATAAACTGAAACAGGCGGTTTTTCAGCTGATCAAAAGTTTAAGACCACACCTCCAAAAAAAAACTAAACGCCCCCAAAACAGAAATCCAACTTCCAAACATGAACTCAGTAATGAGTAGCTCCGCCGTTATTGTTTATCACTTCCAAAATTTGTTTCGGCATGCTTGATGCAAGCGTTTCCATGAGGTGAGTGGGAACATTTCTCCAAGTGGTGAAGACGGCCGCACGAAGGCCATCTACTGTCTGGAACTGTTGTCCATTTTTGTAAACTTTTTTTGTAAACTTTCCTTGCCATCCATCCCCAAAGGTTCTCAATTGGATTTAGATCAGGGAACACGCAGGATGGGCCAACAGAGTGATGTTATTCTCCTGGAAGAAGTCCCTTGTCCTGCGGGCATTGTGTACTGTAGCGTTGTCCTGTTGAAAAACCCAGTCGTTACCACACAGACGAGAACCCTCACTCATGAGGAATGCTCTCTGCAACATCTGGACATAGCCAGCGGCCTTTTGATGCCCCTGCACTTCCTGAAGCTCCATTGTTCCACTGAAGGAAAAAAAAAAATGGCGCCCCCTCCACTGTTGCGCGTAGAAAACATCTCAGGTGGGATCTGCTTGTCATGCCAGTAACGTTGGAAACCATCAGGACCATCAAGGTTAAATTTTTTTCTCATCAGAAAATAAAACTTTCTTCCACCTTTGAATGTCCCATGTTTGGTGCTCTCTTGCAAAGTCCAAACGAGCAGTTCTGTTGCGTTCAAGGAGATGAGGTCTTTGAAGACGTTTTTTGTTTTTGAAGCCCTTCAGTCTCAGATGCCGTCTGATGGTTATGGGGCTGCAGTCAGCACCAGAAAGGGCCTTAATTTGGGTCGAGGATCGTCCAGTGTCTTGACGGACAGCCAATTGGATCCTCTGGCTCAGTGCTGATGAAATTTTTTTGGGTCTTCCACTTGACTTTTTTGTTCCATAACCCTCAGGATCATTTAAGAAATTCCAAATGACTGTCTTACTGCGTCCCACCTCAGCAGCGATGGTGCGCTGTGAGAGACCCTGCTTATGCAGTTCAACAACCCAACCACGTTTAAAAAGGGAGAGTTTTTTTGCCTTTGCCATCACAACGTGTGACTACCTGACAGAAAATAACAATGAATCCACATCCTTTGCACAGATTTGGCCTTTTAAAGGCATGACTTTTGATCAGCTGAAAAACAGCCTGTTTCAGTTTAGGCTACTTTCACACCTGCGTTCGGGTGTCCGCTTGTGAGCTCCGTTTGAAGGGGCTCACAAGCGGCCCCGAACGCATCCGTACTGCCCTAATGCATTCTGAGTGGACGCGGATCCGCTCAGAATGCATCAGTCTGGCAGCGTTCAGCCTCCGCTCCGCTCAGCAAGCGGACACCTGAACACTGCTTGCAGCGTTCGGGTGTCTGCCTGGCCGTGCGGAGGCAAGCGGATCCGTCCAGACTTACAATGTAAGTCAATGGGGACGGATCCGTTTGAAGTTGACACAGTATGGCTCAATTTTCAAACGGATCCGTCCCCAATTGACTTTCAATGTAAAGTCTGGACGGATCCGTTCAGGCTACTTTCACACTTAGAATTTTTTTTAAACTATAATGCAGACGGATCCGTTTTGAACGGATCCAAACGTCTGCATTATAGGAGCGGATCCGTCTGTGCAGACATCAGACGGACCCGCTCTGAACGCAAGTGTGAAAGTAGCCTTATTCGTTGTTTTCATTAAATTGAATGCTCAAATTTTTTTTGGGCTCACTCCAATTTCTTCTTGTTGCATGTTGAAGCTCTACTTGGAACCTTGTTAAGATCCAGCCATGCTAAATATGATTTTTGATCAGGACTGTATCTGGTATGAATAATATACTTAGCAGGCAAGTGCCCGCTACACTGAGTACAAGGTAAAGAAAAAAAATTCTTGGGGCGTTCTTTGACAGTATTACTGATAAGGGTAAGTTAAAGGGTAACTGAGTCTTCATAAAACATCTGATATATCATAAAAACATCAGAGTGCTGAGTCTGAGTGAGGAGACCCCACCGATCGCTAGAACACGGCAAGAGAAGTGCTTTCACATCCTTGGGGTTAAAGTGAGATGGGCCCATAGATTTTATATTGAGTCAATCTTGCCGTCGTGCTTCCTCTCCTGCATCGAGTACAGCTTGATATGTGAGTGCTTCTCCCTTTTCCCTGCTTTTTCTTCTAGCAGTCGGTTGGGAGATGCAAACTCAGACCCCCACCGATTGATGTGTCTCTATAACATATCAAAGGTTTTATAGAAACCTAGTGACCCTTGAAATAACTATTTAATCCACCCACAGCCTCAAAGGAATATTTCATATAAATTCCACACACCAAAAGAATCATATAGCCCTTAACTAGACTGTATATAACCGATCAATCCTATAGATACTTCATTATAACTTGGCTCAGTCTCAGTGCATTCTGCATTAATGATTTCACTGTGTGTAGGTAATAGGTCAACTTAAACATATGCATGATTATTTAGGGGAAAAATATGGAAGACTTACATTGCCTTTGACAACATAGTTGCTGTCATTCTCAATGTCCCTGGCCAAGCCGAAGTCGCAGATCTTAGCAGCACGTCCATTGGTTACCAACACATTTCTTGCAGCCACATCTCTGTGAATACACTACATGGTATTTAAGATATATTAGCATATAGTCAATATAATATACCTAGTACAAGTAGAAATATCATAAGTTATTAGAGTATTTATACATCAAAATCCCAACTTGACCACTCAATATAGCATTAAAATCAGGGATGTCCAGGTCATCACCAGATTTGGAAGACCCATTAGCCAGTAGATGTCTGCCATCAAATTTTCTACTGTATTTTTTGGGTACGGTATTTATGTAGACCATTTTTTATGCAGGCCATTTAATGTAGAAAATGCACAGGGCATGGCTTAAGTATAGGAGGCACATAGCAAAAATGAAAATGAAGCCACATTATGGTGTTGGGTTTGTGCACGTCAGATGGTCTAATGTTGTTTTCCTCTTACATAACTTTTCCATGACCCCAGGGCCTAATACTCATCTAATAATGCAGTCCTATAAAAGTTTCTGTCTCCCAGTAGTAAATGGAATGCATCACTGGGTTCCCTCTCTTTAAGGGCCAAATAGCACGTGTGAGACCTATCTCCATGGTATGTATGCCCTTGGCATAGATGTCTAAGTAGTTTCCCATCCAAAATAATTATCTTTTTTTACAGTGAAGGATTTTACATTGATTGTTTCCTGTGGGTGAATGGCAATTTACCATCTCCTATTCACAGGCAATGTTAGTGACACTAATGTTTTGAGGACCAGCTCCTTTTTTTGTAACCTTAGCATAACATCACCCCTCACTTTTGTAAAGGCTTTTTTTGTTTTTTCAGTTAAAAGCTTTGTACAAATTTGTGAGTCATTTTGTTATGATTGCATTCTACTCATTTTGGGCTAAAAATATTTTTTTCAATTATTTATTTCAAAGTATTTAGTATTTATAAGGTCTGAGAGCAGAGATAAGGAGCCCTTAGCTAGCTGTTTGACGGAGCACAGCGAAAATTCAGATCCTGCTAGTAGATCATCTCAGCTCTGTACAGAGAAAAAGACTCCATATTATGAATAAAGATCAACTGAAATTTTTTTTTTTTACCTCATAACGAGTACAATGCAATAATAAAAAAAAAAAAAACTTGCCCCCAAAGATGTACATAGCCCTTAATTAATGGGAGAACACAAATTTAAGAAACTCTAGGTGACTTACACTCTTAGAGGCCAAGAATGACATTCCTTGTGCTACTTGAAGTGAAAAGTTTAGAAGGTCATGCAGGTCCAGTGGTAAGTGATCATCCATGTCCTCTTCTTCCAGTGGATTTTCTAAAACAGGCATACTCATAATCATGAAAAATCAAGATCTTACTGCCCAATAATCATGAAACTATATGGCAGATGTCTTAAGAATGCAAGAGACCATAGCAAAGGTGACAGATCTACCATATTCCACTTAAAACTACAGTTCAATAGATATTTTAACCTCCTAACATGTATGTGCGCTAAGAGCTTCCATTATTCATTTATACTCATTTATAGTCGGTATTGTACCACTTTTATCTAGAATGACCCCCATTTCTTAGCTCTATTGTTTGTATATATAACGGTGGGCAGCCATTTTGTTTTTTGTAATTATGTTTGCTTTATGGATTTGCACCTGTGATTCTGAAGGTTCTAGTCTAAATTTTCTTGCAATATATTGAGGGTAGCACCACTTTTAGACTGAACACGCCCATCTACCTGGGACTTCTGAGCAGAGTATTTTTGTAGCTGGTTCATACACTGCCCTGAATATTGTAGGCTTAAGTAAGTCCAAAGTGAGGCAGTATATTTAGTGATAGAGACCCATCTGCGGAAGCCACCTTGACGCCTGGTAGATGGGCCCGACACGTATGTGCGCTAAGAGCTTCTATTATTCATTTATAGTCAGTATTGTACCACTTTTATCTAGAAGGACCCCCATTTCTTAGCTCTATTTTTTGTATATATAACGGTGTGCAGCCATTTAGTTTTTTGTATTTATGTTTGCTTCATGGATATGCACCTGTGATTCTGAAGGTTCTAGTCTAAATTTTCTTGCATTAACCTCCTAACAGTCATATTAAAATTCAAAAACACTCCCAAAAATGTCACTCTTTTTTTGCAGTTTTTTTTAATGTGTGTCTGCAGTAAATTTTGTTGGCGCACAACTCAGGGGACACTATTGCATTTTTAACCCCTTTGTGACATAATTAATTTTAGCCTTAAGACCCAATAATATTTTCCCCCTTTGTGTTCCAGTAGTGATAACTTTTACATTTTTTCTTCTAATTTTTTATTTTAATTTGCGAGATTAGTTGTAGTTTTTTTAGGAACCATTTTAGAGTATATAGTGTATTAAATAACGTTTATTATACTATTTTTAGTAGAAAAGACAGCAACATTTACATTATTTTGTGGAATTTGTTTATGGTGTTCACTGTGTGGTAAAAATAACATAATTTTATTATGTGGGTCAGAACACTGAATATAATACCATATGTCTATATGTTTTTACTATTTTCCTTTTCTCCTGCAGCCTGTCAGCTCTGTACCTGCTCCCCCTCCTCATCCAGACTGACAGGGAGGGGGGGGGGGGCAGCTGCTTTAGCTGCTCATATCAGAGGCCTTAGGCTATGGTCACATTGCATTTGAACCCTATGTTTGGTGTATGCACTGGTACAAAAAAAGAAAGCACCACACTTATCTGTAGGGTTTCATTTACCCAACAGATGCCAAAAGAGCATCCTTTTAGCATTTGTAGCATTTGTCAGGTTGTTATATGTCAGTGTTTTTTTTAATAGTTTACAAAAATATTGTCAGCTACTATAGATACAAGGTCAATCACATTATGCACATGGAAAATATGGTGGATGATGAAAGGGAGCATTCTGATAGTTCCCTCCAAATGTGGACTAGATGGATAATGTTTAAAGACAGTCCAGACTTGGTGACGTTTGTGGATTTATTACCTGAGGTGCCCTTCTCCCCTTTTTTCTTTCCATATTTGCTTAACGTATAGCTTTTTTTTACCTTTTATGTTCTCTTTTTTGGCTTTTGCATTCTTAGTACTCAGGACATGGTCAATCAACTTTCTTTCTTAGTCTATAGAATCTACAATTTCATATTCTTTTTTTTTTTTTTTTTTACAAGGTATGCTGTGTCCTGTCCTCTGCTGATGAAGGACAGTTATTTATAACCTTTAATGTACTTTTTTTTTTTTTACGAAAAATATTTACTGCTAAAAATAAAAAATACTGTAGTTGCATCCTGCAAGAAAACTTATGTGAGCCTGCTAAAGAGGTATGCCACTGTATACTTAGTTAGAGGTATGTGTCAGGAAATCCTACAGAAATCTTAAAGGGGTTATCCAACCCCTATAATGCCTCCTCTAATAACCAGGGCCCTCACACAGGTTGTACTTACCTTGCTCTCCGGCACCTGTGTCGCTTCTGATGGCTGCCACTGCATCTCCCTGTTGGGAGGATCAAAATATACAGGGGGGATGGTATGCAGCCAATAGCAGGCCGCGATGGGGACAAGCCTTCCTAGTGTCCACCCGAAGAGGCATCCGGGAGCAAGGTAAGTACAACCTGTGTGGGGGGCCCGGGTATTAGAGGGGTAACCCCTTTAATGTGGACAGAGCCTTATTATTTATTAGCTCTTCATGTATTATTTCTAGGAGTACAGTATACTTCAATTGAATAAATCAAGGGAGTTGCCTGGTATAGTAAACCCATTCAACATCCAGTACATAATTTCAAGTTCATAGAGTGGAGTCTCCCATTCTGAAATGTGATTTACTGTATCACAGTGTTCCTCAACTGATCTACTGTAGGGCAGTGTTATTCAACTCCAGTTCTCAGGGCCCACCTGCTGGTCATGTTTTCAGGATTTTCTTAGTATTTAGCAGGTGATATATAATTCACCAACAGGTTGCAGTAACACTGTAATCAGCTTATTGTCAGGAGATTCTTTCAAAAAAAATATTGTTCATAGTGGGAAATATTTTTTAAGGCTTCATTCACATCACCGTTCAGCAATCCCATTCTCCTGCTCCATTTAGGAGACTATAATGGGGTCCGTTATGTTTCCGCTCAGAAGATGATTTTGGAGCGGAGACAAAAGTTGTGCATGCAGGACCTTTGTCTCCGCTTCAAAATCATCTTCTGAGCGGAAACAAAACTAACCCCATTATAGTCTATGGGGTCCTAAGGGCTCAGTTTGGCTCAGTTATGTGCCTTCTCGTTCTCTGTCCTTTCCGTTCGCCTACTCCTAAGCAGAGCAGGAGAACGGAAAGGCTGAACGGTGATGTGAATGAAGCCTAAGGAGGCACAAAGTATGCAATATGAAATGTGAGAAAAGAAAATTCACTAAATTGAAATTATCAATACTGTTTTATGATGTGTATTTGTTTCACTTTTTGTTGGCGAATTACTTTGGACCTCATTAAGTAAATTATTAATGTCCTTGATCAATTAGTCTCCAACAGAAATATAAAAGCAACTTGGCAGCTTTAGCCATAGTGTAATAAACAAAGCCCAAACAACATACCTGGTGTGGAGCCCATGTTGGAGGAGATTGGTTTCATATCGATATAACTGTCTTTGCTTTCACTTCCTAGTCCACTGTCACTAGAAAATTAAATCAATATTCAGCATACTGCATGTGTACGTTTTTAGGTAGTTATCAGTCACATTCTTTTAGATACTTAGACTCAGTCCCAGAAGGAGCCCACTCGGTACTTCTTGTGGGACAAAATGTCTCAGACCCCATTATTAGGACTGTATACGGCTCATGAAAAGTTTCGGGAAATGGTATTTAGTGCTTACACATGAACAGGGTTGGACTGAATTATGAGTAGCAGAGAATCCTCCTGTGGACCCAGGCTCTGAAACAATAATTAAGACCAAAAGTCCAACAGTAAACAAACTCATTTGGAGGTAACTTTGGAGTCTTGTCAAAAGAGTTCATATTAGGCCTCTTTGGAAAGTCTTTTATTATCAATGTTAACACGAAAGATCACATTGAAAATTTGAAATTAAAACTAGAAATCTGCAGGGTCTTTATAGATGGAAGGTGGGCCTTTAGAATCATCTCTTCTAGTGGACCTAAGATAACCCAGTTAAATGCTGCACCTTCACTCACTGGCTTAAAATCTATTTGGCAACAGGTATCCAAATTATGTGAAGCCACAATTTTTGCATTTTTGGCCAGATAATATAAGGCTGTAGTGACAATGGATTTACCTTCCCAAATACTTTTGTTCTACTGCCATATTTTTGTAGTCGTCCGTAGAATTTGCAAGAACTGCAGTAAAGTTATTGTTCATGATTTCTGCCTTTCTCCTCAAGAAGTTTAACAGGTCTCCATGCTGACAATATTCTGTGATCACCAAAATTGGGCCTAGAAAATAAGGAAACATTTTAGGCAGTATTTATAAAGGCCATATGACTAATTGACTATACATGTACTTAGATTCTATGGTGCTTTACAGCAGCCCTATGGGCCATATACACAATGGTCAAGAGGGGACCTCATTGACTTCTACAGAAGGGTTTTCTAGACATGATCTGTAACCTGCGCAGAGGTCATTGTACAAGGAAAGAACAGATAAGCTTTGACTATCACCTATTGTGAATGGAGGATCATTTGTTATCTATACACAGAGGTGCTACCTATCATTCTAAACTTCCCTGTAATGATAAGGAGATAACTAAAGTAAGGACATCTATACAGAAAAATAAGTGGTGCCTATTGTCAGGCTTATTGGCCAGTGCAAAAACTGCAGGATTTTATTGTTTTTGTTTAAATATAGCTAGTGACATGGGAAATTATGAATAACATCATCAAAAATTCTTCAAAAATGTGTTTAACATAGAAACGGGATTTAAACAATAGGCCATTTTCTGATGACACATTTCCTTTAAATTTGGTGTATCTGTAAACCTTATACTTTTGTCTAGAGGTGCTACTCCAGTTTGTATATGCTACCCCTTACTGGAGTGAGATTGTACATAACTTACATAACCAAGCCTACTTATCCATCCACTTTTCAAAACTGCAGTGAGTGGTGTAAAAATGCTAAAAGTCTTTTTGAAACCAGAATCCTGTAGTGCTGGGCATGATGAATTCCCCCTAGATATTTACTGTCTGATACACATTTTACAGAGGTCAGCTCTACCCAGGGCATCATCTGTAGTTCTATAGAATAGAGTTTCTATGTCTTTCTTGTTCCAGTGTGGAAATAATTTCATTTCTTAGAAATAGATGAGGTTGATATTGCATAGACATTGCATACTTTACACGGCTGGTAAGTTGTCTTAGTTTTCACATGGCTTTTTTCCTTGTTGAAAGTGCATCAACCTTTCCGTGATATTGGTATCAGTTTGTACAGATGATCATGATATATTCCACCCAAAACAGAATGTGGCTTGTGCCAATCATTTTTGCATTAAAGAAGGTTATCTAGGTAAATATAATGATGACCTGTCCTCAGGATAGGTCCTCAATGCCATATTGGAGCGAGTCCGAGTCCCAGCACCCCTGCTGATCAGCTGTTACAGGGAGCCGCCACGCTCTCTGGAGGTCTGGTGAGTGCAGCAGACTCCCAGCAGCTTTCCAAGTACAGCGCCATACATCGTAGAGGGGCAATGCTTGGTATTGAACTCAGCCCCATTCACTTCAATGGGACTGAGCTGCAAGTAGACCATGTGACTGATGTACGGTAATGTCACTGGCCTAGGAAGAGGCCGTGGACCCCTTCTGATCTGATATTGATGACCTATCCAGAGGATAGGTCATCAATATAATATGCCGGATAACCACTTTAATCCGCTAACCACCTACCCACCTATGAATAGTTGCAAAAAGCGAAAGATCCCATTGAAATGTTCATGTATATTTCTATGCAAAGGTGTTTTCACACTGCCCCCATTATTACCAACGGCAACCAAAAGAGTGTTCCACCAGGCCGTATCCACCAGGGTTTTCTGTGTTTTACTGCATGGAATAGTGTGGCAGACTATGAGTGAGGCATGCCATGCATGGGTCCCTTTAGCATATGTACCAGGAGCTTTCCAGTGTGCAAATTCACACTACAGATGCAGTGTGAAAAGACCCTCAAATATATTTTCCAGAAAGGCTGACCATACACAGTAGATAAAAGTCGACCAAACCTGCCGGAGATTCTTATGTGCTTGGCAGGCCCCCATCCAATGGAAGATATTGGATACAAACAGATACCAAACATGCCGGACTCTTTGTGTCCGTTTATTCCCCTCTCCCACTGAAATAAACATGTGTGCTCATGCTGGAGTTGGTAACGATAGCTGGATAGTTGAGCGATTGACGAATGACCGGCTTTGGATACCATGATCAATTTGTAGTATTGAAGATAAAGCACATACATTAAAGTATAAAAGTCTCTTACCTCCACTTGTACAAGCACCAAGAAGGTTCACAATATTCTCATGGTGACCCAAATGGCTGAGAATTTTAAGCTCTGACATCAGTGCTTCCTTCTCATCTGTGTGTGCACTGGCTAAATAAATAGAAAAGGATGCTCAGTTTTCTCTACCATAAGTGACGGCAGACATTTTTTTTGTTGGAGGGAGTTTGTCTCCTAAAAGCATCTATTCAAACATCTCTCTTGGACCCCTTATTGATAATGAGTTCTGACATATGAATCCTAACGTTTTACTAAAGAAAGAGAGCACACCCAATTGGAACATCCAATCAGTCATAAGCGCTATGGGGGTCATTTATGATGTAAAGTATGTGTACTTTTGTCGCAGGTTCGGTTATAAAAGGAATTTGTGGCCAAATCTGTGACTTTTCCCTGCTCACGCCACTTTTCCAAGGTGGCGGAAAAAGGGTGTGTGGCGTGGGCAGGGAAGGGGGCGGGCCAGCTGGCCTGTCTCATTGATCATTTTCTACGTCTGCTTTTGGCATAGAAAATGACTTAAATCTACGCCAGCAAGGCAGCTGCCATACATTTAAGCTTGTTGCACGCCCAGTGCCTAAGTTATGTAGATGCCGGTGCCTCTACGTAACTTAGGTGCATCAATCGCCAGCGCAGGGTTATTAAGACCAGCGGCTAAAATGCCGGTCTTAATAAATGACCCCATATATGCTTATGTATTGTTGAAGATTACCATTTTAATATGCTTTTACTGACAGCTGTGTGGTGGTTGTCCAGGATTAGGAAAAATTTGCTTTTTTTTTTTTTTAGCCTAGAAACAGCACCATGCCTGTCCGCTGTGTCTGATATTCTAGCTCATTTCCATTCACATGAATTGTACTGATCTGCACATGGTATAAAAAGAAGAGGGTCTGTTTCTTAAAAAAAAAAAAAAAAAAAAAAAGCACTAACCTTTCATTCCCAGACAACGTCTTGAATTTTGAGTAAATGATTGTTTAAGGAATCATGAAAGTTTAGGCTCTAGGTCTAACATGTCTAACACACAGCCTAGTCATGGAGCCAGCCTACTTACGCTTTAGCATTTTTACGGCAACTTTGAGGGCTGAATCATCTTTCCCCATCCCGAAAGCTGTTGCTTCCATCACCTTTCCAAATGCACCTGCTCCTATAGTCTTTCCTGTAAGTGAGAGGACACATTTTTAACTTTCATCCTCTTTGATGACTACACAGTTCTCTTTTATGAAACCACAGGAAATTAGCAAGCAAAGCTCAAAATTGTGGACTGTTGTGGCAACAGTTTACTGCTAAACAGGAAATGAAAGGAGAGCTATCTATGCATGGTGCTGGAGCTTCTGACTAGTGTTGAGCGAACTGGTGTTTTCTCAAGTTCAGCGTACAGGTTCAGGTTATCTAAGAATCCCGTTATGGATTCTGCTATCATGGACCATAACGGAATTCTATGACGGCAAGCACCACGGAAGCCTATAAGAGGCATTCCGTATTGCATCCTGTCATAATAGAAGTCTATGTTGGTCATAGAATGCCGTTATGGTCCGTGGTAGCAGAATCCATAACGGGATTCTTAGATAACTTGAACCCGAACCTGTATGCTGAATTTAATAACACAAGTTCGTTCAACACTACTTCTGACCATTTGAAAGAAGAATAAGTAAGCAGGCACACTCTAATTTAGGTCATTCTATTAATTTATTTATATATATAGTAAATGTAGGATGTATTAAAATTGTTCAATAAAATGAGGCAAATTACTGACCATTGTCTGGATATTAGACATGGAATAGACAAGTGTAGTACACTGTTTTAAAACACTGGCTGGCACTGCTTGAGTATAGGATCATTTGGTTGGTACTATTAGGCTACTTTCACATTTGCAATTTTCCTTTCCGGTATTTAGACCATCATAGGATCTCAATACTGGAGGAAAATGCTTCCGTTTTGTCACCATTCATTGTCAATGTGGACAAAACTAAACTCACCGGAACACAATGCCCCAGAATGCATTCCGTTCCGTTTGGTTGCATTCCCACTTCGGACAGAAAAACGCTGCAAGCAGTGTTTTTCTGTCTGGCATGGGATGCAGAGCAAGACAGATGCGGCATAAAACACAATGTAAGTCAATGGTACCAGATCCGTTTTCTTGAACACAAAAGAAAACGGATTGGGCGCCCATTCACTTACAATGGTTTTAGTGCCGGATCCGTCATGTCTATGTTAGAGATAATACAACCAGATCCGTTCATAACGGATGCAGCCGGTTTTATTATTCTAACGGTATCCACAGATCCAGCAAAAAGCAGATGTGAAAATAACCTTATTATGCCTCTGTTATCTGATTAGTATCACAGGGTTTATTTTAGGGGTAATGTTCAGTTTTGATTCAATATTACAAATTACTGCTGGTGGTATTATTTTTACAGTGTATGAGCACTCAGCATTTTATGGCAACGTAACCTGAGTAATGGATGGTACTTTAATTTGGCCACTATATGGTATTATTTTTGGCAGTATTGCTTGAGCACCATATGACACTTACGACATGCACTAACTTTTGAATACTCTACCATGCCATTATCTTAACACGATAAAGTAATAGTCTGGTACTTTTCATGGTGTGTAACAGTGATATGTGTATATTCGGCTATATGTGCACTGCATGACACTAATGTATGGGCACTGTATGACTGTGATATGTAAGGATTTCATGGATGGCTACACTAACTTTATTTACACGTGATTTTGAGTAGCTTAGGCTAGGGCTACATGAATAACAACAACAAGCTATGAGAGAAAGCTACAAAATCCAAGCTTTCAGATAGTTTGCAATTTACATATTCACGTTTGTGTTAAAACCAAGCAACCTAAAACAATGTCAGCCAGGGTTGGGTTTTCTATTAAAAGAGATTGGTAGTTTGCGATTTTGCCAGAATTATGATCCATGTAGCCTTCCCCAGTTCCTGGGTTACATACCAAACTGCAGGTTTGCTCTTGGAAACTCCCATCTCTCATTGTATGGAAGATGTGTAGGATCAATGCATATGTACTGATTGTCTTCAGACATTTGGACCATCTGCCAGCGGACTTCATATTTTGGTTTCTGTAATAAATATGAGAAGACTGTGAAAAGGTGGAGACATATTTTAAGTGACAATATTTTAGTAGAATTTCCATTTACTGTACTTTACTGCTTGACAAATGTGCTTACACATCACAATGAAATGTATGTAGATTTAGTTCCATGCAATACAACATGACCCACTGACATGCAAAAGGTACAGTTCTATTGCCTGGTAACTGTCAGAGCTTTGTTTCTCTGCTAGTGAGCTCTAAGTCCCCTGCATAGATTTAATTATTAATGTGCTGGTTACCTGCAGCCCCACAAAAAGCCCCACATCTTATATGTCTTCTCAACATGAAAATTCAGTAGTCAAGGATGTATGAGAGAGCTATTAGTAGCTAGGACCTATCTCAGGTTTTATAGTAAGTATACCATATACCTGCAGCTCTCACTCCTGACCTGGGTTTTAATGGTTCTATTTTTGGTTGTATCGCAAAGAGCAACTTCAATCTCGTCTTGTTTTAAAGCTTAGATTGTTTTTGAAACAAGACCTGTCTTATACCTCTAGCTGCTATACAGCCTGAGATAGAACAGGTTGAGCTTTTCTCACATCCACTCAGTCCTTTACCCTGAGTCAACTAAAATGCTGGTGCATGCCCTTATCATCTCTTACTTAGACTACTGCAACACTTGTTTTCTGTAGCCTCTCATCTAAAACCTCTTTAATAGACATAGTTACACCCAGTTGCATGGGTTCATCAATGGAAACAGCTACCTTGGAGAAGGTGAATACCGAATCTGCACTGGAAATTTCAATGGATGAGGATGCACGTTTCTTTTTACATTCTCATAGTCGTCTGTGTAAACGCACAGCTAATGACATGCTCTTATCAAGAGAAGCAGGTGAAGGATAATTCATAAGCAAGTCCTTAAGAGTGTCAGAAAGACGCTGGCAGAATTTGCATCTCAAAGCCAAGTAATTACATTGGGCCAGCATCTCAAAGCCAAGTAATTACATTGGGAGGCGACACACCATTTACGAAAATCTGCACAATAGTCCTCAACAGGTCTGTGTCCCTAACAGAACGAAACTAATTTTAACTTAGCAAATGCATGTCCTGTTAGGTTCATTATAAAGTAAACATAGAGCAGACAAAAAATTATCCACATAAGAAAGCTCAGGAGAGTCAAGGGGAAGAGAGAATGTCCATGCTTGGTGATCCCCTTGCAGGAGAGAAATAAGAATACCTGCTCTCTGTTGCTCTGACCTCAAGGAGTGAGGTCTGAGATGAAAATATAATTTGTAACCCTTCCTGAAAGGCACAAACTGCTTTCTATCCTCACAAATCGATCAGGCAACATAAGTTGAGGTTCTAGGAACTGTGAGGGGACAGTGGCAAGGAATGGGGACTAAGTATTCTCTTGGTGCTCGACCCTTTCCTCAATATCCTAGACCAACTGAGTCATACCACGCATTTGATCTACTAAGACCTGCATAGGATCCATACCAGCTAAAGTCGACACTGCAGAGAAATTCTGGTTGGCCTGTGATTCCTTCATAAAATAGATAGGGAACAGTGCAGCCCTATACTCCACCCATACCTATGACCCTACCTATGTACTTGCACGATCCGTCCTAAGTTACGGCCCACAACTGTATTACAATTCCTTCTTAGGTAAATGCAGGGGCCGAAACCAAAATGAGAAAAGAGTAGTAAAACAGAAAGAGGTGAAAACCAGACAGGCGAAACCAGGACTGGATTAAGATCCAAAATCAGATACAAATACACAGCAAAGTGAAACCAGGAGAAAATGTCAGAGACAAGGTCAACAGGCAGAGGTGAAGTAACAAACTAGCTCAGTGAAATACTAGGAGGTAACATCAGAGGCAAAAATCAGTAATTAGAGGCAATGTAATTGAAACAGGCAAAAGGTCAGTGATCCAGAGTAATAAAACTAGGCTTAAAAATCAATCATAGGCACCTGTGGCCAGCAGCTGCCTGTTTAAATAGCCTGCCTGAGGAAGAATGCGACGGTGGCACAGAGCCTGATTGGTCTGGTGTCCCAGCTCCCTGAAAAGTCGAGCAGCAATACTGTCAACGGGGATTGTTGCTATAGCAACATACATTTTTTTTCCTCAAAGGTTGTAATTTTTTTTCTGTATTAAAACGCAATAAAAATTATACAAGTGTGGTATTGTTGTAACCATACTGACCTGTAGACTGAAGATAACAGGTCAATTTTACCGCATAGTGTAAAGCGTAAAAAATAAAAACCTTTATCAGAATGGAATTTGGAATTTCCTGCTACATGGTATGCAACTGTAAATGGTGCCATTAGAAAGTAAAACTTGTCCCGCAAAAAAATAAGCCCTCATAAGGCTATGTGAATGGAAAAATAAAAAAGTTAGGACTATGGGAAGGAGGGGAGTGAAAAACTAAAATGCAAAAATGGAAAATCCCAGGGTCCTTAAGTGGTTGAAATCTAGATGTGTCAGGCAAATTCCGAGTTCATATTTGGAATCAGCGCACGCTCATTTTAGTATAAATCACATGTTTTTCTCTCAGTAGCAAAATCATTGTTGCGCGGTGGAATTAATGGCTCTTTAAATTAAATAATAATCATGTTAATAATAAATAATAATTACCATACTTGAAATATTACATGTTATAATCAGTTATAACCAAGACATATATCCCTAGAATGTGATGACACCTAACTATCCTAATGTATGCATAACTATTATTCACACAGATATCATGGAACTCTTCTTTAGAAAGTCTTTATACTTTCCCCAAAGTTTGCAGTTTTGAAAAGGTCTGACTCTCATGATTATTTTTTTGGGTCACCAGATTTTCCACAGGGAAACCACTTGACATAAAGGCAGACAACACTTAAACAATTTCATACCTGCTTGTATTTGTAAAGGAGGAATGCCGAAAGCAAGAGGAAGAAAGCTCCAATGACTGTCATTACAATCATCATAGGGTTGAATTGTGGGGGGTCTTTCATGATACCCATCGTTTCTGGAAATAAAGGGAATATGATCAGAAATTAAATAATATCTATAATTTTATACATTAAATATTACATTATATTATTATTATACTTTCATTGAAGCAGATCATTTTTGAAAATGAGATGACTGCCACATACTAAGGAGCAACAGGCATACTACCTGGTAGGGTTGATACTAGTGAATAAAATAATACTTGTCTTGTGAAAATTAGTCATGACACTCCTGAGGAAAAAAAAACGTACATGTTTTAGGCAAATGGGGGCATCAGTTCACCGAAGGGTGGGGCCTAGCACCGATGGGTGGGGACTCCCAGTTTCCTGTGCCATGCCCCGTGATACACTGAAATCCTCATTTTCATAAAGAATAATAGTATATTTCTCGAGAAAGCCACAACCGATTTTCAGAAGATATGTATCAGTTTATTCAGTAGGATCAACCTTACCAGACAGAATGCCTGGTGTTATAGGATTGATGCTACTGACAGATGCTCTTTAACAGCTGTAACTATTCAGCAATGTATTCACAGCAAGCATCCTGGCTCAGCAGAGGTAATTTTGTTTATCATTATCAATCATATTCTACAAAACTGCACCTAGTACAATATATACAGTGGCACCATTCGGGACAAGTTATAATTTATTCTCACAATTACATAAAGACTATGTAAAGACTATGGTATGTCTCCTTTAAGAAAACTGTTAACTATGCATGCCATGTAAATATGTAACTACGATAATGTCATGTACATTTGTTGTGCATGCCATGCGCTTTGTGTAATGCTAAGAACCTTGATTTGTATGATATGGTGTGCCATAGTATGTTTCCATGCCCTGGCAGAGTAGTTGGGTAGCAGTGATGGTAATTTCCTTGGCGTTCAGCTTGCAGGAGGAGGGCCTACTCCCCCAACTAGTCTGACGCTGACATAGGTGTGAGTGTTACAGTGCTAAAGTGCTGTGAAGCAATGTTGGCAGAAGGGGGCTATAGGTTATCGTAGGGCAGTGTTTGATGCAAGTCAGGACAAGTGTAGTGGAACAGCATGATGTGCCTGAGAGACCTGCTTTGACTTGGGAGACAGAATAGCCTTGAGTTGCTTCCTTGAGGGCCATCCATGGAATGGAAACCAAGTGGAGTGACAATGTGCCAGAGCTACATCTATGTGAAGGTCACATGAAGTTCTGGCAGGGACAATAATACGAAGCAGCAAGAGCAGTGGCGTATATAGAGAAGTAAGGGCCCCATAGCAAGGATCAAACCAGGTCCCCCACATAGGACAGAAAGGTATCTGCCTAAACCCTTTTCAGTGACCCTTGGGCTATTTTTCCACTGCTTCATTTGATAAAAGTTGTTCCTTTAGAGGGTAGAGTCCTGACCAAGTTTTCACCTCCAGTAGAAGAGGAGATAATCCCAACTAAGACTCGGCACCCTCTTGACCTGGGCCCCATAGCAGTCGCATGGTCTGCCGCTATGGTAGTTACCCCCCTGAGCAAAAGGTAGTCAGTGAGCTGGCAGAAGAACTGTCTGAAACCTGAGTTGTGAGGTGTGTGAGCCTGTCAGAGGACTCTTAGCAGCACTGTACATGAAATCCAAAAGCCTTTCTGAGCGCAACCCAACTCTTAGTAAAGTACTGGTGTACTGCACAGTCGTCAGCTCTGGTGAAGAACTGCTCAAGATAAGATTCTTGAAAAGTACTGTGTGTTTAAGTGTACTCATACAACCATCAAGTGTATTGTGCCTTTAAGTGTATTCTGCAGCCATCAAGCTCACTCTGCCACACTATGGGGGGAATTTATCATGAGGAGAATACTTGAAGTCAGTTTTGATTGAGTCTGAGTTAGCGTACTTCAGGTGAGCGTACCTCACCTGTATTGTTTTGCACCTGAATTCCTCCAGTAAAGAAGCACACTGGTTTACAGCATACCCTGATTCTCTGGACTTATTTCCCTTTGGGGTGCACCACTCTTTACCATCCCCTCCAAAGATCAGCAACACGTGGTAACACCTCAATGGTGTCTGGGGGACCCAGCGTAGCATTGACACCACCCCAAAACCAGCCACTGCATTACCCTTAAACCTAACACTTTTGTCTAGAAAAGCTACTCTAGTTTTCCTACTACACCCCCCCCCCCCCCTTACTGGAGTGAGGGTTTTTTTGCAACTTTTTAAAAGTTCCAGTGATAAAACTGCAATGAAACTCATTAGCATATCTAACCACACCCTTTTTGTGTGATGTAAAAATGCAAAAAGTCATTACACTTTTGCACAAGTTAGCCCAAAAAGCCCTACTTTGCAACTTTTTAAAGTCAGAATTGTGGAGTAAAGGTATAATAAATCAGGGCCTATGTGTTTTTGACCTTCAAATGATGAAATCAATCAGCACAATATATTGGCATTCACTTTACACTAGAATATACTGTACCTGTCAAGGACTTTGAGGTACATTTTATGGTTTCATCAGGGTTAGGGCTCATGCACACGGCCGTATGTATTTTGTGGTCCGCAAAAAATACGGATGACATCCATGTGCATTCCGTATTTTGCATAACGGAACAGCTGGCCCTTCATTGAACTGTACTACCCTTGTCCGTAATGCGGGCAATAATAATGTTCTATTTTTTTGCGGAACAGAAATACGGACCTACGAAAATGGAATGCACACGGAGTAACTTAAATTTTTTTTGCTGACCCATTGAAGTGAATGGTTCCGCATACGGTCCGCAAAAAAAAAACGGAAGTTACTCTGTGTGGATTCCGTTTCCATATGTCCGTTCCGCAAAAAAATAGAACTTGTCCTATTATTGTCCGCATTACGGACAAAGACAGTACTGTTCTATTAGGGCCCAGCTGTTCCGTTCCGCAAAATACGGAACGCACACGGATGTCATCTGTATTTTTTGTGGATCTGTTTTTGTGGACTCATGCACACGAACATATTTTCTTTCGTGTCCGTTCCGTTTTTTTTGCAGACCGTATTGCGAAGTCATTCATTTCAATGGGTCTGCAAAAAAAAAACAGAAGTTACTCCGTGTGCATTCCGTTTCCATATATCCGTATTTCCGATCTGCAAAAAAATACCTAGAACATGTCCTATTATTGTCTGCATTACAAGGATAGGACTGTTCTATTAGGGGCCAGCTATTCCATTCCGCAAAATACAGAATGCATACGAACGTCATCCGTATTTTTTGCGGACCGCAATGATTTTTCAAAACTCCTGCTGAATGCTTTCTATCTGTACAATCCTCAGGAGTTGTAAATTTATTATAAAGATGGGTAAGGCCTCATGCACAAGGCCGTAGCCCGGCCGTGGCCGTATTGCGGCCCGCAAACAGCTTGAATGGGTCCGCAATCCGGAGCTTCAGTGCGGAACAGAGGCACGGAACCCCCTGGAAGCACTACGGAGTGCTTTCGTGGTGTTTCTGTCCGTGCCTCCGCACTGCGGTGCGGACAGATCACGGACCCATTCAAGTTGAATGGATCTCGATCCGTCCCGGCCGCTGCACTGCAAATTGCGGTCCCCAATGCACGGAACGGCCGCACAACGACCGTGTGCATGAGGCCTAACTAAGTTTCCTCTTACCTGGCAGAATGGTGGTGAATAATATCTTTGCAGATGCAGTCCCGGCATTGTTTGAAGCTATACAGAAAATAGTGACATTGCCAAGACTGTCACTTGGCTGCATGACACTTATCACTAGATCTTCCTGTGTATCCTGGGACTGCTCTCCTTTTAAAGGGACTTTATCTGAGCAGCTAAAAAAAAGAAGGAAATCCGATCAGAGGGTGAGCAGGCATTACCTATATTTTATACTTCACACACATTTAAGGATGTACCTATAGGGGAGGCAGAGGTAGCAATAACACTTAAGATCCATATTGTCGGCGGTAGGCCCTGTTATAGGTTTTGCACCGGGCACATCTACCATCCTTTGTGAGCTAAACGGCCTGAACTCCAGGCTTATACATCGTAGCAAATGCAGTTTGGGTTGGCCCCAACACTACCCTGGGTCCCCTGTACACCGTCGTGGTGTCACCACTTGTTGCTGCTCTCCGGAAGGGATGGTAAGGCGTGGTGCACCCCAATGGGAAATAAGTCCAGAGAGTCAGGGTCTACAGTAAACCAGTGTGCTTCTTTACTGGAGGAATTCAGGTGCAAAACAATACAGGTGAGGCATAGGGCTGGCTTCTCCAGTCTCCTCCCTGGCAGAAGAAGGGTTTGATGCTGAAGAAAAGCCTGAGCTAGCTGTCCCTCTCTCTCTCTCTCTCTCTCTCTCTTTTCAGAAGGCTGGTACCTTGGTCAGAGGCTGGTACCTTGGCCTCAGTAGTCTGGCAGTCTCCTCTTCCAAGCACTGTTCCCTACCTGCAGAACACAAGGGGCTCTGACTGCACTCCTTATATACCATTTCTGGCTAAACCATTTCTGTCTGGTTTTCAGACATAACAGAGCTAAACCAGACATTCAAAGGGTCAGTCTGTCTGGTTTTGGTCCTAAACAAGTCAGTTTTTTTCCCTCCAAAACATGCTCTTTTTTAAACCATATGACAGCTGTGAAAAATTACCAGCTTGTTATTGAAAGTCCCAAAAGTCTTACAGTATTCTTTAACCCTTTCCACAGAGCCTTGCAAATACAGTGCAAATGAACAGGGCACTACAAAAACATAGTGCAGGAGAACTTAGTATAAACAAAAGGAGAAATAGAATCCGCGCTGACTAAGTGACAGAGGGAGACACTTATGAAAAAGTTTAGTGTATCTTGTAATGGTTAAAGAAATATATTGATTCCACTGGAACAATGCAATCAGGTGGCACCCGATTCCTTCCTACGGTGCCTGAGAGCAACGTTCAGAGTCCACCTGGATAAAGTCACAAAGCGTACATAAAACAAAAGGCTGCGAGTACTTACTGCTCAGCCGTCTTGAAGATTTGTGGCTAGAAGTTTCTTGCTTGATGTGAAGCTGATACTTGGATGAACTTGTTAAATCTGTTCGTCGCTTCTTCGCTTCTGTCTTCTCTTGCTGTCTTCTGCTTACCTGGTGGCACGCGCGTAGCTCCGGCCGGTAGCACGCGCGCGCTCCTGGAAGCAATGTTCGTTGTCCTGGTAACCTGGCGTGTGACGTCACACTCGAGAGCTACGGAAGCCTCTTTGGTCCACAATACCTCCGACGCGTTTCGGAATAGTCGTATTCCTTCCTCAGGGATAGATGTGGATCCTACTTCACTGGTTTTTAAGCCCGCTGGTTACCAAGGTGACAGCTTTTGTTTGCAATACAGCGTGAATACAAAGAAGAGCATAGCAATTATCAGAGGAGAGCGATCTTTGATAGTAATCGATCTCAATGATTGCATTAATTTGTTGGTTGGTATACACATGTTCTTTAATTGGATCCATAATGGCTCATGACTGGCCATGGATTTTATTGTATTTATTTAAATTTATTCCACCGTACTTCCGGTACTTTAGTGGTTTGTTTTATTTTATTTTGGGGGTTCATTAAACTACTTGAAGGTTCGTCAGCGCTTAGTAATACGTTTCCAAAAGAGAGGATTATAGGAAAGCGAACAGCTCTATTTCCTGATTAAGGCCAATGGGCGCCAGAGTATTGAGGTTGTAGATCCATTCGCTCTCCTTACGGGACATTACTTTAATAAAATCTCCACCTCTGGGGTCCTGCTTTATCTGTTCTATGCCCCCAAAGATAGAGCCTTCAAATTTGAAGGCTCTATCTTTGGGGGCATAGAACAGATAAAGCAGGACCCCAGAGGTGGAGATTTTATTAAAGTAATGTCCCGTAAGGAGAGCGAATGGATCTACAACCTCAATACTCTGGCGCCCATTGGCCTTAATCAGGAAATAGAGCTGTTCGCTTTCCTATAATCCTCTCTTTTGGAAACGTATTACTAAGCGCTGACGAACCTTCAAGTAGTTTAATGAACCCCCAAAATAAAATAAAACAAACCACTAAAGTACCGGAAGTACGGTGGAATAAATTTAAATAAATACAATAAAATCCATGGCCAGTCATGAGCCATTATGGATCCAATTAAAGAACATGTGTATACCAACCAACAAATTAATGCAATCATTGAGATCGATTACTATCAAAGATCGCTCTCCTCTGATAATTGCTATGCTCTTCTTTGTATTCACGCTGTATTGCAAACAAAAGCTGTCACCTTGGTAACCAGCGGGCTTAAAAACCAGTGAAGTAGGATCCACATCTATCCCTGAGGAAGGAATACGACTATTCCGAAACGCGTCGGAGGTATTGTGGACCAAAGAGGCTTCCGTAGCTCTCGAGTGTGACGTCACACGCCAGGTTACCAGGACAACGAACATTGCTTCCAGGAGCGCGCGCGTGCTACCGGCCGGAGCTACGCGCGTGCCACCAGGTAAGCAGAAGACAGCAAGAGAAGACAGAAGCGAAGAAGCGACGAACAGATTTAACAAGTTCATCCAAGTATCAGCTTCACATCAAGCAAGAAACTTCTAGCCACAAATCTTCAAGACGGCTGAGCAGTAAGTACTCGCAGCCTTTTGTTTTATGTACGCTTTGTGACTTTATCCAGGTGGACTCTGAACGTTGCTCTCAGGCACCGTAGGAAGGAATCGGGTGCCACCTGATTGCATTGTTCCAGTGGAATCAATATATTTCTTTAACCATTACAAGATACACTAAACTTTTTCATAAGTGTCTCCCTCTGTCACTTAGTCAGCGCGGGTTCTATTTCTCCTTTTGTTTATACTAAGTTTTCCTACTTATACCGGGTTTTTTGGCAATTATCCCTGTTTCAGAACCCAGCAGCGACGCGCCCCACTGTAACCCCTTTGCAGTGTGGGTGATCCCTAAAATACCACCCCCCCTCCCCAATAGACGGCAGCGCTATTATCTCTGCTTCCTCTTGTTATAGTGCAGGAGAACTTAAGGCCATCTGTCCACCAGCTGAAGCTCAACAGAAGATGGGTGTTGCAACAGGACAACGACCCAAAGCATAGAAGTAAATCAACAACAGAATGGCTTAAACAGAAGAAAATACGCCTTCTGGAGTGGCCAAGTCAGAGTCCTGACCTCAACCCGATTGAGATGCTGTGACATGACCTCAAGAAAGCGATTCACACCAGACATCCCAAGAATATTGCTGAACTGAAACAGTTCTGTGAAGAGGAATGGTCAAGAATTACTCCTGACCGTTGTGCACGTCTGATCTGCAACTACAGGAAACGTTTGGTTGAAGTTATTGCTGCCAAAGGAGGTTCAACCAGTTATTAAATCCAAGGGTTCACATACTTTTTCCACCTGCACTGTGAATGTTTACATGGTGTGTTCAATAAAAACATGGTAACATTTAATTCTTTGTGTGTTATTGGTTTAAGCAGACTGTGATTGTCTATTGTTGTGACTTAGGTGAAGATTAGATCACATTTTATGACCAATTTGTGCAGAAATCCATATAATTCCAAAGGGTTCACATACTTTTTCTTGCAACTGTATATATAAAGAGATAAGATTATATATATATATATATATATATATATATATATATAGTGGGGATTCTCTCTGGTAGACAGGGTGTGCGGATGCAGTACAGAGGCAAATTACCAGTTGTTAAATCAAACTTCTGTGTTTATTCACACATAAAGCAAAAACAAAACGTCACTTTGCAGTCTTGGTGTTAGTTCACACACAATGGAAAATACAACATAGCAAAAATCACCTTGTTGGCAGTTCTGCCTCGAGCAGTCCATAGCAGGCTTTTAGGGGGCTCGTTTCACTTACAGACTCAAACACGGCATAAGCCTCAGGTCCCAGCACACACACCCCCTGAGTTCCACAGTCAGACTGAGGTAATCCTCCTCACCTGGCAGTGCTGGCTGGTTTTTAGGCCTGGCAAAACCCGGCCTGGAACATGGGGAGTAGTCACCCACCCAGCACTTTGACTACTCCCAGTAAGAGCCGTACAGGCATACTAAGTACTAAGAGCTATACGGGCATACTATGTATTAAAGTGTCAAACAGCAATTGCTGCTGACACATAAAAACTGGCTCTTACGTTAAGGCCAATATAGACCCCCTGATTGGTAAATTTGCGGAAAAGGTGCTGACCTGGTCTAAACTTCCTACAGGGAGTGCAGAATTATTAGGCAAATGAGTATTTTGACCACATCATCCTCTTTATGCATGTTGTCTTACTCCAAGCTGTATAGGCTCGAAAGCCTACTACCAATTAAGCATATTAGGTGATGTGCATCTCTGTAATGAGAAGGGGTGTGGTCTAATGACATCAACACCCTATATCAGATGTGCATAATTATTAGGCAACTTCCTTTCCTTTGGCAAAATGGGTCAAAAGAAGGACTTGACAGGCTCAGAAAAGTCAAAAATAGTGAGATATCTTGCAGAGGGATGCAGCACTCTTAAAATTGCAAAGCTTCTGAAGCGTGATCATCGAACAATCAAGCGTTTCATTCAAAATAGTCAACAGGGTCGCAAGAAGCGTGTGGAAAAACCAAGGCGCAAAATAACTGGCCATGAACTGAGAAAAGTCAAGCGTGCAGCTGCCAAGATGCCACTTGCCACCAGTTTGGCCATATTTCAGAGCTGCAACATCACTGGAGTGCCCAAAAGCACAAGGTGTGCAATACTCAGAGACATGGCCAAGGTAAGAAAGGCTGAAAGACGACCACCACTGAACAAGACACACAAGCTGAAACGTCAAGACTGGGCCAAGAAATATCTCAAGACTGATTTTTCTAAGGTTTTATGGACTGATGAAATGAGAGTGAGTCTTGATGGGCCAGATGGATGGGCCCGTGGCTGGATTGGTAAAGGGCAGAGAGCTCCAGTCCGACTCAGACGCCAGCAAGGTGGAGGTGGAGTACTGGTTTGGGCTGGTATCATCAAAGATGAGCTTGTGGGGCTTTTTCGGGTTGAGGATGGAGTCAAACTCAACTCCCAGTCCTACTGCCAGTTTCTGGAAGACACCTTCTTCAAGCAGTGGTACAGGAAGAAGTCTGCATCCTTCAAGAAAAACATGATTTTCATGCAGGACAATGCTCCATCACACGCGTCCAAGTACTCCACAGCGTGGCTGGCAAGAAAGGGTATAAAAGAAGAAAATCTAATGACATGGCCTCCTTGTTCACCTGATCTGAACCCCATTGAGAACCTGTGGTCCATCATCAAATGTTAGATTTACAAGGAGGGAAAACAGTACACCTCTCTGAACAGTGTCTGGGAGGCTGTGGTTGCTGCTGCACGCAATGTTGATGGTGAACAGATCAAAACACTGACAGAATCCATGGATGGCAGGCTTTTGAGTGTCCTTGCAAAGAAAGGTGGCTATATTGGTCACTGATTTGTTTTTGTTTTGTTTTTGAATGTCAGAAATGTATATTTGTGAATGTTGAGATGTTATATTGGTTTCACTGGTAAAAATAAATAATTGAAATGGGTATATATTTGTTTTTTGTTAAGTTGCCTGATAATTATGCACAGTAATAGTCACCTGCACACACAGATATCCCCCTAAAATAGCTAAAACTAAAAACAAACTAAAAACTACTTCCAAAAATATTCAGCTTTGATATTAATGAGTTTTTTGGGTTCATTGAGAACATGGTTGTTGTTCAATAATAAAATTAATCCTCAAAAATACAACTTGCCTAATAATTCTGCACTCCCTGTATGTCTGTAGTGGGACGTTGCAATTTGATTAAAATGATCCTGATGCCTCAATTGTTGTATGTTCTCCACAACTCCCCTGTTTGGATTACCCAGAGAGTGTTTTACAAAATTCAGGGTCTCTTTCGCTACCTTATTTGGAAAAAAAAGATGCCTAGGATCATATTAGAAACTCTCCAGAAAAGCAAGGATGAGGGAGGACTTGCTGTTCCGAGCCCATGGCACTATTTTATGGCTGCGCAGTTGTAGCACTTGAAAGGCTGGGGACAGGTTATGGGCGCCGGACCGTCGGCAAGGATAATATCTTTCTTATCATGTCCCCTTTCATATGGTGGAAATTGGAAAGATACAGGGAGTTGGAGATACTCCCACGCTATCTCTAATTCATAAAGTCAAAATTTAAGGCTTTACTTGGTCTCACAGGATTTCATGGGTATACCCCATTGTGGCGAAATCCACACCTGCCCGAAATGTTCCGATTGGAGGGTTTCTCCCCATGGGAAAAGAGGGGTGTTCGCTGCCTGCAGCACATACAGGACAGAGGCATCTTGAAGACCTTTGCCTGTTTGAAGGAAGAATTTAACCTTCCAAACACAGCTTTTTACCAGTATTTACAGCTGAGACATGCGAATCAGGCACAATTTCCGGGAAGTGGATTAGTTTCATCTACCCCATTCTTAATGCAATAATTATTGAGCCCTGGGAGCACAAAAGGGGTGATTTCATTACTATATCGCCAATTGCATGGGGGGGTTACTCCTGGTGGATCCCTTCCGGTTAAAGATAAATGGGAAAGAGATCTGGGTGCTATCTCCCAAGAGCAATGGAATGATACCTTAGCCTTAATACCCAGCCTGACTCTTAATGAAGCGCAGCGCTGGTCTCAGCTGTATCTATTACATAGGGTCTATAGGACCCCTGCCTTCCTCTATAAAATTGGTCTTCGCCCTGACTCCTGTTGCCTCGCTGCAGGGCTGAGAATGCCTCTCTGGTACATATGTTCTGGGATTGTTCTAAGTTAGATACATACTGGACGGATGTTGCCAGGATTATAAGAGAAGTTACCCAAATGGATGTTTGTGGATACCCTAGGTTCTGTCTTCAGGGACTGCTAGAAGTTGATGAGGGGGATTCTAACTTATCTATGTGTATGCAGAGAATGTTGTTCCAGGCCCGAATAGTAATAGCTAAACACTGGACCAATCATGGCCCGCCCACCTCTCGGGAATACCTTAATAGAATGAATACCATCCTAAGGTATGAAAGGGGAATATACTTGAAAAGGAAGTGCCCTAATAAGTTTCTATCTATTTGGCAGGGATGGTTAAGTGCTCCGGGTCTAGTGTCAGGGACCCTCGCTGCGGACTGCATAAGAGACCAAATTTCTGGGACTGGGGGACTGCGACTGCGGTAGGTTGGCCTGGTATAGCGGGAACACTAGGCAGCATGGCTGTGCACTAGTGTTTCGCAGTGGACAGTGCTACAACACCGAAGAGATGACACAACAACATTGTATTTATATTTAAAAAGGGGCACAAATTTATTTTATTATACATGCCATTGGATGCTGACTTATACAGTATGTGTATATGTCGTACACTGTGTTTTACTTTTTCAATAAAAACTATCTTGATTTAAAAAAAAAAAATGGCTCTTACTCTACCGATGCCAGAAACCTCGGTGACACGTACCTATCATCCACGATGATTCCGTGTACCTTCTTACAATATACACTGCTTTAAAAAAATAAAGGGAACACTTAAACAACACAATGTAACTCCAAGTCAATCACACTTCTGTGAAATCAAACTGTCCACTTAGGAAGCAACACTGAGTGACAATCAATTTCACATGCTGTTGTGCAAATGGGATAGACAACAGGTGGAAATTATAGTCAATTAGCAAGACACCCCCAATAAAGGAGTGGTTCTGCAGGTGGTGACCACAGACCACTTCTCAGTTCCTATGCTTCCTGGCTGATGTTTTGGTCACTTTTGAATGCTGGCGGTGCTTTCACTCTAGTGGTAGCATGAGACGGAGTCTACAACCCACACAAGTGGCTCAGGTAGTGCAGCTTATCCAGGATGGCACATCAATGCGAGCTGTGGCAAGAAGGTTTGCTGTGTCTGTCAGCGTAGTGTCCAGAGCATGGAGGCGCTACCAGGAGACAGGCCAGTACATCAGGAGACGTGTAGGAGGCCGTAGGAGGGCAACAACCCTGCAGCAGGACCGCTACCTCCACATTTGTGCAAGGAGGAACAGGAGGAGCACTGCCAGAGCCCTGCAAAATGACCTCCAGCAGGCCACAAATGTGCATGTGTCTGCTCAAACGGTCAGAAACAGACTCCATGAGGGTGATATGAGGGCCCGACGTCCACAGGTGGGGGTTGTGCTTACAGCCCAACACCGTGCAGGACGTTTGGCATTTGCCAGAGAACACCAAGATTGGCAAATTCGCCACTGGCGCCCTGTGCTCTTCACAGATGAAAGCAGGTTCACACTGAGCACATGTGACAGACGTGACAGAGTCTGGAGACGCCGTGGAGAACGTTTTGCTGCCTGCAACATCCTCCAGCATGACCGGTTTGTCATTGGGTCAGTAATGGTGTGGGGTGGCATTTCTTTGGAGGGCCGCACAGCCCTCCATGTGCTCGCCAGAGGTAGCCTGACTGCCATTAGGTACCGAGATGACATCCTCAGACCCCTTGTGAGACCATATGCTGGTGCGGTTGGCCCTGGGTTCCTCCTAGTGCAAGACAATGCTAGACCTCGTGTGGCTGGAGTATGTCAGCAGTTCCTGCAAGACGAAGGCATTGATGCTATAGACTGGCCCGCCCGTTCCCCAGACCTGAATCCATTTGAGCACATCTGGGACAGCCATCATGTCTCGCTCTATCCACCAACGTCACGTTGCACCACAGACTGTCCAGGAGTTGGCAGATGCTTTAGTCCAGGTCTGGGAGGAGATCCCTCAGGAGACCGTCCGCCACCTCATCAGGAGCATGCACAGGCGTTGTAGGGAGGTCCATACAGGCACGTGGAGGCCACACACACTACTGAGCCTCATTTTGACTTGTTTTAAGGACATTACATCAAAGTTGGATCAGCCTGTAGTGTGTTTTTCCACTTTAATTTTGAGTGTGACTCCAAATCCAGACCTCCATGGGTTGAAAAATTTGATTTCCATTTTTTAATTTTTGTGTGATTTTGTTGTCAGCACATTCAACTATGTAAAGAACAAAGTATTTCAGAATAATATTTAATTAATTCAGATCTAGGATGTGTTATTTTTGTGTTCCCTTTTTTTTTTGAGCAGTGTATATATAAATTAAATCACCCCACTTTCTCCAAAATTAAAATAAAAGTACGTAAACAATTTTTAAAAATAATATCATGGGCATCGCAACATGTGAAAACATCTATCCTATTAAAATATAAAAATATTTATCCCATACAGCAAACAGTGAAACAGAAAAAAAGTCAAAAAGGCGATTTTACGTTTTTTGCTCTTTTCAGCTCCCACAAAAATTGAATAAAAAGTGATCAGAAAGTCATACACACCAAAAATTTGACGAATGGAAAGTACAGCTCTGTACACATAAAAAATATTTTTTTTTGTATTAAAACGCAAGAAAAACCATACATATGTGGTATTGTACTCTGGAGAATAAAAGTAAAGCCAGTGATCAGTGATTTCCATCCAAAACCAGGTGCAGCTCTAAACACAGAACAGGTACAGATCTTTCCCTTATACCTTATCTCTGTGGAGGCTCCAATCCTGGTTCTGGCTCACAATCACTGAAGGAAATGACTGACCAAACACTGACATATGAATGAGGCATAACAGGTCAGTTTTACTGCACAGGAAGCGCTATAAAAGCAAAACCCATAAAATTGTGTCAGAATATTTTTTTATTTTTTTTTTATTTCTCCCCATGTGGACTTTTTTTTTCCAGCTTCCCACTACATTATTTGCAACTGTAAATGGTGCCATTAGAAAGTACAACTAGTCTCGGAAAAAATGAGCCTGTCACTGTTAAGGGGGCTTGATATTGTGGAAATCAATGTTAAGGAGACGGAGTGCTGTGGAGGTCACTAATAAAGGGACAGCCTCTGTGGAGGTCACTGTTAAAGGGGAGGGCGCTGTAGATGTTACTGTTAAGGGGGCAGGCCGCTGTGGAGGTGACTGTTAAAGGAGCGAGCACTGTGGAGGTCATTGCTTAAGGGAGAAGGGGACTGTGGAAGCCACTATTAAAGGGGCAGCGGGATACTGTGAGGTAACTGTTAAGGCAGCGGGGTACTGTGATGTCACTGTTAAAGAGGACCTTTTATTGGTCCAAACATTGTGAACTAAGTATCATGATTTGTACAGCGGCGCCCAGGGATCTCACTGCACTTACTATTATCCCTGGGCGCCGCTCCGTTCTCCTGCTATGCCCTCCAGTATGTTCGGTCACTGGGTTATAGTAGGCGGAGACTTAGGGGACTTGGTTATAGTAGGCGGAGACTGCCCTTGTTCTCCTGGGCGTCTTCTACTCCTAGTTTTTTTTCTCCCAGGCTGTACCGATGGCCAATTGCAGCGCAGAGTTCAGAGCCAGGAGAACAAGGGCAGTCTCCTCCTACTATAACCAAGTGACCAAACATACCGGAGGGCATAGCAGGAGAACGGAGCGGCGCCCAGTGATAATAGTAAGTGCAGTGAGATCCCTGGGCGCCGCTGTAAAGATCATGACACTTAGTTCACAATGTTTGGACCGATGAAAGGTCCTCTTTAAGGAAGCAGGGTACAGTGGAGGTCACTGTTAAGGGAGCAGGGTACAGTGGCAGTCACTGTTAAAGGGGCAGTCGCTGTGCAGGTCTCTGGTAAGAGGGCTGGGAATGGTGGAGGTCACAGTTAAGGGGACTATAACCTATGGTCAGTGTTAAGGGACGGGTGCTGTAGAGGTCACTGTTCAAATGGACATCCCTGTGTCCGTCCAGGCCCTGCGCCAAACGGAGGACAGGGAGTCTGAAAGCCAGACTGTCCGGCCTAAAACCAGACCTCTGGCCACCTTAGGGGCAGGCTGCTGTGGATGTCACAATTAAGGGGACGGTCTGCTATGGAAGTCAGTGTTAAGGGGCAGATTGCTGTAGAGGCCACTGTTAAGGGGGCGGGGTGTTGTGGAAATCACTGTCAAGGAGATGGGGTACTGTGGAGGTCACTAATAAAGGGGCGGCTGCTGTAAAGGTCACTGTTAAAGGGGTGGGCCGCTGTGGAGGTTACTGTTAAGGGGGCAAGATGCTATGGAGGTCACTGTTAAAGGGGCGGGTGCTGTGGAGGTCTCTGTTAAGGGGGCAGGGAACTCTGGAGGTCACAGTTAAGGGTACGATCCGCTATGGAGGTCAGTGTTAAGGGAACGGAGGTCTGTGGAGGTCACTGTTAAGGGGGCGGGTTATTGTGGAAATCACTGTTAACGAGATGAGGTAATGTGGAGGTCACTAATAAAGGGGAGGCTACTGTGGAGGTGACTGTTAAAGGGGTGGGCACTGTGGAGGTCACTGTTAAGGGAGGAGGGGACTATGGAGGCCACTATTAAAGGGCCAGTGGGGTACTGTGAGGTGACTGTTAAGGCAGCGGGGTACTGTGAGGTCACTGTTAAGGGAGCGGGGTACAGTGGAGGTCACTGTTAAGGGAGCCGGAGGTCTCTGTTAAGGGAGCCGGGAATGGTGGAGGTCAATTAAGGGGACTGTAACCTATGGTCAGTGTTAAGGGGCGGGTGCTGTAGAGGTTACTGTTAAGGGGGCTGGCCCCTGTGGAGGTCACTGTCAAGGGGGTCACTGTCATGGTCCCTCCCATGACAGAGGTTAGAAGATCTGAGAGACTGGCTGCACGTTAGGTCATCTGACAGCCTATCTGTTTTATCTTCTTGCAGTGTTGTTGTTGGTAATGACCACACCTCGACCTCTTGTCTCAGGTGTAGCTTGTGGTCATTACTGCTCCCCTATTTAGTCTGGACTCACACGTCATACCATGCGGTTGATATTCTCTGCCTGGAGTTGGAAGAGCTGGTGTGTTGTCCTCATCTGAGTTCCTGCTCCTCCATTTTCTATTGAAGATAAGTGTACTTCTCTTAGTATTTTGTTTCTTCCATTTGCTCGTTGTTTACTAGGCCTCAGGGAGATGCTGGTTAATTCATATGGGAAGTAGTCTCAGACCCTGTCACTTATCCTAGGGATTTTCAGGGTTACTAGAGCCTAGGATTCCGGTGTATGAATATTCCCACCTTCAGGGTCTATTCATACTGACAGGAGTCAGGGCTAGGTTTAGGATTTCCCTAGGTGGTCACCATTTCCCTTTCCCTAGCCTTGAGGCCTAGTTCCTGGTCATTTTCCTTCTGTTGTCATTCTGGTGTTCTTCCCCTCCCCCTACACTGTGACATTATCAACCGGCAAAAAAAACGCCATTTTGTTTGTGTCAGTGCAGCGATGGATACTATTTCTGCACTGGTCGGACAACTGCAAGGGCTGCCTTTGGAGGTTGCTGACCTTCGCACAACCGTCTCACAGATCCAGAGACCATAGGCGACTGGTTCCAGCAGCGGGAACCAGGCCTGTCCTGAACCTAAGGTGGATCTCCCGGATAGATTTTCCAGGGGAAGTGACAATTTTATTCGGTTCAGGGAGTCATGCAAATAATATTTTAGACTAAGTACTAACTCTTCTGAGGACGAGAGTCAAAGAGTGAGTATATTTTTAGAGCTCTAGGTCTTATCTACGATGACCCAGATCGAATCTCCCTGGCCGAGACTAAGTTGCGTGGCGTTCTGCGGAGACCTATTGCTCTGAATTTAGGAGATGGGCTAGGGATACGGAGTGGAATGATCCAGCTCCCTGTAGTCAATTCTGTCAAGGGTTATCCGAGAGCCTGAAGGACGTGTTGGCGTTTCATGAATACCCTGATTAATTGGAAGCGGCCATGTTCATTGCTGTACGTATTGATAGACGCCTGAGGGAGAGATCTAAGGTTCCTCACTCTTAGGACCTACTATCATATAAGGTGACGGCCTCCTCTGACACTTTGGGTAGAGAGAAACTTGAGTTCATGTCTGGTGATGAACCAATGCAGCTGGGGGGAGCTACTCCAGGACCTGGTGATAAGAACTTTAGGCTTAAGAAGAGACTCTGCTTTTTCTGTGGAAAAAGGGGACATTTTGTTAACATATGTCCTTATGTTCAGCGTCAAGGTGAAAAAGAAATAAAAATGTTTAAAGGGAACCCGTCAGTGGCAAAAACCACCCCAAACTGCCAGCAGTACCTTCAAGTAGCCGGCAGTGTGTTTCTAATGATGATTTTCTTCCTGCAGTCAGATGCGGTAAAAGCAGGAAAAAATGTTCTTTTATCCCCCTAAGCGCGCTATTTTCGAGTCAGTCTTGAAGTCAAGCGGGCAGCGGCCTCCTTGCTTCAAGTCAAGGTAGCCGCGCCCCCTTCCCTGCCGGCTGTCAGTCACAGCGAAGGGGCAGGGAAGGGGGCGTGGTTACCTTGACTTGAAGCAAGGAGGCCACTGCCCGCTTGACTTCAAGAGTGACTCGAAAATAGCGCGCTCAGGGGATGAAAGATCGTTTTTTCCTGCTTTTGCCGCATCTGACTGCAGGAAGAAAATCATCATTAGAAACACACCGCCGGATACTTGAAGGTACTGCTGGCAGTTTGGGGGTTTTTTTGCCGCTGACAGGTTCCCTTTAATCCTCATCTCACTCTTAAGGGTGTGGGTGGGGAATCTGAGAACTTTTGTCATTTGCCGGTAGTACCCGATTTCTCCTGTTTGCAGAGGTGGCGCTTGATTCCAAAACCATGGGAATTGAAGTGTTTATTGACAGTGGGGCAGGAGTTAACCTAGTTGATGGCCAGTTTGTCCGTATGCATGGGTTGACAACAAGTGCATTAGACAAAAATATTTCGGTGTTTGCTATTGATTCTGCTCTGCTCACACAGAAATGTTTGTCACAAATGGTGCAGGACATCCGTTTAAAAGTGGGTGATTTTCATCAAGAATCCATTTTGTGTTTTGTGCTGGAGAGTCTGCCTGCTCCCTTGGTGCTAGGTTTACCATGGTTAAGCAAACATAATGCTACCATCGGTTGGCAAGCGAGACAGATTCTTGATTGGAGTGATTATTGCATAGACAACTGTCTTAACACTTCACTTTCTGTTGTAACCACTAATGTTGTGCCTTTGTTTATTTCTCATGTACAGTGGGATGCAAAAGTTTGGGCAACCTTGTAAATCGTCATGATTTTCCTGTATAAATTATTGGTTCTTACGATAAAAAATGTCAGTTAAATATATTATATAGGAGACACACACAGTGATATTTGAGAAGTGAAATTAAGTTTATTGGATTTACAGAAAGTGTGCTATAATTGTTTAAACAAAATTAGGCGGGTGCATAAATTTGGGCACCACAAAAAAAGAAATGAAATCAATAATTAGTAGATCCTCCTTTTGCAGAAATTACAGCCGCTAATTGCTTCCTGTAGGTTCCAATGAGAGTCTGGATTCTGGTTGAAGGTATTTTGGACCATTCCTCTTTACAAAACATCTTTAGTTCATTCAGGTTTGATGGCTTCTGAGCATGGACAGCTCTCTTTAAGTCACACCACAGATTTTCACTTATATTCAGGTCTGGGGACTGAGATGGCCATTCCAGAACGGTGTACTTGTTCCTCTGCATAAATGCCTTAGTGAATTTTGACAGTGTTTAGGGTCGTTGTCTTGTTGAAAGATCCAGCCCCGGCGCAGCGTCAGCTTTGTCACTGATTCCTGGACATTGGTTTCCAGAATCTGCTGATACTGAGTGGAATCCATGCGTCCCTCAACTTTGACAAGATTTCCAGTCCCTGCACTGGCCACACAGCCCCACAGCATGATGGAACCACCACCATAGTTAACTGTAGGTAGCAGGTGTTTTTCTTGGAATGCTGTGTTCTTTTTCCTCCATGCATAACGCCCTTTGTTATGGCCAAATAGCACCTTATTCCAAAATGAAGCTGGCTTGTCCAAATGTTCTTTAGCCCACCTCAAGCGGCACTTTTTGTGCTGTGGGCGGAGAAAAGGCTTCCTCTGCATCACTCCCGCATACAGCATCTCCTTGTGTAAAGTGCGCCGAATGGTTGAACGATGCACAGTGACTCCTTCTGCAGCAAGATGATGTTGTAGGTCTTTGGTGCTGGTCTGTGGGTTGTCTCTGACTGTTCTCACCATTCGTCGCTTCTGTCTATCCGAGATTTTTCTTGGTCTGCCACTTCGAGCCTTAACTTGAACTGAACCTGTGGTCTTCCATTTCCTCAATATGTTCCTAACTGTGGAAACAGACAGCTGAAATCTCTGAGACAGCTTTCTGTATCCTTCCCCTAAACCATGATGGTGAACAATCTTTGTCTTCAGGTCATTTGAGAGTTGTTTTGAGACCCCCATGTTGCTACTCTTCAGAGAAAATTAAAAGAGGAGGGAAACTTACAATTGACCCCCTTAAATACTCTTTCTCATAATTGGATTCACCTGTGTATGTAGGTCAGGGGTCACTGAGCTTACCAAGCCAATTTGAGTTCCAATAATTAGTTCTAAAGGTTTTGGAATCAATAAAATGACAACAGTGCCCAAATTTATGCACCTGCCTAATTTTGTTGAAACAATTATAGCACACTTTCTGTAAATCCAATAAACTTCATTTCACTTCTCAAATATCACTGTGTGTGTCTCCTATATGATATATTTAACTGACATTTTTTATCGTAAGAACCAAAGATTTATACAGGAAAATCATGACGATTAACAAGGTTGCCCAAACTTTCGCATCCCACTGTATTCTCTGAAACTGGAGACCAGGAGTTACTTCCACATCGGGAGTATGATTGCCCCGTCAACCTTGTTCCCGAGCTAGGTTGCCCAAGTCTCGGTTGTATAATCTTTCTGAACCCGAAAGAGCAGCCATGCGAGAATATATCACCGAGAGTTTGGCTAAAGGTCATATTAGACCATCCAAGTCCCTAGTGGCTGCAGGGTTCTTCTTTGTTATGAAAAAAGGACAGAACTATGTCTGGACTTCCATGAGCTTAATCACATTACTGTCCGTGATCCTTGTCCCTTTCCTTTGATCCCAGATTTGTTCAATCAGATTTTCGGTGCCAATGTGTTCTCTAAATTGTATTTGAGGGGGGCATATAATCTGGTAAGAATCAAGGAGGGGGACAAATGGAGGACGGCCTTTAATACCCCTGAGGGTCATTTTGAGAATATGGTCATGCCTTTTGGGTTAACCCACGCCCCTGCGGTTTTTTAACATTTCAACAATGACATCTTTCATCATCTGGTGGGCAGGTTTGTGGTGGTGTATCTGGATGATATTCTAATTTATTTTCCTGACATGGAGACGCATCAGGATCACGCGAGACAAGTGTTACAGATCTTAAGAGAGAATAAATTGTATGCTAAGTTGGAAAAGTGTGTATTTTCAGTTCAGGAAGTGCAATTCCTGGGTTACTTACTCTAATCTTCAGGTTTTCGCATGGATCTTGAGAAGGTCCGTGCTGTGTTAGACTGGGATCGGCCTGAAAATCTGAAAGCGCTTATGCGGTTCTTGGGGTTCACCAACTACTACCGTAAATTCATTTTGAACTACTCGACTGTGGTTAAACCTTTAAAGGACATGACTAGGAAAGGTTTGGATGTCTCAGTCTATTCTAATGAGGCATTGCAAGCCTTTTCAGCGGTGAAGGAATGTTTTGCTTCTGCTCCTATAATGGTGCAACTGGATGTGTCACAGCCATTCATTATGGAAGTTGACGCATCCGAGGTAGGGGTAGAAGCAGTCTTGTCACAGGGCCCTTCACCTAATAAATGGCGCCCATGTGCTTTCTTCTCTAAGAAGCTCTCTACTGCTGAAAAAAATTATGACTTAGATAATAGAGAGTTGCTGGCCATTAAGTTGACTTTTGAGGAATGGCGTCATTGGTTGGAAGGAGCGATTCATCCTATTACGGTAATTACCGATCACAAAAATCTGGCTTACCTGTAGCCGGCTAAACGTCTGAACACAAGGCAGGCCAGATGGTGGCTGTTTTTTTACCAGATTTAATTTCGCTGTCACCTATTGCCCTGGGGTTAAGAATGTCGGATGCTGTGTCCCGTAGCTTTCCTGGGGCAGGGTGATTCGAAAGATCCTGGTCTGATATTGGCTGAATGGGTGGTAATATCCGCCCTTTATCCCGACCTTGAGGCAGAGGTGTGGGAGGCCCAGGGAGATGCACCGGAGTCCTGTCCTCCGGGGAAGTTGTTTGTTCCTTCTGAATTATGACACAAGGTGTTCGAGGAACATCACTGTTCAGTTCTTACAGGACACCCTGGGAGCAGATCCACAGTCAATCTCATTTCTTGTAGAGTCTGGTGGCTGGGTTTGCGTAAATGTGTTAAGGGCTATGTGTCAGCTTGTAGTACATACTCAGCCTTCAGGATCTCTACTTCCGTTGTCCATCACGCCCCGACCTTGGACTCATTTATCCATAGACTTTATCACAAATTTGCCAAATTCCTCAGGAAAAATGGCGATTCTGGTGGTTGTTGATCGCTTCAGCAAGATGTCGCACTTTATAGCATTATCAGGTCTACCTAATGCTAAAACTCTCACACAAGTGTTTGTCGATAACATTGCGAAGGTATTCCCTCTAAAGTGGTGTCGGATAGGGGGACTCAGTTTGTTTCCAGATTCTGGAAGGCGTTCTGTACACGCCTGGGGGTACAATTGTCCTTCTCCTCCGCCTTTCATCCTCAGTCGAACGGACAGACTGAACGCACTAACCAGAATCTGGAGACTTATTTGAGATGTTTTGTCTCAGAGAATCAGGAGGAGTGGTCTTCATTTTTGTCTTTAGCCGAGTTTACCATAAATAACCATTGGCAAGAGTCCACTGATAAGTTGCCGTTTTTGGGGCATATGGGTTCCGCAGTTTGGAATATTTTCTGGTACTGAGACTTCTAGTATACCAGAAGAGGAAAGATTTTCCTCTTCTTTGTCATCTATTTGGCGGAAGATTCTAAATAATAATAAAAAAATGGGCAACAAGTATAAACGGATGGCTGACAAGAGACGTATGAGTGGTCCGGACCTGAGAGTGGGTAATTCTGTGTGGCTGTCCACAAGAAACATTAAGTTGAAGGTACCTTCTTGGAAGTTGGGTCCAAGGTTTATTGGTCCATATAAGATCTCTGCCATTATTAAGCCAGTAGCCTTTCATCTTGAACTTCCACAGGCTTTAAAAATTTATGATTTTTTCCACAAATCATTGCTGAAGGGATATGTCGAACCTGCTGAACTATGCTCCTTGCCTCCCGCTCCTGTCATGGTGGACGGTAATCTTGAATTTCAGATTGCCTGCATAGTGGACTCATGAATTCTCCATAGATCCCTTCAGTACCTCGTTCACTGGAAGGATTACGGTCCAGAGGAGAGAATGTGGGTTCCAGCGGCTGACGTTAATGCTAGTCGCCTTGTGAAAGCCTTTCACAGGGCTCATCCGGATAAGGTTGGTCCTGGGTGTACGGAGGTCACCCGTAGAAGGGGGGTTACTGTCAAGATCTGAGACACTGGCTGCACGTTAGGTCATCTAACAGCCTATCTGTTTTCTCTTCTTGCAGTGTTGTTGTTGGTAATGACCACACCTCTTGTCTCTGGTGTAGCTTGTGGTCATTACTGATCCTCTATTTAGTCTGGACTCACACTTCATACCATGCGGTTGATATTCTCTGCCTGGAGTTGGAAGAGCTGGCGTGTTGTCCTCATCTGAGTTCCTGCTCATCCATTATCTATTGAAGATAAGTGTACTTCTCTTGGTATTTTGTTGCTCCCATTTGCTCGTTGTTTACTAGACCTCAGGGAGACGCTGGTTTGTGCATCTGGGAAGGAACCAGTAGTCTCAGACCCTTTCACATATCCTAGGGATTTTTAGGGTTACTAGGGCCTAGGTTTCCTTCAGGGTCTATTCATACTGACAGGAGTCAGGGCTAGGTTTAGGATTTCCCTAGGTGGTCACCATTTCCCTTTCCATAGCCTTGAGGCCTAGTTCCTGGTCATTTTCCTTCTGTTGTCATTCTGTTGTTCCTCCCCTCCCCCTACACTGTGACAGTGGTATACCGTGGAACTCACTGTTAAAGGGGCAGGCTGCTGTGAAGGTTAAAGTTAAGGGGGTGGGCTGCTGTGGAGGTCCCATTTTAAGGAGGCGGGGCATTGTGGGGGGGGGGGTCAGTGTTAAGGGGTTGGGGGCTGTGGAGGTCACTGTTAAGGGGGCGGGGTACTGTAGATGTAACTGTTATAGTGGATACTGTCGATATCTTTGAATGACACACACAAACATTAAATGAAATAGATGAAATATACCCGTGCAGGTCCTTCTGCTAGTATATATATATATATATACACATACATACACATATACGGTGTATATATATTGTGACACAGTGAGGGGAATGGTCTGGGAAAACAGGTATTTTCCTCCCAGCGTGTGCTGCTGGGCTGATTTGTAGCCAGGTGGGGGTCAAATACTGGACTGGATTTTAATTGCCGGTCCGGGTTTTTGGCAGCACCTGGCTGTACTTAAATAGGCAGCTGTGCTCAGCAGCAGGATCTCTGTGTTGGGATCTGAGGCTTGATGCCAAGTTGGAGGGATGAGACCCATGGGCTGAGGTAACAGGCCCCCTAAAGCCTGTCGTGGAATGCTGGAGGCAGAACTGACATCAAGGTGACTTGTCTTATATGAACTTTCCAATTTGTGTGAAGCAACAACAAGATGTACTTTCCATTGTGTGTGAAGTAAACACCAAGACTGCAAAGTAACGCATTGTTTTGTGCATTTGCCTCAAGTGTGAATAAACACTGAAGTTTTGCGTTAAGAACTTGTCTTTTGCCTCTGTACTGCATCTGCTTACCCTATTTACCAGAGCGAAACCCCACAATTGGTGGAGGATGCGGGCAAGTGCAGTGAAGCAGGCGTGATCGCCGAAGTATTGTTGTTTTTAATTTTTGCTCCGGGCACGGTTGTATGTCTTGCATTAAGCCCGCAAAATTTCAAACCGTGACCCTTCACAAAATGGAGGCCATAATAAAGGCTCTTGTCGAGGCTAACCAGCAGCAGCGAGAAACAAACCAGCTGCTGTACAATACGTGATGCCTATACAGATGGCAGGAACATACCAAAGGGTCCATGATCTCCGGAAAGCGGTCCGTGCGGCGATCCCCAAGATAACACCCTTAGATGATCTCGAAACCTACCTGGCGATGTAAGAGAATGTGGCCACAAGGGAGAAACTACCCCGAGACCAGTGGTCTGAGGTCGTCGCTCGGTTCCTGGAATCCGATTCTCAGCGGGTGTATTTAGACTTGCCAGATGATCAAGCGGCCGACTACCAGAAATTAAAGGCTGAGATTCTGGCAAGACTGGGGGTGAATGTGTTGGTCCGGGCCCAGCGGGTACATCAGTATTATGACTTATTTCACCTCTTGCAAAAGTGGCTACAGCCTGATGTGCTGAGTCCCACGGCAATGCTGCATCGACTATTAGCTGATATATTCTGGAGGGCTTTTCCACCCCCTCTCCAGCACTGGATCGGCCAGGTGTCTCCTGGCAATGCCCTGGAGATGGTGGACCTGGTAGAATGCTATGAGGCTATTAAGAATCTACAGGGGGGTTCTTTTAGGAGGGGGGCAGTCAAACCCTGGAAATCTCCACCCCTGGCCCGGAGATTTGAGCCGATGAAACCCACCTGGGATGTACCCACTATAGGCCTGGCTCCTTTAGTCTGCTGGCATTGTCAGGAGCCTGGCCATGTAAGGGCTGACTGTCCTCATCGGGTTGAGCCCATGGACACTAATTGTGGTTACCGTCAGTTGCTATATATGCCAGGAAACTGTGTGCAACAGGTACCCCGAAATCTCTAGACCACTTGTGCCAGGTGGAACCGGGAGACACTCAAGCGGAGGCGCTGCTGGACTTAAGGAGCCTGGTGACACTAGTAAGGGCTACCCAAGTACGATCCACTAAGTATACTGGCCGGAAAGTTGAGTTGATGTGCATCCATGGAGACTTAAAAGATTACCCCACCACGCTGGTGTCTTTAACCACGGTAGCTGGCAGGTGGACCCACGAGGTGGCAGTCGCCACAAATCTACACTATGAACTCATAATAGGCAGAGACTTTCCGGGCTTCCCGGCCCTATGGCCGTTTGTGAGAGTTACTGATACCCGTGAGTCAGGGGTAAACCCAGGAGATTGGCCTTGTTCAGGAGGAAGGCCAGAACCCAGGGAACCTGAGGCCGAAGGGCCAGCAGTAGGGGTGACCACCACTTCGGTGAAAGAGGGGGGGACAACCCCACTGAGTGTAATGGTGGGAGAGGTGGAGGACTTGCCACCGGGTCCTGAGTTGGCAGACCTCAACATCTCCGGGGAAAATTTCAGTACAGCACCACACCGGGACCCAACCCTATCCTGAGCCTGGGAGAATGTGGTAATAATTGATGGTGAACCACAACAACCTGGGGCCAAGTCGATATTTCCCAGTTTTGTGGTTCATCAGAATATGCTATATCAGGTAAACCAGCTGCTGGGTGAACATATTGAACAGTTGGTGGTGCCCCAGGCTTATGGCAAATTTGTGTTAGAGTTAGCCCACCAACATGTTCTCAGGGGTCATCTGGGAATGCAGAAAACACAGGACTGGATGTTACAACGGTTTTACTGGCCCAGTGTGTTTAGAGAGGTGGACAAATTTGGCAAGTCTTGCCTGACCTGCCAGACAACTAGCCCCCAGCACCTTTTCCGCAGTCCCTTAGTACCTCTCCTGATCATCGAGGTACCGTTTGAGCGAATCGCTGTGGACCTCATAGGCCCAGTACCGAAGTCCGCTAGAGGACACCAACACATCTTGGTCGTCCTAGATTACGCCACTCGGTATCCGGAGGCGGTGCCACTGCGACATACATCGGCCAAACTTACAGCTAAAGAGTTAATGTAGATGTTTTCCTGAGTGGGGCTACCTAAAGAGGTTCTGACTAACCAGGGGACCCCTTTTATGTCCAAGGTCATGAGGGAACTGTGTAAGTTGCTGCACATCAAACAGCTACGGACGTCCGTTTATCATCCGCAAACTGACGGCCTGGTAGAAAGGTTTAACCAAACATTAAAAAACATGTTAAAAAGAGTGGTATCTAAGGATGGGAAGGACTGGGACCTCCTTCTGCCCTATCTTATGTTTGCAGTGCGAGAGGTGCCCCAGGCCTCTACTGTGTTCTCGCCCTTCAAACTGCTATATGGCAGTTATTCTCGTGGTCTGTTGGACATAGCTAAAGAGGTGTGGGAGCAGCAACCCACCCCGTATAAAAGTATTATTGAATACGTCACCCAGATGCAGAAACGTATGGAAAAAGTATTGCCTCTTGTAAGAGAGCATATGGAGGCAGCTCAGTGAGCTCAAAGTCGGGTCTATAATCGGCAGGCTCGGGTCCGGATCTTTAACCCGGGAGATCGGGTTTTGGTTCTGGTACCGACTGTGGACAGTAAGTTCCTGGCTAGGTGGCAGGGATCCTACAAATTAATCAAAAAAGTTGGAGAGGTAAAGTACAAGGTACACCAGCCAGGGTGGCGAAAGCCGGAGCAAGTGTACCATGTGAATTTACTCAAACCTTGGAAAGATAGGGAGACCGGTACTGACGATAGCCCGCGGCCGAGTTTTCTAGGGGAAGAGGTTCCGGCCCCTCGGTCTGATGCAAGGGAAGCGGTTGCCACAGTGAAGATTGCTGACAGCCTCTCCTCTAAGCAGACTCAGGAGGCCAGGGAGTTCGTCAGCAGGAACACGGATGTGTTGTCAGGCCTCCCTGGACGCACTTCTACAATTCAGCATGACATTGTCACTGAGCCTCAGGCAAAAGTCTGGTTAAAACCATATCGGGTACCCGAGGCTCGGCAACAAGCCATCTCGGAGGAAGTGCAGCTAATGCTGCAACTAGACATTATTGAGAAATCTAAAAGTGAGTGGGCCAGTCCTATAGTTTTAATTCCCAAACTGGACGGGATGTTATGGTTCTGTAACGATTTTCGTAAACTAAACGAGATTTCCAAATTCAATGTGTATCCCATGCCCCGGGTGGATGAGATTATCAAGAGGTTAGGACAAGCCCAGTATTTTTCTGTTTTGGACCTCACCAAATGGTACCGGCAGGTACCCTTGATGGAGGCTGCCAAAGAGAAAACTGCCTTCATCAGACCAGAGGGGCTGTACCAATATAAGGTGTTACCCTTCGGTCTGCATGGTGCCCCTACCACTTTTCAACGACTTATGGACATTGTACTTCGTCCACATCATCAGTACGCTTTGGCTTACCTGGACGATATTGTCATCCACAGTACCGACTGGGAAAGTCACCTACCCAAAGTGCAGGCCATAGTGGACTCCCTTCGGAAGGCTGGACTAACCGCTAAACCAAAAAAATGTGCGATAGGGTTAGAGGAGACTAAATACCTGTGGTATGTCATTGGGCGCAGAGTCATTAAACCCCAAGTGAACAAAATAGAGGCGATACGGAATTGGCCCCGACCTGTCACTACTAGGCAAGTAAAGTCGTTCTTGGGAATGGTGGGCTATTACATGAGGTTTGTCCCCCACTTTTCTACGGTGGCCGCGCCATTGACGGGGCTCTTGAAGGGACGCAAGTCAGTGATGGTTCGCTGGGATGATCAGGCGGAAGAGACTTTTTCCGCTTTGAAGTCAGCCCTGTGCGGGTCCCCGGTTTTGGTGACGCCCAACTTCAAAAACTCCAAAGTGGGCCTCGGTGCTGTACTGTCTCAGGAAGTCAACGGGGAGGAGCATCCTGTTGTCTTCCTCAGCCGTTAACTCACCCCAGCCGAGAAAGGTAAAGTATAGCGGAGAGAGAGTGCCTGGCTATCAAGTGGGCACTCGAGTCTCTCCGTTATTATTTGTTTGGGAGAAAATTTCACCTGGTGACCGACCACTCCCCTCTCAAGTGGATGAGCCAGGCCAAAGACAGAAATGCCCGGGTTACCAGATGGTTCCTTTCCCTAGAGAACTTTAAATTTACAGTGGAACACAGGGCAGGCCGGTTTTAGGGAAACGCGGATGCCCTGTCCCAAGTACTTTGTCTGGTGAGTGTTCACACCCTCAGGGTTGAACAAGGGGGAGGGGGGTATGTGGCACAGTAAGGGGAATGGTCTGGGAAAACAGGTATTTTCCTCCCAGCGTGTACTACTGGGCTGACGTGCAGCCAGGTGGGGTCAAATACTGGACTAGATTTTCATTGCCGGTCCGGGTTTTTGGCAGCACCTGGCTGTCCTTAAATAGGCAACTGGGCTCAGCAGCAGGATCTCTGAGTTGGGATCTGAGTGGCTTGGTGCCAGGTTGGAGGGCTGAGACCCATGGGCCGAGGAAACAGGCCCCCCTAAAGCCTGCCGTGGACTGCTGGAGGCAGAACTGACATCAAGGTGACTTGTCTTATATGAACTTTCCTTTTTGTGTGAAGTAACACCAAGATGTACTTTCCATTGTGTGTGAAGTAAACATCAAGACTGCAAACTAACGCATTGTTTTGTGCATTTGCCTCAAGTGCGAATAAACACTGAAGTTTTGCGTTAAGAACTTGTCTTTTGCCTCTGTGCTGCGTCCGCTTACCCTATCTACCAGAGCGAAACCCCACTATATATATATATATATATATATATATATATATATATATATATATATAATTTCCGCTTATGAAATTCGTTCACACTTCTTTTGGTGGTAAAAGGTGAATTGCCTTATGGATTCCGTTACCACGGACCATAACGCAATTCTATGACGGAATGCATAACAGAATGCTTTTAGAGGCATTCCGTTATTCATTCCGTCATAATAGAAGTCTATGGGCTGCAAAACGGATCCGTCCCGTTTCCGTTATGCAGGAGAGGATTCCCCTGCATAATGGAACGGGATCGATCCGTTTTGCAGCCCATAGACTTCTAATATGATGGAATCCATAACACAATTCACCTTTTACCACCTAACGAAGTGTGAACGAATTTCAAAATATGAAATTTGCTCATCTCTAATATACACACATACATACACATATACAGTGTATACATATATATATATATATATATATATATATGTATATGTATATATTGTGAGACAGTGACTGGAAAAGTAGTAAAGAATCGTTATATTTCGCCTCGGTTTCTTTCATATACCATGTACTAGGCTACAGGAGGTGGATATCTCAAATAGGATTCGGGTGAGATATCAGAAATCCTGGAAATAGAGTCTGCCTTAGCAAAACATAGTTTGCTGAGGACTTTGGTAAATGGTGTTATCGGGCTTGGATTTTAATGGAATGAGGATGCAGGTTGGTAGCGGGGCTCCTCATTCCCTTCCTGTCCAGAACAGGTTTCATATAGAGCTCTCAGCCAGGTGATGGAGCTCAGCTCATTTCTGGGCTATAAAGGTTTGCACTATGAGTGTGTCTCGGTGGGGGACTGGTTGAACTGACTGGCTTTCACCATATCTGCTGAAGTCTGTGAAAGCAACAAAAAGGACACAGAGTTTATTTTGTCGTGTGGCTGGTAGTAGGCCGCCCGTATAGAAAGGGTAATTTTATGTTTAGTTAGTGTTCAGCCGAGCAGGAATTTATTTTGTATCTTTGCCTGAATATAAAGGCCTTATATTGCTTGTGGATGAGAATAAAGAAAACAGGCAAATCTTTGTGTGAACTGTGCCATTGTGTCACTGTCTCTGACTGCTGTGCCTACCACTATTGAGCTGACCCCCCACAATATATACACACATATATACACATATTCAGTGTATATACATACATACACACGTGTGTGTGTGTGTATATATACACACACACACACTGTGTGTGTGTGTGTGTGTATATATATATATACAGTACAGACCAAAAGTTTGGACACACCTTCTCATTCAAAGAGTTTTCTTTATTTTCATGACTATAAAAATTGTAGATTCACACTGAAGGCATCAAAACTATGAATTAACACATGTGGAAATATATACATAGCAAACAAGTGTGAAACAACTGAAAATATGTCATATTCTAGGTTCTTCAAAGTAGCCACCTTTTGCTTTGATTACTGCTTTGCACACTCTTGGCATTCTCTTGATGAGCTTCAAGAGGTAGTCCCCTGAAATGGTTTTCACTTCACAGGTGTGCCCTGTCAGGTTTAATAAATGGGATTTCTTGCCTTATATATGGGGATGGGACCATCAGTTGCGTGCGTTGAGGAGAAGTCAGGTGGATACACAGCTGATAGTCCTACTGAATAGACTGTTAGAATTTGTATTATGGCAAGAAAAAAGCAGCTAAGTAAAGAAAAATGAGTGCCCATCATTACTTTAAAAAAATGAAGGTCAGTCAGTCAGCCGAAAAATTGGGAAAACTTTGAAAGTAAGGGCTATTTGACCATGAAGGAGAGTGATGGGGTGCTGCGCCAGATGACCGGGCCTCCACAGTCACCGGATCTGAACCCAATCGAGATGGTTTGGGGTGAGCTGGACCGCAGAGTGAAGGCAAAAGGGCCAACAAGTGCTAAGCATCTCTGGGAACTCCTTCAAGACTGTTGGAAGACCATTTCAGGGGACTACCTCTTAAAGCTCATCAAGAGAATGCCAAGAGTGTGCAAAGCAGTAATCAAAGCAAAAGGTGGGCTACTTTGAAAAACCTAGAATATGACATATTTTCAGTTGTTTCACACTTGTTTGTTATGTATATAATTCCACATGTGTTAATTCATAGTTTTGATGCCTTCATAGTCCTGAAAATAAAGAAAACTCTTTGAATGAGAAGGTGTGTCCAAACTTTTGGTCTGTACTGTACATTATACATACAGGCACTCATATATAAACATTCAGATAGATGTGAAGCAGATATATACACTGGCGTACATACAGGGGATGCAGGGGTCGCAGCTGATCTGAGGTCTAATGGGGCTGAGTGGGGGTCTTTGGGCTGGTCTGAGGGCTGAGTGTGGGTCTGATGGGGGTCTTTGGGCTGATATGAGGTCTGATGGGGGCTGAGTGGGGGTCTTTGGGCTGGTCTGATGGGGGCTGAGTGGGGTCTGATGCGGGGTCTTTGGGCTGAGTGTGGGTCTGATGGGGGTCTTTGGGCTGATCTGTGGTCTGATGGGGGCTGAGTGGGGTCTGATGGGGGTCTTTGGGCTGATCTGAGGTCTGATGGGGGCTGAATGGGGGTCTGATGGGGGTCTTTGGGCTGATCTGAGGTCTAATGGGGCTGAGTGGGGGTCTTTGGGCTGATCTGAGGGCTGAGTGTGGGTCTGATGGGGGTCTTTGGGCTGATATGAGGTCTGATGGGGGCTGAGTGGGGGTCTGATGGGGGTCTTTGGGCTGATCTGGGGGCTGAGTGGGGTCTGATGGGGGTCTTTGGGCTGATATGAGGTCTGATGGGGCTGAATGGGGGTTTGATGGGGGTCTTTGGGCTGATCTGAGGTCTGATGGGGGCTGAGTGGGGGTCTGATGGGGGTCTTTGGGCTGATCTGAGGTCTGATGGGGTCTGATGGGGGTCTTCGGGCTGATCTGAGGTCTGGTGGGGGCTGAGTGGGGGTCTTTGGGCTGATCTGAGGGCTGAGTGTGGGTCTGATGGGGGTCTTTGGGCTGATCTGAGGTCTGATGGGGGCTGAGTGGGGTCTGATGGGGGTCTTTGGGCTGATATGAGGTCTGATGGGGGCTGAGTGGGGTCTGATGGGGGTCTTTGGGCTGATATGAGGTCTGGTGGGGGTCTTTGGGCTGATCTGAGGTCTGATGGGGGCTGATGGGGGTCTTTGGGCTTATCTGAGGTCTGATAGGGGCTGAGTGGGGGTCTTTGGGCTGGTCTGATGGGGGCTGAGTGGGGGTCTTTGGGCTGGTCTGATGGGGGCTGAGTGGGGATCTGATGGGGGTCTTTGGGCTATTCTGAGGTCTGATGGGATCTGATGGGGGTCTTTGAGCTGATCTGAGGTCTGGTGGGGGCTGAGTGGGGGTCTTTGGGCTGATCTGAGGGCTGAGTGTGGGTCTGATGGGGGTCTTTGGGCTGATATGAGGTCTGATGGGGGTCTTTGGGCTGATCTGAGGTCTGATGGGGGCTGAGTGGGGTCTGATGGGGGTCTTTGGGCTGATATGAGGTCTGATGGGGGCTGAGTGGGGTCTGATGGGGGTCTTTGGGCTGATCTGAGGTCTGATGGGGGCTGAATGGGGGTCTGATGGGGGTCTTTGGGCTGATCTGAGGTCTAATGGGGGCTGAGTGGGGGTCTTTGGGCTGATCTGAGGGCTGAGTGTGGGTCTGATGGGGGTCTTTGGGCTGATATGAGGTCTGATGGGGGCTGAGTGGGGGTCTGATGGGGGTCTTTGGGCTGATCTGGGGGCTGAGTGGGGTCTGATGGGGGTCTTTGGGCTGATATGAGGTCTGATGGGGCTGAATGCGGGTTTGATGGGGGTCTTTGGGCTGATCTGAGGTCTGATGGGGGCTGAGTGGGGGTCTGATGGGGGTCTTTGGGCTGATCTGAGGTCTGATGGGGTCTGATGGGGGTCTTCGGGCTGATCTGAGGTCTGGTGGGGGCTGAGTGGGGGTCTTTGGGCTGATCTGAGGGCTGAGTGTGGGTCTGATGGGGGTCTTTGGGCTGATCTGAGGTCTGATGGGGGCTGAGTGGGGTCTGATGGGGGTCTTTGGGCTGATATGAGGTCTGATGGGGGCTGAGTGGGGTCTGATGGAGGTCTTTGGGCTGATCTGAGGTCTGGTGGGGGTCTTTGGGCTGATCTGAGGTCTGATGGGGGTCTTTGGGCTTATCTGAGGTCTGATAGGGGCTGAGTGGGGGTCTTTGGGCTGGTCTGATGGGGGCTGAGTGGGGGTCTTTGGGCTGGTCTGATGGGGGCTGAGTGGGGATCTGATGGGGGTCTTTGGGCTATTCTGAGGTCTGATGGGATCTGATGGGGGTCTTTGAGCTGATCTGAGGTCTGGTGGGGGCTGAGTGGGGGTCTTTGGGCTGATCTGAGGGCTGAGTGTGGGTCTGATGGGGGTCTTTGGGCTGATATGAGGTCTGATGGGGGTCTTTGGGCTGATCTGAGGTCTGATGGGGGCTGAGTGGGGTCTGATGGGGGTCTTTGGGCTGATATGAGGTCTGATGGGGGCTGAGTGGGGTCTGATGGAGGTCTTTGGGCTGATCTGAGGTCTGGTAGGTGTCTTTGGGCTGATCTGAGGTCTGATGGGGGCTGATGGGGGTCTGGGCTTATCTGAGGTCTGATAGGGGCTGAGTGAGGGTCTTTGAGCTGGTCTAATGGGGGCTGAGTGGGGGTCTTTGGGCTGGTCTGATGGGGGCTGAGTGGGGGTCTTTGGGCTGGTCTGATGGGGGCTGAGTTGGGGTCTTTGGGCTGGTCTGATGGGGGCTGAGTGGGGGTCTTTGGGTTGGTCTGATGGGGGCTGAGTGGGGGTCTTTGGGCTGGTCTGATGGGGCTGAGTGGGGGGTCTTTGGGCTGAACTGAGGTCTGATGGGGGTCTGAGTGGGCTGAACTGAGGTCTAATGGGGGCTGAGTTGGCTGATATGAGGTCTCTCTGCAATGGCAGAGAGACTTATTGAGGCCAGCAGCAGCCATTTTAGTAAGATTACAGCCACTCTGCAGCTTTGGCTCTAATCTGACTGAAATGGCTGCTGCTGGCCTCAGTTTCTCTGCTACTGCTGCTCTTAGGGTGGCCAGACGTCCGGTTTTAGGCCTGACAGTCAGGTTTTTAGACTCCTGGTCCGGCGGATGGCCAGAAGTCCCCCTTTTTTGTTGTTATGGATGATGGGACGGCGGGTCCGGCTCAGGCATGGTCACTTTAAGTACCAATGGCAGGGGGGCAGGGACTGGCAGCATATCCAGATCACACTGCGCGCTTACGTGACGTCACAAAGTTATCAGCGCTGCAGGTCCGGCAGGAAGTTGGGAACAGAGGAGCGCGGGAGCCACTGCTAGTCTGCCACTGCCCACTTGCCCAGTAGACTGACTGTATACTACAGTCACTCACCCCACCTTGCCTCGTTCTCTCTCTCTGCCAGACATTTCTGCCAGCCTGAGCCAGGCCCAGGAGCAGCACTCATTCAGCCAGCCAGAGCCCACACTGAGCCCAGCCAGCCTCCAGCATTCAGCCTTGCCAGTTGCCACTGACTTTCAGCAGACTGGTTCAGCAGCTTTCAGCGTGAGCCAGCCCAGGTACCCATGTTTCCCCGAAATTAAGCCCTACCCCAAAAATAAGACTTAGCCCTATTTTGCAGGGTTTTGGAAATAGGGCTTAAATATAATCCCTACTCCAAAAATAAGCCCTAGATAAATGTTATATTTATGGAAGTGAGGGTGATTCAGCAGCTCAGGAGCGCTCACCAATGGCTCCTGAGCTGCCAGGGCGGGTGGGCAGGACCTCGGCGCCGGAAATCTTTGCTCTCCCAGCTGATCGGAGGTGGAGGCGGGCAGGAGTTAAAGCAGCGCAGGCTGCCAGCACTTAGCCTTCAGTGAAGCCGCTAGCCCGCGCATACATGGCGGCTTCACTAAATGCAAAATTATGCTGACAGCCGTGCTTCCATCTACCGTACGGGTACATCGCTGGGTGGACGGCTTCTCTACCCTGTACTGCCGCCAGCCCGCACGTTCTAACAATGAGGCAGCAGGAGGATGTCCTTCTCCTCTCTGCTGCCTGGAGCTGGAGGTGCTGATTGGTGGTGAGCACGTCCTGCTTCCTCCCCCCGCCTCCACCAATCGGCACCCTGTCATCTCTCGTGCCGGATCTCCCTGTTTTTTATTCAAGCATAAATGTGTGATTATTGTTCATGGAGCCAAAATAAGCCCTACCCCGATAATAAGCCCTAACCCTTTTTTCAGAGAAAAAAATATAATTATATATGTACAGCTAGTATAAGTTATAAGGCTGGTTGGGGGGGGGGGCAGCGGGTGGGGGGGGGGGGGGGGGCGGCGGGGAGGGGGCCCCATGGATCAGTTTCACACTGGAGGCCCATGGATTGTGCGTACGCCACTGGATATATAGTACTCTTTTCTGCAAACTTACACTTAGGTGCAGGGACTAATAACTGGAATGTGATGGAGGGAGCAGATATCTTCAGACATGAGGTGGGGAGGTTCCTCATGTAGATCTACAGGGTGTCTGCATCTGTAGTCACTCTGGAGGATCTGTCCTCTCCCAGAGAGAGGATGTTTGCAGCTCTGCCCAGCACACTGCTGGATCTTGCTGAGTATGTGAGGGCAGTTTAGGGGAAGAAAGTGAAAGTAACTGGTGCTGTTACTTTCACACTGCACCTTACAATGAAGCTCAGAGCTGGATCGCTGGGTGGATGAATGTCTGACAGCTGCTATGTAATCATCCAACCACCTTGCTCTAAACTTCAGTGTCTGGAGGAAAAGGCGTCACAGCACTGAGCATGCTGGGAGCTTCCTGTGAAGCTGCCTTGGAGGCGACAATTTACATGAAGAGCAGGTGCCATACACAGTTCAATTAGTATGGGAAACATTTTATTTATCTTTTTAAATAATTGTGTTTAGACATTTTATTATTTCATTAAAACATAGAATTGGTGACTGGGTCTCTTTAAGTAATAATTATAGAAATTATTCTTCCCCAATAAGTCCTGTTTTCAACACTAAGGTCGGCTCCCCTGGGGTGCAAGCGCTGCGGATTTACTGCCACAGATTTGGGTGCATTAGTTTCACATTGATTCAGTACCAGCAATGTGGATGAGATTTGAAAACACTTTTGGTGAAGATTTTTGGTGCCAATTTATGCTGAGGATCTCCAACGTGTATTTTGCCCTTCACAATGTAGAGGGTGAAATCCACAGCAAATCCACAACAAATCGACAAAGAAAAGTCTGCTGCAGAAAATCTGCCCCATTTGACTGTTCCTTAAAAATACCAGCTTACCGTTTAAAACTAGCACTATATGGCACAGAATGGGCACTGAATGCCCCCAATGTAGACTATGTATAGCACTGGATGGACTGTTCATCTAGGCAGTATATGTCATTCTGAGGAGTGTTTGTAAGAGGTATATAGGTATATATGGATGATGAATGGCACTGTGAAGGTCTGGGCACTGTGTACACTGTATCTGTCCAGTTGATGGCCCTTTGTGGGCACTATATGGCAGTATTTATCTGAGTACTGGCACTATTTGGCTTATTCTACTGTATGTAGACATTGTGCAGTGCAATCTTGACAGTGTGTGTACTATGTGGGCACTGTTTATTTGGATAGACAATGTAAGGCCTCATGCACACAGAGTTTTTTATGCTGATTCTGGCATGGAGACCCCGTCTGAATCAGCTTGAAAAAATTCCACTGTTTTCAATGGGAGGCAGTGACCTATGCTTCTTTTTCAGTGCACTGACAAATAGAAGCATCCTGCCCTATCTTACAGCATTTTCAGCAACTGAAACAGCGCTGAGACCGTGGCAGGTGTTAATACACTGATTAACCCCACTGAATGGAGCGGGTCAGTGTGCAGATCCATGGCAGAAACCTGAAGCTCAGTCTCAGCATTCTACCACAGACAATTTACTGATTAGATTTTTCCCACAAGTATTTTGCTCATGTGAACTTACCCTAAATGTTCTATATAACAAATCACTATATGTGCAGCAAGTCCCTGAGGAGCCGGTGCAGAGGATGGGAGTGGTAGTGGTCCTGATGAGATGCTGTGCCACGGTGCAGACCCTCAGGCCCTTGGCCCCCGGGGATCAGTGCAGTGGAAATGTAGTTTGAAGAACGAGGCCAGAAGTGGACGTAGAACAGTCTCTTATTAGTTAATACAAAATATCACTTGCAGTACATCCAGTAGCAGCAAATTCAAAGTGCTTTTTTGGTACCAGTTGAGAAGGTATTGCGGCAGGTTGACTGACAATAGATTAGCGATTGCAGGTATGTGTGGATAGACGTGTCAACTGTGATACAGACTTGATATTAGTCTGGCCTGGTGGTGGTTTGGGTGAAGGGTGTCTAAGCCCTAGTCCCTCACCTTGCAGCAGTGCCTATAATGCAGTATTTTGCTGTTCACTTTGCAGTCTTGTCTCTCAAGTGTTTTCTTGAAACTGAAAGATGTTGGTCTTCTGGACAAACCAAATCATTCACAGGAGAAGGAGCTCTCCCCTCAGTAGCTATACTGGACCTCCCCCTCCTGGCAGGAAGAAGGACCAGCCCACTCCTACCAAGAGGGGAGAAACAGGGTGGTTAGCCCTGTTCCTGTCAACATTTTGCCATCCACACCTTCTCTGGCTGGTACATACAGCCAAAAAATAATATACATAACATAACAACACATAATAAGACAATAATTGCTGATACCCCCAGGTCAGGGGTACTGCATATGGCACGAGTTCATCTTGCCCTTTGATATGTAAACACACAAAAATATAAATCTATTTATATGACATTTTTAAGATTATTTTCAATTCTCACCTATCAGAACATTGAAGCCATTCAATAGTTGGTAATGTATACCCTTGTGATGTGCATATTATTTTTTTAGTATCATTTATAGTAACAGAATATATATCAATAGTTGGAATACCTGTAACACATAAGAGAATTTACGTCATTCACAATATCACCGTCAAAGGGCAACGATCAAATGGGTAGTAGGTGTGATTAATTACAGTTGCAAGAAAAAGTATGTGAACCCTTTGGAATGATATGGATTTCTGCACAAATTGGTCATAAAATGTGATCTGATCTTCATCTAAGTCACAACAATAGACAATCACAGTCTGCTTAAACTAATAACACACAAAGAAATAAATGTTACCATGTTTTTATTGAACACACCATCTAAACATTCACAGTGCAGGTGGAAAAAGTATGTGAATCCTTGGATTTAATAACTGGTTGAACCTCCTTTGGCAGCAATAACTTCAACCAAACCTTTTTCTGTAGTTGCAGATCAGACGTGAACGGTCAGGAGTAATTCTTGACCATTCCTCTTTACAGAACTGTTTCAGTTCAGCAATATTCTTGGGATGTCTGGTGTGAATCGCTTTCTTGAGGTCATGCCACAGCATCTCAATCAGGTTGAGGCCAGGACTCTGACTGGGCCACTCCAGAAGGCGTATTTTCTTCTGTTTAAGCCATTCTGTTGTTGATTTACTTCTATGATTTGGGTCGTTGTCCTGTTGCAACACTCATCTTCTGTTGAGCTTCAGCTGGTGGACAGATGGCCTTAAGTTCTCCTGCAAAATGTCTTGATAAACTTGGGAATTCATTTTTCCTTCGATGATAGCAATCCGTCCAGACCCTGACGCAGCAAAGCAGCCCCAAACCATGATGCCCCCACCACCATTCTTCACAGTTGGGATGAGGTTTTGATGTTGGTGTGCTGTGCCTCTTTTTCTCCACACATAGTGTTGTGTGTTTCTTCCAAACAACTCAACTTTGGTTTCATCTGTCCACAGAATATTTTGCCAGTACTGCTATGGAACATCCAGGTGCTCTTGTGCAAACTGTAAACGTGCAGCAATGTTTTTTTTTGGACAGCAGTGGCTTCCTTTGTGGTATCCTCCCATGAAATCCATTCTTGTTTAGTGTTTTACATATCGTCGATTCGCTAAGGGCTCTTTCACACTTGCGTTGTCCGGATCCGGCATGTACTCCACTTGCCGGAATTACACTCCGGATCCGGAAAAACGCAAGTGTACTGAAAGCATTTGAAGACGGAACCGTCTTCAAAATGCTTTCAGTGTTACTATGGCACCCAGGACGCTATTAAAGTCCTGGCTGCCATAGTAGTAGTGGGGAGCGGGGGAGCGGTATACTTACAGTCCGTGCGGCTCCCGGGGCGCTCCAGAATGACGTCAGAGCGCCCCATGCGCATGGATGACGTGTCCATGCGATCACATGATCCATGCGCTTGGGGCGCCCTGACGTCACTCTGGAGCGCCCGGGGAGCCGCACGGATGGTAAGTATACTGCTCCACCGCTCCCCACTACACTTTACCATGGCTGCCAGGACTTTAGCGTCCCGGCAGCCATGGTAACCATTCAGAAAAAGCTAAATGTCGGCTCCGGCAATGCGCTGAAACGACTTTTAGCTTAAGGCCGGATCCGGATCAATGCCTTTCAATTGGCATTAATTCCGGATCCGGCATTGCGGCAAGTGTTCCGGATTTTTGGCCGGAGCAAAAAGCGCAGCATGCTGCAGTATTTTCTCCGGCCAAAAAACGTTCCGTTCCGGAACTGAAGACATCCTGATGCATCCTGAACGGATTTCACTCCATTCAGAATGCATGGGGATAATCCTGATCAGGATTCTTCCGGCATAGAGCCCCGACGACGGAACTCTATGCCGGAACACAAGAACGCAGGTGTGAAAGGGCCCTAACAGGGATGTTAGCATATGCCAGAGACTTTTGTAAGTCTTTAGCTGACACTCTAGGATTCTTCTTCACGTCAATGAGCAGTCTGCGCTGTCCTCTTGCAGTCATCTTTACAGGACAGCCACTCCTAGGGAGAGTAGCAGCAGTGCTGAACTATCTCCATTTATAGACAATTTGTCTTACCGTGGACTGATGAACAGCAAGGCTTTTGGAGATACTTTTATAACCCTTTCCAGCTTTATGCAAGTCAACAATTCTTAATCGTAGGTCTTCTGGGAGCTCTTTTGTGCGAGGCATCATTCACATCAGGCAATGCTTCTTGGGAAAAGCAAACCCAGAACTGGTGTGTGTTTTTTATAGGGCAGGACAGCTGTAACCAACACCTCCAATCTCATCTCATTGATTGGACTCCAGTTGGCTGACACCTCACTCCAATTAGGTCTTGGAGATGTCATTAGTCTAGGGGTTCACATACTTTTTCCACCTGCACTGTGAATGTTTACATGGTGTGTTCAATAAAAACATGGTAACATTTAATTCTTTGTGTGTTATTAGTTTAAGCAGACTGTGATTGTCTATTGTTGTGACTTAGATGAAGATCAGATCACATTTTATGACCAATTTGTGCAGAAATCCATATCATTCCAAAGGGTTCACATACTTTTTCTTGCAACTGTATGTAAATTCAGGTTGTATGTGTATAAAAAAAACTGTTAGCTAAAGAATCTGCGGGTCGTTGAACATGAAATTATTACTGCTTAGGAACTTACTGTACAATTTTATTTCAAAAGACAGAGAAGCACTGGCTTTAGAATTGTTTGCAAAGAAAGTGTATGTCCCGCTCTCATTTCCATTCAGACGATTCAGAATCAGGATGCTTTTGTTCCTGGAAAAATTAAAAAGATAATAAAAGCACATACTTATTTTTCAAAGGAAAAACACAACCTCCGGCTGCATACTATATAATGTTGCACTGAAAATGCATACGACCACAGGGCCTTTACAGCATCTGTGTGCTGCCGTATGATTCCTTTGCACAGCATCATATTACTGATATACCGTACTCTCTTTGTAGAAACCTTACTTCTAAGGGCTTGTTCACATGGTGGAATATGTGCGTGGAATCCATGCCGAAGTCCATGCAGAGTTTGCCTCCCATTGTCTTGCCTTCCAAATCGCTTCTTGGTTCGGTTTCAGTGTGAAAACCAACCAGAAACTGCAGTGGGTGTCCACATGCTGATTAAACACATTGAATGGGGCTGAAACAGCGGGCATATCTGTAGCATGTAAAATGCACTAGAAGTATGAACTACCTCTGTAATACGCCATCCAGTAGAATATGCTACATATTGTAAAATGATGAGGATATACCTGTACATGAGTTATATAGTTTTTGCCTAATAATTTAGAGCTTAGCCCATACTTGCTTATTATCTGGGAATATCTGGGGAACAGAGGAGACTTCCCAGACTCCTAGTGGACAAGTCTCCGGAGTGCCACATCCTGACTGCTTGCCTCTCCTTGTTCATGCAGTCCTCTTCAATTATAGGCACTGGCAAAGGCTGCTGACAGAATGTTTTCTTTGGCAGGATCGGGGAGTGATGAGGGCTGCTTTACAGGGGTCTGGTCAAAGGTCTGTTTTTAAGGGGTCTGTATTTGCTTAGCGAGTCTGGTTTGAGTCAGTATTTGTTTAGGGGCCCTGTGGTATGTATTTGTTTATGTGGCCTCGTCTGAATCAGTTTTTGTTTTGAGGTCTGGTCTGGGGTGTATCTTCATTTTGGGATGTGATGATAGGGGTATTACGCATTACTTGTGTTACAACTGTAGGTAGGGACAGACAATGACAGTGAGCCCTAAGGCTAGAACCCAGCCTGCTTTCCCTACTTAACCCAAGCTTAAGATAGTTAGACCGCAACTGGTCGATGGTCTCTACGCTGTTTAAGTGCACAGACAGACAAACAACAAGGACAGAGTAGTACGTAAATGGGCAACCAGACAGCTATGCAGTAGCAAACGAGAGACAGAGTGGTCAGAAGAAAAGCCGAGATCAGAACCAGATGAACAATGCAGAAACAAACAAGAGACAGAGAGTGGTCAGAAGACAAGCCGGGTTTAGAAGAACGATCAATCCAGTAAGCACAGGAACAAGGAACCAGGAAGGAAGGAACACCGCTGGTGAGTCATAGACTATTGCTGGCACTAGTGTATGGCCAGGAAGGGGTTTAAATAGTGCGCAGAGTTCCTGGATCAGAACCTGATAGTTCCATGACTCGCAGCTCCATTAGTCAGAAACACTAGCACACAGTAATATAGCAGCTGAGCAACCAGCCCACTGCTAATCTCCTCCAGCACACGCCCGCTGCAAGGAGGAACAGAGCATTGCATCCTGTTGCTAAGAATGCTGTTGCATCACTAGTGGATGTGGCTCAGTAGCACGTCTCCTGGCATGGCAACTCCGAGGCTGAGGATCGTGCTGATGGAGCCCCGACAGGTACGTTTCTTTCAACCTGTGATTAAAATGCCTTAGGTTGGGGGCATGCATAATAATATTAAAGTAGAGTGTTTGTTAAATTACTTCTTAGAATTGACCTAATATCAGTTCTCGCTAGTGTTGAGTGCAAATATTCGAATTGCGAATTTTAATCGCAAATATCACCACTTCAAGAATTCGAGAATATTTAGAATATAGTGCTATATATTCGTATTCGCAAATAGTGTTGAATATTCTAATTGTGAATTTAACACAAATTTATCGTGAATATTTTATATTGCCAATTTTTGCAATCAAGTAAACAATGACTGGAGATCACGAATTCAAGAATTTGAAAATTTATGGTGAATATTTGGCCAAAAATTCGCGAAATATCGCCAATGCGAATATTGCCTATATCACTAGTTCTCACAATTAGGTAAGTATGATATAACTGTCCATAGTTGCTCATCATATTGTTGTACATTGAAGTCATACCAGTAAGGTCCTTTGTCCTCCCACTTTGATAGAGAACTAACATCCTTTATATTGCCAGTATTGTTGTGTAGCCATTTCCAGCACAGTTGACTTGGGTAAGATTTGATATCTACCATCAGGTCCACACTGACCCCCTTGAATAATGTCAATCTTCTATTCTGTGTCGTTGAAACATTCACAAAGGCTTTTTCTGAAAAATGAAATAATACAGATGTTTCCAATGACTTCTTGAATCAGTAGAGTCAGATGATTTTTTGTACTATCAGTACTTTCATCATTTCCATGCTGGCATTAAAAACTCCCAGAACTAGTATGAATTTACTTATAGGCTCTGAGGAAGGTGTCTACTACAGGGAGTGTCTGTATATGTAAATGATGTGTATTTATATGTTACTCCTTAGGTCATCACAATACTGTGGGAATGACAGGAGGACACCTGGGAGAGGAAAGGGTAAGACTGTAGAGGGTGCTAGATGTTAAGAAGTACATTGCAATGTTCTGTTATATTTTGAGTAGACTAAGACACCATACAATCTTAGATTTAAACTGCACAGAACCCTCTGTGTAGGTATGACTCTTTAATTAGTAAACTGTTTACTGTTTTGTTTTGTGGGTGGGAAAAGGGTGCAGGAATAGATCCTGTATGTGAGAGAACTTTTCATGAAAGGAAATGTGTCATGAGAAAATGACCTATTGTTTAAATAATTTTTCTTGTTAAAGATTTTTTTTTGAGTTTTTGGTATTTCTTTCTAATTTTCCATGTCACTATATAATCTATATTTTAAAAAAATATATATAAAGCTGCAACAGGTCATGATTTCTGTACAGGAAACTTTTCAGTAGCCATTATCATTATTATCACAGGTACAATTACAATGACAAGTAGCACCTCTGTATAGATAACACAATATTCACCTTTCACAGAAGGTGATATCGCAGCTTATCAGGTCCCTATTCATGGCCCAGGAAGGGTTAACATATTTTATACCTAGTGGCCATTGTGATTGTTGCAGGATTATATACTTTTTTAAGATAGTGACATGGAAAAATGAAAAAAAAACTAACCAAAAATAAAAAGATATAAATGTTTAACATAAAAATGTGATTTAAAGGAAACCTGTCACTTCCAAAAACCATCCCAAGCCGCCAGCAGTACCTGAGAGTAGCAAGCAGCGTGTTTCCGACGATCATTTTCTTCCTGAAGGCAGATGAAGCAAAAGCTCAGAAAACGTTCTTTTATCCCCTGCCCACGTGATTTTCTAGTCATGCTTGAAGTCAAAGAGGCAGCGGTGGCCTTGCTTCAAGTCAAGGTAACCGCCCACCTTCCCTGCCCCTTTGCCTTTGCCGAACAGCCGGCTGTCAGTCAAAGGCAAAGGGGCAGGGAAGGGGGGCGGTTACCTTGACTTGAAGCAAGGAGGCCGCTGCACCCTTGACTTCAAGCATGACTAGAAAATCATGCGGGCAGGGGATAAAATAACGTTTTCTGAGCTTTTGCTTCATCTGCCTTCAGGAACGATTTACTAAGCAATTAAATGTCACTAAAATATAACTTTTATTCGGTATATATTAACCTCTTACGGACACAGGGCATACTGATGTCCTGCAGCTGGCGGTGATCGGAACAAGGTGCCTGCTCAAATAATTGAGCAGGCACCTAGGTAAAATGCCCAGGGGGGCCCTGTGACCCCCCCGTGTCGGCGATCGCAGCAAACCGCAGGTCAATTCAGACCTGCGGTTTGCTGCGTTTCCAGGTTATTCGGGTCTCTGGTGACCCGGTAACCCGGAATAGGACGGTGATCGGGGGTGTGATAATACACCACCAATCACCGTCCTGCGATCTTGAGAGGTGGCAGTCACGCCACCTCTCAGGATCGCTTCTGATTGGCTGGCTGGGCAGGTGGGCGGGCGCAGCGGCAAATTTGAATTGCCGGAGCTCCTCTCCCTGCTCATACACGTCCGTGGAGCGGGGAAAGTTTTTTGTGCTATCAGGCACAAATCGGCATATTTGGGTGAGGTAGGGAGAGGTAGATTAGGCAGGGATAGTGAGGGAGAGTTAGGGGAAAAAATAATTATTTTTATTGTGTTGTAGCACCCGGATTGGGTGTCTGGGGTCCACAGCACAAAGCTGTGTGACCCTAGACCCCCCAGGGGTACTGTAGCTTGCCTTCCCCCCTCACCCCCACACACACATTTTTTGGGGCGCACGTGTTTTTTTTTTTGCATGTGCTGACTGTGGCCGGCACTCTTAGCGTCCGGCCACTGTTAGCGCATCGCCCACCCCACCGCTGATCAGTTTTGTACCGCTGATCAGCGCGTTTAAATATATTTTTTATATTTTTTACACTTTTTGGGAATTTCGACTTTTTTAGTTAGTATTTTTTTTTTCTGTTAGGTGTAGGGCAAAGTACGCGAACACCCGTCCCCCACACACACGCACACTGACTAAAGTTTTCCACGCACGCACGCACACACACACACACACACTCCCCTATGGCCCGCTGGACATTCTCAGCCGAGGAGGCATACGCCCTGCTTGCCTCCGAAACCGAGAGCTCCAGTGAGGACGAGGATGACCCCACTTTCCTCTTGTCATCCGCATCCTCCTCCTCATCTAGCGATGATGATGAGCCCCCAAGGTGGTGGAGACGCCACCAGGCGGAGCAAGGGGACCGCCATGCCAGGGATCCTGTGGCCCACTCTAGTACGAGAAGCTCTGGGGCTCATACTAGTTTTCCTGCCCACCAGATAAGTCCACCTGAGCCCCCTACCAGTGAACTTGCATGTTGTACACCAGAGCATTTTGAGCCTGTGATTCCTGATTTTGTTGGCCAAGCAGGAATCCAGATTTCCACAATGGACTTCACTGAATATGACTATTTTAGTCTTTTTTTTTTTTTTGTGACCACTTTGTGAATCTGATGGTGGAGCAAACGAACTTGTATGCCCAACAGTTCATTGCTCAACACCCGGGCTCCTTTTTGGCTAGGTCCGGTGGCTGGACTCTGGTCAGTGTAGCCGAGATGAGGACGTTTTGGTGCCTCGTGCTGCACATGGGCCTAGTCAAAAAACCCAGTGTCAGGCATCACTGGAGTGGGGACGTCCTCTACCAGACCCCACTTTACAGTACGGCCATGACACGTACCTGGTTTGAGGCCATTCGGAAATGCCTGCATTATGCAGACAATGCAGCATGTCTTCCCCAAGGTGATCCTGCCTATGACCGCCTGTACAAAATCAGGCCGGTCATCAATCACTTCGGGGCCAAATTTTTGGAGGCCTATGTACCTGGAAGGGAGGTCTCGGTTGATGAGTCTCTCATTGCTTTCAAGGGGAGACTCATTTTTCACCAGTATGTTCCCTCTAAGCGGGCGAGGTATGGTGTGAAGCTGTACAAACTTTGTGAGAGTACCACAGGGTACACTTACAAGTTTCGTATGTACGAGGGGCGAGATTACCGTATTGAACCCCCAGAATGTCCCCCCACTCTGGGTGTTAGGGGGAAACTTGTGTGGGACCTTATGCACCCACTGCTAGATAAGGGTTACCACCTGTACTTGGATAACTTTTATACTAGTATCCCTTTGTTCCAGTCCCTCGCCGCCAGATCCACGTCCGCTTGTGGGACCATGCGGAAAAATATAAGCGGCCTCCCTACCCACCCCCTCCAGGTACCTATCCCCAGGGGTGAGACCCGTGCCCTTACCAGTGGAAACCTGTTGCTGGTCAGATATAAGAACAAGAGGGATGTCCTTGTATTGTCCACAATTCACGGTAACGGCATCACCCCTGTCCCTGTGCGAGGTACCGTGGCAATGGTCCTCAAACCCTACACTTGGTGTATGGGAGGAGTTGATCTCTCTCATCTAGTCCTCAAGCCATATAACGCCATGCGCAAAACCTGGGCATGGTACAAAAAAGTTGCGGTCTACTTGGTACAGGTTGCTTTGTACAACTCTTCTGTGCTGTCCCGGAGTGCTGGCAACACAGGGAAATTCCTCCAGTTCTATGAGGCAGTCCTCAAGGCCCTGATCTTTTCTGACCGGGAAAGAGCAGGCCGGAGTACCTCGGGAACTGGAGGCGCCCGGATCGTCTCTGGCCAACACTTTCCAGGTGTGGTTCCCCATACTGGAAAGAAGGGACGGTCCCCAAGCGCAGAGTGTGTAACAGGAGGGGGATACGGAAGGACACCACCACTCAGTGTGACACGTGCCTCGATCATCCAGGCATCTGCATTGACAGTTTCTTCAGGGAGTACCACACTTCCATGGAGTTCAAAAAGTATAATCGTCCTCTCATCCCACAAATATTGGGCCCCCACCTAAGATAATAGGCTAAAAAAAAAAAAAAAAAATGACTTTTAGACTATGGAGATACTAAAATGTTTTTTTTTGGTTTATAAAAGAATAATATAGTGTAAAACCTAAATAAATTTAACAAAAAGTATACATATTAGGTATCGCTGCATCCGTATAAATCTACTCTATAAAAATACCTCATGACCTAACCCCTCATATGAACTCAGTCAAAAAAAGAAAATTAAAAATGGTGCAAAATTTTTTATTTTTTTGTCACCTTACATCACAAAAAGTGTAATAGCAAGCGATCAAAAAGTCATATGCCCCCCAAAATAGTGCCAATAAAACCGTCAAAAAAATAAAATAAAAACTGTGGTGTAAATAAACCAGTCGAGCAAAATCTGCCTTCCAAAAACCACACGGCACTCCTTTTTCCTCTACGCCCTACCGTGTGCCCGTACAGTAGTTTACGACCACATATGGGGTGTTTCTGCAAACTATATAATCAGGGCCATAATTATTGAGTTTTGTTTGGCTGTTAACCCTTGCTTTGTTACTGGAAAAAATGTATTAAAATGGAAAATTTGCAAAAAAATTGAAATTCTTAAATTTCATCTCCATTTGCCAATAACTCTTGTGGAACACCTAAAGGGTTAACAAAGTTTGTAAAATCAGTTTTGGATACCTTGAGGGATGTAGTTTCTAGAATGGGGTAATTTTGCGGTGGTTTCTATACCTTAAGCTTTACAAAGTGACTTCAGACCTGAACTGGTCATTAAAAAGTGGGTTTTTGAAAATTTCTGAAAAATTTCAAGATTTGCTTTAAACTTATAAGCATTGTAACATCCCCAGAAAATAAAATGGCATTCCCAAAAGGATCCAAACATGAATTAGACATATGGGGAATGTAAAGTAATAACTATTTTTGGAGGTATTACTATGTAGTATAGAAGTAGAGAAATTGAAACTTTGAAATTTGCAAATTATTCTAAATTTTGGTAAATTTGGTATTTTATAAAAATGATTTTTTTGACTCCATTTTACCAGTGTCATGAAGTACAATATGTGACGAAAAAACTCTCTCTGAATGGCTTGGATAACTCAAAGCGTTTTAAAGTTATCACGACATAAAGTGACACTGGTCAGATTTGCAAAAAATGGCCTGGTCCTTAAGGTGAAAATGAGCCCGATCCATAAGGGGTTAAAATAATTGGGCGAAAAAATCTCATAAAATATATATTGTCCAATCCCACTTATTCCGGGATGGTTCACCTAGGGGGGCAGCCAGCCAATGTACAGGTTGATGTGGCGGAGGAGGAATGTATGAGCAGTTCAGAGAGCAAAACACAAAAAAGTGGTCAATACTTTCTCACCACATTGTGTGTGTCTCATTACACTATTGCCTAGAATGTGCACCTGGGCAGTCTGTCACTGATCCTATTCAGACTTGGTCAGTGAACAATAGCCTTTCTCACACTCTACCTTTCTTGATGTTCACCTCCAAAGGTTTCCCCCCACCAACTACCCTATAGTACTAGCTATGAACACATACTGTAGATTCTTGCTGTCTAACATAAACATTTTTTTCTTGCTACTATTAACTCTCGCTGTTGCTGTTCACTCGACGCGTTTCTGAGGCTTCTAGTGTACATTTGCCTCTTCATCAGGAGAGCTAGATTTGGCAACAGACAGACAAACATACAGAGATGCTGCACGCCATTAGCTTTGCATGTCCAGCACATAGAGACATAGCCTGCGGCACTGGGACGGCCGTAGCGCGGCCGCTCCATGTGCCTGATTATGAAGGTCAGTTCCCACCTCCTCTGGGCTGTGTCGGCATTGCAGGATCCTATCAATGTGGGGGAGTGTCATACTCGGCACTCCCCCGTCCCGCCTCTTTATCGCTGGTGTGCCAGAGGATAGGTAAGTAATTAAAGTTACTAGAGGCGGCTCCTACTCAATTCAGTGGTGATACGACCCCCCCACAAATAGCTGGAGAATCATCCGGGGCTCTGTGCATACATGCAACTCGAAATACAGTAGCAATTAACTAATACTGCACCACAGGTAAATGCAGTGATAAAATTATCGTTCATAAGACCAAGAAAAGCGTGGTGCATGTGTCAACACCTTATCAGGGGAGATCCCTTAACATATTTACCACAAGTGAGGACACCAGATATAAAAAAAAAGGGGGAGGATGCTTTATATCAGCGTTTTTCAACCAGTGTGCCGCGGCACACTAGTGTGCCGTTAGATATTATCTGGTGTGCCGTGGGAAATAATCCAATTTCATCTAATTGGTCTGAATATTTGTTATTTGTGAGCCGAATTACCGCATGTTCCGGACTATAAATCGCTCTGGACTGTCGCTGTCCTGTTACACTGACAGCGGCTTTCTGGAGGAGACATGGAGGATCTGACATGCGCAGAAGAGCGCCGAGTGATGGATCTGGAGGAGACATGCGCAGAAGAGCGCTGAGTGATGGATCTGGAGGAGACATGTGCAGAAGAGCGCTGAGTGTGACGGACAGCGGCTTTCTGGAGGAGACATGCGCAGTAGAGTGCTGAGTGACAGTGAGACAGGAGCAGATATGGCGACAGTGATGGACAAGTTTTTGAAAAGCAAAGATGCTGAACTGGACCCTGAACAAAATTCGGAGCCAGATGAGAGCCCAAGTATGAGTGGGGATCAAAAGAAAGCAAAGATGGTTAGCTCAAGCTAATTCTCTGGCGCAAGGCAATATAGCAAAAGCTATATTTCATTTGGATTTACTTTCACTGGAGATGCAAAGAAACCGACTCCACTGTGCTTGGTGTGTGGTGAAAAGCTATCTAACAGTGCTATAGTCCCAAGTAAACTTAAACGCCATCTCCAAACGAAACACCCTTCGCTTCAAAACAAGAATGCAGACTATTTTGTTCGCCTGCGTGAAAACACCGAGAAACAGGCAACTTTAATAAGAAAAACCACAAAGGTAAATGAAAGAGCTCTTAAAGCTAGCTATCACGTTGCTGAACTTATAGCTAAGTCAAAAAAGTCGCACACTGTGGCAGAGAAATTAATACTTCCCGTCTGCAAAGCCATTGTAGAGGAGATGCTCGGACCTGAAGCAGCTAAGGAAATAGCCAAAGTCCCTCTCTCAGACAACACAATTTCCAGACGTATTAATGACATGTCTGCAGACATTGAAAGTGTGGTTTTGGAAAAGATCCGTATCAGTGAGAAATTTGCATTGCAACTTGACGAGTCTACTGATATCAGTGGACATGCTCAACTCTTGGCCAATGTGCGTTTTGTGGATGGTGATGCAATTAGAGAAAACTTCTTTTTTTGCAAGGCATTGTCAGGAAAAACTACAGGAGAAGAAATTTTTCGGGTCACATCAGAATACCTTGAACAAGGAGGACTTAAGTGGGAAAACTGCACAAGTGTCTGCATCGATGGAGCTGCAGCCATGGTCGGGCGCACCAAAGGCTTTGTAAGCAGAGTGAAGGAAAGAAATCCAGATGTGATTGTTACGCATTGTTTTTTATACCGTGAGGCCCTCGTAGCCAAGACTTTACCAGCAGACCTAGTTCCTGTGTTGGATGATGTTGTGCGCATGGTAAACTTTGTAAAGTCACGACCCGTGAAAAGTCACATATTTGCAGCTTTGTGTGAGGAGATGGGAGCGAAGCATAAAACCTTGCTGTTTCATACGGAGGTCCAGTGGTTGTCGCGTGGCAAGGTCTTAGTTCGTGTGTATGAGCTGCGGGAACAACTTAAAGTGTTTCTGACAAATGAGAGGTCCGATTATGCAAAGCTGCTTGCAAGTGATGAGTGGTGTGCAAGGCTTGCATACCTGGCAGATATTTTTCATCATCTGAATGAACTGAACACACGAATGCAAGGCCGAAATGAAAACCTGCTTACAAGTACAGATAAAATAAATGGATTCCGTTCAAAGGTGCAACTCTGGCATCAACATGTGGAAAGTGGCAATCTTGAAATGTTCACACTCACCAAGCAATGGCAAGGTGTTCACACTGCTGCACTGTGTGAGATAATAGTTAAACATTTAAAAACTCTCGAGGAGAAGATGTCATTTTATTTCTCTTCAGTCTCCACTGAATGCCTTGACTGGGTTAGGGACCCTTATAGCTCAGCATCAGTTGGTGGAAAGGACATGACTTTACAGGAGCAGGAGGAACTAACTGAACTGAGACAAAATCGTGGTTTCAAGCTAAGATTTGCTGATCTACCTTTGGTTTTTGGTTGGCTACTGCCAAGGAGTTCCCCGTTCTGGCAAACAAAGCTATTTTGACATTGCTCCCATTTTCCACGACATATCTGTGTGAGATGAGCTTTTCAAGCCTGACTGCTATAAAAACTAAAGACAGAGAGAGACTGAGAGCTGTTGACGAAGAGCTACGTGTGTGTCTTTCTTCGATTCTTGCCAGAATATCAGCTTTGTGTTCAGCCAAACAGGCCCAGGTTTCGCACTGAGTAAGTAAACAGAAATCTTACTATATATATTATAAAAAAAATTCTTTGTGTTTGTTTATTTGATTCCTATTCAAGACACTTTGACGAGAAAAGTTTATATAGTAGTCAATATAATGCTGCTACAGAGTTAAATTTTTAAAAAATTTTCTAGTGGTGGTGTGCCTTATGATTTTTTTTCATGAAAAAGGTGTGACTTTGCACAAAAAAGGTTGAAAAACACTGCTTTATATATATATATATATATCACATATAGCGAAACATATCGATTTTCATACATGGGCCTCATCCATGTTTCAAAGCGGTCCTATTTTGCACGGGACCACTATGAAAAGGGCCCGCATCATCAAATAAAACAGGCATAGGATATAAACTCATTGAGCCCCAGTGGTTTCACCATTTGGAGGGTGAATGTCCACTGGCCCTTCTTCTGCAGGAGGAGATTGTCAATATCCCCGCCTCTGGGAGACGCTCTAATATGTTCTATGCCTTAAACTGATGCAGTTTGACATATCCTGATGACATGAGGCCACATGCTGGGTTATAGGATTGTCAGCTTTATTCTCGATGTAGCATAAATGCTCGCCTATCCGAGCCTATGTACATGTTCCGACATACACAACTCCAATAGTTTTGCAGTTTATAAAGGATCTGATCTTATACTGTAGCTCCTCTTATTGACCCTACTGGTGATGGTGCTCCCCTTTTTTATCGCCTTACACGCCACACATCTGCTGCACTTAAATGTACCCGACGGTTTTTCTGACAACCATGTAGAAGGTACTGGAGTAGAGAATGCACTGTGCACTAACTTGTCCCTGAGATTACCCCCACGTCGATAAGTAATGAGGGGATATTCCCCAACAAGATGGCCTATGTCTGGGTCTGCTCTCAGTATACCCCAATGATCTCTCAGAACTGTACGTATTACTTCATGTGCCTCATCAAAGGTCCTAATGATCCTAAGTTTATAGTCATCGTTTCTACGGCTCTTGGGATGCAAGAGGTTCTCTCTATTACAGGCCACTGCATGATGGTATGCCTGTCTCAAGGGTTTGTTTGGATAGCCCCTCTGTCTAAACCTGGTCTGTAGTTCCATGGCAGCTGTTTTAAATTCCCTCCATTCCGAGCAGTTTCGTCTGGCTCATAAATACTGCCCTTTTGGTATACCACGTTTTAACATCAGCGGGTGGCTACTTTCCCACCTAAGAAGTGTATTAGTGGCCGCACACACACTGATAGATGAATCTAAGAAAGTTAGTTTGACCTCATCTATCTTGCTGGTAAAGAATAGGCCTACATTATTTGTATTGTGCGAGGACACAAACTGCTCAAAAGCCAGTTTCGTGTCATTCCAGAGAATGAACACATCGTTGATGAACCTCGGCTATAGCAACACTGATGAAGACCATCGACTCATGCTTTCCCCAAAGACGACCTCTTTCTCCCACCAACCCACAGCTTCACACCCCCTATCATGTGGAATGGAGCTGTAGATGGCCTCCACATCAAGACTGGCCAATAGCACAATCCTCACAATAGATGTCATTGAGGCGTCTTAAAACGTCCATGGAGTCCCTTACGTATGAGGGCAAGCTCACAACAAATGGACGTAAGATCTCAACCACGTACCTACTAATCCTCTCCGTTATGCTCCCCACACCGGAAACAATTGGTCTGCCCTTAAGAGGTCTAACCCCTTTGTGAATTTTGGGCAGACTATAGAACACCAGTGTTGTCGGATATTCAAGTAGCAAATAATAGTGCTCATTTTTGCTAATCAATTTTTCATTACTCGCTTGACCCAGTATTTTTGCCAGGTTATTCCTTAAAGAGGACCTTTCCCCTGGAAAAACATTGTGAACTAAGTATGCTGACACTTACTATTATCCCTGGGCGCCGCTCCGTTCTCCCGTTATGTCCTCCAGTATCTTCGCTCAGTAAGTTATAGTAGGCGGTGTCTGCCCTTGTTCTGTGGGCGTCTCCTCCTTGGCTGTAGCGCTGGCCAATCGCAGCGCACAGCTCACAGCCTGGGATAAAAAAACCTCCCAGGCTGTGAGCTGTGCGCTGCGATTGGCCAGCGCTACAGCCTAGGAGAAGGAGACGCCCACAGAACAAGGGCAGACACCGCCTACTATAACTTACTGAGTGAAGATACCGGAGGACATAACGGGAGAACGGAGCGGCGCCCAGGGATAATAGTAAGTGCAGTGAGATCCCTGGGCGCCGCTGTATATGTCAGGATACTTAGTTCACAATGTTTTTCCAGGTGAAAGGTCCTCTTTAAGTCCTGGCACAGGTTTTTATCTACCTTCACATAGCACGCACTGTCATTGAGGATGCGCAGGCACATGTCCCTATAGGCCTCAACCGCTAAAATCACCACATTGCCCCCTTTATCAGAGGCTTTAATGATGATGCTTTTATCATCGGTCAGGGAATTTAGGGCCTTATTTTCCCCTGGGGGTCAGATTTTTCCTTTTCACCCCTGTCTATTTAGAGATTGCATTTTTTCAGTTACCACTGTTAAAAATGCATCTAGAGGAGAATACTCGTTAATAGGTGGATTTTTTCTGGATGGAGGCTTAAGTTGGGTGAAGGGGCCTGCGCTAATTGGCCTCTGGCCTTCTTCTAAGAGATCTGCCAAGAGTCGGACATTACTTAGCTCCTCCTCCTCTATCTCCAACCTGCGGCATTGGTCTCGATCATGAGTTGAAAAAACCTTTTTCCATTTTAGACGTCTTATAAACAAATTCAGATCTTTGACCCAGTGGAAGGGGTTATATTTACATGTAGGGACGAAAGATAGCCCTTTTCGAAGTACCTCCATTTCTGCGCCTGTAAGTGTACGCTGTGACAAATTAACGATCTGGAGGTCTTCAGTGTTTTTTATCCTATTTATTGATTTTTCCTGTTTCTTAGGTGGTACTTTGAGCCCATCCCTAAAAAAAAACCTCCTCTGGAACCACTGTCACCTCTGCCTAAACCTCTACTCCTATTTGTTCGCCAACCACGGTCTTTATTCCCACCTCTATTACTAGATGTAGTATTCGCGAAAGTCTCTCCGTCAGTGTCACCCTCAGAGGAGGAAATGTCTGTTTCAGTTTCTGGGTTGCTTTTATTTAACTTCCCAGTAAACTGAAATATTTTTCCTTCCTTAAAATCCCTGGTGTCACGTACAAATAAGGAGTGTTTCATCTGCCTTCAGGAAGAAAATGATCATCGGAAACACGCTGCTGGCTACTCTCAGGCACTGCTGGCGGCTTGGGATGGTTTTTGGAGGTGACAGGTTCCCTTTAAACAACCAATGATTTTCTGATGACACATTCCTTTTAAAAAACTGTCCAGTATGTAGCTGTGCTCTGGATCCTTTGGATCATATGTACAATATGTGTAGTCTAACGTTTAGTCCCAGTACCTATAACTTGGAGGTTTGCTGAAGTTCGTCTGGATTCCGCATTGTTTCCGGCAGTGCAAGTGTAGTTGCCACTGTCTTCAAATGATACATTCTGAATAGTTAGGGTAGACGTTATCGTCCAAATGTCACCTTGAGAATAAAAATGTTCTGCTGATATGGAGATCGTCTAGAAGACAAAACTCACAATTACCTATTTCACTCTCACAAAACATAATATTTTTTATTTTCTCTGTTGTCCCCTTTTTCACCCTTGTCCCCTCCTTCATTAAATCATGATAACATAAAGAGAGTCTATCAGGGGCGTATCTAAGGACTCATGGGCCTCAGTATCTTAAGTGACCCCCTAGCAGCCAGTGATTACAGTGCAGTCACGTCTTCTCTGATTGGAGTCGTCTGCTTCCCAAATAGCGGCTGCAGCATCTAAGATGTTTGACAGAGGAAGGAGACTTTTACACCATATTGTGATTTTTAAGAAGTAGATATTAATTACCCCTCAATGCCTAATTGGTCTATTAAAATGCACTTATTGCAAACAACTTAGAATACTATAAAAATGTATATTTAAGTTGTGTATAGCATATAAAATGGCAATTGCATAAAAATAAATATAAAAATAAAGCAGACAGTCTTATCTCTCTCCGTTTTGAATATAGTTCTCAAGCTCATACAGGATTAGGCCTCCTGCACACGAACGTGTGCACCCTGTGGTCGTTCTGCGGCCCGCAAAATGCGGGCCGCAATGTGTGAACACCGTCCGTGGGGCAGCTGCAGCGGATTGTCTAGAAACCCCAATAATGTAAAAAAAGAAAAACATTGCATCGTGGGTACTGACCTTCTTTTGGTTATGTTCCCATGTGATTGAAGACTTTATATTACTAGTTGCAAAGCAGGTAGTTATGAAATCTTCACCTTCAATTCTCATTTCTTCATAAGATTTCAGAGAAACTGATGATATGTTTTCCACTAAAAAAAAATACTTCAATGAATTATGTTAGCCATTTAAAAGGGAAAAACTAAGTTATGCCTACAACGGGGCCTGAGGAGGTATCCCCTATCCACAGAATTGGGTATAATTATTTGATTAGTGAGGGTGCGGCTGCTTGTACCCCCACCGTTTCCTAAAACAGGAACCTAGTACTGCATGGGGACCTCCAAAATGACCAATTGCAAGGTCGAGCAGTGTCACTCCAATAAATCTCTATGGGACTGCTGGAAATAGCTGAGCTCTGGTACTCAGCTATCTCCGGCAGTCATATAGAGATCAATGCAGCAGCAGCGAGTATACTTGATCTGCTGCTCCATTCAAAGGGCCTCATAGGGTATGGAGGTCAGTGGAGGTCCCAGTGGGGGACATGTTCGGGCTCCCTTAGATGTCACAGAATGAAAAACTTGAGGTCACCTGCATAAGCCATCTGTAAGCCATAAATAAAAGATATCAGAAATAAACGACTGAGGGTGTATTCATATGTTGCGCTTGAATCACAGTTTTACCATGAAACAGCAACAAATCCTGCAATGTTTTGTCTCATTTTTGGGCAAAATTGGGGAGAAAATGCAGTTTAACTGCAATTTGTGAATACATCCCAAGACTATTAGTTTCAGGAGCTGCAGGATCCTACAGACTGACAAACACTATTTACTTTAAACTCTAGATGAGAGAAGAGTATGTCACAAGGCTGAATGTTTCTCCTATTACTTTTCATGAAATTAATCAGTGAAATTAAATCAATGAAGTTTTTACTTTGTTACCTTCGTCAACATAAATCTTTATCGGGATGGACTTTTTATTGTCATTGACTTTAGCAGTACACTTAAATTTTTTCTCGTGAAGATCCGTCTTTACATTCAGGATTGTAAAACCTTTCTTAACATCAAATGATATATTTAGACTTTTTCCATCATAATCTAATGGTTCAAAGGAAACTGCAGAGTCTGGAATAGAGGGATCGGTTAACAGACATGGAATTAAGGCATCTTGGCCTTCCAAAAAATGTATACCATATCCACGTAGGGAATTCCAATAGTTGGACGCATCTGTGGAATGAAGCAAGAGGAAACACAGTGATGAATAATACATAAATGGGTTGTATGAAATTAGAAAAACGTAAGAGCCACAAGCTGCTACAGTGTATAAACCATACTGGATGCAAATTTGTTTGTTTTTTACGAAAGAAGGGTACATCTATACCCTGGGCCCATAAGCCTTTATGTGACATTTATGTGGTAGAGGAACCTTTGGGTGACTGCTGTCTCTGCATCTCCTATCCTCTTCTCAGTACAGTTATCATTTATAATGTATTTTTGTAATACTCACAATGTATTTGCTTAATAGTCGCTAAAGTATTGCAATTAATACAGTATACCGATACATCTCAATTTAGCAGTATGAATTCAATTTTTATTGGGGATGGGAGTGTTAGCTTTAGTACAGTTACCTTGTACAAAGAGATGCACTGATGCACTTTCTGTAGAACTCATGGAATTGTTGTATACACATCTGTAGGTTCTTGTGTCTTTATAGGTAGCCTTTGGTATTTCAATTAGGTCATTGTAATTTTTTTTGTTTTCCTTTCCTTGAATGATCCATCTCACAGTGCCATTACCAACACATTTTAAAGTGACATGGCTCCCGGACTGTATAACTTCTTCACTCTTAGCAGGCACCAGGTCTTGATTTTCCAAATCTGACAAGCATATAAGAGACAGTAAATATATAATAAAAGCCAAATAATAGAAGGTATATTAATGTATAAAAAATTTGAATGTTCTAACAATTCCACAGGATCTGAAATGGGGCCCTTACTGTTGCTGGTTCATGCTGTCACACGCTATCCTAGGACAGCCCATAGCTTGTAGACAAGAAGGATGGAAATAGCTTGTAGTGGTTTCCTCATTCACTTGTTAGTAATGTTGCTGTGCTTGTGTAAGGAAGGAAGGCTTGATTTGGGTTATAGCCTAGCTCTTGTAAGCAAAGTCTACAGGAGCCCCAAGAATAGTAATGGCTACTAGTCCTGTTTGCACAACCAGTGATGAAGGCCACAGTTACTTTATTTTTATTTTTTTACTGGTGATTCATTCCTTGGATGCAAGTTAGGTTCTCTTCCCCTGGGAGATACCTCCTGCACATTATATTCCCATGAAGCATTACCACTTTCAGAAAGTGGCACTAGCGAAACGTTTTTTTTTCTCTTGGAGATACCTCTTTGCAGACAATACAATAAGCAAGTGTGTGCCTCCAATAAGGCTGCCCTAATAAAACTGTATAAAGGGGTTGTCAAGCCCTGCTAGTCTCTGTACTCCCTGTTCCCTCTCAATGTGGGCATGTCATGATACAGCCAAAAAATATACACTTACCAAAATACGGGAGTTGGAGACATCAACCAACAGGCAATTTAGGTCTAAGCCCACCAACCCTAACTGGTATTTTATTCAGGTTACATTGCCCAGTCATGTGTGGTAGAGAGGGCCATCCTTATAGGTTTGCCAGGGAAGCTAGAGTAGCTCAGTCTTATATGCTTGTGGTCAGCTAGCCATCGTGTTTCCAATCTGTGGATATGGTCAACTTCTAGCACCCATTCTCTAGTGGACTTCCAATTTCTGGGTATCACTGTACAAGCTGCTGTCAAAAAATGGCACAAGAGGCCCTTCTTCCCCACTAGGAGAGACCCAGGAAGACATGCTAACTAACAGGTTTGGGCTAGTTAAACCCCAGAGACTTGATGTTAAATAGTGAAAATTGCCTGCCTAAATGGCTGTAAGGCAGCAAATCCCCACCAAACCTGTGTCATATAGTACCAATTTCCACGCCACATCTCCAACACATGTTGGACACTGTGGGGAAACATTTGCACAGAATTTTGGGCCAACGATACCACCTAGACAAGATCTCCTGAGCCTGAAATGCTACAGGTAGTTTATGAGCCCTGAGAAAGACCCTCTGCCGCTCCAACCTCGACAGACTGAGGCCAAACTCTGTCTCCCAAGCAGTGGTAAAAGATGGGGCTGCGGGTTCAGGTTTGTTCAAAAGAAGAGAGTAATGTGATGAAATAACAAGCATAAAGGGGGGAGAGCTCAACAGCAGGGATTCAAAGTCAGTTCTGGGCATTTTAGGAATCCCCAATGGAAACTTTGTTTTTAGGAAGTCTCTTAGCTGGGCTTATTTAATCCATGATAAAGTCCTATTTAGGCACGTCTCCTGCAAAACTATAAAAGAGGGTAAGGAAAAATCCACAGTTATCATCTGAGTCAGACGTGTATGCTCAACTGGGAAGCAGGAAAGAAAGTGGTCCCTGCCAACGGCCGGCAGGAACATCGGATTATCAAATTAAGGGGTCATGATTGGACCATTTTGAAAGGGACCAGTAGATACAGAGACTGATGGGGATTCAGAACGCATTAAAACGGGAGTTGCTGGGCATTAGTAAGGACAGTCATACTGCTTGTATTATTTTACATCATTCTGAGCATGTATGGTGTTCTTAGGGCACCAAATATGAAGTGCAAATGTTGGACTTAATACAAGCTAGGTATTGACTCTAATGCGTTTCCCCCAACCTGGGTTCCTCGGTGGGTTAATGTAGGGAGGGAAAATAGTTATGAAAACATAAGGTAGGGTAATCAAGAATGGATAATTTAATTATAAATACATAGATGAGGAGAAAAGATCCACAGGCTGCACCATTGTGCACCAGCCGAGGAGCTTTTTAGCCCCAACATGTGTCCCATGTATTGCCCTGTTATCCCACAGTGCCACTCATCTAACTACCCACATGGGCTGTATAATTGTATCCTTGTTACATGGGCCATAACATATATCTGTGGATCTTTTCTCCTTATCTGTGTATTTATCATTTAATTATCCATTCTTGATTACCCTACCTTATGTTTTTATTACTATTTTCCCTCCTCAAGTTGTTAATGTGTGGCATTTAGCATGCCTGTGGTGGCATTGGACGGAATCTCACTCCCTGCAGGTGGGCCACTGACACAGAGGTCACAGATGCAGTTATGACAAGGCCACTGACCAGGCTTCAGGTGATGCTGCAGAACATTCCTAAGGACTGGGTAGCAGACCATGCCCCCTTACAACAATAAGAACAGAAAGTCAAGTCATAGAGATTCAGGTCCAATGGACTGAGAAGGAGACACAGCCATGCAAGGATTAGTGCTCCTAGGTCAGCTGTGGCATACAATGCCGACCTGTGTATCAGCCCCTGTGGTAGAGCCACTGTAGGAGAATAGAATGTCCCAGTGCTGGCAACATCACGGTGTAGTGAATTTTACAGGTTTCTGTAACTACTTGGGTCTCATAGTTATGTACGTCAGAAACTATTTTGCAACAATTACAAGAAACCCCATACAACTTATGGAGAGAAGCATCTTTGACAATTCAGCATAATTTTTTTTTTTTACCAAAACAGATAAGGAAGTGAGAGTTGAGAGGCAATGTAAAAATGGAGAGACTGTGCGTGTATTGTAAGGATACTTTGTAAGACTCAGGAAACATGTTGCATAAGGAATTTGGTTTTCTTCCCTCTTGCATTAATATCCACATCTTTTCTAGTAGACTTCTGCTTTCACATTATTGATACCAATATTCTAGTGAAGGCTTCAGTTCAACACATGTAGACTTGTAAGCTGATGCTTTCAAAAGGCACATTTTCTATGTGAACATTTATTGGCTGAGACATCTATTGTAGACTGTATTTTACTTTGATTTCACTTGCTGTGAAGATGTCATGTTGCAGTATCGGACTGGCCCACCAAAGTACCAGAGGATTCTCCAGTGGGTCCAGGCCTCAGAGAAAAAAGCCCATTTGGAGCTGCCTTTGGCGATAATCACTTACCACTCGGGTTTATTTCTTTGATTCAAAACCTATTAGACATTATTAATGATATAGGGGTTGGGCCATGAGAATACTTTCCTCTGGTAGGTCAAGGAACCACAGTTCAACATTGTCATGTTGTATTTTATATTCCACTACAAAAGGAATGATAAATATTTAAAAACGTACTATAATATAAAAGACTAATAGTAGAGTATTATATTTGCTTTCCCCCGCTATTCCCCAACTTACATAACTAGAAAAATACACATATAAAAAGCAATGGTGCATAAAATAAGCAGATTTTTGATCCTCCAATTTATTGTCCTAGGTCTAAGGAGTTTATTTAATATAACTAATCTAAAAGTGAAGGCTAAAAATCCAATGATTCACATTTAGGCAAATAACCTCTACCCAACAGAGTGTAGGAATGGAGTATGAATGATAACCGTGGTGGCCACGTAAGAGTCAAAAGGATTTACTTTCTCCACCTGATGGTCATTTGTGCTCAGTGGTATAATATCTGTAGCACATAACATGAGTCATATAGGTCGTATTTCAACAACGTCCACTTTGGAATTGAGGATAGATTCATTAAACTAAAGCATATATATCGCTAGTGAATAGCACATGTATGAATTAATTGCTATCAAGCTAAAGCCAGTGTAGTTGGGTGGTTAAAGTGGGAGACTAAGATTTTGGAACTTCCTAATAACGTGCCCTTGACCCATAGCAACTGGTAGAGTCATTAAAAGCAAAGCGGCTGTAAGCATAGCTGCTGTGGAGGGGAGCCTGTTGAAAACGTCAATGTATTAAAGATGTTAGATGAGCCACAGGCTACTTTCAGCGCCGCTTATCTTGTCCACTCTATGTATTCTGGCACTCTGTATACAGTGCCTCATCAAGAGAATCTGTATGTTCCAACTATTTCTAATAAGGCTGACCCCCTCTGATGGCATGTGGCGGTGATTCCGGAACTAGTATGGCCATAGCATGCTCACCAGAATAGAGCCCATTTAGCAAGGAAGCCCTGCCTAAAGCCAGAGCACAGCTCAGGTGCTGACCAATCAATGGACAGGAGGCAAGTGACAGCACCATCTCAATTTCCTTCTCCTAGGTTAGTCAGGCCCATGGTCTGGAGGTTGCTCCGGGGAACATGTTGACAGCATCATAGTTAAGTAGACAGGGATGGACTGGCCTTAGAACTTAAAGGGGAAACTTTCCGATGGGCCAATGTCCGTGGGCTCACCCATCCTTCCTCACAGCTGCCAGATGGGTACATAATGATCTGATTTTCTCAGATCTAATTGATGCTAGAAGCATCAGGTACTTATGCACCTGGCCAATGGGCTCAGGTACCCTACTGAACTCAACTGCATCACCGTCCTTAGGATAGTAATACAGTTGATTACTGTGGTGAAGGTGGCAGCATTTTGTGCAGCACTGTGGTATTTGGTTTTGCTGGGGCAGTATTCTGTGCTACACTGTTGTATTTGGTTTTGAAGAGGCAGCATTTTGTGTAACACTGTGGTATTTGCTTCTGATGAGGCAGTGTTTTTTGCTGAACTGTAATATTTGGTTGTGTTGGGGTGTTATTTTGTTCTCCACTACATTATTGCAGGCCCCACTCACTTCTATTGTCACTGCCTACTTGTGTTGGCCCTGCCTCCACATTTTGTCAATTTGAACCTGCATACAACATAGGGCCCACTTTTTTCTTCCAGGGCCACTTTAAGTTCCCAATCTGCCTATGTAAGTAGATTAATCCAAGGCAGTCTCTACAAAAGCAGAGACTTCTGAAGATACCATCTGAAGATGGAACCTTTGATTGCTTACCTGTATTCATAATTTTGCACATCATGGTACATCTTCCGATAGATTTTTCCCACTGTGTAGATTCTGTTTATTGCATTTGCCACATGTATCATATATACACCTTGATATTTAATTTTATATGACTGTTCTTTTCTAAATTGTAACTGCTGCATCTTGAAGGATCTGCTGTATGGGAGACTGGAACCTTACCAGTTAAAGGGATTATCCAACGTCTCCAACAGCCCCCCCCCCCCCATGTGCCGAGGTCTCTCACAGGTAATATACTTACCCCACTCCCCACTTCCTGCGCAGCGGCGGTGCAGGGACCAGGAGAGGCGTGGAGAGGAGTAAGTATATTACCTGTGAGGGGCCCGATACATGGGGGGGGGGGGGGGCTGTTGGAAACGTTGGGTAACTGTAGTCAAAGGAAGGACTTTCTCTGGCTAAAAAACTTTCCATATTTTTTTTAATAATCTATTGTTCATGGCAAGGAATGACTTTTTTTGCCCATGGTGCTGTAATGATTCTGATTGTTTGCAAGACTGCATAACCTAACTTCACCTATAGTTTTCCCAATTTCTGACTATGGCTCTTGGTACTCAGATACCTCCAGAACTTGAGTAGAGCAGAATTAGTTAACAACAGGATTCTCACCAGAACAAATATATGAAGCATGTATCAGGTTGATGGTAAAGATAGTATAATAAAATCACACATTGATAACAGAAAACTGGCTGAGAAAGATGGAGTCCGGCAATGGAACAGATGGCAGACAGCAATGGTGTATGAAGTACTTTTTTCTATATAAGATAATGGATCTCAGATGGAAATGGCTAAAATGGACATAAAATGAAGTAAAAGATGTTTCTTGTTTATGTTTTCTGTTATTATGATGGATCAGAAGAGCAGAAACTGAAACGGTAATGTAAAACTAGCCATAGGCTAACAAAAAAGTTGAAAATCAAAACCCAAACAGATAACAGAACCCACAACTGCACTACAGCCAACAAAAAAATAGTGGAACCACAAATCCTAGGATCCACTCAAACAAAGCCAATGGGGGATTATTTAAGACTCTGCAAACAAACTGCACAGAACTAATGCCATACCTGGCAAAGATGCACTGAAACTAAAGGTATTTAACCTCTTTCTGACAGTCAGTATTTACCTTCCTGACACAGCCTATTTTTGCAAATCTGACATTATGTGGTAATAACTGGAATACTTTTGCTTATCCAAGCCATTTGGATTGAGCAAAACAAACCTCAATATTTATTATCCGGAATCTGTGGTTTACAGAAACACTCCATATGTCATCACAAACTGCTGTATGGGCACACCACATGGCTGAGAATGGAAAGAGCTCCATATGATTTTTGGAGAGCAGATTTTGTTGGAATAGTTGTTGGGTGCTATGTCACATTTAAAGTTTCCCTGAGTTAACCCTACAGTAACCCCCCCCCCCCAAAAAAAAAAGTATCCCCATTTGGAAACTATATCCCTCAAAGAGCTCAAAGAGGGGTGTACTGAGTGCTTTCACCTCACATACATTCCACAGAATTTAGAAACACTTGGCAATGAAAATTAAGAATTTGTTATGCATTTTCTCCTGAATATGGCAACATCCCATATGTGGTCATAAACTGCTATATGGACAAATTGTGTGAATGCAGGGTTCAGAAGAGAAAGAGTGCCATAATTATTTTGGAGAGCAGATTTGCTGGAATGGTCTCTTGGTGCCATGTCACATTTCAAGAGACAATGAGATACCCCTATAGTGCAAACCCCCCCAAAAAATAACCCCATTTTGTAAACTACACCACTCAAGAAATTTATTACAGGATGTAGTGAGTGCTTTGATCATACAGACGTTTCACACTTGGAAAATGACATATTTTTTCCAATAGTTTGTTGCCTTAGCCCTATATATTTTATTTTTTCACAAGGGACAGCAGGAGAAAGAAGACCCCACAATTTGTTACCTATTTTCTATGGACAATTATGCCACATCCCATACAGTATGTAGTCATAAATACTGTAGCTGTTTGGGCACACTGCAGGGCTCAAAAGAGAAGAAGCTCTATATGTTTTTTTAGGACACATTTTGCTGGAATGGTTTTTGGGTACCATGTCACATATGAAGAGATAAAAAAGATAAAGAAAAGGCAGCAACTCTGCTATTGCTTTTTTGGTTTTGGTTTTGCGGTGTACACCATGTGGGAAAAATGATACATAAACACCATTTTGCTGGTCAGTATGATTGTAGAGATACCAATTTTATCTTTTTTTTTTACATTTTACCACTCCTACACAAAATATATATATTTTTTAATTATGTTTTTGCATTACCATTTCTGAAAGACATATATAAATATATATATATATATATATATATATATATATATATTTATTTTTTTCTGCCAATGTTCTTTTTGTGAAGGCTTATTTTTCATTGTTTGATATTGTCAAACAAGGTGACAAAAAATGGCTGTTCCAGCACTGTTTTTATTTTTATTTTTTAACAGAACTCACCTGATGAGGTAGATCATGTGATATTTTTATTGAGACTGTCGTTACAGACACAGCAATACCTAATATGTCCATTGTGGTGGTCACCATTGACCATGGAATCTAAAGGGTTAATCTGCCGCATCAGAGTTTTCACAGCACAGGTATAGCTGTGAGAATTCCTGTTCTCCAGCTTGAAGAATGGCGCTGACACGATAGTTGACAGTAACAGGTCAACTTTTCTGGACATGCAGCAGCAGAGTCTGGACTTTATTAACTCCACCCAGCATGTGGATCCTGGCACCATGACGCCTGTGTGCTCCCACACTGTGTGACTGAACTACTGTGTCACTCCCCACGAATCATGGTGTCTGAGGCTGCACTTAAGGCATCATATTGTAAATGCAAGACCAACATGGCTAGGACAGAGAGAGAGACACCTGGACCATCACAATACAGCGTTCACACACATACACAACTTACCAGCACAATAACATTGATAACACTATAACAATAATATTCTCACAAATAAATGTTACAGTCAGAAATCAACTGGGGTGACCTGCTTCACACTTTCACTAGTAACAACTACCTGAGAAGTGAAAAGAGAGCTCAGCTGATGGTGGTGATCCCCAGTGGGTAATTTAGTAACTTGTTGCTATTAGTAAAAGCTAAGCCCTCTGCCTTACTGTTCTATATGTGTAACTGAAAAAGCTCTCTGTTGCAATAATGTGTGCAACTATCAAGTTTGTGGACTCTCTGGGAGACTGTTAACCATATGTTCATTGCCTCAATCTATGTAAACCACTGTTCAGAAGAAACCTTGTTATGTCTGTGTGAGTCATGCCATCCTTGAGTGGGGTATCATGTAACGGTCATAGGGCACACCCATAAGTTTCTGTCCCTCTTAACATGTGAAGTCAAGACCAAATGTTGAGTTTTCTTGTGTGTGAAGGCTTAAGGGGAACCTGTCAGATTTCTAATACTGCCCTCACTAAGGCCTCATTCCCACAGTCAGTGTTTGGTCAGTGATTTCCATCAGTGATTGTGAGCCAAAACCAAGTGCGGCTCTAAACACAGAACAGGTGCAGATCTTTTCCCTTATACCTTATGTCTGTGGAGGCTCCAATCTTGCTTTTGACTCGCGATCACTGATGGAAATCACTGACCAAAACACTGATGTGTGAATGAGGCTTAAGAGTCACATAGCAAAACAAAAAGATGAGCAGCACTCCTGAATTCTGTAAATCTAGTAGTAAAAAGGCTTCTTAGCCGAAATGCCTCATATGGATTTAAATCACTTATGGATTTGCATAATTTAGGAGTTAAATTTTTTTGCTTTGCTGGACTCTACATTGGGGTTGAGTTGGGCCAAACCCTCGGAGGTGAGCAGTGCACCCACCTGCGTTGTATGTCTGGAAGTGCTGTCCACATGTGTATTTATAGTGTAGTGTCAGCTGCTGATTTCAGTGTCACTCATGTTTTAACATGTAGGGTGGGTTCACATGACGTTTTTCCCATCTGTTTAACGTGTACAAAAAATGTATACATTAAACGGATGCCTCAGACTGATGCCATATCCGTTCACCATAGAGTTCAATTGTAAAAAAAAGTATACATTTTTTTACTATTGTAAAAAAAAGTACATGTTTTTTTTTACCAGTCTGTGCAGGATGCAAGAACGTGGTGAGCTGCGTTTTTGTATCCTTTTTTTAAAAACGTACACGTTAAACTGAGGTATAAAATGTCATGTGAACCCACCCTTAGTTCATCAGAGATTAATCCAATGCTCTGCTTGCAGTTCAGACTGTGCCACCCCCCAACCGCTCAGTGGACAATGATTGCTAATTTTTATTTCATGCACTACAGGAAATAAACTTGGCTCGGCAAGTTATTATAATTTACACCAGGAAACTGTCTAAATTTAATTATACTGAGATCTGTTCCAGCTCCTTTGCTGGCGTAGATTCCAGTTCTGGTGCACAGACATACACAGATGAGAGGGGTGCACCTTGTAATAGTTGTTAGGCATCTGATGCCTACATGTAAAACACCAGTAAATGCCCCCCCCCCCCCAGGATGTCTAAACTAATAGGGGATGAGATATATCGGAAACAATAAACACCTTTTTTAAGGAAATTTGTCACCGAAAATGTTTTATGCCATTTAAAACCAGATAGTAACACATCTCCTTTATTCTAATCTGTTTTCTGATTACAGATCTATTTCTTCTATTCCTGAACATGTTTATGGGGTCAGCCATCTTGCCTGAGCTCTTTTTACCAGTTTTTGACTTATTATATTTGTTAATGTAAGCAGATTCCATATATGCCCCTCTTACCTCAGGCTGTACAGTAATTACAGTAAAAATGACGTCAGCCCTACACCCGGAAGAGAAGACCTCTCTTCCGGGTGTAGGGATGATGTCATCGGCGCAGGCGCACTGAGGAAGGAGCGGCCGTCCTTCTCTCAGAGCGCCTGCGCCGAATGACGACCGGTACAGCGCAGGCGCGGGATTTGAGGCTGCAGGCAGGGCCAGCGAGAGGAGGAGAGCGCTCTCTGGCCCTGTCAATCAAGTGGAGGAGGGGGCGTTTTTTCAAACAGAGGATGCGGCGGCTACCAGCAAGTCCGCCCAACTTGCTGGTAGTGAAGAAATTTACATATAATAAAAGTACGTTTTTTACTGTAATTACTGCACAGCCCGAGGTAAGAGGGGCATATATGGAATCTGCTTACATTAACAAATATAATAAGTCAAAAACTGAAAGTTGGGGGTTGACAGAAGCCGTTTAAGAAAATTGCTTTAGGGCAGCCTCATTGTCCATAGACACAATGGTCAGGAGATGACCTCATTGATATATATGGGACAGTTTTCTAGGCATGTTCTGTGACCTGTGCAGAGGTCATTGTACAAGGAAAGAATAGATAAGCTTTGACAATCACCTATTGTGAATAGAGGATCCTGTCTTATCTATACACGGAGGTGATATCATTACAGGCAGGATTAGAATAACATATAACTGCAGTAAAGTGATCTGTACAAACCAAGAAGTAGCGCCAATTATTAGACATAGTGGCCAGTGTGAAAACTGCAGGATTTTTGGTTTTAGTTTAAATTTAAAAAGTGACATGGAAAATTAAAAATAACATCATCAAAAAAAATTCAAAAATATGTTAAACATAAAAAGGTGATTTAAACAGCAGGTCATTTTCTGATGACACATTCCCTTTAAAGAACATACCAAGTTCATTTGATAGAATGGGCCAATAACTGATTATGATCTTAAAAAAATCTATATAAAAGATATGATTAAAGGGGTTTTCCCCTTAATAATATTTAACATCTATTCCCAGAATATTTGATAACTGTCTGATCGCTAGGGGTCTGACCACTGGGACGCCCCTTTGTGACTACAACTCCTATTGGACTGCAGGACATAGCTGTGTATTGTATTTGGTAGTGTCATAGAAGGGATTTACAGACCTCCATTCTCGTGATCACTGGGGATCCAGGCAGTCAGATCCTCAGCAATCATATATTTGTCACCGCTCTTATGGTTAGGTGATAAATGTTGTTTATGGAAAAATCCCTTTGATAGTTTGCTGGACATGACTCAGGTCCATGTGATTTTGGTTTAGTGAATTGGTTTTAACTCTTAAAACCTTCTTTTGTTTTTGTAAGGTTCCTGACATCTGCATTTCAAATTGAATGACTGACCTAAATATAGTTTTATGTCTATCCTTTGTTAAAGGGGTTGTCCCATCTGTACATTTAGGGCACATTCACAGCAGGGGAGGGCTGGCAGCCTTATTGCTGGGGGGCAAATCCAGTCAAGTGGCCCATTTTTATTTTGCAGACTTTTCTTTTCTTTTATACAGGAACACATTGCATTTACTGCCCCCCAATGTGGCACGTGTAGCGCGCTGCACCAATTCTTTTGCCCTCCCATCGTTCAAAGCCCCCTTCATATAAAAAAATGCGGCATGCAACTTTTTTTTTAGCCCTGCCCATTATTAAAAGCCCATCCTACATATAATAGGCCACTCCCAACAAACACTGTACAGCTGAAATTCTATTGTTGAGGCCTGTCTCTACACATCATACGGAGAGGGGAGGGCCTGTCCTGGCTGCACTGCCTGCTTATACAACAAGCTACAGCCAGAAAGCTCCTCCGCTCTCCTCCCTCCCCAGATCCTGCTCAAGGCCTGTGGTTCCCCCCACCATCTGCCACCCGCCCGTGGCCTGCTGCCCCTTTTGGCCGTCCTCACCCAGCTCTGAATCCTCCTTCTGCAAATGGCAGGGGAAGGAGCCGGAGCATCCCCTCTCCTACATAGCCCCACATACCTCTTACATCCAGTGATGTCACCTTTGTTGTAGACGTTCTCTTTCCTCATCTTCTCCATTCAGACCAGATCGCCATGATGATTTTTCAGCCATCTCCCGTCTCTGCAGAGATTGACAAACAGACATTAGTTTCCCACATTTCCATCATCTTCTGAACACCCTTTCCTGCCACCCCCAATACTATACTGCAGAAACAGTCCCCCTGGAAATACTACTACCACACAGATACAGTAGTACCCCCTTCAACAATTATTGGCACACAGTGCTCTAAAAAATAACTGCGCCCAGACACTAATAGTATAAAGATAATGTCCCCCAAAAATAATTGTGCTAAGCTGATACTATGCCAGGGTGCCCCCAAAGTAACAGTGCTCCCCAAAATCCCACCAATAGAAGTAATTATCTGCCAGAGCACACTTAGTAGTAATAATGCCCCTATAGTGCCCATACTAGTAATTATGTTCTTTATAGCCCCCCAGTTAGTAGTAAAGCTCTGCATAATACCCCTAGTAGTAATAATTCTCCCTATAATATGACAGTACATGAAATACCCCCGCTTAGTGCCCACAGTTGAGCTAATGTCCCCATAATGTATGCCAGTATAAAATACCCCTATATAGTGCCCCAGTAAATGCCCTCATAGTGCTCCTCTCCCACTTCCCCATAGTGTCCCCCATAATATGCCAGTAAAAAAATGCCTCTTCTTGGTGCCCCCAGCAGATGCTCCTATAGTGCTCCTCTCCCCCATAATGTGCCAGTAAAAAATGCCCCTCCTTAGTGCCACCAGATGCCCCAACAGTGCTCCACTCCCCCATAGTGCCCCCAAATAATGCCCCATAGTGCCGCTCTCCCCTATAGTGCCTCCCATAATGTGCCTGTAAAAAATGCCCCCTTAGTGCCACCAGATGCCATAGTGCCCCATTATAATGTGCCAATAAAAAGGCCCCTTTAGAACCCCCACTTCCCCATAGTGCCCCCAAATAATGCCCCTATAGTGCCAACAGATGCCCCATAGTGCCGCTCACCTATAGTGCCCCCCATAGTGTGCCAATAAAAAAAAAGCCCCTTTAGCGCCCCCAGATGCCCCCATAGTGCTCCTCTCCCCCATGGTGCCCCCCCATAATGTGCCAGTAACAAATGCCCCCATAGTGCCCCCCCCCAAAAAATGCCAGATGCCCCCATAGTGCCAGCTCCCCCCGCAAAGAAAAAAACCCCCCACTAATACTTACCTCCATCAGCAGTGATGCGATGCAGGCCTCTTCCGGCCTGTGTCTCTGCTGTGTGCTGCCCGGCTCAGGCGGCGCAATGATAATGAGGTCATCGGGCCGCCTGAGCCGGCCTCTGATAGGCCGCAAGCATTAGTGCCTGCAGCCTATCAGAAGAACATGGAAGGGAGATGCCTCTCCCTCCACTGCACTGCCGCAGCACAGGCATCTGTATCGCTGTCCTGAGGACGGCGATACAGATGAATATGGAGATGAGCGCTTCCACAAAGCGCTCATCTCCTACTGCCCCCCCCCCCCCACCGCCGGCAACTAGAACCAGGGCCACGCCACCTGTGGTGATCGGCGGTGGGGCCCTGAGAAATTAAAAAAAATATATATATATTAGTTAAAGAGGGCCCAGCCTCCCTGCCCCCCCGTCCCAGCCCACCCCTGATTCACAGGCTGTGCCATAAACGTCCGATAAGTGCAGGTCCCACCTCTTGAAACCCCTCTCACATCAAGAACGGCACCCATTTGCATGTTGTTGGGAATGGAAAAGAGGATGTGCGCATGTCTTGCCCTTTCCATTCACTGATATGTCAATTTCAGTGATAGCGGTGAATATAGCGAGATGTGCGGTGAATATAGCGAGATGTGCATGTGCGCAATCAATGATCATGTAGATACCAAACACAATTATAACAAATATCACAGAGAAAACAACTCAATTTGATTTATAGGGAGGCTAGCCTATATCTGACACACCCCGACAAGTTTGCAAGGTTGGCAGATGAGGTGCATGTCAGTTGAGGGATGGCACTGCTGCAGCCGGACACTTCCTCTGCCAGTCAGGGGAATGTCAGCTCCAGTAAGCAGGGGACCAGGAGAGCAGGGCAGGCCAGACAGGTGCTGGTAGTGGGAGACTTGATTATTAGGGGTACAGATAGGCCGATCTGTCACAAATACCAGGATCATCGAACGGTGTGTTGTCTTGCTGACGGTCACGTTCGACATATCCTGGATCGGGTTGACAGATTACTGGAAGGGGGTGGCGAAGATCCAGCAGTCATGGTCCACATTGGAATCCATGACAAAGTTAGAGTTAGGTAGAGGGGTCCTTAAAAAGGATTTTTAATGATTCAGTTTGCAAGCTCTGGGCAAAGACCTCAAACGTAGTGTTTTCTGACTCGGTGGTTAATGTACAGGGTTACAGTCTGTTTTGAAAGGCTCGTGAAAACATGAGAGTGGAAGGGGCTTGCCTTTATGTAAAGTCCTGTCTAAAGCCCACACTCCATGAACATATGAGTGAGGGAAATGAACATGTGGAGTCTGTGAATAAAAATAAATGGAGGAAAAAACTATAATAAAATACTGATTGGAGTTTTTTATAAGCCACCTAATATACCAGAGTCCACATAAAAACTACTACTAAGGAGAAAAGATGAGGCGGCAAATCATAATGAAGTCGTCCTTATGGGGGATTTCAATTACCCAGATATAGAAACTGAAACTGAAAATTGTAGATCTTGTAAAGGAAACTGTTTTGGCAATAACTAAAGACCTTTACCAACTGGTTCAGGATTTGACTAGAGGGACGGTCATACTGGACTTACGGTAGTATTAACCAATAGACCAGAAAGAACAACATATGTGCAGGTTGAGGGACACCTGGGAAATAGTGACCATAAAATAATAACCTTCCAATTGTCATTCAAAAGAGGAACAAATATACCCAACTTCCAAAAAGCTAAATTTGACCAGCTAAGAGAGGCCATTGGCCTCAATAACTGGGACAATGTCCTTAAAAATAAAAGGCAGCCACAAAATAGGATTTTTTTTAAAAGCATCCGAAACTCTAATTTTGAAAAGTATATACTGTACCTTACAGGAGCAATAAATAACAAAAATAAAGCATTTAAATCACTAAAACAGGAAGGTAGTGAGGAAGCATTAAAAAACTATAAGGCAAAAATAAAGAAAAATTAAAGCAGCCAAACTAGAGACAGAGAGATTGCCAAAGAGAGTAAAACTAACACAAAATTGTTCTTTAATTGTATAAATGGTAAAAATGTTAAACCTAAAAATGATGGCCCTTTACAGAGTGATGAAGGAGGAGTTGTAGAAAGCTATGAGGAGGAAGCAAGTCGATTAAATATCTTTTTCTCCACTGTATTCACTGAGGAAAATAAACTGTCCGATGAAATTCAGAGTGTAATAGTAAACTCCCCATTAAAAGTGGCCTATCTGACCCAGGAAGAAGTGCAGCAGCATCTTAAAAATATTAAAATAGACAAATCGCCGGAACCAAATGGAATACTCCCCGGTATCCTAAGAAAATTAGATAATGTCATAGACAGACCCTTATTTCTGATACTTAGGGACTCTAGATTGACAGGGAGTGATCCACAGGATTGGCACTTAGCAAACGTGGTGGCAATATTCAAAAAGGGTCCAAAAACAGAGCCCGGAAACTATAGGCTGGTAAGTTTAACATCTGTCATGGCCATGAGTAAACTATTTTAAGGTTTTCTAAGAGATGCTATCTTGGAGTATCTAAATGAAAATAAGCATATAACACTTTATCAGCATGGCTTCATGAGGGATCGGTCATGTCAAACTAATTTAATCAGTTTCTATGAGGAGGTAAGTTCTAGACTTGACCAGGTGAGTCAATAGATGTCCTATATCTTGACTTCTCCAAAGCATTTGATACTGTACCACGTAAAAGGTTAGTATATAAAATGAGAATGCCTGGACTGGGAGAAAATGTAATTATGTGCGTAAGTGACTGGCTTAGTGATAGAAAACAGAGGATTGTTATTAACGGTACACACTCAGATTGGGTCACTGTTAGAGTTGAGCGAACACTTGGATGTTCGGGTTCGAGAAGTTCGGCCGAACTTCCCGGAAATGTTCGGGTTCGGGATCCAAACACGACCCGAACTTCGTCCCGAACCCCATTGAAGTCAATGGGGACCCGAACTTTTCGGCACTAAAAAGGCTGTAAAACAGCCCAGGAAAGGGCTAGAGGGCTGCAAAAGGCAGCAAAATGTAGTTAAATCCCATGCAAACAAATGTGGATAGGGAAATGAATTAAAATAAAAATAAAATAAATAAAAATTAACCAATATCAATTGGAGAGAGGTCCCATAGCAGAGAATCAGGCTTCATGTCAGCAGAGAATCAGTCTTCATGTCCTAGCAGAGAATCAGGCTTCACGTCAGCCAAAACTGGAACAGTCCATTGTCATATATTTAGGCCCCGGCACCCAGACAGAGGAGAAAGGTCCCATAACAGAGAATCAGGCTTCATGTCAGCAGAGAATCAGTCTTCATGTCATAGCAGAGAATCAGGCTTCACGTCAGCCAAAACTGGAACAGTCCATTGTCATATATTTAGGCCCCGGCACCCAGACAGAGGAGAGAGGTCCCATAACAGAGATTCAGGCTTCATGTCAGCAGAGAATCAGTCTTCATGTCATAGCAGAGAATCAGGCTTCACGTCAGCCAAAACTGGAACAGTCCATTGTCATATATTTAGGCCCCGGCACCCAGACAGAGGAGAGAGGTCCCATAACAGAGATTCAGGCTTCATGTCAGCAGAGAATCAGTCTTCATGTCATAGCAGAGAATCAGGCTTCACGTCAGCCAAAACTGGAACAGTCCATTGTCCTATATTTAGGCCCCGGCACCCAGACAGAGAAGAGAGGTCCCATAGCAGAGATTCAGGCTTCATGTCATAGCAGAGAATCATGCTTCACGTCACCCAAAACTGGAACAGTTCATTGTCAGATATTTAGGCCCCGGCACCCAGACAGAGGAGAGAGGTCCCATTGCAGAGATTTAGGCTTCATGTCATAGCAGAGAATCATGCTTCACGTCACCCAACACTGGAACAGGCCACTGTCAGATATTTTTAGGCCCCGGCACCCAGACAGAGGAGAGGTTCATTCAACTTTGGGTTGCCCCGCAATATAATGGTAAAATAAAAATAGGATTGAATGAGGAAGTGCCCAGGAGTACAATAATATATGGTTAAGGGGAGGTAGTTAATGTCTAATCTGCACAAGGGATGGACAGGTCCTGTGGAATCCATGCCTGGTTCATTTTTATGAACGTCAGCTTGTCCACATTGGCTGTAGACAGGCGGCTGCGTTTGTCTGTAATGACGCCCCCTGCCGTTCTGAATACACGTTCAGACAAAACACTGGCCGCCGGGCAGGCCAGCACCTCCAAGGCATAAAAGGCTAGCTCTGGCCACGTGGACAATTTGGAGACCCAGAAGTTGAATGGGGCCGAACCATCAGTCAGTACGTGGAGGGGTGTGCACACGTACTGTTCCACCATGTTAGTGAAATGTTGCCTCCTGCTAACACGTTCCGTATCAGGTGGTGGTGCAGTTAGCTGTGGCGTGTTGACAAAACTTTTCCACATCTCTGCCATGCTAACCCTGCCCTCAGAGGAGCTGGCCGTGACACAGCTGCGTTGGCGACCTCTGCCTTCGCCTTGGGCTTCCACTTGTTCCCCTGTGACATTTGGGAATGCTCTCAGTAGCGCGTCTACCAACCTGCGCTTGTACTCGCGCATCTTCCTATCACGCTCCAGTGCAGGAAGTAAGGTGGGCACATTGTCTTTGTACCGGAGATCCAGCAGGGTGGCAACCCAGTAGTCCGCACACGTTAAAATGTGGGCAGCTCTGCTGTCGTTGCGCAGGCACTGCAGCATGTAGTCGCTCATGTGTACCAGGCTGCCCAGAGGTAAGGACAAGCTGTCCTCTGTGGGAGGCGTATCGGCATCGTCCTGCGTTTCCCCCCAGCCACGCACCAGTGATGGGCCCGAGCTGCGTTGGGTGCCACCCCGCTGTGAACATGCTTCATCCTCATCCTCCTCCACCTCCTCCTCATCCTCGTCCTCCTCGTCCTCCAGTAGTGGGCCCTGTCTGGCCACATTTATACCTGGCCTCTGCTGTTGCAAAAAACCTCCCTCTGAGTCACTTCGAAGAGACTGGCCTGAAAGTGCTAAAAATGACCCCTCTTCCTCCTCCTCCTCCTGGGCCACCTCCTCTTCCATCATCGCCCTAAGTGTTTTCTCAAGGAGACATAGAAGTGGTATTGTAACGCTGATAACGGCGTCATCGCCACTGGCCATGTTGGTGATACTCGAAACAGCGCAACAGGGCACACAGGTCTCGTATGGAGGCCCAGTCATTGGTGGTGAAGTGGTGCTGTTCCGCAGTGCGACTGACCCGTGCGTGCTGCAGCTGAAACTCCACTATGGCCTGCTGCTGCTGCTCGCACAGTCTGTCCAGCATGTGCAAGGTGGAGTTCCACCTGGTAGGCACGTCGCATATGAGGCGGTGAGCGGGAAGGCCGAAGTTACGCTGTAGCGCAGACAGGCGAGCAGCGGCAGGATGAGAACGCCGGAAGCGCGCACAGACGGCCCGCACTTTATGCAGCAGCTCTGACATGTCGGGGTAGTTGTGAATGAACTTCTGCACCACCAAATTCAGCACATGCGCCAGGCAAGGGATGTGCGTCAAACCGGCTAGTCCCAGAGCTGCAACGAGATTTCGCCCATTATCGCACACCACCAGGCCGGGCTTGAGGCTCACCGGCAGCAACCACTCGTCGGTCTGTTGTTCTATACCCCGCCACAACTCCTGTGCGGTGTGGGGCCTGTCCCCCAAACATATGAGTTTCAGAATGGCCTGCTGACGTTTACCCCGGGCTGTGCTGAAGTTGGTGGTGAAGGTGTGTGGCTGACTGGATGAGCAGGTGGGAGAAGAGGAGGAGGAAGCCGAGTAGAAGGAGGAGGCAACAGGAGGCAAAGAATGTTGCCCTGCGATCCTTGGCGGCGGAAGGGCGTGCGCCAAACAGCTCTTCGCCTGGGGCCCAGCCACCACTACATTTACCCAGTGTGCAGTTAGGGAGATATAGAGTCCCTGGCCGTGCTTACTGGTCCACGTATCTGTGGTTAGGTGGACCTTGCCACAGATGGCGTTCCGCAGTGCACACTTGATTTTATCAGATCCTTGGTTGTGCAGGGAAGGCACGGCTCTCTTGGAGAAGTAGTGGCGGCTGGGAACAACATACTGTGGGACAGCAAGCGACATGAGCTGTTTGAAGCTGTCTGTGTCCACCAGCCTGAATGACAGCATTTCATAGGCCAGTAGTTTAGAAATGCTGGCATTCAGGGCCAGGGATCGAGGGTGGCTAGGTGGGAATTTACGCTTTCTCTCAAATGTTTGTCAGATGGAGAGCTGAACGCTGCCGTGTGACATGGTTGAGATGCTTGGTGACGGAGGTGGTGGTGGTGTTGGTGGTACATCCTCTGTTTGCTGGGCGGCAGGTGCCAACGTTCCTCCAGAGTCGGAGGAAGAGGCCGAGGCGGCAGCTGCAGAAGAGGTAGCAGGGGGAGCCTGAGTGAGTTCCTTGTTTTTAAGGTGTTTACTCCACTGCAGTTCATGCTTTGCATGCAGGTGCCTGGTCATGCAGGTTGTGCTAAGGTTCAGAACGTTAATGCCTCGCTTCAGGCTCTGATGGCACAGCGTGCAAACCACTCGGGTCTTGTCGTCAGCACATTGTTTGAAGAACTGCCACGCCAGGGAACTCCTTGAAGCTGCCTTTGGGGTGCTGGGTCCCAGATGGCGGTGGCCAATAGCAGACGGACTCTCTTGGCGGCGGGTGTTCTGCTTTTGCCCACTGCTCCCTCTTTTGCTACGCTGTTGGCTCGGTCTCACCACTGCCTCTTCCTCCGAATTCTGAAAGTCAGTGGCACGACCTTCATTCCATGTGGGGTCTAGGACCTCATCGTCCCCTGCATCGTCTTCCACCCAGTCTTCCTCCCTGACCTCCTGTTCAGTCTGCACACTGCAGAAAGACGCAGCAGTTGGCACCTGTGTTTCGTCATCATCAGAGACGTGCTGAGGTGGTATTCCCATGTCCTCATCATTAGGAAACATAAGTGGTTGTGCGTTCTATCTCTTCCACCCCTGGGGAAGGGCTAGGTGGATGCCCTTGGGAAACCCTGCCAGCAGAGTCTTCAAACAGCATAAGAGACTGCTGCATAACTTGAGGCTCAGACAGTTTCCCTGATATGCATGGGGGTGATGTGACAGACTGATGGGCTTGGTTTTCATGCGCCATCTGTGCGCTTTCTGCACAAGACTGGGTGGGAGATAATGTGAACGTGCTGGATCCACTGTCGGCCACCCAATTGACTAATACAATATATGGGGTTCGGACCGCGCTTCTAGTCCAGGTCAGTATGCAAGTTCTTAGTCCTTCTTACTTCTTCGTTCACAAAGAGAGCCTGAGGGCTGCAAATATCCCTTAAGTAGATATCCTGCAACCAATGGAATTATAATAGTGTGAGTCCGTATGTGACAGTAACCTGCATTGCACTGATTATACTCACAAGATGTGTATCACACAAAGCGTAAATGTAATCCCTCCGTGGTAAGTTGCACTTGTTCTATCGGAACAGCCACCTTTCCATACAATCTGGTTAGATCCCCACACGGACCCAGATGGTGTATACCTCAGACCAATCTATATTTCTTTTCTTCAGATTCCTGAAGGTTTTCTGTGGACAAGAATGGCTTCTGCAATAGTGAAGCTCCGTATTCCTTATTAAAAACTTTTTATTTGTCCATACTCACAAGACAACTTTCTTAAAACAGCTTTTAAAACACATAAAATTCCCAGCGTCTGCTGCTTCTGCCCGACCCGGGTTTCACTCCTAGAGCTTCGTCAGGGGCACACTTGTTCTCACCCTCCCCCTCCTTCTTATTCATTCCTTGCAACTGATCAGGAGTCAGGTGTGTTCCTCCACAGTATTTTCCTATCCTGCTATTAACCCTATACTGGACTCTCCTCATCCCCAGGGGAAAGAAGGCAGATATTATTAAGTCCCTATTCACATGAGCATGCTTTTTTGTATATCATTTGTTCGCTAATTCAATACAGCCTGTAGGTCGAAATCCACGTTTAGACCTCCCGGCTGTAGTGTACCTAATTCGTATATCCACTTGGTTTCTTGCCTATTAATTTTTTCCAAAAGACTGCCTCCCCTCCAATGGTTTTGTACGGATTCTACTCCTATAAACTTTAGACCTTCTGGATTTTTTTGGTGGTATTTTTTATAATGGGCCGATACTCCATGACTTTCAAGACCTTTTTTTTATATTTCTTATGTGTTCCTGTATGCAGACTTTTAGGGGTCTAATAGTCCGTCCAACATACTGAAGGCCACAAGGGCACTCCAGTACATATACAACCCCTTTACTATGACAGGTCATCTCACCTACTACTTCTAATTGTTTATTTTTATTGGTACTTTTAACTAGCGTATTTTTTTGTAATTTTTCTGTTCTTTTTCTGTTCTTGCATGGAATGCAAAAACCGCACCAATTAAAGCTATTTTTCGTTTTTTTATTCTTGTATTTATTTTCAAAACGATTTGCGCTGTGTACCAATTTATTTTTTAAGTTGGGAGCCTTTTTATAGATGACTGTCGGTTGTTCAGGAATTACACGTCCCAATACTGGGTCATTTTTTAAAATCGACCAGTTCTTTCTGATTGCGTTTTTCAGTTCACCAGAACACTGTGGTTATGAATGAAAAACGGAAATCCATGGTCTTCTCTATTTTTTTAGGTTTATTGGGGGTTCCCTCTTGCTGCTCAGTTACATCTTTTATGCACCTCTCCAGGTCTTCATTTTTATAGCCTTTTTCCACAAAGCGCTCCCTTATTACATTGCTTTGTTTTTTAAAAATCGCCGAATCAGTGCAGTTGCGGTGGATTCTCTGGACCTGTCCCTTCGGTACATTAAGTAGCCAAGGGGCATAATGACAGCTCGTTAAATCTATATAGCCGTTTACATCAGTTGGTTTAAAAAAGGTCTTAGTTTTGAGCCGTCCTTCTTCGGCATATATAGTAAGGTCCAGGAAATCCACAGCAACCGCACTGATCGTACTGGTAAAACTGAGGTTCCATTCTTTATTTTCCAAACCAGCAATGAAGGTCTCAAGTAGGTTTTTATCCCCTTCCCATATCAACAGGCAATCATCTATATATCTTTTCCAGGTTTTTAGGGTTCCCCCTTTCTTGGATTTTTTTAAAACGGGGTCAATGAACTGCTTTTCCCACCTGGTCATGAAGATGTTAGCGAAAACATCCAGAAGGTCTAAAGTTTATGGGAGTAGAATCCGTACAAAACCATTGGAGGGGAGGCAGTCTTTTGGAAAAAATTAATAGGCAAGAAACCAAGTGGATATACGAATTAGGTACACTACAGCCGGGAGGTCTAAACGTGGATTTCGACCTACAGGCTGTATTGAATTAGCGAACAAATGATATACAAAAAAGCATGCTCATGTGAATAGGGACTTAATAATATCTGCCTTCTTTCACCTGGGGATGAGGAGAGTCCAGTATAGGGTTAATAGCAGGATAGGAAAATACTGTGGAGGAACACACCTGACTCCTGATCAGTTGCAAGGAATGAATAAGAAGGAGGGGGAGGGTGAGAACAAGTGTGCCCCTGACGAAGCTCTAGGAGTGAAACCCGGGTCGGGCAGAAGCAGCAGACGCTGGGAATTTTATGTGTTTTAAAAGCTGTTTTAAGAAAGTTGTCTTGTGCGTATGGACAAATAAAAAGTTTTTAATAAGGAATACGGAGCTTCACTATTGCAGAAGCCATTCTTGTCCACAGAAAACCTTCAGGAATCTGAAGAAAAGAAATATAGATTGGTCTGAGGTATACACCATCTGGGTCCGTGTGGGGATCTAACCAGATTGTATGGAAAGGTGGCTGTTCCGATAGAACAAGTGCAACTTACCACGGAGGGATTACATTTACGCTTTGTGTGATACACATCTTGTGAGTATAATCAGTGCAATGCAGGTTACTGTCACATACGGACTCACACTATTATAATTCCATTGGTTGCAGGATATCTACTTAAGGGATATTTGCAGCCCTCAGGCTCTCTTTGTGAACGAAGAAGTAAGAAGAACTAAGAACTTGCATACTGACCTGGACTAGAAGCGCGGTCCGAACCCCATATATTGTACCTGTTTATAACGTGATTGAACCCACATCACTTTTCGGACCTGCTGCATAGCAATTTTTGCGGACTGGTGATATATTTATATTTAACCCAATTGACTAATGCCTGTACCTGCTCAGGCCTTACCATCCTTAGAACGGCATTGGGCCCCACCAAATATTGCTGTAAATTCTGCTGGCTACTGGGACCTGAGGTAGTTGGTTCACTAGGACGTGTGGCTGTGGCAGAACGGCCACGTCCTCTCCCAGCACCAGAGGGTCCACTAACACCACCACGACCATGTCCGCGTCCGCGTCCCTTACTAGATGTTTTCCTCATTGTTACCATTCACCACAATAAGAAAAAAATTATTTGGCCCAATGTATTGAATTCAAATTCAGGCCTTTTTTTACAGGCACCTAACACTATCTGGCTATCTATTTAGGTACCGTATTACACTAATACAGGCACAACAGTAACGACAGATTTAGCTGAATATAAATTTTAGGCCTATTGTTTAGGCGCTGGGTGACAGGAATGCGTTTACGGACAGAATTTTTTTAACTTGGAAATGCACGGTAGCGTGTGAAGTTATTGAGGATGACACTATCCGCACCTTCAATCTAATATACCCTTTTATGGATAGATTTAACCTTGGCCTGATAGTAATTCCCTAAATTTGTGGTTTCTGCTCTAAGTTGGGAATTGTATTTCAACCCAGAACAAAAACTGTGCTTTGGCAGACACTAAATAGATTGACCAGCCACAGCAGTATCAACAGATTTAGCTGAATATAAATTGTAGGCCTAGTATTTAGGCGCTGGATGACCGGTATACGTTTACGGACAGAATTAGACTTGGAGATGCACGGTAGCGTGTGAAGTTATTGAGGATGACCCTATCCGCACCTTCAATCTAATATACCCTTTTATGGATAGATTTAAAGTTGGCCTGATACAGCAGAAACCACTGATTTAGTGAATTGCTAAGTTGGGAATTGTATTCAACCCAGAACAAAAACTGTGATTTGGCGGACACTAAATAAATTGACCAGCCTCAGCAATAAACACAGATTTAGCTGAATATAAATTTTAGGCCTATTATTTAGGCGCTGGGTGACAGGTATACGTTTACGGACAGAATTATTTAAACTTGGAAATGCACGGTAGCGTGTGAAGTTATTGAGGATGACACTATCCGCACCTTAAATCTAATATACCCTTTTATGGATCAATTTAAACTTGGCCTAATACAGCAGAAAAAAATTATTTAGGGGATTGCTAAGTTGGGAATTGTATTCAACCCAGAACGACAACTGTGCTTTGGCAGACACTAAATAAATTGACCAGCCTCAGCAATAAACACAGATTTAGCTGAATATAAATGCTAGGCCTATTATTTAGGCGCTGGGTGACAGGTATACGTTTATTGACAGAATTATTTAAACTTGGAAATGCACGGTAGTGTGTGAAGTTATTGAGGATGACACTATCCGCACCTTAAATCTAATATACCCTTTTATGGATCAATTTAAACTTGGCCTGATACAGCAGAAAAAAAATTATTTAGGGGATTGCTAAGTTGGGAATTGTATTCAACCCAGAACAAAAACTGTGCTTTGGCGGACACTAAATAAATTGACCAGCCTCAGCAATAAACACAGATTTAGCTGAATATAAATTTTAGGCCTATTAATTAGGCGCTGTGTGACAGGTATACGTTTACGGACAGAATTATTTAAACTTGGAAATGCACGGTAGCGTGTGAAGTAATTGAGGATGACACTATCCGCACCTTAAATCTAATATACCCTTTTATGGATCAATTAAAACTTGGCCTGATACAGCAGAAAAAAATTATTTAGGGGATTGCTAAATTGGGAATTGTATTCAACCCAGAACAAAAACTGTGCTTCGGCAGACAGCAGACAGTATTACAATTGGCTAGCCACATCTGAAACACCAGATTTAGGGTACTGCTATTTTGGCCAATTGTATTTTACCCCTCAATAAAATAGCAAGCACAGCCAAGCCCCTGATGTAGGAGATAGCAAAAAAATAACCACACTATTGATGATTAAATGGACTTGGTGGCAGCTTGTGCTGGCGCACCACAAGACACAAAATGGCCGCCGATCACCCAAGAAAAAAGTGACATAAAAACGCTCTGGGCAGCCTAAAAACAGTGAGCAATTAAATAGCAGCAGTTCAATGATCCACAGCTGTAGATCGATCACTGAATTAAGTGTTTTTGCAGAGTTAATCACTGTCTAATCTGGCCCTAACAGCAGCTGCAACCTCTCCCTACACTGATCATAGCAGAGTGTCGTGCGGCGCTACGTGACTCCAGCTTAAATAGAGGCTGGGTCACATGCTGCACTGGCCAATCACAGCCATGCCAATAGTAGGCATGGCTGTGATGGCCTCTTGGGGCAAGTAGTATGACGTTTGTTGATTGGCTGCTTTGCAGCCTTTCAAAAAGCGCCAAGAAAGCGCCGAACACCGAACCCGGACTTTTACGAAAATATACATATACTATATACAGTTCGGGTTCGCTCATCCCTAGTCACTGTCACTAGTGGGGTACCTCAGGGTTCAGTATTGGGTGCTATTCTCTTCAATATATTTATTAATGATCTTGAAGAAGGCTGGCACAGTAAAATATACATTTTTGCAGATGACACCAAACTGTGTAAATTAATTTTAGACTGCTACAGATGGGTCTGGATAGATTAGTGTCTGTGTACAGTTCTGGGCTCCTGTTAACAAGGCAGACATAGAAGACCTGGAGAGGATTCAGAGAAGGGCAACTAAGGTAATAACTGGAATGGGGCAACTACAGTACCCATCAAAATTAGGGTTATTCACTTTAGAGGGGAGGTCTAATAACCATGTATAAATATATCAGGGGTCAGTAGAGAGATCTCTCCCATCATCTATTTACTGTATAGTAAGGACTGTGGCTGTGATGAGGGGACCCTCTACATCTAGAGACTATAGAACTCCCTGCCCGGGGAGGTGGTGATGGTGAATTCACTAAAATAGTTCAAGAGGGGCCTGAATGTATTTCTGGAGTGTAATAATATTACAGGCTATAGCTAGTAGAGAGGGGTTGTTGATTCAGGGAGTTATTATGATTGTCTGATTGGAGTAGGGAAAGATTTTTTTCCCCTTAAAATGAGGAACATTGACTTCTACCTCATGTTTTTTTTTCCCTTCCTCTGGATCAACCTGCAGAATAACAGGCTGAACTGGATGGACAGATGTCTTTTTTCAGCCTTACAAACTATGTTACTATAGAAATAGGTCATTGATAATACATTGTGGGTAATAGCCTTGTTTTGGTGCATTGTTTGAGGATTTGCATCATTTAATTTACAGAACAGGCCCACAACTTTAAAGATTTTTTTTTTATATTTTATTGTGAAGCAAACGAAAAATAGGACAAAATAACAGAAAAAGTCAATGTGCATAACTATTCACCCCCCTAAAGTCAATACTTTGTAGAGGCACCTTTTGCGGCAATCACAGCTCCAAGTTGCTTTGGATAAGTCTCTATGAGCTTGCCACATCTTACCACTGGGATTTTTGCCCGCTCCTCCATGCAAAACTTCTCCAGCTCCTTCAAGTTGGATGGTTTGCGCTTGTGAACAGCAATCTTTCAGTCTGACCACAGATTTTCTATTGGATTGAGATCTGGGCTTTGACTAGGCCATTCCAACAAATTTACATGTTTCCCTTTAAACCACTCAAGTGTTGCTTTAGCAGTGTGTTTGGGGTTATTGTCCTGCTGGAAGGTGAACCTCTGTGCTAGCCTCAAATCACGCATAGAGTGGTACAGGTTTTGCTCAAGAATATCCCTGTATATAGCACCATCCATCTTTCCCTCAACTCTGACTAGTTTTCGAGGGCACGGCTGCTGAAAAACATCCCCAGAGCATGATGCTGCCACCACCATGTTTCACTGTGGGGATGGTGTTCTTTGGGTGATGTGATGTGCTGGGTTTTGCGCCAGACATAGCGTTTTCTTTGATGGCCGAAAAGTTCAATTTTAGTCTCATCAGACCAGAGCACCTTCCTCCATACATTTTGGGAGTCTCCCACATGCCTTTTCGCAAACTCACAATGTGTCTTTTTGTTTTTAGCTGAAAGTAATAGCTTTCTTCTGGCCACTCTGCCATAAAGCCCAACTCTATGGAGTGTACGGCTTATTGTCGTCCTATGTACAGATACTCCAGTCTCTTCTGTGGAACTCTGCAGTTCCTCCAGGGTTACCTTAGGTCTCTGTGCTGCCTCTCTGATTAATGCTCTCCTTGCCTGGTCCATGAGTTTTGGTGGGCGGCCGTCTCTTGGCAGGTTTGCTGTTGTGCCATGTTCTTTCCATTTGGTTATGACAGATTTGGTGGTGCTCCTGGGGATCATCAAAGATTTGGATATTTTTTTTATAACCTAACCCTTACTTGCACTTCTCAACAACATTGTTCCTTACTTGTTTGGAGATTTCCTTTGACTTCATGGCAGTGTTTGGTTAGTGATGACTCTTGCTTAGGTGTTGCAGCCTCTGGGGCCTTTCAAAAAAGGTGAGTATATGTAATGACAGATCATGTGACACTTAGATTGCACACAAGTGGACATTATTTCACTAATTATGTGACTTCTAAAGGTAGTTGGTTGCACCAGAGCTTTTTATGGGCTTCCTAATAAAGGGGGTGAATACATACGCACATGCCAATTTTCTGTTTTCTATTTCTAAACAATAGTTTTATTTATATATAGGGATTGGATCCATTACATCCAACCTGTCTAAATATATAGATGTGCAGTTACAGCCAACAGTTAAGAAAACCAATTCCTATATCAAGGATACGACCCAAATCATACAGATTCTGGAAAACCTAGATGTCCAGTCTGAATGGATTATGGGCACACTTGATATTCAATCACTTTATACTGTGATTGATCATTACCAAGGAATTGATGCTGTAAAAATGCAACTAACAAGAGATGGCTCGTATGGAGCAATAAAAAAAGAGTTTATAATGAAAGGAATAGAGTATATCCTGAGCCACAACTACTTTTTCTTTGAGGGGGAATTCTTGCAGAAACGGGGTACCGCCATGGGGACCAGATTCGCCCCCAGCTATGCTAATTTATTCTTGGCCGAATGCGAATATAACCACATCAAGCCGAGGCTGGGGACTGATCTGGCCCTGTGGCGCCATTACATAGATGATGTGATCTTCATCTGGAAACAAAGTAAAGAAGAATTGGAAAAATTCCTAGAAATAATTAATATTAATAACTTAAATTTGGTCTTTACCTCAAACATACAGGAGAGCACCGAATTCTTGGATTTACTAATCACAAAATCTGGAAATAAATACATATGTGAGACGTTTCGCAAACCCACAGCTAGAAATAGCTATATTGATTTTTCTAGCTGTCACCTGCCAAAATGGCTGACAAATGTTCCCTCTGGTCAGTTCCGTAGGATAAAGCGGAACTGCACAGAGGGACACACTTTTGATATAGAGGCCATTGAGATGAAAAGACAATTTATTGAAAAGGAATATCCTGAAAACTTAGTGGAGGAGTCACTGAATCAAATTAAGAAAACTAGATAGAAGAGAGTTTTTTGAGAAGGAAGTCAACAAAGATAAAAATGAGAAAGATAAAACACAAAACAAAGAAGAAGCTATTAGGGTTGTTCTTCCATTTAATGAGAACTATAGGAAGATTCAGAAAATTATTAAAACCCATTGGCACCACGTGCTGAATGACAAAATTGTGGGACATCTACTTCCGACTGTTCCGACGATTACCTTCACTAGGGCACCTAATCTAGGTATTAAGGTGGCCCCTACTGTAAAACCTTGGAAACAGAACAAGTTGAGTCTTTCAGGAACCTGGCTGAGTCTGAAGGGTTTTTATAAATGTGGAAGGTGCATGGGTTGTAGAATGAATAAGAAACCCCGCCTGACGACGACTGTCCCCTCGACTCAGAATGATTTTAATTGGGAGATAGAAGATTGTCTTACATGTGACTCCAGTGGAGTTATCTACCTTCTCCAGTGTCCTTGCAATAGACAATATATAGGACACACTAAGAGGCCATTCAAAAAAAGAGTGTCCGAGCATATTGCTAACATCAGGAAGGGGTACGATAAACATTCCCTATCAAAACATTATAAAGAAGTACACAACCAGGATCCATCCAGTCTGATGTTTGTGGCACTGGAGAAGGTGGAGAAACACTGGAGAGGCGGTGATTTTATTAGACAGATGTCTAGGATAGAATCCAGACGCATTTATGAATTTGGATCTCTACAACCGAAAGGTCTTAATTCGGAGTTGGAGATTTTTGAATTCATGTAGGTTGGGTGTCTTGTGGCCGAAGGCACGTCGCATGCTAGGCCGTTTATCAGCGCTGCGACGTGTCCTTGGCTCCTAGATACCCACCCTTCCTTCTCTATCAAATTCCAAGAATTTTATCAAATTCCAAGAATCCTATAAATCTCCAACTTTCAAGATTCCTCAAATCCATTATAAATGTTGGGGAGTATTTATCGTTTTATATCCGGATTTTAATCTAAATAATTTGTTTAATAATATTTTATCATTAAAATGTGATTTTATAAGTGTTAGCAATTAGATATTAAGTTTATATTTCATACATCAGTATATCACACCAATTGGGACATCTGGGCAAAAAAACGCATGCGTCCCCCAAAAAACGCATGGAAACTGCAAGTAGAAAAAAAAATAAAAAAAAATTTCAATGCTGTATAGAATTATCCCCTGATTATGTGGGAGGATTTCCTGACCAATTGGGAACAGCATGAACAGCAGGTGTTTGAGAGTTGGGAAGTAATTAAGGAATGGATAAAAATGGAGGCCAGGCAGGCAGACACTTGACCACTGAGGAAGGGAGAGCGAATCTACCCGAAATGCCTATGGTGAAACAAGTGATGTACCTGTATTGAGAAGCCTTTGATAAAACTGTATGGCCATACAGAGAAAGAAAAATTTTTTACAGTAAAGGAACAACTACTTTTATCGTCGAACAGCTGTACCGAAGGAAATTGCGGAACAGAGTGTCAACTCCCGCGATTTTTGGAACTCCCGCGAAATTTGAACCAGCTTGTTGGAAGGATCAAATAAGCCGGCAGACATTTAAAAGCTCCACTCAAGCAACAGGGAGACAGCAGATACCAGACGGTAAGCCAAATACCGATTTAAAGTTTACCTCGACTTTAAAAGGAAATACCATAAGAGACTTTTTATTCCAACATTATCAGGATTCCTGTGGACATTTTATGAATACACTACGTTCCCAGGGGAAATACACCTACAATATTTAAAGTGACACTCATTTTCCCAATCTGAGATAGATTCACAGAGGAATTACCTCCCCCTTCACAATAACAGCATATATAAGACCTGGACAATACTTGAAGTTTTTGGTGTGTGATTTATATCAGTGAATTTATCGACTATAGACTAGTATCGAATATTTTATTATCATATATTTTAGCATTCAATACAATATCGACTATACTATTATATCTACTATAGTTTATGTGATTGTAGTTTTTGTATGTCATTGCTATAATACACTGTTTTTATTATTTATTACTTGAATTTTATGGGGATTTAACAATAAATATTTTCTGCATATGTCAATTTGGTTGCCAAGTGTATGAGTGCTCGCCCATTTTTCCATTGTTACATTTACTTTTTAACAGAGGGTGGGGTGATTCCCTCTATATGAGCTTGCAGCACCACCCTGTAACTACTAAGGAGTGAGCCACTACAACCCACTACTAGTTTTATTTATATATTTTTCTTATTTCACTTCACCAACTTAGACTATTGTGTTCTGATCCAGCACATAAAATTCAGATTAACAAAACATTGAACTTAAGGCTGTAATGTAACAAAACACGCAAAAAGTCAAGGGGGTGAATACTTTTGCAAGGCACTGTATCAAAAAAGCCATAGATACCACATATGCTATTACACATCTTACAATATAATTTATTGACCACAAAATAACACCTACAAAAAGTGCTCAGAAAGTGTTACTATGCAAAAAAAAATGACCCACTGGTCAGTGAAAATTCCCTCAGGAGGATCCCAGAATAACCTGCAGCTATAGGGAATTCTCAAAACCACAGGCTAATGGCGGTCCTCACTCGTTCCGACTCATTTTCTCAGTATTAATGGTTTTTCAGGGGACAATACGGGGACAATAATAGAGACAGGACAAATGTAACTAAATGAATACTGAAGGTAGTGTCAACAAACGTCAAAGTCCATACATTAATGATATCTAATATGAATACTCCATTTTTTTTTCTTTCCATTGCTGAGATGAACAGAAATTAGATCCTCCAGAAGAAATAGGCCGGAATATTGATACATCATAAGTCTGTTAGAGCCTAGTTTAAAAGAGAAACATCCTCTAAACATGTTGCTCCAAAAGTAACTAGAGGTATGTGGACATATTAACCACTGGTATAGTCACTTACATATGTATGCACTTAGGTAACTCTGGATATTCAAGGTGTGGATAAAAACATCATTAGAAAAGTTGAATATGAAAGCCCAGGTCAACTTTCAGATGATCATATACTCTGAACCAAAGTGTCCAGGATATAACAGAGGTAAATCAGAGGTGGCGTTTTGTTGAGACTACATCTGGTAATTATCTTGTCACATTTGATCTGTGTCTATCGTTGTTCCTGTATCGTCCCCTAAAGAATCAATAAAGGGCTTCTGTCATCAATAACATTGTTATTAAACTGACTGACTTTGGACATGTGCTAATGTCAGCTGAAGCTAATAGTCCTTATCCCTTCTTTCTATGTGCCTCCATTTTTGTGAAAAATGAACCTTTATTTTATGCAAATGAGCCTCTAGGAGCAATAGGGGTGTTGCCACTGCTCCTAGAACCTCTACTCTCCCTTCTCTGGCCACGTCCTCATCATGTTAATTGACAAGGCCAGGCAGGATCATGTGAAAGGAGAACCGAGCCTCTGGGTAATACCCCATATCTCCTAGAGACTCATTTGCATAAAATAAAAGTACATTTTTCACAAAAACAGAGGCACCTACAAAGAAGGGACAAGGACTATTAGCTTCAGCTGACATTAGCACATGTTTAAAGTCATCCAGTTTAATAACCATAACCTGATGACAGGAGTCCTTTACTACTGGAAAAAATGCCGGGACCTCTAGTGAGGACCCCCATTAGTCTGTGGTTTTGGCAATTTTATCTCTATAGCTGCAGCTTATTCTGGGATATTCCTGAGGACTTTTTCATTGATCAGAGCAGGGACAGACAGGGAACTTAAAGTGGCCCTGGGAAAAACCTAAACGGCTCCCCATGTTGTAGGTAGGTCCTAACTAACAGAAGGAGGGGCAACACAAGTAGGCAGAGCCATCAGAAGTAGGTGGGGCCTGCTATACTATACTATACTTTAGTGCAGCACAAAATACTGCCTCTGCAAAACCAAACACCATAGTACAGCACAAAATGTAGCCGCCCTTGCCACAGTATAAAACTGTATAATCAGAATTCAGGAGGGACCTGCGTCCGCTGGCCAGGTGCATAAGAGCCTGATAAACCTACATTAATTAATGCTGAGAACATAAGATCTTTATGTACTTGGCTGATGGTTATAAGGAGGGCTTGGGCGGCCCTCTGGGTATTGGCCCACCGGGACCCTGTAGGGTCTATGGCCAGTCTGACCCTGGATCAGTGGGTCATTTTTATATTGCACGGTATCACTTTTTGAGCACATTATGTATGTGTTGTTGTTTTTTTGGTCAATATGATTTGTAAAACCATCTGTGGTATCTGTGGCATTGACCTGTGATTTATTATCAATGTGCCTATTTCTACACATCAAATGAAATTAATTTTTTCTCTGTGATAGATGTGCATGTGTGGCCTCCTAATGTTAGGCCATTATGTATCGGGCCATTCCCCGGGAGGAGGGCTTGGCCAGTTCCTTGGCACTGACGCACTGGGAACATTTCTGGTAGGGTCTATTGCCAGTTTGTCCCTGTATACAGCTGACATACATTTTTTAAGTTTCAATAGTTTTTTTTAGATAAGTAGTGGTAGTAAAAGCAACCCATGTAGGGAACTTGAAAATGCTAATATATTTAAAGGAGTTGTCTCACTTCAGCAAATAGCATTTATTATGTAGAGAAAGTTAATACAAGCCACTTACTAATGCATTGGTATTATCCATATTGCCTCCCAGGGGCGTTGCTAGGTCAAAAAATTCGGGGCCCTGATGTTTTGTCCCAGGCCCTGAATGTCCTGCCTGCCAGATACAACTGTATTGCTGTCCTCAGGACAGCAATACAATTGAATCTAATGCATTGGAAGGACTGAAGGACCTGTGATAATATCACAGTCATGTGATCAGTGCTGAAGGCAGTGGTTGAGAAGGACCTGCGATGATGTCACTATCATGTGACCAGTGCAGTAGAGGAGGGCGCTCAGCAGTGAAGAGGAGAAGTCCTGGGGAAGAAGCTGTTGTGAGGTCTACTACATGAGGAGAGGTAAGTGAAGGGAGAGGCAGAGGAATGCTGGGAGATGTAGTTATTTAACTGGGACTGTATGTTAGGGCTGAAGGGAGGGATGTTATTTACATGGGACTGAATTTTGAGGGGTGATGTTATTTACATGGGACTGTATGTTGAAGGCGGCTGGGGGAGGGAGCGATTTTACTTACATGGGACTGAATATTGACGGGTGATGTTATTTACATTGGACTGCATGTTGGAGGTGGCTGGGGATGGGGTGATGTTATTTACATGGGACTGTATGTTGAAGGATGCTGGGGCAGGGTGATGTTATTTACATGGGATTGCCTTTTGGAGGTTGCTGGAGAGGGGGGGATGTTATTTACATGGGACTGTATATAGGAGGTGCTGTTGGGAGGGAAGTGATGTTATTTACATGGGACTATATTTTGGAGGGGGCAGGACAGATAGTGTGATGTTATTTACAAGGTACTCTATGGTGGCGGGAGGGAAATAGTGTTATTTACATGGGACTGTATGATGGAGGGACTAGGGAATTATAATTTCTGAGGACACTAAAGGGAGGAATATAACTGCAGGGGGCATTATAAATACTGGGGACACTTCAGGGCGAGCATTATAAAAGTAGGGGTCATTATAAATACTGGGGGAACTTCAGGGGGAGCATTATAACAGTAGGAGGTGATATAAATACTGGGGGCACTTCAGGGCAAGGATTATAACAGTAGGGGGTGATATAAATACTGGGGGGAACTTCAGGACGAGCATTATAACAGTAGCGGGCATTCTATATACTGGGGGAACTTCAAGGCTAGCTTTATAACAGTAGGGGGTTGCTATAAATACTGGGGACACTGTAGGGGGATTTTAAATCCAGGAGAGATTATAGGCATTCTTATTACTACTGGGAGCTCTATAGAAGGGACTTATAGATCCGCCTTATTTCTACTAAGAGCACTATTGGGGGCCTTATTGCTACTGAGGGGTCTGTAGAGAGCTTTATTACTACTGGGGGCACAATGGGGGGCCTTATTTCTACTGGGGGCTCTGTGAGGGCATTATGAATACTGGAGGGCTCTTCTACTAATGGAGTCACTCTTGGGGAGCATTATCACTGTTGGGGGCACTGTAGGGGGCACTGTAGTGGGCAGTATTACTAATGAGGGCATTTTAAAAGGGAACTACTATTGGTAGGACTTTGAGGAGCACTATTACTATGTGTATGGCATTAATGTTTTTTCAGGATAGTATTTGGGGGTATTGGGGAGCACAGCTGTTGGGCCTACTGTGAAGGCTGTGCTGGTTGGAGTGACAAGTCACACCCCCTGTACTGCCCGATCTGCTGGCCGTGCCCCCTGTACTGCCTGATCTGCTGTCTGAGCTCTCTGCCATGTGTCTCCCCTCCCACTTGATTCTTCAGCCAAGTCTACCATAAGCAGCACAGACTCAGGGCTGGAGGCTCTGTTTGAATGGATTTCATGGGAGGATACCACAAAAGAAGCCACTGCTGTCCAAAAAAATCATTGCTGCACGTTTACAGTTTGCACAAGAGCACCTGGATGTTCCACAGCAGTACTGGCAAAATATTCTGTGGACAGATGAAACCAAAGTTGAGTTGTTTGGAAGAAACACACAACACTATGTGTGGAGAACAAGAGGCACAGCACACCAACATCAAAACCTCATCCCAACTGTGAAGTATGGTGGTGGGGGCATCATGGTTTGGGGCTGCTTTGCTGCGTCAGGGCCTGGATGGATTGCTATCATCGAAGGAAAAATGAATTCCCAAGTTTATCAAGACATTTTGCAGGAGAACTTAAGGTCATCTGTCCTCCAGCTGAAGCTCAACAGAAGATGGGTGTTGTAACAGGACAACGACCCAAAGCATAGAAGTAAATCAACAACAGAATGGCTTAAACAGAAGAATATACGCCTGACCTCAACCCGATTGAGATGCTGTGGCATGACCCCAAAAAAGCGATTCACACCAGACATCCCAAGAATATTGCTGAACTGAAACAGTTCTGTAAAGAGGAATTGTCAAGAATTACTCCTGACCGTTGTGCACGTCTGATCTGCAACTACAGGAAACGTTTGGTTGAAGTTATTGCTGCCAAAGGAGGTTCAACCAGTTATTCAACCCAAGGGTTCACATATTTTTTCCACCTGCACTGTGAATGTTTACATGGTGTGTTCAATAAAAACATGGTAACATTAAATTCTTTGTGTGTTATTAGTTTAAGCAGACTGTGATTGTCTATTGTTGTGACTTAGATGAAGATCAGATCACATTTTATGACCAATTTATGCATAAATCCATATCATTCCAAAGGGTTCACATACTTTTTCTTGCAACTGTATAACCTGTCAGGGCCCAACTGCCAGCTCTACTCTTCTGGACCCCTTCTGCTCCCCAGCTGCCAGTTCTAGTCCTCTGGGCATGTCTTCCCTCTCTCCAGATGTCAGCTTTAGTTCCCCCCCCCCCGCTCCACAGCTGGCTTCTGCTGTTATCTGTGTGCCCCCTCCCTCCTCTCAGCTGTAAGCTTTTATCCTCTGGGTTCCAATTCTCTTCCCAACTGCCAGCTGTAGTCTTCTTGGCCCCCTCTGCTGCCCAGCTGCCAGTTCTAGCTCTTTGGGCACATCTCCTCTGCCCAGATCCCAGCTCAAGTCTTTGGTGCCCCACTTCTCTCCCCAGTTGCTATCACCAGTCTTTTCTGTCCCCTTTCCTCTCCCAAGCTGCCAGCTCTAGTTATGTGGCTCCCTCCTCACCCCAACTGCCATCTGTAGTCTTCTAGGCCTCCCCTTGTCCCCACCTGCCAGTTCTAGTCCTCTGAGCCACCCTCCTCTCCCAGCTACCAGCTCTAGTCCTCTGGGCCTCCTCTCTCAATGCAGAAGTCCAAGGGGGAATGCAAGCGAAAAATCAGATTTGGGTCAGCAGAAGTAAAAGCCAGAATCAAGCCAAATCACAAAATAGCCGTAGCTGAAGCAATACCTAATGTCCAAAGGAAGAGCCTAGATTTAAATATGCCACCCCTACAGTCATCTTTGGGTACCTGGTATTATGGCAACCCGACACCACTGAGAGGGGAGCTGGGATGGTTCTTCTCCCAGGCATGAGAGGAGGCCCATGTCCAACTTCTGAGAAAGGCCAGGGGAAGTTGAATGGTAAAGGTCCCTAGAAAATTGCCTCTTTCCTTTTCCTATAATCTGGCTCTGGTTGAGCTTGTTATATATTGTAGATGCTTTTAAAGCTAATGTGGATACAGGAAATTTACTAATAATGGTATCTATCTATCTATCTATCTATCTATCTATCTATTTTAATTCCTCATATTTATCTTCATACCTAAAAATATAACTAAGGTTATTATTAAATTACCAAAATTACATGACAAACAATAAAATGATAAACAATTTCTGTTCAATGACCTCAGTATCATATTTTACTTTTTTTTTGTAATAATTTGGTATATTCAAATATGTAGAACTAAAAGGACATACACTGGAGTCATACAATGTATAATATCTGGACATATCTCACTTTTACATAGGTTTTTGGACCAGCATCTCTAAAAAAAAAATTAGAAACTTACCATTTCTGACACTAATTAAGATCAGCAGGGTCAGTGCTGCTGCACCCATATTGCCCCTTCCAGTAATGGGTCAGCTGCTAGTGTCCTTAACCAGAAGTTAGGTTCACATGTGAACAGTCCCTGTGTGGAAGAAGAATGAGTTGTGTATTCTGAAAGGCACTGTTATCATTTGTTTAGGAACTTCTGTTTTCTATATTGCTCACCACAGATGTGGAAACTGTGTCTCTAATTTCTACAAACAGTGAAGAAGGAGGAAGAAGAGAGCACTCCACTGATACGTTAACATTTTTATCTCTCATGAATTCATGTTTTAGTGTCTCCATAGTCTGTGAGCCATAGTTATTTCAGTTTTAAGACGAATATCTTGGGCAGGGTATGATTTTTGCAGAATGAGATGACGGTTTGATTGGCACTATTTTGGGGTGCGTATGACTTTTTGATCCCTTGCTATTACACTTTTTGTGATGTAAGGTGACAAAAAATAGCTTTTTTTACACCGTTTTTTTTTTTTTTTTTACGGTATTTACCTGAGGGGTTAGGTCATGTGATATTTTTATAGAGCAGGTTATTACGGATGCGGTGATACCTAATATGTATGCTTTTTTTATATTTATGTAAGTTTTACACAATAATTTCATTTTTGAAACAAAAAAAAAAAAATCATGTTTTAGTGTTTCCATTGTCTGAGAGCCATAGTTTTTTCAGTTTTTGGGCGATTATCTTAGGTAGGGTCTAATTTTTAGCGGGATGAGATGACGGTTTGATTGGCACTATTTTGGGGTGAATATTATTTTATAATCGCTTGCTATTACACTTTTTGTGATGTAAGGTGACAAAAAATTGCTTTTTTTACACCGTTTTTTTTTTTTTTTACGGTATTTACCTGAGGGGTTAGGTCATGTGATATTTTTATAGAGCAGGTTATTACGGATGCGGTGATACCTAATATGTATACTTTTTTTTATTTATGTATTTTTTACACAATTATTTCATTTTTGAAACAAGAAAATAATCATGTTTTAGTGTCTCCATATTCTGAGAGCCAAAGTTTTTTCAGTTTTTGTGCGATTATCTTAGGTAGGGTCTCATTTTTTGCGGGATGAGGTGACGGTTGGATTGGTATTATTTTGGCGTACATACGACTTTTTTGATCACTTTTATTACCTTTTTCGGGTAGTAAGGTGGGCAAAATTTCAATTTCACCATAGTTTATTTTTTATGGCGTTCACCGTGCGGGTGAAGTAACATGACCATTTTATAGATCAGGTCGTTCTGGACGCGGTGATATCAAACATGTTTAGGGAATTATTTTTTTTTCCATTTTTAATCAGTGATAAATGTTTTTGTTTTTTTTTTACTTTTTTTTTTTACTTTTTTTTTTTTTTGACCCAGACCCACTTGGTTCTTGAAGATCCAGTTGGTCTGATGTCTCTATATAATGTACTGTACTGTATTTTCACTTTACAAACCGCTCGGCCATCCTGAGAGAGGGGGCGGGTGGATGATCGCATGCATGCCTGCCCCCCCAAGCACCGCCCGCACCACCCGCCTGCACTGCCGCACTCCCTGCGCCCCCCCCCCGCTGCGCCCGCCGGCAGATAACAAAGAGGACAACATTAAAATAAAGGTTATTTGAAGTTTCTGATCCCCGCGGTCACAGACCACGGGGATCAGAAACTTCCAAAAGCGATGCAAACCGCAGGTCTGAATTGACCTGCGGTTTGCTGCGATCGCCTACACGGGGAGGTCACAGGACTCCCCGGCGCATTGTCCCCAGGTGCCTGCTCAATGATTTGAGCAGGCACCGGGTTCCGATCACCGCCCGCCGATCGGCGGTGATCGGAAATACATAGGACGTACCGGTACGTTCTGTGTCCTTAAGGACCGGGACATCAGGGCGTACTGGTACGCCCTATGTCCTAAAAAGGTTAAAGGGCCTTATACTTGTCTCTAGAATACTTTGATTGGAAGCTGTCGAGGTCCTCTGACTGCAAAACAAGCCCAAATCATCACTCCTCCAACACTGTACTTGACAGTTGGTATGAGGTCTTTGTGTTCCACCAAATATGGTGTTGTGGTTTGTTGTGGTGGTCTTGTGGTTTGTTTAGATGCAACTTTGCAAACTTAAGCAGTGGTACCATGTTCTTTTTAGAACATTTAATATGTATTCAATATATTCCACTTGTGAATAATCTTTCTCATTGTAGAAAGAATGATTGACTTCAAATAGTTGTTTAATACACACCTAAATGCTCCAGACCAGCAAACTGCCAACACTTCTGCTTTTATAGGGGTAGTCACACTTGCTAACGATCAAGTAATCAAGGGCATTTGATTAGCAACACCAGGCCGCTACATACCCTCTTGATTGCTATGGACACAGTAAGGGTGTACTTAATTTTTCACGCACAGCTTCTACATTTTAGCCTAATTTTTGTTAAATAAATGATGACACATTGGAATTGCTCATGTGTTGTTCATCTAAGGTTATATTTACCGAATTTTAAGATCCTCTAGGGACTAGATGTTTTTTGCCCACGTGGTATGTTAAACCATTGAATTCAAAGAGGGTGTACTTTGTTTTTTCATGACTGTGGATTATCATAGCAGCCTCGGACTGACTTTTCTTGGGTCCAGCAGAGGAAATAATTCTGAGGGCCCACCCTCTGTGTATACAGGACATGTGCACATTCACTGTAATTTTTGTTATCATTGCACATGTAAGACATAACATTAATAAGATTTAATAGGATATTTAGTTCAGACACAGACAGAAAAAGTGCAAGAAAAGTATTTGGGTCCCTTGCTCTGTAGCAGTAAAACCTATGACAATAGTTAAGAGTACATTATATGCAGAGAAATATACATTAGGAAACATTTTCCTGATGAATGATGGTGGGTCCTTTTTCCTACTGGGCCCCTGTATAGCTACACAGACTACACATGGTATATCCAGTCAACTCAGTTGACTTTTGGTGCCCTGTTTTATTAGTAGTTCAGTACTGTGGATCTACTGGTTCTCTGGTAGGCCAGTCCGACCCATTATCATAAAATATCATTGGTCATAATTACTATACAGTATCTGATAATATGAGGCCAGGTTAAGGAAATTGCCCCCATAACCTGTTACAATGTAGCTGACTCGAGTCCCATTTCAACTAAACTTAATTTAGGCCAAAGAACTTTTTACAAAGTATCAGTCAGCAATTTCTGTACCAGCCCCCATGATGACATATATAAAACTTGGTGCTCTCTTACCCCAGGTTGACTTCATAGAAGCTTGGCTGTGATGACTTATGGTGTACTATAGGACGCATTCTGGTCAATGGTGTGTAATAATTCTTCTTACTCACACACAAAAACTAAGCATAAAAAAATTTCAAGCATTTCTTTAAAATTGTTATTGTGTTTTCTTTGACATTATCTGCTTCTTGAAAAATGTCAAGGTCTCTGAACAGCAATTATTTTTTGCACTCAGTGGATAATAAATTACGGTACTGTGAATTTACTTTAAAATCTAGTTAATGCTATTAAATAAAATATAGTGTTTTTTTCTTTTTGACTTTCTAGAATGAGAATAAAAATAACTAAATATTTTAAAATATTCCCATCTTGACATTTTATGCTGCATCCACAGGAAGAACTGTGTTTGGCTGTTTTCAAAACTCCTATAGAAGTAAATGGAGATAGTCGTGCATGTGTGTCCATAAGCTGCAGCCGGCAGCCTGTTCTGGAGATAGAATAGATAGATGTATCCCATTGCTATGCTATAAAAGTCTGAGATGGGAATATCCACTTAAAATCTCCCCTTTTCCTTATTCAAGTTTTATTGAGATTTTTCATATCATCTTTTCTTTACAGTAATAAATGATAATGTTCAACATATCAAGCAATAACGCCACAGCGTTGGTGGTCGCCATGCAGCGCCGCACCAATTTTAGAGTAGGACCCACTCACAGAGACAACCTTGGCGTGGTGAGTGGGCTTATGCCTTTTCATCAAAATGTACACTAATGATTTTAATTAGCAAGGTATTTTGGATGAGGGTTAAATGAACCTACCATATTCTCAGTTGGAGTTCCTGAGAGCTTCAGATAAGGTGAGCTTTGTCAACTGTTCACATGGTGCGGTACTGCACGGGGACCACTGCTCTGTTTTTCTGGTGGGTTGGTGGGGCCCAGTGCTAGGTATGGCATAGTCGGGCAGCAGGGATGCTGTTTGACTGCTGGGTCCCGCCGCCTGCCGGATTGACGTCACAGCGTTGGTGGTCGCCGTGCAGCGCTGCGCCAATTTTAGAGTAGGACCCACTCATAGAGGCTACCTTGGCATGGTGAGTGGGCTTATGCCTTTTGATCAAAATGTACACTAATGCCTCATTTAGCATGTAGCACAAGAGGTGGTACACATGCGTTATTTAGTGCTGTTTACTGCAAAAGTAGCAGGGGTTAGATCAAAGCATAGCAGCTGGATGTGCGATTCATTTCTTTTCTTTTCTTCTTTATATATATCATGCAATAAGAGAGTACATCTAACATCTTATGAACTGGAACCCGGTAGCATATATACTGTGACTATGAGGGAGTAGTCACGTTCTAATCAAATACCATAGCGGTTAGTTATAAGCTAAAAGTACAAAGTATGTTGAATGCAGAGAGAAAGAAAGAAAGAAAAAAGTGAGGAGAGTTTATAAAGGGTAGGGGGAGAGGAGAAGATGGGAAAAGGTAAGGGGGGGTTGGGTGCCCAATATATTAGTTCACAGCTGTATGTTACAGAACATCTCCGAAGAGCGAAACGCATCCCATGGGCTCCATGTTTTCACGAAGCGTGTGGCATCTGAAGGTGACACACTAATAAGGTCCTCCATTCTTTGGTATAAAGCAATCTCGTCAAACCACTCCTGTGAGGGGGGGGGGGGGGGGGAGGGGGACTTCTAATGTCTTGGGATAACTGATTTAGCTGCTTGTACCATGTATTTCAAGAGAAATTGTTTGTAGGCTGGTACATTCAAATTCAGGACGAATAGTAGAAGGGATTTGAGGGCGTTAGGTATGGGGATACCAGTCACCTCTCAAATAGTTTTATGCACAGAGTTCCAAAAAGGGAGCAGGACAGCACAGTGCCACCAAATGTGAGTCATCGTACCCTCTGCTTTGTGACATCTCCAGCAGCTGTCTGATACTGTTGGAAACCACTTATAAAAAAGAGCGGGTACCCTATACCATCTGGAAAGGATTTTGTAACTCGTTTCCTGCGCCTTGGTGGAAATCAACGCTTTGTGGGAGAGGAGAAAGCTCCTATTCCATTGAGAGGTCGTGAGGTGTATGCCTAGGTCACGTTGGAGAATAAGTAATTTATAAATAGAGGATATATCCCTAAATATTGCTGATGGGGCCATACACATCCGTTCGAATGGTGAGAGACTTCTGGTTATAGTGTGAGTCTTGCGTGCGGAAGAGTAGAAGTGCTGAAGTTGCAAGTATTCGAAAAAATATTTGGGTTGAAGGTGTGGGGTCTCCACCAGTTGGGTTATAGGTTTCAAGGAAGATCCCGAAAGGACATGGTAGAATCTGGGAGGGCGGGTTTTTGTGCCCTTAAGGAAGGGGTGAGATGAGTGCCCCGGGGGAAAACACGAATGGTCAGTGATTGTGGTCAAGGGGCCTTTAGCATCAATTAAAGAGGTGGAACGATGTATAGAAGTGTCACTACCCGAGCTTTGAGACGTTCTCACAGCTCTGTTTCTCCACCCCTGTGATGATGTCACTACTAGAGCTTGGAGGAGTTCTCACTGCTCTGTTTCTCCGCCCCTGTGATGAAGTCTTTACTTTCTGTTTCCTTCCTCCCAGCTGTTCCTCCTGCATTTGATTTCCCTGCCTTTAAATCACCCCTCCTCCTATTGTAGGGCGTGGATTATATTTCTCATTTCAGTTGTAGCTCTTGCTTGAGTATCTTCACTTGTAAGCTATCAGTTCACTGGACCTGTGTTCTGCTGCAGCAAGCACTCCGGATATTGCCAGCTGTCCTTGGATCCGTCTTCTCTGCGGCTGCAGCTCCTTCAGCTAAGTGTTCAGACATTGTTGTGTACCTGGTTATTTTCTGACTGGATCTGAGGTGGCCACGGTTCCCTCCATATACTGAGCAGGGCACCGGTGGCCGTGCCCCTTCCACTATTGTAGGGGTTACAGTGGTCATCAGTCTTAGGTACGCGGGCATGCCTCGTTCCGCCATTTGGATCCGGGCATGTGCTTTAGCAGCATAGGGAGAGCTTTGAGGGTCTGACAGGGGTCACCCTTTATCCTCCCTAGTTTGGGTCCGGTCAGTAGCTCTTTTTACTGTGTATACTCTTGTTGCTCACACACAGCCGTGACAAGAAGCTATTGTTGCAAATGTATGGTGGGCTGTGAAGGACAGCTTAGAGAGGGTGGAGCGCGGTGTGCCTGTCAACCAGGGAAGAACCGACAGAGAGCAAGGAGAGGAGTCTCGCGTTATATGAACCCCAAATTTGGAGGAATCAACTCGCAGCATATCCAGGTGCCTAGCATATGCAGTAAAGTGATAGTACATTCTACAATCCGGCAGACCAACCCCGCCCAACTCCTTAGGGCGCGTCATTGTTTCCCATTTGATCCGTGGTCTACCAGGTGACCAAACGAAATGCGTAAAGCATTGACGTATTTGCGACCAAAATGTTGAAGGTATACGGATGGGGATAGTCTGCAGGAGGTAGAGCAGTTTTGGCAACAAGTTCATTTTTAAAATACTAATTCTTCCAAACCAAGAAATGTCCCGGTTGTGCCAGGCCTCTAAGTCCTTCTGGAATTTTTGAAGGAGGGGAGTAAAGTTCATTCTGATAAGACGTGACAGGTCGGCAGAGATCATTATTCCCAAATAGGTTATCCCATTGGCTGGCTAGGCAAATTGAAAATAAGTTTTGAGAAAGGAGACCAATGGACAGGGAAGGGAGAAATTTAGGGCCTCAGACTTCGTCATATTGATTTTAAAGTTCGTCCACTCACCAAAGTGGGATATCTCGCGGAGCAAAGACACCAAGGATTAGTTATGTATAGTGGATGTATAGAAGGAGGTCATCCGCAAAGGCTGCACATTTGTGCTCACAGTCTCCAATCTTAATCCCCGAAATATCCGGGTTGGTGCGTATGAAAGTCATAAGGTGCTCCATAACCAAAACATAGAGTAAAGGAGACAGTGGACACCCCTGTCGTGTGCCATTGCAGATGGAGAAGGGAGGAGAGAGGGTGCCATTAATCTTGACACATGCTGAGGGTTGCTGATACAAACTAAGGACTTTCCTTATGAAACCTGAATCTATACCCAGGTGGGAGAGGACAGTTTGAATAGAGTGCCAGGAGATGTGACCAAAGGCTTTTTTGGCATCTAAAGACAAGATCATGAGGGGGATGTTTTTAGTCTTTGCATGATGAATATCGAGTGTTCTCAGAGTATTGTCACAAGCTTCCCGTCCCGGTACGAACCCCACCTGGTCAGGGTGGATGATCGAGGGTAAAAAGGCATTCAGCCTGTTAGCCAGCAGCTTGGCAAATATTTTGAGGTCCACATTTACAAGGGAAATAGGGCGGTAACTGGCACAAACATGCGGGTCCTTACTCGGCTTGGCAATGACTGCAATATGGGCCTCAGTGGTATGTACCAAGAAGGGAGATTTCGAGGACACCGCATTAAAGACCCGAAGCAGGAAAGGGGTGAGAGAGGCTGAGAATGTTTTGTAGAACCTGGCTGTGAATCCGTCAGGTCTGGGGCTCTTACCACCCTGCAGGGATTTAAGTACTGTTTGAAGCTCTGCCTCAACTAATGGGGTTTCTTAGCTGGCAGACTGTAATTCGGATAATTTGGGTGAAGGATGGAAGGAGTCAGGGGCCTAGTATGTGTGCACCTGGGGAGAACAGGGAAGATTACATAGCTCAGAGAAGAAGGATTGAAAGGATGAGGCAATATCTCCCGTAGTATGCACCATGCAATCTGCAGAGTTTTTAACCATAGAAATGTGGGCGGCAGCTAGTTTCCCCCTGAGAGCCCTCGCCAACAAACGACCACTCTTGTTGCCGTATTCGTAGAATTTTCTACGGCATAATTGAATCATTCGCTTATAGGACGTTTCTAATGAACGCCGGGCATCCAAATGTGCATTCTGAAGATCACGGAGGGTTGATAGGGATAGTGCTCGCTTGTGGGCAAGCTCCAAGGAGGCAACCTTTTGTAGAGCAAGTTTCTGGGTGCTAGCTTTCTCTCTCTTAATACGGGATCCATGCTTAATGAGGACCCGCGTAGAACGCATTTCAGGGCCTCCCATTGTGTTGGAAGAGTGGTAGGGTCTGCGTTGTGGTAAGAGAGAAAATTGGTTACAGTGCTATTGAGCTCATCAGCATATATTGAGTCTTGGAGGAGGGACTCGTTTAATCGCCAAGTCCACTCTTTTTTGGTAAAGAAGGGGAGGTTCAGGGAGCAGAATACTGGGGCATGATCCGGCCACTGAATATTGCCTATTTGTGTAGAATCTAGCCATGAGAGGGTGGATTGCTGGAGAAGGATATAGTCTATTCGGCTATATGAGGAATGTAGGTCCGAGTAAAAGGTGTAGTCTTTGTCCACAGGATGTTGCAGTCGCCATGAATCATACAGTTGTGGCAACGCTTTTTTAATGTCCGAGTAGGAAATGGCAGCGTGACCAGTGGAGTTATCAAGTGTAGGGTCGAGGGTGAGGTTAAGGTCACCACAAAGTATGACCGTACCGCGAATTAGGGCCAGGGCTGTGTCAGATCTAAGATAAATGAGACCTGATTCTGGTTAGGGGTGTAAGCATTAAGGAGTGTAAATTCTCGTCCACCAATCAATAGATAGAGAATCAATCATCTAGCCCCGGGATCGGCAGTACATCCTAGTATCTGGTAGGGCAAAGACTTATGAATCGCTATGGCGACCCCCTTTGTCTTATTTGCTGGGTTATTTGCTAAGTGCCAGGTCGTGTAATGCCGATGTCGGATGTCCGGGGCCTCACCATCTTTGAAGTGCGTTTCTTGAAAACATATAATCTGTACCTTTTAACGGCAGAAGTGATAAAGTACCTGGGAACTCTTTTCAGGAGTGTTGAGGCCCTTCGCGTTTAAAGATGCTATTTTGAGTGATGTCATACCTGTGGGGTAGTGAAGAACACAAGGATAGAGGGGGGAGGGCAGACAAGACAAGCAAAAAAGAAAGGTAGAGAAATGGACGAAAAGAGAAAGAGGATAACTATCTAGAGTGACCAAAATAAAGGTCTAACAAAACAGTCACTGGGGACTAATCTGCCCCAAGCGAAAGCTTCAAACTATTGGGGGGAGCGAGATGGGGATCCCTGTCAGTGACCAACAGATTGTCGTTGTCTTCTACCACGAGGAGGTGACCCTGTCAGTCCCGGAGCCTGGGTGCTGGCGGTCTAAGCGGGTCGGGGATGACCAGGTAGTGTCGGAGTAGGCTTGAGGATAGATGGTCAGGGACCTAGGTCTACGGGTGGCAGGTCCAGTTGTTGAAGAAAATGTGGTAGGTCCGCTGGGTTACGTAGGACTGCAACATGTCCCTTAGGGCCCGCAAAAAGGGCAAATGGATAGTCCCAGCAATAGGGAATTCCCCGGTCCCGGAGGAAGTCCAGGAGAGGACGCAGGGTGGCACGCTGTGGCAAAGTATGGCGAGAGAGGTCCTGCAATAGTGTGATAGGTATTCCGTCATGAGTCAGGGGAGAGGACTGCCGCGCCTTGTTAAGTATTTGCTCTTTGATGATGTAAAAGTGGATCCTGCAGATGACATCTCTTGGCTTGCATCCATCCAGGTTGGGAGGTCTTAGGGCTCTATGGGCCCTGTCGATTTCTATATGGGAGTTTGGCGGACGGCCCAGGATTTTATTGAATATTCCCACGATTGTCTGCAGCAGATCAGGTGTCGTTATTGATTTAGGGAGGCGCCTAAGCCATATGTTGTTATGGCGGCTGTGGTTTTCAATATTATCATGGTGTTGATGTAGAGTGGAAAGTAGAGAGCATCGTGAGATTGGACCTTAACCTGGAGGGCCTGAACAATAGCAGATAAAGATGCTTGGTTTTGCAAGACGGAATCAACTCTCTTGTCCAGCGCAGTCAGTTCAAAGCGGATCTATGAGAATTCCCACTTACACTCTTGTAGGATGTTGGAAGTGAAATTGGACAGGTCTGCCTTAGAGGACAGTGAGCAGATAAGGGTGTGTAGGTCGGCCATTGTTGGCAGCCTAGAGTCCACGTCAGGTAAATCTGTGGAAGCTGAAAGTCTCCCGTAAGGGGATGAGATGGACTCTGAATCTTGTAAAGCTGGTGAAGCAGTCATGGCCTTGGAGCCAAGTGGTGCTGCTTCTGGTGACTGTAGATAGGGACCTTCCCAAGAGAACCCAGAGGACCAGTGTGGCGATGTGGCCATAAAAGGTCCAGGGGAGTGGGGAGGAAGGCGGTGAGCCTGGGGAGCGGTCCTGCTAGGTGACCGCTGCTGGTGGTCAAGACATATTCCCTGAGACTGGGGAAAGGAGTAATTCAGAAGAAGGTCGCCTGTGTGCCCCCGGTGGTGAGGTGGGGCATTTTGGATCTCGGATATGGGCCCCCTGGGCCAGAAAGACTGGGCTAAGGGCCTTAGAATGCTGTTTCTTGGGGTGGCTGGGCTTTCAGTACTTGAGGCTACAGCCTGAAAGGATGGGGAAGAACCCCTGGGACTGACCTGCTGTGCGGCCGGCAGTGGTGGCGTTGCAGTGAGCAGCTGAGGGTCTGGGACGTGTTCCGGCGACGTGCTGGGTAGCACACATGGAGAGAGGAGCTCCGGTAAAGTCTGGGAGAGCCGATCCCGGCTGTTGAGCCAGTCAGCATGGGGAGCTGAGGCTGGCAGAGGCGGCTCTGAGGTGGAGCGTTGCTGAAGCGGCTGTGCGGCTGGGCTTCTAGGTCTGTCCGGGTGCACTTCAGCTGGCCGTGTGGTCGGCGTACCGGCGCCATCTTGGAGATCCAAGGAGCGGTTGCATGTGGAGGCACCTGGAGAGGCATAATGTCGGGCAAAGAGGTGGGGGAGATCACTTTGTGAAGCTGTCAGGGGAGCCACTGTACGGGCTCTACCCTTCTTAAGCGTCTTGCCCATCAGGAACGGCTGTATGGATAGGAAATTCGCAAGGGATGCAGAGGAGCTCTTTCAGAGAGTGTCCTCACTCGGTCATGGCCGGCCACGCCCCCAAAATCTCCCCTTTTCATATGATACTTCTGATCAGATCTCCACTCACTGACTTATTGTTGTCTTTTCTAGATAATGTGATGTAGAAATAATTTTCGTTATCTCAGTGGCCCAAATAATTAAAAAAGGAATACCTTGACTGCCAGAATCCCTCACCCAGGGAAAACTTTTAATGTGGTGCCCCTCCCCCACGAAGTAATACAAACCGTTTTCTGTATGCTGTTATATATACTACCTACATGTATTTTGAGCTTGTCAGCCTCGGCCAGCGCTGCTAATGACAGATGTGGGGACCATCCTCTCCTGAGCCATGCAAATAGAATCTGTTGTATCCCTGTTCTTATTAAGTCCCTACTACCCCCTACCCCCTACTCCCTGCACCTAGGGAGCATGCTCTGCCAGCTCTCCTGACAATACCCTATCCCCCACAATTCTTCCAAAGGGGCTTTCATTCTCATGATTGGTGAGGGTTCCAGAGTTCAGACCACCCACCAACAATGAATTGTGACATACTCAGGGGGCGGATTGGCCATAGACCTACAGGGAAATTTCCCAGTGGGCCAAGCCCTTCTCTCTGCCGCTGACTGGGTACATAATGAGCTCTCAGTGGTAATTAACTCTGTGAGAATTAGGTACTCATGTATCCGGCCAGAGACCGCACGTGTCCTCCTGAATTCAACTGCTGTGGCCCGCACCCCACCTCCTAAGCCCCCTGCTCCATATCCTAATCAGAGACAATTGGAAGGGGAGGACAGAAAATGTCATCTATTTATGGCTACCACAGAGAAACAGCTCTTGGGGAAATATATTATGTTACACTGTGGTATATGGTTCTGCTGGAATGTTATTTTGCTATATGGTATTGCTGAACCTGCCCTGACTTTTGTCAGTTTGAACCATCCCTACAATATGGGGCCACTTCTTGTTTTTTTTTCCAGAGCCACTTTAAGTTCCCAGTCCGTCCCTGGACATACTATAAATGCTTAACATAGGAAATAGAAATATCCCTTTTAAAGACTATGATACATGCTTCTATAAGATCCATACTTTTTTTGTATTCTTTGTTTCTGCTCTGAAGACTTTTTGTTGTTGACATCATCCAGTTATCAACATGTTTTTAGAGGTCAAAATATGTCACAAACTGGAGGATTTCCCCCCAAAAAACTTTAATGTAAGGATTTGCATGAATTCATGTGGCCTTATTAGCATACTGTAATATTTTTGTCATTTTATATTTCCTATGGATTGACTTGCACGAGCAGCTCCTACAAATACTGTAATGCTGTTATTCACTTGTCATGCTGTTTTAACCTAGTTCAGACTTCCATGATTTGGTCAGTGATTTCCATCAGCGATTGTGAGCCAAAACCAGGTGCGGCTCTAAACACAGAACAGGTGTGTAGGTTCCAATCCTGATTTTGGCTCACAATCACTTATGGAAATTACTGACCAAATCACTGAAGTGTGAACTAGGCCCTATACAACTATAACTCACTGACTCAGTACATCATTTACTTTATTATAAAACTTTGATCCACAGAATAATTCCTTTACTTCTGACAAAGAGATGCAGACATACAAACAATATAGAATGTGTACTGTAGATGCAACAAGGAGGGACACAAAAAGTCATTTTTGGCAATATGGTGTTTCTATTACTATTAGGTTTATAGCCCAAAAATATACAGATTTATGCATAGAGTTCAGTATAATTATGGCAATTGGATTTAGTTTATGTTTTTGAAGACAGAAATGTGTTCTTTTCTAATTGCCTTGATCATAGTAGTATAAAAAACACATACATGTAGCACAAGTATACAGTACAGAATACTCCAAAATCAGTAATGAATTTACAGAATTATTGTGTACAAAACCCAGTTTTTAACCATGTGTCAATGATGTGATAATTGCATATTTATGATAATTGATGAATAAAGGATGTTCTTTAATGAGAACCTGTCTGCCCTCCTGACATGTCAGTTTTAGTAAACTAGAATGCAAGTATGTCATAAATACTTGAATTCTGGTTTTATTAAGCCAATCAGGAGAGCAGACAGGTTCTCTTAAGTTAGAATGAGTTTTAAAAGGGTTTTTACAGTTTCAATTTTTGATGATCTATCCACAGTAAGCTCTTTACACTGTGTAGTGGCCATGTGGGTAACATTCATTTAAATAAGCTGCAGTACCCCTGCACAGCCACTATACAGTGTATTGAGCTTCCTCTTTCCGACTCTGTCCACTGTTGTTTCTGGCGTCGGCTGTCAGACCCCCAACAAACTGATATTGTTAAACTCTATTGAGGGTAGGTCATCATAAATATAAAACAGAAAACCCCTTTAAATACAATTTTCAGGGGTCGGATAACCCTTTTAATTAAGTCACTACTACATGAAGGGATTGATAATAAATCATGGCCAATTTTGAAGTATTGGAATATTTCTAAAAACATATATATTGGACTAAAGCCGTATAAAATGTTATGTTCTAAAGAGGTCAACAGCACTGGGCAATGATATAAAAGTGCAAGCCTTAGAACAGGCATCCTCAAACTGCGGCCCTTCAGCTGTTGCAAAACTACAACTCCCAGCATGCCCGAACAGCCTACAGGCATCAGCCTATAGCAGGGCATTGTGGGAGTTGTAGTTTACAACAGCTGGAGGGCCGCAGTTTGAGGATGCCTGCCTTAGAGCATGAGGCAGCACTCCAATAAATATAAATCTTTATTCATCCATGTTGTGAAAAGTTTTATGCATGTGCAGTATATTTTATTTATTTTGTCTCTTTTTTATTATTATAATCACTGCTGAACATTCAATATCAAATGTATATTTACTGTAAAGAAATTGATCTTTTATCACTAATTTACTAGAATTGTGATCAGGGTGGTAGAAAATGAAAACATTGAACTGAAATTAGAAGTAAACACAAATCTGGATTATTATGGATGTCATGATTTTAATGGGTAGTTAAACAAGTTGTAAAATATATCGAGATCTATGTATACAGTAACCCTAGTACAAGAACAGTCCCCAGACATTGTGGGTTATTGCACAATATTTTTTGCCTGTTGTAAGAATTGAGCAATCATTACTCTATGCTAAAGTAAAAACTATTGCCACATATGTTTTTTCTTCCCATTTTACTTTAATGTTACTCTATTTGCATAAAGATCATGTATAGTGTGACCTATAAATTTGTATTATATTCTTTTTACGATTTCTTGATAATATTGTAAATTATGATATAGTATTTAAAATGCTATAGAGTGAATACATACTTAAAATATAATATGGTACACATTGTCTTTTCTAAAAGATACAAACATATACAGTTCTCCATAGCCAACAAAAATATAGAAACTTGAATTTTGCCAAAGTACCATTAAAAATAGTAGAAAAGCACAAGTCTACATCAACGCTCCTTTAATCTAAACTAATGCAAAGAATAAGTTAGGAAGCTGCCTGTAGTGACCAATCAAGTCATAGAAAAATGTAGTTTTTTATCTTTGGTTGGTAAGGGCTCATGCACACAGCTATATTATGGCTCCATATAGCCTCCCAGTTGTAGGAGGCTATAATATGGCACCCAAACACTTGTGTAGAGCTCTGCTACTCCACTGGATGCTCCTAATTACATATGGAATTTTTTTTTTTTTTTTCAGATGGGCTATAGCATGTGTCATTGGGTGCTATCTTATGGAGCTACTGCATTGAGGGAAGAATAGCACTAGGAGCCCAAATGACCTGTTGTGACATAAGAAGACACTGTTATGCACTGGAGTCCTAACCTTTCGGTTCTGCATCTGTGTCTGCCATGTGTACAAGTACTAATAACTCCACTTTGTGGTTCTCACTACATTTTCTAAACAGGGAACAACCTGCATTTAAAGGTCTACAATGTGCACGTTAGGATACAATATGTAACTCATTTTTTTTCAGCATTAGTTCCTGGGTGCAAAAATGCATTAATATTAGAGACTACTCAAACTCTTCGGAGAGTCATCAGGTTATTTTTTCACAGTGTTCTTCACAGGAAGTCAGTGTGCAAAGAAATTCTGACTCACTGGAGGAACAAATCTTATTCTTGACCAGAAAAAGCATGATTCATATTCATGTATTAAAGGCGTTGTCTCAACTAGCCGTTACTAAGGCAAGATAAGACACAGTCTTGACCACCTCCCGGCCGGGAAACAGCAGAGCCCTCCAGTGCTGTTTCAGTAGCTTCTATTGCCATGCATGAGAGCCATGGAAATAGTATAGTACAGAAAGCTATGGTGTCTCCCTAACTCAGAAACAGCATAGCTTGCTGTGCTACAATGTTTCCATAGCTCTCATGCACGGCAATAGAAGCTACTGAAACAACGAGCGCCAGAGCACTCTGCTGTTTCCCGGCCGGGAGGTGGTCAGAACTGTGTCTCACCTCAAAGGGATCTCACATCTGAACAGGTTCTCATGAGATCAGGGCATTAATACAACAACCTGTTAAATATTTAACTAGTGGGACAAGTTGTAAACCCTAAGCAGCCCCTAGTGCTAAAGAGAGGATAATAAAAAAACGATTCCCCTCTCACATTTTTGGCAATGATGGCCTCCATGTCTCTTTGAAATCAGAGCTGAACTGCAGTTGTGTCACATGACTTTTCTCAACTCTGCTGATTGGCTGAGACTTACAGAGTGGATTGGCATATCTGGATGTAGGTTTCCAATGGCCACCTAAAGTGTCTAGGGATACACAACCAAACAGCTATTGCTACAGGGTGTAGTCAGGCCACACCATATAAGGGCTCTTTCACACTTGCGTTGTTGTGTTCCGGCATAGAGTTCCGTCGTCGGGGCTCTATGCCGGAAGAATCCTGATCAGGATTATCCCCATGCATTCTGAATGGAGAGAAATCCATTCAGGATGCATCAGGATGTCTTCAGTTCCGGAACAGAACGTTTTTTGGCCGGAGACAATACCACAGCATGCTGCGCTTTTTGCTCCGGTCAAAAATCCTGAACACTTGCCGCAAGGCCGGATCCGGAATTAATGCCCATTGAAAGGCATTAATCTGGATCTGGCCTTAAGCTAAACGTCGTTTCGGCGCATTACCGGATCCGACGTTTAGCTTTTTCTGAATGGTTACCATGGCTGCCAAGACGCTAAAGTCCTGGCAGCCATGGTAAAGTGTAGTGGGGAGCGGGGGAGCAGTATACTTACCGTCCGTTCGGCTCCCGGGGTGCTTCAGAGTGACGTCAGGGCGCCCCACGCACATGGATGATGTGATCGCATGGATCACGTCATCCATGCACATGGGGCGCTCTGACGTCATTCTGGAGCGCCCCGGGAGCCGCACGGACGGTAAGTATACTGTTCCCCCGCTCCCCACTACTACTATGGCAGCCAGGACTTTAATAGCGTCCTGGCTGCCATAGTAACACTGAACGCATTTTGAAGACGGATCAGTCTTCAAATGCTTTCAGTTCACTTGCGTTGTTACGGATCCGGCGGGCACCTCCGGCAAATGGAGTACACGACGGATCCGGACAACGCAAGTGTGAAAGAGGCCTTACAGTCTTTACTCAGACTAAACTCAAAAAGTCAAATCTTAAAGTTTCCTCCAGTTGCAATCTCATGCCCAACCACGCATTGGATGTGGAGAAACGGTGCCTGCTGTGTCCTACATCTGCCAAAGCAACCATACAAAGCTGAGAGTATATCGGACATGACCCTATTAATCAGAATAGGACTTTCTTGTCACTGCTATTGATATATGGACCCTGGTTCGAACTGAGCATGGATGTATCACCCCAAACAAGTGAATGGCCACATCAGTCTGATGAAACAGATTTGAAGAAAGTGGCAAGCGAAAACCCTGAAAGCAATTAGATTATGACTACAACTGCAACAGGACATGTGAGTGAGAAGTGACTTGACCATTCATGTGGTCAAGGTAGTAAGGAGAAAGTTGCATGTTACATGACACAAGGAAATGTATGGAGGCAAGTGGAAGACCTCAGATAGAAGGAATGTGTATCGTACCCATGTAGAAGTTCAGAGTTTTATGAGGATTTTGTCAACTTGATGTGGAAACATTGTATTGTACCATATATTTCACCAGTAAAAGGTATATGAGGTGCAGGGTTGCAATTCTGCCACATAAGTGGACAGCAATACTATAAATTACATGGTTGAGAGTCCACATTACAAGCATAAGTCTAGAGGGAATTTTTCTATAAAGCTGTTCAGTCCTGGCACAACATTGAAAATGCTCTAGTATATTCATGATTGTCACTTGCAAGCCATCTGATATATAGTGTTTGCTGTCTACCCTCTATAAGTGTTATGTGGTGTCAGTGTACACATAACTGGCAGTGTAATTTGCATTTGTAGTTACAATATAGATATCTCTTACATAAACTATTGTATATTGTCATGACATCAGTATATTTTTTCAGTATCCGTGTAAAATGTAAGCAATTGTAGCAAATGTTAAATACAAATAAAAAATATAGGCATAGTACAGCATAGCCCGACATGTCAGTCACAGACTGAAAAAAGGCTTGCATGTTTCTGTGATAATCACTTTCAACCCATCATTTTTTGGAGTACGGTCCAGCCGTCACCATTATATTCACAAACTTGGATAGTAAATATAGCGCTGAGTAAAAAAAAATGTATATATATATATTTATATATAAACTGTGTGTATATGTATATGTATGTATATATATATATATATATATATATATATATATATATATATATATATATATATAGTCAGATACAGACAGAGCAATCTGTTCTACTGGCAACAATGGTCACTGACCTATTACCAGCCATGGTACTAATATGCTTGTACTTGAGCCTGGTTAACAGGTTACTACACCTAAACTTCAATGCATCTGGCTCCAAGTTTATGGATCCTTTCTGGCAATTGTCAAATGTCGCAGTGTTAAGTTCAACCCTAGATGTAGCTATACGTATAATTGATCGCCATCACTCTGCTGTAAAGATTGTGTTTATTCCAGATCGAGGGACCACGGAAGTTATGGTTGTTAAAGTCTCTTGAGCAACATACATAGTTTCAAGGTTACAAATGTGCAACACTCGTGCAATAGTGGAGACTGTCTATTCCAACTGTCTATTCCCTTCCTGGTAAAACTGGCTCACCCAGACCGGAAGGATATTTTGGTTTTAGCCACCAAATGGATGACTCCATGGACTTTAGGCATCTGTTTAAAGCACTTTAAAAAGTTCTTATGGTCTTCTCCTCATTTCAGTGCATCAATTTGCTGTTCATTTTTAAATATTGCACTTAGATCTCATAGCAGATCAGAAAAGTTAAATTTTTGGTATATTCTGGCACTGTGGATGTGCCCAAGACTGGAGCATATCTTTGGTCAGGATGATATTTTTGGTCTTCACAACATAGAAGGCCCAAATGACATTATTGCATAAAGTTGGAATATCTGTTCCATACAGTACATTGTACCATGTTCCATAGTGAAGTAAGATCATTGCTGCCGGTATCTTCTACAGGAAGCTCTCCTCCTCATGATGCACCTGCTCATCTTCCTGGGTATGACTCTGGACTTCACTTTCGACCTCTTGTTCTGGCTGCCCTAGAGGGCTATCACAGGAAATTGTAGAAGATGTGTTTCCTTCTTGCAGTGTAGAGCTGGGTATTAAAAACATGACATGAATAAACCATTATCTTATAATACATCTATGTTTCCAAAGTAGCTGAAAGAATATATTCTTAATATGTACTTATTATCAATATCTGGTGCCACCCTCTTCTATGGCACTGTACAATCACATGCAAATGGGTGATAAAAACCAAAATATTCCAATACAAATACCAAAGCTAAAGAATTTAAATGTGAAACATGATAAAGTTAGAGAGCCCTACCCAAACTATCTTACAAAGTAATAAAGACAAGAGGAGATTGGGGTTGCATAAGCAGAAGTAGGGATTGGCTATAGTGACTAGATGCACTTTGTTGGATAATGATTGAAGGTTGCATGGTTAATTTGAACCTATAACCACTCCTAACATGTCTGTTTTACAAACTACTTGCATTCCCCATGTAATTCAATTCTGGATCATCTATTATTATGGCTCTATGATGTGTCATTTCATCTAGAAGTTATACATTTCTAGCAGTTTGCAATACAGGTCCAGATGGGTGTTACTACTGTAGTTGAGGTGTGTACCTGCACAGTCTGACACTGTCAACACTGATTGGATGATGTCAGACTGTGCAGGGACACACCTCAACTACAGTAGTAACATCCATCTGGAACTTTATTGCAAACTGTTCAAAATTCTGAACTTCTAGAAGTAATAATAAAGGAATGGTACAACACAGAGTCATAGATCCAGAATAGGGGAATGCAAGTATTTATTAAAACAGACATGTCAGGAGAGGTTACAGGTCCTTTTTAAAGGGAATGTATCATCATAAAATAACATGCTATCAGGTATTTTTTAAATTTTTAACATGTAACTCATATAAATTCCCAAACGCTGAGTGTTTACTTATTTGGCTTGACCTAGACAAGCCACCATCCTAGACGTAGGGGATGAGCGTTACCTGACTGTTTCTTTTAACCCAAAATCCTGCATCTTACAATGTAGGTTGTTTCATATATTGGACTAGCTATTTTGCGATGACATAATCAGCCCGAACACAAACGGGGAACATTTTTTAAAACCAGCGTTTTAGACGCTTCTAAATGTAAGACAGCTTCCTTGCTGTCTTACATTTAGACCTTTTTGTACGCCTAAAACAGGCATAGAAAGTGATAAATGAGACTAGCCTGTCGGCCCGTCCCCTTCCCCGCCACGCCCACAATTTTACTCCGGGCGTGAGAGCAGGGAGAAGTCGCAGATAGTGGTGTATATAGGTGTATTTCAGTATAATAAATAATCCCCAAAATGACTCTGATTTGTTTCTCTTATATTTATAGAAACCTTTTTTAAATGTCTGCTTTACCTTGGTCGACTTTCTGAGTTCTCATTCAGCACGTTATCAGAGTCCTCGGGCTTAGGGTCAGGCAGAGGGATAATATATTCACTGTCATTTGGTTGTACTGCTGAATATAGAATATTTGAAATACTTTCTCCCTCATAGACTGGATTATTTATTTTAGTTGCTTGAGGCCTCACACGAACGACAGCAGGATGATCACTTCTTAAAAATTCTTCATTTACTTGTTTGTATCTCTATAAAACACAGAAAAAAATTACATTATTTGGCATCACATTTATGTTTATACTTAACCCTTTAAGGACACGGCCACATTTCACCTTAAGGACCAGGCCATTTTTTGCAAATCTGACCAGTGTCACTTTATGTGGTGATAACTTTAAAACGCTTTGACTTATCCAGGCCATTCTGAGATTGTTTTTTAATCACATATTGTACTTCATGACACTGGTAAAATGGAGTCAAAAAAATCCATTTTTATTTATAAAAAAATACAAAATTTACCAAAAATTTTGAAACATTTGCAAATTTCAAAGTTTAAATTTCTCTACTTCTATAATACATAGTAATACCTACAACAATAGTTATTACTTTACATTCCCCATATGTCTAATTCATGTTTGGATAATTTTGGGAATGACATTTTATTTTTTGGGGATGTTACAAGGCTTAGAAGTTTAGAAGCAAATCTTGAAATCTTTCAGAAATATTCAAAAACCCACTTTTTAAGGACCAGTTCAGGTCTGAAGTCACTTTGTGAGGCTTACATAATAGAAACCACTCAAAAATGACCCCATTCTAGAAACTACACCCCTCAAGGTATTCAAAACAGATTTTTTGTAACTTTGTTAACCCTTTAGGTGTTCCACAAGAATTAATGGAAAATAGAGATAAAATTTCACTTTTTGGCAGATTTTCCATTTTTATAATTTTTTTCCAGTTACAAAGCAAGGGTTAACAGCCAAACAAAACTCAATATTTATGGCTCTGATTCTGTAGTTTACAGAAACACACCATATGTGGTCGTAAACTACTGTACGGGCACACGGCGTTGCGCAGAAGGAAAGGAATGCCATACGGTTTTTGGAAGGCAGATTTTGCTGGACTGGTTTTTTGACACCATGTCCCATTTGAAGCCCCCCTGATGAACCCCTAGAGTAGAAACTCCAAAAAAGTGACCTCATTTTAGAAATTAGACCCCTCAAGGTATTTAAAACTGATTTTACAAACTTTGTTAACCCTTTAGGTGTTCCACAAGAATTAATGGAAAATAGAGATAACATTTCAAAATTTCACTTTTTTGGCACATTTTCCATTTTAATATTTTTTTTCCAGTTACAAAGCAAGGGTTAACAGCCAAACAAAACTCAATATTTATGGCCCTGATTCTGTAGTTTACAGAAACACCCCATATGTGGTCGTAAACTGCTGTACGGGCACACGGCAGGGCACAGAAGGAAAGGAATGCCATACCGTTTTTGGAAGGCAGATCTATATTACACTTTTTGTGAGGCAAGGTAACAAGAAATAGTTGTTTTGGCACCGTTTTTATTTTTTGTTATTTACAACATTCATCTGACAGGTTAGATCATGTGGTATTTTTATAGAGCAGGTTGTCACGGATGTGACAAAACCAAATATGACTACTTTTTTTTTTGGTTGTTTGTTTCAGTTTTACATAACAAAGCATTTTTTTTTAAAAATTATTCTTTAGTATCTCACAGGCTCTTCACCGGAAGGCAGCGCCGATGCCTAAGGAATGCATCGCGCTGCCTTCCATGCCATTGGGTCCCCATTTTGCGGCGATCACCGATATGGGGGGTCACAGGACCCCCCGCGAACTGTCCCAGGGTGCCTGCTGATTGTTTTTAGCAGGCACCCAGTTCCGATCACCGCCCGGCGGTGATCGGAACTACACATGACGTACCGGTACGTCATGTGTCCTTAAGTACCAGCACATCATGCTGTACCGGTACGTCATATGTCCCCAAGAGGTTAAAGGCTATGTAAACCTTTGTGAGAAATTTTTTAATTATTGCATTGTACTTATTTTGAGCTAAAAATAATATTTTCAATTGGTTTTTATTAACAATATGGAATCCCTTTTTCTGTACAGAGCTGACATGCTCTATAAGCTGCCTGTGCATTATTTTTTTTTTTTCCGTCATCTGTGGAGCAGACATACTCCTTATCTCTGCTCCCTCAAATTATAAACACTCATTATAGCTGAGTTCTTATCTTACTGATAAGAATGCGGCCTAAATAAGTGTTTATGACCTTTTATTCGTTTAGAGATCTGGGTTATTAGATTTCCGGCACAAAGTGAAAGTACCAGTCACACAGCTAGAAAAACGGTTAACCCTTTGTAACAAACCAGCTCCATATTTTTAATAAAGGCCAATTGAAAATATTATTTTTGGTCAATCATAAATGAAAGCCTTTAAGGTATGCTTTGTACATGACAAATTCTGCAGCAATCCCAAATTAGCATGAAATAAAGTGTCCTTTGTGAACCAATGTTACGTTTCAGTTCACCAGCTGGGAATTTTTTTTAAGCTTTGCATATGTTATCCCTTGCTGCTAACAGTCTTTGTTGAGTGTCCGAATAAGTCAGGCAGGGTTTATAGGAATTAAAATGCACAATATACCTGTTTGTAGCCATCAGCTAAAAGGTTTCCAGTCAGAGTCACCAAGCTGGAAAAAGTTGGCCTTTTTTCAAACTTTTCATCCCAGCATTTTTGCATAATCTCATAGCTGAAAAAGAAAAAGTTGTGGTTACTCATCAAACAGACCCAAAAGTTTCAAATATAAAATGATAGTATATACTGTATATTGTAACTTTAGATGGATATAACATAAGAACAGTATGTGGGCCGTATACTAAGAAATTGCTGGTACTAAATATACAAGAGGCACATGACTTCATCTGAGATAAGTGGTCTCATTTGATCTTTTTCCTGGGAACCATTTATAAAAATTGTATATACTAAGTCAATAAAAATGATGTAACAGGTTCCCTCACCTACCATTAATAATAAATGTACCTCACGAAAATCACGCTTTTTCTTAGAAGCTTTTGAGGATGCTACACAGCCTCCTTATAGGTATTTGTTAGTAGATTTAAGAGGCACTACTCCTGAACAGATGCGTTTTGAGAAATTGGTTCTAATAAGTGAATATTACAGTACAAGCAGCATTCGGTGATCGTATATAGTGACGACAAGATTTCTAAGAGAATACGATGCAACTGGTATCTCTTAAAAACACTGGTAAAAGCACCTCCCCTGCTAAAAAAAAAACTACCGTATTTTTCGGCCCATAAGACGCACTCCCCCCCCCCCCCAAAGTGGGGGAAAAATGCCCCTGCGTCTTATGGGGCGAATGCTGCCATTTTACATTGCAGACTGCGATGTATCAGCTGGAGGGGGAGGGAGGAGGGGCCGGTGTCATGCAAATGCAGCGGGGCCGGTGCGGTCACTGTACTCCGGCCCCGCCGCTCACTCACTTCCTTAATGCCTAAACCTTTTATAATAATAACTTTAATTGAAGTTCCGATCCCCAGCCCCATCTGTACTACTTACTAAATGTCCTGTAGCAGGCCGAGCAGGGTGGGCGGATGGCCGTAACTCACTGATGTCACGTGCCTGCACCGCCTACTTCATTCATAAAGTAGGCGGCGCAGGCACCTGATATCAGTGAGTTACGGCCGGCCGCCCGCCCTGCTCTGCCTGCTACAGGACATTTAGTAAGTAGTACAGATGGGGCTGGGGATCGGAACTTCAATTAAAGTTAATTTTATAAAAGGTTTAGGCAATAAAGCAGTGAGTGAGCGGCGGGGCCGGAGTACAGTGACTGCACCGGCCCCGCTGCATTTGCATGCCACCAGCCCCTCCCACAGGTTTAGCTCTGGTATATTAGGGCATCTGTGGATGCCACTATTATGGGTGGGGGATATGTGGATGGCACTGTTATGGGGTGGGGGATCTGTGGGTGACACATATATAGCAGTGCCATCCACAGATCCACCCCCCATAACAGTGCCCTCCACAGATCCCCCTCCATAACAGTGCCATCCACAGATCAACCACCCCATAACAGTGCCATCCACAGATCACCCACCCATAACAGTGCCATCCACAGATCACCCCCCATAACAGTGCCATACACAGATCTCCCCCCAATAAACATGCCATCCACAGATCACCCCCGCCCATAACAGTGCCATCCACAGATCACCCCCGCCCATAACAGTGCCATCCACAGATCACCCCCATAACAGTGTTATCCACAGATCCCCCCCATAACAGTGCCCCCTCAGATCCCCCCCATAACAGTGCCATCCACAGATCCCCCCATAACAGTGCCATCCACAGATCCCCCCCATAACAGTGCCATCCACAGATCCCCCCATAACAGTGCCATCCACAGATCCCCCCCATAACAGTGCCATCCACAGATCCCCCCATAACAGTGCCATCCACAGATCCCCCATAACAGTGCCATCCACAGATCCCCCATAACAGTGCCACCCACAGATCCCCCCATAACAGTGCCACCCACAGATCCCCCCATAACAGTGCCACCCACAGATCCCCCTATACCAGTGCCATCCACAGATCCCCCATAGTAGTGTCATGCACAGACCACCATTAGTTCAAAACCCACCAAAAGCACAGGTGCGTCTTATAGGGCGAAAAATACGGTATATTATGCAGTGCTGGTAAAGATTTAATCATGGCCATAGCAGAGATCACTTTAAATATCTTAGAAGGTAGAATACCTCTAAAAGAACGTCAGAAAAATATACTACACAATGCTATAAGAAAGCTGTGCTCTTTATGGATGACCATAAAGAAAAAGAAGCGCTTGGTCATTCAATCTTGAATTTCACAATTGCATTAATAACAAGCCTTTTTGCAAGTAAATAATAATGGAGCCTGCTGAGAAAATGTATCTGATCCCAAGAAGTGAGCTTAACAAGTTAAAACAGACCATCACCTACCATACATCAGAGCACAATTCAGGCTCTTGATGATGAAATGAGTAAAATTTAAAATATCAGAGATTCACCGGATGATGTTAAAACGAAAAGATACAGTGATGTACTACAAAGATACTTGGCTTATGCTAGACAGGATGCGAAAGAGATAATGACTTTAAACCTTGTTACGCCTCCTATACCTGATCATCAACAATTGCCAAGTACTGTACCTGATAAAAGTGGAGAGATCTGTGACATTGTAAGTACACACACACATATATGTATTGCTTTATAATATCCTGACACCAAGTTTGTAAAAAGAAAACCTTTTATCTGTGTGATTTTATGACTTGTGTAAGTTATTATATAGTAAATAATGTTTTATCTATGTTTTAAATAAAGTATTTTGAAAATATAAATACCGTTTTATCTGAGTCTTTTGAGGGAGCGTGATTGATAACAGGGGTCTTGTCTGGAAATGTCTATAGCTTGGTACATGATATGTGAGTAGCAGATGCTTTATTCTTAGGGGTGCTGGAGTTTTGCTGCAATCACCTCCCTAGGTGGAGAGGGAATGGCGGGGGGGGGATATTCATGGTACCTACCTGTGAAACTGTCAATTACTTTGACATGGTAGTAGTAACGCTTCGCTACTAACGTCTAATAATTTCTAATCAGGGGTGTAACTACCATAGCGGCAGACCATGCGACTGCTATGGGGCCCAGGGCAAGAGGGGCCCAATCTTAGTTGGGATTATCACCTCTTCTACTGGAGGTGAAAACTTGGTCAGGACTCTACCCTCTAAACTTTAGAGTCTAAAGGAACAACTTTTGCAAATGAGGCAGTGGAAAAATGGCCCAAGGGTCATTTAGAAGGGTTTAGGCAGAAACCCTTCTGTCCTGTGTGGGGGACCTGGTTTGATCCTTGCCATGGGTCCCTTACCTCTCTATGTACGCCACTGTTTCTAATACCTAATGTTTAATATCAGATGCACACAACAGCGAAAATTTCATAGGAAGCCAATTAATCTAGCAGTAAGGTTTTTTGTAGTGTGGAATAAAACTATTGGGTCTATAGGAATCTCATGGGAACGCATGAAAAACGGACTACATGCAGATGTTGCCTTTGGTCAGATTCAAACCCAGGACCTATTTGCTAAAGTGTATGATATTCTTGTATAACATTTGATTTTTCAAAACTGTTTTTACTATTTGTGTTTATAAAAATTACTGGAGTCTAAATCAGTTGTAACTTACACTGCTTCTGAGGCATACGATGGTTTTGACATCCTATAGCCTCGCTTTATGGCATTGTAGAACTGTTCATTCATTGGCAATTCAGGATATGGTGTTCCACCTATAACGATACATCATATATGTACAGTCATATATTAAAACACAGTGGATCATGTATATAGTGCAAAAGATTGATTTGAACTGGTGGTACAGTATATGAACAACAAAATAAAATAGGAATATTCTATAGGACAAAAAGTAACATGACGAGCAAAAAGGAATAGGGGTTCTGTTTCAAGACTCTCATCTGTTATCCACATAAGAGAACAGCTAGATCATATACCGCCAGATCATATACCGCTGCCAGATCATATACCGCTGAAGAAGGCCGATATAGGCCGAAACGTACGGTACTCATACAATGTGTCTCTGATATATGGGCATCCACTGGATCATGTATGCAACATGAAATAATTGTGAATAATAAATCTCACAGATTAATGGCAAATTGAATTAGCTGTGTGCAGCAATTTTTTCTACTACATCTCAAGACCTACAGCCCAAGTAGATTAAATTTGGATGTTGGTGGACTGGCTGTGAACAGAAGTTGTGCGGAGTGGAGAAAAGATGAACATTTGCACTGGGGCCGTTAATTCCTTAGTTATGCTTGCCTTTGTGGAGTATATCATTTCTAGTAGATCTGTATAATTCTTTCTGGTTCCTTTACAGATTGTAACTGATAGCTGAGGGTTTCAATAGCATGACATCATCTTGTCATTGTGGACCATTCTAACAAGTAGCAGTTTTTCAAAGCAGACAATTTTTGAACAATTTTGGTATACAGTATTATTATTTTTTTTACTTCAATTCAAATTGAAGAAGGATCTTTTGTTCCTTTATAATTATCTTTAGGATCCACTCCTGATATTGTGTACAGAAAATGCAATAAAAACTGAATGAATCCTAAGGGTCCATGCCACATGCTTCATATTTGTAGGACGTTTGAGGGTCTGTTCACATTAGCACCATGACTCTTGTCTATAAGAGTCATGACAGCCACTGTATGCCAGACCTATTTTCGATTGGATATAAGCGAACTCCATTAACGTCAGTGGGGTCCACTGATTTTTGCTGCCCTCTATTTGAAAATGTTTTGAGATTTTAAGGGTAACTGTGCTATTCCTACCATCAAAAATACTGTACAAGCTTAGGGAAGCTCCATACATTAGTGTGAACAGAGTCACTTTTACACAGTTTTTTCTTGGCCTAAAGTTGGGCCTAAATTTGCAGACGTATGGGGGTCATTTCGGAACAGATATATGCCACTTTTGTGGCTTATTTCTGGCCCAGATTCTGTCACACGCCAGGTTGCCGCAGAATCTGCAACTTCTTCCCCGCTCACGGCAGGTCTAAAAAAACGGGGCGTAGCGTAGGTAGGGAAGGGGACGGGCAGACAGGCCCGTCTCATTCATCATTTTCTATGCCTGGTTTAGGGGTATACAGCAAGAAAGATGTCTTACATTTAGAATTGGCTGTGGATATGCCGAAGTTATGTAGAGGCCGGCACCGACATTTAAAACGCCGTACTTAATAAATGTGCCCTTATTATACATAAGTCCAGAATACCTGTTAAAGGGGTATTCTGGTTTCATGAAATTGGTGTCCTATCCTCAGGATAGGTCATAAATTTCAGATTCATGGAGGTCCAACTCTCAGCACCGCAGCCAATCAGCTGTTTGAAGGGGTTGCGGTGTTAGTTCGAGAGCTATGTCCTCTTTAGTGTTTACCTGCACACCATAGAAACATAGAATGTGTCGGCAGATAAGAACCATTTGGCCCATCTAGTCTGCCCAATATACTGAATACTATGGATAGCCCCCGGCCCTATCTTATATGAAGGATGGCCTTATGCCTATCCCATGCATGCTTAAACCCCTTCACTGTATTTGCAGCTACCACTTCTGCAGGAAGGCTATTCCATGCATCCACTACTCTCTCAGTAAAGTAATACTTCCTTATATTACTTTTAAACCTTTGCCCCTCTAATTTAAAACTGTGTCCTCTTGTGGTAGTTTTTCTTCTTTTAAATATGCTCTCTTCCTTTACCGAGTTGATTCCCTTTATGTATTTAAAAGTTTCTATCATATCCTCTCTGTCTCTTCTTTCTCCCAAGCTATACATATTAAGGTCCTTTAACCTTTACTGGTAAGTTTTATCCTGCAATCCATGTACTAGTTTAGTAGCTCTTCTCTGAACTCTCTCTAGAGTATCTATATCCTTCTGGAGATATGGCCTCCAGTACTGCGCACAATACTCCAAGTGAGGTCTCACCAGTGTTCTGTACAGCGGCATAAGCACTTCACTCTTTCTACTGCTTATACCTCTCCCTATACATCCAAGCATTCTGCTGGCATTTCGTGCTGCTCTATTACATTGTCTTCCCACCTTTAAGTCTTCTGAAATAATTACTCCTAAATCCCTTTCCTCAGATACTGAGGTCAGGACTGTGTCAAATATTCTATATTCTGCCCTTGGGTTTTTACGCCCCAGGTGCATTATCTTGCACTTATCCACATTAAATTTCAGTTTCCAGAGTTCTGACCATTCTTCTAGTTTTCCTAAATCCTTTTCCATTTGGCGTTTCCCTCCAGGAACATCAACCCTGTTACATATCTTTGTGTCATCAGCAAAAAGACAAACCTTACCAGCGAGGCCTTTTGCAATATCACTTATGAAGATATTAAACAAAATCGGTCCCAGTACAGATCCCTGTGGAACCCCACTGGTAACATTACCTTGTTTTGAATGTTCTCCATTGACTACAACCCTCTGTTGTCTGTCACTCAGCCACTGCCTAATCCACTCAACAATATGGGAGTCCATGCTCAATGACTGCAGTTTATTGATAAGTCTTCTATGTGGGACAGTGTCAAAAGCCTTACTAAAATCTAGATATGCGATGTCTACTGCACCTCCACCGTCTATTATTTTATTCACCCAGTCAAAAAAATCTATAAGATTTGTTTGACATGATCTCCCTGAAGTAAACCCATGTTGTTTTTCATCTTGCAATCCTGTGGTACAGTGTAAATACATCTGTTCGTCCCATTCAAGTGAGTGGGAGAGGAAGCATGGTGGCCTATGCTTTATACCACCATAGGAAAAGATTACAATAATCACAGTATCTGCAATTTTAGAGTAGCCATCATATAACCAGGTTGTCATGGTGGCCTAGGTGTAGTTAGTTTCCCTAACGAATAATATTATGATACTGCCCCCATTTTTAATTAACATTTCTCATACCCAATGTGAATATTTCCCAAAGAAGAATTCCAAATGACCAGACATCGCTGAGAGTTGTGTACAGGTTGTTGAAAATGCTTTCTGGGGCCATCCACTTCAGAGGCAGGAAAGTCTATGATGAACAACAAAATACAGGAGTTATAAAATTGAAAGGCCATGGTTAACACATAAAGTATTATCTAAAAACAGATATTTAATCAAAGCAAAAGTTTGCTATTGTTGTAAAAAGTAAATAATAAAAAAAACTAGTGTTAGGCGAGCATGCTCGGCTGAACACTAGTTCGGCTCGACACATCGCGGTGTTCGGCTGAATACCGCGTGTGCTCGAGCACGATGCTAGAGTCTCCTCCAAGCATGTTTGTTGGCTGCGTAGCAGGTAAGTACTGCCATTCACTGTAATGCCGTAGCCATGTTGGCTGCTGGCATTACAGTGATTGGCTGGCCGAAACGCATCATCGGGTGCTATATAGCACCCGATGATGTGTTCGGCTCAGTATTAGTCAGGGAGAGCTGGAGAGCAGAAGGGAGAGATAGTGTAGGGATTGAAATAGCAATATTTTAGTTTTTATACTTGTTATAGACCCAAAATTTGTCTGTGTGTGGCAGCAATATATATTTTTAGCGCAACCTGCACCAAATTCCAAAAATTTGTTAGAGACCCAAAAGTCCTATTAAGGACTATAGTTGTATCTGGCAGCAATATATATTTTTAGCGCAAACTGCGCTAAATAGCTTGCAATTGTTTGGCTGCTGCAGACAGCGACATTATCTGCGCTACATCTCCTGTCTAACGCGTGCGCAGCCTAAAAATATCTGTGACATCCAGTATACTTTTTCCATAGACCGTGTCCATTGCGAACAATTATATTACCTGCGCTACATCTCCTGTATAATGTTTGCGTATCCGAAATATCAGTAACATTTAGTCTAATTTTTTTGCTGCTGGTGGCAGTGACATTACTTGCGCTACATCTCCTGTAATACGTTTGCCCATCCTAAATATGAGTGACATTAATTCAGTGTAATTTTTTATTAGCCGCTGGTGACAGCTACATTACTTGGCTATACCTCCTGTATAACGTTTGTGCATCCTAACTATCAGTGACATTCATTCAGTGTAATTTTTTATTAGGCGGTGGTGACAGCGACATTACTTGCGCTATACCTCCTGTATAATGTTTGTTCAACCTAAAGATCAGTGACATTAATGCAGTGTAATTTTTTATTAGGTGGTGTTGACAGCGACATTACTTGCGCTATACCTCCTGTTTAACGTGTGCGCATCCTAAATATCAGTGACATTAATTCAGTGTAATTTTTTATTAGGTGGTGTTGACAGCGACATTACTTGCGCTATACCTCCTGTTTAACGTGTGCATATCCTAAATATCAGTGACATTCATTCAGTGTAAATTTTTATTAGGCGGTGTTGACAGCGACATTACTTGCGCTATACCTCCTGTTTAACGTGTGCGCATCCTAAATATCAGTGACATTAATTCAGTGTAATTTTTTATTAGGTGGTGTTGACAGCGACATTACTTGCGCTATACCTCCTGTTTAACGTGTGCATATCCTAAATATCAGTGACATTCATTCAGTGTAAATTTTTATTAGGCGGTGGTGACAGCGACATTACTTGCGCTATACCTCCTGTTTAACGTGTGCATATCCTAAATATCAGTGACATTCATTCAGTGTAAATTTTTATTAGGCGGTGGTGACAGCGACATTACTTGCGCTATACCTCCTGTTTAACGTGTGCGCATCCTAAAAATATCTGTGACATTCTGTGTACTTTATTTGCGCATACACTTACAAAACCTGCGCTACTGTACGTGTGACATACTTGCAAGCATATATACCATTTAATATGCGCAAGGCGAGCAGTAAGGGACGGGGAAGTGGCCTTGCTGCTAATGGTGCACGCAGAAGCCGTGGCCCTGGGTGCGGTGAAACTGTGCCTGCTGCCAGAGCACAAGAAACACACTCATCCACAATACCTAGCTTCATGTCCCAGTTTGCAGGGCAGCGCAGGACACCACTCTCGAAGTCACACCAGTGAGACCAGATGGTCAGTTGGATTGCAGCAGATAATGCTTCCAGTCGGTTAATCACCACCCTGTCTTCCACAAAGTCCAGTCTCAGTAGCCAAGAGTCTGATCAACAGAATCCTCACCCTGATACTCCTTCCACCCACCATTGAGAGTCTTGGCAAACAAGTGATCCCACACTCGGATATTCCGAGGAGCTGTTTTCATCGCCATTCCTTAATTGGGCTTCTCGCCAAGCCCGCTTGAAGAGGGACATGAGGAGATCTTGTGCCCTGATTCCCAAACTCTGGAGCATCCACAATCAGAAGAAGAAGATGATGGGGAACAGCAATTAGTGTTTCACGAGATGGATGATGATGATGAGACACAGTTGCCAATAAATCAACCGCAATTAGTGTCTCAAGAGGTTAATGATGAGGATAAGACATAATTGACCTAACAACAACCTCAGTTATTGACAACAAGTCAGGAGGATGACCAGAGTGAGGAAGTGGAAGAGGAGGTGCTGGACGATGAAGTCACTGACCCAACCCTGGAAGGTGGCAAGCCGAGCGAGGACAGAAGTACAGAGGGGGAGGGATCTGCAGCAGCTCAACAGGCTGGAAGAGGCAGTGGGGTGGCAAAAGGGAGAAGGAGGGCCACACCAAACAGGCCCACAACTGTTCCCCGGAGCACTCCCTTGCGGCAATCTCCCTTGCCAAGGGGTAGGTGTTCCACAGTCTGGCACTTTTTTGAGGAAACTGCAGATGATAAAAGAATTGTCATTTGCAACCTGTGCCATACCAAAATGAGCAGGGGCGTGAACACTAGAAACCTCACCACCACCAGCATGATCCACCACATGGCATCAAAGCACCCTAATAGGTGGGCCGAATGCCTGAGTCCACAACCAGTGTCTGCGGGTCACACCACTGCCTCCTCTTCCCCTGTGTTACGTGCTGGCCAATCCCCTTGCCAAGACGCAGGCCCGATGCCTCCCGCCATGCACCTGGACCTTCGCAAGCACCATCAGGTAGCACATCCACTTCTGTGTCCCAGTGCAGCGTACAGATGTCTATACCCCAGGCTTTTGAACGAAAGCGCAAATATCCAGCCACTCACCCACAGACCATAGCTCTAAATGCGCACCTTTCCAAACTACTGGCCCTGAAAATGTCGCCATCTAGGCTTGTGGACACTGAGGCTTTCCACAGCCTAATGGCGGCGGCTGTCCCACGGTACTCTGTCCCCAGCTGCCAATATTGTTTATGGTGTGCAGTCCCAGCCTTACACCAGCATGTGTCCCATAACTTTACCCGTGCCCTGACCAACGCAGTTATTGGGAAGGTCCACTTAACGACTGACACATGGACAAGTGCTTTTGGCCAGGGACGCTACATTTCCCTGATGGCACACCGGGTAACGTTGTGGAGGCCAGGAGCAAGTCGTACCCTGGGATGGCACTGGTGCTACTGACGCCAAGAATTGCGGGCCCTGCTTCCATCAGGGTTTCCGCCACCACCTACGTTAGTGGCTGCAGCCCCCCCTTCTCCTCTTCCACCTCCTCCTCCACTTCCACCTCTGAATTATCATCTTGCTGCACAAGTCAGCCATCAGTCAGTAGCTGGAAGCAGTGTAGCACTGCAGTGGGGAAGCGGCAACAGGCCAGGCTTAAACTGATCTGCTTGGGTGACAAACAGCACACTGCCGCAGAGCTGTGCCAGGGGATAAGGGACCAGACTGAGCTGTGGCTCTCGCCACTCAACCTACAACCAGGCATGGTTGTGTCTGATAATGGTCTTAACTTGGTGGTGGCTTTGGAGCTCGGCAAGCTCACACACAAACCATGCCCACGTGTTCAACCTAGTGGTTCAGCGGTTTCTCAAAACCTACCCCAATTTGCCTGAGCTACTGGTGAAAGCGCGCTGCATGTGTGCCCATTTCCGCAAGTCATCGACAGCTTCCGCCAGTCTGGCAATGCTGCAGCAGCGCTTGCAATTGCCAGCTCATCAACTGTTGTGCGACGTGAGCATGCGCTAGAACTCCACGTTCCACATGTTGGCCAGGCTTTGTGAGCAGCAGAGGGCAGTAGTAGAATACCAGCTGCAACATTGTCGTCGCCTTTCCAGTTAGCTTCAGCTCCTCATGAGCAATGAGTGGGCATTGATGTCTGACCTCTGAGGTTTTACACAACTTTGAGGAATCTACACAGATGGTGAGCAGCGATAACACTATTATCAGCGTAACCATCCCACTTCTATGTCTACTCAAACACTCGCTGCTCACAATGAAGGCGGACGCTTTGCATGTGGAAGAGGTGGAAATGGGGGAAGACAGTACACAGGGTGATAGCCAGACCAGGTAGAAGAGGAGGAAGAGGATGAACAAATTGAGAGTTATCCTCCTGATAAGGACAGCGAAGTCTTGTCTGTTGGGACTCTAGCACACATGGCTGACTTTATGTTAGGCTGCCTTTCCCGTGACCCTCGCGTTGTACGCATTTTGGCCAACACCAATTACTGGTTGTTCACCCTTCTCGACCCCCGCTACAAAGAGAACTTCTCATCTCTCATTCCTGTGGTGGAGAGGACGAGCAAAGTGATGCAATACCAGAAGGTCTTTGTGGAAAAATTGCTCCAAAAATTTCCAGCTGACAACGCTGGCTGCAGAGTACGTAGTTCCTTGGCCAATCGAGGAGGGGAGATGAGGGGAACACACATCAGTTCCAACAGAGGCAGGGCAACACTCTCCAAGGCCTGGGACAGTTTTATGACACCCTGCCAGCACCCTCAACCTGATACGCGGTCTAGTGTCACAAGGAGGGAAAAATTTTGGAAGATGGTGAAGGAGTACGTAGCAGACCGTGTCAGCGTCCTCAGTGATCCCTGTGTGCCTTACAACTATTGGGTGTCCAAGCTGGACATGTGGCACGAACTGGCGCTCTACGCCTTGGAGGTGCTGGCCTGCCCCGCCGCCAGCGTTTTGTCAGATCGTGTATTTAGTGCTGCTGGGGGCATAATAACTAATAAGCGCATCCGCCTGTCAACTGAAAATGCTGACCGGTTGACTCTTATAAAAATAAACCAGGCCTGGATTGCCCCTGACTTCTGTACTCCACCAGAGGAAAGCAGCTGAACATAAAGGCACTCTAATTGTGGATTTTATGGTGTATTGAATACACTGTATTCCCATGCACCCCTACCACCACTAAAAAGGGTATATTGTTCAATCTCCCTTTTCTCGTCCTCCTCCTCCATCATATCAACATGCTTATTAGGCTGCCCTCGCTCCTAATGTATTAGAGGGTCAGCTCAGCAGTAGGCCCTCACCCATAATGTGTTAGAGGGTTACCAGGAGGCCCTTACCCATAATGTTTTTGAGGGTCACCAGCAGGCCCTCAACCATAATGTTTTAGAGGGTCAGCTCAGCAGCAGCCCCTCACCCCTAAATTTTTAGATGGTCAGCTCGGCAGCAGGCCCTCACCCACAGAATATTTTTAGATGGTCAGCTCGGCAGCAGACCCTCACCCACAAAATTTTTTAGATGGTCAGCTCGGCAGCAGGCCCTCGCTCACAATTTTTTTTAGATGGTTAGCTCGGCAGCAGGCCCTCGCCCACAAATTTTTTTAGATGGTCAGCTCGGCAGCAGGCCCTCGCTCCTAATGTTTTAGATGGTCAGATCAGCAGCAGGCCCTCGCCCCTAATGTTTTAGAGGTCACCAGCAGGCCTTTGTTCCTAATGTTTTTGAGGGTCACCAGCAGGCCATCAATTATAATTTTTCAAGGGTGTGTATGATGCCCTCCTTTATGTGTAATAAAGGGTGTATTGGAGTGCCTGTTCCTTGTAATTTTTGGCAGAGCTTTCCCTTAGTGCATAGGCTTTATGAGTGTAGGAGTCCCACTACCTGAACAATTGTACCACAATGTGAATGAGGCCCTCTATTATGTGATATACAGGTTGTATCGGAGTGCCTCTTCCTTGTAATTTTTGGCAGCACTTGCACTTTATATACAAGTAAATATACAGGAAAGAATGTTTCCTAACAATTTTTCCTCTAAAATCTATTTTATCTTCGGTTTGGTGCGTATTATTGTCAGTCTGTAAAAGTGCCGTACAACTCATACAACATCGTTCCCAGCAGCGACCTTGGAGTCCAAGATGCATCCAGACATCCTCCCCATGCTGTTCCCGAACCATTTCAGTGGTGTTTGCATCAATTTTTGACCTTTTACTATGAACCAGACACCCTCCCCTCTTCAGAGAAATGGATACCTGGTTTAATGTTCGGGTTCTCCCATTGACTTACATTGTGCTCTACTCGAGCATCCGAGCACTTTGGTGCTCGACCAACACTATAAAAAACATATTTCTATACAAAAGTGCAATGTTTTTAGTTTAACCACACATCTTTCTATATTCAAACTATTACCGGAGTGGTGTCATCATGATCAACTAAGGTCCTGATAAAGCCTATTAAGCATATCAGACCTAGCTATATTTATATGCTCAGTAACATCTGTGTTCACTTCCTCTTTAATGAGCCTCAAGCAATCCAAAGGTACAAATGGCTAGTAAGGATATACTGTATATATACTAATCATTCAGAAGATCATGCCATATCTGGAACCAGCTGTAATATGTTACATGGACTGAAGTTTCTGGGCCCTATGGGAAAATGTGTACTAGAGTCTCACCTATTAACATTTGAGTACAATTATTTCACACTATATAGAATCCATACCTCCCAACTGTCCCATTTATTATGGAATTATTGCATGGAATGGATCTTAAAGAGAGCAAGGATTATGCAAATATGCTCCAAAATCGGAAGATTAGTCAACATTCCTGGTTGATAAAAGTGTGGCTTCAAATGTCCAATGGCTGGGGATTGAAATGGGAGGCATGAGACTGCCATTTAGCTGTTCCATCGGCAGTTTCATCATCGTCCAGAATAGGATAGCATGTATTCATGACATTGAAACAATGAAGACCCTATGAAGGTGCGATGGATCTTATTATAAGTGAAGGGAGTCTGTGGGGCACCATTTGGTTTCATCATACAATGGACTTGGCTTCACATCTGTTATGAATCGAAACCATGACATAAATATAAACATAGCCTAAATCACTGTCTACAATTGTTACATTAAATTTTTATGACATCCTATTCATTTAAAAATGATGTTCTCAAATCATACTGGGATCCATACATGACCACAATCAGTACACCTCATTAATGTTGGGCAATGTATGGTACTAAGTATAATATAAGAATCTATACAGTACATGGTACTCCTTCTTCCAAGGATACAACTCATTAATGTGTCCAGTACATATATTTATCAACTTAGAGGCAGGATCTATACATCCAGTGGTGTGACTGCATTTTCCAGCCCTGCATCTAATGTAACAAGACAAGACTTCATATAGTAGGCTTTTCGTTACATTGCTTCACTGTAGATGGTGCTGTACCATAAAGCTTTAGGAAGTGGTAGAATAGTGGTATATAGGCAAGTTGTAGTAAAATCATGGTCAACCAATATTTTTCCCTATAGAGAAACATCAAGATTGCATGAGTCACAGTAAAGCTGTGATATAATCTCAACGTGCATATGACCATTGTAATTGTTCATCCATAGCCTTATTCTTATACATGTCTGTATATTTAATACCTTTTTCCCAGCAATGCACATTTGGCAAAGTGTTATGTTGCAATGGAACTCGGAAGCCTTTATTTTTCACTTTATTGCGCAATTTTTACTTCTGCTTAGGGAAGTTTCAGAAGTGTAGGTGACAAACCATAATGCAATATGTAATACAATGTCTATAGATTTAAAATTCAAAGAAATTACATTACATGTCAATACGAAATGCTTCAAAAATGCATGTATATACAGTACAGACCAAAAGTTTGGAATACACCTTCTCATTCAAAGAGTTTTCTTTATTTTCATGACTATGAAAATTGTAGAGTTACACTGAAGGCATCAAAACTATGAATTAACACATGTGGAATTATATACATAACAAACAAATGTGAAACAACTGAAAATATGTCATATTGTAGGTTCTTCAAAGTAGCCACCTTTTGCTTTGATTACTGCTTTGCACACTCTTGGCATTCTCTTGATGAGCTTCAAGAGGTAGTCCCCTGAAATGGTTTTCACTTCACAGGTGTGCCCTGTCAGGTTTAATAAGTGGGATTTCTTGCCTTATAAATGGGGTTGGGACCATCAGTGGCGTTGAGGAGAAGTCAGGTGGCTACACAGCTGATAGTCCTACTGAATAGGCTGTTAGAATTTGTATTATGGCAAGAAAAAAGCAGCTAAGTAAAGAAAAACGAGTGGCCATCATTACTTTAAGAAATGAAGGTCAGTCAGTCAGCCGAAAAATTGGGAAAACTTTGAAAGTAAGGGCTATTTGACCATGAAGGATAGTGATGGGGTGCTGCGCCAGATGACCTGGCCTCCACAGTCACCGGACCTGAACCCAATCGAGATGGTTTGGGGTGAGCTGGACCGCAGAGTGAAGGCAAAAGGGCCAACAAGTGCTAAGCATCTCTGGGAACTCCTTCAAGACTGTTGGAAGACCATTTCAGGGGACTACCTCTTGAAGCTCATCAAGAGAATGCCAAGAGTGTGCAAAGCAGTAATCAAAGCAAAAGGTGGCTACTTTGAAGAACCTAGAATATGACATATTTTGAGTTGTCTCACACTTGTTTGTTATGTATATAATTCCACATGTGTTAATTCATAGTTTTGATGCCTTCATAGTCATGAAAATAAAGAAAACTCTTTGAATGAGAAGGGGTGTCCAAACTTTTGGTCTGTACTGTATGTGTAAAGCTTCACTATGGATGGAGATTTCCATTTCTAGTTAGAAAAATCTGATTAATATTGCAGTCTTTTCAATGTTGTGTACAGCAAAATTACTGCTCATAGAGCAATGGTCATTGAATAGAGGACAGGAAATCAGGCTTTTTTTGACTTAAAGGGCTTCTGTCAGCCCCCATTGTGAAATTTTCATTAGCCGACATTAGCTATTTGCTAATGTCAGCTGAGTGCAATGTCCTACCTTTGTCTGTGGCTTATTTCTTGTAAAAATCATACTTTTATCTTATGCAAATTTCTTCACTAGCAGCAAGTTGGGCGTGTACTTGCTGGTAGCCGCCGCATCTGCCGCTTCTAGACACGCCCCATCTCCTCTTGATAGACAGGGCCAGCGAGCGCTCTCCTCCTCCCGCTGGCCCTGTCTGCTGCTGAATTCCCGCGCCTGCGCCGTAACGTTCCTCGATCGGCGCAGGCGTACTGAGTGAAGGACGGGAATTCAGCAGCAGACGGGGCCAGCAGGAGGAGGAGAGCGCTCTCTGGCTCTGTCTATCAAGAGGAGATGGGGCGTGTCTAGAAGCGGCAGATGCGGCGGCTACCAGCAAGTACACACCCAACTTGCTGGTAGTGAAGAAATTTGCATATGATAAAAGTATGATTTTTACAAGAAATAAGCCACAGACAAAGGTAGGACATGTATGATTGCACTCAGCTGACATTAGCAAATAGCTAATGTCGGCTAATGAAAATTGCACAATGGAGGGTGACAGAAGCCCTTTAAATAGGTTGTCTCATGACGACAAATTGCTGTCTATATACTCTACTGGGGCATTTGGATGTCATAGAGGTGGTTTCTAGTTCAGGACCACCTTTGTATGGACGACTTTAGTCTGGATGGTCATTCACCTGAATGGCTGTCAAGCAATAGCACATTTCCCAATGGCCATTGCTGATTTTGTTGGGATTGCAGAGAACTGTGACTGTGGTAATCAGCTTATTGCTCAAAACAAAAGACGAGATGTCTAATATGTCAACCCCTTTAAACCAAGACTCTCTTACTGCCACTTTAACCACATGAAAGTAAAAAACCTCTTGAGAAAACATAAAATTGCTACAGATTTCAGAGTTGCTCAGTCTTATTAATTAAAGGGAATAGATAGACCCAATTCAACTGATAGCTTCTACTAGACTAGGGGAAATATCATAGTATGCACAGGCTCATGTTAAGGGCAGCTGTTCATTAGGGGTGTTGTACGTACACCTGGTATCAGATGACACATAAAAGTGCTGTGGCTGGTTAAATAAATGGAAAAATAAAAACTTTTAGATAACATTCTGAAAAAAAAATTATATGTGTCATTTTTTATTTTAAATGGGTTATTGAGAAGTTTGTTTTTAATTTTAAGGGAAACTCCTATGAAAATTGCTAAGTGCAGGTTATTGTATAGCATGAAAAAGCGTGGCCAGTGGGAGACAACCACAAATCTCCACTCGGTTCTGGAGATATCTTGCTGGTAATGCTCATTATGTGCCATTAGCACTTCCAGCCCTCAGTGCCAGGGAGGGAAAGACATAGGTTGGGGCTCAGTGCTGGATCATCACATTGAAAGAGCTGTGAAAAGTAAATTTTCTGTGAAGAGACTAAGCAAATTAAGAAATCTGCAAATACGCTGAGAGCAAAACTTACGTTGCCTTTGGAAATGTAGTTGGAGTCTCTCACAATGTCTCTGGCTAGTCCAAAGTCACAAATTTTCACTAGTTTCCCCTCACAAATCAATACGTTTCTTGCAGCCAAGTCACGGTGAACACACTGTGGATTAACACATATTGTCACTAAATCATCAATCAGAACCAACAAAGTCCAATCTCAACAACAGTGGTGATGATCTGAAGGTTTCCTGAGGAATACTGGTTATGTTCTGATGAACACTGGTTACATTCTGATCAAAATACTAGTTATGGTCCTATGAATACTGGTGATGTTCTGAAGAAACTTGGTTATGTTCTGATGATGGCTGGTTACATTCTGATAAAAACACTGGTTATGTGCTAATGAATACTGGTTACATTTTGATGAAACCTGGTCGCGTTCTGATGATCACTGATTACATTCTAATAAAAACACTGGTTTAGTTCTAATGAATACTGGTTACGTTCTGATAAATTCTGGTTATGTTCTGATGACTATCAGATTCTTATATGTGCTGCTTACATTGTAAGGAATTGTAGTTACTTTCCGATGAATACTGGTTCCTGTCTGAGGAATGTTAGTTATGTTCTTATGAACACCAGTTAGATTCTGACAAACACTGCTTAGGTTCTGATGAATAGAAGTTAGAGTCTGATAAGTGCTGGTTACTTTCCAGTGTATATTTTTGATGATAGCTGGTTACCTTCTTATCAAGACACTAGCAGACCACAGCAATGATGAGTCAAAAACCAATGTAGAGTGTTGACTAAGATAAGGGTAAAAGGAATCGGATTGCTAGAAAATAGTGACACTACCATTGACACTATCCTTGTCTCATCATGAATAAGTGTAAAAAGATCTTTCAGTTGTGTGATCTGTATGTACACTCACCTAAAGAATTATTAGGAACACCATACTAATACGGTGTTGGACCCCCTTTTGCCTTCAGAACTGCCTTAATTCTACGTGGCATTGATTCAACAAGGTGCTGATAGCATTTTTTGGAAATGTTGGCCCATATTGATAGGATAGCATCTTGCAGTTGATGGAGATTTGAGGGATGCACATCCAGGGCACGAAGCTCCCGTTCCACCACATCCCAAAGATGCTCTATTGGGTTGAGATCTGGTGACTGTGGGGGCCATTTTAGTATAGTGAACTCATTGTCATGTTCAAGAAACCAATTTGAAATGATTCAAGCTTTGTGACATGGTGCATTATCCTGCTGGAAGTAGCCATCAGAGAATGGGTACATGGTGGTCATGAAGGGATGGACATGGTCAGAAACAATGCTCAGGTAGCCCGTGGCATTTAAACGATGCCCAATTGGCACTAAGGGGCCTAAAGTGTGCCCAGAAAACATCCCCCACACCATTACACCACCAGCCTGCACAGTGGTAACAAGGCATGATGGATACATGTTCTCATTCTGTTTACGCCAAATTCGGACTCTACCATTTGAATGTCTCAACAGAAATCGAGACTCATCAGACCAGGCAACATTTTTCCAGTCTTCAACAGTCCAATTTTGGTGAGCTCGTGCAAATTGTAGCCTCTTTTTCCTATTTGTAGTGGAGATGAGTGGTACCCGGTGGGGTCTTCTGCTGTTGTAGCCCATCCGCCTCAAGGTTGTGCGTGTTGTGGCTTCACAAATGCTTTGCTGCATACCTCGGTTGTAACGAGTGGTTATTTCAGTCAACGTTGCTCTTCTATCAGCTTGAATCAGTCGGCCCATTCTCCTCTGACCTCTAGCATCCACAAGGCATTTTTGCCCACAGGACTGCCGCATACTTAATGTTTTTCCCTTTTCACACCATTCTTTGTAAACCCTAGAAATGGTTGTGCGTGAAAATCCCAGTAACTGAGCAGATTGTGAAATAGTCAGACCGGCCCGTCTGGCACCAACAACCATGCCACGCTCAAAATTGCTTAAATAACCTTTCTTTCCCATTCTGACATTCAGTTTGGAGTTCAGGAGATTGTCTTGACCAGGACCACCCCCCTAAATGCATTGAAGCAACTGCCATGTGATTGGTTGATAATTGCATTAATGAGAAATATAAAAGGGGTTCATAATAATTCTTTAGGTGAGTGTATATCCATGCTCTCTCTTCATAGATTAAAGAGTACGTATTCATTGCAAGTGACTTCCCACACACAATTTCACCATCTTGTGAGTTATGGAAAAACACTGGAGGCAGAGTTCCCAACTGTCCGTAAGTTTCTGGAAGTCTCTAAAAATCAAGGACTTTATTTGTCAAACATCTTTGAATCTATAATTAAACTGGGAAGAGGGAAAAGGAAACATTGGGACGTTCACGTGATGAAGTAGTTGGTTGCGTCGCGCCCCTCCTCCTCTCCCCTCGCCTGCCACGCCGCACCTGGTCCCGCTTGCCGGCTGAAAAGTGGATCGCTGAATGCTGGTTTGATCTGATGAGTTCCCGTGGGGGTGAAGTGCCCTGAAGCGTGATCTCCCGGCCGGTGTGCTTGTTTAGACAAGCTGTTTGGCCTCCTCTGGACCCTCCCTGTCTTCCCAATCGCTGGCTTTTAAAGAAGGAGGTCTAACTTGTCCTGGGCTTCTCCTCATCTTTCGCTCTAATCTTTTACCTTCCTGTGTGTTGTACTCCTCTTCCCCGTCACTCGCTTGCTGCTGACCATCCTCCGCTCCTACTCCTGATGTTATAACTTTCCCTCGCGTGGCATTGTTTCTTCTGTTGCTGGAGTCCCCCTGCTGCTGTACTGAATGAACTGTCCTCTATCCCAGATAAAAAGACTGGTGAGACCTGCCCATACTTTTTTGTGTCTTTTTCCCCCTTTTTTTTTTCCTATGGATAAATATGGTGTAATCCAACGATTATAGAAACCCTGCTGAATATTATAAAAATCTCATTGGTATTGGACTTTTGCTGAAAAGGAGGAGCAAGGGAAAAGAAGGAAAAAGGGAGGAAAAAAAAAGGGGGAAACAAATAAAAAAGAGGTAAGGGGAGGAAAAAAAAAGATAAAGGTGAAGAGAGAAGGGAAAAAAAAGGGCCCTATGCAAAATAGGCGATCAGTGGATCTCTCTAAAATGGGTTAGAAGCATCCAGATTCAGCTAAAATTGATCCATTTTTGAAGTCTCCTAATGTAATGACAAGAGCAGGGGCGGGTCCAAAAGGGATATCTGACTAATGTTAAAAACCTGGAAGCAGAATGAAAGAATTGGTGGATGATTTGTCTCAGGAGGAGGGGATAGCGGGAGAGGCTATAAACGACTTGTCCACTTTTGAATCCGCCCCACTGAAAGAAATTTTAGTGGCAGTTAAAAAAAGTGGAGAGCTAATTCAAGATATTTCCATGCAGCTTGGAGCAATCCAGACAGATGTGATGAAAAATCTGTGGGAGTCTTGGAGAACGAAGCTAAAATATAAAAAAATGAAATCTCCACCCTGAGTACCGACACTAATTCCCTTAAAAAAAACAACTTGTGGATAGGTCCAGGCCATGCAATGTGAGAATTATAGGTTTACCTAAAGGCATAGAAGGAAAAAGTTCCGCTGAAATGATACAGTCCTTGTATTCTTGAGAAATTTGGAAAGGAAAATTTTTGCCTCTATTCCTGGTGGAAAGAGCACACTGGTTCCAGGGGAAAAACCACGGGTACTTCTGGCGAAAATTTTGGTCTCACGAGATAGGGATGTGATCTTGAGAAGGGCCAGGGAGTGCCCTCCTATTGTATATAATGGAAGCAAAGTGTCCTTTTTTCCAGATTTTTCTAAAGAGATCCAAGGAAAGAGACGTACTTTTACTATGGTGAAAAAATGGCTTAAAAAAAGGGGCATTAAGTATTCATTTGTCTACCCAGTGAAATTGCAGATAATTTTTAATGTGGAAACTTTTTATTTTATTTCCCGGGTCTTGTGACAGACTGGCTTGACCGGAACAATATATAGGCACTCACCTCCAAATGGTCTTTTTTTTGCGCAGTAGTGGTGTGGGCGGGGGGAGGAGAGGTCTTGGTCAAGAGATCTGGTGCAGTAATGTGGCGGATCAAGAGGGTTGGGGGTGTATGGGATAGATTGCAGTGTGTCTCTTTGGAGGAGGGAATGGGTGGTTGGGAAGTTGAATAGTAATCTTTTCTGGGATCTGTTTGATCGGGCTGATGTCAACTAAAATCTTAACTTGGAATGTTTGGGATCTGGGGGATAAGTTAAAAAGACAGGTGGTTTTTGATCTGGTACAGAGACACCTTCCAGCCATTGTCTGCCTAGTGGAGACCCATCTCAATGGGGAGACAGGCGGATCACTCTACTTTCTCTAGTTATTCTAGAGGAGTGACAGTGTTAGTTCATAAACAGATTGATTTTGTCTGTTGGGCATCCTCTATTGATAAGCAAGGTAGATTTGTGTTTCTTTATAGAAAACTTGCTGGACCATTATGCATTTTGACTTTTATTTATATTCTGCCACCCTTTTCTTTATATGTACTTAATTGTTTGCTAACCTTCATGGATCAGTGGCCTGAATGTCCCTCAATAGTTAATGAGGACTTAAATTGTGTCATGAACCCAGGAATTGATAGAATTTCAATGGGGGAGACATCTATACTCCAGTACAGGGGTCCCCCTTGGCACGATTTTGCCTGAAATCAGGCTTTGTTGACGTATGGGGTACATAGGGAAGGGGAAAAAAGTATATTTGTGTGTAAGTAAAGCTGGAAACTATGTCTAGGATAGACCTGGCTCTGATAAATAAAAATTATCTTGGATGTATAAAGTGGATGAAATACGAGGCCAGGGTTTTATCCGACCATGTACCAGTTACTCTTGAAGTATCCATGACTTTTGATAAATATTGGGTAAGACCCCCATTTAGATGAAATCCCCATTGGATCTCCATAATGAAGAATCCTAACATGATAGAACAGGAGATTGTTCGTTTTTGCAGCATCAACTATAAGTCAGCAAAAATCCAACTGGTATGGGACGCCTTCAAGGCCTTTATGAGGGGCTTATTTGTTCATTTTTGGGGCATCAACTATAAGTCAGCCAAAATCCAACTGGTATGGGACGCCTTCAAGGCCTTTATGAGGGGCTTATTTGTTAGTAACATCTCTAACCTAGGAAAGGGCTATGGTATGAAAGAAAGAGAACTAAAAGAACTAGTGGTAGATGCCACCCAGGAATTTTCCAGGAATAAAACAGAAGAAAATAGGGAAATTATGGAGAACACAAGCCAGGCCTATTCTGATTTTCTTTTGGATAGGCTCAGCAGAAGCTTTTCTTCAAGAGACAAAAATATTTTGTCGAATCGGGCCGCCCAGGGAAATTGTTGGCTAGGGTGATCTCGAATCAGGACCAAAATAAAGAGATAGTAACTATTCGTTCGCCTGAAGGCTTAATTAGAGAAGATCAAGAATCTATAAAAGGAATTTTTGTTAACTATTTTGTGGATTTATATAAATCAGATAAGAATATTTCAGATGAAATGATGGATGCATATTTGGATTCCATCTCTCTACCAGTCCTAACGGACACTCAATGAGAACTCCTTGATCATAAGTTAGACGCTGCAGTAAAGGCTTGTTCGGGAAATTCCTCCCCTGGTTTAGATGGATTTCCATATGAATTTTATTGTAAATATAGGGAGGCTATTCTCCCCTGTTTATTGTTTTTTGGAAGTATTCACTGAATCTTTGGAGGACGGTACCCTTCCGGAATCAATGACAGAAGCTGTTATAATATTAATATTAAAAAAAGGCAAGGATCCCTTAGATGTAGAGGCAAATAGGCCGATTTCCTTATTGAACACCGATTTAAAGATTTTCGCAAGGGCTCTGGCCACGAGACTTGCCAAGGTCATTGCATCAATTATGCATTCTTATCAGAATGGATTTATTCCCAATAAGGGTACGTATTATAATCTGCATCGCCTGTATGCCAATATTCAATCCTCTGGGGGGGGGGGGTCTCTCGCTCCATCCTGTCGCTTGATGCTTCTAAGGACTTCGATAGGGTGGGGTGGAGATTTCTCTGGAGGGTTTTGGGAAAGATGGCATTTGTACTCAAGTTCATAAATATGGTTAAGCTTTTGTATAAATTTTAATATTAATGGAGTTTTGACAAAGAATTTTTTATTAAATTGAGGTACTCGTCAAGAATGTCCTCTCTCCCCATTATTATTTGATATATATATATATATATATATATATATCAAACCTCCTGCAGCTAGGGTAAGGCAAGATTCAGTTATTGAAGGGTTTGTGATATTGGCGAGGGAGGATCGTATTTCCTTATATGCAGATGATGTATTATTTTCTGTACATAATACTAATACTACACTCCCAAAAATTATTCCGATTGTTAATTCCTTTGGTGAAGTTTCAGGTCTTGATATTAATTGGTCAAAAACCACTCTCATGCCGTAGATAGACTCCAGCCTTCCAATGAGGCCTCCCTGAACATCTTGAAGATTTCTGATTCCGTTGAATACTTGGGTTTGGCGATATCACCTAACACTGAAAATTATTTGTACCTTAATTTGATTCCATTGATAAGCAAAACTAGACATGGCTGAGACTTCCTCTATCTAGAGCTGATAGAATATCCCTAATTAAGATGGTGATTTTACCCCTGTTCCTATACATCCTGAGGAACACCCCAATTTGGATTGAGGATACATTTTAAACTAACGGAAATAATTAATATTGATCTAATTTGGGGAAGAAAGTGGGTAAGACTTAAAGTAGATTACCTTTATAAGTCAATAGAAACAGGAGGGCTGAACCTTCCATATTTTAAGGGTTTCTTTATAACTGCACAGTTATGTTTTTTTTGTGAATGGAAGAATAGCCCACTATGTGGGACCCTGGTAAATAGACCTTCTCATAATAATATGTTTACTCTATTGGAATCTGGACAGCTATCTAACATACAACAGGACTATAGAGAGGCTGGGAAATTGTTTAGTAAGTCCTGGTGTACTGTTAGAGGCTGGGTGGGGATAAAGGGCTCTTTGGGATGTACAGTACTTCATTATGGCACAATTATTATTTACAGGTTTTAGATGATTGGTAGGGGATCACTACTGGCAAAAAATAATATTCCTTATGTTGCACAGGTAGTGAGGAATGGGGAAATACTTTCATTTTTTGACCTAACACAAAGAGAATATAAGTAATTTATCTTGGTTTAAGTATTTTCAGTTACGCTCGGCACTCCACAGTTTTAAAGATACATTTTTGTTAGAGGTAGATGTTTCTACACCTTTAAATCAATTTATGGGGAGTGTAGGTCACAAGGTTAAGATTGCTCAACTATATAAATTATTAGTTAAAACACTATTTAATAATATATGCTCTCCTGGACAAAGGGCTTGGGGAGCTGAATGTTCAACCATACAAGTAGATGATTGGGAGAATATATTGTCTAACCTTAGACTAGTGTCTCACAACTTTAATCACGTTTTAGTTCAATTTAATATTTTAACCACCTCCGGACCGCCTAACGCAGGATCGCGTTCCGGAGGTGGCAGCCCTGCGCAGAGTCACGCATATATGCGTCATCTCGCGATGGCCGAGATTTCCTGTGAACGCGCGCACACAGGCGCGCGCGCTCACAGGCGCGCGCGCTCACAGGAACGGAAGGTAAGAGAGTTGATCTCCAGCCTGCCAGCGGCGATCGTTCGCTGGCAGGCTGGAGATGTGTTTTTTTTAACCCCTAACAGGTATATTAGACGCTGTTTTGATAACAGCGTCTAATATACCTGCTACCTGGTCCTCTGGTGGTCCCCTTTGTTTGGATCGACCACCAGAGGACACAGGTAGCTCAGTAAAGTCCCACCAAGCACCACTACACTACACTACACCCCCCCCGTCACTTATTAACCCCTTATTAGCCCCTGATCACCCCTGATCACCCCATATAGACTCCCTGATCACCCCCCTGTCATTGATTACCCCCCTGTCATTGATCAACCCCCTGTAAAGCTCCATTCAGACGTCCGCATGATTTTTACGGATCCACTGATAGATGGATCGGATCCGCAAAACGCATCCGGACGTCTGAATGAAGCCTTACAGGGGCGTGATCAATGACTGTGGTTATCACCCCATATAGACTCCCTGATCACCCCCCTGTCATTGATTACACCCCTGTCATTGATTACCCCCCTGTAAAGCTCCATTCAGACGTCCGCATGATTTTTACGGATCCACTGATAGATGGATCGGATCCGCAAAACGCATCCGGACGTCTGAATGAAGCCTTACAGGGGCATGATCAATGACTGTGGTGATCACCCCATATAGACTCCCTGATCACCCCCCTGTAAAGCTCCATTCAGATGTCCGCATGATTTTTACGGATGCACTGATAGATGGATCGGATCCGCAAAACGCATCCGGACGTCTGAATGAAGCCTTACAGGGGCATGATCAATGACTGTGGTGATCACCCCATATAGACTCCCTGATCACCCCCCTGTAAAGCTCCATTCAGATGTCCGCATGATTTTTACGGATGCACTGATAGATGGATCGGATCCGCAAAACGCATCCGGACGTCTGAATGAAGCCTTACAGGGGCATGATCAATGACTGTGGTGATCACCCCATATAGACTCCCTGATCACCCCCCTGTAAAGCTCCATTCAGATGTCCGCATGATTTTTACGGATGCACTGATAGATGGATCCGATCCGCAAAACGCATCCGGACGTCTGAATGAAGCCTTACAGGGGCGTGATCAATGACTGTGGTTATCACCCCATATAGACTCCCTGATCACCCCCCTGTCATTGATTACACCCCTGTCATTGATCAACCCCCTGTAAAGCTCCATTCAGATGTCCGCATGATTTTTACGGATGCACTGATAGATGGATCGGATCCGCAAAACGCATCCGGACGTCTGAATGAAGCCTTACAGGGGCGTGATCAATGACTGTGGTGATCACCCCATATAGACTCCCTGATCACCCCCCTGTCATTGATTACCCCCCTGTAAAGCTCCATTCAGACGTCCGCATGATTTTTACGGATCCACTGATAGATGGATCGGATCCGCAAAACGCATCCGGACGTCTGAATGAAGCCTTACAGGGGCGTGATCAATGACTGTGGTGATCACCCCATATAGACTCCCTGATCACCCCCCTGTCATTGATTACACCCCTGTCATTGATTACCCCCCTGTAAAGCTCCATTCAGACGTCCGCATGATTTTTACGGATCCACTGATAGATGGATCGGATCCGCAAAACGCATCCGGACGTCTGAATGAAGCCTTACAGGGGAATGATCAATGACTGTGGTGATCACCTCATATAGACTCCCTGATCACCCCCCTGTCATTGATCAACCCCCTGTAAAGCTCCATTCAGATGTCCGCATGATTTTTACGGATGCACTGATAGATGGATCGGATCCGCAAAACGCATACGGACGTCTGAATGAAGCCTTACACGGGCGTGATCAATGACTGTGGTTATCACCCCATATAGACTCCCTGATCACCCCCCTGTCATTGATCAACCCCCTGTCATTGATCACCCCCCTGTCATTGATCACCCCCCCTGTCATTGATCACCCCCCCTGTCATTGATCACCCCTCTGTAAGGCTCCATTCAGACATTTTTTTGGCCCAAGTTAGCGGAATTTTTTTTTTTTTTTCTTACAAAGTCTCATATTCCACTAACTTGTGTCAAAAAATAAAATCTCACATGAACTCACCATACCCCTCACGGAATCCAAATGCGTAAAATTTTTTAGACATTTATATTCCAGACTTCTTCTCACGCTTTAGGGCCCCTAGAATGCCAGGGCAGTATAAATACCCCACATGTGACCCCATTTCGGAAAGAAGACACCCCCAGGTATTCCGTGAGGGGCATATTGAGTCCATGAAAGATTGAAATTTTTGTCCCAAGTTAGCGGAACGGGAGACTTTGTGAGAAAAAAATAAAAAATATCAATTTCCGCTAACTTGTGCCAAAAATTTTTTTTTTCTATGAACTCGCCATGCCCCTCATTGAATACCTTGGGGTGTCTTCTTTCCAAAATGGGGTCACATGTGGGGTATTTATACTGCCCTGGCATTCTAGGGGCCCCAAAGCGTGAGAAGAAGTCTGGTATCCAAATGTCTAAAAATGCCCTCCTAAAAGGAATTTGGGCACCTTTGCGCATCTAGGCTGCAAAAAAGTGTCACACATCTGGTATCGCCGTACTCAGGAGAAGTTGGGGAATGTGTTTTGGGGTGTCATTTTACATATACCCATGCTGGGTGAGAGAAATATCTTGGTCAAATGCCAACTTTGTATAAAAAAATGGGAAAAGTTGTCTTTTGTCAAGATATTTCTCTCACCCAGCAAGGGTATATGTAAAATGACACCCCAAAACACATTCCCCAACTTCTCCTGAATACGGCGATACCACATGTGTGACACTTTTTTGCAGCCTAGGTGGGCAAAGGGGCCCATATTCCAAAGAGCACCTTTAGGATTTCACAGGTCATTTACCTACTTACCACACATTAGGGCCCCTGGAAAATGCCAGGGCAGTATAACTACCCCACAAGTGACCCCATTTTGGAAAGAAGACACCCCAAGGTATTCCGTGAGGGGCATGGCGAGTTCCTAGAATTTTTTATTTTTTGTCACAAGTTAGTGGAAAATGCTGATTTTTTTTTTTTTTTCATACAAAGTCTCATATTCCACTAACTTGTGACAAAAAATAAAAACTTCCATGAACTCACTATGCCCATCAGCGAATACCTTGGGGTGTCTTCTTTCCAAAATGGGGTCACTTGTGGGGTAGTTATACTGCCCTGGCATTCTAGGGGCCCAAATGTGTGGTAAGGAGTTTGAAATCAAATTCTGTAAAAAATGACCTGTGAAATCCGAAAGGTGCTCTTTGGAATATGGGCCCCTTTGCCCACCTAGGCTGCAAAAAAGTGTCACACATCTGGTATCTCCGTACTCAGGAGAAGGTGGGGAATGTGTTTTGGGGTGTCATTTTACATATACCCCTGCTGGGTGAGAGAAATATCTTGGCAAAAGACAACTTTTCCAATTTTTTTATACAAAGTTGGCATTTGACCAAGATATTTATCTCACCCAGCATGGGTATATGTAAAAAGACACCCCAAAACACATTCCTCAACTTCTCCTGAATACAGAGATACCAGATGTGTGACACTTTTTTGCAGCCTAGGTGGGCAAAGGGGCCCATATTCCAAAGAGCACCTTTCGGATTTCACTCGTCATTTTTTACAGAATTTGATTTCAAACTCCTTACCACACATTTGGGCCCCTAGAATGCCAGGGCAGTATAACTACCCCACAAGTGACCCCATTTTGGAAAGAAGAGACCCCAAGGTATTTCGTGATGGGCATAGTGAGTTCATAGAAGTTTTTATTTTTTGTCACAAGTTAGTGGAATATGAGACTTTGTAAGAAAAAAAAAAAAAAAAAAAATCATCATTTTCCGCTAACTTGTGACAAAAAATAAAAAGTTCTATGAACTCACTATGCCCATCAGCGAATACCTTAGGGTGTGTACTTTCCGAAATGGGGTCATTTGTGGGGTGTTTGTACTGTCTGGCCATTGTAGAACCTCAGGAAACATGACAGGTGCTCAGAAAGTCAGAGCTGCTTCAAAAAGCGGAAATTCACATTTTTGTACCATAGTTTGTAAACGCTATAACTTTTACCCAAACCATTTTTTTTTTACCCAAACATTTTTTTTATCAAAGACATGTAGAACAATAAATTTAGAGCAAAATTTATATATGGATGTCGTTTTTTTTGCAAAATTTTACAACTGAAAGTGAAAAATGTCATTTTTTTGCAAAAAAATCGTTAAATTTCGATTAATAACAAAAAAAGTAAAAATGTCAGCAGCAATGAAATACCACCAAATGAAAGCTCTATTAGTGAGAAGAAAAGGAGGTAAAATTCATTTGGGTGGTAAGTTGCATGACCGAGCAATAAACGGTGAAAGTAGTGTAGGTCAGAAGTGTAAAAAGTGGCCTGGTCTTTCAGGGTGTTTAAGCACTGGGGGCTGAGGTGGTTAAATAGAGTTTATGTCACTCCACAATGGCTTAATAAATGTGGCTTAAGGGATACATCCAATTGCCCACTTTGTGATGTACCAGGAGCAGACTTTATCCATATGTTTTGGTTTTGTACAGAACTAAAAGAATACTGGTTAGCGGTTGATGACTTTATTACCCAAAAACTGAAAGTAGTGATTCCTTTTATGATGGAGTGTTGGATATTTTGTGATCTTTCCAAGGTTAATTGTTACAAATATAAAAAGATTCTTTTGGTAAAGGTAATGTTTTTGGCAAGACTCCTGATTACACAGGTCTGGTTTTTACAGGATATTCCAAATGTGACTAAATGGCTCAACTTGGTCAACAAGATCAAAAGATATGAAAAAGTGCTTTATAAACAAAGGAATATGGAGGAAAAATTGATTAAGGTATTGGAAATTCTAAATCTCTTTGACTTTCACCTTTCCTATAGAGATGCACTGCAATGGGAGGGTGGGTAGGGAGGGTATTATGAGCTTGGGATAAAAATAAAAAAAAGTAATAATGTTTTGGATATATACTTGTATGGAAATATTGTTTGTTTCATAATAAAAAACAACAACAACTGGGAAGAGGTCTCTCATGATTTGCACTTCATGGTGCCATGTAGTTGGTTCAGTTTTAGCTTTAGGGCGGAGTACAAGTGCCCTTATTGAAACCAAGTCTTGTTTGATTTACTGCAGCAATGTAAAATTGTTTATTTGTGAGGTGACATTAAATTGACTTACATTTTTAGACGCAAGAAACTCCATTCCATTGGCAACTTGGTAGCTGAATCCAATTAAATCAGTAAAACTAAGGACTGGTGATTCGTTGACTACAGTGGAATAACGTGTCCTTTCTGGAGCTGTGGGAATAGAAATTGGGAAACATATATCATTTGATTGATAGTATACAGCCTAAACTACATATTATAAAGACAATTCCTTCCCATAAACTGTATTATGGCATATGCAGATCATAGAGGTGGTTCCCCGCTCAGGTCCCCCGACTATTAGCCAAAGCACAAAGCCACAAAGAATAGCTCTTTCTCTGCTGGCCCCAGCACATTAATTAAAGATGCGGCTTCCAAGTTAGACCGAACCCTATAAATGACCATTATTCAAGGGTAAAGCTACAAGGAAAGATCATCTCTGAGTTGTCAAAAACATTTTTTGTTAATCTTTAAAAAGAGTGTTTGTGATCAGAAGAAATATTTTTGTTTTTTTCCCCAGAAACAGCACCACTTCCATCCACATGCATGTAAAGGTGCAAACATTATATTCCCTTTTAAAGGGGTTGTCCACCCTTTTTACAAGTGATACTCTAGCCTCAGGATAGGCCATCATTATCTGATCAGTGGGGGTCCAACACCCTGCACCCACTCCAGTCAGCTGTTCTGCAATCTCTTGGGTGAAGTGAATGTGAGCAGTGCTCCAGTAACTAGCTCCTCTGTGCAATGGACAAAGCTGTGTAATTTTGGCAGCAGCACCACTGCAGAAAAGCTGATCAGCGAGGGTGCAGGGTGTCAGACCCCACTGATCAGATAGTGATGGCATATGCTGAGGATAGGCCATCAGTAGTAAAAGAGAAACTGCTTTATTGTATAGTCTGCTATTGTGTTGTACATATTTTGCAAATGTGAATGTATATATGAGTTTCATGCTGTATTTTGGGCTGGTGAGCCCTGTAATGTATGTGGGCCACAACAGTAGCTGACAACGAGAGTGCTCATTTCCTAGCAATCAGCTAACAAGAAGAGGTGTCGGCATCAGTGTAGTCTGAAGAAGAGCCTGACTCTGACCTATGTGTGTGGGTTGTAATGCTGGAGTGTTGTCCCCCAATGCCAATAGGACACAGAGGAGCAGATAAGGGAATGGTTTGGCACAGGGATGAGAGGGCAGTTGGTCCATAGAGATACCTGAAGACCCTTTAGTTATCCAGTAAGACAAGCCGAGCTTGTCCATTTTGGAAGTGTTGGTGGGTTGGAGGCTGGGAAGAGAGTGATGAGGAGCCTGGGTGGTTCAGTCCTATAGCATTGTGGACTGAACAGGATAGGTTGGCTTTAGATTCTAGAGTCTAGAAGGCTCTCAAGAACAATGCTGGAGTGTGGAAAGTTGACATAAAGGGCTGTTAAAGTTGTTTTATAGAACATTCTTCCACACCACCAGTAGGAAGCAGTAACTGTCAAGTGTGATAGCAGCATCGAATGTGTACTGTAACCTCCAAGCTTATCTTCCTTTTACTGTAAATCTCAAGTATATTGTACCACTATTGTTTAAATGATTCAGTCTGTGACAACCAGCCACCTCTTACAGGCCACTCAGCCACATTTACTTGTACTGAATAATAGGCAAAGCCCATATATATAGGAGCAGTTCTATTTCTGGATCTTCTAATCTCAAACCACATTTTGTGATTTGTTAAAAATACACATGGATTGTTTTCTTTGATGCTATACTGACCAGAATTGGAGTAGTTTTCTAGTTCATAGGTAGTTCCATAGTTGCAAGGTTCTATCTCAGCATATTTGATTTCATCCTTAAGATCCAGCATTGGCACATAGTAAATGTCATCTTTGCTCATATCCATGTAACCGCCATCGCTTTCTATGGAAACTGAAATGTGACTAAGAAGAAGAGACAAAGGATCAGAATACTGTGAATATGTAGGAAGATACCTTAGTACTTGAAACCAACATCAAAAATGAAACCAGATAAGGAAGCTTCAGAAAATATTGAAATGAATATTAACATGAGAACAAAATATATAAAGAATCTAGTAGGGGAACTGTTCATCAGGAAACATAGAATGTGTCGGCAGATAAGAACCATTTGGCCCATCTAGTCTGCCCAATATACTGAGTACTATGGATAGCCCCTGGCCCTATCTTATATGAAGGATGGCCTTATGCCTATCCCATGCATGCTTAAACTCCTTCACTGTATTTGCAGCTACCACTTCTGCAGGAAGGCTATTCCATGCATCCACTACTCTCTCAGTAAAGTAATACTTCCTGATATTACTTTTAAATCTTTGCCCCTCTAATTTAAAACTATGTCCTCTTGTAGCAGTTTTACTTCTTTTAAATATTCTCTCCTCTTTTACCTTGTTGATTCCCTTTATGTATTTAAAAGTTTCTATCATATCCCCTCTGTCTCGTCTTTCTTCCAATCTATACATGTTAAGGTCCTTTAATCTTTCCTGGTAAGTTTTATCCTGCAATCCATGTACCAGTTTAGTAGCTCTTCTCTGAACTCTCTCCAAAGTATCAATATCCTTCTGGAGATATGGTCTCCAGTACTGAGCACAATACTCCAAATGAGGTCTCACTAGTGCTCTGTAGAGCGGCATGAGCACCTCCCTCTTTCTACTAGTAATGCCTCTCCCTATACACCCAAGCATTCTGCTAGCATTTCCTGCTGCTCTATGACATTGTCTGCCTACCTTTAAGTCTTCTGAAATAATGACCCCTAAATCCCTTTCCTCAGATACCGAGGTTAGGACTGTATCACTGATTTTATATTCTGCTCTTGGGTTTTTACGCCCCAGGTGCATTATTTTGCACTTATCCACATTCAATTTTAGTTGCCAGATTTTTGACCATTCCTCTAGTTTTCCTAAATCCTTTTCTATTTGGTGTATCCCTCCAGGAACATCAACCCTGTTACAAATCTTTGTGTCATCAGCAAAAAGACACACCTTACCATCGAGGCCTTCTGCAATTTTGCTGATAAAGATATTAAACAATATGGGTCCCAGAACAGATCCCTGAGGTACCCCACTGGTAACAAGACCTTGGTCGGAATATACTCCATTGACTACAACCCTCTGTTGCCTGTCCCTCAGCCACTGCCTAATCCATTCAACAATATGGGAGTCCAAGCCCAAAGACTGCAATTTATTGATAAGCTTTCTGTGTGGGACAGTATCGAAAGCCTTACTGAAGTCTAGAGAAGCGATGTCTACTGCACCTCCGCCATCTATTGTTTTAGTCACCCAATCAAAAAAATCAATAAGATTAGTTTGACATGATCTCCCTGAAGTAAACTCATGCTGTTTTTCATCTTTCAATCCATGGGATTTTAGATGTTCCACAATCCTCTCCTTAAGTATGGTTTCCATTAATTTCCCCACTATTGATGTCAGGCTTACTGGCCTATAGTTGCCCGATTCCTCCTTACTACCTTTCTTGTGAATTGGCACAACATTTGCTAATTTCCAATCTTCTGGGACGACTCCTGTTGCCAGTGATTAGTTAAATAAATCTGTTTTGCTAGTTCACCGCTGAGCTCTTTTAATAGCTTTGGGTGTATCCCATCAGGCCCCTGTGTCCTTGTTTGTATTGATTTTAGACAGCTGACTTAGAACCTCTTCTTCTGTAAAGACACATGCATCAAAAGATTCATTAGTCTTCTTTCCTAACTGAGGTCCTTTTCCTTCATTTTCCTTCGTAAAGACTGAACAGAAGTATTCATTGAGGCAGTCAGCTAGTTCTTTATCTTCTTCCATATACCTTCCTTCTTTTGTTTTTAATTTTGTAATTCCTTGTTTTAGTTTCCTTTTTTCATTTATGTATCTGAAGAATGCCTTATCGTCTTTTTTCCCTGACTGAGCTAATTTCTCTTCTGCCTGTGCTTTAGAAGCTCTTATAACTTGTTTGGCCCCTCTCTGCCTTATCTTGTAAATTAGCCTGTCATCCTCATTTTGTTTTGTTTTTTATAATTCCTAAATGCTATCTTTTTGTTTTTAATGATTTTGACCACTTCTGCTGAGTACCACAGTGGTCTTTTCCTTTTTTTGCTTTTACTGACAAGCCTAATGGAATTTTCAATAGTGCTTCTTTTAAGTAGTCCCATTTCTCCTGGACTCCAATGAAACTGTTCCAATCTGATAGGGACTCGTATACCACTAATCTAATTTTAGAAAAGTCAGTTTTTCTAAAATCTAAAACTTTTGTTTTTGTGTGGTGTGACTCAGTCACTGTACTTATAGTAAACCACACTGACTGGTGATCACTAGATCCCAAGCTTTCCCCTGCAGTAATATCATATACCAAATTCCCATTTGTGAATACTAAATCTAAAATGGCCTCCTTCCGGGTTGGCTCCTCAACTACTTGCTGTAGAGATAATCCCAGTAGGGAATTTAGAATATCTGTACTCCTGGCAGAACTAGCTATTTTGGTTTTCCAGTTTACATCAGGAAGATTGAAGTCTCCCATAATGATAACTTCCCCCTTCAATGTCATTTTAGCTATTTCCTCAACTAGTAGATCATCTAATTCTTTGACTTGGCTAGGTGGTCTATATATCACAAAAAATATCAAGGTTAAACCAGGCACTCAATATGGGGTAAATTGATCAAATAATTTATTTAAGGGAAGGTTCCCACAATAGCAATAGAATATACCAATAAAATATACCAATAAAATAATATAAAATACCATAAAATCACTTAAATTCACATGAACGAAAACACTGATCAAATAGCAGCAATGGTAGTCATATACTTTAAGATAGCGATGCGGCTTAGATTTTAAATACTGCAACCATTATTCCATTCTGGAAGAAATCGTAATTCCATATATTGTGAAAAGTCTTATGAACACTCGCCGGTCTTAAATCGGTAGTCACAAAGTGCAATTGTGCACAACGGTGGCGTCCCACCTAATTGAGCAACTATGTTGCTTTGTTTTACCTGGCCGGTATGTCCTTATCCTACGTCCGGACCTAAAGAGATGCGCTGTGGGCACAATGTCACCTGGATATCCACTCACGAAACTGTGTTTGTGGCTTTTTGTGCAGGGATTCCTCCGGTGTTCGTCGCTCTCAATCACAGCTGTTCGGTTTCAAAAGTCCAGGGGAGCTACTGTCCCAGCATGCCGGTACAAAGTATTTAACCATACGCGTTTCGGGGTTCTCTAAATGACCCCTTCCTTCCACTGAGGAAGGGGTCATTTAGAGAACCCTGAAACGCGTATGGTTAAATACCTTGTACCGGCATGCTGGGACAGTAGCTCCCCTGGACTTTTGAAACCGAACAGCTGTGATTGAGAGCGATGAACACCGGAGGAATCCCTGCACAAAAAGCCACAAACACAGTTTCGTGAGTGGATATCTTTTATCTTTGTCCATTTTTTGGTCTGGTGTAGTTTAAAGGTCTAGTTTATGCAGAAATATAGAAAATTCATAAGGGTTCACAAACTTTCAAGCACTGGTTTATTTCAAATAAATCATGGGCATGATCTAATGGTTTGGTTGACTGACTATGAGCGATAAGCTAGACCAAACGAAACCAATATGGTCATTGAGCTAGTTTGGTTCACCCATTTAAATAGTCTTATACCCTGATGATATCTAAAAAAAAAAAAAAATCTATGTGCATCAATTTAAGCATTCTTTTCTTAAAAAATTTAGTTTCCCAGGATAGATGTTGATTTTATTCAGTTAGTGAATGTAAGTTCTACCTCGACATTCTTTCCGCTGTGGAGGTATTACTGTAGACTTCAGTTTCCTTCCGGTTCTTCTCAGCATAGTATTGGAGGAAGGTATGCTTGTTTTTATGCAAATAATCCACAAGATCTCCATATCGGCAATACTCTGTAACTATATATATTGGCCCTGATAAAAAATAAAATAAAAATATATAATTGAAATAGTTTGGAATACACAGGTTTTTCAAATCTGAATCTGTATTATCTGGATAAATGCTCTTCAACTAGGGGTGTTTATATTGTTGCACAATATACACTGCGCCAATGAGCAGATATTTGTCGGGATGTAAGCATTCCTTCCCGATGATTGCCTGCTCGTTAGTGGAGGGGAAGCACTGCATTTACATACATTGATCACCTCCACGGTATGAGGATGATCGATGGTTACTGCATTGTTTTTGGGCAGCAGAGTGCTGTTTAGACAAAACAATCTGCTGCCCAGAAACGATGATTGAGTTGTCGGCACCAACAATCATTTCACCCGAAGAGTGAGCATTTCACTCATTCATCAGGTGATCTGCAGCACCTTTAGACGGGCCGATTATCGGGAATGAGTGTTCGTAGGACAATAATTGGGCAGTCTAAAATAGGCATTACACTGGTCTACAGGAACTAGTCAGTGTTTATTTTTGTCTTCCTAGCCTGATTTCCTCTGGACACAAAAAAGGTTATACCACAAGAAGCTATATATTGTATGTCCTCATTTTAAGTAAAGTTGGTCAAAAGGCAGCCTAAAGGAGAAAATCCCCAACTGACCCTATGTAATAAAGAATTCACGAATGTTCAGTTCAGATGAAAAGATGCTCAGCACAAAAAGTGCATGACTAAGAGCTCTTCTCAGATTTTAACTGCTACATATTTTTAAATGTGTTTAAAGTTGACCAAAGGCAGACACTGACTTTGAAGACTTATGCACACTGCTGCATTATTGATCTGTATTGTATGGAACTATTGTTCCATGCTGGATGTTCGTGTATCTGTCACCGTCATTTTCCCATTATAAACCACTTCTAGTGCCATGTAGATTTACTATATCTCAGACATACCTTTTTGTTGATATATATCGATCTTTGTTTTACCGCTAAAACTATCTTTATTTCAATATGTAAATGAGCTGAAAAGAGCCCAAGGGGCATTGAAGCCCAGCCACTCCAATTAGAATCTAGGCCTGGTCCAATCTTCATATTCTCTACACCTCCCTCTGCTCTTGACTTCAGAAACCCAGTGCTTAAAATCACATGCAGGCATATATCTCTCTCTGTTTGCAACTGTGCCATCAGCTCCCTTCTGCTGGCATTGGTGTCATCAACTGTGATGCGAATGCCAGATTATTGGAGACATTTAAATGATATGGCCGTTTGCTTATTGGGTACCTGGGCAGATAAACAGGCTGGCCATGTGGTATGTCCACTCCTGTCCTTCTTGTCTGTAATGCAGAACCATAGGACCTCCCTACTTTTGCCATCATAAAACCACCAATGTCTTTACCAGGTATCTGGGAGTATCATTTTACCGGGAGACTCCCAATCATTCGAGAGCAGGCATGTATGGTTAAAAACCATCTATATTTACCTCCCTTGGTGCATGCTGCCAATAAGTTGACAATATTTAAGTGTGGACCCAGATGACTCATAATCTTCAGTTCTGACATGAGAGCCTGTTTCTCGCTGCTCCGAGCAGTGGCTGCAAGACAGCAGAATGTTAATTTTATTTGAAAAAGTAAAAAAAAACCTCCATAATCCCAGCCCAAGAAATTCTTTAAAAACTCACATTTCAGCATCTTTACAGCTACTTTTGTAGATGACTGAGCATGTCCTAATCCATGAGCTGTAGCTTCTACCACTCTGCCAAATGCTCCAGAGCCAAGTGTTCGGCCTGAAAATAAAAATGGAAGAGACATGTCCATCAAGTTCAACCAAGGGATTGGTGGGGATGCGAAACCCAGAAGGAAGTGAGATTCTGATTTCTACACTTTTCTAAATTTCTTTCATAACAACAAATTGTTCATGTTTTGTACAGAAAGAAAGACAGGCTTAAAGTATTTATAGCAAAAGGAGAACACTGCTTTCATGGACAGCTGTATATCTCATTAGGACTTCTTAAGAATAGCGTTTCGCCACCCAAAGGAGTAGCCTACCAGTACCAGGGGTCCAAAGCAAACCTCAGTATAAGTCCCACTTCCCAATGATATATGTAGTATTTTTTTATTATTATTTTTTTTATTAAAGTTAATGTCCACCATTCCATTTTAGATCTGAAACGACTTGCTGTTTTTATTTCACAGTATATCTGTTTTATTTGTAACCACTAGGGGGAGCTAAATGTATATGAATTTATACAGCAATATTGACCTTGGTGGGAGTTGTATCAGTATTCAGTGTGTTCCCCATGGTGGTGGATATAGGTAGCCAATATACCAGGTCAGTGTCTAGGGCCACCACAGTCTCATAGCAATTTTGTATCCCTGAGGCCCCATTACATGGATCAATGAACAGGCAAGCCATCAGGAACTAATGTCTGTATGAATGCTCATTCTCAACAATTGCCCATTGTAAATGTGCTAGCCATCAGATGACAAATGATGAACAAATGCCCTTATCAGGTGATCCTATAATTTATGTGGCACTAAATATCAGTCTCTTGGCAGCTCATTGCGCTGTGTGAACAGGAATATGCTGCCGACAAAGGATATAACTGTATGGGGATGAACGATCGTAGTAATGATCATTCATCCCCATACACAGGAGATGATTGCTGCATGTACTGTAAGTCCAGCTAATTAGTTGGCAATGATTGGAAATCAACGTTCCTGATCACTGCCCATTCTATCAGCCCATGTAAAAGCACTCTTACTTTAAGGCAATCATATATCCCTGCTTATCATAGAGACGGCAGAACTAATAAACAGAAATGTCTTCTTGATCTCTCTTTGAGCAGTGCACAGTGATGTCTTACGCCATCTTATGACTGTTGATCACTGAGTAAAAGGGGTTCTCCAGGAATTAGGAAAATGAAAATACAATCAGGTCCATAAATATTGGGACATCGATACAATTCTAACATTTTTGACTCTATACACCACCACAATGGATTTGAAATGAAACGAACAAGATGTGCTTTAACTGCAGACTGCCAGCTTTATTTTGAGGGTATTTACATCCAAATCAGGTGAACGGTGTAGGAATTATAACAGTTTGCTTATGTGCCTCCCACTTGTTAAGGAACCAAAAGAAATGGGACAGAATAATAATCATAAATCAAACTTTCACTTTTTAATACTTGGTTGCAAATCCTTTGCAGTCAATTACAGCCTGAAGTCTGGAATGCATAAACATCACCAGATGCTGGGTTTCATCCCTGGTGATGCTCTGCCAGGCCTTTACTGCAACTGTCTTCAGTTCCTGCTTGTTCTTGTGGCATTTTCCCTTCAGTTTTGTCTTCAGCAAGTGAAATGCATGCTCAATCGGATTCAGGTCAGGTGATTGACTTGGCCATTGCATAACATTCCACTTCTTTCCCTTAAAAAACTCTTTGGTTGCTTTTGCAGTATGCTTTGGGTCATTGTCCATCTACACTGTGAAGCGCCGTCCAATGAGTTCTGAAGCATTTGGCTGAATATGAGCAGATAATATGGCCCGAAACACTTCAGAAGTCACATCATCAATAAATACAAGAGAACCAGTTCCATTGGCAGCCATACATGCCCACGCCATGACACTACCACCACCATGCTTCACTGATGAGGTGTTATGCTTAGGATCATGACCAGTTCCTTTCCTTCTCCATACTCTTCTCTTCCCATCACTCTGGGTACAAGTTGATCTTGGTCTCATCTGTCCATAGGATGTTGTTCCAGAACTGTGAAGGCTTTTTTAGATGTCGTTTGGCAAACTCTAATCTCGCTTTCCTGTTTTTGAGGCTCACCAATGGTTTACATCTTGTGGTGAACCCTCTGTATTCACTCTGGTGAAGTCTTCTCTTGATTTGTTGACTTTGACACACATACACTTACCTCCTGGAGAGTGTTCTTGATCTGGCCAACTGTTGTGAAGGGTGTTTTCTTCACCAGGGAAATAATTCTTCGGTCATCCACCACAGTTGTTTTCCGGGTCTTTTTGTGTTGCTGAGCTCACCGTTGCGTTCCTTCTTTTCAAGAATGTTCGAAACAGTTGTTTTTGTCACGCCTAATGTTTTGCTATCTCTATGATGGGTTTGTTGTGCTTTTTCAGCCTAATGATGGCTTGCTTCACTGATAGTGACATCTCTTTGGATCTCATCTTGAGAGTTGACAGCAACAGATTCCAAATGCAAATAGCACACTTGAAATGAACTCTGGACCTTTCATCTGCTCATTGTAATTGGGATAATGAGGGAATAACACACACCTGGCCATGGAACAGCTGAAAAGCCAATTGTCCCATTACTTTTGGTTCCTTAACAAGTGGGAGGCACATATGCAAACTGTTGTAATTCCTACACCGTTCACCTTATTTGGATGTAAATACCCTCAAATTAAAGCTGACAGTCTGCAGTTAAAGCACATCTTGTTCGTTTCATTTGAAATCCATTGTGGTGGTGTATAGAGCCAAAAATGTTAGAGTTGTGTCTGTGTCCCAATATTTATGGACCTGGCTGTACTTAAAGGGATTTTGTCTCCTCTTTTTACCCTATAGAGATGCGGACATGCACGGCTAGATCGCCGCTAGCATGTCCGCAATACCCCTGTAAAGGAGTCCAGCACCGCCTGTATCCACGAATCTCCTCCTTGCTCACGAAGTCAGATCGCCGTAATCTCGCGGTGCGTCAGATCGTGCATGCACAGTTCCTTCCCTGAGGCTGATACCAGCACAGGGAAGGAACACTATGCCCGCACTGCGCATGCGCGAGCTCACGCATCGCGAGATTATGGCGATCTGACTTCGTGAGCAAGGAGGAGATTCGTGGATACAGGCGGTGCTGGGCTCCTTACCAGGTTGATTTACATATATATAAAATCATTTTTTACACTCAATAAAACCACTCAGAGATATGGGACAGGTATATTGTGGACATGCTAGCGGCGATCTAGCCATGCTGTCCGCATCTCTATAGGGTAAAAAGAGGTGACAGAATCCCTTTAAATATTACTTTATTATAAATATATTCCCAAATACCTTTCATGAGATATAATTGCTTGTTTTGTCTAGGGAGCAATCATTAGGGAAAATGAAATGGCCGCCGTCCTATTAGTACACATAAAACCTGTCCTAATCACACTGGAGGACAAGTTACTTCAGAGCAGTGAGCCAAAGGGCTGCCTCATCTTCTTCTATGATCCTGAATACAGTTAAATATGATCTTCAGCTAAATCTCTGTAGAAATGGAGTTCATGAGGAGGCATGAAGGACAGAGAGGAGGTGGGGGATGATGTGGATAATGAGCCGCAGCACTTGTCTCCATTACCACAGTCTGTCCTGTCCGTACTCTGTGTACTTCATGTCTCCTCATGATCTCCATTACTACAGAGATTCAGTTAAAGTTCTTATAATGTGTATTCAGGATCATAACCCCTGACAAGCAGAGAGGAGGATGAGGCAGCTCTTTACCTCAGTGCTAGGAAGTTACTTGTCCTCCTGTGTGATTATGACAGGTCTTGTGTGTCTTAATAGGATGGTGGCCATTTTGTTTCTCCTAATGATTGCTCCCTAAGCAAAATTAGCCATTATAAATAATGAAAGGTATTGGGGAATATATTTCCAATAAAGTAATATTTAAGTATTTTCATTTTATAAATTGCTGGAGAACCTCTTTAAGGTCTGTACTTTGTATATGTATGAGGTGAATGTTATTGAATTTAAATGACTTTTCATGGTAAGGGTCACTGAACAGTAATGTGTTTAACATATATATACAGTATAATGTGCTGAAATTAAATATTTCACAGTTAATTGAATGCCATGGCATTTGCCATTTGAGAAATAATAGAAAATCATTTATGAAAGCTCTAAAAATTCAATTTACTCTGAACAAGTGTGAAAGACTGGTGCCCAGCAAACAAAGGAACGAGAACGTGTCTTCAAATGGAATTATTACAGGCTGGACACTTGGCTAAGTACAAGGGTAAGACGCCTTAGGCTACTTTCACATTAGCGTTTTTGGCGGATCCGTCATGGATCTGCAAAAACACTTCCGTTACCATAATACAACTGCATGCATCTGTTATGAACGGATCTGGTTGTATTAGGTCTTCTATAGCCATGATGGATCCGTCATGAACATCATTAAAAGTCAATGGGGGACAGATCCGTTTTCTATTGTGTCAGAGAAAACGGATCCGTCCCCGTTGACTTACATTGTGTGCCAGAATGTATCTGTCTTGCTCCGCACCACATCGCGGACAGAAAAATGCTCCAGGCAGCGTTTTGGTGTCCGCCTCCAGAGCGGAATAGTGACTGAAGGGAGGCCAACTGATGCATTCTGAGTGGATCCTTTTCCATTCAGAATGCATTAGGGCAAAACTAATCTGTTTTGGACCGCTTTTGAGAGCCCATAACGGATCTCAGAAACGGAAAGCGAAAACGCTAGTGTGAAAGTAGCCTTAGTTCATAGCAGTTTTCTGGTGCCATATTTTCTGGTATTATCAAAGGGGGTTAAATAATGACCATAAAATTTAACCTTTATTAATCATATTAAGAACCAAGTACCTTTTAAAGTCAAGCAAGTAGGCCTCATGTGTTTAACCTCTCCAGTAGCACTGAGGAAAAATATATCAATGGTATAAGTACTAAAAAATATTCATACTATCATACATAAGGTGCACTGGGATATCCAACCCTTTGTGTTAATTCAGTAAATGCTCTCTGGATAGATGGTAGGTTCATAGCGGCTAGGGAATGTAGGACATACCTAGGGACATGCCTAGGGACACTGTAGGACAGGGGTGGCCAACCTTACAGACACAAAGAGCCAAAAAACAACAACATATGACTACCAGGAGCCACAAGCTATACATTTACACAAGAGTCACCGTATTTTTCGCCCTACAAGATGCACCTAGGTTTTAACAAAGAAAAAAAAAAAATTTTTCATCTGATCTGAGGTCTGATAAAAATATTTTCTTCTTATTTTTCATTAGCAGAGAAAAAAAGAAAAAATATATTTTTCATCAGACCTCAGATCAGACTTCTAAATCAGATCCCCAATCCTCATCTGACCTAAAATAAGATCCCCAAACCTCATCATACCTCCAAATCAGACCCCCAAAATAAGACCCCCAATGCTCGGATCAGACAACACAAATCAGACTCCAATTTCAGACCCTCATTGCTCAGATCTCCCCCTTCTCAGATCTGACCCCCCCATGCTCAGCCCTGACCAACCCATGCTCAAACAAGACCCCCATGCTCAGATCTGCCCCCCTATGCTCAGATCTGCCTTCCATGCTCAAATCTTAACCCTGATGCTCAGATCTTCCCCCATGCTCAGATCTGACCCTCATGCTCAAATCAGACCCCCATTGCTCAGATCAGGATCCCCCCATGCTCAGATCAGAACCTCCCATGCTCAGTTCTATAATAAATAAATAAAATCTTGTCCCTTTCCTGATCAGGCACTGGGCACCTGCTACTCTGCAGGTCTGACACGCTCTCCACTGTGACCTGATGAGCACAACGTCAGATCGTAGTATTTCTCCACATGCTACGTTCTCACACTGTGTGCATCAAAGCGTAGTGGAGAGTGAGCTGGAGCTGCAAAGTAGCAACAGTGCCCGATCAGGAGAAGAGATCTGAGCCTGGGGTGGAGAGTGAGCCACAGGTTGGCCACCCCTGCTGTAGGACATGCCTTGCAAACCACGACATAGTAGGTGGTAAGACCATACCACTACACAGGGGCGTTGCTAGGTTAAAACATTTGGGGCCTGGGCCCCTGATGTTTTGTCCCAGGCCCTGAATGTCCTGCCTGCCTGCTAGATAGAACTGTATTGCCATCCTCAGGACAGCAATACAATTGAATCTAATGTGGTCGAAGAGCTGAAGGACCTGTGGCGACATCATAGGTCACGTGACCAATAAAACAGTCAGTGGTTGAGAAGGACCTGCGATGATGTTACCATCATGTGACCAGTGCAGGAAAGGAGAGCAGTGAAAAGGGGAAGAAGCTGAGGTGATGTCTGCTACATGAGAAGAGGTAAGTGAAGGGAGAGGCAGAGCAATGCTGGGAGTTGTGATTATTTAACTGGGACTGTATGTTAGGGCTGAAGGGAGGGATATGGAACTGTGTGTTGGAGGTGGCTGGGGAGGGGGTCATGTTATTTACAAGGGACTGTATGTTGGAGGGGGCTGGGGGAGGGAGTGATGTTATTTACATAGGACTTTATGTTGATAGTGGCTGTAGGAGGGGATTGTTATTTACATGGGACTGTATGTTGGAGGGGGCTGGGGGAGGGAGTGATGTTATTTACATAGGACTTTATGTTGATAGTGGCTGTAGGAGGGGATTGTTATTTACATGGGACTGTATGTTGGAGGGGGCTGGGGCTGGGGGATGTTATTTACATGGGACTGTATGTTGGAGGCGGCTGGGGAGGGGGTCATGTTATTTAAATAGGACTGTATGTTGGAGGGGGCTGGGTAGGGTGATGTTATTTACATGGGACTGTATGTTGAAGGCAGCTGTGGTAGGGGATTGTTATTTACATGGGACTGTATGTTGAAGGCAGCTGTGGTAGGGGATTGTTATTTACATGGGACTGTATGTTGGAGGTGGCTTGGGCAGGGGGATGTTATTTACATGGGACTGTTTGTTGGAGGCAGCTGTGGGAGAAAGTGATGTTATTTACATGGGACTGTATGTTGGAGGGGGCTGGGGGATGCAGTGATGTTATTTACCTGGGACTGTATGTTTATGGCGGCTGTGGTAGGGAGTGATGTTTTTTACATGGGACTGAACGTTCAGGGGGCGATGTTATTTACGTGGGACTGTATGTTGAAGGTGGCTGGTGGGGGCGAATGATGTTATTTACATGGGACTGAATGTTGAGGGGGTGATGTTTACATGGGAATGCATGTTGGAGGGACATTATAGGCGTCTTATTACTACTGGGGGCTCTATAGGAGGGACTTATAGATCCGCCTTATTTCTACTAAGAGCACTATGGAGGCCATATTACTACAGAGGTGTCTGTAGAGAGCTTTATTACCACTTGGGAAACTATAGGGGGGCCCTACTTTGTACTGGGGGCTCTGTAAGGGCATTATTAATACTGGAGGGCTCTTCTACTAATGAGGGCACTCTTGGGGAGCGTTATCACAGTTGGGGCACTGTAGGGGGCAGTATTACCATGGGGGCAGTAATTTTTCTTCAGGATAGTATTTGGGGGTATTGGGTAGCACAGCGAGCAGCAAAATAACATTGTAGGGGCTCCAGGCTGAGGGATGCTGATAGAAATGTGAGGAAGCTAAGATCTCTGCAGAGACGAGGCGCGGCTGAAAGAAGTTGTACAGACCAAATGGAGAAGATGATGACAGAGAAGATCTACATGGGAGGAGTCTTCACCTGGGAGGCCCTGGATGTGACAGGTATGTGCTGCTGTATAGCAAGTACAGGAAAGTGCAGTGTGTGTGTGTGTGTGTGGGGGGGAGACTTAGAGAACTTGGCAATATTCATTGGGGCTTGGGCCCCGGATCTTTTGAGACCCTAGCAACACCCCTGCCAATACATCTATTAAATTACCACCAAAGGTTGATTGCCCCTGTGCGCCCTTATGAATGATAGTATGAATATCTTTTAGTACTTGCACCATTGATATATATTTCCTCAGTGCTACTTGGGAGGTTAAATACATGGGGTCTACTTGCTTGATTTTAAAATGTATTTGGTACCTAATATGAATAATATAAGTTTTATGGGCATTGTTTCACCCCCTTTGATGACTAGTGATTCTTGCTGGTGAAATTGATGTGACACTGATTGTGGAGTATACTGTTAGATTTCTGGTGTTATATTGCCAGAGCATACATACAGTAAACTAACAGAACTGCAGCTTAGCAAAAAGAATGGTGGACAGTGACATCTACAGGTGAAAATAAAATATGCAAAGGCAGAATTAAAGGCAATATCAGGTAGAAAAACAGAACATTTTCTAATACTTTTTGAGGATTTTTTGATATAATAGAATGTAGGGTGTGTGGGGGGTTGGGGAACCTGCTCATGGCCCTCGTCTATTAGCCAAAATGAAGATGGACCACAAGAATGCCTTTTAGGGGAACCAGTATGTTTATGCTGTACACAGACGCCTATTGATTTTAATGGGGTTGTGAAGGAAACCCCACCATTAGACCAGATCTGTTAAGGGAAGCTTACTTACTTGCTTCCCGACGCTGGCTCCCCACTCCTTTTCTTCCTGGCCTGCAATGCTCTGCTAAGCTCCCTCACTGTAAACATCCGGTCTGATGTTGCCTGCAGCCACTCACTGGCCGCAGTGGAGACCAAATTCCCTTGCGTCATGTGATCATTTGTCATGACGTAAGGGGAACTGGTCTCCGCCATGGCCAGTGATTGGCTGTGACAATGTCAAACCAAAAGTTGACATCGAGGGAGCCCAGTGGTGCATCGCAGGCCTATAGGAGAAGAAGCAGGGAGTCGGCGCTTCGAAGCAGGTAAGTCCCTTTACAAGTCTGGCCAAATAGGGAGGTTGCCAAAAAAAATTAAAATACATTCTACGCATGCCCTGGGACCTGTACAGAGGTCAGGAAGGAGCAGATAAGCTGGGATATCACCTATGTATGGTGGATCCTGTGTTATTTATACAAAGGAAATATCTGCAATTTTTAGTCTGCCTATGATAATAATGGGATGACTACTGCAAAGTTACCTGTACAGAACAGGAAGTCTCAATGTATTATTAGGCCTTGTGGTCATTGTGAAAACTGTAATTTTTTGGTATTTTTTTTAAATATAGTGACATGAAAAATTAAAACTAAAACTAAAATAAAAAAATATGTTAAGCATAAAAAAGATTTAAACAATAGGCCATTTTCTGATGACATTCTCTTTAAATGAAGCATAGCATCTGACCCTAGTCTTGTTATATTGCTACTACTGAATTTACATTCCTCCTTTGCCAGACTGATCTGCTTGAATTGAGTTTGCAGTGTCATTATAATTTACACCTATACCATTACCTGTAAAATATATCACTTGGGGCAACTATTGATCTGTAATTCTGAGCAGTGATAATATACAGATTTCAATTAAAGGGGTTCTCTCATCAGGGGAAACAAAATGGCCGCCATCCTATTAGTACACACAAAACCTGTCCTAATAACACAGCAGGACAAGTTACTTCACAACACTGAGGTAAAGAGCTGTCTCATCTTCCTCTCTGCTATGCTTGTCAGGGATTATGATCCTGAATACAGCGGATAAGATCTTTTAGCCAAATCTCTGGGGAATTTAATACAGAGAGAATGCACAGGGCAGACCGTGGCAGGGGAAAAGGAGACTGCATACAAATGCTGCTGCTCATTAGCCACACCCCACAATCCTCTCATATCTCCTCCTCATCTCCATTTCCCCAGAGATGCACCCAGGGCCGGCTCTATCATAAGGCAGCCCAAGCGGCTGCTTGAGGGCGCAAAGAAGGGGGGGCGGCGGCAAACAATTAACTTGCCCCGCAGCCCGGCCCTCACTGTCTCAGTCACAGAGCGAACGGCATGCAGCTGACAGGCTGAGGGAGCAGCCGCAGCAACACAAAACACACTCACTGTGAGCTATGAGACCCTGGTGTATTTAAATCTCATTCAGCATGTCTTTCAGAAAAGTTTCTCCTGGGATTCGAACTCACGACCTTTCACATTACTTAAAAAAAAATAAAAAATAAAAAAATATATATATATATATATATATTTTAAAGTAATTGGCTATACAGCTCTCATAGCTGTGTGGGTAAGTGCCTTGTCTCTGATGTGAAAGGTCGTGGGTTTGAATCCCAGCATAAACTTTTCTGAAAGACAGGCTAAATAAGAACACGAGCACCAAATCTTCAACACTAGAGGCTGGTGGAAACACAGGCCGGAAGAGGCCTGCATCGCATCGCTGACATGGAGGTAAGTATAAAAGTTTTTGTTTTTTTTAAAATACCGGACTGTTACTTTACTGCCACGGGGGAGGGGGGGGGCTATTGGCGCCATGATACTGGCACATGGAGGGGGGAGGAGAGAGGCACTTGATACTGGCACATTAGGGGGCAGGGGGAGAGGATGGCACTATGATATTAGCACATGGGGGGGCAAGAAATGGACATGAATCATGAGGAGCAGAAATGTGAAATGATGGGGGGAGGCAAGAATGTAGATTCGCTTGTGTTGACAAAAATCCTTGCACCGGCCCTGGATGCACCTGTATTCAGGATCATAATCCCTGATGAGCAGAGAGGAGGATAAAGCAGCTCTTTACCCCAGTGTTGTGAAGTAACTTCTCTTCCTGTATGATTAGGACAGGTTTTGTGTGTACTAATAGGACAGTGGCTATTTTATTTCTCCTAATGATTGCTTTACAGCCATTATAACTAATTTAAGGTATTTAGGAATATACAGTATTTATAATAAAGTAATATTTAAGTATTTTCATTTTCTTAATTCCCGGAGAACCGCTCTTGTCTAGGTGTAAAACTGAATCATGGAAGAGTAGCCATTATATGAAGACAATTATATGTAAAGGTGCTGGCTGCTATATGTATATTCTGTACTGAATGATCCTGAAAGAAGGGAGTGGGGTATATTTGAATAAAAAATATAAAAATTTAGGCTAAACGCTCTCTCTCTAGATATACAGTACAGACCAAAAGTTTGGGCACACCTTCTCATTCAAAGAGTTTTCTTTATTTTCATGACTATGAAGGCATCAAAACTATGAATTAACACATGTGGAATTATATACATAACAAACAAGTGTGAAACAACTGAAAATATGTCATATTCTAGGTTCTTCAAAGTAGCCACCTTTTGCTTTGATTACTGCTTTGCACACTCTTGGCATTCTCTTGATGAGCTTCAAGAGGTAGTCCCCTGAAATGTTTTTCACTTCACAGGTGTGCCCTGTCAGGTTTAATAAGTGGGATTTCTTGCCTTATAAATGGGGTTGGGACCATCAGTTGCGTTGAGGAGAAGTCAGGTGAATACACAGCTGATAGTCCTACTGAATAGACTGTTAGAATTTGTATTATGGCAAGAAAAAAGCAGCTAACAGTCTATTCAGTAGGACTATCAGCTGTGTATCCACCTGACTTCTCCTCAACGCAACTGATGGTCCCAACCCCATTTATAAGGCAAGAAATGCCACTTATTAAACCTGACAGGGCACACCTGTGAAGTGAAAAACATTTCAGGGGACTACCTCTTGAAGCTCATCAAGAGAATGCCAAGAGTGTGCAAAGCAGTAATCAAAGCTACTTTGAAGAACCTAGAATATGACATATTTTCAGTTGTTTCACACTTGTTTTGTAACGGTCACGTCCACACACACACAGGGGGAAGGATAGTGACCACTGCGCTCCACCCTCACCCCTAGCCCTGCCTACTTTCCTCACGAGTCCTGATAACAGGGGACAACTGGACAACAGTCCCTAACTTAGGATACGTGCAGGGAAGACAGACAAGACAAAATACGGAACATGAACGGACCGGGTCAGAACCAAGAGAGCTACACAGTACAAAGGGTTAAGCAAAGAATGGTCAGGAGAAGCCAGGGTCAAATACCAGGAGATTTGAGAAGTACAAGAGGAGTCCTAAGAGAGTAGTCAGGTGGGAGCCGAGGTCACAATACCAGGACGGATGCGCAGTACAGGAGGAGCAGGCAAAAGGATCGTCAGGGAACGGAATCAGGTGAGTATTCAGTAGTCTAACAAATAGCCAGGAACCTAGAAATTAACAGGCAACCTGTGGCTAGCAGGCTGCCTGTATTTATAGTGGGGAGTGAGGGTCATGTGACGTGGCCAGCGTCACATGACCGACAGACCAACCAGTTGAGCACCGAGTGATCAGCTCGGTGCTCAAGGCAGACTTAGGAGCAGGGAGCCACCCAGCAGTAAAGCCGCCCTGGGAATGAGGTCAAACACAGATCCTCATTCCCAAAGCTAAGCAACAGTTCTGCGGGCACCTTCGGAACCCCGTTACATGTTTGTTATGTATATAATTCCACATGTGTTAATTCATAGTTTTGATGCCTTCAGTGTGAATCTACAATTTTCATAGTCATGAAAATAAAGAAAACTCTTTGAATGAGAAGGTGTGTCCAAACTTTTGGTCTGTACTATATATATATATATATATATATATTATTTTTTTTTTAACCGATTTGGTCACCTTTACAAGATAGAGATCTTAATATGGATCGATAAGTGGCTACAACTAGAGATGGCCCGAACTATCCGACGGCGAACAGTTCCCGGCGAACATAGCTTGTTCGCGTTCGCCTCTGCCGGGCGAACACATGCGATGTTCGGTCCGCCCCCTATACATCATCATTGAGCAAACTTTGACCCTGTACCTCACAGTCAGCAGACACATTCCAGCCAATCAGCAGCATACCCTCCCTCCCAGACCCTCCCACCTCCTGCACAGCATCCATTTTAGATTCATTCTGAAGCTGCAGTCTTAGTGAGAGGAGGGAGACTGTAACTGCTGCTGATTTAATTGGGAAATCGATAGCTAGGCTAGTGAATTCAGTGTCCACTCCAGTCCTGAAAGACTCATCTGATCTCTGCTGTAAGGACAGCGTCCTGACAGCACCCCAAAAAGCCCTTTTTAGGGCTGCAACATTAGTCTGCTTTTTTTTTTCCTTTATATACATATTGCAGTTGCCTGGCCTGCCTGTGTGTGAGGAGCTGCAGGCCCACAGACTGTAGTGTGCCCACTGCCAGTGCTCACCCCTGTCATTCCGTGTGGCACAGGACTTTGCTTAAAAAAAGGCACTTAATTTTTACACTTTAATCTAAGGTTAGTTGCCTGCCAGTGTGTGTCAGGCTGACTTCCACTGACTGTAGTGTGCCCACTGCCAGTGCCCACCACTCATACCGGCTGGCACAGGACTTTGCATAAAAAAGGCATTTAATTTTTACACTTTAGTGTAATTTCAGCTGCTTGCCTGCTGCTAGTGTGTGTCAGGCCGACTTCAACTGACTGTAGTGTGCCCACTGCCAGTGCCCACCCCTGTCATCCCGTGTGGCACAGGACTTTGCTTAAAAAAAAGGCACTTCATTTTTACACTTTAATCTAAGGTTAGTTGCCTGCCAGTGTGTGTCAGGCCGACTTCAACTGACTGTAGTGTGCCCACTGCCAGTGCCCACCCCTGTCATCCCGAGTGGCACAGGACTTTGCTTAAAAAATAGGCACTTAATTTTTACACTTTAATCCAAGGTTAGTTGCCTGCCAGTGTGTGTCAGGCTGACTTCCACTGACTGTAGTGTGCCCACTGCCAGTGCCCACCACTCATACCGGCTGGCACAGGACTTTGCTTAAAAAAGGCATTTAATTTTTACACTTTAATGTAATTTCAGCTGCTTGCCTGCTGCTAGTGTGTGTCAGGCCGACTTCAACTGACTGTAGTGTGCCCACTGCCAGTGCCCACCCCTGTCATACCGAGTGGCACAGGACTTTGCTTAAAAAATAGGCACTTAATTTTTACACTTTAATCTAAGGTTAGTTGCCTGCCAGTGTGTGTCAGGCTGACTTCCACTGACTGTAGTGTGCCCACTGCCAGTGCCCACCACTCATACCGGCTGGCACAGGACTTTGCATAAAAAAGGCATTTACTTTTTACACTTTAGTGTAATTTCAGCTGCTTGCCTGCTGCTAGTGTGTGTCAGGCCGACTTCAACTGACTGTAGTGTGCCCACTGCCAGTGCCCACCCCTGTCATACCGAGTGGCACAGGACTTTGCTTAAAAAATAGGCACTTAATTTTTACACTTTAATCTAAGGTTAGTTGCCTGCCAGTGTGTGTCAGGCTGACTTCCACTGACTGTAGTGTGCCCACTGCCAGTGCCCACCACTCATACCGGCTGGCACAGGACTTTGCTTAAAAAAGGCATTTAATTTTTACACTTTAATGTAATTTCAGCTGCTTGCCTGCTGCTAGTGTGTGTCAGGCCGACTTCAACTGACTGTAGTGTGCCCACTGCCAGTGCCCACCCCTGTCATACCGAGTGGCACAGGACTTTGCTTAAAAAATAGGCACTTAATTTTTACACTTTAATCTAAGGTTAGTTGCCTGCCAGTGTGTGTCAGGCTGACTTCCACTGACTGTAGTGTGCCCACTGCCAGTGCCCACCACTCATACCGGCTGGCACAGGACTTTGCATAAAAAAGGCATTTAATTTTTACACTTTAGTGTAATTTCAGCTGCTTGCCTGCTGCTAGTGTGTGTCAGGCCGACTTCAACTGACTGTAGTGTGCCCACTGCCAGTGCCCACCCCTGTCATCCCGTGTGGCACAGGACTTTGCTTAAAAAAAAGGCACTTCATTTTTACACTTTAATCTAAGGTTAGTTGCCTGCCAGTGTGTGTCAGGCCGACTTCAACTGACTGTAGTGTGCCCACTGCCAGTGCCCACCCCTGTCATCCCGAGTGGCACAGGACTTTGCTTAAAAAATAGGCACTTAATTTTTACACTTTAATCTAAGGTTAGTTGCCTGCCAGTGTGTGTCAGGCTGACTTCCACTGACTGTAGTGTGCCCACTGCCAGTGCCCAAGACTCATACCGGCTGGCACAGGACTTTGCTTAAAAAAGGCATTTAATTTTTACACTTTAATGTAATTTCAGCTGCTTGCCTGCTGCTAGTGTGTGTCAGGCCGACTTCAACTGACTGTAGTGTGCCCACTGCCAGTGCCCACCCCTGTCATACCGAGTGGCACAGGACTTTGCTTAAAAAATAGGCACTTAATTTTTACACTTTAATCTAAGGTTAGTTGCCTGCCAGTGTGTGTCAGGCTGACTTCCACTGACTGTAGTGTGCCCACTGCCAGTGCCCACCACTCATACCGGCTGGCACAGGACTTTGCATAAAAAAGGCATTTAATTTTTACACTTTAGTGTAATTTCAGCTGCTTGCCTGCTGCTAGTGTGTGTCAGGCCGACTTCAACTGACTGTAGTGTGCCCACTGCCAGTGCCAACCACTGATACCGGGTGGCACAGTAGCTTGCCGATAAATAAGGCATTTAATTTTTAGACAGTAGTCTAAATTCAGTTTCTTGCCTGCTGCCAGTGTGTGTCAGGCCCGCTTCCACTGACTGTAGTGTGCCCACTGCCAGTGCCAACCACTGATACCGGGTGGCACAGTAGCTTGCCGATAAATAAGGCATTTAATTTTTAGACAGTAGTCTAAATTCAGTTGCTTGCCTGCTGCCAGTGTGTGTCAGGCCCTCTTCCACTGACTGTAGTGTGCCCACTGCCAGTGCCAACCACTGATACCGGGTGGCACAGTAGCTTGCCGATAAATAAGGCATTTAATTTTTACACTTTAGTGTAATTTCAGTTGCTTGCCTGCTGCCAGTGTGTGTCAGGCCCGCTTCCACTGACTGTAGTGTGCCCACTGCCAGTGCCAACCACTGATACCGGGTGGCACAGTAGCTTGCCGATAAATAAGGCATTTAATTTTTAGACAGTAGTCTAAATTCAGTTGCTTGCCTGCTGCCAGTCAGTGTGTCAGGCCCTCTTCCACTGACTGTAGTGTGCCCACTGCCAGTGCCAACCACTCATACCGGGTGGCACAGTAGCTTGCCGATAAATAAGACATTTAATTTTTACACTTTAGTGTAATTTCAGTTGCTTGCCTGCTGCCAGTGTGTGTCAGGCCCGCTTCTACTGACTGTAGTGTGCCCACTGCCAGTGCCAACCACTGATACCGGGTGGCACAGTAGCTTGCCGATAAATAAGGCATTTAATTTTTACACTTTAGTGTAATTTCAGTTGCTTGCCTGCTGCCAGTGTGTGTCAGGCCCGCTTCCACTGACTGTAGTGTGCCCACTGCCAGTGCCAACCACTGATACCGGGTGGCACAGTAGCTTGCCGATAAATAAGGCATTTAATTTTTAGACAGTAGTCTAAATTCAGTTGCTTGCCTGCTGCCAGTCAGTGTGTCAGGCCCTCTTCCACTGACTGTAGTGTGCCCACTGCCAGTGCCAACCACTCATACCGGGTGGCACAGTAGCTTGCCGATAAATAAGGCATTTAATTTTTACACTTTAGTGTAATTTCAGTTGCTTGCCTGCTGCCAGTGTGTGTCAGGCCCGCTTCTACTGACTGTAGTGTGCCCACTGCCAGTGCCAACCACTCATACCGGGTGGCACAGTAGCTTGCCGATAAATAAGGCATTTAATTTTTACACTTTAGTGTAATTTCAGTTGCTTGCCTGCTGCCAGTGTGTGTCAGGCCCGCTTCCACTGACTGTTTTTCATAAAAGGCAATTCCTGATATGGGACGTAACAGGGATTAAACTGATGAGAATAATACTACAGAAAATACCACTCATATCGGTGGAGGGAGCCAGCGTTTTTTTAACCATCTCCCCGTTCAAAAAATCTATTTAATAAATGGCCCCCAGATTGGGGATGTTAGAGGGATTAAACTGATGAGAATAGTACTACAGAAAATACCACTCATATCGGGTGTGACAGTAAATTGCACGGCGCAGATGCAGTCACCGTGGTTTAAAACAGAGTGGAGGGAGCCAGCGTTTTTTTAACCATCTCCCCGTTCGAAAAATCTATTCAATAAATGGCACCCAGATTGGGGACGTTAGAGGGATTAAACTGATGAGAATAGTACTACAGAAAATACCACTCATATCGGGTGTGACAGTAAATTGCACGGCGCAGACGCAGTCACCGTGGTTTAAAACAGAGTGGAGGGAGCCAGGTTTTTTTTAACCATCTCCCCGTTCGAAAAATCTATTCAATAAATGGCACCCAGATTGGGGACGTTAGAGGGATTAAACTGATGAGAATAGTACTACAGAAAATACCACTCATATCGGGTGTGACAGTAAATTGCACGGCGCAGACGCAGTCACCGTGGATTAAAACAGAGTGGAGGGAGCCAGCGTTTTTTTAACCATCTCCCCGTCCGAAAAATCTGTTTAATAAATGGCCCCCAGATTGGGGAGTCGGGGACGTTAGAGGGATTAAACTGATGAGAATAGTACTACAGAAAATACCACTCATATCGGGTGTGACAGTAAATTGCACGGCGCAGACGCAGTCACCGTGGATAAAAACAAAGGGGAGGGAGCCAGCGTTTTTTTAACCATCTCCCCGTTCGAAAAATCAATTCAATTGACCTTTCGGGGACCCTTGGTGTTGTACGTGGCTGGGTGGAGGAAGAAACCTTCAATGACATCACCGGGACGTGGCTAGCTTGGTATCCAACCTTGTGCAAATGGGGAGTTTGCGGTTGTGCAAATGAACTGTTTGCGGTGCATTAAAAGGGGAGTTTGGTCTGTCAATGTCTGTGATGCGGGCGTAACCCTTACACTACCTGATCGATACAACATCATACCTGATCGTATACACACACTGGATGTTTTAAAGCACGTTATTCCAAACAATTTAGGAATGTTAGTTGATTTATGCCCTTTATGGATTAAAACCCGACTCTGCGTCCACTACGTAATTTTCCATGGGAGTTTTGCCATAGATCCCCCTCCGGCATGCCACAGTCCAGGTGTTAGACCCCTTGAAACAACTTTCTCATCACTATTGTGGCCAGAAAGAGTCCCTGTGGGTTTTAAAATTCGCCTGTCTATTGAAGTCTATGGCGGTTCGCCCGGTTCGCCAGTTCGCGAACATTTGCGGAAGTTCGCGTTCGCTGTTCGCGAACTGAAAATTTTATGTTCGCGACATCACTAGCTACAACTGGTATCAGTCAATGTCCCTCCAATATGCAGATCAGGGGGTTAAATAAGCTATTGTTGTATTGTATTATGTGCCCCTCCTCTTTATTTAGGCCTAGCAGCCATTCAGCAGAGCATACTTCTACCTATAGTCCTGTAGCCTTGATTTCTAAGACGCAGGGTTATAGGGTTGCGGGAGGGGTATTGAGTATTTCTTTATATCAATCAGTTGGCACTTTAAGAGGCCCTCTAGCATACCTCCCAACTTTTTAAACTCTGCCCAAAACATAACTAAACACCTAATCCCACCCAGTCCCCTAAATATCCCCACATATTAAATATTCTCCACTGTATGTCACCATACAGTAGTTATGCCAGCATTGTGTCCCCCTTCACAGTAGTTATGACTAGATATGTGCCCCTTAAGGAAATGTTTCCATAGAACAAACCAATGGAAATTTGTGAAAATTTGCAAGACTAGAACTTTACAAAATTTATATTGGGCAATTGAAGTCACATTGAGTTCTGGAAGAATCAATTTGTTCTCTAGAGAAGACTGTTGAAATTTTAGGGGGTTGAACACTATTGAAAGATGCTATAAATTACTTTATTAGCTGAATATTCCTGGAGATGACTGTGGCTCTTTGTAATATGCACACTAAGTTTTCTATAATTCTGCATCTGTCTGCATCTGGCACTTGGTTCCAGAACAGAGTTGCTCATAAAATTAAAAACCAGACGCATAATTGTGAGGTTCCTTTGATTACAAAGTAAACACCATGGGGCCATACCCGAGACAAAAGTTGGCTGAAATGGGTGATTTTTCGCATTTCGCCTGACTGTCAATTGAAAAACTCGTGAAAACGATGGTTCACAAAGTCTTAGGGCAAACTCTTGTCTGCCGAAAATGTAATCGGCCATGCCATTGTGCTCAAAGACTGAGAGTCAGTTTAAAAAAAAAAAACTGACTCGCCAGTTGGTCTTGTGTCCGGTCAAAAAAGGCAAAACAGAATGGAACATATCTTGGTTAGTTTTGTCCCCATTGACAACTGAACCGTCCTTTGCCGGATCTCAAAACTGGAATGCCACTACGCAAGTGGGAAACAGGTCTTAGTCTGGTGGAATTGTTCGTACAAATGATCTTGTGGAGGCTGATCGGCTGATCATTGTCTCAACCAAATGGCCAGCTAGACTAGCGTTTCATATGCCAGTGTTAAAAGACTGTTGGAACAAGATGCGCCATATGCAGCTCAATAAATTATTATTATATTGTATCTTTGAGCTGTCTTTGCATCGCCAACTGAAATCTACTCTAGTCATGGTCTGGCATAGATTTTGGCAATTATTTACTCCAGTTTTCTGGCACAACTTTAATAAATTCCCCGCTTTATGTTGCCATTATTTATTTGGGACCATGTTTTTGCCATTAATTCTGTATACTTTTGTAAGACTGTCTGGTAATATGACACTTTAATTCCCTGCCATTGCCAAATTAAAGCATTTTTTGGGTGTAATTAGCTGTTTTATATTTGTTTGTGCTCATTATATGCTGTGGATCTTTTCAAGCTACATATTTAGAAAAAGCAATCGTTAATTTCTAACGATAATTTGTTTTCCCTTAGTCCTACCAGCAGCACAGATGGGGTTAACTGCCCCCTGTGGAATGGTAGGACCGGCGGAATTTTTAATGAGCCCAAGAACCAATAACAAGAGTTCCCACTCCCTCAAAAGGAGGGAACTACCCCCCAACCACCGTGTTTTCAGCAAGCATACGTACTTAGGGTGGGAAATTTGTGTGCTGCTGTTAGGACTAAGGGAAAACAAATTATCGTTAGAAATGAACGATTCCCTTACGTCCTACCAGCAGCACAGATGGGGAGATAACAAGAAGAACCCCTAGGGAGGGCCTTCCTGCCTGGCAGAATCAAGAATAGTCTGCCCAAAGGCCGAAAACTCTGCAAACTTGACTCTGTAGTGCGAGATAAAGGTTGATTCGGAGCTCCAGGAAGCCGACTTGCAGATTAGCTCTAAGGGAAGTTGGTTTCTTTCTGCCACTGAGGTTGAAACGGCCCTAGTAGAATGGGCCTTAACGAATTCTGGAGGGTCCAGAGTTTGAGACAGAAAAGACTCCCTAATGGCTTTCCTGATCCAGCGACTAATGGAAACCTTAGACGCTTTACGGCCTTTAGATTTACCGGCAAACAGGATGAAGAGATTCTCATCAATCCTGAACTCCCTGGACCTATCCACATAGGTCTGGAGGCATCTCGAAATGTCCAGAGGATGTCTGACAGGAACATCGGAGGAGGCGGAAGAAAGTAAGACTGGTAAAGAAATTACCTGATTGACATTCTGAAAGGATAACACCTTAGGTCTGAAGTAGGGTAAGAATTTTAGGAGAACCCGGTCCTGCAAAAAGTTTATATATGGATGCAGAGCCGAAAAGGCTTGTAACTCCGAAACCCTCTTAGATGAAGTCACACCTAGCAGAAAGACTGTTTTTAAGGTGACAAACTTGAACCCGACCTCCTCCAATGGCTCAAAGGGGGGAGATGCTAACCCATTGAGCACTACTGAAAGATCCCACTGAGGAATGGGTCTTAGTATTGTAGGCCTCAATCTCTCGGCTCCTTTAAGGAAGCGTTTGATGAGCGGGTCCCGAGAATATGGCCTGTTTAAACAGGCCGAGATGGCAAAAACTTGTACCTTCAAAGTGGCCAGAGCAAGGCCCTTGGTCTAGTCCATCCTGAAGGAACTGTAATATGGCGGAAAGGGGCGGATCTGCAGACGCCACCTGGTTAGAATCACACCATAAGGTGAAGATTTTCATCACTCTGGAGTAGGCCTTCTTAGTGGATTCCGCTCTTGAATGTGATAACGTTCTCAGGACCGCCTCAGAGATCCCTTCTACTCTGGGAAGGGACTGATCAACCTCCAGGCTGTCAGGTTGAATCTGTGCAGATCTGGGCAGAGATGTGTGTCCCACGACACCAGGGTCTGCTCCGGGGGGAGTCTCCAGTATTGTCCCCGACTCATCTGAATGAGCTGGGTAAACCAGGATCTCTTGGGCCAGAACGGAATGATGGCTATTACCGAGGCCTGATCCTGATCTTCATCAATACCCTCGGTATCATGGAAAAGGGAGGGAAGATGTAAGCCAGCCTGAACCTCCACGGTATTGACAGAGCATCTATCGCCAGGGGGTTGTCCTCCCTGTATAGAGAGCAGAACCTTTGTACCTTGGCGTTGAACCTGGTTGCCATGAGATCCACCTCCGGTAATCCCCATCTCAGGACTATCTGCTTGAAGATCTCCGGACGCAGACACCACTCCATGGTCGGTAATCCGCGGCTTAAACGATCTGCAATCATGTTGAGGGACCCCCGAATGTGGGTGGCAGATAGATGGGATAGGTTCAACTCTGCCCACCGTAGAATTACCCCGATCTCTGCAAGAAGGGGTAGGGATCTCGTGCCTCCCTGTTTGTTTATGTAAAGAACAGCAGTCATATTGTCTGACTGTGTACTTTCACCGCTTTGCCCCGGATTTGAGGGGCGAAGTGAAGGAGGGCTAGCCGGATAGCTCGCATCTCTCGGAGATTGGAGGAGAAACGCTGCTCCATGAGAGACCAAGTTCCCCGAACTGTGGAACTGTCTAGATGAGCGCCCCAGCCTACTAGGGACGCGTCTGTAGTCAATATGAGCCAAACTGGTTGGGTCATAGACTTCCCTGCAGGGAGATGGAACCACCATCTCAGGAAATTTTGAGTTTGGGAGGATAGAGAGTATAGGGAATCTAGCCCCGTAGGGCTGCCATCCCACTTGTTCCAAACTTCTGTTTGAAGAGGGCGAAGGTGCCATAATGCCCAAGGGACTGCATCTGCAGCCGCTGACATGAGCCCCAACATCTTCATGAGAGTCCGAATGGATACTCGTCGTGGTACCGATAAGAACCTTGCCAGGTCTTGTACCCGGGACTTCCTTTCCGATGTCAACTGAAGAGACATCTCCACAGAGTCGATTATGAAACCTAGATATTGTATTGAAGTCGAAGGGCTCACATTCGATTTCTGCCAGTTGATGATCCACCCTAGGTGGAGCAGAAAGGAAATTGCCAAATGAAGATGGTGGGTGAGAACTGGAACGGTGGCCGCCAAAAGGAGCCAGTCGTCCAGGTAAGGGACAATAGTCAGTCCTTGAAGTCTCAGAGCTGCCACCACCGCTACCACCACCTTGGTGAAGATAAGGGGGGCGCATGAGATTCCGAAGGGGAGAGCGGAAAACTGGAAATGCCTGAGAACCCCGGAAATCTGGACCGCGATCCTGAGATATTTCCGAGACGCGGGATGGATCAGACTATGGAGATAAGCATCCTTGAGATCCAGTGTGGCCATCACATCTCCGAGTTTGAGAATGTGGCTGACTGACCTTATGGTTTCCATACGAAACCTTGGCCTCTTTATGAATCGATTGAGATGTCTTAAATCGATTATCATCCGGAGATCGCCTGTCTTTTTGGGAACCAGAAATACTGGTGAATAGATCCCTAGGCCCTGCTCCCCTGCCGCAACCTCCTCTAGAGCCCCCTTTGAAATATAGTCCTGGATGTAGGATTCTAAAATCCTTTCTTTGGCAGGCTGAAAGCCCCGATTGATGAGGAATCTTTCTTGGGGGAGAGAGGCGAGATCTATCAGGTACCCGGAGGAGATGATGCTTAGAACCCAGGGGTCTGCAATCTCCTGGGACCAAATCTCTTTGAAATGGGCAAGGCGTCCTCCCACGGGGATCAGGGGGGAGGGTACGGGGAAACCCAGAGGCGTAACGGCGGGGACAGCAGGGGGAAACCAAGAGCCTCTGAGAGGCCCGCAGTCAGGAGGGATTGGCCTCCTTAGTTGGTCTGCGGGGGCACCTCGAAAATCTTCGCTGCCCCCCCAGTTTCTACGGGAAGTAGCCTGTTGGCCCTGTCTGCTGCCTCGATGCTGACTGAGGCGTCCTCGAAAGGGCTGCTGAGGAAGACTCTTGCCCTTCTTGTCAGAGAGGCCCTCCATGATCTTATCCAGCTCGGACCCGAAAAGTCGATCGGGCTCGAAGGGAAGCCCACATAAATTATATTTTGAGGCATTATCTGCCTTCCATGGTTTTAGACATAAGGGTCTACGGGCCGCGGAGACTAGGCCCATGGTCTTGGCTGCTAGCTTTAGCTGCACCTGCGAAGTATCGCATAGAAAGTCCATGGCCAGATTCACCGTTTTGAAGGCGGCCAGGATATCATCACGGGACACACTCTGGTCCACGTCGGTCTGAATTTGGTTTAACTTACTCCTCAGGAAGGATGAAACCTCAGATGCTGCTATAGCAGTAGATGATGAAGCTGCAGCGGCTGAATAGCCTCTTCTTAAAGTGCACTCCGCCCTCCTATCAAGAGGGTCTTGCAGACTCGACCCATCATCTGCGGGCACCAGAGTGCGTCTAGACAACTTGGCTATGGCCATGTCAACCCTGGGAATGGAACCCCACGATTCCATTAAGGGTTTCGCCATCGGAAACATCATTTTAAATTTACGAGTCAGGACTGGTCCTTTCTCCGGTCTCTTCCATTCAGTAAGCATGACTGAACGGAGGGTCTCATCCGCTTTGAAGACACGCTGTGCCCGACCAGCGGGATCGGAGGACTCCCCAACGTCAACATCCTGGTCCCCCGACCGGATGGACTTTAGAAGCTTTTGAGTTTTTTCTGGCGGAAAAAAACATGAGGTTAACTCTTCCTCGTCCGAGGAAGATGAGCCCACTGAAACAACAGCGGGTCTCTCGCTTGGTGCGGTGACCTCCATAGGAGTCTGGGAGGGTCCCGGCAACCTCTTATTTAAAAGCTTGACCACACCCTTGATAGAATCATCCACATAGCATCTAGCCCACTGATACATTTCCTGCATCGTGGGTTCAGCAGTGGTACGGGAACGGCAGCTGTCACATCTTGAGTATTGGCAGTCGTCATCTAAGGGGGTATCACAATTGAAGCAGGCCAAATGTTTGCATTTGGCGGTGGCCTTCCGCTGGTCATCGTCTCATGGAGAAGACATGACTGCGAAAAAAGGAAGAGGAGGATTAAAAACCCTATTAAGCAATAAGAAGACAAAAATAAAAAATTTTGAGAATAAGCCCACCAACAGAAACAAAGTTTCAGTCTCAGTATCACCAGAAATGATAGAGAAAATCTCTCTCAGCACAATAGGACTCTGGAGGCTTGCTAAAAAAAAAGCTGCACAACCAGAGACTGAGTGAGGGTAACTGAGGGCTTATAAGGAGGTGTGAGAGACCGCCCAAAGGCAGAGCCCTTGCAGCCAATTAATCAAACTTGATGTTGCCGCCCACTAAACTCCTACTTTCTGTCACTCTTCCCTTTCCTCTTTTTTTTTTTTTTTTCAACTTGGGGAAGATATTCCCCCAGAGAACAGGGAATTAATCATTCCCTGCAGGAAAAAGAAAAACAAACAGAATGTACCCTCAAACGGGTCATTGACTTCCTCCCTCCCCCCTCCTGTAGGGATGCGAGCGCTGGCAGCGAAAGCTGCCGGCGAGGGAGCCGCAGAGCGGTGACGTCACCCAGGGACACCGCGGCGCGAGTCTCGGAAGCGGCCCTGCCAGAATCACACAGCCCCGAACAGCATGAGGAGGACCGTAAAAAACCTGAGGAAAAGTTCAAGGTTAGAGGGGGAGGAAGGGACATAAGAAAAAGAAGGGCAAATAGCCCTAAAGATACTGGAAAATATAAGGGGAAGACAAATGTCATATCCCTATCCTATGCACCCCCCAAGGAAAAAAAGGAGGGGGGAGCTGCACGCCAGTCCACCTGTCGAAAGGACAGAAAAAAACACGGTGGTTGGGGGGTAGTTCCCTCCTTTTGAGGGAGTGGGAACTCTTGTTATTGGTTCTTGGGCTCATTAAAAATTCCGCCGGTCCTACCAGTCCACAGGGGGCAGTTAACCCCATCTGTGCTGCTGGTAGAACGTAAGGGAATCATACAATATATCAATGTATAGAAAAGTTATCATAGATGTAAATGCCTATATTGACCACATGGGGGCACCCTTTGCCTTCTGATTGAAACTACAAGCACATTGCGATCAGTATAGCTTGCTAGGGGTTTATGTCATTATTTCCATCTCCCTGAAAGAAGTCGATTTGCATTCTGAGTATATACTTATATGCCGTCTCTGTTTCTGCTGGCAATAAAGCATAATGGGCAGCCTGCAGTTAAGCCGCTAATGAGTGGGTACAGTTTGCAGAGACCTCATTCTTGAACAGAAGTGGTGACAGTTTTATTTTTTGACACTAATATAAAATGAATATGTAATGTTATGTACCATTAAACCCGGCACAGCTGAATGCTCAGGTGATTGTAGCTTTGGAGTACTGCAGCTAAGTGACAGGTACAGATATAATAACTGTATGAAGCGCCTGGACAAGTTTATAAAATGATAGGAGATGAGGATCATCATCTACAATAGTCATGCGCGGTAATAACATGGAAGTGTGTATTATTTCACAGTTGCAACTAGGCTTTTCCTTCACCTGGGGCCCAGATTCAGCCTCAGATCCAGGGCAGAGTGGCTTATTGCCCCCACACCCAGCACCCAGCATTTAGGGCACAACCAGCCTCCCCAAAGCCAGTCATGTATTATTTTGCATACATGGCTTACCAGAGAGCAGGAGATCATAACTAAATATTTCCCAGATGTAACCGCATAAGAAGCCATTCCCAAGTATAACTTCTGATACCTTCATCTCCTACATACAGGACTGCATACTGGATAAGGTACAGGCCATTCAAATGAATAGGGCTGAACATAGCTTTGCTGTAGTGCCACCCTCGTAGTGACGTCACTGTGCCGAGTATTGCAGTAAAGGCATGCTGTTGCATGCCAGTGTATGTTGCTAACCCTGTTCTGCTGACCTGTGAAGGTTCCACCCATTACACGTTTGTGGTTTATTGTAATGATGAACCATCAATGTAGTATTCTGAAAATCCATTTTAAATAAAGAAAAATGTTCCTTGAAGCTCAGACTAGTCCCAGTCCTCCCCCGCTGGTGAAAAAATATATCTTGGTCATGTTGAGCACGAATGAGCAGCAGCCAGAGTCATAGATGGGGATACAAAACACTGTTTTACTTTTGTTGATCTAAGGCTGTGTATACTTTTTCTTAATATGCAAATTAGGCCTTTGGTGCAATGAGGAGGTCACTGTTACTCTCGTTGCACCCTAGCTCCGCTTCTTTCTGTGGCCAGTCCTTCCCTCACTGCTTTCCAACTGCCTGGCCCTGCCATTCAAAGCAACCAGAGAGGGGCTGGCCACAGAAAGCTTGGGTACAACCAGGGCAATAGTGACACACTCATTGAACCAAAGGGCTAATTTGTATATTAAGAAAAAGTATCATATCTCAGGAACAGAGATCAACAAAAGAAAAAAGTATGTGAACCCTATGGAATTATATGGATTTCTGCACAAATTGGTCATAAAATGTGATCTGATCTCCATCTAAGTCACAACAATAGACAATCACAGTCTGCTTAAACTAATAACACACAAAGAATTAAATGTTACTATGCTTTTATTGAACACACCATGTAAACATTCACAGTGCAGGTGGAAAAAGTATGTGAACCTTGAATTTAATAACTGGTTGAACCTCCTTTGGCAGCAATAACTTCAACCAAACATTTCCTGTAGTTGCAGATCAGACGTGCACAATGGTCAGGAGTAATTCTTGACCATTCCTCTTTACAGAACTGTTTCAGTTCAGCAATATTCTTGGGATGTCTGGTGTGAAACGCTTTCTTGAGGTCATGCCACAGCATCTCAATCGGGTTGAGGTCAGGACTCTGACTGGGCCACTCCAGAAGGCATATTTTCTTCTGTTTAAGCCATTCTGTTGTTGATTTACTTCCATGCTTTGGGTCGTCCTGTTGCAACACCCATCTTCTATTGAGCTTCAGCTGGTGGACAGATGGCCTTAAGTTCTCCTGCAAAATGTCTTCATAAACTTGGGAATTCATATTTCCTTCGATGATAGCAATCCGTCCAGGCCCTGACGCAGCAAAGCAGCCCCAAACCATGATGCCCCCACCACCATACTTCACAGTTGGGATGAGGTTTTGATGTTGGTGTGCTGTGCCTCTTTTTCTCTGCACATAGTGTTGTGTGTTTCTTCCAAACAACTCAACTTTGGTTTCATTTGTCCACAGAATATTTTGCCAGTACTGCTGTGGAACATCCAGGTTCTCTTGTGCAAACTGTAAACGTGCAGCAATGTTTTTTTTGGACAGCAGTGGCTTCCTCTGTGGTATCCTCCCATGAAATCCATTCTTGTTTAGTGTTTTACGTATCGTAGATTCGCTAACAGGGATGTTAGCATATGCCAGAGACTTTTGTAAGTCTTTAGCTGACACTCTAGGATTCTTCTTCACCTCATTGAGCAGTCTGTGCTGTGCTCTTGCAGTCATCTTTACAGGCCGGCTACTCCTAGGGAGAGTAGCAGCAGTGCTGAACTTTCTCCATTAATATACAATTTGTCTTACCGTGGACTAATGAACAGCAAGGCTTTTGGAGATACTTTTATAACCCTTTCCAGCTTTATGCAAGTCAACAATTCTTAATCGTAGGTCTTCTGAGAGCTCTTTTGTGCGAGGCATCATTCACATCAGGCAATGCTTCTTGTGAAAAGCAAACCCAGAACTGGTGTGTGGTTTTTATAGGGCAGGGCAGCTGTAACCCACACCTCCAATCTCATCTCATTGATTGGACTCCAGTTGGGTGACACCTCACTCCAATTAGCTATTGGAGATGTCATTAGTCTAGGGGTTCACATTCTTTTTCCACCTGCACTGTGAATGTTTACATGGTGTGTTCAATAAAAACATGGTAAAATTTAATTCTGTGTGTGTTATTAGTTTAAGCAGACTGTGATTGTCTATTGTTGTGACTTAGATGAAGATCAGATCACATTTTATGACCAATTTGTGCAGAAATCCATATCATTTCAAAGGGTTCACATACTATTTCTTGCAACTGTATGTGTCTATGCTAACAGCTTGATAGGGAGATCACTGGTGACAGATTCCCTTTAATGGGACACATGGAAAAGGGTAGTCCAGGGGGTAAAGTCTATTGCTATAGCTTTCGCTCACTACATGTACGGCAGTAGACCAAGTTTAGAGCTAAGTTAAGTTTCCTAATTAAAATGTGCCAGAATTCTAGCTCAATTTGTGACAAAAAACTTGCGCGCGGGTTTTGCACCACATTTATTAAATGCTTAGATGCTTTTAACACCTCATCTGACAAAGGGGGTGTAGTTTAGATTGAAGGTAAATGTTATTAAATTCAACATTGTGCATCAAAAAATGCTCCAAACATGGCACATTTTTGAGTAAAAAAAGGCTACTTTCCCATTTGCGGTAGCCTTTTCCGGCAGGCTGTTCCACCGGGGAACAGCTTGCCGGATCTGTTCTACCGCAAGTTCACTGTGCCGCAAACAAGCCAAGAGGCAGCTGGACAAAAAACGCAGAGTGATGTATTTTTGATGTATTTTTGTCTGGCCACCTCTCGGCATGTTTGCCGTGCTGCGGCAGGACCTCCGGTCCGTCTCCATTTTAGTAAATTGGGCCAGAACGGACTTCCAGTGGCACGGTGGACTTGTGGTAGCTGCCGCTAGTGTGAAAGTAGCCTAAGCCAACAAATAGGTGATGCAAAGGTAGATTAGGCAGTCTAAAAATGTGACAGATTTATCATCCAGAATTAGCCACAGTGACAAATCTGATGCCAATTATAGAGAGGAATATCCGTGACACGCACTGCACTCAAATGTTTATCTTTACGTTGGCAAACATTGCTCCAAATTTGTCAAATGATGCACCTTGTTTTATATGTTTGGCATACGGCAACTTTAAACCTATCACATTTGTCAAGAAAAACTACTCCCGGTTATTTTACGTGACCCCTATACTTAGGTGAGATTGTGACATGTTTCAGTGATAAGTCTGGAATGAAACTAATTGAAGGAGTTCAGAGTTGAACCAGGACATACCCCGATTTTCACCCAGGTAGGCCTTCTGATATTAGCACTGGAGCATGCTTTCCCTTGCCCTGTGCTGTATCACGCAGGGCAAGGGCTTGTTTGTTTGTTTGTATTTTTTACACTGCTAGGTGGAGGATTCCGCCCAGCAGTGTATTCGGTGACGTCACCGGCTCTGATGGGCAGGCTTTAGCGTTGTCCTACCCATTTTACAGGTTAGGCCAGCACTAAAGCCCCCCCATTAGTGCCGGTGACGTCACGATCTTCACGCATGGTTGCTAGGAGACGATCGGAATGGGAACCCAATCTTCATTATTTTCCCTTTTAACATAGTTATAAGGGAAAATAATAGCATTCTTAATATAGAATGCTAAGTAAATTAGGGATGGAGGGGTTAAAAAAAAATTAAATTAAAATTAAACTTACCTCATCTACTTGTTCGCGCTGCCCGGCTTCTCTTCTTTCTTCTTCTTTGATGACCTGGGAGGAAAAGGACCTTTGGTGATGTCACTGCGCTCATCACATGGTCCATCACATGATCCATCACCATGGTGATGGGCCATGTGATGGCCATGTGATGGCTCCGTGCTCATCACATGATCCATCACCATGGTGATGGACCATGTGATGAGCGCACCAAAGGTCCTTTTCCTCCCAGGTCATCAAAGAAGAAGAAAGAAGAGAAGCCTGGCAGCGCGAACAAGTGTATGAGGTGAGTTTAATAAAAACCCTCCATCCCTATTTTACTAAGCATTCTGTATTAAGAATGCTATTATTTTATAAGAATGCTATTATTTTCCCTTGTAACAATGTTATAAGGGAAAATAATAAAATCGAAACAACAGCGATCCCAAACCCAAACCCAAACTTCTGTGAAGAAGTCCAGGTTCGGGTCTGGGTACCAAACATGCCGATTTTTCTCACGCGCGTGCAAAACGCATTAAAACGCTTTGCACTCACGCGGAATAATTGTGCATTTTCCCGCGACACACCCGCATCCTATCCGGCCCTCACACGTGACGCCCGTGTGAAAGAGGCCTAAGAGTGTACATAGGTACACATTCTCAGCAGCTGCCGTCCAGGTTGCATTGTATCCGTGCTGCAGTGGTGGTCATAGCCCCCTGGATACGAGAAGTGTATAGTGTGATGGAAAAATTTAGGAAATCAGCAAAGGAGGCAATATGGACAATCACCATACATTAGGAAGTGCCTTGTGATAACTTTCTCTACATAATAAATGCCATTTGCTGACGTTAGACAACCCCTTTAATAAGTCAGGACAGGAAGTAGAATACATGAAGGGTTTTTTTGTCTGGTAATTACCTAGAATGTTCACATATAGGGTGTTGATGTGCAAAAAATATGATGGAAGTGTCCTTTTAACATGGCTTACCACAACCATTTTCGCACCTACTTTTCAAAAGACACCAGGCTGACAAATTTTTTTAAAAAGTGTAATAAAGTTTGCTACTCCCCCCCCAGCCTTAGCACTTTAAAGGGCATCTGTCAGCAGATTTGTACCTATGAAACTGGTTGATCTGTTACATGTGCACTTGGCAGCTGAAGGCATCTATGTTGGTCTCATGTTCATATGTGTCCACATTGCTGAGAAAAATTATGTTTTAATATATGCAAATGAGCCTCTAGGAGCAAAGGGGAGTTGCCTTTACACCTAAAGGCTCTGCTCTTTTTGCAACTGCCATGTCCTCTTCACTTTGATCGACAGGACCAGATGTGATGACATTTACACTGCCTGGTCCTGTCGATCAAAATGCAGAGGGTGCTGCAGTTGCAGAGAGAGCAGAGCTTCTAGGTGTAACGGTAACACCCCTGTTGCACCTAGAGGCTCATTTGCATATTTACATATTTTCTTAGCAATATGGGCACATATGAACATAGGACCAACACAGATGCCTTTAGCTGCCAAACGCACATGCAACAGGTCAGCCAGTTTAATAGCTACAAATCTGCTGACAGATGCCCTTATAAACACTCCCCACCAAAGTTTACACTGACTTACTATTGGACAGTTTTGGTAAATCTGCCCCAGAATGTATATAAGTAAAAATGTTAAATAAATTAAATACAACAATAAAAAGTACTGGTAACTTTTCTAGAGTTAACCTGTAAAATTATGTTAAAGGGGTTGTCCCATATCACAAGCTTCCCAGGTGGCAGGCCTTCATAGCCTGCCGAGTGGGCCAGCACTTTTCGTAGCTCCCATTGCAGTGAATAGGAGCTACGTAAACAGCATAGCAGAACAAGTTACACTGCTTTTGTAACTCATGGGGTTACTGAAATAACATAGCTTGATGAGCTACGCTATTGGTGTAGCGCCCATTCACTGCAATGGGAGCTACAGAAACAGCGCCAGCCTGCTCAGCAGTTTCTGTAAGTCAGGCCACCTGGGAAATGGCCAGATAGGACAACCCCTTTAATGGTAGGATTAAAGTTGAAATATTTTTAAAGGCACTGTGCAGTTGACCTTATAACTGTAACATGAGCAGTAATTTTACCATGATGTAATCTCAGCCAGCGCTATAAAAATCAGTGAAGCAGTGCAGCATATGAGAAAATGATATTTCTAAGTTACATTTACAGCAAGCATATGCTTACCTACACTGACATTTACTGTGTGAACTAGGTGGGAGATTATTCCAGAGCCATATGGTTGTAATTGCACATGTATGAATGCACATTTTGTATTATACTGTCATATAAAGCTTATTATGCCAAGTTTAGATGGCACAGTAGACTTTATTTCCTTTTTGTGGTGCTCTATTGGCATACATAAGTGGATATCAGTGAACTGGGACCTTCATGGCCCACTAAAACCCAGGAAGAACATGTGTAAATCCCCAGAGTGGCATTAACACCTCTTCACCCCGCTACTGTCTTTATTGGTTAACCTCATGTCATCATGTGTATTTATTTCAGGTCCAAACAATGTGAATTTCCAATTTTGTAACTGTTATGTTCAAGTGTAATTTACCTGGTTCACCAAAAGGTGGCAGCAAGCATGGCAGAGCTACAGTTAAAGAGAATGGAACCCTTCTTTCCATTCTAACCCTCTCTTGAAGGAAGGGAGGAGACTAGTTAGTTAGAGTCAGTGGCAGTTTACCTTCTGCCAAGGGAGGGTGTGCAGCAGGTGCGCATCCCTGCTGGACGTGCCTTGCCTAAGCCAGCCAGAGCACCTTCAGCTCTGCTGGATAAGGAGACCACAGCTTGGAGCCTCAGAAGCCAGGAAGTTCACTGGTACTCATTAATCATCAGATTACAAAGAGAAGTTGCGGCATACAGCAAAAGTAAAGTTATACCGAAAGCTTGTCAGTACAGCAGAGCCAGATAGTAACCGATGTAGCAGAAAGGAGTTTGCCTGCCAGAGTTAATGCTAAAGCCTGCTGGGAAGCAAGACAAAGCCTGAAACTGTTGGAGAAACGTTTATTGAAAGTAAAGCTGTTATTGAACTTCATCACAAGGTCTGGACTCAATCATTTCTTCATCCCCTACTACTGCTATCCCTTTTTTCTGTCTTCGAAAGGGAACAGCTGGGGTCCAGCGTATCCAGGTAGGAGCACAGTGACACGTGCACAAAACATTAAAGGACATTGTAGGCCACCCTGCACCACTCTGGCATTCCTACACCTGGGTACCACCAACACCATTTCTTTAAGGGACCCCTTGACGTACGCTGCCTGACAACTGCACATGCTATATCTATGGGAGGCACTCACTGTCCTAAAAGAGTGCACTGTTTGGGTAGAGTCAGACTGTGCAGGGACACACCCCTACACTGGTAACACCCTGTATTTGCTGGCAATTCATTCTTAAAGGGGTTGGCCACCTTCTGGTTACTGTTGACCAATGTGTTTCTGAGATGACTATATGGCACTTACTAATACAGCCTTTGTTGAAATGCTGCAACATTTTCTATATTTCATAAGTTATACCCCATTGTTTAAAAAGTCTTTCATGCTGTCCACACAGAGGTCCTGTCCAAAAGATGGCTGCTGATGGAGGGTCATGTGACAAGGCAAATCACCTCCGTGCGATGCCTCCTCCATTCAGACACACTACTTCTGCACTAAACTCCTAACAGAACAAGTACATATGGCAGGTGCAGTGTCTTTGAATGGAGGAGGCATCACATGGAGGTGATTTACCTGGTCACATGACCTTCCATAAGCGGCCATCCTATGGACAAGACCTCTGTGTGGACAACACAAAAGACTTTGTAAACAAGGGAGTATACATTATGAAATATAGAAAGTGCCACAGAACAAAGACTATATTAGTATATGCCATATAATCATCTCACAAATGAAATGAGTGGCCAACCCCTTTAAACTTCTAGTAGAAATACTAGAGAAATGGCACAACATAAAGTCATAATATTGATGCTCCAAAATCATTATTACCTAATATTTGATGCTCTGAAATTATTATTACTTATTATTAGATGCTCCAAAATTCTTATTACCTCATACTGGGTAAATATGTGTACAATGTGTTGTCTGGCCCGAAAGCTCAACTTGAATAATAAGCAAGTCTGCAGTGTACAGTTCTGCAATTACCTAGGACTAGTTTGTCTCTTGAAATTTCCCAGCTTGAGTCATACGGAAGCTGTAGAGGATCCACGTAGATGTATTCATGTCCATCTGGGCTGACCGACTCTATTACCTTCCACCGAATTTCATAACGTGGCTTCTGCAGATTTCAAAATAAATAATAATTGACGTTTCACATAATTTACTGATTATGATTTTGATTGCTAACATTATTGGTTATAAAAAATGAAACTGGTAAGAGTGTTCAGAAGTGGAATCTGAGAAGATCAAGCAGGGGTTCCATTTTTCTATTAGCCTGATTAAGTGATGAGTTAAACCTCCTTTACTTTGTACACAACCAACCATGGTATCAATTGTACTGTCAAAGACTTTGTCTGCAAAGATTAAGGCTGATACTCCTTGTTAAAGGGAGTCCGTCATCAAACTTGACTCCTTGAGGTGGTCCTCAGTCTAACTTGAGGCAGTCTTTCCATATTCAGTGCCATCAGCTCTCTGCACTGACCACTTCCTCAGCTTCGCCTCTCTGGTCATAGTGACTTCTCCAGAAGTATCCTGATTAGACTCTACATCCATCACTCAGAACACAGAGGCGTGGTGAAAGCTAATCTTTGGCATATGTTGGGTCATCTACTCTTTAACCACATGTTCAGCAGTATAATTTTATGCAATTACAGGGAGTGCAGAATTATTAGGCAAGTTGTATTTTTGAGGATTAATTTTATTATTGAACAACAACCATGTTCTCAATGAACCCAAAAAACTCATTAATATCAAAGCTGAATATTTTTGGAAGTAGTTTTTAGTTTGTTTTTAGTTTTAGCTATTTTAGGGGGATATCTGTGTGTGCAGGTGACTATTACTGTGCATAATTATTAGGCAACTTAACAAAAAACAAATATATACCCATTTCAATTATTTATTTTTACCAGTGAAACCAATATAACATCTCAACATTCACAAATATACATTTCTGACATTCAAAAACAAAACAAAAACAAATCAGTGACCAATATAGCCACCTTTCTTTGCAAGGACACTCAAAAGCCTGCCATCCATGGATTCTGTCAGTGTTTTGATCTGTTCACCATCAACATTGCGTGCAGCAGCAACCACAGCCTCCCAGACACTGTTCAGAGAGATGTACTGTTTTCCCTCCTTGTAAATCTCACATTTGATGATGGACCACAGGTTCTCAATGGGGTTCAGATCAGGTGAACAAGGAGGCCATGTCATTAGATTTTCTTCTTTTATACCCTTTCTTGCCAGCCACGCTGTGGAGTACTTGGACGCGTGTGATGGAGCATTGTCCTGCATGAAAATCATGTTTTTCTTGAAGGATGCAGACTACTTCCTGTACCACTGCTTGAAGAAGGTGTCTTCCAGAAACTGGCAGTAGGACTGGGAGTTGAGCTTGACTCCATCCTCAACCCGAAAAGGCCCCACAAGCTCATCTTTGATGATACCAGCCCAAACCAGTACTCCACCTCCACCTTGCTGGCGTCTGAGTCGGACTGGAGCTCTCTGCCCTTTACCAATCCAGCCACGGGCCCATCCATCTGGCCCATCAAGACTCACTCTCATTTCATCAGTCCATAAAACCTTAGAAAAATCAGTCTTGAGATATTTCTTGGCCCAGTCTTGACGTTTCAGCTTGTCTGTCTTGTTCAGTGGTGGTCGTCTTTCAGCCTTTCTTACCTTGGCCATGTCTCTGAGTATTGCACACCTTGTGCTTTTGGGCACTCCAGTGATGTTGCAGCTCTGAAATATGGCCAAACTGGTGGCAAGTGGCATCTTGGCAGCTGCACGCTTGACTTTTCTCAGTTCATGGGCAGTTATTTTGCGCCTTGGTTTTTCCACACGCTTCTTGCGACCCTGTTGACTATTTTGAATGAAACGCTTGATTGTTCGATGATCACGCTTCAGAAGCTTTGCAATTTTAAGAGTGCTGCATCCCTCTGCAAGATATCTCACTATTTTTGACTTTTCTGAGCCTGTCAAGTCCTTCTTTTGACCCATTTTGCCAAAGGAAAGGAAGTTGCCTAATAATTATGTACACCTAATATAGGGTGTTGATGTCATTAGACCACACCCCTTCTCATTACAGAGGTGCACATCACCTAATATGCTTAATTGGTAGTAGGCTTTCGAGCCTATACAGCTTGGAGTAAGACAACATGCATAAAGAGGATGATGTGGTCAAAATACTCATTTGCCTAATAATTCTGCACGCAGTGTATAGCTTTTGGCTCATTTGTCTTCCTCCAAAGCTGTTGCCAATACAAGAATCAGATCCAACTGGAGAAAGACATATAATGGAAAACTCGCAAAACCAGTTTATTCAAAATATATGGGCAACAAATGTCTCACAAGTGTCTGAGTGTAACCACTGCCTTACTCTCTGTTCCTTTTTGTATACATGGACCTCAGCCTAGAATTATTTTGGTTTGGCCCTAATACTCGTTTTCATTGGATTCCTTGTTTTGCTGGAAAATTCCTAGACTTAAATGTAAGATTTATTTACTTCTCTGTTAACATGTGATGATCTAAAGTGTTTGAAAATCCATAACCTGATGGGTTTTGTTAAAAAAGGCACCTATCCAACTGTACTAAAATCGATGAATGCAATTATTAATATTTTCATCATTATATCTTAAAGGGGTTTACAACATTGTTGACCTCTCCTCAGCATAGGTCATCAGTGTTTGATCAGTGGGGGTCTGACACCCAGCGCCCCTGCTGATTAGTTGTTAAAAAAGGGCTGCTTCACTCGGATGAGTTCTGCAGCCTTTCCACAGCATGCCAAGCACACTGCTGAACATTGTACAGTGGCTGTTCTTGGTTTTGCAGCCCAGGCCCATTCACTTGAATAAGACAGCTGCACAAAGGTCATGTGACCAAATGAACATGACATCACTGGCCTAGAAAGAAGACAGTGCTGAATAGAGCAATATGGCCTCTTCAAACAGCTGGTCATCTGGGGTGCCGGTAGTCAGACCCTCACAGATCAGATATTGATGACTTAGGGCTCATGCACACGACCGTATGCCCTCTGAGACATGATCATATGAGTGCAGGACAATAGTCCCGCGGGCTGCCTGATGCGCACAGTATCATAGTAACCTATGACGCTGTGCCCTCCCATGTGCACAATGTATGCCGCTCGGGGACATATGTCCCGCTCACGGACCGTATGTCTCGGAGGGCATACGGTCATGTGTACGAGCCCTTATACTGAGGATAGATCATCAATATTTTAAAGCCAGCAAACACCCTTAGGGCTCATGGAGCAGTTCTGTGGCATTTCGGTCAATGCCTCAGCACTGCAAAAAATATAAAACATGCTCTATTTTTTGTGGTGAGGACAGATTGAAGACCCATTCAAGTTGAATAGGTCTGCACCTGTCAGCACAGGCCACACGGACAGTGCCTGTGCCCTTAAGGAAATAGATTAGTTACCTAAAGGACAAGGTAATTTTTAGGAGTCACACAGATCTCCAGGAGCTATCCTAAAGAGCATGTACTTGTACACCTTCACTGCTGTTGACCACCAGGGACTTAAGCAATAATCCATTCACTGCCCTAGACCACCAGGGAATTTACCGTGGACCCCTTTATCATTTAAGCATTGTATGACGTCTTATTTGTGCATAAACATTTGGGAAAAATGGAAATGTGTATATATGTATTGAAGGCTGCGTGCAGCCTGTATTTGTGGGAGGGGCGCACTTACCTTATTTAAACCCCCTCCCACAAGCAGAAGCGCGCCCGATTCTTGCTTCAGCAGCTTCCAGCGCCTGACGTCACTTCCGGTCGCGTCTCCGTTCGTGCTTCATTCCGTTCGTGTCTCCAGCAGCATCGCCTGTGGTAAGTATCACCGCTCTGCGGCCCGGCCAGATACGCTTGCCACCGGCACCTCGTATCACCCTCACTTACCGGCAGCTCCGTCGCATCCGGGAGGTAAGCGGACAGCGCGGCGGCTGCCGGTTCCCGCTCTGCAGCTGCGGCGGCGCCGCCAGGCGCACAGCTATCCACATGGGTTCCACGCGGCTCGGTGCACACCATGTGGCAACATTCCGGCGGTCACCATGTTGTGGGGCGGGGAGGGGGGGTTACAGTGTTCAGGATGTCATACCAGGGAAGGGGGGGAGGGGTTTTCAGTGTTTTATGTCAACGGCGCAACGGCCAGTGTCCGTGGGGTCATGTCGGGAGGGGGCGGTCCGCTATATCCCTGGGTCTGCGCCTCAGAACGGACGGTCATTAGAGGGGTTACGTTGCCATATGAGTACACCCTCTGTTAAAATTGCTGCCAGCAACAAGTGGAGTTACATTTTGTGTCACACTAATACAATCCTTAAGTGCCGCTCAACACTGAGTCATTGCTAAATACCGGCTGGGGGATGAAAAAAATAAAAATTTTTTTTAAAGGGGAACCTTTGATCCTCTGTTAAGACTGGGCACCAGAAGCAACAGCATTTTTCCCTACCCGGCCCACCCTGTTGGTAGTTTCCCCGCATCTGTCCAAGGGTGCCCTGATTCGCTCAGGCGCAAGTGTCTTCCCTGAATCGCTCAGGCGCAAGTGTCTTCCCTGAAGCGCTCAGGCGCAAGTGTCTTCCCTGAAGCGCTCAGGCGCAAGTGTCTTCCCTGAAGCGCTCAGGCGCAAGGGTCTTCCCTGAAATCGCTCAGGCGCAAGTGTCTTCCCTGAATCGCTCAGGCGCAAGTGTCTTCCCCGAGTCGCTGGCACAATGTCTTCCTAATTCACTCTGGCGCAATGTCTTCCTGATTTACTCTGGCGCAATGTCTTCCTGAGTCACTCTGGCGCAATGTCTTCCTGAGTCACTCTGGCGCAATGTCTTCCTGATTCACTCTGGCGCAATGTCTTCCCTGAATCGCTCAGGCGCAAGTGTCTTCCCTGAATCGCTCAGGCGCAAGTGTCTTCCCGGAATCGCTCAGGCGCAAGTGTCTTCCCTGAATCGCTCAGGCGCAAGTGTCTTCCCTGAATCGCTCAGGCGCAGGTGTCTTCCCTGAATCGCTCAGGCGCAAGTGTCTTCCCTGAATCGCTCAGGCGCAAGTGTCTTCCCTGATTCGCTGGCGCAATGTCTTCCCTGATTCGCTGTGGCACAATGTCTTCCCTGAATCGCTCTGGCGCAATGTCTTCCCTGAATCGCTCAGGCGCAAAGTCGTCCCTGAATCGCTCAGTCACAATTCGTCCAGGTATCACCCAGGGAGGTCCCTCAATTCACTCATGTGCAATGTTTTCCTGATTCTCTCATGTGCAATGTTTTCCCTGTTTATTCACGGGCAATGTTTCGGGTTTCCCAGGTGCAGTGTCCGTAAGTCGCTCTGGTGCTATGGTTCTCGATTCCATCAGGCAGATGGTCCCTGAATCGCTCAGGCACAAATAATTTCCTGATTCACTCAGGTGCAATAGTTCCCTGAATCGCTCAGGTGCAATGGTCCCCTGAATCGCTCAGGTGCCCTGAATCGCTCAGGTGCCCTGAATCGCTCGGCCGCAATGGCCCCTGAAACGCTCAGGGGCAAGGTCTCCTTGTATCGCTCGTGACAGTGTCGCCTTGAACCACTCAGGGCGATACCTCCCTGAATCGCTCAGGTGTTTTGTGTTTGTTTGGATCACTGTCTAAAGGACCAGCAGGTCACGGCTCGCCGTGCATCGGTAAAACACGGCTTATCTTTTTATAAAGCAGATCCGCGTCCACCAGAGCTTCAAGCAAACCACGGTCGGTGCGCCTATTTTCTCGGTTCAGGTAAGATACAGCCAAGGCTGTGCTGCGACCTATCACTGCATTAGCATTCGTTGTCATAAACTCCCGTTCATAGGTCTCTGCCTCAGTACAGAAGTCAGTAGCGTGGTCCCTTTCATTTAAGGTAAGTAGCGGTCAACACCGTTCGGTCAAGAGAACCATTTTCCTCTGTAAGCTCTCGGTCGGGCACCCGGGGGAGGGGGAAGGAAGTCTCATCTGTCACCTTCATACCTCCTCCATGCAGCTTGAAGATGTCGCAGGTCCCTGAGTCGGAGGATAATCTGTCCTTGCCCGGGACCTCCGTGTCAGGCCGCACCAGCAACCCCTCCCTGAGGAGCTGGACCATTCCAAAGCTGATAGCAGAGCTTAGACGCAGAGGGATTCACTATCCTGCCACCGCAAGAAAGGCGGAGCTGTACCGGCTCTTGATGACGGCACCAGCGGGTTCAAGTGAGGAGCCTTCTCCCTCATCGATACAGCTGACCCTCCTGCAGTTACAGGCCACCATCGCCAGTCTGGCAGGTTCGGTCGCGGACATCCAGACTAGGATGGGAGAGTGGGAATCCCGGACTCCTCCGGCCCTGCCTTCTCCAGCCCTTCCGGTCTTGCCATCCACGTCCCGGGATTTGGCGCCAGGTACAGTCCATGTCAGACCCAAGATTGCCCCCTCGCACTACATCCCAGAAAGCCTTAAAAGGGACATTCTGGCGGGGAGGGACGTCAACCTCGCGTCCCTTCTCATTGCGTCCCTAGACGTAGCAGAGAACAAGGTCATCAATTGCGGGGAGGTCTCGGTGGTCCTACGGGCCAAGGATACCCGCCTGAATCGGAAGCTGTCAATCCCCGAGTTCATCCTGGCATTCAGCCTCTACCGGGATACCATCTGCGGCGTCCAGCCACACAGACGGGAGGAGCTGGACTCCTACCTATACCAAGTCACTGACTTAGGCTACAAATACGGGGGAAAGAACTTCTATGACTACCATAGGTCTTTTTCAGCCAAAGCGGCAGCCGCCCTCGCTCAGTTCCAGCTCACCACGGACTGGGCGGACATAGACATGGAGCTGTTCTGCCGCCATTTTGACGGGTTGCAGGCCCCTACGTGCGCGGCGTGCCAGTCCATCCAGCACACGGCCGACTGGTGCCCCAACTTTCCCATCCCGGCCCGAGAAGGCTCCCAGCCAGGCCCCTCTGGCACGCAAAGGTCCCAGGGTTCCACTGACAAGCTGGGCAGGCCCATTACTTTCTTAGGCCAGAGTCAGGTCTGCAACAACTTTAATGCCGGGGGCTGTAATTTCAACAGTTGTAGAGCTCTACATGTGTGTTCCCTCTGCTTCAGGGCCCACCCCCGCTCCAGCTGCCCGAAGAGGCAACGTAAGGCTCTATGACTGACCGACGTCAACGTCGAGCTCCTGGGCATCCTGTTGCAGGATCACCCCGATCGCCGGTCGGTGGAGTTCCTCATTAACGGTTTCGAGAAGGGTTTCAATACAGGGCTCATTGCCCTCCCTCAGGTTTCCTGGGAGGGAAGGAACCTACAATCGGCCATGCAGGATCCGGAGGCCGTGGCCACTCTGTTACAGGATGAGGTCCGCAAAGGGTTCCTGCTAGGCCCGTTTGAAACGATTCCCTTTGCCGAGTGGAGGATCAATCCTATCGGCCTAGTCTCCAAACAGGCATCAAATAAAAAGCGTCTAATTTACGACTTGTCTGCTCCACACATGTCGCCGATCCCCAGTCTCAACTCCCTGATCCCATCAGGGGAGTTCTCGATGTCCTATTCATCCATTGACGAGGCCATTCAGTTCATCCTGATGGCTGGGGAAGGGGCTTGGCTGGCCAAGGCCGACATTGCGAACGCCTTCAAGCTACTCCCCATCCTCCCTCAGTTATGGCAGTATTATGGGTTGCATTGGGCAGACGGGTTTTATTTTGCTAACCGCCTCACATTTGGATCCAAAAGCAGCCCGTGGTTGTTCGACAAGTTCGCCTGTGCCCTACACTGGATCCTTGTCCATCATGGGGGGATGGACATGGTCATTCATTACTTGGATGACTTCCTAATCATCGAGAGGCCCCAGGGGCCCCCATCAGGTTTGAGGAACTTGCTCCAACTGTTCGCCAGGCTCGAGGTTCCGGTGGCATCCGCCAAGACAGAGGGTCCAGGCACTGGGGTTACCTTCTTGGGCATTACTCTGGACTCAGTCCGCATGGAGGCCAGCCTCCCCGCGACCAAGCTGGCCAAGGTCAGGGCCGCCGTTTCCTCCGCGGCCTCTTCTGGAGTTTTGTCCAGGCAGGAGCTCCAGTCCTTGTTAGGATTCCTTACTTGTACCTTCAAGATCATGCCACAGGGGAGGTCCTTCATCTCGCGGCTTCTCAATCTCCTCCCGACCGCTCCGGATCAGGACTCCACCGTCCGGCTGGATGGTCCCGCCATGGCGGATCTGCAGATGTGGCAAACCTTCCTGACCAGGTGGAATGGCATTTCGTTGTTCGTGCCATCCCCAAATGCAGCTTCCCCCACGGTTTACACTGACGCCGCGGGCTCCCGTGGGTTCGCGGCAATCTTCTATCCGCACTGGTTGGTCGGCAGCTGGCCGGTGGAGCTCCTGTCCGAGGCTGGGGCCATGAGGTCCTCGCCGCTATTAGAATTATACCCCATTGTGGCGGCTGCCCGCGTCTGGGGTCCGCTCTGGGCAAACAAATCAGTCGTCTTGAGGACAGACAGTCAGGTCCTGGTGGAAGTGATATCCAAGGGGAGGGCTAGAAATCTCAGGATGATGTCTATGTTACGTAGGCTTGTCTGGCTGTCCTTGGAGTTTAACTTCCACGTCTTTGCGGTCCACATCCAGGGAGCGCAGAACGTGGCGGCTGACGCCCTGTCCCGCTTTAACCTCGATATTTTCTTCCAGGAACTCCCAGAGGCAGATCCCGTCGGCGTCCCAGCTCCATCTTACAGCGCCCTCCTGCTGGACTAGAGCCCCTGATTGCAACCGCGCAGTCATTGGTCCGGCGGTCTCTAGCCACCAACACCGCCAGGAATTATGACACCGGGTTCAGCATGTTTAGACGTTTTGCTGACACTCATCCGCAGGGGGACATAGACGAGGTCACCTTCATCATGGCATTCATAGCCCATTGCCACTCCCACCGCCACCTCTCATACAATACCATCAAGCTGTATTTGGCAGGCATCCAGCACCACCGGATGCTCAGCGACCCCTCTGCCGGATCCATCTTTTCAAATCAAGCCATCAAAGCCACCCTCAGGGGTGTTCAGAGAGTCAGCACGACAGTCCAGGTGCGCAGGCAACCGGTCTCAGGTGAGCTTTTCCGCAGGTTATCCGTAGCCCTGGATGGTCTTCCTTTTGGCCAATTCGCAAGCATCGTCACGAAGGCAGCCATGTATCTCGGGTTCTACGGGTTCCTCAGGCCCGGGGAATTCACCTGCAGCACCATCTCCCGAACGACCCTGCTAAGGCGGCACCTCGCATGGCACTCCGACCACTTTATTTTGTCTATTCCATTTTCCAAGACCAGTCAAACCGGTCCCCCCACGGAGGTGGAATTCTACCCTACATCTAACTGTTGGTGTCCTATCAAGGTGCTCCAGGAGCTCCTGGCCTCCCTTCAATCTCCCGCCTTAGATGGCCTGTTGCTCCCGGTCAACGGGAAACCCCTGTCTTCTACCATGTTCATCTCCAACATCCGCACCCTGGCCGCAGGTTTGGGTTACAACCCTAGCACGATATCCGGGCACTCATTTCGGATAGGGGCCGCGTCCGCAGCTTCCGGTCACCAGGTACCAGCGCACATTATACGCAAGATGGGTCGGTGGAGGTCATCCTGCTTCTCAAGGTACATCCCGAATCCACGGGCAGAAGTATCCCGAGCCTTCCGTTCCTTGGCATTATAGGTCGCACCATACTGCAATAAATATGTTATACCCTGCACTTGCCGGTTCTCTTTTGCCCACTTATTCAGGCCTTACCTCGTCGCTGGCATCGGGCACACTCCAGCCAGTCGGGTGGGGACAGTCTATAGGCATGCCTATTCCATTTCTCGCCCAGCTCCTCCCACAAGTATTGAAGGCTGCGTGCAGCCTGTATTTGTGGGAGGGGCGCACTTACCTTATTTAAACCCCCTCCCACAAGCAGAAGGGCGCCCGATTCTTGCCCTCCCTCCCATCCCTTTCTTCTTTCCTTCCTCTTGGGTGGCCCACTTATTCAGGCCTTACCTCGTCGCTGGCATCGGGCACACTCCAGCCAGTCGGGTGGGGACAGTCTATAGGCATGCCTATTCCATTTCTCGCCCAGCTCCTCCCACAAATATATATATATATATATATATATATATATTATTTTTTTTGGCAAATGGGATTGGTGGGCAGGGATGCAATTTTTCCCATTTCCTTGTTTTCTATAAAACCAGCCCTGGTATTGGACGAAATATTTGAGATGTAGTATTAAAATAATAATTGACCTTTTATTTTTCTGGATCTCTACAAAACAACCCTTTATAATCATGTAAAAAAAAAAAATACAATACACATACCTTTCGCCAGAGAGCAATAAGGATGATCAGGAAAATCACAAACAGCACAATCAGGGCGAGAACCGCAGAAATTAGCATGACTTTGAAGGTTAGGTCTGAAAAAAACATATACATTATTCAATATATATACAGATTACTATAAACAGTAAGGTTTTTGTCAAATGCATTATCTATGAGGTAATGAGGTAATCTATGAGGTATTGTCTCCCCTCCTGTTAATTATATGAATATTAGAAGTCACAAAGTAGATCCAGGACCATATAAGAGCAGGAGGCCAAAAGCTAACTACTGTATATTCATCCAGGTCATGGATTTCCAATATGACTTCTCATATTCCCATTATTTATAGTAGAGTTACATCATTTCTTTATAACAAGTCTGATACCCCTGTTCACCATTGATTGATGTGAAATATCCCCATCTTTTAAAAAAGAAGGTCTGCAGTAGATACAACTCACCTTTTGAACCCTCACCTATTGGGAGAAGGGGGATGTGGTGACCCCCCTGTTTGCCAGTTCACAAACTGGTCATTCTCCATGGAGTTTAATGGACAGGTGATCATGCTAAGGGAATGAAACTCTATGGAAACTGTGTGGCAAATGGAGATCATTAGACCCACCCTCTCCCAAAAGGTGAAGGCCCAAGAGATGGGAACCATACTTACTAGGAATTTGTGATGTACCTAGTACTTAAGTTGGAAATATATTTTAATAAAAATGAAAAATGTATCCCCCCGATGTGTTCTAGTCAAAATGATGCAATACTCACAATGAGGCACAAGTGTCACATCTCGGTGGTGTTGAACTCCAAGGTCATTTTCCCCAGCACAACGCACTGACACAGAATCTCCCACACTCCGGACATGGAGTACACTCTTGACCTGATACGTTCCATATTCTGGCTGGGTATAAGTGGTGTTCACATCAAATTCCATTTGTGATGTTATGTGGTCGATGGGTTTCCACAGGTCCCACCTCTTACTGCTACATCTGATGGTTTAAAGAACAGAAAATATTATTATGACATTTTAGTAGACAATCCCTGCAGGGTGAATTATAAGACAGGGGGTGCTCAAATTCACTTTTCCCAATGTCCAGTATTTTTGTAATATTTTTGGACATTAGCATAGCACTAAACATTAATTTGATTTCAAACTTTATAGAATTTGTGAAAAGGTGATGCTTTTAACCTTTTGTCAACATTTTACCTGGGACCAATTCAAATTGTTCAAGGAATTTCTTTTATTTTTTTTGTAAGAGAGCCTTCACACGCAGCAGATTTTGTGGCAGAAAATTGTGCGATTGAAAATCAGTTCTATTCATTTGAATGGGGCAGCAAGCACATGGATTTCTGCAGGCGACATCAAGGTGAATGGAACTGATTTTCTGTTGGAGAATTTTTTCCCACAAAATCTGCCGCTAGTGAAGGCACTGTAAGGCTAAATGCACACGATGAAGATTGTGTGCGGATTTGCGTGCGGAAAATCCGCACTGTAAGTCAGGTACATTGTAGTCTATGAGAATATTAAATTCTCAATGCAGATTTTTTCCGTGCTGATTTTGATATGCACGAATTTATTTTATTTTTCCTAACCGGATTTTCTCCATTCGCTTAGTAAAATCCGCACGCGGAAAATCCGCACCAAATCCACAACAATTGATGCGAATTGACCACCCGGATTTGCCTGCGAACACCTGCGGATTTCATCCTGAATCCTGAACGTGTGCAGGTACCCTAAAGTTATTAATGGGGTTATACATGGTTAACACGGGCTATTTCTGGTATTGCAGTTGTATTCATTCAAGTAAATGGGGCTCAACTACAATACCTGACATACCCTAGGGACAGATGTGGAGCAGTTTCTGGAAAAGAGGCAGATCATTTTCTTAACCCTGGACAACACCTTTGATAATTGTATTGAAACTGCTGGGTTTCCAAAGTAGCACAGCCTACCCATCAAAGGCATTATATACTGCTATCATATCACACCCCGTCAATCACAGGATGGACTAACACCTGCTCCATAGTGGCAACAAAAATAACTTCTTACCTTTTTATTTCACTGCAGAAGAACCAGGTGATGTTTGGCATTGGCATACCTTTGCCCACACATATCACTAATTGTCCACCACTTGCTGGGTGAGTGTCAATTATTTCCTGTATTTCCACTGGAACTAAAAATGCATAGATCATCAAAAAAAAAAAATTGTCATTTAAAGCAGAACAGTGTAAAAGAGTTGTCCGGAAATTATTTAAAATGGTCATCAGCAACATGCCCTAGAAGGAAAGCATGACGGGTTGCCACCACTTGCAGAGCTGCCAATATTCCAGACCTCCCAAGTCACTCTTTTTGACCCAAGTCCTTCTCGCTTTCTTTGCTCTTTAAATATCCCTCTTTTTGATCTGAGGTATAGATTTTCATTATTACATTTACAATATAGATTATTATTAGAGCCCATCTTGTATATTACTTTATTATTAGGTGCAATTTGGATTTTAGAAATTTCTATATTTAGACAATTGTTGCGCTATTGTGTAAAAGGTATAGTAACTCTTGAAGTATATAAATATGCAGGGAAAATGGATCTTTTACACAGTAAATCAAAATTGTCCCCCGTTGACATTTCAAAAAGTTGAGAGGTATGCTATCCTCTGGCACTTCCATACATTACATATTGGTTTTCCTGTTAGGCTGCTCAGCCATAAGGGCATATTATAGGCAGAATTTTATCTTTACCTTCTACTGCAGAACAGTGTAGTGAGGCTCCACCCTTCACCCTCCTAGGCAGCTCTGCAAGTGGAGGCAACCAGTCCTGCTCACATTCTAGGGAAGCTTGCTGGTGGCTAACTTAAATAATTCACAGAGAATCCGTTTAAAAGACAAGAGATAAGATGAATTGTAAGACACCTGTTACTGTTTGGTGAATGATGAAGCTAATTCCATAGTTAAAGTGACCCTCCAGTTCAAGAAAATAAATTCACATTATCTGTGGAAAGAACAGAACACTTGTTTGGTGACCTCCATTTCATCATTTTAGTCTGCTGATTCTTGAACTTCTCTTTTTCCATCCAGGATGGCTGCATTACTTCTCAAATTATCTGATGCACACTGTGCCATTAGTAGCCTAAGACACTTCCTGCTTGTCCAGACCTGCTCTTGGATTGGCCAGCACTGTTCAAGTGAGCAGTGTTGGCCAATCCAAGGGCAGCAGGAAGTGTCTTGGGCTACCAAATTTAGAGTATGCCTCAGGCAGTCTAAGAAGTGGTGCAGCCATCTTAGATGGCAGAAGAAAAGCCCAGGACTGACAGATCAGCAGGTGATAAGATGAAAAAGATGGCACCATGTAAGTGTTCTGTTTGTTTCCCAGATTTTTATATATATTTTTTTTAATCAGAGGGTTGCTTTAAACCCTTCCTGCTCCATCCTCTAAATGGGTGATGCTGGTCGATGAGCATTAAGGTGGTTGTGCTTTCATGGCCCCAGATAGGAATAACCCTCAGGATGTGCCAGTCCAAGGTGGCTGGAATTACAGAATCATTCAAGAGACCAGCAGCCTGTTATTTCTGTAGCTACCATAGCAGTGAACGGGAGCTACACAAACAGGGTAGCTTATCAAGCTACACTCTTTCTGTAACTCAGCCCTTTCCATAACTTTGCATCTCTGGGCTAGCGTTTATTGTGCCAAGATGAGACAACCCCTTTAATAAAGTACTGCACATGGCTGTGATTCTAGCTGCATTTGTCAGCTGCCACCCCAGAATGGGTTCCCTCTGCCAGGGCTTATTCATACTCATATCTGCATCAGATGGAAAAAAGATAATATTTGTAACTGGACTATACGCGGATGTTGTCTCTGTGTGTGGTCCATTTATCATGCACACCCATTCACTAGAATAGAGACTTATGACAAAATTGGACTAGAAATAGTGCATGCTCGATTTTGCCTGTATGGACCAATGGCCACTGAATCGGTCCATTGGCTATTATGGGTCAGTGTTCATCCTTGTGCTGTTCATTCTACATTGAACCAATTTTTGGATGTGAACATTGCTTATCTGAATGAGCCCATAGGAACAAAATCAAAGTAGATAAAAAAAAAAATATAGTTTAAAAAATGGAAAAAAAATATTAAAAAAATAACAAACACAAAAGCCATTTTACATAAACAAATGTCATAAAATATGCACAACTTAGGTATTTCCTTAAAGTGACCCCCCCTTAGTTCAAGAAAAATAAATCGCATTAAATGGGGAATGAACAGAACACTTACATGTTGACCTCCTTTTCATCTTTTTAGCTGCAGACCCGCCGAATCCCAGGCTCCTCTTCTGTCATCCAATATGGCCACATCACTGCTCAAGATTAATGGATGCATACTGTACATTTGGTAGCCCAAGACACGTCCTACTGCCCTTGGATTGGCTAGCACTGCTCACATGAACAATGGGGGCCAATCCAAGAGCAGGGCTGGACAAGCAGGTAGTGTCTTTGGCTACTAATGCACAGTCTGCACCAGATAGTCTGAGAAACAGTGTGGTCATCTTAGCTGACAAAAAAGGACCCTAGGAATGGGCAAATCTTCAGCTGAAAAGATGGTCACCATGGGAAGTGTTAAATTATTTTCTTGAACCAGAGCCTTAAAAGGATATCCTTGGCAAAAACAATGCAACCCTGATTGATTGCTAGAATAGAGGACCCCATTCCCTCATTCTCACTAGTGGCAGCTAGGAGGAGTTTGAATGCAGTGTTGATCTAGCATGCACCCTTCCACTCTATCCGGATAGGCGATCAATGCTTTTTGGGTGGTATACTCCTTTAATTGTTACAATCTGTACAATAAAATTACTGATAAAAAATATATCACAAAAAGCACAAAGATACTAAAAAGATTGCTTTTGGGATGTGTGAGACAAAAATGAAAAAGTATGCATTGAATGGGTCCGCAATCACGGAGATGCGGAACAGAAGCACGAATCGGAACCCCACGAAAGCACTACGGAGTGCATCCATGGTGTTTCTGTCCGTGCCTCCGCACTGCAAAAAAATAAAACTTGTTCTATTTTTTTACTGTGCGGACGGATCACGGACCCATTCAAGTTGAATCAGTCTCGATCCGTCCCGGCCGCCGCACGGACGTTGCCCGTGCATTGGGGACCGCAAGTTGTGGTCCCGAATGCACGGAACAGATGCACAACGTTCGTGTGCAAGAGGCCTAAGGCTGAGTTCACATTTCAGTTATTTGGTCAGTTATTTCCATCAGTTAGGCCCCTTTCACACGAGCGAGTATTCAACGTGGGTGCAATGCGTGATGCGAACGCAATGCGTGATGCGAACGCATTGCGCCCGCACGGAATCCGGACCCATTCATTTTAATTGGTCTGTGTTGATGAGCGTTGGTTTTCACGCATCACTTGTGCGTTGCGTGAAAATTACAGCATGTTCTATATTCTGCGATTTTTACGCAACGCTGGTCCTATAGAAGTGAAGGGGGCTGCGTGAAAATCATTTTTTCAGTTTTTCACTGATGGTTGCTAAGAGATGTTGTTTGTAAACATTCAGTTTTTTATCACTCGCGTGCAAAACGCATTAAATCGCATTGCACCCGCGTGATAAAAACTGAACAACTGAACGCGATTGCAGACAAAACTGAATGAACTTGCTTGCGGAATCGCGAAGTTTTCACTGAACGCATCCGCAACGCATCCGGACCTAATCCGCTCACGCTCGTCTGCAAGGGGCCTTATTGTGAACCAAAACCAGTAGGGAAGCCGTCACAGATAAGGTATAATGGAAAGATTTCCTCCTGTTCTGTGCTTTTGACCCGCACCTGATTTTGGCTCACAATAACTGATGGAAATAACTGACCAAATTAGTGAAGTGTGAACTTGGCCTAACATTAGTTGCAAATGACAAACATTGACATTAATCCAAACATTTTCAAGCCTTTTTTTTTACTAAGGAGTTGGGAAAAGAAACAAGACGAAAAGCTCACCGTTTATCTGAAGGTTAAAATGAATAGCTTGAACATCGTCCTCGTTATGTACCCTGATGGTGTAGTTACCGCCATCTTTTTCTTTCACTCTCACAATATTCAAATAACTGGCATACCTGGAAATATATATTCTCTGTCATTCTTTATCCTACTGTCTGAGGGATTACATGATTAATAGTCAGATTGTCTCCAAAAGCAAAACATGTTGGGGGAGATTTATCAAACTGGTATAAAGTAGAACTGGCTTAGTTGCCCATAGCAACCAATCAGATTCCACCTTTCATTTTTCACAGCTCCTTTGGAAAATGAAGGTGGAATCTGATTGGTTGATAAGGGCAACTAAGCCAGTTCTTCTTTACACCAGTTTGATAAATCTCCCCCCGTTGATTCCAAAGCCAACAAACAATCTTCATTTTCTTGGACTTAAGGGGGTTTTAGCATCACATACAAAGGGGGCATATCGCTAGGATATGTCCCCATTGTCTGATAGGTGCGGGTCACACCTCTGGGACCCGCACCTACAATGAGAATGAAGCAGGGAAATGAATGAAGGGCGCACTGCGCATGCGCAGCCACTTTCCATTCATTTCAATGGGGCCGCCGAAAATAGGTGAGCGCTGGCTTGGCTATTTCCGTCTGCCCCATAGAAATGAATGGGAGCAGGGGCCGTGCATGCGCAGTGTGCTCCCATTTACTTGTATGGGAGCAGCGGGGAGCAACTCTCCCCACTCCGTTCTCAATGTAGGTGCGGGTGCCAGAGCTGGCACCCGCACCTATCAGACAATGGGGGCATATCCTAATGATATTCCCCCATTGTATGTGATGGGAATACCCCCTTAATGAATGTCCATTATTGAACACCATTTAAATCAAAATACTTCCAAAATCCTGAGATAATTAATACCATGTTATATTTTATATGGATTTCAAAGTGAACCAATCATGACAAAAATGCAGTGCAGGCAGCATGCTATAGAGCCGGAGGAGCTGAGCAAACTGATAAATAGTGTTATGGAAAATATCATTTCTACATTTAAATCCCTGCGAAGCATTTGAAGTGGAATTCGGTCCAAAGATTCTAAACCAATCCAAATTTTCTTATGCTTCATGGTAACAAATCAGGTTTTTCGAAAAAGGCAGCTGCATGTGTTACAAAGCGAAACTAAATGTAGTGGACACAAGCCCAGGAAGGCAAGATCACCCATAATGCCATGCAACCAGCCAATCTGCAGATTGCCATCCTGTCACAGCCCTATAAAACCCTTATCCCGGGCAGTCTCCGCCATTGTCCTGTGAGCTGAGCATAGGGAGTGATATGACAAGTGCTCATGCTCTAGGGACAGTGTTGCTGGAAATGATTAGTAGAAGAATATTGGAGAGGAAGACTGCAGGGAGACTTATGCAGCGTGAGTTTTATTTATTTATTCCTACATTTACTTATTCCTACATCAGCTATAAACTAAGATATGTACTGTAATTCAATACCAATAAGATGAAAGCCTTTATAATTTCACTGCCAGTGTGCCAATTAATACCATCTGCACCCCTTTGGGGGGGGGGGGGGGGGGGGCAGGTCTTAATGAGGACCATCCTAATTTTTTGCTGTCTTTACTTCTTCCAAATAATCCTTCAAAGTCTCCATGTCCTAGAAAAGTCAGCAAGATGCAGAGAGAGGAGGAGCAGGAGGTTTTCTGATGACACAATCTCATCAATATCAGATCATGTGGAAAAGGAGGAAAAGCAGATGGCAGAAGAATGGCTCCCACCTGTAGGGCAGGAGAGCGCTGGAGAAGTGGGTATGCCAGAGCTGATTAATATTCTGTGCTTACTATCAAATAACCTGCAGGAGATATAATACGCATAATATATGCATATTGTCCCCCACCTAACCAGCCAAACCCCATATCAGCAACAGCCCCTGTTTTAAAGGTGCCACGCAGCCATTAACAATGAAGACCGACTATGCATTATTAAATGAAAGGCAGCTGCGGGCTAATTGGTGGCACTGTTCTTTACCGCAGCATGGCCGCAACCCACCCGCAGCACGGCTGCTCCACGTGGCCGTACCCTAAGGCAGAGTTGCCTGGGTATACCTGATTTATAGCGATTCATGACAAATAAACTTGGAACAAATAAAATTTCTTGGCGAACTTTGGCAAAGTTGCCGAATCAAATCTTTTCCTATAAAACTATATATCAATCTGCTCAGCTCATTCTGCTCTGTTCATGTTGCCTGCAGATTGGAATGCTTTTTTAACCTGACAGATTTCTTTCTGCATCGCACACAGTTCTAGCTGCCTGTAGACTCCACTAGGGAGAATGTACGGCACACAGATTTACAGTATACAGCTCCCATTATTCTTATAATACATCCATGTGCAGAACCCTTCCACAAGTGGTGTCAAGTGAATGGGGCTTATCCTTCATTTTTTCTAATCATTGACATCCTCTTTAATAAGAATATATCGAAACACTTACTCAGTCTCAGAAATGTTCCGGTTTATAACATTCATTTGGTTTGAGGTGTTTCCTGTTAGCAAGACACCATTTTTTAGCCACTCAATGATAGGTGGAGGGTAAGCATCGATGTATACCTCAAGTGATATGCTTTTGTGCAAATCGGCTGTTTGTTCTGTTTCTGCAGCATCGAGTGTCACAAAACCTTTTTCTAATCGGACAGATAATAGAAAGTGTTTTAGGTTTAAGTTCTAGTTGTCATGACTGACATGTGAAATCACCAGGGGTGGACTGGGAAAGTGGCCCTCGAAAAAACTAAAAGTGGCCGTATTTTGTTTTGGGGCACAAATAGATAGAAGGCAGGGTCAACACAAGAAGGCAGGGCCAGCAATACCATATTGTGGCACATTATAACTCCCCACCAGAGCCAAATACCATAGTGCATCAAAAAATACTGCTGGCAGCACAAAATACCTCCCCAAAAACTGCCTGTCTGTGGCGGTCAGGACCAGCTGCCATGTTCCGTCCTCCTACTCCAGTTGCCTTAGGATGGCAATACAGTTAAATTCAGAGTTAGGAGTGGAGCGCCAGATTATTACTTGTCATGGATGGCGGCCGTGAGGGAGGCCAGGCAGCTCCCTGGCTATTGGTTCACTAGGAGGTTTCCCAGTAGGGTCTATGGCCAGTCCGCCCCTGGAAATCACAAAGCAATGGAATACAAAGTGATGAATGGTCTTTAGTAAGGCAGTACCACCATTTTATTAGTCATGTGAAAACAATGAGAGACACACCACTTGGTTCATAGGACCAAACCATCCTCAACAGGACTGGGCAAGTAAAATAGATTTTATAACAGATTTAATCTATACTCATATATGTGAAGTCTTTCCTATTGCATGGATCGTCCTTAGACTCCTCTACCAATATCATGGCAATCAACAGGTATGAATAGGTTACCCTAGTAAGTGTTTGGGAAAGTCTCCTTTTGAAGGCCAAAGAAGTAATTGGGTTTGCCAGAAAGGGATATGGTTCATTGATGTCAAGTTTAAAATACTACCTGTGCAGTATGTTCAAGTACACAGAGACCCTGAGGGCAAAGGGACTAATCACCTTTGGTGTATATGTTAATAATAGAGGTGCCACCTATGTACTCTAATTTGTTAAACCGTGGACCCATAGAGGCAAAGAAAGCTCACTGCATTCCCTTCAGATTATAGATGAAGTCAAACATTTCAGGCTGTATTAGGCTAGGGCTACACGACGACATGTGTCTATGGTGTCGCATTGCTACACACGACATGCTGTGACTGCAACACGACAGTAGCAAAAAATCCATCCAAGATTTTTCCTCCACCTGTCTCCTCTTGGCATAGATGTTGCTCTGCTGCTAGGGGGACATGTCTAGCCAGGAAGTGAAAAAGTGCACTAACACTTTTTGCACAGGGACCATCTGGCTGATATCCCGTATGTGCGCACCGCTGGCCCTGGCATGCGCACTGTAATGCCCATTGTGGGCACTGCATCGCTACATGTAGTGCGCATGCGCCGGCCTGCAGTCCTCCTGTTTGCTTCTGGTCCGCCCCCTAGTCACTGGTTTCCTGGCATTTGCTGGCGCATGCGCACTAAATGTAGCGATGCCGTGCCCACAATAGGCATCACAGTGGGCATGCCCAGGCCAACGGTGCACTGCGCATGTGCGGGATATCGTCCGATCCTGTGGATGAAGCAAGTGACTTGCAGGGCGGGCCAAGGAAGAGGCTGGGGAGGAGTTATGTAACAAGAAGGCAGATCAGCCTGGGCTCCTACACACCGAACGCTGCCCCTGGGCACTAGCCCATATTTGCATATGAATTAAACTGCGTTTTTCCTGTTGGTGAAAGTCAGAAGAAAATTACAAAGGTACCATTTGAATCATGGATAGATATGCTAGAGAGCGATGTAAGTGGTGTATAACATAACGTCATATTTTGGTGACAGACTCCCTTTAATGATCCGCAGCTATTCAGGAATTGAAGAGACAGTAATAAGGACTGCTTCATCATATGACCGTCAAGTTTCAGTGATCAATCAGGATTAGATTTAAAGGCGTTTTCCAGCTTTTTTTTTCAATTTGCACTCCAGTTTGGAATACTTGTGGACAGGGGCGTAGCTAAAGGCTCATTGGCCCTGGTGTAGGAGTTCAGCCTGGGCCCCCCTTCCCTCAGTGGTTTTTGGCCAGGGGCAGGGAAGCACATAGCCTTTGTGCTGCCTGAGGCAAAATTTTAAACGGCACCTCCCCCCCATGCTAAATTCTTGACCTAACCCCAGCCAGAGGTGTAGCTTGGCCAGCATGCACTTTCTATAATACTGGTGTGTTCTTATGCACCACAAGAGTCTTTGGGCCCCCTTAGGCTCCTGGGCCCAGTAGCAACTGCTACATCTGCACCCCCTATCGCTATGCCCCTGCCTGTGGAAAAATCAATAGTCACTTGCTCCCTGTTGCTCTGTTCTGGTTCTCTGGCTCTCTTTACTCATTTTCCTGTCCCTGTCCTATTAAATTTTGAACAGACAGGAATACCTGCACCGCTGCAGCCAGTGACTGGCCTCAAGCAGACTTGACCCAACAATGACGTGCCGTTTGAGGATATGCCACTAATGAGGCCTACCATTGGATGCAGCAGTGCACATGACCCCATCCATCCAGATGAACGTCCAGGGAGCCAGCATAGAGCAGTGGGGAACTGGTTAGTATGGATTTTTCCACAGGTAGCACAGGCTAAGGTGGAAGTAAATAAAAAAATGGAAGACCCCATTAGTCTGTTACAGAGAGATGAAATGTAATAAAAAGGTTTATTACCTTTTACTTCTATGTAAACACTTTGCATCTCAAAGATTCCTTGTAGTGTCTCCTCCACCATACAAGTATAATTTCCAGAGTCCTCCAAATTGGCTTCTAGTATTGTCAACTGGGAAATCACTGAATTACTTCCCATGAAATTTTCGATAGTATGTGGCCTATTAGTCTGTAATTGGAGAGAAAATGTAATATAACCAAGGTAGGTCCATTATGGCTTATGGGATAACACAACATTCACATCAACAGACAATAGAGGTGGCGTATCTTTATAGTGTGCAAGGTTTAGCTTTTCTGATACTGAGCTCCAAATCACCAGTACATAGTTACATAATGAGAATCAAGCGTAAGGCAGCTCTCACCTGCTACACAACACCCTCTGGGCACGGACACCGCACCTGGATGCGGGAATGAATGGAATCCAATAGAAAAAAGAAGAAGTCCAGCTCAGCTCGGGTGCAAATAGGTGACTCTTTTATTCCAGCGGTTTTAAAATCTCCATACGACAAGGTGTATGCAGTGACGCGTTTCAGACCTCTACAATATAAGGGTCCTTCTTCATGACAAACAGGTGTTTGTCATGAAGAAGGACCCTTATGTTGTAGGGGTCTGAAATGCGTCACTTCATACACCTTGACGAATGGAAATTTTAAAACCGCTGGAATAAAAGAGTCACCTATTTGCACCCGAGCTGAGCTGGACTTCTTTTTTCTATAGTTACATAATAGTTGGTGAGGCTGAAAATAGACACAGGTCCCTCTAGTCCAACCTATACTCCTACAGTGTGCATCCAGAAGAAGGCAAAGGACCCTATGAGGCGCATTCCAATTGTACCATATTATCAGAATAAATATCTGGATCAGCATTTATTCACCAGAAATCTTGTATATATAGCTAGTGATATTTGCATTTTCAAGAACACTTATTGAACTTGTACAATGAATCATCCATTACAGCCTCCTCTGGCAGAGAGTTCCTCACTGCTCTTACAGTAAAGAATGATGGTCAAGCAGGATGCACACTTGTCATGGTTGCAACACTGCATATAAAGAGGTAATTTGAAAGATCTCTGTATTGCCCGTTAATATATTTGTTCATTGTAATTAGATCTCCCCTAAGTTTGATAACCTGTCTTGGTAAATTGGTTACCTTCATATGCACTTCCTTTAGTTCAGCTATGTCCTTCTTACAATGGCCAAAATTTTTCACAACATTCCATGTGAGGTCTGACTCGTGGTTTGTATAGAGGCAAAGCTCTTGTTCTTGTCATGAGCATCTATGCCTTTTTTGATGCAACCCATTATTTTATTGGCCTTGGCAGCAGCTTCCTGGCATTGATTGCTAAAATTAAGTTTACAATCTATCAATATCCCAAAGTCTCAGTTGTTTTACTATTTAATACATAATTATAGAATTTGTTTCCTCCGGCATCAAAATAAGAAAAGCTATAATAGTGTTATTAAAGATGTAAATTTATCAAACAAAATTTTACATTTCATTCATTTGGTGCAAATGACAGAAAATCAGGGTGAAGTAAAACGAACTTTTCCCCTCTCCCCCTATGTCTATGGATCGGATTTGAAGCTCTGTATCAGAAAATTGGTCCAAACATATTAAGAAAATAATTAGCACTATTCAATAAGGACTCTTTGGCTGAAATAATTAATTTTACACACCTTGGTACCCGGATAGTACCAGGTAAAGTTTAGAATTTCATTTTCAGTCACTGTACAGGAAACTGTAATATTTTCTCCCTTCTTCACTATACTATTTGAGGCTTTCACTGTCACCTTGAGTTCATCCGACACTAGAAAAAAAAGGTCAAAAAACTGACTTGAAATAACTGTACAAAAGACATTCTAATGTATTTAGTCAGGATAACACAATTTAGTATTAAAATCTATTTATTAATGCAGCAACGTTGGCTCTGTGTCACGGCTGCATTAAGCTCCCCCTAGTGGTGACTGCAGTCAGCCGGCATGCTATCCTTTCATTCTGTGTTATGCAGAGCGATTTGGAGCTCTGTATCAGACAAATGGCTCTCCTACTGCAATAAAGATATATTAAGAATTACTAATGATAAAAAAAATGGGGATTCACTTTAAGAGGAGTCTGTTAACTCCCAAAACATGGGGCTGGGATTGTCTTTTACATCTACAGTATGTTATACAGGGGATTTAGATAAATGTATCAGAAAAATGGTCCTACTGCTATAAAGATATATTACTAAATCACCCAGCAGGAGGGGGAGCACCAAGATATTAATTAGCGATCTGGAGTCAGGGCCAGAAGTAATGTACTTAATAGTGCTTGCAGGAGGTGACAGACTCCCTTTAATGTTAGAAATGATTCACTTAAAGTTGCTTTATGAACCTCTCATTTTCACATCAGAGGGTAACCTCTTCAGTGTTTGCAGAACAACCTTGTTAATTGCAAAGGATGATAATGATTTCCATGAAACTAGCATAATTCAGGGTACTTTAGGGTAGCATTAATGATTCTGAATACGAAGAAAGGAGGACCAGCTTGGAAAAACTAGAATGGATTCCTTTCTTTTCCACAGGCTCTTTGCTTGCATATATAGTTAAACCCATCCTTCCAACCAAATTGGTAGCACTCATAAGGTGTTACTTGAGATTTTGGAACAGAAAAAGAAAGAGGACCTATTTGTAAAGTGCCCCTTTTCCAGCTGTTAGTTAAGGCATATTGTCTTGGCTGTTTATAAAGGTAAAGGTTGGCACTACCTCTCCCCTCTCCCCCAGCACCATTTTCAAAATTACCTTGTTTAATAGTTTAATTAATGAGAAAAAAAAACACAATATCTTCCATGGTACTATGTATCTTGAAAACATAATAATGTTATCTTACCTTGTATTGAGTAGATATAATATGGATTTGAGTTAACTTCAATCCCGTCCATTGAAGCTTTACAATAATAATTGACATCTTGGAAAATTCCAGTGAAACCCTTCTTGTTGTCATAGAGGTATGGAATTTCATCATCATTACCCCTCTCATGAAGAGTCACGCTCATGTTGGGGTTGGTAACACGACAGGGAATGGTGGCTTTACTGTTCACAGCCACAAACACGAACACATCATGTTCTTTAATTGGCAAAAACACCATAGTAGGATCTTTGTGATAAAAAAACAAAACAAAAACAGACATTATACAGAAAACTACCTTCTAGTGAAAAAAGTTATATAAATTCTGCTTACTGGTTATGTCACCAATACAAACCCCTTTTAAAGGGCCACCTCCACCAGAAATAGTCATTTTAATGTCTTTTAAAGAAAGGGGTATATCTTTTAAACAAAATTTTCATGGTAAACAATCTTTTTAGATTTTTTTTTTACTTCATTTCAGCAGCACAGTGCCATTGAAAATGAAATACTAAATATTGTCCTTCTGTAGCAGTAAGCACAAGGGACTAACCCTTTCTGAACCTGCACTGTACATTTTTAAAGTCTGGTCTTTAAAAATGGCAGAGGCTCCAATGCCTTTCACAGGTATATACCAATGTGGGTCTGCAGGTGGTCAATCTTCTATTTAGCAATGGATTTTATTCCAATCTGTCAATTACAGATTGTTATGCTTTTAGGGGGTACAAAAAAGTTTTTTAAAATATAAAGATATAGAAATTTAAAATCACCCCTTTCCTCAGAATAAAAATAAACAAAAAAATAAACATCATAGGCATTGCTCTGAAAATGCCCATACTGTTAAAATATAAAATATTTACCCCATATACCAAAAGACATAACAGAGTAAAACATCAAAAAGGCCAGTTCACCATTTTTTCTTTACTTCACCTCCAAAAAAAGGAATAAACAGTGATCAAAAGGAATGGCCTGACTTAGATAAAGATAAAGTGAGACTTTTTGTCTGCTGAAAGTGTAAGGGCTTGTTCACACGACCGTGTAAAGTCCGTGCCCGTGCTGTGGACCTCAAATGGGTACACTTGGGTACACCAGGCCAGTCATTGTAGCAGCAGCACACGTGACCCTGTCTGTGCAAAAATTGATAGATGGGGACAGGGCAGTGAAGACAGCCCTATCATCACAAAGCCAGAACAGAGCAATGGGGGTTAGGTAAGTACAGATCTTTTCACAGGTACCGCTGGATGGGTGGGGGAATTAAAGGGAATCTGTCACCAGTTTTATGGTGTTTAGTGTTGAGCGAAGCAAGCTTTGGATGCTTCATCCGAAGTCGCTTCATTCAAAACTTTGGAATAATACTGTACGGAGATTCATCTCTGTACAATGTTAGAATGTCTGGTCTCCGATGAGCCGAAGTTAGTTATTCACGAAGTTGCGAGCGACTTTGTTGAATAAAATCGGTTATTGATTTTTAAAGTGGAAAACCACTCAGCTTCAGTTCCGAGGTACTAGTCTGAACTGAAGCCAAGTTCGGTTTCAAGTTTTAAAGTGATTTTCCACTTTATAAATCAACCTTGAAATGAATGGGTCCGCATCCGTGATGCGAAATGACAACAGAACGGTGCCCGTGTATTGCGGATCCGCAATACGGGAACGGGACACCAATGGTTGCGTGAACAAGCCCTAAATGAGGATGATCCTACAGAGCTAGGACAGGAAGTAGAATACATAGACTGGCTATAATGATTATAGAGAAGAACATTCACACGTTTTCATTAAAAATACCCTCTTTGTTAACAACCTATTTAAAAAAATAGAGTAGGACTTAAAGAGTAACTAAACTTTTACACTAACTTTTAAAATGTTGTCCCTAACCCCCTAAAAAATATTTTTTCTAAATCTTATTCTAATATACTTTTTTATCCGTAAAGCGCACCATTCACTGGTGCTCTAAAACTCAGTTCTCCCTACACCGCTGAGCTAAATGGGGCCGCAGCAACGCAGGGAACTTACATGCTGTTTTCTTAGCTGATTGGAGCAGGCAGAAGCAGGAGCCCGCTCTGCTCAGCTAATCCTGGCATAGTAGATAGGTTACAGGTTACCCATGCACTATGCCAGCAGTTAGTAATAGTCCAGGAAGCACAGGCAGGAGCAGCAATATGCGCTCCTGCCTGTTCTCCCTGCGCTGCTGCAGCCCCATTCATAAAATGAGTACTCCGTACTCTGTAGACCCCTGACAGCTCAGCGGTGTAGGGAGAACTGAGTTTTAGCGCACCAGTAAATGGTGCGCTTTAGGGATAAAAAATTATAGTAAAAATAGAAAATTAATAAATAAAGTATATTAGAAAAATATTTTTTAGGGGGTTAGGCACAACATATTAAAAGTAGTGTATAAAGTTTAGTTACTCTTTAAATTACACCTATGAAATACAAACAAAGCACTTATACAGGGATTCCATTTTCTAAAGGGTCCCGAAGAGTAGAGAGCTTAGTTGACAACCTAGAGTATAAACAACAGCTCCAAAAATATATATGATATGCAATGTCCCCACAATTTCCTGTCTTGTTTGAATTTAGAAGCAGGGATAAATGAATGAAAGGTATCTGGACAGACTCATCTGCTTCTCTATAAGATCCTACACCAGCAGTGAGGAGATCAGGGACACTACTGAACATTTTAGTCCACCAATGAATGCAGGAGAAAGTGGACCAGTAGGATAAACTGCAGGGGGGACAATGTAATGTACATAATAAATTTACAATATTTTTACTGCATGTATACTGCATTTTCAATGCCCTATGCATTGCATAGTAATACATTTTATGTGATAACCTCCTTATTTTTTAAACCTGAATCATTTCCGTCATGTCATCCACATAAACTAATATTTAATTGTTACCATCTTTATTCCCAAAATTAACAGAATCATGGGAGGAACTTATTAGTTCTGCTTAAAAGAGCTGTCCAGGATTTTTTTTTCCCCCACCCAACGGAACCTGTGAAGAGATCTATACTCACCTGCTCCCCACTGCTCTGTTCTGGCTCGGTGGCTCCTGGGCTGTCATCACTGGAATTATGGTCCTTGTATGTCAACTTCCTCGTGGATGGAGTCATGTGTACCAATACAGCAAACGACTGGCCTCAGCAGTGATGTGCCACTTGGGTACACCAGGCCAGTCATTGTAGCAGCAGCACACGTGACCCTGTCTGTGCAGAAATTGATAGATGGGGACAGGGCAGTGATGACAGCCCTATCATCACAAAGCCAGAACGGAGCAATGGGGGTTAGGTAAGTATAGATCTTTTCACAGGTACCGCTGGATGGGTGGGGGAATTAAAGGGAATCTGTCACCAGTTTTATGGTGTCTAGTGTTGAGCGAAACAAGCTTTGGATGCTTCATCCGAAGTCGCTTCATTCAAAACTTTGGAATAATACTGTACGGAGATTCATCTCTGTATAATGTTAGAATGTCTGGTCTCCGATGAGCTGAAGTTAGTTATTCATGAAGTTGCGAGCGACTTTGTTGAATAAAATCGGTTATTGATTTTTAAAGTGGAAAACTGAACTGAAGCCAAGTTCGGTTTCAAGTTTTTTCCATTTTATAAATCAACTACCGAAGTTATTTAACGAAGTCACGAGCGACTTTGTGAATAACTAACTTCCGCTCATCATAGCCCATACATTCTAATACTGAGACGAATCTCCGTACAGTATTATTCCAAAGTTTTGAACAAATTGACTTCGAGTGAAGCATCTGAAGCTCGCTTTGCTCAACACTAATGATGTCCTAACTAAGGGCAACGTAAACTTGTGACAGATGCCCTTAGCAAAATGCTGGGTCACTTTCTTTAATTGACGCAGCCGTTTTGCCAAAATCTTGTATTGAACAGCTCCGGTGCATAATGATGAGTCTCCATATTCATGAGCTCCTGGCTCTCCCAGCCCACCTGCTGCTGATTCAGATTGAAAAGACTGTCATCAGAAGTAGGTGGTCAGGGAGAGCCATGAGCTCATGAATATCGGGACTCATTGGCATGTGCTAAAGCTGTTAGGATTTACATGAGAGGGCAGCAGAAAACGGGTGACAGATTCTCTTTAACCACCTCCGGACCGCCTAACGCAGATTCGCGTTCCGGAGGTGGCAGCGCTGCGCACAGTCACGCATATACGCGTCATCTCGCGAGACGCGAGATTTCGCTCAAAGCCGGCCCGCGCATGCGCATCACGGGCCGGCAAAAGTTAAAGAACAATTTCGTCACCAGCCTGCCAGCAATGATCATTGGCTGGCAGGCTGGCGATTTTCAAAAAAACCAATCACAAGCCATATAACAGATCATATTAGTAAATATGATCTGTTATATGGCTTGTCTGCTCCTCTGCTGGTCCTTTTCGTCGGTTGGATCCAGCAGAGGAGCAGACTTCACAGTGAGTAGCACCAACACCACACTTTAGCCCCAGATCACCCCCCTGCACCCCAATTAACCCTTTGATCGCCCCTGTCAATCACTTAGTGAAAGACAAAAAGTGATCAGTGTAAACTGACACTTTTTTTCCCCACTAGTATTGGCTGTTAGGTTTTAGGATAGTTTAGGCCCCTTGGTTAGGTAGTTAGCGATCGGTTACCGCCCAGCCCACCGCACCGCAGTCACTGATTCGCTGATTAGCGTATCGCTAATCAGCATTTGTACTTTTATAGTATCTGTAAGTGATCAAAACTGATCACGGTCAGATCTATAATTGTATTAGTGTCACCTTAGCTCACCCTCCACCCAAAACGCAGTGTTTGCCCGATCAGGCCTGATCGGTCGCCCACACGTGCGTTCACCCACGCCCGCCCCACCGCAGTGACAAAAAATATATATTTTTTTGATCACTGCACATTCATTTTACACGCACTGCGGCGATAAAAAAAATCAGTTTTGATATTTTTTATCAACCGCAGCGGCCTCCGGTACTTCGCTAGCCTCCCCTTTGTAAGACAGGCTTGCTTTTTTTCTTGGGTAGTCTCAGGGAATACCCCTAAATTTAGTAGTCCAAAATGTCAAACAGGGGGTATTCTTCTGAAGAGGCCTACAGGATTCTGACCCAGTCGGATGAGGAATGGGAACCCTCATCTGACGAATCTAGCGGGTCAGAATATGAACCTGTGGAAAGCAGTGGCTCTCTGACCCAAAGTTCGGACGAGGAGGTGGAGGTCCCTGATAGAACCAGGCGTACCCGGCCCCGTGTCGCTAGACCACAGGTTGTGCAGGATCCGCTTCAAGAGCAGCAGAGTGGGGCTGGCGCTGCCGGATCACGTAGTGAGGCATACACCAGCAGCGCAGCCCATCCTGGACCTAGTACCAGCACTGCCGTACAACATGGTGACGTGGCGAGCACCAGAAGGGCAGTTGAAGCTGGTACGGTGGCACGTGCAGTAGTTACCCCGTCGCAGCCACCGCACAGACAGGCCCGTAGAGCCCCTAGAATCCCTGAGGTGCTGGCAAACCCTGATTGGCAGTCACCAACTTCAGCCGCACCATTAGTTCCCCCTTTCACCGCCCAGTCTGGAGTTCGGGTTGAGACGGCTCAAATCGGTTCGGCCCTGGGATTTTTTGAGCTGTTCTTGACTGCGGAGCTCTTGGACTTAGTCGTGGCAGAGACAAACCGGTATGCCACACAATTTATATCCGCCAACCCGGGAAGCTTTTATGCCCAGCCTTTCCGGTGGAAACCAGTCCAAGTTTTTTGGGCCTTCTCCTCAACATGGGTCTAACTAAAAAGCATGAATTGCGGTCATATTGGTCCACGAACCCGATTCATCACATGCCCATGTTCTCTGCTGCTATGTCCAGGGCACGATTTGCGGCCATCCTCCGTTTCCTGCATTTTAGCGACAACACCACCTCCCGTCCCAGAGGCCACCCAGCTTTTGACCGGCTCCACAAAATTCGGCCCCTCATAGACCACTTCAACCAGAAATTTGCAGATTTGTATACCCCAGAGCAAAACATCTGCGTAGACGAGTCCCTAATACATTTTACCGGGTGCCTTGGCTTCAAACAATACATCCCAAGCAAGCGTGCCCGGTATGGGGTCAAATTGTATAAGCTCTGTGAAAGGGCCACAGGCTATACCCACAAATTTCGGATCTATGAGGGAAAAGATCAGACCCTGGAGCCGGTCGGTTGCCCTGACTACCTGGGGAGCAGTGGGAAGACAGTCTGGGACTTGGTGTCACCCTTATTCTTTCCAAAATGGGGTCACTTGTGGGGTAGTTATACTGCCCTGGCATTCTAGGGGCCCAAATGTGTGGTAAGGAGTTTGAAATCAAATTCTGTAAAAAATGGCCTGTGAAATCCGAAAGGTGCTCTTTGGAATGTGGGCCCCTTTGCCCACCTAGGCTGCAAAAAAGTGTCACACATGTGGTATCTCCGTATTCAGGAGAAGTTGGGGAATGTGTTTTGGGGTGTCATTTTACATATACCCATGCTGGGTGAGAGAAATATCTTGGCAAAAGACAACTTTTCCCATTTTTTTATACAAAGTTGGCATTTGACCAAGATATTTATCTCACCCAGCATGGGTATATGTAAAATTACACCCCAAAACACATTCCCCAACTTCTCCTGAATACGGAGATACCACATGTGTGACACTTTTTTGCAGCCTAGGTGGGCAAAGGGGCCCACATTCCAAAGAGCACCTTTCGGATTTCACTGGCCATTTTTTACAGAATTTGATTTCAAACTCCTTACCACACATTTGGGCCCCTAGAATGCCAGGGCAGTATAACTACCCCATAAGTGACCCCATTTTGGAAAGAAGACACCCCAAGGTATTCACTGATGGGCATAGTGAGTTCATAGAACTTTTTATTTTTTGTCACAAGTTAGTGGAATATGAGACTTTGTAAGAAAAAAAAAAGAAAAAATCATCATTTTCCGCTAAGTTGTGACAAAAAATAAAAAGTTCGATGAACTCACTATGCCCATCAGCGAATACCTTAGGGTGTCTACTTTCCGAAATGGGGTCATTTGTGGGGTGTTTGTACTGTCTGGCCATTGTAGAACCTCAGGAAACATGACAGGTGCTCAGAAAGTCAGAGCTGCTTCAAAAAGCGGAAATTCACATTTTTGTACCATAGTTTGTAAACGCTATAACTTTTACCCAAACCATTTTTTTTTTACCCAAACATTTTTTTTTTTATCAAAGACATGTATAACAATAAATTTACAGCAAAATTTATATATGGATGTCGTTTTTTTTGCAAAATTTTACAACTGAAAGTGAAAAATGTCATTTTTTTGCAAAAAAATCGTTAAATTTCGATTAATAACAAAAAAAGTAAAAATGTCAGCAGCAATGAAATACCACCAAATGAAAGCTCTATTAGTGAGAAGAAAAGGAGGTAAAATTCATTTGGGTGGTAAGTTGCATGACCGAGCAATAAACGGTGAAAGTAGTGTAGGTCAGAAGTGTAAAAAGAGGCCTGGTCTTTCAGGGTGTTTAAGCCATAGGGGCTGAGGTTGTTAAAAAAAAAATAAAAAAATAAAAATCTTAGGCAAGGTTCTATGTAGATATAATATGACAAGGGTCAAAGAGGATAACCTTTGTAAAAAAAGGTTCTAATAGAACCCCTTTGATATTTCATCGTACCTGCAAAGAGTAATATCGTAATCAACCCTATTCCAAATCAAGTCAATAGCACAGAAAAATCTGTTGGACCCTGTCAAAAGCCTTTATGGAATTGTAGTTTAGCTGTATTCTTGTCCCAGGGCAGCTAATTGCAAAATGTGAAAGAGCCTCCTTTTATTATTGTTCGGACGATAAAAGCCCACCTGATCTGACATAATTATCCTGGTTGTTACTTTTTAGAACCTATTTTTAAATCTACATTAAAGAAATAAAACCATAAGATTTGACTTACTAAGGGTCTTTTGTTCAAAAAAGACAACTTCTCTCATAGAGGGAGGTATTTTTTTAAATTATATATTTTAACCCTTTTTTGCGTTTTAATTTTTTACTCCCTGCCTTCCCGGAGCCATAACTTTTTTTTATTTTTCTATTACCATAGCCCTATTAGGGTTTGTTTATTGCGAGACAAGTTTTACTTTCTAGTGGCACCCTTTGCATATTTTGTCGCATATTGTAGTGAGAAGCTGGAAAAAAAAATTCCAAATGGGTTGAAATTGGAAAAAAACACAATTTTGCCACAGTTTTAAGAGTTTTGTTATTATAGCATGCACTATGCATTAAAACTGATCTGTTAACTTACAACGATTCCACTAAAGTTTTTCTTGAGTTTTAATACTGAAAAAAATAAAAACTTTTGAAAAAAATTATTTTTTATTTGAATATTCTGACCCCCAATAACTTTTTTTTTTAAAGTTCTGTCTACGGAACTGTGTGAGGGCTAATTATTTTGCAGGGCAATCTGTACTTTTTATTGATTACTTTTTATTCAATTTGTTTTGCAAGATAAGGGATGAAAAAAAAGACGAATTGGCCATTTTGATTTTTTTCTGTTGGGGTCTTTGACATGCGATCCTTAGATCACTTGTCCCTTAAACTACAGTACAATGAATTAATATTGCAATGTGAGGGATTTGCACTATTTTCTTATGGAGCAATGCAAACTGCAGAGTTCAATAAGAACTTCCACTCTATTAGATCCAGGTTATTAGAAAGAATGATCTGCTTCCCTGATCTCAGCTGTCTCCGTTGTCATGGACAGAATTGACCACAGCATTTGAGGAGTTAAATGTCTGCAACCTGCATTATTGCTCATTGCAGACATTGGCCCTGGGTGTCTGCTGCTTAAAACAGCAGAAATAGGGTGGCTATGTCATCCGATGTGCTTGCGAGCAGGCGCCATCTTTAATGGCCAGACCTTCTCAACCCTTTTAAAAACATCTCCCCCTTTAAACCACTTTTCTTTATTTTACTTTTTTGTACTAGTGGTTCTGGTACCTTATTGTTGGGTTTTGCAGTGGTTCTGTTTTATCACCATATTAAGGGACCATCAATAGATTTTTTTAAATATGTAAGCGGACAAATTATATGAATACTCTTACCAGGTACAAAAATGTAGATGGATTTCACCTCTGGTTTTTCATGGTTCTGTGAACCGTTGTACACACAGGTGTACATTCCTGTGTTATGCCCAGTCACATTCTGCAGGGTAAGTGTATTAGTGAACTCATTGACATTAAATTCCAGCGTTGAATTAATGAAATGATCGTCATGTTTCCAAGCAGTGATGGTTTCAGCTGAGCAGCTTATTGAGAAAGAGCTGAACATATTGAGGACAATTTCAGGTGTACTCTGGTTGAGGTCCTGCGATGAAGCTGTCCATGACAGCATTAACAATCCTAGACAGGAAAAAAAAGAAACTTGCCAAAATTTGTAATCATTGCATGCATTTTATTAGCTACCACTGTGATTTATTTAACATTGGGCAACTACTGTAATATTATGCAAAAATTGCTTTGGTATGTATGACTAAACTATTGGATAGCGGCTGGCTAGTTGTAGTGAAAATACTGCTTTTGACCGTATGTGTAAATAATGACTGTGAATACCCACATCTCTTCCGACAATAAATCTCAAAGGGTCTTCATACTATGTACCATTTCCTCAACCTACACAGTATCAGTCAGTTTCCCTCCCTGCAGGAAACATACAAACTCCCATCCTTAGATCTCTTCAAGTTCAGATATTTCCAAATAATTTTTTTTATTGCTACCTCCCTCAAAAATATCACCCATTCTTTGAATATCGCAACTTTTGAACACAGGTGCAGAACTGACCCTCATGTACCTAGCCTTATCTCCACCCTTTACTCAGACCTGTTATTCTCTGCCTCTGGTGGCTTCAGCTGAACATCTATGTTTAAGGTAGCCTCCTGACTCTCCACCGACAACTGATGTTGGGGGGGAATAAGGATCAAGCATGTTAGATTCAATTGCCTGATCTTTTTGTTAGCGGGTAGATAAGCTGCTGCAACAGGGGCTTTCTATCCTCTCTCTATTTCATACATATGCATGCTCAAGTGAGAGTGATCTAATCCATATGGCCAACTTCACACTTTAATTTTACTTCACATCATGGAGTCAATTCTGGTAAAGCACATCTACTATTTCTACTAATATCCTCATCCTAGAAACCCCCTATTACTCAGATGATATTTAATCTCTACTATGTATATAGCACATGCGTTCATTGGGTTACATATCCACAAGCCTTCACAGGTGCTCTGACATGAACCACAAGATGGTGCACCTGTGTCAGTCTACCAACTCTTGGGATTTTTACCACCACAGCTACACGGCTAAAGCTTAGTTAAGAACCATGGAGAGGCGCCATTTGGTTAAAAACTAGAGGGAATACCCTGCACCAAGAGAAAGCTATTTTCTGCTAACTTAAACAAAAAAAGTTGTCCAAGCCTGTAAAAACAATCTTCATTTCTCTGAAGTATTACATGATTAATGAGAAGCTGATAGCTCTGACTTGGGGAATTCTTTAAAAATTTCAGAAAATCTGGGACCCTTGGACCTGTTACATTTTCTAAACGACAGATCCAGCTCCTCTTACCAATCAATCTAAAGGTCTTGTCATAGGTAAGAATATGAAGTGGGGTTGGGGGGGGGGGACGACGACAAATCATTCCCCCCACTTCATACTATTTCTACCATGCTTTCTGGTTTACTGTTTGTGCACCTGGTAATTTCTCTGGCTGTTTTTAACTACCAATAGCTATTTTATAAATTGCCAACTCTTTATGGTTTTAGTGTTTATTTCCCTTACACATCTCATACTCAAAATATGTCATCTAACTTTCATTGAAGGTTAGAAAAAATACCTGTAATTAGCTGTAGATTCATCTTCTATGTTTGTCAGTAAGGACTCCAGTAGTACTCTCCTGCACAGAAGAAAGAAAATGAATAAAATATAAGATATGGGTACCTACACATCAGTCAAAAGTAAATGGGAAACTTCTAAGTTGTGAACACTGGTTTTATAAAGAGGGATGTCTACATGCTGCAGAGAGGGGGATAAAAGATAGATAGATAGACAGATAGACAGATACTGTAGATAGATAGATAGATAGATAGATAGATAGATATGAGATACATGGATGGATAGATAGATATGAGATAGATATAGATAGATATGAGAGATATATAGATAGATTCATAGATTGATGGATGGACAGAGAGATAGATGGATAGATAGATATGGGATACGGAGATAGATAGATATGAAATAGATAGATATGAGATAGATACATACATACATACATACATAGGAGATAGATCGATAGATATGAGATAGATCTATAGATAGATATATATATAGATAGATAGGAGATAGATAAATACAGTAGATATAGATAGATATGATATAGATAGATAGGAGATAGATAGATAAATTGATAGATAGGAGATAGATAGATAAATAGATAGATATTAGATAGATAGATAGATAGATAGATAGGAGATAGATAGATAGATAGATAAATAGATAGATAGGAGATAGATAAATACAGTAGATATAGATAGATATGATATAGATAGATAGGAGATAGATAGATAAATTGATAGATAGGAGATAGATAGATAGATAGATACAGTGGATATAAAAAGTCTCCACTCCCCTGTTTAAATGTCAGGTTTCTGTGATGTAAAAAAATGAAACAAAGATAAATCTTTTCAGAACTTTTCCACCTTTAATGTGACCTATAAACTGTACCACTCAATTGAAAAACAAACTGAAATCTTTTAGGTGGAGGGAAGAAAACAAACAAAAAAAATAATAATGTGGTTGCATAAGTGTGCACACCCTCTTATAACTGGGGATGTAGCTGTGTTCAGAATTAAGCAATCACATTCAAAATCCTGTTAAATAGGAGTCAGCATACACCTGCCATTATTTAAAGTGCCTCTGATTAACCCCAAATAAAGTTCAGCTGCTCTAGTTGGTCTTTCCTGAAATATTCTTAGTCGCATCCCACAGCAAAAGCCATGGTCCACAGAGAGCTTCCAAAGCATCAGAGGGATCTCATTGTTAAAAGGTATCAGTCAGGAAAAGGGCACAAAAGAATTACCAAGGCATTAGATATACCATGGAACACAGTGAAGACAGTCATCATCAAGTGGAGAAAATATGGCACAACAGTGACATTACCAAGAACTGGACGTCCCTCCATAATTGATGAAAAGACGAGAAGAAAACTGGCCTGGGAGGCTACCAAGAGGCCTACAGCAACATTAAAGGAGCTGCAGGAATATCTGGCAAGTAGTGGCTGTGTGGTACATGTGACAACAATCTCCCATATTCTTCATATGTCTGGACTATGGGGTAGAGTGGCAAGACGAAAGCCTTTTCTTACTAAGAAAAACATCCAAGCCAGGCTACATTTAGCAAAAACACATCTGTAGTCTCCGAAAAGCATGTGGGAAAAGGTATTATGGTCTGATGAAATCAAGGTTAAACTTTTTGGCCATAATTCCAAAAGATATGTTTGGCGCAAAAACAACACTGCACATCACCAAAAGAACACCATACCCACAGTGAAGCATGGTGGTGGCAGCATCATGCTTTGGGGCTGTTTTTCTTCAGCTGGAACTGGGGCCTTAGTTAAGCTAGAGGGAATTATGAACAGTTCCAAATACCAGTCAATATTGGCACAAAACCTTCAGGCTTCTGCTCGAAAGCTGAACATGAAGAGGAACTTCATCTTTCAGCATGACAACGACCCAAAGCATACATCCAAATCAACAAAGAAATGGCTACGCCAGAAGAAGATTAAAGTTTTGGAATGGCCCAGCCAGAGCCCAGACCTGAATCCGATTGAAAATCTGACAGATTTGGAGTGTTTTTGCAAAGAAGAGTGGGCAAATCTTGCCAAGTCGAAATGTGCCATGCTGATAGACTCATACCCATAAAGACTGAGTGCTGTAATAAAATCAAAAGGTGCTTAAACAAAGTATTAGTTTAAGGGTGTGCACACTTATGCAACCATATTATTTTATTTTTATATTTTTTCTTCCCTCTACCTAAAAGATTTCAGTTTGTTTTTTAATTGAGTTGTACAGTTTAGAAACCTGACATTTTAACAGGGGTGTGTAGACTTTTTATATCCACTGTAGATAGATAGATAATAGATAGATAGGAGATATATAGATAAATATATAGGAGAGATAGATAGATAGATAGATATGAGATAGATAGATAGATAGATATAGATAGATATAGATAGATATAGATAGATAGATAGATAGATAGATAGATATGAGATAGATAGATATAGATAGATATAGATAGATAGATAGAAATGAGATAGATATTTGATGCAGAAATGTGAGCAGCACAGCATAAATGGTAATGTAGGGGTGCCAGCAGCAGTGGAAAAGATTCAGCCTCCAAAAATATAAAAGAAAAAACTCCACAGCACTTCCCAAATATGTATCAAAAGGTATATTTCAAATCACTAGACAGCAATGTTTCGGTCCACTCACTGGGACCTTTCTTAAGCAGGTCGGTGCTTGAGAAAGGTCCCAGTGAGTGGACCGAAACGTTGCTGTCTGGTGATTTGAAATATACCTTTTGATACACATTTGGGAAGTGCTGTGGAGTTTTTTCTTTTATGAGATAGATAGATAGATAGATAGATAGATCTTATATACACATTTTAAAATAGATGACAGATGATTGATATATGTGTATGTATAAGTGATATGTTATTTATTTGTTTTTCATAATGTTATTTAATAGGTCCCATGCTCCGTTCATAACTTCATCTCTTGGACTTATAAGGTGCTATTTTACATACGCTCATACATCGCAATATATTTACTGGCTCTATATATTTTTTTCCTTTAAAGGGAACCTGTCATCAATTTTATGCTGACCTCACTAAGGACAGCATAAACTAGTGACAGAAATGCTGATTTCACCGGTGTGTCACTCATGAGTCAGTGGTTGCAGAGAACCAGCATCATAATAAGGGATGAGCGAAGTGGATTCGCATAAAACTTTGTTTCAATACTGTATAGAGCGAGCGCTCCATACAGTATTAGAATGTATTGGCTCCGATGAGCCAAAGTTATTACTTTGCGAAGTCTTGTGAGACTTCTCATAACAACTTCAGAAATTGATATATTCTGTAAAAAAACTTTTACCGAATTCTGGTTCGGTTCCAAGGTACTTTCATGGAGCCAATACATTCTAATACTGTACGGAGCGCTCGCTCATTTTTAACTTTTAAATGACAGACTGCTGAAATCAACTCACCTGTCACTACTTTATGCTGCTGTTAGTATGGACAGCATAAAGTTGATGACAGGTTCCCTTTAAGACCTTGTGCAGTACACATTCCTGTTGTGAGTATTTCCTGTAATATAATGGTCTATTTCAATGTCTTTCCAACACAATCCGCTGTGCACAGAACTGCTCATTCTCTACATAATGATCACTTTCGTTCTCTGTGCAAATATTTGAGACACTGGAATGAAACATAGAAATATAAAAAGGACTACACAAGTTGTTAGAGGAAGGGAGAAAAATAAGGAAGCCAAGCAGGTATTTACAAAAACTGCATCGACTCCAGTTATAGCATTACATCAGGGAAGAACCATGAAGATTTATTTGTTATCTCGCCACAGCTGGAGGCTACAAACTGAGCGAATGTTGTCTTTGGGAGCCCTGTAAGACACCGATGGAGATAGGGTGTGAAAAATGTAGATTGAAAAGTTAGAAAGGTCTCATTTTTTATTTTTATAAAAAAAGAAAAGAAATGAATCGCACATCCAGCTGCTACGCTTTGATCTAATCCCTGCTACTTTAGCAGAAAACAGCACTAAATAGCACATGTGTACCGCCTCCTGTGCTACATGCTAAATGAGGCATTAGTGTACATTTTGATCAAAAGGCATAAGCCCACTCACCACGCCAAGGTTGCCTCTCTAAGTGGGTCCTACTCTAAAATTGGCGCATACTGCACTGCGTGGTATACATTTTTTTAATACCATATATACACTGCTCAAAAAAATAAAGGGAACACTTAAACAACACAATGTAACTCCAAGTCAATCACACTTCTGTGAAATCAAACTGTCCACTTAGGAAGCAACACTGAGTGACAATCAATTTCACATGCTGTTGTGAAAACGGGATAGACAACAGGTGGAAATTATAGGCAATTAGCAAGACACCCCCAATAAAGGAGTGGTTCTGCAGGTGGTGAACACAGACCACTTCTCAGTTCCTATGCTTCCTGGCTGATGTTTTGGTCACTTTTGAATGCTGGCGGTGCTTTCACTCTAGTGGTAGCATGAGACGGAGTCTACAACCCACACAAGTGGCTCAGGTAGTGCAGCTTATCCAGGATGGCACATCAATGCGAGCTGTGGCAAGAAGGTTTGCTGGGTCTGTCAGCGTAGTGTCCAGAGCATGGAGGCGCTACCAGGAGACAGGCCAGTACATCAGGAGACGTGGAGGAGGCCGTAGGAGGGCAACAACCCAGCAGCAGGACCGCTACCTCCGCCTTTGTGCAAGGAGGAACAGGAGGAGCACTGCCAGAGCCCTGCAAAATGACCTCCAGCAGGCCACAAATGTGCATGTGTCTGCTCAAACGGTCAGAAACAGACTCCATGAGGGTGATATGAGGGCCCGACGTCCACAGGTGGGGGTTGTGCTTACAGCCCAACACCGTGCAGGACGTTTGGCATTTGCCAGAGAACACCAAGATCGGCAAATTCGCCACTGGCGCCCTGTGCTCTTCACAGATGAAAGCAGGTTCACATTGAGCACATGTGACAGACGTGACAGAGTCTGGAGACGCCGTGGAGAACATTCTGCTGCCTGCAACATCCTCCAGCATGACCGGTTTGGCATTGGGTCAGTAATGGTGTGGGGTGGCATTTCTTTGGAGGGCCGCACAGCCCTCCATGTGCTCACCAGAGGTAGCCTGACTGCCATTAGGTACCGAGATGAGATCCTCAGACCCCTTGTGAGACCATATGCTGGTGCGGTTGGCCAGACGAAGGCATTGATGTTATGGACTGGCCCGCCCGTTCCCCAGACCTGAATCCAATTGAGCACATCTGGGACATCATGTCTCGCTCTATCCACCAACGTCACGTTGCACCACAGACTGTCCAGGAGTTAGCAGATGCTTTAGTCCAGGTCTGGGAGGAGATCCCTCAGGAGACCGTCCGCCACCTCATCAGAAGCATGCACAGGCATTGTAGGGAGGTCATACAGGCACGTGGAGGCCACACACACTACTGAGCCTCATTTTGACTTGTTTTAAGGACATTACATCAAAGTTGGATCAGCCTGTAGTGTGTTTTTCCACTTTAATTTTGAGTGTGACTCCAAATCCAGACCTCCATGGGTTGAAAAATTTGATTTCCATTTTTTTATTTTTGTGTGATTTTGTTGTCAGCACATTCAACTATGTAAAGAACAAAGTATTTCAGAAGAATATTTAATTAATTCAGATCTAGGATGTGTTATTTTTGTGTTCCCTTTATTTTTTTGAGCAGTGTATAATAGAAACAGAGAACCACACACATTGGTCATCTGCTCTAATAATCTTGTAGATGAATCTTTTTCATTGCAGACATGTTCAAAAATGTGATAAAGAGCCATCCTTGATAAAAGGAGGTTCTTATAGTTAGCAGGTGCAGGACCATTATTTAGGTTATGGAAAGAGGCGACCACAAGCACATAGGAATGTGAGGTTCAGGTCTACACATGCTTTTGACCGTGAAGTAAATTTACCAAGTACTATTCAAATTCATGGCAACTAGGCATGGTGCCACCTTGACACCACAACATGTTTTACTGGGTGTGATCAAAAAGAATTTGGCCACTTGTTCAACACTCCTTTCAAAAGTGATCATATAAATTATTAGCTGGAATCAACTATGATGAGTACTGCAGGCCATACATTATGCCGCTCAAGATACTCAACAGTGTGCAAACAATGAAGGTAGTTCCTAAGAGTGTTGATTTGCTATGAATGAAGTCATCACAGATTGCTATAAATCACGTATAGCCAGGTCACTCTGCCTAAAAACAGCGCTTTCAAATCTGGCATATAAACGGATTTCAGATGGAATTGGAGTAAACGGATGTCAATACAATGACATCCGTCCTCCATTGAAGTGTAGATTAAATAAAACGTTTCCGTTTTAAAGAACAGGTAGCTGGATCCGTCGAATGAAAGGCTGAAAACCAGCGAAATGCTGGTGTGAACCCACCATAAGGCATATTCTTGGAAGTTACAGCTGCATAAAGAAGTGTTTTGAACCTTGGGGGTCCAATCCCAGTTGCTGGCCAAGTGTTTAATAAATGTCATAAGTAATATAAAGTAGTGGCCCCATGACAGTGGCTCTATAGTAGTCAATTTTTGCATCCCTCTCAGAAGGTCTAATAAATGCACCCATTTTTGATCTGTAGCGAGGGTCTAACAATGTGGATAGCCAGTAGTCATCCCTCTGCCGAATCCTAACCATGCAGCTGTCACTCTGCAAACATGACAGCATGTATCTGACCATTTGCATAAGGGATTCAGAGAGCCTCCCTGCCTCCATCTTCACTGCATACCGCCACGGTCTGCCAGAGTCATCTGCCTCGTCTTCATCATCGTCCTCCAACTCCTCATCCTCCTCCTGCTCTGCTCCTGTCGCTTGGGCAGATAAACCACTTAGTATATAAAATTCCTGGGCGTTTGCATATCAGGCGATGTTGGGGAAGAGAATTTTGCCTCTGCAGCTCAAGAAGGGTGTGTTTTGCATGGAAAAAGTGGCTGAAGTGCATGCACAGTTTCCAGGACATTTTTAACAGGTCTTGCAATCCAGTGAAAGGCTTGAGGAACCAAGTGACAACAAGATTAAAGATGTGCGCCATGCAGGGCTCATGGGTCAGCCCTCCCTGATGCAGCGCAGACAAAATGTTATTCCTGTTATCAGTAACCATGGTTCCTATCTCCAATTGGCGAGGAGACAGCCAGTATTCGATTTCTTTATTGATGATGCAGAGCAGTTCCTCCCCGGTGTGACTCCGTTCGTCCAGGCTGACGGGGTGCAGATCTGTGTGATAACGCCTAGCTTTGCATAGGTGATATGATGGAAGACCACTGGGAACTGTGCCTAGAGGGGAGGGTGAGGATGCAGAGGAGGACATTGGCGCAGAAATCCCACGATTACAACACGGAGGAGGGATTGCCGTCACCTGGCCTAGTTGTTGGTGTGCCTCGGCCGGAAAGACATTTACTCAGTGGGCTGTGAATGACATATGTTGTCCTTAACCATAGTTACAACTTCATACGTTAGCGCTGGCATGAACTCTATCAGACACCGAGAGGCCCAAGGGCTGACCCACCTTCTGCTCAACATATGCGTGCAGGGCTGGTACAGCATTATGGAAAAAGTATTGTGAGCTTGGGACTCTCCACCTTGAGTGGGCACAAGCCATCAGTTCTCTGAAATGTGCAGAGTCAACTATGTGGAAAGGGAGGCACTGTAGTACCAGCAACTTGGCCAGGTGCATGTTCACCTTCTGTGCCACCGGATGAGTGCATGCATACTGTTTTATTTTTGCTATCACCTTAGTGATCAATTGCTGTCAAAACATGTGACATTAAGGAGGAGAAGCATCAGGAGCAATAGATGACATCGAAGTCGATGGAAAGGAACAACAGCTTCCTTCTGCTGACTTTGACGAGCCCTGACTGCTGGAGAGGAGGTGTGGGCTGGTGGGAGAAGCAGCGGTTGATCCATGAGGCTGTAAGGCTAAATGAGTGGCACGGTTTTCCCACTCCACTTTACAGTGATGTTCCATGTGTTGATGCAGGGCCATTGTGCCAACATTAGCACCCTGGCCATCCATCACCTTCTGCCCACACATCTTACATAGCGCACAACTAACGTCCCCCAATGACTGTGTGAAATATTCCCACTGCCGAGTATCGCATTTTCCCTCCACCACTGCATGATGCCTGCTTGCCTCTGCTTTTATGAGGCCGTGCACTGCCAGTGTGTTTCTCACAGATAATCTTCCATTTGGCTCCAGATCTCCCACTGCTTTCGCCCTGCTGTATCACAAGCACGCTGCCACCCTGATGATGACAATGCACCCTCTTCACCCAGATCCCACGTACAATTGGCTACATCATCATCTACATATGTTTGCGAGTGACTTGTGTCACCCTCACTTGTCTCTTGCGCACATCCCTGACCTCTCGCAGCATGTGCTCCCACCTGACTGTCATCATTGGTAGTTGCATGCCTAAAGAAGTCCACCGCGGACCTCTTCTGAAAGTCTGTGCTTTCCTGTAACTACTGACTGTCCTCACAAAGATCATCGTTCCTGTAAAGTGGAGTAGAGCCGGCGGCTACCATTACTTGACTAACAGATGGAGCAGCAAAAGCAAGAGGCAGGTTAAGGTACAGGGGCAGTTCCTGGGCCATGCCAACTAAGCATGGTGTCAGAGGAACCAATTGATACCTGTCTGTGTGTATCTGTTGTAATTTGAGATAATTGTAAAGAGTAAGTCAGCCATTCCAGTACAGATGAATTGTTGGTCAAAACGTAACCGCTGGATGATGGTGGCAGCTTTGACCTTGCTGCTGCTGCTGACACCACCCCTTCTTCTACTGCTACTTGTTCCGGCTACACAGGGCCGTCTTTAATATTGATTGGACCCTGGGCAAGAATTTACTTGGGTGCCCTGGATCCCGCCTTCCCACACCCTAGCATGCAATCACGCCCTCCACCACAAGACACACAAAAAAAATCCACACACCTCGTAGAGTAGTAAACTTTAATAATGATGAGTGGCCACTAGAGGTGTTCCTTGGCAGTAATATAAATACTGCTTTTTTTTTTCTGAAAAGGCAGTGTTTACATTAAAAAGCTTGCAGAGACATGCTATAGACACCAGAACTACTACGTTTAGCTGTTGTGGTTCTGGTGACTATAGTGTCCTTTAATATAGAGAAAAAAAAATAAAAGAATCAGCACAAAAGTATCAAATAAAATGGCTGTATCACTATTCAAAAAATTAAAAAAGCACAACTTCTGACACAAATATATAGTATTTTGCAGATTACTTTTTTTTTTTTTTACAATGTGCAGATAGTACTGTACTACCAACTACTCCATCCACCCCTACCCATACAGGGTAATACAGTGCCACATACCTCTTACATCTAGTGACGTCTCTTTGATGTAGATGTTCTCTTTACTGATCTTCTCCTTTCAGACCTTTAGATCAGACCACCATTTTTCAGCCATTTCTCGTCTCTGCAGTTTGAGAAACAGAATCTTAGTTTAATACTTTTCCATCATCCTCCCATCTTCTGGACAAATCATCCTACAACCCCCAATACTGTGCCGCTGTGCTCCCCAATACTGTACTGCAGAAACAGATTAACCCCCTGATAGTAGTAGTACCATGCAGATAGTGCCCTTCAATAATTATTGGCACACAGTGCCCTAAAATAACTTCGCTCAGCAAATAGTGCCCCTGACACTAATAGTGTAAACATAACGTCCCCCAAAAATAATTGTGGTAAGCTGATACTGTGCCAAGGTGCCCCCACAGTAATAGTGCTCCCAAAAGTCCCATCAAGAGGAATAATTATCTCATGGTAGTAATAGTGCTCCTACAGTGCCCCCAACATGTCCCCACTGTGCCCCAGAAATAATAATGCTCCCATTGTGCCCCAGTAGTAATAAAGCCCATCATAATGCCCCAGTTGAGCTAATGTCCCCATAGTGCCCCATAATGTGCCAGTATAAAATACCCCTATATAGTGCCCTGAGTAAATGTCCCATAGTGCTCCTCTCCCCCCTTCTTCCTAGTGCCCCCCATGATGTACCAGTATAAAATGCCCCATATATAGTTCCCCAGTAGATGCCCTCAGTGTCCCCCATAATTTGCAAGTATAAAATACCCCTTCTTAGTGCCCCCTATAGATGAGCCCATAGTACTCCTCTCTTCCTTTCCCCATAGTACCCACCATAATGTGCCCCAGTATAAAATACCCCTATACAAAGCCCCCCATATAAAATACCCCTTCTTTGTGGCCTCAGTAGAAGCCCCCATCGTGTTCCTCTACCCCCTTACCCCATATAAAATACCCCTTCTCTGTGGCCTCAGTATATGCCCCCATAGTGCCCCAATAATGTGCCAGTGACAAGTGCCCCCTTAGATGCCCCCCAATCATGTGCCAGTAACAGGTGCCCCCATAGATGCCCCCCAATCATGTGCCAGTAGTAGTACCATATAAAAAAATAAACACTTATACTTAACTCCATCAGGCTGGCAGCGATGCGATGCAGGCCTCTTCCGGCCTGTGTCCCGCGCAGGCACTAGGCCTGCAGCCTATCAGAGGAACAGGGAAGGGAGACGCCTCTCCCTCCCCTGCCCCACCACAGCACTTCCATCTGTATCGCTGTCCTGAAGACGGCAATATAGATGACTATCGAGATGAGTGCTTGCACAATGGAAGCGCTCATCTCCCTGTGCCCTGACACTGCCCCCCACGTCACCAGTGGCCAACGGGGCTCAAGAGGCGGCTGCCTTGGGCTCCCCAGGGGCAACTGGGCCCAGGGCAGATGCCCCTTTTCCCCCCGTTAAAGACGGCCCTGTGGCTACAGCATCATTTTTGCCACTGCCCATGCCTTTGGAGGGCCCAGGCAACTGGCCATAGTGTATAACAACTATATCACTAAAAGAATGACCTGTAATACTGAAGCACAGTAACTCTACTGCTAATAGAACGGATTAGTTATGAATTTTGGTGCACTGCACACCTATGTACATGGCGATAAATTAGACCTGGCAGTAACAGTGACCTGTAATATTGATGTACAGTAACTTTACAGCTAATAGAACCGATTAGCTATGAATATTGCTGCACTGCACACTTATATACACGGCGATAAATTAGACTTGCTGGTAAAAGTAATATCAGGAAGTATTACTTTACTGAGAGAGTAGTGGATGCATGGAATAGCCTTCCTGCAGAAGTGGCAGCTGCAAATACAGTGGAGGAGTTTAAGCATGCATGGGATAGGCATAAGGCCATCCTTCATATAAGATAGGGCCAGGGACTATTCATAGTATTCAGTATATTGGGCAGACTAGATGGGCCAAATGGTTCTTATCTGCCGACACATTCTATGTTTCTATGTAACAGTGACCTGTAATACTGACAAACATTTACTTTACAGCTAACAGAGCAGATTAGCTTTGAATCTTGGTGCACTGCACACTTATGTACATGTTGATAAATTAGACCTGCCAGTAACAGTGACCTATAATACTGAAGCACAGTAACTCTACAGCTAATTGAACGGATGAGCTAGGAATATTGGTGCACTGCACAGTTATGTACATGGCGATAAATTAGACCTGCCTGCAATACTGACAGCACAGTAACTCTATGGCTAACAGAATGGATTACCTATGACTCTTGGTGCACTAAACAGTTATGCACATGGCGATAAATTGTATCAGAGTCTGTAGTTAAGCAGTCTCCTATGCTCTCCTTCCACTCTCCCTGCAGTCTCCCTCCACTCTCCCTGCAGTCTCCCTGAACTCTCCCTCTCCAATATTGTGCTACACTCTTTGATAACAGTTTGCGGCAACACTGTCCTAGTGCATGAGTGTCTTGTAGCGTCTCTCCCAATGCTCAGCTCACAGGAAAATGGTGGTGACTGCGCAGGATCAGAATTCTATAGGGCTCTGCCTAGCTGTGACATCACAGGGATGGATACCTACAGATTGGCTGGCTGCACGGCATTATGGGTGATTTCACGTTACCCGGTTTGTCTCCTCTACATTTACTTTCACTTTCTAACACGTGCAACCACCATTTTAGGAAAACTGATTCATTGCCATGAAGAGCGAGAAAATTCTAATTTATTTAAAATTGTTTTCTTAAACTTCTGACTGAATTTCACCTCGCTCAACACTACTGGGTGGCATACAGGTCTTAGCAGAGCTTGCCCTTACCCCCTGTGCTATGAAAGATTTGACCCTTCATTCCTCCTGTGTACAAGCCCAAAAACATGGAAGACCCTGTAATCACTTGTTGAAGGACCTGTCACCCTCTTTTCTCTGGAAATCGCATAGGGAGCATAGCCTACTATCAGGAGAAGGTGTCCTATTTTAGCAATGCAATGTTATTAATGTTGTAACCCTAAGTATAAAACTTTTGCATATAAATTCACAACATAGAACAGAGTGGTATTTCTTATATACAATCATTTTCTTAAAACTGCCAAATATGGGACCGCTGTAATGTTTCGGTCTTTTGTGACAGCAGCGTCATTTTTTATTTGACCTTCTACTAGGAAGTGACTTCTGTGCTCTTTTTCCAAACTTTATGGCTTGGCTGCTGCTAAGATTATTTACACAGTTCTTAACCCTGTTTTATAGTAGGTGACTTTTGGCTGTGGATATCCACAAAGAAACTTGTCCTGTTCAGTTTCACAAAGCTGAGCCTGAAATTGTAAATGACAGATCTGAATATTTCCATAAATTTTTTTGTCAAAAGTTGCTCAGCCTGAATTTCTGTTTTTCATATGTCATCCAGTAAACCCAGCTTTTCAAGTCATGTTACGCTCTCCTTTTTTAGTATTCCAAGTTGGGATAGATATTTAAAAGTAAAGAGAGAAATTGTGGAATTATGTTTTTCATGTTTTCAGATGTGTGGCAACAAGGATTGCAGACTCCCCATTGCTACATCGCAGAGCAAAGTCTTTATATGTCCAAGTTCCCACCTATGTTAAGGCAGTTCTGAGGTGAATATTAGAACTTACAAGCAATTGATGTGTGCCAACACCTATCTCTCTTAGCTACATCCCAACTCCCCCATACACAAACACGTTGGGTTCTGCCAAGCATGCATGTGTTGTCAATGAGGACAGAGGAGAAATACTCGGCCAGATACTGGTGGTGGCTTATCTCCCAGAAGAACAAATGGGCCAGATGAAAATATTTACTTTGCCTGAGCATTCACTCCCCCGTCATCATCTATCAGGGGAGAGTCAAAAGCTTCCCGTACACATTAAACTGTCATTGTCAATGGGTTCAGCCAACAATACACTAATGTGTATGGGAGTCACGGTTGCCAACCTAAATTTTAATTTTTTTTTCTGGACAATTTATTTCAAATCATGGGCAGCCAACATTTTTTCAGGAAATTTGGAAAACTATAAAGAACTATAAAGATTATAAATGAAACTTGTCTATAGTTCATATACTTATAGTGAACATATTACCAGCATTGTTTGTGAGCTCTACAATGCTGAGAATTACAAAGTGACCTGGATAAAAGTCCACTATTTTTATGAACTGTCCAGGAATTTCTGGACAGTTGGCAACCTTGATTAGAGTCTTTGGATGTAGACCCTACAGTGATTGGCATTTCCAGGGGTTTTCATGTGTTAAAGGGAACCTGTCACCTCCTAAATGCATGTAAACCCGCCAGCAGTACCTCAGGGTAGCCCGCACTGTGATACTAATCATACTTTTCATCCTGCAGTCCTATGCTGCATTAGGTCAGAGAACGATCTTCTATCCTCCGTCCGCGCTAATTTGCATGTCAGCTTGAATCAAGGGGGCAGCGGCCTCCTTGATTCAAGTCAAGGTAACCACACCCCCTCTTGCCTTTGAGTGACAGCCCGCAATTCGGCTTCACTTTCCATAGTCTCACGCATGTGCAGTGCCCTCGGTTTTACTGCGCAATCCCATGTCCCTTGACTTCAAGCTGACATGCAAATTAGCGCGGACGGAGGATAGAAGATAGTTTTCTGACCTTACGCAGCATCAGACTGCAGGATGAAAAGTATGATTAGTATCACACTGCGGGCGGGTTTACATGCATTTAGAAGGTGACAGGTTCCCTTTAAGACAAGGCTTGAAGCAGTGCAGGGCTGATGAGGTGAGTAACAATTCTTTTATTTCTTTAACCCCCTTTATAGGTTGAAAACGGAACTGCAGGCGGAACTAGAGAGCCACTTATATTTCTTTGATTATTCCCTGTACAAAGCACTCTTCTCCTAGGGCCACTGATAGCCATGTGCTTACTGCGACTATAGGTAATACCAGGTCAAAATGCAATAAACAAAATGGGGGGGGGAGGGGGTCGATGCGATTTTTAACAGTTTGTGTTATAAGTGCGTTTTCTGAATCATATCTTTTTGACAGACAGGAAACAAGACTGATAACAAAATCCCCGAAATGAATATTTAGTCTACTATTCCCTTCATTCAGTAAGACATATTTACAAGGCCTTCCACTATTTGTCATCACAATTTTTTCCCAGCAGTTTTCCTCTTCCCCTACTAGGTCATTGCCCCCCACCACAGCAACATGTGGTTTGAGACCCTTTTATCTTCTTAAATCCAAACAGATTTTTTGGCTGGATCATCTTGTAATTGCAACATCCCGTCCCTGAGGTCTCCAGTCTCTCATGACATGGAATTTATTCATAGGGCTGATGATTAGTATCATTTTTTTCTCCCTCCCACTCCACTAATGTTCACTTAAGTTACACAGTCCACATACTACTGGACCTAAAGGTCTCCAGAGACGGTAAACGGCTGATGACAAAAAGCAGAGTCTTTAAATATGAAACCAAGGGGGAGCATAATCCCAGGAGAGTCACACCAGTCAAACAAAAATACACATGAAAAATTAGTTGCTAAAGTCTGTTTCTTGGAGAAACATTTTCTGTTGTTTTAACTGAGTGCCTCAGAACGCTGATTTTACCATTAAATGAGTTGCAATAACAAAGGACATTAACAATGAAAACAATTATAGAGTTTGTGGTCAACCACAGACAATAGCAATACCACTCTATGTCATAATCACAAAGCAAATATGTATATTGGAAGACCTTTATTAACAAAAAATGTGAACAAAAACAGTCCTGGTTGGGGGCATACATAGACAACTGGGAGTCTCATAGCAAAAATCAAAATGATACCCCCCTTCTGGTAGTGGTATTTCTTGTATTGCATTTCTTCTCGGCGAGTGCTCATTCTTCTTCTTCAGTCTGGTTTCCCTCTCATATGAGTCTTCCCATCAGTGTCAGCCACAGTGTGCAATTTCACTGCCAGCCATAGAGCTGTCATTGCCATGTCTGGTAGAATGCCCCTCAGAAGTGTCATCCACATAATCTCTTAAAAGTTGCCTGCTGTCCAGGCTTTAGGCAGGCGATTGTGAGGATGAACAGTGTGAATCTTCCCTAGTGCCTCATTATTAAAGTGCCAATGTTGTGATGATATCAGTGAAAGAATAGGAGCTTTTTTTGTCTGCTCTCATGGTTTTGAAGGTGTTCATTTTTTGACCTGGGAAGACCAATGCTACAGTATGATGAGGGCAATTCTAACCTTTTAAACCCCTCCCAACTTGCTTCTGTCTATGGTTTGGACCACTCGTGGAGTTTTAATAAGTAAGTTGTACAGCTAATTAAAAAATCAACTGCTATCTAATGGAACCAATAGTCTATGAATGGAGGCAGCTACTTTATTAAGGTGGACCTTTGCATTGCTTGGATAGTGTTCAAGCAAATGCGATACTGAACCTTTGCATTACTTTCAACCTGCTATGGAAAACCAATACCATCATCGATCATTTATGTAGCCACTCTTTTTGAGAGAAACATTTCATCTCAAGTTCTCAGCATATAATGCTAGGCATACAAATTACAGTGGAGCTGACACTCCTAGATTGACAGGTTTCCAGGAAGCTGGCACCAGCTCATCCACAAAACAAAACTCAACAGGGGCATGTTCCTTGGCGTAATTAGGAAAATGATAATGAACAGACTAATTAGAGAACTGATGGCAGAAACATTTGTTATTAATGAGTTCAGATGAAGAGAAATTCTCCTGGACTCTAGCCAGCAGATAGCAAATTCGTTCTTACCGCTACAAGTTGAGATAATCAGCACTTGAGATTCTCTCTCTCTTTTACGATATAATTCAATAATATTCATATAATAGTTTAAGTAGGAGTGGTGCTGGTTTGTGGCTAAGGTCATGTCTAATTATTGTTGAATTATATTTCCAACAGTTTCTCTCTTAGGCCCCTTTCACACGGGCGAGTATTCCGTGCTGGTGCAATGCGTGAGGTGAACACATTGCACCCGCACTGAATCTGGACCCATTCACTTCAATGGGGCTGTGCACACTAGCGGTGATTTTCACGCATCACTCGGGCGTTGCATGAAAATCGCAGCTTGTTCTATATTCTAGGTTTTTCACGCAACACAGGCCCCATATAAATGAATGGGGGTGCGTAAAAATCGCAAGCAAGTGCGCATGCGGTGTGATTTTGACGCATTGTTGCTAGGAGATGATGTAAGTAAATTGATAAAAGTCACTTTACTGTATTATTTTCCCTTATAACATGGTTATAAAGGAAAAGAATAGCATTCTTAATACAGAATGCTTACTAAAATGTGGCCTCAGGGGTTAAAAAATAAAAAATAGATGAACTCGCCTCATCTACTTGATCGCGCAGCCGGCATCATCTTCTTTCTTCTTCTTTCAGGACCTGCAAAAAGACCCTTGATGATGTAATCGCGCTCACCACGTGGTGAGCGCGGTGACGTCAGCGCAGGTCGTGCTGAATCAAGATAGAAGATTTCTAAGCCCCATCCCTCACACTAAGCCCTGCCCTCTTTTCGCACCACTTTTGAAAAGAGGGAAGAACCTGTAAAAGTTCAAATTATGACGCAAACGTGGTGTGTGCCATAATTTGTGACATTTTTACGCCACTATTGTGGTAACATGCGTGATTTTTCCCCGCGAGTGCAAAGCGTTTTAATGCGTTTTGCACGCGCGTGAGAAAAATTGGCATGTTTGGTACCCAGACCCGAACCCGGACTTCTTCCCAGAATTCGGGTTTGGGTTAGGGTTAGATGTTCTGTAGATTTTATTATTTTCCCTTATAACATAGTTATAAGGGAAAATAATAGCATTCTTCATACAGAATGCTAAGTACAATAGTGATGGAGGGGTTAAAAAAAAAATTATAAAATTTTAACTCACCTTAATCCACTTGTTCGCGCAGCCCGACTTCTCTTCTGTCTTCTTCTTTGAGGAAAAGAACCTGTGGTGATGTCACTGCGCTCATCACATGGTCCATCACATGATCCATCACCTTTTCCTCCTGGGCAGCAAAGAAGAAGACAGAAGAGATTCCGGCTGCGCGAACAAGTGGATGAGGTGAGTTAAATTATTTTTTTTATTTTTTTTAACCCCTCCAGCCCTATTTTACTAAGCATTCTGTATGAAGAATGCTATTATTTTCCCTTATGACCATGTTATAAGGGAAAATAATAATCATCGGGTCCCCATCCCGATCATCTCCTAGCAACTATGCGTGAAAATCGCACTGCATCCGCATTCACTTCTATGGGGCCTGCGTTGCGTGAAAAACGCACAATATGGAGCATGCTGCCATTTTCACGTAACGCACAAGTGATGCGTGAAAATCACTGCTCATGTGCACAGCCCCATAGAAATGTATGGGTCCGGATTCAGTGCGGGTGCAATGCGTTCACCTCATGCATTGCACCTGTGCGGAAATCTCACCCGTATGAAAGAGGCCTTACTGTTTTATGTCTCTTGCCACACTGAACTAGGCTGAAAACTACCCCTCCCTATGGGGAGAGCAGAGAAGCCCCACCTAGCTTAATAACGGCTGCATTCTCCATGTAATAACAATACTGGATCATCTATTTTTATGACTATGTTATGTCCTTTATTACTCCTGTTAGAAGTTATTAATGAATTGGTAAAGGCAAAGGTAAAAAGTTTTAATTATATTTCGTTTTTGTTTATTTTCTATAACTGTTATCTTTATAACAATAAAGTTAGTTTATATTGTATATTGCATCCATGACAGTGTGTACGACATGTGTCTACTCTAAAGAACCTTTCATCCATGCTGGATGGAAGGAGTGATCAACTGGGTTTCACATTTCTAGCGATCTAGTCTTCAAGTATAATAAATAACTGTTAATGTTTTTATACCCCTTTAGCTCCAAAATAGGCTGCTTTCCTATGGGATTGAGAATACTAGCAAAGTTATCCATGAGACTCATGATGGCAGCACAAGCTTTACAACTTTGAAATGCTCTTAAAAATGAAAAAAATATCATGGACATTTCAAACAGTTTGTATTCTGCTAATGTTATCACTGACATCTTAAACAAATATTAGTATAATTTATATCTAAGCAAAACCTTAACCCTTTCCCGATTATCCAACATAAATTTACTTTAGCGGCAGTAGCTGTCGGGTGCCTGCTTTTTTAAACCGCCGGTCGCGGAATTTAACCCTTCAGATTCTGTGGTCAAACATGCATCACGGATGCGCCAAAACCCCAAGCGCGCACTTCCCGGTGAGCACCGGCTCTTCCCGGCAGAGATTGGGAGAGCCAGATTCATTGTGCGGCAGCTTCTGTTCTCCTATATGAACCAAATCTGCCGCACATTAACTCCTATGGAGCCCCATAGGAATACAATGTACTTCTCATACACTCCAATGGTAACGGTAAAAAAAGTATAAACAATAAAAAAATAAAATAAATTATATATATATATATATATATATATATATATATTTATATATTCACCCCTTTTTCTAAAACATAAATAAAAATATGAGAACAATAAAATAATACACATCATGGCATCGTTGAGTGCAAAAATGCCAATTTGGTGTTTTGTTTTTTTTGGTCACTTCACCTCCATCAAAAAATAAAAAGTAATCAAAAAGTCATGCACAAATCAAAATGGTATCATTGAAAAGTACAGATCACCTTGCCAAAAAATTAGCCCTCATACAGCTCTATACACATAACTACAAAAAAGCTATAGGGGTCAGAATATGGCTTTGAAAAGAAAAAATATATATTTTCAAAGTTTTTATTTTTTTCAGTATTAAAACGCAAAAAAAACTATACATGTGGAATCGAAATAATTGTCGCGGAATGTTTTTTTTTATAATTCCACCTCATTTGGAATTTTTTTGCCGTTTTGCCACATTTTAGACAACTGTAAATGGTGCCATTAGAAAGTGCATCTTGTCCCGCAAAAAACAAGCCCTCGTATGAAGTGAATGGGTCCGCATCCGTGATGCGTAATGCACACAGAACGGTGCCTGTGTATTGCGGGTCCGCAATATGGCAACGGGACATCTACGGTCATGTAAAGGAGGCCTATATGGGATGAGAATGTTATATAGTAGGGAGGAGTACCTCATGACAGGCTTTCACAGCTGCCAACTGTCTCTAATAAGCAGTGAGACCAGGAGATTCAAGGCAGGGGCGGATTGGGAACTTAAAGTGGCCCTGGAAAAAATACTAAGGCCCCTTTCACATGGGTGAGTTTTCCGCTCGGGTGCAATGCGTGACGTAAACGCATTGCACCCCCACTGAATCCTGACCTATTCATTTCAATGGGGCTGTGTACATGCGAGATGTTTTTCACGTATCACTTGTGCATTGCATGAAAATCGCAACATGTTCTATATTCTGCATTTTTCACGCAACGCAGGCCCCACAGAAGTGAATGGGGCTCCGTGAAAATCGCATAGCATCCGCAAGCAAGTGCGGATGGGGTGCGATTTTCACGCATGGTTGCTAGGAGATGATGTTATTAAATAGGGATGAGGTCCATTCACTTTATTATTTTCCATTATAACATGGTTATAATGGAAAATAATAACATTCTTTAATACAGGATGCTAAGTAAAATGTCCCTTGAAGTTAAAAAATACTAAAAAAATTACTCGCCTCATCCACTTGATCGCGCAGCCGTTATCGTCCTCTTCTTGCAGGACCTGCAAAAGGACCTGCGCTGACGTCAGCGCAGGTCCTGCTGAATGAACATAGAAGATTCTTCCTGAGCTCACGCCATTACTATACATCCCATTATAGCAGCATGAGCTATTTATCTGACTGCTGGTATGTAACAGTAGGTTGCAGACTGGGAAACACTAACCTCAATGCACCTCAGCAGCAGACCATGAGCGGGTTTCTAAAAAGGATCTTCCAGAGACAACCTCTTTAAGACTTCTTGCTTACTGCTGGTTTTAATTACATTTATTCAAACCTTTACAACTTTTAAAGTTAAACCACAAATTTGCGCCAGCCTTATAAAAATCATTAAGCAAAAGGGACTGACTCACAGGGCTAGCATGTACATGGTATTTCCAGTATGGTGCAACTAATTGGTAGCAGAACATCCTGAGCATCTACATAGCATTCGAAGTAGCCCCCTACCAGACGACGCTCATCACAGCAGCTACTCAAAATCACACACATAAACAGGATCCATCTTCACCCGTGTGAATTTAGCTTGAAGAGTGTGGGAAAAGTGGATGGTACATAGTTTATCGCAAACATTTCTCCAATGAAAAGTGGGCTTGTCAGACCTAGGACCTAATGTTTGTCTTACAAAGTAGATTTGGTAAAGAAATCACTGGCTTTGAACAGTCTCCCGGCTGAAGCTCTAGCAGAGAGGAAAATTATTGGCAGATCCTTAGGTCTTTGATGTGTTTATCTCCAGCACGTTATAGCGGACAGGCTTTGCATTGAGTTAGATGCTGGAATAATGAGTTCAGATGGATGAGAGAGATGACATGGGAAAGTAGTTAAGGGTAATATTACAGCCTCTATGAACGTGTGGCTTGTTTTGCAGCTGTATGAAGTCTCTGACCATTTCCTGCATACCATATGTTACTTTCTGCCTGGAAAACTAACATCTTGTTTATCAGACGCTCTGTATTACCCGCAGTAGCAAAAATGGAAAAAAGGAACACGTCAATTTGGTTTCATTTGTAAATAGAGAAAAAGCTAACTGGAGCGGGATACATGTGGCCAGGGCCAACAGGACAGATGGAAGATTCCATCCCTTACCCTGGGAGAAATGTCACTTGTTTCCTTCATACTTTTCTCTTAATATTACTGTATGTGTATAATTTCCTTTCCCTTCTCATCTTTTGCCAGATGTCTTTCTTCAACTAAGTCTGGGTCCAGCAGACTCTCCAAACTTCTACGTACTCTCAGTGCAGCCCATGATTGGTAACCTCCATCTTAAATTTTTATGACTAGCCTTGACATATCCTAAAAATCTGCCCTTGTGTTGCAGACAGTTATATACACTCTCTAATTACATGTATGCATCAAGATATTTAAAAAATAATGTGCAACTTTCTTTGAAATCTGATGCATTGATTAAGTTGTATGTTAGGTGGAGCTTGGCTGTGGATCCAAAAAAGGGTCAAAAGATTAATTCAATCTGGACATTTAAGGCTACAGATGAGTGAATTTCATGAAATTAGTTTTTGATAGAGATGAGTGAATCGATTCTACCGAATTTGTCCAGAATTTCCCCAAAAATTGGGATTTTAACAAACCCAAATTTCTTGTGATTAATTTTAAGAGAATCACAGAGAGAGACAGAGAGACCAACATGTAATACTCCACTGGAAAACAGATATGCAAGTCAAAAGGGGTGTCCCAGTATTACAGTTTTCAAAATGAGACATGCAAGACAGTTCTCCTTCCAAAAGGTACTGAGTGTCTCAAGAGAAAATTGCCCTGGTTAGCCGGTTGGCCTTGGCGGTCCTCTTGTGGGTGTCTGCTGGCATCAGACAGGCCTAGTGTTGTAAGGAAGGATACCTATTTTGCTGCTCTGAGTTTCTGGGAAAGATATTCAATAAATTCACTATGCAACAGTTTTGGATCTGATTCTAATGAATCAGTCGGCGCATTCAATTTGTGTACGGATAAATTCAACCCTAATCAAAAGTGCTCAGATTCCCCTGAAAAGTAGTGTTTGACACTGTGGGTTCTCCTAGGGCTGTACCCAATACTTTCAAACTCTTTACCAGCAAGACAGTATTAGTACTGGCACAGTAGGCATATACTGTATGACTATGGGTAAACGGATGGTAGTAGGGTGTAACAAACAGCCTGTTTAATAACACACTGCATGATCTGATTTTATTTGTACATTAAAACATGAACAAGTTATTCCTTTTTAGTAGCAGATGCCTTCTTCTCTGTCTTCTGATCCTTAAGGGATTCATCCAAACCAAATTGCAAAAGATTTGTCTGGAATCAGAATTTTTTTGAGAAATTCAAGATGAATTTGATTTATTTCATTTGCTCATCTCTGTTTATGGCATATAAACATGGTATGCTATCCCAAGAGAAGGCACTGCAGCTACTGCGAATGAAGAGACAGCCGTGTAGGTATAAATATTGGTATCACTTTCTTGTGCATTCCAATTATGGAAAATTCTAATTGCTTGCTTTTGAAACACAGTTGAGGCTCCTCTCACCTCACGTTTTCCCTTTATGTTCACAGCATACAGTACAGACCAAAAGTTTGGACACACCTTCTCATTCAAAGAGTTTTCTTTATTTTCATGACTATGAAAATTGTAGATTCACACTGAAGGCATCAAAACTATGAATTAACACATGTGGAATTATATACATAACAAACAAGTGTGAAACAACTGAAAATATGTCATATTCTAGGTTCTTCAAAGTAGCCACCTTTTGCTTTGATTACTGCTTTGCACACTCTTGGCTTTCTCTTGATGAGCTTCAAGAGGTAGTCCCCTGAAATGGTTTTCACTTCACAGGTGTGCCCTGTCAGGTTTAATAAGTGGGATTTCTTGCCTTATAAATGGGGTTGGGACCATCAGTTGCGTTGAGGAGAAGTCAGGTGGATACACAGCTGATAGTCCTACTGAATAGACTGTTAGAATTTGTATTATGGCAAGAAAAAAGCAGCTAAGTAAAGAAAAATGAGTGGCCATCATTACTTTAAGAAATTAAGGTCAGTCAGTCAGCCGAAAAATTGGGAAAACTTTGAAAGTAAGGGCTATTTGACCATGAAGGAGAGTTATGGGGTGCTGCGCCAGATGACCTGGCCTCCACAGTCACCGGACCTGAACCCAATCGAGATGGTTTGAGGTGAGCTGGACCGCAGAGTGAAGGCAAAAGGGCCAACAAGTGCTAAGCATCTCTGGGAACTCCTTCAAGACTGTTGGAAGACCCTTTCAGGGGACTACCTCTTGAAGCTCATCAAGAGAATGCCAAGAGTGTGCAAAGCAGTAATCAAAGCAAAAGGTGGCTACTTTGAAGAACCTAGAATATGACATTTTCAGTTGTTTCACACTTGTTTGTTATGTATATAATTCCACATGTGTTAATTCATAGTTTTGATGCCTTCATAGTCATGAAAATAAAGAAAACTCTTTGAATGAGAAGGTGTGTCCAAACTTATGGTCTGTACTGTATGTCAGAGCAATTTTCCTGACATAGTATGCCAAACTTAAAGCCCCAAATTAAAGGCTCAGTGGTAGTCTTGTCAAACAGGCCCTAGGTTGTCTAGAATTAGAAAAAGGGGTCCATTTTTTATGTCAAACTACACACATACGTGGGCTATGTCTAGTATTGGAGTTCAGCCCTATTCACTTGAATGAAGGTGACCTGCAGCACCAGATGTAGCCAAAGGTGCTGTGTATAGTGGTCCTTATAGTAATCAATGAATAGAAGATAACTACTTTGATTCTAAATTTATTGGATTCAATGCACATTTTTTTAAATTTCAGGTTGCTTCCGAATGCAAATTTTTAATGATGCGATTCGAGCAATTTTAGGGTTAGAGAGAAAGAAAGAGAATTTATAGCAAAAGGAAAACTCTACATGTATAGCTGAGGAGAACATTGGTGACTGGATTTCTCATTAGGGATTCTTAAGAATTGTCTTTCACCACCAAAAGAAAAAAAGTGAGAGACAAGAGAGAGAAAAATATGAGCCCTAGGAGACCAATTTTCAGGCTTACTGGAGCACTTTCGATTTAGGTAGAATCGGGTTGGACCCGAATCGAATAGGTTGACGGATTTGGCAAAATCAAACCAAAATTTAATTTTGAGAGTCACTCATCTCGAATCATGAACATCCCCTTCAAATAGTGTTAATATTTTTTGCATTTTTTTTTGTTTTTGTCTGCATAAAGAACAGACTTCTTTTTTTTTTTTTTTTTTTTTTTACTAATCATGGACAAGCCTTTAAATAATGTTACCACTGAAGTGGTTTTGAATATGTTACATTTGGCTGTGTTTTCACGCATTCTCATGTTTAATCGGTGACTATGTAGACATGTACTCATCTCTTCAACCTATCACTAAACTCTGGTGTCTTCCCCTCTGCTTTTAAACATGCTACGATTACACCCATCCTCAAAAAGCCTTCACTTGACCCATCTTCCTTGTCCAGTTATCGCCCCATATCACTTCTCCCGTATGCCTCAAAGCTACTTGAACAACATGTCCATTCAGAACTGTCCTCCCACCTCTCCTCCTGCTCCCTCTTTGACCGCCTACAATCTGGCTTCCGACCCCACCACTCAACCGAGACTGCCCTTACCAAAGTCACCAATGACCTACTGACAGCCAAAACCAAGAAACAATACTCTGTCCTCCTTCTCCTTGACCTGTCCTCTGCCTTCGACACTGTTGACCACTCCCTTCTGTTGCAAAATCTCTCATCTCTTGGCATCACCGACCTGGCCCTCTTCTGGATCACATCATACCTCACAGACCGGACGTTTAGCGTCTCCCACTCTCGCACCACCTCCTCGTCTCATTCCCTCTCTGTCGGTGTCCCGCAAGGCTCTGTCCTAGGACCCCTGCTCTTCTCTATCTACACCTTTGGCCTGGGACAGCTCATAGAGTCCCATGGCTTTCAGTATCACTCCTACGCTGACGACACACAAATCTACCTCTCTGGTCCAGAAATCACCACCTTACTATCAAGAATCCCACAATGTCTATCTTCTATATCATCCTTCTTCGCCTCTCGTTTTCTAAAACTTAACATGGATAAGACAGAATTCATAATCTTTCCCCCATCTTGTTCAACCCCCTCAACAGACCTATCTATCATGATCAATGGCTGCACACTCTCCCCAGTCAACAAAGTCCGCTGCCTTGGAGTGACCTTGGATTCTGCACTTTCCTTCCGACCGCATATCCAAGCTCTTTCCACCACCTGCCGCCTCCAACTCAAAAACATCTCCCGCATCCGTGCTTTTCTTAACTTTGAATCTGCGAAAATCCTTGTACATGCCCTCATTATCTCTCGCCTAGACTACTGCAACATTCTCCTCTGTGGCCTTCCATCTAGCACTCTCGCACCCCTCCAATCTATCCTCAACTCTGCTGCCCGACTAATCCACCTCTCCCCCTATTACTCCTCTGCCTCTCCCCTCTGCCAATCCCTTCACTGGCTCCCCATTGCCCAGCGAATTCACTTCAAAGTACTAACAAATACATACAAGGCCGTCCATAACCTGTCCCCTCCCTACATCTCTGAGCTACTTTCCAGATACATCCCCACACGCACTCTTCGATCCTCACAAGACCTCCTTCTCTCCTCTCCTCTTATTGCCTCTTCCCACAATCGACTCCAAGATTTCTCCCGTGCATCCCCCATACTCTGGAACTCGCTACCCCAACATATCAGACTCTCACCTACATTGGAATCCTTCAAAAGAAACCTGAAAACCCACCTCTTCAGACAAGCCTACAACCAGTGACCCCGCTGCCTCTATACCGCCATGACCAACTTAACTCGCACCTACTGTGTCCTTCACCCATACCATGTAGATTGTAAGCCCTCACGGGCAGGGCCCTCTCTCCTTCTGTACCAGTTTGTAACTTGTCTTGTTTATGATTAGTGCAATTGTCTGTATTATGTATGTGCACCGCTCATCATATGTACAGCGCTATGGAATGAATGGCGCTTTAATAATAAATAATAATAATAATAATAATAATGTACTAAATAACACTTATGATTTACATAAGTATTTTAGAATACAGTGGACAAAATGTTAAATTAGGGAATGAGGATGACAACATAAGCTCCAGTATTTCCAGGAACCAGGTCAATGTCCAATCCTTAAATGATGTTACATAGCACTGCTATATGTGAAGTTCACAGGGTCTAAGGGAGTAGTCATCTCATCATACAGAGCACATGGGGCCCAATGGCAATGTCCTTTCTAAACAGTGGTAACATGAAACATCTGTTTGGCAAGTCTCCAGCCATATATATAGCTTTTTTAGAGCGAGTCACTGATCTTTTGTCCTGACAACTGTAAATGCCTGCTCAAGAGATACAAATAAAGATTTACATTTAAAAAAAAAAAAGTAGAGTTAAACTTTTCTGTGGGAAAATAGAATTCCACAGGGTCTGACGGCTGATTCCTAAAATAGAAAACCCCATAAAGCCCAGTTTCAACATATATATATCATCTCCTGCACGAGATTTTCCTGGAAACGGCCTCTCTAAAAAATTGGAGCAACTATACATTGTCTATATAGCAGATCAAGCAAATACTGGCAGTGCTTAAAAATGGAAGTGGACCGAACAGTATGAGGTTTAAAGAAACTTAAATCTAAATCTATCTACATTGGGGTGGACCCTGCTGGCATTTTGCTTAATTGAACATGTAGTTCTTTTTCCATAGACAGGAGCTTATGTTCTCACAGACAATGTGGGAGATGGATAAAAAAAGGAAAATGGAGGAGCTGTACAAAACCAACCAATTAGATTACCGCTCTCTCTTTTCCTTTTAAATGAGAGCTGGAAAAAGATTGGTTCATATGGGAAACTGGTTCACTTTTCCTTTGCCCTAGTTTCTATAATGCGCCCCATCATTTCTTATCACCCAGTGAGCATGTCCTCTCCATTGCTTACCCAGTTTCCACATATATTTTATTTAAATTGTTTAAAAAGTGCATGGAACTGGCCTCTGCTGGAACAATATGAGTGCCTTACTCCTTGTGTCTTCTATAGCTATCTATCTATCTGGCTATTATCTATCTATCTATCTATCTATCATATATAAAGTTATTTAATATGTTAATGCCTTATAATTAGTGTTGAGCGAATCGAAGTATCCGAAATAGACTTTGATCCGAATTTCAGGGAAAATTTGATTCGCCACAAAGCAAAATTTCCTCATGCTTCATATTCACTTTATCCATTTGAGTGTGAAGAGGCCACAGCGGCCATCTTGATTGAAGATCCCACAGAAAATTTTCTGCTTAATGATGTATGACGTCACCACGCGACCAACGTGATAATGTCATCAGGCACCGCACTGGATCATCAATCAAGATGGCCGCAGCAGCCTCCTCGCACTCAAATGGATAAAGTGAATATGTAGCATGAGGAAATTTTGCTTTGTGGCGAATCAAATTTTCCCTGAAATTCGGATCAAAGTCTACTTCGGTGAGTAGTATTAATTTATTTTTTAAACTGATTAACCCCTGAAAGCCCTTATTTTTCATCTCATGAGGCTGAAATCAGCAATGAACACGGCATCTGAGGGGTTCATGCTCCGATGCTCTCCTTTGCCCTGTGCTAAATCGGGCAGGGCAAAGGAATTTTTTGGAGATCCAGTGACGTACCGGGCTCTCCATGGGGCTGCCAGGAAGCCCGGTGACGTCACTGGCACTGATGGGCGGGCTTTAGCACTGAGTATAATGACTAGGGCGGCGCTAAAGCATGCTCATCACAGCCAGTGATGTCACCGAACACACTGCCGGGTGGAAGCCTCCGTCCGGCAGTGTGTGATTGTAAACAAAAGAGCTCTTGCCCTGCGTGATCTAGCGCAGGGCAAAGCAGAGCATCGGAGCACGAACTGCTCCAATGCTCAAGTCAGGGGGGCTGCCGGGGTGAAATTATGGGTATGTCCGGGTTCAGCTCTGAACTCGGACAACCCCTTTAAGCTCCAGAGAACCTTCATCTCTGAGAGATCCACAGTACTCCAGAAAAGAGAGAGAAAAAATAACTAGAAAGTCCAGAATCTGTATGGCCGAACACTAGAGTCAGTCAGTAAGTTATTTGCTGTATAAGGTTGATAGAGGCTTTACTGCAGTGAGAGGGACATTGCTAATAGACCCTTCACACTGGACCACCATGTCTTAATAATGTACTCCTCAGCAGGGAATTACAGCCACTCCTATCACTGCTCTAGTCCTAAGGAGCATCGGTGTGACAATTGCCACTGTGAATAATTATTGCAGCCAGAGCCACTACCACTCCCATCCTCTGCTCCACTCCTCCGGGGCTTGCAACATCTATCTATCTACAGGGAGTGCAGAATTATTAGGCAAGTTGTATTTTTGAGGATTAATTTTATTATTGAACAACAACCATGTTCTTAATGAACCCAAAAAACTCATTAATATCAAAGCTGAATATTTTTGGAAGTAGTTTTTAGTTTGTTTTTAGTTTTAGCTATTTTAGGGGGATATCTGTGTGTGCAGGTGACTATTACTGTGCATAATTATTAGGCAACTTAACAAAAAACAAATATATACCCATTTCAATTATTTATTTTTACCAGTGAAACCAATATAACATCTCAACATTCACAAATATACATTTCTGACATTCAAAAACAAAACAAAAACAAATCAGTGACCAATATAGCCACCTTTCTTTGCAAGGACACTCAAAAGCCTGCCATCCATGGATTCTGTCAGTGTTTTGATCTGTTCACCATCAACATTGCGTGCAGCAGCAACCACAGCCTCCCAGACACTGTTCAGAGAGGTGTACTGTTTTCCCTCCTTGTAAATCTCACATTTGATGATGGACCACAGGTTCTCAATGGGGTTCAGATCAGGTGAACAAGGAGGCCATGTCATTAGATTTTCTTCTTTTATACCCTTTCTTGCCAGCCACGCTGTGGAGTACTTGGACGCATGTGATGGAGCATTGTCCTGCATGAAAATCATGTTTTTCTTGATGGATGCAGACTTCTTCCTGTACCACTGCTTGAAGAAGGTGTCTTCCAGAAACTGGCAGTAGGACTGGGAGTTGAGCTTGACTCCATCCTTAACCCGAAAAGGCCCCACAAGCTCATCTTTGATGATACCAGCCCAAACCAGTACTCCACCTCCACCTTGCTGGCGTCTGAGTCGGACTGGAGCTCTCTGCCCTTTACCAATCCAGCCACGGGCCCATCCATCTGGCCCATCAAGACTCACTCTCATTTCATCAGTCCATAAAACCTTAGAAAAATCAGTCTTGAGATATTTCTTGGCCCAGTCTTGACGTTTCAGCTTGTGTGTCTTGTTCAGTGGTGGTCGTCTTTCAGCCTTTCTTACCTTGGCCATGTCTCTGAGTATTGCACACCTTGTGCTTTTGGGCACTCCAGTGATGTTGCAGCTCTGAAATATGGCCAAACTGGTGGCAAGTGGCATCTTGGCAGCTGCACGCTTGACTTTTCTCAGTTCATGGGCAGTTATTTTGCGCCTTGGTTTTTCCACACGCTTCTTGCGACCCTGTTGACTATTTTGAATGAAACGCTTGATTGTTCGATGATCACGCTAAAGAAGCTTTGCAATTTTAAGAGTGCTGCATCCCTCTGCAAGATATCTCACTATTTTTGACTTTTCTGAGCCTGTCAAGTCCTTCTTTTGACCCATTTTGCCAAAGGAAAGGAAGTTGCCTAATAATTATGCACACCTAATATAGGGTGTTGATGTCATTAGACCACACCCATTCTCATTACAGAGATGCACATCACCTAATATGCTTAATTGGTAGTAGGCTTTCGAGCCTATACAGCTTGGAGTAAGACAACATGCATAAAGAGGATGATGTGGTCAAAATACTCATTTGCCTAATAATTCTGCACGCAGTGTATCTATCTATCTAACCATCCATCCTTTTATCAATCCATTATTTTGACCCTCAAAATCAGTGTAAAAGTTGGAGATGGAAACAATCAGTTCTACACTTGACCCATTAATAATAATGAAAAACATAAGGGCTTGTCCACAAGGCAGATTTTCTGTATTGTGCTTCAAAATCTGCATGGAGTCCATACAGATTCCACCTCCCAATGCTTTCAATCTTAACTTAGATTGTGACCCACTTGGGGACAGAGTGATGCTAATGTCTGTAAAGCGCAGTGGAATATGTCAGCGCTATATAAGTGAGTAAAATAAATAACAACAAATAATATGAATCCGCACTGCTTTTTATACCCACACAGAATTTTTTTCCAGCGTTAAATTCACTGTGTGAACATACCCTTAGTGTGAATGTATTTATTTAACAGTTCCATATTGAATATATAATATATATCCCCACTGAGGCTCACTGTCTAATTTCCCAGTTTCAAAGATACCCAGACACACATGGGCCAATTTCATGGTGAACCAGTTAACCTATCATTATGTTTTTGGCTTGTGGAAGAAAATTCACACAGACATGTGGAGTATTTGCCAAATCCATGCATTCTTTATACCATACAGATAAACTTCCTTCAGCAAATCTTTCTTTTTCTTTTAGCACAACCTCAGAGGGTGTGACCTCAGTAATGTGAGCCGCTCTTTCAAGCTTGTGAATACATCAGCTCTCTCTGCCTCTATCACAGCAGGAAATCTAAGCAGAATCTCACCAATATGCAACCGAATTATATGATGCCAATCAAACACTTCCCACACACAGACTTTAGCAGTCACCAGAAACGGCCTTGCTTATTAGGGAAGATGGGCAGGAATGACTTCTGATCTATAAAAATTTTATTCTTTAGTACACAAAAAATAATGTTTTCAGTGTATTACTTTTCTTCCCTAGTGAATTGCAGTACTGATGGTCCACGGTGTCCAAACGCCAAATATTAATCGTTTACTGTTACATCAAATTCTGAATTACCTGTGGTCTCATGATTTCAAGATCACAGGGTGTCTATGAGGGAAATGCATAATTTCCCCTACACCTTTTTTGGCATTAAAAAGCTGCAACAACTTTTTTTAATCACAACTGTCATTTTTACACTGCCCTCGCCAGATTTCTGAAAATGGGTATGTTAAGGTCAAGATGTGAACAAGGCCTTGAATTATTTATGCCAGAAATTGGCGTAAATAATGACTGACATCTGTGGCAGCTCGAAACTGCCATAGATTTCACGCTGACGCACAGGTTGCAGGAGGAGGCATGTAATATATGACGAGGACTGCACCTCATCATTAGGCTTGAGTGAATCGATCTTCGGATCATAGATCAATTAGTTAAAGAACTTTGCATTTCTGCTTCCTTACAGCATTAAAATGTATGGGCTCCATGTAGCAAAACTTCATCTCAGCAGAACTTGTGTGCGACATCGATCAATGAGTACGGTATTCCTCTCTGCGTATTTAAAAACATTTTAAAATTGAAATCCGAAGATGACTTTGGTATCGAGGTACAAGCCAGTACCAAAGCCCACTTCGGATACCTATTTTAAAATGCTTTTAAATACGCAGATAGAAATACTGAAGTCTTGCACGACTTCGGCCAAGATGAAATTTTACTACACGGAGACCATACATTTTAATGCTGTACAGAAACAGCATTACAAAGTTTTTTAACAAATCGACTTCGGATCTATGATCCTAGGCTCAATTCGCTCAAGCCTACTCATAATAAATGATTGCCTGCTCAGATGGCGCAAGCCCTATCAAGACTGGCATAGCACACATCGGTCTTAGTAAATCAGGGCCTCTGTGATCAGGTAATGACTAGCGGTTTTGGTCTGTCCGATTCTCTGGATATTTGCCCGTTTGCGGCCAGATCTCTGCCAGTCCCCATTATAGTTAATAGGGTTGGACTGTGGCGCTTTAGCTTCCAGGAATGCAGAGAGATCCAGCAGGCTGTACCCTGCTGGAACAGCCTGCCGGATATTAGGCGCTTGTGTGAAACTAGCCTAACTCAGAGTAACGGCATCCCGGGCATAAAAGGGGGTAAACCATTTAGGCGATCTTCCCCTTCCAGAGCTACAGGCACAGCTACTTACAGAACACCAAACTCCCAAACGGCATACAAGGGAATGCTCCAAACTCCCGAACGGAATACAGCATAGCACTCCAAACTCCCGAACGGAATACAGCATAGCACTCCAAACTCCCGAACGGAACCTCACGAATAGCTGCTAGCAGACGAATAGGAAACGTACCCAAGTGGCTTACACTCCTAGCAATCAGTCTCTAACAGCATACAGTGAATCCCCCCAAGAACGAGACGAGGCTCTGTGTTGAGGGTCAAGCAGTGGTCAGCCAGAGCTGTGTGTTTATTGTTCTTATATACACATTCTTACACATTAGTACCACCCACAGGGTTTTGTAAAACAACCAGTAACCCCGTACAATACACTCAGACACTCCCACACAAAACCCTCCCCTCTGCCTGTGATACAATTACCTTACACAATGGGTTAATGTAATTATTACAGGCAGGAGAATACACAGTTTTACACAATGTCTTCTGTCCTGGAGACAATTGGGAAGTAATCCAATTTATCTCCAAGGGCAGAGGCAAAACTCCATTAGCCACATGGTAGCAAAAGACAATAAAAGACATAAGAATATTTAACTGTGCAGCTATTGCATAAAACATAGACATTTAACATATCCCCAGATAGCTCAGGTCTGAGTGCATTCAATTATTAGGTGAACTACTCGAATACAGTTCAATTGCCATGGAGCCAAATTCTTTCACATAGTCTTTGCAGGGGAAAATCAAGCGTTTCAACATGGGGCCATAGTCTAAAGGAAGCAGGCGGGCAACCAGTCTTCTCCAATGCAATGTGTCGAGATTGGTCTCGTCACACGCAGAAACTTAGAACAGTTTAACACAAAGATTATTTTGTTATCTATGTTTCATGGAGTTGCTATTGCAATTCCAAGAAAACCTGCTTTGCCTAATTCACTCGCTCAGTGAACTGATAACCTGAGTACGAATCTGTCTTATGTAGACATGAGTTATGGAGACAAGAAAGCTTTTCACCAGTCTCCAGAATAGTATATTTATTTAATATGCAAATATATCTTTTAAAAGGCATCTGGCAGCAGATTTGTATGTGTTGGTCTCATGTTCATATGTACCCGCAATGCTTGTAGATTGTAAGCTCTTGCGGGCAGCGTCCTTCTTCCCCTCTGCACCAGTCTGTTAATAGTCTCTTTTTTATTGTATTTTTATATGATGTATGAGTAACCCCCTGTTGATGTACAGTGCCGTGGAATCAATGGTGATTTCAAATAAATAATAATAAAAAATGATATTTTGAGAAGTGCAAATGAGCCTTTAGGAGCAACAGAGGTGCTGCCATTACACCTAGAGGTCCCACTTTTCTCTTCAACTGCCACGCCCTCTGCATTTTAATTGACAGGGCCAGGAATTCACTAACACAAGACAACTTGATCTGAGTTCATGCTTTGGTTACACCTCCCATTCTAGTTCATAGGACTCTACTATGCCTCTGATTTCATACTGAAGCATTTACTCTGGTCTTTTTGGTCAATTTCTCTTCTCTTCTGTGGTCATCTGATATTGTAGAGAATCTGATAATCTGGCATCTATCAGGGCACATTTGTTTTTTTTCTTTGCATAATCATAAGGTATATGTTAAGGTTATTGAGCAGTCTTTAATTTGTGACAGGATGCAGAGATAGGCATGTCCCATAATTAAGAATCAGCTTTACTGCAGCAATTAAAGAAAACATCTTGTAGCGTAGGAGGGACCCTCTTCTCCAGAAGACTCATTACACAAGGATGATTTACTGAGCATAATCCCTAACAAATGAGACTCAGAGATAGGTCACTGCCCATCAGGGAATAGTCTACAGAGGTTACTGAGAGAAGGCACACAAAATAACATGTGGAGCTGGGGGAGGAGTGCGTGTTTAGTCACGAGTCTTCTGAGACAAGGGGACGTCACAGGTTTATGGTAAATTAGTTGTTGTTTTCCAGAATTGAGATCCGGCAGAAGAACTCAAAACCGGAAAAAAAAACTGTTCTGTTCAAACCTAATGCATTCTGAATGGAAAGAGGTCCGTTCAGAATGCATCAGGATGTCTCCCGTTCCATCGGCATTCCGTTTTGTGACCGGACACAAAACCGCTGCAAGCTGCGGTTTTGTGTCTGGTCATCGAGACCGAACAAGCCGGATCAGTCACTAAAAGCAATGAAAGTTAATGGTGACTGATAAGTTTTTTTTTTAGGAGCCTATTGACGGATCCGGTTTGTTCAGTTTTGATTTCGCATGACTGCATCCTAATAGAACGGATGCTTTCTGATGTGCAAAAATCAAAACGGATCTGTTTAATTCTGGTTTTGAGATTCTCTACTGGATCTCAAAAATGGAATTAACACCACAAGTGGGAAACAGGCCTTAACCCCTTAAGGACTCAGCCCTATTTCACCTTAAGGACTTGGCCATTTTTTGCAAATCTGACCAGTGTCACTTTATGTGCTGATAACTTTAAAACGCTTTGACTTACCCAGGCCGTTCTGAGATTGTTTTTTCGTCACATATTGTACTTCATGACACTGCTAAAATTGGGTCAAAAAAGTTAATTTTTTTACATAAAAAAATACCATATTTACCCAAAATTGTGAAAAATTTGCAAATTACAAAGTTTCAGTTTCTCTACTTCTGTAATACATAGTAATACCCCCAAAAATTGTGATGACTTTACATTCCCCATATGTCTACTTCATGTTTGTAGCATTTTGGGAATGATATTTTATTTTTTGGGGATGTTACAAGGCTTAGAAGTTTAGAAGCAAATCTTGAAATTTTTCAGAAATGTACAAAAAACCCAATTTTTAGGGACCACTACAGGTCTGAAGTCACTTTGCGAGGCTTACATAATAGAAACCGCCCAAAAATGACCATTATATAAACTACACCCCTCAAGGTATTTAAAACTGATTTTAAAAAACTTCGTTAACCCTTTAGGTGTTGCACAAGAGTTATTGGCAAATGGGGATGAAATTTGAGAATTTAATTTTTTTGCCTAATTTTCCATTTTAACCCATTTTTTCCACTAACAAAGCAAGGGTTAACAGCCAAACAAGACTATCTTTATTGCCCTGACTCTGCCGTTTACAGAAACACCCCATATGTGGCCGTAAACTACTGTACGGGCACACAGTAGGGCGTAGAGGGAAAGGTGCGCCGTATGGTTTTTGGAAGCCAGATTTTGCTGGACTGGTTTTTTGACACCATGTCCCATTTGAAGCCCCCCTAGAGTAGAAACTCCATAAAAGTGACCCCATCTAAGAAACTACACCCCTCAAGGTATTCAAAACTGTTTTTACAAACTTTGTTAACCCTTTAGGTGTTGCACAAGATTTAATGGACAATAGAGATACAATTTCAAAATTCCACTTTTTTGGCAGATTTTCCATTTTAATATTTTTTTTCCAATTACAAAGCAAGGGTTAACAGCCAAACAAAACTCATTATTTATGGCCCTGATTCTGTAGTTTACAGAAACACCCCATATGTGGTCGTAAACCGCTGTACGGGCACACGGCAGGGCGCAGAAGGAAAGGAATGCCATACGGTTTTTGGAAGGCAGATTTTGCTGGACTGGTTTTTTTGACACCATGTCCCATTTGAAGCCCCCCTGATGCACCCCCAGAGTAGAAACTCCAAAAAAAGTGACCCCATTTTAGAAACTACGGTATAGGGTGGCAGTTTTGTTGGTACTAGTTTAGGGTACATATGATTTTTGGTTGCTCTATATTACACTTTTTTGTGCGGCAAGGTAACAAGAAATAGATTTTTTGGCACGTTTTTTTTTTTGTTATTTACAACATTCATCTGACAGGTTAGATCATGTGGTAATTTTATAGAGCAGTTTGTCACGGACGCGGCGATACCTAATATGTATACAATTTTTTTTATTTATGTAAGTTTTACACAATGATTTCATTTTTAAAACAAAAAAAATGTTTTAGTGTCTCCATAGTCTAAGAGCCATATTTTTTTCAGTTTTTGGGCGATTATCTTAAGTAGGGTCTCATTTTTTGCGGGATGAGATGACGGTTTGATTGGCACTATTTTAGGGTGCACATGACTTTTTGATCACTTGCTATTACACTTTTTGTGACGTAAGATGACAAAAAATTGCTTTTTTTACACCGTTTTTATTTTTATTTTTTTACGGTGGTCATCTGAGGGGTTAGGTCATGTGATATTTTTATAGAGCCGGTCGATACGGATGCGGCGATACCTAATATGTATACTTTTTTTTTATTTATTTAAGTTTTACACAATGATTTCATTTTTGAAACAAAAAAAAAATCATGTTTTAGTGTTTCCATAGTCTGAGAGCCATAGTTTTTTCAGTTTTTGGGCGATTATCTTGAGTAGGGTAAGATTTTTGTGGGATGAGATGACGGTTTCATTGGTACTATTTTGGCGTACATGCGACTTTTTTGATCACTTTTATTACCTTTTTTGGGAAGTAAGGTGGGCAAAATGTCAATTTCCTAATAGTTTTTATTTTTTTATTTTTATGGCGTTCACCGTGCGGGGAGAGTAACATGACCGTTTTATAGATCAGGTCGTTACGGACGCGGCGATACCAAACATGTGTAGGGAATTTAATTTTTTCCATTTTTAATCAGTGATAAATGTGTTTTTTGATTTTTACTTTTTTTTTTTTTTACTTTTTTTCACTTTTTTTTTGACCCAGACCCACTTGGTTCTTGAAGATCCAGTGGGTCTGATGTCTGTATAATACAGTACAATATATATTGTACTGTACTGTATTTTACACTTTGTCTGAACAGATCTATGCCTTTTAGCACAGATCTGTTCAGCACCATGGACAGCAGGATGCCTGAGACGGCGTCCTGTTGCCATGGGAACCTTCCCCGTCTGCTCAGTACTGGTCAGAACTGCGCAGACGGGGAAGGGTAAGGAGGGGATCTGTCAGGGGGCTGTCTGGGGGCTCTCTCCCTCCCATCGGGGGGCTGCAAAGGCACTTCAGCCCCCCCCGATGGGAGAGGGAGGGAGCTCCCTCTTACTGTTAACTTTTTCCATACAGCGGTCCGTACGGACCACTGTATGGAAAGGGTTAAACGGCTGACATCGCATCACCGATGTCAGCCGTTTATACCAGGGTGCCAGCAATGTGCTGGCAACCTGGTATACCCACTGAACACCAACGAATTTTCAAGGGGAGGCGGGCGGGGATCGCGATCCCGCCGGCCGCACCGCCCGCCTCCCGCACCGCCCCCACCGCCCGAAACTCCCCCCCCTGCACCACCCGCCGGCAAAAAATCATGCAGGGGTGCGGGGGGGGGGGGGTGTAAAATCTGTTTGAGGGACACTAAGGTTTCTGATCCCAGCGGCCAGGGACCGCGGGGATCAGAAACTGCAAAAAGCGCAGCAAACCGCAGGTCTGAATTGACCTGCGGTTTGCGGCGATCGCCGATAGGGGGGGTCACATGACCCCCCCTGGCGTTGTCACAGGATGCCGGCTGAATAATTTCAGCCGAAATCCCGTTCCGATTAACCCCTGGGGCGCCGGAATACCGATTTCAAGTTAGGACATACCGGTACGCCCTGAGTCCTTAAGGGGTTAAATCACCAGTTGTAGCTACTGGAACCATGTAATGGCCCCTGTATTAATATGATATTAATTGGTTCCGGGACAACCATTGTAAGTTGAAACCATTGTAACTGGAGTCAATAACTCTATGGAAACCAGTATATAGTTCTAAAGCCCATAAATGTCATCCTAAGATAAGAAAAAGTGCAATAGATAACCAATACCGATAAAGCAAGTCCTTACATACAACAGTTAGGAACAGTTACTATAAGCTGTAAATCACTTTCTTTGGTAAAGATAGGGACTTCTTTAGGGTCTTGACAGCGGTTTCATTTTACCTTTCTGCTGTACATCTCGTGTCCAAAGGAGCAGCTCATCATGGCACAGACAGGGGGCAGTAGAGAACATGTAGAACTGTGGAAGAGCAGCTAGACAGCACATTAAGGTGTCTTACCAGTGAAATAGCCATGTTGACTGGTTAAGTCTGAGTCGGAGGAATAGTATGTTCAGTCTAGTTTCAACTTATGATGTCCCAGGAAAGACCATTGTTTACTGAAATATCATATCTTGAGGGACCACTGTACTTGCATTTTATGCAGATTTTTGTGGTCTAGTTTTATATCTTTTACATAATATTCATGTATATACCGCAGGACTATCAGTTGCCCATCAGTATTATTTTTAAGATAGATCACTTTGGCAAGAAGCTAAATTCTGATTATTCTGTACTTGGCTGGACTCGCTCCAGCAGAGGTGTAACTTGTAGATCCAGTTCAAAATAAGTACCAGAAAACCCCTACTATCATATTCCATCTAAAATACTTGTGTCTTCTTATGGACAAAAGGAGTGGAGATGAATGGAGCTTCCTGCTATTTGTCTAAGAATGGATCCCTGGGACCCCTTGTTCTCAGCAATATTTGGGGTCCTAGTGTACAGATCCCCACCTAACTTACTTTTATGACTGTCTGATTGCTTAAAAAATGCAAAAACAGGAGTTTTGTGGGGCACCCCCAGCTAACCCTTCCTGACATGTCTGATTTTGTAAATACTTGTATTCTCCATAAGATAACTCTGATAAATCTTTTCTTAGAACTCCACATTGTGTCCTGTGTTATGGAAATGTACGAACCAATAGACAATAGGATGCTACTATTCCAGGAGGAATCAAAGAACAACAACACAACATCAAGTTCTAAGACATGCTCCACAGCTCTCCTGAGATCACCAGACATCCCAGTAGACCAGACAGTCCCAATGTGCAGATCTTGTAATTACTCAGAGTAAAAATTGAGAAGATTTATTAGAGGAAAACATAACTTTTACACACCAGTTTATAATGTTGTAAACTTAAAATGAACGTAAAATATAAAATAACCTAGTAGTTACGTTATGCTTTATTCTCCAGTTATGATTACATTTAAATTCAGAATTATGTTGGTTTCAATGCATTGTGGGCATTGATAGTGACATGTTTTGGCGCATAGACCCCCTTTCTGCAGATCTGAGGAAGGAGACTATGCCCCAAAACGCATCAGTTCTTGTATAGAGATTTTTTTTTATCCCTGATTTGTCTGGGTTTATGTCCCAAAACGCGTTGCTACTTGTACAAACATTTTATTTGCAATTATATATATACAGTACAGACCAAAAGTTTGGACACACCGTCTCATTCAAAGAGTTTTCTTTATTTTCATGACTATGAAGGCCTCAAAACTATGAATTAACACATGTGGAATTATATACATAACAAACAAGTGTGAAACAACTGAAATTATGCCATATTCTAGGTTCTTCAAAGTAGTCACCTTTTGCTTTGATTACTGCTTTGCACACTCTTGGCATTCTCTTGATGAGCTTCAAGAGGTAGTCCCCTGAAATGGTTTTCACTTCACAGGTGTGCCCTGTCAGGTTTAATAAGTGGGATTTCTTGCCTTATAAATGGGGTTGGGACCATCAGTGGCGTTAAGGAGAAGTCAGGTGGATACACAGCTGATAGTCCTACTGAATAGACTGTTAGAATTTGTATTATGGCAAGAAAAAAGCAGCTAAGTAAAGAAAAACGAGTGGCCATCATTACTTTAAGAGATGAAGGTCAGTCAGTCAGCCGAAAAATTGGGAAAACTTTGAAAGTAAGGGCTATTTGACCATGAAGGAGAGTTATAGGGTGCTGCGCCAGATGACCTGGCCTCCACAGTCACCGGACCTGAACCCAATCGAGATGGTTTGGGGTGAGCTGGACCGCAGAGTGAAGGCAAAAGGGCCAACAAGTGCTAAGCATCTCTGGGAACTCCTTCAAGACAGTTGGAAGACCATTTCAGGGGACTACCTCTTGAAGCTCATCAAGAGAATGCCAAGAGTGTGCAAAGCAGAACTCAAAGCAAAAGGTGGCTACTTTGAAGAACCTAGAATATGACATCTTTTCAGTTGTTTCACACTTGTTTGTTATGTATATAATTCCACATGTGTTAATTCATAGTTTTGATGCCTTCATAGTCATGAAAATAAAGAAAACTCTTTGAATGAGAAGGTGTGTCCAAACTTTTGGTCTGTACTGTATATATATATATATATATATATATATATATATATATATATATACACACACACACACACACACATACAGTATATATATATATATATATCATTTAGAACAGGATTGACATTTCAAATCCAGATTTAATTTTTTATAAACGTATGTAGATTCATTGGTAGGACAGTCCAGGTAGTGGTCCATCTTTTTTAAGCCATACACTACTGGATTTCCACCCTTTTCAGAATACAACAGGGACATGCAGTGCCCATTCTGATAAACCTGATTTTTTTGTATTCTCGTCCATAAACTTGAAGTACAGTATGTAAGTTCAAGTACAGTTTCTGTTAAATTCAACAAAAACTAAACAAAGTGTCAGATTGAAATATTTGACCTGGAGTCACCTACAGAAGTCTGCATCAGGTCTCCAAAAACCTCACTGTTTATCAATGGAAAAATAGAATGGCTGTTGTCCTGACCTCGGTAACCACAGGACACTAGGCATCCTGGGGGATGGAAAGACATACAGAATTAGCATTTTCACATGTTTGAGTTCATTTCCAGTATAATGGAAGACAAAGGATTACCTGGCTGTTTGCTGAACCCTAATTACGCAATTACTCAAACTATTTTTATGGCGTTTTCTCAAGTTGCTCGGTAACAAACATTTCTAACGGCAAACAAGTGCACTGCTGTTGAACATATCAGATAACTATATGGCAGCAAACGTATTCGGAGGAGTATTTTTCTCCAAAATGGAAAATGCATGTGTAAAAAGGGAATGCTTATCATGTAAATGTTCTTCCATATGAAAGGCAAAAAAAAACAACTTGTTGGTATAGATGAAGAGAGTGTAACTTGCACCACTCTTGAGATGCAATCGATTGGATTAATGTGATTTTTTTAGTTAACCCCTGTTTTTTTCTTCACTAGGGTTCCCCAAAGCGGGTTCCGTGTGAAGATTTCTGGGGTTAGCAGACCATATCTCCACCCCATTAAGAAACATGCACAGTACAAGTCTGAAGCCCAAATTAAATTTTGAGGGCTGGGAATCAGTAGGCTTAATTTACAGTATGATGTCTGATTCAAAATTATTTTTGGAGTTTGAAGAATGTTGTCTGAATTGATTTTAGGGTTATTTGCATTACTTGGGCACCAGGTTGAGAAACATTTTGAAGTGTCTGGTCTATTCAAAGAAATCAAGAGTACATCTGTACAAAGATGTTGACATCAAAATAGACCCTGCTATTTGGTGATCTGTAGAGAAAAGGTATGAGTTCTGCAGTGGGGACTATGGGTCTTTGAGGGTTCTCGGGCTTGAGATATGTGTAATGGATAGCTCACACCTACCTTCCCACACCCAGATTCACAGATCCTGCCCCACTCATGCTTGTTGGGTGATCACAACTTAAATAGGGCACCTAAAATTGTCATTTGTCAGCAGCACATCCTTCAGTAGCCCAGAACTGGGGGAGATTTATGAAACTGGTGTAAAGTAGAACTGGCTTAGTTGCCCATGGCAACCAATCAGATTCCACCTTTGATTTTCTAAAGGAGCTGACAAAAATAAAAGTTGGAATCTGATTGGTTGCTATGGGCAACTAAGCCAGTTCTACTTTACACCAGTTTGATAAATAACGTCCTTTATGTCCTCATCTGGTGCCAAAAACTGTCCTTTGTACTTAATACTGCTGGATGTGGCAGAAGTGATATTTTGCACTATAGACACGAGAGACTTTTATAAGTTTAGTTCTGGCCTGATTCTTCGAACTACCTTTCCACTGCAGGGAGTAACACCCTGAAGAAGTACACCGTGACACAACATCTCATCAGGTCCACTGCCACTCTTATCCTCCTCAATGGCTCCTCAGGAGCTTGCTGCTATTGCCATATGTAAAATAAATTTAATGCCGATAATATGGAAAGTATTATGATTGTTCATCAACTTCTCACTTAGTACCAGACCATTTAATCAATTTGTATATCATAGGTCGCACAGATTATCGCTAACGAATGTTCCTAGCAAAATTCGTTAGCGATGATCAGACGGTGTAAATGTACAAGCGACGAGTCAGTATGGGGAAGAGTGATGGCATTAGTGATCGCCCCTCCCCATACTCTGGAGCCCCACCAGCGATCAGCAGATTGTCGGGAAGGAACGCTTCCTTCCTGACAATCTGCTGTAATATTGTCCCAAGACCTTCACTGCAGCTTTAACACAGTACCATGCTATACACAGATTGTTATCTATTGCAGTTATGTTAACTGTGCATTAGGACAGGGAGATTTCAAAACCTCATGAAAGTAAAGTATCTCATTACCTTCATATTACAGCGATTACACAACTCATTGCCTCTTATGTATGCATTAAAGCTCTGAAAAGTACGGTAGATGCTGAGTCACACACTTTACTGCAGGTGATGAACCACATCATAGCATCAACTGCTTTTTTCTCCATAAAAACAAAGAAGCAAATAGGACTTTGATCTAGAAGAAGAAGGGTTAAGCTTGGCATGTGCCTAGACAACAGTTGTCTTAATGCTTTGACCAGATGGGCTAGAATTTTTTCGTACCCATATAAAGAAAAACAGCACTGTGGTTCTTTGATCTTATGTAAAATCAGCATCCAATGCTTGTTTGAAGTTTGTGTTAATGGACCTATGTGCAGTTGGCAGAATTGCTATCAGTATCACAATGTGTAGCGTTCACTAGAAATGATGCTTAAGTCATCTTCAAGATGAGTATGAAGGTCCTTTTACATGGGCTTACTGAAACAGTCTGGTCTCAGAAATTGTCTACTATGAAGCAGAGAGGAGAGCTTCATTTACATCCAGAAATCATTCCCTCTTTATGGCTGTGAATTATTGCTTCTGCGATTGTTTGTCCCCATAGAGAGCTGGGGTTTTCTGTGTAACGGGGTTCCGAAGGTGCACTCGGTCCCCCATTGCCCGCAGACCTGTTGCTTAGCTTTTGGAATGAGGTTCTGTGTTTGACCTCATTCCCAGGGCGGCTTTACTAGCTGGGTGGCTCCCTGCTCTTAAGTCTGTCTTGAGCGCCGAGCTGATCACTCGGTGCTCAACTGGTTGGTCTGTCGGTCATGTGACGCTGGCCACGTCACATGACCCTCACTCCCCACTATAAATACAGGCAGCCTGCTAGCCACAGGTTGCCTGTTAATTTCTAGGTTCCTGGCTATTTGTTGGACTACTGAATACTCACCTGATTCTGTTCCCTGACGATCCTTTGCCTGCTCCTCCTGTACTGCGCATCCGTCCTGGTATTGTGACCTTGGCTCCCACCTGACTACTCTCTTAGGACTCCTCTTGTACTTCTCTACTCTCCAGGTATTTGACCCCGGCTTCTCCTGACCATTCTTTGCTTAACCTTTTGTACTGCGTAGCTCTCTTGGTTCTGACCCGGTCCGTTCATGTTCCGTATTTTGTCTTGTCGGTCTTCCCTGCACGTATCCTAAGTTAGGGACTGTCGTCCAGTTGTTCCCTGTCATCAGGACTCGTGAGGCAAGTAGGCAGGGCCAGGGGTGAGGGTGGAGCGCAGTGGTCACTATCCTTCCCCCTGTGTGTGTGTGGACGTGACCGTTATATTCTGGCAGCAGATACCTGTTCACACATTAGGATCTGCTGCAGACAATGGCTTTAATGTACTGTAGGAAAGATGCTATCACCCAATGAACAAAGCTTGTTGATTGAGTAATCGATGGCACATTTACATAGGGCAATTATCAGGAACCAGCTTACCTAGGAATGCTGGTTCCGATAACTACCCCTATCATTGGCCTGTCTAAAAGGTTCATAAAGTAGCAGGGTGGAGAAGCATAACCACTAGGGTGGTAGTATAATAACTGCTATGAATTTCCAACTATGTAATGCATGGATGGGCTAGGTCATAGAGGGAGTTTCAAATGAATGACCCCCTTCTATGATGTCCATATATAGTCTAATAGGGATTCATAAAACAACTCCATTGATCATGACTAAAACCTGCAAAAAAAGAGTAACCCTCTGTGAGCAGTGGAGGGATGACATGAGCAGATGAGCAGAAGGGGGAGGAATGACAGCAGTTCAAGCCCCCTTTGTTATGTGGGGTGTCACAAAGGGGATGTGCTGCATAGGTCTAGTAGGAGGAGCCTTACTGTTCAGGAAGAAGTAGTAATGGGTCCTGCCACTGCAGAAAGGCAGTGTTACCAACTCATATGCATCTTGCTCTATGGGTTCAGTTAGAAATTGTCACAGAAGATGGCTATTGCTGGGTTTGAGCTTGGAGGCTTCCAGCAGGAGGGCAGTGAAGTGTTAGAGGGGCCAGAAGGACCAATGATGAGTTCTTTCTGAGCTTTAGGGGGTTGTCCCATTACAGCAAATTATCTTCTATCTGCAGGATAGTCTGATCAGTAGTGATCTGACCACTGGAGCCCACCAAACATGTGTTCCCTTTTTGGATTAAGTGGTGGACATGCAATACTCCTTTCAGTTCTATGGGGCTACCAGAGATAACTGAGCGCTTGTACTTGGCAATCTTTGGCAGTCCAATAGAGTTGAATGGAGCACTGGACTAAAAGGAGATATATTGACTGCCTTATGTCAGCTTGGGTGACCTTTTCAGGGCAATGGACAGCTTGATATTATGTTCAGCATTCATTTATGACCGATTAATGACTTTGTAACTGCTCTGGCCAATAAAACATACACTTTGTCTTAAGAGAAATCCCGTGTTTTACTTTGACAGAACAATGGTTGGAGCTTGTTTGAGAAGTGAGTTGGGTTGACTCGATGCCAGCCATGGTGTTGTCAGTGGAATGTCCTTTTCCTGCCAGGAATATTAGGCACAGTATAATCATTGCATACCTAAATTCTAACTTCTTAAGAAATTCAGACAGGAGACATTTGATACTAACACAATGTTCATAAATTTACACAATTTAAAATGTAGAAAAAGTGGTGGAGTAGACATTACATCAAAGTGTGACTGGAATTTAATTTGAGGCATCTGTGCGCATTGGCTAGAATTAGAATTTTGAAGGGCTCTCGAACCTGAAGTCCATCTTATTAAAGGGGTTCTCTGAGCATGGGCCATCAATGTTTGATCATGGAGGTCCAATATTCTTAGCCCCCTCGAGCAGCACAATAATGGAGCATGTGCTTACCATACGGATGGCTGTGCCTGCTACTGCAGCTTGTCTTATCTATTGCTTTGCTCCAGGGTGGGTGTCCTGAAGGCTGAACTTTATCTGATCAATGTTTAAGGCTGGGTTCACACCTGAGCGTATTCGATAAGCGCTGTTTACAGGCATTTTTATTGGGCGTTTTTGAGGCGTATTTTGGGAAGTTTTTGTATTTTGGAAACGCGCGTCGTACGCGCGTTCTTGCTATTGACCACAGAGGCATACAATTAAAAACAGAGGTGTTACGCGCGACAATACGCCCCAAAGAAGCTCCTGTACTTCTTGGGGCGTAGGGCGTTTTACAGCGCGTTCGTACGCGCTGTAAAACGCTCAGGTGAGAACCATGCCCATAGGGAAACATTGGTTCTTGCCTGTTGAGCATTTTACAGCGCGTAGGAACGCGCTGTAAAACGCTCAGGTGTGAACCCAGCCTAAGTCCTGAGGAACAACTTAGGTTACTTTCACACTGGTGTTTTGGCTTTCCATTTGTGAGATCAGTTCAGGGCTCTCACAAGAGTTCCAAAACAGATCAGTTTTGTCCTAATGCATTCTGAATGGAAAAGGATCCGCTCAGAATGCATCAGTTTGCCTCCGTTCCGTCTCCATTCCATTTTTTTAACTCAATTACCACCACTTTTTTAAAAATTATAACCTATTTTGAGAACCTTCATAGGTTGACATATTATTTAAAGGGATTATCTCATTCCTTCAAAAATAAGCAGAAAAGGTCACTGCAGCCAGGTAGAAATATAGTATTACATGGCAGCTATTCAGCTAACAGGTGGTACAGGGCTTCTCTCCATTCTGGCTCGTAGAGCAGGGTCCCAAGCATGGAATTGGCCTCCATGATGTGTACATGCCATGAGACAAACCCTTTAAAAGGGTAATCCCTCATGCACGGCTATTTTACAGGTCCGTCCAGTACTCATCTGTAATACGGTGCCTTTTGCCATGTGTTGCTGATTTTATGTGGGGACACACTGATCTATGAGAATGAAACTGCGGCATGCTTCATAGCATTTTTTCTATTAGATGTAATGTGTCGTCAGAAAATGATCTTTCGTTTAAATCATGTTTTTATGTTAAGCATTTTTTTTATAATTTTTTGCGGTGTAATTTTTAATTTTCCATTTCACTATCTATATAAAAAAAACAAAAAACAAACATAAAATCCTGCAATTGTCACACTGGTCACTAAGCCTAATAATAGGCACCACTTTACTGCAGTTATCTGCTTATCATAACAGGCAGGATTGGAATGACAGATAACACCGATATACAGATAACACAGAATTCACCATTCACAATAGGTGATTGTCAGAGCTTATCTACTCTTTCTTGTACAATGACCTCTGCACAGGTCACAGAACATGCCTGGAAAACTCTCCCATATAAGTCAATGAGGTCCGCACATTGTGTCGATGGCTCATGGTAGCTGCTGTAATTCATATTTCTAAATGCCGTTAAGAACAGCTCAGGCAAGATGGCTGCCCCCACAATCATGTTCATAATTTAGACATAGAAAAAAGGAAGTGTTGCTATCTGGTTTTAACTGACATAAAACAAATGTTGGTGACACATTCCCTTTAAACTTTATTGTATTAATCCCGCTAACATAATTTTATAGCTGCATCTACGAAGGTTTTAATGTTGACTTTACGTTTTTTTTGTTTTTTTTTAGTCCTGATGGCATCTTTCCGTTTTAGCAAACTCAGCTTGATTTTAGTTACCATAGCAGAAGGCAGGAATGGTGGTTCTGCTTTTTTCCTGGCCTTGATTCACAAAAAAACCCACAAGCAAACATATTTTTAGCATAAATAAGACAGTATGTCTCGCCAGTTAAAACAATTTCTACATGAATGTAACGATTTAGCAGTGCCAGTTAAGAAACCTCACCAATATTAAGATTGCAGGCACAGCTCACGGAAAATGGAGGCAGCAAAGTCTACTGAGAAGAATATCCCGGATTACGGGCAGAAGCCAGTTGATGCTCTTGCATTATGAAAATAAGCAGTCGCTTGGCCCAGGAAGGGTCCTGGGGTGTTAGACGGGATCGTGCTGTCTGCACTCTGTTCTTCAGACGTGTGTCCTGTGTTTATTGGCACCGATTCTGCTCGATCTGTGAATATGTTTATTATCTGTATCTGAGCCGTGTATAAGTACACGTGCTTGTTTTGCTCTAACTTTTAAGGACACGTGATTTTATTATGGCCTTAAATGTCTTTGTGTAGGAAAACCCTATGAAGGTGTCAGAGTGTTCTTCATTCTCAGGATTGGTGGTGGTCCCAATCGTTGGCCCCCCCCACTGGTAATTGTACTATGGCATATCCTAGGAATATACCATTACTTGCCATGGTGTGAAACTCCCTTTAAAGTACACAGTACATGTATGTCAATGAGTTGTCTAGTTATTAACCCCTTCCTGACTGCCCACTGACTGTATACGACATACCTCGTGCAGATAGCATGTACATAAACCGTAAGGCAACCCTTTAAAGCTCCTGCAATCTAGCAGAAGCCAGGTTGGGTCCTGGCTGTCAGACACAGCGGGGACCCTGAGGAGAAGACAGGAGCAGTTTATTACCACTTCTGCCTTCTCTTGTCCTGGCAGAAGATGGATGTAGGAACGCAGGGGGGAGAGGAGGAAGTGGCCAAGCTGCTTCCTCTGTTAGTCCCGGGACAGGATTAGAGCTACAGAGTCTAAGGAGACCCTGATCAGCTTTCCCTGTGTGTAACGCCCCCACAAGGGACTGTTTCTCCTATAACTGGGGCTCCGGTGGATGCCGCAGTTACAGTGGAAACAGTGAAAAAAAAAAGAAAAGGAAAAAAAAATATGTCAATGTCCTCCAGAGGTCTTTTAATGACCTCTTTGGGGACATATTATGTGCCAAAAATAAATTAAAATCTAAGTAACAAAAAATAAAATAAAAGAATGCAAATAAAAAAAAATGTATAGAAAAATTTTAAAAAATGCAGTCGCTAACGGAAACCGTCACCATAGTTCACTCAAACCTATACATATTACATATCAAAACGATCGTCTCAAAATAGGGAACCCATTGTCAGTTTTAATATTTAAGAAAAGCTATAATTTTAAAAAATTTCTTTTTTAAAAAAAAATAAGAATTAGCAGTTTTCCCCAAATTAAACCTAACAAAAGGAAAAAAAAATCTCTAAAAAAACATGGTAATAGAGTCCTAAGTGACAAGTAAAAAAAATTGCAAAAATTATTTTGGCAGTCAAGCAAATAAAAAAGTTAAGGTCATTAAACCACAACGTGTGCAAAATCATGAAAAATTGCCTGGACATTCAGGCTTTTTTTTAGGCCAGGTCATGGAAGGGTTAAACATGTTATCCAAATGTTTGTTAGGGCTCATGCACATCTTATTTCTGTGTGCCCCGGCCTGTATGAAGGGATCTGGACTGCCCTATTGGTCTGCAATAAAGATCACTACACAAGTAAATTCAGGGTATGTAAATCCCTCCCCGGGAATGCCACCAAACTACCAATACTCTCCATTTTCAGCCTGAGACGGCCCGAATTTGCCTGGACTGTCTGTGAAAATTAGGGACAAGCTAAGGAAATCTAGGACTGTTGGCAACTATGATCTAGGGGATTTAGACGCCGGTCTTATTCCATGTCCACTGGTGCTTGATGTGCCTAGGTTATGTAGAGGCGTTGGCCTCTACATAACTTAAGAGGACCTTTCATGGGTCCAGATATTATAAACTAAGTATCAAGATATGTTTATAATGTCTGAACCCATGAAAGGTCCTCTTTAGTCACTGGCCGTGCGACTTAGGGTGGGTTCAGTTCTGCGTTTTGGATTCCGTTATGGCTTTCCGTTATAACATGGTTATAACGGAAAATAATGTAATCCATGAGACGGAAGTCAAAATGGAAGCCTTTAATAGGCATTCCGTTTTGATGCGTCTTAATAGAAGTCTATGGGAATCATAACAGATCCGTCTGGTTCCCGTTATGCAAGACAGAAAACAAAGTCCTGTTGACAGGACTTTTTTCTCCGTTCTGAATAACGGAAACGGGATGGATCCGTTATGATTCCCATAGACTTTTATTAAGAGGGAATTCCTTTTAACCCCTTAAGGACTCAGCACTATTTCACCTTAAAGTATCACTTTAAGTGCTGACAACTTTAAAACAGTTTGACTTACCCAGGCCGTTCTGAGACAGTTTTTTCGTCACATATTGTACTTCATGACACTGCTAAAATTGGGTCCAAAAAATTCATTTTTATTTATAAAAAAAATACAAAATTTACCAAAAATTTTTTCAAAAAATTGCAAATGTCCAAGTTTTAATTTCCCTACTTCAATAATACATAGTAATACCTCCAAAAATAGTTATTACTTTACATTCCCCATATGTCTACTTCATGTTTGGATCATTTTGGGAAGGATATTTTATTTTTTGGGGATGTTACAAGGCTTAGAAGTTTAGAAGCAAATCTTGAAATTTTTCAGAAATTTTCAAAAACCCAATTTTTAGGGACCAGTTCAGGTCTGAAGTCACTTTGCGAGGCTTACATACTAGAAACCACCCAAAAATGACCCCATTCTATAAACTACACCCCTCAAGGTATTCAAAACTGATTTTACAAACGTTGTTAACCCCTTTAGGTGTTCCACAAGAATTAATGGAAAATAGAGATACAATTTCAAAATTTTACTTTTTTGGCAGATTTTCCATTTTGATATATTTTTTTCCAGTTACAAATCAAGGGTTAACAGCCAAACCAAACTCAATATTTATGGCCCTGATTCTGTAGTTTACAGAAACACCCCATATGTGGTCGTAAACTACTGTACGGGCACACGGCAGGGCGCAGAAGGAAAGGAATGCCATACGGTTTTTGGAAGGCAGGTTTTGCTAGACTGGATTTTTTGACACCATGTCCCATTTGAAGCCCCCCTGATGCAACCCTAGAGTAGAAACTCCATAAAAGTGACCCCATCTAAGAAACTACACCCCTCAAGGTATTCAAAACAGATTTTACAAACGTCGTTAACCCTTTAGGTGTTCCACAAGAGTTATTGGCAAATGGAGATGAAATTTCAGAATTTCAATTTTTTGGCAAATTTTCCATTTTAATCCATTTTCCCCAGTAACAAAGCAAAGGTTAACAGCCAAACAAAACTCATTATTTATGGCCCTGATTCTGTAGTTTACAGAAACACCCCATATGTGGTCGTAAACAGCTGTACCGGCACACGGCAGGGCGCAGAAGGAAAGGAATGCCATACGGTTTTTGGAAGGCAGATTTTGCTGGACTGTTTTTTTTTGTCCCATTTGAAGCCCCCCTGATGCACCCCTAGAGTAGAAACTCCAAAAAAGTGGCCCCATTTTAGAAACTACGGGATAGGGTGGCAGTATTGTTGGTACTAGTTTAGGGTACATATGATTTTTGGTTGCTCTATATTACACTTTTTGTGAGGCAAGATAACAAGAAATAGCTGTTTTGGCACCGTTTTTATTTTTTGTTATTTACAACATTCATCTGACAGGTTAGATCATGTTATATTTTTATAGACCAGGTTGTCACGGATGCGGCGATACCTAGTATGTATACTTTTTTTTATTTATGTAAGTTTTACACAATGATTTCTTTTTTGAAGCAAAAAAAATCATGTTTTAGTGTTTCCATAGTCTGAAAGCCATAATTTTTTCAGTTTTTGGGCGATTACCTTTGGTAGGGTATGATTTTTGCAGGATGAGATGACTGTTTTATTGGCACTATTTTGGGGTACGTGTGACTTTTTGATCGCTTGCTATTACACTTTTTGTGATGTAAGGTGACAAAAAATGGTTTATTTAGCACAGTTTTTATTTTTTACGGTGTTCATCTGAAGGTTAGGTCATGTGATATTTTTTATAGAGCCGGTCGATATGGACGCGGCGAAACCTAATATGTATACTCCCCCCCCCCCTATTTTTTACCAATTTTTTTTAACTTTATTTGGGGAAAATGACGTTTTTGTTTATTTTTTCTTGAAACTTTACATTTTTGGGGGGGAAAACTTTCTTTTTTCAACTTTTTTTTCACTTTATTTTTTGTCCCACTTTGGGACTTGAACTTTTGGGGGTCTAATCCTTTACAATGCATTTCAATACTTCTGTATTGGAATGCATTGGCTGTATGAGTAATACTGTGTGTATTTCTCATACAGCTTCCGGCCTGTGAGATCCAGGGGGCTGGATCTCACAGGCTCGTCACCGGAAGGCAGCGCGATGCCTTCCTTAGACATCGCGCTGCCTTCCATGCCATCGGGTCCCCCCTACAGCCGCATGGGGACCCAATGGCACGCCCGATCTGACCCCCCCCGGCGTTGTGACAGGATGCCCGCTGAATGATTTCAGCGGGCATCCGGTCACAATTAACCACCGCGCGCAATCTTTTTTTAAACTTAGGACATTCCGGTACGTCCTGAGTCCTTAAGGACTCGGGATACAGGGCGTACAGGTACGCCCTAAGTCCTTAAGGGGTTAAAGGCTTCCGTTATGCATTCCGTTATAATACAAGTCTATGGGCAGCATAGCCGTCCTTCCGTCTTATGGATTCTGTTATTTTATGTTATAACCATGTTATAACGGAAAGCCATAACGGAATCCAGAACACACATGTGAACCCACCCTTACTTAAATCTATGCCAGCTTCCTTGTTGGTATAGATTTAAGTAATGCCAAAAACAGGAGTGGAAAATGATAAATGAGACAGGCTGGCTGGTCCTACCCCTTCCCCGCCCATGCCATGCCCCTTTTTTCTGCCACCTCGGAAAAGTGCCGTGAGCGGGGAAAAGTTGCAGATTTGGCCATAAATCCTCTTTGCGACCATATCTGTGGCAAAAGTACGCCAAAAAGTGAAGTACATTGCATCATAGATAACCCCACTTTGTGCTCCTTCCTCAACAATTATCAAAAGATTCTAGAAAAAAAAGGCATTTATAAAAGGAGCTTTAAGCTTGTTTTTTGTGGGACAAATTATATTTTCTAATGGTACCATTTAATATTCCATATGAAGTATTGGGAAGCTGGAAGAAATATTAATGAGGTGGAACTGGAAAAAATTGGAATTGTACCATTGTTTTCCGAGTTTCGTATTTACATTGTTCACTCACCATGACCATGAGAAATTATCTTTATTTTGTGGGTCAGTACAATTTCAGTTATACCAAAATTGTATAGGTTGTGTTACCTTTTAATACTTTTAAAAACATAGTAACCAAATAGCTCCCACGGCGATCTCATTGTGAGGGGCCTTTTTCTCCTACAAAATGACCTCTCAGATTCTGTGGTCACAACGGCTTCTGAGAGGTTAAACGAGTGTGATTGAAGTTGTTGCCGATCACCGACACTGCTAATACCTGCCAATAGAAATTAGCAAATCTCCCAAAATTTGTTTTGGGTCTGATTCGGTCAAATGGGCTATCGGGTTTGATTCAGTCCAAACTAAAAGTGCTCAGATTGCGCTGAAAATTCATGTAAGACACTCTGAAGTCTCATAGGACTGTATGCAACCCTTTCAAGCTCTTTAAATGGCCACTGAGTTCTCATAAAAATTGTGATGTCATTGAGACCTATCAAAGGTTTTGATGGGTGGAGGTATAAGTGCTGAGCGCCCAACGATGGCTAGAAAGAGGAGAAAGAAGCGCTTACACATCATGCTCTCTCCTCACTGCAGGGGACAGAATCTAAAAGGGCAATAGACTTTCTATTGAGTCTGTCTTGCTTCCTCTCCTTCAGTAAGGAGAAGGAGCACAATATGTGAACACTTCTATCTCCTAGTTCTAGCAATCAGGAAGGGGTGTCAGCACTCAGACTCCCACCAATCTAAAACTTTGATATGTCTCTATGGAAAACTCATCCGGTGATAACAAACAGCAAACAGTTGGATTTTTTAAGGCATAAAATGATGCCTTTTTGATGGAAGATGCCTTCTTCTTGTCGGTCTTCTGCTTTGTAAAATAGTGTGCACTATTTTGTGAGATTCATACAAGATTAGTTGAAAACCAAAATTTTTGGGAAATGTGTAACTTATTTGGTTAGCTATACAAGCCGACTATGGCTCTCTTTTTGCTCCTGAGCTGGCTCCATGTTTAAACACCCAACATCCACCATACGTGTACGCCACTGTTGGTAAAAGGATAAATCATCATAAATTAGTAATGGCATGCACCTTTTTGTGCAACATATTGGTGTAAAGGATGTCAGCCATGAAGTGTAATAAGGAAGAAGAAACCTAACATGTCTAGCAAACTGCATCAAATTTATAATTATGTATGCGCCGTTTTGGCAGATGTGGCACAATATGTGTCATTTCCTCAGTCTCATAAACTGATGCATTTCAGGACAATATCTGCAAATGTTCTCTAGTGTGTAATATACCGTGCAAACTGTAGCTGAGTACATTGTGGTGTTCACTCAATTTTAGAAAACTGATTTATGATTGTTACTGTATGAATAAGCGCTCACTCTTCACACTCTTCAAGTTCATTATAGTTTGGGCACATGGATCCTCTACCACCTTCGGCTTAAAGGGCCCTTCACCATCCCGTTTCAAAATAGTTTATTAAGTTATATTATATGTCTGCTAAAATATTATGCCACAGAGTGAGCCCCTGTCTGTCTTTGCTAGGGACAGGGTGCCAACCACACCAGGACTCTCCACAAATGTTGATCCTACTCTGAATTCTAGCTGGGTTTGATTGCAGAGATGAGTAATTACAGTTGCATTTTACTCATGTTCTGGTCATGTTTAGCTGTAGGAGAAGAAGACTGGGATCTCATTCATCTCCGACTGGTGCCAGCGACACGTCATGGATTCAGTACGGGCACAAGGTAATTGGAATGATAGGATAAGTGCTGAATGTTGAATTGCAGCCAGAAGCCATCAGAACACGGACAACTGTTCATAGACAGTGGAGCTGACTGTCCTATTTCTACCACAACATCTGTTATCTTGGCATCTAAAATAACTGATATCTTTGAACAGATAACATTCTTATCCTTTTACATTCACAAAGCTAAGATTAGTTTCCAGCTTCTTTTATTAGTCACTTTATTCTATTCATTCATTGTTCCCATTGTCAGGGGATGACACATCCATGCTAGTAACTCTCAACTCATGCCTGTGATATTTAAATTGGTCATACACACCTTCTGCTGGATCTTTTGCTTGTGAAAAGATATATGGAAAACGGTATGCACATCCTGGCAGCTATACAATATGGATGCATAGCTAGTAGTGTGTTAATGGAATATGTTGGGGTTCTGACATGAATGCTGGCCTCCTGCCAGCAATATACCAGCACATGCAGTGGTACTTTTCTGTCAAGGTGGCATTCATGTCAGAAACCTGACGGACCTAATTATAGTGAGTGGGGATTCACCAGTCCCTGGCAGATATGGAACCAGAACAGACTACCGGAACACTGCAGGAGAAATGTCACCCTAGCCTAAGGGCATTGCTACACATTCAGGTTTCTTGATGCAGTTTTGAAAGCCTAAGGCTACTTTCACACTAGCGTTTTAGTTTTCCGGTATTGAGATCCGTCATAGGGGCTCAATACCGGTAAAAAAAAAAAAAAACTCTTCAATTTTGTCCCCATTAATTGTCAATGGGGACAAAACTGAACTGAACAGAACAGAATGCTCCAAAAAGCATTCCGTTCCATTTAGTTGCGTTCCCATACCGGAGAGTAAACCGCAACCTCTTGTATTTTGCTTTCAGTCCTGGGATGCGGAGCAAGACGGATCCGGCATGAACCCCAATGCAAGTCAATCGGGAGGGATCCGTTTTCTCTGCAACAATAGAAACGGATCCGTCCTCCATTGACTTTCAATGGAGTTCATGATGGATCCGTTTTGGCAATGGTAAAGATAATACAACCGGATCCGTTCATAATGGATGCAGACGGACCCAGTAAAAACGCTAGTGTGAAAGTAGCCTAAGCTAGAAGTGAATTCCGAAAAGAGGATGGGTAGTACCTGTCCTTCACACTTTCTTTCCCTTAATGAGCCACTCCTGATTTTATCTTCCAAAACTGCCTCAAGAAGCCTTAAAGGGGTTATCCAATGTCTCCAACAGCACCCCCCCCCCCCCCCAATGTCCCGGGCCCCTCACAGCTAATATACTTACACCTCTCCCTGCGCCGCTCCCCGCACCGCCGCCGCTGCTTATCCCTGTACATGGATTAAAACACCCGGTGTCGGGAAAGGAGCAGCCAATGGCAGGCGGGGACGGGGATGAGCCTCCCTAGCATCGCGTCCCCGCCTGCTATTGGCTGCTCCCCCCCCCCCCGACACCGGATGTTTTCATCTGTGTACAGGGAGAAGCAGCAGTGGCGGACCAGGAGCAGGGAGCGGGGTAAGTATACTATTTATGAGGGGCCCGGCACATGGGGGGGCTGTTGGAGACATTGGATAACCCCTTTAATGTGTGACTGTACCCTAAGGGTGTCCATGCACCTTCAATAGCTTGAACACTCATCTCCCCAGTCCTCCCCATATACATACAACCTCATTTCATATTAGTGTGACTGTATTTTTACCAATTTAGCTTTTGAATTGCATTCATGGACCAGTATGCTGAAGATCAACCAAGCAACATGTTCCTCTCTCAGCATCTAGGACTGTGCTATGGTGCCAAGAATACTTAGGGTGCTCATGCCAGCTACCTGGCGACTTTCTCTCTATATTGCAGAATGTATAAACTGTAAATTTAAACACAACACTTCTCAAAATCATCCAGATACTAACTGGGCACATTGCTCTCCATGCACAGTACATGCTGCAAAGGTCCATTCGAGCAGTCAGGCTGGACAATCTATTAGAAGAATGACCTATCACTTGCTTAAGCTGGACCTGTCACTGCTGAAGTAATGGGCATAATTATGTCTATTATAGGTCTTCCGAAATATCAGTCAGAATTCAGAAGGCAAGTGAACCAGATTAACCCTTAGAAATTACTCTCTTCCTGTTTCTGCTGCTGAGAGGTGTGACCCCTATAAATTCTGAAGACGGATTACAAGGTTTTATGGACTGCAGGGGCATAAGTGCCATGGTTATGCCATTGCCTGGTAAAGGGATACAATTGTTTCCTGTAAATCCACATTTTTAGAGCGAAATGTAAGAATCCATAAGGAAACAGCCTGGTGGGATATGAACTTTAGACATGATGTCAAGGCTGAGTGGCTATATGCTGTTAGCTCCCATGATCCTGGAGCTAATCATGGTGATAGATGTAGCTTTGTCTTTCAGATTACTACTTCCCTCCAGTGGCAATATGAGGGGAGTCTAAGACTGTGCTGACGTCAATACAGTCTAAGTGAATGGAGCTGGTGGGCAAAGCTTGTGACATCACTCGTAGTCATCCAACTACCTGCTCCATTCCAAAGCAGCGACTAGAATTGGAGCCACAAGGGCACAGAAAAGTGATTATTTTTAACCATGCCAGCTGATAACCCACCATATGGGTCCCATAATGGCTTTAAATTCAAAGCACTGTTCACCAGTGGCAGGGGCAATATTCGAATTTGCGATATTTTTTCCTAATGTTCTGCTGTGCCAAACATTTTCTCCAGTCTCAGGAAATATCTAGCAGTTTGGAAAATGACCCACGTATGTATTTCGCGCACATAACGCGAATATTACATTGCCGATTTTTCGCAATCAAGAAAATAATCTCGAATTTGCGAATATATGACGAATATTCGACCAAAATTTCGTGAAATATTGCATATTCGAATATAGCCCCTGCCGCTCATCACCAGTAACAACCTGTGCAGAGATGTAATGGAGGCCACACTTTGGTGAGTATATACCATGTGTAGTTTGATATCCAGCATACCTTCACATGCTACCTAGCTTTTCAAAGCTGCTGAAAGGCAAATCAGCACAATTATGCATTGTATGGAGGACTAGGCAGATTGGCTATTCAGCAGTATGTTCTGTGGCTTGTACTATGGCTGGTGCAGTTACCAAATGTATTTTGTACTATTAGTAGCTAGGAGATTCCTTCCAACAAAATGACCATGCTCCCTCAGTAGACCAAAATTATGTAGACTAGGGCCCCCTGCGGGCCGCAATGCACGAACACAGTCCGTGGGACAGCCACAGCGGATCGCTGACCCATTCACTTGAATGGGTCCGCGATCCGGCCGTTCCGCAAAAAGATAGGACATGTTCTATCTTTTTGCGGAACGGAAGTACGGGACGAAACCCCACAGAAGCACTCCGTAGTGCTTCCGTAGGGTTCCGTTCCGTGCTTCCGTTCCGTACCATTCCGCATCTCCGGATTTGCGGACCCATTTAAGTGAAAGGGTCCGCATCCGTGATGCGGAATGCCCACAGAACGGCACCTGTGTATTGCGGATCCGCCAATGAGGTCCGCAATACGGCAACGGGAAGCACACGTTCGTGTGCAGGGGGCCTAAGGCTACTTTCACACCTGCGTTAGGTGCGGATCCGTCTTGTATCCGCACAGACGGATACGCACCGATAATGCAAACGCTTGTATCCGTTCAGAACGGACCCGTTTGCATTACCATGAACAAAAAAGAACCAAAAAAAAAACTAATGTCAGTGAAAATGGATCCATCCCCATTCACTTACATTGTAAGTCAGGACAGATCAGTTTGGCTCCGCATTGTCAGGAGGACATCAAAACGTTGCAAGCAGCGTTTTGGTGTCCGCCTCCAGAGCGGAATGGAGGCTGAACGGAGGCAAACTGATGCATTCTGAGCGGATCCTTATCCATTCAGAATGCATTGGGGCTAAACTGATCCGTTTTGGGCCGCTTGTGAGAGCCCTGAAACGGATCTCACAAGCGGACCCAGAAACGCCAGTGTGAAAGTAGCCTAAAGCAAGTCCTTCCGTCTAAACTTCCATGCACCAGCATCGGAGGGGGTAAGGGAGGGGGAGAAGACATGGCTGCAACCTGAAAGAACAGTGCACTGATTTTCTAGTTTTCATGGTCTGCAATTATGATACCTGACTAGGGATGAGCGAACCCGAACTGTATAGTTCGGGTTCGTACCGAATTTTGGGGTGTCCGTGACACGGACCCGAACATTTTCGTAAAAGTCCGGGTTCGGGTTCGGTGTTCGGCGCTTTCTTGGCGCTTTTTGAAAGGCTGCAAAGCAGCCAATCAACAAGCGTCATACTACTTGCCCCAAGAGGCCATCACAGCCATGCCTACTATTGGCATGGCTGTGATTGGCCAGTGCACCATGTGACCCAGCCTCTATTTAAGCTGGAGTCACGTAGCGCCGCACGTCACTCTGCTATGATCAGTATAGGGAGAGGTTGCAGCTGCGACGTTAGGGCGAGATTAGGCAGATTAACTCCTCCAAAAGACTTCATTCTGTGATCGATCTGCAGCTGTGGATCATTGAAGTGCTATTATTGACTTGCTCACTTTTTTGAGGCTGCCAGAGCGTTTTTAGATCACTTTTTTCTGGGGTGATCGGCGGCCATTTTGTGACTTGTGGTGCGCCAGCACGAGCTATCACCAAGTGTATTTAACCATCGATAGTGTGGTTATTTTGTGCTATATCCTACATCAGCTGCAGGCTGAGCCTGTGTCACCGAAGTGCATTTAACCATCAACAGTCTGGTTATTTTTTGGCCATATACTACATCAGATGCAGGCTGAGCCTGTGTCACCCAAGTGCATTTAACCATCAACAGTGTGGTTATTTTTTGGCCATATATTACATCAGGGGCAAGTTGAGCCTGTCACCCAGCGCCTAAAAAAATAGACCCGACATTTCTATTCAACCAAATCTGCACAGTTTTAGCTGGTCAAGTTATTTGTAGTGACCGTCAAAGCAGACTTTTTGTTCTGGGTTGAAAAAGCATTCCCAAATTTGCCATTCTGAAAATAACTAGTTTGTGGTATTTGAGGCCTACTTGAAATCTATCCCAAAAAGAAAATCTTACATTGAAGGTATTGATAGTGTCATTCAGAAAAACCTAAGACACACGCTAGCGTGCTGATAGAAGTGTCATTCTGTGATTAAACCTATAACTGTCACACAGCGCAAAAAAAAAACAGGTCTCACATCTCTATTCAACCAAATCTGCACAGTTTTAGCTGGTCAAGTTATTTGTAGTGACCGTAAAAGCAGACTTTTTGTTCTGGGCTGAAAAAGCATTCCCAAATTTGCCATTCTCAAAATTGTGGTGAACGGGAACAATGAGGAAAACATCTAATAAGGGACGCGGACGTGGACATGGTCGTGGTGGTGTTAGTGGACCCTCTGGTGCTGGGAGAGGACGTGGCCGTTCTGCCACAGCCACACGTCCTAGTGAACCAACTACCTCAGGTCCCAGTAGCCAGCAGAATTTACAGCGATATTTGGTGGGGCCCAATGCCGTTCTAAGGATGGTAAGGCCTGAGCAGGTACAGGCATTAGTCAATTGGGTGGCCGACAGTGGATCCAGCACGTTCACATTATCTCCCACCCAGTCTTCTGCAGAAAGCGCACAGATGGCGCATGAAAACCAAGCCCATCGGTCTGTCACATCACCCCCATGCATATCAGGGAAACTGTCTGAGCCTCAAGTTATGCAGCAGTCTCTTATGCTGTTTGAAGACTCTGCTGCCAGGGTTTCCCAAGGGCATCCACCTAGCCCTTCCCCAGGGGTGGAAGAGATAGAATGCACTAACGCACAACCACTTATTTTTCCTGATGATGAGGACATGGGAATACCACCTCAACACGTCTCTGATGATGACGAAACACAGGTGCCAACTGCTGCGTCTTTCTGCAGTGTGCAGACTGAACAGGAGGTCAGGGATCAAGACTGGGTGGAAGACGATGCAGGGGACGATGAGGTCCTAGACCCCACATGGAATGAAGGTCGTGCCACTGACTTTCACAGTTCGGAGGAAGAGGCAGTGGTGAGACCGAGCCAACAGCGTAGCAAAAGAGGGAGCAGTGGGCAAAATCAGAACACCCGCCGCCAAGAGACTCCGCCTGCTACTGACCGCCGTCATCTGGGACCGAGCACCCCAAAAGCAGCTTCAAGGAGTTCCCTGGCATGGCACTTCTTCAAACAATGTGCTGACGACAAGACCCGAGTGGTTTGCACGCTGTGCCATCAGAGCCTGAAGCGAGGCATTAACGTTCTGAACCTTAGCACAACCTGCATGACCAGGCACCTGCATGCAAAGCATGAACTGCAGTGGAGTAAACACCTTAAAAACAAGGAAGTCACTCAGGCTCCCCCTGCTACATCTTCTGCTGCTGCCGCCTCGGCCTCTTCTGCTGCTGCTGCCGCCTCGGCCTCTTCCTCCGCCTCTGGAGGAACGTTGGCACCTGCCGCCCAGCAAACATGGGATGTACCACCAACACCACCACCTGCGTCACCAAGCATCTCAACCATGTCACACTGTAGCGTTCAGCTCTCCATCTCACAAACATTTGAGAGAAAGCGTAAATTCTCACCTAGCCACCCTCGATCCCTGGCCCTGAATGCCAGCATTTCTAAACTACTGGCCTATGAAATGCTGTCATTTAGGCTGGTGGACACACACAGCTTCAAACAGCTCATGTCACTTGCTGTCTTACAGTATGTTGTTCCCAGCCGCCACTACTTCTCCAAGAGAGCCGTGCCTTCCCTGCACAAACAAGTGTCCGATAAAATCAAGTGTGCACTGCGCAACGCCATCTGTGGCAAGGTCCACCTAACCACAGATACGTGGACCAGTAAGCACGGCCAGGGACGCTATATCTCCCTAACTGCACACTGGGTAAATGTAGTGGCGGCTGGGCCCCAGGCGGAGAGCTGTTTGGCGCACGTCCTTCCGCCGCCAAGGATCGCAGGGCAACATTCTTTGCCTCCTGTCTCCTCCTCCTCCTACTCAGCTTCCTCCTCCTCTTCTTCCACCTGCTCATCCAGTCAGCCACACACCTTCACCACCAACTTCAGCACAGCCCGGGGTAAACGTCAGCAGGCCATTCTGAAACTCATATGTTTGGGGGACAGGCCCCACACCGCACAGGAGTTGTGGCGGGGTATAGAACAACAGACCGACGAGTGGTTGCTGCCGGTGAGCCTCAAGCCCGGCCTGGTGGTGTGCGATAATGGGCGAAATCTCGTTGCAGCTCTGGGACTAGCCGGTTTGACGCACATCCCTTGCCTGGCGCATGTGCTGAATTTGGTGGTGCAGAAGTTCATTCGCAACTACCCCAACATGTCAGAGCTGCTGCATAAAGTGTGGGCCGTCTGTTCGCGCTTCCTGCGTTCACACCCTGCCGCTGCTCGCCTGTCTGCGCTACAGCGTAACTTCGGCCTTCCCGCTCACCGCCTCATATGCGACGTGCCCACCAGGTGGAACTCCACCTTGCATATGCTGGACAGACTGTGCGAGCAGCAGCAGACCATAGTGGAGTTTCAGCTGCAGCACGCACGGGTCAGTCGCACTGCGGATCAGACCCACTTCACCACCAATGACTGGGCCTCCATGCGAGACCTGTGTGCCCTGTTGCGCTGTTTCGAGTACTCCACCAACATGGCCAGTGGCGATGTCGCCGTTATCAGCGTTACAATACCACTTCTATGTCTCCTTGAGAAAACACTTAGGGCGATGATGGAAGAGGAGGTGGCCCAGGAGGAAGAGGAGGAAGAGGGGTAATTTTTAGCACTTTCAGGCCAGTCTCTTCAAAGTGACTCAGAGGGAGGTTTTTTGCAACACCAGAAGCCAGGTACAAATGTGGCCAGACAGGGCCCACTACTGGAGGACGAGGAGGACGAGGATGAGGAGGAGGTGGAGGAGGATGAGGATGAAGCATGTTCACAGCGGGGTGGCACCCAAAGCAGCTCGGGCCCATCACTGGTGCGTGGCTGGGGGGAAACACAGGATGATGACGATACGCCTCCCACAGTGGACAGCTTGTCCTTACCTCTGGGCAGCCTGGCACACATGAGCGACTACATGCTGCAGTGCCTGCGCAACGACAGCAGAGTTGCCCACATTTTAACGTGTGCGGACTACTGGGTTGCCACCCTGCTGGATCCCCGGTACAAAGACAATGTGCCCACCTTACTTCCTACACTGGAGCGTGATAGGAAGATGCGCGAGTACAAGCGCACGTTGGTAGACGCGCTACTGAGAGCATTCCCAAATGTCACAGGGGAACCAGTGGAAGCCCAAGGCGAAGGCAGAGGAGGAGCAAGAGGTCGCCAACGCAGCTGTGTCACGCCCAGCTCCTCTGAGGGCAGGGTTAGCATGGCAGAGATGTGGAAAAGTTTTGTCAACACGCCACAGCTAAGTGCACCACTACCTGATACGGAACGTGTTAGCAGGAGGCAACATTTCACTAACATGGTGGAACAGTACCTGTGCACACCCCTCCACGTACTGACTGATGGTTCGGCCCCATTCAACTTCTGGGTCTCCAAATTGTCCACGTGGCCAGAGCTAGCCTTTTATGCCTTGGAGGTGCTGGCCTGCCCGGCGGCCAGCGTTTTGTCTGAACGTGTATTCAGCACGGCAGGGGGCGTCATTACAGACAAACGCAGCCGCCTGTCTACAGCCAATGTGGACAAGCTGACGTTCATAAAAATGAACCAGGCATGGATCCCACAGGACCTGTCCATCCCTTGTGCAGATTAGATATTAACTACCTCCCCTTAACAATATATTATTCTACTCCAGGGCACTTCCTCATTCAATAATATTTTTAATTTCATTTTACCATTATATTGCGGGGCAACCCAAAGTTGAATGAACCTCTCCTCTGTCTGGGTGCCGGGGCCTAAATGTGTGACAGTGGCCTGTTCCAGTGGTGGGTGACGTGAAGCCTGATTCTCTGCTATGACATGAAGACAGATTCTGCGCTGACATCAGGCCAGATTCTCTGTTACGGGACCTCTCTCCTCTGCCTGGGTGCCTGGGCCTAAATGTGTGATAGTGGCCTGTTCCAGTGGTGGGTGACGTGAAGCCTGATTCTCTGCTATGACATGAAGACTGATTCTGTGCTGACATCAGGCCAGATTCTCTGTTACGGGACCTCTCTCCTCTGCCTGGGTGCCTGGGCCTAAATGTGTGACAGTGGCCTGTTCCAGTGGTGGGTGACGTGAAGCCTGATTCTCTGCTATGACATGAAGACTGATTCTGCGCTGACATGAAGCCAGATTCTCTGCTATGGCATGAAGAGACTGATTCTGTGCTGACATGAAGCCAGATTCTTTGCTATGGCATGAAGAGACTGATTCTCTGCTGATGTGAAGCCAGATTCTCTGCTATGGGACCTCTGTCCAATTGATATTGGTTCATTTTTATTTTTTTAATTTTAATTTTAATTCATTTCCCTATCCACATTTGTTTGCAGGGGATTTACCTACATGTTGCTGCCTTTTGCAGCCCTCTAGCTCTTTCCTGGGCTGTTTTACAGCCTTTTTAGTGCCCAAAAGTTTGGGTCTCCATTGACTTCAATGGGGTTCGGGTTCGGGACGAAGTTCGGGTCGGGTTCGGATCCCGAACCCGAACATTTACGGGAAGTTCGGCCGAACTTCTCGAACCCGAACATCCAGGTGTTCGCTCAACTCTATACCTGACGAATCAGAGCAAATAACAGACACATAAGGAGATTATGTTACCTAAGGTTGGTTGTTATTGTTACTTTGTTTAGATTCTGGGTTTAGTGGCCCTTAAACAGCAAATGTCAGTATTTGTGCCTTAAAAGTCTAGTAGTTATTCTCTATTAAATTACAGACATTCAGCATACCGGCTGTCATGAAAGCTATGGTATTTATTTTATATTTAAAGAGTTTCTGTCACCAGTATCAACCATATTAAACTAGACATACTGCCTGCTAGCATCCTTTCTTTTGTCTGTTTACTAAACAGCTGCAGAGCATGTACATAATGTACATATCATATACTCTATATACTGTAGCTTCACCACACTGAGAACTGCTCAGAAAGCTGATCTACATATTACTGCTGCATATCATATTACAAGCACAATGTATGATTAAAAAGACACCAGTGATATGTGTTAGCTTATAAGCATAGAAAATACATGCCTCTCTATGTGGAAATGCTATAGCTTATTGATAAGTGGTCTGCTATGCATCTAGAAATTCTAAGTTCAAGTCCCCAGAGAGACTTATATTAACTTTTTTTTCAGTTTTTGTTTCTTTTATTTAACTCAGAATAAAAGGCTATACTATAATTAATTCTGTATAATCATATAATAATAATGTTGATAATAATAATTATAATTAGAGAGCACAAAGTTTTGAAAAATTCGATTCGGCCACTTTGCTGAAGAAGTTCGATTCGTTCACTTTGCCTGGGTATACCTCCTCCTCTCTGCATCTTGCTGGCTTTTCTAGGACATGGAGACTTTGAAGCATGATTTGGAAGAAGTGAAGCCAGCAAAATATGAGGATGGTCATCATTAAGACCTGGCCCGCTAAGAGGTGCAGACTGGATGGTATTATTTGGCATGCTAGCAGTGGAATATTAAATGCTCTATCTTATTGGTATTGAATTACATATCTTAGTTTATGGCTTATGTAGGAATAAGTAAATATAGGAATAAATAAAACCGATGCAGAATAAGTCTCCCTGCAGTCTCCCTGCACTGTCTCTGCACTGTCCCTGCAGTCTCCCTGCACTGTCCCTGCAGTCTCCCTGCAGTCTCCCTCTCCAATATTCTTCTATTGATCATTTTCAGCAACACTGTCCCTAGCACATGAGCGCTTGCCACGTCTCTCACTATGCTCAGCTCACAGGACAATGGTGGAGACCGCAGGGGATGAGAGTTTTATATGTCTGTGACATCACAAGGGATGGATCTGTGGATTGGCTGTCTGCACGGCATTATGGGTGATCTTGTGTTCCTGGGATCTCTACATGCAAAACCATGTACTTATCACACAGCTATAACATTACCATATAGAGATGCATGTTTGTCTATGCTTAGAAGCTAGCATATATTACTGGTGGCTTTATAATCATTTATTGTGCCTGTGAATAAAGCAGTAATGTGTATATTGGTTTTCTGAGAAGATCCTAGTATGGTGAAGCTATAGTACATAGAGTATATGATATGTAGACACTAGGACACAGCTCTGCCCTCAGCCTGCTGTCTAGCCCTGTCGATCAAGGGGAGTGGGGAGTGTGCAGAGCACAGGGGTTTTACAAAGCAGTGCTGGTGTTCATTTGCTTATGAATAAAAACACAGGTATTTCTGCAGCTATTTAGCAAAAGTAAGGTATTGTTTTAATCAGCATGATGAGCCCTACCAGCCAGTATGTCTAGTTTGATAGGGTTGAATCTGATGACAAAGCCGCTTTAAATATTTACAGAATTGGTTAGTTTATTTTTCTCACCTCCATGGTTTTACATTATTTGTAGCTCTTTTTATGACATGGACAATACTTGATCAAACCATTTGGAAAGTTTCAATTTCAAAGGCTGAGCCTTTAAGTAATCATTGCTTTGGCTCACAAAATGGTATGTAAAAATCAGGGGAACTCCAGAGTTCCAGGAAAATAAGTTTTCTGGGCAGAACGTCATTTTGGCATAGGACATGAAAAAGGTTTAAACTAAAGCAAATCAGATACATCCATGATCTGACTAGCAGGAAGATGGAACAATGCTTTTGTTAACGATTCAACTCATTTATTTTACTAGTGCATGTTATTACAAGTACACAGTACCAGGGACGTGCACAGACATTGTGAAGGGCAGGGGCTTAAATAATAAAAAAAAAAAAAAAAGGGCAGTTGTCATAATTTAAAAAAATTACTGCCCACATACATGATAAAACACTGTCTGCCCAGATACATGATGCCACATGGAGGGACACTTCCAGATTGTTTTGTGGTGGTGGACAGAAAATAATGTGGTGCTTATGAAGACTACACAGTGTAGCGGTATACTGTATATTGTGGGGCACAGTGTAGAGGTATACTGTATATTGTGTGGCACAGTATAGAGTATACTGTATATTGTATGGCACAGTGTAGCGGTATACTGTATATTGTGGGGCACAGTGTAGCGGTATACTGTATATTGTGTGGCACAGTGTAGAGGTATACTGTATAGTGTATGGCACAGTGTAGAGGTATACTGTATAGTGTATGGCACAGTGAAGAGGTATACTGTATATTGCGGGGCACAGTGTAGAGGTATACTGTATATTGTGTGGCAGTGTAGAGGTATACTGTATATTGTGGGGCACAGTGTAGAGGTATACTGTATATTGTGGGGCACAGTGTAGAGGTATACTGTATATTGTGTGGCACATTGTAGCGGTATACTGTATATTGTGTGGCACAGTGTAGCGGTACACTGTATATTGTGTGGCACAGTGTATACTATAGGTGTATAACAAACATATTTCACATGAAAACTTACAATTACTTGGCTTGGCCCTTGGGGATCTCGGACGCCACTTCCACTGGCTGGGGGGCTTGGCGGAGCCGATGTTGTGTTTTATCCTAATGAGAAAGATTTCATAATAAGGATTTGTAGAAGGGTCAGAGGGATAGCAGAGCAGGGAGAGGCTGGTGCTGCTACTAGGGGGTCATACCATGGGGGAGTAATAAAGCCCACCATAATGCCCCCCCCCAGTAGAAATAATTCTCCTTTTAATGTGACAGTGCAAAAAATACTCCCTTGTAATGCCACCAATTGAGCTAATGTCCCTATAATGCCCCCATAATGTGCCAGTATAAAATACCCCTATATAGTGCCCCCAGTAAATGCCCCATAGTGCTCCTCTCCCCCCTTCCTCATAGTGTCCCCATAATTTACCAGTATAAAATGCCCCTTTATAGTGCCCCAGTAGATGCCCTCAGTGTCCCCTATAATTTGCAAGCATAAAATACCCCTTAGTGCCCCCCGGAGATGACCCCGTAGTACTCCTCTCCCCCCTTCCTGATAGTACCCACCATAACGTGTCCCAGTATAAAATGCCACTGTACAGAGCCATCCATATAACATACCCCTTCTTTGTGGCCTCAGTAGATGCCCCTATAGTGTCCACCAATAATGTGCCGGCAAGAAGTGCCCCCATAGTGCCACCTAATAATGTGCCATGGGCCTGGCAGCAGCACATCTCCCCCCCCCCCCAACTACCCACGGTACATTTCTCCCCCAACCCCCTCCATGATGGCACAGTGGCACTGGCAGTGGCACTCACAGACAAGCACGACACAAGCTCACTCACAGACCGGTGAGCAATCACAGTCAGCTCAGCTCCAGACTCCCTGCGCTCCGCCCCACGTGACTACTACTGACTGAGTGACCCTGACTGCAGCGCTGAACACTGCTGCGTGGATGCGCCGCACGGGGCCCGGCACACGAAGGCTGGGCGGGCGCCCGGCACTTGCGCAAGTAAAAAAAAAAAAAAAGGGCATTAAAGGGGGCAGGGGCTCAAACCCCCTTTGAGCCCTATGTGTGCACGTCCCTGCACCGTACTGAAGTTGTAACCTTCATTTTTTTATAAAAATAAAAAATCTGGAACATTTATTTTCCAGAAGAGTGCAAGAAACCCAAAGATTAAATAAATTAATAAATAAATATAATGTTATCCCCAGTCCTGTAAGTAAGGCTACTTTCACATTAGCGTTTTTTTGCGGATCCGTCATGGATCTGCAAAAACCCTTCAGTTCCCATAATACAACCGCATGCATCCATCATGATCGGATACGGTTGTATTATGTCTTCTATAGCCATGACGTATCTGTCATGAACACCATTGAAAGTCAATGAGGGATGGATCCGTTTTCTATTGTGTCAGAGAAAACGGATCCGTCCCCATTGACTTACATTGTGTGTCAGGACGGATCCGTCTTGCTCTGCACCACATCTCGGACAGAAAAATGCTGCTTGCAGCGTTGTTCTGTTTGCGATGGGAGCGCAACCAAATGGAACGGAATGCATGCATTCCGTTTCATTCAGTTCAGTTTTGTCCCCATTGACAATGAATGTGGACAAATAAAGCGTTTTCTTCCGCTATTGAGATCCTAAGATGGATCTCAATAGTGGAATTGTAAACGCCAATGTGAAAGTAGCCTAAGAGGTAAGTTAATAATTAGACACAACCCCAGAAACTAGCCTGCCCTTTCTGGTGTTCCTTTTGCAAAAAATTGGTGGTGCCACGACACTCCTCAGCATTAAAATTGCAACACCAAGAAAAACAAGCTATAAGGTTATGCAAATCACTAAGATATGCCGATGATCTTATTTTCAAGCACCTAGCTCCATTCTGTAGCATTAAGGAGGGGCATAAAAGCCAGATTAAAACCAAAGTATTTTAGCCATATGAAACCTCAAAAATTGGATCTAGTCATGTGGGATGATTGTCCTATTTGTTGACGTACCAGTTGTCGCCATAATCCTTGAACTGAAAAACCTTGGTTTATTTCTCCAGCAGATTGTTACCCGCCTAGGCTGATATGTCAGCACTGTTCAACATTGTATATCCTGGTGGTTTGGAGAGCAACGACAACCTAGAATGACAGCAAGAGGTGCACACAGGTGAACCTTTGCATGGAAGGATCATCTGATTAGAAGAATGGCATATAGTCATCCAATCTGCACTGAAAGTGAAATTGGATGTCACATTCTAAGCCAAGGGTGTCAAACAGCTTCTACACAAACCATCAGAAGGTGTTTGCACGACATTGTGCTATGAGCCAGATGTCCAGCTACTGGTGTTTCATTAACTTCACGCCACGACTCTCAAAGGCTGTCAAAAGGTGTACAGCAAAATGGCTAGAATGGAGGTCTATACTCATCAGTGTAGAGTCCAATTTTTGTTCTGATGCAATGCTGGAGTTTGCTCTGGAGACCACAAGGACAACTCCATGAAAAGGCCTTCACAAGGGAACATCACACTGGTTCTTCTTTTGGAGTTATGGTGGGGGTGGCATAATGTACAGTTGTTAAACCCCTCTAGTCTTCATTTTAGGTACACTAACAGCTCAGCATAACCAGTGGCATGGTTATTTTTCCAAAGTGACCTAGGAGCCATTTTTCAACAGAACAATAGCAAGCCGCATGTTGCTCATGGTACTGTGGGCATCCTGCATGGTCTAAATGTTCTACCATGCCTGCAGTGTCTCCAGACTTGTCTTCCATTGAGCACATCTGAAATTACGTTGGTTGGCAATTGCAAAGGGATTCACTGGCAGAGAATCTTGATGATTTGCATGCCCAATTGCATTGTGTGATGTTCATTCTCAATACTGAATATATTGAGAGGTTTTAAATATTTTGTTTTAATTTTTTATTATTTGCACATCATTACCTTGTCTATCGATACTGTGATTTCAATAGTTCCACAACTTTTCCAGTATCAATATTGAGGAGTGTAAAGGGAGAAAATTGGCAGCTACCTTCACTTCTGATTTAGAAGAAATCAGCTAATTGTACCGATTAGGCCTCATGCATACGAACATTTTTTTTCCCCCATTTATATTCCTTTTTTTGCGATCCGTATACGGAACCATTCATTTCAATGGGTCCGCAAAAAAAAAAAAAAAAAAACGGAATGTACTCCGTATGCATCCCGTTCCGTATTTACTTTTTTGCGTTCTGTTCAAAGATAGAACATATCCTATTATTGTCCGCATAACGGACAAAGATAGTACTGTTCTATTAGGGGCCAGATGTTCCGTTCCACAAAAAAAGGAATGCACACGGATGTCATCCATATTTTTTGCGTATCCGTTTTTTGCGGACTACAAAACACTGAAGAAGCCATACGGTTGTGTGCAATAGGCCTTAGATGGAAATCCCCTTTGACTGTGACAGTCACTTCATACTCACATGCAGCTACTTGCTGCTTGTCCAGGTGTCCTTTTCTCTTGGGACACATGGCAGTGAATAAAGGCTTGAGTTGTCACGAGGTGTAGTGATCGCTAGGATACACAAGGTCCAATAATGACACAAACAAATGTTGACTTACCATTAACAGAGGGTGGGTTGGCATTTACACCACTTTCCCAGGCCGTGATACATGTTATGCGTCACTGGCAATTCTAAAGTTGAAAAGTTTATCAAGTTAAAATACCAGTGTGATGTCTGCACTAATTTCCGTCATGAAAAAAGTTGTTGCTTGCATTGAAGCAGCTTTTGCAAACAAATATATAGTATACTAATGACATACTAATTATAAGTTAGTACGGTCTGATAGGGTTGGTTCTGCTGAGTAAAACTAAACTGAGTGCAAATCCGAGGGACGTGCCTAGCCCCTCGAGCACCACAGCTTCTCCTCCGCCTTTCCCCTTTAGCCACTTCCCCCTCCCCTAGGTGGACTGAGACCTCTTTGGCATATGAAATGACAGATGACTTTTTCAAAAACATAGTCACAGTTTTGAACAAGAGAGAGGTCATTTCACTCAGCAGGATCAACCCTACCAGGCACTGTGTCTGGTTTAACGGGGTTGATCCTGACGACCTATGCTCTTTATGAATTTCTGATACAATTATAGCCATAAACACCTGTACCCCATTACTAATGCTGTATTGCCAATAGGAATTAGAGGGGAGTTTTTCTAAACTATGGGTACCAAAGTTCATCCATTCTTGACACATAGGAGCAGATATACTAAGACTGGCATTATAAAAGTAAATCTGTTGGGCCACAGAAGGCCCAACTTACTCCCGCTAAACCTCGTCCAATTTTTTCGGCACTTTTGAAACATAGGAGAGGAGTGAAAAGCTGAGAATTACAGCACAAATATGTTGTCCATCATAATTTGCGACTTTTGTGAAATGTTTAATAATTGTCCCTGATGATCCCTGGGGCCACACATTCTTATCAAGGTGCAATATCAGTCTAAAAACATTAATCCCAATGCCCGCCACTTAGCTTGTCAAATTCGGAATGGCATACTTGCCTCGACAGTAGCGCATCAGCTCTATATGGAAGGGTTGACATATCATAGAGGATGTAATGGTGGCCCTTTAAAAAGGGGCCCAATCCCGCTTTGATGCATCAATTACTTTTTATCGGTAGTGCGTACATATGCACATATTTTACTAAATTACCAAACAAGGGTGCAGAAAGTTAACCCATGGAGCATTGAAAGAAGATGCAGGCAAACAAGCACTGTGTTACGGTTAACCAGTACCAAGAGGAGTTTAAAGGGGTTCTCCCTGGGCAACAGGAATTGATGACCTATCCTCAGGATATCAGATCGCTGGTGGTTTGAAATCTGGTACCACCACTGACCAGCTGTTTGAGGCTGCCATGGCACCAGAAACCAACAGTGTATGGAGCAAAGGCGCCATACACTGTAAACGATAATCTAAAAAAGGATGCCCAGCAAGGGCTTAATCCCTTAAAAACCTTATGAAACCAAAGAGTACACATCAATAAACTGACACGTTTCGGACACCTAACATGTCCTTAGTCATAGCTAAAATCAACTATGGTTCTCAAGATTGTACACACAGCATGTGCTAATGAGTGATGACTCCACCTCAATGGAACACATATGATTAGATTACTGTTAGTATACTTAATAACATGAACTGAACATACATAATAATGAATATTAATAACAGAAAAATAAATCTGTTCTATTCTTTAAGAAGACCATGGGGTTTATTGGTAGTGTAGCGCTTGTTTCTTGGAGTGCAAGGAAGGGGGTGGGCTGTGGACTTTGCTTTCCTCCATACACTGTGTCGTTTCTGGTGCCAGCTCCCACTCACTTAAAGGGCATCTGTCAGCAGATTTTTTTCTAATGACACTGGCTGACCTGTTACATGTGCGCTTGGCAGCTGAAGGCATCTGTGTTGGTCCCGTGTTCATAATGTGGCCACATTGCTGAGAAAAATGATGTTTTAATATATGCAAATCAGCCTCTGGGAGCAATGGGGTCATTGCCGTTACTCCTAGAGGCTCTGCTCTCTCTGCAACTGCTGTGCCCTCTTCACTTTGATTGACAGGGCAAGGTGATGACATTTCACTGCCTGGTCCTGTCAATCATAGTGGAGAGGGCACGGCAGTTGCAAAGAGAGCAGGGTCTTTAGGTGTAACGGTAACGCCCCTGTTGCACCTAGAGGCTCATTTGCATATAGTCAAACATAATTCTTCTCAGCAATTCGGGCACATATGAACATGGGACCAACACAGATGCCTTCAGCTACCAAGCGCACATGCAACAGGTCAGCCAGTTTCATGGGTGAAAATCTGCTGACAGATGCCCTTTAAAGGGGAGCTGAATTGCAGTACCCCAACATGGCCACTACACCGTGTACAGAGTTCTCTGCCTACAATTCTGAATACTGTACTGTATAGTTGCCAGCACCGCGGCAGACCAAAACAGTTGGTCTGATATTGATGACCGATCCTGGCAATCTGTAGCTAGGAGAACCCCTTTAAGCTGTGCTAAGGTGTATGCTCACCTCTATGTTTGCCCCTGCTATATGACTGCACACGTGTGCATTAAGGACCCTGGAAAAACTGGATGATAATCCCTGACAAAGGTCATTTGGGGATTTTGGTAGCAAGTGTTGTCCATCCCTGAGCTGCATGTTCAGTCTCAGTACCATTGTCATGATCTGATCAATGTCAGCTATGAACCAAGAGTGATAACCTCAAGGGCATGGGAAGGAGTAACCCGATTCACCAAATAGCTGTACTCTAATGTGTATCAGCTCCTCTGCTCTACAAGATCTCTGCTTCAAGTCACTGAATGTGGGAAACGTCATTGTTTATGTGATGCGCACACACCTCAATACAGTACAGTCATCAGAGTTCTGCCATGCACCTGTCATCATCATATGACCATGGACAGGTCTACATCAATGAAGGTTCCTATTGAAAGACAGCAAGCAGAGATCTTGACAAGGATGAGGAATTGATTTAATAATAGACGACTAATCATCAACAATTAGGCGTGATCAGTCTTAAGACCCACAGAGGACGGAGACTAGACATTCTGGGTGAAAAGCTGCTCATATAGAGGGGTTTCAATTCATTCATCATTTTCAGAGAGATGGTCAATAAAAGTCATCATTGTCGTCAACTCATCATCATCAATTTGGCACAACATAGGCAGCAAACACCTGATTGTTTACTAACAAGGTGCATCTGACCAATCACAGCTGAATTCATATCATCATCTTTACCAATCAGGACAACCATCTTCTCATATTGCTGACTGTTTCCACTTTCATCTTCACTGAGTGCATTCTCTACCCTAGTGGGACATCGCCTTGCTTCCTCAGACATTCAGGCATTTCTTTATACAAACACAGCAACTATTGCCAAAAACTTGTGAAACGCTAGAACGTGTCTTTAAGGACAAATTGAAGTTTTCAAACAATCTGCGACATTGACCTGGAGCGTGGCCATTCCTGCTTGCGTTACTTCACAGCCTGAGGAATGCAACGCTTAGTAGGATTTAAAGGGGTCGTAAATGAATGTCACCCTGTATTAGACAGATTGATGAATGCCAGCATGCCAGTTTTATGTTGAGACCCAGACTGCCACTTGCTTCAGAGAGGATTGCTTGTTTGCTTAGGTGCGTCCATATAGCTGCTTATATGGATATGATATAAACATATACAGTGAAACATCTTTGAGACGACCAATCAACATTGAAAAGTGGTCTCCTAAGGGGATCTTCTCAAAGAAGATGACCAGTATGGTGGGCCTGAAGAACTCACAGGAAATCTGGTCTGGATAAGGCTACTTTCACACTTGCGTTTTTCTTTTCCAGCATAGAGTTCCGTCACAGGGGCTCTATACCGGAAAAGAACTGATCAGTTTTATCCCCATGCATTCTGAATGGAGAGTAATCCGTTCAGTTTGCATCAGGATGTCTTCAGTTCAGTCGTTTTGACTGATCAGGCAAAAGAGAAAACCGCAGCATGCTACGGTTTTCTCTCCGGCGAAAAAAACTGAAGACTTGCCTGAACGCCGGATCCGGCATTTTTTCCCATAGGAATGAATTAGCGCCGGATCCGGCATTCAGAATACCGGAATGCCGGATCCGTCGCTCCGGAATGCGCATATCGGTAAAAATGTGAAAAAAATGTACAAGACGGATCCGTCGGTCCGCATGACAAACGGAGAGACGGATCCGTCCTTGCAATGCATTTGTGAGACGGATCCGCACCCGGATCCGTCTCACAAATGCTTTCAGCCAGCGGCAGATCGGCGGATCCGGTGGGCAGTTCCGACGACGGAACTGCCCGCCGGATCACACTGCCGCAAGTGTGAATGTAGCCTAAGGGAATAGTCTTCTCCAAGAGGTGATGCTTTGGAGAGGCTTCATTCGTATGTGTTACTTAGATAAATAATACACCCCACCCCATCTATTGGGAGCTATATTTTACGTATATTGCAAACAGTTCTGGTGGTTACCTCAGAACCCCTTTCATTTTCTTGTTCTATCTTCCCACTGTGGTCCACCATATACTGTATACAATACAAGACAGGCGTTTTTTTTATTTTATTTCTACTTATACAATCCACTTTCCATTTCATTTTCATTCTGGTAGGAGCAAACTGCTGTCAACTCCATCCATCCGTTCTCACAAACAGTGAAGTTTCCAATACGTTTTTAAAGCCACACACACATACTTTCACTTACTTGGTAGCGTGATCTTCAGGCTCCTTTAAATCTCTGCAGAAGACATTCAGATAGCCCTTCCTGTTTTCTTTTTTTTTCTCTCTGAGGTCCTGAAGTTAAATGCTGGAATGTTTCGCTAAATTTTCCATTGGATTTAATAAGAAAGATTCCGGAAAAGAAAAAAGGGAAAAGAAGTTTTGCCAAGCTGTTAATGTCTTGCAGAATGGATTAAGCAACTGAGTCCAGCAGCATCTTGAAGTTCAGAAACTTTTACAGTATGTTTTGTTTAAGAGAGTCAAAGTAAAAGTCTTTGAGAGTCAAGGAGTCATCAAAAGTGTTTTCCCTGAAAATGCGGAGGCTTTGAAGGCAGAAGGAAAGTCAAAGAAGAAGTCAGAAGTTGTCTCTCCACTCAGCTGGACTGAGTCTTCTACTCCCCTTTTCTTTTTCTTGATTTTTTTTTTAACTAAGTGCCTCCCCCTCCTTCTGCTCTCCCCTCAGTGTGAGGGTGACTGAGAGTCTGTTTTCAATTCTGCCTGATTTATCCCTGTCTTTTTTTTCTGGTCTGAGGATATGAGGGGATGTTTAGAAAATCCACAAATGATGCCAGCTGCTGACTCACGATTTCATTAAAGTTGGACTTGTATTATTTCTGACTTTTCCAATTAACATCAGTACTAATTCTTATATGTGATGGCATCAGAATATAAAATCACCATCACTATTATTTAGAATTCCTTAAAGAGGTTCTCAACTTTTGAGCTTAAGGCATACCCAAAAATAAGCTGTCAGGGGATACTATATCTGCATGAGGAGTTTTATAGGCCATACATGCTCCTCTGGAACTCTGGGAAGTAAGGGATGCAAATGGGCTCCTAACAAGCTCTGCCTCTAATGCCACCAGATGTAAGGCAGCTATCCTATAAGTCAATGTTTAGGCTTGAGACATGACTTGGATAATAATTAGGCCAGCACCTCATCTGCAGACAGCTGTTTCAGGGTGATTGCCCCTCATCAGTGCAGAGCAGAGAGGACAGGCTTAATCACATGAGAGGCCTAAGACAGGATTTGATCTCTCCTTGGGGAGAGAGCACCTTATTCAGCATGAGGAGACTTGGGAAGAAAGGGATGCAAATGAGCTGTTAACAAGCTCTGCCTCTAATGCCACCAGATATCCTATAAGTCATTGTTCAAACCTTTAAATAGGCCTTGAGACATGACTTGGATATTAAATAAGCCAGCACCTCATCTGCAGACAGCTGTTTCGGGGTGATCGTCCATCATCAGTGCAGAGCAGAGTGTACTGGACTAATCTCTGTGAGAGGCCTAAGTCAGGATTTGGGGGGTACTATCTCTCCTTGGGGAGAGAGAGCACCTTAGTCAGTGTGAGGTGACTTATAGGCCATACATGCTCCTCTGGAATTCTGGGAAGAAAGGGATGCAAATGAGCTCCTAACAAGCTCTGCCTCTAATGCCACCAGATTTAAGGCAGCTATCCTATAAGTCAATGTTTGACCCTTTAAATAGGCATTGAAATAGGACTCAGATATTAAATAAGCCAGTAATCTCTGCTCTGCACTGATGAGAGGCAATCACCCCGAAACAGTTGTCTGCAGATGAGGTGCTGGCTTATTTAATATCTGAGTCAGGATAAAAAAAAAAAAAAAAAAAAAAAAAAAATGTAACATGCAAGTAAGAAAATGTTCTATTTCCCTGTATTACACAAGGCCTACTCAAACCAACAGACTGTTCATGTGCTATATGGACTCGTCAAGTTCTCCAATGGGAGAGATGTTCTTTGTAGCTGCTCTCCAATTGGGCAAATCAATGGACAATTCTCCTTTTCGGTCAGGATCACAGGCAGTGGTTTAGAAACAAAGTCAGAAGTCAAGGTCAGTTGCAGAAATAGACAATCTAAGGGAGAAATGCAAGTGTGCTGGGGTCAGGATGGGGTCTATTTCTCTGGCACGTGCTGGTGTTCATAACAAAGTTTATATAGGTAGTTTATTAGATTAGGTGTAATGTGAGGTTGGGGAAGGTCTTCAATATTGCAGGTAGTACTGCTTACCAGGCCCCAGAGAGACCACTGGCATGTAGTAGTATTCTAGCCATTAGGGCATACAAATTTTTCTCTCTTTCCAAAACTGGAGCCATTAGAGCAAGAATGCACAACTTTTTCTGGTCTGAATGCCACATTGTCAGATTGAACCAAATCCACGGGCTGCAATAAAGCTTAAATGGGCATTACCGTCTGAAAAATTTATGTCATAATGGAAATATAGGCCATAAATATCTGATAGGTGTAATTTCCACCTCCAGGACTCTCCCACGTATTAGGTGAATGAGGGTCCTGTTCGCCACCATTCACACTAAGAAAGATAATGCATGCAGCACTCTCTCTCTCTCTTGCAGTTCATGTGAGTTGCTAAAACAGCGCTTTCTCTACTCTCACAAACTATAATGAAGATAGCAATCATGCATTTGCACCTTAGTGAGAAAGACAAAAGTGCAGGAGTTAGGATGGGACCTGTTTCTCTAGGATGGCCGTGTGCATGAGCCCTTAGAGAGAGATTCAGTGTATATTGTTGTGCGGTAGCCACTAGAAGGAGCTTCAGTATGTAGTATGCACCAGCTTCTATAGGGAGCTCTGACTTTGGAAACAGTTGAAAGATGATGTCTGACAGGTGAATTTTCAAACACGGTCAGTGGGCATCTGGGGCAGTTTTGTCACAATAACTAAGTATGTCTTTCCTTATATGGTCTACATACAGTATGAAAGCTTACATATATTATCATTTGAAATATAAAAGAATGCAAACTCAGAGCGCCAACTCCTAATTTACATAGTGTAAGGGATCGTCTCTTTTCAGGGGGTCACACTCACAGATATCTTCGCAGACAAGGGTAGAATGTCCAAACTCTTGCTTTATTTCAGACACTTTAGCAAAGCACAGGTTAAGAAGTCGCAGCTTCAACTTATCACGTGTGACATCCACACAAAATAACAAACGCTTGCCCGGCTAGGCTCTAACTAAACACAAGCGTATCCCTGACTCACCTAGAGAGCCCTGTTCACACATGGAACACAAATGCGGCTTTCCTCAGCCATTCAGTCCAGCAACCTCCAGGCTGTGACACTTCAATACCTTTTGGGGGATTGTGGCCCAGTAGTCCTCCCGACTCTGGCCTCGTGATCCTTGTTTCACAGGCGTCACCGCGTCCCCCAAAGTTCAGGCTATCGCCTAGCCTCGTGGCCCCTCAGCCCATCCGGCTGAGACCACTCACACAGAGCCTCACCAGGACTCTGCTTCACAAGACACTCCAGAGTGAGACACACCCAAGATCCAGTAGCAGGATTAAATAGGATCCCTGGACATGAGCATGCCTCAAGTCCCGGACTGGAACCTGGGGAAACAACACCTCAATGTTCACATTGCCACATATCCCCCCCCTCTGTTCAAACTTGTGGGGGTGAACACATGTACCAACTGGATGCTCGTGACAAGACATCCGCATTATACTGCCATCTTCTGGCTCAACGTTCCCCCTGGAAGAGATGGCCAGCGTCACATAGTAACATAGTAACATAGTACATAAGGCCGAAAAAAGACATTTGTCCATCCAGTTCGGCCTGTTATCCTGCAAGTTGATCCAGAGGAAGGCAAAAAAAAAAAAAGTGAGTTGGAAGCCAAATTTTCCCACTTAAGGGGAAATAAATTCCTTCCCAACTCCAATCAGGCAATCAGAATAACTCCCTGGATCAACTACCCATCTCTAGTAGCTATAGCCTGTAATATTATTACACTCCAGAAACACATCCAGGCCCCTCTTGAACTCTTTTAGTGAACTTACCATCACCACCTCCTCAGGCAGAGAGTTCCATAGTCTCACTGCTCTTACCGTAAAGAATCCTTTTCTATGTTTGTGTACAAACCTTCTTTCCTCCAGACGCAGAGGATGTCCCCTCGTCACAGTCACAGTCCTGGGGATAAATAGATGATGGGATAGATCTCTGTACTGACCCCTGATATATTTATACATAGTAATTAGATCTCCCCTCAGTCGTCTTTTTTCTAACGTGAATAACCCTAATTTTGATAATCTTTCAGGGTACTGTAGTTGCCCCATTCCAGTTATTACTTTAGTTGCCCTCCTCTGGACCCTCTCCAGCTCTGCTATGTCTGCCTTGTTTACATTAGCCCAGAACTGTACACAGTACTCCATGTGTGGTCTGACTAATGATTTGTAAAGTAGTAGGAATATGTTCTCATCACGGGCATCTATGCCCCTTTTGATGCAACCCATTATCTTATTGGCCTTGGCAGCTGCTGTCTGACACTGTTTTTTGCAGCTTAGTTTGCTGTTTATTAAAATTCCTAGATCCTTTTCCATGTCAGTGTTACCGAGTGTTTTACCATTTAGTATGTACGGGTTACTTGCATTATTCCTTCCCATGTGCATAACTTTACATTTGTCAGTGTTAAACCTCATCTGCCACTTATCTGCCCAAGCCTCCAATCTATCCAGATCCCTCTGTAGTACATGCTTCCCTTTATTTTGTCAGACCCAGGCCATCAGAGCTTGGTTTGTCATAAACACTGCCTTCCTACCTAGACTACAGTGTCTAAGGGCCTCCTCCATCTCCTCTTCGCTGGAGAACTTAGCTTTCTGGTTTGCTTCTTTTCTAGATTTCTTCTTAGGCCCACAACCTTTAACTTCCACAACCTTTACACTGGGGGGGGTTCCCGCCTCCTCCTTTTGTTGGAGATCCGGCTGGTCAGTTTTAAACCACCCTTCAGCCGCTCTAATGTCACCTGGTGTTCCCACTCACTTTGTTTCTTTATTCTATCACCAGATAGGACTTCTCTTTTTTCTTTAGTCCCCACAGGGGTTACCTCAGGTTTGGGTCAGTATCAGAGTCTTCTGCTTCTTCCACATCAGCCCCATCAACTGGTTCAGCAGATACATCTTCTATCTTCTTCTCTGCCTCGGCCGGCACCACGGCGCCACCATCTCCAGTCCCATTCTTAACAGGCTCTGACTTCTTGGCACCTTCCAGAGGATCTTCCTCTTCCGGTTTCTCATTTTCTTCCACCTGCTGTGCAGGAGCACGCTTAGACTTCTCCAACTCATAGATGGCATCTTTTGAGCTCATGAGAGCTTCCATCTCTGCTCTGAGTTGCTTGTTCAGCCTCTCTAATTCATTTCGCTCCTCAAGCACTTCTTCAAGGGCTCTAGCCAAGGAGAGGGCCTTGGACTCTTTCTCCCGAGCATCAGCCTCCGCTCGGTCACCTTCTTTGTCATACAGAGCCGATATGTATTTCTCTGCAGCCAGGAGCTGGCCAAACTTTGTTCCTTCTTAGTTTTTCGCACTAGCTTGTTGGAAGCGCCCCACTCTTGGGCCTCCTGTTCCAGCGGCTCTTTACTCTGTTCTGCTGCCGCATCAGCCGAAGGGGTACCACCCTTCTCCTTTAGACACTTTGTGGGATTTCCACCCAGGGACTCTTCAAGCCCATTGTCGATGTCGACTACAGACTTCCGTGTCTTTCTGGAGTCTTTCCTCTTCTCCGGGACACCAGGCAGTAGACCCTTCAGTTCACTCATCTTTTCCGGGGTCTCTTCTTTTGACCCTTCTGCAGCCTTCTTCAATGTCTTTATGATGACAACTAGTCCCTTCTCTATCGTATCTAGGGACCGTGTGGAATAAGAGAAATCATCTCTTGTACTGACAGGTCAGGTCCTCTAGCGCTGCCTGAATATGGGTCTCAGACACTAGGCCGGCGTCTCCCCACTCAACTCTAGTCACATCAGGTACAACTATTGTCTGGTTGCTACCCGCAACTACGTCAATTTGGCGAGACCTCGACATGGCAGCCTCTCTCTCTGAGTTGCTATCGGCCACGTCACATGCGTCACTTATATTACTTGTTTCATCATTATCAGTTCTGACCTCTAGGGGCACCGATGCGCTAGTCCCCACATTGGACACTTCCCCAGCAACCAAAAAACCCAGTGGGTACTGCATATCCACCTCTGGTACGTGTGGTACACCCTCTGGGCTCACAACATTAACCAGCATTTTTGTATCACATATATTTTTACCAGGAGGGGGCACTTCTCTCCTGATCACATCCTGAAAGGGAAAAGGCATGTCATCATCATATACTTCACATGACCTCACAATTTAAATTTTTACTTTAACTACATCACTGTTTTCATTATGCATTTCGGCAAACATGGTACCATCACTTTGCACCTTATCAGCTCCACTGTTTCTAATGGTCACTTCATTTAATGGGCTAGGTACCAGTTCTGCGGGAGTTACGTGACCGACCGCAGGAGTGTTTCTACCCCACAAATCACGGAACAACCTTCTCTCATGTACGGGCGAATTTACGGAAGCAAGTCCATCATCACCAGCTGTCACTTTAGCCTCACACTCAGTGAGAACTACCTGACAGTCCTCATTAACTGCATGTCTGTCCAGCATATTTATCACTTTATTTATCTCAGGTTTCCATATTGTGCTACCTCTTACCCGGGCCATTATAGGGTCTCTAATTTTCTCCACCCCATGCCTAGCCTTGGTCACGGGCATTTTGAGCAACTCAACAACCTTCTCCCCTGCAAAGTCCTGCGAGGGAGCAACCGCAACAGGCTTACCCGCCTGTTCAGACACACCGATTTTCCCAATGTCACACACTTCCGAGACAGTTCCTCGCCTCGGTGATTTACTTTCAAGGGAATTACACAGAGTCATTGGTTCAGATATGTGGATGACACTTGGGTTAAAATTCATAAACAAGAGTTACAGGCTTTCAGCGACCACATCAACTCAGTGGATCATAACATCAATTTCACGGGGGAAGATATGCAGAACAACAAACTGGCGTTTCTGGACTGTCTTATAACAGTGGAAGAGGGAAGGAAGCTGGGAATAGAGGTCTATCAAAAACCATCACACACAGACCAGTACCTGCTATTTGATTCCCACTATCCTCTAGTCTAGACCACAAACTGGGAGTCATCCAGACTCTACACCACCGGGCAGAGAAAATCCCCACCAGCACAGCGGCCAAGGCGAAGGAATTCAAACACCTCAGAGGGGCACTTAAAACTTGTGGGTATCCAGTTTGGGCCTTTGTCATAACAGAAGGAAGGACAAGAAAGAGCACCAAGACTACCAGTGAGGGCGAGAAGCATGACAGACGCAAGAATATGGTTATCCCATATGTAGCTGGAGTGTCTGAGTAACTCAAAAGGATTTTTAATAAACATCACATCCCTGTCTGCTTTAAACCCAGCAACACACTGAGGCAACAACTGGTTCACCCCAAAGACCCAACGCCTAAACACAAGATGGACAACATTGTGTACGCAGTCCAGTGCAATGAGGAATGCTCAGAACTGTATATCGGCGAAACAAAACAACAACTACATCAGCGTATGTGTCACGCCGGTGACAGGTTTGAGAAGGTCTGAAAGAATATCTGCACATTAGTTATCTGACAGCCTCTTTTGGTTTCACTTTGTCTGTGTGTTGCTGGTATGTCCACAACCCCTGTTCAGGTGTGGATCATGTGACCTTCACCTCCCCCTATTTAGTCTGACTTTACCCATCACTCCTTGCTCTGGATAGCTTCATTTGGTTTTTGGAAGAGCTGGAGTGTGGTTCGTGGTGAAGTCCTGTTCGTCCATCATCCATCATCCATCATCCATCAGCCTCAGAAATTAAGTGTTCCGCTTGTTGTGTTTTGTATTCCCCCCACCTTTGTTGTTTACTAGGCCTCAGCGAGACGCTGGTTCCTTCACCAGGGAAGGAGCGGGTTGTCTCTGCCCGGTCATTACTATTAGGGCAAATGAGGGCCACCAGGGTTTTCTAGGTTCCTGTGTATGGGCATCTCTACCATCGAGAGGTGCCCATACGGATAGGAGTTAGGGCCAGGAGCAGGGTTTTATAGATGGTGACCCTTTTCCTTCCCTAGCCGTGAGGCCTAGTGTCTTTTCCCTTCCTTCTTGTTGTCCTTTGGTGTTCTCCCCTACAACATCCGTGACATTATCACCAATACCGCCATTTTATGTTCTGATCTGTGCAGCTATGGATGCTATGACTGCACTGGTCAAACAGCTGCAAAATTTGACTTTGGAGGTAGCAGACCTCCGTGCGATGGTTTTGCAGATTCAGAGTCCACAGGCTGCTGGTTCTGGTGGTGGGTTCCAGGCCTGCCCTGAACCGAAGGTAGCTCTCCCGGACAGGTTTTCCCGGGGTAGTGACAATTTCATCCGGTTCAGGGAGTCATGTAAATTATACTTAGGCTGCGTCCATACTCTTCTGGGGATGAGTGTCAACGGGTGGGTATGATTATTTCATTGCTAAAAGAGGACGCCCAATCTTGGGCTTTTTCTCTGCTGACTGGATCACCGTCCCTCTGGTCGGTAGATGAATTCTTTGGAGCCTTGGGTCTTATCTATGATGACCCAGATCGGATCTCTCAGGCCGAGACCAAGTTACGGGGTTTGCGGCAGGGAGAACGTTCTGCAGAGACCTATTGCTCAGAATTTAGGAGATGGGCTATGGATACAGGGTGGAACGATTCTGCTCTCCGTAGCCAATTCTGCCAGGGTCTCTCTGAGAGACTGCAGGACGCATTGGCTTTTCATGAAAATCCTGAGTCATTGCAAGCAGCTATGTCTCTTGCTGTACGTCTTGATAGACGCCTGAGGGAGAGATCTAGGGGTCCTCACCTTCAGAACATACTGTCCAATAAGGGTACTGCTTCCTTTGACACTTATGGTGGAGAGACACGGGTGGTTGTGCCTTGTGATGAGCCTATGCAGTTAGGAGAAGCTACTCCTGGAACTATTGGCAAAAGCTTGGGTCATGTGAAAGGAGTCTGCTTTTGTTGTGGCAAGAAGGGACATTTGGTGAATATTTGTCCGTACTTGCAGCATCAAGGTGTAAACAAAAAGAAAAAAACGTTTAATCCCCAAATTACTATTGGTAGTATGGGTGGGGAGCAAGAAAACCTACTTTTGTCTTTTACTGGTAGTACCCGTTTTCTCCTGTCTGCCGAGGTGGCGCTAGAGTCAAAAACTGTGAAAATCGAAGCATTTATCGACAGTGGGGCAGGAGTTAACTTGATTGATGGACAGTTTGTACGCATTCACGGGTTGACTACTAATGCATTAGAAAATAGTATTTCTGTCTTTGCAATTGACTCAGCACCTCTCGCCCAAAAATGCCTGTCGCAGGTAGTGAATGACATTCATTTAAGAGTGGGTGATTTGCATCAGGAATCTATCTCCTGTTATGTGTTGGAGGGTCTGCCTGCTCCGTTGGTGTTGGGCTTACCATGGTTAAGCAAACATAACCCTAACATCGATTGGCAAGTGAGACAGATTCTCGATTGGAGTGATTTTTGCATGGACAACTGTCTTAATGCATCTTTCTCTATGGTTACCACTAAAACTGTACCCTCGTTCATTTCATAATTTTCTGATGTTTTTTCTGAGAGTGGTAATCAGGAGTTGCCTCCACACCGGGAGTATGACTATCCCGTCAATCTTATTCCTGGAGCTAAATTGCCCAAATCTCGGTTGTATAATCTTTCGGAACCCGAAAGAAAGGCTATGCGAGAATATATCACCGAGAGTTTGGCAAAGGGACATATTAGACCATCCAAGTCCCCAGTGGCTGCTGGATTTTTCTTTGTAAAGAAAAAGGATGGTACCCTGAGACCATGTCTGGACTTCCGTGAGCTCAATCGTCATACCGTCCGTGATCCTTACCCTCTTCCTTTGATTCCGGATTTGTTTAGTCAGATTGTCGGTGCCAAGGTGTTCTCTAAATTGGATCTGAGGGGGGCATATATTCTGGTAAGGATCAAGGAGGGGGATGAGTGGAAGACCGCATTTAATACCCCTGAGGGTCATTTTGAAAACCTGGTCATGCCCTTTGGGTTAACCAATGCTCCTGCGGTTTTTCAACACTTTGTCAATGACATCTTTTATGATCTGGTGGGGAGGTTTGTCGTTGTATACCTTGATGACATACTAATTTATTCACCTAATATGGAGACTCATCAGGATCACGTGAGACAGGTGTTACAGATCCTAAGAGAGAATAAGTTGTATGCTAAGATGGAAAAGTGTGTATTTGCTGTACAGGAAGTGCAATTTCTGGGTTACCTGCTCTCATCCTCAGGTTTTCGTATGGATCCCGAGAAGGTCCGTGCCGTGTTGGACTGGGATCGACCCAAAAATCTGAAAGCGCTTATGCGGTTTTTGAGGTTTACCAACTACTACCGTAAATTTATCTTGAACTATTCATCGGTGGTTAAACCTTTAACAGACATGACTAGGAAGGGTGCTGATATTTCTATCTGGTCTGATGTGGCATTACAGGCCTTTTCTGCTGTGAAAGAATGTTTTGCTTTGGCCCCTATTCTGGTGCAACCAGACTTGTCTCAGCCATTTATTGTTGAGGTTGACGCGTCTGAGGTTGGGGTAGGAGCAATATTGCCGCAGGGTCCTTCACCCAGTAAATGGCGCCCATGTGCATTTTTTTCTAAAAAACTCTCGACTGCTGAAAGGAATTATGATGTGGGGAATAGGGAATTGCTGGCAGTTAAGTTGGCGTTCGAGGAGTGGCAGCATTGGTTAGAAGGAGCAATTCATCCTATTACAGTAATTACGGATCACAAGAATCTGGCCTACTTGGAGTCGGCTAAGCGACTAAACACAAGGCAGGCCAGATGGTCATTGTTTTTCACCAGATTTAACTTCATCGTCACTTATCGCCCTGGGGTTAAGAATGTCAAGGCGGATGCTTTGTCACGTAGCTTTCCTGGGGGGGTGAGTCTAATGACCCTAGTCCCATTTTATCTGAAAGGGTGGTTATATCCACTATTTATCTTGATCTCGAGGCCAGGGTGTTGGAGGCACAGGAGGATGCTCCGGACTCTTGTCCTCAGGGGAAATTGTTTGTCCCCTCCGAATTACGTCACAAGGTGTTCGAGGAACATCACTGTACGGTGCTTGCTGGGCACCCTGGGAGCAGATCGACTGTTGATCTCATCTCTCGCAGATTCTGGTGGCCAGGGTTGCGTAAGTGTATTGAGGACTATGTGTCAGCCTGTGGTACCTGTGCACGTGCTAAGGTGATACACACTCGGCCTTCTGGATCTCTGCTTCCATTGCCCATCCCGTCCAGACCGTGGACCCATTTGTCCATGGATTTACCGAATTCTTCGGGAAAGACTGTGATTCTGGTGGTTGTCGATCGTTTTAGTAAAATGGCACACTTTATTGCATTACCTAGTCTACCCAATGCTAAAACTCTTGCGCAGGTGTTTGTCGACAACATTGTGAAACTACATGGCATTCCCTCTGATGTGGTGTCCGATAGAGGGACTCAGTTTGTTTCCAGATTCTGGAGAGCGTTCTGTACTCGTCTGGGTGTACAATTGTCCTTCTCTTCGGCTTTTCATCCTCAGTCGAATGGACAGACGGAGCGCACTAATCAGAATCTGGAGACTTACTTGAGATGTTTTGTTTCAGAGAATCAGGAACAGTGGTCTTCATTTTTGTCGTTAGCTGAGTTTGCTATAAATAACCGTAGATAGGAATCCACTGATAAGTCGCCGTTATTTGGGGCATATGGGTTCCATCCATAGTTTGGTACATTTTCTGGTGCTCATAATTCCGGCATTCCTGAGGAGGAACGATTTTCCTCTTCCTTGTCTTCTATTTGGCGGAAAATCCAAAATAACCTGGAAAAGATGGGCAACAGGTATAAGCGTGCGGCTGACAGGAGACGTGTGAGTGGTCCGGACCTGAGAGTGGGTGATTCTGTGTGGCTGTCTACAAGAAACATTAAACTTAAGGTACCTTCTTGGAAGTTGGGACCAAGATTTATTGGTCCATATAAAATCACTGCCATTGTTAACCCTGTAGCCTTCCGTCTTGAACTTCCTCAGGCATTAAAAATCCATAACATATTTCATAAATCGTTGTTAAATAAATGTGTTGAACCTGTTGAACCGTCCTCCTTGCCTCCCGCTCCTGTCGTGGTGGACGGCAATTTAGAATTTCAGATACACAGGATTGTGGGCTCCCGAGTTCTCCGGAGATCCCTCCAGTATCTCGTTCATTGGAGAGGGTACGAGAGGAGAGGATGTGGGTTCCTGCGACCGATGTTAATGCTAGCCGTCTGGTGAGAGCATTCCACAGAGCTCATCCTGATAAGGTTGGTCCTGGGTGCCCGGAGGTCACCCGTAGAAGGGGGGGTACTGTCACGCCGGTGACAGGTTTGAGAAGGTCTGAAAGAATATCTGCACATTAGTTATCTGACAGCCTCTTTTGGTTTCACTTTGTCTGTGTGTTGCTGGTATATCCACACCCCCTGTTCAGGTGTGGATCATGTGACCTTCACCTCCCCCTATTTAGTCTGACTTTACCCATCACTCCTTGCTCTGGATAGCTTCATTTGGTTTTTGGAAGAGCTGGAGTGTGGTTTGTGGTGAAGTCCTGTTCGTCCATCATCCATCAGCCTCAGAAGTTAAGTGTTCCGCTTGTTGTGTTTTGTATTCCCCCCACCTTTGTTGTTTACTAGGCCTCAGCGAGACGCTGGTTCCTTCAGCAGGGAAGGAACGTGGGCCCCCAGTCCTATACACTACGAGCCAATTTTATACAGTCTCACCTCAATATCTGTACATCTCGAACCAAACCAGAATGTGCATTTTTAGGTTCTTCTCTCAACCATCTTATTTTTACACATTTTAAACAATTTACAATTTTATGTATTTTAATTTTTATATTAATTTTTATTCTGTATTATCAGAGGCATATATCGGCACCACCACTCTATATTTTATGTTGATGCTGGTGTGCAGAAAAAAGATTGCCTTTATTGATAGGTCATACTGTTATTTATCATTTTATATAAGCATTGATAAGCCACACAAGAATGGAGATTTAAATGATCAATAGGCCAATTAATGGCACATATATTGTTAAAATATGGTGGAATATAATCCATTTGTATCACTTTACGCTGGAGTTTTAGAAAAATGACATTATTGCATGATTCTATGTCGTTGATTTAGAAAAATGTCAATAATTCATATATGTAACCCGTAATCACAAATTGTATTTTTATAGAGTATATAGAATGATATAAGGAATTTATAGCATAAAAAAACGCATGTTTGCAAAATAACCGCATTAAAAACGCATAACGATACGGAAAAAGCTCTAAGATGGACCGCATCGTATTTCTACAGGTATGCTAATAAACCTGATAAAATGTTAGCACGACAACTGAAGGCCAAACAGAAAATTAACCAGGTTTTCCAAATCCGCTCGCGTTCCGGCCATATAACTTCTAACCCTAATACCATCTACGATACGTTCCATGCTTTTTATCAACAGCTCTATAAAGGATCGGATGATGGACGTGTCTCAGCTAGAGACGACTTTCTATCCTCGACCCCGCTACCTCAAGTGACTCCCGATGCATTGCATGATCTGGGTAGGGCCATTAGTTCTGATGAGGTAGTCTATGCGATTAGCTCTTTTAAATTAGGCAAAGCCCCGGGTCCAGACGGATTATCAGCTTTGTATTACAAAAAGTATTCTTCAATTTCAACGCCCCATATTACACAATTCTGCAACCATTTACTAACTGGCCATACTCCTCATTCTGATTTCCTTCGTGCCAACATTACTGTACTACCCAAACCTAAAAAGGACCCCCTATCGCCTAAAAATTACAGACCAATATCCCTGTTGAACTTAGATACCAAAATATTTACATCAATTTTAGCAAGACGCCTTAATATCATCCTCCCCGGTCTTATACATAAAGATCAGGTAGGATTCATCCCCGACAGGGAAGCGCCGGACAATATCAGAAAAGTGCTTAACGTGATCCAAGTGGCCAACACAAGGAAGACCCCCTTGGCCATTTTGGCTTTAGATATAGAAAAGGCCTTTGATTCCGTTAGCTGGGAATACCTGTATAAAGTGCTACTCAAAATGGGCATTAAGGGCCCTTTCTTACAGGCGGTTCAGGCTATATATTCTACACCTGTTGCATACCTCAAACTCCCAACAACCCATCTCACCCCAATCCAAATTCTCAGAGGCACCTGACAAGGTTGTCCTCTCTCTCCTGCCTTATTCGCCCTAGCTATGGAACCCCTCGCTATTTCTATTAGGAATGATCCTAACTTGTCAGGCCTTAAGATAGGAAACACTGAATATAAACTGAGTTTATTTGCTGATGATCTCCTACTATCCCTGACCAACCCTCTTATCTCGCTTCCAAATTTACTAAAGCTGTTGAAGACCTTTTCCATAGCCTCTGGGCTTAAAATTAACCACAAGAAGTCTGAACTCTTATTATGTAACTCTCCACCATCCCTTCAATCCTCACTTTCGCAAAACTTTCCTTTTTCTCAATTAGCCACCCATATTCAGTATTTGGGTACCTCAATACCTGCGAAATTGTCCATGACATACAAACTCAATTACCTTCCGCTTTACCGCAGGATTAGAAAAGATTACAAAATTTGGAGCTCCCTACCAGTCTCATGGATTGGGAGAATACATATAGTCAGGATGGTGGTTTTACCCCGCATCCTTTATTTATTTCAGACCCTCCCGGTTCAGGTCCCTATCAAAGATCTTCGAATCTTACAGGCAGATACTATGAAATTTATATGGGCCGGCAAGTGGGCCAGAATCTCCAGGTCCACAATGTGTAAACACAAATCTCAGGGAGGTCTATCTGTACCAGATTTCATCAAGTACTATAAGGCAGCAGGTTTGGCTCAATTATTCTTAACCCACTTAAAACCAGAGGTCTTCCCCTTGTGGGTATCCCTGGAACAAACCCTTTGTGCACCCTGGACCTGGAGATCCTTGCTCTGGAACACCACTCCCTTACCATCAACCATTCGAGCAACTTCACCATTGTCACATCACTCTCTGATTCTGTGGCGGTCTGTTAGATTTAAAGAGGGTTTCCAATCCAAATATTCTCCGCTCTTTCACTTATTTGGTAACCCAGTGTTCCCCCCTGGTCTCCAGATGGGGTCATTTAGGTGGTGGACTTCCAATAACTTTACCACCCTTTATAGGTTTCTGACTAGAGGGAAACTTATGTCCCTAGCCGACTTTAAGGATAAATACGATCTCCCAGATAGTGAGTCTTTTAATGCCTTACGAATCTTCTCATGCCTCCACTCCCTGAAGATTAGTAATATGACATTGGATTTTACACCCTTTGAGAGATTTATCATTTATTCATTGTATAAACAGGGGTTACTTTCCAGGTTCTATGGTTTGTTAAATACTATGCCGGAAGGAACTAAATTGCCATATATGTTAGAGTGGGAGAAGGACATCCAGGAAGATCTCTCTATAGCTAAATGGCATCAATGTTCACAGACCTTGACTAAGACCTCTTGGCAAATTACTCTAGCTGAGACTTCAATCAAGGTTCTTCATAGGACATATTTAGTCCCATATAGACTGCACCGCATTTATCCGGAAGTCTCTCCTTTATGTTTCAGGGGATGTGGAGTGGATGGCACGGTCTACCACATTTGGTGGTCCTGTCCAATAGTACAGAGATTTTGGAGTAGGATTCGTGACTTGATTTCCTCTGTGCTGGATTGTGCCTTCCCACTATCACCTATCTTATGCCTTCTTGGTGACAAATCTACAAGACTATCATACTCCAAATTTAAATTGTCCCAACACATAATATTAACTGCCAGGATTCATATCGCTTATAAATGGAGAACGGCGGAACTTAGTTTTCAAGCAGTAGTGGACAGAATTAACAAAATATTCCTTTATGAGAGACTTACTGCTATCCGCCAGGATACCTATGAAGCCTTTGAGAAGCTGTGGGAGCCTTGGGTGTCCTCCTCATATTCAGTGAATGTGCAATGTGGGATGACCTATTAGAAATTACGATTTTTAGGGTACGCTCTTTGGAAATTCTTATTTAAGGGTATTTGTGTGCTTATTAAGTAATTGTAGGTACTAAACCTGCTAACCTTTGCTTTTTGACATGATCTCCGCATGTTAATTTTATTTTATTTTACTTTATTTTTTGCTTTATTCATTATTTATGATCTATTGTAATTCTTATGGATATAATGATATTCATTCTACATGTACGAACTGATTTGTATGAAGCATAATACTTTTGTACCATTTTTGTACACAGCAACATGTATATGATCTCTATCATTATAAATAAATAAAACACTTTGAAACAAAAAACGCATACAAAAAACGCATGCGATTTCTTGATGTCTAAAGCGAATCCAGTGATCCAGGATTTGGTGCTAGTCGAGGATATAAAAAGCGGAGGAAGACAGGTGATGCTGTACCACTGACGAAGGGAAAGAGTTCCCGAAACGCGTCTGGGCTGCACACCTGTGAAAGAAGCACCTCCGCACCTTATGCATGGCCATGCAAACATCATCATAACGGAAGAATTCGGATATCCAGGACGCAGAGCATAGAATCTGCTAATTACTGCTCTTCATTGTCCGGACATAGACCACATCCGAAATCCCGCGAGATTCGGGATCAGCAAACCACAGGAGCTACAAGCGAGACGCCGGAATTGTTCCACGCTGCCTATCCACCGCTCACGTCCATAGAGGCGCCTACGAGATACACTAAGGGGAAGGTAGGAAGATTCCATCTGTGAACCGTATGTGATGGGCATACCATCTGAACGAGTACGGTAACTTTATTGTATCATCTGTACCTAAGGACATTGTGGTACGCGTTCTCATATGAACAGGAGCTGCTTGGCCCATTTTGCCCAATTGCTATATTAACACTGGACTAATGCACAAGAGCCTGCAACTCCACTAACTATTTGAGTGTGCGCACTGGCCAGTGAAGCGCAACATTATTAACAATTCCTTTGATCCAGATATTTATATATTCTAACGTATTCTGACTATAAGAGATTGACATTATACAACCACCCCTACCTGTGGAATCCATATATTGCATTTTAACCTTAGATTTTATATGTTAATTGTAGATTTTATGGTATAAATATACACGTGTCTTACCATTGTGATTTAATTAAATTTTACTCAAACTGCTATTTTGGTCCAAGTGTTGAGTGCTCGCCCTAACTTTGATTTTAGCTACATTTATTACTAGAGGAGGGGTGTTCCTCTATACTGGGCTAGAAGCACCTCATCCAGAACCCCGCCTGAGGTGAGCCACCATTTTTGAGTTTAAAGGAGCAGGTTGTCTCTGCCCGGTCATTACTATTAGGGCAAATGAGGGCCACCAGGGTTTTCTAGGTTCCTGTGTATGGGCATCTCTACCATCGAGAGGTGCCCATACAGATAGGAGTTAGGGCCAGGGGCAGGGTTTTATAGGTGGTGACCCTTTTCCTTCCCTAGCCATGAGGCCTAGTGTCTTTTCCCTTCCTTCTTGTGGCCTTTGGTGTTCTTTCCTACAACATCCGTGACAGTATGGCTCAACATAGAAGAGCCAAAACCTCTGGTCAAGATTCAGCCGTGTACTTACATCTAAAAGAAACAGGTTTCAAGGTTAAGGGCGAGCACTCAACAATTGGATCACAATATCATAGCATATAAAATTTAATTAAATCACAATAATACAACGCTTATGTAATTAATAAAAAATCTACAATAACATATAAAATCTGTAGACATAAAATACTGAATGCCACAAGTGAAGGTAAATAGTAATAGGAGTCCCTTAACCCCTTCACGCAACATCACGTACATGTACGTGGGGGAATGTGGTGCCTCACCGCATTCCCACGTGCATGTACGTGATCGGCTTTCACTGTCAGCGCAGGGAGCGAAGCGCTGAAGCTCCAGTGAAGCCGGCGTGCTGGGGTTGCTAGGCAACCAGAGAAGCCGGCAGGAGCTGTATTGTAGCTCTGACCCGCCCACGATCGCTGTGATTGGTCCATTACTGCAGAGGGACCAATCACAGCGCATCGGGGCAGGTAAGGGGGGGTTAGGGAGGGACTATGTGCTTCTCCTTCTCTGATCGCCCCAATTCCTGTCAGGGAAGCGATCAGAGAAGGAGATAGTGTGAAAATATTCCCCACCTATGACGAGTATACTCGTCATGGCGCACTGCTACTTAGCGCGCCATGATGAGTATACACGTCATGGCATAAACTGTCACCATGTCTGCAGACATGGTGACAGCGCTGAGATCCCGGCTGTCACACACAGCCGGGCACCTTAGGTCAATGCCGAGGGGGGTCCTGTGACCCCCCCCATGTCGGCGATCGCTGCAAACCGCAGGTCAATTCAGACCTGCGGTTTGTAGCGCTTTCTGCGGTTTCTGATCGCCGCGGTCCCTGACCGCGGGGATCAGAAACTTTACTATGCCCAAAATAAATATGTTTCACCCCCCTGCACCCCTGAATAATATTATGTGGGCGGGTGGTGCAGGGGGGGTGTCGCAGGCGGTGGGGAGGGGCGGTGCGGCAGGCGGGATCGCGATCCCCCGCCCGCCTCCCTTTCAATGATCGTTGGTGGTAAGTGGTTATACCAGGGTGCCAGCACATTGCTGGCACCCTGGTATAAACGGCTGACATCTGCGATGCGATGTCAGCCGTTTAACCCTTTCCATACAGCGGTCCGTACGGACCGCTGTATGGAAAAGGTTAACAGCGCAGGGAGCTCCCTCCCTCTCCCATCGGGGGGCTGCTGTGCCTTTGCAGCCCCCCGATGGGAGAGGGAGAGAGCCCCCAGAGAGCCCCCCTCAGCCCTGTACTTACCCTTCCCCGTCTGCGCAGTTCTGACCAGTACTGAGCAGACGGGGAAGGTTCCCATGGCAACAGGACGCCTCTCAGGCGTCCTGCTGTCCATGGTGCTGAACAGATCTGTGCTGAAAGCATAGATCTGTTCAGACAAGTGTAAAATACAGTACAGAACAATATATATTGTACTGTACTGTATTATACAGACATCAGACCCACTGGATCTTCAAGAACCAAGTGGGTCTGGGTCAAAAAAAAAGTAAAAAAAAGTGAAAAAAGTAAAGTTTCAAAAAAACACATTTATCACTGAATAAAAAAAAAAAAAAATTAATACACTACACATATTAGGTATCGCCGCGTCCGTAACGACCTGATCTATAAAACGGTCATGTTACTTTCCCCTCACGGTGAACGCCATAAAAATAAAAAAATAAAAACTATGAGGAAATTGAAATTTTGCCCACCTTACTTCCCAAAAAAGGTAATAAAAGTGATCAAAAAAGTCGCATGTACGCCAAAAAAGTACCAATCAAACCGTCACCTCATCCCGCAAAAAATGAGCCCTTACATGAGACAATGGCCCAAAAAATAAAAAAACTATGGGTCTCAGACTATGGAGATACTAAAACATGATTTTTTTTTTGTTTCAAAAATATTATTGTGTAAAACCCTGATAAATTATAAAAAGGTAGACATATTAGGTATTGCCATGTCCGTAAGAACCTGATCTATAAAAATACCACATGACCTAACCCCTCAGGTGAACACTGTAAAAAAAATTAAATAAAAACGGTGTCAAAAAAGCTATTTTTTTGTTACCTTACATCACAAAAAGTGTAATAGCAAGCGATCAAAAAGTCATGTGCACCCCAAAATAGTACCAATCTAACCGTCATCTCATCCCGCAAAAATGATACCCAACCTGAGACAATCGCCAAAAAACTGAAAAAACTATGGCTCTCAGACTATGGAGACACTAAAACATGTTTTTTTTTTGTGTCAAAAATGATATTATTGTGTAAAACCTAAATAAATAAAAAAGTATACATATTAGGTATCGTCACGTCCGTAAGAACCTGCTCTATAAAAATAGCACATGATCTAACCTGTCAGATGAACGTTGTAAATAATAAAAAATAAAAACAGTGCCAAAACAGCAATTTTTTGGCAAATTTTCCATTTTAATTCATTTTTTCCCATAACAAAGCAAGGGTTAACAGCCAAACAAAACTCAATATTTATTGCCCTGATTCTTTAGTTTATAGAAATGCCCCATATGTGGTCGTAAACTGCTGTATGGCCACACGGCAGGGCACAGAAGGAAAGGAGCGCCATATGGTTTTTGGAAGGCAGTTTTTGCTGGACTGGTTTTTTGACACCATGTCCCATTTGAAGCCCCCCCGATGCACCCCTAGGGTATAAACTCCAAAAAATGACCCCATTTTGGAAACTACACCCATCAAGGTATTCAAAACTGATTTTACAAACTTTGTTAACCCTTTAAGTGTTCCACAAGAGTTAATGGCAAATGGAGATGAAATTTCTGAATTTCTATTTTTTGTTACTTTGCCTCACAAAAAGTGTAATATAGAGCAACCAAAAATCATATGTACCCTAAAATAGTACCAACAAAACTGCCAGCTTATCCCGTAGTTTCCAAAATGGGGCCACTTTTTTGGAGTTTCTACTCTAGGGGTGCATCAGGGGGGCTTTAAATGGGACATGGTGTCTAAAAACAATCCAGCAAAATCTGCCTTCCAAAATCCATTCCTTTCCTTCTGCACCCTGCCGCGTGCCCATACAGCAGTTTACGACCACATATGGGGTGTTTCTGTAAACTACAGAATCAGGGCCATAAATAAAGAGTTTTGTTTGGCTGTTAACCCTTGCTTTGTTACTGGAAAAAAAATATTAAAATGGAAAATCTGCCGAAAAAGTGAAATTTTGAAATTTAATCTCTATTTTCCATTTATTCTTGTGGAACACCTAAAGGGTTAACAACGTTTGTAAAATCAGTTTTGAATACCTTGAGGGGTGTAGTTTCTTAGATGGCGTCACTTTTATGGAGTTTCTACTCTAGGGGTGCATCAGGGGGGCTTCAAATGGGACATGGTGTCAAAAAAAACAGTCCAGCAAAACCTGCCTTCCAAAAACCGTATGGCATTCCTTTCCTTCTGCGCCCTGCCGTGTGCCCGTACAGCGGTTTACGACCACATATGGGGTGCTTCTGTAAACTACAGAATCAGGGCCATAAATAATGAGTTTTGTTTGGCTGTTAACCCTTGCTTTGTAACTGGAAAAAAAATATTAAAATGGAAAATCTGCCAAAAATGTGAAATTTTGAAATTGTGTCTCTATTTTCCATTAAATCTTGTGCAACACCTAAAGGGTTAATGACGTATGTAAAATCAGTTTTGAATACCTTGAGGGGTGTAGTTTCTTAGATGGGGTCACTTTTATGGAGTTTCTACTCTAGGGGTGCATCAGGGGGCTTCAAATGGGACATGGTGTAAATAAACCAGTCCATAAAAATCAGCCTTCCAAAAACCAAACGGCGCACCTTTCACTCTACGCCCCGCTGTGTGGCCGTACAGTAGTTTACGGCCACATATTGGGTGTTTCTGTAAACGGCAGAGTCAGGGCAATAAAGATACAGTCTTGTTTGGCTGTTAACCCTTGCTTTGTTAGTGGAAAAAATGGGTTAAAATGAAAAATTAGACAAAAAAATGAAATTCTCAAATTTCCTCCCCATTTGCCAATAACTCTTGTGCAACACCTAAAGGGTTAACAATGTATGCAAAATCAGTTTTGAATACCTTGAGGGGTGTAGTTTCTTAGATGGGGTCATTTTTGGGTGGTTTCTATTATGTAAGCCTCGCAAAGTGACTTCAGACCTGAACTGGTCCCTAAAAATAGAGTTTTTGTAAATTTCGGAAAAATTTCAAGATTTGCTTCTAAACTTCTAAGCCTTATAACATCCCCAAAAAATAAAATATCATTCCCAAAACAATTCAAGCATGAAGTAGACATATGGGGAATGTAAAGTCATCACAATTTTTTGGGGTATTACTATGTATTACAGAAGTAGAGAAACTGAAACTTTGAAATTTGCAAATTTTTCCAAATTTTTGGTAAATTAGGTATTTTTTTGTGCAAAAAAAATAATTTTTTTGACTTCATTTTACCAGTGTCATGAAGTACAATATGTGACGAAAAAACAATCTCAGAATGGCCTGGATAAGTCAAAGCGTTTTAAAGTTATTAGCACTTAAAGTGACACTGGTCAGATTTCCAAAAAATGGCCTGGTCCTTAAGGTGAAAATGAGCCCGGTCCTGAAGGGGTTAATGTCCAAATTCACTGGTATATAAGAAATCTGAACCACAGATAGCTGCACTAAAAGTCCAGTGCGCACACTGAAGCTGCTGGAAGTAGCAGATTCTTGCGCGCTATTGTTATACTTCCGAGTCCAATGCGCATATATGTATAGCAATGAGATTGTGAGCTCTTGCGCACTAGTAATTGGCAGTAAAGCCAAACGAACTCCTGCTTGCGTAACAGCACGTGTCCTTAAGTACAGGTTTGTACAATAGATATACACGCTTATTCAAATGATTAGCCCGTCACATAAAGATCTCGACCGGAGTCTTCCTACCTTCTCATCGGTACGTCTCGCAAAATACCTCTGTAGACGTGCAAGGTAGATGAGCGGCGTGGTGCGCTCCCGGCCTCTCGCTTGTGGTTCCTGTAGTTTGTTAGTCTCAATTCTCGCGGTATTACAAATGTGATCTGTGTCCGGACATCAGAGAGCAGGAATTATCAAATATTGTGCTCTGCGTGTTGAATATCCAACTTCATCTGTTAGAATATAGCTTGCATGGCCATGCATAAGGTGCGGAGGTGCTATTTAAACAGGTGTGCGCGCCCAGACGCGTTTCGGGAATCCTTTTCCCTTCGTCAGTGGTACAGCATCACCTGTAAGCCTCCGTCTTTTATATCGTAGATGAGCACCAAAACCTGGATCGCTGGATTCACTTGGAACATTAAGAAATAGCATGCGTTTTTATTGTGCGATTTCAATGCGGTTTTTTCGGGAGTATGCGTTTTTTCATGATATAGATTCCTTCTTACATTCTATATAGCTGGTGTGCACCCAATTTATTATTACTCATTGTCTATATAAGTTATTAACAATTTTCTAAATCTCCAATATAAAAACATATAAACATATAATATTATCATTTTTCTGGGTTTCTATAGACTGGGTGCCCCCGTTCCGACTCTTGCGACTCAGTCAGGCCGTTTATCGACACTGAGTCGTGGATTCGGACGTGGGCCCCCAGTCTTATACATCATAACCAAACATAGTCAGGATCCCCATATCTGTACATCTCCAACCAAACCAGATTGTGCATTTTGAATCAGTTTCTCAACCTCTTATTTTTATACATTTTACCACTATCTACAATTAGCAGTATTTTTTAAGAATAGTATTTGTATTTTTATCTTGTTTTTATTTTCATTTTTATTTTCATATCAATAAAGGTCTATATTGCCACTATATTGTCGGTGATATATAATAGGGATTTTATATATCTTGTACTAATTTAGATGTCATATATTATATACATTATATATTATAGATTTTATATTGATATTTTATATAGTAATGAAGTCACAAATGATTAATTGTACCAATAAGCATATAGACATAGACAGCACAGCATAGAGATAATTCACCCCTTTTTATGCTGAAGATTCAGAAAAATGATAATATTATATGTTTATATGTTTTTATATTGGAGATTTAGAAAATTGTTAATAACTTATATAGACAATGAGTAATAATAAATTGGGTGCACACCAGCTATATAGAATGTAAGAAGGAATCTATATCATGAAAAAACGCATACTCCCGAAAAAACCGCATTGAAAACGCACAATAAAAACGCATGCGATTTCTTAATGTTCCAAGTGAATCCAGCGATCCAGGTTTTGGTGCTCATCTACGATATAAAAGACGGAGGCTTACAGGTGATGCTGTACCACTGACGAAGGGAAAAGGATTCCCGAAACGCGTCTGGACGCGCACACCTGTTTAACCACCTCCGGACCGCCTAACGCAGATTCGCGTTCCGGAGGTGGCAGCGCTGCGCACAATCACGCATATACGCGTCATCTCGCGAGACGCGAGATTTCGCTCAAAGCCGGCCCGCGCATGCGCATCGCGGGCCGGCAAAATTCAAAGAAGAAGTTCGTCACCAGCCTGCCAGCAACGATCATTGGCTGGCAGGCTGGCGATTTTCAAAAAATCCAATCAAAAGTCATATAACAGATCATATTAGTAAATATGATCTGTTATATGGCTTCTCTGCTCGTCTGCTGGTCCTTTTCGTCGGTTGGATCCAGCAGAGAAGCAGACTGAACTGTGAGTACACCAAACACTTCACTGTAGCCCCTGATCACCCCCCTGCACCCCAATTAACCCTTTGATCACCCCTTTGATCGCCCCTGTCAATCACTAGTGAAAGGAAAAAAAGTGATCAGTGTAAACTGTCACTTTTTTTTTTCCACTGGTATTGGCTGTTAGGTTTTAGGGATAGTTTAGGCCCCTTGGTTAGGTAGTTAGCGTCAGTTAGCGCCCACCCCACCGCACCGCAGTCACTTTTATTCGCTGAATAGCGTATCGCTAATCAGCATTTGTACTTTTATAGTATCTGTAAGTAATCAAAACTGATCACGGTCAGATCTATAATAGTATTAGTGTCACTTTAGTTCGCCCTCCACCCAAAACGCAGTGTTTGCCCGATCAGGCCTGATCGGTCGCCCACACGTGCGTTCACCCACGCCCGCCCCACCGCAGTGACAAAAAATATATATTTTTTGATCACTGCACATTCATTTTACACGCACTGCGGCGATAAAAAAATCAGTTTTGATATTTTTTATCAACCGCAGCGGCCTCCGGTACTTCGCTAGCCTCCCCGCTTTTTTTCTTGGGTAGTCTCAGGGAATACCCCTAAATTTAGTAGTCCAAAATGTCAAACAGGGGGTATTCTTCTGAAGAGGCCTACAGATTCTGACCCAGTCGGATGAGGAGTGGGAACCCTCATCTGATGAATCTAGCGGGTCAGAATATGAACCTGTGGAAAGCAGTGGCTCTCTGACCCAAAGTTCGGACGAGGAGGTGGAGGTCCCTGATAGCACCAGGCGTACCAGGCCCCGTGTCGCTAGACCACAGGTTATGCAGGATCCGCTTCAAGAGCAGCAGAGTGGGGCTGTCGCTGCCGGATCACGTGGTGAGGCATACACCAGCAGCGCAGCCCTCCCTGGACCTAGTACCAGCACTGCCGTACAACATGGTGACGTGGCGAGCACCAGAAGGGCAGTTGAAGCTGGTACGGTGGCACGTGCACTAGTTACCCCGTCGCAGCCACCGCACAGACAGGCCCGTAGAGCCCCTAGAGTCCCTGAGGTGCTGGCAAACCCTGATTGGCAGTCACCAACTTCAGCCGCACCTGTAGTTCCCCCTTTCACCGCCCAGTCTGGAGTTCGGGTTGAGACGGCTCAAATCGGTTCGGCCCTGGGATTTTTTGAGCTGTTCTTGACTGCGGAGCTCTTGGACTTAGTCGTGGCAGAGACCAACCAGTATGCCACACAATTTATATCCGCCAACCCGGGAAGCTTTTATGCCCAGCCTTTCCGGTGGAAACCAGTCCAAGTTTCCGAACCTAAAATTTTTTTGGGCCTTCTCCTCAACATGGGCCTGACAAAAAAGCATGAATTGCGGTCATATTGGTCAACGCACCCGATTCATCACATGCCCATGTTCTCTGCTGCTATGTCCAGGGCACGATTTGAGGCCATCCTCCGTTTCCTGCATTTTAGCGACAACACCACCTCCCGTCCCAGAGGCCACCCAGCTTTTGACCGGCTCCACAAAATTCGGCCCCTCATAGACCATTTCAACCAGAAATTTGCAGATTTGTATACCCCCGAGCAAAACATCTGCGTAGACGAGTCCCTAATACATTTTACCGGGCGCCTTGGCTTCAAACAGTACATCCCAAGCAAGCGTGCCCGGTATGGGGTCAAATTGTATAAGCTCTGTGAAAGGGCCACAGGCTATACCCACAAATTTCGGATCTATGAGGGAAAAGATCAGACCCTGGAGCCGGTCGGTTGCCCTGACTACATGGGGAGCAGTGGGAAGACAGTCTGGGACTTGGTGTCACCCTTATTCGGCAAGGGGTACCATCTTTATGTGGACAATTTTTACACAAGTGTGGCCCTCTTTAGGCATTTGTTTATAGAACGGATTTGCGCCTGTGGCACCGCACGAACTAGTCGCGTGGGCTTCCCCCAACGGCTTGTAACCACCCGTCTTGCAAGCTGGGAGAGGGCTGCCTTGTGTAACGAAGAACTGATCGCGGTGAAATGGAGAGACAAGCGTGACGTTTACATGCTCTCCTCCATTCACGCAGACACGACAATCCAAATTGAGCGAGCAACCCGTGTCATTGATAAGCCCCTCTGTGTCCACGACTATAATGCGCTCATGGGAGGGGTGGACTTCAATGACCAGATGTTGTCTCCGTATTTAGTTTCCCGCAGAACCAGACGCTGGTATAAGAAGGTGTCTGTATATTTAATTCAATTGGCGCTGTACAATAGTTTTGTTCTCTACAGTAAGGCTGGGAGAACACGATCTTTCCTCAAATTCCAGGAAGAGATCATCGAGAACCTCCTTTACCCAGGAGGTTCCGTGGCCCCATCCACCAGTGTAGTTAGCCGTCTACACGAGCGACATTTCCCCAGTGTCGTTCCTGGTACCTCAACCCAACCGTCACCCCGAAAAAGATGTCGTGTCTGTAGCAGGAGTGGAATAAGGTGTGACACCCGCTATTTCTGTCCTGACTGTCCTGACCACCCTGCCCTATGCTTTGGTGAGTGTTTCCGGAAGTACCACACACAGGTACACCTAGCATAGGGATTGCATCTCACAGGACAGGCACACAGGGCTATTAGGGCCCTTTTACTCTCAGCTGCTGCAAACCTCTCCTTTCACCTGGGATAAAGTGCATAACGTACTTCGCCACATCTTTGGGCGATTTGCGCTTTGCACATTGTCCCATGGGGAAGGAGAGGTTTGTTCTATAAAGGTAAAAAAAACTAAACAAAAAAAAAATTACCGGTAAGTAAAAAAGTTAAAAAAAAGTTAATATGTTCTGTTCTAAAGTTAATAAAGTTATTGCTTTGCGGCCTGGTTTTTTCTTTTTTGTTTTGTTTTTTTTACCTTCCAGGTGGACCAACCGATCGACTAGCTGCAGCACTGATGTGCATTCGGACAGAAGCATTGCGCTGCTGTCAGATTACACGCAAGTCGGTGTATGCGGCGCTGCAAGACGAGATTTCTCCTCTGCAGTAAAAGATATGTTTGCCGAGACATATGAGCTGAGGAGGTGGCGGTGTTCATATACTTTGGCAAACACTTTGTATATATATAAAAAAAAAAATCCCGGCAATGATTTATTCATCCACATCGATTGATGTGAATGGAGAAATCTGGTTTGCCAGGGCATACGAGCTGAAGTGGGTATGGATGTTGGGCGGAGCTCCTATGTCCTGGCAGACGCCTTTCCCCTCCTTTTTCTTTTTTTGGCAGAGATTTTTTCATCCACATTGATCGATGCGAATGAAGAAATCTGTGCCGTTCATTTTTTTCTTTCAGCCCAGAGGCTGAACGGAAAAAAAAAATCTCATTACCCGTATGCTCAATATAAGGAGAATAGCAGAAACTCCTAATGCTGGGCATACATGTAATGATTGCGGAGATCCTCAAATGCCAGGGCAGTACAAACACCCCACAAATAACACCATTTTGGAAAGAAGACACCCCAAGGTATTCGCTGAGGGGCATATTGAGTCCATGAAAGATTGAAATTTTTGTCCCAAGTTAGCGGAAAGGGAGACTTTGTGAGAACAAAATCAAAAAAATCAATTTCCGCTAACTTGTGCCAAAATTTTTTTTTTCAATGAACTCGCCATGCCCCTCATTGAATACCTTGGGGTGTCTTCTTTCCAAAATGGGGACACATGTGGGGTATTTATACTGCCCTGGCATTTTAGGGGCCCCAAAGCGTGAGAAGAAGTCTGGTATCCAAATGTCTAAAAATGCCCTCCTAAAAGGAATTTGGGCCCCTTTGCCCACCTAGGCTGCAAAAAAGTGTCACACATCTGGTATCTCTGTATTCAGGAGAAGTTGAGGAATGTGTTTTGGGGTGTCTTTTTACATATACCCATGCTGGGTGAGATAAATATCTTGGTCAAATGCCAACTTTGTATAAAAAAATGGGAAAAGTTGTCTTTTGCCAAGATATTTCTCTCACCCAGCATGGGTATATGTAAAATGACACCACAAAACACATTCCCCACCTTCTCCTGAGTACGGAGATACCAGATGTGTGGCACTTTTTTGCAGCCTAGGTGGGCAAAGGGGCCCACATTCCAAAGAGCACCTTTCGGATTTCACAGGTCATTTACCTACTTACCACACATTAGGGCCCCTGGAAAATGCCAGGGCAGTATAACTACCCCACAAGTGACCCCATTTTGGAAAGAAGACACCCCAAGGTATTCCGTGAGGGGCATGGCAAGTTCCTGGAATTTTTTATTTTTTGTCACAAGTTAGTGGAAAATGATGATTTTTTTTTTTTTTTCATACAAAGTCTCATATTCCACTAACTTGTGACAAAAAATAAAAACTTCCATGAACTCACTATGCCCATCAGCGAATACCTTGGGGTCTCTTCTTTCCAAAATGGGGTCACTTGTGGGGTAGTTATACTGCCCTGGCATTCTAGGGGCTGTAAAAAATGACCTGTGAAATCCGAAAGGTGCTCTTTGGAATATGGGCCCCTTTGCCCACCTAGGCTGCAAAAAAGTGTCACACATCTGGTATCTCCGTACTCAGGAGAAGGTGGGGAATGTGTTTTGGGGTGTCATTTTACATATACCCATGCTGGGTGAGAGAAATATCTTGGCAAAAGACAACTTTTCCCATTTTTTTATACAAAGTTGGCATTTGACCAAGATATTTATCTCACCCAGCATGGGTATATGTAAAAAGACACCCCAAAACACATTCCTCAACTTCTCCTGAGTACGGAGATACCAGATGTGTGACACTTTTTTGCAGCCTAGGTGGTCAAAGGGGCCCACATTCCAAAGAGCACCTTTCGGATTTCACAGGTCATTTTTTACTGAATTTGATTTCAAACTCCTTACCACACATTTGGGCCCCTAGAATGCCAGGGCAGTATAACTACCCCACAAGTGACCCCATTTTGGAAAGAAGAGACCCCAAGGTATTCGCTGAGGGGCATAGTGAGTTCATGGAAGTTTTTATTTTTTGTCACAAGTTAGTGGAATATGAGACTTTGTATGAAAAAAAAAAAAAAAAAAAAAATCATCATTTTCCACTAACTTGTGACAAAAAAATAAAAAATTCTAGGAACTCACCATGCCCCTCACGGAATACCTTGGGGTGTCTTCTTTCCAAAATGGGGTCACTTGTGGGGTAGTTATACTGCCCTGGCATTCTAGGGGCCCAAATGTGTGGTAAGGAGTTTGAAATCAAATTCTGTAAAAAATGACCTGTGAAATCCGAAAGGTGCTCTTTGGAATATGGGCCCCTTTGCCCACCTAGGCTGCAAAAAAGTGTCACACATCTGGTATCTCCGTACTCAGGAGAAGGTGGGGAATGTGTTTTGGGGTGTCATTTTACATATACCCATGCTGGGTGAGAGAAATATCTTGGCAAAAGACAACTTTTCCCATTTTTTTATACAAAGTTGGCATTTGACCAAGATATTTATCTCACCCAGCATGGGTATATGTAAAAAGACACCCCAAAACACATTCCTCAACTTCTCCTGAGTACGGAGATACCAGATGTGTGACACTTTTTTGCAGCCTAGGTGGGCAAAGGGGCCCATATTCCAAAGAGCACCTTTCGGATTTCACAGGTCATTTTTTACAGAATTTGATTTCAAACTCATTACCACACATTTGGGCCCCTAGAATGCCAGGGCAGTATAACTACCCCACAAGTGACCCCATTTTGGAAAGAAGAGACCCCAAGGTATTCGCTGAGGGGCATAGTGAGTTCATGGAAGTTTTTATTTTTTGTCACAAGTTAGTGGAATATGAGACTTTGTATGAAAAAAAAAAAAAAAAAAAAAAATCATCATTTTCCACTAACTTGTGACAAAAAATAAAAAATTCTAGGAACTCGCCATGCCCCTCATGGAATACCTTGGGGTGTCTTCTTTCCAAAATGGGGTCACTTGTGGGGTAGTTATACTGCCCTGGCATTCTAGGGGCCCAAATGTGTGGTAATGAGTTTGAAATCAAATTCTGTAAAAAATGACCTGTGAAATCCGAAAGGTGCTCTTTGGAATATGGGCCCCTTTGCCCACCTAGGCTGCAAAAAAGTGTCACACATCTGGTATCTCTGTATTCAGGAGAAGTTGAGGAATGTGTTTTGGGGTGTCTTTTTACATATACCCATGCTGGGTGAGATAAATATCTTGGTCAAATGCCAACTTTGTATAAAAAAATGGGAAAAGTTGTCTTTTGCCAAGATATTTCTCTCACCCAGCATGGGTATATATAAAATGACACCCCAAAACACATTCCCCACCTTCTCCTGAGTACGGAGATACCAGATGTGTGACACTTTTTTGCAGCCTAGGTGGGCAAAGGGGCCCATATTCCAAAGAGCACCTTTCGGATTTCACAGGTCATTTTTTACAGAATTTGATTTCAAACTCCTTACCACACATTTGGGCCCCTAGAATGCCAGGGCAGTATAACTACCCCACAAGTGACCCCATTTTGGAAAGAAGAGACCCCAAGGTATTTCGTGATGGGCATAGTGAGTTCATAGAACTTTTTATTTTTTGTCACAAGTTAGTGGAATATGAGACTTTGTAAGAAAAAAAAAAAAAATCATCATTTTCCGCTAACTTGTGACAAAAAATAAAAAGTTCTATGAACTCACTATGCCCATCAGCAAATACCTTAGGGTGTGTACTTTCCGAAATGGGGTCATTTGTGGGGTGTTTGTACTGTCTGGGCATTGTAGAACCTCAGGAAACATGACAGGTGCTCAGAAAGTCAGAGCTGCTTCAAAAAGCGGAAATTCACATTTTTGTACCATAGTTTGTAAACGCTATAACTTTTACCCAAACCATTTTTTTTTACCCAAACATTTTTTTTTATCAAAGACATGTAGAACAATAAATTTAGAGCAAAATTTCGATATGGATGTCGTTTTTTTTGCAAAATTTTACAACTGAAAGTGAAAAATGTAATTTTTTTGCAAAAAAATCGTTAAATTTCGATTAATAACAAAAAAAGTAAAAATGTCAGCAGCAATGAAATACCACCAAATGAAAGCTCTATTAGTGAGAAGAAAAGGAGGTAAAATTCATTTGGGTGGTAAGTTGCATGACCGAGCAATAAACGGTGAAAGTAGTGTAGGTCAGAAGTGTAAAAAGTGGCCTGGTCTTTCATGGTGTTTAAGCACTGGGGGCTGAGGTGGTTAAATAGCACCTCCGCACCTTATGCATGGCCATGCAAGCTATATTCTAACAGATGAAGTTGGATATTCAACACGCAGAGCACAATATTTGATAATTCCTGCTCTCTGATGTCCGGACACAGATCACATTTGTAATACCGCGAGAATTGAGACTAACAAACTACAGGAACCACAAGCGAGAGGCCGGGAGCGCACCACGCCGCTCATCTGCCTTGCACGTCTACAGAGGTATTTTGCGAGACGTACCGATGAGAGCAGCTTCAGTGTGCGCACTGGACTTTTAGTGCAGCTATCTGTGGTTCAGATTTCTTATATACCAGTGAATTTGGACATTAAGGGACTCTTATTACTATTTACCTTCACTTGTGGCATTCAGTATTTTATGTCTACAGATTTTATATGTTATTGTAGATTTTATATTAATTACATACGCGTTGTATTATTGTGATTTAATTAAATTTTATATGCTATGATATTGTGGTCCAATTGTTGAGTGCTCGCCCTTAACCTTGAATCTTGCTACAATTATTATTAGAGGTTGGGTGTTCCTCTATATTGGGTTAGAAGCACCTATTCCAGAACCCTGCCTGAAGTGAGCCACCATTTTGAGCGAGGTGTGAAGGAGGCCATCTACGTAAAAATGGAGAAGCCAAGCTTAAATAGAGGCGGGGGGGGGGGGGGGGGGTTAGACATCTATTGTCTGCCACATACAATGCTGTCTTGACACCTTTTTCTGTGAAGTCTTTATCACCTACTGACTCCAATTAGGATAATGGAATCAACACCTTTGACCCCATGCTGGGTATAATGACCTCTGACCCCATGCTGGGTATATTTACCAGATGTTGATTCAGTTACATATTTATTCCCAGAGAATTCTTGTACAGTCACTCAGAATTGAGAAAGCTTGTTGGAAGAACGAGTGAAACGTTTTCAAGAAATCTACAGTACGTCCAGTTGCCTTGATTTATTCTTTACAGATACACTCACACAGAGCCTCACCAGGACACTGCTTCACAAGACACTCCAGAGTGAGACACACCCAAGATCCAGTAGCAGGATAAAATAGGATCTCTGGACATGAGCATGCCTCAAGTCCCAGACTGGAACCTGGGGAAACAACACCTCAATGTTCACATTGTCACAATAGGAACTGAGTTATTTCTTGTGGGGGATTTTTACATTTCTCTCAATCCCCAGCAAAAAATGCATACAATGGAGGATGCCGGGGTGGACCGCATGCACCACAAGAACATCTTACACAAAATTATACATTCTGCAGATGAAAAAATATACATACACAAATCACTGCAAAAAATGCACGAAAATGATACGCAACTGACAATACTAGCTAATTCCTCAGGCCGATGTTAAAAGCTGAGAACTTTGCCAATATCTTCCAGTCAGGAACATATCGGAGCCCCTCATGCGCCACGTCACGGTGTCTCAGCACGCATGGGGTCCTACCACTCAACTGCCCGTGGTGTGTGAACAGGGTCTGAATCAGTGATTGAAACCAACTCACAGCCAGACTCTCACATGCCTCCATAGTGGTATCACCAATGCACTGTGAGGTAGGATAAAGCTGTGAGCCGCACCCACAACAGACCATGTGACACAGAAGCCGCACCCACAACAGACCATGTGACACAGAAGCTACCAGGTGCAAAAGAATGTAACCAACAAAATGAAGTGGCACATTCCATACACATAAAGACAAAAAACTCACTGAAAAAAGTGGCCTAAACGGGTGAAAATGCTTCAAACCCAGACACTGTAGCGTGTCTATAATCGGGGGAGCAATTCCTCCGCATGCGGTCCGCAGACAACGGCAATCCCCAGCAAAAAATGCGTACAATGGAGGATGCCGGGGCGGACCGCATGCACCACAAGAACATCTTACACAAAATTATACATTGTGCAGATGAAAAAATATACATACTCAAATGACTGCAAAAAATGCACCAAAATGATACGCAACTGACAATACTAGCTAATTCCTCAGGCCGATGTTAAAAGCTGAGAACTTTGCCAATATCTTCCAGTGAGGAACATATTGGAGCTCACAGCTCACAGCTTTATCCTTCCTCACAGTGCATTGGTGATACCACTATGGAGGCATGTGAGAGTCTGGCTGTGAGTTGGTTTCTAGCACTGTTCAGACCCTGTTCACACACCACGGGCAGTTGAGTGGTAGGACCTCATGCGTGCTGAGACACCGTGACATGGTGCATGAAAGGCTCCGATATGTTGTGGAAGATATTGGCAAAGTTCTCAGCTTTTAACATCGGCCTGAGGAATTAGCTAGTATTGTCAGTTGCGTATCATTTTGGTGCATTATTTTGCAGTGATTTGTGTAGGTATTATAATAGCCCCCAAAGGGCAGATGTTGGGAGAAAGAAAGGTTGTGCATGTTGGGCTTACATCCTCAATCATTTGTTTGTTCTTTTCTAATTCTTTATTTCCCTCTACCCATTGAAAAGCATATCTGAAGTTCTGAGAGATAGCACTTAAAAAGATAGTTTTTAAGAACAGTTAGGCAAGGTACAAATCGGCGTCTAAATTTTTAGTATTCTATACTGGCATAGGAACAGAATACTGGAATAAATGGATCCTGGCGGATTGCATTCGCTATATTGGGGTCCACCAGGTTTCCAACAAGAATACTGGCATTCTGCCAGACAAAATACCACTGTATGCACAAACGTTTAAGAAAAAGTTCCCAAATGATACTTCTAAATATCTTTTTAAAGAAAAATTACAGCTGGGTCTGTACTTATCCTCTTCCTGGCAGCTACAGTAGGACCAGACTTTTTTTTTTGCAGTACTGTATATATGGACAATCGGCATTATATGTGAATGACAACACAGGATCTCTACAAAGGCATAGAAATTTGGTATAGTCACCAATGAACTATAATGCATTCAGAAACTGTGGAGACCCTTCCATCTTTTTCCTATTTTATGTTGCAGCCTTGTGCTAAAATAAAAAAAAAATATAAAGTTTTCCTCATTCAATCTACACTCAGTACCCCATAATGAGAAAGTGAAAATAGAATTTAAAACATTTTTACAAATGTTTTAAAAAGGAAAAATGAACATTTTACATGGATTGAATCGTTTGCGATGACAAAATTTAGCTCTGGCACCTCACATTTCTCTTGATCATCTTTGAAATGTCTCTACACCTTGATTGGAGTCCACCTGTTGTAAATTCAGTTAATTGAACATTATTTGGAAAGACAAACACCTGTCTATATCAGGTCTTACAGCTGGCTATGCATATCAGAGCAAAAAGCCATAAGGAGGAACAAACTGTCTGTAAGGCTCAGATATGGGATTTTGTGGAGGCACAGTTTGGAGAAGGATGTGAAAAATTCTGCTGCACTGAAAGTTCCCAAGAGCACATTGACCTCCATAAATCTTAATGGAAGAAGTTTGGAACAACCAGGACTCTTCTTAGAGCTGATGACACCAAGACTGAATTTTATGACCTCAATTCTAAGCATAATGTTTGGAAGAAACCAGGGATTGCTCATCACTTGACCAATACCATCTCTACAGTGAAGCATGGTTGTGGCAGGATGATACTGTGGGTGTGTTTTTCACTGGCTGGGAACAACAAGAAAACACAGGAATGGCTTAGGGACAACTTTTTGGCTCAGCCAGAAGACCTGACTTGTCTTGAATCCAATAACAAATCTCTGGAGAAACCTGAAAATGGCTGTCTATCGATGGTCCTCATTCAACCTGACAGAGTTTGAAAGGATCTCCAGAGAAGATTGGAAGAAAATTACCAAATCGAACTGCGTAGATCTTGTGGCATCATACCCAAAAAGCCTGGAGGCTGTGATTGCTGCCAAATGTGTTTTAACTAAGTACCGAAAAAAGGGTGTGACTCTGAATACTTAGTCATTATGGAGTATTGAGTGCAGAATAATGTAGAAAACTTGAATGTTTTTTTCATTTTACCATAAGGTTGCAACATGGCAAAATAAAAATAAATTTAAAAAAAAGGGTCTGAAGACTTTTCAAATGCATTGTATGTCCTATGTTAGTAAGGCCACTCACATCAAGGCAAGTTTGTTTAACGACAGTACAAAATATAGAATCATGACACGTCCTCTTGGTTACTTGAGATGTTGGGAGGAGGAATGAAACGGCCTCCGTTCAGTGCCATGTCATCTGTTGACAAAATGGCTGCTGTGTGTTCAGATGACCAGTTCAAGAATTAAGCAGCTTTTTTCGTTAGCAGCTTTGAACAAGAGGAGCTTTGTTGAAGCGAAGTGAAGAAAATATGTTCAGTACAGTAGAGTTCAACAATCACAATGCTCACTCAGTGGCACATTGTTCTAGCTACTGGGTGGCACAGAGGGTAAATTGTCCTATGGTTTTACAGGAACTCATATGTGATGCATCAATAGCTTTACACAACCACAATAAGTTAGATGTAATCAAATGATGATAAAGAGTAATAGTGCATTTTATGATCAGCAGTCCATTGTATCCTCACAAGGGGCACAGAATTACGATGGCTAAAAAAAACTTAAAATAGTGTGCATGTGTCATGACTCGTGCACTGTAGCATTGTTATTTAGATATGCACTAAATAAAGAACAAAGCAAAGATGACAGCTAAAACCATGAATGAATATCTTTTCTCTATAACAAAACATGATGGAGATGCTTTGTCAGTTCACTTTACTTCAGTTTGCCAATCTAAAAAAAAAAAAGTAAACGTAAAGAAAGAAAACCACCAATTCACCAATTTTTTGGGGCCATATTTGCCAATGTTAAATTTAACATTCAAGCTTTATTAATACATGTCTTCATAAGCTTTTGTTAATTTAGCCGAATCAGTTCAAGAATGGACGTTTTGTTAATAAGTCAATGACTGAGATTTTTTAAAGAGTGTCTAACATTGCTATTAATTTTGTCTCATCGTGTTTCACATATTTGACCTAGGTGTTTTTTCCCATCTCTGTTGACTTATCTTGCTTGCAATTTATGGGAAACCCATAAAGATATAAAAGTTCCTTCTTCCTCTGTTTTATTGATTGATTAATGTCCCTGAACCTGGACACATCATCCGAAGTCTTATCCTGACCGACTGGAGGCTTCCTACATATGTGCAGTACAAATACACCCAGCTCCACTGTGCATGCACTGGAAGCCACCAGACTCAAAAAGGGCTTAGATGACATACCCCATGCTCAGAGACGTCAGCCTAATCAGTATGGCTTAGTAATTTTGCACACAGTGCATGCAGGAATTAAACTCTTTTTTATGTTATGTATTGCAGCTACTAATATTACATTTAAGGACAACATTTAAGCATCAATAGTAAAAGCAAGTGGTGTCAGTTTAAAGATGTAAAACCTACTGAGAGGTTCCCTTTAAAAGGGTTTCTACAGGATTACAAAATAATGGCTTCTTCCTTTCAGAAAGAGTGCCACACCTGTTATATTTGGATACATGCCACAGTACTGCGGATGAACCCTGGCAATGCCATTTATTATGCTACCGTGAGAAGATGTCCTGCTGTACCTACCATGGAAATATCTTGTAAATATATACAACCTGCAGGTGAAAAGAGGAGTCTTGCCAGAGCTCAACAGGACATATCTGAACAAAATAGTAGAAAAACAGTGAATTGCTACTAGGCACACGAAGAAGGGAGGAGGAGGACAGCATCAGACCCCGGCTACAGATAGAATGGAGGGACAAACTTCCAACAAAGCAAGAAACACATGCAATACGAGAGTAATGGAAGACAATAAAAAAAACATGATATATCCCCTATAACATAGACAGTCATAGAGGACAATGCCACCAGTTTTTGTGAGCTGCCCACAAAGCACATATGCTGGTGGCAGGCTATAAAGTAATCTGCATGGATGGTTTGTCATTACACTGTGGCCAGAATCAGAAGCTATTGTTTACAAGTTACATAACGGAGATGAGAAGGTGGCTTATGCCCAATGGAGAAGATTGGTCAGTTGATACTGTATGTTAAGTATTATAAAATAACTTTTGCTTACATAGAAGAATACTGCAGCAATTTCTCTGTAGACTTACTATAAAGATATAAGGGGAAATTTATCATGGGGGGAATATTTGTAGTCAGTTTTGCTTGAGTCTGTCTTGTCGTATTTTATGTCATATTTGTCAAATGTCGCATGTTGTTTGATAAATTGGTCTTATTCTTAAACCTAACACTTTTGTCTAGAAAAGCTACTTCAGTTTTCCTACTTCACCCTCCTCCTGTAGTGAGATTGTAACATTTTTTTTTTTAAATGTCAATGATAAATTACAAAACTGGAGTGAGTGGTAACAAAATTTTATGAAAGTTTAAAAAGGAGCAAAAGCCCTATTTTGCGACTTTTTGAAGGCAGAATTTTGGAGTGAAGGCATGATAAATCAGGGCCTTGGTTTTCTTTATTATGAAAAGACATTTTACAAAATTGATATTTCTAGAACTTGGAAAACTGTGTCTTTTTAAGGGACTGGAAAAAATGAAGAAGGTCTTTAGGGCACTCTTCCCAATGCTACTGTGATTTTACTTGAGTTTTGGACACCAAGTCAGATGACCATGTAGGAAAGAATGCAGAAGTTAGCTATATAGCAGGAAAGTCATACGTATGAATAATCACTCAAAAAGAACATTAACCGCTTGCCGCCACGCTAACGCCGAAAGGCGTCATTGCGGCGGCTCCCCCAGGCTACGCTAACGCCAATAGGCGTCATCTCGCGTGAGCCGAGATTTCCTGTGAACGCGCGCACACAGGCGCGCGCGCTCACAGGAACGGAAGGTAAGAGAGTTGATCTCCAGCCTGCCAGCGGCGATCGTTCGCTGGCAGGCTGGAGATGTGTTTTTTTTAACCCCTAACAGGTATATTAGACGCTGTTTTGATAACAGCGTCTAATATACCTGCTACCTGGTCCTCTGGTGGTCCCCTTTGTTTGGATCGACCACCAGAGGACACAGGTAGCTCAGTAAAGTCCCACCAAGCACCACTACACTACACTACACCCCCCCCCGTCACTTATTAACCCCTTAGTAGCCCCTGATCACCCCATATAGACTCCCTGATCACCCCGCTGTCATTGATTACCCCCCTGTCATTGATTACCCCCCTGTAAAGCTCCATTCAGACGTCCGCATGATTTTTACGGATCCACTGATAGATGGATCGGATCCGCAAAACGCATCCGGACGTCTGAATGAAGCCTTACAGGGGCGTGATCAATGACTGTGGTTATCACCCCATATAGACTCCCTGATCACCCCCCTGTCATTGATTACACCCCTGTCATTGATCAACCCCCTGTAAAGCTCCATTCAGATGTCCGCATGATTTTTACGGATGCACTGATAGATGGATCGGATCCGCAAAACGCATCCGGACGTCTGAATGAAGCCTTACAGGGGCATGATCAATGACTGTGGTGATCACCCCATATAGACTCCCTGATCACCCCCCTGTAAAGCTCCATTCAGATGTCCGCATGATTTTTACGGATGCACTGATAGATGGATCGGATCCGCAAAACGCATCTGGACGTCTGAATGAAGCCTTACAGGGGCATGATCAATGACTGTGGTGATCACCCCATATAGACTCCCTGATCACCCCCCTGTAAAGCTCCATTCAGATGTCCGCATGATTTTTACGGATGCACTGATAGATGGATCGGATCCGCAAAACGCATCCGGACGTCTGAATGAAGCCTTACAGGGGCATGATCAATGACTGTGGTGATCACCCCATATAGACTCCCTGATCACCCCCCTGTAAAGCTCCATTCAGATGTCCGCATGATTTTTACGGATGCACTGATAGATGGATCGGATCCGCAAAACGCATCTGGACGTCTGAATGAAGCCTTACAGGGGCATGATCAATGACTGTGGTGATCACCCCATATAGACTCCCTGATCACCCCCCTGTAAAGCTCCATTCAGATGTCCGCATGATTTTTACGGATGCACTGATAGATGGATCGGATCCGCAAAACGCATCTGGACGTCTGAATGAAGCCTTACAGGGGCATGATCAATGACTGTGGTGATCACCCCATATAGACTCCCTGATCACCCCCCTGTCATTGATTACCCCCCTGTCATTGATTACCCCCCTGTAAAGCTCCATTCAGACGTCCGCATGATTTTTACGGATCCACTGATAGATGGATCGGATCCGCAAAACGCATCCGGACGTCTGAATGAAGCCTTACAGGGGCGTGATCAATGACTGTGGTGATCACCCCATATAGACTCCCTGATCACCCCCCTGTCATTGATTACCCCCCTGTAAAGCTCCATTCAGACGTCCGCATGATTTTTACGGATCCACTGATAGATGGATCGGATCCGCAAAACGCATCCGGACGTCTGAATGAAGCCTTACAGGGGCATGATCAATGACTGTGGTGATCACCCCATATAGACTCCCTGATCACCCCCCTGTCATTGATTACCCCCCTGTAAAGCTCCATTCAGATGTCCGCATGATTTTTACGGATGCACTGATAGATGGATCGGATCCGCAAAACGCATACGGACGTCTGAATGAAGCCTTACACGGGCGTGATCAATGACTGTGGTGATCACCCCATATAGACTCCCTGATCACCCCCCTGTCATTGATTACCCCCCTGTAAAGCTCCATTCAGATGTCCGCATGATTTTTACGGATCCACTGATAGATGGATCGGATCCGCAAAACGCATCCGGACGTCTGAATGAAGCCTTACAGGGGCATGATCAATGACTGTGGTGATCACCCCATATAGACTCCCTGATCACCCCCCTGTCATTGATTACCCCCCTGTAAAGCTCCATTCAGACGTCCGCATGATTTTTACGGATGCACTGATAGATGGATCGGATCCGCAAAACGCATACGGACGTCTGAATGAAGCCTTACACGGGCGTGATCAATGACTGTGGTTATCACCCCATATAGACTCCCTGATCACCCCCCTGTCATTGATCACCCCCCTGTCATTGATCACTCCCCCTGTCATTGATCACCCCCCCCTGTCATTGATCACCCCTCTGTAAGGCTCCATTCAGACATTTTTTTGGCCCAAGTTAGCGGAATTATTATTTTTTTTTCTTACAAAGTCTCATATTCCACTAACTTGTGTCAAAAAATAAAATCTCACATGAACTCACCATACCCCTCACGGAAACCAAATGCGTAAAATTTTTTAGACATTTATATTCCAGACTTCTTCTCACGCTTTAGGGCCCCTAGAATGCCAGGGCAGTATAAATACCCCACATGTGACCCCATTTCGGAAAGAAGACACCCCCAGGTATTCCGTGAGGGGCATATTGAGTCCATAAAAGATTGAAATTTTTGTCCCAAGTTAGCGGAACGGAAGACTTTGTGAGAAAAAAATTAAAAATATCAATTTCCGCTAACTTGTGCCAAAAAAAAAAAATTTCTATGAACTCGCCATGCCCCTCATTGAATACCTTGGGGTGTCTTCTTTCCAAAATGGGGTCACATGTGGGGTATTTATACTGCCCTGGCATTCTAGGGGCCCCAAAGCGTGAGAAGAAGTCTGGTATCCAAATGTCTAAAAATGCCCTCCTAAAAGGAATTTGGGCACCTTTGCGCATCTAGGCTGCAAAAAAGTGTCACACATCTGGTATCGCCGTACTCAGGAGAAGTTGGGGAATGTGTTTTGGGGTGTCATTTTACATATACCCATGCTGGGTGAGAGAAATATCTTGGTCAAATGCCAACTTTGTATAAAAAAATGGGAAAAGTTGTCTTTTGCCAAGATATTTCTCTCACCCAGCAAGGGTATATGTAAAATGACACCCCAAAACACATTCCCCAACTTCTCCTGAATACGGCGATACCACATGTGTGACACTTTTTTGCAGCCTAGGTGGGCAAAGGGGCCCATATTCCAAAGAGCACCTTTAGGATTTCACAGGTCATTTACCTACTTACCACACATTAGGGCCCCTGGAAAATGCCAGGGCAGTATAACTACCCCACAAGTGACCCCATTTTGGAAAGAAGACACCCCAAGGTATTCCGTGAGGGGCATGGCGAGTTCCTAGAATTTTTTATTTTTTGTCACAAGTTAGTGGAAAATGCTGATTTATTTTTTTTTTTCATACAAAGTCTCATATTCCACTAACTTGTGACAAAAAATAAAAACTTCCATGAACTCACTATGCCCATCAGCGAATACCTTGGGGTCTCTTCTTTCCAAAATGGGGTCACTTGTGGGGTAGTTATACTGCCCTGGCATTCTAGGGGCCCAAATGTGTGGTAAGGAGTTTGAAATCAAATTCTGTAAAAAATGACCTGTGAAATCCGAAAGGTGCTCTTTGGAATATGGGCCCCTTTGCCCACCTAGGCTGCAAAAAAGTGTCACACATCTGGTATCCCCGTACTCAGGAGAAGGTGGGGAATGTGTTTTGGGGTGTCATTTTACATATACCCCTGCTGGGTGAGAGAAATATCTTGGCAAAAGACAACTTTTCCCATTTTTTTATACAAAGTTGGCATTTGACCAAGATATTTATCTCACCCAGCATGGGTATATGTGAAAAGACACCCCAAAACACATTCCTCAACTTCTCCTGAATACAGAGATACCAGATGTGTGACACTTTTTTGCAGCCTAGGTGGGCAAAGGGGCCCATATTCCAAAGAGCACCTTTCGGATTTCACAGGTCATTTTTTACAGAATTTGATTTCAAACTCCTTACCACACATTCGGGCCCCTAGAATGCCAGGGCAGTATAACTACCCCACAAGTGACCCCATTTTGGAAAGAAGAGACCCCAAGGTATTCGCTGATGGGCATAGTGAGTTCATGGAAGTTTTTATTTTTTGTCACAAGTTAGTGGAATATGAGACTTTGTATGAAAAAAAAAAAAAAAAAAAAATCATCATTTTCCACTAACTTGTGACAAAAAATAAAAAATTCTAGGAACTTGCCATGCCCCTCACGGAATACCTTGGGGTGTCTTCTTTCCAAAATGGGGTCACTTGTGGGGTAGTTATACTGCCCTGGCATTCTAGGGGCCCAAATGTGTGGTAAGGAGTTTGAAATCAAATTCTGTAAAAAATGACCTGTGAAATCCGAAAGGTGCTCTTTGGAATATGGGCCCCTTTGCCCACCTAGGCTGCAAAAAAGTGTCACACATCTGGTATTGCCGTACTCAGGAGAAGGTGGGGAATGTGTTTTGGGGTGTCATTTTACATATACCCATGCTGGGTGAGAGAAATATCTTGGCAAAAGACAACTTTTCCCATTTTTTTATACAAAGTTGGCATTTGACCAAGATATTTATCTCACCCAGCATGGGTATATGTAAAAAGACACCCCAAAACACATTCCTCAACTTCTCCTGAATACAGAGATACCAGATGTGTGACACTTTTTTGCAGCCTAGGTGGGCAAAGGGGCCCATATTCCAAAGAGCACCTTTCGGATTTCACAGGTCATTTTTTACAGAATTTGATTTCAAACTCCTTACCACACATTTGGGCCCCTAGAATGCCAGGGCAGTATAACTACCCCACAAGTGACCCCATTTTGGAAAGAAGAGACCCCAAGGTATTTCGTGATGGGCATAGTGAGTTCATAGAAGTTTTTATTTTTTGTCACAAGTTAGTGAAATATGAGACTTTGTAAGAAAAAAAAAAAAAAAAAAAATCATCATTTTCCGCTAACTTGTGACAAAAAATAAAAAGTTCTATGAACTCACTATGCCCATCAGCGAATACCTTAGGGTGTGTACTTTCCGAAATGGGGTCATTTGTGGGGTGTTTGTACTGTCAGGGCATTGTAGAACCTTAGGAAACATGACAGGTGCTCAGAAAGTCAGAGCTGCTTCAAAAAGCGGAAATTCACATTTTTGTACCATAGTTTGTAAACGCTATAACTTTTACCCAAACCATTTTTTTTTTACCCAAACATTTTTTTTTTATCAAAGACATGTAGAACTATAAATTTAGAGCAAAATTTCTATATGGATCTCTTTTTTTTTGCAAAATTTTACAACTGAAAGTGAAAAATGTCATTTTTTTGCAAAAAAAAACGTTAAATTTCGATTAATAACAAAAAAAGTAAAAATGTCAGCAGCAATGAAATACCACCAAATGAAAGCTCTATTAGTGAGAAGAAAAGGAGGTAAAATTCATTTGGGTGGTAAGTTGCATGACCGAGCAATAAACGGTGAAAGTAGTGTAGTGCCGATTTGTAAAAAAGGGCCTGGTCTTTAGGGGGGTATAAACCTGTGGTCCTTAAGTGGTTAACATATTTCTACTATATTTCCTGTCTATTATTGATATCATATCCATCCATCCACCCATCCATCTATCACCATTATGAACATCACTTAATAACACATTACTCGTCCCACTGTAAATTAATATTCAAATTCAATCACTGTGTAATGCTCAAAGTAGAGTTCCCATTCCATTCATATAGAAAGTGACAAAAACTCCTGCACAGACATTTTTGTCAGTGCAGATAATGGTGCATTTATTAAAGAGCAGCTCCATGTCACATTTTGTACCTTTATGAACTGTAACATCAATGAAATATAAATACACATGAGAAACATTGGAGCTACAACATAGAAGAACAAAGAAAGGAAAAGAAACATATATGACAATATAGAAATTACACTCCATAATTTAACATCCATAATTTACTAAACATGAGTAAATGATATATGATCAGGTTCGACTAATGTTATGATAAAGGGGTACAGAGCATACTAAATTTGTAAACATGATTGCATTTAAAGGGAGTCTGTTGCCAGATTGTGACCTTATAGACCGCTTACATAGCGCTCTAGCATAGCAGTCTATGATTCTAATGGTACCTTTGATGTTTTCTTGTGAAGTTCCCCCAAGGCAAAAACAGACTTTTATTCATATGTAAATTAGGGCTCGCAAGTGCCCAGGGGCGGCGCTCACCTCGTTGGTGCCCAGGCTGTTCTGCCTCTTTTCGTTATATCCCCTCCCCAGCCTCTTCCTCTGCCCGCCCCGCTCTTCCTTTGCGACCTTCTTCTCTGCAGTGAGATCCCGCGCCTGCGCTATCCAAAGCTTTGCCAGGGCATGTGCACTGCGATGCCCATTGTGGGCACGGCATCGCAGTAGCTACTGCGCATGCGCCGGCCAATGGCGCGAAACAGCGGCAAGGAGGCGGACCAGAGACACCCACAATGGGCATCGCAGTGCCCATGCCCTGGCCAAGCAATGGAGAGCGCAGGCGCGGGATCTCGCTGCAGAGAACTTGAGAAGGAGGACGCAAAGGAAGAGCGGGGCAGGCAGATGAAGAGGCTGGGGCGGGGATATGATGAAAAGAGGCAGAACAGCCTGGGCACCAACAAGGTGAACGCCACCCCTGGGCACTTGCGAGCCCTAATTTACATATGAATAAAAGTCCGTTTTTGCCTTGGGGGAAGTTCACAAGAAAACATCAAAGGTACCATTAGAATCATAGACTGCTATGCTAGAGCGCTATGTAAGCGGTCTATAAGGTCAAAATCTGGTGACAGACTCCCTTTAAGAAGATCTCTAGACAACTGCATATGATCTATACAGCATGGTCTAAAGTAAAGGGAATAAGCCCTAAATGGACTAGATGTGGGGCACGACTGGATAAACAGATGAGGCTAAGTATATGTAAAGGATCCAATATTTAAATAGTAGCAGGTGGAATATAGTATAAGGGGGTGTACCATCTCAGACATTGGGGGCATATCGCTGGCTCAGCTTTTTTTGACGCTCCCATAGGAATGAATAGAGGGCGGCCCATAGGTGAGACCTACACCTATCAGACATTGGGGGCATATCCTAGCGATATTGCCCCAAAGTTTGAGATGTTTTAAAATTTTCTTTTTCTACTTGCAGCAATAGGTAAGTATGTTCTGAATTCCTACATTATTTGCCTTCAATCATGATATAACTGACCTGAGGACACTCAATACTTAATATCTCATAGTAAGGATGAGCGAACCAGTTTGGTCCAAACTGGGATTTGCTCCCCTGTATATATATGCACAACTGCATATGGGTTTGAGCACTTCCTGCCTGTTGAACACCACGCTATTCTTGTTAGTTTGCTTGTATATAGAGGTGTATAAACTCCAATTTAAATGTGCCTGTTTTTCATCCACAAGCTACATTTAGGTGCACCTGTGAAGCCTGGGCCATACCAGCCAGTCTTGAGTGGGACTCGCAGACTCCTCCCTCCTCCCATTGCTAGCATGGTAGATGCTGGAGTTAACTGGTGAGTTGTCTGTGAGGCGGTCCTCACACTCCTGTAATTCATCCACTGGCCCCTGGTATTGCCCATACGGCTCAGGTAGGTGAGTGTTAGGACCCGAGCTACTTGAGAAACCTTGGCGCGGTGCTCGGGCTCAGACATGTCCTCATAGTAGGACATGTTTGCTAATCTCTCAATTTTAACACCAGTTTGAGGGCTTAGGAAGATCGCAGAGTGCACCTGTCTTTGTTGTTATTAGATTGTTATATTGGTTATCACATCCACATAATTGCTATCTTGTGTTGGATGTTTATTGTGGTACTTGTGGTCTGCTGCATCCTCCACTGTATGCATTTTTGCTGGGGATTGCCATTAGCAACGGGCCACAAGTGCAGGGTTTACTTCCCTGTATATATATGCACAACTGCATATGGGTTTGAGCACTTCAGGCCTGTTGAACACCACGCTATTCTTGTTAGTTTGCTTGTTTATGGAGGTGTATAAACTCCAATTTAAATGTGCCTGTTTTCCATCCACAGGCTACATTTAGGTGCACCTGTGAAGCCTGGGCCATACCAGCCAGTCTTGAGTGGGACTCGCAGACTCCTCCTTCCTCCCATTGCTAGCATGGTAGATGCTGGAGTTAACTGGTGAGTTGTCTGTGAGGCGGTCTTCACACCCCTGTAATTCGCCCACTGACCCCTGGTATTTCCCATACGGCTCAGGTAGGTGAGTGTTAGGACCCGAGCTACTTGAGAAACCTTGGTGTGGTGCTCGGGCTCAGACATGTCCTCCTGGTAGGACATGTTTGCCAATCTCTCAATTTTAACATCAGTTTGAGGGCTTAGGAAGATCGCAGAATGCACCTGTCCTTGTTGTTATTCGATTGTTATATTAGTTATCACATCCACATAATTGCTATTTTGTGTTGGATGTTTATTGTGGTACTTGTGGTCCGCTGCGGGCATCCTCCACTGTATGCATTTTTGCTGGGGATTGCCATTAGCAACAGGCCACAAGTGCAGGATTTGCTCCCCTGTATATATATGTACAACTGAATATGGGTTTGAGCACTTCCTGCCTGTTGAACACCACGCTATTCTTGTTACAAACCGGGTTTGCTCCAAAATTGGCTATTTTTCGAACGACAGGCAAAACCGAATATTTTCAGGTTTGTTTATGATGAATCAACTAAGATGGCGTGTAGCCATTGTGATTGTTGGGATTGTTCAATTTAATTAAACCAGCATATAGATGATCAGTACAACAGTACACCGGCTAGGGCAGGGATGGCCAACCTGAGGCTCTCCAGCTGTTGCCAAACTACAACTCCCAGCATGCCCAGACTGCCTACATCTATTATCCTACAGCAGGGCATGGTGGGAGTTGTAGTTTTACAACAGCTGGAGAGCCACAGGTTGGCCATGCCTGGGCTAGGGTAACAATTTACCTATGAGTGTTAATGTGAAATTGAGCGTCAGGCCTGGCCCTTAATCATCCTTTTACATTCATGTTTTTCTCCACATAATGGAATTTTATTTTTTGGGACTTAAATTTTTATTAAACCAGCAAATAAATGATCAGTACACCAATACACAGTCCAGCACACAAAAGTATCTGTGAGTGATAATGAATTTAGACCTAAATCCGTTTCCCTTTATTTCTGTGTTCACAGGTTTCCAATCAAATAATTTTTTCCCACTCGCACTATCCCTCCTTCCTATTGCATATGTCAAGTGTTGCCATGCCATCTTGGAGCTGATTGGCCTAGGAGAGAGTAGCCACTCCGACAAGCAGTTGCTCAAGTACACCAAGCTGCAAACATCCCACTGCCTATCACCCCACCGATTCCAACTGTGCAAGGTGGTCAAAGGTCAATGGGCGCAACATCCTGGCCACCCTGATCATGGGTGAAATAACACATGCTCCCTGCATGGCGCATGTCATCAACCTAGTGGTGCAGCGCTTCGTAAATAAGTACACTGGCCTGTGCAATGTGCTGGCAAAGTCCAGGAGACTATCCAAGCACTTCAGCCACTCTTACGAGGAGAGGAACGTTCTCCAAAACCTGCAGCAACAGAACGGCCTGCCGCTGCACGACATGCCAACTCGCTAGAATTCGACATTGCAGATGCGTCTGAATGAGCAGCAGAAAGTCATAAAAGAGTTTGTCATGCACCAGACATCCTCAGCAGTACAGAGCATGCGTTGCTTTGAGGTCAGGCAGTGGCAGCTTATCCGAGACACCTGTCGGGTGCTGAAGCCCTTCGAAGAGGCCCTCTCTCTCATATTTATCTTAGAACAGACAATGATGCTCATGCAGCAGGGGACCACAGCGGAAGTAGAGCAGCTGACGCATCTTGCTGTCTGCTCTATAGCTGTTTGTAACACACAAACAGAATCTGCCATAGAGGAGGAGGGGAAGAGGATGATTGAGATGAGGAGCTACCACTGCAAAAGGAGGAGTCGGAGGTGGAGGAGCAAGAGGATGATGAGGAGGATGGCACGAGCCAAGACACCCAATAGTCTCAGTGTTTGTGTGGTGGGGGGCAGAAAGAACTGGCTCCTTGGGCACAATGACCAGAATTGCGAACTGTTTGCTCGCTTGCTTACACAGTGACAGGCCAAATTTCATTATTACCAGGAAGCACTGTGGACACAGGTTACGGCGAGCAGACACCTCCTGCTAGCTTGTCTGAAAGGGAAGCCCCTCTCCACCCCCTATAGAGTCACCCCTCTCCCTCCGACATGAGCAGGAGTTACAGCAGCAGCCATGACAGTCTCCTCAACATGATGGAGAAGTTTTTCCATGTGCCACGCCAGGATGAGGCCAGTCAGCAAGCCGACAGGCCTCAACACCTAGGTTCAGGCCTACCTAAACTCTGGCAAGTCTCTGGTGCATACAATGCTCCCTGACCCCATGGATTTCTTATCAATAGTACAGGTGTCGTCTGTTGGTAAACCCAAAAAAGAGGCGCACGATAGGGTAAGTATTGGGCTCCAAATAGGAGGCTTACCTTAAGGAGTTGTGCAAACCTTAGGCACAACTCTAGAAGAAGCTTGTCTGAGTGGTAGAGGGTGGATACCGAAAAAGGACGGTCTGCAGCCATGGATATTGCTCTTCTTATCAGGGATGCTTGGTTCCCCAAGAAGATTTGGAAGTAAACACGTTCAGGAAAACATCCCTCGGCGCAAGGAACTAGCCGGAAAAACCATATTGATGTAGGTTGTCAATAGTTTATTAGGCAGAAAGATACAACACGTTTCAGGGAGTTATCTCCCCTTCATCAGGTAAAAACTGCATGTATAACATATTAACACTTAAAGCACGTATATATAAAAATAAAAAATGCCAAAAAAGGTGTCAAAGGTAAGGGTGGTGTTTGGGCGTGGTCCAGGGGTGTACTAGACGATCCCCTAAGAAGAAACACCAAATGCAGACCAAAAAAAGTTAAATAAACATGCACATTGATAAAATCCACTAAGGCATTGGTGGTTCAAATGGTCAAACATAAAAATTATTTATACTCAATAAATAAATCAGTATAAAAAAATAGCTGAGAAGTGTCACATGATCAAGCAGGGATCACGTGACCGCAGTAGGAGTCACGTGACGTTTGGTTTCCTTGGTTGTCAGACGCATAGTATGCAGGCTAGGCCGGACAGGTACAATGTATCATCGGATCTGAGGGCCTGGGAGGAGGAGGTGCCGGGAGTGGAGTGCCGTGGTCATGTGACCTCAGGGCTGGTCATGTGGATACCATGTTGCTAGGCAATCTGACGCAGATATTAAAGCTGTATGCCTAGTTAAGCTGGAGGGAGCGGCAGTGTGATCTAGTCACCTAAAGTGACAAGAGGACCTTATGGGAAAAAAGAACAAACTGTGGGCATAAGGGACCATTCAGACCTCCGCAAAATGGATCCACACCCATTACACAATTTTGCGGAACAGGTGCGGACCCATTCATTTTCAATGGGGCCGGAATGTGCTGTCCGCATCCGCAAATCCGCATCCACTTCCGTTCCGCAAAAAAATAGAACATGTTCTATTCTTGTCCGCAATTGCGGACAAGAAAAGGCATTTTATATGAGAGTGCTGGCGATATGCGGTCCACAAAATGCGGAACGCACATTGCTGGTGTCCGTGTTTTGCGGATCCGCAAAACACATACGGACGTGTGAATGGACCCTTAAATAGATAATGAATTCATAAAGGAAATAAGCCACACGGTCTGAATGAGGCCTTCAAAATCAATCTGTAAGATATGGCCTCCACTTCCGAACATTTTTTATTAATTTTTATTAATATTATTTTTCATTCAACCACGTAATACTTTTTGCTATTATTATCATCATCATTTTATTAGCATTGTCTCATTATTTGTCTTCACAACGACCAACTATCATTACCACTATTATTTCAGCAATTATGTAACACCTTGTTTGATAATATCGTTTTATTAATAATGTCCCTCGCATCTCATTTATTCTTGCAATAATTTATCCTATCATGTAACAATTTGACCTGTCATAGTTTACCAATTGTCCTCAATATGACCGACTGTCACGATTATTATTATATTTTTACCCTTTTTTACCACCATCATTATTATTATCTATCATCCCTGTTCCTTCATAATCCTTCCAGCTATACCTTCATTCCTTCTGTGTCCTTAGTCTACACTCATACCGCACATTTGCGAATATCTAACCCCTCGACCATTATTAATTTTTTATAGATTATTATTAATTTTTATATAATTTTTAGAGATGAGAGAATTTTTAAAAAATTCGATTCGGCCGGTTTGCTGAATTTTTTGAAAAAATGACCAAATTTATTAGTGGCGAATCTCGTTAAAAAAAAAGCTATTTCCTGGCTGCAGAGAGCCTTTATAGTGGTGTAGAACACTGTACCTTGCAGTAACACGCATAGGAAGTCTGCTGTGGTAGTGAAATAATACTATGAGTCCGTATGACATGCAGATGACAGGCGTCGCTCTTAGAATTACTGCTTACTTCACTTATTTGGGCAGTCACGGGGCCAAAGCTGACCAAAAAACTCAAGTATGAACTCAGCCTTAGAATATTGCAACAGGCACTCTTTATCTGAAACCATATATTTCCTTAAATTTATTTTATGCACTTATATAGCGCTACTATATTCCACAGCGCTTTACAGACATTAGCATCCAACTGTCCCCAATGGGGCTCACAATCTAAGATCCCTATCAGTATGTATTTGGACTGTGGGAGGAAACTGGAGTACCCAGAGGAAACCCATGCAAACACAGGGAGAACATACAAACCCCATGCAGATGTTGCCCTTGGTTGGATTTGAACCTAGGACCCCAGCGGTGCAAGGAATCAGTGCTAACCACTGAGCCACCGTGTTGCCCCGTAAAATAACTATTTAATATTGTACATCTTTAACCAAAATAAACATACACATCTATATATGCAAAGTAGATAAAAAAAATAATAAAAAATCCCTAAAATATTAATGTGGTGGCAATATTCTTTTAGAACAATAACCCCCATAAAACTGATCCTGTCTGTTGAGCATCCGCCTTCACTCGGTCAGCATTTGGTCAGTAATCCATCAGTATTACTAATGCAAAAAAAAATAAGTGGATCCAAAACAGAGATGACACGTGAATGGAATATTTGCATGTCTTCTGTGTTTTGTACCCACTCCTGCTTTTGGCTACCAAATCACAAGACAGGATCAATTGTGCATCTCATTTTTCCTTCCTTCTGAAAGATAAGAAGGGTAAAATAAATGATGATGTCAGCCAGGCTGAAAGGCAAAATAGTGGCCCAGTCATGAAGTGGGGAGAGTGGGAACAGCATGAGAAGTCCACAGAGTGGCCCTATGACATAGTTGTGAGGTTGAAGCAGCATGAGGAGACCACAGAGTGGCTTAATGACAGAGTCTGGAGGTTGCATCAGCATCAGGAGGAGGCCACAGAGTTGCACCATGACAGTGTAGAAGTGGCGGCAGCATCAGCAGGCCACAGAGCGGCACAATGACAGAGTGTGGAGGTGGCGGCAGCATAAGGAGACCACAGAGTGGCAAGGTGACATAGTGTGGAGGTGACATCAGCATGAGGAGACCACAGAGTGGCAAGGTGACATAGTATGGAGGTGGCAGCAGCATACGAAGACCACAGAGTGGCAAGGTGACATAGTGTAGAGGTGGTAGCAGCATGAGGAGAGTGACATAGTGTGGACGTGGCAGCAGCATCAGAAGGCCACAGAGTGGCATAATGACACGAGTGTGGAGGTGGCGGCAGAAGCAGCATCAGGAGGAGGCCACAGAGTGGCACAATGACAGTGTGGAGGTGGCAGCAGCATCAGGAGGCCACAGAGTGGCAAGGTGACATAATGTGGAGGTGGCAGCAGCATGAGGAGACCACAGAGTGACAAGGTGACATAGTGTGGAGGTGGCAGCAGCATGAGTAGACCACAGAGTGGCAAGGTGACATAGTGTGGAGGTGACAGCAGCATCAGGAGGCCACAGAGTGGCAAGGTGACATAGTGTGGAGGTGGCAGCTGCATGAGGAGACCACAGAGTGGCAAGGTGACATAGTGTGGAGGTAGCAGCAGCATGAGGAGAACACAGAGTGGCAAGGTGACATAGTGTGGAGGTGGCAGCAGCATGAGGAGACCACAGAGTGGCAAGGTGATATAGTGTGGAGGTGGCAGCAGCATCAGGAGACCACAGAGTGACCCAGTGACAGTGGGGAGGTGGGTGGCAATACGAGTACCAGCTGAAGATGGTGGCTGAAGTGCATGAAAAGTTTCCTGGCTATTTTTAGGATATCTTGCAGATGGGCGGAAGACTTCAGGAACCACTTGACAACCAGATTGAACACTTGACGCAGCGCTGACACCATGTTCTTCCCGTTGTCAGTCACCATGGTTCCAATTTTGAGTTGTCGTGGAGAAAGCCAAGATTCGATTTCTTGATGAAGGACACGATGCAGTTCCTCCCCTGTGTGACTCCGTTCGCCCAGGCAAACGAGGTGCAGAACAGCATGACACCACCGTGCCCTGCACATGTGGTATGCTGGAGGGGCACTGTGAATTGTCCCTTCAGTGGAGGCTGAGGACACGGAGGAGGATGAGGAGGGAGAGGTGGACATTGTCGCAGGTCCAACGGCGTGAGAACGTGGAGGCGGAAGCGGCGTCACCTGGCCAAGTTGCTGGTGTGGCTGTGCAGGAACCACATTCACCCAGTGGGCCGTAAAGGACATGTTTTGTCCCTGACCTTAGTTACAGCTCCACACGTCGGTGCTGCCGTGCACTTTGGCAGACACCAACAGGCTTAAGTACTGGCCCACCTTCTGTTCTACATGTGTGTGCAGGGCTGGTAGTGCATTTTTGGCAAAGAAATGACGGCTTGGAACTCTCCACCTGGGCTTGGCACAAGCCATCAGTTCTCTAAAAGGTGCAGTCCACCACTTGGAAAGGGAGGGACTGCAGCACCAGCAACTTGGACAGGAGCACATTCAACTTCTGCGCCGCTGGATGAGTGCACGCATACTGTTGTCTCTTGGCAATCGCTTCGATGATCGATTGCTGATGGAATGACTGATGAGTAGTAGGAGGAGCAGGAGCATTAGGACCAGCAGATGATGGGAAGAACAGACAGCTCCCTTCGGCTGAGGTGGTGGAGCCTTGACTGCCTGAAATTGTCTGCATGCCACTGGGTGATACAGCGGTAGCTGCGGCAGGCTGGACCACCACATCGGAGACACGGTTCTCCCAGGCTACTTTATGGTGACGATGCATATGTTGACGCAGGGCCGTGCTGCCAACATTGGCACCCTGGCCACGCTTCAACTTCTGCCGATAGATTCTACATATGGCCATGTTCACCTCCTCCGGCAGCTTAACAAAAAACTGCCAAACCGCCGAATAGGTGATTTTAGCCTCAACACTACGCACTGACTGACTGCTACCGCCGCTGCCTCCATAAACCCGTGCACCGCTACTTCCCGGGTAGGTAGGCTCCTGTGAAGCGGTTGGTCTACCCCGGGCATGTTTGGCTACCGACCTCCCACTGCTGCCACCCTGCTGACTCTCGGCCATGCTAGCGACTTGCTGGCTCCGCCGCTGCCTAACAGGCAAGCTGCCATTCTCTTCTCCCGATGATGATGAAGCCCCTTCGTCACCAGGCTCCCAAGTCCGATCAGCTACATCACCATCATCGTGTAGTGTCTGCACGTCACTGATGTCCTCCTCAACCGTCTCTGGGTCAGGAGCCTGACCGCTCGCAACACCAGATACCACGCTACTCTCCTCATCACTACTTGCCCGCCTAGTGGAGGAAGCGGCGGATGTCTCCTCCACATCTTGGCTTGCCAGTAGCTGCTGAGTGTCTTCTAGTATCTCGTCCTCACTGAAAAGTGGAGCTGAGCCAACAGCATACAATACTTCTCTGGCTGAGGGAACAGAAAAGGACAGAGGCAGGTTGAGGACAGGTGAGGGCACAGGGTCTGCTCCTGGGCCATGCCAACTAAGGATTGTGTCTGACAAACCCACCAACTCTTGGCTTGGTGGTGTCTGATGTCACTTGCGATGAAGTCAAAGATCGAGTCAACCATTCAAGAACCGCTGGGTTGCTGGTCAAGACACGACCGCTAGCTGACACTGGGAGCTCAGGCCTCTCGAAGTAACCCCTGCTGCCACGGCCGCCTACTCTGCTGCGACCTGTGCCTGCGCCAGAAACATTTAGGCCTCTGCCACTCCCCTCTCCAGGGCCTGGCACTTCTCTGTCTGACATACTGTTAGATCAAATAAATAAATAGTAAATTAAAACACCCCAAAAAAGTCTATAATTTTCTCAATTCACCACACAATGGTTATAAACGCAAATATCGATATTTTTTTCCCACTTATACACGCCACAATAGGCTTTATAGCATATAACTGCACCACTTAATAGCAAATATATTTTACTTTTACACTAATACACGACAAAAAGGGCTTTAGAACATATAACTGCACTGCTGAACGGCAAATATATTTTTCTTTTACCACTAATACATGACAAAAAGGGCTTTAATACGTATAACTGAACCACTGAACGGCAAAAATATTTTTATTTTGCCACTATTACACGACACAAAGGGCTTTAGAACATTTAGCTGTACCGGTGAACAGCAAATATATTTTATTTTTGCCACTAATACACAACAAAAAGGGCTTTAGAACATATCACTATCCCGCTGAACGACAAATATATACTTTTGACACTAATACACGATAAAAAGGGCTTTAGAACATATAACTGCACCGCTGAACGGCAAATAGGCCCTTATTTTGTTCCACTTACACGCCACAAAAAACTTTAGAACATATAACGGCACCGCTGAACGGCAAATATATTTTACTTTTGCCACTAATGCACGACAAAAAGGGCTTTAGAACATATAACTGCACCTCTGAACGGCAAATATATTTTACTTTTGCCAATAATACACGACAAAAAGGGCATTAGAACATACAACTGCACCGCTGAATGGCAAATAGGCCCTTATTGTGTTCCACTTACACACGCACAAAAGGCTTTAGAACATATAGCTGCACCTCTGAACGGAAAATATATTTAGATTTTTTCCAATTATAAACTCCACAAAAGGCTTTAGAACATATAACTGCACCTCTGAATTGCAAATATATTTTACTTTTGCCACTAATACACGACAAAAAGGGCTTTAGAACATATAACTGCACCGCTGAATGGCAAATAGGCCCTTATTTTGTTCCACTTACACACGCCACAAAAGGCCTTAGAACATATAACTGCACCGCTGAACGGCAAATATATTTTACTTTTGCCACTAATACACAAAAAAAACGGCTTTAGAACACATAACTACACAGCTGAATGTCAAATATATTTAACTTTTGCCACTAACACACAACAAAAATGGGTTTATAACTTAGAAGTGCACCGCTGAACTGCAAATAGGCCCTTATTTTGTTCCACTTACACACGCCACAAAAGGCTTTAGAACATATACCTGCACCTCTGAACGGCAAATATATTTTGATTTTTTTTCTACTTATAAAATCCACAAAAGGGCTTTAGAAGATATAACTGCACCACTGAACGGCAAATACACCCTTATTTTGTTCCACTTACAAACGCCACAAAAGGATTTAAAACATATAACTGCACCGCTGAACGGTAAATATATTTTACTTTTGACACTAATACACGACATAAAGGGCTTTAGAACATATAACTGCACCGCTGAACGGAAAATATAGTTTACTTTTGCCGCTAATACACGACAAAAAGGGCTTTAGAACATATAACTGCAACGCTGAATGGCAAATAGGCCCTTATTTTGTTCCACTTACACATGCCACAAAAGGCTTTAGAACATATAACTGCCCCGCTGGACGGCAAATACATTTACTTTTGCCACTAATACATGACAGAAAGGGCTTTAGAACATATAACTGCACAGCTGAATGACAAATATATTTTACTTTTGCCAATAATACACGACCCCCCATAGAACTGCCTATTCTTGTCCGCAATTGCGGACAAGAATAGGACATATTCCATTTTTTTGCGGAGCCGCTGCCGGAAGTTCGGGGCCGAAACCCGGAGGTTTGGGGCCGCGGTCCAGAAATGGGGATACAGAGAGCACATAGTGTGCTCTCTGCATCCCGTTCTACACCATTGAGAATGAATAGGTCCGCACCCGTTACCGATATTGCGGAGCGGATGCGGACCAATTTGCGGATGTGTGAATGGAGCATAATGCAACTAGAACAGGGGAATGGAATGTATCAGCTGGTGCTGGCCACCACAGAGGGGCAGATTCTTGGAGGTATGTTGTGCTGCTGGGGCAGTATTTTGTAATGCGCTGTGGTGTTTGACTCTGCTGGGCCGGTGTTTTGGCTGGTATGAGTTAAATTTGAAGGAAGGTGGAATGAGAGTAAAAAAAAAGCTGTGAGTGAATCAGTAACCTCAGAGTCGTTAGGAAGTTCAAATCTCAGCGAACATGTGTTGGGAAATGGAAGATCTTCAACAATATATTACGTATCTGCAAGAACAACTTGAGTACGGTGAATAGTACTATCACTGAACTTACATAGTTACATAGAACTGCATGTCATCACATCCGGTGGTCATATAGCAGAGGAATTTGGGGGATGTGGTTTTCAAGACATTATTACTCATTATATACTGTATCTATAAAATATATATGCAGTATAAAAGGGTGAATAACCACAATCAAAACATACTATTCATCTGTTCTGGAAGTCAGAATAAACACAAGTTAGGAGAACATTTCATGAGTGGATGTTGGATGAGTGACCTAAATGAATATATGTATAGTCTGAGAGAATCATTGAATGGATGAAAAAAAGATGGATATGCTAAGGACTCAAGATTATATTCGTGCCCAAGTAGTCCGTACAACAGGGGGTGCACAACATGCGGCCTAGCGTCCCCTCAAGGCCATTCTGGACAAAGAAATGCCTGTATGTGGCTGCTTCAATGTAGTTTTAAAAAAGAAGTGGGATGGTGCACAGATCAGGAGCAGGGATAGGTCTCTGAGTCCTCCATATACTGGGCAAATAGAGTCCCTTGACCCCTGTTTGGAGTATGTGAGTTAGAGATGTGACTGTCTATGTATGCTGCTCTCTTGATTGTCCTTTATGGAAGTTGTGAAATGCTAAGGTGTTACCACAACACCTATAATGTAAAATACAAGGAGATAAATGCCCGCATAGTCTCGTCCTTATTCCTTGTGCTAATTTAGGGAGAAAGGAAACCCTTTTCTCCTGAAAGTGTAAACTTAGTCATAAACAATGCCAGATTTATCATAGTGGCTGAGGTTGAATGATAAATCTGTCGCATCTTCAGACTGTCTAGTCTAAGTTTACGCTATTTAAAAGTTCACTGAATTTTACACCAAAAATGTGCTTTTAAGCCATGACCCTTTCCTGTGAAGTCACTCCATGTTTTCACTTAGTCATGTCCCCTTTGTTGGCCAAGACATAAAAAGGTTAGAAAAGTATATAGAACACTTGGTTAATGCAGTGCAAAGCATGTACAGCAGATTTTGTTGTCACAAAACTGAGCCAAAAAACAGGCACATTAGCAATAGTATAAATCTGCCTCATTTCATATACCATAAATATTTCAGATGGTAATAACCCTTTAAGTAGAGTGGTTCAGATTTACTATGTGGTCCATGGGGCAGAATAATTCCCGATTCCTGCCCTACGACTTGCTGGAGATTTCTATGGACTCTGTGCCATGCCTAGGTACAGGGTATGTTCATAAAGTATGTTCATGCAGAGAAGAAATTCTAATTTTTAACAACAGTCCCCTTCTTGGATAAGAAAGGTACATCATATATGAATCAGAAAGTTGCTTTAATAAATCTCTCCCATTGTGTTTTTGGCGTCCCACCTGACACCCAAAACATGGACATACGTTTTCTCAGGCATGCCCCCAGAGCTACTCTCCAGATTTAGACCACACTTATTGGAAACAATGAAGTGATTTTTCATTGTCATTTGTTTTTCTTCTGCAAAAGCAACTAAACTGAATAACAAAACTTCTATGAATAAAATCACATGCAATCAGATAGATCTGGAAGCGTCAACCAGTATAGTCCTAACCTAAAGTCCTTGAAAACAGACACTCCTCCAAATAGTCCATTGACAACTTGAAATTGTCAGGCTCAGGCTTTAAATGGCTCTGCAATCAATCATTTCAATGGCTCATGTACGTCATCAGGTTAGGTTCTAAAGTGCTTCTCTTGCATATGTGTCCTGTCAGGCACCCTTTTAAATCAAAGAACATGCCTCCTAAAAAATTATTTTCAGTACAGCTCTATTCACACATTATAGTACCGTATTTTTCACCCTATAAGACTCATCTGCTCATAAGACGAAACTAGGTTTTAGAGGAGGAAAATAAGATAAGACCTCCATGTCAATGATCCCCAATAAGACCTCCTTAAGTCCCCAATCAGACCTCCATGTGAATAACCCCCAATCAGACCTCCATAAGTCCCACAATCAGACCTCAGATCAGACCGCCATGTGAATGACCTCCAATCAGACCTCCATAAGTCCCCCAATCAGACTTCAGATTAGACCTCCATGTGAATGACCCCCATGCTCAGATAAAAAAAAATGAAGATTACACTTACCGGTAATCGGATTTTCCAGACCCCACGACAGCACCATAGAGAGAAGGATCCACCCCCAGGGACAGGAAACCTACAGAAATAGAAGGGTGGAGCCTCTCCTCCTATTCAGTGGATTACAGAGCAAGAGAGGGACTCCTACACCATTAATCAGTCTGAGCTGAACAGCATATATTCGCATAAACAATACAAATCTTGAAAATTATTTTTATTTTAATTTTTTAAATACAGAAACCACCACCAAGGGAGGGAATTAGGAAGGGTGCTGTCGTGGGGTCTGGAAAATCCAATTACCGGTAAGTGTAATCTTCATTTTTCCCCTCCCCCACGACAGCACCATAGAGAGAATTACAGAGGAAGAACCCTTCCTAGGGAGGGACCACCGCTTGCAAAACCTTTCTACCGAAAGAAAGATCAGAAGAAGAGTGCAGATCCAAACGGTAGTGATGGAAAAAAGTAGAGGGAGAAGACCACGTGGCTGCCCTACAAATTTGCTCGATAGAGGCCCCTGACCTTTCTGCCCAAGAAGTGGAAACAGAGCGAGTAGAGTGAGCCTTCACCGAGACTGGAGGAGACAGGCCCTCCTCCAGGTAAGATTGTATAATGCCCAGTCTAAGCCACCTAGACAGGGTACTTTTGGTAGCCTTCTTCCCTTTATTCGGTCCTGAAAAGAGGATGAATAAAGCAGAAGACTTTCTCCATTTTTTTGTAATTTTGAGATACTGAATTAGGCATCTCCGCACATCTAGAGTATGAAATGTCAACTCTCCAGAGTTTTTGGGATGGTCACAAAAGGAGGGAAGAATAATCTCTTGAGACCTATGAAATTTAGATGACACCTTGGGTAAAAAGGCTGGATCAGGCAAAATGATAACTCTATCCTCCAGAATTGTAGTGAAAGGGGGGTTAATGGAAATGGCCTGTAACTCGCTTATCCTTCTAGCAGTAGTGAGGGCCACTAGCAAAACAAGCTTGAAAGTAAGAAGCTTTATGCTTACAGAATCAATAGGCTCAAAGGGTACTTTGGTTAAGGAGTTAAGCACAACATTAAGATCCCACGGGGGAACTCTAGGGGATGAAACTGGTGTCATCCTATCTACCGCTTTAAAGAATCTAGTGATCCATGGATTGGAGGCAAAGTTCTGCTCGAATAGAACTGACAGGGCAGAGACCTGTACCTTAAGGGTACTCTTAGCAAGACCTAAGGAAAGGCCTTTCTGTAAAAATTCAAGAATCTGGGAAATAGGGTCAGACAAGGGTAAATGCCCTGGGTTCAGATTACTGAATTCAATAAATTTCTTCCAAGTTCTGGCATAGATGGAAATGGTAACAGGTTTTCTGCTTTTAAGCAAGGTCGTGATGAGCTCCTGGGAGAAACCTTTTTTGATCAATAGGCTCCGTTCAAATTCCATGCAGTCAGATGGAGACCACTGACCGCCTGATAAAAAACTGGACCTTGGTACAACCTATCCGGCAGGTCTGGCAGAATCCAGGGTTCTGAGATCGACATCGTCCGGAGCAGGGTGAACTATGCCCTCTTGGGCCAAAAGGGGGCAATAAGGATGACCCTTGCCCTGTCCTCTCTGATCTTTCTCAGGACTGCTGGAATCAACTGGAAGGGGGGAAAAGCATATGCTAGGGGAAATTCCCACTTCAGTAGAAAAGCATCCACCCCATATGGGGATTCTCTTGGATTTAGGGAACAAAAGACTTCCACCTTCTTGTTCTGGCTTGTACTGAAGAGATCTATGACTGGCTTGCCCCATGACGCACTGATCCTGGAAAATACTGAGGAGTTCAGGGACCATTCCCCTTGCTTTATTGGATGTCTGCTTTTATGTAGAGGGCCGATATGTGTCTGACTTGTGAAATGGTCTTGTCTATGCATTTTTGGCATAATTTCTTCCCATAAGAAGAAGATAGAGAAGTTCTGCACAGCGCACACTCCCTGTTTTTTCTCTTTGCCAGCATTTTCTTTGGTTTAGGCTGGAAAGGAGAGAGCACAAGGCATAACTTTATCAAAAAAACAATAAACTGAGCCACTTACCCCCTGAAGATCAAAGAACTACCGGGATGGGATTCACTTCACCCTCAGCAGATTCCTGTCTTCCTTCTTCCTCCATGAAAAAACCGGATGGTAGGAGGTATGGAGTCTATACACTTTATAGATAGAAAAAAGAGAGGGGGTATAAGCAATCTATCTGGCCCATAGTACTTGTTACCCATGTAACAACTACCAGGAGGCTCCTACATGCGATATCGATAGGCACAGACCGCTGTATAGCTCACTGCTGGTCTGGCCTGCCTCCTTTAAATACAGAAGTTCGGCATTTCCTGCCGCTTTAGAAGCGCGTCACATCCGGTGTCTAAACCGGAAGTCGCGCTTGCGTTCCACTTCTTTATGGAGCTGGAGGGCAGACCGGAAGTGCGTCATACCCTCCGCGCGTACCGGAAGTGACCTCCACATGTCCGGAGGCGCTCAGCTGCTCCAGCCGAATCCAAGTGGCAGAGCCTCGCGTCTTCCAGGATACCACCTCCACCGCATGGTTAGCATTCCTCATGGGGCAGAGCTCTCCCTGAGAGTTACCCACATGGCTGCCGCAAGATACGGAGGGCCCCCGGAGCACCTCCGTACCCTAGGGTCCTGTCAGCCTGCCCAGCAGCGCGATGGACCCCAGCAGCAACCGACGGCCCTCTAGGAAACTCCTAGGAAGCAAAAACAAAAGACCGCCGGTAAGACCTGAAAGAAAAGCTGTAGGTCTCCCACTCCAGGGACAGGAAACCACTGAATAGGAGGAGAGGCTCCACCCTTTTATTTCTGTAGGTTTCCTGTCCCTGGGGGTGGATCCCTCTCTCTATGGTGCTGTCGTGGGGGAGGAGTGCTGCACACTGTGCTGTGACCCGATGTGCACAGCATGAGGTCACAGCACGCCGACATCCTCATACTGTGTGCAGCCACAGCACAAGGACCAGGAAGCCATGAATATAGAGCCCAGAGAGGCTCTCCCAGTCCTCCTGTACTAATGAGCGCTTCCATAATGGAAGCGCTCATTAGTATTCACCCCATAAGATGCACTGACATTTTCCACCCACGGTAGTTCCTTTTGCCATTACTGACAGGTCCTCTCCTCTGTGGGACTATAGCCAAATCTCCCACTAGTTCAATTTCTAAAAAACAATTAACCTAATTAGTATAATTGCTCATAAGAATCCCATTCAAACACATAGGAGGGTATGCAAACTCCATATAAATCTTGCCCTTTTATTAGAGTCAAATGTACAGCTCCAATGCTAACCATCGAGCCACCATGCCACATGTCAAGGGGTTGTGTTTCTTAAGCCCTTTCTTACAATTTTCATTTTAGTTTTTTTGCTATCTGTCTACTAAGATCCATTTTACACCACTTTAATTTTTCTGTTCACATACTCAAACCAGGACTTATTTTTTGTGGGACAAGTTGTACTTTCTAATGGATCCATTTAAAGGGGTTGTCTCATCTCGCCATTACTAAGGCGATATGAGAAACAATCCCAACCACCAGTGAAGGTCAGAAGCACTCAGCTAAGCACTAGGCCTTTCATAGCTGGTTATAAACTTAGGGGCACAGCTCTCAGCTAAGGATAGGTCATTAATATTTAAGTCCCAGAAAACCTCTTGAAATCTCCTATTTCAGTGTTTTATCTGTAGGCTAAGACAGAGCTATACAAACCAATTAAACTCTAAACTACAGCTTTGGTCAGATTAAGTTAAAAATATCACTGAATTGAGAGAATACATTGCCAATAATGTATTTTCCCATAAACAGAGTCCCAAAGCAGTGGATATGGAACCTATAAGTGCTACAGTTCTGACCTTTTCCATGAGAACTTTCTCTAGAAAATCTATGAGAACCACGTCTTTTTTTAAATTCTGCAGCAAACTTCACACTGAATAAGAACAACAGTGACATCCGCTCTCACCACTGCTCATGGCACATCTGGATTCATTTAATGGTGAGACCAGTTAACCCCTGGCAGGAGAGTGGTAGCAGCATCCTTTGAGGCCATGCATTTTTTTTTCTAGTGGAAGAGACAAGAAGTGTGGGAGAGATAAGAAGCACATGTGGAATGCAGAGAAGAAGATTCTTCTAAAGGGAGATTAGACAGAAGGAACCCAGACATAACCTTGGGTCTATAAAGAAGGTGAAAGATGACTGTGACACTGAACAGGACAAATATAGGAAAAGGCTAAAGACTGGTGACAATAGATTCACAGGCAGAGATTTGGTTTCGCTTCTCTCACATGTAAACTCCTCAATGAACATATATATAAAAATGAATTTCTGTCTGTTGTCTGTTCTTTATGCACAACCAAATGACTGGAACATTCTACACCAAATTTGGCACATAGGTACATCAGTTGTCCAGGAAGGTTTTCTTGAAGGTCTCAGTAGGTACAGTTCTTGAGATATTCTCCAAAAATGTATTAGCCAATAGGAGCTTCACTCTTATTAGCCAATAGAAGCAGGTCCTTCAGTCTTCCCATACACACACTTTTACACCATGTTTCCATAACAACTCTATTTTTCTTCACTCTTATGGGTCACTGTTAAGGCGGCGGGGTGCTGTGGACATCATATTTTAAGGCGGCGGCTGCTGTGCGGGTGGGGTTTACTGTTAAGGGGGAAGGCCACTGTGGAGGCCACTGTTAAGGTGGTGGGGTGCAATAGAGGTCACATTTTAAGAGGGTGGGGTGCTTAGGTTTGCCATCAGGTAATTTATTGGCCAAGCCAGTAATTTAGTGCATTCTGTGTAAGATTTATGCAGGGGGATGCCGTGTAATATTGTATTTGGGGGGGGGAGGGGTCGTGTAATATTGTATGCGGGGTGTGTGGGTGAGCCGTGTAGTATTGTATGCAGGGGGGGGGGTGCCGTGTAATATTATATGCGGGGAGGGGGTGCTGTGTAAGGGGGCATTCAGACGACCTTATTTTTGGGTCCGCATCCCTTCCACAATTTTGCGAAATGGGTGCGGACTAGAGTTGAGCGAAACTGAACTACTTTCAGTAAAAGTTCGGGTTCGAGTTTGGTGTTCGGCGAGTTATTGGCGCTTTTTGAAAGGCTGCAGAGCCAATCAACAAGCGTTTTACTCTTGTGCCCTTAGAAGCCATCACAGCCATGCCTACTAATGCTGCATTTATTAGTGTGACATACAAACTAGAAATACTGCAATAATATTCTGGGTTTAAAAAAACACCCATTTTTGGCAATAACCTACATCTGGTGCCTTTGCAGCATTTGTCAGTGTGAAAGACAAGCTTGAAATACTTCAATAATTTTCTGGGTTTAAAAAAACACCCATTTTTGGCAATACCCTACATCTGAGGCCTATGATGCATTTGTTAGTGTGACATACAAGCTAGAAATACTGCAATAATATTCTGGGTTAAAAAAAAACACCAATTTTGGACAAAATACTAAATTTGCGGCCTTGGCTGCATCTGTCAGTGTGAAATACACGCGTTAGATACTGGTGTTCTATTCAGTTATTAAAAAAACACCCATTTTGTGCCAAATACTAAATTTGCGGACTTGGCTGCATCTGTCAGTGTGAGATACAAACTTGAAATACTGCAATAATATTCTGGGTTTAAAAAAAACACCCATTTTGGGCAAAATACTAAATTTGCGGCCTTGGCTGCATCTGTCAGTGTGAAATACACGCGTTAGATACTGGTGTTCTATTCAGTTATTAAAAAAACACCCATTTTGTGCCAAATACTAAATTTGCGGACTTGGCTGCATCTGTCAGTGTGAGATACAAACTTGAAATACTGCAATAATATTCTGGGTTTAAAAAAAACACCCATTTTGGGCAAAATACTAAATTTGCGGCCTTGGCTGCATCTGTCAGTGTGAAATACACGCGTTAGATACTGGTGTTCTATTCAGTTATTAAAAAAACACCCATTTTGTGCCAAATAATAAATTTGTGGCCTTGGCTGCATCAGTCAGTGTGAGATACAAGCTAGAAATACTGCAATAATATTCTGGGTTAAAAAAAAACACCAATTTTGGACAAAATACAAAATTTGCGGCCTTGGCTGCATCTGTCAGTGTGAAATACACGCGTTAGATACTGGTGTTCTATTCAGTTATTAAAAAAACACCCATTTTGTGCCAAATAATAAATTTGCGGACTTGGCTGCATCTGTCAGTGTGAGATACAAACTTGAAATACTGCAATAATATTCTGGGTTTAAAAAAAAAAACACCCATTTTGGGCAAAATACTAAATTTGCGGCCTTGGCTGCATCTGTCAGTGTGAAATACACGCGTTAGATACTGGTGTTCTATTCAGTTATTAAAAAAACACCCATTTTGTGCCAAATAATAAATTTGTGGCCTTGGCTGCATCAGTCAGTGTGAGATACAAGCTTGAAATACTGCAATAATATTCTGGGTTTAAAAAAAACACCCATTTTGGGCAAAATACTAAATTTGCGGCCTTGGCTGCATCTGTCACTGTGAGATACAAGCTTGAAATACTGCAATAATATTCTGGGTTTAAAAAAACACCCATTTTTGGCAATATCCTACATCTGGTGTCTTTGCAGCATTTGTCAGTGTGAAAGACAAGCTTGAAATACTTCAATAATTTTCTGGGTTTAAAAAAACACCCATTTTTGGCAATACCCTACATCTGGGGTCTATGCTGCATTTGTTAGTGTGACATACAAGCTAGAAATACTGCAATAATATTATGTGTTTAAAAAACACCTATTTTGGGCAAAATACAAAATTTACGGCCTTTTCTGCATCTGTCAGTGTGAAATACACGCGTTAGATAAGGTTGTTATATTCGCTTATTAAAAACACACCCATTTTGGGCAAAATACTAAATTTGTGGCCTTGGCTGCATCTGTCAGTGGGAAATACACGCGTTAGATACTGGTGTTCTATTCTGTTATTAAAAAAACACCCATTATGGGCCGAATACTAAATTTGCGGCCTTGGCTGAATCTGTCAGTGTGAGATACAAGCTTGAAATACTGCAATAATATTCTGGGTTTAAAAAAACACAAATTTTTGGTAATATCCTACATCTGGGGCCTATGCTGCATTTGTTAGTGTGACATACAAGCTATAAATACTGCAATAATATTCTGGGTTTAAAAAAACACCCATTTTGGGCAATATGCTACATCTGGGGCCTATGCTGCATTTGTTAGTGCGAAATACAAGCTAGAAATACTGCAATAATATTCTGGGCTTAAAAAAACACCCATTTTGGGCCAAATACTAAATTTGCGGCCTTGGCTGGATCTGTCACTGTGAGATACAAGCTTGAAATACTGCAATAATATTCTGGGTTTAAAAAAACTCCCATTTTTGTCAATACCCTACATCTGGGGCCTATGCTGCATTTGTTAGTGTGACATACAAGCTAGAAATACTGCAATAATATTCTGGGTTTAAAAAAAACACCCATTTTGGACAAAATACTTGGCTGCATCTGTTAGTGTGAAATACACGCGTTAGATACTGATGTTATATTCTGATATTAATAAAACACCCATTTTGGGCAAAATACTAAATTTGCAGCCTGTGCTGCATCTGTCAGCATGAAATACACGCGTTAGATACTGTTGTTATATTCTGTTATTAAAAAAAACACGCATTTTGGGCCAAATACTAAATTTGCGGCCTTGGCTGCATGTGTCAATGTGAGATACAAGCTTGAAATACTGCAATAATATTCTGGGTTTAAAAAAACACCCATTTTGGGCAATACCCTACATCTGGGGCCTATGCTGCATTTGTTAGTGTGACATTCAAGCTAGAAATACTGCAGTAGTATTCTGGGTTTAAAAAAACACCCATTTTGTGCAAAATACTAAATTTGAGGCCTTGGCTGCATCTGTCAGTGGGAAATACTCGCGTTAGATACTGGTGTTCTATTCTGTTATTAAAAACACACCCATTTTGGGCAAGATCCAAAATTTGCGGAGAATGAGGAGAGCGTCGAATTAGGGACATAGCCCCGGTCGTGGTGCTGCTGGTAGAGCTCCTGTTGCAGGGAGAGGACGTGGTCGATCTGTGCCAGCTACACGCACAAGTGAAACACCTTCCTCAGGTGCGAGTAGGCGACAGAACATTCAGCGTTATATGGTCGGGCCTAATGCGGATCTATGAAAAGTGAGGCCAGAACAAGTACAGGCGATAGTAGATTGGGTTGCTGACAGTGCCTCCAGTTCCTTCACATTGTCTCCCACCCAGTCTCCTGCTGAAAGATCAGAGTTAGCACCTGCAGCTGATGTCCATCAGTCTTTCACCTCACCCCCTTGCAAATCAGCCAAGCAGTCTAAGCCCCAAGTCATGCAGCAGTCTCTTCTGCTTTTTGATTACTCTGCTAGCAGGGTTTCCCAGGGCCATCCACATAGCCCTGCCCCAGAAGTGGAAGAGATTGAGTGCACCGATGCCCAACCACTTATGTTTCAAGATGAGTACATGGGAGGACCACCGCAGCACGTCTCGGATGATGACGAAACACAGGTGCCAACTGCTGTGGCTTTCGAAAGTGTGCAGACCGACAAGGACGGCAGGGGTGAAGACTGGGTGGAAGATGACGTGGAGGACGATGAGGTCCTCGACCCCACATGGAATCAAGGTCATGTGAGTGACCTGTGTAGTTCGGAGGAAGAGGCGGTGGTCGCACAGAGCCACCAACACAGCAGAAGAGGGAGCAGGTTGCAAAAGTGGAGAGGCCGTCCCCTAGACAATACTCCTGCTACTGCCCAACGCAGCAAGGGACCGAGCACACCAAAGCCAGCTCTAAGGAGTTCCCTGGCGTGGCAGTTCTTCAGACAATGTGCTGACGACAAGACACGAGTGGTTTGCACGCTGTGCAATCAAAGTCTGAAGCGAGGCATAAACGTTCTCAACCTGAGCACAACCTGCATGACCAGGCATCTAAGTGCAAAGCACGAGCTGCAGTGGAGTAGACACCTCAAAAACAAAGAAAGGTCTCTGGCTCCTCCTGCTTCCTCTTCTGCTGCAGTTTCAGCCTCTTCATCCACCTCTGGAGTGACAGTGGCACCTGCCACCCTGCAAACAGAGGATCTGCCAGCAACACCACCACCTGGGTCACCAAGCATCTCCACAAGCGTTCAGCTCTCCATCTCCCAAACACTGGAGCGGAAGAGGAAGTACCCCCCTACCCACCCGTGATCCCTGGCCCTGAATGCCAGCATTTCAAAATGACTGGCCTTTGAAATGCTGTCATTCCGTCTGGTGGAGACGGAGAGTTTTAAAAGCCTTATGGTGGTGGCTGTCCCACAGTATGTCGTGCCCAGCCGCCACTACTTTTCCAGGCGAGCCATCCCTTCCCTGCACAACTAAGTGGGGGACAAAATCAGGTGTGCACTGCGCAACACCATCTGTGGCAAGGTCCACCAAACTATGGATACGTGGACCAGTAAGCACGGTCAGGGACGTTATATCTCCCTAACAGCACACTGTGTGAATGCAGTGGCGGCTGGGCCTGAGGCGGATAGCAGTTTGGCGCATGTCCTTCCACCACCGAGGATTGCAAGGCGCTTCTCTTTGCCTCCTGTTGCTTCCTCCTCCTACTTCGCTTCCTCATCCTCTACCGCCTCCTCATCCGATCAGCGTAACACCTTCACCACCAACTTCAGCACAGCCAGGTGTAAATGACAGCAGGCAGTTTTAAAACTTATCAAACCCCACACTGTGCAGGAGCTGTGGACGGGCCTTGAACAACAGACCGATGAATGGTTGGTGCCAGTGAGCCTCAAGCCCGGCCTGGTGGTGTGCGATAATGGGCAAAATCTCGTAGAAGCTCTGCGACTAGCCGGTTTGACGCACATCCCTAGCCTAGCGCATGTGCTGAATTTGGTGGTGCAGAGGTTCCTTAAAAATTACCCCGATATGTCAGAGCTGCTGCAGAAAGTGCGGGCCGTCTGTGCGCGCTTTCGGCATTCTCACCCTGCTGCTGCCCGCCTGTCAGCGCTGCAGCATAACTTCGGCCTTCCCAGTTACTGCCTCATATGCGATGTGCCCACAAGGTGGAACTCCACCTTGCACATGCTGGCCAGACTGTGCGAGCAGCAGCAGGCAATAGTGGAGTTTCAGCTGCAGCAAGCACGAGTGAGTCGCTCTGCGGAACAGCACCACTTCACCACCAATGACTGGGCCTCCATGCGAGTTCTGTGTTCCTTGTTGCGCTGTTTCGAGTACTCCACCAACATGGCCAGTGCCGATAACGCCGTTCTCAGCGTTACTATCCCACTACGATGCCTCCTTGAAAAAACACTTCGGGCGATGATGGAAGAGGATGTGGCACAGGAGGAGGAGTAGGAGGAAGAGGGATCATTTCATAGGGTTTCCGGCCAGTCATTCACAAGTGGGGTGGGTTCCTGCACCCACAAACGCCAGGTACACAATTGTCCAGCCAGGGCACAGTACTGGAGGATGACGAGGTGGAGGATGAGGAGGAGGAGATGAAGGAGGAGGAACCATGTTCACAGCAGGGTGGCACCCAAACTAGCTCATGGCCATCACTGGTGCATGGCTGGGGGGATATAGAGGATACAGACGATACACCTCCCACAGAGGACAGCTTGTGGTTGCTTCTGGACAGCCTGGCACACATGAGCGATTACATGCTGCATTATCTCCACAACGACCGCCGAGTTGCCCACATTCTAACTTGTGCTGATTACTGGGTGGCCACGCTGCTGGTTCCCCAATACAAGGACAACGTACCTTCCTTAATTCCGTCACTTGAGCGTGATCGTAAGATGTGCGAGTACAAGCGCTGCTGGTGGCATTCCCACCTGACAGCGGGGGCACAGTGGAAGCACAAGGCGAAGGCGGAGGAGGAGGAAGAGGTCGCCAACGCAGCTGGGGCATCACCAGCGCAGGCAGGGTTAGCATGGCCGAAATGTGGAAAAGCTTTGTCAGCACGCCACAACAACCAGCACCACCAGTTGATATGGAATGTCTTAGCAGGAGGCAGCATTTCAGCAACATGGTGGAGCAGTATGTGTGCACACGCCTACACGTACTGAATGATGGGTCTGCCCCCTTCAACTTTTGGGTCTCTAAATTGGGCACATGGCCTGAGCTTTCCATTTACGCCTTAGAGGTGCTGGCCTGCCCTGCAGCCAGTGTATCGCCTGAACGTGTGTTTAGCACGGCAGGGGGCGTTATCACAGACAAGCGCAGCCGTCTGTCCACAGCCAATGTGGACAAGCTTATGTTCAATGTGGACAAGCTCACGTTTATTAAAATGAACCAGGCATGGATCCCACAGGACTTGTCCGTACCTTGTGTAGACAGGTATACCGGCCTTACCCAGCCATTGTTATACTACAGCGCAATTGCTCATTGTTGTATTTTGGATATTTCACACTCTTTTGCAGTGTATCCTAATAAAATAAAAAAATAATAATAATAAAAAAAATCTAAAACCAGTGTTGGCTACCTCGTCCTCCTCCACCACTGCTTCCACCTACACCGCTACATCCACCGCATCCTTAAACTCCTACTCCATATGGACCTCCACCTTATAAATCAAGATTATTTTTTTTTATTTGGACGTTACATTTTCGGGTGAAATTCACAAATTTTTGGGTGTGATATACCCCTGCTCTACCTAGTAGACAGGTAAAAAAAATTAACAAATTTGTTACATATTCGGGTGAAATTCACCAATTTTCGGGTGTGATATACCCCTGCTTTACCTAGTTGACAGGTAAAAAAATTCCACTAATTTGTCTGTTACATATTCGGGTGAAATTCACCAATTTTTGGCTGTGATATACCCCTGCTATACCTATTAGACAGGTAAAAGCATTTCACTAATTTGTCTGTTACATTCTTGGGTGATATTTGACCATTTTTGCCGTGATTAAACCCCTGCTCTGCATAGGTGACAAGGACATAAATTAAAAAGAATCGTCTGTTACATTGTCAGGTGACATTTTACCAATTTTGCCATATACAAACCCCTGCTCTGCATAGGTGACAGGGAATGAAATTTCAAAAATTCTTCTTTAATTGACGCGCGCCACTTCCTTTACTTGTAAGCTTCGGCTTCAATAATTTGTCCCACTTTTCTGCTCGATCATCATTTAATTTCATCCATTGACCTCCCTTGGATGTGGTATTTCTTTCTCACGCTCCCTCTCCGGCATGAAACCCTGATTTACCGATAACCGTGATCAACATGGTAGGCGCAGAAAAGAACATCGAAAGTTGATAGAGAAGATATCAAAATGGATCGTGGATGTCACGGGGACGTGTGATCAGGCAGAAGTTATCTAGAGTCAACAAAGCGGCAGTTGGGCCTCTCCTAGGTCTAACATTTCCAAATCCAAAATACCCCAGTGACATTCCCTATATTTTTTTAATAATCATTCTAATAACAGGGCATCTTAAGAGTCCTGTATTTTTATTTATCGTCACTACCTCCCCGAGTTGGGAGTGGGTAATTGCCGCGCCACCCTCCTTAACTTAGAAGCTTCTGCTTCAATACTTTGTCCCACATTTCCACTCGATCACATTGAATTTATTCCATTGACCTCCCTTGGATGTAGCTCCCTCTCTGGCGTAGAACCCTGATTCGCCGCTAACCGTGATCAACATGGTAGGCGCAGAAAAGAACATCGAAAGTTGATAGAGAAGATATCCAATTGGATTGTGAACATCACGGGGACGTGCGACATGGTGGGGCAGTATGTGTGCACATGCCTACACATACTGAATGATGGGTCTGCCCCCTTCAACTTCTGGGTCTCCAAATTGGGCACATGGCCTGAGTTTACCCTTTACGCCTTGGAGGTGCTGGCCTGCCCTGCAGCCAGTGTATTGTCTGAACGTTTGTTTAGCATGACTGGAGGAGGTTATCACAGGTTATATTTCCCAATGTTTTGGGGTGTACCCTAATTTAAACAAAACAAAATAATAATTGAAACAAAAAAAACAGTGTTGACTACCTCCTCCTCCTCCACTGCCGCTTCCACCTACACCGCCACAACCACTGCCTCCTCAACCTCTTACTCCATATGGACCTCGTCCTCCTAGATTAACCACCTCCATATGGACGCGTCCTGGAGGTGGTTGATTCATTCCGCCTGGACGCGCCGGCGCGTCCTCTCGCGAGACGCGAGATTTCCTGTGAACGCGCGCACACAGGCGCGCGCGTTCACAGGATCGGAAGGTAAGAGAGTGGATCTCCAGCCTGCCAGCGGCGATCGTTCGCTGGCAGGCTGGAGATGTGATTTTTTTAACCCCTAACAGGTATATTAGACGCTGTTTTGATAACAGCGTCTAATATACCTGCTACCTGGTCCTCTGGTGGTCCCTTTTGTTTGGATCGACCACAAGAGGACACAGATAGCTCAGCAATATGTAGCACCAAGCACCACACTACACTACACCCCCCCTGTCACTTATTAACCCCTTATTAGCCCCTGATCACCCCTGATCACCCCATATAGACTCCCTGATCACCCCCCTGTCATTGATTACCCCCCTGTCATTGATCACCCCCCTGTAAAGCTCCATTCAGACGTCCGCATGATTTTTACGGATCCACTGATAGATGGATCGGACCTGCAAAACGCATACGGACGTCTGAATGGAGCCTTACAGGGGCGTGATCAATGACTGTGGTGATTACCCCCTGTCATTGATTACTCCCCTGTCATTGATCACCCCCCTGTAAAGCTCCATTCAGACGTCCGCATGATTTTTACGGATCCACTGATAGATGGATCGGATCCGCAAAACGCATACGGACGTCTGAATGGAGCCTTACAGGGGCGTGATCAATGACTGTGGTGATCACCCCATATAGACTCCCTGATCACCCCCCTGTCATTGATTACCCCCCTGTCATTGATCACCCCCCTGTAAAGCTCCATTCAGACGTCCGCATGATTTTTACGGATCCACTGATAGATGGATCGGATCCGCAAAACACATACAGGCGTCTGAATGGAGCCTTACAGGGGGGGTGATCACCCCATATAGACTCCCTGATCACCCCCCTGTCATTGATCACCCCCCTGTCATTGATCACCCCCCTGTCATTGATCACCCCCATGTAAGGCTGCATTCAGATGTCTGTATGATTTTTACGGATCCACGGATACATGGATCGGATCCGCAAAACACATATGGACATCTGAATGGAGCCTTATAGGGGGGTGATCAATGACAGGGGGGTGATCACCCCATATAGACTCCCTGATCACCCCCCTGTCATTGATCACCCCCCTGTCATTGATCACCCCCCTGTCATTGATCACCCCCCTGTAAGGCTCCATTCAGACATTTTTTTGGCCCAAGTTAGCGGAAATTATTATTTTTTTTCTTACAAAGTCTCATATTCCACTAACTTGTGTCAAAAAATAAAATCTCACATGAACTCACCATACCCCTCACGGAATCCAAATGCGTAAAAATGTTTAGACATTTATATTCCAGACTTCTTCTCACACTTTAGGGCCCCTAGAATGCCAGGGCAGTATAAATACCCCACATGTGACCCCATTTCGGAAAGAAGACACCCCCAGGTATTCCGTGAGGGGCATATTGAGTCCATGAAAGATTGAAATTTTTGTCCCAAGTTAGCGGAAAGGGAGACTTTGTGAGAAAAAAATAAATAAAATCAATTTCCGCTAACTTGTGCCAAAAAAAAAAAATTTCTATGAACTCGCAATGCCCCTCATTGAATACCTTGGGGTGTCTTCTTTCCAAAATGGGGTCACATGTGGGGTATTTATACTGCCCTGGCATTCTAGGGGCCCTAAAGCGTAAGAAGAAGTCTGGGATCCAAATGTCTAAAAATGCCCTCATAAAAGGAATGTGGGCCCCTTTGCGCATCTAGGCTGCAAAAAAGTGTCACACATCTGGTATCGCCGTACTCAGGAGAAGTTGGGCAATGTGTTTTGGGGTGTCATTTTACATATACCCATGCTGGGTGAGATAAATATCTTGGTCAAATGCCAACTTTGTATAAAAAAATGAGAAAAGTTGTCTTTTGCCGAGATATTTCTCTCACCCAGCATGAGTATATGTAAAAAGACACCCCAAAACACATTGCCCAACTTCTCCTGAATACGGCGATACCACATGTGTGACACTTTTTTGCAGCCTAGGTGGGCAAAGGGGCCCACATTCCAAAGAGCACCTTTAGGATTTCACAGGTCATTTACCTACTTACCACACATTAGGGCCCCTGGAAAATGCCAGGGCAGTATAACTACCCCACAAGTGACCCCATTTTGGAAAGAAGACACCCCAAGGTATTCCGTGAGGGGCATGGAGAGTTCCTAGAATTTTATATTTTTTGTCACAAGTTAGTGGAAAATGATGATTTTTTTCTTTATTTTTTTTTCTTACAAAGTCTCATATTCCACTAACTTGTGACAAAAAATAAAAACTTCCATGAACTCACTATGCCCATCAGCGAATACCTTCACTGATGGGCATAGTGAGTTCATGGAAGTTTTTATTTTTTGTCACAAGTTAGTGGAATATGAGACTTTGTAAGAAAAAAAAAATTTAAAAAAAATCATCATTTTCCACTAACTTGTGACAAAAAATATTAAATTCTAGGAACTCGCCATGCCCCTCACGGAATACCTTGGGGTGTCTTCTTTCCAAAATGGGGTCACTTGTGGGGTAGTTATACTGCTCTTGCATTCTAGGGGCCCAAATGTGTGGTAAGGAGTTTGAAATCAAATTCTGTAAAAAATGGCCGGTGAAATCCGAAAGGTGCTCTTTGGAATGTGGGCCCCTTTGCCCACCTAGGCTGCAAAAAAGTGTCACACATGTGGTATCTCCGTATTCAGGAGAAGTTGGGGAATGTGTTTTGGGGTGTCATTTTACATATACCCATGCTGGGTGAGAGAAATATCTTGGCAAAAGACAACTTTTCCCATTTTTTTATACAAAGTTGGCATTTGACCAAGATATTTATCTCACCCAGCATGGGTATATGTAAAATGACACCCCAAAACACATTCCCCAACTTCTCCTGAGTACGAAGATACCACATGTGTGACACTTTTTTACAGCCTAGGTGGGCAAAGGGGCCCACATTCCAAAGAGCACCTTTCGGATTTCACTGGCCATTTTTTACAGAATTTGATTTCAAACTCCTTACCACACATTTGGGCCCCTAGAATGCCAGGGCAGTATAACTACCCCACAAGTGACCCCATTTTGGAAAGAAGACACCCCAAGGTATTCCGTGAGGGGCATGGCGAGTTCCTAGAATTTTTTATTTTTTTGTCACAAGTTAGTGGAAAATGATGATTGATTTATTATAATTTTTTTCTTACAAAGTCTCATATTCCACTAACTTGTGACAAAAAATAAAAACTTCCATGAACTCACTATGCCCATCAGCGAATACCTTGGGGTGTCTTCTTTCCAAAATGGGGTCACTTGTGGGGTAGTTATACTGCCCTGGCATTCTAGGGGCCCAAATGTGTGGTAAGGAGTTTGAAATCAAATTCTGTAAAAAATGGCCGGTGAAATCCGAAAGGTGCTCTTTGGAATGTGGGCCCCTTTGCCCACCTAGGCTGCAAAAAAGTGTCACACATGTGGTATCGCCGTACTCGGGAGAAGTTGGGGAATGTGTTTTGGGGTGTCATTTTACATATACCCATGCTGGGTGAGAGAAATATCTTGGCAAAAGACAACTTTTCCCATTTTTTTATACAAAGTTGGCAATTGACCAAGATATTTATCTCACCCAGCATGGGTATATGTAAAATGACACCCCAAAACACATTGCCCAACTTCTCCTGAGTACGGAGATACCACATGTGTGACACTTTTTTACAGCCTAGGTGGGCAAAGGGGCCCACATTCCAAAGAGCACCTTTCGGATTTCACCGGCCATTTTTTACAGAATTTGATTTCAAACTCCTTACCACAAATTTGGGCCCCTAGAATGCCAGGGCAGTATAACTACCCCACAAGTGACCCCATTTTGGAAAGAAGACACCCAAAGGTATTCGCTGATGGGCATAGTTAGGTCATAGAACCTTTTTATTTTTTGTCACAAGTTCGTGGAATATGAGACTTTGTAAGGAAAAAAAAAATAAAAAATCATCATTTTCCGCTAACTTGTGACAAAAAATTTAAAGTTCTATGAACTCACTATGCCCATCAGCGAATACCTTAGGGTGTCTACTTTCCGAAATGGGGTCATTTGTGGGGTGTTTGTACTGTCTGGCCATTGTAGAACCTCAGGAAACATGACAGGTGCTCAGAAAGTCAGAGTTGCTTCAAAAAGCTGAAATTCAAATTTTTGTACCATAGTTTGTAAACGCTATAACTTTTACCCAAACCATTTTTTTTTACCCAAACATTTTTTTTTTATCAAAGACATGTAGAACAATAAATTTAGAGCAAAATTTATATATGGATGTTGTTTTTTTTGCAAAATTTTACAACTGAAAGTGAAAAATGTCATTTTTTGCAAAAAAATAGTTAAATTTTGATTAATAACAAAAAAAGTAAAAATGTCAGCAGCAATGAAATACCACCAAATGAAAGCTCTATTAGTGAGAAGAAAAGGAGGTAAAATTCATTTGGGTGGTAAGTTGCATGACCGAGCAATAAACGGTGAAAGTAGTGTAGGTCAGAAGTGTAAAAAGTGGCCTGGTCTTTAAGGGTGTTTAAGCTATAGGGGCTGAGGTGGTTAAGATTATAATTTTTTTTATTTTTACGTATTTTATGTTATTTAAAGTCATTTCCCTATTCACACTTGCCATGCTCTTAACCACATTTTGCTGCCATTTGCAGCCCTCTAGCCCTTTCCATGACATTTTTAGAGCCATTTTAGTGCTCCAAAGTTCGGGTCCCCATTGACTTCAACATCCAGGTGTCCACTCAACTCTAGTGCGGACCTATCCATCTCAATCGGGCTGCAAAAGCTGTGCACATCTGTAGTTCCGTTCCGCGGCCCCACAAAAAAGATAGAGCACAATCACGGACAAGAATAGGGATTTCTATCATAGAGCTGGCCATATGCATTCCGCAAAATGCGGAACACAGGGGCGATATCCATGTTTTGCGGACCCGCAATTTGCAGACGCAAAACACATATGGTTGTTTGAATGTAGCCTAATATTGTATGCAGAGGTGGGGGCCGTGTAATATTCTATGAAGAGGGGGGTACCATGTAATATTGTATGCAGAGGGGGTTGCCGTGTAATATTGTATGCAGAATGGGGTGCCTAGCATTGCCACCTGGCTGGTAAATCACCGGCCAAGCTGGTAATTTACTGCCCCTGCTAGTAATTTCGTGCCCTGCAGGAGCTGTAGACGGGCATCGAAAAACAAACTGATGAGTGTTTAGTGCCACCGAGCCTGAAGCCTGGCCTGATGGTGTGTGATAACAGGCAAAATCTCGTAGCAGCTCTGGGCCTAACCTGTCAAAAGCACATCCATGCGGGAAGTGTGTGCTGTGTTGCGCTGTTTTGAGTACTCCACCAACATGGCCAGCGCTAATGACGCCGTCCTCAGCGTTACTATCCCACTTCTATGTCTCCTTGAAAAAACGCTTCTGGCGATGATGGATGAGGTGGTGGCACAGGAGGAAGAGGAACAGGGTTCATTCACATGGTTATCAGGCCAGTTGTCCACACGAGGCTCAGAGAGTGGGTTCCTGCACAAACAGCAACCAGGTACACAACTGTCCAGCCAGGGCACAGTTTTGGAGGATCAGGAGGATGACAAGTAGGAGGAACCATGTTCACAGCAGGGTGGCTCCCAAAGCAGCTCACGAGCATCACTGGAGCGTGGCTGGAGGTATAGAGAGGACACAGACAATACACCTCCCACCAAGGACAGCTTGTTGTTGCCTCTGGGCAGCCTGGCACACGTGAGCGAGTACATGCTTCATTGCCTGAGCAACGACTGCGGAGTTGCCCTGATTCTTACCAGTGCTTACCCACTACAAGGACAACATGCAATCTTTACTTCCGTCACTGGAGTATGATCGGATGATACGTGGATACAAGCGCAAGTGCTGGTAGATGCGTTACTGATGGCAGTCCCACCTGACAGCCGGGGCTCAGTGGAAGCACGATGCGGAGGAGGAGGAAGTCCCCAACGCAGCTGGGCCACCGGCACCACCTCAGAACAGAAGGTTAGCATGGCTAAAATGTGGAAAACCTTGGTCAGAACATCCAGCACCACCATCTAATACGGACCCTATTAACAGGAAGCAGCGTTTCAGCAACATAGTGGAATAGTACGTGTCCACATGTCTGCATGTACTGACTGATGGGTCTGCCCCATTGAACTTCTGGGCCTCCAAATTGGACACATGGCCTGAGCTTGCCCTTTACGCCTTGGAGATGCTGGCCTTCCCTGCGGCAAGTGTATTGTCTGAACGTGTGTTTAGCACAGCAGGAGTTGTGATCATGGAACGGGGCGCATCCGTCTGCCCACAGCCAACCTGAACAAGCTCAAATACATTAAACTGATCGAGGCCTGGATCCCACAAGACTTGTCCGTACCTAGGGCAGAATTGAGAGGTATACCAGACGCACCTAGCCATTGTTATACTTCAATGCAGTTTTTAGTTCTCTTTAGTTCTATTTCCCAATGTTTTGGGGCCTCCCTAAAAATAAAAATAAAAAAAACAACACAAAAACAGTGTTAGCAACCTCCTCCACCTACAACGCCATGTCCACCTCCTCCTCCATTCGGACCTCCACCTCCTGGTTTAAAATTATTATTTGTTATATTGGCAGAGTAGAGAGTAGAGTACCGGCCGCACCAAGCCATTGTTATACTCCAGTGTTCTGTTTGCCATATCCCAATGTTTTGGGGCCTCCAGAAATAAAAAATAAAATAAAAAATTAACCCTTTTCCGCAATATCACGTACATGTACGTAGGGGAATGTGGTGCCTTACCGCATTCCTACATGCATGTACGTGATGTGATCACAGCAGCAGCACAGGCCTGGCTGTTACTGATAGCCGGGCCCCTGCTGCATCCACCGGCATCACTGTATGCGGTGATGCCAGCGGACTAACCCTTTCACATGCCGCGGCATGTGTGAGTTTATAGAGGGAGGGGGCTCCGTCTGATTCCTGCCAGCTACGGAAGCCCAGGAGATCCAGCCTGAGGGCCTGGTCTCCTAGGCAACTGTCAGCGTCTTACTGTGTAAGACGCTGACAGTTCAATTCAATACAATGCATAATGTATTGTATTGAATTGAAACAAGGATCAAACCCTGAAAAGGTGAAGTCCCACAGTGGGGCAAATATAAAAAGTGAAAAAAAGTATTTTTTTTATAATAAAAAGTTTCAAGTGAAAAAAAAGCGTCCTTTTGCCAAAATAAGTAAAAAAAAAAAGGTAAAAAATAGGGAAAATAAGAAACGTAGACATATTAGGTATTTCTGCGTCCGTATTGACCTGCTCTATAAAAATATCACATGACTTAACCCCTCAGGTGAACACCGTAATAAAAAATAAAAAAACTGTGGTAGAATTTTTTTTCACCTTACATCACTAAAAGTACAACACCAAGCGATCAAAAAGGCGGATGCCCCCCAGAATAGTACCAATCTAACTGTCACCTCATCTAGCAAAAAGTGAGCCCCTACCTAAGACAATTGCCCGAAAAAAAAAAAAAAAAAATGGCTCTCAGACTAAGGAGACACTAAAACATGATTTTTTTTTGCTTCAAAAATGCTTTTATTGTGTTAAATGTAAAAAAAATACTAAAAGTAGACATATCAGGTATCGCCACGTCCATAACAACCTGCTCTATAAAAATACCACATGACCTAACCCCTCAGCTGAACATTGTAAAAAAGATAAAATAAAAATGGTGTAAAAAAAGCCATTTTTTGTTACCTTACATCACAAAAAGTGTAATAGAAAGCGATCGAAAGGTCATATGCACCCTAAAATAGTGCCAATCAAACCGTCATGTCATCCCGCAAAAATGATAACCTACCTAAGACAATCGCCCAAAAAAAAAACTAACTACGCAGACTATGGAGACACTAAAACATGATTTTTTTTTTGTTTCAAAAATGCTGTTATTGTGTTAAACTTAAATAAATAAATAAAAAGTATACATATTAGGTATCGCCACATCTGTAAGAACCTGCTGTATAAAAATAATCACATGACCTAACCCCTCAGGTGAACAGCGTAAAAAAAAATAAAAAGTGTGTATAAAAAGCCATTTTTTGTCACCTTAAAGGGACACTGACAGGCCAAAACAGCATATATAGTTAGATATATCACATTACAGGTCTTATACAGTCTTTTAAAAGCATATAAGTATCCTCCCTGTCCACCTTATAAAGAGCAAAATATAAAGTTTTATAACCTGCTTCTCCAGTCAGCAATCTGCCCAAGGGGCGGCGTTTCATGTGAAAATGTGCCCAGCCAGCCTTCCCAACTGCCGTTTGAAGCCCCGCCCAGCTCATCAATATTCACTTGGCTGGGCGGCGGCTAGAACTCTCCCCAGTCCCGATCCTGCGCCTGCGCAATTCAATCCTCCGGGCATCGTTCATGCCCAATCTTCTGCGCCTGCGCCCCGCCATGCCGTTAGATCGCGCCTGCGTACACACACCAGCCTGCGTCTTCGAGGCAGCTGCAGGGTGGTGTGTGTACGCATGCGCGATCTAACGGCATGGCGGGGCGCAGGCGCAGAAGATTGGGCATGAACGATGCCCGGGGGATTGAATTGCGCAGGCGCAGGATCGGGACTGGGGAGAGTTCTAGCCGCCGCCCAGCAAAGTGAATATTGATGAGCTGGGCGGGGCTTCAAACGGCAGTTGGGAAGGCTGGCTGGGCGCATTTTCACATGAAACGCCGCCCCTTGGGCAGATTGCTGACTGGAGAAGCAGGTTATAAAACTTTATATTTCGCTCTTTATAAGGTGGACAGGGGGGATACTTATATGCTTTTAAAAGACTGTACAAGACCTGTAATGTGATATATCTAACTATATATGCTGTTTTGGCCTTTCAGTGTCCCTTTAATTACAAAAAGTGTAATACCAAGCGATCAAAAAGTCATATGTCGAAAAAAATTAGCCCCTACATAAGACAGTTGCCCAAACATTATACAAAAAACTATGGCTTTCAGAATATGGAGACACTAAAAAATCTTTTTTTTCAAAAATGCTTTATTATGTAAAACTGAAGCAAAAAAAAGTCATAATAGTCATATTTGGTATTGTCGCATCCGTAACAACCTGCTCTATAAAAATACCACATGATCTAACCTGTCAGATGAACATTGTAAAAATAAAAATGGTGCCAAAACAGCTATTTTTTGTTACCTTGCCTCACAAAAAGTGTAATATAGAGCAACCAAAAATCATATGTACCCTAAAATAGTACCCACACAACTGCCACCTTATTCTGTACTTTTCAAAATGGAGTCTTTTTTTGGGAGTTTCTACTCTAGGGGTGCAAATCTGCCTTCCAAAAACCATATGGCGTTTCTTTGCTTCTATGCCCTGCGGTGTGCCCGTACAGCAGTTTACAATAACATATGGGGTGTTTATGTAAACTACAGAATCAGGGCAATAAATATTGAGTTTTGTTTGGCTGTTAACCCTTGCTTTGTTACTGGAAAAAAATGGATTAAAATGGAATATCTGCCAAAAAAGTGAAATTCTGAAAAATCATCTACATTTTCCTTTAATTCTTGTGGAACACATAAAGGGTTAACAAAGTTAGTAAAATCAGTTTTGAATACCTTGAGGGGTGTCATTTATAAAATGGAGCCATTTAAGGGTGGTTTCTATTATGTAAGCCTTACAAAGTGACTTCAGACCTGAACTGGTCCTTAACCCCTTAAGGACTCAGCCCTATTTCACCTTAAGGATTTTTTGCAGATCTGACTAGGTGTCACTTTAAGTGCTGATAACTTTAAAACGCTTTGACTTATCCAGGCCATTCTGAGATTGTTTTTTCGTCACATATTGTACTTCATGACACTGGTAAAATGAAGTAAAAAAAATTCATTTTTATTTATAAAAAAATACCAGTACTAGTTTCAATTTCTTAGGGACCAGTTCAGGTCTGAAGTCACTTTGTGAGGCTTACATAATAGAAACCACCCAAAAATGACCCCATTCTAGAAACTACACCCCTCAAGGTATATTTATTTCCCTGATTCTGTAGTTTGCAGAAACACCCCATATGTGGCCATAAACTACTGTACGGGCACACAGTAGGGCGTAGAGGGAAAGGTGCGCCGTATGGTTTTTGGAAGGCAGATTTTGCTGGACACGTTTTTTTTGACACCATGTCCCATTTGAAGCCCCCCTAATGTAGAAACTCCATAAAAGTGACCCCATCTAAGAAACTACACCCCTTAAGGTATTCAAAACAGATTTTACAAACTTTGTTAACCCTTTAGGTGTTGCACAAGATTTAATGGAAAATAGAGATACAATTTCAAAATTTCACTTTTTTGGCAGATTTTCCATTTTAATATTTTTTTTCCAGTTACAAAGCAAGGGTTAACAGCCAAACAAAACTCATTATTTATGGCCCTGATTCTGTAGTTTACAGAAACACCCCATATGTGGTCGTAAACTGCTGTACGGGCACACGGCAGGGCGCAGAAGGAAAGGAATGCCATATGGTTTTTGGAAGGCAGATTTTGCTAGACAGTTTTTTTGGACACCATGTCCCATTTGAAGCCCCCCTGATGCACCCCTAGAGTAGAAACTCCAAAAAAGTGACCCCATTTTAGAAACTATGGGATAGGGTGGAAGTTTTGTTGGTACCGGTACGTCATGGGTCCTTAAGGACTCGGGAAACATGCCGTACCGGTACGTCATGCGTCCCTAAGGGGTTAAAAAGTGGGTTTTGGAAATTTTCTGAAAAATGGCAAGATTTGCTTCTAAACTTCTAAGCCTTCTAACATCCCAAAAAACAAAATGTAATTTACAAAATGATCCAAACATGAAGTAGACATATGTGAAATGTAAAGTAATAACTATTTTAGGAGGTATCACTATCTGTTTTAAAAGCAAAGAAATTAAACTTTTGAAAATTGCAAATTTTTTCACATTTTTGGTAAATTTGTTTTTTTTAATAAATAAAAATGAAATATTTTGACTCAAATTTACCACTGTCATGAAGTACAATATGTGACGAGAAAACAATCTCAGAATGGCTTGGATAAGTAAAAGCGTTTTAAAGTTATCACCATATAAAGTGACACGTCAGATTTGCATAAAATGGCCTGGTCCTTAAGGTAAAAACTAGCTTGGTTTTGAAGGGGTTAACCCCCCCCCCCCACAAAAACTGTGTTGGCTACCTCCTGCGCCTCATCCTCCACTCAGACATCCACCTCCTGGCTCAAGATTATTATTTGTTATATTGGCAGAGTAGAGAAGTATACCGGCGGCACCTAGCTATTGTTATACTCCAGTGCAGTTTGTGTGTTCTGTTTCCCAATGTTTTGGGGCCTCCTCAAAGAAAAAAAAAACAGCAAAAAACAAACACAAAAACTGTGTTGGCTACCTCCTCCACCTACACCACCACAACCACAGCATCCTCAACTTCCGACTCCACCTCAGCCTCTTGGTTCAAATTTTATTTTTATTTTTTCTATTCTATGTTATTTGAAGTCATTACCCTATCCACATTTGTTTGCAGGGCAATTGTACTGCTCTTACGCCCATTTTGCTTCCTTTTTCAGCCCTTACTACGACTACTTTACAGCCATTTTACAGCACCAAAGTTCAGGTCCCTATTGACTTCTATGGGGTTAGGGTTCAGGGTCAAGTTCGGGTACCCAAACTGAACTTTGAGCTAAAGTTCGGTCGAACCCAAACATCCACTGGTTTGCTCATCCCTAATGATCATGACTGCACTGAAGTGGGGCGTTCCCTGACTGCAGGGACAGGTCAGGAAAGGTATAGGTTTAGAAGAGGTTAATCAAGGTTGTCAGTATAAAATTACTGGATAACCCATTTAAATTTTATGGTAATATTATGCAGGCTGTATGTGGCAGCATTATCTTAGCACTGTATGGTGTTATTATGCAGGCTGTATATGACTGTATCTTGGCAGTGTATGTTGGCATTATACAGGTTGAATATGGCACTGTGTGGTGGTATTACAGTGTATGTAGGCCGTATATTGCAGTATGACCTTAGCACTATATGGTGGTATTATTCAACCTGTTTATGACAGTATTATCTTAGTACTATATGGTGGTATTATGTAGGCTGTATATTATAGCATTATCTTAGCACGGTATGCTGTTATTATGCAGGCTGTATATGTGGCCATCCACAATCCTGTAAACCCCATGTGACATCCCTTGGGTGATCTGCAATGGTGGTCATATTGGTTGTCACCCAGGTTTTCTAAAACCAGCTTGTGGATAAGTCATGGAGGTCGAGAAGTAAGTATATTCTATATCAGTATGTGTCATATACATTTCTAGAGATCTGGGTTATGATGATGATATATCACAGCTTCATGATATCATATATATAGAACATGCACTCCAGTGAGATAACAGCGTCCTGTCCCTTTAAATTTCCTCTTCCAAATGTCACTGCTCAGCAGCCAATGGGATCGCTGGATTTGAATTTGTAAGGAAACCAATGGTTAGTGGTCTTCAGACTGTTATAGGATGACGAGAGGTGAAGATGGACACTGGTGAGATCTCACACTCCTCATCTGACATAAGTGACGCTGGCTTATCTCATCTCCCATGAGGCTTCATGTTTATAATTCATCCTAAATCCTTTCTGTCCCAGACACCACTAGAAGGAGCTAGCTGTACAGTGAGTGAGGAACAGAAGTATTTGAACACCCTGCGATTTTGCAAGTTCTCCCACTTAGAAATCATGGAGGGGTCTGAAATTCACATTGTAGGTGCATTCCCACTCTGAGAGACAGTGTCACGAGGGTATCAAGAGCCACGTCTGACTCCGTTATACCCGGGGTCAGGAAGTCGCAGCGGGTGGCTGCGCGCTCTATATCTAAAGATCACGTTGTTTCTTAGTGATTGTTTTCTGTGTTTGCCTTACTATCCTTTTTGTCTTACTCAGGGATCCGTAGCTTCTCCTCCTCAGCTGTTTCTTGTCTGCCACTCCCAACCTCCTTATATTCTCCCCTCACACTTCTCTAGTTGCCAGTTATAGAGCTTCCTGCCTGGACATCTATACTGACCCACTGGAGTTGTGAATCCTGGTTGTCGTTCCAGAGTGCTACCCTCCTGATCCCTGTTGGGCTTATTGTTGTCTCCTGTTGTCGCCCACCTGGGATTATATGTTGAGTCTGTGTTGTCTGTCCTCCCCTTGGTGTTTTCCCTTAGAGCTAGTGGTGCGGACTAGTGTTCCCACAGCCCTGTTCACTATCTAGGGCTCAGCTCAGGGAAAGCCAGGGCTTTAGGCACGTGATCGGCGTACGGGTGAGGAACCCGTCTAGGGACGTCAGGGCAGCCAGGTGCCAGCCGCCAGGTGAGTCAGGGGTCACCACCTTCCCTTTCACTTGGGCAGGGCCTTCCTCGTTCCCTCCCTCTGTGTCACGTATGTGATAGCCACGCCGACCGTGATAGACAGAATAAATAAAAATAAATTCAGGAAATCACATTGCATGATTTTTAAAGAATTTATTTGTCTTGCACTGCTGAACATAAGTGTAGTGTCCCACTAGGTAAAGGTGGGCACTACTCAAGGGTCAATTGGGTCCTGTTGTTCTCCACCTCCTGTGGAACATGGTCATGGTAATTTATATTGTATTGTAATGCATATGTTCATGTAAATTCCTGTGTACCAGGCCTGTTAGGGGTGTAGTTTCTCCTCCCAAGCTGTAGAGGGAGCTAGGGAACCCCCTAGTATATATATAGACAGGTCCAGTCCAGGGAAAGGGTGTGTGTTTCAGAAGCCAAGATTCACTTCAGCCAGGCAGGAGCTGAGGTCCAGCTTCTAACATGCAGCTAGATAGCCCAGGATCCTAACCTGCCTCTAGGAGAAGAAGTTTCCTCCTGAAGTTATTCTGCATCTAGCAAAGTACAGAGCAGTGCTAATTGTATCCAGCCAAGTAGAAACCTGAAGGGCAGAAGTTTATTTGCAGCAAGTGGATTTATACCAGAGGAAGGTTTACCTACCCAAGGATAAAGCCAGCTATTAGGCATTCGGGCCTTAGAGAAAGTCAGACAGGATTCTGCAGAAAGTACAGCCTGATCTGTGAGTTTATTCCCTCTGAGTTATCTTGCCAGGATTATACCTGCCATTTATGTAAAGCCTGCCTGTTACCAAATCTGCTTCATATGGAACTGTCTGAAGCCTTTATATAGTTGAACTGTTCAGTAAAGAGGAGTTCTAGTTCACCATAATCGTGTGTACCTCAATTATTCCTCCAACAAATCGGTGTGCCACCGTTACCGGCACTGGCGTCACAAACTGTAAGGGATCTTGCCACAGGCACGCTAAACTTCCAACACCCAGGGCACCTCACCTACCACCTGGCCTGGTCCCTATATTCAGAGAGTGCCCCAGAGGATCTATGTGCCAGCCTCTCTATCACTGCTGTACGCCTGCCCAGGGTCTTCTACAAATTGTGAGTACCAAGAATAACCCTCGGTCTGCTAACTGACCCCCGTAACCTCGCATTTGCTCCCCCTGAAGGACTGGCGTACTGCATGAGTATTTGAACACCTGAGAAAATCAGTGTCAATATGTGGTACAGAAGCCTTTGTTTGCAATTACAGAGGTCAAAAGTTTCCTGTAGTTCTTGACCAGGTTTGCACACACTGCAACAGGGATTTTGGCCCACTCCTTCACACAGATCTCCTCTAGATCTGTCAGGTTTCGGGGGTGTCGCTGAGTAACACGGAGTTTCAGCTCCCTCCAAAGATGTTCTATTGGATTTAGGTCTGGAGACTGGCTAGGCCACTCCAGAACCTTGATATGCTTCTTACGGAGCCACTCCTTGGTTATCCTGGCTGTGTGCTTCGGGTCGTTGTCATCTTGGAAGACCAGCCACGACCAATCTTCAATGCTCTGAGTGAGGAAAGGAGGTTGTTGCTCAAAATCTCACAATAAATGGCCCCATTCATCCTCTCCTTAATACAGTGCAGTCGTCCTGTCCCCTTCACAGAAAAGCACTCCCAAAGCATGATGTTACCACCACCATGCTTCACATTATGGATAGTGTTCTTTAGGGATGCGACTCATCCTTCTTTTTCCTCCAAACACGAGTGAAGTTTAGACCAAAAAGTTCTACGTTGGTCTCATCTGATCACATGACTTTCTCCCATGCATCCTCTGGATCATCCAGATGGTCATTGGCAAGCTTCAGACGGGCCTGGACATGTGATGACTTGAGCAGGGGAACCTTCCATGCAATGCATGATTTGAAAACATGACAGCGTAGTGTTCTACCGACAGTGACCTTTGAAACTGTGGTCCCAGCTCTATTCATGTCATTGACCAGCTCCTCCCTTGTAGTTCTGAGCTGATTCCTCACCTTTCTTATCATCAGTGATACCCCACGAGGTGAAATCTTGCATGGAGCCCCAGTCCAAGTGAGACTGACAGTCGTCTTTAGCTCCAACAGTTGATCTATTTTTACCAAGCTGCTTGGCAATTGTCCCGTAGCCCTTGCCAACCTTGTGGAGGTCTACAATTTTGTCTCTGGTGTCTTTTGACAGCTCCTTGGTCTTGCCCATGGTAGTAGTTGGCTTCTGACTGACTGTGGGGTGGACAGGTGTCTTTAAAGAGCTCAGACAGGTGCTATTAAGTTAGATTAATGAGTGGAGTAGAGGTGGACTTTTTAAAGGCACAGTAACAGGTCTTTGAGAGCCAGAATTCTTGCTGTTTCTCAGGTGTTCAAATACTTATGTTCAGCAGTGCAAGACAAATAAATTCTTTAAAAATCATACAATGTGATTTCCTGATTAATTTTTTTTATTCTGTCTCTCAGAGTGGGAATGCACCTACAATGTGAATTTCAGACCCGTCCATGATTTCTAAGTGGGAGAACTTGCAAAATCGCAGGGTGTTCAAATACTTCTGTTCCTCACTGTATATAGATTTATACATATGGGTGTAGTGAGCTCCCACTAGTGGCTGGTGCGGGATTCCCAAATTTGTGCTTACATAATTGTTTATTGAGGGTCCTGTGTTGGTAATTGGGGACATTTTGTTTGCAGTATTGTAAATAGGGGCAATGTGCTGGAAATGGGGTTACTTTTTAAAAGTGTTGTTAATTGAGGTACTTTTACTGTCTTTTTGGGGGTGAGTCTTGTACTCCTGACTCCTGGGCAGACTGAATTTAGAAATAAGCATGCCATATATCTGTATAAGGCTCCAGTACAATCCAGTGTGCATTATGGGGGTGATTTATCAGAAATGGTGCAAAGGAAAAACGGCTCAGTTGCCCATAGCAACCAATCAGATTCCATCTTTCATTTTTCAGAGCTGCTTTGGAAAATGAAAGGAACAATCTGATTCAACTGAGCCAGTTTCCCTTTACATCACTTGTGGTAAATCTCCCCTTTGTGTTTATGAGCAGTATTATGTATATTGGCCCTTCTGCTATAAGGGACACTACAAATACCTAGTAAAGACCGCACTATATATATACACTGCATGATCATATGTGATTATTATCCTCTTATATGTAACGTGAATGTCTGCCTTTTATCATCATGCCATTTTTTTATGTAGATTAATTTCTTAATATATTTTTATAGTGAAAATCAACAAAAATATAGAAAACGTTAAGGATGGCTCTCCTTTTCCTGGTGATGTAATGGTGCTCCAAACTAGTGTTACACTCTGGTCACATAAAATGGAGGTTGAGGTAAGAGAAATATGAATGGGCACTCATGTATTAGGAATCACATAGAATCAGTATAAAAACATTTATTGAAAGCTAAATATAATCCATATAAAATGGTGGATAGATAAAAAAATATAATAATAATAGAAAAATATAAAAACCATGTATAAAAATCATCTATGAGAATATGTAGACCATAGGTGTGCAAGTTGATTGTAAAATTCTCTAGCTTGTAGAGAAATACCTATAAATGTACAGTGGACTAGTGCATTAGTAGGAGTACTCCTTAAAAGCACTGAGCGGTATCTCTATATTCCCAAAAAAGTCTGCTATTGTGGTATCCAGTTGTCAGGAATTACCAGTTGTTCTGTATTGATCACTACCACTAAATCAGATCTTATGGTAGGTATAGTTAAATGCAATCCATACAGTTCGCTGTAAAAGGTCTCCTCTAAAAGTATATCTCTTATATTAAGTTAATTGTGTTAGTTCTTATCACAGGTAGGGTTGAGCGAACCCGAACTGTAAAGTTCGGGTTCGTACCGAACTTTAGGATTTTTGGACCCCGAACCCGAACCCGAACTCTTCAATAAAAGTTCGGGTTCGGTGTTCGGCGATTTAATGGCGCTTTTTAAAAGGCTGCAGTGCAGGCAATCAACAAGTGTTTAACTTGTGTACCCTTAGAAGCCATCACAGCCCTGCCTACTAATGGCATGGCTGTGATTGGCCAGTGCAGCATGTGACCCAGACCTCTATATAAGCTGGAGTCACGTAGCACTGCACGTCACTCTGCTCTGATTAGTGTAGGGATAGGATGCTGCTGCTGTGAGGGAGAGAATAGGAAAGAATCTTTAATCTGAAGTGCTTGTTAACTCAGCGATCTACCTAGATTTTGTGGGTGCAGTGCACAATCTTTTTACCCTGCCCTGAGCCCAGTGACACAGAAAAATAACTTTTATCCGTCTGTTAGTTAGGTGGGCGGCGGCGGCCATTTTATGCAAGTTCAGTGCACCAGCACAGCATATGTGCATTTGTGACAGTCAAATACAAGCTTGAAATACTGCAATTATATTCTGGGTTTAAAAAAATCACCCATTTTTTGCAAGACCCTACATCTATGGCCTTTGCAGCATTTGTCAGTGTGAAATACAATCTTGAAATACTGCAATAATTTTCTGGGTTTAAAAAAGCACCCATTTTTGGCAATACCCTACATCTGGGGCCTATGCTGCATTTGTTAGTGTGAAATACAAGCTAGAAATACAGCAATCATTTTCTGGGTTTAAAAAAACACCCATTTTTGGCGATATCCTATATCTGGTGCCTTTGCAGCATTTGTCAGTGTGAAATACAAGCGTTAGATACTATACTACTGTTATATTCTGTTATAAAAAAAACCACAAATTTTGTGCAAAATACTAAATTCGCGGCGTTTGCTGCATACAAGCTTAAAATACTGCAATTTTCTGGGTTTAAAAAAGCACCCATTTTTGGCAATACCCTACATCTGGGGCCTAGGCTACATTTGTCAGTGTGAAATATAAGCTTGAAATACTGCAATAATTTTCTGGGTTTTAAAAAACACCCTTTTTGGGCAAAATACTAAATTTGCGGTGTTTGCTGCATCTGTCAGTGTTAAATACAAGCTTGAAATACTGCAATAATTTTCTGGGTTTAAAAAACCACCCATTTTTGGCAATACCCTACATCTGGGGCCTAGGCTACATTTGTCAGTGTGAAATATAAGCTTGAAATACTGCAATAATTTTCTGGGTTTTAAAAAACACCCTTTTTGGGCAAAATACTAAATTTGCGGCGTTTGCTGCATCTGTCAGTGTTAAATACAAGCTTGAAATACTGCAATAATTTTCTGGGTTTAGAAAAGCACCAATTTTTGGCAATACCCTACATCTGGGGCCTAGGCTGCATTTGTTAGTGTGAAATACAAGCTAGAAATACTGCAATCATATTCTGGGTTTAAAAAAACACCAATTTTTGGCGATATCCTATATCTGGTGCCTTTGCAGCATTTGCCAGTGTGAAATACAAGCCTTAGATACTATACTACTGTTATATTCTGTTATAAAAAAAACACCCATTTTGTGCAAAATACTAAATTTGCGGCGTTTGCTGCATCTGTCAGTGTTAAATACAAGCTTGAAATACTGCAATAATTTTCTGGGTTTAAAAAAGCACCCATTTTTGGCAATACCCTACATCTGGGGCCTAGGCTGCATTTGTCAGTGTGAAATATAAGCTTGAAATACTGCAATAATTTTCTGGGTTTTAAAAAACACCCTTTTTGGGCAAAATACTAAATTTGCAGCGTTTGCTGCATCTGTCAGTGTTAAATACAAGCTTGAAATACTGCAATCATTTTCTGGGTTTAAAAAAGCACCCATTTTTGGCAATACCCTACATCTGGGCCTATGCTGCATTTGTCAGTGTGAAATATAAGCTTGAAATACTGCAATAATTTTCTGGGTTTTAGGGTACATTCACATGACCGTATAATTTTATCCGCGTCCGATCCGCATCCGTTCCGCATTTTGCGGAATAGATGCGGATCCATTCATTCCTATGGGTGAATAAAATGTGCGGACAATATTCAGTATGTTGTCCGCATCCGTGTTTCCGCATTTCTCATCCGCAAAAATATGAAGCTTGTACTACTTGTACTACTATTGTCCGCAGTCCCACTCAAGTCAATGGCTCCGCAAATTGCTGAAGACATACCGAAACCATTCCGTATAACATCAGTTTTTTGCGGATCCGTTACCATGTAATTGAAGTCCCTGCTCCCTGACCTTGGTGCAAAGTATTAAGGCTGATTTCAGCCTGTATTTGTGGGCAGGGCGTTGGCTCCCTATATATACCTGCCAATTCCTTCCCTCAGGTGGTGTGTCTCACTTACTTTGTAGGAGGAGCCACATCTAGCTGCCATGCAAGCTTCACGTCTGTTTTTTTCCAGCTTCACGTCGGGTTGTTCAAGTGCGATTCGCTACACAGCGCCACGATATCAAGAGAGGTCGTTCGGTTACACGTAAGTTCTTGGAGCATGAGCTCCCGCCTACTCACGGCTACGGGCAGTAGCACTCCTCCACAAAGGTTCTGCGGTTCAAGGTGGAACGCATCCACTTCCGCCTGCCCTCCTCAGGCACCTCCAGCCGAGCACTGATCGCAACACCTCCCACACACGTCCGTCCACTCCAGGCTCGCACTTGGGGACCGCACATCCCATTCCAAGCAGGGTAGCAGGCACGGGGGTCCCCCTTCCCCTCCCTGCAGCGGCCATGAGTGCGCCACATGTCCACTCGGAAATATCCACCCCAGATAAAAAAAATAAAAATAAAAAAAAAGGGGGATAATAAATCATTGTCCCAGCAGAGACGCTATATAGCAGAGGCGGCACAGATGGGAAGCAGTGGGCATTGTTGCCGGCGTTACGCCAAACTGCGGCAGCCCAGGTTCCAGCCTGTGTCAGGGGAAATTTTGGTGTGCGTATTTGCATATATTAATCAACAGCACATGGGCCAGTAAGTTACTTGGTCCCTGCAGGTCAGAATTGTGTCACGGCATGGAAGCAGGGATTCACACTGCCAGCAGGTGTCAGGGGTCCAAAATTGCGCGTGGCAGGCTCCCTGTTTCCAAACGCAGGTTTGGCTGGAAAGATTCGTCAGCGGCGCGCGATCAGTTCAGTTATCACATATACCGCGTACTTAAATCATCTGTCGCCTGGACCACTCAGGCCAAGTTCAATGTTGTACGTCACCTGGATCGTCCAAGCCGTGTTTAATGTTATGTCACCTGGATCGTCCAGGCCAACTTTAGCGTTGTATGTCACCTGGATCGTCCGGGCCGAATTTAATGTTGTATGTCACCTGGATCGTCCAGGCCAACTTTAGCGTTGTATGTCACCTGGATCGTCCAGGCCGTGTTTAATGTTATGTCACCTGGATCGTCCAGGCCAACTTTAAACGTTGTATGTCACCTGGATCGTCCAGGCCGAGTTCAATGTTGTATGTCACCTGGATCGTCTAGGTTCAGCTACCACTGATACCATGTCACATCATTTATCTTGCCTCTGGGTCACGCCAGGATGAGCTAAATGTTGGGCGACAACTGGACCTTCAATTTAGCCATTGTTGTGACACGCAGTTAGTTTTTCAAACGAACCAATGTAACACGTCACCTGGATCGTCCAGGCCGAGTTTTTTATATGTCCCCTGGATCATACGGGGCCAAGTTTTACGTAGTTTGTTACCTGGATTTTCCAGGCCGAGTCTAATGTTGTGCGTCGTCTGGATCATCCAGGCCAGGTTCAATGTTGTATGTCACCTGGATCGTCCAGACTATGTTCAATATGGTATTTCTCCTGGATCGTCCAGGCCAAGTCTAATGTTATGTCACCTGGATCGTCCAGGCCACGTTTTTAAGTAGTATGTCACCTGGATCGTCCAGGCCATAGGTTGTCCAGGTTCAGCTACCACTGATAACATGTCACACCATTTGTCCTGTCCGGGTTACCCCTAGGATGAGCTAAATGTTGAGTGACAACTGGACCTCCAAGTTAGCCACTGCTGTATCCACGTCATATGTCATATTGGGTTCGCCACACCCCGTTCTAGTCTGTCCAGGCTCGGCTTTTAGGAGCCTTCCGGACGATCAAGGGGTTTCACGGTCCCCATCCTTTTCTCACGGCTACGTTATTCAGTTTACTTAAATGTTTTCCCTCAGATTCCTAGAAGTGTCTCCGGCCACTATCATTCTCAAAGCAGGCTAAAAGTCCCGCAAGGTAAGTCATACGCAACGAGGGTAATAGCACTGGGAGGTTCTATCCTTGCATATCCCAGTCTGTATATACCTTATTTAGCTCTTATTGTTGTTTTTTTCTGTTCGCGGCAATCCAGATCAAGTCATTCATCAAAGTCAGGTTCAGTCAAAGGCGGATCCACGATGTCTCAGGGTCAAAGAAATGTAGCAGCAGATGCACTGTCTAGATTTAATTTTTCGGTTTTCTTTCAGGAGATGCCCGACGCGGACACCACGGGAGCCTCAATCCCGACACACAACACTCTAGTGATGGGCTAGAGTCTTTGATTTCGACAGCAAAACACCTCATAAGTCAATCATTAGCCCCAAATACGGCCAGGAATTACAGAGCCGGGTTGAAAGCGTTTGATAGTTTTAGACTCCTTTACCCTCAGGGCGGCCGTGACGAAACATCATACTTGCTGGCATTCATAGCTTTCTGTTATTCCCAACTTAAACTCTCTTATAATACCATCAAATTATACCTAGCGGGCCTCCAACATCACTTCATGCTCAGTAATCCGTGTCGATCTTCTATTTTTTCAAACCAGGCAATCAAGGCGGCCCTCAGGGGAATACAAAAAAATGCAAAACAGGCTCCCACCCGTAGACAACCGGTGTCCAGCAAGCTGTTCAGGGATTTGTCTTCTGCCCTAGATGGCTGTCCTTTTGGGCCCTTGACCAGCACGGTAATACAAGCAGCCATGTTTTTAAGTTTTTACTGCTTCCTCCGGCCAGAAGAATTCACTGGCAGCTCTCCGGGACATGGCTGTCTCCGCAAAGAACAGCTGTCATGGCATAATGACTATTTCGTACTCAGCCTTCCACTGACCAAAACAAACCAAGCAGGGCCACCCACGGAGATTAAATATTTCCCTACCCAAAATAACTGGTGCCCAGTTCGGATCCTCAACAAATTATTATCCCTGTTACAGACAGCGCCTCCTAACAGTCCTCTCCTGCCCTTCAAAGACAAACCCCTCTCTTCAAACCAATTCACGTCCCATATCCGTTCTCTGGCAGCAGGCCTTGGGTACGACCCAGGAGTCATCTCGGGTCACTCGTTCCGCATCGGAGCGGCTTCGTCAGCTTCGAAACACCAAGTCCCTGCTCATGTAATTCGTTCCATGGGGCGCTGGAGATCATCTTGTTTCATTAGATACATTCCAAACCCACACAGGGAAATATCCCAGGCTTTTCAGTCATTGGCGTTATAGGTCATGCGAGTTGGAAGTATATGAATAAACCGGTTTAGACAACATAGTGTACTTGTCTTTTTGCCCTCTCCAGGCTTACCCACGCCCGTGGCTCCCGGCACAACTCAGCCATAGTTCAGGTTCGGCATGCCTTACCCACGTCCAAGACGCATTCAGCCCTGCCCATAAGTATTAAGGCTGATTTCAGCCTGTATTTGTGGGCAGGGCGTTGGCTCCCTATATATACCTGCCAATTCCTTCCCTCAGGTGGTGTGTCTCACTTACCCCTCCCTCCCACCCCTTTTTTCACACACTCCAATAGGGTACGCCCTCTCCAGGCTTACCCACGCCCGTGGCTCCCGGCACAACTCAGCCATAGTTCAGGTTCGGCATGCCTTACCCACGTCCAAGACGCATTCAGCCCTGCCCATAAATATTCTATTACTATTGCAAAATGCGGAAACACGGAACAGATGCAGAAACACAACAGAAACAAATTACGAACACACGGTTCCATTATTTGTGGATCGCAAAACGGTCGTGTGAATGTACCCTAAAAAAGCACACATTTTTGGCAATACCCACGCGTTAGATACTGCTGTTATATTCTGTTAAAAAAACACCCATTTTGGGCCAAATACAAAATTTGCGGCCTTTGCTGCATCTGTCAGTGTGAAATAAACGCGTTAGATACTGCTGTTATATTCTGTTATAAAAAAAAATACCCATTTTGGGCAAGATCCTAAATTTGCGGAGAATGAGGAGAGCGTTGAATATATATATTGGGCAGACTAGATGAGCCAAATGGTTCTTATCTGCCGACACATTCTATGTTTCTAGGACGTGGCCCCGGTCATGGTGCTGCTGGTAGAGCTCCTGTTGCAGGGAGAGGACGCAGTTGATCTGTGCCAGCTACACGCACAAGTGAAACACCTTCCTCAGGTGCGAGTAGGCGACAGAACCTTCAGCGTTATTTGGTCAGGCCTAATGCGGCTCTACAACTGGTGAGGCCAGAACAAGTACAGGCGATAGTAGATTGGGTTGCGGACAGTGCCTCCAGTTCCTTCACATTCAGGGGCGGACTGACCGGTCGGCACTTCAGACATGGTCCGAGGGCCCGGCCGGGATGGGGGACCGCCGCACTCACTGTATGCTGGCCTGGTAATGGTGGTAATGGCAGCGGGGCCCGGTGCACTCACTGTATTCTATCGCACCGGGCCCCGCTCACTGTAATACTAATTTTCATATGTGAACAAGAAGAGAAATCCTCTGCGATCCTCTCCCTCTCTGTACTCACAAACTCAGTAACAGCCTGGCAGGCCCCCACGACAGTGCCATCCACAGAGCCCCCACGACAGTGCCATCCACAGAGCCCCCACGACAGTGCCATCCACAGAGCCCCCACGACAGTGCCATCCACAGAGCCCCCACGACAGTGCCATCCACAGAGCCCCCACGACAGTGCCATCCACAGAGCCCCCACAACAGTGCCATCCACAGAGCCCCCACAACAGTGCCATCCACAGAGCCCCCACAACAGTGCCATCCACAGAGCCCCCACAACAGTGCCATCCACAGACCACCATTAGTTCAAAACCCACCAAAAGCACACCTTTTGGTTCAGAATATTTTTTAATTTGGCTATTCCCCACCCCTCTTGTAATTGTTCCGCTACTTGTGGGCTGCGCGGGCATGAGTTCAGTCACTTCGGTGCGCAATCCCGTCCTGCAGCGCGTGATCCCGCGAGACCCGCCGCTGTAGGTCACGGGTCTCGCAGGATCAGGCGCCGAAGTGACTGAACTCATGCCCACGTAGCCCGCAAGTAGCAGATCAGTGGAACAAGTACAAGGTGGAGGGGACTGTTTCTAACAGAGGCTCACTAATGGATGCTGAGATTAGATCACCCCATACGAAAGCATTGAACCAAAGGTCTGTTTTACTCCAGGAAGCCCTCAGGTGGCTGCCAGCCACTAGAGGCTGACTTATTGCTGGAACGTAAACAATGCAGTTTCTCCAGAACATTGCAGCTCGATTTGCAAAAGGGACACTGTACCCAGACCACTTCAATGAGCTGAAGTGGTCTGGGTGCCTTTTGTGTCGCTTTAACTTTGAAATCTTATTAAAGATTGTGTAGGGTGTGGCTGGAGGCGGGGCATGGAGGCAGGACAAGGGTGGGGCTTGCAGCAGAACATGGGTGGGGCCTGTAAGGGGGCCCTTGATTTATTTTGCCCGGGGGCCCTGAGGGTTCTCAGTCCGCCACTGTTCACATTGTCTCCCACCCAGTCTCCTGCTGAAAGATCAGAGTTAGCACCTGCAGCCGATGTCCATCAGTCTTTCACCTCACCCCCTTGCAAATCAACCAAGCAGTCTAAGCCCCAAGTCATTCAGCAGTCTCTTCTGCTTTTTGATTACTCTGCTAGCAGAGTTTCCCAGGGCCATCCACATAGCCCTGCCCCAGAAGTGGAAGAGATTGAGTGCACCGATGCCCAACCACTTATGTTTCAAGATACGTACATGGGAGGACCACCGCAGCACATCTCGGATGATGACGAAACACAGGTGCCAACTTTCGAAAGTGTGCAGACCGACAAGGAGGGCAGGGGTGAAGACTGGGTGGAAGATGATGTGGAGGACGATGAGGTCCTCGACTCCACATGGAATCAAGGTCATGCGAGTGACCTGTGTAGTTCGGAGGAAGAGGCGGTGGTCGCACAGAGCCACCAGCACAGCAGAAGAGGGAGCAGGGTGCAAAAGTGGAACGGCTGTCCCCTTGACAGTACTCCTGCTACTGCCCAACACAGCAAGGGCCCGAGCACACCAAAGCCAGTTCCAAGGAGTTCCCTGGCATGGCAGTTCTTCAGACAATATGCTAACGACAAGACACGAGTGGTTTGCACGCTGTGCAATCAGAGCCTAAAGCGAGGCATAAACGTTCTCAACCTGAGCACAACCTGCATGATCAGGCATCTAAAGACACCTCAAAAACAAAGAAATGTCTCTGGCTACTCCTGCTTCCTCTTCTGCTGAAGTCTCGGCCTCTTTATCCACCTCTGGAGTGACAGTGGCACCTGCCACCCCGCAAGCAGAGGATCTGCCAGCAATGCCACCACCTGGGTCACCAAGCATCTCCACAATGTCCCATGGAAGCGTTCAACTCTCTATCTCCCAGACACTGGAGCGAAAGAGGAAGTACCCCCCTACCCACCCGCGATGCCTGGCTCTGAATGCCAGCATTTCAAAATGACTGGCCTTTGAAATACTGTCATTCCGTTTGGTGGAGACGGAGAGTTTTAAAAGCCTTATGGCGGTGGCTGTCCCACAGTACGTCGTGCCCAGCCGCCACTACTTTTCCAGGGAAGCCATTCCTTCCCTGCACAACCAAGTTGGGGACAAAATCAGGTGTGCACTGCGCAACGCCATCTGTGGCAAGGTCCACCTAACTACGTATACGTGGACCAGTAAGCACGGTCAGGGACGCTTCAGTTTGCCTCCTGTCGCTTCCTCCTCCTACTCCGCTTCCTCATCCTCTACCGCCTCCTCATCCGGTCAGTGTAACACCTTCACCACAAATTTCAGCACAGCCAGGGGTAAACGACAGCAGGCAGTTTTAAAACTTATCTGTTTGGGGGACGAACCCCACACTGCGCAGGAGCTGTGGACGGGCATGGAACAGCAGACCGATGAGTACTTGGTGCCAGTAAGCCTCAAGCCCGGTGTGGTGGTGTGCGATAATGGGCAAAATCTCGTAGCAGCTCTGGTACTAGCCATTTTGACGCACATCCCTTGCCTGGTGCATGTTCTGAATTTGGTGGTGCAGAGGTTCCTTAAAAATTACCCCGATATGTCAGAGCTTCTGCAGAAAGTGCGGGCCGTCTGTGCGCACTTTTGGCATTCTCACCCTGCTGCTGCTCGTCTGTCAGCGCTGCAGCGTAACTTCGGCCTTCCTGCTCACCGCCTCATATGCGACGTGCCCACAAGGTGGAACTCCAACTTGCACATGCTGGCCAGATTGTATGAGCAGCAGCAGGCGATAGTGGAGTTTCAGCTGCAGCATGGGTAAGTCGCTCTGCAGAACAGCACCACTTCACCACCAATGACTGGGCCTCTATGCGAGACTCCATTGTTGCACTGCTTCGAGTACTCCACCAACATGGCCAGTGCCGATGACGCCGTTCTCAGCCTTATTAAAAAAAACGCTTCAGGCGATGATGGAAGAGGATGTGGCTCAGGAGGAGGAGGAGGAAGTGGGTTCATTTCATAGGGTTTCAGGCCAGTCATTCACAAGTGGCTCCGAGGGTGGGTTCCTGCACCCACAAGCGCCAGGTACACAATTGTCTAGCCAGGGCACAGTTCTGGAGGATGAGGAGGTGGAGGATGAGGAGATGGAGGAGGAGGAACCATGTTCACAGCAGGGAAGCACCCAAACCAGCTCATGGCTATCACTGGTGCGTGGCTTGGGGGATACAGAGGACACAGACGATACACCTCCCACAGACGACAGCTTGTTGTTGCCTCTGGGCAGCCTGGCACACATGAGCGATTACATGCTGCAGTGTCTCCGCAACGACCGCCGAGTTGCCCACATTCTAACTTGTGCTTATTACTGGGTGGCCACGCTGCTGGATCCCCGTTACAAGGACAACGTACCATCTTTAATTCCGTCGCTGAAGCGTGATCGTAAGATGCGCGAGTACAAGCGCACACTGGTAGACGCGCTGCTGGTGGCATTCCCTCCTGACAGCGGGGGCACAGTGGAAGCGCAAGGCGAAGGCAGAGGAGGAGGAAGAGGTCACCAATGCAGCTGGGGCACCACCAGCACCTCAGAAGGCAGGGTTAGCATGGCCAAAATGTGGAAAAGCTTTATCAGCACGCCACAACAACCAGCACCACCAGCTGAATGACGGGTCTGCCCCCATCAACTTCTGGGTCTCCAAATTGGGCACATGGGCTGAGCTGGCCCTTTACGCCTTGGAGGTGCTGGCCTGCCCTGCAGCCAGTGTATTATCTGAACGTGTGTTTCGCACGGCAGGGGGCGTTATCACAGACTGTCCACAGCCAATGTGGACAAGCTCACGTTCATTTAAATGAACCAGGCATGGATCCCACAGGACTTGTCCGTACCTTGTGCAGAATAGACATGTATACCGGCCTTACCCAGCCATTGTTATACTACAGCGCAATGGCTCATTGTTGTATTTTTGATATTTCCCACTATTTTGTGGTGTACCCTAATTTAAACAAAAAATAAATAAATAAATAAATAAAAAATAAAAACAAGAACCAGTGTTAGCTACCTCATCCTCCTCCAAAGCCATTTCCACCGCCTCCTCAACCTCCTACTCCATATGGACCTCCACCTCATACATTAAGATAATTTTTTGTGAATTTTTACGTATTTTATTTTAAGTCATTTCACTAATTTATCTGATACATTGTTGGGTTACATATCCCAAATTTTTGGCTGTGATATACCCCTGCTCTACCTAGTGGACAGGTTAATAAATTTCACTAATTTGTCTGTTACACTGTCGGGTGAAATTCACCAATTTTTGGCTGTGATATACCCCTGCACTACCTAGTAGACAGGTTAATAAATTTCACTAATTTGTCTGTTACATATTCGGGTGAAATTCACCAATTTTTGGCTGCTATATGCCCCTGCTCTATCTAGTAAACAGGTTAATAAAATTCACTAATTTCTCTGTTACATAGTTGGGTGACATTCACCCAATTTTGGCTGTGATATATCCCTGCTCTACCTAGTGGACAAGGAAATACATTTCCCTAATTCGTCTGTTACATTCTTGGGTGACATTTTACCATTTTTGCTGTGAATAAACCCCTATTGTGCATAGGTGACAGGGACCTAAACTTCAAAAAATCGTCTGTTACATTGTCAGGTGAAATTTTACCAATTTTTCCATATACAAACCCCTGCTCTACATAGTTGACAGGGCCCTAAATTTTTTTAAATCGTCTGTCCCATTGGTGGGTGACATTAACCTATTTTTGCCAATGAAAAACCCCTGCTTTGCATAGGTGACAGGGACTTAAATTTCTAAAATTCCTCTTTTAATTGTCCCTTTCATTCGATTCTTCCGCTTTAATAACTTGTCCCACATTTTTAGCTTGATCACATTGCAGCCATTGATCTCCCTTGGATGTGGTATCCCTTTCTCACGCTCCCTCTCTGGCGTGGAACCCTGATTCGCCACTAACCGTGATCAACATGGTAGGCGCAGAAAAGAACATCAAAAGTTTATAGAGCAGATATCCAATTGGATCGTGGACGTCACAGGGACGTGTGACATGGTGGAGCAGTATGTGTGCACACGCCTACATGTACTGACTGATGGGTCTGCCCCCTTCAACTTCTGGGTCTCCAAATTGGGCACATGGCCCGAGCTTGCCTTGGAGGTGCTGGCCTGCCCTGCAGCCAGTATATATTCTGAACATTTGTTTAGCACGGCTGGATGGGGTTATCACAGGTTATATTTCCCAATGTTTTGGGGTGTACCCTAATTTAAACAAAAGAAAAGAATAATAATTTAAACCAAAAACCAGTGTTGACTACCTACTCCTCTTCCACCGCCGCTTCCACCTACACCGCCACATCCACAGCCTCCTCAACCTCCTACTTCATATGGACCTCGTCCTCCTAGATCAAGATTATTATTTTACATTTTTATGTATTTTATGTCATTTCCCTATCCACATTTGTTTGCAGAGCACTTGCCATGCTCTTAACCATTTTGCTGCCATTTGCAGCCCTCTAGCCCTTTCCATGACTTTTTTAGACCCATTTTAGTGCTCCAAAGTTCGGGTCCTCATTGACTTCAATGGGGTTTGGGGTCAAGTTCGGGTCAAGTTCGGGTCCCGAACTCGAACTTTTTTGTGAAGTTTGGCCGAACCGAACATCCAGGTGTCCGCTCAACTCTACTTGTGACGCAATTCCGGTGGCACGAAAAATTTCCCAGAGTGACACGAATCCGGTGCGTTTCCCTGAGCCTCTAACACCTTCACCTCAAGGTCAGGGTAAAGAGCGAATATTACCACGGCTTTAGACAGTATGGGACTCGGATTTTCAAAATCACCCCCTCCAGGAAAACTAGGTGACAAGGCATCCGCCTTGACGTTCTTAACCCCAGGGCGAAAGGTGACAGTGAAACTGAATCTGGTGAAAAAAATGACCATCTGACTTTTCTCGGGTTCAGTCGTTTAGCCGACTCCAGGTAAGCCAGATTTTTGTGATCAGTGAACACCGTGATCAGATGAATCGCCCCTTCCAACCAATGATGCCACTCCTCAATATCCAACTTAATGGCCAGTAACTCTCTGTTTCCACATCATAATTTCTCTGAGTGGGAGAGAGTTTTTTTAGAGAAAAATACACATGGTCGTAATTTACCAGGTGACGGGCCTTGCGATAAAATTGCTCCTACCCCCACCTAGGATGCATCCACTTTCACAATGAAAGGTTGTGATACATACGGCTGCACCAATATAGGGGCAGAATCGAAGCATTCCTTAATTGCAGAAAAGGCAGAATCAGCCCACACCGAGCATCCGTCCCTTTCTTAGTCATGTCAGTTAAGGGTTTTACTATTGTCGAATAATTCTGAATACATTATCAGTAATAGTTGGTGAACCCTAAAAACCACATAAGAGCCTTCAGATTTTCAGGTAGATCCCAGTCCAATACAGCACGGACTTTCTCTGGATCCATTCGAAAACCCAAAGATGATAACAGGTAGCCCAAAAACTGCACCTCCTGTACAGCAAAAACACACTACTCCAATTTTGCATACAATTTATTATCTCTTAGAATCTGTAACACCTGTCTCACATGATCCTGATGTGTTTCCACATCTGGAGAATAAATTAGAATGTCATCTAAATACACAACTACAAACCTCCCCACCAGGTGATGAAAAATGTCATTCACAAAGTGTTGGAACACCGCAGGAGCATTGGTCAACCCGAAAGGCATGACCAGGTTCTCAATGTGCCCCTCAGGAGTACTAAAAGCCATCTTCCATTCATCCCCTTCCTTGATCCTAACCAGATTATATGCCCCTCTTAGGTCCAACTTGGAGAACACCTTGGAGGTAAATCCTGGCATCCACTCTCAGAAAACATGTTGGCAAACTAAGATATAAAAGAGGATAAATTCTTGGTAGTTACAACAGAAAAAGATGTATTAAGACAATTGTCAATGCAATAATCATCCCAATCCAGAATCTGCCCAGCTTGCCAATCGATAGTTGGATTGTGCTTGCTAAGCCACGGTAAACCCAGAACCACCGATGCAGGGAGACCTTCCAACACAAAACACAAGATAAATTCTTTATGAAAGTCACCCACTCTTAATCTGATATCATGCACCACTTGAGACAAACACTTTTGAGCAAGCGGTGCAGAATCAATAGCGAATACAGGAATGTTTTTATCTAATACACTTGGTTGCAACCCGTGCATACGGACGATCTGAGCATCAATCAGGTTCACCCCTGCCCCACTGTTGATAAACACATCAATCCCCACAGTCTTGGACTCTAGCGCCACCTCGGCAGTCAGGAGAAATTGAGTACTACCAGTAAAAGACAAATGCACATTTTCTGACTGTCCTCTCACTCCTCCAAGAGTCAAATTAGTTAAATGTCTTTTTTCTCTCCGTTTGCCATTGCCTGTCTGGACATACATTGATAAAATGTCCCCTTTTTCTGCATAAAAAACACACTCCCTTCCTATTACTAGTGGATGCAGGGGTAGCTCCCCCTAACTGCATGGGTTCATCTCCCGACCCAAAACCATTAGTAGCTTCACCCAAAGTGTCAGAGGAAAACAATATGTTATGTAAAACGTCCTGAGAGAGTATGCCCTATGATCTCTCTCTCAGGCGTCTATTAATACGTACAGCAAGAGACATAGCAGCTTCCAAAGACTCAGGAGTCTCATGAAAGGCCAAAGCGTCCTTCAACCTCTCAGATAATTCCTGACAGAACTGACTACGAAGAGCTGGATCGTTCCACTTAGTATCCGTAGCCCACCTCCTAAACTCAGAGCAATAGATCTCTGCAGAACGCTCTCCCTGACGCAGGCCGCGTAACTTGGTCTCGGCCAGGGAGGTCCGATCCGGGTCCTCATAAGTGAGACCCAAAGCTCTGAAAAATTCATCCACCGATTGGAGGGACTGTGATCCAGTCGGCAGAGAAAAAGCCCAAGACTGGGCGTCCCCTTTAAGCAACAAAATAATTGCATAATACAGCAAGTTCATACACAGGAACCTAGAGCCCTAACACACCCTGTAGGGCCCTGGTATAGTGACAGGACCTAAGACAACCTATTCCTTCAGCAGAAGGATGAACTGGAGTCTCCCTCAGGCCTGGATACAACAGACAGGGGAATACAACAAACAAAATACAAATAGGAAGGACGACACTTAAATTCACGTGGAGCTAAGTCAGCGCCAGGAGCTCAACCGAGATCCAAAAACCAGCTAGCGCAGAGTCCAGTAACTGAAGCTATAAACCGCACCCCTAGAAGGGGTAAGCAGAAATAAATAGGGGAAGTTAAATGACCAAACCAACACCTGGCAGAGGTGTGGTCATACCAAAACAACACAGACACAAAAGATCCACAAGGAACCAATCAGATTAACCCACGTGTTGCCAGTCTCTCTGATCTCCTGGCCCCTGTCACAGGAGTGTCCGTGACAGCGCTCCCCCCCCCCCCCAAATCCCAAGTATTATAGTCATTGGTGGCAGTGGTCACAGGGTCCCCTCCTCCCCTCCTCATTGGTGTCAGTGGCAGCTTCCCATCGGAGTCCCAGCAGTGAAATCGCAGGGCTCCGGTTACCATGGCAGCCAGGATGCTACTGAAGCCTTGGATGCCATGGTAAGCTCCCTTCTAACGTGTGCACAAAGCAGAGGGCAGCAGGGACAGTGTAGAGCTAGTTTAGGGTGAATAGGACAAGGGCTCTAGCCCCTAAGGCGTCTAATAGTAAGTAAAAAGTAAAAAAAAAAAACACCCCTTTCCCAATTTTCCATATAAAATATATAAACAATAAAAAAAGAGCATATTTTATATCGTCACGTCTGAAGAAGTCCAAACTATTAAAATATAAAAGAATATCTCCTATGTGATGAACGTCGTAACAGAAAAAAAAAATAAAACCGTTCGATTCGCCATTTATTAGTAACCTTGTCCCCCCCAAAAAATAGCATAGGACTGTTCTATTATGGGCTAGATGTTCCATAAAATGCGGAATGTACGCAGCTTTTTTGGTGTTTTATTTTTTTCGTGTGGTATAAAATAGTATTGAGTATCGCAGTACTTTTTCATGGTATCGATATTGAATCAAAATTTTTGCATCGTGACAACCCTACTTGCTAGTATTAAGTATTAAATAAACTTAAAATGCAGAATTGAATGTTGTAGTTATGTACACTGCTCAAAAAAATAAAGGGAACACAAAAATAACACATCCTAGATCTGAATTAATTAAATATTCTTCTGAAATACTTTGTTCTTTACATAGCTGAATGTGCTGACAACAAAATCACACAAAAATTAAAAAATGGAAATCAAATTTTTCAACCCATGGGGGTCTGGATTTGGAGTCCCACTCAAAACTAAAGTGGAAAAACACACTACAGGCTGATCCAACTTTGATGTAATGTCCTTAAAACAAGTCAGAATGAGGCTCAGTAGTGTGTGTGGCCTCCACGTGCCTGTATGACCTCCCTACAACGCCTGTGCATGCTCCTGATGAGGTGGCGGACGGTCTCCTGAGGGATCTCCTCCCAGACCTGGACTAAAGCATCTGCCAACTCCTGGACAGTCTGTGGTGCAACGTGACGTTGGTGGATAGAGCGAGACATGATGTCCCAGATGTGCTCAATTGGATTCAGGTCTGGGGAACGGGCGGGCCAGTCCATAGCATCAATGCCTTCGTCTTGCAGGAACTGCTGACACACTCCAGCCACATGAGGTCTAGCATTGTCTTGCATTAGGAGGAACCCAGGGCCAACAGCACCAGCATATGGTCTCACAAGGGGTCTGAGGATCTAATCTCGGTACCTAATGCCAGTCAGGCTACCTCTGGCGAGCACATGGAGGGCTGTGCGGTCCTCCAAAGAAATGCCACCCCACACCATTGCTGACCCAATGCCAAACCGGTCATGCTGGAGGATGTTGCAGGCAGCAGAACGTTCTCCACGGCGTCTCCAGACTCTGTCACGTCTGTCACATGTGCTCAGTGTGAACCTGCTTTCATCTGTGAAGAGCACAGGGCGCCAGTGGCGAATTTGCCAATCTTGGTGTTTTCTGGCAAATGCCAAACGTCCTGCACGGTGTTGGGCTGTAAGCACAACCCCCACCTGTGGACGTCAGGCCCTCATATCACCCTCATGGAGTCTGTTTCTGACCGTTTGAGCAGACACATGCACATTTGTGGCCTGCTGGAGGTCATTTTGCAGGGCTCTGGCAGTGCTCCTCCTTGCACAAAGGCGGAGGTAAAGGTCCTTCTGCTGGGTTGTTGCCCTCCTATGGCCTTCTCCACGTCTCCTGATGTACTGGCCTGTCTCCTGGTAGCGCCTCCATGCTCTGGACACTACGCTGACAGACACAGCAAACCTTCTTGCCACAGCTCGCATTGATGTGCCATCCTGGATAAGCTGCACTACCTGAGCCACTTGTGTGGGTTGTAGACTCCGTCTCATGCTACCACTAGAGTGAAAGCACCGCCAGCATTCAAAAGTGACCAAAACATCAGCCAGGAAGCATAGGAACTGAGAAGTGGTCTGTGGTCACCACCTGCAGAACCACTCCTTTATTGGGGGTGTCTTGCTAATTGCCTATAATTTCCACCTGTTGTCTATCCCATTTGCACAACAGCATGTGAAATTGATTGTCACTCAGTGTTGCTTCATAAGTGGACAGTTTGATTTCACAGAAGTGTGATTGACTTGGAGTTACATTGTGTTGTTTAAGTGTTCCCTTTATTTTTTTGAGCAGTGTATTTCAATTCAATTTGGTGTATTTAATATAGTTAAAAAAACACACATGTTCACATATTTGTTTTCATTTAAGGAATCGACGGAATTTGACTGTGTTGTTGGTACATTATTACAAGATTTTGCTGAGGGCCACATTTTGTTTAAACCGGCTCTGCACATAGTATGCACACAGAGTACTGATACGTCAGGTACTAGGCATAATAGATGCAGTTTGTGCATATACAGTATATAGCATATAAAGCAGTGTACTAATATGTCAGGTATGAGGTATAAGGATCCGTCATAGGGTCTCAATACCCTAGAAAAACGCTTCCGTTTTGTCCCCATTCATGGTCAATGGGGACAAAACATAACTGAACAGAATGGAATGCTCCAAAAAGCATTCCGTTCTGTTTGGTTGCGTTCCCGTACCGGACAGCAAACTGCAACAAGCTAAGGTTTTCTTTCTGTCATGGGATGAGGAGCAAAATGGATCCAGCATGACCCACAATGCAAGTCAATGGGGACGGATCCGTTTTCTCTTACACAACAGAAAACAGATCCGTCCCTCATTGACTTTCAATGGAGTTCATGACAGATCCGTCTTGGCTATGTTAAAGATAATACAACCGGATCTGTTCATAACGGATGCAGATGGTTGTATTATCAGTAATGGAAGCGTTTTTGCTGATCCCTGCCGGATCCAGCAAAAACGCAAATGTGAAAGTAGCCTAAAAGATGAAGTGGGTACAAATATATAGTATACAGTATGCAGTAGTGTACTGATATGTGAGGTATGAGGTATAATACATGCATGTATATAGTATACAAAGCAGTGTTTTAATGTGAGATACGATGTGTAATTTATACCTCGTACCTCGCATATCAGTACACTACTGCATATACTATATATTTGTACCCACTTCATCTTTTAGGCTACACTTCTGGATATACTATATATCTGTACAAACTGCATCTATTACGGTATACCTCACATATCTGTATATTTCTGTATATACTATATATCTGTACACACGGCATCTTTTATACCTTGTACCTCACATATCAGTACACTGCTGTATATACTATATATCTGGACATACTGCACATATAAGAGGCACTATACATAAGTGGGGCACATATAAGAGGCACTATACATGAATAGGTAATATTTAAGGTGTTCTGTACATAAAAGGGGCACATATAAGAGTTGCTATACATAAAATGGGCACAAATAATGGGAACTATACATAAAGGGGGCACATATAAGAGGCACGATACATAAAGGGGGCTTATATAAGAGTTGCTATACATAAAAGGTGCACCTATGAGAGGCACTATATTTAAGGGGTTCTGTACATAAAAGGGGCACATATAAGAGTTGCTATACATAAAATGGGCACATATAAGGGGCACTATACATAAAGGGGGCACATATAAGAGTTGCTATACAAAAAAGGTGCACCTATGAGAGGCACTATACATAAAGGGGGCACATATAAGAGGCACTATGCATAAAGGGGGCACATGTAAGAGGCACTATACATAAAGGGGCACATATAAGACGTGCTATACATAAAAGGGGCACATATAAGAGGCAATATACATAAAGGGAGCACATAAAAGAGGTGCTCTACATGAAGGGGACACATTAAGAGGCACTATACAAAAAGGGGGGATTATAAAAGGCACTATACATAAAGGGGGCACATGTACTGTAAGAGGCACTATACATAAAGGAGGCACATATAAGAGGCACTATACATACAGGGGTCTCATACAAGAGGCGCTATACATAAAAGGGGTGCATATAAGAGGTGTTATTCATTCAGGGGCCGCATATAAGAGGTGCTATACATAAAGGGGTACATATAAGAGGCACTATACATAAAGGGAGCACATATAAAAGAGGCACCATACATAAAAAGAGCACATATAAGAGGTGCTATATAAGTGGCACTAATTATAAAGGGCACCAAGCATGTGGCACTATAGCATTAGATACATTGTGTGTGGCACTATAAACAAAGGGCACATGACACTATATAAAGAGGGCACATAGCATGCAGAACTATATAGAGAGGGCACAAGGTTGTGTGGCACTATATACAGAGGGCACAGAGCATGTGGCACTATATACAGAGAGCACAGAGTGTGTGGCAATACATATAGAGGGTACAGAGCATGTGGCGCTATATACAGAGGACACAGAGCTAGTGATGTCCCAAACTATTCGCCGGCGAATAGTTCCCGGCGAACATAGCTTGTTCGCGTTCGCCGCGGCGGGCGAACATATGCGATGTTCGGTCCGCCCCTATACATTATCATTGAGCAAACTTTGACCCTGTACCTCACAGTCAGCAGACACATTCCAGCCAATCAGAATACCCTCCCTCCCAGACCCTCCCACCTCCTATCAAAAAGCAAGGACAGCATCCATCTTAGATTCATTCTGAAGCTGCAGTGTCACAAATTTGACTAAGTTGTAATCGCAATGCGAATAATACAGGTTATATTAATCGCATTGCGAATTCAACTTAGAGCTGGGTTCCTAATGGTTGCAGTGGCGTAGGGATCGCCATAGCAACCATAGCAGTGGCTATGGGGCCCTATGCCACTGGGGGCCCGTCCAGGCCGCCTTCTGTTTATTTATTTTTATTTTATTTACATACACACCACACACAGGCAGCCAGGCCCGAGCCGTGGACCGCCCCCCCACTACACTAGACTAGTGTAGTGGGCGGGGCTCAGGCGGTCCGCGGCTCGGGCCTGGCTGGGGAGGAGTCGGGACTGGAGCAGGGCGCACGCAGGGCCGGGCCAACACAGAGGCTGGGGAGGCTCCAGCCAGGCAACTGAGTAACTCAGAAGATCCGATGGTATATTCTAACCCCCAGGCGTTCCCATGGTGACGGGGACGCTTGCCTGGGGGTTAGAATATACCATCGGATCTGAGTTTTCACGAGCTCAGTGAGATTGTAAAAACTCAAATCCGATGGCATATTCTAACCCCCAGGCGTTCCCATGGTGACAGGGACGCTTGCCTGGGGGTTAGAATATACAAGGGCCACGCCGCTCACAGGAGTATATTTATAAACTAATCAGTAACTAACTACTTTAACTTTAATCATTGACATTGCTGATCTCTTTACTGGGATATCTTACTCTGTCTTAGCTCCAGTAACAGCAGGCAGTGCGGGAGGGCGGCGCTCACTCACTGACGTCACGCGCCTGCGCCGCCTAGTGGGAGGAGCAGGCGTGTGACGTCAGTGAGTGAGCGCCGCCCTCCCGAACTGCCTGCTGTTACCGGAGCTAAGACAGAGTAAGATATCCCAGTAAAGAGATCAGCAATGTCAATGATTAAAGTTAAAGTTACTAATTAGTTTATAAATGTACTCCTGTGAGCGTCAGGGAGGGGGATCTGTGGATGTTACTGTTTAGGGGAGGGGGATCTGTGGATGGCACTATTTAGGGGAGGGGGATCTGTGGATGGCACTATTTAGGGGAGGGGGATCTGTGGATGGCACTGTTTAGGGGAGGGGGGGATCTGTGGATGGCACTGTTTAGGGGAGGGGGATCTGTGGATGGCACTGTTTAGGGGAAGGAGATCTGTGGGTGGCACTGTTTAGGGGAGGGGGATCTGTGGATGGCACTCTTTAGGGGAGGGGGATCTGTGGATGGCACTGTTTAGGGGAGGGGGATCTGTGGATGGCACTGTTTAGGGGAGGGGGATCTGTGGATGGCACTGTTTAGGGGAGGGGGATCTGTGGATGGCACTGTTTAGGGGATGGGGATCTGTGGATGGCACTGTTTAGGGGATGGGGATCTGTGGATGGCACTGTTTAGGGGAGGGGGATCTGTGGATTGCACTGTTTAGGGGAGGGGGATCTGTGGATGACACTGTTTAGGGGAGGGGGATCTGTGGATGGCAGTGTTTAGGGGAGGGGGGTCTGTGGATGGCACTGTTTAGGGGAGGGGATCTGTGGATGGCACTGTTTAGGGGAGGGGGGATCTGTTGATGGCACTGATTAGGGGAGGGGGATCTGTGGATGGCACTGTTTAGGGGAGGGGGATCTGTGGATGGCACTGTTTAGGGGAGGGGATCTGTGGATGGCACTGTTTAGGGGAGGGGGATCTGTGGATGGCACTGTTTAGGGGAGGGGGATCTGTGGATGGCACTGTTTAGGGGATGGGGATCTGTGGATGGCACTGTTTAGGGGAGGGGGATCTGTGGATTGCACTGTTTAGGGGAGGGGGATCTGTGGATGACACTGTTTAGGGGAGGGGGATCTGTGGATGGCAGTGTTTAGGGGAGGGGGGTCTGTTGATGGCACTGTTTAGGGGAGGGGATCTGTGGGTGGCACTGTTTAGGGGAGGGGGGGATCTGTTGATGGCACTGATTAGGGGAGGGGGATCTGTGGATGGCACTGTTTAGGGGAGGGGGATCTGTGGATGGCACTGTTTAGGGGAGGGGGATCTGTGGATGGCACTGTTTAGGGGATGGGGATCTGTGGATGGCACTGTTTAGGGGAGGGGGATCTGTGGATGGCACTGTTTAGGGGATGGGGATCTGTGGATGGCACTGTTTAGGGGATGGGGATCTGTGGATGGCACTGTTTAGGGGAGGGGGATCTGTGGATTGCACTGTTTAGGGGAGGGGGATCTGTGGATGACACTGTTTAGGGGAGGGGGATCTGTGGATGGCAGTGTTTAGGGGAGGGGGGTCTGTTGATGGCACTGTTTAGGGGAGGGGATCTGTGGGTGGCACTGTTTAGGGGAGGGGGGGATCTGTTGATGGCACTGATTAGGGGAGGGGGATCTGTGGATGGCACTGTTTAGGGGAGGGGGATCTGTGGATGGCACTGTTTAGGGGAGGGGGATCTGTGGATGGCAGTGTTTAGGGGAGGGGGATCTGTGGATGGCACTGTTTAGGGGAGGGGATCTGTGGATGGCACTGTTTAGGGGAGGGGGGATCTGTTGATGGCACTGATTAGGGGAGGGGGATCTGTGGATGGCACTGTTTAGGGGAGAGGGATCTGTGGATGGCACTATTTAGGGGAGGGGGATCTGTGGATGGCACTATTTAGGGGAGGGGGATCTGTGGATGGCACTATTTAGGGGAGGGGGATCTGTGGATGGCAATATTTAGGGGAGGGTGATCTGTGGATGGCACTGTTTAGGGGAGGGGGATCTGTGGATGGCACTGTTTAGGGGAGAGGGATCTGTGGATGGCACTGTTTAGGGGAGAGGGATCTGTGGATGGCACTATTTAGGGGAGGGGGATCTGTGGAAGGCACTATTTAGGGGAGGGGGATCTGTGGATGACACTATTTAGGGGAGGGGGATCTGTGGATGACACTATTTAGGGGAGGGGGATCTGTTGATGGCCCTATTTAGGGGAGGGGGATCTGTGGATGGCACGGGGGAAGCCCTAAAAATTTTTTGCTATGGGGCCCATGCATTTCTAGCTACGCCCCTGAATGGTTGTATTGCTAGAATATAACGAAGATTGAGAATATAGTGCTATATTCGTTATATTCGTCAATTCTAGCAATACAACCATTAGGAACTCAGATCTAAGTTGTAGTCGCAATGCGATTAATACAGGTTATATTAATCGCATTGCGACTTCAACTTAGAGCTGGGTTCCTAATGGTTGTATTGCTAGAATTTAACGAAGATTGAGAATATAGTGCTATATTCGTTATATATTCGTCAATTCTAGCAATAAAACCATTAGGAACTCAGATCTAAGTTGAATTCGCAATGAGATCAATGCAGGTTATATTAATTGCATCGCGAATTCAACTTACCACACTCTGCTTCAACTACGTAATTTTCCATGGGAGTTTTGCCATGGATCCCCCTCCGGCATGCCACAGTCCAGGTGTTAGTCCCCTTGAAACAACTTTTCCATCACTATTGTGGCCAGAAAGAGTCCCTGTGGGTTTTAAAATTCGCCTGTCTATTGAAGTCTATGGCATTTCGCCCGGTTCGCGAACATTTGCGGAAATTTGCGTTCGCCGTTCGCGAACAAAAATTTTTATGTTCGCGACATCTCTACACAGAGCATGTGGCACAATATATAGAGGACACAGCATGTGGCACTATATACAGAGGACACAGCATGTAGCACTATATAGAGGGCACAGAGTATGTGGCACTACATACAGAGGGCACAGAGCATGTGGCACTATATACAGAGGGCGAAGAGTATGTGGCACTATATACAGAGGGCTCAGAGTGTGTCACACTACCATTGGGGGCCCTGTGTGTGGCACTAATGCTGCTATTATATTCAGGGCACAGCATGTGGCAGTAAGAGGAGCTTGTGTTAGTATGCAGGGTGCCAATGTATTAGTAAAGCGAGAAGCTGAAGACATCTTTTCGGCAAAATCTGCAGAGACGAGTTGTGGCCGGGAGACGTCATCATGGTGGCCAGAACCAAATCTAGAAGAACTGAGAAGGAGACGTTACCTGTAAGTCGATAAATGGAAATTATTATTCTGCTACTGACTGTGTATGATGAGTGCTGTAGTCACCTGGATGATCTACAGCTGATGATGGATGGCAACATGCTGTTTTGTGAAACAACTCCCAGCATCCCTTTATTGCTGTTCAGGCCATAGCTATTCAGGACCAGGTTGTGCACCCCTGGTGTAGAGGGACACTAAGTGGCTGCCCTATTGTGTAGAGGGACAGTAGATGGCATTCCTATTGTGTAGAGGGACGCTAGGTGGCATTTTTTTGTGTAGAGGGACACTAGGTGGCATTCCTATTCTGTAGAGGGACATTAGGTGGCATTTTATTTGTTTAGAGGGACACTAGGGGGCATCCCTATTGTGCAAAGAGACACTAGGTAGTATCTCTATTGTGTAGCGGGACACTAGGTGGCATCCCTATCATGTACAAGGACACTAGGTGGCATCCTTATTGTGTATCAGGACACTAGGTGGCATCCCTATTGTGTATAGCAGGGATGCTCAACCTGTGGCCCTCCAGCTGTTGCAAAACTATAACTCCCAGCATGCCCCAACAGTCTACAGCTATCAGTCTACAGCAGGGCATGGTGGGAATTGTAGTTTTGCAACAGCTGGAGGGCCGCAGGTTGGGCGTCCCTGGTGTATAGGGACACTAGGTGGCTTCCCTATTGTGTAGTAGAACACCAGGTGGCATCCCTACTGTGTAGAGGGACACTAGGGTGGCATCCCTATTGTGTACAGTGACATTAGGTGACATCCTTATTGTGCAGAAGGACACTAGGTGGCATTCCTATTGTGTAGAGGGACACTAGGGTGGCATCTCTATTGTGTACAGAGACATTAGATGACATACTTATTGTGCAGAAGGACACTAGGTGGCATCCCTATTGTGTATAGGGACACTGGGTGGCATCCCTATTGTGCTAAGGGACACTAGGTGGCATCCCTATTGTGCAAAGGGAAACTAGGTGGCATCCCTATTGTGCAGATGGACACTAGGAGGCATCCCTATTGTGTAGTAGAACACCATGTGGCATCCCTAGGAGTGCTGTGGAGGTCAATGTTATGGGAGTGAGGTGCTGTAGAGGTCACTGTTATGGGGGACACTGTGGATATCTTTTAACCACACACATAAACATTAAATTAAATAGTCGAAATATATCTCTATGTAGCTGGGTCATTCTGCTAGTAATAAATAATATGAATTAACATTTTAAAATATTAAAATATTAGAATATTAGAATCCTTATGTTATGCCAAAAGACATTAGAGAATGTTAGGCAAGTTAATATGTATCCATTCGTGAGTCTAGGAGAGCTGGATGACAACTATAATCACCAGTGTGAAAAATAATATAAAAATCATCCTGGGGTTTTTCCAGGAGTGAAATATTGATGATCTATCCTCAGGATTAAACAATAAAATTGAAACGGTGTTGCCTGGCAGGAAGCGCTATTGCAGCGTCCCACTACGTGTGTGTGGGCACTGCTTAAAGTACTTTTTCATCTTAACAATTGCATTGTACAGTATGGTATAACTTTGCATTTGTGTATCTGCAAAATCCCTGTTAGCAGGCCTATTAGGTGCAATTTATACATCCCACCACTAGATGGGGATAAATTTCAGGTCCTATATATACCCAGGTCAAGCCTAGTGAGACAGATTAGGCAGATTAGGAGTGGAGTCAGTTGAGACCACAGGTCAGTGTGAAGATCAGTGTGGATATTGACACTGAGAGAGTGAGAAGGTGCAGATCCAGCACGTCAGCTCTAAAGAGAAGTTCTAGTCCAGAAAGGGACAAGAGAAATGGACAGATTCAATCTCATCCAAAGGATAAAAGCTGTAAACCAGGCATAAAGGACCTTTGGGATATTTTAGGTGAAGGATACCACAGCCTCCGGCAACCTCACCAGAAGCTCCACTGACATTGAAGTAACCCACTGCTCCAAAACCACAAAACCTAAACCACCTAAAACAGTGGATTTGCAGAATTAACTCTGTACCATCTAGATAAGTAAATATAGGAGAGGATTGCGCTGCAGGAAAGAAATCTTTTTTGTGGATAAAAGTTCCCTTTTGAAAGTCTTCAACCAATGGGATCACAAACCTACTTCACAATCCTTCACTGGTATGGAAACCTGTGGTATAAAGAAAAACGCACTATGGTGTAGCGAGTTCAGACACCTGACGCACCATGTGAATAGGATATACTCACAAGATTCCAGATAGGTAAGTGCACGTAGAGATCTAAAAGGTGTCTCCTATAGGGCTCTGCTGAAAGGAGAAAACTATAGTGTAGTATGTAAAGACACGGTGCACGCCTGCAAACAGATTGTACTCACAGAACTTCACTGGAAAAGTGCATGAAAGGATCCTGACAGAATCTTCACAGACAGCTGGGCAGATCGAACAAGCGGAGGTCCAGGGGCGTCGGTATAGGAAATCCCAAATATCAAATCGACAGATTGAATACCTCTACACCTGGATGGCATCGAATCACAGCTTTCAAAAAGATCTCAGTGGAGGAATCGCAGATGTAATACGCACCAAAGGGTCAGATAAAAATATATTTAATAAAAACAAAAATTACAGCTAAAAACCGTATTAAAATATCTCTGTAAAGCCCGACCCGGGTTTCGCCGTGATGCTTCGTCTGGGGCAATTTTTGTTTTTATTAAATATATTTTTATCTGACCCTTTGGTGCGTATTACATCTGCGATTCCTCCACTGAGATCTTTTTGAAAGCTGTGATTCGATGCCATCCAGGTGTAGAGGTATTCAATCTGTCGATTGATATTTGGGATTTTCTATACCGACGCCCCTGGACCTCCGCTTGTTCGATCTGCCCAGCTGTCTGTGAAGATTTTGTCAGGATCCTTTCATGCACTTTTCCAGTGAAGTTCTGTGAGTACAATCTGTTTGCAGGCGTGCACCGTGTCTTTACATACTACACTATAGTTTTCTCCTTTCAGCAGAGCCCTATAGGAGACACCTTTTAGATCTCTACGTGCACTTACCCATCTGGAATCTTGTGAGTATATCCTATTCACATGGTGCGTCAGGTGTCTGAACTCGCTACACCATAGTGCGTTTTTCTTTATACCACAGGTTTCCATACCAGTGAAGGATTGTGAAGTAGGTTTGTGATCCCATTGGTTGAAGACTTTCAAAAGGGAACTTTTATCCACAAAAAAGATTTCTTTCCTGCAGCGCAATCCTCTCCTACATTTACTCACATAGCGGACTTTTCCCACATTGTCTTTTGGATTTGCAGCGCTAGAGAGGACAAGTATTTTCAATAGAGACTTTATCCTTTTATTTCTGATCTGTACCATCTAGAGACTGCATATTTGTACTGCTGCAACCAAGAGACATCCAAAGTAAAAGTTGTGAGTTGTAACTTACCACTGTTTACCTCATTATTACTACCTATGGTTGTACCATCATTAACGGTACTGGCGTCACGACGAAAACCATCAAGGGACTCGGCCGCAACAAGCACCCTTAACATCAAGGGCACCTCAACCACCATCTTGGCTGATGCTTCCTACCACAGAGCGTGCCCCGGAGGATTTCGTGCTGTCCACCTCAACACTGTGCTGCCAGCCCAGGGAGGCTTTCTGCTAACCGTGAGTAAACTGATGAACTGTGTGTTATACCATTTGGCCCCTCATCGGTCCACCGTGCACCTCACGTGTTGCCCCTGCGACTGGCTGGCTGCACTATTATACAGCAGCCGACCCTGTTAGGAAGCAGGTTCCCACTTCCTCAGTATATATTATAAAAAACACGCATAGGGTCCGCACTAGTTTGTAAATCCATTCCGCCTTTAAGGGGATCCAGTTAAACATATAAATAAGAAAGAGGGGCAAACTACAAACCCTACAACCTAAAGGGTTAAATATTGAATGGGATATTAGGTCTGTATGTATGTATTAACTGAGCACAGGCAACATATAGCTCAATAGAGAACACACATTGAGTCCGCAGTAACGACCAGATACCGCTATAGCAATAATATAAGATCTAATGTCGAGGGAAACCCTCTTGGTTTTTCAGATATGGATATGACAGCACACCCCGAATCGATTTTTAGTTAGCTCACTGTTAGTATTAGGAACAAATAACCTAATATCTAGTCCAACAAAGCATGCACTTTGAATCTGCGCTAACGGCACGGTACCGCTATAGCACCCGTATATTATCCACTAATAGGGTAGACCCTAGCTCAAGTCTATTTTGGAAATAGTAGTGCCTTTTTGTGGGGTAGCTACAGCACTAATATACACATTATTAAGAGATATCCTCCTTAGATTCTAGATTTGAAAATAATAGTACACTCTGGACCTATCTCGAGTTAGTATTGTGTCAGCATTATGAATACACATAAGAGCTGAAACTGTGAGGTGGAAGACTAGGAGCGGGAGCGCTCCGGAGGTAGAATGTAGGGGTTTCGATACCAGGATATAGCACTAGATTATAGGGATAGTGGCCAAAACTTTGAAAGCATGGGAAGTATTTATGACATAGCATAAGAGATGTGGTTATTGAAATATAGCACTATGTGGACTCATAGGTTTTAATTTAGTAATACGGCTTTATCAACCATTGGACCAGATGAAAAATGCAGCCTAAGGCTACTTTCACACTTGCGTTCAGAGCGGGTCCGTCTGGTATCTGCACAGACGGATCCGCTCCCATAATGCAAACGCTTAGATCCGTTCAGAACGGATCCGTTTGCATTACCATGAACAAAAAAAAAGTCAATGGGGGACGGATCCGTTTGAAAATTGAGCCATACTGTGTCAACTTCAAACGGATCCGTCCCCATTGACTTACATTGTAAGTCTGGACGGATCCGTTTGCCTCCGCACGGCCAGGCGGACACCCGAACGCTGCAAGCAGCGTTCAGGTGTCCGTCTGCTGAGCGGAGCGGAGGACAAACGCTGCCAGACTGATGCATTCTGAGCGGATCCGCCTCCACTCAGAATGCATTAGGACTGGACGGATCTGTTTGGGGCCGCTTGTGAGAGCCTTCAAACGGAGCTCACAAGCGGACACCCGAACGCTAGTGTGAAAGTAGCCTAAGATGGTGGAAGCGATTGTGTGTTGATGTTAGTGGATAGTTTGTATTTTAAAAAGAGATAAAGGTATAAAAAAAAAAGGAAATGATGCAAGGTATAACATAAGATAAATACCGCCCATACCTGAGAGAACAATCAGGACGCCCCAGATGAAGCAGGAGCGAAGCCCGGGTCGGGCATTGTTTTATATATGATGTTGAACTCCAGACTACAATCTTGTAAGTAAAATAAAGTGTATTGTGAATTTTTGAAACGGGTCTATGCTATGTCCGTGCTTCTTTGAAGGTTGTGGCAATACCGATCCTGACCAGCCCGTGGGTTTACAGACACTGCAGCAGTTGAAGGTGGAGGAGGAGACTGGAGAGCTGAGGAGCAGAGCACCGATAATCAACTATATTTGTGTTACCTCTGAGACTTGCTGTCACTAGCGCGGACCCTATGCTAGTTTTTTGTAATATATCCTCAGGATTGGTTATCAAAATCTGCTTGGTAGGATCTGACTCCCGACACCCCTGATGGTCAGTTGTTTGAGGAGGGTGCAGCTCTTCAATGAGGCTGCGTTCTCTTCTTAGGTCAGTGATGCCATGTTTATTAGTCACATGACCTAGACGCAGCTCAGGCTTACTCTAGTGAATGGACCTTGGCAGCAATACCAAGCACAGCCACTATACAATGGATGGCACTGTGCATGGTATGCTGTGTGGAGGCTGCAATGCTCACTGGAGCGCCTCTTCAAGCAGCCAATCGGTGACAGTGTCACACCCCCACTGATCAGATATTTATGACCTATCCTGAAGAAAACCTCTTTGGTTATAGAGCGCTGACATATTTCTCAGTGTTTTATGATTGGTGAATCAAATAACTCCAATAGTCCTACACAGTGACCCATTAAAATTAAAATTAAATGACATTTGTCTGCAGTCTTACTTGCTTGCACTGCTTCCCATACCTGGCCGCCTCCAATCCCTGCATGACAAGGAACAGTTCAGTCTGCTGCAGCTAGTCACAAGCCTGAGAGCGCACATCACATCACTGATAGTGATGTGATATTGAAGTTCACTGATGCCAGAGGTTGGCTGCAGCGGTCAAGGGACCAAGCCACTTTCAGGTCCTGAGGTTCCGGATGTGGCCTGTAATGAGGCAGTGGTGTGGGCACAGTGGGACCGCAGACAAGTGAGTGTTTTTTTTATTTTATGGGACACAGTTTAGGATGATTGAGGTTGTCAGTTCCAAGGCCCGACAACCCCTACAATATTAGTCTAGATATATACAGGGTATTGATACTCTACGGAAACATACAATATTATTGACTATACTCAATTATATAACACTGACATAAAAAGGAAAGGTAAAAATTTCATTACACATTACTGAATACTTCACAGTATATATAAAATGCACAACAGTTGCTCTTAATATACAAATATTAATACATTTTTTTGATTTTTATAGCCTTAAAAGTGCTTCCAAGATTAGGAAAAAGTGGAGCACATGCAACATTACTTACCTGTTTAGTTGCCTGCTGTTCCAGTGCTGCTGTTCTGATGGTCTATGTTTACGGTGCTCCAGCTCTGACATCATTTTAATTACTGGGGATGAGCGAGTCCGACTTCGGATCCAAGTTTTAAAATGTTTTTTAGTTAAAAAAATCAGATACCGAAGTTATTCACTGAAGTCTCCTAAGACTTCAGGAATACCTCTCTTCACCTCATCGGAGGCCATGCATTTTAATGCTGTACACAGACCGATCTCCGTACACCATTAATCCGAAGTTTTGAGCAAAGCGACTTCGGATCTAGGATCCGAAAAGCTTGCTTCGCTCATCCCTATTAATAACGTGTGACCACTGCAGCCAATCGGTGTCCTCAACAATGCACCTGATGTCAGCTCAGCTTTAGCGAGGTCCAGAATGGCTTGAAAATGTCTTAATAGTATGTTTCCTCAAATTTTTTTATTTTGCCCAAAGCAGAATACAAGTATACGATTACTTAAAATTCCCCACCTTAAAATGGTAAAACAAAACAATACAATAATGAAAACTACAACATGTTAAAGAGGGAAAAAAGTCAAGCTGTGTATAATTAGCCTTTCTATGAGTAGTCCCCATATCACCTTGTTAGATTTTGATATAATCTCAGTTGCATGCAGGAAAACCCAAGAGCACAGACTGACACAAAAAAGACATTTAAAGAAGACAGACGAGGACAAGAAGATAGCCAGATTCTACGAAGACACTGAAAAGATTGCTGGTTGCAGAAAGCAGAGGAAAAGAGTAATTACCATCAGCAGGCACAGACTGGATCAGGCCTTATGTACATATGTGGAAACAAAAATTTCCAGGGAGGATAGATACACAAGACAGAGTCAGCCACAAAATACATCAAAAGAAATAAAACTAAGACACAGGCTGACAGGAGGCAAATTTGTAATGCCTGGACACGATAAACATATGCTCCTCCACTCCTAAGAGGGCGTCTCAAAGAACAAGCAGTTCGCTTCAGTCATATGTAAGTTAGTAGAGATGAGCAAATTTCTTGAAATTTGTTTTAGGTTTGATTCCAAGGAAACTGGTAAAAAAATTTATTCCGGTCTGAATAGATTCTACTCAAATTAATAATGCTCCAACTGGCCTAAAAAATTTAGTTTGACACTCTGAGATCTCCTGTGACACAGCTGCGGCGGTGGCAACAGCAATACAGTGCAGAAGATGATGTTAGGCAGACAGTGGCAGTGGCATGATTTGGCTAGTGATAAATAGCCACCATCAGCAATGGCAGTTCTATTCATTGGCCTCAGCCAGAGATGTGTGAAAATCCTCATGGATCCAGAGAAGGATTTTTTTGAGAAATAATGGTGGCTAGAAATCTTCCATTGAGGCTGAACGCATACTTATAGTTCCCTAAAGGTAAGAATTCACTAAGTGGTATGGCAGCAACTGCACTGCTAGCAACTTGGTCAGGTGCGAGTTCAGTGGATTGCTGGGAGCGTAGAGTTGTTTCCTGGCCACACATTCTGTTATGGATTGCTGACATTAGAAAGGTCCATATTTACCATTAGGCACACAAAGGCATGTGCCTAGGGATGGGCCCAGCTGGGGGTGCGGGACCAGCATAGAATTATTTTTTTTATATAAACTTTTTTTTTCCACTTCCCCTGCCACTGAGGAGAGCCGCGGTCTCCTTTTCCCTGTGCCAATAGTACAAATTATCATATAGGGAAAAGGAGCATCTGCATTTACTTACTAAGGTATTAATTTAAAATAATCCCATGAAAGGTCCTATTTACGTGTATATAGGGAGTACTTAGGGAGCATTTGGCTGTGAGCTCTCTAAACTGTATCTACAACAATGGGGGGAGGTGTCACTAAAGTGCCTAGGGTGGCATGAACTCTAAATACGGCCCTGGCGACAGAGTGGAGGAGGAAGATCAGCCTTTTTTGTCCAAAAACCATTTGAAAAACTTCTACAGTGCCGTGTTATAGGTATATTTCACAGCATCACCAACAGCAAATACGGTACTCATTTTTCTTTTCAAAAACCTGTTGCACTTTTTTCTACCAACTACAGTATAAGTTCACAATGAACAATGTATAGTGTGGCTGCAGCCAGGTGACATTTAATTGGGGTTAAATTCAGAGCTGAACCCGGACATATCCCCATTTTCACCCAGGCAGACCCCCTGACTTGACCATCGGAGCAGATCATGCTCCGATGCTCTCCTTTGCCTTGCGCTGAATCGCGCAGGGCAAAGGCATTTTTTGGAGTTCCGGTGATGAACCGGGCTCTCCTTAGTGCTGCCAGGCGGAGGCTTCCGCCCAGCAGTGAGCCCGGTGAGGGCAGCGCTAAAGCCAGCCCATCAGAGCCGGTGACATCACCGAACACACTGCTGGGCAGAAGCCTTCGCCCACCAGTGTGCTATTGTAAATAAAAGAGCCCTTACCCTGCGCTATCCAGCGCAGGAAAAGGGAGAGTATCAGAGCATGAAATGCTCCGATGCTCTTGTCAGGGGGGCTGCCTGGGTGAAATGATGGGTATGTCCAGGTTCAGCTCTGAACCCGGACAACCCCTTTAAGCACATTTTAGCTGGTCAATACCAGTGTATAATATGGTCGTAGCCAGGGGATGTTTAATTGGGCTTGTATTTGTCACTAAAAAACCTCCATGACTTTTAATGCTGCGTTTACGAGATGGTCCCAGAGGTGGGACCAGCACCTATCAGACAACGGGGTCATATCTTAGCAATATGCCCCCATTGTCTGAGATGACACAACCTCTTTAAGGACCATTGCTGTACATGTATGGTACGGTGACTGAGCACTAGTAGCAGTGGGCCTCTGCTGTATTTGCTGACATCAGGGAAAATTCTGATACCACCGAATTAATCTCTTAGATGCCATGCATGGTCAATGCTGACATCACATCTAAGGGGTTTATTGAGGGAGGGGGCACCTTCTTTTACTTCTTTTACAGCTATGGCAGCCAGAGGCTTTACAGAGGCCTCTGCTTGGCAACTTTGGGACCTATGACAGTTTCAATACAGCATTGTAAAAGGGATACAAAAAAAGTGCCAAAATAGGCATTTTATTGTCACCTCGCCTCACAAAAAACAAAATATCGAGCAATCAAAAAATGGTATGACCTTAAAATTTTTCAAATGAAAACTTCAACTCATCTTGCAAAAAATGAACCCTCACACAATACCATCTCCAGAGAAAAAAAATAGGGCTGTATTTTTTACCAAAAAAACTTGTAATTTTACAAATGTTTATTATGCACATTTTAGTTCATAGTGTGGTTATGTAACAGCGGTTGCTGACCGCTGATTTTACCCTACTTACCACCACGGCCCTGGTCTCCGTGTTCAGCGGTGACCAGCTGCCGGTGTTTTCCCATTCACCGCTGCATTCTATCCCCACCATCAGGCCGGCCTGCGTCAATGTCTGTGATTTATATGTTTAGCATATGTGACTGTGCTGACCAATTCTAGCCCTCTTGTACCTATAAATGGTCCAGCCCCCTACCAAGGTGCCTGAGCGTCAAATGTCCTTGTATCCTGCAAAGGTTGCTGTTGTCTGTGTTGGTGTTCCTGTATACCTGACCCATGCTTGTATTTATTGACTCTACTACCTGTTTGATCCTTACCTGCTCTGTCTCGACTCTTCTGTTACCCGGATAGCCTGACCTGTACCTGTGCCGCTTGCCCTGACCCATTGCTTGTTTGACTTCGCCTCTGTCTCATCCTTTGGTCCTGCACTGTCTCTCCTGGTTATGACTCTGCCTGCTTACTAGGACTGTACCTCTGGTATCTTGCACTGGTACCCCCTGGTCTGCCTGGACCAGCTTACTGGTGTGCCAATCCTCTTCAAGAGGGAGCGTCCTGGTGTTCCCCTCAGAAAGTGTATCCCCACCATCAGGGGTACTGTGAAGAACGAGAGGTTCACTTAGACAACGCACTTAGAGGAGGTTGGACATGTGGCACAGTGGGTTTATACTTGCTGGTTCGTAACATGTCACAGCCAGGGAACGTCCAATTTCGCCTGTATTTTTTTCCAAAAACTTGTTGCAAATTTTCCTCGTTTAATAATCAGCGTACAAAACCTGTGACTTTTCATTGTTTAAATAGGAATTCTGTGCCTCCTCATCCACGAATGAGAATGTGGGTGGCTGTATTAATGGAAATAACAGTAGCAGCACAATCAGCGACGGCTGTCCAGCTAGTAGTAGTAGTATCAACAGGCCACAGTTTGTCCTTGCGACTGGTAAGTGACAGATGCATCGCGCAGGACAAGGGCTGTTTGTTTACCTTTTTACACCTTTTTCTTAATATCCGGTGACATACCAGGCTAAGCTAGGCAGATGCTTCCGCCTAGCAGGGATCCCAGTGATTTTATCAGCACTAATGGGCAGTCTTTAGCACTAAAGATCGCCCATTAGTGCCGATGACATCACCGGGCTTACTGCTAGGCGGAAGCCTCTGCCTAGCATAGCCTGGTATGTCACCGGATCTTAACCACTTAAGGACCACAGGTTTATACCCCCCTAGTGACCAGGCCCTTTTTTACAAATCGGCACTTCACAAATTAACGGTTTATTGCTTGGTCATGCAACTTGGCACCCAAATTAATTTTACCTCCTTTTCTTCTCACAAATACAGCTTTCTTTTGGTGGTATTTGATGGCTGCTGAGATTTTTTGTTTTTCTGATATTAATCAAAATAGACAGCAATTTTCTCAAAAAAAGTGTATTTTTAACTTTCTCTGGTTAATTTGTTCAAATATAATTACATTTGTGTCAGAATTTATTGTGCTACATGTCTTTGATTTAAAAAATCCAATAAGTGTATATTTATTGGTTTGCGCAAAAGTTATAGCGTTTACAAACTATGGTACAAAAATGTGAATTTCCGCATTTTTAAGCAGCTCTGACTTTCTGGGCACCTGTCATGTTTCTTGAGGTGCTAGAATGCCAGGATAGTATAAATACCCCCCAAATGACCCCATTTTGGAAAGAACCCCAAAGTATTCGCGGAGGGGCATGGTGAGTTCATGTATGATTTAATTTTTTTTCACAAGTTAGCGGAAAATGACACTTTCTGAGGAAAATAAATAAATAATAAAGTTTCCATTTCTGCTAACTTCTGGCAAAAAAAAAAAATCTCCCATGGACTCACTATGCCCCTCAGTGAATACCTTGGGGTGTCTACTTTCCGAAATGGGGTCATTTGTGGGGTGTGTTTACTGTTCTGGCATTTTGGGCGGGGCTAAATTGTGAGCAACACTGTAAAGACTAAAAGGTACTCGTTGGACTTTCGGCCCCTTTACGCACCTAGGCTGCAAAAAAGTGTCACACATGTGTTATCGCCGTACTCAGAAGAAGTAGGGCAATGTGTTTTGGGGAGTATTTTTACATATACCCATGGTGGGTGAGAGAAATATCTCTGTAAATTGACAACTTTGTATAATTTTTTTTTAAAAGTTGTCATTTACAGAGATATTTCTCACACAAAGTATGGGTATATGCAAAAATACACCCCAAAACACATTGCCCTACTTCTTCTGAGTACGGCGATACCACATGTGTGACACTTTTTTGCAGCCTAGGTGCGCAAAGGGGCCCAAATTTCAATGAGTACCTTTAGGATTTCACAGGGCATTTTTAGACATTTGGATTCCAAACTACTTCTCACGCTTTAGGGCCCCTAAAATGCCAGGGCAGTATAAATACCCCACAAGTGACCCCATTTTGGAAAGAAGACACCCCAAGGTATTCCGTGAGGGGCATGGCGAGTTCATAGAAGTTTTTTTTTTTGGGCAAAAGTTAGCGGAAAATAATTTTTTTCTTTTTTTTTTTCTTACAAAGTCTCATATTCCACTAACTTGTGACAAAAATAAAATTTTACATGAACTCGCCATGCTCCTCACGGAATACCTTGGGGTGTCTTCTTTCCAAAATGGGGTCACTTGTTGGGTATTTATACTGCCCTGGCATTTTAGGGGCCCTAAAGCGTGAGAAGAAGTCTGGAATCCAAATGTCTAAAAATGCCCTCCTAAAAGGTACTCATTGGAATTTGGGCCCCTTTGCGCACCTAGGCTGCAAAAAAGTGTCACACATGTGGTATCGCTGTACTCAGGAGAAGTAGGGCAATGTGTTTTGGGGTGTATTTTTACATATACCCATACTGTGTGTGAGAAATATCTCTGTAAATGACAACTTTTTCAATTTTTTTATACAAAGTTGTCAATTTACAGAGATATTTCTCTCACCCAGCATGGGTATATGTAAAAATACACCCCAAAACACATTGCCCTACTTCTCCTGAGTACGGCGATACCACATGTGTGACACTTTTTTGCAGCCAAGATGCGCAAAGGGGCCCAAATTCCAATGAGTACCTTTAGGATTTCACAGGGAATTTTTACGCATTTGGATTCCGTGAGGGGTATGGTGAGTTCATGTAAGATTTTATTTTTTGTCACAAGTTAGTGGAATATGAGACTTTGTAAGAAAAAAAAAAAAAAAACTAAATAAAATCAATTTACGCTAACTTGTGGCAAAAAAAAAAAATCTTCTATGAACTCGCCATGCCCCTCAATAGTGATCTTTATAGCGCCGCAGCGATTTTACTGTGTTTTTGCAGTGATCAGAAAAAAATATATTTCTGTCACTGAGGTGGGGCGGACTGAACGCAAGTGTGCGCACAAGATCAGGCCTGATCGGGCGAACACTGCGTTTTTTGTAGAGCCTAAGGTGACCCTAATGTACTGAAATAGATCTGATTGCGATCAGTCTTGATCACTTACTGATACTATATAGTACTATTGCTGATTAGCGACAGCGATGACGCTAATTAGCGACTAATCAGTGACTGCAGTGCGGTGGGCTGGGCGCTAACTACCTAACAAGTAGCTAGCTAACTAACTGGCGGTGATAAGGGACCCTTAGGCCCCATTCACACGTCCGCAATTCTGTTCCGCATTTTGTGGAACAGAATTGCGGACCCATTCATTTCTATGGGGACAAACTTTGTCCTGCTCGGATCCGGAACTGCGGATCTGCACTTCCGGGTCCGCACTTCCGTTCCGCAAAAATATAGAACATGTCCTATTCTTGTCCGCAATTGCGGACAAGAAAAGGCATTTTCTATATAGTTCTGGCAATGTGCGGATCCGCAAAATGCGGAAAGCACATTGCCGGTGTCCGTGTTTTGCGGATTCGTGGATCCGCAAAACACATACGGACGTCTGAATGGAGCCTTACAGGGTGGTGATCAATGACAGGGGGGTGACAGGGAGTCTATATGGGGTGATCAGGGGTTAATAAGGGGTTAATAAGTGACAGGGGGGGGGGGTGTAGTGTAGTGTGGTGCTTGGTGCTACTTACAGAGCTGCCTGTGTCCTCTGGTGGTCGATCCAAGCAAAAGGGACCACCAGAGGACCAGGTAGCAGGTATATCAGACGCTGTTAACAAAACAGCGTCTAATATACCTTTCTGATGCAATTTTTTTAACATCTACAGCCTGCCAGCGAATGATCAGCATTGTCAGGCTGTAGTATAACTTCCGAGCAGCACGCCGCTGTGAACACGGCACGCGTTCACGCGAAATCGGCCAACCAATAGGCGTCATTGAGACCTTTCGGCGTTAGTGTGACGGCAAGAGGTTAAGAAAAAGCCATTGCCCTGCACTATACAGCACAGAGCAAGGGAGAGCATCGGAGCATGAAATGCTTAACTCAGAGGGGCTGAATGGGGGATATAGGGACAACCACTTTAACACAGTAAAAACTGTTGTACTTTTTTATTTATTGTTTTTCAAAAAGGGAGTCTATGGATAGAGATGTCGCGAACATAAAATTTTTCGTTCGCGAACGGCGAACGCGAATTTCCGCAAATGTTCGCGAACGGGCGAACCGCCATAGACTTCAATAGGCAGGCAAATTTTAAAACCCACAGGGACTCTTTCTGGCCACAATAGTGATGCAAAAGTTGTTTCAAGGGGGACTAACACCTGGACTGTGGCATGCCGGAGGGGGATCCATGGCAAAAATCCCATGGAAAATTACGTAGTTGACGCAGAATCGGGTTTTAATCCATAAAGAGCATAAATCACCTAACATTCCTGAATTGTTTGGAATAACGTGCTTTAAAACATCCAGTGTGTGTATACGATCAGGTATGATGTTGTATCGATCAGGTAGTGTAAGGGTTACGCCCGCTTCACAGTGACAGACCAAACTCTGACAGACCAAACTCCCTGTTTAACGCACCGCAAACAACCGCAAACAGTCCATTTGCACAACCGCAAACTCCCCCTCAGTTCCTTGTCCTCACTGATGTCATTGAAGGTCTCTTCCTCCACCCAGCGACGTACAACACCAAGGGTCCCCGAAAGGTGACAAAAAGCCCCCTGGGACGCCTGCTGTGGTTAGTCTTCCACCTCCTCAAAGCCACCTTCCTCCTCTGACTCCTCTTCTTCAGATTCCTCTCTCTGCGTCGCCGCAGGTCCAGCAATCGACAACGACAAGGCTGCTTCTGGTGGTGATGGTGACCACAACTCTTCCTCTTCATGTTCATCTACGGCCTGATCCAGCACTCTTCGCAGGGCACGCTCCAGAAAAAATGCATATGGGATGAGGTCGATGATGTTGCCTTGGGTTTGACTGACCAGGTTTGTCACCTTCGCAAAAGGACGCATGAGCCTACAGCCATTGTGCATGAGCGTTCAGTAACGCGGCCAAAAAAATACCCAGCTCTGCAGAGGCTGTCCTCTTCTTTTTTTTTTTTATTAAAAAAATCTGTTCTTACCAGTTTAATCTCTGTTTTGTCCCCTATCAGGAGCCGGTGTATGGAATAGATTTTAGGAACCGGGAGATGGAAAAAGATGGTTGGTCGGTCCTCTTTCTTCCAATTTGGGGCACTGCGCGTGCGCCGTGCAATGCACTGTGCCACCCTATATGAGTGGTGGGCAGTGGGCACAGTACAGTCTGTGGGCCTGACACTCACTGACAGGCAACTGCAATTATATTACAGAGAAAAAAAAAAGTATGACTTTTTTTATCTGCAAGGTGCTGTGCCACCCTATATGAGTGGTGGGCCGTGGGCACAGTACAGTCTGTGGGCCTGACACTCACTGGCAGGCAACTGCAATTATATTACAGAGGAAAAATTAAATGAATTTTTTATCTGCAAGGTGCTGTGCCACCCTATATGAGTGGTGGGCAGTGGGCACAGTACAGTCTGTGGGCCTGACACACACTGGCAGGCAACTGCAATTATATTACAGAGAAAAAATTAAATGACTTTTTTATCTGCAAGGTGCTGTGCCACCCTATGTGAGTGGTGGGTAGTGGGCACAGTACAGTCTGTGGGCCTGACACTCACTGGCAGGCAACTGCAATGATATTACAGAGGAAAAATAAAATGACTTTTTTATCTGCAAGGTGCTGTGCCACCCTATATGAGTGGTGGGCAGTGTGCACAGTACATTCTGTGGGCCTGACACTCACTGGCAGGCAACTGCAATTATATTACAGAGGAAAAATTAAATGAATTTTTTATCTGCAAGGTGCTGTGCCACCCTATATGAGTGGTGGGCAGTGGGCACAGAATAGTCTGTGGGCCTGACACTCACTGGTAGGCAACTGCAATTATATTACAGAAGAAAAAGTAAATGAATTTTTTATCTGCAAGGTGCTGTTCCACCCTATATGAGTGGTGGGCAGTGGGCACAGTACAGTCTGTGGGCCTGACACTCACTGGCAGGTAACTGCAATTATATTACAGAGGAAAAATAAAATGACTTTTTTATCTGCAAGGTACTGTGCCACCCGATATGAGTGGTGGGCACTGGCTGTGGGCACAGTACAGTCTGTGGGCCTGACACACACTGGCAGGCAACTGCAATTATATTAAAGGGTAAAAAATTTATGACTTTTTTTATCTGCAAGGTGCTGTGCCACCCTATATGAGTGGTGTGCACACAGTACAGTCTGTGGGCCTGTGGCCTCTCACACACGGGCAGGCAACTGCAATATATATATATAAAAAAAAAAAAAAAGCAGACTGATGTACCAGCCCTAAAAAGGGCTTTTTGGGGGTGCTGTCAGGACGCTGTCCTTACAGCAGATGAGTCTTTGAGGACTGGAGTGGACACAGAACACTGGCCTAGCTAACGATTTCCCTATTAATTCAGCAGCAGCAGCACTCTCCCTGCTCTAACTAACACTGCAGCTTCAGAATGAATCTAAGATGGCTGCCGTCCTTGCTTTTTGATAGGAGGTGGGAGGGTCTGGGAGGGAGGGTATGCTGATTGGCTGGAATGTGTCTGCTGACTGTGAGGTACAGGGTCAAAGTTTGCTCAATGATGACGTATAGGGGGCGGACCGAACATCGCATATGTTCGCCCGCCGCGGCGAACGCGAACAAGCGATGTTCGCCGGGAACTATTCGCCGGCTAATAGTTCGGGACATCTGTATCTATGGATTAAAAACACACCTTGTACCACATTATGTGAAAAGGAATTAATATTTTCCTATTCATTCAAACCAAATATCTGTACATTGCTTTTCAATTTTGTACAACACATTGCAAAATTATGGCAAAACATTGTGTGTGAGTCTGAGATCTCATGCCCAATTTACACTTGCATCTGTTGGATCCCAATTCTGCCCATATAAATTAGGTACAGAAAACTGAACCAATGTTATTCTACTGTATGGCCCACCATAAGGATTAGGGTGCATTCCCATCACTGTTTACCTTTCCATTCTTCTTATCCGCTAGTAGAAGAGAGAGAGGGGAAAAAAATGGGATTCTGTAAAAAAAAAAAAAAAAAAGATCCTGTTGCATCAGTTGTGCATAGGATTGCATAAGATCAATTTTTTACTGGATCCTGTTGCATCAGTTGTCATCCGTTTGAGCCATTTTCGTCTGAGATCCATTTTTTTGGACGGGAAAGGCTGAGTTCACATCACCGTTTAGGTTTCCTTTCGTTTGATTTGTCAGAACAAGAGAGAGAGAGAAAAAAACATGATCCTGTAAAAAAACGGATCCTGTTGCATCAGTTTTCATCCGATTGAGCCATTTCCGTCTGAGATCCGTTTTTTAGATGGAAAAAAGTCCTGCATGCAGTACTTTTGTTTCTGTCTAGAAAAACTGATCTCAGATGAAAAAGGCTCAAACGGATGACAATATATGCCTTAGGGTGGGTTCACACTAGCGTTAGGGATTCCGTTATGGCCTTCCGTTATAACAGGGTTATAACGGAACATAATGGAATCCATAGGATAGAATGCAAAACGGAAGCCTTTAAGAGGCATTCCGATTTGCTCCGTCCTAATAGAAGTCTATGGGAGAACAGGACTTTTGTTTTCCGTCTTGCATAACGGGAACCAGCCGGATCTGTTTTGATTCCCATAGACTTCTATTAGGACGAAGAGCAAACGGAATGCCTTTTAAAGGCGTCCATTTTGCATTCCGTCATAATGCAAGTCTATGGGCAGCAAAACAGATCCGTCCTTCCTTTTTATGAATTCCGTTATGTTCCGTTATAACCCTGGTATAACGGCAAGCCATAACGGAATCCCTAATGCTAGTGTGAACCCACCCTTATATTGGGCATAGAACTGTGCACTGAAATACACATGCAGATTTCTGCCGTTCATTACTTACCCGAGACATGAACAGATTTTAGAACAGGGAGAGAGGGGGATGGATTTTTCCAAAGGAAATGTGGATTGCAATAACTGGCTACAGTGACATCTGTTTTTATCACTGTTTTAGATCTGTTCTTTTCTGTTTTCCTTAGTTTTCATCTATATAATAATTCATTTTTATCTTATCTCATGTTCTGAGTGTTAAAATGTTCAGTTAAAAATGAATGGCAATATTGCAAAAGGGACTTCCATGGAAAAAAGGAAAACACCATAAAAGCCTATAACTGTGAAAAAGTACACCAAAGAACAGAGAGAAGAATGGAAACAAAGACAAATGAAAAAACAAACACCATGAAAATGAGGCCTGGCCTGTAAGCATAGCTGTGCAAGTCAAAGGGGCTGTCTTATGAGATATTTTAGCTTTAAAGCCACACTTCCATTAGAAAGGGGTATTTTGTAATCTCAAAATGCAAATAAAACTTTTTTATTTTATTTAAAGTACTATGCCACTGAAAATTAAAAACAAAATATTGCCCTTCTGCTGTGAGGAAAGATGTTACCTGCTAGTATAATAGTAGATTGTAGAACTTGAATGACAGCTCTATTGTTCTCCTGATTGGCCTAGATAAAGATGCGTGCAGAAGAACATTGTACAGTGTAAAGGCCGTATTACACAGCCCGATTCTGCAGGCCTGCTTGCTAGCAGAGATTGTCACTGCTAATTCATGCAGCTGTCACGGCCTATGGTGTACGCTGTGACACTGTTGCCACACTTGCGGTTGCCCGCGGCAACGTGTTGCTGTGAGAGCATGTGGTGGCAGTGTCTCGGCCTTCTGGGTGATTGCCGGGACATGCTGTTGCCGGTGGTAACATGTGGATTGGTATACTTGTGTGTGCACTTCCCCTTTAAGTTGCTTCCTTCCCTTGTCTGGTGTTAGAAGGGTTAACTCCCTTCCTAGTGTTTTGTTAACACTGGGTTTATGTGTGTGTGTGTGTGTGTGTGTGTGTGTGTGGCTGCTTGGGCTATTTAGCCTCTGCTGGATGCCTGAAGCTCTGGGTTCCTCCAGCCTTGGTGTATGCTGGTGGTTCATGGTTCCTGGCTTGTTCTATCTGTCCAGTGAGGGCCACCCTTGTGGTCATAGATGTTAGATGTTCTTATGGTGACTCACGTTTATTGCAGCTATGGATGTCCTGGGTTCCTGTCTGGTTTTTTGTGTGTGCTGTGTCCTTTACTGTTGGTGGGGACACCAGCACTTGTGCACGGGTTCCAGTCAGTGTGTCTGTGGCAGGTAAGTGTGTTTCTAGTCTCGCTTACCTGCCATCTCTATAGCTGTATGTATTCCCCTCTCCTTGCAGCCTGGCCTCAGATAGAGACTCCTGTTCCTCCATGACTGGGATGAACAGGTTGTCTCTCCCCTGCTCCTAAGTGAGGGATTACCAGGGCGACTTAGGGTTTCTAGGAATCCTGAGTATGAGTCGTCCTACCATCGGGGTCCGCTCATACAGTGAGGAGTCAGGGAGAGGATTAGGGACACGGTAGGAGGTGACCTGCTCCCTTATTACTCCTTTTGGCCAGACTGATCCTCTTTATCCTCTGACACTGCGCGGTGGGGGGTTTCCCCCACTTCCCGCCGTGACAGCAGCTATCTCCTCCACAGCATGGGAGGAGTGATTGTTATGCCATCGCTCATCCCCATGCTGTACAGTTATTTGCTGGCAGCAGATCGTGATTAGACAGCACGATCTGCCGCCAGCAAATCGTGATCTTTCCGATGGTTGCTATTGAGCAGTTGTGGTAACATGTTCGTAGCATGCTGAAGGATCAAGAAAGATCACGTATTCCACGACAGTATTACACTGCCAGATGATCGCTAACGAGCGTTACTAAGAACACTTTTTAGAGATCATCTGGCAGAAAATCTGCCAGTGTAAAACAGGCTTAGGGCTCGTTCACACGAACGTGTGATGCCCGTTGCCATATTGCGGACCGCATTTGCAGATCCGCAATACACGGGCAACATTCCATGGCCATTCTGCATCACGGATTTGGACCTAATCGTTTCAATGGGTCCGCAAATTCGGAGATGCGGAACGGAAGAATGGAACGGAACAATACGGAAGCGTACGGAGGTCTTTCTAGGGTTTCGTTCCATGCTTCCGCACCGCAAAAAGATAGAACTTGCTCTATCTTTTTGCTAAATGGAAGGATCGCGAACCCATTCAAGTGAATTGGTCTGCGATCCCCATGCTCCTGCCCCATGGATGGTGCCCGTGCATTGCGGATAGAAATTTGCGGTCCACAGCACGGGCACGGGCTTCACACATTCGTGTGAACGAGCCCTTAATGTGTGATGCTTTAATTGAGTTACTCTTCCCTTCCCTCTCTGGCCAAGTGAATGGTTTGACTGAGAAAGCCGTGCTAAAAGTCTAAACAAAGAAGAAAGTTAACCCCTTAAGGACACAACCATATTTCACCTTAAGGACCAGGCCATTTTTTGCAAATCTGACCAGTGTCAATTTATGTGTGAATAACTTTAAAACGCTTTTACTTATCCAGGCCATTCTGAGATTGTTTTCTCGTCACATATTGTACTTCATGACACTGGCAAAATGGAGTAAAAAAAAATCATTTTTATTTATAAAAAAATCATTTTTAGTTATAAAAAAAAATAACAAATTTACTTTTTTTTTTTCTTAAATTAGCAAATTTCCAAGTTTCAATTTCTCTACTTCTATAATACATAGTAATACTTCCAAAAATAGTTATTACTTTACATTCCCCATATGTCTACTTTATGTTTGGATCCTTTTAGGAATGCCATTTTTTTTTTTGGGGACGTTACAAGAGTTAGAAGTTTAGAAGCAAGTTTTAGAAATTTTTCAGAAAATTTCTAAAACCCACTTTTTCAGGACCAGTTCAGGTCTGGTAGTCACTTTGTGAGTCTTACATAATAGAAACCACCAAAAAATGACCCCATTTTACAAACTACACCCCTCAAGGTATTCAAAACTGATTTTGCAAATTTTGTTAATCCTTTAGGTGTTCCACAAGAATTAATGGAAAATAGAGATAAAATTTCAAAATTTCACTTTTATGGCAGATTTTCCATTTGAATCCATTTTTTCCAGGTTAACAGCCAGGTTAAGCAAGGGTTAACGGCCAAACAAAACTCAATATTTATGGCCCTGATTCTGTAGTTTACAGAAACACCCCATATGTGGTTGTAAACTGCTGTATGGGCACACGACAGGGCACAGAAGGAAAGGAATGCCATACAGTTTTTGGAAGGCAGATTTTGCTGGACTGGTTTTTTGACACAATGTCCCATTTGAAGCCCACCTGATGCACCCCTAGAGTAGAAACTCCAAAAAAGTGACCCCATTTTGGAAACTATGGGATAGGGTGGCAGTTTTGTTGTTACTATTTTAGGGTACATATGATTTTTGGTTGCTCTATATTACACTTTTTGTGAGGCAAGGTAACAAGAAATGGCTGTTTTGGCACCGTTTTTATTTTTTGTTATTTACAACATTCATCTGACAGGTTATATCATGTGGTATTTTTATAGAGCAGGTTATTACGGATGCAGCGATACCTAATATGTCTACTTTTTTTATTTATATAAGTTTTATACATTTATTTCATTTTTTAAACAAAAAAAATCATGTTTTAGTGTCTCCATAGTCCGAGAGCCATAGTTTTTTCAGTTTTTGGGCGATTATCTTGGGTAGGGTATGATTTTTGCGGGATGAGATGACGGTTTGATTTGCACTGTTTTGGGGTGCGTATGCTTTATTTATTTTTTTGACCCAGACCCACTTGGTTCTTGAAGATCCAGTGGGTCTGATGTCTGTATAATACAGTACAGTACATTATATAGTGTACTGTACTGTATTTTCACTTTACAAAGTCTGATCAGACTTCTGCCTTTAGCAGAAGCCTGATCAGCACCATGGACAGCCGGGAGCCTGTGAACGGTTGCCATGGTAGCCATCACCTGCTGCCACAACAGCAGCGGGTGATGGGGAGGGAGGGAGGCCCCCTCCCTCTGTGATCCTGTCAAGAATCGGGGGCTGAAAAGGCACAGCAGGCCCGATGGGAGAGGGAGGGAGCTCCCTCCCTGTTAACTCCTTCCATACAGCGGTCCCTACAGACTGCGGCATGGAAGGGGTTAAACGGCTGACATCACAGCACAGATGTCAGCAGTTTCAGATGGCAGCAGTTGCAGCGATCGCCGATACGGGGGGTCACAGGACCCCCCTTGGCATTGTCCCAGGGTGCCTGCTGATTGATTTCAATCCGGAGCTGCAGTGCAGAACGGAAGCACTACAGAGTGCTTCTCCACCAAAAAATTGAGCGTGTTCTATTTTTTTGCGGTGCGGACAGATCACGGACCCATTCAAGTTGAATGGGTCTCGATCCGTCCCGGCTGCCGCACAGCCGTGTGCATGAGGCCTTATTTGCATGAATATATCAAAATGGAGGATGACTGGATGATGCCACATTTTGCTATACATTACCTCATCTAGTGATGTGGTGGTGTTTTGTTTAAAAAGTCGCATTAATGGCATAAAGATGGGACTTTTTGTCAAAAAGTCACATTAATGAAAAGAAAAAACAACTTGTCGTGGTAACAAGTGATCGGTAAGAACTAAAACAGGATGCATTTATTTTTATCCAATAGAAATGAGCTAAACAACAGTTTTTTGTCAGTAAATTGACATTCAATAAAAAAACAAAGCAATAGCAAAAACGTCCGGAGTCTGAGACAAAAGTCGTAATTTACCAGAGGAAATGTTGCAAATGTGCTTCAAAAGTCGCAAATATGTTTCTAAAGTCGCAAGTGTGGTCTGGCACGATTGGCTGAAATGGTAAATTTCTTTTTAAAAAAGTTGCATTTTAGTATATTGGCGTTAAAATGTCACAAATCGAGAGAAAGGCGAATAATCAAGCTTATATTTAAAAAGGTCACATTTTAAGTGTTGTGCGCCTTTTGATATATAAGGTGAAACAAATTGCCACTTTTGATTTGTAATGTTAGTATTTTTTTTGCGCAAATTATGCGAATGTTGTCCCCAACATATTCTCCCATTGTCATTGTCCTTTAGCTATGACGCCTTGATGTCTAGAAACCATACTATCAAATAGTAAATAAATTACTAATTTGACGAATTTTTGGATTGGGGAGGAGTTCCAATGGATAGACCCTCATTAATTCTGATGGGGGCTCTTTGGGGATCCTGTTAAGCCCCTTGCAGACGAGCGTGTCCGGATAAGGTCCGGATGCGTTGCGGCAAACCCGCGCGAGTAGGTACCCAATTGCAGTCAGTTTTGACTGCGATTGCGTTCCGTTGTTCAGTTTTTATCTCGTGGGTGCAATGCGTTTTGCACGCGCGTGATAAAAAACTGAATGTGGTACCCAGACCCGAACTTCTTCATTGAAGTTCAGGTTTGGGTTCAAGGTTGTGTAGATTGTATTATTTCCCCTTATAACATGGTTATAAGGGAAAATAATAGCATTCTGAATACAGAATGCATAGTACAATAGGGCTGGAGGGGTTAAAAAATAAAAATAAAAATGTAACTCACTTAATCCACTTGTTCGCGCAGCCGGCATCTCTTCTGTCTTCTTCTTTGAGGAATAGGACCTTTGATGACATCACTGCGCTCATCACATGGTCCATCACATGATATTTTACCATGGCGATGGACCATGTGATGAGCGTAGTGACGTCACCACAGGTCCTTTTCCTGTGCACAGCAAAGATGAAGACAGAAGAGAAGCTGGGCTGCGCGAGCAAGTGGATTAAGGTGAGTTAAATTATCTTTTATTTTTTTTAACCCGTCCAGCCCTATTGTACTATGCATTCTCTATTAGGAATGTTATTATTTTCCCTTATAACCATGCTATAAGGGAAAATAATGATCAGGTCCCCATCCCGATCGTTTCCTAGCAACCGTGCGTGAAAATCACACCGCATCCGCACTTGCTTGCAGCCCCATTCATTTCTATGGGGTCTGCGTTGCGTGAAAAACACACAATATAGAACATGCTGCGATTTTCCCGAAACGCACAAGTGATGTGTGAAAATCACCGCTCATGTGCATAGCCCCATAGAAATGAATGGGTCCGGATTCAGTGCGGGTGCAATGCATTCACCTCACGCATTGCACCCGCGCGGAAAACTCGCCCGTGTGAAAGGGGCCTTACACCTACAGTTCGTATACAGTTTTTATGCAATTCTTCAAGCCAAATCCAGGACAGGATTAAATTTTTTTTTTTACATTTTTTGCATACACTTCTCCTCTTCTCCACTTACTCCTGACATTGGCTTAAAAAACCCGCTTTAAAAACACATCATTCAAACGGCATGTGAAAAAGTCCAACAAAAAAGTTGAATAGCATAAGAAAAACATGACTAATTTGCCTAAAAAGGGTGCTACACCTTTCCACAGGTTGTGTGAACTATTACAGTTCAGCTCCACTGATAAATGGAGCAGATCTGCAATACCAGAGACAACCTAATAACCTATGGACAGTTGTGGCTTTATTTCTGGAAGGCAGCAGCCATGTTTTTCTAATCCTGTATAACCCTTCTAATTTCATAAAATCCATATAGGGGAGCCCAAATTTTTTTTTTATTATTAACAATTTTTATTGTTTTTTGAAGTCATATGACATATGATAGTAAACAATAAGTTACATTGGTTAAGTATACACTTGTGAGCAATGATATGACCATGTCTGATTGTTTTCGCTGAAACTGAAATCACAACGAAGACTTCATTATTAAGTTAAGTTTGATGAGAGAAACAGAAATGTAATAGTTATACCTTATTGTAATTTTTCATAATATTAGAAAAACATATATTGAACAAATAATGAACAAAAGGGGCATGATTAGTGTAGTATAGGCCACTTAGCCACAGATACGACCTAGAAGAGAGAGTGTACGGTTATAGACAGGATGTTATGTAAATGAAATGAGGAAGGGTCAATGAAAACCTCTATATTGTTTCCAAGGAGACCAGATAGCTAGGAAAAAGGACTGGGAGGGAAGCTCCCAATGAGAGAGTTCTTCTAACCTATAGATCTGGTCTACTTTTTGGATCCATTTAGCCACATCAGGGACTTCAGGGGAGAGCCAAGAGGACGCTATTAGAAGTCTGGCAGCAGCTAGTAACATAAGGAATAAAGATCTTCACCATTTGTTTAAACCCTTGAGGCCTAAGTTGAGGAGGGTTAGGTCAGGGGAGCAAGAAAGAGTGGTTTGGCATATATGGTTGCAATTCCTAACTATAGTACGCCACCAGTCATTAATGGTTTGACATTTCCACCATATGTGGAAAAAATAACCTTTAGAAGTCTGGCATCTCCAACATAGGTCAGAGCAGTTTGGGGAGTAGAGAGAGATCGATTCAGGAGTCTTGTACCATCTCGTCAGGATTTTGTAGCCATTTTCTTGAATGCGTATACACCTAGATATTTTGTGGGGGGTCATAAGTGCTGTAGAAATCTCTGTAGGAGATAAAAGGCGTCCCAAATCTCTCTCCCAGGTTCCAATTATAGCTGGCTTAATAAGGGATACGGGTGATTTCAAGTGGCTATATATAGCTGAAATGGTTCTCTTAGGGGGTTGCTTTGTACCCAGTGTCATGTCAAACCAGGAACACAGGGGCAGTGGCGGGGACTTTTTAAGAAGGGAAATGATTTCAGAGTTGAGGAACCTTTGTAAGGGCTCTTTCACACTTGCGTTGTTTTGTTCCGGCATAGAGTTCCGTCGTCGGGGCTCTATGCCGGAAGAATCCTGATCAGGATTATCCCCATGCATTCTGAATGGAGAGAAATCCGTTCAGGATGCATCAGGATTAGAGTTGAGCGAACACCTGGATGTTCGGGTTCGAGAAGTTCGGCCGAACTTCCCGGAAATGTTCGGGTTCGGGATCCGAACCCGACGCGAACTTCGTCCCGAACCCGAACCCCATTGAAGTCAATGGGGACCCGAACTTTTGGGCACTAAAAAGGCTGTAAAACAGCCCAGGAAAGAGCTAGAGGGCTGCAAAAGGCAGCAACATGTAGGTAAATCCCCTGCAAACAAATGTGGATAGGGAAATGAATTTAAAAAAAAATACAAAAAATAAAAATGACCCAGTATCAAATGGACAGAGGTCCCATAGCAGAGAATCTGGCTTCACGTCAGCAGAGAATCAGTCTCTTCATGCCATAGCAAAGAATCTGGCTTCATGTCAGCACAGAATCAGTCTCTTCATGCCATAGCAGAGAATCTGGCTTCATGTCAGCACAGAATCAGTCTTCATGTCATAGCAGAGAATCAGGCTTCACGTCACCCACCACTGGAACAGGCCACTGTCACACATTTAGGCCCAGGCACCCAGGCAGAGGAGAGAGGTCCCGTAACAGAGAATCTGGCCTTATGTCAGCGCAGAATCAGTCTTCATGTCATAGCAGAGAATCAGGCTTCACGTCACCCACCACTGGAACAGGCCACTGTCACACATTTAGGCCCAGGCAGAGGAGAGAGGTCCTGTAACAGAGAATCTGGCCTTATGTCAGCACAGAATCTGTCTTCATGTCATAGCAGAGAATCAGGCATCACGTCACCCACCACTGGAACAGGCCACTGTCACACATTTAGGCCCCGGCACCCAGGCAGAGGAGAGAGGTCCCGTAACAGAGAATCTGGCCTTATGTCAGCACAGAATCTGTCTTCATGTCATAGCAGAGAATCAGGCATCACGTCACCCACCACTGGAACAGGCCACTGTCACATATTTAGGCCCAGGCACCAAGTCAGTGGTGTAGTACAGTCGATATGAACCACAGGAAGTTTCACCAAATATCCAGTCTGCAGGTTTGCAATAGGGTCATACCAATATACAGGAGCTGCAGCAATGATCACTTGTTAAATATAGTTCCATATATTCATAAGCTGTTAGCAGAGAGTCAGGACATGCTAAATAAACCTCTTCAAATGTGCTATTAGATAACAGAAAAGTTTTAACAGACAGAGTCTTTACAGTGGACTCTTCCAGAAAGCCCCCTGTGTATTCTGCTACTTGGTTTGGTCTCCTCAGTGCAGACATTTACTGTGAAGGAGTTAGGATCTCTGTCTAAGTTCTCTAAAGCTAAAGTTCATTTATCTATTGTAAAAAGTTATAATATATACCCATAATAGTTCTGTAGAATGTAAAGAGGTGACTGTATGTTTTTTAGCAGCCTTTAAACCCTGCAGATGCTAGGCTGAGTAGATGATGTACAGTTAGAGAGCCATGTGTTCTTCCTAAAATGGCTGCAAGACATGCTGTATTCCAGGTCACCCTGCTGCAATATCTTTGTAAATGATTTTCTCTTGTTCATTTTTCTGTATGCTTTGTTATATCCTGTAACATGTATGTGGGAATGTAATATAATGACTGCCTGTTATGATATAGGTGGGCTGGTGACCTGGCTGTATACCACATAGTGGCAGTGTTTCCCTGTTGTATTACAGGCTCCAGCCAAGTGCACTCCACCTCAATAAAGCTTTAAACCACAGTAGACCTGAGTGTCGTCCCTTAGAGTCCACTTAGAGTTTATGCCTGGAGGAGCTGGTGACCGAGTGAGTGTGAAAGCTGGAGGTGTCGCAGATGGTGCAAGGAAAAGAGGGTTACATTTGGTGCCGTGACTCGGATGTCATCATTCTGCTCAAAGTGACCAGTGAAGATACCTAAAGTCACCAGTGTGCGAGTTCTGAGGTGATTGTGCCACGGCGGAGCTGCTAGGCGGCAGATTGACCTTATTAGCGGTTTATATCCTCTCAGGAATAGAAGATGAGTGGACGAGCCAGAGCCCGCGGAAGAGCACGTGCCAGGGGGCAGCCCAGCCAAGGACAGCCTGGACAGGAGCAAGAGGCTCAAGAACCTAGACGCATTGAAAGACCCCAGCAGCCACCAGCCGAGCCTTTGCTTGTGGGAAGAGGGCGCCAGAGAGGCCCGCCAGCAGTGGAGAGACCTCCGACTGATGTTCTGCAGCTTTCAGCTGGATTTCAGGACATATCCCTCGGAGAACGGGGTGGCCGCAGGCGTGACTTCCATGACCTTGGAGTGAACACCCGGCACACCATTGAACAGAAATGTGAGACCTGTTTTTTTTTGCACTGTGTGACAGGTTAAGGTTTAATCTCAGAATCAGACTTCTATCTGCACGGTAGCGTGTGTCTTAGGTTTTTCTGAATGACACTATCAGTACCTTCAATGTAAGATATCCTTTTTGGGATAGATTTCAAGTAGGCCTCAAATACCAGAAACTAGTTATTTTGAGAATGGCAAATTTGGGAATAGTTTTTCAACCCAGAAAAAAATAGGGCTTTTACGGTCGCTACAAATAACTTGACCAGATTAAACAGTACAGATTTGCTTGAATAGAAATGTGAGACCTGTTTTTTTTTGCACTGTGTGACAGGTTAAGGTTTAATCTCAGAATCAGACTTCTATCTGCACGGTAGCGTGTGTCTTAGGTTTTTCTGAATGACACTATCAGTACCTTCAATGTAAGATATCCTTTTTGGGATAGATTTCAAGTAGGCCTCAAATACCAGAAACTAGTTACTTTGAGAATGGCAAATTTGGGAATAGTTTTTCAACCCAGAAAAAAAATAGGGCTTTTACGGTCGCTACAAATAACTTGACCAGATTAAACAGTACAGATTTGCTTGAATAGAAATGTGAGACCTGTTTTTTTTTTGCACTGTGTGACAGGTTAAGGTTTAATCTCAGAATCAGACTTCTATCTGCACGGTAGTGTGTGTCTTAGGTTTTTCTGAATGACACTATCAGTACCTTCAATGTAAGATATCCTTTTTAGGATAGATTTCAAGTAGGCCTCAAATACCAGAAACTAGTTATTTTGAGAATGGCAAATTTGGGAATGGTTTTTCAACCCAGAACAAAAAGTGTGCTTTTACGGTCACTACAAATAACTTGACCAGCTAAAACAGTGCAGATTTGGTTGAATAGAGATGTGAGACCTGTTTTTTTTTGCGCTGTGTGACAGGTATAGGTTTAATCACAGAATCAGACTTCTATCTGCACGCTAGCGTCTGTCTTAGGTTTTTCTGAATGACACTATCAGTACCTTCAATGTAAGATATTCTTTTTGGGATAGATTTCAAGTAGGCCTCAAATACCACAAACTAGTTATTTTGAGAATGGCAAATTTGGGAATGCTTTTTCAACCTAGAACAAAAAGTCTGCTTTTACGGTCACTACAAATAACTTGACCAGCTAAAACTGTGCAGATTTGGTTGAATAGAGATGTGAGACCTGTTTTTTTTTTGCGCTGTGTGACAGTTATAGGTTTAATCACAGAATGACACTTCTATCAGCACGCTAGCGTGTCTTAGGTTTTTCTGAATGACACTATCAATACCTTCAATGTAAGATTTTCTTTTTGGGATAGATTTCAAGTAGGCCTCAAATACCACAAACTAGTTATTTTCAGAATGGCAAATTTGGGAATGCTTTTTCAACCCAGAACAAAAAGTCTGCTTTTACGGTCACTACAAATAACTTGACCAGCTAAAACTGTGCAGATTTGGTTGAATAGAGATGTGAGACCTGTTTTTTCTTGCGCTGTGTGACAGGTATAGGTTTAATCACAGAATCAGACTTCTATCAGCACGCTAGCGTGTGTCTTAGGTTTTTCTGAATGACACTATCAGTACCTTCAATGTAAGATATTCTTTTTGGGATAGATTTCAAGTAGGCCTCAAATACCAGAAACTAGTTATTTTGAGAGTGGCAAATTTGGGAATGGTTTTTCAACCCAGAAAAAAAAGTGTGCTTTTACGGTCACTACAAATAACTTGACCAGCTAAAACAGTACAGATTTGGTTAAATAGAGATGTGAGGCCTGTTTTTTTTTGCGCTGTGTGACAGGTATAGGTTTAATCACAGAATCAGACTTCTATCAGCACGCTAGCGTGTGTCTTAGGTTTTTCTGAATGACACTATCAGTACCTTCAATGTAAGATATTCTTTTTGGGATAGATTTCAAGTAGGCCTCAAATACCACAAACTAGTTATTTTGAGAATGGCAAATTTGGGAATAGTTTTTCAACCCAGAAAAAAATAGGGCTTTTACGGTCACTACAAATAACTTGACCAGCTAAAACAGTACAGATTTGGTTAAATAGAGATGTGAGGCCTGTTTTTTTTTGCGCTGTGTGACAGGTATAGGTTTAATCACAGAATCAGACTTCTATCAGCATGCTAGCGTGTGTCTTAGGTTTTTCTGAATGACACTATCAGTACCTTCAATGTAAGATATTCTTTTTGGGATAGATTTCAAGTAGGCCTCAAATACCAGAAACTAGTTACTTTGAGAATGGCAAATTTGGGAATAGTTTTTCAACCCAGAAAAAAAATAGGGCTTTTACGGTCGCTACAAATAACTTGACCAGATTAAACAGTACAGATTTGCTTGAATAGAAATGTGAGACCTGTTTTTTTTTTGCACTGTGTGACAGGTTAAGGTTTAATCTCAGAATCAGACTTCTATCTGCACGGTAGTGTGTGTCTTAGGTTTTTCTGAATGACACTATCAGTACCTTCAATGTAAGATATCCTTTTTAGGATAGATTTCAAGTAGGCCTCAAATACCAGAAACTAGTTATTTTGAGAATGGCAAATTTGGGAATGGTTTTTCAACCCAGAACAAAAAGTGTGCTTTTACGGTCACTACAAATAACTTGACCAGCTAAAACAGTGCAGATTTGGTTGAATAGAGATGTGAGACCTGTTTTTTTTTGCGCTGTGTGACAGGTATAGGTTTAATCACAGAATAACACTTCTATCAGCACGCTAGCGTGTCTTAGGTTTTTCTGAATGACACTATCAATACCTTCAATGTAAGATTTTCTTTTTGGGATAGATTTCAAGTAGGCCTCAAATACCACAAACTAGTTATTTTCAGAATGGCAAATTTGGGAATGCTTTTTCAACCCAGAACAAAAAGTCTGCTTTTACGGTCACTACAAATAACTTGACCAGCTAAAACTGTGCAGATTTGGTTGAATAGAGATGTGAGACCTGTTTTTTCTTGCGCTGTGTGACAGGTATAGGTTTAATCACAGAATCAGACTTCTATCAGCACGCTAGCGTGTGTCTTAGGTTTTTCTGAATGACACTATCAGTACCTTCAATGTAAGATATTCTTTTTGGGATAGATTTCAAGTAGGCCTCAAATACCACAAACTAGTTATTTTGAGAATGGCAAATTTGGGAATGCTTTTTCAACCTAGAACAAAAAGTCTGCTTTTACGGTCACTACAAATAACTTGACCAGCTAAAACTGTGCAGATTTGGTTGAATAGAGATGTGAGACCTGTTTTTTTTTGCGCTGTGTGACAGTTATAGATTTAATCACAGAATGACACTTCTATCAGCACGCTAGCGTGTCTTAGGTTTTTCTGAATGACACTATCAATACCTTCAATGTAAGATTTTCTTTTTGGGATAGATTTCAAGTAGGCCTCAAATACCACAAACTAGTTATTTTCAGAATGGCAAATTTGGGAATGCTTTTTCAACCCAGAACAAAAAGTCTGCTTTTACGGTCACTACAAATAACTTGACCAGCTAAAACTGTGCAGATTTGGTTGAATAGAGATGTGAGACCTGTTTTTTCTTGCGCTGTGTGACAGGTATAGGTTTAATCCCAGAATCAGACTTCTATTAGCACGCTAGCGTGTGTCTTAGGTTTTTCTGAATGACACTATCAGTACCTTCAATGTAAGATATTCTTTTTGGGATAGATTTCAAGTAGGCCTCAAATACCAGAAACTAGTTATTTTGAGAGTGGCAAATTTGGGAATGGTTTTTCAACCCAGAAAAAAAAGTGTGCTTTTACGGTCACTACAAATAACTTGACCAGCTAAAACAGTACAGATTTGGTTAAATAGAGATGTGAGGCCTGTTTTTTTTTGCGCTGTGTGACAGGTATAGGTTTAATCACAGAATCAGACTTCTATCAGCACGCTAGCGTGTGTCTTAGGTTTTTCTGAATGACACTATCAGTACCTTCAATGTAAGATATTCTTTTTGGGATAGATTTCAAGTAGGCCTCAAATACCACAAACTAGTTATTTTGAGAATGGCAAATTTGGGAATGCTTTTTCAACCCAGAACAAAAAGTCTGCTTTTACGGTCACTACAAATAACTTGACCAGCTAAAACTGTGCAGATTTGGTTGAATAGAGATGTGAGACCTGTTTTTTTTTTGAGCTGTGTGACAGTTATAGGTTTAATCACAGAATGACACTTCTATCAGCACGCTAGCGTGTGTCTTAGGTTTTTCTGAATGACACTATCAATACCTTCAATGTAAGATTTTCTTTTTGGGATAGATTTCAAGTAGGCCTCAAATACCACAAACTAGTTATTTTCAGAATGGCAAATTTGGGAATGCTTTTTCAACCCAGAACAAAAAGTCTGCTTTTACGGTCACTACAAATAACTTGACCAGCTAAAACTGTGCAGATTTGGTTGAATAGAAATGTCAGGTCTATTTTTTAGGCGCTGGGTGACAGGCTCAACTTGCCTCTTATGTAATATATGGCCAAAAAATAACCACACTGTTGATGGTTAAATGCACTTGGGTGACACAGGCTCAGCCTGCACCAGATGTAGTATATGGCCAAAAAATAATCAGACTGTTGATGGTTAAATGCACTTGGGTGACACAGGCTCAGCCTGCAGCTGATGTAGGATATAGCACAAAATAACCACACTATCGATGGTTAAATACACTTGGGTGACACAGGCTCAGCCTGCAGCTGATGTAGTATATGGCCAAAAAATAATCAGACTGTTGATGGTTAAATGCACTTGGGTGACACAGGCTCAGCCTGCAGCTGATGTAGTATATGGCCAAAAAATAACCAGACTGTTGATGGTTAAATGCACTTCGGTGACACAGGCTCAGCCTGCAGCTGATGTAGGATATAGCACAAAATAACCACACTATCGATGGTTAAATACACTTGGTGATAGCTCGTGCTGGCGCACCACAAGTCACAAAATGGCCGCCGATCACCCCAGAAAAAAAGTGATCTAAAAACGCTCTGGGCAGCCTCAAAAAAGTGAGCAAGTCAATAATAGCACTTCAATGATCCACAGCTGCAGATCGATCACAGAATGAAGTCTTTTGGAGGAGTTAATCTGCCTAATCTTGCCCTAACGTCGCAGCTGCAACCTCTCCCTATACTGATCATAGCAGAGTGACGTGCGGCGCTACGTGACTCCAGCTTAAATAGAGGCTGGGTCACATGGTGCACTGGCCAATCACAGCCATGCCAATAGTAGGCATGGCTGTGATGGCCTCTTGGGCCAAGTAGTATGACGCTTGTTGATTGGCTGCTTTGCAGCCTTTCAAAAAGCGCCAAGAAAGCGCCGAACACCGAACCCGAACCCGGACTTTTACGAAAATGTTCGGGTCCGTGTCACGGACACCCCAAAATTCGGTACGAACCCGAACTATACAGTTCGGGTTCGCTCATCCCTAATCAGGATGTCTTCAGTTCCGGTACGGAACGTTTTTTGGCCGGAGAAAATACCGCAGCATGCTGCGCTTTTTGCTCCGGCCAAAAATCCTGAACACTTGCCGCAAGGCCGGATCCGGAATTAATGCCCATTGAAAGGCATTAATCCGGATCCGGCCTTAAGCTAAACGTCGTTTCGGCGCATTACCGGATCCGACGTTTAGCTTTTTCTGAATGGTTACCATGGCTGCCAGGACGCTAAAGTCCTGTTTGCCATAGTAAAGTGTAGTGGGGAGCGGGGGAGCAGTATACTTACCATCCGTGTGGCTCCCGGGGCGCTTCAGAGTGACGTCAGGGCGCCCCACGTGCATGGATGACGTGATCGCATGGATCACGTCATCCATGCGCATGGGGCGCTCTGACGTCATTCTGGAGCGCCCCGGGAGCCGCACCGACGGTAAGTATACTGCTCCCCCGCTCCCCACTACTACTATGGCAACCAGGACTTTAATAGCGTCCTGGCTGCCATAGTAACAATGAACGCATTTTGAAGACGGATCCGTCTTCAAATGCTTTCAGTTCACTTGCGGTGTTACGGCGGGCACCTCCGGCAAATGGAGTACACGACGGATCCGGACAACGCAAGTGTGAAAGAGGCCTAAGAAGGTGAGAGTTGTAGAATTCCCTAAGCCTTCAATGAGGACCTGCAGGGGTCTAACACAGCCTTCATTATCTAATAGGTCAGGTGAGGGTGTAGTTGAAAGATTGATTGAGGGGGGGGGGGCAGCTCTCTTTCAGAGCACTAGGAGCTAGATCAATTATGTCTCCCAGGGTGAGGGGGTTGTTAATAGTTTGGTATATGAGGAGAACCAATCCCAGACTAATAGTGAGCTCTGTATCATGAGATTTGGAATTTTTTGTAGTGGTGGGAGGGGTTTACCTGATAGCAGGAGAGCTCGAGGACAGGAGGGGAGAAATGCTTTTTCCATGCGAACCCAGGCTTTATGGGGAGGGGATCTGATCCAGTCTACTACTCTGGCTAGATGTATAGCTCTCATATACATTTCTGGGTCAGGAAGGCCAATTCCTCCCAGCCGTTTAGGTTTAGTAAGAGTGTCGAAGGAGATTCTAGGACGTCGTCCTTTCCAGATGAACTTGCGAATTGCTCTGTTGAAAGTAATAAAGAAGGATTTTGGAATTTTGATTGGGAGGGATTGCATAAGGTAAGTCAGTCTGGGTAAAACCAGTGCAGATACCATGTTCTTCCTGCCAAACCAGGAAAGGTACGGGAGGTCCAACGAGTCCAGCTGGGCAACCATAGAGTGTAGGAGTGGAACATAATTGAGTTTATATAAGTCCGCAGAGTTAGGGGAAAGTTTTACACCTAGATATGTTAGCTGTTGTGTGGACCAGTTGAATGGAGATTGGGATTGGAGAGATCTAAGAGCCGACAAGGAGAACCCCCTATGAAGGAGTTGGGATTTAGCTGGATTGACTTTAAAATTGGAGAGGGAGCCAAATAAGTCTAGTATGGATAAGATAGCTGGGAGGGATTTTTTGGGGTTCGTTGTGAGGATTAGTAGGTCATCAGCAAAGCCTGCCAGTTTAATTTCCTGATCCCCAACACAAAGACCAACAATGTCTTCCTGTTGCCTTAAGGCTTGCAATAATGTTTCCATGACCAGTACGAAGATAAGGGGGAAAGGGGGCAGCCTTGCCTAGTGCCGTTTTTTATATGGAAGCAGGGGGATAGAATTCCATTCACTGACACAGGCGCCGAGGAAGAATGGTACATAGCCGAAACTGCATTGGAGAATTGATCTGGGATACCAAACCTTGCAAGAGCGAGCCTAATATATGACCAGTCAATTCTATCAAAGGCTTTCTCGCCGTCTGTGCCAAGCATGACTAATGGGATCGCCTTATGGGATAATAAGTATAGGGCATTTAATATTTTCATTACATTATCTTTACCATTTCTTCCTTTAACAAATCCTACCTGGTCAGTATGGACCAGGGAGGGGAGTAATTGCTGCAACCTATTAGCTAACATTTTGGCCAATAGTTTAACGTCAGTGTTTAGTAAGGAAATGGGATGTTTTAGAGCAAGAGGATGGGTCTTTACCGGGTTTGGGGATGATTGTTATGGTGGCTCTAGTCATATCTGCGGAAACAGGGGAATTGAGTAATGCTCCATTACAGACCGTGAGAAAATGAGGTAAAAGTGTTTCTGAAAAGGATCTGTAATAAGACAGTGGAAGACCGTCGGGTCCTGGGCATTTCCCTGTAGGGGAGGAGTTGAGTGCCTCCGTTAGGTCTGACAGGGTGAAAGGAGCAGCAAGTTTATCTTGTTGGGGAGGTGAGAGAGCTGGGAGGTTTAATGTTTTAAGGAAGGAAGAGATATTATCGAGGGTCTGGAAGGAGGGGAAAGGGGAGGTTGTAGAGGGATTCGTAGTAGAGCCTAAATTGTTCTGCGATGTCTTCTGATCTAAAAAGTGTTTTACCTGAAGGGGTAGTGATGTTTTGGACAAAATTAGCGAGTTTTCTATGTTTGATTCTCTGCATTTGAAATTTTGTGGCTTTATCTCTATGTGCGAAAATATTTGTTGGGATGATAAGTAGAACCTAGCAGAACGTTCATTAAAGGGCTTCTGTCACCCCACTAAACTGTTTTTTTTTTGTGTACTTATAATCCCTATCCTGCGATATTGCTATACCTTATGTTATTAATAATTTTTGTTCAGTAGATTTTGCAAAAAACGTACTTTTATGATATGCTAATTACCTTTCTACCAGCAAGTAGGGCGTCTACTTGCTGGTAGCAGCCGCAGAAAACTGCCCCCTCCTTCTGTTGATTGACAGGGCCAGCCGGGATCTCCTCCTCCAGCCAGTCCTGTCAGCATTTCAAAAATCGCGCGCCTGTGTTGATTCGGCGCAGGCGCTCTGAGATAAGGAGGCTCGCCTCCTCAGCACTCCCTCAGTGCGCCTGCGCCGATGACGTCTTCTCTTTCGGTGAAAGAGAAGACAGTTTAGTGGGGTGACAGAAGCCCTTTAAGCAAGTTCTCCAGTTCAGTTTTAAGAGATGTCAGTTCGGACAAATGGAGCTGGAGCAGAGAGATTTTATGTGTTTTTTCCAAAGAGTTAATCTGTGAGAAGAGGGAATTTTGCTTCTTTTCAGATTCTTTTTATAGAAAGGAGCATAGACTGATGATTTGGCCTCTGATAAAGACTTTATGTGCATCCCAAAGCACGTTGGGCGAGATGGAAGGGGTTTGGTTAATGGTAAAATATTCTTTCAGGAGGGATGATATTCAATTTTTATGGATATCTTTACCCAGGATAGACTCGTTGAACCTCCAGCAGGGCGACCTACCAGGTCCCGTGGGATGAGTGAGGGTGCAGAAGATGGGTGCATGATCGGAAAGAGTCATAGCCCCAATTCGAGCTGAGGAACAGAGTTGTAGATGCTCCTTCGACACCAGTATGTAGTCAATTCTGCTGTAAGAGTGGTTAGCTGGAGAATAAAAAGAGTAGTCAATGACATTTGGATTCAAACATCTCCATACATCAATAAGTCCTAGATTAAACAGTCTAGCCAGAGTAGCACGGATTGCCCTAGATGATAGGGCAGATTTCTTTGAGGAGGTGTCAATCAAAGGGTTGAGAGCTAAATTTAAGTCACCTGCCAGGATAAGGATGCCTTCCCTATGAGTCTCCACTAAGGATAGAAGTTCAACAATCCAACGTGGTTGATCATTATTGGGTGCATAGGTGCTAACAAAAGTGTAAAGTGCCTGGCCTACACGACCTTTCAGGATAATGTAGCGGCCTTCTGGATCTTGGATATGGTTTAGATAGGTGAAGGGGTGCCTCTGCGAAACCCAATACTGACCCCTCTTGAGGCGGTGCCATTTGCACCACAGTGGTACCATGTCGGAAATTTAGAATATGAAAGGTTAGGGTAATTCTTATGCTTATAGTGAGTTTCTTGGAGGAATACTACATTACACTTTTCTTTCCATAGAAGGGAGAATATTTGGCAATGTTTAGAGGGAGACCTTAGACCCTTTACGTTGTAGGATACTATATTCAAATCAGCCATAACTCATCTGGTCAGTGGAAAGAAACAGAGCTGAGTGTAAGTATTGTGGCAAATACAAAAAGCCCAACATTTTAACTAAGGGAAAAACAGTCAAAACTGATAACCATAGTGAGGAGATCATTAACATGATGAAAAATTTTACAGATGGCAACAAAGGACAGTACGGGGGGGGGGGGGGTGAAAGGTAATTCACATGAAACCTGCAGTAGAGTGGGGGGTAGGAATCACGAAAGACAACATATCACAAAATGGAGGAAGGAAGGAGGACAATAGGAGACAAAGAAAAATAATACATGGACTAGGATGAAAAGCAACAGTTAGGGAAAAGGAAGTTACTGGGTAGGATAGGGAGCAATAAATAAGGTCGGAAATAGTATTCGCTGGAAACCCAGCACTAATACAGAGAGAAGGTGGATTGAGGTAGAATCAGATCAAGTTAGAGATAGAGATAGAGAACCCAGAAGGGGTTAAATACTGAGTTAGTTGAGGATGAATCAGGATCCATCTTGAGAAGCATGCGACTTCTTAGGAGTTGTAGAGTCCTTGTTCTTCTTGGACTTTTGCTTCTTAGGTGTGATAAGCACTTTATCCTAGTCTAATATATCCAGTGGGGCGATATCCAGCGCGCTGAATGCTTCTGGGAGGTCCGGGAAAGAAGAAATGTTGATCCTCTTGCCAAAAGGAAAGGACCACCTGTATGGAATCTGTCTCTCTTTGAGGAGGGATGTGAGGGGTCGCAGGATTCTTCTTTTTTGTAGAGTGGAAGGAGATAGGTCCTGATAAATCTGGATAGGAACCTCGTCCAAGAGGATGGATGGCGCAGCTCTGGCTGCTTTAAGTATTGCTTCTTTATCCTGAAAGTTCAGGAAGCGGCTAATAATGTCTCTTGGTGGATCGTTTTCTTTAGGGCGCTGGCGTAAAGCTCGGTGTGCTCTTTCTATAATCAGCATAGAAAGCTCAAAGTCCCCAAGTAAGGAGGCGACTATTTTCATAATCGCTGCTTGAATATCCGCGGCTGAGACCAATTCGGGGATCCCCCTGAACCGGAGGTTGTTTCGCCTGCCACGATTCTCCTGGTCTTCCAGGGATGAATAAAGCTGGTTTATATGCGCTTGGCAAAGTGAGAGAGATTGCGAGACCGCCGCGCTATGGTCTAAGGTAGCGGCTTGTGCAGGTCTACCCTGTGGCCTATTTGCTGAATGTCTTGGGCCACCTCCTGTAGTTTAGAGTAGATAGGGTTCAGAGCCTCTTCCAAGGGTTGCTTAATGAAGCGGCGAGAGATCGGGAGGTTTTGTGACTCACCAGTCTCTCCAGACTCGTCTTCACAGTCGGATTGGCCTGAAGCGCGGGAGCTCGTGGTGCAGCAGGGAGCCGCGGCCATCTTGGGTTCTTTGGTCGGTCCGGCTGCATGCTGTTTCTTCAGGAATTTAGTCATGTCCGACACAGCTGGAGACACTTTTGTTTGAGGAGTAGGATCCCCATGCTTAGGTCCTCCATATTTGACAATTTTGTGAAGGGTTTGCTGAAAAATGCCATCCCCACAGCAGGTTGAAAGCAGGAGCTTCAGCCAGACGCAGTCATTCAGCACAGGCGCTAGCTCCGCCCCCCCAGTGGAGCCCTAATTTTTTGACATGATATAATGTATAGGGGGAACTACCTACATATAGATATCTACAGCTGACATTGAATTCAGTGGGAGCTGTAGAAATCTGTATGCCATGGTCTCTTCCTTGTGGTGGCTGTAGGCAGCTGCCATGTCAGTATTACCCATACTAGTTGTGTGCCCTTTATCCATGGTATGTGTGCATCTACCTTGTACTTATCAACACTGGGGTGGGTAAATTTGGGGCATTTATCCCCTGCCATGGAATCCACAAATCTTCTAGAAGTGCCCACTTCTGGGCAGGGTTTTAATAACCCCTGCCCATTTTCAGAGCGTAACATCCCCAAATTTGTCAAGACTGACTCTGAAATTGAAGGAAGCACATGGAAATTCTGGACTGTTGGCAACTATGGTAACTAATAAGTAGTTATGGACTACTACAGGTCTTTTTGTCTAATAATGCTGACAAAATACTGTTTCCTATTAATGTTATTACTGCTATACGCTGCAGATATATAATTATATTAGCCATATGTTAATTCCACAAGTGTGCATAACCAGATGTCATTGTCACTGGTTCTCATAAGCTGCTAACCTTACAAGACTGGAAAACGTCAGCAAATTATGACAGGCTGCAAAACAGATGCTTGAGCCTTGAACAAAAAGAAAGCCAGAGGCCAGATTACATCTATCCAAGCATATATTCCGACTAGTTAGGGAGGAAATTATTTGTAGACATCAGTGGGAAATTTTGGCCAAATAAGGTCTGAGATGTAACTTTGAAGTATACTGTATAAAAATCTATGGTATGGCTCTAGATGTTCCATAAACCCCAGTGATTCATGAATGAATTCAAGGAAAATCCCTACAACTGTTTGAGCTGTTCTCCCAATACCAATCCTGTCACTGTTATTATAAGATTTTCTACCTTATAGCGGTCACACTTCTGCTGGCAACCTGAATGGCATGGGAAGCCTGTACTTTGCATCCTTGCTGTCAATTAACGGGTTGCATTCGAATGATCATCTGTAGAGAGCTGCTGTCTAACCTTTGTAATGCAATAATATAGTCCATTTTTTCCCTCTAATCGTTGATCAAGATTGAAGATTGAAGGTTTAGAGGACAACCCTGGGCCTAACGAAGCCCTCCTGGGCTGATCTACAGGGAGTGCAGAATTATTAGGCAAGTTGTATTTTTGAGGATTAATTTTATTATTGAACAACAACCATGTTCTCAATGAACCCAAAAAACTCATTAATATCAAAGCTGAATATTTTTGGAAGTAGTTTTTAGTTTGTTTTTAGTTTTAGCTATTTTAGGGGGATATCTGTGTGTGCAGGTGACTATTACTGTGCATAATTATTAGGCAACTTAACAAAAAACAAATATATACCCATTTCAATCATTTATTTTTACCAGTGAAACCAATATAACATCTCAACATTCACAAATATACATTTCTGACATTCAAAAACAAAACAAAAACAAATCAGTGACCAATATAGCCACCTTTCTTTGCAAGGACACTCAAAAGCCTGCCATCCATGGATTCTGTCAGTGTTTTGATCTGTTCACCATCAACATTGCGTGCAGCAGCAACCACAGCCTCCCAGACACTGTTCAGAGAGGTGTACTGTTTTCCCTCCTTGTAAATCTCACATTTGATGATGGACCACAGGTTCTCAATGGGGTTCAGATCAGGTGAACAAGGAGGCCATGTCATTAGATTTTCTTCTTTTATACCCTTTCTTGCCAGCCACGCTGTGGAGTACTTGGACGCGTGTGATGGAGCATTGTCCTGCATGAAAATCATGTTTTTCTTGAAGGATGCAGACTTCTTCCTGTACCACTGCTTGAAGAAGGTGTCTTCCAGAAACTGGCAGTAGGACTGGGAGTTGAGCTTGACTCCATCCTCAACCCGAAAAGGCCCCACAAGCTCATCTTTGATGATACCAGCCCAAACCAGTACTCCACCTCCACCTTGCTGGCGTCTGAGTCGGACTGGAGCTCTCTGCCCTTTACCAATCCAGCCACGGGCCCATCCATCTGGCCCATCAAGACTCACTCTCATTTCATCAGTCCATAAAACCTTAGAAAAATCAGTCTTGAGATATTTCTTGGCCCAGTCTTGACGTTTCAGCTTGTGTGTCTTGTTCAGTGGTGGTCGTCTTTCAGCCTTTCTTACCTTGGCCATGTCTCTGAGTATTGCACACCTTGTGCTTTTGGGCACTCCAGTGATGTTGCAGCTCTGAAATATGGCCAAACTGGTGGCAAGTGGCATCTTGGCAGCTGCACGCTTGACTTTTCTCAGTTCATGGGCAGTTATTTTGCACCTTGGTTTTTCCACACGCTTCTTGCGACCCTGTTGACTATTTTGAATGAAACGCTTGATTGTTCGATGATCACGCTTCAGAAGCTTTGCAATTTTAAGAGTGCTGCATCCCTCTGCAAGATATCTCACTATTTTTGACTTTTCTGAGCCTGTCAAGTCCTTCTTTTGACCCATTTTGCCAAAGGAAAGGAAGTTGCCTAATAATTATGCACACCTAATATAGGGTGTTGATGTCATTAGACCACACCCCTTCTCATTACAGAGATGCACATCACCTAATATGCTTAATTGGTAGTAGGCTTTCGAGCCTATACAGCTTGGAGTAAGACAACATGCATAAAGAGGATGATGTGGTCAAAATACTCATTTGCCTAATAATTCTGCACTCCCTGTATGTGAATCCCTGTATTGTCCATATCTGAGATATGGTTCTAGGGATGCTGTGAGGATAAAACTGAAAAATGTTTTCTAAAGGCCAAATGGAGCTGCATCCTTAAAGGGGTTGTGTCACTTCAGCAAATGGCATTTATCATGTAGAGAAAGTTAATGCAAGGCTCTTATGAATGTATTGTGACTGACCATATTACCTCCTTTGCTGGCTGGATTCATTTTTCCATCACAATTTTCACTGCTCATTTCCATGGTTACGACCACCCTGCAATCCATCAGCGGTGGCTGCACTTGCACACTATAGGAAATAGCAGCGGCCTGTACACACTTCCACAGTTCTGGCCACCAGAGAGGCTGGCACCTTTTTCTATAGTGTGCAAGCATGTCCACTGCTGCTGGATGGTCATAACCATGGAAACGAGCAGTGTATAATGTCATGAAAAAATGAATTCAACCAGCAAAGGAGGCAATATGGGCAATCAGAATACCTCAGTAAGTGCCTTCTATTAAAAGGGTTTTTCGAGATTTTTTTTTACTGATGACCTGTCATCTGGATAGGTCATCAGTATCTGATTAGTGGTGGTCCAAAACCTGGGACCCCTGCCGAACAGCTGTTTGAGAAGGCTGCGGCGCTCACAATAGCACACTTGACTTCTCTCTGTTTTTCCTAGTGGCCTAGGAGCAGCTCAGCCCCATTCAAGTGAATTTGGCTAAGCACGATACCAAGCACAGCCGCTATACAATGTACGATATGATTACTGGTGAGCTGTGAGAAGGCCGTGGCGCTCACAGGAGCCTTCTCTGATTCTAGCCCTCCAGATTTATTTTAACCCCTTAGGGACCCATGACGTACCGTTACGGCATGGATCCCGAGTCCTTAAGGACCCATGACGTACCGGTATGTCATGTGTTGTTCTGATCACTGCCGCCCGGCGGGCGGTGATCGGAACAAGGTGCCTGCTCAAATCATTGAGCAGGCACCTCGGCTAAATGCGCGTGACCCCCCCGTGTCGGCGATCGCCACGAACCACAGGTCAATTCAGACCTGCGGTTTGCGGCTTTTACCTGGTGCAGCGGTGGTGCCATCAGGTCCCCATGGGGCTGTGGGGGGGACCAGATGGCATGGAAGGTAGCGCGATCAGAGGCCCCGGAAGCTGTATGAGTAATACACACAGTATTACTCATACAGCCAATGCATTCCAATACAGAAGTATTGGAATGCATTGTAAAGGAATATACCCCCAAAAGTTCAAGTCCCAAAGTGGGACAAAAAATAAAGTGAGAAAAAAAGTTTAAAAAATAAAGTTTTCCTCCCAAAAATTTTTAAGTTTCAAGTAAAAATAAACAAAAACGTCATTTTCCCCAAATAAAGTATACATATTAGGTATCGCCGCATCCGTATCGACCGGCTCTATAAACATATCACATGACCTAACCCCTCAGATGAACACCGTAAAAAATAGAAAATAAAAACTGTGCTAAATAAACAATTTTTTGTCACCTTACATCACAAAAAGTGTAATAGCAAGCGATCAAAAAGTTACACGCACCCCAAAATAGTGCCAATCAAACCGTCATCTCATCCCTCAAAAAATCATACCCTACCCAAGGTAATCGCCCAAAAACTGAAAAAATTATGGCTCTCAGACTATGGAAACACTAAAACATGATTTTTTTTTGCTTCAAAAATAAAATCATTGTGTAAAACTTACATAAATAAAAAAAAAGTATACATATTAGGTATCGCCGCATCCGTGACAAGCAGTCTATAAAAATATCACATGATCTAACCTGTCAGATGAATGTTGTAAATAACAAAAAATAAAAACGGTGCCAAAACAGCTATTTCTTGTTATCTTGCCTCCCAAAAAGTGTAATATAGAGCAACCAAAAATCATATGTACCCTAGTACCAACAATGCTGCCACCCTATCCCGTAGTTTCTAAAATGGGGCCACTTTTTGGAGTTTCTACTCTAGGGGTGCATCAGGGGGGCTTCAAATGGGACATGGTGTCAAAAAAAACAGTCCAGCAAAATCTGCCTTCCAAAAACCGTATGGCATTCCTTTCCTTCTGCGCCCTGCCGTGTGCTCGTACAGTAGTTTACGACCACATATGGGGTGTTTCTGTAAACTACAGAATCAGGGCCATAAATATTGAGTTTTGTTTGGCTGTTAACTCTTGCTTTGTAAAAGTAAAAAAAATATTAAAATGGAAAATCTGCCCAAAAAGTGAAATTTTTAAATTGTATCTCTATTTTCCATTAATTCTTGTGGAACACCTAAAGGGTTAATAAGGCTTGTAAAATCAGCTTTGAATACCTTGAGGGGTGTAGTTTCTTAGATGGGGTCACTTTTATGGAGTTTCTACTCTAGGGGTACATCAGGGGGGCTTCAAATGGGACATGGTGTCAAAAAAACCTGTCCAGCAAAATCTGCCTTCCAAAAAACGTATGGCATTCCTTTCCTTCTGCGCCCTGCCGTGTGCCCGTACAGTAGTTTACGACCACATATGGGGTGTTTCTGTAAACTACAGAATCAGGGCCATAAATATTGAGTTTTGTTTGGCTGTTAACTCTTGCTTTGTAAAAGTAAAAAAAATATTAAAATGGAAAATCTGCCCAAAAAGTGAAATTTTTAAATTGTATCTCTATTTTCCATTAATTCTTGTGGAACACCTAAAGGGTTAATAAGGCTTGTAAAATCAGCTTTGAATACCTTGAGGGGTGTAGTTTCTTAGATGGGGTCACTTTTATGGAGTTTCTACTCTAGGGGTGCATCAGGGGGGCTTCAAATGGGACATGGTGTCAAAAAAACCTGTCCAGCAAAATCTGCCTTCCAAAAACCGTATGGCATTCCTTTCCTTCTGCGCCCTGCCGTGTGCCCGTACAGTAGTTTACGACCACATATGGGGTGTTTCTGTAAACTACAGAATCAGGGCCATAAATATTGAGTTTGGTTTGGCTGTTAACCCTTGCTTTATAACTGGAAAAAAATTATTAAAATGGAAAATCTGCCAAAAATGTGAAATTTTGAAATTGTATCTCTATTTTCCATTAATTCTTGTGGAACACCTAAAGGGTTAACAAAGTTTGTAAAATCAGTTTTGAATACCTTGAGGGGTGAAGTTTCTAGAATGGGGTAATTTTTGGGTTGTTTCTATTATGTAAGCCTCGCAAAGTGACTTCAGACCTGAACTGGTCCCTAAAAATTTGGTTTTTGAAAATTTCTGAAAAATTTCAAGATTTGCTTCTAAACTTCTAAGCCTTGTAACATCCCCCAAAAATAAAATATCATTCCCAAAATGATCCAAACATGAAGTAGACATATGGGGAATGTAAAGTAATAACAATTTTTGGAGGTATTACTATTTATTATAGAAGTAGAGAAATTGAAACTTGGAAATTCACCATTTTTTTTAAATTTTTTTTTGCTAAATTTGGTATTTTTTAATAAATAAGAATGAATTTTTTTACTTAATTTTATAGTGCCATGAAGTACAATATGTGACGAAAAAACAATCTCAGAATCGCCTGGATAAGTCAAAGCGTTTTAAAGTTATCAGTACTTAAAGTGACACTGGTCAGATTTGTAAAAAATGGCCAAGTCCAGAAGGTGAAATAGGGCCGAATCCTTAAGGGGTCAAAAGAGGTCTTTTGCTGTTAAAATAAAAATAAAAAATTTCTTCATATTCTATGTATCCCTGTCTTCTTTCATCTTCTTCCGCTTCAGGGTTTATCTGTATCTCTATATTTTTGTTCTCCCGCACTGCTCACTTCGCATTGCCAATGCTCACTGAAGTGCCTAGAACACGGAGAAGAAGCTACTTTGCTTCTTTCTGACTGAAAAGAAACCTGAAGCTAGATTCACATCACCGGTAATCAGATCAGAGAACAGCTTCCAAGAGTTCACCGGAAGTGGCATATCCAAATACTGTCGTTCACATTTCCAGACACTTTTCGGCATGAGTGCCGGGTTTATTTGGATAAAAACCGTTGCATGCAATGTTTTTTGTCCAGCACTCATGCCGGAGAGTAGCCGGATCCCATTATAGTTTATAGGTTCTGGCGGTGAATGGCAGTATCTGGCATCTGCAATTTGTATAATTCAAATATTGCTTTTGCTATACTTAGAAGTCCAGTAGGCAGTCCTACTCAAAAATTGGCAGCCTTTCCATAGGAGTTTGCTTTCGCAGCGTTTACTGCATTGCTGCTATTTAATATTCATACAATTATTTATTTATATGTTGTCTTTTATGATGTCATCTAATAACATTTATTATTGTCATATGTGTGTTTTTAGTTTTTTGGTAATATACAGGAAAGGCTGTCAATTATTGACTAGGACTGCCCACTGGACTCCCAAGCACAGGAAGAGCAGGAAATTCAATCAATAGTTTACGTTATACTGAATCTTTTCCCACAAAACTATATCAATCTGCTCTGCTCCTCCTGATCTCTAACATGCTGCAAATAGATTGGATAGCATTTTCATACTGACATGTTTACTTTAAGCATATTGCCTTTAGTTGTGTTCTCTAAACTAATTCATGTCTCTGATGGAACAAACCGAGCAAATATTCAAATAAAATTTGTTGAAACATCTTCTGAAAGTAATTTAGCAGCAAGACCTGAGTCACTTCAGACTAATGCAGAAAGCAGATAGTGGAGCCTGTCTGTTCAATGGAGGCAGCATGTTCATAGGAGGGGCACCAAATGAGGACATCACTGATAAAATTGACTTCATTGTGGGTGAGTCTAGTAACTAAAATTATTCCATTGCCTTCTAAAAAATGTAATGTGGGTTCTCTGCCATAAAGTTGATGTCACTAGAATAATACAAAGTGAAGACAATCTAAATGTTCAGAGCTGCAGAAGATTGAAAAAGATAATTGTACAAGTTTAATTAATTTAACCAAAACTGCCTGTTGCGGTAGCACTTCATGATTTACTTACACTTCAAGGTGGAGAAGATGTTTTACACAGCATTGTTTTAAAACAGTAAGGGCTGTATAAGGGCTCTTTCACACTTGCGTCGTCCGGATCCGGCGTGTACTCCACTTGCCGGAATTACACTCCGGATCCGGAAAAACGCAAGTGTACTGAAAGCATTTGAAGACGGAACCGTCTTCAAAATGCTTTCAGTGTTACTATGGCACCCAGGACGCTATTAAAGTCCTGGTTGCCATAGTAGGAGCGGGGAGCGGGGGAGCGGTATACTTACAGTCCGTGCGGCTCCCGGGGCGCTCCAGAATGACGTCAGGGCGCCCCATGCGCATGGATGACGTGTCCAATGCGATCACATGATCCATGCGCTTGGGGCGCCCTGACGTCACTCTGGAGCGCCCCGGGAGCCGCACGGACGGTAAGTATGCTGCTCCCCCGCTCCCCGCTACACTTTACCATGGCTGCCAGGACTTTAGCGTCCCGGCAGCCATGGTAAGCATTCAGAAAAAGCTAAATGTTGGCTCCGGCAATGCGCCGAAACGACGTTTAGCTTAAGGCCGGATCCGGATCGATGCCTTTCAATGGGCATTAATTCCGGATCCGGCATTGCGGCAAGTGTTCCGGATTTTTGGCCGGAGCAAAAAGCGCAGCATGCTGCGGTATTTTCTCCGGCCAAAAAACGTTCCGTTCCGGAACTGAAGACATCCTGATGCATCCTGAATGGATTTCACTCCATTCAGAATGCATGGGGATAATCCTGATCAGGATTCTTCCGGCATAGAGCCCCGACGACGGAACTCTATGCCGGAAGAAAAGAACGCAGGTGTGAAAGAGCCCTTACTCTGACCGAGGAAAGGACAGATAATTGCTAACAATGCTCGTTAGAGATGATCTGCTGGTGTAAAGGTGCCACTGATTACCAGATGAACAAGCGAAACGCTTGTTCATCGGGTTAACTGCACCTTTCATGCAGACCTAAAAATCAACATTTGCCGGCGGCAGATCATGCCGTCAAAACGGCACTCTGCTGCTGGCAAGCAACAATTCTGCATGGGGAAGAGCGATGTCATTAGGGAAGGAATGCTTGCTTCCTGACAATCGTCTGCTAAATCTAGCAGTGGAATACAGCCCCAAGGGTCCATTCACACGTCCGGATACGCAAAACGCGGACACCGGCCATGTGCGTTCCGCATTTTGCAGACCTCACACGGTCGGCACTTTAATAGAAATAAAAGAATAGGACATGTTCTATTTTTTGCGGAACAGAAGTGCGGATGCGGACAGCACACTATGTGCTATCCGCATCTTTTCTAGCCCCATTGAAAATGAATGGGTCCGGATCTGTTCCGCAACATTGCGGAATGGATCCGGATCCAATTTGGGGATGTGTGAATGAACAGCAAGACCCCTTTAAAGGAAACCTGTCACTAGTTTTCCTCCCCTTTAAACAAAAAGCATTTCCATTAATATTTCTCATCAGATGAGCTGAAAATTTCCTCTGACTGATGCGCGATTAATGTATAAATCCTACCTGAAATTTCCTATATGTAAATATGCTGAAATGAGTCCTGTAAGATTCATGTAGCCGAGATGAGTCCAGCATTCTTTCATTCCTCCGTTATAGCTATGCCACCAATTGCTATATGGACAGCCTCCTTGGTCCGCCCTGCTCTTCAAAAACTCGCACCAGACATGATGACTAGTGTTGATCGAGCACCAAAGTGCTCGTGTGCTTAGGTGCTCTGGCTGAACACAGTAAAAGGCTACACTAATAGTCTTGTCATAAGACTATGAAACCAATAGATTGCGCTGTTCATGACTCATGAACAGCGCCATCTATTGGTTTCATAGTCTTATGACAAGATTAATAGGTTGTGCCTGGTTTGATGCCCGGGTATCCCATTGACTTTCATTGTATTAAATTGTACTCGAGCACCCGCAGTATTCGGCCGAGCACTCCGATGTGCCGAGCATAGCGATGCTTGAGCCGAACAGCAGTTCGGCCGAGCATGCTCGCTCAACAATAATGATGACTACAGTAAGGGCGCTGAAAATGAACAGTGAGGGACAGACTATGAGAATGCACGGGATTTGGGCCATGTCTAGGGGAGCGAGCTTAGGTTACAGGACCTATCACTCAGGAACTTAGAGGCTGGCTTAGGGATGAAATGGAACACAGATGACGTCGGCATCATATTTGGATGGCTTTACTTTGAGACCATGTTTTATGAGTGTAGAAAATGCCTAAGAGAGGTGTTGTAAATGGTCTTCGTAGGTTTTAGACTATATAATATCATCCAGATACAATAGCACAATCTCAAAGTTTTTGTGACCTAAGTAATACTCCTTATTGGTGATGTTATTTAATTGGCGGTAGTCCACACAGAATTGTATTGTACTGTCCTTTTTACTCACAAGTAGAGTTGAGCGAACCCGAACTGTAAAGTTCGGGTTCGTACCGAACTTTAGGTTTTTCGGCATCCGGACCCGAACCCGAACATTTTCGTAAAAGTTCGGGTTCGGTGTTCGGCGATTTTTATGGTGCTTTTGAAAGGCTGCAAAGCAGCCAATCAACAAGCGTCATACTACTTGCCCCAAAAGGCCATCACAGCCATGCCTACTATTGGCATGGCTGTGATTGGCCAACTGCAGCATATGATCCAGCCTCTATTTAAGCTCTGGAGTCACGTAGCGCCGCCCGTCACTCTGCTCGGATTAGTGTAGGGATAGGCTGCAGCTGCTGTGAGGGAGAGATCAGGGAGAAATCTTATGAAGAACTGCTTCTTTACTCAGCGATCTACAGCAAATGTGTTTTGTGGGTGCAGTGCACAATTGTTTTAAGCCTGCCCTCAGCCAACTACTACTGAAAACAAACTCAATATCAATACATAATCGGCAGCCATTTTATGCAACGATAGTGCACCAGCACAGGATATCTGCATGTATGCAAGTCCAGAAATACTGCTTTGAGACACTGGGGTTAAAAAAAAACCTTTTTTTAAAAAATATAGTGCACATCTAGGATTATCGCTGCATAAGTGACTGAAATTTAGGCCAGAAATACGGCTTTCTCATACTAGGGCATACTGTGGCGAAAAAAAAACATCTGTTTCATATAGTGCACATCTGGGATTAGACATGCATAAGTGAGTGTCACATTTAGTCCACAAATACGGCTTTTTGCTTACTGGGGTTAAAAAACCCTCTGATATAGTGCACATCTGGGATTAGACGTGCATAAGTGACTGTGAAATTTAGGCCACAAATACGGCTTTTTGCTTACTGGGGCATACTGGGGTGAAAAAAAAACATCTGTTTCATATAGTGCACATCTAGGATTATAGGTGCATAAGTGAGTGTCACATTTAGGCCAGAAATACAGCTTTTTGCTTACTGGGGTTAAAAAACCCTCTGATATACTGCACATCTGGGATTAGACGTGCATAAGAGACTGTGAAATTTAGGCCACAAATACGGCTTTTTGCTTACTGGGTTTAAAAAACCCTCTGATATACTGCACATCTGGGATTAGAAGTGCATAAGTGACTGAAATTTAGGCCACAAATACGGATTTTTGCTTACTGGGGCATACTGGGGTAAAAAAAACATCTGTTTCATATAGTGCACATCTAAGATTATAGGTGCATAAGTGAGTGTCACATTTAGGCCACAAATACAGCTTTTTGCTTACTGGGGTTAAAAAACCGTCTGATATACTGCACATCTGGGATTAGACATGCATAAGTGACTTTGAAATTTAGGCCACAAATACGGCTTTCTCATACTGGGGCATACTGGGGTGAAAAAAAAACATCTGCTTCATATAGTGCACATCTAGGAATATAGGTGCATAAGTGAGTGTCACATTTAGGCCAGAAATACAGCTTTTTTGCTAACTGGGGTTAAAAAACCCTCTGATCTACTGCACATCTGGGATTAGACGTGCATAAGTGACTGTGAAATTTAGGCCACAAATACGGCTTTTTGCTTACTGGGGTTAAAAAACCCTCTTATATACTGTACATCTGGGATTAGACGTGCATAAGTGACTGTGAAATTTAGGCAACAAATACAGCTTTCTCATACTGGGGCATACTGGGGTGAAAAAAAAACATCTGTTTCATATAGTACACATCTTGGATTATAGGTGCATAAGTGAGTATCACATTTAGGCCACAAATCCGGCTTTTTGCTTACTGGGGTTAAAAAACCCTCTGATATACTGCACATCTGGGATTAGACATGCATAAGTGAGTGTCACATTTAGGCCACAAATACGGCTTTTTGCTTACTGGGGTTAAAAAACCCTCTGATATACTGCACATCTGGGATTAGATGTGCATAAGTGAGTGTCACATTTAGGCCACAAATACGGCTTTTTGCTTACTGGGGTTAAAAAAAACCTCTGATATACTGCACATCTAGGGTTGCCACCTTTTCTTCAAGCCAAACCCGAACAGAAGAGAGGGAGGGCCCCTTTCCAAGCCCCACCCATGTCCCACCTCCAGCCACACCCATGCTCCGCCTCCATCCACGCCCATGTTCCACCTCCACCCCTGGTCGCTGTCGCACCACGATCGTTACGCCCCTGAAGAGGCTCATTAGCATATTGTAAGTCTTTATTTTAAGAGAACGGCGGCAGGCAGGGAGTTATAAAACACACTATTATGTAGCTGACTGACATCAGCCCATCACTAATGTCAGTCAGCTACATAACGTAAAGTTTTTTCTGATGATTGACAGATTCAGAAACCTGTTTAAATGGTTTCTACCACCAGAAATACTGTTATGTAGCTGACTGATATAGCGATGCGCTAATGTCAGCACTACATAACAGTATGTTTCTAACATTTGTCCCTGCAGCCGTTTTTGTTAAAAAAGCACTTTTATTATATGCTAATGAGCCTCTAGGTGCTATGTGGGCGTAAAATCAGCACCTAGAGGCTCCGTCCACTCACCCATTATGCTGCCCAGGTCCAGTGTTGTGCCCACCCAGCTCCTCTTGATTGATGCCACTGTTCCCTGCATCGATGGTGAAATCCCGCGCCGTTCACTTCTGTCTTCGGCGCAGGCGCAGTGAGTGAATGATGCGATCCTGGTGCCGGATTCCTCACTGCGCTTGCGCCGACTACGTCACAGTGAGGAAGTCGGCACCAGGAGAGCGGCCTACACTCACTGCGCCTGCGTCGAAGACATAGTGAACGGCACAGGCGCGGGATTTTGTCAATGCTGCTGCAAACAGTGGCATCAATCAAGAGGAGCTGGGCGGGCACAACACTGGACCTGGGCGGGATAAAGCGTGAGTGGATGGAGCCTCTAGGTGCTGATTTTACGCCCACATAGCACCTAGAGCCTCATTAGCATATCATAAAAGTGCTTTTTTTTTGCAAAAACGGCTGCAGGGACTAATGTTAGAAACATACTGTTATGTAGTGCTGACATTAGCGCATCGCTATATCAGTCAGCTACATAACAGTATTTCTGGTGGTAGAAACCCTTTAAACACTGTTACATTACACACTTCAAATGTTTTATATACCTTTTTAGAAGTGTCTATCTAGGACAGGTGTCAGGACTGTCTTGGTCACACACAGGTTGAAAAACCAGTCTGCAGGCAGGGCACAGTGGGCACTACTTGGCCTGGAGCTGGGCTGGAGCTGGGCTGGAGCTGGGCTGGAGCTGAGCTGGAGTTTGAAGAAGAATGATTTCAATTCTCCCTCCCTGCCTCTCTCTCTGATGTCACTTCCTGTGTGGACCTGACTTCCTTATCAGAGAGAAGGAGGGAGGGACTGGGAGGCAGAGGAGGAGCGAGGGAGACTGAAGCTGCTGAACAGTGAGTGAACACAGCGCTGCCTGGCATCACTGTAGTGTGTAGACTAGAAGAGGGAGGAGGGAGGAGGGAGAAGGCAGGAGGGAGGAGGGAGGAGGGAGGAGGGAGGCTCGGGAGTGCTGCGCTCAGCTTATCACCCGGCCGCAGTGAGTGACAGCTTAAATATGTGATCGGATCTACGGAGTCTCCCACTGCAGTTTACTTTGAATGAATAATCCTGTGTCCGGGTCTGAGAAAGGCTTGTACCCGGACACAGGATTACAAACCCGGACTGTCCGGGTCAATCCCGGACTTGTGGCAACCCTACGCAACAACCGGCCTTAACTGCTGATATGGAGCGTGTTAGTAGGAGTCAGCATTTGAACAACATGGTGGAACAGTTCCTGTGCACACGCCTACACGTACTGACTGATGGTTCTGCCCCATTCAACTTCTGGGTCTCCAAATTGTCCACATGGCCAGAGCTTGCCCTGTATGCCTTGGAGGTGCTGGCCTGCCCTGCAGCCAGTGTACTCTCTGAACGTGTATTTAGCATGGCAGGAGGCGTCATTACAAACAAACACAGCCGACTGGTCCAAGCTCACGTTCATTAAAATGAACCAGGTCTGGATCCCACAAGACTTGTCTGTACCTTGTGCAGATTTAGACAGTTCTAACAGCCTCAACCATCCATCCTTGTACTCAAGTCCACTTATTCCTTTTTTTTTTTTATATGTCCCAATATTTTGGGGGATACCCCTATGTAAAAATGCAAAATAACACACATCTGTGTTGGCTACCTATTCCTCCTTCGCCGCCGCTTCCACCTAGACTGCCATGTGAGCCTACACGGCCACATCCACCCATTGACTGCCTCCTCAACCTCTTCCTCCTACATCATTCCTAATTTTTATTTTTTTAAGGTCTTTTATGTTTTTATAATTCATTTCCCTATCCACATTTGTTTGCAGAGCATTTGCCATGCTCTTAAGCACATTTTGCTGCCTTTTGCAGCCCTCTAGCTCTTTCCAGAGCTATTTTAGAGCCATTTTAGTGGCCAAAAGTTTGGGTCCCCATTGACTTCAATGGGGTTCGGGTTCGGGGTTCGGGTGCCGAACCCGAACTTTTTTTTCAAGTTCGGCCGGACCTGCCGAACCCGAACATCCAGGTGTCCTCTCAACTCGAATCACAAGTACTAAGGTGTACATTTATTAAGACCAGTGTTTTAGACTCCGGTCTTAATAAAGCCCTAAGCTGGGGGTTCTTCTGCCGAAGTTATAAAGAGGCACCAGCTTCTCCATAACTTCAGCGCATCCAGTGCCAGTTCTAAATGTAAGACAGCTTTCTAGGGGTGTTTACTGAAAGCAGCCTCATGCCCCTTAACCTTCAGGACGCCTTCCTTCCACTCAGGAGGGATCCCTACTGCTCCCGGCCAATCAACATGTAAATGACACTAATTTGATCTCTAATGTCTTTGAGGCCTGTAGGCTCTCCTCCATATTTCGTTAACCATGGTGAGCCAAAAAAGTATGGTACTGAAAAGGGTATTGTTGGAGAAGGGCTAGAGACCCCAGCACTAGCAGGCATTTCATGGTCTCCCTCTACTGACATGGCAACAAAGTATAGTATCACAATAAAGCAGTAACCCGGTCCCTCTCTAGCAATTCTCTAGCTAGTAATGCAGGATACAGTCTGACTAGCACAGTCACCTGCTTATGGCGGACCCCACAAAAAGATGCAGATGCTTTCTTGGGGCTGTTTCACCTCAGATGCAGGCTGGGGCATTCCTGTAGTCGCAACTGGGTGTCTTGATTCACTGGGGCTGGATCCATGTTAAATTGCTCTGCTGGAGCTGGACCGTATCCTGTTAGTGATGCAAAATTTCAGTGGCCAAGTTTGTGATGGCCCCAACGCTATGCTGTGTCACCCAGACACTCTCTAGGTGTCACCACATGTTGCTGCTCTCTGGAAAGGACGGTAAGGCTTGGTGCACCCCAATGGAGAATAAGTCCAGAAAGCCAGGTTCTGCAGTAAACTAGTATGCTTCTTTACTGGAAACAGAACAATACAGACGAGACATAGGGCTAAAGTCTCCAATCTCTTCCCTGGCAGAAGAAGGGTTTGATGCTGAGGAAAGGTCTGAGATAGCTGTCCCTCTCTCTTTCAGAAAGCTGAAACCCAGGATGAAGGCTGGTGATCAAGAGTCTCTGGCAGAGTTTCCCCGTCTCAGCGTCTTCTTTTGGTCACTCAATAGTCTGGCAGAGTCTCCTAGCACTGTTCCTAACTGCAGAACACTAGGGGCTCTGATTGCCCTTCTTATATACAGTCTAGGGAAAACTAAAACCTTCTAGTGGGAGGGGTAAAGTGGAGAAACTCAGCACAAACAAATATAATGTTACAACTCCCGTCTCTCATAGACTTACATTTGAGCTTCAATGATACTCAATGGCAATGACATAGCAGTTTTTCCAAACAAAAACTGTTTTTCAGACACAACATAGCTAAACTAGACATTCAAAAGGTCAGTCTGTCTGGTTTTGGTGGTAAATAATCTAGCTTTTCCCCCCAAAACATGCTCTTCTTTAAACCCTATGGTAGCTGTAGAAAATTACCAGCTTCTCATTATTAGCTAGAAATTTCCACAAGTCTCTGAGTGTTTCCACTCAACCCTTTCCACAGTGCTGTGCAAATACAGTGCAAGTGAGAAGATATATATGATAACATATATATAAAATGCAGTTACACAATATTAAACAGTATAAGTCAATGTAAGTTAAATAATTTAAGGAGTTGATAACTTTGCATAGGGGAAACAGGCAAATGTCCACAAATGTCCAGACTTCAAAGTATGCCTGCACTACAAATATCTGATAGTTGTCTTAACTTGTGTGTTTCGCAGCTACCATGTCATTTTGCCCAGCAGGGGAGGTAATGGCTGGCGGTAACAGGGTTAATCATCCTGTTCCACCCCTCCTGGTAGAGTGGTCTGGTCTTACTTCTTGCCAGGAGGGGGAAATATAGGCTAGTTCAGGAGTCTTAGGGTAATTGAAGAGGAAGAGGGTCCATGAGAGGTCCTGTCCTGAAAGTGGCCCAAAGAGTACCAACTCCTGTGGACCCTATCAAATGCCAGGATCCAAATAATTTCTCTCCTACAAGAAAGTCAGTTAAAATACGTCTTCAAGTAAAGCCTTGAGAGTCCAGATTGCAGAGCGATCAGCGAGATACATTTACAGAGTTTGAAGTGAGATGAGGGATAACAGCTCAGACACCATCACCTACCAGACATCCATTAGACCAGTATCATCTAAGTGCAGAATAGCAGCCATCCAACCTGCCACCATACCTTGTCAGCTGGTGCCACAGAAGAATTGCACTAAAGCCTGCTGCTAGTGTATATATTTCAAGTTCTATGTTGCACTTAGTGAAAAGGACATTTTTACGTTTAAGTCTAGCCTCATTCTTCAGTACTCTACTTTGAATCCAGCAGACCCGAGGGAGTTACAGCCTGAGGTAGGACACCGTGACTCTGCAACATCCTATCGGGGCCACTGCTACTCCCATCCTCTACACTGGCTCCCACAGGGGCTCGTTGCAGTACCTAGTTACTCTAATTGCTAAAAACCAGGGCAGGACAAAATGTCATGCCTAATGCTGAATTTTCAAACATGCTCTGACAACTATTGGTCCCTGAAGCATCATAGAGTGACTGTCAGATGGACAATCACTCATATAATTGTCTTCAGTTGTCCTCTCTACCCCCAAATTCCTGTCGTTCTTATTTATTTGGATATATACCAAACACTAAAGAAGTCTCTGTTTGCACAGGTTAGTTGACTTATGACCATCACAGGATTTCCAAATTTGTTTGTCATGCAACTTTTCTACTCATAAACAAGTAACACTTTCACACTTGCGTTTTGGGCGGATCTGTCATGGATCTGCAAAAATGGATCCGCTGCAATAATACAACCGCATGCATCCGTCATGAACGGATCCGTTTGTATTTTCTGTAACATAGCCAAGACGGATCAATCATGAACTCCATTGAAAGTCAATGGGAGACGGATCCGTTTTCTATTGTGCCAGAGAAAACGGATCCGTCCCCATTGACTTACATTGTGTGCCAGTACGGATCCGTTTGGCTAAGTTTCGTCAGGCGTACAGCACAACGCTACAGGCAGCATTATGGTGTCCGCCTCCAGAGCGGAATGGAGACTGATCGGAGGCAAACTGATGCATTCTGTGCGGATCCTTTTCCATTCAGAATGCATTAGGGCAAAACTGATCCGTTTTGGACCTCTTGTGAGAGCCCTGAACGGATCTGACAAACGGAAAGTCAAAACGCCAGTGTGAAAGTAGCCTAAGTGTACAGAAACTGCATTTAAACATCACATGCTCAGACCAAGTTCTCTTCCTCTGCATACCAGAGCACAGCCTGGATTTCATTATTAGAAAATAACAAGCCAGCCAGTCTTAGAAAAACATTTGACTCTGTAGAGAGTTCCAATACAACGGTCATCGGACTCGTGTTCCTGCATTCCTTGCAACATAATAACTGTGATGCCAGCATTGTATACTTGTCTTCTAAAATATGAAATGTGCCCAAAAAACAGATGATATACAACAAATATGCAGATTGCACAATGAGGGATAGACTGTTATTGAGTCCTACATTCCATACACCAGAAAGCTCCTGGTCTATAGGCCAAACATATCCATAGGCCGCCAATTCCCTAAATGGAAGCCAAAAGAGCATATGTATCTTTGTTTCCTGTATAGAAATGTGTTATCAACAAATATTTTCTATGTAGGGGCATCCCACAAAAAACATAGTGAGACATTTATCATTTGTGGTAATTATTTTGTTAGTTTTATAACTGTCTTTGCTTTACGTGCCTGCGATAAATTTACGAAATGGTGCACCTTAATAATATATTTGGTATGACAATGTGGTTTACACCTATATGTGTAAAAGTACACCAGGGGTTGCCTGATGTAGGTTGGGACCTTTTGGCGACTTTTGCAAAAGTTACACAGTAAATGTGCCATAATACAGGTCTTAAACATAAACATTTTTAAGCCTGATAATTGATGGATGCAATTTGATAAATGTCCTCCATATTCTGTGCAGTATGTTTATTATACTTTGGGAGTCAATAGTGACATGACATTGTATACCTATAGTGCATTTGGAAAGTCTTTTACTATTTAACTTTTTCACATTTTGTTGTGTTGCAGCCTTGTGCTAAAATAAAATAAAAATCAAGTTTTCCAACATCAATCTGCATACAATCCCTTTAATAGAAAATTAAAACAGAATTTTAGAATATTTTTTTTCACATGGATATAGGTATTCAGCATGTTTTAGGCATAGAAAAAGAAGCTGTCTTACATTTAAAACTGGCGCTGGATGTGCTGAAGTTATGGAGAGGCCTGCACCCATGGGCGTAGGAAGTGGTGGGGACGGATCCCCCCCAGGAAATAATGCGGGGGGGACAGGTTTGGTTAAATCCCCCCCCAGGCTCCAGCCTGGCCAGCGGCAGTGTCTGTGTGCGGCGGGCCGGCGGCGGCAGGCAGTGTGCGGCGGCAGGCAGTGTGCGGCGGGGCAGGCACTGAGATGAGCGCTTCCATTGGGGAAGCGAAGCGCTCATCTCCATGGTGATCCGTTTCTGTTTATATCGCTGTCCTCAGGATAGCGATACAAACAGAAGGCTGCGGAGGAGCAGGGCAGGGAGGTGTGTCCCTTTCCTGTTCCTCTAATAGGCTGCCGGCACTACTAGGCCTGAGCCGTACAGAGCTGGAGTCAGGACACAGGCTGGAAGAGGCCTGCATCGCATCGCTCCAAAGAGCCGAGGTAAGTATAAGTGTTAATTTTTTTTTTCTTTTTTTACTATATACAATAATTAGTTGGCACATAAAAGGGGGGCACTGGTATTATACTGGCACATGATTGGGGAATTTGGGAGGGCCCTGATATTATACTGGGCTGGCACATGATTGGGGAATTTGGGGGGGCCCTGGAATTTCTGGCACAGATTGGGGGGGAGGTGGGTCTGGTATCATGGCACCTGATGGGGGGGGGTCTGGACCGTCTGGTATTACTGGCACATGTGTTACGCTGAGCGCTCCGGGTCCCCTGCTGGCCTCGGAGCGCTCACAGCTTATGCCCCCAGGCAGCACTTCAGCGTCTCGGCGTGTGCGTCCTCGCTCTCTAGGGCGCGCGCGCTGGGACTCTTAGATTCAAAGGACCAGTGCACCGGTGATTGGTGCCTGGTCCAAAGGGGTTATTAAGGGTTAAGGTTGTGAGAGGCAGTGCTGACTTAATTAGGCTGCACCTGTGCACTGCCCATTTATACCTTCTCCTCCCACAGCTTTCTGCCGGATCTTTATGCCTTGTGCCTCAGAGAAAGCGTTCCTTACTTTGTTAGTTTGCCTTACCTGTTGCCGTACCCGTTGCTACCGTCCACTCGCCTTTGAACCTTTGCCACCTGCCCTGACCGCTGCTACGTCCGACTTCGCTCTTGCCTTCTCCCTGTGTACCACGCCATATCACCAACCAGAGAGGTCGAGTTGTTACTAGGGGACACGACCTGGTAGTTACCGCCGCAGCAAATCCATCCCGCTTTGCGACGGGCTCTGGTGAAGACCATTAACTGCTTAGAACCGGTCCTCTAGTACAACCCGTGCCATCGCCTCTCTAGTCCAGAGGATCCACTACCTGTCCTGCCGGTACGGTACGTGACAGTAAGATCCGGCCATGGATCCCGGTGATGTTCCCCTGCCAAGCCTGGAGGACCTCACCACCATTGTGGCCCAGCAGGGTCAACAGCTGGCCCAGTTGACCGCTATGTTGCAGCAGCTCCTGCCTTCTCTGCGACAGCCAGCTCCTCCGTCTGCTCCTGCTGCATCACCTCCGCCTGCAGTTACCACCGGTTCCAGAATCCGTTTGTCCCTACCAGACAAATATGACGGAGATCCTAAGCAGTGCCGTGGGTTCTTGTCGCAGTGCTCTCTCCACCTCGAGCTCCTGTCCGACCAGTTTCCTTCTTAGCGAGCCAAGGTAGCCTTTATTCTCAGTTTACTGTCCGGGAATGCCCTGGCCTGGGCTACACCACTATGGGACCGCGCAGATCCTGCCACCACTTCCGTCCAGAGCTTCTGCCTAGAGTTCCGGAATGTTTTTGAGGAGCCTGCCCGGGTTACCTCCGCAGAGACTGCCTTGCTAAATTTGACCCAAGGAGGTTCTTCCGTGGGTGACTATGCCATTCAGTTCCGCACCCTGGCCTCTGAGCTGAACTGGAACAATGAAGCCCTTTGCGCCACCTTCAAGAAAGGACTTAACAGTGAAGTAAAGGAATTTCTGGCTGCACGTGAGCTTCCTTCCACTCTTAGTGACCTCATCTTGCTGGCCACTAGGATAGACAAACGTTTCGCCGAAAGACAAGAGGAACTCCTCCTTGAAAAGGAAAAAGCTCGTCCTAGACGCTTTCCTCGTCTGGCTCCCGTTTTTCCGCATCCACCTCAACCCGCTACTGGGTTTTCCGCCGCGGAAGCCATGCAGGTGGATCGGTCACGCTTGACTCCGCAAGAACGAAGCCGCCGCAGAAACGAGAACCTGTGTCTGTACTGTGCCAGTACCGAGCACTTCCTTAGAGATTGTCCTCTCCGTCCACTGCGTTCGGGAAACGCTCACACCTAGTAAGCGTGGGAGAGGCGTTGCTAGGTGTGGATTCTTCCTCTCCACGTCTCATCATACCCGTGCAGCTGATCATCTCTTCCAAGTCCTCTTTCTCCGCAGCCGCCTTCTTGGATTCCGGTTCAGCTGGCAACTTCATTCACGCCTCCTTGGTTGACAAGTACCGTATTCCAGTAATCCATCTACCCAAGCCGTTTTTCATCTCTACTGTTAACGGTGAGAGACTCTCTGCCACCGTGCAGTTCCGTACCCAGCCTCTGCAGATGGACATCGGAATATTTCATACCGAGACTTTAGAGTTCTTTGTCCTTCCCTTCTGTTCCTCCGAACTCCTCCTGGGTCTGCCGTGGCTTCAACCTCATAGTCCTGTCCTGAATTGGTCCACCGGTGAGATCCTGCGTTGGGGCTCCTCCTGTTCGGACCGCTGTCTCAAGCCTGCTCTGGTCAAACAGAACCCGCAAGTTTCTCCGCCTTCTGGGCTGCCCAAGCCATACCATTCCTTCACGGATGTCTTCTGCAAGAAACAAGCTGAGATTCTTTCTCCTCACCGATCCTATAATTGCCCGATCGACCTGATACCCGGTTCTACTCTACCTCGGGGCAGAATTTATCCTCTCTCTCCTCCTGAGACTCTTGCCATGTCCGACTATATACGTGAGAACCTACAGAGAGGATTTTTCTTTGTGACAAAAAAAGACGGCTCCCTGCATTGACTACAGAGGTCTTAATAAAATTACCATCAAGAACCGTTACCCTCTGCCTCTAATCTCTGAGCTATTTGATCGTCTCCGAGGGGCTAAGATCTTCACTAAATTGGACCTTCGAGGGGCCTATAATCTGATCCGTATCCGTGAGGGAGACGAAAGGAAGACCGCCTTTAACACAAGGGACGGCCATTTTGAGTATTTGGTGATGCCCTTCGGCCTCTGCAACGCACCTGCTGTCTTCCAGGAATTCGTTAATGATATTTTCAGGGACTTACTTTACACCTGCGTGGTCGTATACCTGGATGATATCCTCATCTTTTCCTCCAATTTGGATCAACACCGGGTCCATGTGCAACAAGTTCTTACTCGTCTTAGGAGAAATCGCCTGTACGCTAAACTTGAAAAATGTCTTTTTGAACGGACCTCCCTGCCTTTCCTGGGATACATTATCTCAGCCCAAGGACTTCAAATGGACCCAGCCAAACTCTCGGCGGTTCTGGATTGGCCACGTCCCTCTGGCCTCCGAGCCATACAAAGATTTCTGGGCTTTCTGAATTACTACAGGCAATTCATCCCTCACTATTCCACTCTGGTAGCTCCTATCGTGGCCCTCACTAGAAAAGGAGCTAACCCCAAATCCTGGCCTTCCCAAGCCGAGGAAGCCTTCCAGTCCCTGAAATCCGCCTTTGCCTCTGCACCCGTTCTCTCTAGACCAGATTCCACCAAGCCCTTCTCTCTTGAAGTGGATGCCTCCTCGGTGGGAGTCGGAGCTGTCCTCACCCAGAAGTCTTCCCGGGGCAAGACTTCAAGTTGTGGCTTCTTTTCAAAAACATTCTCTTCCGCAGAGAGAAATTACTCCATTGGGGACAGGGAACTGCTGGCTATTAAATCGGCACTGGAGGAATGGAGACATTTACTTGAGGGGGCCACACATCCTGTGTACATCTTCACGGACCACAAGAACCTGGCTTATCTCCAGTCTGCTCAGAGATTAAATCCCCGTCAGGCTCGTTGGTCTCTGTTCTTCGCCCGCTTTAACTTTGAGATCCATTTCCGCCCGGCTTGTAAGAACATTAGGGCAGATGCTCTGTCTCGCTCTTCTGATGTGGTGGGCGACGAGTTAACACCTCGATATATTATCCCTCCAGAACGCCTTATTACAGTCGCTCCCGTGGACCTGCGCCTTCTTCCTCCTGGCAAATCCTACGTACCTCCACGTCAGCGGCTGCGAATCCTCAAGTGGGGCCACGCCTCCCCTTTTGCCGGTCATCCAGGGGTGCTAAAGTCTCTCCAACTAATCTCCCAAAGGTACTGGTGGCCTTCTCTGGAGAAAGATGTCTCTTCGTCCAGGCCTGTATGATTTGCGCCCGGGATAAATCGCCTCGCCAGAAACCAGCGGGTCTCCTCTTGCCTCTACCTGTTCCTGAAGTTCCCTGGTCTTACATCGCCATGGACTTTATTACAGATCTTCCCTCCTCCCATGGCAAGTCCGTTATTTGGGTCGTGGTGGATCGCTTCTCCAAGATGGCTCACTTTGTACCCCTGCCCGGTCTACCCTCTGCACCCATGTTGGCCAAACAATTTTTCCAACACATCTTCCGTCTCCATGGCCTTCCCAAACATATTATCTCGGATCAAGGGGTACAATTCGTCTCCAAATTCTGCTCAGCTCGGGATCAAATTGGACTTTTCTTCTTCGTACCATCCTCAGTCTAACGGCCAAGTAGAACGGGTGAACCAGATTTTGGGTGACTATCTGCGTCACTTTGTATCCTCACGCCATGACGACTGGGCTGATCTACTTCCCTGGGCGGAGTTCTCCTACAACTACAAACAATCCTCTGCCTCTAACAAGTCTCCTTTCTTTGTAGTTTTTGGCCGTCATCCTCTTCCACCTCTGCCGCAGTCTCCCACTCCTTCTTCTGTACCTGCCGTTGACAGTCTTGTACAGGATTTTTCCTCCATCTGGCGAGAAACCCATGCTGTTCTCCTCAGGGCTTCCGCCCTTATGAAGGTTCAAGCTGACAAGAGACGCAGATCTCCACCGGAATTTCGCCCGGGTGACAAGGTGTGGCTCTCCTCTAGGTACATCCGATTTAGGGTCCCAAGTTACAAGTTGGGCCCTCGTTTCTTGGGACCCTATAAAATCAAGAGTCGTATCAATCAAGTTTCTTATCAGCTCCATCTTCCTCCCTCCCTCCGAATCCATAACTCCTTCCATGTCTCCCTTCTTAAACCTGCTGTCTTTAACCGTTTTTCTCCCAAGCTTGTTTCTCCCACCCCTGTCACCGGTACCTCCGATATATTCTCTGTCAAGGAGATCTTGGTGACCAAGATCTCCCGGGGGAAAAGATTTTTTTTGGTCGACTGGGAGGGCTGCGGTCCTGAGGACAGGTCATGGGAGCCGGAGGAGAACATCCTGGACCGCAGTCTCATCCGCAAGTTCTTCGGTACCAAAAAGGGAGGGAGACCAAAGGGGGGGGGGGGGGGGGTTCTGTTACGCTGAGCGCTCCGGGTCCCCTGCTGGCCTCGGAGCGCTTACAGCGTATGCCCCGAGGCAGCACTTCAGCGTCTCGGCGTGTGCGTCCTCGCTCTCTAGGGCGCGCGCGCGCCGGGACTCTTAGATTCAAAGGACCAGTGCACCGGTGATTGGTGCCTGGTCCAAAGGGGTTATTAAGGGTTAAGGTTGTGAGAGGCAGTGCTGACTTAATTAGGCTGCACCTGTGCACTGCCCATTTATACCTTCTCCTCCCACAGCTTTCTGCCGGATCTTTGTGCCTTGTGCCTCAGAGAAAGCGTTCCTTACTTTGTTAGTTTGCCTTACCTGTTGCCGTACCCGTTGCTACCGTCCACTCGCCTTTGAACCTTTGCCGCCTGCCCTGACCGCTGCTACGTCCGACTTCGCTCTTGCCTTCTCCCTGTGTACCACGCCATATCACCAACCAGAGAGGTCGAGTTGTTACTAGGGGACACGACCTGGTAGTTACCGCCGCAGCAAATCCATCCCGCTTTGCGGCGGGCTCTGGTGAAGACCAGTAACTGCTTAGAACCGGTCCTCTAGTACAACCCGCGCCATCGCCTCTCTGGTCCAGAGGATCCACTACCTGTCCTGCCGGTACGTGACAACATGATTGGGGGGGGTTTGGTATTATTGGCACATGATTGGGGGGGTCTGGTATTACTGGCACATGATTGGGGGGGTCTGGTATTACTGGCACATGATTTGGGGGTCTGGTATTATACTGGCACATGATTGGGGAATTTGGGGGGGTCTGGTATTACTGGCACATGATTGTGGGGTCTGGTATTACTGGCACATGATTGGGGGGTCTGGTATTACTGGCACATGATTGGGGGGTCTGGTATTACTGGCACATGATTGGGGGGGTCTGGTATTACAATACTGCCACATGATTGGGGGGGTCTGGTATTACTGGCACATGATTGGGGGGTCTGGTATTATACTGGCACATGATTGGGGAATTTGGGGGGTCTGGTATTACTGGCACATGATTGGGGGGTCTGGTATTACTGGCACATGATTGGGGGGTCTGGTATTACTGGCACATGATTGGGGGGGTCTGGTATTACTGGCACATGATTGGGGGGGGTCTGGTATTACTGGCACATGATTGGGGGGGTCTGGTATTACTGGCACATGATTGGGGGGGTCTGGTATTACTGGCACATGATTGGGGGGTCTGGTATTATACTGGCACATGATTGGGGAATTTGGGGGGTCTGGTATTACTGGCACATGATTGGGGGGTCTGGTATTACTGGCACATGATTGGGGGGTCTGTTATTACTGGCACATGATTGGGGGGTCTGGTATTACTGGCACATGATTGGGGGGGTCTGGTATTACTGGCACATGATTGGGGGGGTCTGGTATTACTGGCACATGATTGGGGGCACTGGTATTATACTGCCACATGATTGGGGAATTTGGGGGGGGCGCTGGTATTATACTGGGATGGCACATGATTGGGGAATTTGGGGGGGGGGCCCTGGAATTACTGGCACAGATTGGGGGGGGGTGTCTGGTATTACTGCCACATGATTGGGCGGTCTGTCTGGTATTACTGGCACATGATTGGGGGGGTCTTTTATTACTGGCACATGATTGGGGGGGTCTGTTATTACTGGCACATGATTGGGGGGGGGGGTTCTGTTATTACTGGCTGATGAGAGGCGCCCCGGGGGGGCTTATGAGAGGCACTGGGGGCTGCTATGAGGCATGGGGCTCTTATTTGAGGTCTGATTGGGGGTCATTCATATTGGGGTCTGAGCTGAGGTGTGATCTGAGGTATTATTAACATTGGGGATCTTATTGGGGCTGTTAGCTGAGGTCTGATAACATTGGGGGTCTGATTGGTGGTCTGACCTGAGGTGTAATGAAAAATATTTTTTTCATATTGTGCCCACTTCCAGCCCGAAGCCCAGCTGCCCAGAGCACTGATCCGGAGCAGCTTGGAGAAAAAGGCCTCACAGTCTCCCACACTCCTTCTGCCCGGCCAAGCCAGCACCCCTGAGTCATCAGAACTGTAAGTTTATACCCGGCGAGCAAAAATGCTGTCCCCCCCAGATTTTTGGGGGTTCCTACACCCATGCCTGCACCTCTTCATAACTTCGGCAGATCTTCCACCAGCTATTGGGCTTTATTAAGACCAGCTAAAATGTGCCCCAAAATGTATTGAGACATGTCTAGTGCAGTGTCCAAGAGAGTTAATTACTGCTAAAACTTTTAATTTATTGTTAGTTTAATGTTGTGATTTCCTGTTAAAGCACTTACTGTATTTCTTTATGCACTGTACATACCTAATGGTAATGTATGGGCAATATATAGTTAACACTGGCATATTGGGTTAGGTTACAAGGGCCCAGGTTAGTTAGTGGAGTTTTAGCAGAGCAGAGCTACAAACAAGGACTACATCCTGCAGACTATGCCCAAGTCCTAGAACCTTTTTCTTTGAGGCTACAGCTGCTTTGTCATCAGAGTACCCCTGAAGGAAATAGACCAGCAATCTTAGAAGGTCCAGAACCATACAAGATAACAACAGCATGCAGTGGCGCACCTGCAGGTCTGGACCCCCCTAGAACAACCAGCGAATATATATATGTTTTTCATCCCTCAGGGCCGCACCACCAATCACCACAGGCGGCGCGGCCCTGGTTCTAGTTGCCGGCAGCGGTGGGGGGGCAGTATGAGATGAGCACTTTCATTGTGGAAGCGCTCATCTCCATATTCATTTATATCGCCATTCTTAGGACAGCGATCCAGATGGAGAGGCGTCTCCCTTCCCTGTTCTTCTGATAGGCCGCAGGCATCAGAGGCCGGCTCGGGCGGCGCGATGATGTCATCATCATCGCGCCGCCTGAGCCGGGCAGCACACAGCAGTGACACAGGCCGGAAGTCTCATCACTGCTGATGAAGGTAAGTATTAGTGTGGGGGGTGGGGTTTGGGGAGGGAGGGAGCTGGCACTATGGGGGCATCTGGCATTTCTTACAGCCCTATTTATTTGGGGGTGGCACTCTGGGGGCATTTATTTCTAGCCCATTTTGGGGGGGGGGCACTATAAGGGGCATTTCTTAATGGCACATTATTGGGGGGCACCATGGGGGAGAAGAGCACTATGGGGGCATCTGGGGTCTCTAAAGGGGCTTTTTTTTATTGGCACATTATGGGGGCACTATAGGGGAGAGCGGCACTATGGGGCACCTGGTGGCACTATAGGGGCATTATTTGATGGCACTATGGGGAAGTGGGGGCTCTAAAGGGGCCTTTTTTATTATTGGCACATTATGGGGGCACTATAGCATCTGGTGGCACTAAGGGGTCATTTTTTACGGGCACATTATGGAAGGCACTATAGGGGAGAGCGGCACTATGGGGCATTATTTGGGGGCACTATGGGTGAGTGGAGCACTATTGAGGAATCTGGTGGGGGCACTAAGAAGGGGCATTTTTTCACTGGCATATTATGGGGGACAATATGGGGAAGGGGAGAGTTTACTGAGGGAAGGGGAGAGTTTACTGAGGCACTATATAGGGGTATTTTATACTGCCATACATTATGAGGACATTAGCTCAACTGCAGGCACTAAGCAGTGGTATTTCATGTACTGTATATTATAAGGAGAACTATTACTACTAGGGGGTATTATGGGGAGATTTACTACTACTGGGGGGCTATGAGGAACATGATCACTAGTATGGGCACTATAGGGGCATTATTACTACTAAGTGTGCTCTGGCAGATAATTATTTCTATTGGTGGGATTTTGGAGAGGACTGTTACTTTGGGGGGCACCCTGGCGATCATCATGGCGATCTGGTCTGAATGGAGAAGATGAGGAAAGAGAACATCTACAACAAAGGTGACATCACTGGATGTAAGAGGTATGTGGCGCTATGTAGGAGAGGAGATGCTCCGGCTCCTCCCCCTGCCATTTGCAGAAGGAGGATTTAGAGATGGGTGAGGACGGCCAAAGGGGGCAGCAGGCCACGGGCGGGTGGCAGATGGTGGGGAGGAACCACAGGCCTTGAGCAGGATCAGGGGAGGGAGGAGAGCGGAGGAGCTTCCTGGCTGTAGCCTGCTGTTGTCTATTGTATAATGTGAAGCAGGCAGTGCAGCCAGGACAGGACTCCCCTCTCCGTATGATGTGTAGAGGCAGGCCTCAACAATAGAATTTCAGCTGTACAGTGTTTGTTGGGAGTGGCCTATTATATGTAGGAGGGGCTTTTAAAAATGGGCGGGGCTCAAAATGGCCAGGCAAATGAATCAGCGCAACACGCTACGCATGCCGCATTTTTAAATATGAAAGGAGCTTTGAAAAATAGGCGGGCAAAAGAATTGCCACAGCATGCTACATGTGCCACATTTTTTGCCTTTAGGACCCCCCTAGACAAAATTCCTTGGTGCTACCCTGACTGCATGGTATCCACTTGTTTATGGCAGAAAAGCTTTGCTGCTATGGAAAGCATTCATTGTCTCCAGGACCCACCACATCAGCACCTCTTGGAAATTGCAGAAAGAGTTAACAAGAGCAGAATAGCTTGTCTGTGGTTATTATGAGAGACTGCAAAGTGACCATAGAAGAAGAGTCAGGGAGTGTAAATGACCCAGAGTGCCATTACCACTCCACACCCCGCTACTGTCTTCTATGGGCTAATACAATGTCATCTTATGCATTTATTTCAGTCCACTACAATGTGCATTGCTATTTCTATGCAACTGTTATTGTTTATGTAATGTACCTGATTCACCAGAAGGTGGCAACAAGCATGGCAGAGCTACATTTGCATAGGATGGAACCTTCCTTCCATTCTCTCCTCTCCCTCTAAAGAGAAGTTTAGTTAGTTAGAGGTCAGTGGAGAGTACCCCTGCTGGATGTGTACTGCCTAAGCCAGCTAGAGCAACTTCAGCTCTGCTGGACACAGAGTCCAAAGCCTGAAGCCTCTGAAGCCAGGAGGTATAGATTCCCTGGAATTAATCTAGAGACAGACTACAGAGAGAAGTTTCAGCATAAATTAAGAAGCAAAGTTATACAGTAAGCTTGTCAGCACAGCAGATCCAGAGAGCAACAGATGTAGCAGAGCTGAGTTTGTTGGCCTGCCAGAGTTAATGCTAACTCCTGCTGGGAACCAAGACAAAGCCTGAAACTGTTGGAGAAATGTTTATTCAAGTAAAGCTATTATTGAACTTCATCACAAGGTCTGGACTCAATTTATTACTTCAAATCCCTCGATTATTTCCCCTATCTGCTCTGCTTCGGACTACAACGCCTGGGTTCCAGCGTATCCAGGTAGGAGCACCGTGACACATGCACCAACATTAAGGGACATTTAGGACACCCTACACCACTCTGGCATTCCTACATCTACTACATCACTAAAAGGGGCCCTGTGCCCCTGTTGCTTCATTGCAACTGGCGTCACAAAAAATTTGCTTTAAGGGATCCATGGCCGTTGCCGTGCGTCGCCAGAGCACTACTATTACCATAGTTATTGCTACCCAAACATAGCTATTGGGAGGAGCCTATACTATGATATCGTTGGAACTGTGTTTTTTGCTGCCATATGTACTACTACTGCCATCAATAATTTAGTAAAGAAAAATTGTATTCATTGCAACCTACAGGCCTGATAATTAACTCTACATCCATCTGGTGGCCCTGCATCCATACTCCTGCCTTGCACACTGCCAACCACCCAACATCAAGGGCACCTCAACTATCACCAGGCAGGAGACCCATGAAGTCAGAGAGTGCCCTGAGTAAAGAAAAGGTGCAACTTCCATTTACTGCACACAGCCTGGTGATTGCCAAAGTCAAGAATGGAAATGAGAACTGGGAGTACTACTACCCATCTAAGGGGCACAATTGCAACTCCTATCCTCTGCCTTGTGCCTCCCCCACAGCTTGCTGCATGATCTCTCACTAAAGGGTACACTACCCAAAAAAATAATCTGAGAGCACAGGAAGCACTTTTCTGCCTTCTTATGGCAAGACCCAGTGACTAAGCAGACTACACCTGTAATAATTTACATATAACATAACTTCATTTTTATCTGGTGAATTTTTATTGTCAATGAGTGTATATAAATTTGCATTATCATAATCATACTGCCAGACAAAATGTATCTATTATGTCACTCATACTGCACAGTGGACACCATAATAATAAATAAATAAAAAAACTGTGGCAGAATTGCTATGCTTCTTCACACCAGAAAATGATGCCATTAAAAATATAGTGGGTTTCGCTAAAAATAAGCCCTCATATGGCTATGTTGATGGAAAAATAGTTATTGAAGTTATTGATTTTTACAATAAAAAAAAAAAAAAAAAAAAATCACTGTGTCCCTAAGCAGCAAACTAGGCAGTGTCCTTAAAGGGTCAAGGAACAACCTCATGTACACTTAATCTATATGAAAAGAACTTTGAACATTTGTCATGTGTCATGTCATGCATATGTAAGACAAGCTAACTCTATTGTGTAATTCACTATTGTGGTTGTCCACTAGATGGTGTTGCAGGGCAATGATGATGTGGACAACACACATGACCCTTTTCACATTCCTTGGCAGTACAGCTTGGGTTAATTATTACCATAAAATTAGGTTTTCATAAATGGGTGGCAAACATATGTGCACCTTATGGAAACCCATTTATGATTGTCTAATAGCTCAAACCCAAAAATGCGAGCTGTTGCTTCTACTTAACGTATGACCATAGCATATAATTGTGTTTAGCAGCAGTTGTAACTGCCTGTGTGTGTGTTTGTATGTGTACATGATCGTTCACAATCTTTATATTTTCCCAAATTGCTGATTTTTACATGAACTGGAAATGATGACCAATTTTCCCCATTCAGAACAAAATGTAGTCAAAATCTGCCTCTAGGGGTGTCTAAAGGAAGTTGGGGATTTTGAGCTATGCAACAGAAAACCAGAAGGATATATTATGATGTTAATGCTGTGAACCGTTTCAGATTTAAGATAAGGATAAAGAAAACATAATTAAGCAAACTTAAAAAAAAGCTCAATTCCTTTGATCCCGTCTCATATTATATCAAAACCTTAAGAAATATATTAAGAATTGTCACCAGTCTTCAGCGAATCGAAGCATCCAAAGTGGAATTTGATATGAAGTTTAGGAAAAATTTGATTTGCAACAAATCCGAATTTCCTTGCACTTTTTGGCAACCAATCGTTTTTTTTCCTAAAATAGTGGCTACATGTGTTACAAAGTCACCCATATAGCGGTGCAGCCAGCCAATTCGCAGGGAGCCATCCCCTGTAATGTCACAGCCCTTAAAAAGCCTCATCCCATGCAGTCCCCGGCATTTTACTGTGAGCTGAATATTGGATATGGAGGGTGCAGGGACAGTGTAGGGAGATTGTAGGGAGAGTTTTTAGACACTATAGGGAGAGCATACTGAGACTGCTGGGACAGTGCAGGCTCAGTGTAATCGCCCTGAGCATCTTTTTCAACTGCTGCACCATTAATATCTTCTGTTATACATAGACTTACTGTGTGTTAGACTCCTTGTCAACAGGTGGTCTAATATACAGGAGCATTTATCTAGTTCACCTGCTGTGCCATTAAGACTTAATAAACTTATACATAAACTTACTGTGCATTAGACTAATTGTCAACAGGCAGTCTAGACAAATTAATTCTTTAAAAATCTTTTTTTTTAAAATTAATATATATATTTTTTTATTCTGTCTCTCAGAGTGGGAATGCACTTACAATGTGAATTTCAGACCCCTAAGTGGGTGAACTTGCAAAATCGCAGGGTGTTCAAATACTTCTGTTCCTCATTGTACCATCTCTTAGAAAACTTTCAAACTGTTTACCCACGACAGATGTTAAACTTACCGGCCTATAGTTTTTGGGCTCTGTTTTTTGACCATTTTTGAATATTGGCACCACATTTGCTATGTGCCAATCCTGTGGAACACTCCCTGTCAGTATAAAGTCCTTAAATATCAGAAATAAGGGTCTGGCTATGACATTACTTAATAATCTTAAGATACAGGGGGTGTATGCCATCTGTTCCTAGCAATTTGTCTATTTTAATCTTTTTAAGATGCCGCTGTACTTCTTCCTGGGTCAGACAGGGCACTTTTAATGGGGAATTTGCTTTTACATCCTACATTTCTTCTGACAGTTTATTTTCCTCAGTGAATACAGTGGAGAAAAAAATGTTTAATAGCTTTGCTTTCTCCTCATCGCTCTCTGTAACTCCCCTCATTACTCTGTAGAGGGCTGACACCTTCAGATTTATACTTTTTGCCATTTACTGTATATAATTGAAGAACATTTTAGGCTACTTTCACACTTGCGTTTGGAGCGGATCCGTCTGGTGTCTGTACAGACGGATCCGCTCCTATAATGCAAACGCTTGCACCCGTTCAGAACGGATCCGTCTGCATAACAGTTTTTTTCAGATCTGATTTTTCACTTTGTGAAAACTCAGATCCGACAGTATATTCTAACACAGAGGCGTTCCCATGGTGATGGGGAGGCTTCAAGTTTGAATATACTAAAAGAACTGTGTACATGGCTGCCCCCTGCTGCCTGTATTTGCCTGCTGCCCCCCCTCCCTCCCTCCCCTGTATTTAACTCATTGGTGGCCAGTGCGGCCGGCCCCCCTCCCTCCCCCCCTATATTTCACTCATTGGTGGCCAGTGCGGCTGCCCCCCCTCCCCCCCCATTTTTAACTCATTGGTGGGCAGTGCGGCCGGCCCCCCCCCTCCCCCCTAATTAAAATGACCGACCCCCCATCATTGGGGGCAGCGGAGAGTTCCGATCGGAGTCCCAGTTTAATCGCTGGGACTCCGATCGGTAACCATGGCAACCAGGACGCTATTGCATTCCTGGCTGCCATGTTTAATTAGCAATTTTAGAAGCATTATACTTACCTGCGATGTCTGTGACCGGCCGGGCGCTCCTCCTACTGGTAAGTGAAAGGTCTGTGCTATAAGCAATGCGCCGCACAGACCTTTCACTTGTAACATCCTGAAGTATGTCACCAAACTTCTGTCCCCCTGCTTCATAATGTTGAATGTAAATGTGTTTTATCATCTTATGTAATGTAACTGTGTATTTGCCAAAATGAATATTTTTATGCCTGTTTTGTATATATGCTGTAGTTCTTAATGTACACCAGCAGGTGGCAGCAGTATGCAGCAGGTCAGAGTTAGCTTCTAGCCTGGAACAGACCATTCCAGGCTAGCTCCCCCCTTTCTGAGGAGGAGTGGAATGTTCTCACATCCTACTTCAGGGGGAGGAAAGAAAGTTCTAGGCAGTGTGTGAGCCACCCCCTGCTGGGGTAGGCTGTGTTAGTAGGAGCTCCCAGAAACAGGGACCCCAACCAAGGATCCAAGCCTCTGCTGAGGCCCAAGATCAACCTTCCCAGCCTGAGTCCCTTACCTCAGCTGGTGGACAGAGAAAGCAGCCCTTCACAGAACTATCAGATCTCCAGGAAGCCACCACCATACCCTGCGAGCAGTCCTGTAAGTAAAGATCCAAAGACAAAGAGAAGATAAGTACCTCTTCAGCTAGTCAGACCCAAACTAAGCAGACCACAGACAGAGCAGAAGATAGATACCTGCCAGATTCTAATAGGCGTATGATCAGATGCAGAATACATATAAATTCCTGCCACATATTGCCAAAACCTGCTGGGACCCTAGACTATTGCTGTAACTTGTATGGATCAAAGCTGCATATCATATCACCAAGTAAAGACAAGTTGGACCCTATTATCTGTGTGGATTTCCATCATTCCTCAATTACTCCTATTAACAACACTCAATTTGTTGCATGTGAGCCAGGATACAGGAGTCCAGCCGTACTACAGGTAGGAGACACCGTTGACACTATACAGAGACAATATCCCCCTCTGGCATTCCTCACCTGGTACGTGAGCCTATACCATCTTAAAGGGCCCTGCTACAGTACCTGCGCAAGCTGCAACTGGCGTCACGAACTTATATACATCTATACTGACCCACTGCATAGCATTCCCACTGACCCAGTGTCCTGCTCGTTGCATCAAGTGGCGTCACGAACAGGATAGGATTGAAATTGTGTGTCCATCCCTAACTACGCTAAAACAGACTTAAATCACAACATTACAAGGGCTGAAGATTGTGAAAGAAAAAAAAAACTGTTGAAAATGGACTTCCTTACTTATATTGCTGGGCCAGAAAAAGCCGCATTATACACATCGGCACTGCAGGGGTTAATCGGCCATGTTTCCCTCATGGCGCAACAGCTCTCCCAGGATTTCCAAGATGGCGAAGATGGCGAATACACGCCCTCTCAGGAGCGCGAAAATGCTGTCTACGCGGGAAAATCTAGCGACACCCCCTCAAGAAAGGCACGAAGATGTCGAATACGCCCCTTCAGGAGCGGGAAAAATCGAGACTGCCCACCATGAACTTTCTATTGTGGACCGAGGTGATAAAGACTCCTCCCCCTGGGCTGCACCCTTAGAACTCGCTGTTGGCTGGATGCAAGAAGTTGCCAAGATGGCCTTTCCCCAGCCTAAGTGGAGCCAAATGATGTTTGGAGAAGATCCGGTTTACCCAGAGTCCCCACCGGAGATCCAGGTCTCCCAAGTCTTGAAGAAGAGTGTATTTTCTGTCACCGCGGAGGCTGTGGATTCCTCCCTGCCAACAAGAGCAAGACCGTCTGCCTTACCTGAAAGCCCGGAGGGTTTGGAGAAGGTCGCTGGTGATGTCCCGGTGACTGATGTCAAGAGCCCGGATTTGGTGGAGTTCCCGGAGGCTGTGGATCCCTCCGCCAAGTCAAGCAACCCCGCGGAAGAAGACGTGCCTATAAAGATGGAGGTTGACGTCAAGCCAGTGCCCATGGAGGATGTCGCTGACGCAGTTATCATCACCGCTGACGAGTCGCTGTCTGAGACAAGGATGGCAACGCCAGATGGCACCCAGGAGGCACCGGAACCGGCAGCCCGGCCGCGACGACAGGTAGGAGCTGCCCCGCTCCCTGAGGCCCGGCCCAGTCCGTGTCCGTCCCTCCGCAACGTCCAGAAACTCCTGCACCCGCCATCAGTCTTAGGCCCGCAAAGCCACTACCACCTCCTGGTGCGGCGGAGGTGGCTGGTGATTCCACTCCGCCGCCCAGCTATGAGAAGTTGAGGAGCCTTAACCCGGAGGTCCCTCATGAAATCACGGCCTTTGCCCAGACCGCTTGGGAATATAAGTCGGCGGATGAAGAATGGGTCAAACAGGTCATTGATAGCCCCCAATCGGGAGACCCCAACTTGACCCGGCGTACAGGCACAGTACTGTGGTTCTCTGTGGAACGGGGTGTAGGGTTCCTGCAGGACAATTATTCGGGCACCGAAGTATTTGTGGGCCGCCGCTCGGTGAAACAACATTATCTTCCCCAAGAAAGGCATAATCTCTATGTAGGGGACCAGGTGGAGTACACCCCCATGCGTTCCATGCAGGGACTCTTTGCTGCGGGAGTCACCTTACTACAGAAGCCACTTTCCCCTGCCATTACCCCAGAGAACTGGCAGGAGGATCCAGGCTCGGCGGCAGGACCAGGTGCCTTTAAGAAACCCTGGATGGCCGCTTGTTATTCAAAAAGAAAGTTCAACCTGCACCGGCGCCACTAATACCAGACCTGTCGCCACCACCAACCCTAAGCTTGTCCATAGTTTCCTTCCTGAAAGACAAATGACAAATACGAGTTGGTTAAAATCCAGCATTACCGGTTCATTTCCCTGTGGAGGCTGTACCTTTTGCAAATACCTACCTAAAGTGAAAAAATTCAAAAATCATGAGGCGATGTAGATAATACCACTGCTCCAGCAGTTGAAGAACTCTCTGATCACATAGTCACGTCCATCTATAGGATTTTTGAATTTTTTCACTTTAGGTAGGTAGGGACAAATAAACAATAGTGTCCTCACGTTCAACCCTAAAGTACAGCCGTGCTTTATGCCGCCTTACATGCTGCCCTGGAAGCAGCTTTCACAATCTGCTCCAGGCCTTCCCGAGCCTCTGCAACCAGAAGTTCTACCCCTTCCCGCACCGGCTGTGGATTCCAGTCTGCGGCAAGCTACTGCAGCGTTCTCCAGGCTGTCGGCACAACCGATCCCTACCATAACCAGTAGAGGGCAGTGGCGCACCACTGCCAACACTACCCTCAGCTACCAGCAGAGGCTAGAACAACCTCTCATGCATTTTAGCAGCTCCAGCAGCGATGAGGAGCTGGACACCTACCTGTAAGGTGTCCCCACTACAAGAAATCAACAAATGACATTGTTCTGGGAGCCACGCCATGGACTGATTACCTGATGGGTGAGGACCTGTTGGCATGTTGTGTGTTTTAACCGTTTTGGTACAGGTTGCCATTGGTTGTCCTCATCCAGATGGTCATGTCAGTTAGGACTCCCCCCATCAGCACTTAACCCTTTCATGTCCAAGTTAACCGTTTTATCCCCTTTCTCAGGTTACTTGATAGCCTGTTGCTGCTATTTTATGACATTTTAACCCTTTGGATTACAATTAACTCTTTTGCCCTGTGGATTGCAAAGAACTTTTATCAATTTCCAGAGGATTCTACAACTTCAAGCACTTCCAGAAATACGGACTCAAGTTATTGTTGAGCCTATCCTTGCACTTAATAAATTTGCACTATTTTATATAAATGTTTTACAGCAACATAAAAGCTTGCACCCAAAGAAAAGACTCAAACGTGATACCTGAGCTCTTTGTGATCTTATACTGTGATAATTTTTGCACTAATGTACCTGTTTACAGTTATGTAATGTTAAAGTAACCTGCCCATTGTGTGTATTACCCTTCTAGATGCCACAATGTGAATTTATGCACTATTCTGAATGATTGCACTTAACCATTGCACTTAACCAAAATGTCGCAATTTGCTTAAAGTGTGCCTTTTCACAGCTCTTATTCTCTCCCCCTTCATACGGACTGTCTTCATAGGGACATTTTGCACCAATGGCCTACACCCGGACCAGACAGGTCCAGATTACTTCACAGGTACCCCTGCTGCTTCGGGAATCGTTAGAAGCCCTAGGCTGCTCCTTCCCGCTTGTTTTATATTCCGGATTGTTCCCATCCGGAGGTGTCTCATTTCCAGGAGCGCATGGGATTAAAGACCCTCCTCCTGTGACTAGCCAGAAGACATGGAGACGATAAATACCTCCCCTTCTGAGCCTTTTTGCCTAAGGTAAGGCGCCTCAAGCCTTAGAGCCACAACTTTAGCTTCCTCTTAGTCATCATAGTGATTGTGCTATTAGCCAAATTTCTTCAGGCTATGATGCAGGGAAGGGAATACAGGATAAAGCCACCCTTCTATTTGCGGGCTTTGCATTACATAATGGTGGGATTACGGAGTAAAGACACCCCCATGCTTTCTTTGATGTTTGCTTTGTGCAGTTATAGGTTCACTGGTTATACCAAGAGAAGGAAACTGTGTGTTGGACACCTTACTCTAGCGGGCAGGAACCTCGAGGAAACCGTTATGTGTTTTGTCTTTGTATGTCATTTTTATGTATAGTCATGCAGCACGTTGTATTTATTGGGTACCCAGAGCTTACTCCTCACCCGCCTATCTTGCGCCGAGGACGGCATCACTTAAAATAATGGGGTATGTAACATCCTGAAGTATGTCACCAAACTTCTGTTTCCCTGCTTCATAATGTTGAATGTAAATGTGTTTTATCATCTTGTGTAATGTAACTGTGTATTTGCCAAAATGAATATTTTTATGCCTGTTTTGTATATATGCTGTAGTTCTTAATGTACACCAGCAGGTGGCAGCAGTATGCAGCAGGTCAGAGTTAGCTTCTAGCCTAGAACAGACCATTCCAGGCTAGCTCCTCCCTTTCTGAGGAGTGGAATGTTCTTACATCCTACTTCAGGGGGAGGAAAGAAAGTTCTAGGCAGTGTGTGAGCCACCCCCTGCTGGGGTAGGCTGTGTTAGTAGGAGCTCCCAGAAACAGGGACCCCAACCAAGGATCCAAGCCTCTGCTGAGGCCCAAGATCAACCTTCCCAGCCTGAGTCCCTTACCTCAGCTGGTGGACAGAGAAAGCAGCCCTTCACAGAACTATAAGATCTCCAGGAAGCCACCACCATACCCTGCGAGCAGTCCTGTAAGTAAAGATCCAAAGACAAAGAGAAGATAAGTACCTCTTCAGCTAGTCAGACCCAAACTAAGCAGACCACAGACAGAGCAGAAGATAGATACCTTCCAGATTCTAATAGGCGTATGATCAGATGCAGAATATATATAAATTCCTGCTACATATTGCTAAAACCTGCTGGGACCCTAGACTATTGCTGTAACTTGTATGGATCAAAGCTGCATATCATATCACCAAGTAAAGACAAGTTGGACCCTATTATCTGTGTGGATTTCCATCATTCCTCAATTACTCCTATTAACAACACTCAATTTGTTGCATGTGAGCCAGGATACAGGAGTCCAGCCGTACTACAGGTAGGAGACACCGTTGACACTATACAGAGACAATATCCCCCTCTGGCATTCCTCACCTGGTACGTGAGCCTATACCATCTTAAAAGGCCCTGCTACAGTACCTGCGCAAGCTGCAACTGGCGTCACAAACTTATATACATCTATACTGACCCACTGCATAGCATTCCCACTGACCCAGTGTCCTGCTCGTTGCACACTTACCAGTAGGAGGAGCGCCCGGCAGGTCACAGACATCACAGGTAAGTATAATGCTTCTAAAATTGCTAAGTAACCATGGCAGCCAGGACTGCAGTAGCATCTTGGCTGCCATGGTAACCGATCGGAGCCCCAGCGATTAAACTGGGACTCCGATCGGAACTCTCCGCTGCCACCAATGATGGGGTCGGTCATTTTAATTAGGGCGGGGGAGGGGGGGCCGGCCGCACTGGCCACCAATGAGTTAAAAACAGGGGGGGGGGGGGGCGGCCGCACTGGCCACCAATGAGTTCAATATAGGGGAGGGAGGGGGGCCGGCCGCACTGGCCACCAATGAGTTAAATACAGGGGAGGGAGGGGAGGCCGGCCGCACTGGCCACCAATGAGTTAAATACAGGGGAGGGAGGGGGGTCCGCACTGGCCACCAATGAGTTAAATACAGGGGAGGGAGGGAGGGGGTCTGCCCCCTGCTGCCTGGCAGCACCTGCCAGGCAGCAGGGGGCAGTCATGTACACAGTTCTTTTAGTATATTCTAACTTGAAGGGAGTGCCTCTGTGTTAGAATATACTGTCGGATCTGAGTTTCACGATCTAACTCAAATCCGATGGTATATTCTAACATAGAGGCGTTCCCATGGTTTTTATTTTAGGCCACTAGAGTACGAGCCCCAAAAATTAGGCATTTTCCTGACAGAGAAGAACTTGTGATTATGTGGCTGGAGGTACATTAGGCTGTCACTGGATAGAAATTTTACTGTAGGCCACTGGAGGAGAGACCCCAAGCATTAGGCATTCAACTGACAGAAAAGATCTTGTGATTATGTGGCTGGAGGTACATTAGGCGGTCACTGGATAACATTTTTACTGTAGTCCACAGGAGTAGAGTCCCCATACATTAGGCATTCACCTGACAGAAAAGAACTTGTGATTATGTGGCTGGAGGTACATTAGCCGTTTACTGGATAACATTTTTACTGTAGGCCACTGGAGTAGAGGCCCCAAACATTAGGCATTCACCTGACAGAAAAGAACTTGTGATTATGTGACTCGAGGTACATTAGGCGGTCACTGTATAAAGATTTTACTGTAGGCCAGTACAGGCCCCAAACATTAGGCATTCGCCTGACAGAAAATAACTTATGATTATGTGGCTGGAGGTACATTAGGCAGTTATTGGATAAGAATTTTACTGTAAGCCACTGGAGTAGAGGCTCCATACATTAGGTATTCACCTGACGGAAAAAAACTTGTGATTATGTGGCTGGAGGTACATTAGGCGGTCACTGGATAAAGACTGGATTCTTGCGCCCTGGGATATTTTATCTATTTATCACTGGATAAAGATGTTAGTGTAGGCCATTGGAGTAGAGGCCAAAACATTAGGCATTCACCTGACAGAAAATAACTTGTGATTAAGTGGCTGGAGGCACATTAGGCGGTCACTGGATAAAATTTTACTGTAGGCCAGTACAGGCCCCAAAAATTAGACACTCACCTGACAGAAAACGCCTTTTAGGCCACTTTATATACATAAGACAAGGACCATACTTTGTTCTGTGTGGTGGCGGATATTTGTGGGCTGGCATGAGGAAATTCAATTACACGTGGTCATCACAGGTGTTGAATTTCTCTGAGATCCATGCCTCATTCATTTTTAGAAATGTGAGGTAGTCGTAAGCTAGGGGAGTGCGATAATCGGTCACGATCCCCCCTGCTGTGCTGAACGTCCTTTCGGACAGGACACTTGACGAGGGGCAAGCTAAAAGTTCCATGGCAAATTGTGCCAGCTCTGGCCACAGGTCAAGCCTGCACACCCATTAGTCCAGGGGTTTCTTGCTTCTCAGAGTGTCCACATCGGCCGTTAACCCGATGTAGTCGGACACCTGTTGGTCTAGGCGTTCCCTGAGGTTAGATCCAGAGGGCAGCTGTCGTTGGGTTGGCTGCAAGAATGATCTCATATCCGAAGTGACCAACACATCTTCAAACCGCCCTCTTCTTGCAGGTGCGGTAGGATTGGTACCCACCCCTGGTTCGCTGTGGGTGGAAATTCCTCAACAGCAGAATGCAGCATCTCTCGCAGCAAGGCCTGGAAATGCTGCATTCTGCCAGCCCTCCGTGATGCTGGTAACATGTCCGCCATTTTGTGTTTGTACCAGGGGACTAAGTACGTTGCCACCCAGTATTGGTCCTTGTCCTTTATGCTTTTTTTAAGGGGGTCCCTCTTCAAACACTGGAGCATGAATTCCCGCATTTGCACTAAATTAGAAGCGGTGGAGCGTCCTGGATCCTGCTCATCGCCTAGGAGAATGTCGTCCTCGGTCTCCTCGCCCCAGCCACGGACAACACCAGGGATCCCCGAAAAGTTCCCCTGAAAGCCTGCTCTTCTTGCTCCTCCTCCTCCCCCTTCCCCCAGCCACCATCCTCCTCTGACTCCTCTTCAGACTCCTGCTTACTTGTCTCAGATGGAGAAGTCCCCCCTGGGAATTCATTCAGCATTGCGACTTCCTCATCTTTGAGCTCCTGCTCCTCGCTGGCTAGATCAATGACATGACGCAATGCACGCTCCAGAAAGAAGGCGTAATGTACAATGTCACTGATGGCGTCCTGGCTGCGACGGACTAGTTTGGTGATCTCCTCAAATGGCCGCAGAAGTCTGCACGTGTCGCGCATGAGCAGCCACTGGCGCGCTGAAAAGAAACCAAGCTCCCCGGAACCTGTCCTGATGCAGAGTTCATACAGGTAGATGTTAACGGCACATTGCTGCTGGAGCAGCCTATCGAGCATATGCAAGGTGGAGTTCCAGCATGTCGGGCTTTCACAAATCAGACGTCTGATGGGCAGGTGGTGTCGTTGCTGAACGTCAGAAAGGCGAACCATGGCTGTGTAAGATCTTCAAAAATGGCCAGAGATTTTCCTGGCCTGCCTCAAGACGTCCTGGACCCGGGGTATTTGGCAACGAATCACTGCACGACTAAGTTCAGGATGTATGCCATGCACTGCACGTGTGTCATTTTGCCCTGTTTCAGTGCGCTCAGCAGATTGGCACCGTTGTCGCACACCACTTTACCACCTGTCAAATTCAGTGGGGTTAGCCACTGATCGGCCTGTGACCGCAGAGCTAAAAGCAGTGCAGGACCGGTGTGGCTCTTGGCTTCCAGGCACAACAGCCACAGCATGGCAACGTCTCACCTGGCACGTCGAATAGGTTCTGGGGATCTTGGGGGGTGCAGAGGAAGAGGCGGTAGCAGTGGAAAAGAAAGAGTCAGCCGAGGAGGAAATGGAGGATGGAGTAGGAGGAGGAGAAGAGGCAGCCTGCATGCAATCCGTGGCGGTAACACCAAATCCACATGGGTGCCACGGGTTGCATGCTTGACGGCCGTCAGAAGGTTCACCGAGGGGGAAAGTAAAAGTTATGTACCTTCCCTGCCCGTGTTTGCTAGACCACGTGTCTGTGGTCAGATTTACCTTGGCGCCGACACTGTGTCCCAGAGATATATTCACTTGCCGCTGAACGTGGCCATAAAGCTCTGGGATGCCCTTCTGGGAGAAATATTTCCTTTTGGGGACCATTAATTGCGGCGTGCCAATGGCAACAAATTTTCTAAAGGCCTCAGAGTCCACTAGTTTATATGGCAGTAGTTGGCCGGCTAGCAGTTCCGATAGGCCAGCGGTCAGCCATTGGTCAAGAAGGTTACCCGGCGTCATCAACTTTTTACGCTCGAACATTTGAGCAGCCAGATGAACGCGAAGATGGCATGGTGGAAGGTGGAGTGGAGGACAAATGGGAGGAGAGAGGAGAAGGAGAAGAAGCAGGACATGGAGTGCCGGGAGTGTGGCTTTGTGGATTCTAACGGCGTGGTTCACACTGAGCTCAGTGATGGGAGGCCAGGTGCCTTCTTAAGGTGGTCGTCCATAGGTGAGTGTTGGGCTTACCAGGATTTATGCGTTGACAGCACAAGCTGTAGATGGAAACGCTATTGTCAGCAGCTGACACGTTAAAAAAAAGCCCACACTGTGGAGCCATGTGCCGGTGTCCTGGGTTCGCAAGATGTGACCGTGCATGGTGGATGGCTCGCTCCAGATACATTTGCAGTCTGCTTTTTGCCTCCTATGCACTGTGAGTTCTGCCTGCTTCTCCATTTTCTCCTCCCTATCTACTGCTCCATCTCTCCCTCTGAACTCCCCTCCTCTTCCTCTGTTGTGGACACCCACGTGACGTCCATCGACATGTCATCATCGTCACCTTCACCACCACTAACATTAGAGATCTCAGAGTAGGCAGCAACAGCAGGGACCACCCTTCTTGGGTTGATCTGGGTACTGTCGTCAGACCGCTAGGTGGCGGCCGTTGCTATCTCCTCTTCCTCATCAGATGCAAAGAATGGCTGCGTAAGGTCTGGGAATGGATGGGAAAATAATTCCTCTGATTCGAGTGGAGGGGCTATGGTGGTGTCTTTGCGGGTGCACACACCAGAAAGTGAGGAGAGTGCAGATACAGAGGATGAGGAGGATGCAGAAGTGGAAGGCTGAGTGAGCCACGTAACCAACTCTGGTGCATCCTTTGACGTAATCACACGTACCTTCTCCAACTTCCCACTTAGGCTTCGGCCTGGTGCACCTGCCCGACCCCTACCACCCCCGCGGAACGGCCAGCCTCTTAATCTGCATGTCATTTTCAAAATGACCCTCTGCCAAAGTCCCTAGAAAAGAGCAGTATTTGTGGAAGCAGTTATATCGCAGGCCTCAATCAGTATTTGGTGGAAACAGGTGTATCAATCACCTTAATCAGTATTTTGTGGAAGCAGGTGTATCTCAGTCCTCAATCAGTATTATGTGGAAGCAGGTATATTAAACCCCTTAATCAGCATTTTTTGGAAGCAGTTATATAGCGCCCGTCAATCAGTATTTTGTGGAAGCAGGTATATAGAACCCCTTAATCAATATTTTGTGGAAGCAGGTATATCGCACCCCTCAATCTGTATTTTGTGGAAGAAGGTATATCAAACCCCTTAATCAGTATTTTGTGGAAGCAATTATATCAAGCCCCTTAATCAGTATTTTGTGGAATCAGGTGTATCGCAGGCCTCGATCAATATTTGGTGGAAGCAGGTATATCAATCCCCTTAATCAGTATTTTGTCGAAGAAGGTATATCAAACCCCTTAATCAATATTTTGTGAAAGCAGGTATATCGCAACCCCTCAATCTGTATTTTGTGGAAGCAGGTATATCAAACCGCTTAATCAGTATTTTGATTAAGCATGTATATCGCACCCCTCAATCAGTATTTTGTGGAAGCAGGTATATAGAATCCCTTAACCAATATTTTGTGGAAGCAGGTATATCAAACTTCTTAATCAGTATTTTGTGGAAGTTGGAATATCGCAGCCCTCAATCACTATTTTGTGGAAGCAGGTACATAGAACCCCCTAATCAGTATTTTATGGAAAACGGTATATCGCACCCCTCAATCAGTATTTTGTGGAAGCAGGTATACAGAACCCCTTAATCAATATTTAGTGGAAGCAGTTATAGTGTCCACTCAATCAGTATTTTGTGGAAGCAGGTAAATCGCACCCCACAATCAGTATTTTGTGGAAGCAGGTATATAGAACCCTTTAATCAGCATTTTGTGGAAGCAGGTTTATTGCACCACTCAATCAGTATTTTGTGGTAGCAGGTATATCAAATCCCTTGATCAGTATTTTGTGGAAGCAGGTGTATCGCAGGCCTCAGTCAGTAGTTTGTGGAAAGAAGGTATATATAACCGCTTTATCAATATTTGTTGGAATCAGGCATATCACACCCATCAATCTATATTTTGTGGAAGTAGGTATATCACACCCCTCAATCAGTATTTTGTGTAAACAGGTATATAGTAACCTTTAATCAATATTTGGTGGTAACAGGTATATCGCACCCCTCAATCTATATTTTGTGGAAGCAGTTATGTCACACCCCTCAATCTGTATTTTGTGGCAGCAGGTATATCAAGCCCCTTAATCAGTATTTTGTGTAAGCAGGTAAATCGCACCCCTCAATCAGTATTTTGTGGTAGCAGGTATATCAAATCCCTTGATCAGTATTTTGTGGAAGCAGGTGTATCGCAGGCCTCAGTCAGTAGTTTGTGGAAGCAGGTATATCAAACCCCTCAATCAGTATTTTGTGGAAGAAGGTGTAAAGAACCCCTTAATCATTATTTTGTGGAAGCAGGTATATCAAACCCATTAATCAGTATTTTGTGGAAGCAGGTATATCAAACCCCTCAATCAGTATTTTGTGTAAACAGGTATATAGAAACCTTTAATCAATATTTGGTGGTAACAGGTATATTGCACCCCTCAATCTATATTTTGTGGAAGCAGTTATGTCGCACCCCTCAATCTGTATTTTGTGGCAGCAGGTATATCAAGCCCCTTAATCAGTATTTTGTGGAAGCAGGTAAATCGCACCCCTCAATCAGTATTTTGTGGTAGCAGGTATATCAAATCCCCATATCAGTATTTTGTGGAAGCAGGTGTATCGCAGATCTCAATTAATATTTTGTGGAAGCAGGTATATCAATACACTTAATCAATATTTTGTGGAAGCAGTAATATCGCACACCTCAATCAGTATTTTGTGGAAGCAGGGATATCAATCCCCTTAATCAGTATTTTGTGGAAGCAGGTGTATCGCAGGCCTCAGTCAGTATTTTGTGGAAGCAGGTATATCAAACCCCTTGATCAGTATTTTGTGGAAGCAGGTATATCAAACCCCTCAATCAGTATTTTGTGGAAGAAGGTATAAAGAACCCCTTAATCAGTATTTTGTGGAAGAAGGTATATCAAACCCCTTAATCAGTATTTTGTGGAAGCAGGTGTATCGTAGGCCTCAATCAATATTTGGTGGAAGCAGGTATATCAATCCCCTTAATCAGTATTTTGTAGAAGCAGGTGTATCGCAGGCCTCAGTCAGTATTTTGTGGAAGCAGGAATATCAAATCCCTTGATCAGTATTTTGTGGAAGCAGGTATATCAAACCCCTCAAACAGTATTTTGGGGAAGAAGGTATAAAGAACACCTTAATCAGTATTTTGTGGAAGCAGGTATATCAAACCCCTTAATCAGTATTTTGTGGAAGCAGGTGTATTGTAGGCCTCAATCAATATTTGGTGGAAGCAGGGATATTAATCCCCTTAATCAGTATTTTGTAGAAGCAGGTATATCAAACCTTTTGATCAGTATTTTGTGGATGCAGGTATATCATACCCCTCAAACAGTATTTTGTGGAAGTAGGTATACAGAACCCCTTAACCAGTATTTTGTGGAAGCAGGTATATTGCACCACTTAATCAGTATTTTGTGGAAGTAGGTATATCAATCCCCTTAATCAGTATTTTGTGGAAGCAGGTGTATCGCAGGCCTCAATCAATATTTTGTGAAAGCAGGTTTATCAATCCCCTTAATCAGTATTTTGTGGAAGCAGGTGTATCGCAGGCCTCAGTCAGTATTTTGTGGAAGCAGGTATATCAAACCCCTCAATCAGTATTTTGTGGAAGAAGGTATAAAGAACCCCTTAATCAGTATTTTGTGGAAGAAGGTATATTAAACCCCTCAATCAGTATTTTGTGGAATCAGATATAGAACCCCTTAATCAATATTTTGTGGAAGCAGGTATATCACACCCCTCAATCAGTATTTTGTGTAAACAGGTATATAGAAACCCTTAATCAATATTTGGTGGTAACAGGTATATCGCACCCCTCAATCTATATTTTGTGGAAGCAGTTATGTTGCACCCCTCAATCTGTATTTTGTGGCAGCAGGTTTATCAAGCCCCTTAATCAGTATTTTGTGGAAGCAGGTAAATCGCACCCCTCAATCAGTATTTTGTGGTAGCAGGGATATCAATCCCCTTAATCAGTATTTTGTGGAAGCAGGTGTATCGCAGGCCTCAGTCAGTATTTTGTGGAAGCAGGTATATCAAACCCCTCAATCAGTATTTTGTGGAAGAAGGTATAAAGAACCCCTTAATCAGTATTTTGTGGAAGAAGGTATATTAAACCCCTTAATCAGTATTTTGTGGAAGCAGGTGTATCGTAGGCCTCAATCAATATTTTGTGGAAGAAGGTATATCAAACCCCCATATCAGTATTTTGTGAAAGCAGGTGTATCGCAGACCTCAGTCTGTATTTTGTGGAAGCAGGTATATCAATACACTTAATCAATATTTTGTGGAAGCAGTAATATCGCACACCTCAATCAGTATTTTGTGGAAGCAGGGATATTAATTCCCTTAATCAGTATTTTGTGGAAGCAGGTGTATCGTAGGCCTCAATCAATATTTGGTGGAAGCAGGTATATCAATCCCCTTAATCAGTATTTTGTGGAAGCAGGTGTATCGCAGGCCTCAGTCAGTATTTTGTGGAAGCAGGTATATAAAACCCTTCAATCAGTATTTTGTGGAAGTAGGTATACAGAACCCCATAATCAGTATTTTGTGGAAGCAGGTATATTGCACCACTCAATCAGTATTTTGTGGAAGTAGGTATATCAATCCCCTTAATCAGTATTTTGTGGAAGCAGGTATGCAGAACCCCTTAATCAATAATTTGTGGAAGCAGGTATATAGAACCCCTTAATCAATATTTGGAGGAAGCAGTTTTAGCATACCCTCAATCTGCATTTTGTAGGAGCAGGTATATCAAACCCCTTAATAAGTATTTTGTGGAAGCAGGTATATCGCACATCTCAATCAGTATTTTGTGGAAGAAGGTATTTAAAACCCTATAATCAGCATTTAATGTAAGTAGGCGTATTTTAGGCCTCAATCTATATTTTGTGGAAGCAGTTATATCAATCCACATAATAAGTATTTTGTGGAAGCAGGTGTAGCGCAGGCCTCAATCAATATCAGATATAGAACCCTTTAATCAATATTTTGTGGAAGCAGGTATATAGAACCCCATAATCAATATTTTGTGGAAGTAGGTATATCGTAGGTCTCAATGAATATTTGGTGGAAGCAGGTATATCAATTCCCTTACTCATTATTTTGTGGAAGCAGGTGTATCGCAGGCCTCAATCAGTATTTGGTGGAAGCAGGTATATCAAACCCCTTAATCAGTATTATGTGGAAGTAGGTGTATCGCAGGCCTCAATCTATATTTGGTGGAAGCAGATATATCAATCCCCTTAATCAGTATTTTTTGGAAGCAGGTGTATGGTAGACCTCAATCAATATTTGGTGGAAGCAGGTATCTCAATCCCCTTAATCAGTATTTTGTGGAAGCAGGTGTATCGCAGGCCTCAATCAATATTTTGTGGAAGCAAGTATATCAAACCCCTTAATCAGTATATTGTGAAAGCAGGTATATCGCACCCCTCAATTAGCATTTTGTTGAAGCGCTTATATAGAATTCCTTAATCAATATTCTTTGGCAGCAGGTATATTGCATCCCTCAATCTGTATTTTGTGGAAGCAGGTATATCAAACCCCTTATTTAGTATTTTGTTAAAACAGGTATTTCAAACCCCTCAATCAATAATTTGTGGAAGCAGGTATAAAGAACCCCTTAATCAGTATTCTGTGGAAGCAGGTATATCGCACTACTCAATCAGTATTTTGTGGAAGCAGGTATGCAGAACCCCTTAATCAATATTTTATGGAAGCAGGTATATAGAACCCCTTAATCAATATTTGGAGGAAGCAGTTTTAGCATACCCCTCAATCTGTATTTTGTAGGAGCAGGTATATCAAACCCCTTAATAAGTATTTTGTGGAAGCAGAATATCGCACCCGTCAATCAGTATTTTGTAGAAGCAGGTATTTAAAACCCTATAATCAGCCTTTAATGGAAGTAGGCGTATTTCAGGCCTCAATCTATATTTTGTGAAAGCAGTTATATCAATCCACTTAATAAGTATTTTGTGGAAGCAGGTGTATCGCAGACCTCAATCAATATTTTGTGGAAGCAGGTATATCAAACCCCTTAATCAGTATTTTACGGAAGCAGGTATATCGCACCCCTCAAACAGTATTTTGTGGAATCAGATATAGAACCCTTTAATCAACATTTTGTGGAAGCAGGTATATCACACCCCTTAATCAGTATTTTGTGAAAACAGGTATATAGAAACCCTTAATCAATATTTGGTGGAAACAGGTATATTGCACCCCTCAATCTATATTTTGTGGAAGCAGTTATGTCGCTCCCCTCAATTTGTCTTTGTAGCAGCAGGTATATTAAGCCCCTTAATCAGTATTTTGTGGAAGCAGGTATATCGCACCCCTGAATCAGTATTTTGTGGTAGCAGGTATATCAGACCCCCATATCAGTACTTTGTGGAAGCAGGTGTATCGCAGACCTTTAATTCATATTTTGTGGAAGCAGTTATATCAATACCCTTAATCAATATTTTGTGGAAAAAGGAATATCGCACACCTCAATCAGTATTTTGTGGAAGCAGGGATATCAATCCCCTTAATCAGTATTTATTGGAAGCAGGGATATCAATCCCCTTAATCAGTATTTTGTGGAAGCAGGTATATCAAACCCCTTAATCAGTATTTTGTGGAAGCAGGTATATCAAACCCCTTAATCAGTATTTTATGGAAGAAGGTATATAGAACCCCTTAATCAGTATTTTGTGGAAGCAGGTACAGTACAGACCAAAAGTTTGGACACACCTTCTCATTCAAAGAGTTTTCTTTATTTTCATGACTATGAAGGCATCAAAACTATGAATTAACACATGTGGAATTATATACATAACAAACAAGTGTGAAACAACAGAAAATATGTCATATTCTAGGTTCTTCAAAGTAGCCACCTTTTGATTACTGCTTTGCACACTCTTGGCATTCTCTTGATGAGCTTCAAGAGGTAGTCCCCTGAAATGGTTTTCACTTCACAGGTGTGCCCTGTCAGGTTTAATAAGTGGGATTTCTTGCCTTATAAATGGGGTTGGGACCATCAGTGGCGTTGAGGAGAAGTTAGGTGGATACACAGCTGATAGTCCTACTGAATAGACTGTTAGAATTTGTATTATGGCAAGAAAAAAGCAGCTAAGTAAAGAAAAACGAGTGGCCATCATTACTTTAAGAAATGAAGGTCAGTCAGTCAGCTGAAAAATTGGGAAAACTTTGAAAGTATGGGCTATTTGACCATGAAGGAGAGTGATGGGGTGCTGCGCCAGATGACCTGGCCTCCACAGTCACCGGACCTGAACCCAATCGAGATGGTTTGGGGTGAGCTGGACCCCAGAGTGAAGGCAAAAGGGCCAACAAGTGCTAAGCATCTCTGGGAACTCCTTCAAGACTGTTGGAAGATCATTTCAGGTGACTACCTCTTGAAGCTCATCAAGAGAATGCCAAGAGTGTGCAAAGCAGTAATCAAAGCAAAAGGTGGCTACTTTGAAGAACCTAGAATATGACATATTTTCAGTTGTTTCACACTTGTTTGTTATGTATATAATTCCACATGTGTTAATTCATAGTTTTGATGCCTTCATAGTCATGAAAATAAAGAAAACTCTTTGAATGAGAAGGTGTGTCCAAACTTTTGGTCTGTACTGTATATCAAACCCCTTAATCAGTATTTTGTTGAAGCAAGTGTAAGGTAGGCCTCCATCAATATTTGGTGGAAGCAGGTATATCAATCCTCTTAATCAGTATTTTGTGAAAGCAGGTATATCAAACCGCTTAATCAGTATTTTATGGAAGAAGGCATATAGAACCCCTTAATCAGTATTTTGTGGAAGCAGGTATAGAGAACCCTTTAATCAGTATTTTGTGATAGCAGGTATATTGCACCACTCAATCAGTATTTTGTGGAAGTAGGTATATCAATCCCCTTAATCAGTATTTTGTGGAAGTAGGTGTATCGCAGGACTCAATCAATATTTAGTGGAAGCAGGTATATCAATCCCCTTAATCAGTATTTTGTGGAGGCATGTGTATCACAGGCCTCAATCAGTATTTGGTGGAAGCAGGTATATAGAACCCCTTAATTAATATTTGGTGGATGCCGTTATATCGCACCCCTCAATCAGTATTTTGTGGAAGTAGGTATATAGAACCCCTTAATCAATATTTTGTGGAAGTAGGTATATTGTAGACCTCAATCAATATTTGGTGGAAGCAGGTATATCAATCCCCTTAATCAGTATTTTGTGGAAGCAGGTGTATCGCAGGCCTTAATCAGTATTTTGTGGAAGCAACTATATCAAACCCCTTAATCAGTATATTGTGGAAGGAGGTATATCGCACCCCTCAATCAGTATTTTGTTGAAGAGCGTATATAGAACCCCTGTCCCGGTGGGGAGTGGGGGAAACTCCCCACCGTACAATGTCACCAGGTACTAGGCCGTAGGCAGGGAAAAGGGAGCTGGTCACCTTCTAAAGCTTCCCTAAAATAGCCCTATTCTACTGGCTGTATGAGCCACCTTCAATGGTAAGGTGGCTCATACCTACGAACCTAGAGGTCTAGGAATCCCTGCATCGCCCTCAACATAGTGACAGGGCAGAGACCTCCTGTTCATCCATCACCACAGATGAAAGGCGTCTCCAGCAGCTCAGTAGCTGACAGGGAGAAAGACAATGCAGCAACTGCACGGCAGGTAAGAACACAGTGTAACAGCAGAACATCAAACACTTACCTGCCGCAGCAAAGATGGAAAAACCACACCAAAACAACCTGGACCCCCATGCGGACACCGAAGCAAATTGGCTCCAGGCAAGGCTGCTAATGTCTTTAGGTTCACCCCTCAGGGAAACCAATGGGACCCCCTTTTGGAGGAGAAGACAAATAGGGGAAATGTCTAGCAGACATGCTGGACATAACCTCAACAGACCAGACATGTAACAACGCACAAGACATAACAACCAAATCCCAAATCAAACCCACACCAAACATAGACACATAAGGATGGGTGGAGACATGGAGAAGACATAGGGATGACATTGCTAAAAGACATTGATGTCCAACAAGGTGGCCCTCAATGACTGGGCAGATGGAGCATAGCTTCCAGCCCAAAGTAAGGCTAGAGCACAACTAACCTACAAGCAACAAGCCTAGGCTAAATAGCTCCAAGAGACCACACTCTGATCCACACCTAGTCAGGAAATTAACCCCACACTCACCAAACAGCAGGAAGACTCATCTAAGGGGAAGTGCACGTGCAAACCGAAAACTACTTGTTGACCCCGGCAAACAGTCTGCATGGCAAACCGCATCATGGTCAAACAATACGACCGTGACAACCCCTTAATCAATATTTTTTGGCAGCAAGTATATCACACCCCTCAATCTGTATTTTGTGGAAGCAGGTAAATTAAACCCCTTAATCAGTATTTTGTGGAAGCAGGTATATCGCACCCTTTAATCAGTATTTTGTGGAAGCAGGTATATAGAACACCTCAATCAGTATTTTGTGGAAGCAGGTATATCGCACCCCTCAATAAGTATTTTGTGAAAGCAGGTATATCAAACCCCTTAATCAGTATTTTGTGGAAGCAGGTATATAGAACTTCTTAATCAGTATTCTGTGGAAGCAGGTATATCGCACTTCTCAATCAGTATTTTGTGAAAGCAGGTATACAGAACCCCTTAATCAGTATTTTGTGGAATCAGATATAGAACCCTTTAATCAATATTTTGTTGAAGCAGTTTTAGCATACCCCTCAATCTGTATTTTGTAATAGCAGGTATATCAAACCCCTTAATAAGTATTTTGTGGAAGCAGGCATATCGCACCCCTCAATCAGTATTTTGTGGAAGCAGGTATTTAAAACCCCATAATCAGTATTTTATGGAAGTAGGTGTACTTCAGGCCTCAATCAATATTTTGCGGAAGCAGCTATATCAATCCCCTTAATCAGTATTTTGTGGAATCAGATATAACAATCCCCTTAGTATTTTGTGGAAGCAGGTATATCGCACCCCTCAATCTGTATTTTGTGGAAGCAGTTTTATCAAACCCCTTAATCAGTATTTTGTGAAAGAAGGTGTATGGTAGGCCTTAATCAATATTTGGTGGAAGCAGGTATATCAATCCCCTTTACCAGTATTTTGTGGAAGCAGGTGTATTGCAGGCCTCAATCGGTATTTTGTGGAGGCAGGTATATCAAATCCCTTAATCAGTATTTTGTGGAAGCAGGTATATCGCACCCCTCAATCAGTATTTTGTGGAAGCAGGTATATAGAATCCTTTAATCAGTATTTTGTAGAAGCAGGTATATCGAACCACTCAATCAGTATTTGGTGGAAGCAGGTATATCAAACCCCTTAGTCAGTATTTTGGGAAAGCAGATGTATTGCATGCCTCAATTTATATTTGGTGGAAGCAGATATATCAATCCTCTCAATCAGTATTTTGTGGAAGCAGGTATATCAAACCCATTAATCAGTATTTTGTGGATGCAGGTATATCAAACCCCTCAATCAGTATTTTGTGGTATCAGGTATAAAGAACCCCTTAATCAGTATTCTGTGGAAGTAGTTATATTGCACCACTCAATCAGTATTTGGTGGAAGCAGATATGTCAATCCCCTTAATCAATATTTTGTGGAAGCAGGTGTATTGCAGGCCTCAATCAATTTTTGGTGGAAGCAGGTATATTAATTCCCTTAATCAGTATTTTGTGGAAGCAGGTATTTAGAACCCCTTAATCAATATTCGGTGGAAGCTGTTATATCTCACCCCTCAATCTGTATTTTGTGGAAGCCGGTATATCAAATCCCTAATCAGTATTTTGTTGAAGCCGATATATCGCACCCCTCAATCAGTATTTTGTGGAAGTAGCTATATAAAACCCCTTAATCAGTATTTTGTGGAAGCAGGTATATCATACCCCTCAATCAGTAGTTTGTGGAAGCAGGTATATCAAACCCCCTAATCAGTATTTTGTGGAAGCAGTTGTATCTCAAACCTCAATCAATATTTGGTGGAAGCAGGTATATCAATCCCCTTAATCAGTATTTTGTGGAAGCAGGTATATCGCACACCTCAATCAGTATCTTTTGGAAGCAGGTATATCAATCCCCTTAATCAGTATTTTGTGGAAGCAGGTGTATCGCAGTCCTCAATCAATATTTGTTGGAAGCAGGGATATCAAACCCCTTAATCAGTATTTTGTGGAAGCAGGTATATCGCACCACTTAATCAGTATTTTGTGGAATCAGTTGTATCTCAGACCTCAATCAATATTTGGCGGAAGCAGGTATATCAATCCCCTTAATCAGTATTTTGTGGAAACAGGTATATCGCACACCTCAATCAGTATTTTTTGGAATCAGGTATATCAATCCCTTTAATTAGTGTTTTGTGGAAGCAGGTGTATCACAGTCCTCAATCTGTATTTAGGGGAAGCAGGGATATCAAACCTCTTATTCAGTATTTTGTGGAAGCAGCTATATCGCACCCCTCAATTAATATTTTGTAGAAGCAGGTGTATCACAGGCCTCAATAAGTATTTTGTGGAAACAGGTATATAGAACCCCATAATCAATATTTGTTGTAAGCAGGTATATCGCACCCCTCAATCAGTATTTTGTGGAAGCAGGTATATAAAAATCTCTTAATCAGTATTTTGTGGGAGCATGTATATCTCACCCCTCAATCAGTATTTTGTGTAAGCATGTATATAGAACTCCATAATCAATATTTGGTGGAAGCAGGTATATCGCACCCCTCAATCAGTTTTGTGTTGAAGCAGGAATATTGCAGGCCTCAATCAATATTTTGTGAAACAGGTATATCAAACCCCTTAATCAGTATTTTGTGGAAGCAGGTATATTGCACCCCTCAATCAGTTTTTTTGGGGGCAACAGGTATATCACACCCATTGCAAATAGTTGTTCCAATAGTGCTTGTCCCTCTATATACCTGCGGTATCCAAGCATAACCGCACACAACTGCTGCACAATACAAATGCATCTGCTTTCTATGTTAGAAAGTATATTATAGGCATATCACACCCCTCAATCAGTTTGTGTGGGGGCGACAGGTATATCACACCAGTTGCAATTAGTTAGTCCAAAAGCGTTTGTCCCTCTATGAAGCTGCAGTATCGGAGCAGAACCGCACACAACTACTGTCCCTAACAGTCTGTCCCTGCTCCACAAAGCAACCTCTCCCTATACTTGCAAAATGCAGAATGTAAAATGGCTTCCAGATCCGCGATGTGTCGAACTCCTGTGCCAGGAAGGCAACACACTGTTCGATGATCCTGGTCTTTGTGACAGATCGCCCTATCGGTACCCCTAATAATTGCCACCATTTCTTTGTCAGCTGCGTATAGGGAGAGACGGGGAAGCGCTGTTGCGTTAGGAATAGTTTTGCTGACAATCTGTTAACTCCTTAAGGACCAGGCTCATTTTCACCTAAAGGACTAGGCCATTTTTTGCAAATCTGACCAGTGTCACTTTATGTGGTGATAACTTTAAATCGCTTTGACTTATCCAAGCCATTCTGCGATATTTTTTTTTTTAATCACATATTGTACTTCATGACACTGGTAAAATGGAGTTAAAAAAATTCATTTTTATCTATAAAAAAATACCAAATTTAACAAAAATTTTAAAAGATTTGCAAATTTACAAGCTTCAATTTCTATATTTCTATAATACATAGTAATACCTACAAAAATAGTTATTACTTTACATTCCCCATATGTCTACTTCATGTTTGGATCATTTTGGGAATGAAATTTTATTTTTTGGGGACGTTACAAGGCTTAGAAGTTTAGAAGCAAATATTGAAATTCTTCAGAAATTTTCAAAAACCCACTTTTTAAGGACCAGTTCAGGGTCTGAAGTCACTTTGTGAGGCTTACATAATAGAAACCACCCCATTCTAGAAACTACACCCCTCAAGGTATTCAAAACAGATTTTACAAACGTTGTTAACCCTTTAGGTATACCACAAGAGTTAATGGCAAATGGAGATAAAATTTCAGAATTTAATTTTTTTTGAAACTTTTCCATTTTAATCCATTTTTTCCAGTAACAAAGCAAGGGTTAACAGCCAAACAAAACTCAATATATATTGCCCTGATTTTATAGTTTGCAGAAACACCCCATATGTGGCCGTAAACTACTGTACGGGCACACGGTAGGGCGTAGAGGGAAATGTGCACCGTGTGGTTTTTGGAAGGCAGATTTTGCTGGACTGGTTTATTTACACCATTTGAAGCCCCCCTGATGCACCCCTAGAGTAGAAACTCCATAAAAGTGACCCTATTTTGGAAACTACGGGATAAGGTGGCAGTTTTGTTGGGATTATTTTTAGGGTACATATGGTTTTTGGTTGCTCTATATTACATTTTTTGTGAGGCAAGGTTACTAAAAATAGAAATTCTGAAATTTCATCTCCATTTGCTATAAACTGTTAAGGAACACCTGAAGGGTTAATAAAGTTTGTAAAATCGGTTTTGAATACCTTGAGGGGTGTCGTTTCTTAGATGGGATCGCTTTTATGGAGTTTCTACTCTAGGGGTGCATCAGGGGTTCTTCAAATGGGACATGGTGCCCCAAAAAAAGGCCATCAAAATCCATTCCTTCTGCACCCTGCCGTTTGGTCATACAGCAGTTTATGACCACATATGGGGTGTTTAAATATTAAGTTTTGTTTGGCCCTTGCTTTGTTACTGGAAAAAAACGGTTTAAAATTAAAAATTTGCCCAAAAATAGCTGTTTTGGCAGTTTTTATTTAATTTTTTGGACTGTGTTAATCTGAGGGCATAGGTCATGGGGTATTTTTATAGAGCAGATTCTTACGGACTCGGCGATACCTAATATGTCTATTTAGGTTTTACACTATATTATACTTTTATAAAATAAACAAAATACATTTTAGTATCTCCATAGTCTAAGAGTCTTTTTTTTTTTTTTTAGCCAATTATCTTAGGTAGGGGCTCATTATTTGTGGGATGAGAGGACGGTTTTATTGGCACTATTTTGGGGGGCATATGACTTTTTGATCGCTTGCTATTACACTTTTTGTGATGTTTTTATGAATTTTTTTGACCGTGTTCATCTGAGGGGTTAGGTCATGGGGTATTTTTATAGAGCAGATTCTTACGGACGCGGCAATACCTAATATGTCTACTTTTTTAATTTTATTTAGGTTTTACACTATATTATCCTTTAGTATCTCCATAGTCTGAGTCAGTTTGTTTTTTTTTTTTAGCCGATTATCTTAGGTATGGGCTCATTTTTTGCAGGATGAGAGGATGGTTTTATTGGCTCTATTTTGGGGGGCATATGACTTTTTAATTGCTTGTTATTACACGTTTTGTGATGTAATGTGACAAAAAAATACTTTTTTTTGTACCGTTTTTTTTTTTTTTTTGACCGTGTTCATCTGAGGGGTTAGGTCATGGGGTATTTTTATAAAGCAGATTCTTATGGACAGAGCGATACCTAATATGTCTACTTTTTTATTTATTTTAGTTTTACAAAATAATATTTAAAAAAAATTTTTTTTTTTGTTTTACTGTCTCAAGTCTGAGAACCATAGTTTTTTTCCCGATTGTCAGTGGCTAAATGAAATTAAAATTGGGGAAGGGGATTATAAATTTAGTACTCCATGGAAGTCTGGTACTCCCTAAAGCAACCGTCAATGCAGAGGCCCTGATGATCGGGGCACGTGTCACACTGAGTGGTGGTGTCCTTCCGTATCCTCCTCCTGTGACATACTCTGCACTTTTTTTGGGACCGTCCCTTCTTTCCAGTATGAGGGACCACACCTGGAAAGTGTTGGCCAGGGACGATCCAATTCCCGAGGTACTCCGGCCTGGTCAGAAAAGATCAGGGCCTTGAGGACTGCCTCATAGAACTACAGGAATTTTCCTGTGTTGCCAGCGCTCCGGGACAGCACAAAAGAGTTGTACAAGGCAACCTGTACCAAGTAGACCGCAACTTTTTTGTACCATACCCGAGTTTTGCGCATGGCATTATATGGCTTGATGACTTGATCAGAGAGATCAACTCCTCCCATATACCGATTGTTGTCGACGATACAATCGGGCTTGTGAACCGAATTGTGGACAGTACAAGGACTCTTGTCCTTATATCTGACCACCAACAGAATTCCACTGGTAAGGGCACGAGTCTCACCCCTGGGGATAGGTACCTGGAAGGGGTGGGTAGGGAGGCCGCGTTGATTTTTCCTACAAGCGGATGTGGATCTGGCGGCGGGGGACTGGAACAACGGGATACTAGTATAAAAGTTATCCACGTACAGGTGGTAACCTTTATCTAGCAGTGGGTGCATAAGGTCCCACACAAGTTTCCCGCTAACACCCAGAGTGAGGGGACATTCTGGGGGTTGAATACGGGAATCGCGCCCCTCATACACACAAAACTTGTAAGTGTACCCTGAGGTACTCTGACAAAGTTTGTACAGCTTCACGCCATACCTCGCCCGCTTAGAGGGAACATACTGGCGGAAAATGAGTCTCCCCTTGAAAGCAATGAGAGACTCATCAACCGAGACTTCCATTCCAGGTACATAGGCCTCCAAAAATTTGACCCCAAAGTGATCGATGACGGCCTGATTTTGTACAGGCGGTCATAGGCAGGATCACCTTGGGGGGGACATGCTGCCTTATCTGCATAATGCAGGAATTTCCGGATGGCCTCAAACCGGGTACGTGTCATGGCCGGACTGTAAAGTGGGGTCTGGTAGAGGACGTCCCCACTCCAGTAATGCCTGACACTGGGTTTTTTGACTAGGCCTATGTGCAGCAGGAGGCCCCAAAACGTCCTCATCTTGGATGCACTGACCGGAGTCCAGCCACCGTCCCTAGCCAAAAAGAAGCCCGGGTGTTGAGCAATGAACTGTTGGACGTACAGGTTCGTTTGCTCCACCATCAGATTCACAAAGTGGTCACTGAAAAAAAGACTAAAATAGTCATATTCAGTGAAGCCCACTGTGGGAATATGGATTCCTGCTTGGCCAACAAAATCAGGAATCACAGGCTCAAAATGCTCTGGGGTACACCAGACAAGTTCACCGGTAGGGGGCTCAGGTGGACAAATCTGGTGGGCCAGAAAACTAGTACGAGCCCCAGAGCTGCTCGTTCTAGGGTGGGCCACAGGGTCCCTAGCATGGCGGCCCCTTTGCTCTGCCTGGCGTCTCAGCCGCCTTGGGGCTCATCATCATCGCTAGATGATGAGGAGGACGCGGATGACAAAAGGAAAGTGGGATCATTCTCGTCCTCACTGGGGTTCTCGGAGTCGGAGGCAAGCAGGGCGTATGCCTTCTCGTCCAAGAACGTCTGGCGGGCCATAGGGGAGTGTGTGTGTGTGTGTGTGCGTGTGTGCATGGAAAACTTTATTCAGTATGTGTGTGTGTGTGGGGGGGGGGGGGGGGGGGGGGGCATGGGTGTTCATGGACTTTGCCCTACACCTAACAGAAAAATAAATTAAAAAAAACTAAAAAAATTAGAAAATCCCACAAAGTGTAAAAAAATTAAAATAAAAGATTCAAACGTGTTGATCAGCGGTACGAAGCTGATCAGCGGTGGGGCGGGCAACAGTGGCCGGATGCTAAGAGTGCCGGCCACAGTCAGCCCATGCAAAATAAAAAATAAAAAAAAATTGCGCCCCAAAAAAAGTGTGTGTGGGGGCGGGGGGGGGGTCAAGCTGCAGCACCCCTGGGGGGTCTATGGTCACACAGCTGAGTGCTGTGGACCCCAGACACCCGATCTGGGTGCTAAACTGCAATAAAAACTATTTTTTCCCTAACTTTCCCTCACTATCCCTGCCTAATCTACCTCTCCCTACCTCTCCCAAAAACACTGATGTGTGCCTGATGGCACAAAAAATCTCACACAACAGCCAAGCTCCTCTCTCTGCCGCTCCATGGACCAGGATCACAGGTTTCGGGACCAGAGACCCGAATAACCCGGAAACGCAGCAAACCGCAGGTCTGAATTGACCTGCGGTTTGCTGCGATTGCCAACACGAGGGGGGGGGGGTCGCAGGCTCCTTGTTCGGATCACCGCCCGCCAGTGATCGGAAATACACCGTGCGTACAGGTACGCCCTGTGGCCTTAAGTACCATGACATCAGGGCGTACCTGTCTGTAACAGGTTAAAAAAACTAAAATGAAATGTAAGAGTGAAAGGGACAGTGCAGGATCTGAAGCTGTAGGGATACTTAAGGGACGGTAAAGGTTGAATCAATTGCAGTGCCGGGCACAGAGCAATCTAGTTGAACGATGTCTACATTGGGGTGTCCACATTGATTAATAGAAAACCAATTTTATTAGTCCCTGTAACGGCATAGAAGGGAATGCTCCAAACTCCGAACGGAACCTCACGAATAGCTGCTAGCAGACGAATAGGAAACACACCCAAGCGACTTACACTCCTAGCAATCAGTCTCTAATAGCATACAGTGAATCAACCCAAGAACGAGACTAGGCTCCGTGTTGAGGGTCAAGCAGTGGTCACCCAGAGCTGTGCGTTTTATTGATCTTATATAACATTGGTACACATCAGTACCACCCACAGGGTTTTGTAAAAACAACCAATAACCACGTACAATACAGTAAAACACTCCCACACAAAAATCCTCCCCTCTGCCTGTGATATAATTATGGTACAATGGGTTGATGGGATTATCACAGGCAGGAGAATACACAATGTCCTCTGTCCTGGAGACAACCGAGGAGTAATTTAATTATCTCTCGGGACAAAGGGAAATCGCCAATACACATGTGGAGACAATAGGACAGACATTACCACTCAAACATACAATGTCCCACCCATTACAGTAACATAGACATTTAACATATTCCAAAATGGCACGAATAAGACCAGGGGTTCAAAAGTTAGTAAAAGTCCTTTGTGAACAAAGGAAGCATGGCTGATGAGAGGGCCCATAATCCTGGGGCAAGAGGCTGGCAACCAGGCCCCTCCAAAACCCAGTGGCGAGGTTAGTTTCGCCACACATCTCCCTTTTTCCAAACAGACTAACAGGGTATCTGACCTTCTGCCGGTTAGTGCCCTTGTTAGTCCAGCAGCCCACCCACAAAATAGAAACAGCAGTACAGCCCACCCACAATAAATGGTTACTACACTTGAGCAAGGGATAAACTTGTCCATGTCCAGGTGCCTCACCACGGCTGTGTGGGGGATTGGTAGACTGCCTTGGTGGGTTGCTGAGTGGGCAGAGACCAGCGGTACTCTGCCCTGGTGCCAGCGCTACCACGGAAGTAGCCTGGTTGGAGCCTGGTTGTTGGAGGGGGAGACCGACTGTCTCCCCTTTAGATACACCGCTCTGCTGTTGTAGGGAGAGACCGACTGTCTCCCCTTTGGCTAAATAGCCCTGTTGCTGGGGGACAGGACTGACTGTCCTTACCCCCTGTGCTGTGAGTGCAGAGACCAGGGTCCCATCTGCACGGTTGTGGGGCATACTGTCTCCCCCTTGTGCGTTAAACTGCCGCTGGGGGATGGAGATGGGCTCCCAATTCCCTGTACATCACACGGCGCTGGGGAATGGAGACCGGGCTCCCAATTCCCTGCATATCACACTGCCGCTGGGGAATGGAGACTGGGCTCCCAATTCCCTGTACATCACACGGCCGCTGGGGAATGGAGACTGGGCTCCCAATTCCCTGCATATCACATTGCCGCTGGGGGACAGGACCGACTGACTCTGCCCCCTGTGCAGTGTACTCAAGTTAGGGTTAATAGTGTTCCTGGGTGTTGTAGTGCAATCGTGACCACTAACCTGGGACAGCTGACTCTCTGCAAGGGCAGGTAGTGATAGGTAGTGTTCGTGACGCCAGTGCCAAGTAACAGTGGCACGCCGTTTGCTGATAGCAGGAATAACTGAGGAACCACGTGATGATAAAACAGAACTTGAACTTTACTTGATCTTTAGTAGTCATCATACATGGACATAGATGGAAACGCAGTTCCTTGGAAGACAGTTGGTTTCGGTACGTTTAATGCAGGCAATATGTAGCAAGGTGATCTCAGAGGGTTAAACACAGGACTTGCAGTACAGGCGGCTTGCACTCTATTCCTGACTGATCCTGGAACATGGAAACTATTCTCCAAGGCCCAATGCCCTAGCTCTGGCGTATATCCTTGGGTCTGTAATTATCAAGTACCTCCTCTGCTGTCTTTAGTACCTCTTGCTTTCCTAGACTTGCCTCTTCCTCTCTCAGTTTCCTCAGGCTGGTTAACCGTGGTGTTCCTGCAGCGTACTCAAGTTGTGTGTAATAGGTGTTTCTGGGTGATGTAGTGCAATAGACACTAACCTGGTACGGCTGACTCTCTGCAAGGGCAGGTGGTGATAGAAAGTGTTCGTGACGCCAGTGCCAAGTAAACGGTGGCACGCCGTTTGCGGATAACAGGAACAAATGAGGGACCACGTGATCTTAAAACAGAACTCCAACTTTAGTAGGTTTCATAGAGACATTTACAGAAGCGCAGTTCCTTGGCATACAGTCGATTTTTCAATACGGTTGATGCAGGCAATTACAGATTGAGCAAGGTGATTACAGAGTGTTAAACACAGGACTTGCAGCACAGGAGCTTGCACTCTATTTCTGTCTGATCCTGGAATATAGCAAATCTTCTCCAAGGCCCATTAACCCAGTTCTGGCTTTATATCCTTGGCTGTAGCTTTATAAAGTACCTCCTCTGTTATTTTGAGTACCTCTTGCTTCTCTGAGCTTTGCCTCTGTCTCTCTCAGCTTCTGGAAACTTCTGCACTGTGGTCTTCCTGCTTCTGCATATATATTCAGGAGGGGAACCTTCTCCTAGGATTTGGAACCCGGTTACAGGGACTACAATGCCCTCTCCTGGTCCGCAGGCTTCAGGCCTGGACTGGTCTCTGACATAGTCTAAGCTCCAGCTTCAGACTACAGGCTGCAGCTTTAGACAGACACTTAGACTAGACTGACTTTTTCTTCCCTGTCTGGGCCTTATATAAACTAGGGCTCTCTAGCTCCCTCTAGTGACTAGAAGCTGAAATGACACCCCTAGCAGGCCTGTACTTGCAAGTTTCATAGTAACAGGGAAATACATGCATTACATTACATGACATTTTATAAAACTGACATACACCAACTTCCCATAAATAAGGAGGGACGACAGCACACCAAGTGACACTTTGTAGTGACGGGCATTACAGTCCCCGTACACTACATACCCCACTGCTTTAAGCTGAGTACGACCTCGTACTCCATCATGGGTCGCCCAACTGGGATCTCTACCTGAAATAGAAAATAGAGACATGCAGGCATACATACATGTAATTCATCTGCATTTACATTCACATCAGGTCCAATTGGCAAAGGTGCAGGGTAGTGACAAGGGGCGTCGTTCTCTTCTCTCAGGATAATGAATGGAACTGGGGCGCTGACCTGGCACAGCGTAACATTATAACCAGGATAGTCCATGACAATGAATAAGTCCATAATAGAACAGTAAAATGGATAAAACAGTATAAAAGTTCTTGGAGGCTCAAAGAACAAACATGAGTCCGTACCCAGGTTATCTTCCTATAAATCACAGAGGCTCTCATGCGGTGGAGTCCATCTCTGGGCACATTTCCTTTAAAAGAGAAAAAATCTCAGAGGCTCAGGTTCTTTTGAGTCTGTCTCCGGGCACGGTTCCTTAGTATGAAGTTGCACAATAAAAGGACAGCAAAGACAAGTGCTGTAAGACCCCTGATCAACCTGAAAAGGGGGTGAAGGGTAAAAGGTGCAACTAAGGAACAGGCACAACTTGGCGTGGGGTAGCAAAAGCAGGCAGGAGGTCCTGGAAACAAACTTGGCCTTGCTGACTTTGTGATTTCAGTGGTCAACACCTACCACTGAGCCGTGGATGAACTGGCAGCCGCAACAAAGGACCAGGAAACGTAGGACTCCTGTCCTGGAAGGGTTAACACCATATTTCTTCGGTGAGATAAATCAAAGGCCTAGCAGGCTGATTCACAGTGGCATATCATAACCACTTGGCTCTGCTGGCAAGTACGGCCTGTAGTAGTCCTCTACAGGAGGATGGGCCCACATAACTGTATTGGGGGGCAGTTGCAAGGTGAAGGGGCCCCTAATAGGTATTGGCCCCATGGGCCTAGGGGTAAACCCTTGGGTGGACCGTACCGGTCACGGCATAATGATTGTGGGGTGGAATGGTGTGGTTACCGCCGCCTCAAGCGGTCCGGTAGGCTCTGCGCAGCTATTCACAACAACCGGGGGTCTCCTTTGGGGCACTGACGGAGCGGTGACAGCAGAAGGTGGTCTACGGGTGGTGACAGGCACCCTTACCTCGTCCTTCTTTGGCGGCGTCTGGATCCTGGCGGTCGCGATCTTGCGCAGCTCCCGCAACTTCTCTTCCAGCCGGACAATCTGCTCACCGATGCTCTCTATGTCGGAGTCGCTGTCATCTGCTGGCGCCGCCGGCGCAGGTACAGTCACCGATGGCACGGACTCGGCCTCTGCAGGTTCTGGCGATGCATCGGGTCTCTGACCCCTCCGGATGTTCTCAAAGGTATTTTGAAGTCCTTTAAAATTTTCCATTTCTCGCATGGTCTTCTCCCGACGAGGCAGCTCGGGGGAAGGGTAGGGGCTCACCCATTTCTCCAACACGGTTGGCTGCCAGAAGACGTTAGGCCCAATGAAGGAGCTCCGCTCCTGGAAGGCGTGATGGGCCGGCTCTGGAGAGCGTTCAGGTTCCTGCTCGCAGCCAGAGTAGTCTTCTCCTTCTTCTGCCTCCCAGTCCTCAGGTGCTCGTTTGGGACGGGTCACGGCAGTGGCATAAGGGCCTCGCAGGCTCTCGGCAGGGGTGTACTCCACTTCCTCTCCCTCACGGAGGCTGTGCTGATAAGAAGGGAGGTAGTCTCTTTTGACAGACCTTCTATTCACATATAGGTCTCTGCCAGTCAGATAGTCTTGGATGAACCCGTAGCCACGGATTTTGTCGAAGGACACCACCACTCCCTTTCTCCTTTCCAGGCGGGGTTGGGTGTTAGTGTGCTTTTCATGGATTGTTTTAGTCAATTCTTCATAAACGATTTTGGTCTTAGTATTCCGCTTTATAGCGGCCTCCCGGATCTCCGCCATTAGTGAGGACCATTTGAAAGAGGGCTGAAAGAAGTCCCTCCACGAGCCATAGTAGGGCTCTGGTTCTTTCTCCCTTGGGCGGCAGGTGGGCTTCTCCGGTCCCGGAGAGTAGGCCGGTGGAACCTCCTCTGGCTCTACACCGATGTCAGTCATTTTTGCAATCTCAGGTGCGGACGCTGCAACAACGCTCTGCTGTCACGGCCATGGCTACGACCGTGACTCCTGAACCGCATGCGGTTGTCAGCGGTTTTCTTTGGTGTTCAATCACAGGTGTGGGCTGTGGTATTTGCCTCACCTGTGGTTGCCGCTGGCAACAGTATGTATGTGGCAGCGTAGCACGCTGAGCTGTGCCATTGCAGCTCGCTACGTTGTGCATGCGGTTTTGTGTGTGTGTATGTGTGCACTTCCTTTTTATGTTATTGTGTGCACGTCTCTTTTAAGTGGTGTTTTCCCTTCCCTGGTGTTGGAAGGGTTAATCTCCTTCCTAGTGTGTGTGTGCACTGGGTGTGGCCGACTGTGGGGTGTGGCTTCTTGGCCTATAAAGCCTCACTGCTTTTGCAGGCCTGCAGGTTGCTTCAGCCATGCTTAGCTGAGAGCAGCCTCATGTCTTTTCTACCTGCCAGTAAGAGCCACCCCTGTGGTCATAACCATAATGTCCCATTAAGTTATTTCTAGTTATGTGTGATGTCCGTGTGATGTTTTACATGTGATTTTGTGCAGCTATGGATCTGGGTCCCTGTGTGGGGATGCGTTTGTGATCTGCACCCTGCTTACACAGGGATCCAGTCAGCAAGGCTGTGGCAGGTAGGTGGAACTCTTTGTTCACCTGCCATATCCATAGAGCTGTTTATGTCTCCCCTTTTCCTGCAGCTTGGCCGTTGAGACTCCTGCTCCTCCGTGTCTAGGAGGAGTGGGCTTGTCTTACTCAGCTCCTAGGTGAGGGTCATCTTGAGGGCTAGCAGGGACTTTTAGGTTCCGGAGCATGAGCCCTCCTACCATCAAGGTTGGCTCATGTAGCTAGGAGCCAGGGTCAGGTTAGGGATGCGTTTAGGAGGTGACCTGCTCCCTAATCCTGTCTTCATGGCCAAGCAGCCGTAACATCACCGGGCTCCACACGGCTGAGGATTTCCCCCATCCTCAGCCGTGACATCTGCTCAGTTTCCAACATGCTCGATCCTTCTGAGGAGAGCGATAGGGTCGCGTCAATTAAAGCAGCCAGCTCCTCCCATTGCACTGGGAGGCCGCCCCCCAGGTATTCCAGTATATGGAAGGCGGTGTCCATGCTGGCAGACATGCAAATGTCCAGATAAGCAGTGGCGCCTGACCTTGAACTTCTTCCCGCTATTTCCTCAGAAAGGCGCCAATTTTTCCCGCCTTTTCGGGATGAAGATGACGCAGCAGTAAATTCAGCAAGCTCAGCGGCCATCTTTAGCAAGAAATGCTGTCTATTCACTGACAGCAAGCAGGATGATAAAAAGTCTACAAAACCACACTCCAATGTGGCGATTTTCTTCCTCTGGGTAGCGCAACACTGCACAGCGCTTTTTAGAGGTTTTTGGTACACTTTGGGTATGGTTTTCAGTCCACAAAGTCCACTTGAATAAAACAAGCAAATTGTCACTTTGGTCACAGGGCAACTGTATAAGGCACAAAGTTCACGCTTCTTGCACTAGAAAGCGTGCGAATCCTGTTCGTGACGCCAAAAGAGAGCGGTGCAGCGTACTCAAGTTGTGTGTAATAGGTGTTTCTGGGTGATGTAGTGCAATAGACACTAACCTGGTACGGCTGACTCTCTGCAAGGGCAGGTGGTGATAGAAAGTGTTCGTGACGCCAGTGCCAAGTAAACGGTGGCACGCCGTTTGCGGATAACAGGAACAAATGAGGGACCACGTGATCTTAAAACAGAACTCCAACTTTAGTAGGTTTCATAGAGACATTTACGGAAGCGCAGTTCCTTGGCATACAGTCGATTTTTCAATACGGTTGATGCAGGCAATTACAGATTGAGCAAGGTGATTACAGAGTGTTAAACACAGGACTTGCAGCACAGGAGCTTGCACTCTATTTCTGTCTGATCCTGGAATATAGCAAATCTTCTCCAAGGCCCATTAACCCAGTTCTGGCTTTATATCCTTGGCTGTAGCTTTATAAAGTACCTCCTCTGTTATTTTGAGTACCTCTTGCTTCTCTGAGCTTTGCCTCTGTCTCTCTCAGCTTCTGGAAACTTCTGCACTGTGGTCTTCCTGCTTCTGCATATATATTCAGGAGGGGAACCTTCTCCTAGGATTTGGAACCCGGTTACAGGGACTACAATGCCCTCTCCTGGTCCGCAGGCTTCAGGCCTGGACTGGTCTCTGACATAGTCTAAGCTCCAGCTTCAGACTACAGGCTGCAGCTTTAGACAGACACTTAGACTAGACTGACTTTTTCTTCCCTGTCTGGGCCTTATATAAACTAGGGCTCTCTTGCTCCCTCTAGTGACTAGAAGCTGAAATGACACCCCTAGCAGGCCTGTACTTGCAAGTTTCATAGTAACAGGGAAATACATGCATTACATTACATGACATTTTATAAAACTGACATACACCAACTTCCCATAAATAAGGAGGGACGACAGCACACCAAGTGACACTTTGTAGTGACGGGCATTACAGTCCCCGTACACTACATTCCTGCTTCTGCAAATATGGACTCAGGAGGGGAACCTTCTACATGGATCTGGAACCCGGTTACAGGGACTGCGATACCCTCTCCTAGTCTGCAGGCTCCAGGCCTGCTCTGCTTTCACAGGCTCATGGCCTGGACTTAACTCAGACACAGTCTGATCTCCTCATTCCTTTCCCTGACTGGGCCTTATATAACCTAGGGCTCCCTAGCTCCCTCTATTGACTCAGAGCTGGAATGACACCCCTAGCTGGCCTGCACATGCACATTTCACAGTAACAGGGAAGTACATAGCATTACATTACATTATATTTTATGAAGATGACTTATACCAACCTCCCCATAAATAAGGGGAAACGACAGCACACAAGTGACCCTTCTGTAGTGACGGGCATTACAGCTCCCGTACACTACATACCCCGCTGCTTTAAGCTGAGTACGACCTCGTACTCCATCAGGGCCCGCCCAACTGGAATTTTTCCTGAAATAGAAAAAGACACATGCAGGCATACATATATGTAATTCATCTGCATATACATTCATATCAGGTCCAATTGGCAAAGGTGAAGTGTGGTGACAAGGGGCGTCGTTCTCTTCTCTCAGGGTAGTGAGTGGAACTGGGGCGCTGACCTGGCACAGCGGATGTTAAGGAACCAGGATAGTCCATGACAATGAATAAGTCCATAATAAAAGCAATATCTCAGAGGCTCGCACATAGGAAGTCCATCTCTGGGCACATAGACTTGAATAACACCTGTTAATAAATACGGTCAGCAGCACACATATAAAATGACAATACAGGACTCTGACAATACCAGGGCCATGTTATCCTGGCAAGTCCTGCTTACCCTTGAAAACGGTGCTGACATAAAAGAGCCCTTTCAACCTGTAATGGGGGTTAAAAGGGGAAAAGGTGCAATCAAAGGCACAACTGGGATTTATTAAGCAATCTTTTTCGGACGCAGGCAGGGTGTCCCGAGAACAGAAAAGGGCAGACTGGGAGCAGTGGTTCACAGTGGCAACTTGGCTTCACGAAAATGCCACCGGCCGTGGAGAACTGGCAGCAAGCTCCACCAGCCTGGCAAACGTAAGGGACAGTTCCTGCAACAAAGGTAATGTCTCTGTGAGGATATGCAAAATGGCCAAACAGGCCTACTCACAGGTGTGTATCAAACTCCTCTGACTCCTCTTCAGAGGAATAATCACTGGGCTCCCGCAGCAATTGTTCTGGCCTAGCAGGCCATATTTGGAAGCCGTCTCCCCGTACTATTTTGATTGGAGGGGGTCTATCCAGCATAGCTTCCACTTCTGCTTCGGTTCTGGGAAAAGGGACCCACTGGACACACCCAGCGTAACCGAGTCTTTCCACCCGGTATATCCTTCTCTGCAGCAATTCCACAGCCGACGGTCCGCTTGCAGGCGGCTCCAATGGAGGTGAATTAACTCGTTCAGCTTTGACCGCTGCCAGTCTTCGGGCTTCAGCGCAGACCTCGGACCTCTGGCAACTGTCCTGAATCTCCCGCTTTATCTCCCGCTGTACTGCCTCAGGAGGGGGATACTGGTCCGCAGGGCTCTGCAGCACAATGGGCTCCCAGAACACGTCGGGCCCAAAAAAGATCTGGCTATGCAGGTAAGTGGAGCGGGGCGGCTTGGATCCCGAATCCTCATCTTGGACTGGTAAGACACCCTCATCCTCATCTTCCCAGGTCTCAGGCCGTACCCCGGGGCGGCTAACCGCAGTGGCATAGGGTCCCCTTAAACCCTCCGCTGGAGTGTACTCTACTATTTCTCCCATCACGAGGTTGTGCAGGCGATCGGGCAGATAGTGGCGCTTCACCGAGCGCCTATTTACATAGAAGTCTCGGCCTGTCCCCAGCTCTTGAATGAAACCGAAACCCCGGTCCTTATCAAAGGCCACCACAATACCGCGGCATCGCTCCAACTGTGGCTTACCCTGGAATGGGTCTCCCTGGATGGACTTTGCCATTTCTTCAAATCGTTTCTTCCGCGTGGTAGACTTTTTGGCCACCGCGGCCCGTAGTTCGGCCATCAGCGTCGGCCATTGCGGGTGTCGGCAGCGGATCACACGTCGATCTGGAGCTTGGTCTTTCAGGCTGATTGTCCAGGCTGGAGGGTCCCAGGTCTCCGGTGTAGGGGTGTCTGGCTCGGGCATGCTAGCTTCCGGCGTCGCCATCTTCTCACCAACTTCTTTCAGCTCAAACACCGGCTCCTCTCTCGGGCTGGGCAGATCTCTCCTGGTCACAGGCCCGCCCCCTAGGCATAACACAAAAGGGAAGGCGGCCACATTATAATCCATCAAGGTGGGTGGTGTCCCAGGGTAGCTTTCTCCTCCCTCTTGGAGGGTTTTGGCGCCAAATATCCGCGCCACTGCAGACAGTGATGGCGCAGGAAGAAGTCCAACGGCGCCGGCAGCCATCTTGGGCGCCATGATGCAGCTATTCAGTGACAGCAAGCAGGATGATAAAAAGTCCATAAAGACACACTCTGATGTGACGATTTTCTTCCTCTTGATAGCGCAACTCTGCACAGCGCTTTTTGGAGATTTTAGGGACACTTTTTGTATGTTTTTCAGTCCACAAAGTCCACTTTAAATAAACAGGCAATTTGTCACTTTGGTCACAGGGCAAACTGGATAAGGCACAAAGTTCACGCTTCTTGCACTAGAAAGCGTGCGCATCCTGGTTCGTGACGCCAAAAGAGAGATGCAGTGTACTCAAGTTAGGGTTAATAGTGTTCCTGGGTGTTGTAGTGCAATCGTGACCACTAACCTGGGACAGCTGACTCTCTGCAAGGGCAGGTAGTGATAGGTAGTGTTTGTGACTCCAGTGCCAAGTAACAGTGGCACGCCGTTTGCTGATAGCAGGAATAACTGAGGAACCACGTGATGATAAAACAGAACTTGAACTTTACTTGATCTTTAGTAGTCATCATACATGGACATAGATGGAAACGCAGTTCCTTTGAAGACAGTTGGTTTCGGTACGTTTAATGCAGGCAATATGTAGCAAGGTGATCTCAGAGGGTTAAACACAGGACTTGCAGTACAGGCGGCTTGCACTCTATTCCTGACTGATCCTGGAACATGGAAACTATTCTCCAAGGCCCAATGCCCTAGCTCTGGCGTATATCCTTGGGTCTGTAATTATCAAGTACCTCCTCTGCTGTCTTTAGTACCTCTTGCTTTCCTAGACTTGCCTCTGCCTCTCTCAGTTTCCTCAGGCTGGTTAACCGTGGTGTTCCTGCTTCTGCAAATATGGACTCAGGAGGGGAACCTTCTACATGGATCTGGAACCCGGTTACAGGGACTGCGATACCCTCTCCTAGTCTGCAGGCTCCAGGCCTGCTCTGCTTTCACAGGCTCATGGCCTGGACTTAACTCAGATACAGTCTGATCTCCTCATTCCTTTCCCTGACTGTGCCTTATATAACCTAGGGCTCCCTAGCTCCCTCTATTGACTCAGAGCTGGAATGACACCCCTAGCTGGCCTGCACATGCACATTTCACAGTAACAGGGAAGTACATAGCATTACATTACATTATATTTTATGAAGATGACTTATACCAACCTCCCCATAAATAAGGGGAAACGACAGCACACAAGTGACCCTTCTGTAGTGACGGGCATTACAGCTCCCGTACACTACACCTGTAACTCAGCCTGCCGCTGGGGAATGGAGACTGGGCTCCCAATTCCCTGCAGGACTGGTGGAGAGACCTCGGTCCCATCTCCACCGGCCACCTGGGGTTCTTCCCAGTAAACCTCCACAATATCCTCCCAGCTGAAGGGCTCTGGACCTGGGTCTGTCATCTTGCTGTCCTGCTGAGCCTTCCCAATGGAGTGGAAGAGATCTCGGTAGTCCTGCTCCAGTTCCCACTCCAGGGTTGCTAGGTGAGCCAGGTCTTTCTCTACCTCAAGGGGGTCATCCCAATCCTACATAGCCTCCCTCTCATAGAAAATGTCCTGAAGTCTGGACTGTGCAGGGCTCCCGAAGTCAGGCTCTGCAAAGGACTCCCCTAACAAGCCAGGACCATCAAACTCCTCTCCCTCTGGCTTGTCATGCTCAGCTGTCCAGGGTATATACTGTGCCATATACCACCAGAGCACCTGGTAGGCATCCTCCAGCCATAGCTCCTGCCATACCCGGTGCTCTAGTTCCTTCACCCATTCCTTCAGGGGCTGCTCTCCCAGGAAGGGCATCCACAGGGCCACTTGCTTCTGCAATCGCTGCTCTTCACTGGGGAGACTCTCGCCTCGCTGGTATTGTACATTATCCAGGGCCTCGTACCAGATGCCTTTCCTTAATGCATCCCGGCCATCCAGGTCTTCCTCTTCGTATGCCACTGCTGGTTCCATCCTGCTGCTGTCAGGGACGCTGTACTGGGACATGCGTTGCCCTCAAATTGTAATTCCAGGGAATGATGTTTCTTTGTAGCTGTCCTTCTGGGCTGTGAGAACGATCCTGCCGCTTGCCACCAATTGTAACGGCATACAAGGGAATGCTCCAAACTCCCGAATGGAACCTCACGAATAGCTGCTAGCAGACGAATAGGAAACGCACCCAAGCGTCTTACACTCCTAGCAATCAGTCTCTAACAGCATACAGTGAATCCCCCCAAGAACAAGACGAGGTTCCGTGTTGAGGGTCAAGCAGTGGTCACTCAGAGCTGTGCGTTTTATTGATCTTATATAACATTGGTACACATCAGTACCACCCACAGGGTTTTGTAAAAACAACCAATAACCACGTACAATACAGTAAAACACTCCCACACAAAATCCTCCCCTCTGCCTGTGATATAATTATGGTACAATGGGTTGATGTAATTATCACAGGCAGGAGAATACACAATGTCCTCTCTCCTGGAGACAACCGAGGAGTAATTCAATTATCTCTCAGGACAAAGGGAAATCGCCAATACACATGTGGAGACAATAGGACAGACATCACCACTCAAACATACAATGTCCCACCCATTACAGTAACATAGACATTTAACATATCCCAAAATGGCACGAATAAGACCAGGGGTTCAAAAGTTAGTAAAAGTCCTTTGTGAACAAAGGAAACATGGCTGATAATCCTGGGGCAAGAGGCTGGCAACCAGGCCCCTCCAAAACCCAGTGGCGAGGTTAGTTTCGCCACAGTCCCTGATTCACAAATTGGGGGTAAAACAAATGTCTCGTTCTACTGTTTGTGTATTAGGCCCTGATTCACTAATTGGGGTGATACACCTGTCTCATGCTACTGTTTGTGACGTGTCCACATTGATATTTAACCGCTTCTGTTAGCCAAACAGTTACTGTGATTTAGTGTTATAGAGGGGTCATATTTAACACCGAGTGGACAGTCAAATCAATAGATTCTTTGCACATCAGAATTACCCACAAGTTGATTGTCATTGCATGGTGTAAAGTGTACTCATTTCAATGACAGGGCCTTAATAGAATCCTGTTTCGTCACAGCTACTGTTACTACTGCTGCTGGCACCATCCCATCAAATTTATATTTAAAGCGCAAAAATTAGTCTATGAAATAAAAACTTATTCTGTCACTACGACTGCAACATAAATTTTTTTTCCAATTCTACATCACCGTACAGTGCAATGAAATGTATACCTGAATTGTAAAAAAAATTGTATTCTGTGTCACGATGACTGCTGTGTCACAAGTTTTACAATTGCAGGTCAATGTGCAGTGCCACAGATCAAATAAATTGATTCTTTGCACAGCAGAGTTGCCCATGAGTTGATCGTCGTTTTTTTGTCAGAAAAAGTATTCTTTGATCTGAAAAATTATTCTTTTATTGGAAACATTATTCGTTTCTTGTCGAAAAAATGTGTCTTTTATTCTTTTGTCTTGTAGCTATATTTGTCTTTTAGCAAATAAATTAGTCTTTTACCCAATAAATTAGTCTTTAACCAAATAAATAAATCTACTCCAGTATTACAGTCCCCGATCCCTATGACAAATGACGTTGAGCGGGTAACCCACACCTGTCGGCAAAGGGTAGACACATGCCGAATCCTTCAATGTAGAGTGTGCAGCCCCGCAAGGTAAGGGCATCATAGAAAAGTTAGTGTTGAACGCCACTTGGCCCTCCAGAAAATGTTCAACTTATTAGGGCACGGTAACAGATGAAAGGATGACCTGTTTAAGGCTACTTTCACATTAGCTGCATACTTCTCCAGCAGGCTGTTCCGGTGGTGAACAACCTGCCGAATCTTGGCTGCCGCTAGTGCACGCGTGCCGACGCGATTATTCACTATAATGGGGGCGGGCCGGAGGTCCAGCTGCCGCACGGCAAACGTGCCGAAAGCGACCGGAATAAAACTACGATATGTAAATATGCTGCTAATGTGAAAGTAGCCTAACTGCAGCAACTTTAATTAGACATTATTGGACGTCTGTTTACCTTACAAGGCTGAGGAGGAATAACCTGCACCTGTCAGCGAAGTGGAGAAACACGGCAATCCCTTTAGTGCAGCCCCGCACATGTAATGGGCATCACATAAGTAAACGCCCCTTTGGCCTCCAGGAAGTTGGATGTCCAGGAAGTTGGACGCAGTTTGCATGGGGTCAAATAAGCAGTTAGCACAGAGGATTATGGTTCTTTATCGGAATAAACCACACAAATTGTCCATCTTAATGGAACCAAATTTGCCACAGCTAATACATTCAGTTAGGGAAAATTTTACAGCTACAACAAATTTTTATCAAATTCTACGTCACTGTGCAGTGCAACAGAATTTTAACACATATGGATTCCTCCATAAGGTTTAGGATCCCTCTCCATACTATGAACCAACTGGTATTTTGTTTTCAAAGTGTAGCAGGGTTAAAACTAGATGGATCAAACATGGAGCTGGATTATTTGCCATAAGGGACAGGAGCCTGAAAACTAGTTGTCATAATATGGTGACCAAAGTGGGGCTGTTGCTGGTTAGGGTAACGGCATCTGAAGGGTTACAAGTCTGTCATTTTTTAATGGAACCAATAATAGAAGATGTATGGATCAAGGTTTAAAAAATAATAATTTCACCAAACAGTATATACAAAAAAAATAAATCACAATTTTTATTAAACATAACAAATACAAAAATCTGGCTTCACATAATTAAGAATATTTAAAATCATAGGGTGGAGGTATATGGTGATATTAATTCATCAATGTAAAGTGCAACTGCAAACATATCCATACAGTAGTATGAAAAGTGCATACATGCAATATTATTGCTGACCACAGTGTGTAAATATCAGCAGATATCCAGTGCTGCCTCTAATAGACTCATAGATACTATATAAAGTGCATCAATGAAGTTGATAAATAGGCATCACAGAGAAATGTTACATAGATGTCAACTGCTAGTTGTAACGGGGTGCCAAAGGAGCACTCGGTCTCCCATCAGCCGCAGACCTGCTGCTTAGCTTCAGGAGCGAGGATCTGTGTTTGACCTCGTTCCCAGGGCGGCTTTGCTAGCTGGGAGGCTCCCTGCTCCTAGGTCTGCCTTGAGCGCCGAGCTGATCACTCGGTGCTCGACTAGTCGATCTGTCGGTCATGTGACGCTGGCCGCGTCACATGACCCTCACTCCCCACTATAAATATAGGCAGCCTGCTGGCCACAGGTTGCCTGTTAATTTAGGTTCCTGGCGTTTGTTGGATACCTGTATACTTACCTGATCCTGTTCCCTGATGATCCTTTGCCTGCTCCTCCTGTACTGCGCATCCCTCCTGGTATTTTGACCTCGGCTTCCACCTGACTGTTCTTTGCGGACTCCTTTGGTACTTCTCGACTCTCCTGGTATTTATGACCCCGGCTTCTCCTGACCATTCTTTGCTTATCCCTCTGTACTGCGTTGTCCTCTTCGTTTTGACCCGGTCCGTTCACTATCCGTTATTTCTCTTGTCTGTCCTTTCCGCATGTATCCTAAGTTAGGGACTGCCGTCCAGTTGTCCCCTGTCATCAGGACTCGTGAGGCAAATAGGCAGGGTCAGGGGTGAGGGTGGAGCTCAGTGGTCACTATCCTCCCCCTGAGGAAGAGGGAGGACCCTTAGCCACTGAGGAAGAGGGAGGACCCTCGAAACGCGTCTGGCTGGTTCCTGCGAGTAATTACCCACCTGAATCCGAATATACAAAGAGTTGGAAGAATATCATCTAGTCTGCATCTATAATCCAGTGCAAATTTAGCTGGAACAACTTATCGCGAGACTACGCGAGACCACGAGAACTTGAGAGATCACTTCCTGATTGCTGAGACGCAAGGAAGCACCTCCGTGGAACGCTGAGACCGGCGAGAGAAAATTCTCACACTATTGGATCCTGCACCAAGGACCCTAGCGTTTAGGAGAGAGGCACCTCTAAAGAGTCTAGCCTTAACCAAGGGCAAGGTAAGAGGGTTTGAAGAACTAGGGGGACGCCCCAGTTCCAAAACCCGATCACTCTTTACCTAAGCCCTATTGCCTAGCGCATAGAGGAACCGCTACTGAATTGAAACAATACATACCTCAATCGAGGAATCGCTATTAGGTCTATGCACGACCTTATTTAACACTATATTCACTCAATATTTATCAACAGTATATATACTTTTTTTCACCCATTTTCCACAGGATCTTCATTTTATTCTTCACAGGTTTTTGTTCACAGAAGGACATTTGAGTTTTGTATTTGTATTTGTGTTACCTTACACAGGACACTTATTTGATTTATATGAATTGATTATATGTATTCTACACACCCATAGACCTAGAGCCCAACATCCATTCAGTCAGCTAACCAAAGCAAGATACCACAGTGTTCCAATTATCCCCAGTGCATTATATGTCAAACATTTTATGTATACTTTTATTGTAAATTTTATATTATTATATAAAGCTACTACTTATTAGACTAGCCAGCTGGTGAGTGCCTGCTTTTATTGTTAACTATCCTCCCCCTGTGTGTGTGTGTACGTGATCGTTACAGATTAACAGGCCCAATAACCACTGTATAATGAATCCTCTGGTGACCCTGACTGACCATGTCTTTAGTCTGACGCAGATGGTGCAGGAGCTAGGGGAAAAACTCTGTTCTTTTGAGTTAGGGCAAGGTTGTTTCACTCCTCAGGCCTCCAGTCCGCATTTTGAGCCCCAGATTAATCTCCCAGAACCCTTTTCTGGAGACCAGAAGAAGTTTCTCTCTTTTAAGGAGAGTTGCAGACTTTACTTCCGTTTGCTCCCCGTGTCCTCTGGCCCCGAGAGTCAACGCGTGGGCATTATCATTTCCCGACTACAGGGTGATCCCCAGGACTGGGCATTCTCTTTACCTGCTGGCGCCAGTTGTTTAACTCCTGTGGAGGGGTTCTTTCAGGCCCTGGGTACCCTCTATGATGAACCAGACAGGGCTCTGGTAGCCGAGACGGCTCTAAAGGTACTGGTTCAGGGCAATCTACCTGCGGAGGATTATTGCACCCAATTCAGAAGGTGGTGTGTCCCCTGAGGATGGAACGAACCAGCCCTGAAGATTCAGTTCAGGTCAGGTCTGTCTGATGATTTAAAGGATCTTCTGGTCAGTTATCAACTTCCAGAGACCTTAGAGGAGATGATGACCCTTGTTGTCCGACTTGACCGACGGGTTAGAGAGAGACAACAGGAACGACAGTTCTCTTCCCAGATGGTGATCCAGCCAGAGGCCTATCCCAGAGACAACGCTGAGGTCTCCACCGAGGAACCCATGCAGGTTGGCATGTCCCGAGGGAATCTTCGCCGCAGACGTGGAGAATGCTTTTACTGTGGAGATCCTGACCATTTGATCAACAAGTGTCCTAAGAAAGTCCTCTCTGTCAAGTCTCCTAAGGCAAGGCAACCTAAAGACCAGGTACACCCTGATTTTTCTAAATGTAAGCTTTTGGTACCCATTACGATTTCTCTGGGGGTAGATAAATGGCCGGGTAAGGCCTTTATTGATTCTGGCTCCGCGGACAGCTTTATTGACTCTGAGTACGCTGTAAGATTGGGTATTCCAATGTTTTCTTTACCAACTCCTATCCATGTCATGGCTATTGATGCTACTCCTCTTATTGGTGGTACGGGGAGCTCATGTACCTCAGAGATTTCTCTAACCGTGGGTGTGTGCCACTCAGAGAGATGTTCCCTTTTAGTCCTGGAGAACCTACCGATTGAGGTGGTACTAGGGTTGCCTTGGCTCCGACTACATAACCCCACTATAGATTGGTCCAAGGGGGAGTTGGTGAGATGGGGGCCTAAGTGTGACTCGTGCTTGTCCGTGGTACAGGCTGGGGTCTCAGTAAAGTCTGATACTTTACCCACTGTTAGGGAATATTCTGATGTTTTCTCATCACCAACCCCGGAGATTCTACCCCCCCATAGACCTTATGATTGTACTATAGAGCTAGTAGAGGGGGCCAAGTTTCCTAAGGGGCGAATTTATAATCTTTCTAAGCCCGAACGCAAGGCCATGGAAGATTATATTAAGAAGAGCCTTGGTAAAGGGCATATTAGACATTCTGTCTCTCTTATGGGGGCGGGGTTTTTCTTCGTTAAGAAAAAAGATGGTGGTCTTAGGCCATGTATCGATTACCGGAGATTAAATAAAATCACTGTCCAGAATAGATACTCCCTCCCATTGATTCCGGATTTATTTAACCAGGTTCTGGGGACAACCTGGTTTTCCAAGATTGACCTGAAAGGGGCATACAATCTAATCCGAATTAAGGAGGGAGACGAATGGAAGACTGCGTTCAATACTCCGGCAGGACACTTTGAATATCAGGTGATGCCTTTTGGACTCAGCAATGCCCCAGCTGTGTTCCAAAACTTTATGAATGACATTCTTAGGGAGTTCTTAGGTACATTTGTTATTGTCTATCTTGACGACATTTTGATATTCTCTCCTGACTTCGAATCCCATGTGTCTCATGTTAAACAAGTATTAGAGGTGTTGAGGGAGTATCAGCTATCCGCTAAGCAAGAGAAATGTGTCTTTGGTGTACAGGAGATTCTGTTTCTAGGGCATGTTCTGACTCCTCACGCCTTCAAGATGGATCCTGGTAAGGTACTAGCAATTAAGGAATGGGTAAGACCTTCATCCTTAAAGGCCTTACAACGGTTCTTAGGTTTCGCCAATTACTATCGTAAATTTATTATGAATTTTTCTGTAATTGCTAAACCATTGACCGACCTTACTATGAAAGGGGCGGATTTGGAGAATTGGTCTACTGAGGCCATTTCTTCATTTGAAAAATTAAAAAAGGCATTCAGTAGCGCTCCCATTCTGATCCATCCTGATCAGGAGAGACCTTTCACAAGGTCCTGCTAGCCTCACTAACCTGAGACCGTGTGCCTTCTTCTCCAGGAAATTCTCTCCCACGGAGAGAAACTACGACATAGGGAATAGGGAGCTGCTGGCCATTAAATGTGCATTTGAGGAGTGGAGGCATTTTCTGGAGGGGGCAAGGCATTGTGTAACTGTCACTGACCATAAAAACCTTATGTTTCTCGAGTCTGCTAAGAGGTTAAATCCCCGTCAAGCCAGATGGGCTCTGTTTTTTACTCGTTTTGATTTTTCCATTACGTTCAGGCCGGGAAGTAAAAATGTGAAGGCGGACGCATTATCTCGGAGCTTCCATGCTTTTCAACCTACTGAGGTACCACCTGAATCCATCCTACCAGCAAAAATCTTCATAGCAGCTCTAACCCAGGATATCTCGGCTCGCATTAGGTCTGAACAACATCTGGCACCGGTATCCACCCCAACAGATAAGTTGTTTGTTCCCGTACAATTTCGTCTACAGCTGTTGGGTGAGTGTCACGATTCTGCCTTTTGTGGACATCCGGGTGTTGAGAGCACTAAGGATCTGGTTTCTAGATCTTATTGGTGGCCCACTGTAACTAGGGATGTCAAGTCCTACGTGTCAGCCTGTGAGGTTTGTGCCAGGTCCAAGACACCTAGGACTCGCCCTGCTGGTAACCTACGACCCCTACCCATTCCCAGTAGACCCTGGTCCCATATCTCGATGAACTTTATAACTGACCTACCGTCGGCGGAGGGTAAGACTGTGGTTTGGGTAGTGATCGATAGGTTTAGCAAGATGGTCCATTTCATTCCCCTGTCTAAACTCCCGAATGCCAAAACCCTGAAGTCTATTTTTGTGAAAGAAATTGTTCGATTGCATGGTATCCCGGAAAATATTGTTTCTGACAGGGGTGTGCAGTTTGTGTCCAAATTCTGGAGGGCCTTCTGTCAAAAATGTCAAATTTCATTGTCTTTTTCCTCTGCCTACCACCCTGAGAGTAATGGGCAGACTGAACGCCTTAATCAGTCTGTGGAACAATTCTTGAGGTTGTATGTTGCTAATGACCAGCAATTACGGGTTAAATTTCTTCCATTGGCTGAATTTGCTTTGAATAACCGTGTCAATTCTTCTGCTGGGGTTTCACCTTTCTTTTGTAACCATGGTTTCCATCCCCGTTTCATTCTGGGTCATCCGTCTCCTCCTCTAACCCTGAGGCGGATAGGCTCTCCTCTGAACTGTGCACAGTTTGGGCCCGGGTTCAATCGAACTTAGAAAAGGGTCAAAGTTCTCAGAAACTCAAGGCCGATAGGAGACGTTCAAAGGGGGTGAATTTTCAGGTTGGGGATAAGGTATGGTTGTCCTCCAAGAATCTCTCTCTTAAGGTAGATTCTAAAAAGTTTGCTCCTCGTTTTATTAAGATCACGGAGGTGATTAACTCGGTATAATTTAGGTTGGAGCTGCCCGAGTCATTCCACATTCATAATGTGTTCCATAAATCTCTACTTAATTTAATATTTTGAACCGGTAGTACCATCGAAAGCCTTGCCTCTGCCGGTTCTTGTTAATGATGCTGTTGAGTATGTGGTGTCTAAAATAGTGGATGTCAGGAAGGTGCGTAATTCCTTGCAGTACCTGATTCACTGAAAGGGGTATGGACCTGAAGAGAGATCTTGGGTACCTGCCAAAGAGGTTCATGCTCCTAGACTTGTTCGAAAATTTCACTAAGAACACCCTGAAAGGCCATCGCCTGAAGTCTTGGGTCCGGTGGCCCCTTGTATAAGGGGGGGTAATGTAACGGGGTGCCGAAGGCACACTCGGTCTCCCATCAGTCGCAGACCTGCTGCTTAGCTTCGGGAGCGAGGATCTGTGTTTGACCTTGTTCCCAGGGCGGCTTTGCTAGCTGGGAGGCTCCCTGCTCATAGGTCTGCCTTGAGCGCCGAGCTGATCACTCGGTGCTCGACTGGTTGGTCTGTCGGTCATGTGACGCTGGCCACGTCACATGACCCTCACTCCCCACTATAAATATAGGCAGCCTGCTGGCCACAGGTTGCCTGTTAATTTAGGTTCCTGGCGTTTGTTGGATACCTGTATACTTACCTGATCCTGTTCCCTGACGATCCTTTGCCTGCTCCTCCTGTACTGCGCATCCCTCCTGGTATTTATGACCCCGGCTTCTCCTGACCATTCTTTGCTTATCCCTCTGTACTGCCTTGTCCTCTTGGTTTTGACCCGGTCCGTTCACTATCCGTTATTTGTCTTGTCTGTCCATCCCGCACGTATCCTAAGTTAGGGACTGCCGTCCAGTTGTCCCCTGTCATCAGGACTCGTGAGGCAAGTAGGCAGGGTCAGGGGTGAGGGTGGAGCGCAGTGGTCACTATCCTCCCCCCTGTGTGTGTACGTGACAGTTACACTAGTATTATGCAACAATCGGTACTGCGAGATCATGACATAATTACCAGGCTATACCAAATATAACATATGGTCAACACAATGCAGTTCATACTAACCCAAAATATACACCACACCACCGCCAAACTGTGCCTCGACGCGCGTTTTTTCCGTCAGCTTTTTCAAGGGGTTGTGACATCTACTTAGATAGCCGAATATATATAGTCAATGGGGTAGGCAGTGTCTAGCACATTCAGCCAATGAAACCGGATTGAGCCAAAATTTCAACTGAGTGAAATTATTATTCTCACCTGAGTTTGAACTAATACTGCCTCGTTACTGAATACTGAAGAGGGGAGGGTGCCTGGTCCATTTGATAAAGTCAGAAAGTGACAGAAACACCACCGAAATGGATCGGGAACAGCATGGGGACGATGTCTGGATGCATCTTGGACTCCCAGGTCGCAGCTGAGAACCTTGTTGTACGCCACTTTTACAGAAAAATTGTTAGGAAACATTCTTTCCTGTATATTCAATTGTATATAAAGTGCAAGTGCTGCAAAAACTTACAAGCAAGAGGCACTCCGAAACAGCCTGTATATCACATAGGAGAGGGCCTCATTCACATTGTGGTACAATAGTTCAGTTGGTGGGACTCCTACACTCATAAAGCCTATGCACTAAGTAAAAGGGCTGCCAAAAATTACAAGGAACCGTCATTTCAAAACACCCTTTGTTACACATAAAGGAGGGCATCATACACATCCTTGAAAAATTATGATTGATGGCCTGCTGGTGACCCTCAAAAACATTTGGAGCAAGGGCCTGCTGATCTGACCATCTAAAACCTTAGGGGCGAGGGCCTGCTGCCGCATTGGTGACTCTAGATAACCTCTGGGCTAATGCACGTGCCCATCACGGCGATGATCCATTTGGATGTCTGCCCTATCAACTTTCGATGTTCTTTTCTGCGCCTACCATGTTGATCACAGGTAACGGGAAATCAGGGTTCGATGCCGGAGAGGGAGCCTCAGAAAGGGATACCACATCCAAGGGAGGTCAATGGCTGAAATCTGATTGGCTGTTGTTGCCTTGCCCTTTTTTTTTTCTAATTGTGAACCATCCAGAGAGGGTGGGTCAAGTTATTAAAGCACAAGATTCCAAGGAAGGCAGCAGGCGCGCGGCAATTACCCACTCCCGACTAGGGGAGGTAGTGACAATAAATAACAATACAGCACTCCTAAGCGGCCCTGTTATTGGAATGAGTACACTTTCCATTAACGAGTATCTATTGGAGGGCAAGTCTGGTGCCAGCAGCCAACTTGCTCCCGGCCTCCACAACGTTCACCCAGTGTGCCATCATGGTGAGGATTGTGTTGACCAGACTCTTGGCTACTGAGACTGGACTTGTAGGTGAGGGCCTACTGCAGCTTTGTTGACTCTAGATAACTGTCACGTTGGGGAGTGGGGAAAACCCCCCCACAGTACAATGTCAGGTATAAAGGGGAAGCAGCTAGGCCAGGACGTCGGAATCAGGGAGCAGGTCACCTCCTAAAGCGTTCCTAATCCGCACCCTAACTCCTCACCGTTTGAGCGGACCTGGATGGTAGGACGGCTCATACCAGGATACCTTTGGCCCTAAATCGCCCTGATAATCCCTCACAAATGAGCAGGGGAGAGACGACCTGTTCTTCCCAGACACGGATGAACAGAAGTCTCAAATGGCCTAGCAGCAAGGAAAGGAAAAGACCATATGCAGCAACAGAGTCGGCAGGTAAGAACACCAGAAACACACTTACCTGCCGCAGCGACCACGACTGGAACCCGTGCATAAGTACAGGTTCCCACACACCAAATAGGACACCGTACAAATGACGCCACACAGGGATCCAGCACTCCTGATTCTGCCTGGGTCCGAAACAGCAAGGTGCACTGCAGCCCCACATACAGACTTATGGTTCACCCCTCCAGGAAACCAGCCCTCTTCCAGAGGTACAACACACACAGGGAAACGTCTTGCACACATGCAGGGACAAACACCAAAAACATCCCAGACATGTAACCACAAACAAGACGTACAACAAACCCTGAACATAAACCCACACCAAAAATACAACAAGTGAGGTAAGGTACACTGAGGATACAAGGGAGACAAAGGAATGACATCGCAGATGACATCGATGTCCTACAAGGTGGCGCTCAAGGACTGGGCAGGTAGAACACCCTGGAGTGGAGCAGAGCTCCAGCACCAACGACAGCTGAAGTACAACTGACTCCAGCCAAGGAGCCACAGGGGATAAAACCCTAGTGGCCACACCCAGTCAGGGAGTTAACCCTTCCAGCACCAGACAGAGGGAGGAAACCACTAAAAGGGGAAGTGCACACACCAGCCAATAAGCAACACGTTACCACAGGCAACAGCATGCGTGGAAACCATGTCACGGCGCACACAGCAAAAGCTGAGACACTGCCACCACATGCCATAACAGCAACACGTTGCCCAGGGCTAATGCAAGCATGGCAAAAGTGTCACGGCGCACACCAAAGGCCATGCCAATAACTTCTAGGCGATTGCACGTCCCCGTGATGGCGCCGATCCATTTGGATGTCTGCCCTATCAACTTTGGAGCAATTCTTCAACAAGGACCTTCTGGTATAGCACCGTTTTGTTTGTCCTCTCCACCAGAGGAATGAGAGATGCAAAGTTCTCTTTGTAGCGGGGGTCGAGAAGGGTGAAAAAACAGTAATCCGTGTTGTCTAAAATGCATATAATGCGCGGGTCGTGGGAAAGGCAGCCTAACATAAAGTCAGCCATGTGTGCCAGAGTACCAACAGGCAAGACTTCGCTGTCATCAGAAGGTGAGCTGACCCTGTAAAAGATTGTAGGTGAGGGCCTGCAGTTGAGCTGACCCTGTAAAACATTATATGCGAGGGCCTGTAGGTGAGATGACCCTGTAAAACATTATATGCGAGGGCCTGTAGGTGAGATGACCCTGTAAAACATTATATGCGAGGGCATATATGCGACGAATAAGCATGTTGATATGATGGAGGAGGAGGAGGAGGATGAGAAAAGGAAAATTCAACCATATACACATAAAGGAGGGCCTCATTCACATTGTGGTACAATAGTTCAGGTCGTGGGACTCCTACACTCAAAAAGCTTATGCACTAAGTGAAAGGGCTGGCAAAAATTACAAGGAACCGGCACTCCAAAACACCCTTTGTTACACATAAAGGAGGGCATCATAAACACTCTTGAAAAATTATGATTGGTAACCTGCTGGTGACCCTCAAAAACATTTGGAGCAAGTGCTTCCTGATCTGACAATCCAAAACATGAGGGGCGAGGGCCTGCTGCTGAGCTGACCCTCTAAAACATTAGGGGAGAGGGCCTGCTGGTGCGCTGATGCTCGAAAACATTATATGCGAGTGCCTGCTGGTGAGCTGACGCTCTAAAACATTATATGCGAGTGCATGCTGTTCAAATGACGCTCCAAAACATTATATGCGAGTGCATGCTGCTCAGTTGATGCTCTAAAACATTATATGCGAGTGCCTGCAGGTGAGCTGACGCTCTAAAAGATTATATGTGAGTGCATGCTGTTCAAATGACGCTTTAAAACATATGCAAGTGCATGCTGTACAGCTGACGCTCTAAAACATTATTTTCAAGTGCATGTTGTTCAACAGATGCTCTTAAACATTATTTGCGAGTGCCTTCAGGTGAGCTGACGCTCTAAAACATTACAAGTTGCAAGAAAAAGTATGTGAACCCTTTGGAATGATATGGATTTCTGCACAAATTGGTCATAAAATGTGATCTGATCTTCATCTAAGTCACAACAATAGACAATCACAGTCTGCTTAAACTAATAACACACAAAGAATTAAATGTTACCATGTTTTTATTGAACACACCATTTAAACATTCACAGTGCAGGTGGAAAAAGTATGCGAACCCCTAGACTAATGACATCTCCAAGAGCTAATTGGAGTGAGGTGTCAGCCAACTGGAGTCCAATCAATGAGAGGAGATTGGAGGTGTTGGTTACAGCTGCCCTGCCCTATAAAAAACACACACCAGTTCTGGGTTTGCTTTTCACAAGAAGCATTGCCTGATGTGAATGATGCCTCGCACATCTGACTTAGATGAAGATCAGATCACATTTTATGACCAATTTGTTCAGAAATCCATATCATTCCAAAGGGTTCACATACTTTTTCTTGCAACTGTATATGCGAGTGCATGCTGTTCAACTGACCCTATAAAAAAATTTGAGTTGAGGGCCTTCAGTTGAGCTGACCCTATAAAAAGATTTGAGTTGAGGGCCTGCACTTGAGCTGACCCTATAAAAAAAAATTTAGTAGAGGGAATATATACAATCTGGATGAGGAGGAGGAGGAGGAGGAGGAGGAGGAGGAGAAGAAAACAAGATTTAACCATATACTTTTTTTGTGATGGAAAAGTTGCATGGGAAAACACTACAGTAGATTGAGTACATTATAAATGATAGATTGATATTGCCTTTATGTTCATCATCAGCTCAGCTCTCCTCTGGTGGAGTTGAGAAGTCAGGGGCAATACAGGCCTTGTTCATTTTTATCTGAATCAACCTGTCAGCATTGCCAGTGGACAAGCGGATACGCTTATCTGTTATAATGCCACCAGCAGCAGTAAATACACGCTCAGACAAAATGCTGGCGGCAGGGCAGGACAGCACCTCCAAGGCGTAGAGCGCAAGTTCGTGCCACGTGTCCAGCTTGGACACCCAGTAGTTGTAAGGCACTGAGGGAACATTTAGGACACTGACACGGTCTGCTATGTATTCCTCCACCATCTTTCAAAACTTTTCCCAGTAATCCGTGTTATCTAAAATGCATATAACGCGAGGGTCGCGGGAAAGGCAGCCTAACATGAAGCCAGCCATTTGTGCCAGAGGACCAACAGGCAAGACGTCGATGTCGACATTAGGATAACTCTCCATCTCCTCCTCCTCTTCTGCCCATCCACACTGAACAGATGGAATTAAAGTTCCATGGGTACTACCCTCTGTAGCAGAGGTAACTGTCCCCAGCTCCTCCTCCTCTTTATGGTCCAATTCGCGCTGAGAAGATAAACAGTGGGTAGTCTGGCTATCACCCAGTGTAATGTCCTCCCCCCATTTCTTAGTCTGCCATTTAGAGCGTCATCCTTAATTGTGAGCAGCGATCGTTTGAGTAGACACAGCAGTGGGATGGTTACGCTGATAATAGCGGTATAGCCACCAACCATCTGTGTGGATTCATCAAAGTTTTTTAAAACCTCACAGAGGTCTGACATCAATGTCCACTCCTCGCTTGTGAATAGTGGCAGTTGACTCGAAAGGCGACGACTATGTTGCAGCTGGTATTCCACAACTGCCCTCTGCTGCTCACAAAGCCTGGTCAACATGTAGATCGTAGAGTTTCAGTGCGTGCTCACATCGCACAACAGTCGGTGAGCTGAAAGCCGCAAGCGCTGCTGCATTGTTGACAGACCAGCTGAAGCTGTGGACAACTTGCGGAAATGGACACACGCGCGGTGCGCCTTCATTAGTAGCTCTGGCAAATTGGACTAGGTTTTGATAAACTGCTGAACCACTAAGTTTAAGACGTGGACTAGGAATGGGATGTGTGTCAGGTTGCCGAGCTCCAAAGCCGCCACCAAGTTACGGCCATTGTGAGACACAACCATGCATGGTTGTAGGTTGAGTGGCAAGAGACACAGATAGTTCTAGTCCCTTATACCCTGCCACAGCTCTGCGGCGGTGTGCTGTTTGTCACCTAAGCAGATCAGCTTCAGCACAGCCTGTTAACGCTTACCCACAGCAGTGCTACACTGTTTCCAGCTAGCGACTGATGGCTGACTCCTGCTTGAGGTGGAAGTGGAGGAGGAGGCGGCAGAGGAGGAGAAGTAGGGGTACGACTCACTACCGGCCTCCACAACATTCACCCAGTGTGCGGTCAGGGAAATGTAGCGTCCCTGGCCACCAGCACTTGTCCATGTGTCCGTTGTTAAGTGGACCTTCCCAGTAACTGCATTGGTCAGGGCACGGGTGATGTTCTGGGACATATGCTGGTGTAAGGCGGGCACGGCACACTGAAGAATAGTGGCGGCTGGGGACTGCGTACCGAGGGATGGCCGACGACAACAGGCTGCGGAAGGCCTCAGTGTCCACAAGCCTAAATGGCAACATTTCAAGGGCCAGTAATTTCGAAAGTTGCGCATTTTGTGCTATGGCCTGTGGGTGGGTGGTTTTTGGGTATTTGCGCTTGCGTTTAAATGACTGTGTTATGGACATTTGGACGTTGCGCTGGGACAGGGAAGTGGATGTTGTTTCTGATGGTTCATGCCAAGGTCCAGATGCAGGGCGAGGGGCATCCGGACCTGCACCTTCGACAGGTAATTGGCCAGCAGTGCGTAACACAGGGGAAGAGGAGGCAGTGGTGTGACCCGTAGACCCAGATTGTGGACCCAGGTGTGCGGCCCACTTATTAGGGTGCTTGGATGTCATGTGGCGGATCATGCTGGTGGTGGTGAGGTTGCTAGTGTTCACGCCCTGGCTCATTTTGGTACGGCACAGGCTGCAAACTAACACTCTTTTGTCATCTGCACTTTCCTCAAAAAAGTGCCATACTGCAGAACACCTACCTCTTGGCAAGGTAGATTTACGCATGGGGGTGCTCGGCATAACGGTTGTCGGCCTGTTTGGTGTGGGACGACTTCTCACTTTTGCAACCCCACTGCCTCTTCCAGCCTGTTGCGGTGCTGCGGATCCCTCCCCCTCTGTACTTCTGTCCTCGCTCGGCTTTTCACCTTTCCATGTTGGGTCAGTGACCTCATCGTCCACCACATCCTCTTCCACTTCCTCACTCTGCTCATCCTTCTGACTTGACCTAACCACAACCTCAGTGATTGACAACTGTGTCTCATCATCATCCACCTCGTGAACAATCGATTGCCATTCACCACCGTCTTCTTCTTGAGACTTTGAAGGCTCAAGAGGTTGGGAATCAGGGCACAATATCTCAGGTCCCTCTTCAAGCATGCTGAGCGAGAGGGCCAAATGTAATAGTGGTTCTGGAAAGAGCTCCTCGGAATATCCGAGTGTGGGATCACTCGTTTGGCAACCTCTCCATGGTGGGAGGAAGGATGATCAGAGTGAGGATTCAGTTGACCAGACTCTTGGCTACAGAGACTGGACTTGGTGGAAGAGAGGCTGGTGCTTAACCGACTGGAAGTATTATCTTCAGCAATCCAACCGACCAACTGTTCGCACTGGTCCGACTTGGACAGTGTTGTCCTGCACCACCTACCTAATTTGGACATGAACCTGGTTACGGTGGATGTTTTTTTTCGGGTGCACTGGCAGTAGGCACAGTTTCATTGCGCCCAGGGCCACGGCCTCTGCGTGCACCCTTAGCATCACGCCCACTTCCCTGTCCCTTAGTGCTCGACTTCTTCATATTAATGGTTTTATCACTAGATGTGGCGCAGATTGTTTCACAGTCCGCTAAAGACACCGTTTTTGGATGCAGGACAGTATATGTCACAGAAACCCACAGAATATGGACACTATATTAGGCCCAGATTATTGTAATCTGCAATACAGACACTTTTTTCTTATGTAGTGCAGTATTGGTTACAGAACACCACCGATTATGGACACTATATTAGGCCCAGATTATCAGAATCTGCAATACAGACAATGTTTTCTGATGTAGTACAGTATTGGTTACAGAACACCACAGATTGGAAATTAACAAATGTGCCCATTCACAAAAAAAGGTAAAAGGGAGAAATCTGGCAACTATAGGCCAGTAAGCCTGACATCAATAGTGGGAAAATTAATGGAAACCATACTTAAGGAGAGGATTGTGGAACATCTAAAATCCCATGGATTGAAAGATGAATAACAGCATGGGTTTACTTCAGGGAGATCATGTCAAACTAATCTTATTGATTTTTTTGATTGGGTGACTAAAATAATAGATGGAGGAGGTGCAGTAGACATCACTTATCTAGACTTTAGTAAGGCTTTTGATACTGTCCCACATAGAAGGCTTATCAATAAATTGCAGTCTTTGGGCTTGGACTCCCATATCGTTGAATGGATTAGGCAGTGGCTGAGGGACAGACAACAGAGGGTTGTAGTCAATGGAGTATATTCAGACCATGGTCTTTTTACCAGTGGGGTACCTCAGGGATCTGTTCTGGGACACATATTGTTTAATATCTTTATCAGCAAAATTGCAGAAGGCCTCGTGGTAAGGCGTGTCTTTTTGCTGATGACACAAAGATTTGTAACAGGGTTGATGTTCCTGGAGGGATACACCAAATGGAAAAGGATTTAGGAAAACTAGAGGAATGGTCAAAAATCTGGCAACTAAAATTTAATGTTGATTAGTGCAAGAGAATGCACCTGGGGTGTAAAAACCCAAGATCAGAATATAAAATCAGTGATACAGTCGTAACCTCAGTGTCTGAGGAAAGGGATTTAGGGGTCATTATTTCAGAATACTTAAAGGTAGGCAGACAATGTCATAGAGCAGCAGAAAATGCTAGCAGAATGCTTGGGTGTATAGGGAGAGGCATTACCAGTAGAAAGAGGGAGGTGCTCATGCCGCTCTACAGAGCACTAGTGATACCGCATTTGGGGTATTGTGCTCAGTACTGGAGACCATATCTCCAGAAGGATATTGATACTTTGGAGAGAGTTCAGAGAAGAGATACTAAACTAGTACATGGATTGCAGGATAAAACTTACCAGGAAAGATTAAAGGACCTTAACATATATAGCTTGGAAGAAAGACGATACAGAGGGGATATGATAGAAACATTTAAATACATAAAGGGAATCAACAAGGTAAAAGAGGAGAGAATATTTAAAAGAAGAAAAACTGCTACACGAGGACATAGTTTTAAATTAGAGGGGCAAAGATTTAAAAGTAATATCAGGAAGTATTACTTTACTGAGAGAGTAGTGGATGCATGGAATAGCCTTCCTGCAGAAGTGGTAGCTGCAAATACAGTGAAGGAGTTTAAGCATGCATGGGATAGGCATAAGGCCATCCTTCATATAAGATAGGGTCAAGGGCTATTCATAGTATTCAGTATATTGGGCAGACTAGATGGGCCAAATGGTTCTTATTTGCCGACACATTCTATGTTTCTATGTTTCTATTATGGACACTATATTATGCCCAGATTATTGGAATTTGCAATACAGACACAGTTTTCGGATGCAGGACAGTATATGTCACAGAAACCCACAGATTATGGACACTATGTTAGGCCCAGATCAGGGGCGTAGCTAGAAATGACTGGGCCCCATAGCAAAAAAAATTTATGGGCCCCCCCCTCCCGGATCTCCCACCCCCACATTACCTCTCGGACCTCGCCGCCACATCCGCACTTGCGACGGTTACGCGTAGGACTGAGCATAGACAGTTGGTCACTGGCAACGCATTTGTGCCAGTGTAGGAAATGTATGAATCTAAATGTCTGTGTATTAACCGCCTCACGTCCGCCCATAGACTATAAACGTCCTATGGGTGGACGTCTATTTCTGACAGCACGTTTTAGAACGTCCTGTCAGAAATAGCAGCTGCACGCTAATCGTGCAGCTGCTGATCGGGTTGCCCGCTGTCAGTGACAGCAGGGCAACCCTAAGACAAGGCAGGGACAGTGCCCAGGTGTCCCTGCCTTCCGGATCGCTGCAGACACAGCGCTCACCGAGCGCTGTGTCTGCAGAGAAGGAAGCGCACAGCGCTTCCTGTTCCGGCCCGGCGGTCATGTGACCGCCGTGACCGGAGAGTGCAGGGGCTGTGTGAGGTCTCTCAGAGACCTCGATCAGCCCTGCTGTGAGGCTGTACAGCGCAGGATTGCTGCTGTACAGCCTCTATAGGGGTGCATTTGTCCTGTAACTGGGGCTACTATGTCAGCCCCAGTTACAGGAGAAATCAACAGTGAAAAAAAAAAGAAAAAGTGAAGTAAATGTCCCCCAGAGGTCTTGTATGACCTTATGGGGGACGAAAAGTGTAAAAAAAAATAAAAAAAAATAAAGGGTTGAAAAAATAAAATAAAATAAAGTTTCACATGTAAAAAAAAAAAAGTTCCCAAGTAAGGAATAAAAAAAAAAAAATTTAAAATAGAAAAAATAAAATAAAATAGACATATTAGGTATCGCCGCGTCCGTAAAAAACAGCTCTATAAAAGTATCACATGACCTAACCCCTCGGGTGAACACCGTAAAAAAAAAATAATAAAAACTGTCAAAACAAGCAATTTTTGTCACCTTGCATCACAGAAGGTGCAACACCAAGTGATCAAAAACGCGTATGTCCCACAAAATAGTACCAATAAAACCGTCACCTCATCCCGCAAAAAATGAGCCCCTACATAAGAAAATCTCTTAAAAAATAAAAAAACTCTAGCTCTTAGAACATGGAGACACTAAAACATCATTTTTTTGGTTTAAAAAATGCTATTATTGTGTTAAAGTGAAACTAATAAAAAAAAGTATACATATTAGGTATTGCCGCGTCCGTAAAAACCAGCTCTATAAAAATATCACATGACCTAACCCCTCGGGTGAACACCGTAAAAATTTTTTTAAAAAAACTGTGTCAAAACAAGCAATTTTTGTCACCTTGCATCACAAAAGGTGCAACACCAAGTGATCAAAAATGCGTATGTCCCACAAAATAGTACCAATAAAACCGTCACCTCATCCCGCAAAAAATGAGCCCCTACATAAGAAAATCTCTCAAAAAATAAAAAAACTATAGCTCTCAGAACATGGACACATTAAAACATAATTTTTTTGTTTCAAAAATGCTATTATTGTGTAAAACTTTAATAAATGAGAAAAAGTATACATATTAGGTATCGCCACGTCCGTAACAATCTGCTCTATAAAAATGTCACTTGACTGAACCCCTTAGGTGAACACCGTAAAAATAAATAAATAGAAACTGTGCTAAAACAACCAATTTTTTGGTCACCTTGCCCCATAAAGTGTTATAATGAATGATCAAAAAATCATATGTACCCAAAAATAGTACTAATAAAACTGGCACCTTATCCCCTAGTTTCCAAAATGGGGTCACTTCTTGGGAGTTTCTACTGTAAGGGTGCATCAGGGGGCTTCAAATGGGACATGGCATCTAAAAACCATGTGGAGTTCCTTTTCTTCTGCGCCCTGCCGTGTGCCCATACAGCAGTTTATGACCACATGTGGGGTGTTTCTGTAAACCGCAGAATCTGGGTAATAAATATTGAGTTTTGTTTGGCTGTTAACCATCGATGTATTAAAGAAAAAAATTGATTAAAATGGAAAATCTGCCAAAAAAGTGAAATTTAAAAATTTGATCTCCATTTTCCTTTAATTCTTGTGGAACGCCTAAAGGGTTAACAAAGTTTGTAAAATCGGTTTTGAATACCTTGAGGGGTGTAGTTTCTACAATGGGGTCATTTATGGGGGTATCCACTATGTAGGCCCCACAAAGTGACTTCAGACCTGAACTGGTCCTTATAAAGTGGATTTTGGCAATTTTCTTAAAAATTTGAAGAATTCCTTCTAAACTTCTAAGCCTTCTAACGTCCTAAAAAAATAAAATGACATTTCCAAAATGATGCCAACATAAAGTAGACATATGGGGAATGTTAAATAATAAATATTTTCTGAGGTATCACTTTCTGTTTTAAAAGCAGAGAAATTGAAATTTAGAAAATTGCGAATTTTTTAAATTTTTGGGTAAATTTGGGATTTTTTCATAAATAAAGGTGAAATATTTTGACTCAAATTTATGACTATCATGAAGTACAATGTGTCACGAGAAAACAATCTCTGAATGACTTGGATAAATAAAGGCGTTCCAAAGTTATTACCACATAAAGTGAGATATGTCAGTTTTGCAAAATTTGGCCTGGTCAGGAAGGGGGCAAAGGGCCCAGATGGGAAGTGGTTAAAGTAGGACTAGTCAGAACTGCCGCCCATACTGCGGGACCACTCCAGGGGTCAAGTCCTGGGAAAAAAAGTGTAGGAACTCACCCAAGATCCACTGCCACCCCGACCCCCCCCCAAAAAAAATAAATATATATATATATTTTGCTGAAAATTCAGTGCAACATAAACAAAAACTGGAATTTGCGCTATATGTCTGTTCAGACATAATTCGTCTCTTTCATATTATATGCTTCCCTTATATATAATTTACTTACAGTTCTGAAGACTCAGGGGTGCTGGCAGGCTTGGCCTCAGGGGTGCTGGCTGGCATGGCCTCAGGGGTGCTGGCTGGCATGGCCTTAGGGGTGCTGGGTGGCTTGGCAGAAGGAGTGTGGGAGACTGTGAGGCCTTTTTTTTACAAGCTGCTCCGGAAAAAAAATATTTTCCATTACACCTCAGGTCAGACCACCAATCAGACCCTCAATGTTAATCAGACCTCAGATCACACCTCAGCTCAGACCCCAATAGGAATGACCCCCAATCAGACCTAAGATAAGAGCCCCATGCCTATCGTCCACCAGCAAGGCAGCTGGCACTGGGATCTCCATGTTATTGGTCAGTTAATACATCAGGGACCCCCTGGCATGGGGCCTGGGCATAGCTAAGTGCAAACTGGGTGATCCATAGGCAGGACCGGGTGGCTGCCCTCATCCACCAGCCCGTCCCTAGGAAATCTCTCATCAGATGTGAGAGCAGCAGCGATCGATCAGCCAGGATTAATGTGCACAGTGGGAGGCCCCCCCTTAGGCAATTGACAAACTGCCCCCCCCCCTCATTCTTAGGCAAGTGACAAACTCAGCTCTGCTACATCTACAATGAGCAACTACAACAAATGTAATGCCAAACTGCAGTTCCTCTATGTGATAGCTTCCACGGGACTCACAGGCTGTGTGGGTCCAGTGGAAGCTATCCAAGGCATCACAAGGAACTGCAGTTTGGCATTACATTTGTGTCATGGTCTTACCTTCTTGCTGTTCTCCTTCGTTTGACATGTGCTGGCGGCCATCTTGGTTTCTGGGTTTCTTGTAGCCTTCCACCCTGCGGCTCCTCCTCCTTCCCACTGGGAGGAGCTGGATGCCTAGCTCATATATATAGGAGGTCTGTGGCTTCAGTTCCTTGCTTGGTCCTCTTGTGTACACATGCTTCTAAGACTGCTGCTGCTTCTGGTTCCTGATCCTGGCTTCGTCTGACTACCCTGCTGGTTCCTGATCCTGGCTTCGTCTGACTACCCTGCTGGTTCCTGATCCTGGCTTCGTCTGACTACCCTGCTGGTTCCTGATCCTGGCTTCGTCTGACTACCCTTCTGGTTCCTGACCTCTGGCTTCGCAAAGACTCTGCTCGGTTTCACCATCCGTTTGGACTTTTGCTTTACAGCTTTATTTTCAATAAAGCCTTCTTATTTTCTCTTATCTCTTGTTGTACGTCTGGTTCATGGTTCCGTGACATTAGGACCAAGCCATGAATTCTGACGGTACAGGGCCATCCTCGCTACCCACGCTGGTTGCCAGACTTGATCAGCAGGATCACCTGTTGGGTCAGTTCGCTGTGGCGTTGCAAACCCTGCTTGAACGCACGGCTCATTTCGCTCCCGTTGCCGATGGGTCGGTTGTCGCTCCTGGGCTCGCTCCTACTGCCGCTCCGGTTGTTGCGCCAGAGTCTACCCCGACACCTGTTGTTGCGCCTGCGGTGTTTCGGGGTATGACCGGTTCTGCCCCTCTTCCACAGCGCTTTGGGGGAGAGCCAACTCAGTGCCGAGGTTTCCTTAACCAGGTGGGCATTTATTTCGAGTTGCTGCCACATGCCTTTCCTACTGAGAGATCAAAGGTGGGCTTCTTGATCTCGCTGCTCTCGGACAAGGCCTTGGCCTGGGCCAGCCCTTTATGGGAGAACAACAATCCGGTGGTTGCCGAGTTTTCCGGTTTTGTTGCTTCTCTTCGGAAGGTATTCGATGTGCCGGCTCGTGCTGCCTCTGCTGCGAAGCTCCTTATGTCCATCAGACAGGGTTCACGATCCGTAGCTGAATACGCCATTGAGTTTCGTACCCTGGCAGCAGAGGTGGGCTGGAATAATGAGGCTCTGGTCGCTGCTTTCTCTCATGGTCTCTCGGATGCCTTGAAGGATGAGGTTGCAGCTAAGGACCTACCAGTTGAGCTCGAGTCTCTTATTTCATTCCTGATTTTGATTGACACCAGACTCAGGGAGAGACCTTCCTTTAAGGAGAACCTGCGGAGGTCTTCTAACAGATTGGTGCCTACGTTTGCTGTCCCACCCGTGCCTCCCTCTCCTCCCACGCCTCCTGGGGATGACTTGTCTGGGGGTGAACCCATGCAGCTGGGGTTTGCTCGCCTGTCCGAGGGGGAGAGGGCACTCCGGAGACGCGAGGGCCGATGCATGTACTGTGGTCTCGGTGGGCATTTTCGGTTGGCATGTCCGAACCGTCCGGGAAAACGCTCGTACCTGAGATCCTGTCGGGGGCAGATTTTGGGTGGAGTCTCCTCGTCCCCGGTTTCCCGTGTTGACAAACCACTGATCACTGTTGTCCTCTCCTGGGTCGGGGGCTCGGTGACGACCCAGGCGTTGGTGGACTCTGGTGCTGGTGGTTTGTTCATTGATAGTGTGTTCGCTGCCGCCAATTCCATTCCTCTGCAGGCTCGAGGTTCCCCACTGGCTCTTGAGGCGATAGACGGCAGACCCCTTCTGCCGCCACACGTGACTCATGAGACCCTTCCAGTGGGGATAGCCATTGGTGCCGTTCACAGAGAGTCGGTCTGTCTCCAGGTTATTTCGTCTCCACACTACTCGGTGGTCTTGGGGTACCCCTGGCTCCAGAAGCATAATCCGACTTTCGATTGGAGTTCGGTCGAGATCCTCTCGTGGTCACCGCAGTGTGGGGCTAGTTGCATCCATGGGCCTGTCAAGTTGCTGTGTACTTCCTCGGACTCTCTGTTGCCTCCTGAATACGAGGAGTACCGGGATGTATTCGATAAGGTGCGCGCGGTTGCCCTACCTCCGCACCGCCCATACGATTGTGCCATAGAGTTACAATCTGGTGCCGTTCCTCCTCGTGGCAAAGTCTATCCACTGTCGGTAGCGGAGAATGAGGCCATGGAGGAGTACGTGAGGGAGGCGCTTTCACGCGGACACATTCGCAAATCTTCGTCCCTGGCAGGGGCTGGATTTTTCTTTGTGAAAAAGAAGGGCGGTGAGTTGAGGCCTTGCATCGATTACAGGGGTCTCAATCGCATCACGATCAAGAACGCTTACCCGATACCCTTGATTTCCGAGCTGTTCGATCGCCTTAAAGGGGCCACGGTCTTTACCAAACTCGACCTGAGGGCGGCATATAACCTGGTAAGGATCAAGGCGGGCGATGAGTGGAAGACCGCGTTTAACACCAGGACCGGTCATTATGAATCCTTGGTTATGCCCTTTGGGTTGTGCAATGCGCCCGCAGTCTTTCAGGAATTCATCAACGATGTTTTCCGTGACCTGTTGCAGCAGTGTGTGGTGGTCTATTTGGATGACATCTTGGTATATTCTGAATCCATGGAGGTCCACATTCTGGATGTCAGACGAGTGTTGCAACGGTTACGAGAGAACAAGCTGTTCGGTAAGCTTGAGAAATGCGAATTTCACCGATCCCAGGTAACCTTCTTAGGTTACATCATTTCCGCTGAGGGGTTCTCCATGGATCCTGAGAAGGTTTCGGCTGTCTTACAGTGGCCCCAGCCCAGTGGTCTTCGTTCCCTGCAGCGCTTTTTGGGCTTCGCCAATTATTATCGGAAGTTCATCAGGGACTTTTCCATGCTGGCCAAGCCTCTCACGGATCTGACCAGGAAGGGCAGTAATTCCCAGGTCTGGCCGCTCGAGGCCATCCGAGCTTTTGAGGCCCTAAAGTCCGCCTTTGTGTCGGCTCCGATTCTGTCGCATCCCAACCCTGGGTTGCCCTTTGTCCTCGAGGTGGACGCGTCTGAGACGGGAGTAGGCGCCCTTCTGTCTCAGCGTAGAACACCAGAGGGTCCTCTGCTTCCTTGTGGGTTTTACTCCCGGAAACTGTCTTCCGCGGAGTGCAACTATCAGATTGGTGACAGGGAGTTATTGGCCATCGTGCAGGCCCTTAAAGAATGGAGGCACTTGCTCGAGGGTTCGGTGGTTCCGGTTCTCATCCTGACGGACCACAAGAATCTGACCTACCTTTCTGAGGCCAAGAGATTGACACCACGTCAGGCCAGATGGGCTCTGTTCTTGTCACGTTTTAATTACGTGGTCTCCTACCTACCCGGTTCCAAGAACATCAGGGCGGATGCCTTATCACGGCAGTACTCCGAGCTGTCCAGGGAGGAGTCGATTCCGACTTCGGTCATACCTCCGAATCAGATCCTGGCCGCCATTCGCACCAGCCTGACCTCTCCCCTGGGTGAGCAGATTTTGGCGGCTCAATCTGGTGCTCCCTCTGGGAGACCCAACGGCAGATGTTTTGTGCCTGAGGAGTTGCGCACTCGGTTGTTGCGTACCTACCATAACTCCAAGACCGCGGGGCATCCTGGAAAGAATCAGCTGTCCTGGGCTGTTTCACGTCTGTTCTGGTGGCCTTCCCTACGTTCCGACATCGCCGCATATGTAGCGGCATGCTCCGTTTGTGCCCAGAGTAAGTCCCCTCGGCACCTTCCGTTGGGCCTTCTGCAACCCATAGCCACCGGGGAGCGCCCATGGTCACACCTGGGGATGGATTTCATTGTGGACCTCCCTGCATCCCGAGGCCATACGGTCATTCTCATGATTGTGGATCGGTTTTCCAAAATGTGCCACTGTGTTCCTCTCAAGAAGTTACCCTCTGCACAAGAGTTGGCCACGATTTTTGCCAGGGAGGTCTTCCGGTTGCACGGTTTGCCCAAGGAGATTGTGTCGGATCGGGGGAGTCAGTTTGTGTCCAGGTTCTGGCGCGCCTTTTGCTCCCAGTTGGGGATTCATCTCTCCTTCTCCTCGGCCTACCACCCTCAGTCCAATGGGGCCGCAGAACGATCCAATCAGGCCTTGGAGCAATTCCTTCGTTGCTATGTCTCCGACCACCAAGACAATTGGGTTGACCTCCTGCCTTGGGCTGAGTTTGCCAGGAACACGGCGGTGAACTCTTCCTCTGGGACGTCTCCCTTCATGGCCAATTATGGGTTCCAACCTGCCGTGTTACCGGAGGTATTCTCTCCCCAGGATATTCCGGCTGTGGAGGATCACCTTTCCGTCCTACGTGCTTCTTGGGTACAGATCCAGAAGTCCCTTGAGGTCTCTGCGCAGCGCCAGAGACTCCAGGCTGATCGCAGACGAGCGCCTGCTCCTTCCTACCAGGTCGGAGACCGTGTATGGTTGTCCACCCGCAACCTCAACCTTCGAGTGCCCACTCCCAAGCTGGCGCCTCGCTTTGTTGGTCCCTTCCGAGTGCTTCGCAGGGTAAACCCGGTAGCCTATGCCCTTGCGCTTCCTCCTGGCATGCGGATCTCCAACGTGTTTCATGTCTCCCTGTTGAAGCCACTGGTGTGTAATCGTTTCACTTCCTCGGTTCCTCGGCCTCGTCCGGTCCAAGTGGGCAATCGTGAGGAATATGAGGTGAGCAATATCCTGGACTCACGCCTGGTCCGCGGTCGGTTGCAGTTTTTGGTCCATTGGCGTGGTTATGGTCCAGAGGAGCGTTCCTGGGTTCCCTCCGCAGATGTCCATGCTCCTGCCTTTCTCCGAGCCTTCCACGCACGCTTCCCTCAGAAACCGTTTTGTGCTCCGCGGAGGAGGGGCCCTTGAGGGGGAGGTACTGTCATGGTCTTACCTTCTTGCTGTTCTCCTTCGTTTGACATGTGCTGGCGGCCATCTTGGTTTCTGGGTTTCTTGTAGCCTTCCACCCTGCGGCTCCTCCTTCCCACTGGGAGGAGCTGGATGCCTAGCTCATATATATAGGAGGTCTGTGGCTTCAGTTCCTTGCTTGGTCCTCTTGTGTACACATGCTTCTAAGACTGCTGCTGCTTCTGGTTCCTGATCCTGGCTTCGTCTGACTACCCTGCTGGTTCCTGATCCTGGCTTCGTCTGACTACCCTGCTGGTTCCTGATCCTGGCTTCGTCTGACTACCCTGCTGGTTCCTGATCCTGGCTTCGTCTGACTACCCTTCTGGTTCCTGACCTCTGGCTTCGCAAAGACTCTGCTCGGTTTCACCATCCGTTTGGACTTTTGCTTTACAGCTTTATTTTCAATAAAGCCTTCTTATTTTCTCTTATCTCTTGTTGTACGTCTGGTTCATGGTTCCGTGACAATTTGCTGTAGTTGCTCATTGTAGATGTAGCAGAGCTGAGTTTGTCACTTGCCTAAGAATGAGGGGGGGGGGCAGTTTGTCAATTGCCTAAGGGGGGGCATCCCACTGTGCACATTAATCCTGGCTGATTGATCGCTGCTGCTCTCACATCAGATGGGAACTGTTAGGAGGCACTGGGGTGACTTTGTAATTGCTCCCTATATAATTGAGTTTGTCTGCTAATAGATCAGGGCACCCAGAGAGAAATCAGATTACGCATACCAGCTGCTGAAGAATAAGGGGCCACACAAAGGGGCCCATCCAAGCTGAATGACAGATGTAAGGTCATTTACCTGAAGGGCCCCTTACATATGGTAGCACCTTGATAATTCTGACCCATTGTGTAGCAAACTGACAAGGCTTTAATGAAGTGACATTAGTGCTCCGGGGCAGACATACCATAGCTGCAACTGTTGCAGCTGCATAGGGGCCCTGCAGGCATTAGGGCCACATGCCAGCTCAAAAGTAGCATATGTTCCCTACTGTCTAACTTCCCCTATGCTTTCCGGGGACGTGGGGGCCCAGAAGCCTCCTGACAACTAACAGACACCAGTAATAGAAGTGGCACATTGTAGATGGGGCCCCAGATACAGATTTTGCACTGGGGCCACGGAGCTTCTGGTTACACCTTATCCCAGTATGACCGCTGTAACTGCCTGGCTGCACCCAGCTTTCCCAATCCCCTGAATGGCAAACCTGGAGAATTAGACCGTAGGCGGGTCAGGGGGGCCCGGACTCACTCAGGGACAGTCACTCACTGACTCTACAGTCAGTGAGTCACTCACTTGTCTCGCAAGTTTGCAGCACCGCGTGCTGCACACAGCAGCTTCCTCTTCCGACCGCAACTGAAGGCTGAAGCCGCTCCCCCTCCTCACTTCGCCTGGCCTTGCCCTTCACAGTGCGCGTCACGCAGGGCTCGGCTCTCAGCCTCCGCTCCGCCCCCTGTCCTGTGAATCTGATTTCAGGCAGTTATCAGCTGCGCCTGCGGGCCGCGTTCTCCTGGATTGAGACGGGGGCCCCGTGGGCCCCCCTGACTTAGGGGCCCGGTCGCAATTGCGACCGCTGCAACCCCTATAGCTACGTCACTGTTGTTAATTTTAAAAAAAACTGAATGCGGTCGGACGGGCCCCCAGTGGCGTAGGGCCCCATAGCCACTGCTATGGTTGCTATGGCGATCCCTACGCCCCTGGCCCAGATTATTGGAATTTGCAATACAGACACAGTTTTCGGATGCAGGACAGTTTATGTCACAGAACACCACAGATTATGGACACGATGTTAGGCTCAGATTATTGGAATTTGCAATACAGACATAGTTTTCGGATGCAGGACAGTATATGTCACAGAACACCACAGATTATGGACCCTATATTAGGCCCAGATTATTGGAATCTGCAATACAGACACTGTTTTCTGATGTAGTACAGTATTGGTTACAGAATATCACAGATTATGGACACTATATTAGGCCCAGATTATTGGAATCTGCAATACACACACTGTTTTCTGATGTAGTAGAGTATTGGTTACAGAACACCACAGATTATGGACACTCTATTAGGCCCAGATTATTGGAATCTGCAATACAGACACTGCTTTCTGATGTAGTACAGTATTGGTTACAGAACACCACAGATTATGGACACAGTTTCCTGATGTAGTACAACATTGGTTACAGAATACCACAGATTATGGACACTATATTAGGCCCAGATTATTGGAATTTGCAATACAGACACTGTTTTCTGATGTCGTACAGTATTGGTTACAGAACACCACAGAATATGGACACTATATTAGGCCCAGATTATTGGAATTTGCAATACAGACACTGTTTTCTGATGTAGTACAGTATTGGTTACAGAACACCACAGATTATGGACACTATATTAGGCCCATATTATTACAATCTGCAATACAGACACTATTTTCTGATGTAGTATAGTATTGGTTACGGAACACCACAGATTATGGACACTATATTAGGCCCAGATTATTGGAATTGGCAATACAGACAATGTTTTCTGATGTAGTACAGTATTGGTTACAGAACACCACAGAATGTGGACACTATATTAGGCCCAGATTTTTGGAATTTCCAATACAGACACTGTTTTCTGATGTAGTACAGTATTGGTTACAGAACACCACAAATTATGGACAATATATTAGGCCCAGATTATTGGAATTTGCAATACAGACACTGTTTTCTGATGTAGTACAGTATTGGTTACAGAACACCACAGATTATGGACACTATAATAGGCCCAGATTATTGGAATCTGCAATACAGACACAGTTTTCGGATATAGGACAGTATATGTCACAGAAACCCACGGAATATGGACTCTATATTAGGCCCAGATTAGTTAAATTTGCCCTAAAGAAACAGTTTTTGGATGGCGTACTGTATATGTCACAGAAAACAACACACTATGGACACTAGATTAGGCTCAAATTATTGGAATCTGCAATACACACACTGTTTTCTGATGTAGTACAGTATTGGTAACAGAACACTACATATTATGGACACTATATTAAGCCCAGATTATTGGAATCTTCAATACAGACACTGCTTTCTGATGTAGTACAGTATTGGTTACAGAACACCACAGATTATGGACACCATATTAGACCCAGATTATTGGAATTTGCAATACAGACACAGTTTTCTGATGTAGTACCATATTAGTTACAGAACACCACAGATTATGGTGGACACTATATTAGGCCCAGATTATTGGAATTTGCAATACAGACACTGTTTTCTGATGTAGTACAGTATTGGTTACAGAACACCACAGATTATGGACACCATATTAGACCCAGATTATTGGAATTTGCAATACAGACACAGTTTTCTGATGTAGTACAGTATTAGTTACAGAACACCACAGATTATGGACACTATATTAGGCCCAGATTATTGGAATCTGCAATACAGACACTGTTTTCTGATGTAGTACAGTATTGGTTACAGAGCACCACAGAATATGGACACTATATTAGGCCCAGATTATTGGAATCTGCAATACAGACACAGTTTTCGGATGCAGGACAGTATATGTCACAGAAACCCACAGATTATGGACACTATGTTAGGCCCAGATTATTGGAATTTGCAATACAGACACAGTTTTCGGATGCAGGACAGTTTATGTCACAGAACACCACAGATTATGGACACGATGTTAGGCTCAGATTATTGGAATTTGCAATACAGACATAGTTTTCGGATGCAGGACAGTATATGTCACAGAACACCACAGATTATGGACCCTATATTAGGCCCAGATTATTGGAATCTGCAATACAGACACTGTTTTCTGATGTAGTACAGTATTGGTTACAGAATATCACAGATTATGGACACTATATTAGGCCCAGATTATTGGAATCTGCAATACACACACTGTTTTCTGATGTAGTAGAGTATTGGTTACAGAACACCACAGATTATGGACACTCTATTAGGCCCAGATTATTGGAATCTGCAATACAGACACTGCTTTCTGATGTAGTACAGTATTGGTTACAGAACACCACAGATTATGGACACAGTTTCCTGATGTAGTACAATATTGGTTACAGAATACCACAGATTATGGACACTATATTAGGCCCAGATTATTGGAATTTGCAATACAGACACTGTTTTCTGATGTAGTACAGTATTGGTTACGGAACACCACAGATTATGGACACTATATTAGGCCCATATTATTACAATCTGCAATACAGACACTATTTTATGATGTAGTATAGTATTGGTTACAGAACACCACAGATTATGGACACTATATTAGGCCCAGATTATTGGAATTTGCAATACAGACAATGTTTTCTGATGTAGTACAGTATTGGTAACAGAACACCACAGAATGTGGACACTATATTAGGCCCAGATTATTGGAATTTGAAATACAGACACTGTTTTCTGATGTAGTACAGTATTGGTTACAGAACACCACAGATTATGGACACCATATTAGACCCAGATTATTGGAATTTGCAATACAGACACAGTTTTCTGATGTAGTACAGTATTAGTTACAGAACACCACAGATTATGGACACTATATTAGGCCCAGATTATTGGAATCTGCAATACAGACACTGTTTTCTGATGTAGTACAGTATTGGTTACAGAGCACCACAGAATATGGACACTATATTAGGCCCAGATTATTGGAATCTGCAATACAGACACAGTTTTCGGATGCAGGACAGTATATGTCACAGAAACCCACAGAATATGGACACTATATCAGGCCCAGATTAGTTAAATTTGCCATAAAGAAACAGTTTTCGGATGGCGTACTGTATATGTCACAGAAAGCCACACACTATGGACACTAGATTAGGCCCAGATTAGTTAAATTTGCCCTAAAGAAACAGTTTTCGGATGGCGTACTGTATATGTCACAGAAAACAACACACTATTGTAGTGGCCTCACGGACTAAGCGTGGGCACTACACGAGGGTCAATTGGGGTGTGCGTGACTTCCCTTCCCTTGGTACAGGAGCGTCATTTCCAATTGTGCATATTTTATGTAAATTGTAAAGTATTGTTGTTATATTTAATGTTTTTCCCTGTTTTATGTAGCATCAGGCCTAGTCTCTGCAGTTAGTCATCCTAGACGCTAGAGGGAGCTAGAGTAGCCCTGGTATAAGTATTCAGGCCCCAGACAGGGAAGGGAGTTGAAGGTCAGGAGTCTGCAAAGACAAGCTGGAAGGCACCAGTCAGGGCCTCCTCCTGACATGCAACTAGACAGCCCAGGCTTCTAGTTGCCACCAGGAGACTAGTAGAGGGATCCTAGTCTACCTCCTGATCCAGAGAGCCATGGTTAGCTCAGATGATCTACCCCAGGGGAAGAGGTCACCTCCTGGGAGAAACCCTGTAGTTCCCACCAAGTCAAGCAGAGCCAACAGATCCAGCTGATACAAGTAAGCTGAGGGGCAGAGAGAATAGAGATATGGAGCAAGAATGAGCACCTAAGGAGGATTATTTACCAAGGATAAAAGCCTACAGTAAGGTAACTGGGCCTTGGGATTAAAGCCAGACAGGAGTTCGAAAGGAACAGTGTACACTAATCTCCAAGGAGTCTGTACAGCCTGATTCTGCACATGTGGATGTTTACCCTCTGTATATCTTGCCTAACCACCATATACCTGCCATAATTGTGAAACCTGCTTGTGAAGTATATTGGACATGTGGAACTGAGTTGCCATCTAACTGTACAAAGTGGAATTTACTACAGTAAAGTAAAGTTTGGTTCACCCTACCATCTGTGTTCCATTCTTCTTAAGACCTTCCACCGGTGTGCCACCGTTACAGGCACTGGCGTCACGTACCTCAAAGGGACCTTGCCCCAGGCACATAAAACACCTGCAACACCCAGGGCACCTCAACTACCACCAGGCCTGGTCCCTAAATACAGAGTGTGCCCCAGAGAACTTTTGTGCCAGCCTCTCCTTCACTGCCGTATGCCTGCCCAGGGGTTCCCATATATAGCTGTGAGTGACCCTCGCTTGCCGTTGACCGTGACCTCACCATCGCATTACCCTGCAGGTCTGGCGTACCGCATAAATTGGCGTCACGAACAGGATACGGAACATATCCGCGCCATTGTTGGATTACAAAACTGTGTGCTGAAAATCATCTTAAAGTGACCAAGCCCTAATGGGTTTATTGAAAATTACTGGGCCAAAGGACTGTCCTAAGTAGCGGTGTGAAAATAGTGTTTTATGGACTGTTTGCTGCTTGTTTAAGCCACCGCTTGCTGTCAGTGAATAGACAGCGTTTTGCTAAAGATGGCCGCTGAGCTTGCTTGAGATTACTGCTGCGTCATCTTCATCCTAAATTGGCGGTAAAAGTTGGCGCCTTTTTGCTAAGAAGAGCGGGAAAAAGCTAAAAGTCTGGACATTTGCATGTCTGCCAGAATGGACTCCGCCTTCCCCATACTGGAGTACCTGGGGGGCGGCCTCTCAATGCAATGGGAGGATCTGTCTGAACTTATTGGCGCCACCCTGTCGCTCTCCAGAGAAGGATCGAGCATGTTGGGAAGTGAAGACTGCTCTGCTGAGATGTCCGCGCCTGAATTACTGAACGTGACTGATATAGGTGTAGAGCCAGAGGAGGCTCCACCGGCCTACTCTCCGGGACCGGAGAGACCCGCCTGCTCGCCACTGGGGAAAGAACCGGAGCACTACTACGGCTCCTGGAGAGACTTCTTTCAGCCCTCATTCAAGTGGTCGACACTTATGGCAGAGATTCGGGAGGCCGCTATACAGAGGAATACTAAAACTAAAATATAGTATGAAGAACTGACCAAGTCCATTTACGGCCGTCATCCTAATACCCAACCCCGCCTGGAAAGGAGAAGGGGGTTGGTGCTGTCCTTTGACAAGACCCGTGGCTACGGGTTCATACAAGACCACATTACTGGCAGAGACTTGTACGTCAACCGGAGGTCTGTCAAGAGAGGTTACCTCCCTGAGCATCTGCATAACCTCCGCGAGGGAGAGGAGGTAGAATTCACCCCTGCCGAGAGCCTGCGAGGCCCATATGCGACTGCCGTTACCCGTCCCAAGAAGGAACCGGAGGACTGGGAGGCAGATGAGGACTACTCTGGCTGCGAGTGCAAACCTGAGCGCTCTCCAGAACCGGCCCATCACGCATTCCAAGAGCGGGGCTCTTTCATTGGTCCTAATGTGTTTTGGCAGCCAACTGTGTTGGAAAAATGGGTGAGTCCCTATCCGTCCCCCGAGTTGCCACGCCGGGAGAGAACAATCCAGGACATGGAAAATCTAAAAGGACTCCGCGTTACCCTGGAAAATATCCGGAAGGGTAGGAGACCTGATGCGGCACCGGAGCCTGCAGCGGCTGCGTCCGATGCATCCTACACTGTACCTGCGCCGGCGGCGACAGCAGAGGACAGCGATTCTGAGACCGACAGCATAGGTGACCAGATCGTCCGTCTGGAAGAAAAGTTGCGGGAGCTGCGCAAGATTGCCACCGCCAGGATCCAGACGCCGCCTAAGAGAGACGAGGTAAGGGTGCCTGTCACCACCCGTAGACCACCTTCTACTACCTCCGCTCCGTCGGTGCCCCCAAGACGGCTCTCTAACTCTATGACTAGCTGCGCAGAGTCAGTCATTCCACAGCCCACCGGACCGCTTGCGGCGGCGGTATCAAGTCCACCACAGCCTACAATAATTATGCCTGGACCGGTGCGGTCCCCAACTGTTCTTACCCCTAGGCCTATGGGGCCGATACCTATAAGGGGTCCTTTCATGCTACAGCTGCCCCCTAATACTGTAATGTGGGCACATCCACCTGTAGAGGATTACTACAGGCCTTATTTGCCAGCAGAGCCGGGCAACTATGATACGCCCTTGTGAATTAGCCTGCTAGGCCTTTGATTTGTTTTGACAAGGGATGACTTTTAAAAATTTAACCCTTCCAGGACAGGAGTCCTTTGTTTCTGGTCCTTTGTTGCTGCTGCCAGTTTACCCACGGTTCAGTGGCAGTGGTCACCCACTGAAATAATAAAGTCAGCAAAGCCAAGTTTGTTTCCAGGACCTCCTGCCTGTTTCTACTATCACACACCAAGTTGTGCCTGTTCCGTTGTTGCACCTTTTACCCTTTACCCCCTTTTCAGGTTGATCAGGGGTATTACAGCACTTGTTTTTAGCTGTCATTTTTATTGTGCAACGGAACTCCAAGGATACGTGCCCAGTGATAGACTCAAAAGTACCTGAGCCTCTGAGATCTTTGTTTTTAAGGAAATGTGCCCAGAGATAGACTCCACTGCACGAGAGCCTCTGTGAGTTATAAGAAAGGTACCTGGGTACGGACTCATATTTATTCTTTGAGCCTCCAAGAACTTTTAAATTGTTGTGTTGTGTTCTGCTGTTCTCCTAAGGACACTTTGCATATATGGACTATCCTGGTCATAATGTTAAGCTGTGCCAGGTCAGCGCCCCTGTTCCCTGATATGATCCTGAGAGAAGAGAACGACGCCCCTTTTCACCGAACTTGTTCCTAAGCCAGTTGGAACTGCCTGATATGTGCATATATTATGCTTCTGCAAATGTAGATGTGTTTCCTGCTTTGCTTTTTGGTCTCTTTTTCAGGTGCAGTATCCAGCTGGGCAGGGCCCCTCCATGTTGCGCCGAGGTCGGGCAACGTTAAAGCGTGGGGGTATGTAGTGGCCTCACGGACTAAGCGTGGGCACTACACGAGGGTCAATTGCGGTGTGCGTGACTTCCCTTCCCTTGGTACAGGAGCGTCATTTCCAATTGTGCATATTTTATGTAAATTGTAAAGTATTGTTGTTATATTTAATGTTTTTCCCTGTTTTATGTAGCATCAGGCCTAGTCTCTGCAGTTAGTCATCCTAGACGCTAGAGGGAGCTAGAGTAGCCCTGGTATAAGTATTCAGGCCCCAGACAGGGAAGGGAGTTGAAGGTCAGGAGTCTGCAAAGACAAGCTGGAAGGCACCAGTCAGGGCCTCCTCCTGACATGCAACTAGACAGCCCAGGCTTCTAGTTGCCACCAGGAGACTAGTAGAGGGATCCTAGTCTACCTCCTGATCCAGAGAGCCATGGTTAGCTCAGATGATCTACCCCAGGGGAAGAGGTCGCCTCCTGGGAGAAACCCTGTAGTTCCCACCAAGTCAAGCAGAGCCAACAGATCCAGCTGATACAAGTAAGCTGAGGGGCAGAGAGAATAGAGATATGGAGCAAGAATGAGCACCTAAGGAGGATTATTTAACAAGGATAAAAGCCTACAGTAAGGTAACTGGGCCTTGGGATTAAAGCCAGACAGGAGTTCGAAAGGAACAGTGTACACTAATCTCCAAGGAGTCTGTACAGCCTGATTCTGCGCATGTGGATGTTTACCCTCTGTGTATCTTGCCTAACCACCATATACCTGCCATAATTGTGAAACCTGCTTGTGAAGTATATTTGACATGTGGAACTGAGTTGCCATCTAACTGTACAAAGTGGAATTTACTACAGTAAAGTAAAGTTTGGTTCACCCTACCATCTGTGTTCCATTCTTCTTAAGACCTTCCACCGGTGTGCCACCGTTACAGGCACTGGCGTCACGTACCTCAAAGGGACCTTGCCCCAGGCACATAAAACACCTGCAACACCCAGGGCACCTCAACTACCACCAGGCCTGGTCCCTAAATACAGAGTGTGCCCCAGAGAACTTTTGTGCCAGCCTCTCCTTCACTGCCGTATGCCTGCCCAGGGGTTCCCATATATAGCTGTGAGTGACCCTCGCTTGCCGTTGACCGTGACCTCACCATCGCATTACCCTGCAGGTCTGGCGTACCGCACTATGGACACTATATTTGGCCCAGATTATTTAAATTTACGCTAAAGAAACTGTTTTTGGATGGAGTACTGTATATGTCACGGATGTGTATTACACGCACACACTACAAAGACAGTAGATGAGGGCTGGCCCCTGATTATTTAAAATTATGCTAAAGAAACTGTTTTCAGATGGAGTACTGTATATGTCACAGATGTGTATTAAACGCACTTTATAGACAATAAATGTGGCGCTAATTATTTGAATTTACGCAAAAAGACAGTCTGCGGATGATGTACAGTATATGTCACTAATAGTTATTAAATTAAAATATCTTGCTGCTGTCAAACACACACACAGTAGTCCTTAAAAGGACTTTGGGGTCTTTGAAAAGCTTTTGGTAGTAAAAACAGCAAATTTCTCTCCCTGCACTATCTGTCCCTTCCTCAGCATGGATGTCCCTGAGACTGATAAATTTAGCGCAGGTAAAAATGTATTGCTGCTCTAAAACACACACACAGTAGTCCTTAAAAGGACTATGGGTCTTTGAAAAGCTTTCTTAGAATTTCTTAGAATAATAACTGTGAATTTCGCTCCCTACACTGCCTTTCCCTTCCTACGCTCTGCTCTCCCTGACTATGACTGATCCGACCATGTGTCATTAGGTGCTATATAGCACCCGATGATGCGTTCCGGCCAGCCAATCACTGTAATGCCAGCAGCCAACATGGCTACTGGTATTACAGTGATAGCAGTACTTACCTGCAAGTTTATTGGCTGCTTAGCAGACGCGAAACGTGCAGGGAGGGAGACTCGAGCATGGCGCTCAAGCACATGCGGTACTCGGCCGAGTAGCGCCATCTACCGAGCATAGTGATGCTCGAGCCGAACCGGTATTTGGCCAAGCATGCTCACTCATCACTAGTGAAGAGTCTGAATAAAATTTTTGGAAACTTCACTCATATCTACTTGTCACATACCTCAGACTAAGGGTCCATTCACACGTCCGTGGTGTATTGCGGATCTGCAAATTCAGGATCCGCAATACACCGGGCCGCACATGGCCTGCACGCTGCGGACAAGAATAGGACATGCTCTATTTTCTTGCGGAGCTGCGGTCCGGAAGATTGGGGCCGTGCTCCAGAAATGCGGAGAGCACATAGTGTGCTCTCCACATCCATTCCGTCCCCATAGAGAATGAATGGGTCCGCACCCGTTCCGCACAATTGCGGAACGGATGCGGACCACACTTATGGACGTGTGAATGGAGCTTAAATCTGTGTCTAGCTGTAAGGCAACTGGCCTCATCAGGAGCCCTCCTCATTTGGCTGTCTGCAGCAGGAGAGCATACATTGTAAATAGATTCCTGCCTTCACCAGACAAAAATAATAGGATAAAATAGAAATAAATAACTGTGTTCACTGCAAGAACACTTCAAGACAGTTTCAGGTGATGCAGAAGATCTTAGAGACTTCAAGGGGGTTGTTTAAGTGTTTAATACTGATAAAATATCCTCAGGATAGACAATCAGTATCTGATCAGTGGAGATTTGACTCCCGCCAATCAGCTATTTGAAGGGACTGTGGTTACTCTGGTGAGCGCCACAACCCCTTCCCAGTCCAGTGATGTAATTTTCATTGGCCACAAGGCTTAGGCACAGCTCAGTCCCATTCAAGTAAATGGAGCTGAGCTACAATACCAAGTACAGATGCTATACAATGGATGGTGCTATGCTTGGTCAGCTGTGAAGAGGACGTGGAGCTCATCTGAGCTCCACAGTCTTTTCAAACAGCTGATCGGCGAGGGTGTCTGAAGTCAGATTCCCACCAATCACAACCCTTTAAAAACTGTGCAGCGCCCCACTACGTGTGTGTGGGCACTGTTTAAAAGCACTTTTTACTTTATTAAAAGCACTAGGTTGTAATGTATAACTTTGCATTTGGGTATCTGCAAAATCCCTGTTGACAGGCCTATTAGGTGTAATTCATACATCCCACCACTAGATGGGGATATAGTTCAGGTCCTATTTATACCTAGGTCAGGCCTAGTGAGACAGATTAGTTGAGACCAGGAGGGAGTTGAGATTAGTCAGTTGAAAAATGTAGTTCAGACGAGAGCAGATCTGAGGGAGTCAGATCAGATTAGTGGGAGAGAAGATAGAGTGAAGACTTCATAACACAGATTAGTGAGTGGAGCCAACTTCGCTAGTAGGTGTTACTCAGATGTTAGGCGCAGAAGAGCGTTTTCCTTCTGTAGCTGGACTATAGACTTGCATCCCTGACCAGTAGGAGAAGAGTATGCCTCCCAGGAAAAGAAACAAGCATTCCTGGGAATTCTGAGAGACAGTTGAGTTTTCCTGTCTAAAATATTCAGCTTGTAGGGAAAGACAAGGAATAGGATCCCACACATCTAAAGGAACCAGGTACACCTAACCCACTGCTCCAAAACTAAGAAACCTGAAAAGCCTAGAAACAGTGGATTTGCAGAATTAACTGTGTACCATCAAGATATTGCATATTTGTACTGCTGCAAACAAAAGACATCTAAAGTAAAAGTTGTGAGTTGCATTTCACCACTGTCTACCTCATTATTACCACTACTGGTTGTACCACCATTAATGGTACTGGCGTCACGACAAAAACCATCAAGGGACTCAGCCGCAACAAGCACCCTAAGCACCCCTAACATCAAGGGCACCTCAACCACCATCTTGGCTGATGCTTCCTACCACAGAGCGTGCCCCGGAGGATTTCGTGCTGTCCACCTCAACACTGTGCTGCCAGCCCAGGGAGGCATTCTGCTAACCGTGAGTAAACTGATGAACTGTGTGTTATATTATTTGGCCCCTCATCGGTCCACCGTGCACCTCACGTGTTGCCCCTGCGACTGGCTGGCTGCAACTGCATTAACCATAGTTTACTTGTTGTATAAAGAGTAGTAGGTAGGTACATTCATTCAGTGGTGTATTCCCAATAGGGCTAGTTGTACCACACAAGCAGCTGGGAAAAGATACACTAGGACTCTAACATTGCTGCATTTCAGCTAGAAGCTGGGATATCATTCTGATTCCCAGGCATGAGATTCAACCAATTCCCTCAGGTTCTCCAGATCCGGTTGTTAAAATTACAGCGGCAGCTGGAGATGAGCGCTTCCATTCCATATTTTTGTCCTGAGGCTTTTTAAAAGTTGGGTGGTATCTGTGTAGTGTATATATGGTGTATTTATGTATGTGTACCATGTATATGGTGCATTTATGTGTATGTATGTTGCATATATATGGTGTATGTATATGTAAACATATGTTGTGACGCTGCGTGTCCGCCGTTGAGCAGGGAACCTGTTAAAAATTTTAATCCCACCCCTGCTGATTCCCATCAAGAGCACCCATATGGCTCAGTTTTATAAAGCAGGACCCTGACTTTTCTTAGTTTTACCATTTAGAGACTTCTCGTGCCACTATTCTTCAAATAGATGTTCAATTTAATGAGGTTAATAACGAAGATAATTTAAGATATTTACTTTGCTTTTCACAACTAAAGGAACATGCAGCATTTTTTGTTGATTTATTGTACTTATGTGACAGTCATTCTATGCTGAGTAGCCACACCACTCAAGCTAAATAGGGAACATCAATCCCCATGAGGACTAAGGTATGTGTTAAGTATGTGGTTATCATGACATTTGGTCTGTGACGCTTCCGCCAGATTTGTCCCATGTTCTCGGAACAATTCTTAATCAGTGACCCTAAAGGTCACTAGTTTCCTTTAGTTTAAAATGTGAACACTACAGCTTAGCCTGGGAATATTCCTGATCAAAAAATGTCAATGGGCAAAAATCATATCTGGCGTAAATATAGTAGCAGTAATAATGGGGAATTTTAGGGATGCTGACATTCCTGACACTGTCAGCAGGCTGGCCTGACATCTGCCAATAAAGTGGAATCTGCATAGTTAGAATCCCCACAGCCTTGTAGGTTACTGACAAGATGCATCACAAAAATAAATGTGAGCATGTCATAAAAAAGGTAAATTGGTGGGTACTAGGGATGAGCAAATGTTTCATTTGAAGTCGATTCGCATAAAACTTTGTTTGAATGCTGTACAGAGTGAACGCTCCATACAGTATTAGAATGTATTGGCTCAGATGAAGTCTTGCGAAACTTCGGGTAATAACTTAAAAAATTTATTTCTACTGTTAAAAACCTTTTTCCGAACTCACGTTCATTTCCAAGTGGTCCCTTGGAACCAAACCCGAGTTCGGGAAAAGGTTTTTAACAGTAGAAATACATTTTTGAAGTTTTTACCCAAAGTCTTGCGAGACTTTGCGATGTAATAACTTCAGCTCATCTGAGCCAATACATTAAAATACCGTACGGAGCTCCGTACAGTATTCAAACAAAGATTTATACGAATCGACTTTGGATGTTTCATCCGAGGTCGATTCGCTCATCCCTAGTGGGTACCCATCTTCAGAATATTTTTTCTGAATGACTGGGTTAAGATCTGACATGCTGAAAGGAAGTGTCACCTCACCAGTAGTGATGATCGAGCATGCTCAGCCGAACATCAGTTCGGCTCGAGCATTGCGATGCTCAGCACATCGCAGTGTTCGGCCGAATACCGTGTGTGCTCAAGCGCCATGCTTGAGTCTCCTCCCCGCATGTTTGTTGGCTGCTACGCAGCCAATAAACATGCAGGTAAGTACTGCCACTTAATGTAATGCCGTAGCCATGTTGGTTACTGGCATTACAGTGATTGGCTGGCCGGAACGCGTCTTCGGGTGCTTTTAAGGACTATTGTTGTGTCTGGCAGCAATATATATTTTTAGCGCATCCTGCACTAAATTGCGTGCGATTAGAGACCCAAAAGTCCTTTTAAGGCCTGTTGTATTTGGCAGCAATATATATTTATAGAGCAACCTGCGCTAAATAGCTTGCAATTGTTTGGCCGCTGCAGACAGCGACATTATCTGCGCTACATCTCCTGTGTAACGTGTGCGCAACCTAAAAATATCTGTGACATCCAGTGTGCTTTTTCTGTAGACGGTGTCAGCTGCAGACAGTTACATTACCTGCGCTACATCTCCTGTATAATGTGTGCGCATTCTAAAAATATCTGTGACATCCAGTGTACTTTTTCCATAGACGGTGTACGCTGTGGACAGTTACATTACCTGCTCTACATCTCCTGTATAACTTTTGCGCATTATAAATATCAGTGATATTCCCTGTAATTTTATATTAGCCGCTGGTGACAGCGACATTTCCTGTGCTACATTTCATGCATAACGTTTGCGCATCATAAATATCAGTGATTAGTGATGGACGAACATCGGCCGTGACGGTTCGCGAACGCGATCAAATGTTTGCGAACCGCAAGTTCGCGGAGTGCCCCATTCACTTTAATGGCAGGCGACCCTGAAAAACCTTCAGCTCATATTTGCCGCCACCAAATACTTAGTAGAAATGCACAAATAGTCCCACAACATGGACAGTGACATACTAGAGGGGGATCAATGACAAAAATTCCAACAAAATATATGTGTCTTAATGAGGCAACATTTCTATGCGTTTTAAAGGGAGATTCTCTTAAATGTGCCCTGTTGAAGCCTACAAAAATTTTATTTTAGGCCATGGGAGTACGGGCCTTAAAAATTAAGCATTCACCTGACATAAAAGAAATTCTAATTATGTTGCTCTAAGTACATTATGCAGTTAATGGATAAAAATTTTACTGTAGGCCACTGGAGTACAGGCCCCAAACATTAGGCATTCACAGGACATAAAAGATCAAGTAAGTATGTGGCTGGAGGTAGATTACATGGTCAATGGATATCAATTTTACTACAGGCCAGTACAAATACAGGTCAAATACATAGGTTTAAAAGAACCAAAAATATAAAATTGAATCAAAAACATGGCTAACGAAATTCCTCCTCTTGAAAAAAAGCCTAATAATAATAGTTGAAATTTGATAACACGTGGTCGTCACTGGTGTTAAATTCCTCAGAGGCTGCAACAATTATGCATTCAGAGTACAGAAAAGAACAAGTAAGTATGTGGCTGGAGGTAGATTACACGGTCATTGGATATCAATTTTGCAGGTCAATGTACTACAGGCCCCAAAAATTATGCATTCAGCGTACATAAAAGAACAAGTATGTATGTGGCTGGAGGTAGATTACATGGTCATTAGATATCAATTTTACAGCAGGCCAGTGGACTACAGGCCCCAAAAATTAAGCATTCAGCATACAGAAAAGAACAAGTATGTGGATGGAGGTAGATTACACAGTCATTGGATATCAATTTTATAGCAGGCCAGTGTACTACAGGCCCCAAAAATGATGCATTCAGCGTACATAAAAGAACAAGTAAGTATGTGGCTGGTGGTAGATAGAGTTGAGCGAACACCTGGATGTTCGGGTTCGAGAAGTTCGGCCGAACTTCCCGGAAATGTTCGGGTTCGGGATCCGAACCCGACCCGAACTTCGTCCCGAACCCGAACCCCATTGAAGTCAATGGGGACCCGAACTTTTCGGCACTAAAAAGGCTGTAAAACAGGCCAGGAAAGAGCTAGAGGGCTGCAAAAGGCAGCAACATGTAGGTAAATCCCCTGCAAACAAATGTGGATAGGGAAATGAATTAAAATAAAAATAAAAAAAATAAAAATTAACCAATATCAATTGGACAGAGGTCCCATAGCAGAGAATCTGGCTTCACGTCAGCAGAGAATCAGTCTCTTCATGCCATAGCAGAGAATCTGGCTTCATGTCAGCAGAGAATCAGTCTTCATGTCACAGCAGAGAATCAGGCTTCACGTCACCCACCACTGGAACAGGCCACTGTCACATATTTAGGCCCCGGCACCCAGACAGAGGAGAGAGGTCCCGTAACAGAGAATCTGGCTTCATGTCAGCACAGAATCAGTCTTCATGTCATAGCAGAGAATCAGGCTTCACGTCACCCACCACTGGAACAGGCCACTGTCACATATTTAGGCCCCGGCACCCAGACAGAGGTCCCGTAACAGAGAATCTGGCTTCATGTCAGCACAGAATCAGTCTTCATGTCATAGCAGAGAATCAGGCTTCACGTCACCCACCACTGGAACAGGCCACTGTCACATATTTAGGCCCAGGCACCCAGGCAGAGGAGAGAGGTCCCGTAACAGAGAATCTGGCTTCATGTCAGCACAGAATCAGTCTTCATGTCATAGCAGAGAATCAGGCTTCACGTCACCCACCACTGGAACAGGCCACTGTCACATATTTAGGCCCCGGCACCCAGACAGAGGAGAGAGGTCCCGTAACAGAGAATCTGGCTTCATGTCCGCACAGAATCAGTCTTCATGTCATAGCAGAGAATCAGGCTTCACGTCACCCACCACTGGAACAAGCCACTGTCACATATTTAGGCCCAGGCACCCAGGCAGAGGAGAGAGGTCCCGTAACAGAGAATCAGTCTTTATGTCATAGCAGAGAATCAGGCTTCACGTCACCCACCACTGGAACAGGCCACTGTCACATATTTAGGCCCAGGCACCCAGGCAGAGGAGAGAGGTCCCGTAACAGAGAATCTGGCTTCATGTCAGCACAGAATCAGTCTTCATGTCATAGCAGAGAATCAGGCTTCACGTCACCCACCACTGGAACAGGCCACTGTCACATATTTAGGCCCCGGCACCCAGACAGAGGAGAGGTTCATTCAACTTTGGGTTGCCCCGCAATATAATGGTAAAATGAAAATAAAAATAGGATTGAATGAGGAAGTGCCCTGGAGTACAATAATATATTGTTAAGAGGAGGTAGTTAATGTCTAATCTGCACAAGGGATGGACAGGTCCTGTGGAATCCATGCCTGGTTCATTTTTATGAACGTCAGCTTGTCCACATTGGCTGTAGACAGGCGGCTGCGTTTGTCTGTAATGACGCCCCCTGCCGTGCTTAATACACGTTCAGACAAAACGCTGGCCGCCGGGCAGGCCAGCACCTCCAAGGCATAAAAGGCTAGCTCTGGCCACGTGGACAATTTGGAGACCCAGAAGTTGAATGGGGCCGAACCATCAGTCAGTACGTGGAGGGGTGTGCACAGGTACTGTTCCACCATGTTATTGAAATGTTGCCTCCTGCCAACACGTTCCGTATCAGGTGGTGGTGTAGTTAGCTGTGGCGTGGTGCCAAAACTTTTCCACATCTCTGCCATGCTAACCCTGCCCTCAGAGGAGCTGGCCGTGACACAGCTGCATTGGCGACCTCTTGCTCCTCCTCTGCCTTCGCCTTGGGCATCAACTGGTTCCCCTGTGACATTTGGGAATGCTCTCAGTAGCGCGTCTACCAACGTGCGCTTGTACTCGCACATCTTCCTATCACGCTCCAGTGTAGGAAGTAAGGTGGGCACATTGTCTTTGTACCGGGGATCCAGCAGGGTGGCAACCCAGTAGTCTGCACATGTTAAAATGTGGGCAAATCTGCTGTCGTTGCGCAGGCACTGCAGCATGTAGTCGCTCATGTGTGCCAGGCTGCCCAGAGGTAAGGACAAGTTGTCCTCTGTGGGAGGCGTATCGTCATCGTCCTGTGTTTCCCCCCAGCCACGCACCAGTGATGGGCCCGAGCTGCGTTGGGTGCCAGCCCGCTGTGAACCTGTTTCATCCTCATCCTCCTCCACCTCCACCTCTTCCTCATCCTCGTCCTCCTCGTCCTCCAGTAGTGGGCCCTGTCTGGCCACATTTGTACCTGGCCTCTGCTGTTGCAAATAACCTCCCTCTGAGTCACTTCGAAGAGACTGGCCTGAAAGTGCTAAAAATGACCCCTCTTCCTCCTCTTCCTCCTGGGCCACCTCCTCTTCCATCATCGCCCTAAGTGTTTTCTCAAGGAGACATAGAAGTGGTATTGTAACGCTGATAACGGCGTCATCGCCACTGGCCATGTTGGTGGAGTACTCGAAACAGCGCAACAGGGCACACAGGTCTCGCATGGAGGCCCAGTCATTGGTGGTGAAGTGGGGCTGATCCGCAGTGCGACTGACCCGTGCGTGCTGCAGCTGAAACTCCACTATGGCCTGCTGCTGCTCGCACAGTCTGTCCAGCATGTGCAAGGTGGAGTTCCACCTGGTGGGCACGTCGCATATGAGGCGGTGAGCGGGAAGGCCGAAGTTACGCTGTAGCGCAGACAGGCGAGCAGCGGCAGGGTGTGAACGCTGGAAGCGCGAACAGACGGCATGGATCCCACAGGACCTGTCCATCCCTTGTGCAGATTAGACATTAACTACCTCCCCTTAACAATATATTATATGCAGCAGCTCTGACATGTCGGGGTAGTTGTGAATGAACTTCTGCACCACCAAATTCAGCACATGCGCCAGGCAAGGGATGTGCGTCAAACCGGCTAGTACCAGAGCTGCAACGAGATTTCGCCCATTATCGCACACCACCAGGCCAGGCTTGAGGCTCACCGGCAGCAACCACTCGTCGGTCTGTTGTTCTATACCCCGCCACAACTCCTGTGCGGTGTGGGGCCTGTCCCCCAAACATATGAGTTTCAGAATGGCCTGCTGACGTTTACCCCGGGCTGTGCTGAAGTTGGTGGTGAAGGTGTGTGGCTGACTGGATGAGCAGGTTGAAGAAGAGGAGGAGGAAGCTGAGTAGGAGGAGGAGGAGACAGGAGGCAAAGAATGTTGCCCTGCGATCCTTGGCGGCGGAAGGACGTGCGCCAAACAGCTCTCCGCCTGGGGCCCAGCCGCCACTACATTTACCCAGTGTGCAGTTAGGGAGATATAGCGTCCCTGGCCGTGCTTACTGGTCCACGTATCTGTGGTTAGGTGGACCTTGCCACAGATGGCGTTGCGCAGTGCACACTTGATTTTATCGGATACTTGGTTGTGCAGGGAAGGCACGGCTCTCTTGGAGAAGTAGTGCCGGCTGGGAACAACATACTGTGGGACAGCAAGCGACATGAGCTGTTTGAAGCTGTCTGTGTCCACCAGCCTAAATGACAGCATTTCATAGGCCAGTAGTTTAGAAATGCTGGCATTCAGGGCCAGGGATCGAGGGTGGCTAGGTGGGAATTTACGCTTTCTCTCAAATGTTTGTGAGATGGAGAGCTGAACGCTGCCGTGTGACATGGTTGAGATGCTTGGTGACGCAGGTGGTGGTGTTGGTGGTACATCCCATGTTTGCTGGGCGGCAGGTGCCAACGTTCCTCCAGAGGCAGAGGAAGAGGCCGAGGCGGCGGCAGCAGCAGAAGAGGCTGAGGCGGCAGCAGCAGAAGAGGTAGCAGGGGGAGCCTGAGTGACTTCCTTGTTTTTAAGGTGTTTACTCCACTGCAGTTCATGCTTTGCATGCAGATGCCTGGTCATGCAGGTTGTGCTAAGGTTCAGAACGTTAATGCCTCGCTTCAGGCTCTGATGGCACAGCGTGCAAACCACTCGGGTCTTGTCTTCAGCACATTGTTTGAAGAAGTGCCATGCCAGGGAACTCCTTGAAGCTGCCTTTGGGGTGCTCGGTCCCAGATGGCGGCGGTCAGTAGCAGGCGGAGTCTCTTGGCGGCGGGTGTTCTGCTTTTGCCCTCTGCTCCCTCTTTGTCTTTTGCTACGCTGTTGGCTCGGTCTCACCACTGCCTCTTCCTCCGAACTGTGAAAGTCAGTGGCACGACCTTCATTCCATGTGGGGTCTAGGACCTCATCGTCCCCTGAATCGTCTTCCACCCAGTCTTGATCCCTGACCTCCTGTTCAGTCTGCACACTGCAGAAAGACGCAGCAGTTGGCACCTGTGTTTCGTCATCATCAGAGACGTGCTGAGGTGGTATTCCCATGTCCTCATCATCAGGAAACATAAGTGGTTGTGCGTTAGTGCATTCTATCTCTTCCACCCCTGGGGAAGGGCTAGGTGGATGCCCTTGGGAAACCCTGCCAGCAGAATCTTCAAACAGCATAAGAGACTGCTGCATAACTTGAGGCTCAGACAGTTTCCCTGATATGCATGGGGGTGATGTGGCAGACTGATGGGCTTGGTTTTCATGTGCCATCTGTGCGCTTTCTGCAGAAGTTTGGGTGGGAGATAATGTGAACGTGCTGGATGCACTGTCGGCCACCCAATTGACTAATGCCTGTACCTGCTCAGGCCTTACCATCGTTAGAACGGCATTGGGCCCCACCAAATATCCCTGTAAATTCTGGCGGCTACTGGGACCTGAGGTAGTTGGTACACTAGGACGTGTGGCTGTGGCAGAACGGCCACTTCCTCTCCCAGCACCAGAGGGTCCACTAACACCACCACGACCATGTCCGCGTCCGCGTCCCTTACTAGATGTTTTCCTCATTGTTACCGTTCACCACAATAAGAAAAATATTATTCGGGTCAATGTATTGAATTCAAAATCAGGCCTTTTTTTTTTACAGACACCTAACACTATCTGGCTATCTATTTAGGTACCGTATTACACTAATACAGGCACACCAGTAATGACAGATTTAGCTGAATACAAATTTGAGGCCTATTATTTAGGCGCTGGGTGACAGGTATACGTTTACGGACAGAATTAGACTTGGATCTGCACTGTAGCATGTGTGTTAAGTTCTTGAGAATGACCCTATCAGCACCTTGAATCTAATCTACCCTTTTAGGGATAGATTTAAAGTAGGCCTGATACAGCAGAAACCACTAATTTTGAGAATTGCTAAATTGGGAATTGTTTTTCAACCCAGAACAAAAACTGTGCTTTGATGGACACTAAATAACTTGACCAGCTAAAACAGTAATGACAGATTTGGATGAATATAAATGTGAGGCCTATTTTTTAGGCGCTGAGTGACAGGTATACGTTTAATCACAGAATTAGACTTGGATCTGCACTGTAGCGTGTGTGTGAAGTTCTTGAGAATGACCCTATCAGCACCTTGAATCTAATCTACCCTTTTAGGGATAGATTTAAAGTAGGCCTGATACAGCAGAAACCACTAATTTTGAGAATTGCTAAATTGGGAATTGTTTTTCAACCCAGAACAAAAACTGTGCTTTGATGGACACTAAATAACTTGACCAGCTAAAACAGTAATGACAGATTTGGATGAATATAAATGTGAGGCCTATTTTTTAGGCGCTGTGTGACAGGTATACGTTTAATCACAGAATTAGACTTGGATCTGCACTGTAGCGTGTGTGAAGTTCTTGAGAATGACCCTATCAGCACCTTGAATCTAATCTACCCTTTTAGGGATAGATTTAAAGTAGGCCTGATACAGCAGAAACCACTAATTTTGAGAATTGCTAAATTGGGAATTGTTTTTCAACCCAGAACAAAAACTGTGCTTTGACGGATACTAAAAATAACTTGACCAGCTAAAACAGTAATGACAGATTTGGATGAATATAAATGTGAGGCCTATTTTTTAGGCGCTGGGTGACAGGCTCAACTTGCCCCTGATGTAGTATATGGCCAAAAAATAACCACACTATTGATGGTTAAATGCACTTGATGACAGCTTGACCCTGATGTAGGATATAGCAAAAAATAATCACGCTATTGATGGTTAAATGTACTTGGTGGCAGCTTGTGCTGGCGCACCACAAGCCACAAATGGCCGCCGATCACCCCAGAAAAAAGTGACTGAAAAACGCTCTGGGCAGCCTAAAAACAGTGAGCAATTGAATAGCAGCAGTTCAATGATCCACAGCTGTAGATCGATCACTGAATGAAGTCTTTTGGAGGAGTTAATCACTGCCTAATCTCGCCCTAACGTCGCAGCTGCAACCTCTCCCTACATTTGTATCAGCAGAGTGACGTCCAGCGCTACGTGACCCAAGCTTATATAGAGGCTGGGTCACATGCTGCACTGGCCAATCACAGCCATGCCAATAGTAGGCAAGGCTGTGATGGCCTCTTGGGGCAAGTAGTATGATGCTTGTTGATTGGCTGCTTTGCAGCCTTTCAAAAAGCGCCAAGAAAGCGCCGAACACCGAACTCGAACTTTTATGAAAATGTTCGGGTTCGGGTCCGGGTCACGGACACCCCAAAATTCGGTGCGAACCCGAACTATACAGTTCGGGTTCGCTCATCCCTAATCACAACGTGTGACTACCTGACAGAAAATGACAATAAATCCACATCTTTGCACAGATTTGGCCTTTTAAAGGCATGTGGTCCTAAACTTTTGATCAGCTGAAAAACAGCCTGTTTCAGTTTATTCGTTGTTTTCATTAAATTGAATGCTCAAAAAATGTTTTGTCTCACTCCCATTTCTTCTTGTTGCATGTTGAAGCTCAACTTGGAACCTTGTTATAATCCAGCCATGCTAAATATGATTTTTTGCCATTTTTCAAGTGGTCTTAAACTTTTGATCAGGACTGTATGATTGCACTGATATTTGCATAATGTTTTTGCACTAATTTGACTTAATTGTTTACATGTTATGCAATGTTCAAGCACTTATGCCCATTGTGTGTATTCTTTTCCAGGTGCCGCAATGTGATTCTATGCACTTTTTGTGAAATTGCACTTACTTTTGCACTTAGCCAGATCAGTAGCACCTTTCTTTTGTGTCACTTTGCTTTACAGCTCTGTTCTCTTCAAACGGACTGCCTCTTTGGACACTTAATACTAATGGCCTACTCCTGGTGTCATGTATCCTAGGTACCCAGGTAGGACAAGTGGTAAGTCCCAGGCAGGTCAAGCAACCACAAGGGTAACCCCACTGTTTTGGGAATGGCTAGGGGAATAATTCACCCCTCCTTCCTGTTTGTCATATGTGCCAGGACTGCTAATGATTCTACTAAACCCCCATCCTGGGATGTCTTCCAGGAGTTTCTTGGGATTATTATACCCTCCTCCTGTGATATTGCACGAAGCATTTGGAGAAGCGCATACCTCCCCCTTCTGTGCCTTTGCCTAAGACATTAGAGCCATTTAGCTACCCATAGTCACCCTAGTGATCGTGCTATAAGCCTTAATTTCGACTTTGGTGCAGGGAAGGGAATACAGGATAAAGCCACCCTTCCATTTGCGGGCATTTCATTACACAATGGTGGGATTACAGAGTAAAGACACCCCCATGCTTTCTTTGGTATTAGGATCCAAAATACTTCAAAGTCAGTCAGTAATGATTGCTTAGTGCAGACTGTTGGTTCACTGGTTATATTGAGAGGGAAACTGTTAATAAGACACCCTACTCATGCGGGCAGGAACCTTAGGGTAGCCGTTATGTGTTTGTCTTTGTATGTCTTTATATGTACTTCATGCAGCACTTTGTATTTAATTGGGTACCCCAGAGCTCCTTACTCTTATACTAAGCACAAGCTGAGGTCGGGTTGACTCAAAGTAAGGGGGAATATAACACCCCAGAGTTGTGTTACTACACGCCTCTACTATCTCCTAAGAGCCTTTATACTGTCATCTGATGTCATTTACATTATGTCTTCCACAAATGTGCATATAAAACTATGTTGAATGCAATTGTTTATGTAATTTGCCTGGTTACCAGTAGGTGGCAGCAACTCATTGGCAAGTATAGTTTAGTGTTTAGTGAATCTGAGCTGGAATGGATTATTCCAGTTCAGCTCCCCCTCTTTGGAGAAATGGGCTGGTCCCACATCCTGCAGCATGGGTGGAGAAGGAAGTTAGATGAAATGTAGCCTCCCCCATGCTAGGGGAAGGCTCTGTGTATAGTGTTTAGGAGAACCCCTGCACAGGGAAGACAGCAAGGACCTAGTCTCGGCTGAGACTTGGCCATATTCCCAGTCTGAGCATCTTCAGATCTGCTTGATGAGAAAAGCAGAAACTACAGACAACCTCCAGAGTTCCAGGAAGAAAGCATCCCCTGAGAATCCATCTGTGAGATAAGTCCAGAGTCCTAGGAGAAGCCAATTCCTCCTCAGCTAGTCTCTCCCCATACAGCAGAAGTTACAGATAAGTGCAGAAGCTAATCCTGCCATAGTTACAGAGCTACCAAGCAGACGTTTGTCCTGCAAGCTCCACATGTAAAGCAGAAGTACTCTTTCCTGCCAATGATTGCCAAAACCTGCTGGGACCAAGAGACCAAAGCTGTATACCGCTTGGATGCAAGTTATTTCAAGTAAAGAAACGTTTAAACTTCATCTAAAGGTCTGGGCATCATTTATTCTGCAAAGTTCCTCTATTACTCGTACTATCACTACACTCAAATTTATTGCAAGTGAGCCAGGACCCAGGTAGGAGACACCGTGACAATTATCACTATCCTACAGAGACATTATAGGTTATTACACGACTCTGGCATTCCTAATCTGGGATGTGCATTATAACACCTTGGAAGGGCCTTGGGATAGTGCCCTGCGCATGCTGCAATTGGCGTCACGACAAATACAGGATATATTATCCATCTGACCCGGCCACTGCACTAAAAGTGGTGTCAGCAAACCCGTTCCTGGTCACTGCAGTATCGACTATCGAGGTCTGAATAAGTTCACGGTCAAGAACCGATACCCTCTTCTGCTAATCTCCGAACTCTTTGACAGAATCAGGTGAGCTTAGGTCTTCGCAAAATTAGACCTGCATGGTGCATACAATCTTATCCACATTTGAAAGTGCCATGAGTGGAAGACTGCTTTCAACACTCGTAAAGGACACTACGAGTACATCGTCATGGCCTTCGGTCTGTGCAATGCTCCCGTGGTATTCCAGGAGTTGGTAAATGATATCTTTCGGGACCTGCTCTATGTCTGCATGATAGTGCACCTGGACGATATACTGATCTATTCTCCAGATTTGACCACTCACCGTAAGCATGTACGTTTAGTTTTACAGTGGTTGAGAGAGAATACACTTTATGCCAAACTCGAGAAAGGCATCTTTAAAAAATCTACAGTACCGTTCCTCGGATACATCATCTCGGATGCCGGGTTGCAGATGGATACTGAAAAATTGAATGCAGTAATGGACTGGCTCCACCCACAGGGTTTTTGTGCTATACAGCGCTTCCTTGGATTTGCTAATTTTTTTCTTCTCTTACATCTCCGCTCTTTCTAAAAAAGGGGTGAATGCCAGAGTCTGGACTCCTGAGGCTCAAGCCGCCTTCGTCCAATTAAAGAGGTTCTTTGCTTCTGCACCTGTTCTGCGTCATCTCGATGTCTCCTGCCAATTCTTTTTAGAAGTGGACGCCTTCTCCATAGGAGCCGGTGCTGTTTTACTACAAAAAGGTTCCAAGAGCAAGATGTTTACATGTGGATTTTTCTCCAAGCTGTTCTCCCCTGCTTAGAGGCATTACTGTATAGGACATAGCTTCTGGCCATAAAACTTGCCTTGGAGGAGTGGCGTTATCTATTGGAGGGGGTCCAGCATCCGGTGATAATCTTCACCGACCACAAGAACCTTACATATCTGCAGACGGCCCAATGTCTGAATCGTCAAGTCAAATGGGGATTCTTCTTTTCCAATTTTGATTTTGAGCTTCACTTTCACTCGGCCGAGAAGAACATCAAGGCGGATCCTCTGTCTCAGTCATTTGACTTCTCCGACTAGCAGGAGGAGCCCCAGTACATTGTAGATCCTCACCAATTTGCCTGAAGTAATAGGAGTACAGAGGATGCTGTATCTACAGCGCTTCACTGTGTACTCTCACACCTGGACAACAAGAATACTTATGCAAGAATGCTATTTTTGACTTCAGCTCAGCATTCAATACAGTCATTCCCTCCAAGTTGATCACTAAACTTGTGGATTTTGGAATCAGTAACTCTGTAACTGGATCATGGACTTTCTGACCAACAGACACCAGCATGTTAGATCAGGAAATAACTGTTCCTCCACCATCACACTCAACACTGGCACTTCACAGGTCTGAGCCCGTTCCTTTACTCTCTTTTCACCTATGACTGCAGGACTAGGTATGGATCCAATTCCATCATCAAGTTTGCAGTTTGACTACAGGGAGGAGGTAAAGCACCTAGCTGTGTGGTGCACTGACAATAACCTGCTTATGAATACCAGAAAAACAAAAGAGCTCATTGTGGACTTCTGGAAAGAGAAGAGAGACACCCATGACCCCATCCACATAAATGGCATGGCTGTTGAACGGGTCTCCAGTTTCAAGTTACTGGGGACCCACATCTCTGAGAATCTGTCCTGGTTAACCAACATCTCCAGCCTGGTCAAGAAGGCACATCAGCACCTCTTTTTCTTGAGGATACTGAAGAAAAACCACCTGTCTGCTGACATACTGGGTAACTTCTACCGCTGTGCGATAGAGAGCATCCTGACCAAGTGTGTTACAGTTTGGTATGGGAATTTCTCAGTGGCTGACCGTAAGGTTCTGCAGCGGGTGGTGAAAACAGCCCAACGCTTCATAGGGACTCAACTTCCTACTATTGAGGATGTTCACAAGAAGAGATGTCTACATCGGGCACACATCATTCTTAGGGACTCCACTCATCCTGCCAATAAAGTCTTTCAGCTCCTTCCCTCTAGAAGGCGCTACAGGACCCTTCAGACTAAAACTAGCAGGTTTAGGAACAGCTTCTTCCCCACAGCTGTCACCCTACTTAACTCAGTCCCCCTCTAAACCTTTCCATCCACACTCATTTAACCCTTTACACTCCCCCTCCCCTCCATCCCTTCTATGACCATTATCATGACTGTCATTCATTTTCAATATTCATTGTATGTTCACATTGGTTACTGCTATAGTTTGGGAGACTGTCATAGCATAAGTCTCTGTTATATAAATACATTAGCACATCTGCATTTCTGTATATATGTATACATCAGTACATCTGTATATTTGTCTATAGTACATCTTTATATTTGCTCTCTGTATAGCAATATAAACACCTGTATACTTAACTTATTTGTACATAATCTGTACATAACTATTCCTACCTTCTACACTACTCTTATCTGTATATAACTTTTTATTGCACTTGCTGCTCTTTGCACTTCTGATTAGATGCAAACTGTATCTCGTTACTTGGTATTTATACATGTGTAATGACAATAATGTTGAATCAAATTAAATCTAAATCTAAATCCTGCTCGCTTGATCATAGTGACTCCTGTCCTTATAAAAGACATCCCTCCTGGGAAGACATTCATGGCATCTGCCAAGAGAAAACATATTCTAACTTGGGGGCACAACTCCAAACTGTCTGGTCACCCAGAAATCTGCAAGACCTCTGGACTTTTGTCTCACCACTACTAGTGGCCCAAACTGTCTAAGGATGTGCGTGATTATGTGTCTGCCTGCACCGTCTGTGCTCAGAATAAAGTCTCCAGGACCAAACTACACAGGCTGTTATTACCTCTTCCTGTTCCTGATGCCCCATGGCAACACATTGCCATGGATTTTGTTACAGATCTGCCCTCTTCTGCTGGATGTACAGCTATCTGGGTGGTCGTGGACTGGTTGGCTTGGCTGGTCTGCCCTGAGCTGCTGAACTTGCTAAACTGTTCATGAAACACATATTCCGCTTGCATGGTCTACCTTGGCATATTGTATCCGATCGCGGAGTCCAGTTTACCTCTAAGCTCTGGAGAGCTCTTTGCCGGCTGCTTGAAATTGAGCTGGACTTCTCTTCCGGTTATCATCCCCAGACCAACGGGCAAGTAGAGCAGGTCAATCAAATATTAGCAAACTATTTCCGGCATTTTGTTTCAGACTAAAACGACAACTGGGTAAAATTGCTACCTTGGGCTGAGTTCTCCTATAACAACCACTCTAGTGAGTCTACTGGATCCTCTCCATTCTTTGTCGTTTATGGACAACACCCTCGTACTCCTCTCCCTGTTCCTACATCTTCTTGGGTACCAGCTGCGGATTCCTCTTTTAGGGATTTTTTGAAGATTTGGCATGACACCAAGGACTGCATCAACAAAGCGGACGAATGCAGACAAGAGAAGAATAAAACTGCCTCAGTTCTTGTCAGTAGATAAGGTATGGCTCTCCTCTAAAAATATAAGGGTTCCCAGTTTCAAGTTTTCTACTAGGTTCCTTGGACCCTTTGAAGTACTGAAGACTACTAAGTGACATATAAATTACATCTGCCTCTCTCTCTGCGTATTCCTAATGCCTTCCACGTGTCCTTACTAAAACCAGTAGTTCTTAATCGCTTCTCGACAGCTACTTCTACTCCATCTCCGGTATCTGGAAATTCTGATGAGATATTTGAGGTCAAAGACATCCTGCACATCAGGAAGCGTGGCAAGAAGACCTACTATCTTATGGACTGGAAAGGCTTTGGTCCTGGTGAGAGGTCTTGGGAACCAGAAGAGAACATTCATGCTCCAAACTTGGTGAAAAGGTTTCTATCTCGTCATGGACTCAAGAAGAGGGGGTGTAAGGGAGGGTAGTGTAACAGTGGCTGCTGTGAGCTGCTGCTCCCTTGCTTACCGCCGTGTTCCCGGGCGCCATGTTCAGCGGTGATCTGCGGACAGTGCTTCCCCATTCACCGCTGCAGTCCTGGGCTCTGTCCGTGTAGGTACTATTGTTCTGGGATCCGCTCCACAGTTTTCTTTTAGCCATGGCCACAGTATGCTTGCTGCTTGTTCCCTGTAGAACTTCCTTAAGGGCCGGTGTGAATCACTTCCTGTGCTTTATGGGTTAGATCATGTGACCTCGCTGACCAATCCCAGCCCACCTGCACATAGATAAGTGGCTAAGAACCTTTCCTAGATGTCTCAGCGTCAAGGTCCTTGTGTCCTGCTAAGGTTGCTGTTATCTTTGCTTGTGTTCCTTTGTACCTGACTCACGCTTGTGTTTCTGGACTCTGCTACCTGTTTGTTCCCTGCCTGCTTGCCTTGACTCTCCTGTTGCCGAACCAGATTGCCTGACCTGTACTTGTGCTGCCTGCCCGGACCTATTGCTTGTTCCACTTTGCCTCTGCCTCATCCTTCGGTCCTGCACTGTTGCTCCTGGTTACAACTCAGCCTGCTGACTATGTCTCTTGTACCTTGCTCAGGTACCTCCTGGTCCGCCTGGACCAGCTGCCTCGTGTGCCAATCTTCCTCAAGAGGTAACAACCTGGTGTTCCCCTCGGGAAATCTATCCCCACCATCAGGAGTATTGTGAATATCAAGGGGTTCACTTAGAAAACGCCCTTAGAGGAGGTAGGACACGTGGCACAGTGAGTTCACACCTGCCGGTGACAATCGGTATACTGCAGCTCAGATCCATTCCAGTGAAATAAATCTAAGCTATGGCTGAACAGCAATAGTACCAAACACCCATCTTTCATTCTTTGGTGGGAGATGTGGCCCCACCAATGACACCATGATAGCCTAACCTTTGTACATACCATTAGCTTCTTTTACCAGTAATGCCAAGCTGATGAATTTATATTACTAGTAATAGGTTAAGATGAAAAAAATACATAATGAAATAATGTATGGAACTCATTGGAAGAAGTCTTTTAGAAGCAACTTCCATACTCTCACCCTTCCCTCAATCTTCACTGGAAGAAAATATGATGATGGTGACCACTGTTGGACCATACAACATCATCATTACAAGGTTTGTGCTGATTTGTTAAGAGACATTCAACAATAATAAAAAAAAGAGATTATCACATTTTATAATTCAAAATATTTATAGGAGACTGAATCTTAATCTTAATCTTACTCACCACTGTTTATCTTACTAAGCAGATGGCTGTCACATTTCTACTTAAACCCTGTGTAGGAAGCTTTTTCTGTGATGCTTTGTTTGAAAGAAACCATCTCTATTTAAAAAAGATGAAGGATCCTGAACATGTGTTGTTTACCATCAACTTCCAATCTATTTTGCTCCAGTAATTCATTCAAGCTAAACAAATTAGCTTAAAATTGGGGTCTTTCATGTAGAATCTCATAGCTACAAAAGCAAAGTGGTCATAGCATCATGCGGCCTTGTCTAGGCGAATAGTGAACCTACCATTTATTTTTCTTGACGGTTACTGGTAATGGGGACATAAAGTATATAATGCACAAGGTATCTATACTTTATTGTGCAGCCTAACAGCAGAAAGTTGCTGTTTGTGAGATGTAAGAGCATTATATTATTATTATTATTTTATTCATTTATATAGCTCCAATATATTCTCTGTATATAGATTTTCATCACTGACATCAGTACCTGTCCCCACTGTGGATCACAATCTAAATTCCAAATTAAAGGGGTTGTGCCATTTTTTCCAGTTAACCCCTATTCACAAGATGGGGGATAACTAACTGATCACTAGGGGTCTAACCGCTACGAGCTACACCAATCCCGAGAATTGGCTTCCTGTTTCCCTGATCTGATGGAGCGGCAGGGCCACTTCATTCATTTTCTATGGAAGTGCCAGAGATAGCAGAGTACAGCACTCGGCTATTTCTGGCAGTCCCATAGAGAATCAATGGAGCTGCAGGGTGCATGCTCAGCCTAGCACTCCTTCAGATCGGAGGAAGAGGACTCCCGTTCAGTGGGGGTCCCAGAAGTCAAACCCCCCGTGATCAGTTATCCCTTGTCCTGTGGATAAGGGATAACTTACAAACTTGGTACAATCCCTTTAATCTATCGGTATGTACACAGAGCAAAAACTGTGACAGACACAGTGCCAACAAAACCGCAACTTAAATAGTGCCAGTGGCAGTACCCCAAAACTGTGGCTGCTAAAACCGTGGCAGCAATAGTGCAACTATAATAACAACACAGTGTCTCTATAATAGTAGCATACAGAGTAATGCCTTGATAATTAAAAGGATAATGCCACAATGCCCCAATAACTAATATAGTCATTGTGCCCCCAAAACAGAGGCAGCTGTGCAACAATAACTATGCAAACTGCAATTTACATAATGAGATTCAAAGTTCTTCTGTATCGGTACCTCCATAACAGTGAGAACAAACACAGATATTATAAAAAGGACATGTTGGTGGCAGGGGTGCACCACCAATGAGGCCAGGTGAGGCGATCGCCTCAGGCAGCACCAGGTAGGGATGTAACATCCCAGAGTATGTCACTAAACTCTTTATCCCTACTACAACATGTTAAGTGTATGTATATTGTCATCTGGTATAAGTTTACATCACTCTCTCCATAATGTGCATTTTTCAGGCCTGTTTGGTATATCATGCTGTGATTTCCATGTACACCAGCAGGTGGCAGCAGTATGTAACAGGATCTTAGTTCAGTTAGTATATCTAGACTGGAATAGTTCATTCCAATCTAGCTCCCCCTCTTTGAGGAGGAGTGGAATGTTCCCACATCCTGCCTCATGGGGAGGAAGGAAAGTTCTAGTTAGTGTGCCAGCCCCCCTCCTAGGGGAAGGCTGTGTTAGCAGGAGCTCCCAGAAATAGGGATCCCAACCTAGGATCCTGCCTCGGTTGATGCCCAAGGATCATCCTTCCCAGCCTGAGTCATCTACCTCAGCTGGTGACAAGCAAGCAGCCACCTCCAGATCTACAGATCTCCAGGAAGCCATTCCCTGCAAGCAGAACTGTGAGTGTTTAATCCAAAGACCAGGAGAAGCCAAATACCTCCTTCAGCTAGTCAGGCCCATATCAAGCAGACTACAGACAGAGCAGAAAATAGATACCTGCCAGATCTACTAGGCATATGACAAGAATCAGAATATATATTAATTCCTGGGAAAATATAGAAATGAGGGGGCACTCTCAAAAGGGATCACCAGATATAGTACAGATATTTATTAATATATTAAGAACATACCCTTAAAAATCATTAAAACATACATAAAACAAATGTGCAAAACGTCACTGGTGATGATCCTACCACCAACTCTAGGTGTAAATAGGGGAATGCCAACAATATATAGCAATATGATAGCAAGATGAATGTCCCAATGAGAGTTCTGTTCCACAGGAGTGTAGGAATGACACTAAAGCCAATGACGTTGGAACAATAGTGATACAGTCAGTACCGGCCCTGTGGCGCAGTCCTAATGGAGCGATGATAGAGTTAATGTCCCTTTGTCCGATATTCTGGACATACAGAGGTATGTGACAAGTTGGAGACTAGACTCCAGTACTTACAGTCTCTTGTCGCTTGCGATGTTCCGGTCTTACCCTTCTGGCTGACTCTCCGCAGCGCTGATTTTCCAGGCGGCCGTACACTCACAGCGTCCCGCGTAGTGTACTCGGCCAAGACGTGGCGTCCCACGTGACCTGGTAGTCTAGGGTGCCGGCTGGACGCTGAGCTGACGTCATTGGTATGCGACTTGAGCTCCGGTTCAGTGCCGGAGAAGAATCTCGTATGTCAATATCTTTCAAGTGAAGAGCTTTCTTGTTCTTTTCAGGAATCCACGCTCACTCTGTCTTTGCCAGACGCGTTTCCTGCACAATCTGTGAATTACAGTATGTCAGTTGCACGACCAATGCGATAAAAGTGAGGGCACGCAGACACATATCAGATGTCCCACACCATGGGAGCCGCAATGTGTCAGCAGTTAGTCTGCACATTGCGGCTCCCATGGTGTGGGACATCTGATATGCGTCTGCGTGCCCTCACTTTTATCGCATTGGTCGTGCAACTGACATACTGTAATTCACAGATTGTGCAGGAAACGCGTCTGGCAAAGACAGAGTGAGCGTGGATTCCTGAAAAGAACAAGAAAGCTCTTCACTTGAAAGATATTGACATACGAGATTCTTCTCCGGCACTGAACCGGAGCTCAAGTCGCATACCAGTGACGTCAGCTCAGCGTCCAGCCGGCACCCTAGACTACCAGGTCACGTGGGATGCCACGTCTTGGCCGAGTACACTACGCGGGACGCTGCGAGTGTACGGCCGCCTGGAAAATCAGCGCTGCGGAGAGTCAGCCAGAAGGGTAAGACCGGAACATCGCAAGCGACAAGAGACTGTAAGTACTGGAGTCTAGTCTCCAACTTGTCACATACCTCTGTATGTCCAGAATATCGGACAAAGGGACATTAACTCTATCATCGCTCCATTAGGACTGCGCCACAGGGCCGGTACTGACTGTATCACTATTGTTCCAACGTCATTGGCTTTAGTGTCATTCCTACACTCCTGTGGAACAGAACTCTCATTGGGACATTCATCTTGCTATCATATTGCTATATATTGTTGGCATTCCCCTATTTACACCTAGAGTTGGTGGTAGGATCATCACCAGTGACGTTTTGCACATTTGTTTTATGTATGTTTTAATGATTTTTAAGGGTATGTTCTTAATATATTAATAAATATCTGTACTATATCTGGTGATCCCTTTTGAGAGTGCCCCCTCATTTCTATATTTTCCCATTTTCTCTCTTGGGTCCTGAGGGTAGGACCAGAGGGTGAGCACCTACCCATACGCTACGGGGGTGAGCCGCTGTACGCTTTACGTTTTTTCTCAATATATTAATTCCTGCCACATATTGCCAATACCTGCTGGGACCGTAAAGACTATTGCTGTACCTGTATGGATTCAAGCTGCATCAAGTAAAGACGAGTTGGATTATATTTCCTGTCTGGATTGCATTCATTCCTCAGTTACTCCTACTAACAACACTCACTTTATTGCATGTGAGCCAGGATCCAGGAGTCCAGCCATACCAAGGTAGGAGACACCGTTGACACAATACCTACTACACAGACATTATCCCCCTCTGTCATTCCTCACCTGGTACGTGAGCTATTACATCTTAAAGGGCCATGTTACAGTACCTGCGCAAGCTGCATTTGGCGTCACAAACTAAAAACAATTATTTTTGCGCCAGTGTGCATCTGTCCCAATCCGGCTTACTGCAGGGACAAGGGGGGGAAGTAGAAGGACCATAGGCAATGAGCGCTTTCATTGTGGAAATGCTCATTTCAACTTCATCGCTGTACTCAAAACTAGTGATGGACAAGCGTCAGCTGGGACGGTTCGTGAACGCAATTGCGTAAACGCAATCAAATGTTCGCGAACCGCAAGTTCGCGGTGTGCCCCATTCACTTTAATGGCAGACAAACCTGAAAAACCTTCTGTCACCGCCAGCTCTCTGAGAAGCTCTGCCAGACGTTCTTCTGTACCTCTTGCATGATGTTCTTTGTTTTGGTTTCACTTTGTCATCTTTTTTCCTTCTCCTAGCTGTCACCTATTTACACTGATTGCCTCCCTTTATATTCCCTCCCATACTGCCTCACTTTGCGGGTTATACTACTTCCTGGATTGTGTTCACTGCCAGAGGCTGTAACTGCTGGTTCCTCAGATAAGTCTTTTTCCTTTATTTGTGTTTCCGTGCTGGCTTGATTCTAGGTGACCCTGACTCCCTCCGTATTAAGTGCAGGGAGCCGGTGGTCATGTCCCCTCACTATTATAGGGTTTTCAGGTGTCACACAGTCTAGGTACGAGGGCATGCAATCCTCTATCATAAAGATCTTTGCATGGGCATAGCAATCAGGGAGAGCTCTAGGGGTTTTATAGGGCTCACCCATATGTTCCTTAGTTTGGGATCAAGTCAGTCGGATGTTTATTTATGACTTCCAGTTTTCTGCAACACCATCCGTGACACATTCAGCTCATATTTGCAGCCACCAAATAATTACAAGAAGTGCACAAATCGTCCTACAACATGGACAGTGACACACCAGATGTATTATTTGAATTTGCATACGCAAAATATGTGCAGCCTACTACAGCAACTGGGTTTCCACCAGACCGAAGTTGGATGCGATCAGAAAAGATGGTTGGCAACAATTTTCGCGACGTTGAGGAAGAATTTCTGATCACTGTAAGTAATTTGACATTAAAGCAGTGTATTTGATTACATTTCACATGCCTTTTATAACAATCGGTGTATATGCAGATTGTGTGTTTAAAAAAAGCGCCATTGCGAAAATCCCTAATGATGCAATTTATTTTTTCGCGGTACATACAACTTCACATTTTATAAGGTCTCATGAGATATTAGTGATTGGTGCACTAAGTATTGTTGTGAGAACTTGCCACTCCAGTACAGGCCCCAAAAATTTGCCAATAGGCATTCACCTGACAGCACACAACTTTGTAGGATTCTGTGGCTGGAGGTACATTAGGCAGTCACAGGATAATAATGTAATTGTCGGTAGTGATGAGCGGCAGGGGCAATATTCGAATTCGCGATATTTCGCGAATATTTGGGCGAATATTCGTCATATATTCGAGAATTCGCGAATTCATGATCTCCAGGCATTATTTTCTTGATTGCAAAAATTCACCTAAAATTCGGCTAAAGAATTCGCCTAAAAATTCGCATGAACTCGTATTTTGGAAAAAATCTAATATTTGCGATTACGAATATATTTTACGATATTCTAAATATTCGCTAATTCTCGAAGTGCCGATATTCACGATTAAAATTCGAATATTCGTGATCAACCCTAATTGTCGGCCAGTACAGGCCCCAAAAATTAGCCAATAGGCATTCACATGACAGCAAAGAACTTTGGATTTTGTGGCTGGAGGTACATTAGGCGGTCACAGGATAAAAATGCATAGTATATAGTATAGTGCCAATATTCACGATTAAAATTCGCAACTCGAATATTCGTGATCAACCCTAATTGTCGGCCGGTACAGGCCCCAAAAATTTGCCAATGGGCATTACCTGACAGCAAAGAACTTTGGATTCTGTGGCTGGATGTACATTAGGCGGTCATAGGATAAAAATGTAACTGTCGCCCAGTATAGGCCCCAAAAATTAGCCAATAGGTGTTCATCTGACAGCAAAGAACTTTGGATTTGGTGGCTGGAGGTACATTAGGCGGTCACAGGATAAAAATGTAAATGGTGGTCAGACATCCTACAGTACTGTAACCAAATTTGCTTAACCTCAGTTAAGATATCCCCCTTTGGAGCCCTTTTTTCATACTTTGAAGAGGGATTCCTCTCCTCCTTACCTCTTCAAACAACTATTGGTCGCGGCTCGTCTCCTGATCCCCAAGTATTGGCTCCAGACCTCCCTTCCTTCCCTCTGTGGAGCAGTGGAAACTCAAAGTGGACCAACTCTACCGTTTTGAGGAACTTTCCTCATGGGAATCTCGCACCCATTCTGCTTTTCTTAAGCGTTGGGCCCTGTGGGCAAATTACAGGTTTCTTAGACCTTCATAATTTCGGACCCAATCCTTTTCTAGGCTTCTACCTTTGGTATTCCACTGCAACATTGGGTGAAGCTTTAATAACAGCCTTTTATCTAATCAATTGTCTTGGACGGAGGATTGCCCTAGCAGACCCCTAGCATCATATACGCTTTCTCGTGCTAAAAGTGTCAATCGAACTAGATATGTTTGATCTTCTTTCTTGCTAACCTAGAAAAAGTGATGATTACTTCTATTGTGATAGCCATCTCCTGGCCCCTCAAACTGCTTGCTTGTCCAACAATCAATTGAAATCTGCTGTTTTGTGCCACCATCCTTCATACAATTCGATGACTCTTTTTGCCTTTTGTATCCGGTACCTTGTTACACCATTGTTGGTGTCATGTTACTATGTCTTTATCTGAAAATGAAAATAAACTATTTTAAAACTTTAAAAAATAAAATAAAAATGTAACTGTCGGCCAGTACAGGCCCCAAAAATTAGCCAATAGGAGTTCACCTGACAGCAAAGAACTTTGGATTCTGTGGCTGGAAGTACATTAGGCGGTCACAGGATAAATATGTAACTGTCGGCCAGTACACGCCTCAAAAATTATGTATTCAACGGACAGAAAAGGCCTTTTATGCCGCTGTATTTACCTAAGACAGGGACCATGATTTGTTCTGGTGGTGGCGGATATTTGTGGGCTGTCATGAGGAATTTCAATTAAACATGGTCGACTCATCACATGTGTTGAATTCCTCTGAGATCCATGCCTCATTCATTTTTAGAAATGTGAGGTAGACCACACTGTCGTGAGCTAGGCGAGTGCACTTATCGGTCACGATTTCCCCCTTCTGCGCTGAACGTCCTTTCGGACAGGACACTGGACAAGGGGCAAGCCAACAGTTCCATGGCAAATTGTGCCAGCTCTGGCCACAACTCAAGCCGGCCCACCCAGTAGTCCAGGGGTTCATAGATTATCAGAGTATCCACTTCGGCCGTTAACCCGATGTAGTCGGACACCTTTCGGTCTGGGCATTCCCTGAGGCTGGATCCAGAGGACGGCTGTCGATGGGTTTGCTGCAAGAATGATCTCATATCCGAAGTGACCAACACATCTTCAAACCGCCCTCTTCTTGCATGCGCTGTTGGATTCGTACCTGCAACTCTTTCTCTGTGAGTGGAAATTCCTCTGCCAGCACCCACAATATCAGAATGCAGCATTTCTCGAAGCAAGGCCTGAAAGTGCTGCATTCTGACAGCCCTCTATGATGGTGGTAACATTTCCGCTATTTTGTGTAAACTGGAAGCGGTGGAGTGGCCTGGCTCCTGCTCATCATCCAGGATAATGTCATCCTCGTTCTCCTCCCCCCATCCACGGACAACACCAGGGATCCCAGAAACGTTTAAAGCATGCTCTTCTTGCTCCTCCTGCACCCCAGCACCATCCTCCTTTGACTCCTCTTCAGACTCCTGTTGTTGACTTGTCTCAGATGGAGTACCCCCCCTCCCCGGGAATTCATCCAGCATTGCGACTTCCTCATCTTCTAGCTCCTGCTCCTCGATGGCTTGATCAATGACACAACGCAATGCACGCTCCAGAAAGAAGGCGTAAGATACGATGTCACTGATGGCGCCCCTTGCTGCGACTGACCGGTTTGGTGATCTCATCGAATGGCCGCAGAAGTCTGCATGCATCGTGCATGAGCAGCCATTGGCGCAGTGAAAAAAAACCAAGCTCCCCAGAACCTTTCCTGCTGCAGAGTTCGTACAGATAGTTACTAACTGCACGTTTCTGCTGGAGCAGCCTATCAAGCATAAATACAAGGTGGAGTTCCATCGCGTCTGGCAGTCACAAACCAGACGTCTGACGGGCAGGTTGTGTCACTGCTGAATGTCAGCAAGGCGAGCCGTGGCCATGTAAGATCTTCCGAAATGGCCAGAGATTTTCCTAGCCTGCCGCAAGACATCCTGGACCCCGGGGTATTTGGAATGAATCGCTGCATGACTAAGTTCAGGACTTGTGCCATGCACGGCACGTGTGTCATCTTGCCCTGCTTCAGCGCGCTTAGCAGATTGGCACCGTTGTCGCACACCACTTTAACAACTGTCAAATTGAGCGGGGTTAGTCACTGATCTGCCTGTGATGGCAAAGCTAAAAGGAGTGCAGGACCGGTGTGGCTCTTGGCTTCCAGGCACAACAGACGCAGCACAGCATAGCAACGTCTCATCTGGCACGTCGAATAGGTTCTGGGGATCTTGGGGGGCGCAGCGGAAGAGACGGTAGCAGCTCTGGCCTGGTGCTCCTGCCCAACCCCTACCACCCCTGCGGAAGGGCCTGCCTCTTCCTCTGCCTGTCATTTTTTAAATGACCCTGTGACAAAAGTCTCTATAGAAGAGCAGTATTTGTGGAAGAAGGTATATAACAACCTGCTTCAATCACTTGTTTTGGGGGGCGACTGGTATATCACACCAGTTATAATATTTTTTTCCAATACAGTTTGTCACTGTGTGTAGCAGGGAATGCAGCAAAACAGCAAACAAATGCCGCAGTACCCAAATGCACTATATAGAAAGTATATTATTGGTATATAACACCCCGCTTCTATCAGTTTTTTGGGGGGGGCAACTGGTATATCACACCAGTTATAATTATTTTTTGTAATTGCGTTTGTTACTCTGTGTAGCTGCAGTATCGCTGCAGAACCGCTCACCACCACTGCTGCACAATACAAATCCAATATATTATGCTTTCTATGTTAGAAAGTATATTATAAGTGTATTACACCCCTCTGTACTGCACACCTATCAATAGTACACCAATACCAGTTCTTAAAAGGACTTTTGTGGACCTATTAGCTAGCGATTTGTATCCCTAACAGTCTGTCCCTGCTCCACACAGCAACCTCTCCCTACACTGACAAAAGACTGAATGTAAAATGGCGGCCAGATCAGGTCTATTTATAAGGTAGGGGGTATGTCCATGTGCTGAAACTTTTCAATTGGCTGTCCTGTACCACCTGATAAATGTGTCAAAGGTCAAAGTTCTTTACAATGTAAAAGAATATGGCGGGCGCGAATATCGTCATATGTTACCGAACAGCGAACGTGCGACGTTTGCCGCAAACCGATCGCCGGGCGAACCACAAGGCCATCACTAGTGCGGAGTCTAATGCGAACACCAAAATATTTTTCTCTAATGCACTTGTTGTCAACCCATGCATACGGATGAACTGACCATCAACTAGGTTAACCCCTGCCCCACTGTCAATAAACACCTCAACTCCCACAGTTTTGGACTGTAGTGCCACCTCGTCAGACAGGAGAAATTGGGTACTACCAGTAAATGGCAAAACCAAATTCTCTGACTCCCACACCACCAAGAGTGAGATGAAAAAACGTTCACTTCTTGTTTTCACCTTGACGCAGAACGTAAGGACAAACATTTAAAAAAAGTCCCCTTTTTCCACAGAAAAAACATACTCCCTTCTTATGACTAGAACTCTTGCAAGCAGGCCCAGGGGTAGCTTCCCCTAACTGCGTCACCAGGCATAGACTCAGGAGCCTCTCCTCCCAAGGTGTCAGAGGAAGCCGCCACATTATATGATAGTTTGCCCTGAGAGTGAGGGACCTTTGATCTCTCTCAGGCATCTATCCATATATACGTACGGTAAGGGACATAGCCGCTTCCAGTGACTCAGGATTTTCGTGAAAGGCCAAGGCGTCCTTTAGGCTCTCAGACAATCCCTGACAGAATTGACTAGGGAGAGCTGAACCATTCCACTCCGTACCCGTAGCCCATCTCCTAAATTTAGAGCAATAGATTTACTCAGAACGCTCTCCCTGTCGTAAACCATGTAACTTGGTCTCGGCCAGGGAGATACGATCCGGGTCATCGTAGATGAGACCTAGAGCTCTGAAAAATGAATCTACCAACTGGAGGGACTGTGATCCGGTTGGCAGAGAAAAAGCCCAAGACTGAGTGTCCCCTTTAAGCAACAAAATAATAATACCAACTCTTTGACTCTCATTCCCAGATGAGAGCGGGCGTAACTTAAAGAACTTACACGACTCTCTGAACCGAATGAAGTTGTCACTCTCCCGCGAAAACCTGTCCGGAAGTGCAACCTTAGGTTAAGGACAGGCCTGGTAAGTACTACTGACACCAGCAGCCTGTGATCCCTGGATCTGCGTGCAGAGGGAGAGGAATTACCAGTAGAAAGAGGGAGGTGCTCATGCCGCTCTACAGAGCACTAGTGCGACCTCATTTGGAGTATTGTGCTCAGTACTGGAGACCATATCTCCAGAAGGATATTGATACTTTGGAGAGAGTTCAGAGAAGATCTACTAAACTGGTACATGGATTGCAGGATAAAACTTACCAGGAAAGATTAAAGGACCTTAATAGCTTGGAAGAAAGACGAGACAGAGGGGATATGATAGAAACTTTTAAATACATAAAGGGAATCAACAAGGTAAAAGAGGAGAGAATATTTAAAAGAAGAAAAACTGCTACAAGAGGACATAGTTTTAAATTAGAGGGGCAAAGGTTTAAAAGTAATATCAGGAAGTATTACTTTACTGAGAGAGTAGTGGGTGCATGGGATAGCCTTCCTGCAGAAGTGGTAGCTCCAAATACAGTGAAGGAGTTTAAGCATGCATGGGATAGGCATAAGGCCATCCTTCATATAAGATAGGGCCAAGGGCTATTCATAGTATTCAGTATATTGGGCAGACTAGATGGGCCAAATGGTTCTTATCTGCAGACACATTCTATGTTTCTATGAGGTCAGCTACCTCCAAAGACAGACCTTGCAATTGTCCAGCCAGAGCAGCAATAGGATCCATAGCCTCACTGACACAGACAAAAAATGACGGTTTGCTGCGGTTTATAATGTCACGGCGCAGTGTGGTAAACGCACTCCACACTGAACACAGAAGGGAAGGTAAAAAGGTATTAGGCCTGGAATCTAGGGGAAGGGAAATGGTCACACCTAGTGAGTCCCTATGCCGAGCCCTGACTGCTATCAATATGAACAGACCTTAAAGGTAGAAATGTTCATACGCAGGAACCTAAGCCCAATCTCACCCTAACAGGGCCCTGCAAATAGTGTCAGAACACAGAAGGCCTATTCCTTCCCAGATGAAGGAATAGGAGACCCCCTCAGGCCTAATATCAGGAGGTAGGGGAAAACAAAGAAGATAAACTTAACTTCCAGAAGTAAGCGGACGAGCAGGTACTCAGAGAGAACCAACACCAGGACTTCCACAAACAAGGAGCTTTTAACTACATAGCATGATGGGTAAGGCCAGACTAAATATAGGAGAAGGAATGACCACTTAAGCTACACCTGAGACAATAGGTGTGGTCATCCCCAGCAACAACACAGAAAAGTGAAACCAAAGAGGCTGTCAATCATGTGCAGCCAGTCTCCTTGATCTTCTAGTCCCTGTCACAGGCGGGACCGTGACACTATCAGAGGCTGGTGTCATCATTATCGCAGTCCCTGAGCCAGGCTGCATAGAACCGAGGACAGAGACTAGAAGAAGTCTGTGTCTTGCACTGCATTGCTGACAGCAGAATGGAGGTATCTGAGTTTATTATTTGAGAAAGCACTATCGGGACATTGCAGCTGTAAAAAGGAGCATTTTAGTACTGGCACACATTATAAGGGGGCCACTATGGGGACATTTGTTGTACTGGGGGCACTAAAAGGGGATAGTGTTTTTGTACTGACACGTTATAAGGGAGCATTTTTTGTACTGACACATGAGGGGGCATTTTTTGTACTTAGAGCACATTGTAAAGGGGCTTTTTTTATACTGGCACACATTATAAGGGAGCATTTTTGTATTGGCACACATTCTAAGGTGGCCATTCTAAGTTTTTTTTTTTACTGGTACACATCATAAGGGAGTATTGTTTATATTGGCATACATAAGAGGGTATTTTTGTACTGGCACACATTGCAACGGGGGATTATTTCACTGGCAAATATCATAAGGGTTCATTTTTTGTACTGGCACAAATTATAGGGGGAATTATTACTACTGGGGGCACTATTGCGGCATTGTTACTTCTGGAGGCAAAATGAGTGACATTATTACTATTGGGTGTTATTATTGGTGGGACATTTCGGAGGACAGTTACATTGGGAGGCACTCTAGCACAGTATCAGTTTAGCACAATTATTTTTGGAGGACACTATGTTTACGCCACTATAAGATTCAGGGACACTATTTGCTGGGCACTGTTATTTTTTTGGCAAACTATCTGTGTGGTAATAGTATTTTCAGGGGGATTATCTGTTTTTGCAGTATAGTATAGGGGAGCACAGTATTATAGGTGGCAGGATGGGCTGTTCAGAATGTCAGGAGGAGTATGGAAAAGTAGTTGTCAAACTCTGCAGAGACAAGAGAAGTCTGAAAGAAATAATTATGGTGGTCTGGTCTGAATGGAAAAGATACAGAAAGAGAACGTCTACATCAGAGGAGACCTTACTGGATGTAAGAGATGTGGTGTTACCCTGTATGTTTTGTAGCTCTGTATGTAATGTTTTTCTAGTATGTCTTTATCAGTAGGGCTGGAGGGAAGAGGTTAGGTTAAGAAATTGTTGGCATGGGGGGAAGGGAGGGGGCACCATTTCAATTTTTGCTTCAGGCAGCAGAAAGGCTAGGTGCACCCCTGGTTGGAGGTCTTGGTACAGTGGACACTCAGTCTAGTTGAGTCACTGGGGTAATGATTCAAAGTTAACATAAAGCAGCAGAATCAGATATGGAGTGCTAGGAAGACTTGAATAGAAAATCACAAATAAACAACCACCTGATAATATAGTAGGTACTGTTGTGTTCAAATAAGAGAATAAGGCTAGGTTTACTTCTGCTGTGGACCTTCTGGCAGAAGTCTCCATCACAGATTCAGGGGGGAAAAAGGATGAAATACCTCTGCATTCACACTGGAAACCTAACAGAAACTATTATAGTGGATGGGTTCCATTGGGAGCCAGCAGCGTTCAACATATGTTGGATTCAGTGGTTCTGGTATTCTGTTCCTATATTGGTACAGAATACTTAAATGTGAGTGCAGATGTGGACTTAGCCTAAATTAGAACACCATACAGTTTCTTAGCCTAACCCTGTATCTAAATGCACTGGCCAAGGCTGATTTTGTTTGGAACCCACACTGGCACCACCAGCACAAGGACTCCCCCTCTACTATATCCCTGATAAAGGCTCCCCTGGGACTACTTATTTGGCACTATAACAGTGTTGGCTATAGTTTCCTCTTAACAGTAACATCCATTACACCATCCATTAATATTGCTAAACATCCGATTGCCATAATTCTTTAATTACTTTACCATTTTGTAAAAGCAATAAAATAAATTTTGTTAACATGGGAATATATACAGTATCTTTGCTGTGATTTTTATGGGAACATTGTTTCTTCTGTTAATTATATGGTGTTTTTATGTAGTTCAACAATGATTATTGCAATGGTATCCGAAATTTCTTCATATGGGATAAATCATTTATCTCTGAAGACTTTAGGGGTCATTTATTATACTGAAATAGGCCAGGTCTAAAAAAAAGTGGGTGTGGCGTGGGCGGGGAAGTGGACGAGCCGGCAGGCCCGTCTCATTCATCATTTTTTACTCCTGATTTAGGCGTAGAAAAAAGTCTAAATGTAAGCCAGCTCAGAAGCTGTCTGACATTTAGAACTGGCAGAGGATCCGCCAAAGTTATGAAGAGGCCGGTGCTTCTTCATAACTTTGGCTAAACCACCGCCAGCTTAGGGTTTTATTAAGACTGACGTCTAAAATGCCAGCCTTAATAAATATTCCCCTTTGACCTTACCTCACATACACAATAGAATAGTAACAACCAAACCCACTAATTTAATCGGAAACAACTGAACATCTAATGTGTATTGGGGCATCATGGTCATTGGAGTCAGTGGAATAAGGTTCAGGTTGTTGGATTTCAACATGCCCAATCCTTTCGTTATCAAGGGGGATTAGCTACCATTGAAGTTGTCTGTTATCAGCTTCAATGGTAGTATTTTTATTTATTTTTTATTTAAAGCCCAAGAACGTAACTTTCATCACCCCATGCAACTAAAAAAAGTGCAGCGTGCCACAGAAAAAACTGCAGACCCTCTCCATAAGAAAAGGGCCATAAACCAATGCTCAACCCAGCTGAAGCTGAGAAAGAGTCTATCTTGCCCTGGCTTCCACTTGAGCTTCCAACCACAGGTATTGTAACATAGTAACATAGTACATAAGGCCGAAAAAAGACATTTGTCCATCCAGTTCGGCCTGTTATCCTGCAAGTTGATCCAGAGGAAGGCAAAAAGAAACAACCCTGTGAGGTAGAAGCCAATTTTCCCCACTTTAGGGGAATAAAACATTCCTTCCCGACTCCAATCAGGCAATCAGAATAACTCCCTGGATCAATTACCCCTCTCTAGTAGCTATAGCCTGTAATATTATTAAGCTCCAGAAATTCATCCAGGCCCCTCTTGAATTCCTTTATTGTACTCACCATCACCACCTCCTCAGGCAGAGAGTTCCATAGTCTCACTGCTCTTACCGTAAAGAATCCTTTTCTATGTTTGTGTACAAACCTTCTTTCCTCCAAACGCAGAGGATGTCCCCTCGTCTCAGTCACAGTCCTGGGGATAAATAGATGATGGGATAGATCTCTGTACTGACCCCTAATATATTTATACATATTAATTAGATCTCCCCTCAGTCATCTTTTTTCTAAAGTAAATAACCCTAATTTTGATTATCTTTCAGGGTACTGTAGCTGCCCCATTCCAGTTATTACTTTAGTTGCCCTCCTCTGGACCCTCTCCAGCTCTGCTATGTCTGCCTTGTTTACAGGAGCCCAGAACTGTACACAGTACTCCATGTGTGGTCTGACTAGCGATTTGTAAAGTGGTAGGACTATGTTCTTATCACGGGCATCTATGATACCCATTATCTTATTGGCCTTGGCAGCAGCTGCCTGACACTGGTTTTTGCAGCTTAGTTTGCTGTTTATTAGAATTCCTAGATCCTTTTCCATGTCAGTGTTGCCGAGTGTTTTATCATTTAGTATGTACGGGTGACTTGCATTATTCCTTCCCATGTGCATAACTTTACATGTGTCAGTGTTAAACCTCATCTGCCACAGCCTCCAGTCTATCCAGATCCCTCTGTAGTAGTATACTGTCCTCTTCAGTATAAATTACTTTACACAGTTTAGTGTCATCTGCGAAAATTGATAATTTACTATGCAAGCCTTCTACGAGATCATTAATAAATATATTGAAGAGAATAGGGCCCAATACTGACCCCTGAGGTACCCCACTAGTGACAGTGACCCAATCTGAGTGTGTACCGTTAATAACCACCCTCTGTTTTCTATCATTGAGCCAGTTACTTACCCACTTACAGATGTTTTCTCCCAGTCCGAGCATTCTCATTTTATATACTAACCTTTTATGTGGTACAGTGTCAAATGCTTTGGAGAAGTCCAGATATACGACATCCATTGATTCGCCGCTGTCAAGTTTAGAACTTACCTCCTCATAGAAACTGATGGCCAAGAGCCACAAATGAGGTCTAGCTTCTCCCTGTAGGAAGATGCCAAGGAGTTTACAGGGGTGTGAGCAACCAGACCCCCCTTCCTAGATCTCAGATGGGTAGGCCGTAAGGATGCCACAACCCTTGAAGTCCTTGTGACAAACAAACGTGGAAAGTGAAAGAAGGCCTGGGCAAAGAGAGTGAGTGTGCTCAAAATGTGAGAAAGAGAAGTGCGTGAAAATGTGCCATCAATCAGTGGGCTCCCCCTCTCAGTGAGTTTATGCACCCAAGGGTCATAACTCCTGGGGCATTTCTGCACCTTAGGCTTTCAAACATCTCGGTTCATGGCTTCGATCCAGAGCCAATCGAAGCCAATCTTTCAGCCACTGACTTACACATCTGGGTTAACCTCCATGTATTTCTCTGCTCCATTTCAGTTGTCTGGACATACCACTGATAAGCATAGATACTCCACGAGATCTAAGCCATAAGACCAAGAAGCTACCTTAGCCTGGAAGCACCATGACCACCTTAGTGATCATGGTATCTCCCCTGCCAGAATGCATGCATTTTTTTTTATAGCCTAACGAGCGTGCTTTCTACACCCGTGCAACAAAATCGTGCAGCGTGCCACACCAAAACGCGCACATAGTTACAGTCTATCGCAGGCCCTCTCCGTAAGAGAAGGGCCCACCATAAACCTTACCAGTCCCTCCGGGCCAGAAGGCTCCTAAAAGATACCGAGACAAATAGGCAACCCCCAGCCGAAGCGTCAGACGCCAGGCGGTGTGCGCCAAACCACTAGTCCTTTTAATCCCAAGCAGGGCAATGGCGTCCAAATGCCATCCTGCATGCCTCCTTCCACAAATGTCTAAGGTATGTACTCACTGACCACCAATTTATCTACAAATAACCATTTTTTGTTACTCAGACTAACACTACAGATATTTTATCGGAAATCTACGCCTTTATGTACCCACTGACCACCTAGGGATCTACAACCACAACTTGCTACTCGCATTTGCCCCAAATCGGCGCCCTTATATATTACATTATATTCTATTGCTCTCTCCTGTATTCTGTTGCGCTCTCTCCATGATTGACATTTCAATTACCTCCCAGTGTCCGACATATCTCTTCTCACACTGTACTCTGCTTCCTAATACAATTATCTTAAATCCACATACATAGTGCCTACACAGACATATTACCTTATTTAGGGAATCATTGTCATAAAAGTACAAATGCTTATGGAAAAGCTTATAGAAAACCATTGGATATATGTGTATTGCTATATATATTATACTTATCCTTTCAAGAGAACAGCTATCACAAGGAATAACTAAATACATAGAGATCCGACTCACTGTTAATTAACTCATTTGCTACATATAGGGATTAATTTTACTTTTCAATTTTTATTTTTTATTTCTTTTTTTGTTGTTGGATGGACCATGTCTATTTCAAATCCACAGGGCTCCTCACGGTCCATATTACCTCACCCTAAGATGGCCTCCTGTCTACCACCCTGGGACATTCTAATATTTGCTATTACCATTGTAGTACCTCTCTGCAATAATAACATTTTTTCTGTATACGATCATGTTACTCTCTCCGCCATGGCATCATATAACATTCTGCATAATCTATTGTAATACATTCCATATGTCTTTAGAAAAAAACCTTTGCTTATGATTTGTACTCTTGTCTATATCTATACCAGGCTGTGATCAAGGTCCAGGCTGGAATGAAACATTGGCCAATGACTAAACATTACTTCTTTTGAATGGTTTAAAAAATGACAACAAAATAAAATAAGAAGTTCATACAACAGAACTTAGAGTGCCATGGTTTATTCAGAATTTATGAAGCCGGGTGTAAGACCAGGCAACCCTCAGCCGAATCCAAGAGTACGCCAAATCTGTGCTCCGGCCTTCACCTAGGCTGCCACCTAGGGTAACATAGTAACATAGTAACATAGTACATAAGGCCGAAAAAAGACATTTGTCCATCCAGTTCGGCCTGTTATCCTGCAAGTTGATCCAGAGGAAGGCAAAAAAACCCTGTGAGGTAGAAGCCAATTTTCTCCACTTTAGGGGAATAAAAAATTTCTTCCCGGCACGAAGCTTGACTTCTAGGTATGGGCTCTCCCTGGAGGGAGAGCCCAAGGGGATTTGCAGGGGTCTGCGGAACCAAGATGGACACCCCCCCTCCATGACCTATAGGGGGGTACCCGTAAGGGCGCCGCAACCCAAGAAATCCTTGTGACAAAACAAACGTGGAAAGTGAACACACAGTGAACAAAAAAGTTAAATAAATTGTGAATGTATGCTGAAGCTCCGCCTGGACATCCAGCCGGAATTATAAAAATTCTTCCTCCTTATGCCAGGCCTGACGGCCATGCAAAGAATAGAGGTGTGTGCGCTGAAAAATTTGAGAAAGTAAAGTGCATGCAAATATGCCGTCACTCAGTGGGCTCCCAGCCCAATGAGTTCAGGCACCCCAGGGTCACCACTCCTGGGGCACTTCTACACCTCGGGCTTTCAAACATCTCAGCCCCTGGCTTAGATCCAGCAGAGCCCTTGGTCACCTAGCACTGGTAGGTACCAGGCCATACACCCTAGGGGTGCCGTGTGGTTCTCTGTTCTACATCTGTCTACCATGAATCAATAAGAACAGATTTTTTTTTTAAAAGCCCGAAGAGCGTGCTTTCTTCACCCGTGCAACAAAATCGTGCAGCGTGCCACACAAAAACGTGCACTGGGTTGCGGTCTATCGAAGGCCCTTTCCAACAGGAGAAGGGCCCCCCACAAACCATTCCCTATCCCTCCGGGCCTATGGCTCCTGCAAGGGACTGGGTCAAGTGGCAACCCTCAGCCGAAGCCGAGGGTACACCCATCTATGCTCCCGGCTTTCACCTCGGCTGCCAAACAGGACGTCAGCCAGGATCTTCAACAAGGTCTGGACTCTCCCCGGAGGGAGAGCCCAAGGGGATTTGCAGGGGGGTTAGGAACCAATATGGCCACACACACCCCCCGTAGACCTCAAGGTGGGTTGCCCATAAGGGCGTTGCAACCTTCGAAATCCAGTGACAAACAAACGTGTAAAGTGCACACAGTGAAAACACAAAAATAAATAAGTGAATGCGTGCCAGTTATGGCCCGGACATTAGGCCGCAACTATAAAAATTCCTCATCTTGTGAAGGCCGAAGCCGAGCAAAGAGAGGTGTGTGCGCTAAAAAGTGAGAAAGAAAGTGTCGTGCAAATGTGCCATCACTCAGTGGCCCGGACACCCTCGGTCATCCAGGGAGTTTAGGCACCCCAGGTCACCACTCCTGGGGCACTATGCACTTTAGGCTTTCAACACAACCCAGCCTCATGGCTTCGATCCAGCAGAGCTCAGAGGTCACATCGCATAGGCGTCCTGTGCCACCCATGGTCCGTAAACCCAGGGTTACTGTGTGGTTATTTGTTCCGCTCAACATCACATAGGATAGGTTGGGTATTCAACCCTCCCCATGGATGGAGTACAGTCCAGGAGCGTAGCTCGACTGAAACTGAAGAACAGATACTACACATGATCTTAGCCATAAAGGCCAAGAAGCAATGCATGCCTGCTTTGACTGAGGGGCTGAAGGGCTCAGAAGGTGTAGATGTCAGCTGAAAGGCCAGCTTTATACTAATTAAGTGCCCCCTCCTCCCCACAAAATCTCACAGGTCTTTAGCACAGATTGTATATTGAAATTAAATTAATGGTTGTCTAACTGTATGTTGGCTGCATTACATGGATTAGTGAGATTACCACACTGGAGCTGCTTGTTGCTGTTGCTGTTGCCCCATGCTGTGATATACAATGGGCTACTGGTCCAAAAAGCCATAGGGGGTATGTCATTGCTTTACATAAGATTAGATAAGATATTTAACCATAGACTTCATGAGGATACAACCACCAAGGGACTGGCTGAACAAATTGGCTTGACATCACTAAATGTCTACACGTCTGGGGGAAAACTATTGTTTGTGAAAAACATGGACTTTAGCAGCTTAGCTGATTAATTCTTAAGATCATTATGTTCATTTTTACATTTGAGAAATCCATGTGTCCCTTACCTAGAAGTTATGTCATTGACAAAGTAATGTCGCTGACATTTTACACTAAATATATATCTTTAAAGGGAATATCCTCTTTTACAAACCCTTTTTGTTGAAAGAGATTTACAAAAATGTTTTGCTTACAGTCAGTGAATGGAAGCATTCATCATTTACATTCAAAAGCTAAAAAATCTGTCCAGATTATGGAAAACCAGCACAACAGAGAGCTCTAATACATAGTGTATAAGGTCCTGTTCTCCCTCAATAGCAGATTTTGGGAGACATCAGGATTGAGCTGTTGGATTCTGATTCTTTTACTTTTGGGGAGCAAGCCAGGCGCATTGATAGGTCAAAACATCCAAGGTTTGCGTCCTGGATGTTTTGCCCAGGGCAACAAAAATAGCGTCCGACAGACAACTGTATCACTGTCCTCAGGACAGAGATGTAGTTGAATGCTAGAGCAGGACACGTGATCCAATGGCTTTAGTCCACACCATTCACTCTCATAGGCCATCATTATTACTAGGAGCACTACAGGGGATCCAATTACTACTGGGGGCACTACAGTGGGGCCTTAATATTATTGGCACACTATCGATGGATACTATTAGTGCTGGAGCTTTATAGGGGCTTATTACTACTGTGGCTACTACAGAGGGCCTTATTACTACTATGGTCACTATAAAGGTGCCTTATCAATACTGGGGACTCTATATGGGGCTCTTATTGCTACTATTGGCACTACAGGGGGGCATATAACTACTTGGTGCCCTAATATTAATGGGGCCTTATTATTAACTACTTAGTGCACTGTAGAGGTCGTTATTACTTCTGAGGGCACTATGGGGGGGCTTTATCACTACTGGGGACAAAGATGCTTTATTAGTACTTCGGCACTATGGAGGTTTTATCATTACTGGGGGCACTATTAGAGACTTTATTACTACTAGGGCACTATGTTAGGATGATTACTACTGAAGCACTATGGGGAAAATTATTTGTACCATGGACACTATGGGGGTATTATTATTACTGGGGTACTAAGGGGCATTATTGTTAATGGGCACAATATAGAAGGCACCACTACTAATGGGGGCATTATCACTGTTGGGGAGTATTATTGCTATTGAGGTCACTGTGGGGGGCACTATCTGAGGAAAATGTATTACTGCTTGTGGGACTTTTGGAAGTACAATTTCTATTGGGGACTATCTCTTTTACACAATTATTTCTGCAGTATTCTATTTGGGGAATTTGAGAGCATTACAAAGCACAGTATTAGGAGAATGATGGAAAAGTGAGGAACCTAAGATGTCTGTGTGACATACTCTGCAGATATGAGTGGCTGAAAGAAGTAATCATTGCAGTCTGGGCTCAATAGAGAAGATGTGAAAAGAGAATGTATAGAATCAGAGGAGATAATACTGGATGTAATAGATATGTAGTGCTGTAAACTACTGTAATTTTAGTAGCACTGAATTTAATGTTCATCCAGAAAGTAAAATATGTCTTTAGCACTAGGGCATGAGGGAAGGTCAGTTGGATTGAGAATGTGGCACATATGCACTGGGGCTTGGCACCAGATCTTTTGAGACCCTAGAAATGTCACTGAGATAGGCCATGGCAGAGGATTCTAGCAGCAGCTATCGACCCTTTCCCCATAAAACTCATGCATGTTCAGCTAAGTGGACATGTGTATGGGGGTGGGGAGTCAGGAGCATTCAGTTGCCAGGTATCTGATGTGCATGGGTGCAGATACCTAAATTGTTTCTGGGCAGCAGATCATGCTGTGTAAACAGCGATCTGCTGCCCAGAAACAATGATTTTTTTTTTTCTCAGCAGCCATCTCTCATCCCCATACAGCATGCCTTCCAGATATTGTCTGCTGTGTCAGCCCATAAAGGGCCCTTTAGCCAAAAACTTCCTCTCCAATCATTGTCTTCAAGAGCAAATATTGAACACCAAATGTTTTCTGACTGGGCTCTTGTATGAGAAGCAATAAAAAAAATGAAGAAAACAAGAAGAATAACAATTATCAATTCAATCTTTATGGCTACATTGTCTCTCACACACACACACATCTTTTCTTCAACAGTCAACTCAACATAATGAATACGGTCCTTCATAGACAGGAAGAAACACCTGGAAATGGTCATTGGCCTTCACTAGCTATTAAACCACAGCTTCTGCTTGCTCATGTTATCTCTATTCGTTTTCTATTGCTTCCCACATCCTTTTTTGTCTAAGAATCCTATTACACATGCAGCAGGAAGGATGAAGCAGGCGATTGACGAAAGGACAGCGTTCCTTTCCGCCATTCTTCTGCTCGCTATCTGAGGAGACCACTACTATTACATGCAGCGATCTCTCCTTCCTATACATAATGTCACTGCCAGATCATCGCTAACAAATGTTCATACGAACGTTTGTTAGTGATGATCTTCATGATTATTTTCAGGTGTAATAGGGCCTTAAGTTTGTAAGTTCTCCAATACTTGAAAGAAGGAGAGACACAGTTTTTTCACTGTTAATTTATACAATAACTGCTTCTTGCCTGTCTTGAACACATAGGGATGGTCTAGGTCCCCAACCTATTGGGCCTTGCTCCTCTTTTACTGATGTCAACACTAGGAAGCCAGTATGATTCTACATATCAATATCATACATATATCTTGTGTAATTATTTAACTCAAAAGTAGGATCCAGTTGCTGAGCACCTGGTGAATCAGATCATTTGTAATGTAGCTTGTCCACATAGTAACATGTTAGCCTAATGTCATGGATCTAGTTAACACTTAAAAAGATACTGAAAACAACCAAACAACAGCTCTTACTTCCCATTTATGGTTCTTTTTTCTTGTTTGTTTGTGTGTGTTTGTATGTTCTTTTGTTACTAACCAGAAGATACAAGCAAGACCTTTTCCTCCCTGAAGACCATTGAAAACTGAGCAGACTGCTTGTCCGACTCTTCCTGGCCAATATCTTTATTGAAGGTCACACAGAGGTTGATGAGGCTCATTAATGTAAATTGTCCACTTCAAACAGACCCACCTGCCACATCCTAAAACCACCCACCCCTATAGCTATTCCCACACTAGAATATACCTGCTTTACCCGCTTTCTCATTCTGTCTTCTCTTTATGATGCTAGTTATCTTATAAATAAAGATAAAGGGAAATTTCTATTGTTGGAATATAGAGAATAGTATTTCTCCTTTTGGATTTTCATTTATTCTCACATAATTTGCAGAAATATATGACGCAATTTATGAATTCAAAACCAATTAGCTAAATTCCTCTTGTGGATGCATATATATATATATATATATATAAAAAAGAAAAAAGGGGATGGCAGCACCGTCACAATGAAATTTAGAAAAAAGGGTGCACAGGCCCAATGTGGATAAAAGCCAATCCAACGAATTGTATAAGATGAAAAAGGGCAGCACTCCACTGGATAAAAATAAAACAAACTTTATTTACCCATAAGGCTGTAGCGACGTTTCGGCTCTTACACAGGAGCCTTCCTCAAGTAGAGGAAGGCTCCTGTGTAAGAGCCGAAACGTCGCTACAGCCTTATGGGTAAATAAAGTTTGTTTTATTTTTATCCAGTGGAGTGCTGCCCTTTTTCATCTTATATATATATATATATATATATATATATATATATTTATTTAAAAGCAATAAAACAATTTAAATACAACTAATAGTATTAGCAATAACGGGCTTTGCAAATTGTCCTAGATTACTTGACTATAGTTTATTCACAAACTTTATTCACAATATGTGCATATATGTCATAACTATAGGTGGTGCAAAATAGAAGGTGCAGCCCTGCCTTAATACCCTAGGGGGCACAAAGTCCCTCTGCCATATAGTAAGATAACTGTATTATAAATAGAATATAATAGGTTATGAGCCCATTTACTGCTTTTGCATTGAGGTACAGGAGCGTTAAGTCACACCTCTATATATGATAAACACATATATACAGTACATCTTCTGAATTTTTAAAGGCAAATAGAATATACCCTTTTTCTAACCTACCAAGCAGTGTTGAACTGGGTGCCTAGGACCCACCAGTAAAATTCATTCTGGGGGCCCACGATATAGCTACATGAAAATGTTACCTGCTCACAGAGTTGCAGACAGCACAGCGCTACAAAATGATTGATTACGAAGGTCCTTGCAGCGACTTCGAGAAGGCAGGTGCTTAGGAAAAGAGGATACTGGCTAAATAATTGTCACACTTAATGGGGAGGGGAAACAATAGAAGGGAAAAGACAAAGAACTAGGCCTCAAGGCAAGGTAGAAGGGAACGGACGCCTCCTAAGAAACCCCTAAACCTGGCGCCCCTGACTCCTGTCAGTATTTATAGACCTTGAAGGTGGAAAGATACATACGCCGGAACCTAAACCCTAGGAGCCCTTAAATGCCCTAAGATAGTGACAGGGAATGAGACAACTAGTTCCTTCCCAGGTGAATAAACCAGCATTTCCCTGAGGCCTAGTGACAACAAGCACAAGGGAAAAACCAAATACACAGATCAGTACAACTTATTTTATAGAAAATGGATGAGAAGGAACATAGGAATGTCCACACACCAATTCTTCCAAATCTAAGCAGAGAATATCAACCGCATGGATTGAAGTGTGAGACCAAACTAAATAGGGAATGCAGTAATGACCACCAGCTGCACCTGACAAGAGGTGTGGTCATTACGAAACAACAACAGTGAGAATCAAGAGACTGTCAGTTAACCCTACGTGCAGCCATTCTCCCAGATCTTCTAACCTCTGACACGGGAGGTACCGTGACTGTACCCTTCCTTCTATGTGTGACCTTTGGACACCCAGGGCCGACCTTATCCAGATTAGCCCTGTGAAAGGCTTTCACAAGGCGACTGGCATTAACGTCGGCCGCTGGAACCCACATTCTCTCCTCTGGACCGTAACCCTTCCAGTGAACAAGATACTGGAGGGATCTATGGAGAATTTGGGAGTCAACTATGTTGGCAGTTTGAAATTCCAGATTACTGTCCAACATGAAAGGAGGGGGTGGGAGGGAGGACGGTTCAGCAGGTTCGACATATCTCTTCAGTAATGATTTGTGGAAAACATTATGAAACTTTAAAGCCTGCGACAGGCTACCAGGTTAAAAATGGCAGAGATCTTATATGGACCAATAAACCTTGAGCCCAACTTCCAAGAAGGTACATTCAACTTAATGTTTCTTGTGGACAGCTACACAGAATCACCCACTCTCAGGTCCGGACCACTCATACGTCTCTTGTCAGCCATTCGTTTATACATTTTGCCCATCTTTTTCAGATTATTTAGAATTTTCCACTAAATAGATGACAAAGAAGAGGAACATCTTTCCTCTTCAGGTATACCAAAAGTCTCAGAACCATAAAATGTGCCAAACTGCGGATGGAACCCATATACCCCAAAAAATGGCGACTTATCAGTAGACTTCTGCCTACGATTATTTATGGAGAACTCGGCCAAAGACAAAAAAGAAGACCACTCCTCCTGATTCTCTGAGACAAAACATCTCAAATAAGTCTCCAGATTCTGGTTAGTGCGTTCAGTCTGTCCGTTCGACTGAGGATGAAAGGCTGAAGAGAAGGACAACTGAACTCCCAGGCGAGTACAGAACGCCTTCCAGAATCTAAAAACAAACTGAGTCCCCCTATCAGACACCACATCAGAGGGGATACCGTGTAGTTTCACAATGTTATCGACAAACACTTGTGCGAGAGTTTTAGCATTAGGTAGACCTGATATGGTATAAAGTGCACATGTTGCTGAAACGATCAACAACCACTAGAATCACAGTTTTCCCTGAGGAATTAGGCAAATCTGTGATAAAGTCCACGGACAAATTAGTCCATGGTCGGGACGGGATAGACAAGTGAAGTAGAGACCCTGAAGGCCGAGTATGTGTCACCTTGGCACACAAGTCTCACAAGCTGACACATAACCCTCAACACATTTACACAACCCTGGCCACCAGAATCTCTGGGAAATGAGATCAATCGTGGATCTGCTCCCAGGGTGTCCCGTAAGAACAGTACTGTGATGTTCCTCAAACGCCTTGTGCCATAGTTCTGAAGGAACAAGCAACTTCCCTGGTGGACAGGAATCAGGTGCTTCTCCCTGGGCCTCCAACACCTCTGCCTCAAGTTCAGGATAAGGAGCGGATACAACCACCCCATCAGCTAACATCCTCCGAATCATCCCTCCAGGGAAAGCTACGCGACAAAGCATCCGCTTTGACGTTCTTAGCCCCAGGGCAATAGGTGACAACGAAATTAAATCTTGTAAAATACAGCGACCATCTGGCCTGCCTTGGGTTCAGACATTTAGCCGACTCCAGATAAGCCAGATTTTTGTGATCAGTAATTACTGTGATGGGATGAATCGCTCCTTCCAACCATTGACGCCATTCCTCAAAAGCCAACTTGATGGCCAGCAGCTCTCTATTACCTACATCATAATTTCTTTCGGCAGTAGAGAGTTTATTAGAGAAAAAAGCACATGGGCGCCATTTGCTATGAGAAGGCCCCTACAACAAGACTGCTCCAACCCCCACCTCAGATGCGTCAACTTCCACAATGGATGGCTGTGACACATCAGGTTGCACCAGTATAGGAGCCGAAGCAAAACATTCCTTTACCGCTGAAAAGGCATGTAATGACTGATCAGACCAGACTGAGAAATCCGCACCTTTCTTAGTCATATCAGTTAATGGTTTAACAACAGTCGAGTAATTCAAGATAAATTTATGATAGTGGTGAACCCCAAAAATCACATAAGAGCTTTCAGATTTTCGGGTCGATCCCAGTCCACAACAGCACAGACTTTTTACGGATCCATACAAAAACCCAAAGAAGAGAGTAGGTAACCCAGGAATTGCACTTCTAGGTCCGCAAATACACACTTCTCCATCTTAGCATACAATTTATTTACCCTTAGCATCTGTAAAACCTGTCTCACGTGATCCTGATGCGTCTTCATGTCAGGGGAATAAATTAGAATATCATCTAGATACAACACCACAAACCTGCCCACCAGATGATGAAAGATGTCATTGATGAAATGTTGAAAAACTGCAGGAGCATTGGTCAACCCAAAAGGCATGACAAAATTCTCGAAATGACCTTCAGGGGTATTAAAGGCTGTTTTCCATTCGTCCCCCTCCCTGATCCTTAGTGGGGGGACAATGGCAGTGCATCTTATGGGGCAAATACTGCCATTTACACTGATACATCGCTGACCGCGATGCTGCACAGCGCAGCCGGCGGTGTATCAACAGGGAGAGAGTAGGGGTGGGGGTCGGCATCTGGTGTTGTAATGGCAGCGGGGGCCGTTGCAGTCACTTTATTCTATTACACCGGGCCCCTCTTACTGTAGTATTAATAGGTAATGTGTAGGCATGGGCGCTGTTTACTATAGTAATCCTCTGCATAGAGAAATCCATGAAGTACAGTACTCACTTGAAACTCCTGTAGGCAGGCCGCGTCAGCGTAACGTCACTCACTACGTCAAGCGCCTGCTTCATTCATAAAGCGGGAGGAGAAGGCGCGTGACATAGTGAATGACGTTACGCTGCCGCCGCCCGTCCAGCCTGCCTACAGGAGTTTCAAGTGAGTACCATACTACATGGATTTCTCTATGCTGCAGAGAATTACTATAGATTAAAACAGCTCCCATGCCTACACGTTACCTATTAATACTACAGTGAGCGGGGCCCAGTGTAATAGAATACAGTGACTGCACCGGTGCCATTACAACATCAGATGCCGGCCCCCACCCCCCTGTATTAGGGGGTCATTCACTATTTTACACAGGGACACTGTTATGGGGGGGGAATCTGTGGATGACACATATATAGCATAAGATGCTATATATGTGTCATCCACAGATCCCCCCATAGCAGTGTAATCCACAGATCCCCCCAATAACAGTGTCATCCACAGATCCCCCCAATAACAGTGTCATCCACAGATCCCCCCAATAACACTGTCATCCACAGATCCCCCCATAACAGTGTCATCCACAGATCCCCCCATAACAGTGTCATCCACAGATCCCCCCATAACAGTGCCATCCACAGATCCCCATAACAGTGCCATCCACAGATCCCCCTTAACAGTGTCATCCACAGATTCCTCATAACAGTGCCATCCACAGATCCCCCATAGCAGTGTCATCCACAGATCCCCCCATAATAGTGTCATCCATAGACCACCATTAGTTCAAAACCCACCAAAAGCAAACCTTTTGGTTAAAAAAAATTTTTTTCTTATTGTCCTCCTCTAAAACCTAGGTGCGTCTTATGTGCCGGTGCATCTTATAGGGTGAAAAATACGGTAAATCTGGGGTCAAAGGAAGGGGATAGGGATCACGGACAGTAATACGGGTAAGCTCACGGAAGTCCAAACATGGCCTAAGAGTTCTGTCCTTTTTCTTAACAAAGAAGAACCCTGCATCCACTGGGGATTTGGATGGACTAATATGACCTTTAGCCAAACTCTCGGTGGTATACTCTCGCATGGCTACTCATTTGGGTTTAGAAAGATTATATAACCGAGACTTGGGCAACCTAGCTCCAGGAATAAGGTTGATGGGGCAATCATACTGCTGATGTGGAGGCAACTCCTGGACTCCACTTTCGGAGAATACATCAACAAAATCTGAAATAAAAGAAGGTATTATTTTAGTGTTTAGAACACTAGCGACCTCAGAAAGAAAGCGACCTCAGAAATCTGTCTTGCTTGCCAATCGATGGTAGGGTTATGCCTGGTTAACCACGGCAAACCTAGCACCAGAGGAGCAGGCAGACCCTCCAGCACAAAACACAAAATAGATTCTTGATGAGAATATACCACCTTTAGGCGAATGTCCTACACCATTTGTGACAAACACTTTTGTGAGAGTGGAGCGGAATCAATCGCAAACACCGAAATATTTTTGTCTAATGCGCTTGTTGACAAACCATGCATACGGACAAACTAGCCATCCACTAAGTTAACCCCTTCCCCACTGTCAATAAATACTTAAATTCCCACAGTTTTGGAGTCTAGCGCCACCTTGGCAGGCAGGAGAAATCAGGTACTACCGGTAAATGAAAAGAGTACATTCTCAGATTCCCCACCCACACTAACAAGAGTGAGAAGAGGACTAAACACATTTGTCTTTTTTCTTTCTTTTTCACCTTGATGTTTAACATAAGGACATACGTTAACAAAACTTGCAGGATAACAGGCCGAACTGGATAGACAAATGTCTTTTTTCGGCCTTATATACTATGTTACTATGTTACTAAAATGTCCCCCTTAACCACATCAAAAGCAGAGTCTTTTCTTAGCCCTTAAGTTCCTATCACCAGGTCCAGGAGTGACCTCTCGCAACTGCATTGGCTCATCATCAGACATGAGCTCAAGTGCCTCCCTACCCAAAGTGTTGGAAGAGACCGCATCCCCATATGATAGTGCGTCCCGAGCGAGAGGAAACTTAGATCTCTCCCTCAGGCGTCTATCAATACGTACAGCCAGAGACATGGCCGCCTCCCATGACTCTGGATATTCGTGAAATGCCAACGCGTCCTTCAGGTTCTTGGATAAACCTTGACAGAATTGACTACGGAGGACTGGGTCATTCCACTCAGTATCAGTTGCCCATCTCCTAAATTCAGAGCAATAGAACTCTGCAGAACGCTCTCCCTGGCGTGAACCATGCAACTTAGTCTCGGCCAGGGAGACCCGGTCTGGGTCATCGTAGATAATCCCTACTGACCGGAGGGATTGTCATCTGGTTGGCAAAGAGAAAGCCCAAGACTGAGTGTCACCTTTCAGTAATGAAATAATAATCCCCACTCTTTGACTCTCGTCCCCAGAAGAGTTAGGACGTAGTCTAAAATATAGTTTGCACGAATCCCTGAACCGAATAAAGTTGTCACTCCCGTCGGAAAACCTATCCGGGAGAGCGACCTTAGGTTCAGAGCAGGCCTAGTTCTCGCTGCCGGAACCTGCCACTTGTGGACTTTGAAATTGTGAGACGGCCTTGTGAAGATCAGCCACCTCCAAAGACAGTCCCTGCATAAGATCGACTAGTGCAGAAACAGTATCCATCGCAGTACTGACACAAACAAAATGACGGTTTTGGGCGGTTGATAATGTAACACGTAATGGGGAGGGGAATCACCAGAACACACAGAAGGGAAAATACAAAGAACTAGGCCTCAAGGCAAGGTAGAGGGAAATGGACGCCGCTAAGAAATCCCTAAACCTGGCCCCCCTGACTCCTGTCAGTATGTATAGACCCTGATGGTGGGAAGATACATAAGCCGGAACCTAAACTTTAGGAGACCTGAAATTCCCTAAGGTTGTGACAGGGAATGAGACAACTGGTTCCTTCCCAGGTGAATGAACCAGCCTCTTCCTAAAGCCTAGTAACAACAATCACAAAGGAAAAACCAAATACAAAGAGCAGTAAAACTTATCTTATAAAAAATGGATGAGCAGAAACATAGGAAGGTCCACACACCAACTCTTCCAAATCCAAGCAGAGAATATCAACAGCATGGATTGAAGTGTGAGACCAAACTAAATAGGGAATGCAGTAATGACCACCAGCTGCACCTGACAAGAGGTGTGGTCATTATGAAACAACAACAGTGAGAATCAAGAGACTGTCAGTTAACCCCACGTGCAGCCAGTCTCCCAGATCTCTAATCTCTGACACAGAATGTAGTGTGACAATAATCCACCTAGTTTTTATATGGACATGGGCTGGTTGAGATGCAGAGGGTCTCATCTACATTCAACATCCAACATCCATCAACATCCATCTATATAAATAGCTAACATTTTTGCAGCCTTCCATGCCTTGGATGAATTGGGATATACACAGCCAAGCGTATTCTTATGTGTTATATTCCTATGACACATGGTCTTCAGTCTAGTCTTATTGTGATATATACTGCACTGGTAGACTATAAGACTATATAGAGAGGGTTTTTTAGAGAATCTGTCACAGAGATGCCCAACAGTGTCTATCATTGGACATGCCAGATAAATGATCCCCTATAGCCAATTTTTATTGGAAAGATTATCTTCTCACCCTACTCACCCCAGTTGGATAGATTAATTTAACATTCTGTTTTAAGGTGCCCTTACACTTCAATAGCTCTCCTCCCAACTCCTGTATACACATGTGTGCTTGGTTCGGCCAAGCATGCATGTATTTTCAATGGCAAGAGAGGAGACAGTTGCTGCCTGACATCTCTGACAGTGGCTTGTCTCCTGAGAATAGAGTACCAAATGTAATCACTAACCGTAGGGACTCCATGTGACATGGCACAGGCTACACATGAATATGTTCTAAGGGATTTAGGCATGATTGATATGAAATGATAATGAATATAGAAACACTAATTTCACACTAGAGTTTTCAATTCTGCTATTGAGATCCGTCATAGGATCTCAATAGTGGAGGGAAAACGCTTCAGTTTTGTCCTCATTCATTGTCAATGGGGATAAAACTGAACTGAACAAAACGGAATGCACCAAAATGCATTCCGTTCCGTTTGGTTGCGCTCCCATCGCGGACAGAAAACGTTGCAAGCAGCGTTTTTCTGTACGTGATGTGGTGCGGAGCAAGACGGATCCGTCCTGACACACAATGTAAGTCAATGGGGACAGATCCGTTTTCTCTGAAACAATAGAAAACGGATCCGTCCCCCAGTGACTTTCAATGGTGTCCATGACGGATCTGTCATGGCTATATAAGACATAATACAACCGGATCCGTTCATGATGGATGCATGTGGTTGTATTATTGTAAGGGAAAAGGGAAGCGTTATTGCAGATCCATGACAGATCCGCAAAAAACGCTAGTGTGAAAGTAGCCTAATACTTTATTATGTGGAAATTTGAAAACAGCAGAGCAGATCCTTTCTAATCCATGAAGTGTTTTCACTGATCAAGATTTTTTGACAATTCACATATAAAAGGTAAAATAAGGCTAATTTAATATACCAGTATATCTCCAAATGCTACACTTTTTATATCTCTCTTATATAGGTTTTTACTTGATATTTCTAAGCTATTTCATGCATTTTCATAAACCATTATTTTGCATTCAACAATTTAAGAAGCAGCTAAATTAAAATAAAATTATGGGCATTTAAGCAATTATCTATTATTTATTTAAATAAAGCTGACTATGGTTTCTAATTCTTTTTACATTTATTCTTGTCTTTTTTATCAAACAGTCTCATATATATGGATTTTTTTTTTTGTGACTTGATGTGTCACATCGAGGAGGAAATGGTTAAACGACTTTCTTTTTACACTTTGATACTTTGACCAGTCTATTGACTGATAAAAATATGCCACTAAGGCACTCTAGAGCATTCACTAAGGTCTCTGTTGATTCATTTTCTTTCTGTCCCTAACACATTTCTAGCCAGAAAAGGTTCTCCTTATATAACCTGGGTGTATTTTTATATTTTTATTATTATTCTATATATTTATTATTTTTTGCTAAAATTCTCCAACATTTCTGATCAATATAATTTCATTTTATGTACAGTATATCACAGTGACTTCATGTTGGAGCTTATGTACAAGGTTGTGTTATGACTTTATAGAAGCTCCAAATTGTACAAATGTCAATGATGCTATCTCTCCTGACTCCCTCCCAACTCTCCTATAAATATGCATACTAAGTTTGGCCTAGTGCGTATGTATTGTCAATTGGGAGAGAGGAGAAAGCAAAGCACTTCTGGTGAGAGAAGAAAAGGTTAAAAATACTAATTTCATCCAGTTCTTTTCTCCTCTGCTATCATCTGTTGGAGGACGAGTTTGGAGCTCCCCATACACATTGGACTGTCGGATGAACCCACTGTTTTGGGGAAGACATCTGATAATATACAAATCTGTATGGGGACCTTTAGATTTACTAAAGATTGGTACTGTTCTTTAAAATAGAAACATTTGCAAGGAAAACCCTGAATGGTGGGAGAAAAGAGGGGTTGGGAAATATTTAGCATTTTATGATTTGGAGAAAAGCAGCTGGGTCTTTGTTTTTATTATTTGACTCTCCCAGTTCCTGAAAACCCTGGAACAATAGCAGACAAGCTGCTCCCAAGACTGAGGTGTGATGTGGAACCGGGATGAAAGGATGTCCTAAAGGAATAATGGCTGGACCTCTTTGTCTGCATGTCTAGATTCAGATATCTAGGAGCCTGATAGTCTATGAACGTGAAACAGGGCTGGAGGGAGGGGGCAGGGAATCTTGACAAGAGAAAGGTGGAGGTGGGGTGTATAGGCCAGAAGAACAGGATGGACAATAATGTGTCACCTGGCACATGGCAGACCCATCTCTTAATATTTCAGTCTCAGATCAGTATGTGCAATCACTTGCCTGAACAATACATGGGTCCAGCTCAATTATTTAACTCTAATTAAATAAAGAATTCTCTTAGCTGACCTTGTAAATGCATTTAGTGATGCACAATGTTATCAATACTGATGTTCTGTTGCAAATCAGAACTGAAAATGTATTGTAATCTCCAAGAAGGAAACAATGGGACCTTCAAAGTGAAGTTCTTAGACCCTTCTAGTAGATCTTCTGACTGACTGAAAATATGGACTAATACTGTTACCAGCCACCCGAGGTGGCAATTGTTTAGCTGGACATTAAGCTATGTGTATGACATCCATGTACAGAAAAAATGTGAAAATACGGATGCCTATTGTAGGCGATATAATACGTTATGCTATGTGACTACGGAAAGTTTGATGAATAATGTACAGCTATGTAGCAAGATGTGATTTGTAAGCCACATACCCATTTTTGTGTTACTTCCCAAGTGTCAGGAAAAGTGTTGGTGGAGTTATGTTCTGCCTGATCACCACAGGTGCCATTGCTCCAATTTGTGCAACTTTCATATAATTTTAATTATATTTTTTCCTCTTTATAGACTTGGGCTACACTGCACTAGTTTGCACTATAGTGATATGCAATGCACAACTATGAAATTCACACTATGTTCACAGGACATCACATTGACTTCTGTTGAATTGCGAAAAAGATCTAGATGACTTGGACTTAGGTCATTTGAGAATCGAATACCCCTGGCATGAGCATGAAAAGCTTGGTCTACTTTTCAGTAACAGTGACACATGTCGTACATATAATTACAGTGACTGCTGGTTGTATAAAGGTTAACTTCAACTGCAACGTTTGTTCGCTGACATGTCATGTATCGTGCTACTGTGCCACCAACACAATGCTGCACCACAGTCCCGGCCGGCTAGGGCTTTTCAGCACAACTGTGGCATGCGATTTACAGTCCCGTGTAAATCATTTTAAGCAATCTGAACATTACGAGAGATTTCTTTCCTGGAATTTCCCTGATGTTATTTATAGATTTTATGGATCATGATTAAATATTGCTCTTGGTTCTACAGATTACCACATCACTCACGCTATCGTCATCTGACTAACCCTTCCTCTATCTATCCAGAAGCTGGAGCACTACAAGGTTCCGCAAAACCTGAAAATGACATCTTGACTGGTCTATAAGCATTCCTGGCTGCTCTTGTTGTAATAACACCCAGTGCGGGACAATATTAAAATCAGGAAGTTCCAATCTACTTAACATGGGGAAAGAGCTGAAAAAATGGCCCCTTTGTTGTAGGTAAACCCCTATAACTGCCTTATCCTTGCAGAAATACAGTATTTTGAGATAAGGCCACATCAGTGGAACATATCAGTAATGCTTCCATAATGTATCATCTGATGGAATGTGGCACAGATTTCTATGCAATTGCAGGCACACTGGGCACAGCAAGGCCCCGAAGATTATTTGGGTGACATATTATGGCTCTGCATAACTTGAAGGTTCCAGCATGACTTGCAGTCAATAGGTCATAGCCATATAAGGCTGCTTTCACACTAGCGGCAGCCCTCTAAGGCAGGCTGTCCCGGCGGATGAACAGCCTGCCAGATCCGTGCTGCTGCCAGTGCACGCGTGCTGCCGGAAGTCCGCATCGGCTCCATTGTTTATAATGGGGGCGGTCCGGAGGTCCGGCCACAGCACTGCAAACTTGCCAAGAGGCGGCCGGAATAAAACTACTACATGTCACGTGCGGCAGCTATGCAAGCAGCAGCACGGATCTGACAGGCTGTTCACCCGCCAGAACACCCTGCCGGAGAAGGCTGCCGCTAATGTGAAAGTAGCCTAAAACTGTTATTTATATATAGGTTTCGATGTTGGATTTATATTGCTGGTTATAGTATTTGTATTCCTCTGTACTTTTACTGTAGATTTTCTTGCTGTGAAGGTATTACCTATAGTAGCAATAAAAAATAGTATTAACCATCACCTACAAACAAACAATTTTAATAACCACCTTACAACGTCTGATAGTAGTAAACAGAGTGCAGCCATCAATTAAGGAATCACCTTCTTTTAGTAACTTCATCACCATAAATCTGTGAGCAATTATCCCTGTATCTGAAGTCAACTTGTATATTGCAGCAATTGTATTGATTAAAACAAATAGCTGGTGTTATATTTATGGTTATAGTCAGTAATTATGGCAGTTTATGCATTTGATTCTGATCTTTATGTCACAGAAGCGGAAACGACAAATAAGCAAGGGCTATAATGAACTGTACATAATGATCATAATAATACAGCACGTCGCTGAATTGGACAAAACTCATAGAAATATTGCTTTAACGTCAAGAAGCAGCTGAAACTGAATATTGTAAAAATACTACTACTAATACTAGTATTAGTACTACTACTATTACTACCACTACTTATACTTGTATTATGACTACTACTATTACTACTAATGCTAATACTAGTATTATGACTACTAATACTAATATTGCTACTACTACTACTACTACTAATAATAATAATATTGTGTTATTTGACGGCAGATTTGTCTGGCCGATTATCGGGAACAAAAGTGACAACGAATATATGTTACTGATAATAAGCCCATGTAAATATGCCGCCGAGCACCGGATGAACCAGCAAAACGCTTGTTCATCGGATGAAATAATCTTTCATGCAGCACATTAAATCATCGTTTCTGAGATTGTGCTGTGTGAAGGACGACATTGCAGTAGCCATCACTAGTCCCCATACAGTGGAGGGGATTGCTGTATGTAATGCAGCTCTTTAAATCCACTGGTGAAAAGGCAATTTTCAGAAAGAAACGGTTCCTTCCCGGTAATTATCTAAATGTGCCTTTATTTATTAATGACAATGTACAAATTATTTTTCATATTGCAGGTCTCACCAAGACAAGTAACAACTGATATAGATTTTCTGCCCATAATGAGCGCCAATGGACAATATGCAGATCAGTATTCATTATGCTTCCACTTTCCATACCCTAAATGCTATTTTGGCAGCATATCCTCTATTTAGACAGGGCCTTCTGCTGTCAACAAATGATAATTTTTGTGGCCGTGTAAAAGATGCGATCAGCCAACAAATGAGTGTTTGCTGATCGCTGCCCTGTTTACCTTGGGCAATGACTGAGATAGTCGTTCTTTGGAACAGTTGTTTGGCTGATCATCGGCCTGTGTAAAATTGCCTTAGGGCTGCATTATATTACGCAATGAGCCAGGCGATTTTCAGGAGGGAAGAATTCTCGTCAGTGGAGAAGACTTCTGCATTTTCATGTAGCAATCTCCTCCACAGTATGAGAAAGAGTGATGGCTAATGCCATCGCTCGTCCCTATACTGAATCATTGTTTGCCAAAATCTTGATTACTCATTCATAGAGTAATCAGCAGCAGTGTTACACAGCCAGATCATCGGTCAGTGTAACACAGCCATTTGATGGAATTTTTATAATACATGCAAATCCATTGTTTTAAACTCATTGTACTGCTGAATGGGGTAGAATGATTGTGGTAGCAAACCTCCCCCATATATTTTATATCGACCAGTGTAATAAGCCTATTCAAACCAATGCCAATTGATGAGTTTATTAGTTATTGGAGATCCTCCATGAACACCAGGCAGTGTAGTATGACCCGTAGTAATGCACAGACATACAGAGTCCTCCAGAATAGAAGGCTTTTGTTATAGCCCCTTTTCAACGTAGAAATAGAAAAATTTGGTAGCGGATCACATGGATCATTTATTTCTTTTTTCTCTATGAACATAAAAGTAATTACAGTTATAGCCATAGAAAAATATTTAAAATAGCAATGCATGTTAACAGGAAATCTGCGGGAGGCAGAAGAATTTTGTAACTCCTCTCCACTCCATTTTCAACCTTTGATCTTATAGAATTTTATATTATACTTATACAATTTTATATTATATTTACAGTTTTGTGCTGGAAACAAATGACAGATTATCATACTTTCTGGTTTAATAATTGCAATAATCAGCAATGACATAAAAATTCTGACTTGGGACATTGATCTGCATGGAGAGATAGCTAATGCTAAATATTTTATACAATTTAAATAACGCTTCAAAGGCGCTCCGTGGATGTACTAGGTGGTGGCAGCGGTATCGCAGCAGAACCGCAAAGTCTGCCGCATAAAGGAAGGCACTGTAATAAATATAACGATACTGCGCTCTGGGACTTTAAGTATATTGAAATTAATGCAGGGATATCACAGATTATTACAATTCAGCACATGAGTATACACTGTTATACAAGTCTTTATCTGGCTATGCCAGTATACCTGTAGTATAAACTCCTGTCTGTATGTTGATCCTCCTGCTTGTGGTTCTGTATTTGGTGCGCTGGTGCGGCTTTCTGAAAATCGGAGATTGCCGATTGAGTGATTGTTGCTCACTGAATCCTCGATGCTGGAGTCCGGGAAATGAGGTGGTTCAGGTTTCGTATGAGTCGGCGTGCAGGTCAGCGTGCAAGTCAGTGTGTAGCTTCACGTCCCGGCCGGTGACGCGATGCTGCAATCAGTAGAGGTTTAGACTAAAACTAATTTCGGTGAGCAACAATCACTCAATCGGCAATCTCCGATTTTCAGAAAGCCGCACCAGCGCACCAAATACAGAACCACAAGCAGGAGGATCAACATACAGACAGGAGTTCATACTACAGGTATACTGGCATAGCCAGATAAAGACTTGTATAACAGTGTATACTCATGTGCTGAATTGTAATAATCTGTGATATCCCTGCATTAATTTCAATATACTTAAAGTCCCAGAGCGCAGTATCGTTATATTTATTACAGTGCCTAAATATTTTATAGTTTACTGATAAAGGCCTTTTTAGGTTACACTAATATGTAAAAAAACAGCACTTCCATGCTGAGATATGATTGTTTGAATTTACAAACCCAGGGTCCTAGGAGCTATTGATGTTGAGTTCTGTCCTGTGTATGGTTCTCACAGATGTTTAAATCCAAATCATCATCAATATTCTTCTTGGGCTTTTGGTAGTTATTAGTGTTGAGCGATCATGCTCGGCCGAACACCAGTTCGGTTCAAGCATCGCGGAGTTCAGCCCAACACCGCGTGTGCTCGAGCGCAATGCTCAAGTCAGTGTATTTAAATGTAATTTAGCATCTATTTCTGAAAAGTTTCTGCCAGGTTCCAAACTCCCAAGCTTGTTACATTAGAGGCAAGGACCTTATCCACTCATTTATAAAGCTGAAGGCTAAACTGTGTCAGAAAAACCTCATAGTAGTTTCTGATTTAGTGAGTATTCCTATTCAGCAAAATACTTATTTCCTATTTCTGTGCAGGTTGTCATATAGCTGTATAGTGTAGTGGTTAGTGTCCTTGCCTCTAATGTACAAGGTTGGGAGTTCAAATCCTGGCAGAAAAAAATATTTTTATATATATACAGTACAAACCAAAAGTTTGGACACGCCTTCTCATTCAAAGAGTTTTCTTTATTTTCATGACTATGAAGGCATCAAAACTATGAATTAACACATGTGGAATTATCTACATAACAAACAAGTGTGAAACAACTGAAAATATGTCATATTCTAGGTTCTTCAAAGTAGCCACCTTTTGCTTTGATTACTGCTTTGCACACTCTTGGCATTCTCTTGATGAGCTTCAAGAGGTAGTCCCCTGAAATGGTCTTCCAACAGTCTTGAAGAAGTTCCCAGAGATGCTTAGCACTTGTTGGCCCTTTTGCCTTCACTCTGCGATCCAGCTCACCCCAAACCATCTCGATTGGGTTCAGGTCCGGTGACTGTGGAGGCCAGGTCATCTGGCGCAGCACCCCATCACTCTCCTTCATGGTCAAATAACCCTTACTTTCAAAGTTTTCCCAATTTTTCAGCTGACTGACTGACCTTCATTTCTTAAAGTAATGATGGCCACTCGTTTTTCTTTACTTAGCTGCTTTTTTATTGCCATAATACAAATTCTAACAGTCTATTCAGTAGGACTATCAGCTGTGTATCCACCTGACTTCTCCTCAATGCAACTGATGGTCCCAACCCCATTTATAAGGCAAGAAATCCCACTTATTAAACCTGACAGGGCACACCTGTGAAGTGAAAACCATTTCAGGGGACTACCTCTTGAAGCTCATCAAGAGAATAACAAGAGTGTGCAAAGCAGTAATCAAAGCAAAAGGTGGCTACTTTGAAGAACCTAGAATATGACATATTTTCAGTTGTTTCACACTTGTTTGTTATGTAGATAATTCCACATGTGTTAATTCATAGTTTTGATGCCTTCATAGTCATGAAAATAAAGAAAACTCTTTGAATGAGAAGGTGTGTCCAAACTTTTGGTCTGTACTGTGTATATATATATATATATATATATATATATATATAGATAGATAGATAGATATATATAGATATATATATATATATATATATATATATTAGTAATTACACATTTATTTTGTGACATACATTTTTTACAATTACTAAAAAAAATAATAATATATAAATTTAATCTCTATTTCTGAAATGTTTCTGCTGGGATTCAAACTCCCAAGCTTGTACACAAGAGGCAAGGACATTAACCACTACACTATACAGCTACATGTTAACCTGCACAGAAATATAAAATAAGTCTTCTACTGAATAGGAATAATCACTAAATCAGAAACTACTATGAGGTTTTTGTAACACATTCTAGCATTCAGCTTTATCGATGAGTGTATAAGGTCATTGCCTCTAATGTACAAGCTTGGGAGTTCAAATATCAGCAGATACTTTTCAGAAATTAGATTCAAATACACTGGGGTGTTCACAAGCACTGACTCCATATATGGATATAGCTATATATGGAGTCAGAGCAGGGACTCCTAAGCCGAACTAGAATCCCGACACCTTCCCCTCTTCAGAGCAGGGGGTGTCTGGGGTTCTCCCATTGACTTCCATTGTGCTCGGTAGAACACCTGAGCATCGCAAAGTGCTCTACTCAAGCACACAACACTAGTAGTTATGCATGCATACAGTATGTTGAGTTGACAAGCTGAATTTTAATTCTGAACAACTTACAAAAAAGTTGGGTGTTCTTGATTTTTGGGTATAGACTAACTGGTAAACCATAATGAATGTTAAAGAAAATATATAATAGATGTCTACAGTATAAGTCAATAAACTGATATAAACTCATTACCAGTCTTTTCTCTGAACTGTAAATGATGATTACAAATCACAGTGATCTGTTCAAGTAGCACTAGTCTAAAAAAAATAAAAATCACAGACACAACTATTTTATTTTCATGGAAACTTGAAAAATGTCCCCTATTTTCATAAACTATCTGGAAATTTCTGGATGATTGGAAAGCCTGTGTGTAGACATAAATGTATCTGTTGATTTGGATGCACACAACATCTCCATGACAACAATGGGACATGTCATGGGCATCTCTCAGTCGTGCAGCCTCTGGCTTTGGGCCTATAATTTCAAATGATCAATTCTCAGCATTAAAGTAAACTCTTTAAAAGACATTCAAATGTGTAATATACACTAATGAGCCTTTTTTAAGGGGTTATCCCTTGATTAATGTAAAAATAAAAATCAGACCTCATATACATCGAAATATCTTTCTAACAAAGCTAGAACCAGCCCTGTACCTCACATGGATCCAGAGATCTTCCCATTCATTACACTGCTATATTTATATAAAGCTGACAGATCAAGGGGAGTGTTTATTCTGCTGCAGCTCAGGGGGCGTGTCCATGCTCTCCCTATCACAAATCAGGAGGCAGTTGAAGGATGAAACTGAGCATGTGCGGCCATCTCAGTGAGCAGGTCAAAGAAATAAGAATAAGAACAAAGAGCAGGTGGCACTATAGAGATACATTTTATTGAATAGCTCACTGGCTATACAAAATTATTAATTGCATGCAATTACAAAAGGATTCAGATTCAGATGCTGGTTTGAAAACTGTAGAATATGTTTTGCGGAACAACCTCTTTAAGTTTCGTCTAATAGATCTTCTTTAAAACTACAATCTTAAAAATCTTTCTGACAATGTTTCCTCAGGTGTCTTTTACCAGAGGGATAATATAATTGGAGTGTTTAATTTTACTAACTCTAATGTTTATTTTTTCTTTTTACTTATACCTCTTGTCTTATTTTAGTTGCATGGGTGAATCACCAGTGCAGTATTTTGGTCATTATGGTCTATTATAATTTAAAGGTCAGTGATTCTGCACTAAAGCTTCCTTCAACATTCAGTATTTGCACAGTTTCTTAGAACAGAACCATTTGTGGTAGACAGACTCTAATCAACACGTAATTTCCATAAAATGTTGTAGTTAAGTCTTTTCACAGATTTTTGATAATAACTTAATGGGCCTTGTCTTTACTTAGAATGTTTATGGTCAATTTACACACTTCATGGCGCCATTTTATGCTACGCGGCTCAATAAGCATGCTATAATGAGGGCCATATATCAACGAGCTGCCAGGTTACAAGCCACGTGGTTTTGGTAGGTGTCACGTTTGGACCTGCTGGATTGTTTTCCAGAATAAAAAAAATTCAGTTTAGTCCATTTTTATATAAATTTTCAGTATAGCTATAAGTACAGTAATTTTTATTAAAAAGGCTTTAGTATGGAGCCAAAGCCTCGCATTGAACATACCACAATTTACATGGGACTTTTGAAATGCTGTGATTTTAAACATTTTGAAATATCTTGCTTAGAAGAACCCTCAAGAAATAAATGCATCCTTATGGTATACCAGAGAGAGGTTGATTTTATTGCTCTGTATTCACTCTCTTTACTTGTGCACATTTGCAGTTTTCTTCTACATCATGCACATAAAATTGTACTTTGGACTGTCAAGTGTTACATAAATCTAAGCAGTCATTGGGAAATCTTGCTGCAGATGACTAAATAATTCTCCAATCTGACCAAATGTGGCTGACCCAGGGCCGGTGCAAGGATTTTTGCCAACACAAGCAAAGCTACATCTTGCCACCCCCCCCCCCACACCCCCCTCACAGCTCACCTGGCCCTGGTCCCGTCTGCAGCAGCTGGTTTCTCCTCTGTGTGGTCCTGGTATCTTCTCTATGCTTCAGACAATTGCTGATTTGAGGACTGTATTTTTCTCCCTCTAAGACGCACCGGCCCATAAGACGCACCCAGGTTTTAGAGGAGGATAATAAGAAAAAAATATTTCCCATTACACCTCAGGTCAGACCCCCAATGTTAATCAGACCTCAGCTCACAGCCCCAATCAGACCCCCAATGTTAATCAGACCTCAGATCAGACCCCCAATGCCTCAGATCAGCCCCCATGTCAGCCATCAGACCCCATACATCAGCCCCCCATGTCAGCCATCATGCCCCCATGTCAGCCATCAGGGCCCATCCATCAGCACCCATGTCAGCCATCATTCCCCCATGTCAGCCATCAACCCCCCATGTCAGCCATAAGCTCCCTTCTATCAGCCCCCCATGTCAGCCATCAGCCCCCATTGTCAGCCATCATGCTCCCATGTCAGCCATCATGCCCCCATGTCAGCCATCACCCCCCCATGTCAGCCATCAGCCCCCATGTCAGCCATTAACCCCCCATGTCAGCCATCATGCCCCCATGTCAGCCATCATGACCCCATGTCAGCCATCAGTGCAAAAAAATAAAAATAACTTACCTCTCCTGTTCCTGGATGCCACCACTCCTCACCACCAGCACTCTCTCTCTTCTTCCTGGTTCTCGGCTGTCAGCTGTGAAGGCTGCGCACAGTGAGGTCACATGGTGCGTAGCCCTGCACAGCAGACAGCCAAGCGGAGGACCAGGAAGCGGTGAGTACAGCTCCTTCACCTCTTCCCGGTCCTCCGGTACTAATGAAGGATGGAAGCGCTTCATTAGTATTTGCCCCATAAGACGCAGGAGCATTTTCCCCCCACTTTGGGGGGGAAAAAACTGTGTCTTATGGGGCGGAAAATACAGGGTATTTAAAAAAAGTTTCATTTTTCTGTCCCCCCGTCTCTGCGCCCTAAGGCAACCGCTTGGTCTGCCTTATTATAGCGCCGGGCCTGGGCTGACCAAATAAGACAAGATCTATCTACCTTTGTGTTCCTTCAGCTAGGTGGTCAGATATCTACTGGACCCCAGATTCAGATGGCTCCATTGAGCATACTGTATTTTCCATTTATATGGGCTGAAGATTGGCCAAATGAATATGCATGTAAGCATGTCCTGTGATCAATTGACAAACTAGCATAAGAAAACACTTGTTCGCTATTGATCATGTCTTCTATGTGGTCATAAAAATCATGTCAGCAACACTTCCCTTTCTTGTAAGTGGGGATGTGCTGTCAACATTTTGCAAACTGTACAGAGATGAAGAAGAACAATCATACTAGCGATTATTCAACCCAAAGCACTAAATGAGTATCAATCATTGGTGCATGTTTATGAGCAGGCCATCTGTCCGTGCAAACAGACCTTTACTGCAAGTTTCTGAGACCCAGTGCAAAAGATGAATAGGGTTTCGAAATACTATGTGTCTTTATAATCATGAAGTCTTCTTGACAGAAGAGTAGTAACCCCTGCTACCCCCAAGCAACAGGGTCGAGTGTGACCTCTACTTCTACACTCCCTACAGCTACTCATCTCTTTGTATCTCTTTGTATCTAGTGCTATTCAGTTTGTGATATTGGCTCATGTCCTAGTAGCACAATTATTAGTAACATAGGGAATCTTTGAATCAACCCTACCATAGAGGACTAGTCAAGCTTGAGCCGTGTTAAAGAGGGCTTGTCGTGACAAAATGCCTGCAGGCAGCATGCTATGGAGCAAAAGGAGTTAAGAAGATAGATAAATAATAGTTTTGTGGGTAAAGATTGCGCAAAACGTGTAATTTATACTTTTAAATCTCTGTTGTTTCTGACTTCAGTTGTACACAGAAGAGATGTTATCAGTGTAGTGATTAATAGCATTCTCTATGTAAATGTGTACACAGAGATAGCTGTCAGTTACTCATAGTTGTACATGGGGGGGTGTTATCAGTGATTGATAGCATTATCTGTGTAAGTGTGTATACAGAGAAGCTGTCAGTCACTGATAGTTGTACATGGGGGGATATGTCATCAGTGATTGCTAGCATTCTCTGTTTAAGTGTGTATACAGAGATAACTGTCGGTCACTTATAGTTGCACATGGGTGAGGTGTTATCAGTGATTGATAGCATTCTCTGTGTAAATGTATGTCCAGAGATAGCTGTCAGTCACTGATAGTTGTACACAGGTGAGGTGTTATCAGTGACTAATAGCATTCTCTGTGTAAGTGTGTATACAAATATACCTGTCAGTCACTGATAGTTGTACACAGGTGAGGTGTTATCAGTGACTAATAACATTCCCTGTGTAAGTGTGTATACATAGATAGCTGTCAGTCACGGACAGTTGTACACAGGGGAGGTGTTATCAGTGACTGATAGCTTTCTCTGTGTAAGTGTGTATACATAGATAGCTGTCAGTCACTGGTAGTTGTACACAGAGGATCTGTTATCAGTGATTGACAGCATTCTCTGTGTAAATGTATATTAAGAGATAGCTGTCAGTCGCTGATTACACCTCTCCATGAAAAATGAAATCAGAAATAGCAGACATATAAATGTATAAAAGATAAGTTTTACAAATATTTTCCCACAAAACTATCAATCTGCTCAACTCCTGTTCTATAACAGGCTGCTTGCATATTGATTTGCATTTTGTGGTGACAGGTTCTCAGTAAAGGGAATCTGTCACTGTTTTTGCGGTCCTAACTAAGGGCAGCATAATCTAGTGACAGATCCCTTAAGAAAATAGCAGGGCCATTTTCTTTAACTGACCAGCCATTTTCCTAAAATCTTGTATTGTACAACTCCAGCACTAAAGATGTTCTTTTCTTTCAAAACTTTCTTTATTATTAGCATATCATAAATGTACATTAATGCCAATTTATACAAAGTAGAACATACATAAAACATGTATAACAGAGGATCACAAGGCATGATGAGTGAAATTGGTATAATCACATATTGCTTTAAGGTGAGACTGCTGAGAGCGTGCAAACAAGGTACAGGAGTAGGAGTCTGAAATGGGTTTTGGGGGCAGGGACCCTTAAAGAGTCAGGTGTAATTAGGTGCCGTAGGGGGTACGCTACTAAGGGGTACCAGACGCTGGGGACCTGCTCCTCGTAGCTTCACACCAGGAGAACCACGGGGTCCAAGTTTTGATATAGGTCTCATGGGACAGAGACTCCCGCACTAAAGATGTTCAATATACAATGCAAGCCAATGAGTCTTGATATTCATGAGGACCCAGCTTTCTCAACCTCTTCTACACTGACATTGATTTACATATATTCATATACATATCAGCGTCAGGAGGTGAGGAAGTGGGAATCTCATGCAGGACGAATCTGCTGGAGCTGTGCAATACAGCTTGGTCAGCATTTTTGATAAGGATATATGTCACCACTAATTTATGCTTTGCTTAGTTAGGGCTTCAAAAAATGGTTATAGATTCCCTTTCAGGAACCTGGAATCAGTTTAATAACCGAGAATCAGGCTGTGTATGGCAAAATACAAGCTCTTACAGGAATTGAAAACAGAATTTTTCTCAGCTGTGAGATTAATAATGTGCCATATTTAAGCACTAAAATTTAAGGTAGGACCAGAAGTGCAAAAAGATGGAATGATGGTGTTAATTTCACCAACAATATCTCCAGAAGTCATTAAAAATCCTTGCTCTTGGAGATATTTGGATGGAGAAAGCCACAGGTACATGAACTGGACGAGACCACAGGCATATGAACTGAGTAGAACCATAGGTATATGGACTGGGCAGAACCACCGGCGCATAGACTGGGTAGAACCACCGGTATATGGACTAAACAGATCCATAGTTACAGTTCTGATCAAAAGTTTAAGACCACTTGAAAAATGGCAAAAAATCATATTTAGCATGGCTGGATCTTAACAAGGTTCCAAGTACAGTCGTGGCCAAAAGTTTTGAGAATGACACAAATATTAGTTTTCACAAAGTTTGCTGCTAAACTGCTTTTAGATCTTTGTTTCAGTTGTTTCTGTGATGTAGTGGAATATAATTACAAGCACTTCATATGTTTCAAAGGCTTTTATCGACAATTACATTACATTTATGCAAAGAGACAGGGGAAGAAAAAAGAGGGTTAGTCACTGGACCTTTAGAACGATGGTCCAGCTATATGCTCCTGATGAAGGGAACCCACTAAGAGGCCCCGAAACGCGTCGAGCTCCTCACTCCCCCTCCCTGGCTTTGAAATTAAAGACTAAAAGAAAGAACAAGGACCCCAGAGTGATCACTGTTCGTTTCTGAGACTCTACTGGCGATCCAGGCGCAGGAGGTGTGATGTGGGTGTCTTGAGCTTTATCCCACATTACCCTCCTGGGTGAAGTGAGTCACTAAAATTTTGATTTTATACCTTGATTTTAGATTTGTCTATTATCGCTATTTTTATTTTATTTTACTTTAACTACCATTTACCTATCGTATACCAACTAACTACAATATCCGGTGAGTGTGTGCACATCACCTAAAAACATAAGCTTCTACCTTTGGGTTTTACACCATCATAACCCTAGACACTAGGGATACTGGCGCCTCTCTGTGGTCCTTTTTTGCGTCTCCGCGCAACCCCACTATTTATGCAAAGAGTCAGTATTTGCAGTGTTGGCCCTTCTTTTTCAGGACCTCTGCAATTTGACTGGGCATGCTCTCAATCAACTTCTGGGCCAATTCCTGACTGATAGCAACCCATTCTTTCATAATCACTTCTTGGAGTTTGTCAGAATTAGTGGGTTTTTGTTTGTCCACCCGCCTCTTGAGGATTGACCAAGTTCTCAATGGGATTAAGATCTGGGGAGTTTCCAAGCCATGGACCCAAAATGTCAACGTTTTGGTCCCCGAGCCACTTAGTTATCACTTTTTCCTTATGGCACGGTGCTCCATCGTGCAGTAAAATGCATTGTTCTTCACCAAACTGTTGTTGGATTGTTGGAAGAAGTTGCTGTTGGAGGGTGTTTTGGTACCATTCTTTATTCATGGCTGTGTTTTTGGGCAAAATTGTGAGTGAGCCCACTCCCTTGGATAAGAAGCAACCCCACACATGAATGGTCTCAGGATGTTTTACTGTTGGCATGACACAGGACTGATGGTAGCGCTCACCTTTTCTTCTCCGGACAAGCCGTTTTCCAGATGCCCCAAACAATCGGAAAGAGGCTTCATCAGAGAATATGACTTTGCCCCAGTCCTCAGCAGTCCATTCACCATACTTTCTGCAGAAGATCAATCTGTCCCTGATGTTTTTTTTGGAGAGAAGTGGCTTCTTTTCTGCCCTTCTTGACACCAGGCCATCTTCCAAAAGTCTTCACCTCACTGTGCGTGCAGATGTGCTCACACCTGCCTGCTGCCATTCCTGAGCAAGCTCTGCACTGGTGGCACTCCGATCCCACAGCTGAATCCTCTTTAGGAGACGATCCTGGCGCTTGCTGGACTTTCTTGGACGCCCTGAAGCCTTCTTAACAAGAATTGAACCTCTTTCCTTGAAGTTCTTGATGATCCTATAAATTGTTGATTGAGGTGCAATCTTAGTAGCCACAATATCCTTGCCTGTGAAGCCATTTTTATGCAACGCAATGATGGCTGCACGCGTTTCTTTGCAGGTCACCATGGTTAACAATGGAAGAACAATGATTTCAAGCATCACCCTCCTTTTAACATGTCAAGTCTTCCATTTTAACCCAATCAGCCTGACATAATGATCTCCAGCCTTGTGCTCATCAACATTCTCATCTGAGTTAATGACAGCAATGAAATGCAGTGGAAAGTTTTTTTTGGGATTAAGTTAATTTTCATGGCAAAGAAGGACTATGCAATTCATCTGATCACGCTTCATAACATTCTGGAGTATATGCAAATTGCTATTATAAAAACTTAAGCAGCAACTTTTCCAATTTCCAATATTTATGTAATTCTCAAAACTTTTGGCCACGACTGTAGAGCTTCAACATGCAACAAGAAGAAATGGGAGTGAGACAAAACTTTTTTTGAGCATTCAATTTAATGAAAACAACGAATAAACTGAAACAGGCTGTTTTTCAGCTGATCAAAAGTTTAGGACCACACCTCCAAAAAAAAACGAAACCCCCCCCAAAACAGAAATCCAACTTCCAAACATGAACTCAGTAATGAGTAGCTCCGCCGTTATTGTTTATCACTTCAAAAATTAGTTTCGGCCTGCTTGATGCAAGCGTTTCCTTGAGCTGAGTGGGAACATTTCTCCAAGTGGTGAAGACGGCCGCACGAAGGCCATCTACTGTCTGGAACTGTTGTCCATTTTTGGAAACTTCACTTGCCATCCATCCCCAAAGGTTCTCAATTGGATTTAGATCAGGGGAACACGCAGGATGGGCCAAAAGAGTGATGTTATTCTCCTGGAAGAAGTCCCTTGTCCTGCGGGCATTGTGTACTGTAGCGTTGTCCTGTTGAAAAACACAGTCGTTACCACACAGACGAAAGCCCTCAGTCATGAGGAATGCTCTCTGCAACATCTGAACATAGCCAACGGCCGTTTGACGCCTCTGCACTTCCTGAAGCTTCATTGTTCCACTCAAGGAAAAAACACCCCAGACCATTATGGCACCCCCTCCACTGTGGCGCGTAGAAAACATCTCAGGTGGGATCTGCTTGTCATGCCAGTAACGTTGGAAACCATCAGGACCATCAAGGTTAAATTTTTTCTCATCAGAGAATAAAACTTTCTTTCACCTTTGAATGTCCCATGTTTGGTGCTCTCTTGCAAAGTCCAAACGAGCATTTCTGTGGCGTTCAAGGAGACGAGGTCTTTGAAGACGTTTTTTGTTTTGAAGCCCTTCAGTCTCAGATGCCGTCTGATGGTTATGGGGCTGCAGTCAGCACCAGTAAGGGCCTTAATTTGGGTCGAGGATCGTCCAGTGTCTTGACGGACAGCCAATTGGATCCTCTGGCTCAGTGCTGATGAAATTTTTTGGGGTCTTCCACTTGACTTTTTTGTTCCATAACCCTCAGGATCATTTAAGAAATTCCAAATGACTGTCTTAAACTGCGTTCTACCTCAGCAGCGATGGCCCGCTGTGAGAGACCCTGCTTATGCAGTTCAACAACCCGACCACGTTCAAAAAGGGAGAGTTTATTTGCCTTTGCCATCACAACGTGTGACTACCTGACAGAAAATGACAATGAATCCACATCTTTGCACAGATTTGGCCTTTGAAAGGCATGTGGTTCTAAACTTTGGATCAGCTGAAAAACAGCCTGTTTCAGTTTAATCGTTATTTACAATTAATTGAATGCTCAAAAAATGTTTTGTCTCACTCTCATTTCTTCTTGTTGCATGTTGAAGCTCTACTTGGAACCTTGTTAAGATCCAACAATGTAAAATATGATTTTTTGCCATTTTTCAAGGGGTCTTAAACTTTTGATCAGGACTGTATATGGATTGGACATAAACACATATACCTGATTTAACCATAGGTGTATGAACTGGACTGAACCACATGCATATGACTGAATCATAATTATATGAACTGGACTGAACCACAGGTACATGAACTGGACTGAACCACATGAACTGGACTGAACCAAAGGTACATGGACTGGACTCCTCCACTACCACTTGTGTGAGTATAGTCATTACAGCTGACAAAGATCCATTATGTTAATCGGTTATTAGTTCTAAACACGTTTTTTTGCATCGGTGGACATACACATTCAATAGCTGTCGGTGAAATGATTGTTCATCTGACAGCTACCTCTCCTGACTCCCTCCTGGCTCACTGAAACACACATACATTCAGCTTGGCTGAACGTGTATGAGTGTTCAATGAGGAAAGGAAAGAAAGCTGCTGCCAGACATTTATTGTGGCACGTTATCTCCCCGGAGAACGAAAGGACTGGGCAAAAATATTAATTTTGCATCATCCTTCTCTCAACTGACATCAATTGACGGGGAAGAGCTCCCCATACGCATAAGACTGTTGGATGAACCTACCTGTTTTTGGCAGATTCAGCCAACAATGCACTGATCTAATTTGAATAATTCCTTTCAGAATGCAGGTTCCCTGCCACAGCCTGCTTTACAGGGTTTCACTTTCAAGGACCCAAAAAAATGTTTTTGGGCTGCTGGTGTGCAGTGAGAATAATTGTCAGTTAGGCCATATTTAGTATGATTGCTTCCTATCGCTAAAGGGAAATAGAAGAAACTGTATAAGCCAATTGATCCTATATGGAGAAAGCAAAATAGCCAGCTTCTTCTATATGTGGTAACTATCAACTTCCTCCTAGGCCATTCATGTCCTTTCATTTGTGAGTAAACTAAAATTGTTTACTGGTATTGAATGATTTTGCCCTAAATACTTAAAGGTGCTATTAAAAATAGTCATCATTTTTCAAACCAACACCTGGATCTGAATACTTTTTCAATTGCATGTAATTAAAAATGTGGTATACCCACTGAGCTTTTCAATATAATGTATCTGTATAGCGCCACCTGCTGTTTATTATTTTCTTTATTCCTAGTCCGCCTCACTGAGGTGGTCACACACACTCAGGTTAAATCTTCTGTTAGACACGGTGGCAGTTACTCTCTCTCCCTGAGCAGTGATGGAGAGATAGATACTTCCAAAAGGATATACCCCATGAGTTGTAATAGAGATGATGCAGAAAAGATATATTCCTGAGCTGTTAACCTGAAATAAATATAGCAGAACAGTTGGAGCAATGAATGGGGAGAACTTTGGTTCAATGTGAGGTACAGGTTAGCTCTGGATTCATTAGAAAGAGTCATGTACTCTATGATATTTCATTTTCATTTTTAAAGCTATCATGTTATAATCCCTTTAAGGCACCAATACAACTTTAATAGCTGTGACTTAACAAGGTCGTTTGGCCCCCTTTACTTGGCCAACGTGTATGTGTTTTCAAAAGGGTGAGAGGAGAAAGCCGCTGCCAGACACTTCTGGTGGAGGCTTATCTTCTGGGAGAACAAAATGATTGGCCTTGAAATTCAATGTTCCTGATCCTTCTTTCCTCCAACATCATCTGTTGATAGTCGTATGTTCCCTGTACACATCAGCCAGCTCTACAGAAAACCATGGATTTAGCTAATAATACTCAAATGTGCATAAAGTCCTTTAATCTGCACAATTGTAACCTAACATTGAAAAATTTGCTTGTAAATTGGCATGTTCTTCTCCTTAATTTCTTGCAATGGATCCAATTAATCAACATAAAGTCTTATTTTGTAAAATATTAGGTATGAATTATGGTTTCTATGGTTAAATTCTTTAAAGTGGCTAGCTGAGATTAGAAAAAAGGGTCTGGTCCAAAAACAGCAGCACTCTGCCACTCTTATCCATGGGCTGGGTCTGGTATTGCAGCTTATCCCGGTTAAAGTTGCACTATATAACAAACGTCGACAAAACTGTTTCCGGGAATAAAAGTAAACCTTTTTTTTTCGATCCCTGAACAGCCTCTTTAAATAAGAATAGTTTATGATTATCCTCATATAATCTGCCGCATAGGTTTCCGATGTGAAATAATGTGCATACATAAGCATAACCTTTGACCACTTCAATGCGAGACACATCTCATAAACAACACTATTCTGGCATGTATGTACTGAAAAGCACACACTCCACAAACACATCCAATTGTAAGACTGAATAGACAAAGGTGATTTGAAACGAGCAAGATAAGATAAAAAATTCAGATCAACAACTCAAGATGTAAAGAAATACAAAAGATAGAACATTTATTCTGCATTACTTTTCAGAAGTTGCCATGCACAATTAACAACTTCCTTTGGAGAGTGGAGTTGGTATTTTAAGGGCAGTGTTCACCTGTTCTTCTGTATGACTTATCTTGTCATGGTGAACCCTGGAAAGTCTGTAAGTTTAACATAGTAAAAACTTTTCAGTGTTTGACTTGGATTCCAAGTGCTTTGGTTTGTTAATTGAGTTTGAAGTATTGTCCTTGGGATGATTTTTTTTTTTTTTCATGGAGACACACACTCACACACCAGGGCTATCTGTTAAGCAATTTGTACTATTTGAATTCACCTAGTGGCTTCCACTTTGATTCTTGCACTTGAGTCTCTTTGAAATGCAAAAGCTGCCTTTCAATGCAAATCGTAGGCCTACTGGCCCAATAAAAGGGTTTAGACAGGGAGGTGCTTATGAAAGTGATTGCTAGGGAGCTGCCAAGGAAGGTGAAGGGAACAACAGTCAACCAGGAAGAAGTAGAGCAGAGTTGAGAAAACTCTCATGACACAGCTGGGAGGCACATTATGTGCACTGGACTAATCTTTGAAAATGTACGTGGGTTATCTTTTGGATAAGGACAGCAATATGTACCCCAACCCTGTCAGGCACCCTGGTCTGAATCTCAGCCCCCAAAATTATGTTCCTGCACCTCCTCAGTATTCGGATTTCGCCAGCTATCATCACGTCCCTGGGATTAACAGTGATCCACATCATGGACAGCCTGGTGGCACCTGGAGCTCCCCATATGCTTCTAGCAGAGATGACTGGCATGCTTATGGACCAGGACCAACAGCATCTTCTGCCAACCCTGGACAGCTTGGATTCAGCCCACCTGATTTCAATCCTGTTCAACCACCAGGCTCTGGACTTTTACCGCCATCTATGAGCAGCAGTGCTCCTCCTTTGTCCCCTAATGCACAAAGGCGCAATCCTTATGAATGGATGAGGCGCAGTGGAGTTCCACAAAGTAACCCCAGTAATGGTGAGTACAGTGCATTCATGATTATCTAGATAGAAGGAAACGTGTTCAGTTATCAATGTCGGGTGACCGATGGGTTTTATGTTTTAAAAACTATACATTTTTTGTTAGATTTTTGGCTTGGGAATTATTTTTAATGAGTGTTTTGAAGTTCATTTAGAATGTTTGACTAATTTTTGCACCTTTTTTGGAAAAAATTATACTGTTTTATCTGAAATTGACATAATTTACAGAACATCTACAGTACGTAGATTGATATTTGTTCTGACTGTTTACTCTTCCTATAGAGTAAACGCTTACATTATTTTCTATCTGGATACTGTTGTAACTATAACAGCAATTATGTAAAAAATATAGTTCTATTTTGTCTAGTAAAATGCCAGGTTTTCTAAATAAAACCTGACAGATTCTATTATAGTCAAAAGAGTGTCTTAGGCGCTATCAGTTTCTGTCATTTGATGATGATATGTGGTCTTTTTTGTTGAAATATATGTGCTAGATCTTAAAGGGGTAGTTCTTTTTGGACAAGCCCTCAGCACAAAGCAGGTTTCTTTGATGTTGAGGCTATTTTGAGAGCCCTCTTTCAGGAGAGCTTGAAATCAGCTGTTTTTGAAAGATCAACTGTCAAATCTTCATTTTTGTTGCGTATTAACTGCAGGGAAATTGGTACATTATACAGCACCCATTAAAGCATGTGGGCAATAAAGTTGATGTATTAACAAGCTGAGTCTACCACAAGGAGAGCTGCTTTTTATTGGGTCTAGTTCTTGCTTACAGGGAAGGCTTGAGTGGATGTAGTATGACATTCCATCTATCTCATTTTATATAAAAAATATATATATAATAAAGAATGACACCGCGGCACATCCGTTTGGTGAAGAAAAGTGGGACCCTTTATTCACCTATGCGACGTTTCGGTCCGCTTACTGGGACCATTTTCAAGCATTGAAACGTTGCATAGGTGAATAAAGGGTCCCACTTTTCTTCACCAAACGGATGTGCCGCAGTGTCATTCTTTATTCTACATTATACACCTTGGTAAGGTGCTTTCACCGCTGGCACCCAAACACTCACTACTAGGAGTGCTGCCTGGAACTTTCATCTCTCTCTATATATATATATATATATATATATATACACACATGCAAAAATCCAGCAGCACAGGTTAAACGCGCCGATTGTCAAAAAGGAAGTGTTCTTTCCCGGCAGTCAGCTGCTCGCGCATTGGGGATGAAGCGCTGCATTCATATGCAGTGATCACCTCCACAGTATGAGAACCAGGGATTGCTATTGTGATACTGTCTAGACAGCACAATCTGCTGTCCAGAAATGATAATTTAGGTGCCTGCACAAATGACAGGATCCCTGAATGAGCACACTTGACCACAGATCCACTTATAAAAATCATCAGCACCCTCCAAACATTTCTAAAATAAGGTTATTTTATTCACACAAAATAGTTGTTATATATATAAATATATACATAATATCTATGGTCAGTTATGATATTTAACTAGTATCTGTGGTCACCTTTAGATTCTGTGGTTTTCACATCTTTGGAAAATAAGTATTGCACAGTGATGAGCAATACTACACCTGCAAAATGGGCTTGATTCTTAATAAAAATCCCCCATACACATCAGGGTATTGTCAGCATGTGTATGTTGAGTTCCCAACTTTTTCCTGACAGAAGATGTCGGACAAGAAAAGAATGAAGCGCATTGAACTTCAACGTCAGATTCTTTTGTTCTCCTGGGAGTAAGCCACCGCCAGAGGTGACTGGCAGCGGCTTAATCTACTCTACCCACTAAAAACGCAAAACCTAGTGTGTACGTGTACGAGGGAGTTGGGAGATTGCTTTTGGCTGACCGCTATAGAAGTTACAAGGGCGCCATATGGGCAGTAGTATTGGGTAAGAGATAAAACAGACACATCTGTGCTGGTTAATTTCCTTGGGAAAAAAAAGATTGGACAGGCTAAAATATAGTTGCTTCCATACAAACCAGTTATATACTGGAGCTCACTGAAATCAGGGGATCCACTGAGAAAAATTTAATGTGTATGACCAGCTTTGGCATATTAAAAATAGGCATATTTGACCTTTTAATTGGCTCAGGTTGTTGGTTTTAATTGCATGGTAAAAATTATAAAAAGTCACCTTAGACTTGAAATGTACATCTGCTTGTTCCCATTAATACACATTAATATCCTGCAAAGCATTAACCTCATTTGTTTGTATTATTACTATGAAGTACTTTTAGTGATTTTTGGTATTTTACTACATATATTAAATGAGAGTTACATTTTATTGTTTTGAGCTCTCTATCTAATTTATAAGGCAGGATTACAAGGGCATTTCCAGAATCACATTAAGTTTATTTTTTAATAAGTTTATCTTTTTCTTGTTTTGTGGTAAATATTATTTATAGCTAACAAATAGGTATTGTGTCTCTACCATTGAATGAAACTAATGAGGGAAAGAAAAATAAATTACTGCTAAATTGTTTGAAGAACCTGGTATAAAATCTAATCAGGTACTTCTGAGTCAACAGTTCTACAATGTCCATACTTTCATGACAATGGTTTTTACCATATCAATTGTATTGCAGCAAAGATAAAGTAGCATTGTTCTACATAAATAAGGAATAATGTAAAAATTATATATATTTTACATAAATGCAGTGTTTTCTTTTTTACACCAGATAATAAAATAGCACTGAAAGGTAAGATAGCATTGTATTTTACCAAATATTTATAATATTTTATATGCATATAAAAAAGCAATGATAAATTACAGCAAAAATAAATATTAGAGAGTCATGAAATGTTAATGTTTTACATCAATTTTAGTCAATATGAAAAGATCACGGTGGACCATAAAACCTTTTGACCTTAGAAAACATGGCATAAATCAGAGTTTTATTATTATTGTTAATTAGTCCACCATGGATTGTTTCTAAATTGTGATGACTAGCATTCTACTACTACTACTACTGCTGCTGCTGCTGCTGCTGCTGCTGCTGCTGCTGCTGCTGCTGCTACTACTACTACTAATAATAATAATTAATAGTACCATATAGAAACCAAACAGCAATGGTACATATTATACCCAAATATTTCTAAAGATAACACCTATTACATAATACCATGGTAGCCATATAATAGCGGGCAAGGGCTCAGAAAATTAACCTAACCTACAAAAATTTAAGCCACAATATACCAAAAAATTAAAGAATCTTTACTGACATAAATAGTTAAAAAAATACAATGCATGAAATAAGACAATCATGAGAGGAAGGACAAAAAGGAGACATCTCTGGTAACACACATCTAATGGGAATAAATCGGTAACTATGAAATGTACTACTATGGCCAGGGAGGCCAAAGATACAAAAATTATAATAATGATAATGTCAGTAAACAAATAGTAGACCACTGGGCACAGATGTATAAAGGTTAGCCCTGGGTCCCCTTACAGCATATATAAGGCCCCAAAATAAAAACAAAGGAAACCAGAAACAACATCGCATATCCCTTAGTCAAAGGCAGCACAAGCCCAAATGATAAGATATTACTAAACTAGCAATATAATAATATTACCCAGGGTGTGCGCAGCTTGGAATGGCTCCAACCCAATGCGTGTTTTGGTGTACCTTCATCTGGGGGTTAACAGTGGTTACTCAGTGGGGTTATTTTTCTCCTTTCAGTAATACAGTTGCGGTAGGTAGTCTTAGAGTTCTTTTACATGTGGCAATTTCAGCCCTGAGCCTAAGCTAATCGACAATATATATATATTAATCTATATATTAATGTAGTTTCTACATGGCCTGATGCAAACTGAATGGGGGACAAAGATCATTGGCCCATGTTAAAAGGGCTCTTACAGACAAGATTAGCTAATATGCATATTAGTAGTAGTAATAATATATTTTTTAAAATACATTAATTACGGTATTACAATATAACATATAACAGAACATCATAATCTTCTGCTCCATGCCACTCTGGTGGTCCGCGCTGCCTCCACTCTTTCCATTTTTAGGTCCTGGCACTGTTTACATTCGACTGGCTATGGCCAAGGTCACATGCACTGCTCTAGCCAATGACTAGCCTTGACGGTGATTGCCACCACAAGCAGCACGTCACAGCTGAATTCAGTCAGTGGCTGGAGCGGTGCATGTGACTATGCTCATATTTAGCCGGAAGTAAACAGTGCCGGGACCGGAACATGGAGAGAACAGAAGCAACGCGGAGGACCGGATCAGCGGGGAGCAGGTAAGTATGAATCTTCTGTCTCAGGGGCCATGCTGCGGGAACTTGCTAAAAAATAATTTTTACTTGGAAAAATCCCTTCAGGTGCGACCTGTGCATGAGGGCGATTTTTCTGGCAGCAGATGTTGGGGGAACAAAAAAGGATCAGGTTGTAGATTTTTTTTCTGAAACAATTGCTTACTCCTGTTCCTCCATTTAGGACAAAGCCAAGCGTGTCTCCATATAGGGGTGTCAGGGGAACAGCTGTCCGAAGTGTTTGGCCAGCTTTAGCATTTAAACTTGATCCCACAGTTTAAGATATTGTTGATAATAAAGATATGAGAATTTACCTTACGCTCTCATGATCTGCATAACAGTATTTACCTTGCTTTGGTGATTTCATATGGTTAGGTTTTTTTAAAAGGCACTTGTAAGGTGTATATACTTTAAACCATTTAATCCATTAAATTGTCATTGGTCATTAAACATCAATCATAAATCATGCTGGTAAAGTTTAAAACGCGGACACTTTAAAGCTTATTACTGCACTGCAAGAAACCATGCAATAATATTACTGTAAATATAGTAAAAGCAAATACTTCAATCTTAATAAGAAGACAGTGATTTACAATTATTAAGATAGACAATATAAATAAGATATATTATTGCGATAGATAGATAGACAAATGGATGGATAGATGGATGGACAGACAGATTGATCGATTAATCCATAAATAGATAGTAAGGATTATTTTATACTGAAAGGCAATGCATTAAAAAAAAAATTGCTGTGAGAACAGCAATATATGTTGCAATATAGAGTACAGCTCATGGCCAATTTGTGCAGTGTGAGGACCATCTCTAACTCCATGTGCCTCCCATTTTGATATTTTTTATGTTGGATTGAGAAAAAATTGTGTTTTGTTCCATTGGATGACTGTTCAAAAATAATCATAAGTTTAGCAGTTGCAAGTATATAATGATATAATGATATTGGCCCAAGAACCGTGTATTTTCTGAGAGTTATTCATGACCTCCTAACAAATTTTGGTGGTACCAAAATAAATTGTTTATGACCAATAGAAAAACAATAGGTGATAATTATTTTAAGTACCAATATTATCATTACAAATGTGTCTCACATGGTAGGGTGGAGATTAAATAATATTTTATTGTCTTTTTCTTCATAGACTTTTAAGGTTCTTGTAATCATTTATGATAACTTGCTCAGTTACTATAAAAACGATGATGTTCAAATCACTTTTGTCCTCCATAAACCTTTGGATCCCACATCCATTTTTCAGAAACTGAAGTGGTCGCTATAGCCTTTGGCATGAACTTAAGTGGCTATTGTTGTTGTCTTGTATAGGACCATAATTATCGTTAGTCCATTGTCTACTACTATATTAGCAAGATAACAGTTGGAGCTTCCAACCAATACACACATTTCTAGGATATTCATAATATTCACCGGAAATATATGGTACTTTTCCTTGTAGTAAGATACATTTGTACTTTGCTCTCTATGGTGTCTTCCCTAATTGTATTTTCTATAAATTCACATATAACTACAATGGAAAAGATGCTCGATAGATTTTATTTAGTTTGATGTGGTAGGACCAATATCCTTTTGAAAATCTTCATGTATGATGCACATAATAATACACTGTAAATGTACTGTCATTATTTGTGGCCACACTACAAGTGCAGATTGTAATGTATTAATGTATTAGACTGTTATCTATCATGAGTTTAGATAGGTTTTCCATTTATACTCATTGGAATTCGTATTCCTAGCTGTCAGGAATATTTTGTGATTACATATAATTTCTGTTGTCTCATAGAAAATCTTGTATTGATCCCAGGCAAGGGTGAGGAGCACGGACAAGGTAAGACCGATTTTTTTTTTTAACCTTAGAAAATGGAAGCAAGTCCCCATGAAAAACCAAATAAGCAAGTTTTGCAAATTGCAGTTCAAAGGCTGCCTGGGTAGCATCTGAAAGAAGATAGTAGTTTAACCCTGTTATTTTAACAGACCTATTGTCTTTGTGGGTTGTTAGCATTAGCCTTGTAGTGTCTAACAAGGTCAGAAACAGCTTTTACTTTTTTTTTTAACTTGTTTCAGTTTTGGTAACTAAAATAAAATGTACAAAATAAAACTAAAAACTTTCTTTCAGTTGGTCAGTCTAAACTGAATAGTTTATACCTTTACAACCAGAATGGTAAGATATTTCAACATACATGGTCAGCATAAATCTGGACAAACATATATGATAACATATCCGATAATTCCTCCAACAGCTAAGTTCAACTGTCTAACCGTAAACATGAGGCTTGAACTCATATCATTTCAAAAGGGATAACTTTTATCTCTTGATAAAAACAAAGGCTCAAGTGGGTAAAAATCCACCCTGTCTGACTTTAGCTGAAAACCCATCAGAACATACTGGATGGGCAAAATACATGATCCAACTGAAATCGACAAGATCCCTTAACAAATATCTAATCTGTATAGCCATCAATTTGACTTTGTGAATTCTGTCTTTTACTTTTAAGGGTCTTTAAACGCTAAATTTATCTTATAAAGTGTCAAGTTTTGGGGGGTATTTTTAAAAATGTAAATATATAATCGTGAAATTTCAATGGGAACATATATGTCATACATATTAGATAGAAGTTGGTTGCTGGTTGAAAAGCAGTTAGACGAGCAAACATCTAGTGAATGTTCTTTTCACAGAAATGGCGATACACATTAGTCCATACTGGCCATTACAGTTGTTCAAACTGGTCATACATGTTTAATGAAACCAGTGATAGATGAAAAATCTTTCTGGGAACATTCTTCAAAGAAAGAACTTTTGTCCATGAACAATCTTTCTTAGAATGAAAGATCTTTCATCTATCAGATGAAAATATTAAACATGGTGGACTTCTTTTCAGATGATAATGGTCTGTCATCAGTCAGCTAAAATGATTGCTAGTTATTACATTTCACCCAATGAATGTTCATTTTGATAAAAAATGTCAATTTTAGACTAATGTGTATGGCCACAATAAGCCTCTAAAAATTATAGACAAGAAGACCTGCTCACATCCATCTAGAGTTCTATCTTTTCATCTGGAACGTAAGGATAGACAAAACGTAAGAATGATTTTCCAAATGTGGAATGTCCAATCTGTTTCAAATATCTTTTATGGACTTTAGTGTATATATACTGTACATTTTCTAGTCCTTATTATACATTTGGGACTGAAGCAAACGTGAAAGTAAAAATAAACCTTACAGCTGTTTCAGTGAATGGAACACATTTCCAGTTGTTGGAAACCATTAGATTTTGTTGCATACTATTTTTGTTACAAAATATGACTTTTCACCCTTCACACCACTTTTCAGAAGTGGCAAAAAAGTGGGGTGGTGAGGGAAGGACAGTAGGCCTGGCATATTTATCTTTATTCACGCCAATTTTCTGGCATGAATAAAGACAGAAATCTATGGCAGCTACGAGGCTGCCCTACATTTATATCTGCCGCAAGACCAGCGGAAGGATATGGCAAATCTATAAGAGGCGTGCACCTCTACATAACTTTGGCGCATCCTCTGTTTGCAGAGGGGAAATCCAGGCAAGTGTCCGCTAGGTACTTGTATGTAAAATTCTGTTAAGCTTTGAATATATAGTGACTTTATTATTACAAAAGAGAATTAGATTTTTGTAATTTAAAAAATATATATATTTTTTACATTGTGTCATTGTTTTCTGGATGATTGTCTGAATTCATTATATATATATATATATATATATATATATATTCTTATATATCATTTATTTGAATTATTTTCACAGATGTCTGCTACTTTCCATGAATATCTTCACTTTAAATCACATTATTGATGCGGTCAAATTATCAAAAACTACATCATGTATGACCAACTGTACATCACTAATAGTTGAATTGAAAGCAGTTCTCTTTAGAGAAATCAAAATTTCACAAGTCCTTGTTTTTCTAATGCAAATCTAGTACAGTGAGATCCTTGAGAGACTTGTATGCAGGAAGAGGGAGGAGAGGTGCAGGACTCTTCATAAATACCATTGTTCTCTGACTTTGTCTTGAGTTGTTCTGGGTGGAGATACAGGAGGAAGACACTTTGATCTTCGACACAATTCTAACATTTTAAATTCAGAAGGTTCTTCTTGGTCATTGAAAATACAGAATAAGAAAAAATGCATGAGAAAGTCCACAGAGCTCCATCTTACTGGCCAAAGCTACGAGACTTCCTCTTGATGAAAAACAGCAAACTCTTCTAAGACCATATAACATATCAATAGATTAGCTCGGGAAGTGTAGAAGAGTCTTTTATCCTCCATTGTAGAACAATTTTTGGAAACAATTGTAAATTTTTTGGAATTTATTTTGTAATATTTTAGAATATTTCCAATTCCACCTTAAAAATCGCCTATAAGTATAAGTACCATGATTTCATAATCCATAACATACATACAGCACTGAACAGCTACAGATGAACGTGGATCTGCCTACCAATCTATGGCAGAAATCAGAGTTTTAACTGCATATTTCCATTACAGATTATCCTCCATAGGCTAAAAAAAAGCAGTTTTGTGTAAAGCCTGTATTACACCAGGCGATTGTCGGGCCAGTATCACTAACAAGCTTTTATATGAACGGTCGTTAGCATTGATCTGGCAGTGTAATACTGCCGCTGATTATCAGATGAACGAGCTCGTTCATCGGGCAATCCAAATCTTTTGACAGATTTAAAAATTATGATTTGCCGGTGGCAGATCGTGGTGTCTAATCACAATCTGCTGCCGGCAAACAACTGGACAGCATAGGGACGAGTGATGGTATAACAATTGCTCCTCCCCATGCTGTGGAGGAGATAGCTGCATGTAATAGCAACAGTGTCTTCTGCTAGTGAGCAGGTGACTGCTGCAAAGGAGTTCTTCCTTCCATCCACTAATGGAAATCACTGACCAAATCAGAGAACTGTGAACTAGTCCTTAGCGTTGAATCGGGGTTAGGGCAGATGACAAAAAAAATTGGGGTATACTAGAAGGACTTCCTTCCACGAGTCAATATTAGGCCTCGCTTATTAAATCTGCCTTAAGGCTCATGCACGCAAATTTATTTTTATTCAGTGTGCTATCCGTATTTTTTGTGGATGGCACACAGACCCATTCTTTCCTATGGGGCCTAGCACACATCCACATTTTTGCGGCTCCGTGTGGTAGTTCCCCAAATTATAGAATAGGTCTGTTTTGTATACGGAAGGTAACCATATTTTGCGGATCCGCGGTTTACTGACCAAAATACGGGTACGGTCATGTGCAGGAAGCCTTATAGATATATCAATAAATCACACTGCAGTTTTTCATATCTCTAGTATACAATTCACAAAGATGTTTGCCATTTATGTATGTGAAAATTGATTACCTCATTTTCTTCATTTTTAGCATTTATATTATAGTGAATGTTTGACATATATCGTACTTCTCTACCTTTAAGAAATAAAATGTGCTGATATGTTTCTACATTAGCCTGTCCTCTGATAATACACCCATAATTTATTACTAGTGTCAAAATTTCCACATCACTACAGCTACATTTTCACTCTAAGAGCCACATTGCATCCAAGTGCAAGGTCTACATACAGTCTTTAAGGGGTTTCTACCACCTCATTTTGACCTAATTAGCCCTCAGACACTAGCGATCTGCTAGTGTCTGATCTACCTAACAATGCTATTCTCAGACCTGTGTGTGGATCCGTTTCACTAAAAAACGAACTTTTATTAATATGCTAATGAGCCTCTAGGTGCTATGGGGGCGTCTTTTCAGCACCTATAGGCTCGGTCTACTCACATTGTATGCCGCCCCGCTCGTCCGTTAAGCCCGCCCATCTCCTCTTGAATGCCATCCTCCATATGAGCCAGCGGACGAATTCTCGCGCCTGCGCCGTGCGCATCTGTATTCGGCGCAGGCGCAGTGAATGTCTGACCGCTGCCTGCACAGACATCTTGGTCATCGGCGCAGGCGCAGTGGAGATGTCTGTGCAGGGAGCGGTCAGACATTCACTGCGCCTGTGCTGAATACAGACACGCACGCCCGAGAATTCGTCCGCTGGCTCAGATGGAGGATGGCATTCAAGAGGAGATGGGCGGGCTTAACGGACGAGCGGGGGCGGCATACAATGTGAGTAGACCGAGCCTCTAGGTGCTGAAAAGACGCCCCCATAGCACCTAGAGGCTCATTAGCATATTAATAAAAGTTTGTTTTTTAGTGAAACGGATCCACACACAGGTCTGAGAATAGCATGGTTAGGTAGATCAGACACTAGCAGATCGCTAGTGTCTGAGGGCTAATTAGGTCAAAATGAGGTGGTAGAAACCCTTTAAAGAATCAGCTCTAACCTGAATCCTCAGCAAGTTTTTAACTCCAACACAGAGCTGCTACTGGTGAAGAGAAGCATTACATGGTGCCCATCAAAATCAGCATACTGTGCATGTACAGCATGGATGCGTTGAGTCTTTCAGAGAAAGAGAGCTACTCTCTCCAGCTTGTCTTCACTCTTACTAATAGATAAGGTTTCCAAATGTAGGACCCTCCTCCTCTATTACTTCACAATTCCCTAGTAAAATATTTGAACATACATTTTGTAAACCAGAAAACTGCCTTAAATCTGTACAATTCCTTGTCTGAAGAATCATACTTGATCCTGATCCTTTTTTCTCAGGGGGGATCAGCCAGTGCTAGAGATGTCTGGCAACAGCCAATTCCATTACCCCCATTCAGAACACCTGCATTCTCAGGTAAACTGAGCATGCATGTGTATGGGAAGGTAGAGAGGAACTGCCAGACAACAACTATTGAAGGGAAATGCCCAATAAAGAGGAACTGTTATCCCTCCTGACATGTCTTCTTTATTAAATAATTTTTATAACAATACTGGAGCAACTTTTAAATAGCCCTGTGTTGTCCTGTTCCTCAATTATTGCGTCTAGATGTTTATTAATGAATATGCAATGTGGTGCTAGCAGTGCAACTGGTGCAGCCAGTGCAAGAACACTCACTACAGGTAGCACCCAGTTGCAGATTCATTGGCATACTTCTGGTAGCAATAACTAAGGAGCAAATTAACATAGAGTCAAGGTCTATGGGACATGGGACAACAGAACAGCAGATTATTTGGAAGGAAGCGTTCCTTCCCGCCAATATGCTGCTCGCCGGTGGAGGAGACTGCGGCATTTACATGCAGCGATCTCCTCCAGAGTATGGGGAGGAGTGATCACTAATGCCATTGCCCGTCCCCATACTAACATGTCTAGATGGTACGATTCGCTGCCAACAAATGATGATTTTTGTGTGTGCACAAATAATTGGATCATCTGGTAATCGGCAGTACATTTACACCGCCACATAATCGCTAACAAATGTTCCTATGAGTGCTTGTTAGCGATTATTTTTAGGATTCACTACCTGTGTAAAGGGCTCATTATTGTATGTCAAAAGATGCCCCAGAATGGTTATTATCTGGGAATTGCAAGTTTCTAAAACAAATATGTCCGGAGAAGTGGTTGGTTGTGGCAATACTTAGAAGAAGGGTATTAACCTGTAGAAAAAGTAGACTGTAGACTATCTCCATCTCTCAATGTTCTTACTTGACATAATTAGTGATAGGGTTAAGGTGCTGCTGATTATTACTTCTGTAGAAATCAATAATGGTGGGTTCCAGAACGCTGCCAAGATTAGACAGTTGTCTGCAGCTGGGAAAGGAAATTAATACCAAGCTTATCACATGGATGGTTATAAATCTTTATACATCAGAGGAATATAAATGAAGTGACTCGTTAACACTGATAATAAACAGACGGCATACATGGATACTAATGGGAAAATGACTCAAAGGGGTCGCCTCCTCTCTCAGTGTTTGTACATGGAATCGGGTATAATCAGGATCTATGTAGAAACCAGGACTTTGGTTATAGGTGGAGATATAACAGATTCACCTGGACCCTTGCACAGAGATGATATCCTTACAGGCAGGATTAAAATGACAGGTAAGTTAGGATCTGCCGTTCCCAATAGCTGATTGTCAGAGCTTATCTATTCTTTCCTTGTACAAGGGCACAGAACATGCCTAGAAAACTCTCCCATAGAAGTCAATGAGGTCCCCTCGTGACCATTGTGTCTATGGACCATGTGGCTGCCGTAAAGCAATTTTATTAATGTAGTGTAAATGCCGTTAAGAACAGGACAGGCAAGATGGCCGCCTCCATAATCATGTTCAGAAAACAAAATAAAAAAATCTGCAATCAGAAAATAAAAACAGATGAGAAAAAAAGGATACGTGCCACTATCTGGTTTTAAATGGCAGATACAATTTTTGGTGACCCATTTCCTTTAAATTGTCCTCCCTTCCCCACGCTCAAGATATCTTCTCACAATGTTTCATTGGTCATCAAATCTAACCCCTAGAAGTTAATACCCCTGGAATTTACGTGATCCTTTCACCTTCAAAGCCTCCTCTACTTTATCCCTGCTGAATGGGGGATCTACATGTATCTTCTGGCTAGCTACCATTAAATAGTTGTCTTGACTTGTCTGGGAACATGCATAGAGAATGTTTCACAGCAGTGAGTCACTTATAAATGTTCACTGGCTAGTCCTGAGGAGTGAGGACCACTGCCTAAAAGCTGAGAATACAGGAAGGCTGCAGGTCATACCTGTGGACTGCCCAACCATACAACAGCAGACCATACACAATAAATAAATGGTCCAGCTGATCATCTAATGTCCAAGAGGGCCTTGCAGCTCTCTCCCAACAGCAGATGTCTGGAGTGATATGGTAAGAGCAGTTGGTTTTCAATTGACCAAACCTTTTCTTTTCCAGGGAGATAAGCTGCTGCTAGAGGTATTTAGCAGCAGCTTTCTTTCCCTCCTCAGTCATGAGACACTCACGCTCGGCCAAGCCTAGTGAGCATGTCTTTGATGGGACTGGAAGTGATAGTTGTTGACCAAATCAGCATTGGGCCAGCAGATATCTGAAGTGTATGGCCAACCTGAGAGAAAGTCAGGTGATTGAGAAATAGCTTGACAATTAGGCCTCTCCTTTCTGTGAACCCTTTCAGCCATTCAGAAGCCCTTACATGACAGGGTTGCCATCAGAAATTTCTGTCAGTCCAGATTGCCATGACGACTTTTTTCAGCCACATCTCATATCTGCAGAGTTTGTTACACAGACATTTTAGATTTCTTATTTTAAAATCATCTTCCCCACCTTCTCATCACAAACTCCCCATCCTGGTGCTCCAAAAGTGTCATCCTGGTGCCAACTAAAGACTGTACCCGTTGGGCTCGCCATATACTATATTGAATTAAAAACAGTGCCCCAGTAATAATAATGCTCCCTTTGGTGATTCATATAATAATGTAATAATGCTCCCTATCATGCCCCCAGTAATAAAGACCCCTATAATGCCGTCATTAATAATATTGACCCCAATATTGCCTAAGTATTAATAATGCCCCTGTAGTACCTCCAGCAATATTATGCAGTCGGCCAGTGGTTCCTGGTTGAGGTCAGGACTGGTGATGGCCATGCCAATCTCTGGGCCCTTCCCAAGCTTAGAATTCACATCAAGCCCCATGGTTAGAGTACCTGAAAGGTGGTTGGGGGGATTTTTGGTATAATGTTTAGGAATGAGTGAATCGACTTCGGATGAAACATTCAAAGTCAGATTCGCATAAAACTTCGTTAGAATACTGTACGGAGCGAGCACTCTGTACAGTATTATAATGTATTGGCTCCGATGAGTCGAAGTTATTCCTTTGCGAAGTCTCTCGAGACTTCGGGTAATAACTTTAGAAATTAATTTCTGCTGTTAAAAACCTTTTACCTAACTCGGTTTTGGTTCCGAATGCTACCTTGGAACCGAACCCCAGTTCGGTAAAACGTTTTTTTACAGTAGAAATTAATTTCTAAAGTTATTACCCAAAGTCTCGAGAGACTTCGCAAAGTAATAACTTTGGCTCATCGGAGCCAATACATTCTAATACTGTACAGAGCGCTCGCTCAGTACAGTATTCTAACAACGTTTTATGCAAATCGGCTTTGAACATTTCATCCGAAGTCGATTCGCTCATCCCTAATAATGACACTCAATAGTTCAGCTTTTATTTGGAATTGTACATATGGCATAACCTAGTCAAAGTGACACATTTCCTTTAAAACAAAGATGGTAGATTCCTCCTTAACTTCTTTCCTTTGTCTTTCTTTCTTTCTCACCTTTCATGACATGCCTGTTTTAGTAGCTACTTGCATTACCCATGTAATAATTCTTTTCTTATGACTCTGTGTTTTGCTCTACCTCTATTATTTCTGCTAGAAGTTTATGAATAAAGGTTCATCTGTTACCAGTTGGGGTTGTGTCCTGGCACAGTATGACAATGGCAGAACTGATTGGACAGTGTCAGGCTATGCAGAGACATACCTCCAACTGGTAACAACCATCTGTACTTTTATCCTTGAACTTCTAGCAGGAATAATAGAGGAATGGCACAACATAGTCATAAGAAGAACTTTTCCAGAATTGTCATTTCTTGTGGAATACAATCATTTACTAAAATAGACAGGAGTGGTGACTGACAAGTCCTCTTTAACCAAGATATTGAAGCAAAGTGTTGCAGGCAGGGCGACAGATCTTAAGTTATTGATTTTAGTAAATGTAATGATTTAGATATGGATGTAGACAGCAGGCCTCCATGTTTAAAAAGGGTAAGCTAATATATGTTGACAGAGAAATAAATCAATAATTAAGTGCTAGACAAACTTTACATGGTCCTTTGATCTTAAAGGGTGACAATTAACCCTCTTTAACCCTCAGGTATGAGTGTGCAAATCCAAGCTAGCCAAATCAGGTCACTAAAGCTGGCCATACACATTAGTCTTTTGCCGACCAAACCCGCTGAGAACTGAAGGCTCATCGGATGCACTAATTTGTGTGGGGAGCTCCCAACTCTACCCTGACAGATGATGTCTGGGGAGAAAAGGCTAAATGAATATTTACGTCCAATCCTTTTGTTCTCTTTGGAGATAAGGCACCTCCAGAAGTTCTCAACTCTCGTCATAGAATTCATATACATGTTTGGCTGAGCCAAATGTGTATGGGGAAGGGAGTCGGGAGAGATGGATGTCGGCCGAACAACAGCTATTGAATGTGTATGGGCAGCTTAGAAGGGTTTTCTGAGATATTATCTCAGTAGCTGATTGGTGGGTGTTCTTCATCCAGGTCCTCCGCCAATCAGCTGTTTCAGAAGGCACTGTCAATTCTGTGAGCGCCGCTGTTTTCTCTCATTCACTTCAATGGGGCTGAGCTGCTCCTAGGCCATGTGACCGAGGAATGTGTCGTCTCTTGTGCCAGGAAAAGCTGTAAGAAGGCTGCGGTGCTACTGCCTTCTCGAACAGTTGATCGGCGGGGGCCCTGGGTGTCTGTCCCCCACCGATCTGATACTAATGACCTATCCCGAGGAAAGGTCATCAGTAAGAAACTCTTATAAAATCTCTTTAAGTTGTAAACTTTCTAACTTCTTGGTTGTATCATTTCTTCAGATATCAAGACCTTCGTACCTGTGAAAATCTAGAAGTACCTGTGAAAATCTAGAAGTACTGTGTGTGGGCACTTCTAGATTTTTTCATAATAACTGAAATTGCCAACTTTCCAAACTGAAGATGGGAAACTGCAGGGCAGACTGCATATCTACCAAAATGCAGCCCCCTACAGTCAGAAAAGGGTGGCAACAGAGGCACTGTGTTCACCTCACCTCATGGATGATACCTGGTAATGTCATCTCTTAAAGAGCACCAGTGAACATGATCAACCAGTAGCGTAGCTATAGGGGTCGCAGCGGTCGCAGGGCCCCCCAGGAGAGTTGAAGTAAAGTGGGCCCTGCAAGTGTTTTTTTATTAAGTGCGGCGGGCCCTCCCTATATTTTGTGTGGCTGTGCTGCGCTTACTTGTCAGCCCGAGACCTGTGACCTCCGCAGCTGGTCTCGCGGGATCACAGCAGCCAGGAATGACGAGCCCGCCGACCGCCGTAGCCCTCAAGTGAGGAGAGCGGAACAAACAAGAGTAGGTAGTTTTTTTTTATTTTATGTAAAAAACGTTCAGCTTCATACGGAGGGGGGAGATGAATGATGATCAGTGATGCCGTGAGGCAGTGTGTCTGAATTCAGAAGGGCCCGCGCCGGCCATAATAGGGCAGCCAGGGGCAGCAAATAATGAGGTGCCCGGGGGCAAATGAAAATGAAATACTCTGTGGGCAAAAAATTTTATGTATAGAGGGAGAGGGCGGGTGCAAAATGAAATATAGTAAGAGTCTCACTATATTTCATTTTGCCCCCACTCCCTCTATATATTTTAAATTTTTTGCCCACAGAGTATTTCATTTTCATTTTGCCCCCTCATTATTTGCTGCCCCTGGCTGCCCTCATATGGCCGGCGCAGGCCCCCTATTTCTGAATTCAGACACACTGATCATCATTCATCTCCCCCCTATCCCTCATATGAAGCCAGTGTGTGTCATACATTTAAAAAAATGAAAAAATAATACTGTAGTGACTATTTTTTTTTAATGTATGGCTTCATATGGAGGGGGGTTAGGGGTAGGGGAAGGGGAAGAGGCTTGTGGGGGGGAAGGAGGCTCGCGGGGGGGCCCAATTCAAAGTTTGCCCATGGGCCCATAGAACTCTAGTTACGCCCCTGCGATCAAGCATACTGCCTGGTAGGGTTGAGCCTGCTAAAATGATCTGTGTTGTTGTGTTATACCAAAGCGACTTTTATGTGAGGGTTCAGTGAAAGGAGGTGGGGTCCTAACCTCTTGTTGCAGCTCAGTTCCTCAGTTTTTCATTTGCATTAGGCTACTTTCACACTAGTGTTTTTTGCGGATCCGTCATGGATCTGCAAAAAAGCTTCAGTTACAATAATACAACCGCATGCATCCGTCATGAACGGATCCGGTTGTATTATGTCTTCTATAGCCATGACGGATCTGTTATGAACTCCATTAAAAAGTCAATGAGGGGTGCATCCGTTTTCTCTTGTGTCAGAGTAAACAGATCCGTTCCCATTGACTTACATTGTGTGTCGGATCCGTCTTGCTCCGCAGTCTTGCCTGCAGCGTTATTCTGTCTGCAATGGTAGCGCAACCAAACAGAATAGAATACATTTCGGTGCATTTCATTTCCTATGACGGATCTCAATAGCGGAATTAAAAACGCTAGTGTGAAAGTATCCTTAGCCTCATTTTCATAAAGAATAAAAGTCTTGTTTCTCTGAAATTCCACATCCCATTTTGTGACATTTTACTCAGGAGGATCATCCCTACTGGAGAGTATGTCTGGTTTTAGAGAGTTGATCCTGTTGAGAGGTGGTCTTTAAACTTGGCAAACTAGGCAGGCTATCTTAGACTAGGTTCACACCTGTTGTTGTGTTCCGTCATAGAACTGAAAATGACAGGGAACAGGATCTGTCATATGATGGTACCACCAGTGTCAGACTGGGGTGCCTAGGGCGCACCAGTAAAATTTATTTTGGGCCCACCGTATGGATATATTCAAATATTACCTGCTCACACAGCAGTAAGATGCTACCAGATGATTGAATATTGGGGTCCCTGCAGCAGCTTTGAGAAGGTAGGTCCTGGGGAAAAGAGGACACTGGCAGCTTTCCTCTCTACCTAGAAGTCTCAGTTCTGATCATGTCTATATTAATAAACTGGGGAGTTTCTTTAATAATCTACCCTGCTCAAAAAAATAAAGGGAACACAAAAATAACACATCCTAGATCTGAATTAATTAAATATTCTTCTGAAATACTTTGTTCTTTACATAGTTGAATGTGCCGACAACAAAATCACTCAAAAAAAAAAAAAAAAATGGAAATCAAATTTTAAAGTGGAAAAACACACTACAGGCTGATCCAACTTTGATGTAATGTCCTTAAAACAAGTCAAAATGAGGCTCAGTAGTGTGTGTGGCCTCCACGTGCCTGTATGACCTCCCTACAACCCCTGTGCATGCTCCTGATGAGGTGGCGGACGTTCTCCTGAGACCTGGACTAAAGCATCTGCCAACTCCTGCGACAGTCTGTGGTCTGTGGTTGGTGGATAGAGCGAGACATGATGTCCCAGATGTGCTCAATTGGATTCAGGTCTGGGGAACGGGCGGGCCAGTCCATAGCATCAATGCCTTCGTCTTGCAGGAACTGCTGACACACTCCAGCCACATGAGGTCTAGCATTGTCTTGCATTAGGAGGAACCCAGGGCCAACCGCACCAGCATATGGTCTCACAAGGGGTCTGAGGATCTCATCTCGGTACCTAATGGCAGTCAGGCTACCTCTGGTGAGCACATGGAGGGCTGTGCGGCCCTCCAAAGAAATGCCACCCCACACCATTACTGACCCAATGCCAAACCGGTCATGCTGGAGGATGTTGCAGGCAGCAGAACGTTCTCCACTGCGTCTCAAGACTCTGTCACGTCTGTCACATGTGCTCAGTGTGAACCTGCTTTCATCTGTGAAGAGCACAGGGCGCCAGTGGTGAATTTGCCAATCTTGGTGTTCTCTGGCAAATGCCAAACGTCCTGCACGGTGTTGGGCTGTAAGCACAACCCCCACCTGTGGACGTCGGGCCCTCATATCACCCTCATGGAGTCTGTTTCTGACCGTTTGAGCAGACACATGCACATTTGTGGCCTGCTGGATGTCATTTTGCAGGGCTCTGGTAGTGCTCCTCCTGTTCCTCCTTGCACAAAGGCGGAGGTAGCGGTCCTGCTGCTGGGTTGTTGCCCTCCTATGGCCTCCTCCACGTCTCCTGATGTACTGGCCTGTCTCCTGGTAGCGCCTCCATGCTCTGGACACTACGCTGACAGACACAGCAAACCTTCTTGCCACAGCTCGCATTGATGTGCCATCCTGGATAAGCTGCACTACCTGAGCCACTTGTGTGGGTTGTAGACTCCGTCTCATGCTACCACTAGAGTGAAAGCACCGCCAGCATTCAAAAGTGACCAAAACATCAGCCAGGAAGCATAGGAACTAAGAAGTGGTCTGTGGTCACCACCTGCAGAACCACTCCTTTATTGGGGGTGTCTTGCTAATTGCCTATAATTTCCACCTGTTGTCTATCCCATTTGCACAACAGCATGTGAAATTGATTGTCACTCAGTGTTGCTTCCTAAGTGGACAGTTTGATTTCACAGAAGTGTGATTGACTTGGAGTTACATTGTGTTGTTTAAGTGTTCCCTTTATTTTTTTGAGCAGTGTATATGGACATAGGCTGGTTGAGGTGCTGTACATTGAATATATGTATGTAGTGCAGTAAGTCTACTGTGTTATGTGCCACTGTGCAGGGGTGGGAGACTAGGGGCCCACCTTGCTCTGGGGCCCTCCGGGGGATTCACCTGTACCCATGTGGGTCAGTCTGAGCCTGGATACCACCTCCGCCCTACGGACCCCATTTACTCATAATGGGGTCTGTCAGGTATTCATCATGGTGTCCATCACTTTACTATAAAATAATAACACTGCATGCTTCACTATTTTTTTATGCACTCGTGATGGAGTCGTGAAAGGACTTCTTGACGTCCCCTTGTCTTCATGGCATTATCTTTCTGCTAGCTCATAATAATAATAAATTCCCCATTCCTTACTTCCACCTCTGTAGATTCTTAGGGCTGTATTACACTGCCCGATGTTGGGGCAGTGTGAGCACTGGTAGATGATAACACATCCATCGGTGCTCATTTGCACTGGTCCCATTACACAGGCTGATGCAAACTGAAAGCGCAAGGAACGATTGCTACCATAGCAGCACATCCCTGATTGCACAAGGAGATGTACTGCCGATAATCGGGCATCTTCCATCGTGATGAAAGATGCCCATCAGCTGACAAATGAGCATGGGCTGATCTGCTCTTCTCACTTGTGACCCAGGATAAGGGCTCATGCACACGAACGTTTTTTTATGGACCGTATATGGAACTATTCATTTCAATGGGTCTTCAAAAAAAATAAAATTACGTTATTCCATGTGCATTCCATTTCTGCATGTCTGTATGTCCGTTCTGCAAAAATATAGAACATGTCCTATTATTATCCGCATTACGGACAAGGATAGGACTGTTCTATTAGGGGCCAGATATTCCGTTCAACAAAATACGGAATGCACAAGGACGGCATCCGTGTTTTTTGCGGACCGCAAAATATATACGGTCGTGTGCATGAGCCCTAAATGTTTTTAACGTGTTTATCACAACTTAGGCTGCTTTCACACATGTTTCATCAGACGGATCCGCTCCTATAATGTAGACGTTTGCATCCGTTCAGAACGGATCCGTCTGCATTATAACTTAGAAAAATTTCTAAGTCTGAAAGTAGCCTGAGCGGATCCGTTCAGACTTTACATTGAAAGTCAATGGGGGACGGATCCGCTTGAAGATTGAGCCATATGGTGTCATCTTCAAGCGGATCCGTCCCCATTGACTTCCATTATAAGTCTGGACGGATCCGCTCGCCTCCGCACGGCCAGGCGGACACCCGAACGCTGCAAGCAGCGTTCAGGTGTCCGCTCACTGAGCGGAGCGGAGGCTGAGCGCTGGCAGGCGGATGCATTCTCAGCGGATCCGCCTCTACTGAGAATGCATTAGGGCCAGACGGATGCGTTCGGGGCCGCTCGTGAGCCCCTTCAAACGGAGCTCACGAGCGGACACCTGAACGCAGGTGTGAAAGTAGCCTTATTTAGAATTGGTCTTAGACCACTGGGCTGATCTGCTGCTCGATTATACTGATCAATTATCAGGAACAAGGGCTCCTATTAACTCTTTCCCGTTAGTCAGTCGGTTGCAGATGTTCGTGCCACAGAAGATAATTTTACATGAAATATCCGACAACCGACGTCACTACGCTCATCACATGATCCATCACCATGGTGATGGATCATGTGATGCACGCAGTGACATCATAAAAGGTCCTATTGCTCACAGTTAAAGACAGAAGGAGATGCCGGGCTGCAGAAAACAAGTGGATTAAGGTGAGTTATATATATATATTTTTTTAACCCCCCCAGCCCTATTGTACTATGCATTCTGTATTCAGAATGCTATTATTTTCCCTTATAACCATGTTATAAGGGAAAATAATATAATCTACAGAACACCGATCCCAAGCCCGAACTTCTGTGAAGAAGTTCGGGTACCAAACATGCGCGATTTTTCTCACGCGAGTGCAAAACGCATTACAATGTGCGCATGTTCCCGCAACGCAACCGCACCTTTTCCCGCAACGCCCCTGTGAAACCAGCCTTATAATCTTCTTGTGTGTGGGAAACGAAAGCAAAACATTTATCAAAACCTTGTAAACAAATATAAACCATGCAGCCACAATAACATATAGTACAAGGTGGAGCTAGTCAAGCTATGTCCTTGACTGTCAGGCAAAAAATACTATACTATACATGTAAACGTTATATTGACCATGGTGCAATTGGGCCTCTTTCACACGGGCGTCCCGGATTTGCTCTGGATGCGTCACGTGTGCATTGCGGGAAAACCGCGCGAATAGGCAAGCAATTGCAGTCAGTTTTGACTGCAATTGCGTTTCGATGTTCAGTTTTTTCTGCCTGAGTGCAATGTGTTTTGCACATGCGTGAGAAAAAACTGAATGTGGTACCCAGACCCGAACCCGGATTTCTTCACTGTAGTTCGGGTTTAGGTTAGGTGTTATATTCATTTTAATATTTTCCCTTATAACATGGTTATAAGGGAAAATAATAGCATTCCTAATACAGAATGCTTACTAAAATGTGGATTGAGGGGTTAAAAAAATTAAATAATTAACGCACCTTATCCAATTGATTGCGCAGCTGGCATCATCTTCATTCAGCAGGACCTGCACTGACGTCACCACGCGGTGAGCGCGATTACGTCATCAAAGGTCCTTTTGCAGGTTCTGAAAGAAGAAGAAAGATGACGATGCCAGCTGTGCGATCAAGTGGATGAGGTGAGTTAATTTATTTTTATTTTTTAACCCCTCAATGCACATTTTAGTAAGAATTGTGTATTAAGAATGCTATTATTTTCCCTTATAACCATGTTATAAGGGAAAATAATACAGCGAATACACTTTAATGGGGTCCGGGGTTGCTTTCATCCCTATAATCCCTAGCAACCATGCGTGAAAATCGCACCGCATCCGCACTTGCTTGCGATTTTCACGCAGATCCATTCATTTCTATGGGGCCTGCGTTGCGTGAAAAACGCTGAATATAGAACATGCTGCGATTTTCACGCAACGCACAAGTGATGTGTGAAAAGCACCGCTCATCTGAACAGCCCATTGAAGTGAATGGGTCCGGATTCAGTGCGGGTGCAATGCGTTCACCTCACAGAATTCTCACCCGTGTGAAAGGGGCCTAATACTTGTCCACATAGTTATAACACAACAGCCATTTCTTTGGCAGAAAGACAAATACAATTTTTCCTGTACATTGGCCCATTATGGAAAAATGAAAACCCACATATAAACGCTTAAAAGGTCAAAAAAGACAAAAAAATAGATGCTAATGTTCCTGCTTTGCTTGAGGCAGACAGATGATTCCAAATTTAGGCTGGGGCTACAGTCGCTTGACAGCAAGTCTCAGAAAAACATTTGGCCACTTGTCTGCAACTCACCATACCTATTTTAGAGCTGTAAAAACACAACCAAATCACAATAAAGTAGCAGGCAAGTCGCACTGGGACACGACTTTATCGTGCAACTTGTGCCCTGCAACCAAAAATCAAACACTGTTGGATTTTCTGCGATTCATAATCATTAGCATTATAATTAGGGATGAGTGAATTTTTATATTTTGAAATTCGTTTTCAGTTTGCGTTGTGGTATTTACTGAATTGAGTTATAGATTCCATTACACGGACCATAACGCAATTCCATGATGGAATGCATAACGGAATGCCTTTAGGCTGGGTTTACACTTGAGCGTTTTACAGCGCGTTCAAACGCGCTGTAAAACGCTCAACACATGAAAACCAATGCTTCCCTATGGCCCTGGTTCTCACTTGAGCGTTTTACAGCGCTGAAAAACGCGCTGTAAAACGCCCTACGCTCAAACAAGTACTTGAGCTTCTTTGGGGCGTTTTGACGCGCGTTTGTGGCCATAGGACATTGCAGTCAATCACACAAACGCGCGTCAAACGCGCGTTTACTATTGCAAAAAACGCTCGTCAAAAACGCGCGTTAAACGCGCATATCAAAGACGCTCAGGTCTGAACCCAGCCTTAGTGGCATTCCGTCATGATAGAAGTCTATGGCCTGCACAAAGGAAACCAGACGGATCCGTTATGCAGGCCATAGACTTCTCTTATGACGGAATGAATAACGGAAGGCATTCATTGCGTTATGGTCCATGGTAACGGAATCTATAACGCAATTCAGTAAATACCACAACAAGAACCGAAAACGAATTTCAAAATATGGTATTCGCTGATCCCTAATTATAATGTCTACCATAGCATTGCACTTGTTAGTTGTAGTTTCTTTTTATGAATTGTACACCCTTTGTGTATTTTTCACAATTTTATTACCACTGTTTGCGGCTCCCTCTGTGTAAAGGACTGTCACCTTTTATATAATCCTTACAGTTTTAGCTATTTATTAATAATGTGTTATATTTTAATATATTATTATATGGTGTGTGTCCTTTAGGTATGTGCCTTTGTAAAAGCTGCAAAGTACAGATACAGGTTTTAGCCAAAATGGCACTAAAAATACTGTTTGATGAGAGAATATACCAGACACAGAGACTGTGTTGAACCTGTGTTGGCGTATTTTATGACAGATTTATCAAATGTCATATGTTATTTGATACATTTGTCTTATCCGTAAACCTAACACTTCTGCCCAGAAAAGCTGCTCCTGTGTCCCTACGCCACCCTCCTGCTCGAGTGAGAGTGGGACTTTTTTTTGCAACTTTTAAAAAAAGTCTGAATGATAAATCTGGAGTGAAATTCATTAGCATAGCTTACCATACCTAAAAATTTGAAAAGTCGCAAAATTTGTAAGCCCCATTTTGCTACTTATTGAAGCCATAATTCTGGAGGGAAGACATGATAAATCAGAGCCTTAATTTATGAGTCCAGTGTAGCCATGAGGAACAGTGATGGCCAGTTCGCAGTGTTTGCCCGCGAACACATGCAGGCTACCATCTTGACTCACTAGTCCGGCGATGCACAGGTAAGCCCTTACCTGTGCCTGTGCTGGGAGCTGGTCTGAAACAAATGCAGTCACCGGGAGCAGGCAGTTCTGAGAACAGCCGCCGGGGGCCTTCATCGGGCTGTTCTCGGAACTGCCTGCTCCCAGTGACCGCATTTGTTTCAGACCGGCTCCCAGCACAGGCACAGGTAAGGGCTTACCTGTGCATCGCTGGACTTGTGAGTCAAGATGGCAGCCCGTATGTGTTCACGGGCGAACACTGCAAACTGGCCATCACTGATGAGGAACAGTGCTCCCTGACTACCCTCATCCTCCTCACAGTGATTGAAGGCTGGCTGCTGTGTTTCTCCATACACAACAGTGAGGAGGATGGGGGGAGTCAGGAGAGGTGGCTACTCTTTTATCACTCCTATTAGACAAAGGGCACAAAGGCCCAGATTTACTAATGTATCTGCGCCAAAAAGCTGTATAGAAAAGTGGTGCCAAATGGCACAAATTGGCACCATTTGTCGCATCTAGAGATTCTACACTTTTTTCCAACATGTTCAGAGAAGGGGCAGAGCTTAGTACAAATGGGCAGAGCACTGTGGAAAGGGGAGGGGCCTAATATGCACCATTTTGCACCAAAAGTTTTGGTGCAATTCGGGTGTAAAAATCTGAAATCTGAAAGTAGTCCAAACAATAGTTGGTACAGAGTCAGACAAAAGTGTCTATCTCTGCACCACATTTATCATCCAGCCTAAGCCACTGTGATAAATCTTAAGCCATTGTTAGGATTAGTAAATCTAGGCCAATATTTTTGTGTCATTGTAGCTAACAGAGCAAAACTCTTCCAAAGGTGGCTACAAAGAGTATTTCTCGCCCTACAGGACCCAACACCATGTAACACTAATGTTATTATGGTGGTGCTGCAATGGAATTGAACCAGTTTATATTTAGGGAACAATTCAAACAAAAAGGGATGTGAAAAGTAGGCAATCACTTAATTTTAGGTGAACTGTTGTGTAACATGTCTCTTGTTCTCTTTTAGGTAAGACAAGAACAAAAGACAAATACCGTGTTGTATACACAGATCATCAGCGTCTTGAATTGGAGAAAGAATTTCACTACAGTCGCTACATTACAATACGCAGAAAGGCAGAGTTGGCAGCCACACTGTCACTAACAGAGCGACAGGTAAACCATTTGCTCCATAGCCTTTATGAAAAACATTTTGCAACTTCTCAAGTGGGCTGTCCAGATTTTAATGTGGCTGTGTACAGTAGCAAGAAATAGTGTGTGAACCCCTTGGAATTACCCAGATTTCTGCATTGGTCACTAGTTTAATGTGGTCTGATTGTTATCTAAGTCACTATTATAGACAAACACAATCTAACTAACCTAAATACACAAACAGCTTTAGGGCTCATGCACACGACCGTGCCGTTTTTTTGCGGTCCACAAATTGCGGATCCGCAAAAAACGGATGCAGCCCCTTGTGCCTTCCGCAATTTGCGGAACGGAACAGGAGGCCTATTATAGAAATGCCTATTCTTGTCCGCAATACGGACAATAATAGGACACGCCTCATAATTTTTGTGGGGCCATGGAACGGAGCAATGGATGCGGACAGCACACAGAGTGCTGTCCGGATCTTTTGCGGACCCATTGTAATGAATAATTCAGTTTACGGACCGTATACAGAATAAAAATACAGCCCGTATGCGGAACAGCCCTTACTGTTCATGTCTTTCATTGAGCACATATAGTAACCAGCCACAGTGCAAGCAGAAAATATAAGTGAACCCTTGGATTTAATGACCTGTAGGTCTTCTTTAGCACCAATCACTTCCACCAAATATTCCTATAGCTGCAGATAAGGTTTGTACAACCTGGAGGCGTAATTTTGGTCCATTCCTCCTAGCAAATGTGTTTCAGTCATAAATAGTTCTTGGATGCCTTGTGACATTTCTTAGGTCATGCTACAGGATCTCCATAGGGTTAAGGTCAGGATGTGACCATTCCAAACACAAATATACTTTTTTAAACACTCTTTAGTTGATTTTCTGGTGTGCTTTGGATTATTCTCATTGCATCACCCAATGTCTCTTAATCTTGAGATCATGGTCTGCTGCCCTTACATTTTCCTATACAATGTTTTGATACCCCTTAGTATTCAGTGTTCCCTCAATGAAAGCAAGGTTTTGAAGCTCTGAGGCAGCCAATGCTTAGTAGCCTTTGTTAGCTTCATGTGTCTCTATAACCTGTCTTGAGAGGTCTTCTATTTGCATCAAGGCATGGTTCACACTAACCAAGAGATTTTGTTTGCCTTTTTTTTTAATGGTTAGAAGCACCTGTGATGACAACACTTCTGAGCTCATCTACTTAATAGGGTTGGCCACTTTCTGGTTACTGTTGTGTTGACCAATGTGTTTGTAAGATGATTATATGGAACTTAGTATTATAGCCTTGGTTGAAATTCTGCACCACTTTCTATATTTCATAAGGTATGCCTCCTTGTTTGCAAAGTCTTTAGTGCTGTCCACACAGAGGTCCTGTCCATAAAATGGCTGCTGAGGAATGCCATGTGATCAAGCAAATCACTCAGTTTCCTCCATTCTAATACACTGCACCTGCCATCTATACCAGCACTGTTGGGCGTTTAGTGCAGGCTCAGTGTGTGTGAATAGAGAAGGCTGAGTGATGTGTCTGGTCACATGATCCTCCATCAGTGGCCATTTTATGGACAGAACCTCTATGCACTAAGGAAGCTTAATCAATGTGCTCAATAAAAAACATGAATGCGACAACTGCTTGTGTGTTACTAGCTCAGCTAGAGTGTACTAGTCTATAATTGTGACATATAACAAACCAGATTTTATTAGTAATCTGCCGAAATCCAGGTAATTCTAAAGGGTTCACTTCGTTTTTTTTGCAACTGGATATGATCCATTATGTAGATTTTAAGAGGGTTTTTTCCATCAGCAACATTTATTACCTATACACAGGATAGGTAATAAATAAATGACTGTGGGAACCCTTTGAGATCACAAGTAAGGAGGTGAGTGGAGCAGTGATGTGCATGTACAACCATCAGCCCATTCACATTTATGGGGCTGTCAAATTCAGTGCTTGACTATCTCCATCAGTCATATAGAAGTGTATGGAGTGGTGGTCATGCATGCGCAGCACTTCTATGTTCACAGAGCGCCCCCTGTTATTGTGATCATTGTGGATTTCAACGATCAGATCCCCAGTGATCATACATTTATTACCTATTCTGTGGAGGCGTGATAAATGTGTGAAAAATAGTGTTTTCCAGTTTAATTTTTGAAGCTACTTAAGGGCCTGTGTACATTTATTGTAATTGTAAAATGAAAACCTATGCTACTTTCTACAGGTTCATGTCAAATGAAAACACTCCTTTGACCAACAGCTATCTCTTCTGATCACTTTCCTCTTCGGCCAAGCATTTATACTGTATGTCCTGAAAGGAGACAGGGAGAGAGCCACTGCCAGATACCTCTTGGGGTGGCTTATCCCGCCAAGAAGAAAATGATTGAGCAGTTGAAATACAACTGCCCAATCTTTACCTCCCCCAAACACCTGCTGTCGGACAAAAGTCAGAAAGCTCCCATACATATTAGAGGTTTGGTCAACATTAACCGAATATGTTTGGCCAGCTTTAGCTGGATATGAGCCCAAAAACTTTTTGATCTCTTTATGTAAATGAGAATGTTCTCATTCACTTGAAACAACATCCAGAGTGGTGGTGGGGTGGTTTCAAGAAAATGGAAAGAAGCATATTTGGGGCCAATAGTTTTATAAGAATTGTACTGACATTAAGAATGTTTCTTATTCTACAGGTAAAAATCTGGTTCCAAAATCGAAGGGCAAAAGAAAGAAAAGTAAACAAGAAGAAGATGCAGCAGCAGAGTCAACAGGCCACCACCACCACACCTACTCCCCCTATTGTTGGCACCACTGCAGGAATGGGAGGCATTTGCAGTAGCAGTAGTAGCAACAGTAACATGGTATCACCAACAGCACTGACTATCAAAGAAGAATATCTCTCATGAAGTATTCAGACCTTCAGGCACCAGGACTACAGAAAATGCCCAACTCTATGTGTGACCCATACAAATGAGTTTCTAAGGAAATACATAAATGGACCGCACACATTTTGGGGCCAGAAACTATGCCTTTTATAAAGAACTAGTCACATAAATTCCTCCACAATAAGCAGAAGTGTCCTGTGCCTGCTACTGGACTATATCTGACATATATTTGTGTTGCTGTATATTTAAAGAAGAAGGGATTGTGTAATCTAAGGCTGGAATTTTTTTTTATTGTGTACATTTGGTTTTGTTGTTTTTTTAGTTTCTGCTATGAGCTTTTGAGTTGGAAAATTTCTTACATTTCCTCTTGAGAGTCTGAAAAAAAGTGATAAAAATCACACAACCTAATTGTTCTGAACAGGCTCCTTTTCTATAAATTAAGGTTTATTGTCATTGCAATTTTCTGTAATACACACAATATGTATTTTTAAACAATAATTAAATTACTTGATATTATTTTATGCAAGTGAAAATTTTTGCACAAATTTATTCTATGTTTTAGTAATAGAATGAAAGTCAACTAATGTTAGAACCTAGCCTTTGCACTCACCTGTAATGAGTTGTCAATTTTTGATACACTTCTGACAGGTAAGTGACTGAGGGGTTGGTGGGACTTGTGAGCCTAGTGCTGGGCATCTAGCAAGACCTCTGCTATATAGAAAATATCATTGCTCCTGAGTCCTGACACAAAAAAAATCTAAGGAATGCTATCAATATACACACGTGGACAACAATTTTGTCCATGTGTGTATATTGATCTTTTATATACAAGAGAATAGGGCCCAATACTGACCCCTGAGGTACCCCACTAGTGACAGTGACCCAATCTGAGTATATATCATTAATAACCATCCTCTGTTTTCTATCACTGAGCCAGTTACTTACCCACATACACACATTTCCTCCAAGCATCCTCATTTTATAAACTAACTATTCGTCCGAATACCCTGTGTGCTTGAGCGCGATGCTCGAGTCTCCTCCCTGCACGTTTGTGCAGGTAGGTACTGCCACTCACTGTAATGCCGTAGCCATGTTGGTTACTGGCATTACAGTGATTGGCTGGCCGGAATGTGTCATCGGGTGCTATAAAGCACCAGATGACACGTGGGTCGGCTCAGTGTTAGTCAGGGAGAGCTGTGCTGTAGAGGGGACAGATAGTGTAGGGAATTGATTCTATTGATTTTATTTTTTTGTTAGGCAGGGTTGGTGTTAGAGACCCAAAAGTCCTTTTAAGGACTATTGTTGTGTCTGGCAGCAATATATATTTTTAGCGCAACCTGCGCAAAATTGCGTGCTATTGTAGAGACCCAAAAGTCCTTCTACAGCTACATGCACACGACAGTGGTGTGTTTTGCGGTCCGCAAATCGCGGATCCGCAAAGCACGGAGGTCGTCCGTGCGCGTTTCGCAAATTGCGGAACGGCACGGACTGCCTTTAATATAACTGTCTATTCTTGTCCGCAAAGTGCGGACAAGAATAGGACATGTCATATTTTTTTTTTGCAGGGCCACGGAACGGAACAACGGATGCGGACAGCACGGCTCCATTATAGTGAATGGGTCTGCATCCAAGCCGCCAAAACTGTGACTCGGATGCGGACCAAAACAACGGCCATGTGCATGAGGCATAAGGAATATTGTTGTATCTGGCAGCAATATATATTTTTAGCGCAACCTGCGCAAAATTGTTTGGCCTCTGCATTACCGCCGCAACATTACCTGCGCTACAACTCCAGTATAACGTTAGCACATCCGAAATATCAGTGACATTCAGTGTAATTTTTTAGCTGCTGGTGGCAGTGACATTACCTGCACTAAATCTCCTGTATAACATTAGCGCATCCGAAATATCAGTGACATTCAGTCAAATTTTTTCGTTGCTGGTTGTAGTGACATTACCTGGGCTACATCTCCAGTATAACGTTAGTGCATCCGAAATATCAGTGATATTTAGTGTCATTTTTTTCGCCGCTGGGGACAGCGACATTATCTGCACTACATCTCCTGTGTAAGGTGTGCGCAGTCTAAAAATATCAGTGACATTCAGTGTAATTTTTTTGCTGCTGGTGACAGCGACATTACCTATGCCACATCTCCTGTATAATGTTTGCCGATCCTAAATATAAGTGACATTCAGTCAAATTTTTTCGTTGCTGGTTGCAGCGACATTACCTGCGCTACATCTCTAGTATGTTAGCACATCCGAAATATCAGTGACATTCAGTGTCATTTTTTTCGCCGCTGGTGACAGCGACATTACCTGCGCTACATCTCCTGTATAACATTAGCGCATCCGAAATATCTGACATTCAGTGTAATTTTTTCGCCGCTGGTGGCAGCGACATTACCTGTGCTACATCTCCTGGATAATGTTTACGCATCCTAAATTTCTGTGACATTCAGTCAAATTTATTTGCGCATACACTTTCAAAACCTGCACTACTGTACGTGTGACATACTTGCAAGCATATATACCATTTAATATGCAGAAGGCGAGCAGTAAGGGACGGGGAAGTGGCTGTGCTGCTGATTGTGCACGCAGAAGCCGTGGCCCTGGCCGCGGTGAAACTGTGCCTGCTGCCAGAGCACAAGAAACACACTCATCCACGATACCTAGCTTCATGTCCCAGTTTGCAGGGCACACAAGAATAAGAAAAGGGTTGGGATTGGTTCAAAATGATCGCTGAGCAATCCGAGGGTTTAAATGCCCTAGCCCCGCCCCCAATTTTCAGTACCTGTGCTGTTTTCCCCTGAAGAAGCCGACTCGCTCGGCGAAACATGTAGGGAGGCAGGTCTATAGCTTTTAGGCAGGAAGGGTAGATTGAGGCATACATTAAAGTATTAAAGCATTAGAGTGCAGCCCCCCCCCCCCCCCCCGGGGGAATATATGAATGCACATGTATAACACACATCAGCAGTAGATACGATTACCCTGCAATCTACCCACACCTGATAGTTTTATATGTTCGTCCCTAAGAGTATTATATAATATATAAATGTTTAATCTAAGGATTTCAATAAAGGTTTAATTTATAGTATAAGTTATATCATCAGAGAGGTTGCAGACACACGCTCCAGGTCCAAGAGACCATTTAAAAATTTTCCAGTTTGCAGGGCGGCACAGAACACCACACTTGAAGTCACACCATTGCGACCAGGTGGTCGGTTGGATTGCAGATAATGCTTCCAGTCGGTTAAGCACCACCCTGTCTTCAACAAAGTCCAGTCTCAGTAGCCAAGAGTCTGGTCAACAGAATCCTCGCCCTGATCCCCCTTCCTCCCACCATGGAGAGTCTTTGCAAACAAGTATTCCCACAGTGAGATATTCCGAGGAGCTCTTTTCATCGCCATTCCTTAATTTGGGCCTCTCGCCAAGCCCGCTTGAAGAGGGACATGAGGAGATCTTGTGCCCTGATTCCCAAACTCTTAGGCTGGGTTCACACGAGCGTGTCCGGATTAGTTCCGGATGCGTCCCGGTGTGTTGCGGCAAACCCGCGCGAGTAGGAATGCAATTGCAGTCAGTTTTGACTGCGATTGCGTTCCGATGTTCAGTTTTTATCGTGCGTGTGCAATGTGTTTTGCACGCGCGTGATAAAAAACCGACTGTGGTACCCAGACCCGAACTTCTTCACAGAAGTTCAGGTTTGGGTTCGGTGTTGTGTAGATGTTATTATTTTCCCTTATAACATGGTTATGAGGGAAAATAATAGCATTCTGAATACAGAATGCTTAGTAGGTGATCAGTTGAGGGTTAAAAAAAATAAAAAAAATTAACTCACCTTCTCCGTTTGTTCGCGTAGGTCCCGGTCTCTTCTTTACTTCTCAAAAGATGAACTATGGGCTAAAGGACCTTTGATGACGTCAGATCACATGCTCCAATCACAGGGTCCATCACCGCGGTGATGGACCATGTGATTGGAGCATGTGATCTTACGTCATCAAAGGTCCTTTAGCCCATAGTTCATCTTTTGAGAAGTAAAGAAGAGACCGGGACTTACGCGAACAAACGGAGAAGGTGAGTTAATTTTTATTATTTTTTTTAACCCTCAACTGATCACCTACTAAGCATTCTGTATTCAGAATGCTATTATTTTCCCTCATAACCATGTTATAAGGGAAAATAATACAGTGTATAGACAGTCACCTAGCAACCGTGCGTGAAAATCGCACCGCATCCGCACTTGCTTGCGGATGCATGCGATTTTCACGCAACCCCATTCACTTCTATGGGGCCTGCGTTGCGTGAAAAACGCAGAATATAGAGCATGCTGCGATTTTCACGCAACGCATAAGTGATGCGTGAAAATCATCGCTCATCTGAACAGCCCCATTGAAATGAATGGGTCCAGATTCAGTGCGGGTGCAATGCGTTCACCTACCGCATTGCACCCGCACGGAAATCTCGCCCGTGTGAACGCAGCCTTAAGCATCCACAGTCAGAAGAAGATGGCGGTGGTAAACGGCAATTAATGTTTCACGAGGTGGATGATGATGATGAGACACAGTTGACAATAAGTCAACCGCAATTAGTGTTTCAAGAGGTTAATGATGAGGATGAGACACAATTGTCAATAAGTGAGGTTGTTGTTAGATCAACAAGTCAGGAGGATGACGAGAGTGAGGAAGTGGAAGAGGAGGTGGTGGATGATGAAATCACTGACCCAACCTGGGAAGGTGGCAAGCCGAGCGAGGACAGCAATACAGAGGTGGAGGGATCCGCAGCACCGCAACAGGCTAGAAGAGGCAGAGGGGTGGCAAAAGGGAAAAGGCAGGCTACACCGAACAAGCCCCCAACTGTTCCCCGGAGCACCCCCTTGCGGAATTCTCCCTTGCCAAATGGTAGGTGTTCCGCAGTCTGTCGCTTTTTTGATGAAAGTGCGGACGATAAAAGAATTGCCATTTGCAAACTGTGCCGTACCAAAATGAGCAGGGGCGTGAACATTAGAAACCTTACCACCACCAGCATGATCCATCACATGGCATCAAAGTACCCAAATAGGTGGGCCGAACGCCTGGGTCCACAATCTGTGTCTGAGGGTCACACCACTGCCTTCTCTTCCCCTGTGTTACATGCTGGCCAATCCCCTGTCAAAGACGCAGGCCCGGATGCCTCCCGCTCTGCTCCTGGACTTTTGCAAGCACCATCAGCTAGCACATCCACTGTGTCCCAGCGCAGCGTACAGATGTCCATACCCCAGGCATTTGAACGAAAGCGCAAATACCCAGCCACCCACCCACAGGCCATAGCACTAAATGCGCACCTTTCCAAATTGCTGGCACTGGAAATGTTGCCATTTAGGCTTGTGGACACTGAGGCCCCTCGTTACTCAGTCCCCAGCTGCCACTATTTTACCTGGTGTGCCGTCCCCGCCTTACACCAGCATGTGTCTCGTAACATCACCTGTGCCCTGACCAACGCAGTTACTGAGAATGTCCACTTAACGACTGACACATGGACAAGTGCTTGTGGCCAGGAACGTTACACTTCCCTGACGGCACACTGAGTGAATGTTGTGGAGACCGGGAGCGAGTCATACCCTGGGATGGCAAAGGTGCTACCGACGCCAAGGATTGCGGGCCCTACTTCCATTAGGATTTCCGCCACCACCTACATTAGTTGCTGCAACCCCCCCTTCTCCTCCTTTACCTCCTCCTCCACTTCCTCCTCTGAATTGTCATCTTGCAGCAACAGTCAGCCATCAGTCAGTAGCTGGAAGCAGTGCAGCACTGAAGTGGGGAAGCAGCAACAGGCCACGTTGAAACTTATTTGCTTAGGTGACAAACAGCACACCGCCGCAGAGCTATGGCAGGGTATAAGAGACAAAACTGAGCTGTGGCTCTCGCCACTCAACCTACAACCAGGCATGGTTGTGTCTGATAATGGCCGAAACTTGGTGGCGGCTTTGGAGCTCGGCAAGCTCACACACATTCCATGCCTAGCCCACCAATTTGCCTGAGCTACTGGTGAAGGTGCGCCGCGTGTGTGCCCATTTCCGAAAAACATCTACAGCTGCAGCGGGTCTGGCAGTGCTGTAGCAGCGATTGCAATTGCCAGCTCACCATCTGTTGTTCAACGTGAGCACGCACTGGAACTCCACTTTCCACATGTTGGCCAGGCTTTGTGAGCAGCAGAGGGCAGTAGTGGAATACCAGCTGCAACATGGTGGTCGCCTTTCCAGTCAGCTGCCGCTCTTCACAAGCGACGAGTGGGCATGGATGTCTGACCTCTGTAAGGTTTTACGCAACTTTGAGGAATCAACATAGATGGTGAGCAGCGATGCCGCTATTATCAGCGTCACCATCCCACTTCTGTGTCTACTGAAACGCTTGCTGCTCACAATAAAGGTGGAGGCTTTGTATGTGGAAGTGGTGGAAATGGGGTAAGACAGTAGACAGGGTGATAGCCAGACCACCCTCATTTCATCTTCTCAGCACGAATTGAATGAGGATGAGGAGGTGGAGCAGAGACGGTTGCCTTCGCTACAGAGGGTAGTACCCATAGCAGGTTTATTCCATTGGTTCAGCATGGAGGGGCAGAAGAGGAGAAAGTCCTGATGAGGACAGCAAAATCTTGTCTTTTGGGACTCTGGCACACATGGCTGACTTTATGCTATGCTGCCTTTTCCGTGACCCTCGCCTTGTACGCATTTTGGCCAACACGATTGCTGGTTGTTCACCCTTCTCGAACCCCCCTACAAAGAGAACTTCTCATCTCTCATTCAGGTGGTGGAGAGGACTAGCAAAATGGTGCAATACTAGAAGGTCCTTGTGGAAAAATTGCTCCAAAAATTTTCAGCTAACAACGCTGGTGGCAGAGTATGTAATTCCTTGGGCAACCGAGGAGGGGAGATGAGGGGAACACACAGCAGTTCCAACAGAGGCTGGGCATCACTCTCCAAGGTTTGGGACAGTTTCATGACACCCCGCCAGCACCCTCACCCTGATGCACTGCCTACTGTCACAAGGAGGGAAAATTTTGTAAGATGGTGAAGGAGTACGTAGCAGATCGTGTCTGCGTCCTCAATGATCCCTCTGTGCCTTTCAACTATTGGGTGTCCAAGCTGGACATGTGGCAGGAACTGGCACTCTATGCCTTGGAGGAGCTGGTCTGCCCTGCCGCCAGTGTTTTGTCAGAGCGGGTATTTAGTGCTGCTGGGGGCATAATAACTGATAAGCGCATCTGCCTGTCAACTGAAAATGCTGACCGATTGACTCTTATAAAAATTAACAAGGCCTGGATTGCCCCTGACTTCTATACTCCACCAGAGGAAAGCGGCTAGAGATAAAGGCACTTTGAATGTGGCTTTTATGGTGTATTAAATACACTGTATTCCCATGCACCCCTTCCACCACAAAAAAGGGTATATGGTTCAATCTTCCTTTTCTCGTCCTCCACCTCCATCATATCAACATGCTTATTAGGCTGCCCTCGCTCCTAAGCTCAGCAGCAGACCCTCACCCTTAATGTTTTAGATGGTCAGCTCAGCAGCAGGCCCTCACCCATAATTTTTTCCATGGTCAGATCAGCAGCAGGCCCTCGCCCCTATAGTTTTAGAGTCAGCTCACCAGCAGACCCTCAAGCATAATTTTTCTGATGGTCAGCTCAGCAGCAGGCCCTCAACCATAATTTTTTCGATGATCAGCTCAGCAGCAGGCACTCGCCCCTAATGTATTAGAGAGTCAGCTCAGCAGCAGACCCTCACCCCTAATGTTTTAGATGGTCAGCTCAGCATGTAGCGGTCAGAGGAGGGAGAGACCGCAAAGCAGGATTCAAGTACAGTACAGAAGACAAGGGGACTGAAGCAAAAAAACGGCTTTATTAAAGAACCAGATGTAGCTGCCGAAAAATCGGATTAACAGTATAAACACGAGTTAGGATAAATGCGTTCCACAGTATACACATCAGAGTCCAGGCTACACTCAGCTAATATACTCCTATCTAGCCCTGCTACCCAGGGGACGCTTCTACAGCGCACTGACTAAGTCCCTGACTCTATAACCTATCACAGATAAGCACCGGAGCCACTCACAGTTCTGAAGATCCTCTTGGATCCCATAAGATGCAGTCTGGATCCAGGTCCGGTCGCTTGCTTGTCTGTCTTTCTCTCTCTGGCAGATGCAGCTCTCCACCTCTGGCAGGAAGGATCCGGCTGGTCTCTATGCACGGCCCCACTCCTCTGGAACACACAGTGCAGTCTCTTTCCCTGGGTCACAGCTGCAGCACTTCATTTCAGAGTCTATCTTGGCCTGTCTCCAGCACAGCCAGCTTCTCAGGACTCCATCAGTCAGGCTCCATGTTCCATCACTAGCCTTTACTTGGCTCCTAACATGGCAGTCATCCTTTCCCAGCTCTCAGGGCACTCCCACCTCTAGCCAGGACTCAAACCCCGGGAACTTCTGGCTCCTCCTACCTCTTGTGTATCTCAGAAACAGTTCAGCTTCCTCTTTCTCAGAGCCACATTGGCCTCTAGTGGCTGAAATAAGTCATTACAGTCTATGTAGCACCATATTGTAGATATCTGTGCAAAGAACAGTATTCTAGGGGCTGACCCTTACATGCCCCCCCCCACTTTAAAGGCGGCCGTCCTCGGCCTCGCTATATAGTCCATGGAAAACAAAGGGGTTAATGGAACATTTAAATGGCGGTACAACATTGTCCACCATACCTACAGGCAGACCAAATGAACTCATCAGCAGTGTACCTGTTTGGTGGAACCCCTGCAGTAGACCTACTGGATCTCCGGAGGTCTTGACTATCTGCTAGGACCTGACTTTCTCCACTGGTAGCTGTTAACCTGGGTTCTTCCTGGACAGGAGATCTGGATGTGGTTGCGGGTTCTTCGGACCGGCATGGCCATGGCATATTCCTATGTAGAGTCCGTGAGGCAAACTCCTCCTTTTCAACCTGCACTTTGTAAGCCGGACCATCGGGATACACTCCCTTGCTCACTTGGTATGGCCATACCTCCCAACACTCGCTCAAATCGCTTCTGGGACGTTTCTCTCGCGGAATTACCACAGATTGGTGTGCTGGGACTCTCTTCCGGGTCCCACAAAATCGGATCCGCTGTTGAAATGCTGTCTGGGTAGGTTTGTGTGGAGTGGCTCGCTCCCAATAATCCAGAGGTTCTGGGTGTCCAGGCGGCTTACTCCAACACTCTCTGGTGAAATGTCCTATATTTCCACACCGCCAACACTGTGCCCTTCGACGGCCCCCTCTCCGCCTGCGTGCGGGAGGTGCCCCTAGAACTTGGTGGAGAGGCAACTTAAGGTGAGGACGTTCTGGTGTAGGAACCTGCAGTGTCGTCTGATAGGCTTGTTATTGGGCCAGACAGGCCGCCTCAGGGAGATAACACGACTCCATCCGTTTTTCCAGGTGCGTCAACTTTTCGTGCATAGCACTCAGAGCGCTCTGTAAGTCTTGTACCACTCGGACTAGGACCTCTTTGCTCTTTGTAACCCCGTGGGGTGTGACGGTCTGGGTCCGTATCACTCCGGACGCATTACTTTCCTCTTTACTCCGTGCCACAGCCTCTGCCAATATTTGCCGAAAGGATATGGCAGGGTCCACCCTGACTCGTTCCCTCAGGGCCTGTCTCAGGGAAGTGCTGTAGAGTCCCAGAATGAATTGTTCCCGCAGTATCCGGTCTACTGGCCCCAGGTTGGTTAATCCGTCTGCCTTTTTTTTCTGTATCTCGGCCAATATTCCCTGTAACGCCATCGCATATTGTGAGACCCCTTCCTCTTCTCGCTGAATCCGGTAAAAGAACGTTGCCCGGAGGTGCCCCGCACTAGTCGTCTCACCGTATATTTCTTCTAGAAATTGCACAATCTCTTCTAATGTTCTACGGGTGGCTTCTGGTTGTAGGAAAACAGTCTTCCGGGCCTCACCCTCTAAGGCGGCCAACGCGATTTCCACCTGGAGTTCTGGGCCGACATTGTAAATCCTAGCAGCGCTCTGTAACCTTATCACCCAGTCCGACAGTGACATATTCTGGCCATCAAATTTGGGTAGCAAGTTAAACAACGTGCCCATAGGGAGGGCCCTTGCAGGGGTTCCACCATTGCCTGAGGTGCTCACATTAGCATTATGCACATTGCCTTCAGCCGCCTCCATCTCTGTGACTGTACCCTGTTCACAGCGCCACTTGTAGTGGTCAGAGGAGGGAGAGACCGCAAAGCAGGATTCAAGTACAGTACAGCGGACAAGGGGACTGAAGCAAAAACCGGCTTTATTAAAGAACCAGATGCAACTGCCGGAAAAATCTGATTAACGGTATAAACAGGTTTACACAGATTACATGAACACGAGTTAGAATAAATGCGTTCCACAGTATACACATCAGAGTCCAGGCTACACTCAGCTAGTATACTCCTATCTAGCCCTGCTACCCAGGGGACGCTTCTGCAGCGCACTGACTAAGTCCCTGACTCTATAACCTATCACAGATAAGCACCGGTGCCACTCACAGTTCTGCAGATTCTCTTGGATCCCATAAGATGCAGTCTGGATGCAGGTCCGGTCGCTTGCTTGTCTGTCTTTCTCTCTCTGGTCACAACAGATGTAGCTCTCCACCTCTGGCAGGAAGGATCCGGCTGGTCTCTGACACTCGGCCCCACTCCTCTGGAACACACAGTGCAGTCTCTTTCTCTGGGTCACAGCTGCAGCACTTCAGTTCAGAGTTTATCTTGGCCTGTCTCCAGCACAGCCAGCTTCTCAGGACTCCATCAGTCAGGCTCCATGTCCCATCACTAGTCTTTACTTGGCACCTAACATGGCAGCCATCCTCTCCCAGCTCTCAGGGCACTCCTACCTCTAGCCAGGACTCAAACCCCGGGAACTTCTGGCTCCTCCTACTTCTCGTGTATCTCAGAAACAGTTCAGCTTCCTCTTTCTCCAGAGCCACAGTGGCCTCTAGTGGCTGAAATGAGTCATTACTGTCTATGTAGCACCATATTGTAGATATCTGTGCAAAGAACAATATTCTAGGGGCTGACCCTTACAAGCAGACGACCCTCACCCCTAATTTATTACATGGTCAGCTCAGCAGCAGACCCTCACCCCTAATGGTTTAGAAGGTCAGATCAGCAGCAGAACCTCACCCCTAATGTTTTAGATGGCCAGCTCAGCAGCAGACCCTCACCCCTAATTTTTTAGATGGTAAGCTCAGCAGCAGACCCTCACCCCTAATGTTTTAGAAGGTCACCAGCAGGCCCTTGCTCCTAATGTGTTTGTGGGTCACCAGCAGCCCATCAATTATAATTTTTCAATGGTGTGTATGATGCCCTCCTTTGTGTGTATTGGAGTGCCAGTTCCTTGTAATTTTTGGCAGCCCTTTCACAAAGTGCATAGGCTTTCTGAGTGTAGGAGTCCCACTACCTGAACAATTGTACCACAATGTGAATGAGGCCCTTCTTTGTGTGATATACAGGTTGTATCAGAGTGCTTCTTCCTAATTTCTGGCAGCACTTTCACTTTATCTACAAGTAAATATACAGGAAAGAATGTTTCTTAACAATTTTTCCTCTAAAATTGATTTTATCTTCGGTTTTGTTCGTATTATTGTCAGTCTGTAAAAGTGGGGTACCACTCGGACAACATCGTTCCCAGCAGCAACCTGGGATTCCAAGATGCATCCAGACATCCTCCCCCATGCTGTTCCCGAACCATTTCAGTGGTGTTTCCATCAATTTCTGACTTTTTCATGTGAACCAGACACCCTCCCCTCTTCAGAGCAGGGGGTGCCTGGTTTAATTCTCGGGTTCTCCCATTGACTTCCATTGTGCATCCCGAGGGGTCCTACCAAAGCACTTTGGTGCTCGATCAACACTAATACTAACCTTTTATGTGGTACAGTGTCAAATGATTTGGATAAGTCAAGATATATTATATCCAAGTCAAGTCTAGTACCTACCTCCGCATTGAAACTGATTCAATTAGTTTGACAGGACAGATCCCTCATAAACCCATGCTGAAAGGGTGCTATACACTTTTTTTTTACTGAGATACCCCAGGATATCATCTCTTAGAAAACTAGCCTATATTTTCCAGTCTCTGTTTTTGAACTCTTTTCGAATATTGGCATCACATGTGCTAAGTGCCAAACCTGTGGAACAGACCCTGTCATTATAGAGTCCTTGAATATCAGAAATAATGGTCTGTCTATGACATTACTTAATTATCTTAGAATATGGGGGTGTATGCCATCTGGACCTTATGATTTTTCTATTTAAACCTATTTAAGACACTTCTGTACTTCTTCCTCAGTCAGACAGGCCACATTACTTTGACACTCTGCATCATTTCATTTGACATTTCATTTTCATCAGTGAATACAGTGGAAAAAAAAATATAATACATTCGCTTTTTCATTCTCTGCAACTCCTCCCTCATCACTCTCTCCCTCAGGGCCAATACTTTCAGGTGTAACATTTTTGCCATTTACAGGGAGTGCAGAATTATTAGGCAAATGAGTATTTTGACCACATCATCCTCTTTATGCATGTTGTCTTACTCCAAGCTGTATAGGCTCGAAAGCCTACTACCAATTAAGCATATTAGGTGATGTGCATCTCTGTAATGAGAAGGGGTGTGGTCTAATGACATCAACACCCTATATTAGGTGTGCATAATTATTAGGCAACTTCCTTTCCTTTGGCAAAATGGGTCAAAAGAAGGACTTGACAGGCTCAGAAAAGTCAAAAATAGTGAGATATCTTGCAGAGGGATGCAGCACTCTTAAAATTGCAAAGCTTCTGAAGCGTGATCATCGAACAATCAAGCGTTTCATTCAAAATAGTCAACAGGGTCGCAAGAAGCGTGTGGAAAAACCAAGGCGCAAAATAACTGCCCATGAACTGAGAAAAGTCAAGCGTGCAGCTGCCAAGATGCCACTTGCCACCAGTTTGGCCATATTTCAGAGCTGCAACATCACTGGAGTGCCCAAAAGCACAAGGTGTGCAATACTCAGAGACATGGCCAAGGTAAGAAAGGCTGAAAGACGACCACCACTGAACAAGACACACAAGCTGAAACGTCAAGACTGGGCCAAGAAATATCTGAAGACTGATTTTTCTAAGGTTTTATGGACTGATGAAATGAGAGTGAGTCTTGATAGGCCAGATGGATGGGCCCGTGGCTGGATTGGTAAAGGGCAGAGAGCTCCAGTCCGACTCAGACGCCAGCAAGGTGGAGGTGGAGTACTGGTTTGGGCTGGTATCATCAAAGATGAGCTTGTGGGGCCTTTTCGGGTTGAGGATGGAGTCAAGCTCAACTCCCAGTCCTACTGCCAGTTTCTGGAAGACACCTTCTTCAAGCAGTGGTACAGGAAGAAGTCTGCATCCTTCAAGAAAAACATGATTTTCATGCAGGACAATGCTCCATCACACGCGTCCAAGTACTCCACAGCGTGGCTGGCAAGAAAGGGTATAAAAGAAGAAAATCTAATGACATGGCCTCCTTGTTCACCTGATCTGAACCCCATTGAGAACCTGTGGTCCATCATCAAATGTGAGATTTATAAGGAGGGAAAACAGTACACCTCTCTGAACAGTGTCTGGGAGGCTGTGGTTGCTGCTGCACGCAATGTTGATGGTGAACAGATCAAAACACTGACAGAATCCATGGATGGCAGGCTTTTGAGTGTCCTTGCAAAGAAAGGTGGCTATATTGGTCACTGATTTGTTTTGTTTTTGAATGTCAGAAATGTATATTTGTGAATGTTGAGATGTTATATTGGTTTCACTGGTAAAAATAAATAATTGAAATGGGTATATATTTGTTTTTTGTTAAGTTGCCTAATAATTATGCACATTAATAGTAACCTGCACACACAGATATCCCCCTAAAATAGCTAAAACTAAAAACAAACTAAAAACTACTTCCAAAAATATTCAGCTTTGATATTAATGAGTTTTTTTGGGTTCATTGAGAACATGGTTGTTGTTCAATAATAAAATTAATCCTCAAAAATACAACTTGCCTAATATTTCTGCACTCCCTGTATATAAATGAAGAATATTTTATGGCTAGTTTTCTGTCTTTGGCAATGAGCCTCTGTTTCCAGCTTGGCTTACGTTATCTGTCTTTTACATATTTACTTTTTTCCCAAAAATTTATTTTTAGTGCTTCTTTACTAACTTCCTATTTTAGCCATTTAAATGTTTTCTTATTGTTATTTATTGCCCACTTTACATGTCTTTTTTCTGACCCTTTTATTGTTGTCCAAGTTAGTGAGACTAATTCCCTCTCTAAGCTGGTAAAAGTTTGCTTTTGAATGACATTTGGGAGTTGGGAGCTGAGGAAAAAAATTCCGTAAAACCTGCATTTTATACATTTATATCGTAACTCTGTAAAAAGCTATCGGTAACAGGAGTGAGGGGCTATTAGTAGTTGAGAGCATTGTGTGTATTAGGCTACTTTCAAACTAGTGTTAGAACAATCCGGCAGGCAGTTCCGGCAACGTTGGAAATCCGTATGCAAACGGATATAATTTGTTTACGGACCCGGATGCGGATCCGTCTGACAAATGCATTGCAATACCGGATCAGTCTCTCCAGTGTAATTCGGAAAAACTGATCCAGTATTTATCCTTTTCACATTTTTATAGGTCTGCGCATGCGCAGACCGGGAAGGGTGCTTTTTTCCAGAACACTTGGTACCGGATCCGACATGAATACATTTCAATGGAAATTAATGCCGGATCCGGCAATCCGGCAAGTGTTCCGAGGGATTATGGCCGAAGAAAATACCACAGCATACCAAATACCATAAAAGGGACTGAACTGAAGACATCTTGATGCATACTGACCTACACCGTTCACCTGAATTGGATGTAAATACCCTCAAATTAAAGCTGACAGTCTGCAGTTAAAGCACATCTTGTTCGTTTCTTTTCAAATCCATTGTGGTGGTGTATAGAGACAAAAATGTTAGAATTGTGTCAATGTCCCAATATTTATGGACCTAACTGTAATCTTAAAGGGGTTGTCCGGTATTGGGGACATTGGTGTATGTGTACAATGGTCCCCTAAATATTACATTCATGCCTGTCCATCCCTTACCAGACATTTCTGATGGCCCTTTTTCACCTCACAAATTTTCAGCCAGAAGTGCAGTTTCTATCACAGTCAGTGACGTACCGGGTCCCTTTCTGCATAGCGAAGCCTCTTCTTCCGCTTCACAAGGGAGCCTGATGATGTCACCGTCAGCCTGAATAATTATTCCAAGCGCATGGTGAGGCGGTAACTAGGCGGCAACACACTGCGCTAAGCCACGCCCCTCTGGTCCGGTGATGTCACCGGGCAGGGTGCATTCTTATCAAGGAAGGAGGCAGAAGGCATTTAGGGGCGTGACTAAGGGGGAGGAATAGTTGCGGCAGGAGGCGGCATATGAATTAGGGTGGCGGCTGCATGGAGGAGCAGACACACACTTGAAACAACACGATGATGCGCTGCGCTGGTACCCAGAAAGCAGTGCGGCAGGAAGTTACCGCACACATAAACAGAAAGGTAAACAATCAGTGGGGGACTGTAGGAGCCCTGCTGAAGTGTAAAAATACCTAAAAACATCTGGGGGACCTTCAAACCGCTATTAATAAAAATAAAAAAAATCTTGATTCCGGACAACCCCTTTAAGTCAAACACCTGGGATCAAAACATAATTGGACGCTCCTAAAGTCACTTTTTAGTCTGCTTATAAACCTGCTATTCCCAATCAGCTGCAACCAGTCTACAGCTATTTTTTTTCACTCTGGATTCAAAAGGGTGATGTCAACACAGTTTATATCTCTGCTGTTCAGAGAAACAATAAAATAAGACCTAGTGCAATAACCTTTGGGCCAGCCAGATTTAAAGCATTTATTCATATTCACAAGTGGAAAACTACATATAAACACGGCTAAACTCCTTAAAGGGAACCTGTCACCAGGATTTTGGGTATAGAACTGAGGACATGGGTTGCTAGATGGCCACTAGCACATCCGCAATACCCAGTCCCCATAGCTCTATGTGCTTTTATTGTGTAAAAAAAAACTATTTGATACATATGCAAATTAACATAAAAGATTCAGATCTTACTTGTGTGACCAGAGAAGAGTCATATCTTCAAGCTCTGACTCATCTCAGGTTAATTTGCATATGTATCAAATCGGCTTTTATACACAATAAAAGCACACAGAGCTATGGGTCTGGGTATTGCGGATGTGCTAGCGGCCATCTAGCAACCCATGTCCTCAGCTCTATACCCAAAACCCTGGTGACAGGTTCCCTTTAAGGTATCAAACTCCAGCGAGCCAACTTAAGTTTCACCATCAACAGGCTTCTCCTGAGGTAGTCAATCAATCACTACAAACTGGGAGACAAAGGACCTTGCTTAGACAAAATCTTGCCGGACCAGGAATAGGAGGAAGCATAGACCTCTTCACTAACACTATGGGGTACATTTATTAAGGCCAGCATTTAATAAAGACCCTGCACTGGTGGTGGATCCACCGCAGTTATGTAGAAGTGCCGGTTTCTACATAACTTTGGCAGATCCACTGCCGCTTCTAAATGTAAGACAGCTTCCTAGCTGTCTTACTTTTAGACTATTTTCCACGCCTAAAACAGGTGTAGAAAATAGTAAATGAGACAGTCCTGCCATCCTGTCCCACTTTTTTAGACCTGCCGTGAGCAGTGAAAAGTTGCAGATTGCAGTGCAAAAGACCTTTGAGCTGCAATCTGCACCAGAAATACATCTAATTTAGAAATGACCCCATATATGTGGAGTACTGGTTGAGTGTAATAAGTATTAATATATATATATATATATATATATACTGTATATTTTAAACTCTGGCTTCCAAGACAGAGTTAGGCTCATTTATCTGCTTGGATCTACCTGGGCCGTGAATCTGTCCCAAGTAGTGTAACACAATAGGATGAATTCTGTTTGATGTTTAATGTGAATTAGAAAATTGAAGAGGATCCAGAATATCTCCTATGTATGGGTAGGTTGTTTTTTAATTTTCTTCCTCATTTTTTATATCATAAAATCCAGGCGATCCTTAGTATAAGTACATTTCTGTTAGATTTCTACTATATTTAGGAATCTGTAGTCGCAATCCAGTGGAATGGGAGAGCGTCCATAACTGCGGGGTATTAAGAAATGAGTGCGCCGTGGCCTCTGGCCATCCCCTCGTTGCTCCAAAAAGGTAATTTGCATATTAATAAAAATTGAGCTTTCTGGGGCACGAGGTAACAGAGGTATGACTAAGGTAACGTATTACTCAGCATGATTGACCCAGTCAGGCAATATGCCTGGTTTAGTAGGGTTGGTCATGTTGACATATGCTTTATAAAGGGGTTTTACAGGAGGTTAATACTGATGACCTATCTTCATTATAAGCCATCAATATCTGAGCGGTGGGGGTCTGACTCATGGTACACCTGCTGCTCAGCTGTTTGAAGAGACCATGGCACTACAGCGAGTACTCCGGCCTCTTGGTAGACCAGTGACGTTGCTCGAATTTGTGCTTTCAAAGAGGAGAGAGGAGAAAGCAGCTACCAGTCACATCAGGCAGCGACTTATCTCCCTAGAGTACAATAGGATAGGGAAAAGCATTTGACTCATTTCTCCTCAACATCATCTGTTAGGGGAGAGTCAGGAGGACCCATACACTTTGGAATGTCAGCTGGTCCTGCTGAGCATGAATGGTTTGGCTGGCAATTGCTTAAAGTGTATTGTGGCTTTTAGTCTATGATCTGCAAGCACACCCAGATCCTTCAAATACGAAAAAAGGTAGCTCACCTATACAGTTATAATGGATAGTGCCAAGTGCACAGTAAAGATTCTTATAACTCAAGATTAATGACTATCAAAAATAAATTAATGTACTGGCACTCTAGACGCCACAATAATCAAAACACCCAAATCAATGAATAATTTTATATATTTAATTTGATTCTAATATTTCTAGTATTAAAACAGGCTAATCACCTTCCTAATATCCAACAGCGTCATATGTGACAATTTAACAGTTGTCTACCTAAAACTCTAAACGGCCCAAAAATTAAAAAAACTCTCTGATCTTGGTCCAGGAGATTCGCCACTCAGTCGCCATTGTGCTCTCTGTACATTACTGATCAAAGTTATAACATCAAAAAACTTATGATCATAGACCCTACCAAATTATTTAATTGTATACATGTGATTGTGGCTAAGTTCGGCGTACAAGGTTCGGGTTCGGGATATCTAAGAATTCCCTTATAGATTCCGCTACCATGGTAGCGGAATCCATAACAAAATTCTTAGATAACCCGACCCTTTTAAGCCGAACTTGAAAACAGAAGTATGCTCATCCCTAATTGTGGCCCTGTTTTCAATAATAAAAAGTGCCATTGTAGCACTGTCATTGGCAATGTGGTCAAGAGTAGAGCATCATAATGGATCCTATGGAGTTGTTTTTTTTATATAATATACTCCATGTATTTGCAATATTAATTAGTATTTAGTTTTTGAACTGTGGCATTCTCCAATATTTAATGTTTGCAGTTTGCTCTATAGATTAAATTCAGTATATCAAAATGGCACTGACCACTTTCTTAAAATTCCTGGAGACTCGCCAGTATCTTTCTCCATACTGGGTAAATCCTTACTTATTTATTTTTTCATTTTCATTTTTTACAAGATTTTTCAACTGAAGTGTATCAGTAAAGCGTGTTTCACATTGCCAGCATTAATGCAACTATTTTTGTCTGACTGAATCCAGGCATATTTGCCAGGTTGTGGCCAGGTTGTGGCAGGTGCGTTGCTAGGTTAAAACATTCGGGGCCTGGGCCCCATATGTTTTGTCCCAGGCCCCGAATGTACTGCCTGCCAGCTAGATATAACTGTATTGCCGTCCTCAAGACGGCAATACAATTGCATCTAATGCACTGGAAAAGCTGAAGGACCTGTAATGACATCACAGGTCATGTGACCAGTAAAACAGGCAGTGGTTGAGGACATGCGATGATCATGAGACCAGTACAGGAGAGGACAACACTAAAGAGAAATCATGGGGAAGAAGCTGTGGTGAGGTCTGCTACATCAGGAGAGGTAACTGAAGGGAGAGGCAGAGGAATGCTGGGAGTTGTGGTTATTTAACTAGGACTGTATGTTAGAGCTGAAGGGAGCAATGTTATTTACATGGTACTGAATGTTGAGGGGGTGATGTTATTTATATGAGGCTGCATGGGAGGGAGTGATGTTATTAACATGGGACTGTATGTTGAAGGTGGATGTGTGAGGGAGTAATGTTATTTACATGGGACTGTATGTTGATGACAGCTGTGGGAGGAAGTGATGTTATTTACATTGGACTGTATTTTGGAGGGGGCTGTAGATAGAGAGGGATGTTATTTACATGGGACTGTATATTGGAGGGGCGGGAGAGATGGTGTGATGTTATTTACATGGGACTTTATGTTGAAGGCGGATGTGTGAGGGAGTAATGTTATTTACATGGGACTGTATGTTGATGGCAGCTGTGGGAGGGAGTGATGTTATTTACATTGGACTGTATTTTGGAGGGGGCTGTAGATAGAGAGGGATGTTTTTTTACATGAGACTGTATATTGGAGGGGGCGGGAGAGATGGTGTGATGTTATTTACATGGGACTTTATGTTGAAGGCGGCTGGGGGAGGGAGTGATGTTATTTACATGGGACTGAGTGTTGAGAGGGTGATGTTGTACATAGGATTGCATTTTAGAGGCGGCTGGGCAGCGGGATATTATTTACATGAGACTGTATATTGGAGGGGGCGGGAGAGATGGTGTGATGTTATTTACATGGGACTTTATGTTGAAGGAGGTTGGGGAGGGGATAATGTTATTTACATGGGACTGTATGTTAAAGGCGGCTGTGGGAGGGAGTGATGTTAATAACATGGGACTGTATATTGATGGTGGCTGTGGGAGGGAGTGATGCTATTTACATGGGGCTGTATTTTGGAGGGGCCTGTAGATAGATAGAGAGGGATGTTTTTTTACATGAGACTGTATATTGGATGGGGTGGGAGAGATGGTGTGATGTTATTTACATGGGACTGTATGTTGAAGGCGGCTGTGGGAGGAGGTGATGTTATTTACATGGGACTGAGTGTTGAGGGGCAATGTTATTTACATGGTACTTCATGTTGAAGGTGGCTGGGGGAGAGAGTGATGTTATTTACATGGGACTGAATGTTGAGGGGTGATGTTTACATGGGATTGCATGTTAGAGGTGGTCTGGGGAGGGGGAGATTATTTACATGGGACTGTATGTTGAAGGCGGTTGGGGAGGGGGTGATGTTATTTACATGGTACTGTATATTGGAGGGGGCTGCAGGAGGGGGTGATGTTATTTACATGGTACTGTATTTTGGAGGGGGCTGTAGATAGAGAGGGATGTTATTTACATGGGACTGTATATGAGAGGGGGATGGAGAGATGGTGTGATGTTATTTACATAAGACTCCATGTTGAAGGTGGCTGGGGGAGGGAGTGATGTTATTTACATTGTACTGAATGTTGAGGGGGTGATGTTGTTTACATGGGATTGCATGTTAGAGGCGGCTAGGGAGGGGGGTATTATTAACATGGGATTGTATTTTGAAGGCGGTTGAGGAGGGGGTAATGTTATTTACATAGGACTGTATATTGGAGGGGGCTGAGGGAGGGGGTGATGTTATTTACATAGAACTGTATATTGGAGGGGCTGAAGGGAGGGAAGTGATATTATTTACATGGGGCTGTATTTTGGAGGGGGCTGAAGATAGACAGAGGTGTTATTTACATGGGACTGTATATTGAAGGGGACTGGAGAGAAGGTGTGATGTTATTTACAAGGGGCTCAACGGAGGAGGGAAATTGAGTTATTTACATGGGACTGTATATTGGAGGGGCTAAAGGAAGGGAAGTGATGTTATTTACATGGGACTGTATTTTGGAGGGGGCTGTAGATAAAGATGTTATTTTCATGGGACTGTATATTGGAGGGGGCTGAGGGAGGGGGTGATGTTATTTACTCTGTTGGGTCCATTCTAGAAGGGAATTACTATTGGTGGGACTTTGAGGAGCACTATTACTATGGGGGGACTATTTTGATGGTAATAATATTTCTTGAGGATAGTATTTGGGGGTATTGGGGAGCACAGCGAGCAGCAGAATAACACTGTTAGGACTCCAGGTTGGGGGATGATAGAAATGTGAGGAAGATTAGATGTCTGTGTGTCACACTCTGCAGAGACGAGGCGCAGCTGAGAGAAGTGTGCGTACCAAATGGAGAAGATAATGAGAAGATCTACATCAGAGGAGACGTCACCTGGGAGGCCCTGGATGTGAGAGGTATGTGCTACTGTATAGCAAGTACAGTAAAACGCAGTGTGCGGGGGGAGGGTCCACTTAGAGAATTCGGCCATATGCATTGGGGTTTATGCTCCGGATCTTTTGAGACCCTAGCAATGCTCCTGGCCGGTGGGCATTCCAGTAACATCCTGCAATACCAGAGCCAGACAACTCTGGCAGGCTTTTCTCCACCGAAACAGCCTGACGGAACTAATGCCGGCAGTGTGATAAAAACCTAAAATGCAGTCATTTAAAATTGAATTGCCCAAGTCATTGCCATTACTTCTTGTTTTTGGTGGTAACAGGGACACTGAGAACTGTGATGCAGTGTGTGTTCTGACACCTTTCTATAGTAGCCAGCATTAGCCTTTTTAACTGTTTGTGCTAGAGTAATTCTCCTGTAGGACTAGAAAAGATGGGCTAACCTTAAAGAGGACCTTTCACCAGAATAAAACATCTAAACTAACTAAACAGACATGTAGAGCGGCGCCCAGGGATCTCCCTGCACTTACTGTTATACCTGGGCGCCGCTCCGTTCTCCCGTTATAGCCTCAGGTATCTTCATAGTTAGGCTCCACCCAGGGGAACCTGCCGGCGTCTCTTTCTCCTATGCTGTAGCGCTGGTCAATCGCAGCGCTCAGCTCATAGCCTGAGAGTTTTTTTTTTCTCTCAGGCTATGAGCTGAGCGCTGCGATTGGCCAGCGCTACAGCATGGGAGAATGAGACGCCGTCAGGTTCCCCTGGGTGGAGCCTAACTATGAAGATACCGGAGGCTATAACGGGAGAACGGAGCGGCGCCCAGGTATAAAAGTAAGTGCAGGGAGATCCCTGGGCGCCGCTCTACATGTCTGTATAGTTAGTTTAGATGTTTTATTCTGGTGAAAGGTCCTCTTTAAGTTCACATGCCCATGACCTTATCGCTGGTTTACCAGTTGTCCTTTCTTGCACCACTTTTGGTAGGTACAGCCACAAGATGTGCTCTTTTGGAGATGCTCTCACCCAGTCATATAACCATCACAGTTTGCAGAAAGAAGTTGAGAAAAATCCAGCTCCACTTTAAAGGAATTGCGTTTAATCAGCTTGCGGTTAAAAACTCATCCAAGAAATACAAAATTTAGCAGTCTAGTCTTGTCTACATGTTTCGGGCTATCAGAGACATTTCCAGCCCTTCTTCATGACACAGAAAGACATTAAAAGTGAGACCTTTTAAAGGGGAGGGTGCACCTGTGTTCACTAATTGTTTCCACAGGCCTGTAACCGCCCCCAGGAAAAGGTGCCACACTTCCAGTTAACTCTTCTCATGAAAATTAAATGAAAGAAAAAACAAAAATATATAACCATATGTATGCATAGAGAAAATAAGAGTATAATGACTATGAAAAAAACTATGTCATACAAGGGTATACATATATAGAGGATACATGGGGGTATGAGCTGGATATACAGCAATATTCTAGCAAACCATGGTGGAATGTAATGGAAATCAGGTCACCAGAAATGTGTTGTAGCATTCTCAGGAAAGGAAGAAATTCACATGCCAAAATATTATTAGCATGAGAATTATTGCTGCAAAATCAGATCTAGGCGTTTATTGAGCCCCTCAGGTTGGCGTGTATTCAGTGAAAAAATCCAAAAGGATTCCCTGTTTAATAATTTTCTTCTATGGTCTCCTCCACGTTTAGGCAGAAAAACTTTTTCTATGCCCTGTACTATCATATCTGATGTGTCCCCACCATGGCAGACAGCAAAATGCAGACTAGCTGCAGACACATTGCGACTGCCATGGTGGGGCACATCAGAGATGTGTTTGCGTATCCTAGATTTTATTGCATTAATAGTACAACCCACGTATTGCAGTTTGCACTTTGTGCAGGTGATCAAGTAGACAGCGTGGGTTGTATTGCAGTTAAGATACGTTTTCATTGGAAAAACTCTGTTGTTTGCAGTTGAGGAAAAGGTTTTGGATTTCATCATATGTGTGCAGCAAATGCATCTGTGGTGTCCACACCTATAACTCCCCTTGGTCCTAAGCCACACAGGTTGCGACTTTTTGTCTTCTTGGTATAGGCTGGGGCTGACATAGTTTGCAATTGTGGGCGCCCGTCTGGCTGCGCATTTGGCCCTTGTCAAAGTGTCACAGTTTGGCCCTTGTCAAAGTGACCCCGATTCTTACATTTGCCCTTTTCCCCTTCTTCCAACAAATCAACTTCAAGAGCTGTCAATTATTTTAATATTATGGCTGATCAACGTATATGACAGTTGAGGTAAAAGTATCTGAAAACTACTTACCTTCAATTGTTGTCTCATCACAAGCAGGATAAGTGTGTAAAATTAGGGACAACGAGCAGCACTACATGTACATAGACATTCCATTAAAATCTTCCATACAATAACATCCTAGATCAAGGTGCAGAAAAGGTTATTTAGATTATTAATAGAGATGAGTTAATTTCTCAAAAATTTGATTCGGTTCGAATTTATTTGTGGTGAATCGTGTTAAAAAAAACAGCTATTTCCTGGCTGCAGAGAGCCTGTATAGTGGTGGAGAACACTGTGCCTTGCATAAACACACATAGGGAGTCTGCTGTGGTAGTGAAACAAATCACCTGATTCAGCATAGATTTCTACAGAACCTGTTCTATTAAACGCTTATACAAGTAGAGGCCCCCCTGGCAGAGTTGAGAGGGTGTCAACAGTAAGTTTGTGTTGACGTCACTGATTATTTTGCCCTTCCTCTAAACCGTCAGAACGATAACCCCCAAAAAACAGATACTGTCTGTTGGGCATCCACCTTCACTCAGTCAGCATTCGGTCAATAATCCAACAGTATTGCTAAAGCCCAAAAAAAACATGAGTGGATCCAAAACAGAGATGTTGCATGTCTTCTGTGTTTTGTACCTACTCCTGCTTTTGGCTACCAAATCATAAGCCAATTCTGATGCAAAATAGGGACCATGTCATACAGGCCTTACAGCTGCTACATAGACAGGATCCGTTGTGCGTCACATTTTTCCTTCCTTCTGACAGATCAGAAGTAGGATCAAATAAATGATAATGTCAACTATGCCAAAAAGGCAAAATAGTGGCCAGTCATGGAGTGGGGAGGATGGGAACAGCATGAGAAGTCCACAGAGTGGCCCAATGACAGAGTGTTGAGGTGGCAGCAGCATGAGGAGACCAAAAAGTGGCCCAGTGATATAGTGGGGAAGTGGCAGCAGCATGAGGAGACCACAGAGTGGCCCTGTGACATAGCGGGGAGGTGGCAGCAGCATGAGGAGACCACAGAGTGGTCCAGTGACATAGTGGGAAGATGGCAGCAGCAGGAGGAGACCACAGAGTGGCCCAGTGACAGAGTGTTGAGGTAGGGGAGGTAGGGGAGGTGGGTAGGTGGGGGGCAATACCAGTACCAGCTGAAGATGGTTGCTGGCAGTAAGAGCACCTGGCAGCAGGTGTGGCATCAGGCGGGTGGCAGCATCAGAATAGTAGCTGAAGCATGTAGCCAGAAGAAACAGGTCTCTTTTGTCAAAGTGTTGGTGTCTCACCATGGATGATCTAGTCTGATGCATCAGTCATTGGTGTTTGAAAATCTTGGCTGATCCATGCCTGATTCATTTTCACAAAGGCCCCCATTTTGGACCAGTAGCGAGGGTCTAACATGGTGGAGAGCCAGTAGTCATCCCTCTGCTGAATGGTGACAATTCAGCTGTCACCACGCAAGCAAGTGAGCATGAGTCGGGCCATTTGCGCAAGTGACTTGGAGGGACTCCCTGCCTCCATCTCCACTGCATACTGCCACGGTGTGTCTGGGTCCTCTGCCTCGTCTTCCTCATCGCCCTGTAGCTCCTCTGGCTGCTTCTGCTCCTCCTCTCCTGTCACATGTGTAGAAAAACCACCCATTTCTCTATGCATTGCTTGTGCTCAAATGTCCTCCTCCTCTTCCAGTTCAGCCCCCACAGGGCTTATGTGGCCGTAAGATGTAGTCGCCACATCTCTTGTTCCCTGGCCAGGCAGATTTAGTAGCATCTATTCCAGGATATGGATCAGTGGAATGACGTTCTTCATCTCGTAGTCCTAGCGACTGAAAAATAAAGTGGCCTTCTCAAAGGGCCTGAGCAAACGGCAGGTGTCACGCATGAGCTGCCACTCGCTATCATCGAAGTTACACAGGGGAGTACCTCTGTCCACCTGCATCATCAAGAAATAGTTTATGGCCTATCTCTTCTCATATAATCAGTCCAACATATGGAGGGTGGAATTCCAACGGGTGGAAATATCGCATATCAGCCTATGTTGGGGGACGCCATTCTGCCGCTGCAGCTCAAGCAGGGTGTGCTTTGCGGTGTGCGAGTGGCTGAAGTGTATGCAAAGTTTCCTGGCCAATTCCAGGATGTCTTACAGATGGGTTGAAGACTTCAGGAACCGATTTACAACCAGATTGAACAAGTGCGCCATGCAGGGCGCATGGCTCAGCCGTCCTTGATGCAGCCGACACCATATTCTTCACCTGGCTCCCAAGTGCGATCGGCTACATCATCATCATCCACTACTGTCTGCACGTTATTGATGTCTCCCTCATTGGTCTCAGGGTCAGGAGCCTGACCTCTCGCAACACCTGCTCCCACGCGACTCTCATCATCACTACTTGCTCACCTACCGGAGTCTGCTCCAGATCTTGGCTGGGCAGTAGCTGCTGACTGTCCTCTAGTAGCTTGTCCTTGCTGAAATGTGGAGCCGATCCTAAGGCATATAATGCTTCTCGCACTGAGGGAACAGAAAATGACAGAGGCAGGTTCAGGACAGGTGGGGGCACAGGGCCTGCTCCCAGGCCATGCCAACTAATCATCGTGTCAGAGGACCCCACCGACACTTGGACGGGTGTGTCTGATGTCACTTGCGATGAAGTCGAAGACCTAGTCAAACATTCAAGCACCACTGGGTTGCTGGTCAAGACACAACCGCTAGATAACACTGGGAGCTCAGGCCTCTCTCTGCGACTCCTGCTGTCACCTCCTCTCTTAGGCTACTTTCAGGCAGCAGGGGGAAGACCCCCCCCTCCTGTATTTAACTTATTGGTGGCCAGTGCGGCCCCCCTCCCTCCCCAGTGCGGCCCCCCTCCCTCTATATTCATCGGTGGCCAGTGCGGATATTAAATATGACCAGTGCGGTCTCCCCCTCCCTCCCTCCCCAGTATTAAATATGAGCAGTGCGGTCTCCCCCTCCCTCCCTCCCCAGTATTAAATATGAGCAGTGCGGTCTCCCCCTCCCTCCCTCCCCAGTATTAAATATGAGCAGTGCGGTCTCCCCCTCCCTCCCTCCCCAGTATTAAATATGAGCAGTGCGGCCTCCCCCTCCCTCTATTCATTGGTGGCCAGTGCGGATTCAAAGTATTGTGATCAGTGCGGCCCCCCCCCCCCCATCATTGGTGGCAGCGGAGAGTACCGATCGGAGTCCCAGTTTAAATCGCTGGGGCTCCGATCGGTTACCATGGCAGCCAAGACGCTATTGCAGTCTTGGCTGCCATGGTTACTTAGCAACAAATAAGAATCATTATACTTACCTGAAGAGCTGCGATCTATGTGTCCGGCCGGGAGCTCCTCCTACTGGTAAAGTGACAGGTCTGTACGGCGCATTGCCTATAGACCTGTCACTTACCAGTAGGAGGAGCTCCCTGCCGGACACATAGATCGCAGCTCTTCAGGTAAGTATAATGCTGCTATTTGTTGCTAAGTAACCATGGCAGCCAAGACTGCAATAGCGTCTTGGCTGCCATGGTAACCGATCGGAGCCCCAGCGATTTAAACTGGGACTCCGATCGGTACGCTCCGCTGCCACCAATGATGGGGGGGGGGAAGAGAGGAGAGGCCGCACTAATCACAATACTTTGAATCCGCACTGGCCACCAATGAATAGAGGGAGGGGGAGGCCGCACTGCTCATATTTAATACTGGGGAGGGAGGGAGGGGGAGGCCGCACTGCTCATATTTAATACTGGGGAGGGAGGGGGGGGGAGGCCGCACTGCTCATATTTAATACTGGGGAGGGAGGGAGGGGGAGACCGCACTGCTCATATTTAATACTGGGGAGGGAGGGAGGGAGGGGGAGACCGCACTGCTCATATTTAATACTGGGGAGGGAGGGAGGGGGAGACCGCACTGCTCATATTGAATACTGGGGAGGGAGGGGGAGACCGCACTGGTCATATTTAATATCCGCACTGGCCACCGATGAATATAGAGGGAGGGGGGCCGCACTGGTTACAATTAATACTGGGGAGGGAGGGGGGGGGGCCCGCACTGGCCACCAATAAGTTAAATACAGGAGGGAGGGGGTCTGCCCCCTGCTGCCTGGCAGCACCTGCCAGGCAGCAGGGGGCAGTCATGTACACAGTTCTCAGTATATTCTAACTTGAAGCGTCCCCATCACCATGGGAACGCCTCTGTGTTAGAATATACTGTCGGATTTGAGTTTCACGATGTAACTCAAATCCGATGGTATATTCTAACATAGAGGCGTTCCCATGGTGATGGGGACGCTTCAAGTTAAAATATACCATCGGATTGGAGAAAACTCCGATCTGATGGTATAATCCTGACTTTACATTGAAAGTCAATGGGGGATGGATCCGTTTGAAATTGCACCATATTGTGTCAATGTCAAACGGATCCGTCCCCATTGACTTGCATTGTAAGTCTGGACGGATCCGTTTGGCTCCGCAAGGCCAGGCGGACACGAAAACGCTGCAAGCTGCGTTCGTGTGTCCGCCTGCTGATCGGAGCGGAGGCCAAACGGTGCCAAACTGATGCATTCTGAGCGGATCCGCATCCACTCAGAATGCATTGGGGCAGTACGGATCCGTTCGGGGCCGCTTGTGAGAGCCTTCAAACGGAACTCACAAGCAGAACCCCGAACGCTAGTGTGAAAGTAGCCTTATGCTGCTACTTTTGCCTGCGATAGAAACATTTTGGCCACTGCCTGTTTCCTTTGAAGGGCCTGTCACCTGTCTGTCTGACATACTGTATAATAAAATAATTAAATTCAAAATATAATAATACAACCCAAAAAAGGAAGGTACAATGTAACTTCACCTCAGAACGGCAATTAAGGTGTATTCTTTTTTCTATTAATACACCCCCATAAAAATATAGCAATCACAATTCACCATAGAACGGCTAATAGGACATACGGATATTTCCTTTTAATACACCCCGTAAATGGCTGTAGTACAATGTAACCACCGCAGAATGGCAATTAAGACATATTCTTTTTACTATTAATAAACCCCCCCAAAAAAGTATATCAAAATTTACCGCAGAACGGCTAATAGGATGTATGTATCTTTCCTATTAGTAAATGGCTGTAGTACAATGTAACTTCATCGCTGAACATCAATTATAACATATATTTTTTCCTTTTTTTTAATACACCCCCCCCCCCCCAAAAAAAAGTAAAACAACGTAAAATCAATGCAGAATGGCTAATAGAATGTACGTATATTTCCTATTAATATGTATTACACAGAACTTGCACCCCAATAACAAGCAAGGTTTGCTGGAATTACTGATGTATCATATAGTGCAAACAACCTAAAGCAGCAGTATAACTGCAATTTGGGTCACCAATTAGTGCAGCAAGGAGTAATAGAATCGCTCCTATTAACCAGGCTGTACACTCTCCTATTGCACCCGGTTCTCCTTTTATAGTGTGGATAATGCCTCCCTATCCTTTCCTTACACCTTGAATAATCTTTCTCTGAACTTTTTAATCTATTTTTTGGCACAGTGAAGTCTTTCCTAGCACTGTCCCTAGCCCCTGCTGATGTCTCTCCCTGCACTAAGTACACTGGAAAATGGCTGAATCCAAGATGGCTGAGGCTATTTATAGGGATGGGACATCACAGGGGCTGGCTAGCTGCTGATTGGCTGCATGCATGGCATTGTGGGTGATCCCTCGTTCCCAGAGTTCTTTGCTCCATGTCCTAAGACGTTTCGCAGCCATTTTAGGAAAAAATTTGATTCGTTACCATGGAGCGTGAGGAAATTCGGCTTCGGAGCAAATCAAATTTTTCCTGAAATTCGGATCGAATTCCACTTCATCAACTTCGATTCGCTCATCTCTAATTATTAACTAGTGAAAGGTGTATAACACGTAGGACAGGTGTGATAAGAGCATATGTAGGAAAAGCACAACAGGAGGTCAAAGAACAAGGCCAAGCCCTTATAAAATCTTTGGATTCTGACCAACGTCCCAGAATCTTGTCTAATCAGTGTCTACGACTTACAACAGACTGAATATCCCACTGCCATAAACTTGAAGCATTCCGAGATATCTGTGGAAGCAGCTGGCAGAGGGGAGAGCAGACAACAGGTAAGCGGTGAGGGACTAAAGTTGAAAAGGTCAATGCCCTAACAAAGAAAAAAAAAACTGAAATTAATAATTCACGTGCAGGAAATGCATAAAACAAGAAACTCATTCATGTGAAATTATTTATGTGAAGGTTATAAAACTTTTGGCAGAGTTGGGTTGCCATTACGTATCTTGGTTGTTCTTCTCTAACAAGCTTGCATCTCAGAGTATATGACACCTGATATATTAGTCAGGTCTATAGCTGTGAAATATGATGTGATGAAATTGCCCTTTTTTTACCAGAATTACCACAAACAGTGATTGTAATTATTGCAACATTTGACACAAAACCACAGCATTTTGCCACAGTTTAGCGTTAGTCATGGTAATACATCTCAATATACCCTAAAAGACTTATTTTCAGGTCATTAAAGGGGTTGTCTCATAGAACAACAGCCAACCTCTTTCAGCACGGTGTCTCAGTGGTGAGCACTGGTGCCTTGCAGCGCTGGGGTCCTAGGAATCTGACCAAGGACAACATCTGCATGGAGTTTGTAGTACTCCCGTTTTCTCTAGAACTCCAAAAACATACTGATAGGGAACTTAGATTGTGACCCCCATTTGGGGACAGCGAGTGATTATAATGTCTGTAAAGTGCTGAGAAATAGGTCAGCACAAGGGAGTAAAATAAATAAAAAAAATGAATATCATAGTCAACCCCCACTGGTATACAGTATTGCTGGACGAAGACACAATCAGCTAAATGGCAGCTGATATAGGGGAAATGCATAACATGCTGGTGTTCAGTTAATTTGCCCAAGTCCACCAGAAAGGGACCACAGCTTACTAGCAGCTGTGGCTCATAGAAGGAGGTTCCATATTTCTATGTCCATATTTCCTAATAGGGTATTGTTTAAATGGGTTATGTTCACAGGATCACTTCTGTACTCACTACATCAATACTTGTTCTCAAAATATTTGAAACACCCCCCAATTTGCTAATTTTTTTGGCTCATGCAGACTTGAATGCTGCCGAACAAATCTGTGTTTGTTAGCAGCACATTTCTGTCTATAAACAGGGGATATGCTTCCGACAATATGCAAACTGTATGGGAAATGCATAATCGTACAAATGATCATTCGTCCCCCATGCATGTAAAAACACTTTTACAAGCTATATCTCCAGTCTACAACAATCCACAGGATAGGTAATGATTAGGGTTGAGCGAACCTGAACTGTAAAGTTCAGGTTTGTACCGAACTTTCAGTAAAAGTTTGGGTTCGAGTTCGGTGTTCAGCGATTTAATGGCGCTTTTTGAAAGGCTGCAGGGCAGCCAATCAACAAGCGTTTAACTTGTGTGCCCTTAGAAGCCATCACAGCCATGCCTACTAATGGCATGGCTGTGATTGGCCAGGGCAGGATGTGACCCAGCCTCTATATAATCTGGAGTCACGTAGCACTGCACGTCACTCTGCTGTTACAAGTGTAGGGATAGGATGCTGCTGCTGTAAATGAGAGAATAGGAAAGAATCTATCTGATATCAGAACTTGTTGTTAACTCTGCGATCTACAGCGATTTTTTGTGTGTGGGTGCAATGCAACATTTTTTTACCCTGCCCTGAGCCCAGTGACACAGAAAAATAATTTTTATCCGTCTGTTAGTTAGGTGGGCGTCGGCGGCCATTTTGTGAAAAGTTCAATAATTGCCAGGGACAATAATTGAATCCTGTTCTTTTAGTTCAGTGGGCAATAGCCAACATATACCCATTTTTTAAGTGCACCTGCACTGCATATGTGCCAGGGGAAGGGAAAATAATATAGGTAATCTGTCTGTGAGTTCAGGGACCCAGGGGGTGACATATTCAAATTTTTTTCTGTAAAGTACCCCTGTGTTGCATATGTGAGTGTAATCAATTCAGTAAATCCATCTGTTAGATTCTGGGGGGACAAATTATAATTTTTTTGCTAAAAAGTATATTTGCACCCTGCACTGCATTTGTGATAGTGTCTCATATGTGGGTGAAAAAATCATATCTTTTTTTTATAAAGTACTTTTGCGGCCTACACCGCAAATCTGATAGTGAAATATTATCAGTGAATACAACTGGGACATTGTGGGTAAAAAGAATAACTTATTTTTTTTTCTATAAAGTACCTTTGCGGCCTGCGCTGCATTTCTGACAGTCCAATACAACTGTTAAATACTGCTATTATATATTTTTTAAACACCATTTTTGTGCTAGATAGTGCATTTGCGGCCTGCGCTGCATTTCTGACAGTCCAATACAGCCGTTAAATACTGCTGTTATATTTTTGTTTGAAAAAAAACACCCTTTTTGTGCTAGATAGTACATTTGTGGCCTGCGTTGCATTTCTGACAGTCCAATAAAACCAGTCAATACTGATGTTACATTGTTGGTTGACAAATTCACATTTTTTGTAAACGTGAAGTAATTGTATTAAATTCGCCTGTCACATTGTTGTGTGACCTCAAGAAATTTTTCCTCTTTATGACACCGGCACTACCTTACTGTTAGTGAACTTAATCATTGACTATTGGCGGTTACATTGTCGCCTGACATAAACCATCTGTTAGTTTGGTGGGTGAACGCAAAGAATGAGGAGAGCGTCAAGTAAGGGACGTGGCCCAGGTCGTGGTGCTGCTGGTGGAGCTCCTGTTGCAGGGAGAGGACGTGATCGATCTGTGCCAGCTACACGCACAAGTGAAACACCTTCATCAGGTGCGAGTAGGCGACAGAACCTTCAGCATTATTTGGTAGGCCTGAATGCCGCTCTACGAATCGTGAGGCCAGAACAAGTACAGGCGATAGTGGATTGGGTGCCTGACAGTGCCTCCAGTTCCTTCACATTGTCTCCCACCCAGTCCCCTGCTATAAGATCAGAGTTTGCACCTGCAGCCCATGGCCATCAGTCTTTCACCTCACCCCCTTGCAAATCAGCCAAGCAGTCTGAGCCCCAAGTCATGCAGCAGTCTCTTATGCTTTTTGATGACTCTGCTAGCAGGGTTTCCCAGGGCCATCCACATAGCCCTGCCCCAGAAGTGGAAGAGAATGAGTGCACCGATGCCCAACCACTTATGTTTCAGGATGAGTACATGGGAGGACCACCGCAGCACGTCTCGGACGATGACGAAACACAGGTGCCAACTGTTGCTTTCTGCAGTGTGCAGACCGACAAGGAGGGCAGGGGTAAAGACTGGGTGGAAGATGATGTGGAGGACGATGAGGTCCTCGACCCCACATGGAATCAAGGTCATGCGAGTGACCTGCTTAGTTCGGAGAAAGAGGCGGTGGTCGCACAGAGCCACCAGCACAGCAAAAGAGGAAGCAGGGTGCAAAAGCCGAGCGGCTCTCCCCTAGAGAGTATGCCTGCTACTGCCCACCGCAGCAAGGGACAGAGCACACCAAAGCCAGCTCCAAGGAGTTCCCTGGCGTGGCAGTTCTTTAGACAATGTGCTGATGACAAGACACAGGTGGTTTGCACGCTGTGTAATCAGAGCCTGAAGCGAGTCATAAACATTCTAAACCTGAGCACAACCTGCATGACCAGGCATCTAAGTGCAAAGCATAAGCTGCAGTCGAGTAGACACCTCAAAAACCAAGAAAGGTCTCTGGCTCCTCCTGCTTCCTCCTGCTGCAGTCTCGTCCTCTTCATCCCCCTCTGGAGTGACAGTGGCACCTGCCACCCCGCAAACAGAGGATGTGCCAGCAATGCCACCACCTCGGTCCCCAAGCATCTCCACAATGTCCCATGGAAGCGTTCAGCGCTGGAGCGAAAGAGGAAGTACCCCCCTACCCACCAGCGATCCCTGGCCCTGAATGCCAGCAATTCCAAATTCCTGGCCTTTGAAATGCTGTCATTCTGTCTGGTGGACACGAACAGTTCTAAGAATTTGATGGCGGTGGCTGTCCCACAGTACGTTGTGCCCAGCCGCCACTACTTTTTTAGGCGAGCCATCCCTTCCCTGCACAAGTGGGGGATAAATTCAGGTGTGCACTGCGCAACGCCATCTGTGGCAAGGTCCACCTAACTACGGAAACGTGGACCAGTAAGCATGGTCAGGGACGTTATATCTCCCTAACAGCACACTGGGTAAATGCAGTGGCGGCTGGGCCTGAGGCAGATAGCAGTTTGGCGCATGTCCTTCCACCACCGAAGATTGCAGGGCATTTCTCTTTGCCTCCTGTTGATTCCTCCTCCTACTCCGCTTCCTCATTCTCTACTGCCTCCTCATCCGGTCTGCGTAACACCTTCACCACCAACTTCAGCACAGCCAGGGGTAAACGATAGCAGGCAGTTTTAAAACTTATCTGTTTGGGGGACAAACCCCACACTGCGCAGGAGCTTTGGACGGGCATGGAACAACAGACCGATGAGTGGTTGGTGCCAGTGAGCCTCAAGCCCAGCCTAGTGGTGTGCGGTAATGGGTGAAATCTCGTTGCAGCTCTGGGCCTAGCCGGTTTGACGCACATCCCTTGCCTGGCGCATGTGCTGAATTTGGTGATGCAGAGATTCCTTAAAAACTACCCCGATATGTCAGAGCTGCTGCAGAAAGTGCGGGTCGTCTGTGCCGTCCTTTCAAACTGACAATTGAGGCTTGACGCTGAATTTCACATTAACACTCACAGGTAAATTGCTACATTATCCTGTGTGTTACTGCAGTAATCATGTATATATGCTGGTCAACTAAATTGAACAATCCCAAAAAAATTATTCAATTGCAACTGTGTGGAAATGGAATTTACAGAAATGGACGATTGAGGCTTGAAGCTCAATTTTACATTAACACTCACAGGTAGATTGCAGCATTACCCTGTGTATTTCTGCAGTAATTATGTATATATGCTGGTTAATTAAATGTAATAAACTCCCAAAAAATTATTAAATTGCAACTGTGTGGAAATGGAATTCACAGAACAAATTGCTGCCCTACCCTGTGTATTGCTGCAGTAATCACATACAGTATACTGTATATGCTGATTTAATTAAATTGAACAAGTTCTCTAAAAAATCTATAATTTAAACCATGTGGAAACTGAATATATACAAATAGACAATTGAGGCCTGACCCTTAAAGGGGTTTTGTCACTTCAACAAATAGCATTTATTAATACAAGCCACTTACTAATGTATTTGTATTATCCATATTGCTTAATTTGCTGGCTAGATTAATTTTTTCCATCACATGGCTGTGCTTGCATACTTAAAAAAAAAAAAACAATAGCCTATGTAAGCTCCCACAGTTCCAGTCACCAGAGAGGCAGACATTTTTTTCTATAGTGTGCAAGCATGAGCAGCAATGCTGGATTACAGGTTGTTTGTAACCATGGAAATGAGCAGTGTACAATTTGATGAAAAAATTAATCCAGCCAACAAAGTAAGCAATATGGATAATAACATTACATTAGTAAGTGGCTTGTATTGACTTTCTGTACATGATAAATGCTTCTTGCTGAAGTAGCAAAAGCCATTTTATCGAGTTAAAAATCACAGGTAAATTGTTACTCTAGTGTGTATTGGTGTACTGATTAGGATTGAGCGAAGTTTTGGAAAATTGGGAGCTACGATAGTGCCGCTCCCCATCATTGTACCCCTCAGATGCCGCGTTCATACATGATTGTGTCATCTGAGAGTAATAATACAGTTTAAAATTAACAGAAAAAAACAATTAAATCATACCGCCTCCATTTGCTCGCGACCTTCTTGCTTGATCTCGTGTGGCCCAAGAACGCCGACCGTCGTGGTGACGTCATACATCACCACACACAGGTTTTTGACCAAGATCCTCAATCAAGATGGCGGCGGCCAGCCCGTCGCGAGCAAATGGTATTTCAGGTTAAATCGATTTTCTACCATGAAGCACGAGGAAATTCAGCTTCGCAGTGAATTGAATTTATCCTGAAATTCGGATTGAATTCCAATTCGTTGGATTCGATTCGCTCATCTCTAGTACTGATCACCTATATGCTGGTTTCATTAAATTCAATAACTCCACCCCCCCCAGAAAAAAATAATACGTTTAAAAAAATTTGAACTGTGTGTGTAGATAATAAACAGATTTAGCCCTAATATTTAGTTCTCAATTGATTTTTCAAATTGAAACAAAAAAATATATAAATTAAATTAACTATGTGAGATGACCTGACACAGAGTTCTCACTAGTATTCTATATGCAATTCTAAATTGATGGTAGAACACTGTTTTCGCTTATTCTACCCCCCCCCCACCCCAATAAAAGTATTTCTGTGAAAAAGGGAGGTGCGGGAATTAAAGTATTTCCTTGCAGGTAACTGCTTTTGAGGGTTGCAGAAGCTGCAATTCTGCTAGGAGGCACAGCTGCAACAGGTCCTTCTTCTCCTCCCTGCTTCCTCCCACTCCTGCTCCTCCCTGCCTAGTTCGGTCTGAACTGGTTTGCACATCCTTAGGGCTCATGCACACGAACATATTTTTCTTCAGTTTCCGTCCCGTTTTTTACAGGTCCGTATGCGGAACCAATCATTTCAATGGAGGTTGACAAAAATGGAAATTAAATGTGTGCATTACGTATATAGAACATGTCCTATTCTTGTCAGTTTTGCAGACAAGGACAGACTTTATATCAATACATCCGCCAAAAAAACAGATGCAACATGGACATCACACAGATGTCATCCTTTTTTTTTTTTTTGCGGACCCATGTTTTGCAGACCGCAAAACACATATGGTCAAGCGCATGAGCCCTTGATCATGGTATTTCCAAGAGGCTTGGATGAAACAGTTGTTAAAATAACAAACAAGAAGGTTAGAAAGGGAATAACCTACTATATGGTTGTAAAAACCACCGTGGCACTTGTTCTCATCCATTGTTAATCTCATGTGTTTCCATTTTGGAAAGATGAGTGAAAGGTATAAAGATAGTGATCTTTAAAAGGAAATATCAGTGCAGTAATCTTGGCCAGCTTTTCAAAGCAGAAAACAAAAGCTGGCCATACATATTAGATCTACATTGGCCGACAACGGGTTCACTTTTCCTTTCTCTGCCATAGCTCTAGCACCACCCCTAACATGAACAACCAGCCAGTTTATAGTTATTCCAACCAAGTTAGTTACATAGACACTCCCATCACTGCCTCTGCTGCTACTTTGAAACGACCATGGCAGGGGTATAGCTAAAGGGTCATGGGCCCTGGTGCAAAAGTTCAGCTTGGGATCCATTTCCGTCAGTGCTTTGCAAGGGGCAATGGAGCCCCTAGCATATCTGATGCCTAAGGGAAAAATTGGAGCAGCACCTCCCCATACCAAATTCTGAACCTAACCCCATCCCTCAGGCCCTAATGTTAAAGACATACTTGGAAAACACCAATAGAAATAATTATCTGCCAGAGTGCACTAAGTGTTATCGGTGCCCCCAATAGTAATAATGTTCCCCATTGTTCCCCCAGAAGTAATAATGCCTCCATAGTGCCCATACTAGTAATCATGTTCCCCATAGTCCCTCAGTAGTAATAATTCTTCCTATAAAGTGTGCTAGTAGAAAAATGTCCTCTAATGTGTGCCAGTAGAAAAATACCCCCTTATAATGTGCGCCAATACACAAAAAACCTTATAATGTGTGCCAGTACAAAAAATACCTGCTTACAATGTGTGCCAGTACAAAAAACACCCCTTATAATGTGCACAATCCCCCAAAAATACCCTTATAATCTGTGCCAGTGCTAAAAATGCCCCGACATAGTGCCTGCCTGTGCAAAAATGCCCCTATAAAATGTGTACCAGTACAAAGAATGCCCCCTTCTGTGTGCCAGTACAAAAATGCTCCCAATTAGTGCCCCCTGTAGAGCCAATGTTCTCATAGTGTCCCCCATAATGTATGCCAGTACAAGAACAGGCCCCTTTTTGTGTGCCAGTACAAAATACTTCTACTTAGTGCCCTCAGTAGATGCCCTCAAATGCCTCAATGCGGCTGTAAGTGATGTGGTGCAGGCCTTTTCCAGCCTATTTCCTGAGCAGTACACTGCTTTGTTCAGGCAGCTGGCTGATGATTACATTATTGCGCCGACTGTGCCAGGCTCTGATATCAACAGGCACTAGGCCAGAAGTTTATCAGAAGGGAAAGGTGGGGCCTGGAGGCATGGCTCTCTTGACCCACTGCAGCACCTAACTGTGCCACTGGCAAGGGTTTAGGGGCCTGGTCTCAATTGAGACCACTGAGACCCCTTATAGCTACGCCCCTGGACCATGGACATGACATCACAGGAAATAAGAAAAAGCTGCATGGACATAGTCATGTGACTTCAACCCAGAACAGAAAGTAGGAGAAATAAAGGTAAAAGAAATACATTACAAAATTACAGCTACTTCATGAATGATTATTTTAAAGGATGTTGATGCAAACTGGAAAACTCCTATAAAGATGGCTTTAGACGTTCAGGTTTTTAATTCAGGTTTTTAAGCCAAAGCCAGAAGTGGATTCAAAAAGAGAACAAAACTGCATAAAAAACCTGAATGTGGAAAAATAGCCTTAGGCCCATGGTTTTGTGTTAATTAATTTCTTCATATACAGTACAGACCAAAAGTTTGGACACACCTTCTCATTCAAAGAGTTTTCTTTATTTTCATGACTATGAAAATTGTAGATTCACACTGAAGGCATCAAAAACTATGAAGTAACACATGTGGAATTATATACATAACAAACAAGTGTGAAACAACAGAAAATATGTCATATTCTAGGTCCTTCAAAGTAGCCACCTTTTGCTTTGATTACTGCTTTGCACACTCTTGGCATTCCCTTGATGAGCTTCAAGAGGTAGTCCCCTGAAATGGTTTTCACTTCATAGGTGTGCCCTGTCAGGTTTAATAAGTGGGATTTATTGCCTTATAAATGGGTTTGGGACCATCAGTGGCGTTGAGGAGAAGTCAGGTGGATACACAGCTGATAGTCCTACTGAATAGACTGTTAGAATTTGTATTATGGCAAGAAAAAAGCAGCTAAGTAAAGAAAAACGAGTGGCCATCATTACTTTAAGAAATGAAGGTCAGTCAGTCAGCCGAAAAATTGGGAAAACTTTGAAAGTAAGGGCTATTTGACCATGAAGGAGAGTGACGGGGTGCTGTGCCAGAGGACCTGGCCCCCACAGTCACCGGACCTGAACCCAATCGAGATGGTTTGGGGTGAGCTGGACCGCAGAGTGAAGGCAAAAGGGCCAACAAGTGCTAAGCATCTCTGGGAACTCCTTCAAGACTGTTGGAAGACCATTTCAGGGGACTACCTCTTGAAGCTCATCAAGAGAATGCCAAGAGTGTGCAAAGCAGTAATCAAAGCAAAAGGTGGCTACTTTGAAGAACCTAGAATATGACATATTTTCAGTTGTTTCACACTTGTTTGTTATGTATATAATTCCACATGTGTTAATTCATAGTTTTGATGCCTTCATAGTCATGAAAATAAAGAAAACTCTTTGAATGAGAAGGTGTGTCCAAACTTTTGGTCTGTACTGTATATTTATGACAGTCTGCACAAAATGACCTAGAGCCCCAAATCCTCTGCATAGATTTAAAAGATAACTTTCTAACTGCCTTTAGCCACCACTAAAGGGAACTAAAAACCTTATAGCACACTGGGAGAGATTTACTAATCAAAATCTGCCAAAATTCTGCTGCATTTTGCACCAGAAACCTGACATACATGCTAGTGTCTTTGTGTGTTGGACAAATCTAAATTCCTCTCAAACGAATGAGGGGAATAGAGAATAAAAGGGATAGTATGTATATACTATAGTATGTATATACAGATAAAATATCGTGAGAATTCTGAAGGGTCACCTTTTTGAGTTGTGCGAAAATAGGCACAACTCTATTGAAGGCTTGTAGTGATGAGACTTATCTTCCGGAACTGCAGCCGCAGATTGTATATTCTTTTTGATGGGATGTCCAGTCCCCCAAAAGGAAAGGTTGCAATAAAAAGGAGGTTCTGCTTCGGCGCAAGTCCACAATGGAAACGGTCTCAATGGTATAAATCTTCTTCTTTAATGGAAACAATGCGTTTCGGGGATTAAAAATTTCCCTTCATCAGGTTTCATAATATTATGAAACCTGATGAAGGGGAAGTTTTAATCCCCGAAACACGTTGTTTCCATTAAAGAAAAAGATTTATACCATTGAGACCGTTTCCATTGTGGACTTGCGCCGAAGCAGAACCTCCTTTTTATTGCATACATGCTAGTGTGTACCACATATTTGAGACACTTTTTGACTCATTTGACAAGGCAGTGTTGCTGTCACGAGTAATGGGGCGGGGATAACACAGGAGGAATAGATCAGAGTCTCACCCTCAAAGCTTAGGGAGAGGGATGGTGACCTCCTAGGAATCCCTAGACCTCTCCCTGACTCCTGCCAGTATGAGTAGACCCTGAAGGTGGAAATACTCATACACCTGAACCTAGGCCCTGAAGAACCTGGAAGGCCCTAGGAATTGTGGCAGGGAAAAAGACTACTGGTTCCTTCCCAGATGAAGGAACCAGCCTCTCCCTGAGGCCTAGACAACAACACACACAAGCGAACAACAAAATACAAGACAAAATGCACTTAGCTTAAAGTAGAATAGTGGAGCAGGAGATCCAAAGGAACAACAAACCAGCTGGAGCAGGAAACATCAACCGCATGGTAAGAAGTGTGAGTCAGAACTAAATAGGGCCTCAGTAATGACTACAAGCTGCACCTGACAAGAGGTGTGGTCATTACCAAACACAACACTGAAAGCAGAAAACAGAGAGACTGTCAGATATTCTTACGTGCCGCCAGTCTCTCCGATCTTCCCCCCTCTGTCATGGGAGGGACTGTGACAGTAGCTTATCGGGATAGGGGTCATACGCTACCTGGAAATGATATGACCTAAAGCTGCCCATACACATTCAATAACTTGCATGTGTATTCTATGGGGAGAGAGGAGAAAGCTGCTGCCAGACACTTCTGGCTGTGGCTTATCTCCTTGGTGGACAAATCATAGAGCAAAAATGTTCATTTCGCCCTATCCTTGTCTCCCCTTACATCATCTGTTGAGGAAGACCCAGGAGCTCCCCACACACTAATGTGTAAGCTGAACTCACCGTTCTTGACAGGTTTAGCTGACAAAAGACTAATGTGTATGGCTAGCTTAAGATGTAACATGCCAAAATTGTGCCAAATTTTGAAAAATTGTCAGGTGGTATAAACCTATGAATAGACAGTCTAAAGAGATACCAAATTTATCATCCTGCATCAGCTGCTTTGATAAATCAAACACATTTTTAGACCAAGTTTACACTGTCTAAGGCTAATTTCATACTGTGCACATGGCTTTTCCAGCAGACAAGCTGAGAATCGGCTTCTCTCCTAGAATACAAATGGATCTCCACCTGACTCAATTATACTTAATTGGGCCGGGGGACATTCTGGCTGCATTCAGCAGGGCCGGATCCAGTGAATTCCAGCAGGCTATTCTCTGCCGGAACAGCCTGTCGGAATTCACATCAGAGGTGAATTCACATCTATCCTCTGGATAGATCATCAGCATCTGATCGGCGGGGATCTAACACACGGGACCCCTGCTGATCAGCTGTTTGAGAAGACAGCGGTGCTGGCAGTAGCGCCACGGCCTTCTCGCTGTTTACCACAGGCCCAGTGACGTCACGACTAGTATCATTGGCCTGGGCGGGGCTAAGCTCTGTTCACTTAAATGGAGCTTAGCTCCACCCAGGCCATTTGATACTAGTCGTGACGTCACTGGGCCTGCGGTAAACAGCAAGAACGCCGCGGGACTACTGCCAGCGCAGCTGCCGGCGCAGTATTAATAGTATTTAGTTTGTGACGCCAATTACAGCTTGCGCAGGTACTGTAACAGGGCCCTTTAAGATGTAATAGCTCACGTACCAGGTGAGGAATGCCAGAGGGGGATAATGTCTCTGTATAGTAGGTATGGTAGTGTCAACGGTGTCTCCTACCTTGGTACGGCTGGACTCCTGGATCCTGGCTCACATGCAATAAAGTTGAGTGTGGTCAGTAGGAGTAATTGAGGAATGAATGTAATCTAGACAGGAAATATGGTCCAACTTGTCTTTACTTAATGCAGCTTTGAATCCATACAAGATACAGCATAGGTCTTGGGTCCAAGCAGGTATTGGCATTATGTGGCAGGAATCTATATGAATTCTGCTTCTTATCATATGCCTAGTAGAACTGGAAGGTATCTATCTTCTGCTCTGTCTGTAGTCTGCTTGATATGAGCCTGACTAGCTGAAGGAGGAATTTGGCTTCTCCTGGTCTTTGGATAAGTACTCACAGGACTGCTCGCAGGGTATGATGGTTTCTTCCTGGAGATCTATAGTTCTAGAGATGGCTGCTTGCTTGTCAACCAGCACTGAGGTAGATGACTCAGGCTGGGAGGAGGGATCCTGGGCCTCAACCGAGGCTGGATCCTAGGTTGGGATCACTGTTTCTGGGAGCTCCTACCAACACAGCCTTCCCCAAGGAGGGGGCTGGTTCACACTAACTAGAACTTTCCTTCCTCCCCATGAGGCAGGATGTGGGAATATTCCACTCCTCCTCAAAGAGGGGGGAGCTAGGTTGGAATGAACTATTCCAGTCTAGATATACTAACTGAACTAAGATCCTGTTACATACTGCTGCCACCTGCTGGTGTACATTTAAATTACAGCAAAATACATAAAACAGGCCTGGATAATGCACATTATAGAGAGAGTGATGCCAACTTATACCAGATGACAGTATACATACACTTAACATGTTGTAGCGGGGAGAAAGAGTTTTAGTGACATACTCTGGGATGTTACACATACACAAAATTTGAATCTGTTATTTTGAAATAACCCCCAAAATTTGCCTCTAACAGCAAATAATTGGCTTCTAGTCAACTTCAAATGGGGTTGTTTTATGTTGGTGCAGCAGACTGCTGGGGAGTGCGTGTGTTAGTTGTGGCATTGAGGGTGGTGGCAGTACTCCCAGATCATGGTGGTGCACCCTATCTTCCCTCAGGGCACATTGGGGCTCCTGCCTGGTGTTGATTGGGAGCTGCTTTCTGGGCGGTTGTAGGATCAGATATTAAGTTATTCTGAAATTGGGCCTACTTGTGCAGGAGGTTGAACAGACACGGTTTCCCTCCAGGCTGGTTCAGACTAGACTCCCACAACATTAACTAGTCAGGGGGCGTACCTAGTCCATCTCCTGACAACCTAACATAATTTGCCAAGTTAACCATATGTTGTTTATACGATGCGATTAAGTGCAGGTACATAACATATCACAGCATTTATGTAAAAGAACATTGCCTTAATGCTGTCAATGGTAATTAACCCTTTGCAGTAGTCCTTCTGGGATACTGTACCTGACCTTGTTCCTATTATTATTTCAGAACCTGGGTCCACTGGAGGATACTCTGGTACTGACAGTCATGAAGTCCCCATTCACATAAAGGTGGCTATACCAATTAGATGGAAGTTGGTTGCTGGTTGAACATGAGTTGAAGAACAACAATCTGGTGAGCAATCTTTTTACAAACCTGACCATACACATATTGGATGACATTGGCTATTACAGTTGTTCAAACTGGCCATACATGTTAAGTGAAACTAGGTGATGGGCGAAAGATCATTCTGGTTATGTTCTTTTAAAGAAAGATCTTTCGTCAATGAGCAGCCTTTCAAACATGGCTGACTTCTTTTCAGACGATGATGATAAGTCATTGGTCAGCTAAAATAAAAGTTCATTGTTAGATTTTACCAGATGAGTGATCGCTTTGGTTGAAATCCTCCATTTTGATCAACTTTAATGTGAATGGCAACTAGACTGAAGCCTACCCCTTTGATGAAGAAGGTCAGAAAAAAAAAGAGAGAAGTTCCTGCTGATACAATATCTTGGTTGTTTAAACAGGCAGGGCAAAGGTCCTCCCGATGTGTGATCCTCACAAGGTGTGTACTGCAGCAGGTGCTGTTGGGAAAAGGCAATAAATACGAGCCCTCTACTCTTCACCCCTCCATCTCATACATAAACAAGCCATGTTGTCTGGGGGAAGGGTGCTGCGGAGTCTACTCTTCCCGTAAGGGACACGTGATTTCTGTGAAATACAATCAGAAGGATCTTTATCACCAGCATACTGTAGGTAGATGGAGCCTATGTAGAAACAGCAATTCTAGACATCTGAGCACTCGACATTATGAGGAAATGTAGGCTCCAAATACTCTGCATTTATTGTGTCACGCTGAATTCCACAGATATGCTTGGATATGCTTGGACCCGGCCTATCAATCAGTTATTGAATTTCACTTAATAAAATTGTATCTAATACCGCCCTAATCAGATGTATTGCACTGACTGATAAAAGCATCAGCGATCAAAGTATGAATGCACAGGCAAGGCTGATTGCTAGCCATGAAATAAATACACTATTCGGGCTCATGCACGCAAACTGTCTGCTCTGTTTTTTTTGCGGCCCGTATGCGGAACCATTCACTTCAATGGGAACTAAAAAAAACGGAAAGGACTCCGTGTGCATTCCATGTCCGCAAAAAATAGAACATGTCCTATTATTGTCCGCATTATGGACAAGGACTGTTCTATTAGGGGCTGGCCGTACCTCAAAATGTTGAATGCACACGGCCAGTATCCGTGTTTTGTGGATCTGCAGTTTATGGACCGCAAAACATCCAGCGGTCGTGTGCATGAGTCCTTATACCAATAGCTTGGGAATAGGACAACACTCCCTGAGCCAAACATATCAGTGTCATTGGGGCAAGCTAGATTTTACTTTGAAGGGGTTGTCCCATGAATAATATTCTACAGTTTTCAACCCAGCACCTGGATCTGAACATTCTTGTAATTGCATGTAATTAAAAATGTATCATAGCTACCGAGTTATTTAATGAAATCTATATAGCGCCACCTGCTGTTTGCTCAGTGCCCTGCTCACTGAGATGGAAGCACATTCTCTGTTCCAACCTTCAACTGCCACCAGCTGCAGCAGAAAGGACACGTCCCCTGACAAGGAACACACATCTTAAGCTGAAAGCTTGAAATAAAACTAGCAAAGGATTTTTTAAGAACTAGATATATCAAATATGCAATAGATAGCACCAAATAACGCCAAATATTGGCGCAGTTTATGACTGTGTCTACGGGAGACCTGACAGTAAGCATGGGCCAATATACTTGTATTATGCAGCATGTAAAATCATGTAACAGGAGAAAAAAATGATAACTTAAAGTGCAAAAAAGAAATGGAGCGGCACAAGCTGTGAAAAAACAGAACTTATACTCACCTCATCTGTTCCCCTGCTGCCGCTGCTATTCTGATGGTGCTGGGGTCCCCATGGTGCTCCATATCCTGATCCTCTCTCGACATGGCAGCAGATGTCTTTGAATGCCACTAAGCCAATCACTGGCTGCAGCAATGACCCGCTCACGCCCGTGATTGGCTGTGCAGGACTCCCAGACATTTTCTGCCGTGTTGAGACAGAAATAGGAAGTGGAATACAGCGAGGACCCTAGGATCCTCAGAACAGCAGAGTCAGGGTAAGAGCAAGGAGAGTGCAAGATCATGTGCAGACCGGGAGAAAACTTTTCATTTGTGCTGGGATATCCCTTTAAAAAAATCTAAATTGAAGAAAATAGAATATAAAATTCTCATTAAACTTTACATGGTAAACATATTAGACATTCTTTAAAACAAGGTACAATGCTGACATACGTATCAAAACTACAATGTCTAGAACATCCATAAGACTGAAACATATGAGTGTAGAGTGACATAAGTCACGTCAAGTTCTATGATCTGTTCAGGTTTCTTCTGCTGCATGTCACCTAGAAAAACTATCCGGAAATGTAAGTAACAAGAGTGTAAAATAGAAAAACTTCAGTCCTGATAAAGAAAATAGGTCCCAGGTTCAGGACCCCACCGCCTACTAAGAGGATCTCTTGTTCTTGAGAACCTGTCCAAAAAGGACAACCCCTTTAAAAACGAAATAAATGACTAAAACTTGAACTACATAATCTGCTGATTATTAGAGGATGTTGGTCTATAGGACTGGAGCTCCATATTTAAATAGATATTCCATTATGTTAATAAGTACACCCGTGATTAGCTGTTTTTTCTTATTTTACATGTGTGGACAGCACAAGGGATAGCAGAGTGATATCTGGACTTTACCAGCAGATGGCGTCCTGAGCTCCATCTGTCAGTAGCTGTTTCATTTAGAAGGTGTTACAGACTCTTCTTCACAACTTCTTTAATTAGATTTTTATGCAAATTTCCAAGTGGTAGGAAGAACATGGAAAAGGAGAGGATGAACTAGCTTATCATATTTTGAGCTAAAGAGATAAATAAGTGTAGCCATCGCATGGTAAATCATAAGGTTATTAGGTCTCTTTTATCCAGAAAGGTAATTAAAACAGCTCCAGGAGCTGACATTTGGAGAATTTGTCACACTACAATCATTACTGGGTACTAATTAACGTTTCTTGTTCTCCACAGACAAAATGATGTAAAGAATCAAAAAAAGTTAAAATGTTTATTCTTTAATGATATGCATAAAAATAAAAATAAAACATGGTGTGGCGATAGACCCTACCGGGATAATGTCCAGTGGGCCACCTGAGCCCCCCATGAAGCCGTCTGGCAGCTGCATAACATTCTGGTGCTCCCAGCGTTAATTAACTCTGGGAGCACCAGGTACTCATGTACCCAGCTGGTGACCGTAGGTGACCTCCTGAATTCAACTGTATTGCCATCGTCTATACGGTGATACAGTTGAATACTGCAGCGGGGAACAGGAGCTGATAGCTCCTTGCCCCACCGTTCTTCCTCATAGGTTTCAGAGCACAAGGCTTGAAGCCTATGTGGCAGTAGAATGGTCCCGGCGACCACCTGTGCCAGAATGCAAGCTTCTCAGGCCGCAGGCTAGAAGAGTCTTGAGGCCTGCACTGCAGAAGGAGGCGGGGAACGGGACATAGGTGAGTATCAGATTTTTTTTTTTACTGGGGCACTATAAGGCATTAGTGTAGTGCCCCAATGCTACAGCAGTGCTCCACTACTAAGAAGGGTTTAAATGGGCTTTTAGAGGGGACGTGGCTAAGCTCTGTCTAAGATGGACGCTTATCTAGAGGAGCTCCACACCTCATTCTTCAATAAGCGACTAGGACAGGCACATTCAAGCCTCCAAAACGACTTCCACACTTGTACAAAGCCATAAGAGAGAGATACTCACCATGCTTTTAGAGATGCTTCTAGCCTTAAAAGGCTCATTTAAAGAAGACATAATTAAAATGTGCAATACTTGCTCAGCTAACCTAGATGAGTTACGAGATAGGGTAGGTCACAAAACACATTAGTTGACTCACATAATTCCCTGGACGATGACATCACGGCCATCAAATAAAAAATAGCAGATCTAGAAGACCGTTCTAGGAGAAACAATGTAAAATTTAGAGGAATTTCCAAAGCAATTCTCCCCAACGAGCTTTCTAAATATATTCAGAAATTAGTGCAAGCTTTGGATCTTACAGTGGACAGGGCACATAGACTTCCAAAGCCTAATCACCATACCAGAAAATAAACCCAGAGAATAAACCCATAGACATTCTCATCCACATCCACTTCTACCACATCAAAGAGGAAGTGATGGAAGCTGCAAGAAAGCCACACACTACCTGACCACTACGACCATGTTGTGCTCTTTACAGATCTTTCACAGGCGATCATGTAAGAAAGAAAGAAACTTAATCTAATCACATCATGCCTGAAGGAGAACAAAATTCCCTACAAATGAGGTTTCCCTACCAAACTGATACTTCACAAGGAAGGAAAGACCCACTTCATACAAAATGTGGAGCAGGGAAAGAAGCTGCTCACACAGTGGCAACTCAACATCACAGAGCAGGGGCGTAGCTGTAGGGGGTGCAGAGGTTGCAGTCACTACTGAACTCAGGAGCCTGAGGGGGCCAAAATACCCTTGTGCCACATAAGAAGGCACCAGTATTATAGAAAGCGCATGCTGGTCTAGTTACACCTCTGGCTGGAATGAAGGGGTTAGGTCAAGAATTTCGTATGGGGGGGTATTGTTTAAATTTCTGCCTAAGACAGCATGAAGGCTATGTGCTTCCCTGCCCCTGGCCACAAAGCACTGAGGAAAGGGGGTCAGAGCTGAACTTTTGCACCAGGGCCCATGAGCCTTTAGCTACAACTCTGTCACAGAGCCAGAGGATAATGGCAATTTGCGGATCCGCAATATATTACGGACGTGTAAATGGACCCTTAGAAGACCTGAACCAAACAATAATTGAGGTGAACCAAGTCCACAATGACTGTCCCCCTACATGTGCAGATTGTTCTTTGTTACTCTAAATCCACAAGGGTTAGTTTTTCTGTTTTTGTTCTAGCTTTGTTTCTTTCTAGGTCCTTAATACAACTTACTTTTGCATGTATTCAGAAGATCTTCTTAACACCAAGACATTCTCAAGAGATCCTGTGCCTTGATATGCTGAATGTCATCACCCAGGACAAGTCAAAGTACTACAGACTATCTACAAGGAAAAAAATAAACTGTGAGCGCTCCATATTTACCAGGGGCGTAGCTAAAGGCCCATGGGCCCAGATGCAAGAGTTTAGCTTGGGCCCCCCTTCCCTCAGTGCTTTGTGGGTAGGGGCAGGGAAGCACATATCCTTCGGGCTGCATGAGACAAAAATTGAAACGGCACCCCCGCCAATGCCAAATTCTTGATCTAACCCTCTACTCTCCAGCCAGGGGTGTAACTTGACCAGCATGCACTTTCTATAATACCAGTGTCTTCTTATGTGGCACAAGGGTCTTTGGGCCCCCTCAGGCTGCTACAGCTAGGCCCCTGATATTTACACGAAATGACTATTAAAAAACTCTCCGTAAATGTTATTGGACTAAAAAACCCATACAAGTGCCTATCCCTCTGGAGGGAAGTAAAAAATAGTGGAGCGGACATTATCTGTATCCAGGTGACCTACTTAGGCCTCATGCACACGACTGTTGTTTTTCTCGGCCTACGTTCCGTTTTTTTTTGCGGATAGGATGGGGACCCATTCATTTCAATGGGTCAGCAAAAAAATGCTGATAGTTCATCCGTTTGTGTTCCGTGTCCGTTGTCCGTGTTTCCCTTCAGCAAAACAAATTTTGCATGTCCTACTTTTTTCACATTTGCGGACAAGGATAGGCATTTATTACAAGGGATCTGTGGAAAAAAAACAGATCCTCCCCAAAATTTTTTTGGGGCGGATGCACAATTTGCGGACGCAAAAACAACTGTCATGTGCATGAGGCCTTACTCACAGAGGACAGTTGAAGACTAAAACTCAAGCAATATCTCCATATTTTTCACTCATATTCAGCCACAAACAAGGCTGGAGTGAGCATTGCAATTAAAGACACCATAGCATTTGAAAAATATGCTTTCTGAATGATAATAGGGGAAGGTTTCTTGTCTTGGTATGTTAGCTGAACAATATAATTTATACTATATATAATATACATGGTCCTAAGGTTTCTCAAATTTCCTTGAACAAATTAACCAAAAAATAGCCAAAATTCAAAAAGGTCATATATTTATATTTGGTGATCTTAAAGGGTACCTGTCATCAACTTTATGCTGCCCATACTAACGGCAGAATAAAGTAGAGACCTACTGGGCCTGGAAAAGAGTCATAGCCATCTGAGAAGAGTCCTGGTCATTCATAAATTCCTGCTCTACCTGCCCACCTGCTGATGATTGACAGGCTTCTACCTAGTTTTCTCTCTTTCTCTCTAGGAAAGAACTTCCAATCATCAGCAGATGGGAGGGAGAGCAGGAGATTATGAATAACCAAGACTATTCTCAGGTAGATTTAACTCTTTTAAAGGCCTGGGCTGCAATGATTATAATGCTGGTTCTTAGCAACCACTGGCTTTTAGCTCATGAGTGACACCGCTGAAATCAGCATTTCTGTCACTAATTTATGCTGCCCTGAGTGAGGTCAGCATTAAGTTGATGACAGTTTCTCTTTAATATCACAGCAAATCTGGATTTAGATAGTTACTACTAGCTGGAGCAGGAGATCTACCCCTACACTGAACTCTTGGTTATTAGAGAATGACTTACAGGTATATGACTCTTGGCGTTGTATTAATGCAAAAGAGGGGTTAATACCGTTTACTCGACATGTCACAATACATATAGAAGAATAGATTACTGTCTAGTATATACGGAAATACTTTCAAACTAATGGTTTCCTTGAGATTAGGGGTGGACTGAGAACCTAAATTGGCCCTGGAAAAAATAAATAAAAGTGGCCCCATGTTGTAGGCAGGTCCAAACTGACAGAAGGTGAGGCAACACAAGTAAGCGGAGTCAACAATATTATAGCGCAAAATACCGTCCCCCCAGAGCCATATACCACAGTGTAGCCCAAAATATTGCCCCAAAAGCTGTCCCTCTGTGGTAGCCATCAATTCTGTCCTCCTCTAGTTGCCTCCTATTAATCTGTTCTGGACATAGGGCGTACAGGTACGCCCTGATGTCCTGGTACTTAAGGACACAGGACGTACCTGTATGTCCTGAGTAGTTCCGATCACAGCAGCGTGGCGGACGGTAATTGGAACTGGGTGCAGGCAACCTGGGACAATGCGCCGGGGGGTCCCGTGACCCTCCCCGTGTCGGCGATCGCAGCAAACCGCAGGTCAATTCAGACCTGCGGTTTGCTGCGTTTCCGGGTTATTCAGGTCTCTGTGGACCCGATAACCCAGAACAGGAAGGTGATCGGTGGTGTGATAATACACCACCAATCACCATCCTGCGATTCTGAGAGGTGATGGTAACATCACCTCTCAGGATCGGCTCTGATTGGTCGGCTGCGCTCCTCTCCTCCTCATTTTGTGTCCAGGAGCCGAAGAGTGAGGAGCGCTGCACGTCGATCTGCAGAGCTGCAGGGATCATCAGCCAGCACCCCCATCTGTGCCCCAGCACCCCCATCTGTGCCCAGCACCCCTATCTGTGCACTACCTGGAAGGTATTTAGGGAAAGGTTAGGGACAGGTTAGGCAGGGATATTCAGGGTAAGTTAGTGAAAAAAAAACAAAACGTTTTTGATTGCATCACCCTAAATCGGGTGTCTGGGGTCCCTAAATCGGGTGCTGCAGCTTGCCCCCCCCAACTTTTTTTTGGGGGCGCAAGCAGTTTTTTTTTTTTTCTGCGTACGCTGACTGTGGCCGGCACTCTTAGCGTCCGGCCACTGTTAGCGCATTGCACACCCCACCGTTGATCAGCTTTGGATGGCTGATCAGCGAGTTAGAATTTATTTTATTTTTTTCAAATTTTTTTGCCCTTTTTTTAGTTAGTTATTTTTTTTTGTCCCTTTAGGTTTAGGGTAAGTTCGAGAACACCCGTGCCCCCACACACACGCACACCAAATAAAGTTTAACACGCACACACACACACACACACACACACACACTCCCCTATGGCCCGCCGGATGTTCTCGGCCGAGGAGCCATATGCCCAGCTTGCCTCCGAGTCCAAGAGCCCCAGTGAGGAGGAGGATGACCCCACTTTCTTTTTGTCATCCGCGTCCTCATCATCTAGCGATAATGATGAGCCCCCAAGGGGGCGGAAATGCCGCCAGGCAGAGCAAAGGGACCGCCATGCTAGGGACCCTGTGGCCCACACTAGCCGATGTACCTGGAAGGGAGGTCGCGTTGAGGAGTCTCTCATTACTTTCAAGGGGAGACTCATTTTCCGCCAGTACGGCGCCTCAAAGCGGGCGAGGTATGGCGTGAAGCTGAACAAACTTTGTGAGAGTACCTCAGGGTACACTTACAAGTTTTGTGTGTACGAGGGGTGAGATTCCCGTATTCAACCCCCAGAATGTCCCCCCACTCTGGGTGTTAGCGGGAAACTTGTGTGGGACCTTATGCACCCACTGCTAAATAAGGGTTACCACCTGTACGTGGATAACTTTTATACTAGTATCCCCTTGTTCCAGTCCCTCACCGCCAGATCCACGTCCGCTTGTGGGACCGTGCAGAAAAATCAACGCGGCCTCCCTACCTACCCCCTCTAGGTACCTATTCCCAGGGGTGCAACCCGTGCCCTTACCAGTGGAAACCTGCTGCTGGTCAGCTATAAGGACAAGAGGGATGTCCTTGTACTGTCCACAATTCACAGTAACGGCATGAACCCTGTCCCTGTGCGGGGTACCATGGCTACGGTCCTCAAGCCCGATTGTATCGTCGACTACAATCGGTATATGGAAGGAGTTGATCTCTCTGATCAAGTCCTCAAGCCATATAATGCCATGCGCAAAACCCGGGCATGGTACAAAAAAGTTGCGGTCTACTTGGTACAGGTTGCCTTGTACAACTCTTTTGTGCTGTCCCGGAGCGCTGGCAACACAGGGAAATTCCTTCAGTTCTATGAGGCAGTCCACAAGGCCCTGATCTTTTCTGACTGGGAAAGAGCAGGCCGGAGTACCTCGGGAACTGGAGGGGCCCGGATCATCCCTGGCCAACACTTTCCAGGTGTGGTCCCCCATACTGGAAAGAAGGGACGGACCCAAAAAAAAAAAAAAGTGATGTGTGTCACAGGAGGGGGATACGGAAGGACACCATTACTCAGTGTGACACGTGCCCCAATCATCCGGGACTCGGCATTGACGGTTGCTTCCACCACACTTCCATGGAGTACTAAATTTATATTTCCCTTCCCCAATTTAGCCACTGACAATCGGATAAAAAAACTATGGTTCTCAGACTTGAGACACTAAAACAATTTAAAAAAAATTTCAAAAAAATATTATTGTCACGGAAGGTGTTACAGAAAACTAGAAGACACAAATGAAGATCCGACTGACTTGATCCCAAAACTAAGGAACCAAAGGTTAAGCCCTGTAACAGCCCTAGCTGTCTCACTTACTGCTCAGCCTATGCAAAAATCTCTATGGTAGATAATTGCATACCCTCGTTCCTCGACTGTATGACACCTGAACACCCTATAATAGTGAGGGGACATGACCACCGGCTCCCTACACTTAATACGGAGGGAGTCAGGGTCACCTAGGATCAAGCAAACAGGAAAACAGGAATAAAGAAACATACTTATCTTGTGGATGCAGCAGTAACAGCTTCTAGCATCAGCACACTCCAGGAAGTTGTATAAACCGCAAAGTGATGCAGTATGGGAGGGGATTTAAAGGGATGCAATCAGGGCAACTAGATGACAGCTGAGAGAGGGAAACGAGATGACAAAACGAAAGCAAAACAAAAGAACCTCAAGCAGGAGGTTCTGAAGAACGTCTGTCAGAGCTTCACAGATGTCTGGCGGTGACAATTATTTTGTAAAACTAAAACTAAAAATAAAAAAGTTGACATATTAGGTATCACCACGTCCGTAAGAATCTGCTCTATAAAAATACCCCATGAGCTAACCCCTCAGATGAACACGGTCAAAAAAATTAAATAAAAACGGTGCAAAAAAAGGTGTTTTTTGTCACCTTACATCACAAAAATTGTAATAGCAAGTGATCAAAAAGTCATATGCCCCCCAAAATAGTGCCAATAAAACTGTCCTCTCCTACCACAAAAAAATGAGCCCCTAAGATAATCGGCTAAAAACTTTTAAAAAAACTGACTCTTAGACTATGGACATACTAAAATGTTTTTTTTTATTTATAAAAAGATAATATAGTGTAAAACATAAATAAATTTAAAAAAGTAGACATATTAGGTATTGCCGCGTCCGTAAGAATCTGCTCTATAAAACTACCCCATAACTTAACCACTCAGATGAACATGGTCAAAAAAATTAAACAAAAACGGTGCAAAAAAGGTATTTTTTTGTCACTTTACATCACAAAAATTGTGATTGCAAGCGATCAAAAAGTCATATACCCCCCAAAATAGTGCCAATAAAACCGTACTCTCATCATGAAAAAAATGAGCCCCTAATTGGCTAAAAACTTTAAAAAAAACTGACTCTTAGACTATTACTCTTAGACTCTTACTGCAAATACAGTGAAGGAGTTTAAGCATGCATGGGATAGGCATAAGGCCATCCTTCATATAAGATAGGGCCAGGGGCTATCCATAGTATTCAGTATATTGGGGAGACTAGATGGGCCAAATGGTTCTTATCTGCCGACACATTCTATGTTTCTATGTTTCTATGAGATACTAAAATGTTTTTTTTTTGTTTATAAAAAGATAATATAGAGTAAAACATAAATAAATAAAAAAAAGTAGACATATTAGGTATCGCCGCATCCATAATAATCTTCTCTATAAAAATACCCCATGACCTAACCCCTCAGATGAACACGGTCAAAAAAATTTAATAAAAACGGTGCCAAAACAGCAATTTTTTGGCACATTTTTCATTTTAATCAGTTTTTTTCCAGTAACCAAGCAAGGGTTAACAGCCAAACAAAACTTAATATTTATCACCCTGATTCTGCAGTTTACAGAAACACCCCGAATGTGGTCGTAAACTGCTGTATAACCAAACGGCAGGGCGCAGAAGGAAAGGAACGCTGTATGGTTTCTGGAAAGCTGATTTTGATGGCCTTTTTTTTTTGGAACCATGTCCCATTTGAAGCCCTCCTGATGCACCCCTTGAGTAGAAACTCCATAAAAGCGACCCCATCTAAGAAACTACCCCTCAAGGTATTCAAAACCGATTTTACAAACTTTATTAACCCTTCAGGTTTCCTTAACAGTTTATGGGAAATGGAGATGAAATTTCAGAATTTATGTTTTTGGTAACCTTGCCTCACAAAAATGTTATATAGATGAACCAAAAATCATATGTACCCTAGAAATAGTCCCAACAAAACTGCCACCTTATCCCGTAGTTTCCAAAATGGGGTCACTTTTATGGAGTTTCTACTCTAGGGGTGCATCAGGGGGGCTTCAAATGGGATATGGTGTAAATAAACCAGTCCAGCAAAATCTGCCTTCCAAAAACCACACGGCGCACCTTTCTCTCTACGCCCAACTGTGTGCCCGTACAGTAGTTTATGGCCACATATGCTGTGTTTCTGCAAACTACAGAATCGGGGCAATAAAGGTAGCATTTTATTTGGATGTTAACCCTTGCTTTGTTACTGGAAAAAATTGATTAAAATGGAAAATTTGCCCAAAAATTAAAATTCTCAAATTTCATGTCCATTTGCCAATAACTCTTGTGGAACACCTAAAGGGTTAACGCCATTTTGGTGACTTCAGACCTGAACTGGTCCCTAAAAATTGGGTTTTTGAAAATTTCTGATAAATTTCAAGATTTGCTTCTAAACTTCTAAGCTTTGTAACGTCCCCAAAAACTAAAATTGCATTCCCAAAATGATCCAAGCATGAATTAGACATATGGGGAATGTAAAGTAATAACTATTTTTGTAGGTATTGCTATGTATTATAAAAGTAGAGAAATTGATACTTGGAAATTTGCTAATTTTTCCCAAATTTTGGTAAATTTGGTGTTTTTTTATAAATAAAAATGAATTTTTTTTTACTTCATTTTACCAGTGTCATGAAGTACAATATGTGACGAAACAACAATCTCTGAATGGCCTGGATAAGTCAAAGCGTTTTAAAGTTATTACCACATAAAGTGACACTGGTCAGATTTGCAAAAAATGGCCTGGTCCTTAAGGTGAAAATGAGTCCGGTCCCTAAGGGGTTAAGATATGGAGCAGGGGTTAGGAAATGAGATGTGGGCCAGCAGTTGAATTCAGGAGGAAATGTGTGATCGCTGGCTAGGTACATGAGTATCTGATTCTCACAGCTTTAATTACCCCTGAGAGAGCATTATGTACCCGGCCAACTGCAGAAAGAAGGGTTTGGGTGGCCACCTGGGCATCGGCCCACCCGGAAATTTCCCTGTAAGATCTATGGCCAATCCGCCCATGCTTGAGATTGATAGATTTACCCTATGGAACGCCCATAAATCATATATTAAAGGCCTCCTCAATAAATACGGATCACACTATAAAAAACACACATCTCGTATCATCTGAAGGCAATCGTCTATGCTGTGAAGATACGAGATGTGCAGCACCTGAAACTACGGATACTGGAAGCCTGTGCTAGCATTTCTCCTGCGGTGTTGCTATCAGTGTGGGAAGAGTGGGAGAAGAGGGTTGCATTGACAATCCAACACAATGGGCAGCACATTGAACACATTTTATAAGTGGTCAGAAACTTGTAAATAACTCATGAAAGAATACAGTTATGTTAAAACCAAGCACACCATTGTTTTTCTTGTGAAATTCCCAATAAGTTTGATGTGTCACATGACCCTCTTCCTATTGAAAATACTAAAGTTGGATTCAAAATGGCCGACTTCAAAATGGCCGCCATGGTCACCACCCATCTTGAAAAGTTTCCCCCCTCACATATACTAATGTGCCACAAACAGGAAGTTAATATCACCAACCATTCCCATTTTATTAAGGAGTATCCATATAAATGGCCCACCCTGTACAATGGACATATACTTCATAACTTCTTATTCTTGAGTAACAAATATGGTCTGGAATCGAAATCAGATCTATATAAATATCTACAAATCTGCACTTTAAAGAAAAAAAAATAACAACAAATTCTCACCCTACACAGGCTTGTATATTACAGAAAATTTGATTTGATAAACCTTGGAAAGAAACTTATATGCTTTCATGAGGCCTACTCTAAACTTATTTACAGATGGTGTTACACACCATAAAGGCTCTCCAAGATGTATAGAGAGAGACTTGTTTAATACATGTTGGAGGGGACGTAATTAAATTGGCACACACCTATACATATTCTGGGAATGCCCAATCGTTGTGGGAAAGAAATAGACCATCAGTTTTTTTCCACACTAAAGATCAAATTGCCATTTAACCCAGATAATTTTCTGTTGGGACAAGATGTTGACAGTTATTCTATCCCTCAACGAACTGTTTTATGTCATATTTTAAAGGCCTCTCTCCAAAGCATAGTGGAAAACTTGAAATCTCCTTTAAAACCTTCTATATCCCAAATAATAAGAAAGGTGAACATCAATCATAGCTTTGAGAAGATGGTTGCCCGAAGCAATAATACAACTGATAGGTACATTAAAAATTGGGCACCATGGATCTCGAGACATATTTCATTGGTAGATGCTTGAATCAGGTTGCAATATGTTTTCTTCTTAATGGAACTAAATCGTTACATGTTAACCCCTTCAACCCTGGGCCTGTTTTCCCCTTCCTGCCCAGGCCATTTTTTTGCAAATCTGACATTTGTCACTTTATGTAGTAATAGCTTTGGAACACTTTTACTTATCCAAGTCATTCTGAGATTGTTTTCTTGTGACACATTGTACTTCATGATAGTCATAAACTTGAGTCATTATATTTCAACTTTATTTGTGAAAAAATCCCAAATTTGCCAAAAATGTTGAAAAATTCCCAAATTTTCAAATTTCAATTTCTCTATTTTTATAACAGATACCTCATATAATAGTTATTACTTTACATTTCCCATATGTCTACTTCATGTTTGGATCATTTTGAAAATGACAGGCTTAGAAGTTTGGAATCAAATCTTTTTTTGGAAAATTCCCCAAACCCACTTTTTAAGGACCAGTTCAGGTCTGAAGTCACTTTGTGAGGCTTACATAATAGAAACCACCCAAAAATGACCCCATTTTAGAAACTACACCCCTCAATGTATACAAAACTGATTTTACAAACTTTGTTAACCCTTTAGGTGTTCCACAAGAATTAATGGAAAATGGAGATGAAATTTCAGAATTTCACTTTTTTTGGCAGATTTTACATATTAATCCATTTTTTTCAGTAGCAAAGCAAGGGTTAACAGCCAAATAAAAATATTTACTACCCTAATTCTGCGGTTTACAGAAACACCCCACATGTGATCGTAAACTGCTGAACGGGCACAAGGCAGGGCACAGTAGGAAAGGAACGCCATATGGTTTTTGGAAGGCAGATTTAGCTGAACTGGTTTTTAGATGCCATGTCCCATTTGAAGCCCCCGTGATGCACTCCCACAGTAGAAACTCAAAAAAGTGACCACATTTTGGAAACTACGAGATAAGGTGCCAGTTTCATTGGTACTATTTTGGGGTACATGTGATTTTTTATTGCTCTATATTACGTTTTTTGTGAGGCAAGGTAACCAAAAAATGGATGTTTAGGCACCGTTTTTATTTTTTATTTTTAACAACATTCATCTGACAGGTTAGATCATGCGTTATTTTTATAGAGAAGGTTGTTACGGACGCAATGATATCAAATATATCTACTTTATATGATGTTTGTTTCAGTTTTACATAATAAAGCATTTTTGAAAACCCTATTCCATTTTTTGAACGCCCTATTTTTTTTATTTTTATGCTGTGCAGGTGTTCGTTTTTTGCAGGAAGAGTTGACATTTTTATTGGTACCATTTTTGGGTACATATGATTTTTTGATTATTCATTAATACACTTTATGGGCCAAGGTGACCAAAAAATTGGTTGTTTTGGCACAGTTTTTATTTATTTATTTTTACAGCGGCCTCATGCACACAGACAGTGTCCAAGTACAATAGTACCGGGATCAGATAAGCCTTGCACAGGTGAACCCTTTCCCTGAGGGTCAAAGACCAACCCTTCCAGCGGTCCACCTTTTGACCGACATCTTTCAGTCTGCCTTACCAATTTTTCTGATGATAGTCCTCATCCTGGCCAAAATTGATGCCGAGAACTTTGACAGTTTTCTGAGGCTCTGGGAGAGTGCCCTGGAGATCAAAAGCAGGATCTCCTTCTCCCAACCAGAGAGTTTCGCATTTATCAAGGTTGATCTGAGACCCAGAAACCTCTGAATAGCGGTCCACTTCCAACATCACCCACCCCACCTCCTCACCAGAAGAGGCGAAAATGGTGACATCATTCGCATATGCTACCAGACTCAAAGATGGCCCCCTTGCCCTCGCCAGTTCCATCCCCACCCCTGCTAACGGTCCACGATCTACCCTTCTAATGAACGGATCGATCGCAAACACATACAACAAGGGGCTTAAGGGACATCCTTGATGGACACCGGAAGTCACCTCGAAGGGCCGAAGGGCTGTCCTGACCAACCATTAACCAACGGGAAACTCTCAGCCCCTTTGTACAAAGCCTTTAGCCAATTCACAAACCTCCCCGGCAGATCGTACCACAAAAGGACGGACCACAGGTACTCGTGGTTCACCCGGTCAAAAGCTTTAGCCTGATCCAAAGTCAAAAGAAACCCTTTCCAAAGGCCAATCCTGCCTCGCTCCACGGCCTCTCGGACACTGAGAACAGCGCTAAAAGTGCTCCGACCGGGAACTGTGCAGTGCTGAGCCCCTGAAAGAAGTCTCGGTGCAAACTTAACCAATCCATTAAAAAGTATTTTTGCCAGGATCTTTCTGTCCATATTGAGAAGTGATATGGGTCTCCAATTCTCAATGCGGGATGGATCTTTGCCCTTTGACAGAATAATCAGGGCTGACTTACCCATTGACTTTGGTAAAGTGCCCGAGGAAAGACACTCATTAAAGACCTCAGTCAAAGGAGGAACTAACTGTTCCTTGAAAGTCCTGTACCACTCAGATGTTAAGCCATCTGGACCTGGCGATTTCTTGGGCCTAAGCCCTTTAATGACCAGTCTCACTTCCTCGTCCCTGATTAGTTCAGACAAAACGTCAAGAGAGGGGTCCATTCCTGCCTTGGGAACAGCTTCAGCCAAGAAAGCTGAAAACTTGTCCCAATCTAGTTCTTTCCTACCCAAGAGGTGAGAGTAGAAAGACCTGACCACCTCCAGGATCCCTGATTTGGACCTATTCAGGGATCCTGTACTATCAATCAGGCCTGTCACCAGCTTACGTTTTACTGACATCTTACAGTTGCCTTAAGGGCTGGGCGAGCAGTACTTCCCGAAATCCCTCTCGACAACCAAAGATGCGTACCTATCGTACTGACACCTCTTAAGCAAGGACTTCACACGAGAGATATCCTCACGGCTACCTCCCGTCGAGACCAGACTTTCAAGTTTCTTCCTCAGTTCCTGGTACAGATTATTTCTGTCTTGGCACCTGAGGTACGAAAGCTCTCGGAAAAACCTCACCGTCCTTGTTTTAAACATCTCCCACCACTCTGACTTACTGTTGCAGAGGTCCACTAACGGTTCCTGGCCCTGAAATAACTCCTCGAATGATTGTCTTATTGTCGCATCTTCCAGGAGAGATGAATTCAACTTCCACAAACCTCTGCCCATACAGGGGGTCTCTGCAAATTTTCAAAGAAAAACAAATTAAACAGTGATCGGAGAAAACCACTTCCCCAGTCTCCAAGACCGAGAAAACAGCTTCCCCCTTCAAATAAAACCTATCTATCCTAGACCTTTGGCTACCTCGATGAAAGGTGAAGTCCACGTGGTCTGGCTTATGCTTTAAGTGAGCATCCACCAGACTAGCTTCCTCAACTATCTTACTCAATACGACGCTATCAGTATCCAGCCTGACTTTGGAGCCTCCCCTATCACAGACTCTTGTCACATTGTTGAAGTCTCCACCAAAGATCACCTGACGGCTGGAAAAAAGGTAAGGTTTAATCCTCATGAGAAGACATTTGCGGTCCCACTTGGTTTGTGGACTATAGATGTTAATGAGCCTCAGCTCTTGCCCTCCCATGAGCACATCCAGGATCAGGCACCTTCCCATTTCTAGCTCAATTACTTTCCTGCATTCCACTCTTCCAGCGGTTTTAAAAAGTACCGCTACCCTGCTGCGTGGTTCGGCCGCAAGAGACCAGAAAGATGGACCATGCCTTCACTCTCTCTTTGCTTTCTCCATCAACTCCGTGGAAGTCAACCAGGTCTCTTGCAAAAATAAAATATCTCAGCATGCATGTTGGTACTTGCAACCCTGGATCCGATGAAAGCTGTAATGACACCGGATGGGGTTAAAAGCAGAGTGTGCTTGGTGTGCATGCTGCACCTGCATTCCCTGGACTTTGTGTGGCTGTCATGGCCCACAAACAGGTAGGAACTAGTGTTAGGGACCACTCCATAGAGGCGACCTTGACTTGGTGAGTGGCTTATTACGCTTTGGCCAAAATGTACACCAATGCCTCATCCAGCATAGGGGCAGGGCAGAATGCTGGTTGCAGAGTGCTATTGCATTTGTGTCTTTCTTTGTATATGTATTTTGCCATAGCGATGTGCACCTGCATATAGGGTTGCACTGATTGAATCCCCCACATTTTTTCTTTGTAGTATATATTGGAGGCGTGGCGATCTCCATGCAGTTATGCACACCTGACCAGTCAATCTGTCCTGGAGGCTGGTTTTAAAGTCAGTATAAAACTGAGTCTGCATATATAGCACCTACCAGTAGCCATTTGGCTCCAGGAGAAGTATATAGTGGGCTCAGCATGCATGTTGGTAATTGTATCCCTGGATCCGATGAAAGCTGTAATGGCACCGGACGGGGTTAAAAGCAGAGTGTGCTTGGCGTGCATGCTGCACCTGCATTCCCTGGACTTTGTGTGGCTGTCATGGCCCACAAACAGGTAGGAACTAGTGTTAGGGACCACTCCATAGAGGCGACCTTGACGTGGTGAGTGGCTTATTACGCTTTGGCCAAAATGTACACCAATGCCTCATCCAGCATAGAGGCAGGGCAGAATGCCGGTTGCAGAGTGCTATTGCATTTGTGTCTTTCTTTAAAAATAAAATATCAGCATCAAAATGGCTGAAAAAATCAAAGGCCGCATAACGAGCCACGTCTGACTTAATGCTAGCAACGTTAATGCTTGCTAGCGTCAACGGGGTGAGTTCCGCCATCATAAGTGATTGAACTAGATAGCTTTCTTCTTAACCCCACCTCCACCCTCACCATCACAACCATCTGACTCCTCACTTTCTTTCTGCCTTTTCAGGCATTTGGAGACATCCATATTACATTTCTCTTTGCCCACAGGATCTGACTTGGCCCCCCCTCCAGAAGGTTTCCCCTCTGAAGGGCAGGGCCCAGCAACCCGCGAGGAGGCCTTCTCACCCTCCGGCACTGCATCCCCCGCTTCCCCCTCGGCCAAGCCAGCCTCGGAGGTATCGCTTAGGATGCCATACCGGTTGGAGACCTCCACAAGAGGGGCACCAGCCAAAACCTTCCTTGGTATCTGGTCAAGGGAGAGTGGGATGGACGGATCCCACTCAAGAGAGGCCTTCCTGCCCTCTCTCTTGCTGTTTCTCTTCTTACTTTGCTTGTTCCTCCTCCTCACCAACCATTCACCGTCCTCCTCATCCACACTATCCCCACCTGAGGAGACAGAGACAGCGGAGAGGTCGTCCTCTTCAGGAAGAACTTGGCCACTATTGGCCGGATTCTCAACTAGGGTACCAGTTGAGGGATTAGCTGCCTCCTGCTCCCTCTGTTTGCGGCATTGTTCCTGCCGCCTGGCCCTAGCTGCCGTAATTTTTTTTAACCTTATCAGAATCCTTTTTGCTTCCTCCAGTGCTAGGATCCCCGGCACTTGTCCCCTCACCAGCCTGCCCAGTCCCGGAAGCAGACTCTTCACCAACTGCAGGCCCAGCCTTGCGGCTGGTATCTGCCTGGTTCTGAGCCTGTCCCTGAGCCTGGTTGGCAAAGGCAAGCGGACAGCGACTAAACAGGTGACCCAGGTCTCCACACAGGTTACACCTGATCTTCCGACAGGTTACGGCAAGATGGTAACTCCCTCCACACCTCACGAACCTCTGGGTCTTACACTGCACTGAAGTGTGTGGGGTCGCCGCACCTGTGGCAGACCTTTGGCTGCCCCTGGTAAAAAAACATTATCCGATCCCTCCCTATGAAGGCCGAGGAGGGGATATGGATAACAGAATTTCCCTGGGCCCTCAACGTCACGTTAAAGGTCCAGGCCCGCGACCAAATACTGTGCTCGTCCAGGACCTTGGCTGGGTAGCCCACTTCACCATAGCGACTCAGCCAGGTCGCTATGTCTACACTAGAAAGAGACTCATTACAAGTTAACACAGTCACTTTCTTCACCTTGTTCTGGCGGGTGATGGCCTGGACGGCAAAACCCTGCCACTCCGGGGTGTTCTTTGTCAGCTCATATCTGGACCAGAAGAGCTCAAGCCCCTCTGGCCGGACAAAGCTGACGTAAAAAAAATTTGGTCCCGTAGGGATGGATGAGGGCATAGATGTCTTTCGCCTCAAAACCCATCTGCAGGAAAAGCTCCACAACAGTCTTCCTGGAAGGTGTTGCTTCCTTACCTTTCCAAAACAGACGGGCCACATTCCTACGTTCCCCCCGGGTGTGGGGTGAGTCCAGACGGTCTCACCCCCCTTTTGCTCTCGAAAGGTTCTCAGCCCGTGTCTCTCCGTCCAGAAAGACAGGTCAACCGATTCACCCTCTACTTGTATGGAGGTACCGGCACCTTCTTTCAAGGCCCCCAAGAGGCGTCGTTGCAAGTTACCCTTGCCAGATCCTGTGGGCAAAGAGTCCCTTGTTCCCTGCTGAACGATATTTGAAAAAGTACGTTTTGCATTTTTTCCTTGTCTCTCCTTTTCTTCCTCCTCCTCCTCTTTTCTCAATTTCTCCATATCCTCAGCAGTCAAAATTCTTTCATCATATTCTTCCATATCCACATTTTCACCACCTACAACATACCCACTTATTCCACTCACTTCCATATTTTCACTTACTTTTGCATTCCCACTTACATCCACACTTGCATCCACACTCGCATCCACACTTGGTCCTGCATTACTGACTCCATTCTCCCCTTCTTTCATACTACCTTTCGTATCTCTTTTTGCTTCGTTCACACCACTTTTCACCACATGCTTATCACTTTTTTCCCGGGAACCACCACTCACTCCCCCTAGACTGGCCGGGTTCTCCCCACTTCTACCCTAATCACCACTGGGTCCATCACTTTGTCATCACTTTTTTTCCCTTTCTTTGCCATTGTCTTTTCTGACGTCAGTGGTGCCTTTGCAGGCACCACCACCCCTTCTACCGCAGAAGGAGCTACCTTGTCCACCCTTACTGCGACTTTGTCCGCAGCCAAACAACTCTCCCGCTCTGTATGGCCTAGATCCACTACAGGAGCAAGGCTGGGCCCAGCAGCGGATTTTAGAGGCTCATATACCAGGAGCTCCCTCTCCACAATCTTGCTTTTTTTTCCCCCTTCACTGTCTCATCTTCAGGAATCTCTTCATTACAAAAATAAAATTTCCCCATTGGGGATTCCAACTGTTTTATTTTTTTTTAGAATCAGCCCTCCACCAGATCCACTTTCTTCTCCAGATACTGTTTCCTGGCTCCAGGAAGGTTCTCCCTGCCTTGCTGGCAAGGAGTCCTCCCAGATTCCTCTATTACCTCTATTTTACTCTCACTCCTGATCTGTGGCCCTGACAGCCCAGGAGAACCAGACTCAGTTCCAGACATGCTTTCAAACCGTTTATCATTATTAAATTTCTCCATGAAGGGGCCACTGTTTTTCTCTATGGCCAGTTTTTCCTCTTCTAGAAACATTATCTCTTCTTCTAACTTGTGTAGCTTAGCAGAAAGAATAGATTGTCTGCGTTTAGGCAATGAGCCCTCCTGCAGCTTCACCTTTTTATGCTCTCCAGTTTGACTTTCCTTAAGTCTCTTTTGACATCATCATATAACCTTAGGTAATATACCACTCTAGTGGCCAAAACGACCGGAGTCTCCATGGGGCCTTGCATCCCCCAATTGCGCATAACCTTGGCCCCCTTACTTCTGGACTGGGGCACATCAGGGCAAGATACACCAACCTCCCCTGGAGGAGATATGCCGGACACACCAGGGCGAGGCATACCGGACCCAACGGGGTAGATACAGTCTTACAATCTCCAGACTCACACACCTCAGCCCCAGCCCCGGACACCTCAGCCCCAGGCATCACATTTTTAGATACCTTTACCGGCGCCATCCCCACCGATTTCTCTGTCGCCACTTTAGGGCTAACCATAACTTTCCAAGCTGCTTGCTCAGCGGCAGTCGCCTTTTTCCCTGTGCCCAATACTTCAGCAACAGGCATTTTCACGCTGCAAGGCTTTACCGGATGGACGCCAGCCCGATCCAAGGATGAGTCCTGGCTGCTTCCCTTCCTAATGTTACCTCGGCTCTTTTCAGAGGACCGGGTCTCCGAGCCTCTCTTATTTACTGTGCTCCTTACTGGAGCGCTCGATTGCAAAACGAAGGTCCCATGTTGCTTACCTCCTGGCTGCGACACTACCCCCGATCTTTCCATGTCCTCTGGCATCACATCCGAGCTCTCCGGACTTTCCGGTGTCTCCACTCCTTTAACTTCCACCTCTATTTCCCACATCACAGACGCATCCTGTGACGAGCCTCTAGCGATACTTTCCACCGCTGTTCCTCTATCATGGCCACCTGATGTAGCACGCCACACGGCAGTAGACCTAGTATCCATACCAGGAGAAAACGCTACCCCCTGGGGAAAGGGCAAACACTGTTGGCCTCCAGGCCCTGTCTCCAAGCCTTTCCTGCAGCTCTCACCTTCCAGGACCTGGGATGATGTCACGGGTCAGCTGACAGGAAATGATGCAGCAAGCAGCCAGAATACCCAAACTTGGCACTGTGGGTGACTGGGGTTAAAATTTATAAAAATTGGGCGGAGTCTACAACGGCCAATCAAATTTCAGCCATTTGTTTAAATGGGAAAATTTAAAACTGCCGCTGCTCTTAGACTGTTAATGGCAGGGTCCTCAAACTTGGCACAGTTGGTCACTGGAGAACTGGGATTAAAATTCAGAAAAATGGGCGGGGCCAAAAACAACAAATCAGATTTATTTGATTGATTGGGAAAAACTAAAAATGCTGCCATTCTCACATTATTGATGTCATGGACCTCAAATATCACAAATGTGGTCATTGGGTGTTTCCACTTCAAAGTTAAAAAAAATGGGCGGAGCCACCAACAACCAATCATATTTCACTCATTGATTTTCAAGGCAATAAAACTGCTGCCATTTTTACACGTTAAATGCCATAATTCCCAAACCTTAAAGTGTTAGTCACTGGGTGACTGTGGTTCACAATTAGGAAAAAAAAGGGGCGGGGCAACAACAGCCAATCATATTTCAGCCTTTGACCTTAATGAAAAGCAGATAAACTGCTGCTATTATCACAGGTTAAATGCCAAGTGTACCAAACTTAGCACAATTACTCACTGGGTGACTGTGGTCAAAATTTAGGAAAAGTGGGTGGAGCCTAAAACAGCCAATCAGATTTCACCTATTGACTTCAATGTAAAACTTTCAAATACTGCCATTCTCACAGTTTTAAAGCCAGAGGCCCTAATCTTGGCATTACTAGAAACTTGGAATTACCTAGTGCTATTCAATGGGAATATTTAAATTGCTGCCATTCTTACACTGTTAATGGCAGGGTCTTCAAACTTGGTACATTCGGTTACTGGATGATGGGAATTCAAATTTAAAAAGTGGGTGGAGCCACAAACAACCAATCAGATTTTCCCTGTTGACTTCAATGAGAAAATGTAAAAAGCTGTTATTCTTACAATATGAAAGCCAGAGTCCCCAAACTGGCACCATGGGTCACTGGGTGAGTGTGGTTAGAATTTAGGAAAAGTGGGTGGAGCCTTTAACAGCCAATCACATTTCAGCCATTCGTTTTATATGGGAAAATGTTAATTACTGCCGCTCTTTGACTGTTATTGGCAGGGTCTTAAAATTTGGCACAGTCAGTCATTGGGTGACTTGGGTTCAAATTTTAATTCTGACAAGAATTTTAGACTTGTCATAAGACTGTAAAACCAATAGAGGGCGCTGATCATAACTCCATAGCGCCATCTATTGATTTTCATAGTCTTATGACAGCGGAAAAATAAGGCAGATTCTGCTCATTTGCATGTCTTTCCCATAAGCCCATGTTTAGGCAAATGAGTTTTTACATGACAAAACTGTATAGAAAGGTTATTGAATATTATGTTAGGACAATCGGAAAACTTTTTGTTGCCCTAATGATATTGATCTAGGTGTGCAGGTCCACCCAAGCCATCCAACAGATGCCAAATAACTTTGAGGTTTACTGGTTCTCAGTCAGATGAGAGCTGGTTTGGAATATATCATAGTACACAAGGCTGCCATTGTAAGGTATGCTGGGGTGTCCGTGACACAGACCCGAACCCGAACATTTTCGTAAAAGTCCGGGTCAGGGTTCGGGTTCGGTGTTCGTCGCTTTCTTGCCGCTTTTTGAAAGGCTGCAAAGCAGCCAATCAACAAACGTCATACTACTTGCCCCAAGAGGCCATCACAGCCATGCCTACTATTGGCATGGCTGTGATTGGCCAGTGCAGCATGTGACCCAGCTTCTATTTAAGCTGGAGTCACGTAGCGCTGCACGTCACTCTGCTCTGATCAGTGTAGGGAGAGGTTGCAGCTGCTGTTAGGGCGAGATTAGGCAGTGATTAACTCAGCAAAAACACTTAATTCAGTGATCGATCTACAGCTGTGGATCATTGAACTGCTGCTATTTAATTGCTCACAGTTTTTAGGCTGCCCAGAGCGTTTTTATGTCACTTTTTTCTTGGGTGATCGGCGGCCATTTTGTGTCTTGTGGTGCGCCTGCACAAGCTGCCACCAAGTCCATTTAACCATCAATAGTGTGGTTATTTTTTTGCTATATCCTACATCAGGGGCTTGGCTGTGCTTGCTATTTTATTGCGGGATGAAATACAATTGCCAAAATAGCAGTACCCTAAATCTGGTGTTTCAGCTGTGGCTAGCCAATTGTAATACTGTCTTGCTGTCTGGCAAAGGATATATTTTTGTTCTGGGTTGAAATACAATTCCCAAGTTAGCAATTCCCTAAATCAGTGGTTTCTGCTGTATCAGGCCAAGTTTAAATCGATCCATAAAAGGGTATATTAGATTGAAGGTGCGGATAGTGTCATCCTCAATAACTTCACACGCTACCGTGCATTTCCAAGTTTAATTCTGTCTGTAAACGTATACCTGTCACCCAGCGCCTAAATAATAGGCCTAAAATTTATATTCAGCTAAATCTGTGTTTATTGCTGAGGCTGGTCAATTCATTTAGTGTCCGCCAAAGCACAGTTTTTCTTCTGGGTTGAAATACAATTCCCAACTTAGCAATTCCCTAAATCAGTGGTTTCTGCTGTTTCAGGCCAAGTTTAAATCGATCCATAAAAGGGTATATTAGATTGAAGGTGCGGATAGGGTCATTCTCAATAACTTCACACGCTACCGTGCATTTCCAAGTTTAATTCTGTCCATAAACGTATACCTGTCACCCAGCGCCTAAATAATAGGCCTAAAATTTATATTCAGCTAAATCTGTGTTTATTGCTGAGGCTGGTCAATTCATTTAGTGTCCGCCAAAGCACAGTTTTTGTTCTGGGTTGAAATACAATTCCTAACTTAGCAATTCCCTAAATCAGTGGTTTCTGCTGTATCAGGCCAACTTTAAATCTATCCATAAAAGGGTATATTAGATTGAAGGTGCGGATAGGGTCATTCTCAATAACTTCACACGCTACCGTGCATTTCCAAGTCTAATTTTGTCCGTAAACGTATACCTGTCATCCAGGGCCTAAATACTAGGCCTACAATTTATATTCAGCTAAATCTGTCGTTACTGCTGTGCCTGTATTAGTGTAATACGGTACCTAAATAGATAGCCAGATAGTGTTAGGTGTCTGTAAAAAAAGGCCTGAATTTGAATTCAATACATTGGCCAAATTTTTTTCTTATTGTGGTGAACAGTAACAATGAGGAAAACATCTAGTAAGGGACGCGGACGTGGACATGGTCGTGGTGGTGTTAGTGGACCCTCTGGTGCTGGGAGAGGACGTGGCCATTCTGCCACAGCCACATGTCGTAGTGAACCAACTACCTCAGGTCCCAGTAGCCGCCAGAATTTACAGCCATATTTGGTGGGGCCCAATGCCGTTCTAAGGATGGTAAGGCCTGAGCAGGTACAGGCATTAGTCAATTGGGTGGCCGACAGTGGATCCAGCACGTTCACATTATATCCCACCCAGTCTTCTGCAGAAAGCGCACAGATGGCGCCTGAAAACCAAGCCTATCAGTCTGTCACATCACCCCCATGCATATCAGGGAAACTGTCTGAGCCTCAAGTTATGCAGCAGTCTCTTATGCTGTTTGAAGACTCTGCTGGCAGGGTTTACCAAGGGCATCCACCTAGCTTTTCCCCAGCGGTGGAAGACATAGAATGCACTGACGCACAACCACTTATGTTTCCTGATGATGAGGACATGGGAATACCACCTCAGCACGTCTCTGATGATGACGAAACACAGGTGCCAACTGCTGCGTCTTTCTGCAGTGTGCAGACTGAACAGGAGGTCAGGGAGGAAGACTGGGTGGAAGACGATGCAGGGGACGATGAGGTCCTAGACCCCACATGGAATGAAGGTCGTGCCACTGACTTTCACAGTTCAGAGGAAGAGGCAGTGGTGAGACCGAGCCAACAGCGTAGCAAAAGAGGGAGCAGTGGGCAAAAGCAGAACACCCGCCGCCAAGAGACTCCACCTGCTACTGACCGCTGCCATCTGGGACCGAGCACCCCAAAGGCAGCTTCAAGGAGTTCCCTGGCATGGCACTTCTTCAAACAATGTGCTGACGACAAGACCCGAGTGGTTTGCACGCTGTGCCATCAGAGCCTGAAGCGAGGCATTAACGTTCTGAACCTTAGCACAATCTGCATGACCAGGCACCTGCATGCAAAGCATTAACTGCAGTGGAGTAAACACCTTAAAAACAAGGAACTCACTCAGACTCCCCCTGCTACCTCTTCTGCTGCTGCCGCCTCGGCCTCTTCCTCCGCCTCTGGAGGAACGTTGGCACCTGCCGCCCAGCAAACAGGGGATGTACCACCAACACCACCACCTCCGTCACCAAGCATCTCCACCATGTCACACGGCAGCGTTCAGCTCTCCATCTCACAAACATTTGAGAGAAAGCGTAAATTCCCACCTAGCCACCCTCGATCACTGGCCCTGAATGCCAGCATTTCTAAACTACTGGCCTATGAAATGCTGTAATTCAGGCTGGTGGACAAAGACAGCTTCAAACAGCTCATGTCGCTTGCTGTCCCACAGTATGTTGTTCCCAGTTGCCACTACTTCTCCAAGAGAGCCGTGCCTTCCCTGCACAACCAAGTATCCGATAAAATCAAGTGTGCACTGCGAAACGCCATCTGTGGCAAGGTCCACCTAACCACAGATACGTGGACCAGTAAGCACGGCCAGGGACGCTATATCTCCCTAACTGCACACTGGGTAAATGTAGTGGTGGCTGTGCCCCAGGCGAAGAGCTGTTTGGCGCACGTCCTTCCGCCGCCAAGGATCGCAGGGCAACATTCTTTGCCTCCTGTTGCCTCCTCCTCCTACTCGGCTTCCTCCTCCTCTTCTTCCACCTGCTCATCCAGTCAGCCACACACCAACCACCAACTTCAGCACAGCCCGGGGTAAGTCTGGGGTGGCAGGGGGGGTCTGGGGTCTGAAAGCTGAAACAAAAAAGTTTAGAATAAATGTGCTTTTTTTTTTTTTTTTTTTTACTTTTCCCTTCTATCCCTGCCTAACGGTGCCTCTCCCTCACTGACCCTAACCTACCTGGAGGGTGATGGGTGCAGGAGGGTGATGGATTACGATTAGGGGGACTCAGGAGCTGGTGCTGGACGGTGCTGCAGGGTGCTCGTGCAGAACAGGAAGAGGAGGGGAGAGAGGAGCGCAGGAAGTTTGAATCTCGCGCCTCTCTCCCCTGCACCAATCAGCACCCTGGACAGCAGCGTTCAGCACCAGGGCCAGCACCGCCTCTCCAAATGCACGGACTGTGATTGGTGGTGTATAATCACGCCACCGATCGCAGTCCTTTTCCGCAGTCTTTTTCACCGAAGACCCGAATGGACCGGAAACGCAGCAAACCGCAGGTCTGAATTGACCTGCGGTTTTCTGCGATCGCCGATACGGGGGGCGTTGTTACAGGATGCCGGCTGAATGATTTCAGCCGGCATCCCGTTCCGATTAACCCCCGCGGCGCCGACATCGCGATTTAAAGCCATGACGTACCGGTTAGTCATGTGTCCTTAAGGACTCGGGAAACATGCCGTACCGGTACGTCATATGTCCTCAAGGGGTTAAATACTCTTTCTCATAATTGGATTCACCTGTGTATGTAGGTCAGGGGTCACTGAGCTTAACAAGCCAATTTGAGTTCCAATAATTAGCAGTGATGAGCGGGAGGTGCCATATTCGATTTCGCGATATTTCGCGAATATTCGATTGAATATTCGTCTTATATTCGTCGAAATCGAATAATATTCGATTTAATTATTCGCGTATTGCGATTTTTCTTTTGACAGTATAAGGCAACGTTCCTATGACTATGGCTATGCTAATATGTGTATTTTTTTTTGAATCTTCTATATATAGCTATAACTCCGTCTTTTAGAATATTGTGAATATCCTAAAAGACAAAGTTAGAGCAATATTACGAATATTCGTTAAATACACATATAGACTGTAATTTAGCTAATATAGTGCTATAATTCTAATTTTTTTTGCCTCTTCTGAACTTCAGTTTTGGAAAATATGTACACTATTAAAAAAATTACTATAGCACTATATTAGCTAAATTGCAGTCTATGTGTATTTTACGAATATTCACTATATTGCTATAACTTTGTTTTTTAGAATATTCGTAATATTCTAAAATACAAAGTTAGAGCAATATAGCGAATAAATTCGTTATTTAGAATATTCGTCTTTTTTTCCCCCAATTTCTACTGTTATTCCACTTTGGCATACTGCTCCCCAACAAGCGTCCCCGTAACCATGGGAATGCCTGTGGGTTAGAATATACCATCGGATCTGAGTTTTCACGATCTCAGGGAAAACTCAGATCTGATGGTATTTTCTAACCCACAGGCGTTCCTATGGTGACGGGGACGCTTGTCGGGGAGGAGTATGCGAACAACTGTACAGATAGGAAAAAAATAATGCCAAAATTCTAAATAACGAATATATTCACTATATTGCTATGTATTCGTTTTTTAGAATATTGGTCATTTTATTTTCCATATGAAAACATGATTCCCCCCTGCTTAAGTTGCTTGTGGGCCAATGGCTTATTGACCCACAAGAAAGAAGCAGGGAGGAATCATGTTTTCAGATGTTAAAAAATTACAAATATTCGATATTACGAATATATAGCACTATATTCGTAATATTTGCGAATTTAAAAAGTTACGATATTCGCGATTAATATTCGCTATTCGAATATTCGAGCTCAACACTAATAATTAGTTCTAAAGGTTTTGGAATCAATAAAATGACAACAGTGCCCAAATTTATGCACCTGCCTAATTTTGTTTAAACAATTATAGCACACTTTCTGTAAATCCAATAAACTTGATTTCACTTCTCAAATATCACTGTGTGTGTCTCCTATATGATATATTTAACTTACATTTTTTATCGTAACAACCAACGATTTATACAGGAAAATCATGACGATTAACTAGGTTGCCCAAACTTTCGCATCCCACTGTATATGTCAGAAAATGGTGACAGGTTCCCTTTAATGCTTATACGATTTTATCTTATAAAAAAAATACATTCTCTCACTGCTTCTTGACTGTAATGAAGAATCTGATCAGTAATGTAACAAATGAAACTGTAAAGTCTTAAATTGTTTGTTGAAAAAATAAAAAAATAAAGAACTATTTAAAAAAGAGCTTTTATATGTATCTTGTGCATTTTCATGTACAGTATGCAATCTGCAGTGCCACCCTCCTCTATAGGGAGGAGTTAATTAGTGCAGAAAGGAGTGTGTGTCTAGACAGAGAGGAAGAAGCAAGGTACAGCCCTCCTCTCTGCTCTGCTTGTCAGGGATTATGATACTGAATACAGATGATAAGATCTTCAGCTTAATCTCTGTAGGAATGGAGATCATGAGGAGAAGGGGCGTTGCTAGGGTCTCAAAAGTTACGGGACCCAAGTCCCAATGCATATGGCCCAATTCTCTAAGTCTAAGTGCTCCCCAAGAGTGCCCCCATTAGTAGAAGAGCCCTCCAGTATTAATAATGCCCTCACAGAGCCCCCAGTAGAAATAAGGCCCCCCAGTGGTAATAAAGCTCTCTACAGACCCCTCAGTAGTAATAAGGCCCCCATAGTGCTCTTAGTAGAAATAATGCTCATCTATAAGTCCCACCTTTAGAGTCCCCAGTAGAAATAAGAAAACCTAGTCCCCTGGATTTAAAATGCCCCTACAGTGCCCCAGTATTTATATTGCCCCCCACTGTTATACTGTTATAATGCCTCTACAGTGCTCCCAGTATTTATATCACCCCCTACTGTTATAATGCTTGCCCTGAATTGCCCCCAGTATTTATATTGCCCCCTACTGTTATAATGCTTGCCCTGAATCGCCCCCAGTATTTATATTGCCCCCTACTGTTATAATGCTCGCCCTGAAGCACCCCCAGTATTTATAATGCCCCCTGCAGTGCCCCCTATAGTTATATTCCTCCGTTTAGGGTCCTCAGATATAATAATTCCTCAGCCCCTCCACCATACAGTCCCATGTAAATAACATTATTTACCTCCCTCCGCCATAGAGTCCCATGTAAATACAATCACATCGTCTCTACAGCCCCCTCCAATATACAGTCCCATGTAAATAACATCACACCATCTCTCCTGCCCCCTCCAACATACAGTCCCTCGTAAATAACATCACCCCCTCCCCAGCCCCCTTCAACATTCAGACCTATGTAAAGAACATCATCCCCTCCCACAGCTGCCTTCAAATAACAGTCCCATGTAAATAAAATCACCCCTTCCCCAGCCACCTCCAACATGCAGTCCCAAGTTAATAACATTACCTCTCAATATTCAGTCCTATGTAAATAATCACTCTCTCAATATTCAGTCCCATGTAAACAACATTACTCCCTCCCCCAGACTCCTTCAACATACAGTCCCATGTAGATAAAATCACCCCCTCCCCAGCCACCTCCAACATGCAGTCCCATGTCAATAACATTACCCCTCAACATTCAATCCCATGGAAATAACATCACCCCCTCAAATTTCAGTCCCATGTAAATAGCATCACTCCACCTCACTGTCCCATGTAAATAACTTCCCTCCCTTCAGCCCTAACATACAGTTCCAGTTAAATAACTACAACTACCAATATTGCTCCGCCTCTCACACTGAGTAATCTACCACTTACCTCTCCTCATGTAGCAGACCTCACCACAGCTTCTTCCAAGGACTTCTACTCACTGCTGAGCCCTCCTCTCCTGCACTGGTCAAATGATGGTGACATCATCACAGGTCCTTTTCAGCTACTGCACTTACTGTAGAACTGATCACATGGACTGTGATGTCTTCACAGGTCCTTCAGCTCTTGCAGGGCATTAGATTTAAGGTTGTGACTAAATCCCATGACTCAGAGGGACCTGGTCCTCCCCAGTCATGGGAAATAGCCGGCTCTATAGCAGCTGTCTATTTCCCAGAACTGGTAAGGACCTTTTTGCCCCCTAGTGGTGAGGTCCTCCCCAGTCATGGGAAATAGCCCCCTCTCCGCAGCTGTCTATTTGACTCAGAGGGACCTGTCTATTTGACTCAGAGGGACCTGGTCCTCCCCAGTCATGGGAAATAGCCGGCTCTATAGCAGCTGTCTATTTCCCAGAACTGGTAAGGACTTTTTTGCCCCCTAGTGGTGAGGTCCTGCATAAATACAGTATTTATCCATGTCACAGTGAATTGGCTATTTCCCATGACTCAGAAGGACCTGGTCCTCACTAATAATGAAAAATAGCTAGCTCTATAGCAGCCATCTAGTTCCTATAATCTGCAGGAACCGTTTATTCTCCTATTGTCCTGGACTTGATCTATCATAGTATTTAGCTTCACAGTGAATTAGCTAAATCCCATTCCCTCCACAAGAACCATTCTGGTAAAGCTTCGGTGACATTATTATTTGTATTTGTTTCACTTTATAGCATTGACTAAAGTAACACAGGTGAGAGGTGGATAATAAAGTTTTTATAGTTATTTTCTATTTCCTGGACTCCAGAAGGATCTTTTCCATCTATTATATACTGAGAAGCATTCATGTAGGAGAGGTCCCTCTGAGTGATGGGATTTAGCCAGCTCATATAGAAATGACTATTTCCCGGACTCCAGAAGGACCTTCTCCATCTATTATATACTAAGTAGGACCCACTCATAGAGGCAACCTTGGCGTGGTGAGTGGGCTTATGCCTTTTGATCAAAATGTACACTAATGCCTCATTTAGCATGTAGCACAGGAGGCGATACATATGCGCTATTTAGTGCTGTTTCCTGCTATAATAGCAGGGATTAGATCAAAGCATAGCAGCTGGATGTGCGATTTATTTCTTTTCTTTTTTTATATATGTAAAGAGATTCTGTCCTTGGATCAGCACTCCTTCCATTCGGCCAGATGATTTTAATTAGCAATGTATTTTGCATTAGGGTTTAAATGAACCTACCATGCTCTCAGTTGGAGTTCCTGAGGGCTTCAGGTAAGGTGAGTTTTGACAACTGTTCACATGGTGCGGTGCTGCACGGGGGCCACTGTGCTATTTTTCTGGCGGGTTGGTGGGGCCCAGTGCTAGGTATGGCATTGTCGGGCAGCAGGGGTGCTGTTTGACTGCTGGGTCCCGCTGCCTGCCAGTTTGGCGCCTCAGCGTTGGTGGTCGCCGTACAGCGCCGCGCCAATTTTAGAGTAGGACCCACTCAAAGAGGCAACCTTGGCATGGTGAGTGGGCTTATGCCTTTTGATCAAAATGTACATTAATGCCTCATTTAGCATGTAGCACAGGAGGCGATACATATGCGCTATTTAGTGCTGTTTTCTGCTAAAATAGCAGGGTTTAGATCAAAGCGTAGCAGCTGGATGTGCGATTCATTTCTTTTTTTTTACTTTTTTTATATACTGAGAAGGAGTCCTGTAGGAGAGTTCCCTCTGAGTGATGGGATTTAGCCGGCTCATATAGAAATGACTGTTTCCCGGACTCCAGAAGGACCTTTTCAATCTATTACATACTGAGGAGTCATGTAGGAGAGGTCCTTCTGAGTGATGGGATTTTGCCAGCTCATATAGAAATGACTATTTCACGGACTCCTGAAGGACCTTCTCCATCCATTATATACTGAGAAGGAGCCATGTAGGAGAGGTCCCTCTGAGTAATGGGATTTAGCCGGCTCATATAGAAATAACTATTTCCGGACTCCAGAAGGACCTTTTCTATCTATTACATACTGAGAAGGTGTCATGTAGGAGAGGTCCTTCTGAGTGATGGGATTGACCCGGCTCAAATAGAAATGACTATTTCCCAGACTCCAGAAGGACCTTTTCTATCTATTACATACTGAGAAGGAGTCCTGTAAGAGAGGTCCCTCTGAGTGATAGTCATTTCTATATGAGCTGGCCGAATCCTATTTCCTGGACTCCAGAAGGACCTTTTCCATCTATTACATACTGAGAAGGAGTCATGTAGGAGAGGCCCCTCTGAGTGATGGGATTTAACCAGCTCATGTAGAAATTACTATTTCCCAGACTCCAGAAGGACCTTCTCCATCTATTATATACTGAGAATGTGTCATGTAGGAGAGGTCCCTCTGAGTAATGGGATATAGCTAGCTTACATAGAAGCGACTATATCCCGGACTGCATAAGGACCTTTTCCTTTTTCATTGTTTTACTGTTGGTTAGGCCGGGATTCCTCTGACACATTAGCAGCACGTATATGCACCGATGATACACTTTATAAACTCAGCCTTGGTTTCTTAGTGTTGAGCGAACCTGAACTGTAAAGTTAGGGTCCGTACTGAACTTTATGATTTTTGGTACCCGGACCCGAACCTGAACTTTGCCGGAAAAGTTTGGGTTTGAGTTCGGTGTTTGGGCATTTAATAAAGCTTGTTGAAAGGCTGATTATGCAAATTACCTTGCTACCAGAAAGTAGGGCGGCTACTTGCTGGTAGCAGCCGCATCCTCCTATCCTAAAGACGCCCCCTCCGCATGTTGATTGACAGGGCCAGCGGACGGGATCTTTCTCTGCTGGCCCTGTTTGCATTCAAAATCTGGCGCCTGCGCCGTACCTGTCTTCAGTCGGCGCAAGCACACTGAGAGGAGGACACTCGCTCGGCCGCTCCTTCCTCAATGCGCCTGTGCCGGGTGTAGATGTGACGTCATCGGCGCAGGCGCATTGAGGATGGAGCGGCCGAGCGAGCGTCCGCCTCTCAGCCCGCCTGCGCTGACTGAATACCGTTACGGCGCAGGCGCGAGATCTTGATAGCAGACAGGACCAGCCAGAGGACGATCCCGTCCGCTGGCCCTGTCAATGAACATGTGGAGGGGGCGTCTTTAGGATAGGAGGATGCGGCTGCTACCAGCAAGTAGCCGCCCTACTTGCTGGTAGCAAGGTAATTTGCATATTTTAAAAGTACGTTTTTAACAGAATCTGCTGAACCAAAATGATTAATTACAGTATGTATGCATAAATCGCAGTATAGGGATTATAAGTAACCAAAAAAAAAAAAAAAGTTTAGTGGGGTGACAGAAGCCCTTTAATTCTGTGGGTGACCTATAGCGATTTTTTTGTGGGTGCAATACACCATCTTTGCACCCCTGAAACAGAAAGATTATAATACATCTGGCTGTTAATTCTGTGGGTGACCTACAGTGATTTTTTTGTGGGTGCAATACAGCATCTTTGTACCCCTAACACACAAATATAATAGTTAATCCGTCTGTAAGTTCGGTGGGTGACATATACCCATTTTTAGTTTGAAGTACATCTGCACTGCATACATGCCAGGGAAAATAATATAGTTAATCCATCTGTAAGTTTGGTGGGTGACATATACCCATTTTTAGTTTGAAGTACATCTGCACTGCATACATGCCAGGGAAAATAATATAGTTAATCCGTCTGTAAGTTTGGTGGGTGACATATACCAATTTTTTGTATGAAGTACACCTGCACTGCATACGTGAAAGGGAAATAATATAGTTCATCCGTCTGTAAGTTTGGTGAGTGACATATACCAATTTTTTGTTTTTTGTATGAAGTACACCTGCACTGCATACGTGACAGGGAAAATAATATAGTTAATCCGTCTGTTAGTTCGGTGGGTGACATATACCAATTTTTTGTATGAAGTACACCTGCACTGCATACGTTCCAGGGAAAATAATATAGTTAATCTGTCTGTTAGATTGTTGGGTGACATCTAATCAATTTTTGTGTGAGGTACATCTGTACTGCATACGTGACAGGGAAATTAATATAGTTAATCTGTCTGTTAGTTCAGTGGGTGACCTAAATGAATGAGGAGAGCATCAAATAAGGGACGTGGCCCTGGTCGTGGTGCTGCTGGTGTTGGTGGAGCTCCTGTTGCAGGGAGAGGATGTGGTCGATCTGTGGCAGCTACATGACCAAATGAAACACCTTCTTGAGGTGCTTGTAGATGACAGAACGTTCTGCGTTATTTTGTAGGCCCAAATACCGGTGTACGAGTGGTGAGGCCAGAACAAGTAGAGGCAGTAGTAAATTGGATGGCTGACAATGCCTCTAGTTCCTTCACATTGTCTCCCACCCGGTCCACTGCTGAAAGCGAAGAGTTGGCACCTGCAGCCCATGGGCATCTGTCTTTCACCTCACCCTCTTACAAATCAGCCAAGCAGTCTGAGCCCCAAGTCATGCAGCAGTCTCTTATGCTTTTTGATGACTCTGCTGGCAGGGTCTCCGTGGGCCGTCCACATAGCCCTGCCCCAAAAGTGAAAGAGATTGAGTGCACTGATGCCCAACCACTTATGTTTCAGGATGTAGACATGGGAGGACTACCGCAGAACATCTCTGATGATGACAAAACATCATGCTGCGGCTTTATGCAGACCGGCAAGGAGGGCAGGGTTGAAGAGTGGGTGGAAGATGATGTGGAGGATGATGAGATCCTAGTCCCCACATGGAATCAAGGTCATGTGAGTGACGTGTGCAGTTCGGAGGAAGAGGTGATGGTCACACAGTGCCAGCCGCACAGCAAAATAGGGAGCAGGATGCAAAAGCAGAGTAGACGCGCTGCTGATGGCATTCCCTCCTGAAACCGGGAGAAGTCTATGGTAGACTGACTCCATAGTACACGGCACACTTGTATAAACTGGAAAACCCCTTTTAAATTTGCTATTTCTAGGCGTCCAATGCAAACAAATTAGGCAGAGTGCGTATCCTTCTAAAAAAGGATTAGCAAAATTAACTTATCTATTCAAAGACAGATATATTTAGGTAATGCCGGCTAGTTATACTGCCCAGGCATTCTAGGGGCCCAAATGTGTGGTAAGGAGTTTGAAATCAAATTCTGTAAAAAATGACCAGTGAAATCCGAAAGGTGCTCTTTGGAATATGGGCCCCTTTGCCCACCTAGGCTGCAAAAAAGTGTCACACATCTGGTATCTCCGTATTCAGGAGAAGTTGGGGAATGTGTTTTGGGGTGTCATTTTACATATACCCATGCTGGGTGAGAGAAATATCTTGCCAAAAGACAACTTTTACCATTTTTTTTATACAAAGTTGTCTTTTGCCAAGATATTTCTCTCACCCAGCATGGGTATATGTAAAATGACACCCCAAAACACATTCCCTAACTTCTCCTGAATACGGAGATACCACATGTGTGACACTTTTTTGCAGCCTAGGTGGGCAAAGGGGCCCACATTCCAAAGAGCACCTTTCGGATTTCACCAGCCATTTTTTTACAGAATTTGATTTCAAACTCCTTACCACACATTTGGGCCCCTAGAATGCCAGGGCAGTATAACTACCCCACAAGTGACCCCATTTTGGAAAGAAGACATCCCAAGGTATTCGCTGATGGGCATAGTGAGTTCATGGAAGCTTTTATTTTTTGTCACAAGTTAGTGGAATATGAGACTTTGTAAGAAAAAATAAATAATCATCATTTTCCGCTAACTTGTGACAAAAAATAAAAAGTTCTATGAACTCACTATGCCCATCAGCGAATACCTTAGGGTGTCTACTTTCCGAAATGGGGTCATTTGTGGGGTGTTTGTACTGTCTGGCCATTGTAGAACCTCAGGAAACATGACAGGTGCTCAGAAAGTCAGAGCTGCTTCAAAAAGCGGAAATTCACATTTTTGTACCATAGTTTGTAAACGCTATAACTTTTACTCAAACCATTTTTTTTTTACCCAAACATTTTTTTTTTATCAAAGACATGTAGAACAATAAATTTAGAGCAAAATTTATATATGGATCTCATTTTTTTTGCAAAATTTTACAACTGAAAGTGAAAAATGTCATTTTTTTGCAAAAAAAATCGTTAAATTTCGATTAATAACAAAAAAAGTAAAAATGTCAGCAGCAATGAATTACCACCAAATGAAAGCTCTATTAGTGAGAAGAAAAGGAGGTAAAATTCATTTGGGTGGTAAGTTGCATGACCGAGCAATAAACCGCTAAAGTTGTGGAGTGCCGATTTGTAAAAAAGGGCCTGGTCTTTAGGGGGGTATAAACCTGTGGTCCTTAAGTGGTTAAGCAACGTGTATTTGCACCCATAGACTATCCTCTTCTATAATGACACAATGTCCTATGCCATCATCGCTGGAACTGTAAGTCACTGGAACTGTAAGTCATTATGCACTGGTTAGTTTCTTTATGCACAATCACAATATGATGGCATGCAAAAGTGTGCCAGCATGTAGTTATTGTAAACTAAATCTAAAAGTCCCTATGTGCTATTTTTTAAAATAAATTATTTACATTTTTTTTATAAATAAAAATACACAGAATTTTTTCTAAAAAAAACATTTAATTACATAAAATATATATAACATGTAATAACATTTGGTAACCCTCTGTGGGTAATAACTTAGCATATGGATTTACCATTCACACACTTCAATTAGGAAGTACCACATTTGTTGCAAACTTTTGTGTTTTGTTTTAATGTTGGCTGACTCCAACACACTGAAAGTGGTACCACATTTCACAATCTGAGCATTCCACCATTTGATATTTAGGGTTGTAAAGCTGACATAAGAAATAGGTGCTTAGTGTATATATTTTTTAAATAAATTGGGGCGTGTGATTTTGCCAGCATTGAATGGGGGAACATCAAAATTTCTTGTGTCTCAAGGCAGTAAACAATAAGAGCTCGCATTTTAATTTGGTCGAGACAACATCGCTCAACCTCATTCCATATGCCAAACATACCGCATTTGCTATTGCAAATGCCCGACAGTCGTTTGCGCCATTTTGTTTTTGGAATGTCAAGCACTGAGTATTCACCTTCAAAAAAAAAATGTATACAAATGTACAATTCGTTTTTTTAAAGTGTCTGTGACAGTTGCTTTCAGTGAGTCATTCACTGTGACATCAGCTTCAGATCCATGAGACACCAGCCAATGTGCTCCTGAATGATGAATTTGAATAATGTTTTCTTTTTGGGTACCTTGGCCGACTTTATTGTGTGCCAAGAGCAAGTTGTCAAATAGACCGAGCACATGAGGGAATTGAACAGAAATTAGATATTGGCAAACATTCATTACTTTGTCGTCAAGCCACTTGTTCTCTTCAATATATAACTTATCCTGGTAAGTTCATTTGATGCAATTTATTATTTTCCAGGTGTCATTGCAGGTATCTTGTCTGATACCACTGTCCAAAGCGCTAAACTGGTTTAAGGATGTTCTTTCCTCTCCAAAATCCCATACATCTTCCCTAAGCATATCAGCTTTGGTACCAACTCTTTGAGAAGATGGATGTTTTGGCCGGCCATATGCACGTTTTGGCAGTGGTTCGAAATTCACGAATGCATCCTGTTTTCTCTTTGGAGACTCTAACAATGGTAAACCTTCATCTTTTGGCACCAAATTCTTCACACTGGTTACCAATCTCTCCAGGTCCTCCTCTGCTTTATTTAAATCGCAAACATCTTGTATCAGATACAAGGCATCTACTAGTTGTTTGATAAGTATATGACAATTTCAGATTTTTGTTGTCCGCAATGCTCTCCAAAGAGGTGCTAGGTCCAATATATGTTCTGCAGGTGGTAGTTTTAAGTCGGGAAAATGGGTCTGGCCCTCAAATCTCCACTTTTACACTGTATGTCTGAAAAACACTGTATGTCCAGTGAAAACAGTGGGTTGTCAGTGTAAGACTTAGGCTATTTTCACACTTGCGGCAGAGTGATCCAGCAAGCAGTTCCATCGCCGGAACTGCCTGCTGGATCAGGCAATCTGCATGCAAACGGACAGCATTTGTAGACGGTTCCTGATGCGGATCCTTCTCACAAATGCATTGCAAGAACGGATCCGTCTCTCCGTTTGTCATACGGACAAACGGATCCATTTCTATTTTTTTTCACATTTTTACATTTTTTCACATACGGAAAGATGGATCCGGAATTCCAGTATTTTTAATGCCAGATCCGGCACTAATACATTTCAATGTAAATTAATGCCGGATCCGGCATTCCGGCAACTGACCGGAATTTTGGATGGAGATAAAACCGCAGCATGCTGCGGTATTATCTCCATTCTGAAAAGGCAAAAAGACTGAACTGAAGACATCCTGAATGGATTGCCCTCCATTCAGAATGCATTAGGATAAAACTGATCAATTCTTTTCAGGTATTGAGCCCCTGGGACGGAACTCAATGCCGGAAAAGAATAACGCTAGTAACTAGGGATGAGCGAACCCGAACTGTATAGTTCGGGTTCGTACCGAATTTTGGGGTGTCCGTGACACGGACCCGAACCCGAACATTTTCGTAAAAGTCCGGGTTCGGGTTCGGTGTTCGGCGCTTTCTTGGCGCTTTTTGAAAGGCTGCAAAGCAGCCAATCAACAAGCGTCATACTACTTGGCCCAAGAGGCCATCACAGCCATGCCTACTATTGGCATGGCTGTGATTGGCCAGTGCACCATGTGACCCAGCCTCTATTTAAGCTGGAGTCACGTAGCGCCGCACGTCACTCTGCTATGATCAGTATAGGGAGAGGTTGCAGCTTCGACGTTAGGGCGAGATTAGGCAGATTAACTCCTCCAAAAGACTTCATTCTGTGATCGATCTGCAGCTGTGGATCATTGAAGTGCTATTATTGACTTGCTCACTTTTTTGAGGCTGCCCAGAGCGTTTTTAGATCACTTTTTTTCTGGGGTGATCGGCGGCCATTTTGTGACTTGTGGTGCCCCAGCACGAGCTATCACCAAGTGTATTTAACCATCGATAGTGTGGTTATTTTGTGCTATATCCTACATCAGCTGCAGGCTGAGCCTGTGTCACCGAAGTGCATTTAACCATCAACAGTCTGGTTATTTTTTGGCCATATACTACATTAGCTGCAGGCTGAGCCTGTGTCAAAGAAGTGCATTTAACCATCAACAGTCTGGTTATTTTTTGGCCGTATACTACATCTGGTGCAGGCTGAGCCTGTGTCACCCAAGTGCATTTAACCATCAACAGTGTGGTTATTTTTTGGCCATATATTACATCAGGGGCAAGTTGAGCCTGTCACCCAGCGCCTAAAAAATAGACCTGACATTTCTATTCAACCAAATCTGCACAGTTTTAGCTGGTCAAGTTATTTGTAGTGACCGTAAAAGCAGACTTTTTGTTCTGGGTTGAAAAAGCATTCCCAAATTTGCCATTCTCAAAATAACTAGTTTGTGGTATTTGAGGCCTACTTGAAATCTATCCCAAAAAGAAAATCTTACATTGAAGGTATTGATAGTGTCATTCAGAAAAACCTAAGACACGCGCTAGCGTGCTGATAGAAGTGTCATTCTGTGATTAAACCTATAACTGTCACACAGCGCAAAAAAAAACAGGTCTCACATCTCTATTCAACCAAATCTGCACAGTTTTAGCTGGTCAAGTTATTTGTAGTGACCGTAAAAGCAGACTTTTTGTTCTGGGTTGAAAAAGCATTCCCAAATTTGCCATTCTGAAAATAACTAGTTTGTGGTATTTGAGGCCTACTTGAAATCTATCCCAAAAAGAAAATCTTACATTGAAGGTATTGATAGTGTCATTCAGAAAAACCTAAGACACACGCTAGCGTGCTGATAGAAGTGTCATTCTGTGATTAAACCTATAACTGTCCCACAGCGCAAAAAAAAAACAGGTCTCACATCTCTATTCAACCAAATCTGCACAGTTTTAGCTGGTCAAGTTATTTGTAGTGACCGTAAAAGCAGACTTTTTGTTCTAGGTTGAAAAAGCATTCCCAAATTTGACATTCTCAAAATTGTGGTGAACGGGAACAATGAGGAAAACATCTAATAAGGGACGCGGACGTGGACATGGTCGTGGTGGTGTTAGTGGACCCTCAGGTGCTGGGAGAGGACGTGGCCGTTCTGCCACAGCCACACGTCCTAGTGAACCAACTACATCAGGTCCCAGTAGCCAGCAGAATTTACAGCGATATTTGGTGGGGCCCAATGCCGTTCTAAGGATGTTAAGGCCTGAGCAGGTACAGGCATTAGTCAATTGGGTGGCCGACAGTGGATCCAGCACGTTCACATTATCTCCCACCCAGTCTTCTGCAGAAAGCGCACAGATGGCGCATGAAAACCAAGCCCATCGGTCTGTCACATCACCCCCATGCATATCAGGGAAACTGTCTGAGCCTCAAGTTATGCAGCAGTCTCTTACGCTGTTTGAAGACTCTGCTGGCAGGGTTTCCCAAGGGCATCCACCTAGCCCTTCCCCAGGGGTGGAAGAGATAGAATGCACTAACGCACAACCACTTATTTTTCCTGATGATGAGGACATGGGAATACCACCTCAGCACGTCTCTGATGATGACGAAACACAGGTGCCAACTACTGCGTCTTTCTGCAGTGTGCAGACTGAACAGGAGGTCAGGGATCAAGACTGGGTGGAAGACGATGCAGGGGACGATGAGGTCCTAGACCCCACATGGAATGAAGGTCGTGCCACTGACTTTCACAGTTCGGAGGAAGAGGCAGTGGTGAGACCGAGCCAACAGCGTAGCAAAAGAGGGAGCAGTGGGAAAAATCAGAACACCCTCCGCCAAGAGACTCCGCCTGCTACTGACCGCCGCCATCTGGGACCGAGCACCCCAAAGGCAGCTTCAAGGAGTTCCCTGGCATGGCACTTCTTCAAACAATGTGCTGACGACAAGACCCGAGTGGTTTGCACGCTGTGCCATCAGAGCCTGAAGCGAGGCATTAACGTTCTGAACCTTAGCACAACCTGCATGACCAGGCACCTGCATGCAAAGCATGAACTGCAGTGGAGTAAACGCCTTAAAAACAAGGAAGTCACTCAGGCTCCCCCTGCTACATCTTCTGCTGCTGCCGCCTCGGCCTCTTCTGCTGCTGCTGCCGCCGCCTCGGCCTCTTCCTCCGCCTCTGGAGGAACGTTGGCACCTGCCGCCCAGCAAACATGGGATGTACCACCAACACCACCACCTGCGTCACCAAGCATCTCAACCATGTCACACGGCAGCGTTCAGCTCTCCATCTCACAAACATTTGAGAGAAAGCGTAAATTCTCACCTAGCCACCCTCGATCCCTGGCCCTGAATGCCAGCATTTCTAAACTACTGGCCTATGAAATGCTGTCATTTAGGCTGGTGGACACACACAGCTTCAAACAGCTCATGTCACTTGCTGTCCCACAGTATGTTGTTCCCAGCCGCCACTACTTCTCTAAGAGAGCCGTGCCTTCCCTGCACAAACAAGTGTCCGATAAAATCAAGTGTGCACTGCGCAACGCCATCTGTGGCAAGGTCCACCTAACCACAGATACGTGGACCAGTAAGCACGGCCAGGGACGCTATATCTCCCTAACTGCACACTGGGTAAATGTAGTGGCGGCTAGGCCCCAGGCGGAGAGCTATTTGGCGCAAGTCCTTCCGCCGCCAAGGATCGCAGGGCAACATTCTTTGCCTCCTGTCTCCTCCTCCTCCTACTCAGCTTCCTCCTCCTCTTCTTCCACCTGCTCATCCAGTCAGCCACACACCTTCACCACCAACTTCAGCACAGCACGGGGTAAACGTCAGCAGGCCATTCTGAAACTCATATGTTTGGGGGACAGGCCCCACACCGCACAGGAGTTGTGGCGGGGTATAGAACAACAGACCGACGAGTGGTTGCTGCCGGTGAGCCTCAAGCCCGGCCTGGTGGTGTGCGATAATGGGCGAAATCTCGTTGCAGCTCTGGGACTAGCCGGTTTGACGCACATCCCTTGCCTGGCGCATGTGCTGAATCTGGTGGTGCAGAAGTTCATTCGCAACTACCCCGACATGTCAGAGCTGCTGCATAAAGTGCGGGCCGTCTGTTCGCGCTTCCGGCGTTCACACCCTGCCGCTGCTCGCCTGTCTGCGCTACAGCATAACTTCGGCCTTCCCGCTCACCGCCTCATATGCGACGTGCCCACCAGGTGGAACTCCACCTTGCATATGCTGGACAGACTGTGCGAGCAGCAGCAGGCCATAGTGGAGTTTCAGCTGCAGCACGCACGGGTCAGTCGCACTGTGGATCAGACACACTTCACCACCAATGACTGGGCCTCCATGCGAGACCTGTGTGCCCTGTTGCGCTGTTTCGAGTACTCCACCAACATGGCCAGTGGCGATGACGCCGTTATCAGCGTTACAATACCACTTCTATGTCTCCTTGAGAAAACACTTAGGGCGATGATGGAAGAGGAGGTGGCCCAGGAGGAAGAGGAGGAAGAGGGGTCATTTTTAGCACTTTCAGGCCAGTCTCTTCAAAGTGACTCAGAGGGAGGTTTTTTGCAACACCAGAGGCCAGGTACAAATGTGGCCAGACAGGGCCCACTACTGGAGGACGAGGATGAGGAGGAGGTGGAGGAGGATGAGGATGAAGCATGTTCACAGCGGGGTGGCACCCAAAGCAGCTCGGGCCCATCACTGGTGCGTGGCTGGGGGGAAACACAGGACGATGACGATACGCCTCCCACAGAGGACAGCTTGTCCTTACCTCTGGGCAGCCTGGCACACATGAGCGACTACATGCTGCAGTGCCTGCGCAACGACAGCAGAGTTGCCCACATTTTAACGTGTGCAGACTACTGGGTTGCCACCCTGCTGTATCCCCGGTACAAAGACAATGTGCCCACCTTACTTCCTACACTGGAGCGTGATAGGAAGATGCGCGAGTACAAGCGCACGTTGGTAGACGCGCTACTGAGAGCATTCCCAAATGTCACAGGGGAACCAGTGGAAGCCCAAGGCGAAGGCAGAGGAGGAGCAAGAGGTCGCCAACGCAGCTGTGTCACGCCCAGCTCCTCTGAGGGCAGGGTTAGCATGGCAGAGATGTGGAAAAGTTTTGTCAACACGCCACAGCTAAGTGCACCACCACCTGATACGGAACGTGTTAGCAGGAGGCAACATTTCACTAACATGGTGGAACAGTACCTGTGCACACCCCTCCACGTACTGACTGATGGTTCGGCCCCATTCAACTTCTGGGTCTCCAAATTGTCCACGTGGCCAGAGCTAGCCTTTTATACCGTGGAGGTGCTGGCCTGCCCGGTGGCCAGCGTTTTGTCTGAACGTGTATTCAGCACGGCAGGGGGCGTCATTACAGACAAACGCAGCCGCCTGTCTACAGCCAATGTGGACAAGCTGACGTTCATAAAAATGAACCAGGCATGGATCCCACAGGACCTGTCCATCCCTTGTGCAGATTAGATATTAACTACCTCCCCTTAACAATATATTATTCTACTCCAGGGCACTTCCTCATTCAATACTATTTTTAATTTCATTTTACCATTATATTGCGGGGCAACCCAAAGTTGAATGAACCTCTCCTCTGTCTGGGTGCCGGGGCCTAAATGTGTGACAGTGGCCTGTTCCAGTGGTGGGTGACGTGAAGCCTGATTCTCTGCTATGACATGAATACAGATTCTGCGCTGACATAAGGCCAGATTCTCTGTTACGGGACCTCTCTCCTCTGCCTGGGTGCCTGGGCCTAAATGTGTGACAGTGGCCTGTTCCAGTGGTGGGTGACGTGAAGCCTGATTCTCTGCTATGACATGAATACAGATTCTGCGCTGACATATGGCCAGATTCTCTGTTACGGGACCGTTCTCCTCTGTCTGGGTGCCGGGGCCTAAATGTGTGACTGTGGCCTGTTCCAGTGGTGGGTGACGTGAAGCCTGATTCTCTGCTATGACATGAAGACAGATTCTGCACTGACATAAGGCCAGATTCTCTGTTACGGGACCTCTCTCCTCTGCCTGGGTGCCTGGGCCTAAATGTGTGACAGTGGCCTGTTCCAGTGGTGGGTGACGTGAAGCCTGATTCTCTGCTATGACATGAAGACAGATTCTGCGCTGACATAAGGCCAGATTCTCTGTTACGGGACCTCTCTCCTCTGCCTGGGTGCCTGGGCCTAAATGTGTGACAGTGGCCTGTTCCAGTGGTGGGTGACGTGAAGCCTGATTCTCTGCTATGACATGAAGACAGATTCTGCGCTGACATAAGGCCAGATTCTCTGTTACGGGACCGCTCTCCTCTACCTGGGTGCCTGGGCCTAAATGTGTGACAGTGGCCTGTTCCAGTGGTGGCTGACGTGAAGCCTTATTCTCTGCTATGACATGAAGACAGATTCTGCGCTGACATAAGGCCAGATTCTCTGTTACGGGACCACTCTCCTCTGTCTGGGTGCCGGGGCCTAAATGTGTGACAGTGGCCTGTTCCAGTGGTGGGTGACGTGAAGCCTGATTCTCTGCTATGACATGAAGACTGATTCTGCGCTGACATGAAGCCATATTCTCTGCTATGGAATGAAGAGACTGATTCTCTGCTGACATGAAGCCAGATTCTTTGCTATGGCATGAAGAGACTGATTCTCTGCTGACGTGAAGCCAGATTCTCTGCTATGGGACCTCTGTCCAATTGATATTGGTTCATTTTTATTTTTTTAATTTTAATTCATTTCCCTATCCACATTTGTTTGCAGGGGATTTACCTACATGTTGCTGCCTTTTGCAGCCCTCTAGCTCTTTCCTGGGCTGTTTTACAGCCTTTTTAGTGCCCAAAAGTTCGGGTCCCCATTGACTTCAATGGGGTTCGGGTTCGGGACGAAGTTCGGTTCGGGTTCGGATCCCGAACCCGAACATTTACGGGAAGTTCGGCCGAACTTCTCGAACCCGAACATCCAGGTGTTCGCTCAACTCTACTAGTAACCCTTAGGCTACTTTCACACTCGCGTTTTCTGCGGATCTGTCATGGATGGATCCGTTCAGATAATACAACCGTCTGCATCCGTTCAGAACGGATCCGTTTGTATTATCTTTAACATAGCCAAGACGGATGCGTCTTGAAGACCATTTAAGGTCAATGAAGGATGGATCTGCACAAAACACGAGTGTGAAAGTAGCCAGTCTATGCCATCCCCATTCACGGATGGATTTTAGAATGCAGCATATGTTTTACATGGAAGTACAAAATTTCCCCAGTCTTCACACGTGCAGAATGGAGTTTGCCCTCCTAAATTCACTGTATATGTGTTTCCTTTATGAGTTTCGCTGTCCACTTTTAAAATCCCACTAGTACTGTTCCCACACACAATGTTGGTTAGATCCAGTGTGCTATTCATTCTCTGCATAAATGTGGCTAATTATTTCCCTTGGGCGATTTGTTAGAAAACTTGGAATTTGCTGTTTGTATTTCCGGTAATATTCAGAGCTTTGAACATTTAGCTCCACATACCTGGATATTAAATAGATAAATAGTCATAAAAAATGCTAATTGTACGTTGCTCTACTTTAAATAAAGTATTCACATTTTAACATATGAACGGTTTCATGCTGCAAACATCTTCAAGCTCATTCTGTGTTATAACAAGAATCATTTAGTTACATATTTATTTATATTATTAATTATGTTAATATATCCCTATGAAAATGGTGCTGATTAGTGTTGATCACGAATATTCGAATTTCGAATTTTTATCGCGAATATAGGTACTTCGAAAATTCACGAATATTTCAAATATAGTGATATATATTCGTAATTTCGAAAATTCTATTTTTTTTTAAAATCAGTACACATGATTAGGGATGAGCGAACCCGAACTGTATAGTTGCGGACCCGAACATTTTCGTAAAAGTCCGGGTTCGGGTTCGGTGTTCGGCGCTTTCTTGGAGCTTTTTGAAAGGCTGCAAAGCAGCCAATCAACAAGCGTCATACTACTTGCCCCAAGAGGCCATCACAGCCTTGCCTACTATTGGCATGGCTGTGATTGGCCAGTGCAGCATGTGACCCAGCCTCTATATAAGCTTGGGTCATGTTGCGCTGCACGTCACTCTGCTGATTCAAGCATAGGGAGAGGTTGCTGCTGCGACGATTAGGCAGATTAACTCCTCCAAAAGACTTCATTCTGTGATCGATCTGCAGCTGTGGATCATTGAAGTGCTAATATCGACTTGCTCACTTTTTTGAGGCTGCCCAGAGCGTTTTTAGATCACTTTTTTCTGGGGTGATCGGCGGCCATTTTGTGGCTTGTGGTGCGCCAGCACAAGCTATCACCAAGTGTATTTAACCATCAATAGTGTGGTTATTTTGTGCTATATCCTACATCAGCTGCAGGCTGAGCCTGTGTCACCGAAGTGCATTTAACCATCATCAGTCTGGTTATTTTTTGGCCATATACTACATCAGCTGCAGGCTGAGCCTGTGTCACCGAAGTGCATTTAACCATCAACAGTCTGGTTATTTTTTGGCCATATACTACATCTGGTGCAGGCTGAGCCTGTGTCACCCAAGTGCATTTAACCATCAACAGTCTGGTTATTTTTTGGCCATATACTACATCAGGTGCAGGCTGAGCCTGTGTCATCGAAGTGCATTTAACCATCAACAGTCTGGTTATTTTTTGGCCATATACTACATCTGGTGCAGGCTGAGCCTGTGTCACCCAAGTGCATTTAACCATCAATAGTGTGGTTATTTTTTGGCCATATATTACATCAGGGGCAAGTTGAGCCTGTCACCCAGTGCCTAAAAAATAGACCTGACATTTCTATTCAACCAAATTTGTACTGTTTTAGCTGGTCAAGTTATTTGTAGTGACCGTAAAAGCACAGTTTTTGTTCTGGGTTGAAAAACTATTCCCAAATTTGCCATTCTCAAAATAACTAGTTTCTGCTATATGAGGCCTACTTGAAATCTATCCCAAAAAGGATATCTTACATTGAAGGTGCTGATAGTGTCATTCAGAAAAACCTAAGACACACGCTACCGTGCAAATAGAAGTCTAATTCTGTGATTAAACCTATACCTGTCACACAGCGCAAAAAAAAAACAGGCCTCACATTTCTATTCAACCAAATCTGTACTGTTTTAGCTGGTCAAGTTATTTGTAGTGACCGTAAAAGCACACTTTTTGTTCTGGGTTGAAAAACTATTCCCAAATTTGCCATTCTCAAAATTGTGGTGAACGGGAACAATGAGGAAAACATCTAATCAGGGGCGTAACTAGAAGTGACTGGACCCCACAGCAAATATTTGTAAGGGCCCCTTCCCCCCCCCAGCGCGCTTCGCACCTTCCTCCTCCTGTGTAAACCCCACTCCTTTGGCACAGTGTAGCGGTATACTGTATATTGTGGGGCACAGTGTAGCGGTATACTGTATATTGTGTGGCACAGTGGATGCTATATGTGTATAACAAACATATTTCACATGAAAACTTACAGTTACTTGACCCTTGGGGATCTCGGACACCACTTCAACACTTTGGCCGGGGGCTCGGCGGAGCTGATGTTGTGCTTTATCCTAATGAGAAAGATTTCATAATAAGGATTTGGAGAAGGGGCAGAGCGGTCACAGAGCAGGGAGAGGCTAGTGCTGCTACTAGGGGGTCATAACATGGGGGAGTAATAAAGCCCACCATAATGCCCCCACCAGTAGAAATAATTCTCCTTATAATGTGACAGTGCAAAAATACCCCCTTGTAATGCCCCCAGTTGAGCTAATGTACCCATAGTGCCCCCATAATGTCCCAGTATAAAATACCCTTATATAGTGCCCCCAGTAAATGCCTCCATAGTGCTCCTCTCCCCCCTTCCTGCTAGTGCCCCCCATAATGTACCAGTATAAAATGCCCCATATATAGTGCCCCAGTAGATGCCCCTCAGTGTCCGGCCTCTGATAGGCTGCCGGCCTAGTGTCCCCCATAATGCCCCCTCATCATGTGCTAGTATCAAGTGCCTCTCACCTCCCCCCCCCTACATGTCCCAGTATCATAGTGCCACCTCCCCCCCCCACAAAAAAAGTGCCAATATCAAGTGCCTCTCCCCCCCCCCATGTGCCAGTATCAGGTGCCAACCCCCCCTCCCCCCCAGGTGCCAGTATCAGGTGCCAACCCCTCTCCCCCCCATGTGCCAGTATCAGATGCCTCTCTCCCCCCCCCCATGTGCCAGTATCAGGTGCCTCTCTCCCCCCCCATGTGCCAGTATCAGGTGCCAACCCCCCCTGACCCCCCAGGTGCCAGTATCAGGTGCCTCCCCCCATGTGCCAGCATCAGGTGCATCCCCCCCATGTGCCAGTATCAGGTGCCAACCCCCCCCCCCAGGTGCCAGTATCAGGTGCCAACCCCCCCTTCCCCCACCAGGTGCCAGTATCAGGTGCCAACCCCTCTCCCCCCCCCATGTGCCAATATCAGGTGCCTCTCCCCCCCCCCATGTGCCAGTATCAGGTGCCACCCCCCCCCCCCCCCCCGCTCCCCCCATGGTATTAAAAAAAATATATATAAACACTTCTACTTACCTCCATGTCAGCGATGCGATGGAGCCTCTTCCTGTGTCCCGCCCTGTATGTCCATATATGGAGTCAGTGCTTATATTTCAGAAAAGGTTTCTGCTGGGATTCGAACCCACAACCTTCTGTATCAGAGGCAAAGCATCTAACCACTAGACCATAGGAGAGACCTTGCTGCTGACTGAAAAAAATTGAGACTTCTACTGTTATAGCTGGATAAGTGTACATCTATACACATAACAGCTGCTCATATATAGAGATATAGCAGAGCTGAGTGTGCTGGGATAGCTGTCATATAGAGATATAGCAGTGCTGGGTGTGTTGGGGCAGCTGTCATGTGTATAGCTGTACACTTAGCCAGCTATAACAGTAGAAGTCTCATTTTTTTTCAGTCAGTTGTAATGCAGCAAAAAAAAATGTATACAAATGTACAATTCGTTTTTTTAAAGTGTCTGTGACAGTTGCTTTCAGTGAGTCATTCACTGTGACATCAGCTTCAGATCCACGAGACACCAGCCAATGTGCTCCTGAATGATGAATTTGAATAATGTTTTCTTTTTGGGTACCTTGGCCGACTTTATTGTGTGCCAAGAGCAAGTTGTCAAATAGACCGAGCACATGAGGGAATTGAACAGAAATTAGATATTGGCAAACATTCATTACTTTGTCGTCAAGCCACTTGTTCTCTTCAATATATAACTTATCCTGGTAAGTTCATTTGATGCAATTTATTATTTTCCAGGTGTCATTGCAGGTATCTTGTCTGATACCACTGTCCAAAGCGCTAAACTGGTTTAAGGATGTTCTTTCCTCTCCAAAATCCCATACATCTTCCCTAAGCATATCAGCTTTGGTACCAACTCTTTGAGAAGATGGATGTTTTGGCCGGCCATATGCACGTTTTGGCAGTGGTTCGAAATTCACGAATGCATCCTGTTTTCTCTTTGGAGACTCTAACAATGGTAAACCTTCATCTTTTGGCACCAAATTCTTCACACTGGTTACCAATCTCTCCAGGTCCTCCTCTGCTTTATTTAAATCGCAAACATCTTGTATCAGATACAAGGCATCTACTAGTTGTTTGATAAGTATATGACAATTTCAGATTTTTGTTGTCCGCAATGCTCTCCGAAGAGGTGCTAGGTCCAATATATGTTCTGCAGGTGGTAGTTTTAAGTCGGGAAAATGGGTCTGGCCCTCAAATCTCCACTTTTACACTGTATGTCTGAAAAACACTGTATGTCCAGTGAAAACAGTGGGTTGTCAGTGTAAGACTTAGGCTATTTTCACACTTGCGGCAGAGTGATCCGGCAAGCAGTTCCATCGCCGGAACTGCCTGCTGGATCAGGCAATCTGCATGCAAACGGACAGCATTTGTAGACGGTTCCTGATGCGGATCCTTCTCACAAATGCATTGCAAGAACGGATCCGTCTCTCCGTTTGTCATACGGACAAACGGATCCATTTCTATTTTTTTTCACATTTTTACATTTTTTCACATACGGAAAGATGGATCCGGAATTCCAGTATTTTTAATGCCAGATCCGGCACTAATACATTTCAATGTAAATTAATGCCGGATCCGGCATTCCGGCAACTGACCGGAATTTTGGATGGAGATAAAACCGCAGCATGCTGCGGTATTATCTCCATTCTGAAAAGGCAAAAAGACTGAACTGAAGACATCCTGAATGGATTGCCCTCCATTCAGAATGCATTAGGATAAAACTGATCAATTCTTTTCAGGTATTGAGCCCCTGGGACGGAACTCAATGCCGGAAAAGAATAACGCTAGTAACTAGGGATGAGCGAACCCGAACTGTATAGTTCGGGTTCGTACCGAATTTTGGGGTGTCCGTGACACGGACCCGAACCCGAACATTTTCGTAAAAGTCCGGGTTCGGGTTCGGTGTTCGGCGCTTTCTTGGCGCTTTTTGAAAGGCTGCAAAGCAGCCAATCAACAAGCGTCATACTACTTGGCCCAAGAGGCCATCACAGCCATGCCTACTATTGGCATGGCTGTGATTAACCAGTGCACCATGTGACCCAGCCTCTATTTAAGCTGGAGTCACGTAGCGCCGCACGTCACTCTGCTATGATCAGTATAGGGAGAGGTTGCAGCTTCGACGTTAGGGCGAGATTAGGCAGATTAACTCCTCCAAAAGACTTCATTCTGTGATCGATCTGCAGCTGTGGATCATTGAAGTGCTATTATTGACTTGCTCACTTTTTTGAGGCTGCCCAGAGCGTTTTTAGATCACTTTTTTTCTGGGGTGATCGGCGGCCATTTTGTGACTTGTGGTGCCCCAGCACGAGCTATCACCAAGTGTATTTAACCATCGATAGTGTGGTTATTTTGTGCTATATCCTACATCAGCTGCAGGCTGAGCCTGTGTCACCGAAGTGCATTTAACCATCAACAGTCTGGTTATTTTTTGGCCATATACTACATTAGCTGCAGGCTGAGCCTGTGTCAAAGAAGTGCATTTAACCATCAACAGTCTGGTTATTTTTTGGCCGTATACTACATCTGGTGCAGGCTGAGCCTGTGTCACCCAAGTGCATTTAACCATCAACAGTGTGGTTATTTTTTGGCCGTATATTACATCAGGGGCAAGTTGAGCCTGTCACCCAGCGCCTAAAAAATAGACCTGACATTTCTATTCAACCAAATCTGCACAGTTTTAGCTGGTCAAGTTATTTGTAGTGACCGTAAAAGCAGACTTTTTGTTCTGGGTTGAAAAAGCATTGAAAAAGCATTCCCAAATTTGCCATTCTCAAAATAACTAGTTTGTGGTATTTGAGGCCTACTTGAAATCTATCCCAAAAAGAAAATCTTACATTGAAGGTATTGATAGTGTCATTCAGAAAAACCTAAGACACGCGCTAGCGTGCTGATAGAAGTGTCATCTGTGATTAAACCTATAACTGTCACACAGCGCAAAAAAAAACAGGTCTCACATCTCTATTCAACCAAATCTGCACAGTTTTAGCTGGTCAAGTTATTTGTAGTGACCGTAAAAGCAGACTTTTTGTTCTGGGTTGAAAAAGCATTCTCAAATTTGCCATTCTCAAAATAACTAGTTTGTGGTATTTGAGGCCTACTTGAAATCTATCCCAAAAAGAAAATCTTACATTGAAGGTATTGATAGTGTCATTCAGAAAAACCTAAGACACACGCTAGCGTGCTGATAGAAGTGTCATTCTGTGATTAAACCTATAACTGTCACACAGCGCAAAAAAAAACAGGTCTCACATCTCTATTCAACCAAATCTGCACAGTTTTAGCTGGTCAAGTTATTTGTAGTGACCGTAAAAGCAGACTTTTTGTTCTGGGTTGAAAAAGCATTCCCAAATTTGCCATTCTGAAAATAACTAGTTTGTGGTATTTGAGGCCTACTTGAAATCTATCCCAAAAAGAAAATCTTACATTGAAGGTATTGATAGTGTCATTCAGAAAAACCTAAGACCGTAAAAGCAGACTTTTTGTTGAAAAAGCATTCCCAAATTTGACATTCTCAAAATTGTGGTGAACGGGAACAATGAGGAAAACATCTAATAAGGGACGCGGACGTGGACATGGTCGTGGTGGTGTTAGTGGACCCTCTGGTGCTGGGAGAGGACGTGGCCGTTCTGCCACAGCCACACGTCCTAGTGAACCAACTACATCAGGTCCCAGTAGCCAGCAGAATTTACAGCGATATTTGGTGGGGCCCAATGCCGTTCTAAGGATGGTAAGGCCTGAGCAGGTACAGGCATTAGTCAATTGGGTGGCCGACAGTGGATCCAGCACGTTCACATTATCTCCCACCCAGTCTTCTGCAGAAAGCGCACAGATGGCGCATGAAAACCAAGCCCATCGGTCTGTCACATCACCCCCATGCATATCAGGGAAACTGTCTGAGCCTCAAGTTATGCAGCAGTCTCTTATGCTGTTTGAAGACTCTGCTGGCAGGGTTTCCCAAGGGCATCCACCTAGCCCTTCCCCAGGGGTGGAAGAGATAGAATGCACTAACGCACAACCACTTATTTTTCCTGATGATGAGGACATGGGAATACCACCTCAGCACGTCTCTGATGATGACAAAACACAGGTGCCAACTGCTGCGTCTTTCTGCAGTGTGCAGACTGAACAGGAGGTCAGGGATCAAGACTGGGTGGAAGACGATGCAGGGGACGATGAGGTCCTAGACCCCACATGGAATGAAGGTCGTGCCACTGACTTTCACAGTTCAGAGGAAAAGGCAGTGGTGAGACCGAGCCAACAGCGTAGCAAAAGAGGGAGCAGTGGGCAAAATCAGAACACCAGGCGCCAAGAGACTCCGCCTGCTACTGACCGCCGCCATCTGGGACCGAGCACCCCAAAGGCAGCTTCAAAGAGTTCCCTGGCATGGCACTTCTTCAAACAATGTGCTGACGACAAGACCCGAGTGGTTTGCACGCTGTGCCATCAGAGCCTGAAGCGAGGCATTAACGTTCTGAACCTTAGCACAACCTGCATGACAAGGCACCTGCATGCAAAGCATGAACTGCAGTGGAGTAAACACCTTAAAAACAAGGAAGTCACTCAGGCTCCCTCTGCTACCTCTTCTGCTGCTGCCGCCTCGGCCTCTTCTGCTGCTGCCGCCGCCGCCTCGGCCTCTTCTGCTGCTGCCGCCGCCTCGGCCTCTTCCTCCGCCTCTGGAGGAACGTTGGCACCTGCCGCCCAGCAAACATGGGATGTACCACCAACACCACCACCTGCGTCACCAAGCATCTCAACCATGTCACACGGCAGCGTTCAGCTCTCCATCTCACAAACATTTAAGAGAAAGCGTAAATTCCCACCTAGCCACCCTCGATCCCTGGCCCTGAATGCCAGCATTTCTAAACTACTGGCCTATGAAATGCTGTCATTTAGGCTGGTGGACACTCACAGCTTCAAACAGCTCATGTCGCTTGCTGTCCCACAGTATGTTGTTCCCAGCCGGCACTACTTCTCCAAGAGAGCCGTGCCGTCCCTGCACAACCAAGTGTCCGATAAAATCAAGTGTGCACTGCACAACGCCATCTGTGGCAAGGTCCACCTAACCACAGATACGTGGACCAGTAAGCACGGCCAGGGACGCTATATCTCCCTAACTGCACACTGGGTAAATGTAGTGGCGGCTGGGCCCCAAGCGGAGAGCTGTTTGGCGCAAGTCCTTCCGCCGCCAAGGATCGCAGGGCAACATTCTTTGCCTCCTGTCTCCTCCTCCTCCTACTCAGCTTCCTCCTCCTCTTCTTCCACCTGCTCATCCAGTCAGCCACACACCTTCACCACCAACTTCAGCACAGCCCGGGGTAAACGTCAGCAGGCCATTCTGAAACTCATATGTTTGGGGGACAGGCCCCACACCGCACAGGAGTTGTGGCGGGGTATAGAACAACAGACCGACGAGTGGTTGCTGCCGGTGAGCCTCAAGCCCGGCCTGGTGGTGTGCGATATGGGTGAAATCTCGTTGCAGCTCTGGGACTAGCCGGTTTGACGCACATCCCTTGCCTGGCGCATGTGCTGAATTTGGTGGTGCAGAAGTTCATTCGCAACTACCCCGACATGTCAGAGCTGCTGCATAAAGTGCGGGCCGTCTGTTCGCGCTTCCGGCGTTCACACCCTGCCGCTGCTCGCCTGTCTGCGCTACAGCGTAACTTCGGCCTTCCCGCTCACCGCCTCATATGCGACGTGCCCACCAGGTGGAACTCCACCTTGCCTATGCTGGACAGACTGTGCGAGCAGCAGCAGGCCATAGTGGAGTTTCAGCTGCAGCACGCACGGGTCAGTCGCACTGCGGATCAGCCCCACTTCACCACCAATGACTGGGCCTCCATGCGAGACCTGTGTGCCCTGTTGCGCAGTTTCGAGTACTCCACCAACATGGCCAGTGGCGATGACGCCGTTATCAGCGTTACAATACCACTTCTATGTCTCCTTGAGAAAACACTTAGGGCGATGATGGAAGAGGAGGTGGCCCAGGAGGAAGAGGAGGAAGAGGGGTCATTTTTAGCACTTTCAGGCCAGTCTCTTCGAAGTGACTCAGAGGCATGTTTTTTGCAACACCAGAGGCAAGGTACAAATGTGGCCAGACAGGGCCCACTACTGGAGGACGAGGAGGGCGAGGATGAGGAGGAGGTGGAGGAGGATGAGGATGAGGCATGTTCACAGCGGGGTGGCACCCAAAGCAGCTCGGGCCCATCACTGGTGCGTGGCTGGGGGGAAACACAGGACGATGACGATACGCCTCCCACAGAGGACAGCTTGTCCTTACCTCTGGGCAGCCTGGCACATATGAGCGACTACATGCTGCAGTGCCTGCGCAACGACAGCAGAGTTGCCCACATTTTAACGTGTGCAGACTACTGGGTTGCCACCCTGCTGGATCCCCGGTACAAAGACAATGTGCCCACCTTACTTCCTACACTGGAGCGTGATAGGAGGATGCGCGAGTACAAGCGCACGTTGGTAGACGCGCTACTGAGAGCATTCCCAAATGTCACAGGGGAACCAGTGGAAGCCCAAGGCGAAGGCAGAGGAGGAGCAAGAGGTCGCCAACGCAGCTGTGTCACGGCCAGCTCCTCTGAGGGCAGGGTTAGCATGGCAGAGATGTGGAAAAGTTTTGTCACCACGCCACAGCTAACTGCACCACCACCTGATACGGAACGTGTTAGCAGGAGGCAACATTTCACTAACATGGTGGAACAGTACCTGTGCACACCCCTCCACGTACTGACTGATGGTTCGGCCCCATTCAACTTCTGGGTCTCCAAATTGTCCACGTGGCCAGAGCTAGCCTTTTATACCGTGGAGGTGCTGGCCTGCCCAGCGGCCAGCGTTTTGTCTGAACGTGTATTGTCTACAGCCAATGTGCACAAGCTGACGTTCATAAAAATGAACCAGGCATGGATCCCACAGGACCTGTCCATCCCTTGTGCAGATTAGATATTAACTACCTCCCCTTAACAATATATTATTCTACTCCAGGGCACTTCCTCATTCAATCCTATTTTTATTTTCATTTTACCATTATATTGCGGGGCAACCCAAAGTTGAATGAACCTCTCCTCTGTCTGGGTGCCGGGGCCTAAATGTGTGACAGTGGCCTGTTCCAATGGTGGGTGACGTGAAGCCTGATTCTCTGCTACGACATGAAGACAGATTCTGCGCTGACATAAGGCCAGATTCTCTGTTACAGGACCTCTCTCCTCTGTCTGGGTGCCGGGGCCTAAATATGTGACAGTGCCCTGTTCCAGTGGTGGGTGACGTAAAGCCTGATTCTCTGCTATGACATGAAGACAGATTCTGTGCTGACATAAGGCCAGATTCTCTGTTACGGGACCTCTCTCCTCTGTCTGGGTGCCGGGGCCTAAATATGTGACAGTGGCCTGTTCCAGTGGTGGCTGACGTGAAGCCAGATTCTTTGCTATGACATGAAGAGACTGATTCTCTGCTGACGTGAAGCCAGATTCTCTGCTATGAGACCTCTGTCCAATTGATATTGGTTCATTTTTATTTTTTTTATTTTTATTTTAATTCATTTCCCTATCCACATTTGTTTGCAGGGGATTTACCTACATGTTGCTGCCTTTTGCAGCCCTCTAGCTCTTTCCTGGGCTGTTTTACAGCCTTTTAGTGCCCAAAAGTTCGGGTCCCCATTGACTTCAATGGGGTTCGGGTTCGGGACGAAGTTCGGGTCGGGTTCGGATCCCGAACCCGAACATTTCCGGGAAGTTCGGCCGAACTTCTCGAACCCGAACATCCAGGTGTTCGCTCAACTCTACACATGATCCCTCTCTGCTTCTAGCTTGTGGGCTAATGAGAAGGCTGCAGTATATTTGACTTTAGGATAGTGTTTGCGAATTTTCGTAAAGAAGATTATAGCACTATATTAGCTAAATTGCTCTATATTCTTTTTTTTTTTTTTTTATATTCGCTATATTGCTATAACTTAGTTTTTTCCAATATTCGTAATATTCTAAAACAAGAATATATAGCAATATAGCGAATATTCGAAAAATAAACGAATATAGAGCAATTTAGCTAATATAGTGCTATAATATTCTTTGTCTAATAGTTGTAATTTTTCTCTCATCTGAAGTTCAGATTGGAAAAAAATTACAACTATAAGGCCTCATGCACACGACCGTTGTGTGCACCCGTGGCTGCTGTGCCGTTTTCCGTTTTTTTTCGCGGACCCATTGACTTTCAATGGGTCCGTGGAAAAAAATCGGAAAATGCACCGTTTTGCAGCCGCATCCGTGATCCGTGTTTCCTGGCCGTGAAAAAAATAGGACCTGTCCTATTTTTTTCACGGCCAACGGTTCACGGACCCATTCAAGTCAATGGGTCCGTGAAAGAACACGGATGCACACAAGATTGGCATCCGTGTCCGTGATCCGTGGCCGTAGGTTAGTTTTTATACAGACGGATCCGAAGATCCGTCTGCATAAAAGCTTTTTCAAAGCTGAGTTTTCACTTCGTGAAAACTCAGAACCGACAGTATATTCTAACACAGAAGCGTTCCCATGGTGATGGGGACGCTTCTAGTTAGAATACACTACAAACTGTGTACAAGACTGCCCCCTGCTGCCTGGCAGCACCCGATCTCTTACAGGGGGCCGTGATCAGCACAATTAACCCCTTCAGGTGCGGCACCTGAAGGGGTTATTGTGCTGATCACGGCCCCCTGTAAGAGATCAGGGCTGCCAGGCAGCAGGGGGCAGACCCTCCCCCCCTCCCCAGTTTGAATATCATTGGTGGCCTCTATTGTAATAATAGGTTGGTGGCCAACAGTGTGCGCCCCCCCCCTCCCTCTATTGTAATAATTCGTTGGTGGCACAGTGTGCGCCCCCCATCGGCCCCCCCTCCCTCTATAGCATTAACAACATTGGTGGCCAGTGTGCGGCCTCCCATCTCCCCCCCCCCTTCCCCCATCATTGGTGGCAGCGGAGTTCCGATCGGAGTCCCTTTTTAATAGCTGGGGCTCCGATCGGTAACCATGGCAACCAGGAAGCTACTACAGTCCTGGTTGCCATGGTTACTTAGCAATAGTACAATAGTAGAAGATTCATACTTACCTGCTGCTGCGATGTTCGTGTCCAGCCGGGAGCTTCACCTACTGGTAAGTGACAGGTCTGTGCGGCGCATTGCTAAATGAACCGTCACTTACCAGTAGGAGGAGCTCCCGGCCGGACACGAACATCGCAGCTCCCAGGTAAGTATGAACCTTTTACTATTGTACTATTGCTAGTAACCCACTGCCACCAATGATCGGGGGGGGGGGGGGGTGAGATGGGAGGCCGCACTCTGGCCACCAATGTTGTTAATGCTATAGAGGGAGGAAGGGGGGGGGCGCCGCACTGGCCACCAATGATATTCAAACTGGGGAGGGGGGGGGGTCTGCCCCCTGCTGCCTGGCAGCCCTGATCTCTTACAGGGGGATATGATAGTACAATTAACCCCTTCAGGTGCGGCACCTGAGGGGTTAATTGTGCTGATCACGGCCCCCTGTAAGAGATCGGATGCTGCTAGGCAGCAGGGGGCAGTCATGTACACAGTTTGTAGTATATTCTAACTAGAAGCGTCCCCATCACCATGGGAACGCCTCTGTGTTAGAATATACTGTCGGAAATGAGGTTTCACGATCTAACTCATATCCGACAGTATATTCTAACATAGAGGCGTTCCCATGGTGATGGGGACGCTTCAAGTTAAAATATACCATCGGATTGGAGAAAACTCCGATCCGATGGTATAAAAGGGACTCCAGACTTTACATTGAAAGTCAATGGGGACGGATCCGTTTGAAATGGCACCATATTGTGTCAACGTCAAACGGATCCGTCCCCATTGACTTGCATTGTAATTCAGGACGGATCCGTTTGGCTCCGCACGGCCAGGCGGACACCAAAACGACTTTTTTTTTCATGTCCGTGGATCCTCCAAAAATCAAGGAAGACCCACGGACGAAAAAACGGTCACGGATCACGGGAAAACGGAACCCTGTTTTGCGGACCGCAAAAAAAACGGTCGTGTGCATGAGGCCTAAAAAAAAGATTATAGCACTATATTAGCTAAATTGCTCTATATTAGTTTTTTTTTTTTTTATATTCGCTATATATTCTTGTTTTAGAATATTACGAATATTCGAAAAAACAAAGTTATAGCAATATAGCGAATATTAAAAAAAATAAAAAAATTTATTCATATTACAAAAATTCGCATATAACACGATCATTACCTTGCCGATTTTTCGAGTAAAAAAATCGTAGAATATAACGAATATTCGAATTTGCGAATATTCGCCGAATATTCTACAAAATATTCGCGAATTCGAATATGACCCTTGCTGCTCATCACTAGTGCTGATATTGTCAGCAGAATATGGATGGGCAGACCTAGTTGCATATGCAATTAGGGGTGACATGGTGTCATGACACCTTTAATTGCATGCGCAGGTATTTACGGTTTATGTTTCTTACCTGGTAACAGATGCCTCGTGCGATCTGGGCTTCAAGGAAAGATCTTCTTCATCTTGATTGGAGAATGGATCAACTATATGCACGTGAGTACCTATAAAAGAAAAGGTTTGACAGTTACTGCGCAGTTGGTGAGCGGCAGAGAAGAAACCCCCTTCCCCCTTCCCCTTTCTAACTTAATGTCATGGTGTTAGCTTTGGGGAAATAGTCACTCTTCGAGTGGACTATGTGAAGTTAATTAATTGAAGGTGATTAATTGGATTGTTTCATGTTAAATTCATTTTATATATATATATATATATATATATATATATATATATATTTATTTAGGTAACATAAGTAACACCGTGGCCAACTTTAGCCAACCAATAAATAAAAATGATTAATGCTATTCTGAGTCTCGTATTTATTTAAATGAGGTTAACAGATTGGTTAAAGTGGAGTGAAATTTGTTCAATCCATCCACTATACTTGTACAGTGTCTGTTGTCATATGAGGACCTTCGCTTACTGTCTATCCTAGGAGTTCTGTCAGTATTTATTCAGGAATACTGTTGCAATCAATACTTGATTGCCAGGGCCAGCGAGCGCTCTCCTCCTCTCGTTGGCCCTGCCTGCAGCCTCAAGTACCGGTCGTCATTCGGTGCAGGCGCTCTGAGAGAAGGACAGCCGCTCCTTCCTCAGTGCGCCTGCGCCGATGATGTCAGCCCTACACCCGGAAGAGAAGACCTCTCTTCCGGGTGTAGGGCTGACGTCATCAGCGCAGGTGCACTGAGGAAGGAGCGGCCAAGCGAGCGTCCTTCTCTGAGCGCCTGCGCCGAATGACGACCGGTACGGCGCAGGCGCTGGATTTGAGGCTGCAGGCAGGGCCAGCGAGAGGAGGAGAGCGCTCGCTGGCCCTGTCAATCAAGTGGAGGAGGGGGCGTTTTTTCAAACAGAGGATGCGGCGGCTACCAGCAAGTCCGCCCAACTTGCTGGTAGTGAAGAAATTTACATATAATAAAAGTACGTTTTTTACTGTAATTACTGTACAGCCCGAGGTAAGAGGGGCATATATGGAATCTGCTTACATTAACAAATATAATAAGTCAAAAACTGAAAATTGGGGGTTGGGGGTGACAGAAGCCCTTTAACACTGCATTCTCTCTGGCATGGCAGCACAAATCACCCGACACGTCTGCTGTAAAGGAGTTGTCCCACTTGGGACATTTATGGCTTATTCACAGAATATGCTATAAGTATCTTAGAAGTGCGGGACCGTAACTATCTTGAGAATGGAGTTCTCCTGAGCCACCAGAGGTTGCCAGGAGTGTTGAAATAGCCCACAACGCTGATTTACACAGTTTGCACCAATCCCATTGACTTAAACCACAGTTACGCAAATAGATAGGAACGGATCTTACATACAAATTCCCAAATATATATTACAAATACAGCGTATATAGCTCACAGGTTGACCCCCTGGTTCATTAGAAGACGGTTAGGATTACATAGCAATCACAAAGAAGAAAGCATGCTCATAAACAACTTTGAGTAGAACTACAAGTAGATGCGTTCAGATAATAAATCACATAGCTCACAATAGGGCACTAACTCTGACCCTCCGGGTAGAACCTGAGATGTCGATACATGATAAGGGTCTGTGAACATGCCATAAATGTCCTAGATGGGACAACACTTTTAAGCATTAATTGAATATTGCGTCATTCTATTAAACGGCTCAAGATCTTACTTCTTGTATGTGTTTGGGAAGAAACTTGAACAGTTTTTGTAACCCTCTAGGTGACTATATTTCAGGATTTCATGCTGTCGCTCAAGTCCATTGTTTGTGTGTACGCCAACTTGTCGATAAACACATGCCCATTTCTGTTCGAGAATGAAAATAAACATATATTGATTTTAATTACATTGTTATTATGCATATTATCAAATTATTTATACTGTATTGTCAATTCAAACCGAAGCATAACAATTTTTTTTTTCTAAATTTAGATGTTATTTATACACAATCATTATCATCAGTTTATGCAGTCCCATGTAATAACAGTAAAGTATGAGGACATATCTGCCAAAATGGCACAGAAACATACAGCACATAAGAAATACACCAAACACATAGGGGAGATTTATCTCTGTGGCAAACAGTACTTGTCTGACTGCATTATCTCATGTGTACAGTCTGGTGAAGTCTGGATCATGGTGGGGGAAAGTAACAGTTCCAGTGAAAGTAATTCTTAGGCTTCATGCACATGAGTAGGGTTATTGGCTACGCTCGGGTCCACTACCCCATCATTTAGCTAACTAACCTTCCCCATTTCCTCTCCCAATAACCACACACAGCCACTGTTTGGATTAAATCGGCCACAGCAGCCGTCTTTTATTAAATAATATAAATAACATGAATAAACATAACACTTGATATAACAATGACATATATATATAAATATATACATGTCTAACTGACGAGGGAGGTCCTAGAAGCCGCCTAACTGCACCTTAAACGGCCACAAACCACCACGGCAATTCCATCTTGCCCCCAGCCGCGTACCACAAGCTCGGGGACACCAACTGACGGACGCCATACCAAGCCAACCAGGTGCCCCAACTCTGAGAGTCCAGCCCCACCATTGAGGCCCTCTCATTCACCGTTACCATCCAGTAGCCCCAGCTTCTATGACCTCCCCCCGCCACGACTGCTGCGACAAACGCAACACTTAAAGACACACTCCGTCCACCACCCCTTGTTCACTTTTTTTTTTTTTTTTATACATTTATTTATTTATAAAATACACATTTTTATTTTTTTTATATATATATGCATCCCCTCTATAATACCGTTGCCGCCCTGAAACATCCCAGTACACACTACGGGAGGGAGGGAGGGAGATGCTGGCTCTCTGCTACTAAAATGGCGGGCGCTGACCTGCCTCACCACTACTTCAGCCTGCCGCTCCCCGCCCCTTCCTGGCTCCTCCCCCCTTTCCCTGCACTCATCCACTTAACCCTTACCTTACACTGCCCCTTGCTCACAAAACCCCTCATGCCGGCCTCCCCTGAAGCGTGCCGCTTCGTCCGGCCTCACTTGAGTAGGGTTATTGGCTACGCTCGGGTCCACTACCCCATCATTTAGCTAACTAACCTTCCCCATTTCCTCTCCCAATAACCACACACAGCCACTGTTTGGATTAAATCGGCCACAGCAGCCGTCTTTTATTAAATAATATAAATAACATGAATAAACATAACACTTGATATAACAATGACATATATATATAAATATATACATGTCTAACTGACGAGGGAGGTCCTAGAAGCCGCCTAACTGCACCTTAAACGGCCACAAACCACCACGGCAATTCCATCTTGCCCCCAGCCGCATACCACAAGCTCGGGGACACCAACTGACGGACGCCATACCAAGCCAACCAGGTGCCCCAACTCTGAGAGTCCAGCCCCACCATTGAGGCCCTCTCATTCACCGTTACCATCCAGTAGCCCCAGCTTCTATGACCTCCCCCCGCCAACAACGCGCAGCTTGACAGCCCTTAAGCTCGCGCGTTCCGCCACACCCGGAGGGCTGTTTCAATACCTCCCTGCAAGTCCAGTGACCACAGATCAATGCCCACCGCATTGAGGTGGACTCCATCCTGTCTCCAAAAGCCTCCTGTTCCTGCTTCCAACTCGGGGTGCCTCACCACCACCGCCCCATGTTTGGCACAGAACCTCCCAATCACCCTATTCAGCTTAATCCTAGCCTTATTCAGCCTTTCCACCGATCTCGCCTCCCTCCATACCTTCCTGGGGACAATGTCCGACCACACAGTGACAACTAACGGGAAGAGGGACCACAAACGCAAAAAATCAAAACGGATATCCCTGATCAACTCTCTGCAAGGTCGGACCCCTAGGTCATTTCCCCCAACATGCAACACCAAGACATCTGGGACTCTATCTAACCTGGCTTGCCGATGAACCTCCTGCAAAACACTACCCCACACCATACCTCTGCGTCCGATCCATCTTACTATGGCTGTCCCCCGATCAAACCCCAGCTGCCGCCCATTCTGCCGGACATCCGCTCGTAATGCCCCCCAGAACACGAACGAATGGCCCAGGATCCAAACTAACAACGGGGCATCACCTGAAAAAAGAACGAGACAAACATGGTTAGACACAGCCTTAAACTGCCCCTAAACGCACATACAGCCGAAAACGCTCCGACTCCCACCTCCCAATCCGCTTAATCACTTCATCTCGAACCCCCAAGCGAGCAGCCTCCGTGGCAGCACCTATCCTGAAGGAATGACCCGTAAACTTGCCAGAGTCCATTCCTAGATTACGCAAACATTTATTGAATACCGCTATAAATTGAAATCGCGATAAAAAGGAGCCATCCTCGTGTCTGAGAATCGGGCCTGCCGCGACCCCTGCCCTTCCTTGAAAATCCCGTAAACACCGTACTGGACACAATAGACATCCCGGCACCTCAAACAATGAGACTAAATGACCCCTCCCCTCCTGATCCGTCTTTGAAAATCTCAGATAAATCACCACCCTGTTGTCATATAACGTTACATCCTCACTCCTCAGACCCCCTTCCCGCTGCACACTTGCACACACTAACTCCCCTAAACGAAAGGCCCCGAAAAAAGCCAGAGCAAAGGCTAGTCTAAATAAGCTCACCTCCCAAGCCGAGCGACACACTCCAGCTACCTGCTCACCTAACTGTAACAATAACGAAAAGGACACCGGTAGGCGGGAATCTTTGACACGCTGAAACCTTCTATAACCCTTCAAAATTTGTCGGACCAAAAAGGACTTAGTAATGTCCGGGGAATTCCGTAACTTGAATCCGAAAGCCAAGCCCGCCATGCAACCATTGATCTTGGCAACCGACCAACCTTGATCCTTCACGTGGCCAATGAACAGTAACAACGGAATTTCCCCGTCCAGTACCTCGACCCCTAGGTCATTACACCACTGCTGCCACCTATTCCAAGCCCTATCGTACATCCTCCACGTGCCTTCACTCAATGATGCCTGCAACAGACAAGCTACGGTACCTCCAGGATCTCCCACAACGACTCTGGACACACCAATCCGACCTGACTCGCCTCCGGGGCCAGCTGGCGAAACCGCTCCCACTGAAAACGAGAAAGTGCGTCAGCTATACAGTTAGAGGAACCAGGCACATGCACCGCAAACACCCAAGCATTAAGGGACAAGCACCTGAGAACCAACTGCTGCAACAGGCAAATAACTGGGGGGGAAGAAGCCGTTACACTGTTGATGGCTTGCACAACTCCCAAGTTGTCACAATGGAAACGAACCTTCTTGTGCCGAAACTTCTCCCCCCAGAGCGTGACTGCCAACACAATGGGGAAGAGTTCCAACAATGCCACGTTTTTTACCCACCCTTTTAGTACCCAGGACTCAGGCCACCGACCCGCACACCACTGCCCTTCACAGTACGCCCCAAAACCCACTCCACCCGCAGCATCCGTAAACAATTCGAAATCAAACGCATCAACCACCCCCCCCATAACTAATGCTCTGCCATTAAACTGTTGTAAAAAGGAATCCCAAACTTTCAAATCCCCTTTCAACTCACTGCCTAGTCTAATAAAATGGTGGGGAGACACCACCCCTCCTGTCGCCGAAGCCAACCTCCTACTAAAAATGCGGCCCATTGGTAGGATTCTGCATGCAAAATTTAATTTGCCCAACAAAGACTGCAGGTCCCGCAGGCGAATCTTTTTTGCTCTCAATGCAGCCGCCACCTCTGTTCTTAAATCTGACACTTTGTCTACTGGTAGCCTACACTCCATCCGCTGTGTATCGATGACAATACCCAAAAAGCTTAGCTCAGTAGCCGGCCCCACCGTTTTGTCCACCGCTAACGGGACTCCAAAACACTCAAAAACAGACTGCAATGTGGATAACAACAACGAACAAACCCTAGATCCCCCCGGCCCCAAACACAGGAAATCATCCAAATAATGAATGACAGAGTGACAACCTGATTCCTGAACCACCACCCACTCCAGAAAAGAACTGAAACGCTCAAAATATGCACACGATATTGAACAGCCCATTGGCAAACACCTATCCACAAAATAAGCGCCATTCCAAAAACAACCCAGTAAATACAAACTATCCGGGTGAACTGGCAACAATCGAAATGCCGCTTCAATGTCACATTTTGCCAACAGGGTACCCGGACCCAGCTTCCTTACCCATTCCACAGCCGCATCAAAGGAAGCATAAACCACAGAACAAAGTTCCGGGTCAATGCCCTCATTGACCGACGCACCCTTAGGGAATGATAAATGGTGGATGAGCCTAAATTTATTAGGCTCCTTCTTAGGGATCAAACCCAAAGGGGAAACTCGCAAGTTACTGATGGGTGATGTAACAAACGGACCATCCATCCTCCCTAGGGAAACCTCTTTAGCTAACTTTCCTGTCACTATGTCCGGGAACTGCAATGCTGAGCGCAAATTCTTCCGCTTCTCCATGACTGGTAACGGGTGTGAAGGTATATGAAAACCGAACTTAAACCCTGAATACAAAAATTCAGCTAACTCCTGGTTCGGATATCTATTTAGATGCCCCACCATCCTTTCCACTCGCACTGGGGTCTGCCCCTTTTGCAAAACTATCCCCCCCCCTTTGTCTACCCCCTCTAAAACATCTGCTAGCCCCATGGCCCCCGCCACACACGGAACATTCATGCCTAAATTTGCATTTTTGGCCGAATTTGCAATTTCCCTCATTGAAAAGGAAGCAGTATCCTCTTCCAACTGGGGGCGTCCCTGTACCTTGCTGTACCCCAACCCCTGCCTCACTCCGAAAGGACTGACCACTCCTGCCTGGCGCTGTCACCCTCATCCATAACGCAATGTCCTTATGGTCCCATCTCATATTAGGACGGACCGCTTTCCTCTGACGAAACTGTTCGTCATACCGTAACCACCCGGAACCCCCATACACTCTATAGGCTTCCCCAATAGCATCCAGATAGCAAAATAAAGGGGAACAGCATTCCGGACTCTTCTCCCCAATCACACTTGCCAAAATAGCAAAGGCCTGCAGCCAATTACTAAATGACCTAGGGATGAGGCGATAGCGACGCTTATCCTCATCCTCCTTCCTTACTCCGTCCTTCTTTACCACATCAAGGTTAAACCGTTCCAACGGAAGCAGCGAAAAAATTTCTATATACTCTCCCTTCCAAATTTTCTCACGCACCTCCGTTTTCAAATGCGCTCCCAGGGGACCCTCAAAGCAAACATACACCTCCCCTTTTGCGGCGTCATCTAATCTGGGCCTATCCTCCTCACCTCCCACCTGCGTCTGCACTGACACTGATTCGGCTACACCTGAGCTATTGGCCACTGCTACATTACTATTGTTAACGGTCGCCGGTACATTGCTATTTTCTGCCCCCAACCCCCACGCTGCTAAGGGGGTAGCCCCCATTGCCCCCCTATCCTGACTAACCCCAGCTAAACCACACAGCAAGCGCCCCAAACCACCGATAATAGCACTATTGCTCCCCCCACGCCCCAGGCGCCACATTAAATAGAGATAACAGTGTTCCCAGTGATGTCTCACCTAGCTGCCCGGGTGCTGTGAACCCGGCAGCCGCCGGTCCTGATTCCTGACGGACGACTCCTGGATCCACGACGTTCCTTTGATGGGTACTTGCGCTGTTCGCCGGCAGCACCCCAGCCGGATCACTGCTGGGTGCGTTAGGAATGGCTCTGGGACGCCCTCTGTCTTCAACGGTGTCAGGACCAGTAGAAAACTGTCCGCCCTCAGGAAATGGCCTGCGCAACTCCCTGTCCTCCATATAAGCATCTGCGCGCCTGTCTTCATGCCCAAGAGGCCTGCTCTGGGGCGGGGAGCCGTCCAGAACAGCCTCGTCCTCCTCCTCTGTAAGAAGCGCATCATGGCAAGGCCTGCGCCCGTCCCTGGCACCTACAGGCGCAGCCTCGTGTGCCACTGAAAGGGGCTCATCCTGTAAGGGCCTGCGCCGGGCCGCCCTGGCCGACCGCGCAGCCCCGCTGCTGCCTTTGCTGCCACTACCTCTCCCACGCTGAGCAGGCCTCCGACTCCTGGGGACAGGAGGGGATCCTGCAGAACCAGGTCCTGACTCCCCTGTTGCTGCCGCGATGGGCTGAGGGGAAGGCCCCACAGCCTCTGGAGGGTCCCGCCGGACATATGGATTCCTCCCACGCCGGGAGGCCGCAGTAGCCTTAGAATGCTCCCGGCGTGGAGGGTCCCTTGTGGGGCTCCTGACACGGCGCCGGACCCGGGGGGGTAAATCAGGGCTCAGGCGCGCCGGCGGCCGTACCCGCCGCGGCCGTGTAGCTGCTGGAGTAGGGCTAGACGTACCCACCTCCGCCCCCCCTAGCAATGCGGTCACCTGCTGCTCCAGCCAGTCGCTGCCCCTGGTGTCCGCCGCTTCCCTCAAGCGCCGCAGCATCGCCTCCACTGCTTCTGCCATTGCAGTATGCGATGCTGCACTTCAGATGCTGGCTCTCTGCTACTAAAATGGCGGGCGCTGACCTGCCTCACCACTACTTCAGCCTGCCGCTCCCCGCCCCTTCCTGGCTCCTCCCCCCTTTCCCTGCACTCATCCACTTAACCCTTACCTTACACTGCCCCTTGCTCACAAAACCCCTCATGCCGGCCTCCCCTGAAGCGTGCCGCTTCGTCCGGCCTCACTCGACCGTTAAAAAGGGATAAACTTTCCATTTTTAATGGACGTTTTTTTTCACTGATGCCTTTCTGAGAAACGGACGTTAAAAACGGATCTATTCAATTGTATGGGGCAGTTGGTCAATGAAAAACAGACAAAATAGAACATCACGTGTCAGTTTTTCACTTTCATGTACATGTAGCCTTAATGCTTCAGAATAACCAGATATTCTGGATAATTTCATGCTCCTAAGCCTACATGCACACAAACATATTTAGTATCCATGTCCGTACCGTTTTTTTTTGCAGATAGGATGCGGACCCATTCATTTCAAAGAGTCAGCAAAAAACGCGGACAGTACACCGTGTGCTGTCCACATCAGTATGTTCATTCCATAGCCCCGCAAAAAGAAAAATAGAACATATCCTATTCTTGTCTGTTCTGCGGACAATGATAGACATTGTTACAATGGATCCATAAAAAAAAGGATGGCATACGGATGTCATCCATTTTTTTGCGGATCCTAAATTTGCGGAACGCAAAACACATACATTCGTGTGCATGTAGGCTAACTTTGTGCGAACAGTTTGGAGACAGCCCTTTCCTGTTTCTACCTGACTGCTCACCAGTGCACGAGGTCTATGGCTGACAGACTGCTGGAGTTTGGTGCAGAGTCCAGACCTCCATCCCACAGAATGGGATGAATGAGAGCATAGAATGCGAGACAGGACTTATTTTTCAACATCAGTGTCTGACTTCACAAATGTGAATGGAGAAAACTTGGCACAAACACATCTTAAACCTTGTGGAAAGCCTTTTCAGAAGAGTTCAAGCAGTTCTAGCAGCATAGGGTGGGTATATAAAAATAATGGCGGCACTGGAAAAACACAAGGAGGGTGCTAAGTCCAGGGATGTAGCAGCTTACCCCGTCTGATAGAGATGAAAAAACGGACAGCACTCCAAGTAAAAGCTAGTGGTGTTTATTCACCCATGTGGATGGCAACGTTTCAGCTCATACAAGAGCCTTTTTCAGGCTTGACGTTGCCATCCACATGGGTGAATAAACACCACTAGCTTTTACTTGGAGTGCTGTCCGTTTTTTCATATATATATATATATATATATATATATATATATATATATATATAGAAAGAAAAATGGCGGCACTGGCTCCAGAGGGAGATGGCGGGTGCACGTCCCAAAGGGAATGGACTGGTTTCCCTGATGGATAAATTCAGAAAAATGAGCGGCACTCCAAAGGATAAAAGCAGTGAACCCTTTATTCACACCGGTGGTGCAACGTTTCGGCTCTAATCACGAGCCTTCCTCAAGCAAAGATACAACTCAAATGGCAGTGATTATATAGGGAATACAGATCATGTGGTCACAACCCGGTGGGTGTGTTCAACAAATCATAACAATACATAACAATAATTTGCAGTGAATACACATGGTACCTTGTAGTGCAGAAAAATATGCTGATCATCATTAAAGAACAGTGATATGTGCTAAACATAGAGCATGTATACGGATCGAGTACATAGACTCGGTCAAGTAGTGTAACAACATATGATATATTCATTGTACATAAGTGTATGGAGGGGGAGGAGCAACGAAGTAATATCGCAGAACATACCCATCCAGCAAGGAAGCTCATTCAGCGCCGTGAAGTCGGCGTTGTAGATATCATTCTGCGCAGGCGTGGCAGCGCACCAATAGCGAGTACTCAGCAAGCCAGGAATGCTACGCATCATCACAGTGAGCCGACACCCCTGCGTCACTACAGACGTCCTCCCGGAGGGACACAGTGTGTAATCCTATGCGCATGCTCAATGGAAAATCGAGCTAGACGCGCCATCTTTGTTGCTGGAGAGCTGCCCTTAAAAAGCCACTATGCATATCGCACCCAACCAAAGACAAAAACGGGCATAGGGGGTTAGAGAAGGGCAAAAGGAAACCCATTTAGCAGGGTACCTATATGCCCCACCCTGGCAGAAAATCCACCGCAGCCACGGTAACTGCAGTACCTGCAGGGATAACACCAGGGATTCCAACCTCCCATCCTGCCCGAGAGGGATCTCCTCTAATTGGTCCACAGATGCTGCAAAAGTGTATATAGTTCAGCTCCCAATACCAAAGAAAAAAATGTATATGACAAAAGAAGAGGACGTCTGTAGTGACGCAGGGGTGTCGGCTCACTGTGATGATGCGTAGCATTCCTGGCTTGCTGAGTACTCGCTATTGGTGCGCTGCCACGCCTGCGCAGAATGATATCTACAACGCCGACTTCACGGCGCTGAATGAGCCTCCTTGCTGGATGGGTGCAGCGCTCTCAAGTTATGTTTAGAAATGTTCCTGGGTGTTGTAGTGCAATAGACACTAACCTGAGACGGCTGACTCTCTGCAAGGGCAGGTGATGGTAAGAAATGTTTGTGACGCCAGTGCCAATTAAACGGTGGCACGCCGTTTGCTGATAGCAGGAATAACTGAGGAACCACGTGATGTTAAAGCAGAACTCAAAATTTAGTAGTTATCAAACATGGCCATAGCTGGAAGCGCAGTTCCTTTGCAGACAGTTTGTTGCAGTACATTTGATGCAGGCAATACAGATATAGCAAGGTGACTTCAGAGTGTTAAACACAGGACTTGCAGTACAGGCGGCTTGCACTCTATTCCTGACTGATCCTGGAACATAGAAACTCTTCTCCAAGGTCCAATGCCCTAGCTCTGGCGTATATCCTTGGTTTTATCTCTATCAAGTACCTCCTCTGTTGTCTTGAGTACCTCTTGCTTTTCTTGGCTTGCCTCTGTCTCTCTCAGCTTCCTCAGGCTCTTTAACTGAGGGGTTCCTGCTTTTGCATATGTGAACTCAGGAGGGGAACCTTCTCCTTGAATCTGGAACCCGGTTACAGGGACTGCAATACCCTCTCCTGGTCTGCAGGCTTCAGGCCTGGACTTGACTCTGACATTGTCTAATCTCCAACTGGTTAGACTAGACTGGACTACTCCCCTGTTCCCTTCCCTGACTGGGCCTTATATAGTCTAGGGCTCCCTAGCTCCCTCTAATGACTAAGAGCTGGAATGACACCCCTAGCAGGCCTGTACATGCAAATTTCACAGTAACAGGGAAATACATAGCATTACATTCAATTACATGTTATAACCAACCTCCCCATAAATAAGGGGACACGACAGCACACAAGGTGATCCTTTTGTAGTGACGGGCATTACCGTCCCCGTACACTACATGGGTATGTTCTGCGATATTACTTCGTTGCTCCTCCCCCTCCATACACTTATGTACAATGAATATATCATATGTTGTTACACTACTTGACCGAGTCTATGTACTCGATCCGTATACATGCTCTATGTTTAGCACATATCACTGTTCTTTAATTATGATCAGCATATTTTTCTGCACTACAAGGTACCATGTGTATTCACTGCAAATTATTGTTATGTATTGTTATGATTTGTTGAACACACCCACCGGGTTGTGACCACATGATCTGTATTCCCTATATAATCACTGCCATTTGAGTTGTATCTTTGCTTGAGGAAGGCTCGTGATTAGAGCCGAAACGTTGCACCACCGGTGTGAATAAAGGGTTCACTGCTTTTATCCTTTGGAGTGCCGCTCATTTTTCTGAATTTATATATATATATATATATATATATATATATATATATGTAGTTAAGGCTGCTGTGCAGCCTGTATTTGTGGGAGGGGCAGAGGCCACGCCCCTTGGCTATATTAACCCCGCAAGTTCAAGGGACGGGACGTGCGGCCAGGTACTTCTGGTTACGTCTACATGCCTGGTTCCCTGCACGTCCCGCAACATCGCGTCCAGGTTTAGGTGAGTATCGTGGCAGGGCGGTTCACCAGTTCATGCTGCCACAGTTAAGCGGTGGGGTCCGGTGCCGGGCATCGGTGGCAGCTGCTCGCACGTAGCAATCACAGGTACTTACCCCAGGGCAGAGGGATGGATGTCGGGTCCTCAGCTCGCGTTCACGGGGCAGGCCGGACGGCGAAGGGCCGCCCTCGTCGGGCACATGTTCGGGTTGCGGCGGCGGCCGCGGGTGCCGGTTGCTAAGCGCGCTCGGCGGCTCCCCGCCCCTGCCACGCCCCGGCCACGCCCCTGCCACGCTCGCTCCTACTAGAGGGATCCTTCCTGCAGTCAGAGGCGTCCTATATTGTTTCTCAGCTATCGCCTACAAGAGCCTCCTTATGTTCAGGTCCATAGATACATACATTCAGGTAATGTAATGGTACAAGGAGGAGCATTTTTATGTTTAAGAACTTACTAAAATCCTTGTACTGGTTAAACAGTCACAAACCACAGTAAACATGACGCAGACGTTTGCCAGCAGGGTTACACAGCAAGCCGCACATTCAGGCTTCGGTGTGAATTATGTATCCCTCGCACCATGGCAATCCCTGCCTCTGTTGTTTTTGCGTTACTCACCGATGACATTAACAAATCACAGCTAATATTACGCGTCCTTAGAAACGTCTTCTAGCAAAGTTCAGAAGTAAACACTACATTTGGCTGTACGTGCTTTAAGACTAAAACTTGTCTTTCTGCATGCCGCTGATAACTCACACACAGTCCTGGACACCTTAATCCCTGGTCCCAAGAGCTACCAGGAAATGTTCTCAAGTAAGACATAAAGGGAATCTGCAGTCCAGAAAAGACAAGTGTAAAGCAATGTATAAAAGTGTAAAATGCAGGTTTATATATGTTGGCGTAAAGCATCATTTAAGAAAAATGTATATTCTGCATGGACAAAAGGCTGTTTTAATTTTCTTCTAAAAAAAAAAAAAAAAGTTCAAGTACCAGCTTTCCAGGGTGGCTGGAGTATCGCATGTACCGTCAGTAGATGTGATTTTGTCACTATCCTGGAATTTTTCCATCTGGTGGTCTTGCTACGTATGATAGTTCTCAGGCACCAGCTTTCCACCATAGCTGGAGTCTCACACGTATACTAACAGTAGATGTGTTTTATTTTTATTTTTATTTCGTCTAATGGTATTTTATATATATATAGATATATAAGTTGTATCAATTAATACCTTGTTTTTATGTACCCACTGTTTCCATCAGGCACGTTGCTGATCATCATTGGGGAACATTCTGTTGTTCCCCACTCACTGTCCCAGTCTCGCTTCAATTGGGGCCAAATGTGTGGCATCTGCAGGCCTACTTGGTGGTCCTGGTGCTCGCACTGTATTGGGTACCCCGCCGCCGGCCGGGAGTCTGCGGTCGCATGTACAGAGGCGCAGGTTCACCAGCACGGGCACATTACTAGGCACAGGGCTGGTTTCATGGGAGCTGTCACCCATTTTTACTCGGTTCCCAGTGTTCCACAGGTGTGTATTATTGTCATGGGTATCGTGTCTGGGATTTGAGCTTGTTCACGTGAACATTCGCCCAAACGTATTCCACTGTCTACCTGCATACTACATAGATCTGCTATTACTTCCCATAGGGTAATGTTGTGCAGTCAAGACAGTTAATAATACAGTATACTTCGTAAGCACCACTTTTAGTTGAATTGCCTAGTCGGATAGATACGACACACGTCGGGGAACCTAGACATGAATTCATGGTGGCACAGTTCTCATTCTGTTTATATGGGCTTCTACTGTACATTTAACCTGCGGCCGTTGCGGTACCTGTCTGTGATTGTCATATATGAATACCTCAAGCTTCTAGATATCTTCTCAAAAAAAAAAAAATTAGAAGGTGCCAGGCGAGTGCTTGGTTCCACGGTCCATGACTTGTAGCGCTCTGGGGCAAAGGGAGTTGGGGCTCCATGGTCAATGATCGTGGTTGGAATTGTTACCTTCAAGCTACATCCGTGTGTCTGCATGTACATTTTGTCCTATGCGCCATTCACTACTAGAGCAGCGTGCGCGTTTGCATTACGTTAATACTCTGCCCCCTTTCAGATTGCATTCATACGGTGGCGTTATACCATGCTCCTCATGCTCATACTCAGAGCTGGGCCCATACCATGTTAGGCACCTCTCACATCCAGAGCTGCATTTACCCACTTGTTCTTACATCATGTGTTCTACTCGGCTTCCAGTATTCTTGCTAGGACTATCAGCACACCGCTCTGATTCTGCTCTTCTGATAAACATAGCTGCTTCTTTTTTAGGTTAAGTTTCTTTCCTCAGTGGTTTGTTTCCCAGACTGATCTCCTTTACTTCTGGTCCGCATTCACGCAGATTGATCGCCTGCCCCAGTTAACCGAATAGCTCCATAGCGGGCGGTGGGCCGATAGGAGTAAGTTCCTACGATGTGTTCACAGTTGTTCATTTGTTTGTTCATTCGTTTGTCACGACTAGGGCCTTTTCTTAGCGAACTGCAATGCCTCTGGCTCTTGTTTTTCTCCCATCTGGTTCAATTTCGCGTTTGGTTAATGTTTCAGTCATGCAAGTGGTTCGGATCTTTAATGTCTATGCATTTGCCTTTAGGTCTGGCTCACGATTGAATACTTATCATCACTGTAAGGTCAGTCTCGTGGCTTCGGGGGGCCTCAGGGCTTCGGGGGCCCGATGACTGTTCTTCATGTTGTTCGTTAGGGGTACAATATGGTTGTAGGCTGGTTAGCGTCCTAGGTCATTGTCGGAGAGGGTCATGGTTATGCGAGTCCCCAAGGCATACTGGTGCTGCATAGTGGTTATTAATTTATTAAGAGAAAATGAAGCCGCCATATGACTCCGCCTTTAGAGTCTATCACGTATGGCTTCTCCCTTCAGGGTCACGCATGACTCAGCCATTAGAGTCTCTCACGCATGGCTTAGCCATTTGAGTCTCTCACGTATGGCTTCTCCCTTTTAGTGTTACATATGACTCCGCCATTAGAGTCTCTCACGTACGGCTTCTCCCTTCAGGGTCACTCATGACTCAGCCATTAGAGTCTCTCACGCATGGCTTAGCCATTAGAGTCTCTCACGCATGGCTTCTCCCTTTTAGTGTTACATATGACTCCGCCATTAGCGTCTCTCACGTATGGCGTTCCCCCTTTTTTAGTGTTTACTCATGACTCCTCCATTAGAGTCTCTCACGCATGGCTTTGCCATTTAGAGTCTCTCACGCATGGCTTCCCCCTTTTAGTGTTACATATGACTCCGCCATTAGAGTCTCTCACGTATGGTTTGCCATTTGAGTCTCACGGATGGCTTCTCCGTTTTTTAGTGTTACGTATGACTCCGCCATTAGAGTCTCTCACGTATGGCTTTGCCATTTGAGTCTCTCCCGTATGGCTTCCCCCTTTTAGTGTTACGTATGACTCCGCCATTAGAGTCTCTCACGTATGGCTTTGCCATTTGAGTCTCTCCCGTATGGCTTCCCCCTTTTAGTGTTACGTATGACTCCGCCATTAGAGTCTCTCACGCATGGCTTGCCATCAGAGCCTCTCACGTATGGCTTCCCCCTTTGTTAGTGTACGTATGACTTCGCCATTAGAGTCTCTCATGCATGGCTTATCCCTAGGGTCACATATGACTCCGCCATTAGAGTCTCACGCATGCCTTCTCCGGTTTAGTCTTTCACTTTTGACTCTGCCTTTAGTGTCTCACGCATGGCTTCTCCATTTTAGTCTTACACGTATGTCTCCACCATTAGTCTCCCACGCCTGGCTTCTTCGTTTTAGTGTTACACATATGTCTCCGCCATTGGTCTCGCACACATGGCTTCTCCGTTTTAGTTTTACACATATGACTCCGCCATTAGTCTCACGCATGGCTTCTCCCTTTTAGTGTTGCACATGTTTTGCCATTGGAGTCTCTCACACATGGCTTCGCCATTAGAGTCTCTCACGTATGGCTTCTTCGTTTTAAAATTTACACACAACAAACGCCAGTCGATGACGGCTGCGTGGTCCCACAACAAGTAAGTTCCATGTTGTTTCTGTCCTCAGATCCGCCCGCATGGCTCGGTCATCTGTGGCTCGCAATACAATTTTCTTGTGGTGGCTCGCACGTGTGACTTGTGCCATTAGAGTCTCACTCATGTTATTGTTTTCTCTGACTTTTATTTTCTAGGTTGTTGGGTCTTCATGGTTTTCATTATAAGCAGTCATCCCAAGCCTGCCTTTGCGGGCATCATCTTCTCCCAGGCATGCTTTCGTCAACTACAAACTCGGGCTGAGGGTGTTGGTGTCCGGCCTAAGTCCTGGGTATCGGTCCATCTTCCAGTAGGAGGTACAGTAATAAGGCGCAAGTTACGAAGTCTGTCGTGTCGCCTGACACGGCAGGGCCTATCACGATTACAGGCGCAGCGTACATAGTTTATCACGTCCTTAAGCATTTTTCTGTCAAATGCAGGTATTGGGGTACGTTCTGTCCTTATTACAGGCACATTAGCTCGTTAATCGTAATAGCCATGTCTTCCTGTGGATGGTTCCTCAGGCCTGGTGGGTTTACACTTCACTGAATTTACTACTACGGTAAGACGGCAGGCACCATGTTCTGACTTTTGGCCCTTAATAGGAAGTGTGGCCTGGGGAATAAGTAGAGGTAAGTATTTTGCCACCAGGAACAGTTGGTGCCCGATCGGGGCCCTTGGCGGATGGTGGGGGTTCATCGAGGCCGGGGATCTCGGGCTGCGGCCCTCCGGCCATTGCAGAGCTGCGGCTCCCGCGGTGCCCGGACAGCCTGCAGGTATCAGCCTGCAGCAGGGCGTTGTGGGGGTTGTGGTTGCGGCGGCTGGGGGGGCCGCGTTTTGGGTTGCCTGATCTAGGCACTTCCAACAGATTTACCATTGTTTGTTTCAGTCTGCAGCTCTCGGGATTCAGACCTTCTCGTAATATGGTCATTTGTTAGTCAACATAGGAATGAATCATTCCTGGTTCCAGACACCTTTTCAATTGCATCAGCATTTAACCATCTCCAAGTACGATGTGGCGGTACACATCACAAGGAGGTAAGGTAGATGGAAGTCACTGTGATGTAGACGGTATATTCCGCACCTCCATCGTGAAGGGTCTTTTCGTTCAAAAACGGGTGTCAAAACGGTATGTATATATTTACTCTAAACAGGGTCTGCTCCACTCCTTTCGTGTTGGAGCGGCATCTAGGCACCAGATGCCTCCTCAGGTTATCAGGTGCATGGGACGTTGGAGGTAGTCGTGTTTTTTCTAGATATGTTCCAAATCCTCAATCAGAGGTCCGTGATGCTTTCTGTTCACTTGCCCTGTATCGGTGCAATAAGTGTTGACGGTATGGTTAGGTCTCCTTTTTGGCCCCTTTTAGGCCTATCCTCACTACGGGCTCCCGGCATTTCCCAGCCAGAGGTTAGCTCTAGTTCCTACGTCCAGGGGCCGTCGCCCTGACCACAAGTAGTTAAGGCTGCTGTGCAGCCTGTATTTGTGGGAGGGGCAGAGGCCACGCCCCTTGGCTATATTAACCCCGCAATTTCAAGGGACGGGACGTGCGGCCAGGTACCCCTCCCTCCCTTCCCTTTTTCTTAGCTCTTCCTTAAGGATGGGCCCCCTTTTAGGCCTATCCTCTTTACGGGCTCCCGGCATTTCCCAGCCCGTGTTTAGCTCTAGTTCCTACGTCCAGGGGCCGTCGCCCTGACCACAAATATATATATATAAATTCTAGGGATTTGCTGTGGTAGGCAGGGTAAGTGGACGCAGTACAGAGGCAAGAACACAGTAATAAAGCAAAAGTTCAGTGTTTATTCACACAAAAAGCAACAAAGCAAAAATAACACTGTGCAGAGTCCTGGTGTTAATTCACACCACATAAAGCCACAGCACAAACGTGTTACCTGGCGAACTGTTTTGTCCAGGGCAATTCACAGCGGTCCACTGCAGGCTTTAGGGTGCCTGATTTTTAGCGTGCGGCTCTCCAGCACGCTATCAACTGGTTGGAACCAAAAAATCAAAGTGCTTCACAGCTCCACTATGAAAATGCAGGGTAATCCACACCCAGCTGTGACTGCTGGCTGGGTTTTTATTCTCAGCCCAAAACCTGGCCTGGAACGTGGGGAACAGCCACCCACCCTGCTCTTTGGCTGCTCCCAATAAGAACCGGCCCGGATCGGCTTTACAGCCACACTAAGTATAAACACTGTGTCAGCCACCCTAGCTGCTGCTGACACACTAAACTACCGGTTCCTATCTCACCGAGGCCAGGAACGTCGGTGACACGTACCTTCCGTCAATGACGGACCCCTGCACCTTCCTACATAACTCCCCCCCTTATTCAACCCTGAGGGGGTGAACACATGCCAGACAGTGTACTCGGGACAGAGCATCCGTGTTTCCCTGTAACCGGCCTGCCCTGTGTTCTACTGTAATCGTAAAGTTTTGTAGAGACAAGAACCACCTGGTGACCCGAGCATTCCTCTCTTTGGCCTGGCTCATCCACTTGAGAGGGAAGTGGTCGGTCACCAGTCGGAACTTTCTCCCCAACAGATAATAGCGGAGATGTCACGGCAGACAGGATAAAAGATACACAGGACCTAACAAACAAGTGTCTAGGCAAGAAGCTGGGGAATGGGGTCACCTCCTGACAAATCCCTACCAGCTCTCCGTAGACTGCTATGCCCACATTCAGACCCTGAAGGTGGGAATGAATGTGTCCTCGTGCCTGGGCTGAAGATTCCCTAGAATCCCTAAGATGGTGAAAGGGGGAAAGAGGCAGCCTGCTCCCTCAGACCTGGAGGGGGCAGGCGTCTCTCTAACAGCCCAGACAGACAACCACAATAAAACAAAACCAACATATCTTTTGCTGAGCAGGAACAGCCAATCCTTCCTTCCTCTGAACCAGACAGAAGCTATAACCCGCCCAGGACACTGGGAGTGGGCGTAATTTAAACTCTTACCAATAACCCCACTCAGTGCACCTGAAGGGAGGCGGATACAGCTCCACTCCAAAACAATAACAAAAGTCTACACATGTGCTGCTAACCTAGCAGACCTCCGCACATGACCTGAGCAGGGCATGACAGGTCCAGACACACAGGTCCAGACCAGTCATACGTCTCTTGTCAGCCATTTGTTTATACCTCTCACCCATCTTATCTAAATTCATCTGGATCCTCACCAGATAGAAGACAAGGCAGAAGAAAATCTCTCCTCCTCTGGCATCCCAGAGGAACTTGTCCCAGAAAAGGTACCAAACTGAGGATGAAAACCGTATGTGCCAAAAAATGGCGACTTACCCATGGGACTCCTGTCTACGGTTATTCAAAGCAAACTCTGCTAGGGACAAAAATAAGGACCAGTCCTCCTGATTCTCAGCCACAAAGCACCTCAAGTAGGTCTCCAGGTTTTGATTAGTACGCTCTGTCTGCCCATTCGACTGCGGATGAAAAGCCGAAGAGAACGAAAGTTGAATGCCAAGCCGAGAGCAGAACGCCCTCCAAAACCTGGAGACAAACTGCGTGCCGCTATCAGAAACCACATCATAGGGAATGCCATGCAATTTCAGGATATTATCCACAAAAATCTGAGCAAGAGTCTAGGCATTAGGCAGACTGGCTAACGATACAAAGTGAGCCATTTTACTAAAACGGTCAACAACCACCAACATTACTGTTTTCCCGGAGGAACTCGGCAGATCCGTAATAAAGTCCATAGACAAGTGTGTCCAAGGACGAGACGGAATAGACAAAGGAAGAAGTGAACCAGCAGGTCGAGTATGAGCAACCTTTGAACGTGCACAGGTTTCACAAGCTGCTACGTAATCCTCAACACTCTTACGTAACCCGGGCCACCAGAACCTCCGGGACACAAGATCAAAGGGGGACTTACCCCCAGGATGTCTAGCAAGGACAGTATCGTGATGTTCCTTGAATACCTTGTATCGCAGTCCATCAGGAACAAACAACCTCCCTGGGGGACAAGAATTAGGAGCCCCCTCCTGGGCTCCCAACACCTCCATCTCCAATTCGGGATACAGAGCGGAGACCACCACCCCATCAGCCAAAATCAGAGCAGGATCCTCTGAATCACATCCCCCAGGAAAACTGCGAGACAACGCATCAGCCTTGACGTTTTTAACCCCCGGACGAAAAGTAACCACAAAATTGAACCTAGTAAAGAACAGTGACCATCTGGCCTGTCTAGGATTCAGACGCTTGGCAGATTGCAGGTAAGCCAAATTCTTATGATCCGTATATATAGTAACGGGATGAGACGCCCCCTCCAACCAGTGACGCCATTCCTCAAAGGCCAATTTGATGGCCAGCAATTCCCTATCTCCTACATCATAATTCCTCTCGGCGACAGAGAGCTTCTTGGAAAAAAAAGCACACGGAACCCATTTGCCAGGAGATGAACCCTGAGACAGCACTGCTCCAACCCCCACCTCTGATGCATCAACCTCCACCACAAATGGCTGAGACACATCGGGCTGCACCAGAATGGGAGCAGACGCAAAACATTCTTTAATAGTCGAAAAGGCCTTCAATGCCTCATCCGACCAGACAGAGATGTCGGCGCCCTTCTTAGTCATATCGGTTAGAGGTTTTACAATGGTAGAATAGTTCAAAATACATTTTCTATAATAATTAGTAAACCCTAGAAACCGCATCAAAGCTTTCTGATTCTCCGGTCGGTCACATTCCAGAACCGCCTGGACCTTTTCGGGATCCATACGAAAGCCAGAGTCAGAAAGCAGATATCCCAGAAACGGAAGCTCCTGCACAGCAAACACACATTTCTCCAATTTGGCATATAATTTATTCTCCCGAAGGATCGTCAAAACCTGTCTCACGTGATCCTGATGGGTCTTCAGATCAGGAGAGTAAATTAGAATGTCATCCAAGTAAACTACCACAAACCTCCCCACAAAATAATGGAAAATGTCATTGACGAATCGCTGAAATACCGCTGGCGCGTTAGTTAACCCAAAAGGCATAACCAGATTTTCGAAATGACCCTCATGCGTATTGAAGGCCGTTTTCCACTCATCCCCTTCCTTGATTCTGATCAGATTGTAGGCCCCTCTTAAATCCAACTTGGAGAACACCTTGGCTCCAACAATCTGATCAAAAATATCGGAGATCAAAGGAAGGGGATACGGATCATGGACCGTAATACTGTTCAATTCCCGGAAATCCAAGGTCTCAGTGATCCATCCTTTTTCTTTACAAAGAATAAACACATTGCCACCGGAGACTTAGATGGCCTAATATGACCTTTTGCCAAACTCTCTGCAATATACTTCCGCATGACCTCTCTTTCAGGTTGAGAAAGATTGTAAAGCCGAGACTTTGGCAACTTAGCCCCTGGGATGAGATTAACTGGACAATCATAGTCACGATGAGGGGGCAATTCCTGAGCCCCACCCTCCGAAAAGACATCCGCAAAATCTGAGAGATACTGAGGTAAAGCCGTAGTAGACACACCAGAGATAGATGTGCCAAGACAATTGTCCGAACAAAATTCACTCCAACCAATGATCTGTCTTGCTTGCCAATCTATAATTGGGTTATGTTTAGTCAACCACGGTAACCCTAAGACTATAGGAGCGGGCAAGTCCTTCATGACAAAACAAGACATGATCTCAACATGTGAATCACCCACCCTTAACTGAATACCATGAGCAATATGAGTGAGACTCCTTTGAGAAAGAGGGGAAGAATCAATTGGGAAAACCGGAATCTCTTTCTAAAGTGCAAGTACTTAGACTCAGATTTTGAAGAAAAAGAAAATCAATAAGGTTTACCCCAGCACCACAGTCAATGAATACTTAAACAAAAAAATTTCTTGAGTCTAGCACCACCATAGCTGGAAGGAGAAAACGAGTATTACAGGGAGCTTGCATACCTGCTTGTTCTACCACCCTATTCACACTACCAAGAGTCAGGGATGTTTCTTTTTTCTGTTTAAGTAAACCTCTTTGTGATTTTTTCTCATCAACATGCGGTTTAACAAAAGGACAAGCAAAAATAAAATGACCACTTTTTCCACAGTAGTAAAATAGTTTATGCAACCTCCTAAAGTTTCTACTACCAGAACGGATAGATACCTGACCCAACTGCATGGATTCCTCCCCTACCCCAGAGTTACATGTCATATCACCCTGGGGAGCAGGTGAGACGAAACCACTCACAGAAGGGATCCCTTGCGCGGAGGGAACCTTACACCTCTCTCTAATACGTCTATCTAACCGTACTGCCAAAGACATAGCATTCTCCAATGTATCCGGGTACTCATGAAAAGCTAGGGCATCTTTCAATCTCTCTGATAACCCCTGACAAAACTGAGTACGTAACGCAGGGTCATTCCACTCTGACTCAGTAGCCCATCTCCTAAACTCAACGCAGTAAGCCTCTGCAGTATGTTCACCCTGTAATAAATTATGCAATTTAGATTCCGCCATCGAGACCCAATCTGGATCATCATAAATTAATCCCAAGACTTTAAAAAATTCTTCCACCGACCAGAGGGCCAGAGAACCGGACGGTAGAGAAAAGGCCCAGGATTGTGCGTCCCCTTTAAGCAGGGAAATTATTATCCCTACCCTCTGACTCATCACCAGACAAAGATGGACGCAGCCGAAAATACAACTTGCATGACTCTTTAAAGCGGATAAAGTCATCCACACCCCCTGCAAATCTATCAGGGAGAGCGACTTTAGGCTCCCCATAAATTTGACTCCCTCCTATTGCACCTGATGCCAGAGCATTCTGACACCGTGTGACCGAATTACGCAGACCCGCAACCTCTAGGGATAATCCCTGCATGCGATCAACTAAAGCATCAATTGACTCCATCTCAAAACAGCTGAGAAATGGCAGACAAAGTATTGGCGGGTTATAATGTCACGGCAGACAGGATACAAGATACACAGGACCTAACAAACAAGTGTCTAGGCAAGAAGCTGGGGAATTGGGTCACCTCCTGACAAATCCCTACCAGCTCTCCGTAGACTGCTATGCCCACATTCAGACCCTGAAGGTGGGAATGAATGTGTCCTCGTGCCTGGGCTGAAGATTCCCTAGAATCCCTAAGATGGTGAAAGGGGGAAAGAGGCAGCCTGCTCCCTCAGACCTGGAGGGGGCAGGCGTCTCTCTAACAGCCCAGACAGACAACCACAATAAAACAAAACCAACTTATCTTTTGCTGAGCAGGAACAGCCAATCCTTCCTTCCTTCCTCTGAACCAGACAGAAGCTATAACCCGCCCAGGACACTGGGAGTGGGCGTAATTCAAACTCTTACCAATAACCCCACCCAGTCATCTGAAGGGAGGCGGATACAGCTCCACTCCAAAACAATAACAAAAGTCTATACATGTGCTGCTAACCTAGCAGACCTCCGCACATGACCTGAGCAGGGCATGACAGGAGAGACTCGAGTGCCCACTTTATGGCCAGGCACTCTCTCTCCACTATACAGTACTGGGTCTCCGCTGGAGTGAGCTTACGGCTGAGGAAGACAACAAGGTGCTCCTCCCCGTTGACTTCCTGAGACAGTACCGCACTGAGGCCTACTTCGGAGGCATCGGTCTGTACCACAAATTCCCTCTTGAAGTCGGGCGTCACCAAAACCGGGGACCCACACAGGGCTGACTTCAAAGCGGAGAAAGCCTCTTCCGCCTGGTCATTCCAACGGACTTCCATCCCTTTAAGAGCCCTGTCAATGGAGCCGCTAAAGTGGCAAAATGGGGGACAAACCTCATATAATAGCCAACCATTCCCAGGAACGACTTTACTTGTCTAGAGGTGGCAGGTCTGTGCCAATTCCGTATCGCCTCTATTTTGTTTACTTGGGGTTTGATTACTCAGCAAGCAATGACATACCCCAGGTATTTAGTCTTCTCTAACCCTATCACACATTTCTTTGGGTTAGTCCCGCCTTTCGAAGGGAGTCCACTACGGCCTGTACTTTGGGAAGGTGACTTTCCCAGTTGGTACTGTGAATGATAATATCGTCCAGGTAAGCCAAGGCGTACCGCCAATGTGGACGAAGTACAATATCCATTAGACATTGAAAAGTGGCGGGGGCACCATGCAGGCCAAAGGGTAACACCTTATATTGGTACAGCCCCTTTGGTGTGATGAAGGCAGTTTTCTCTTTGGCAGCCTCCGTCAAGGGCACCTGCCAGTACCCTTTGAGGTCCAAAACAGAAAAATAGCTGGCTTGGCCTAACTTCTCAATCAGTTCATCTACCCGAGGCATGTGATATGCATCGAATTTAGATATTTCATTCAACTTCCTAAAATCGTTACAAAATCATAAAGTTCCATCTGGCTTAGGAATTAAGACTATAGGACTAGCCCACTCACTTCTAGATTCCTCAATGACGTCTAGCCGCAGCATGAGCTGCACTTTCTCCGAGATGGCTTTTCGCCGAGCATCGGGTACCCGGTATGGCTTTAACCGGACTTTTGCCTGAGGCTCAGTGACAATGTCCTGTTGGATTGCGGAAGTGCATCCAGGGAGGTCCGAGAACACATCCGTGTTCCGATTAACAAACTCACTGGTCTCCTGAGGCTGTTTAGAGGAGAGGCTGTCAGCAATTTTTATTGTGGCAACCGCTTCCCTTGCATCAGACAGAGGAGCCGGAACCTCTTCCCCTAGAAAACCTGGTCGCGGGCTGTCTTCTGTACAGGTCTCCCTATCTTTCCAAGGTTTTAGTAAATTAACATGGTAAACCTGCTCCGGCTTTTGCCTCCCCGGCTGGTGTACCTTGTAATTTACCTATCCAATTTTTTCCCGTACCTCGTAGGGCCCCTGCCACCTGGCTAGGAACTTACTGTCCACGGTCAGCACCAGAACCAAAACACGATCGCCCGGGTTAAAGATCCCAATCCTTCCCATCTTTGGACACCACACTTTTTAACATGGTTTTTAGAGTTTTATTAAACCTTTCCACCATACCGTCCGTTTGTGGATGGTACACGGACATCCAGAACTGTTTAATATGCAGCAACTTACAGAGTTCCCTCATGACCTTGGACATAAAAGGGGTCCCCTGGTCAGTCAGAACCTCTTTTGGAAGCCCCACTCGGGAGAACATCTCTATTAGCTCCTTAGCTATAAGTCTCGCTAATGTATGTTGCAGTGGCATTGCCTCCGGGTACCGAGTGGAGTAATCAAGGATAACCAAGATGTGTTGGTGTCCCCTAGCGGACTTCTGTACTGGGCCTACTAGGTCCATAGCGATTCACTCAAACGGTACCTCGATGATCGGGAGAGGTACCAAGGGACTGTAAAAAGGTGCTGGGGGCTAGTTGCCTGGCAGGTCGGGCAAGACTTACAGAACTCGTCCACCTCTTTAAACACACTGGGTCAGTAAAACCATTGTAGTATCCGGTCCTGTGTTTTCTGCATTCCTAGATGACCCCTGAGAACATGCTGGTGGGCTAACTCTAACACGAGTTTGCGATAAGCCTGGGGCACCACCAACTGTTCAATGGATTCACCTCGCAGCTGATTTACCCAATACAACATATCCTGATGAACCACAAAACGGGGGAACATCAACTCTGCCACTGGTTGTTGTGGTTCACCATCTATTATTAGTACATTTTCCCTGGCTCGGGATAAGGTTGGATCCCGGTGTTGTGCAGTACCAACATTATCCCCGGAGACATTGAGGTCTGCCAGCTCAGGCCCCGGCGGCAAGTCCTCCATGTCTCCCACCATTAAACTTAGCGGGGTTGTTTCCCCCTCTTCCACCGAAGTGGTGGTCACCCCTACCGCTGGCCCTTCGGACTCAGGTTCCCAGGGTTCTGGTCTCCTTCCTGAGCCGGTCCACTCTGCTAGGGTTACACCTGTCTCATGGGTATCAGTTAGTCTCGGAACAGGCCACAGTGCCGGGAAGCCCGGGAAGTCTCTCCCTATTATAAGTTCATAGTGTAGGTTGGTTGCGACAGCCACCTCGTGGGTCCACCTGCCAGAAACCGTGGACAGAGACACCATAGCAGTAGGGTAGTCTTTTAAGTCCCCATGTATACACATGACTCCGACCTTACGGCCGGTGTACTCAGCGGAGTGTACCAGGGAAGCCCTTACCAGGGTCACCAGACTCCCTGAGTTCAATAGAGCCTCCGCTGGAGTGTTTCCCACCTTTAACCTGGCACAGGTAGTTCAGCGACTCCGTAGCACCCACTGCACACAGTTTCGTGGCATACAATGACTGACAGAAGCCATAGTTCGTGTCCATGGGTTCCACCTGATGTAGACAGTCAGCTCGAACATGGCCAGGCTCCCAACACCGCCAGCAGATTATTAGAGCGGCACCAGTTGCCAGGTTCGGGGTGGAGAGTTATGGGATTTCACTGCCCCCCTCCCAAAAAAAAACCCTGTAAGTCCCAGGTAGCCTCATAGCGCTCCACCAGGTCGACCATCTCCAGCGCATTACCTGGAGAGACCTGGTCAATCCATTGCTGGAGAGGGGGTGGCAGAGCCCTCCAGAACCTGTCTGCTAACAACCGGTCCAGCATAGCAGTGGGGCTCAGCACGTCAGGTTGTAGCCACTTTTGCAACAGGTTGAGCAAGTTATAATACTGGAGTCTCACAGGCTCAGCCGGGTTGTAACCCCCACTGATGCACCCGCTGGGCCCGGACCAGCACATTCACCCCCAGTCTTGCCAAAATCTCACCCTTTACCTTTGAGTAGTTGGCCGCTTGATCGTCCGGCAAGTCAAAATACACCCGCTGTGACTCTGATGTCAGAAAAGGAGCGATGACCTCAGCCCACTGGTCTTAGGGCAGCTTTTCCCTGGTGGCCACTTTCTCATACATCGCCAGGTAGGTCTCAACGTCATCTGCGGGGGTCATTTTAGGGATCGCTGCACGGACTGCTTTCTGGGCATCGTAGACGCTTGAGGGTTGCTCCTGTTGTTTGCAAAGCCATCACGTGTTGTAGCAGCAACTGGTTGGTCTCTTGCTGCTGCTTATTAGCCTCGCATTGCTGCAGGTTGGTCTCTTTCTGCTTCAGATTAGCCTCCATGAGGGCCTTCAAAACAGCCTCCATTTTGTCACGTGACACAGGTTTAAATCTAGCAGGTTTTATAAACGACATACACCCGTGTGCAAACCAAAAATATTTTGGCGATCATGCCAGCCTCACTGCGCTTGCCCGCTCCAAGCCACCAATTGTAGGGATTTGCTGTGGTAGGCAGGGTAAGCGGACGCAGTACAGAGGCAAGAACACGGTAATAAAGCAAAAGTTCAGTGTTTATTCACACAAAAAAGCAATAAAGCAAAAATAACACTGTGCAGAGTCCCGGTGTTAATTCACACCACATAAAGTCCACAGCACAAACGTGTCACCTGGCGGACTGTTTTGTCCAGGGCATTCCACAGCCGTCCACAGCAGGCTTTAGGGTGCCTGATTTTCAGCGTGCGGCTCTCCAGCACGCTACCAACTGGTTGGAACCCAAAAACCAGAGTGCTTCACAGATCCACTATGAAAATGCAGGGTAATCCACACCCAGCTGTGATTGCTGGCTGGGTTTTTATTCCCAGCCCAAAACCTGGCCTGGACATGTGGAACAGCCACCCACCCTGCTCTTTGGCTGCTCCCAATAAGAACCGGCCAGGATTGGCTTTATAGCCACACTAAGTAAAACAGTGTCAGCGAGCACTAGCTGCCGCTGACACACAAAATTACCGGTTCTTATCTCACCAAGGCCAGGAACGTCGGTGACACGTACCTTCCGTCAATGACAGACCATTGCGCCTTCCTACAATATATATATAAGAAAAAAAGCAGCACACATTAAAAACGGGTGCAAATTCTTTCAAGGACCTGTGACCAAGGTCCCATGTACATATGTTGAAAAAAGACGGCAACACTCCAAATTGTGATGAAAAAAAGTGGATGGTTTATTAACCCATCTGACAGCAACGTTTCAGCTCTCTCAACGGAGCCTTTGTCCAGCTGAATAACGTGCACGATGTCATGCATAAATAGTGCAAACAATTTACATGATAAAAATCCATAATTGATTAATAAAGTGCTATATAAATATCAAAGTGACTTTAAAAACATAATTAATCTATCAAAGTATAGTGATGTCATGATTCTTCAATCATAGAATACATAATAATATATATAAAGTGCATATAGTGTAAAAATTGGCAATTATTCAGCTGGAGTGACAAAATAGGGAGGCTCAACACCCTGATGAATGGATAGCGGTGGGTTCACTGCCAATTGGGTCACTCACCCAATCAAGAATAAAAGTGTGTAAGCAGAGAAAAAGCAGGCACACCACCTTCTGGAATGTAGTTGAAGACTTGGAAAATTTAATCAATGATAAAATATCACACTTAAAAAGGCCAATACATACAACATTCAATACAATAAAACAGTATGTAAAATAATAAATAAAATCAAATGAATATATATCCCAATTGGAGACTGCACTCTGAATAATGTCAAACTGTTATATAGTCTCCTGAGATAATGTCTCTTGAGATAGAGTGTAGCAAATATGCAGTCAACCAGTCAATTGTTGCCAAATAAAATCGTCTCCATGAGACTCTTACCACTCAGTAGTATCGGTGATATCAGTGAATGGTCTACTTGCATGAATTGGTGAAAGAATGTAGTCACCAAAGCGCTGGACTCTGGATCCTGGATGCTGGGTAGATAAGAAGCGTGCAGCTTGGAGGACGTGTTCCGGGTAAGTAATCACGTACCGGTGATAGATGCAGTCACCAAAGCGCTGAACGCTGAGTGCTCAGCTCAGAAGACGTACGTTAAGTCAGGTGGTCCGGTGAGAGGTGCGGTCACCAAAACGTTGAACATTAGACGCTGAGTGCTCCGCTCAGAAGACGTACGTTTAGGTCAGGTGATCCTCTGTGGCTGAATCAGATGATCAGGTCAGCTGGTGCAAATCGCCCAATTACGTGCTGCACAGGTCCTTATACCGTAGTGGTAATATGGCATAGCAGGGGTCCAGGTCCTATACTGCAACAAATGATTATGTTGGCAGATAGCTGTTGCAAAGAATAATTTTCTTTCTCCACGAAATCCTTTGTACTTGGGGTCCGGACCAGTACTAGATGTGGAAATTTGCGTAGTCTGCTAGACGCGTTTCGAGACTACTTGTCTCTTCCTCAGTAGCTACCAGACTGCGCTTTTCCAAACATTTTATAGGGTACACAATTAAAATAATTAAAATCATTGATACAACCTGAGGTCAGGTTAAGAAATCGAGTAAAACATGAAATGGATTATAAAATGGAGACAAACGTAAAAACAGACAAATATCAAGATATCTAGTATTTTTCTATACCACACAAACTAAATATGTATCTTCTATGTTTTTTTCTCTCTAGATATCTAAAATCGCAAAAAGATATTTATAATGTGACTAGTGTTAGCTTAATTCCTTCATAGTATTCGGTCTCAGTGCACACATGTATTCCTATGCGTTTTTTTCATATACCTTCTCAGTTGTTATAAAAGGCCCAATCTATAAACAGTGTTCATCATATATTTTTTATAAACAGTGTTCATCATATATTTTTTATACACATCTTTCTTCATATACTTATTCAGCTGAAAATTATTTTTGTTTCTCGCTGAATGTAGATATAGTGGTGCCTGGGAGCAAGGGGAGATCGGGGTGCTGGATAAAACAGCTAACCCCGATATCTCATCGGTCCCAGGCAACCTATAAAAAGCCGAATACTTCTAATTCTGCATTGAGACCTTTCGGAACCAATGAGCCAAATTCAAAAATCCTTCTTGACTCTACCCGGGACATATGCATAATGTGGTTCCCTCCCCTCCAATTAGGTTGTATTCTTTCTAGGGCCACATATCGTAGTGTACTGGGATCTTGATTGTGGTGAGTTTTAAAATGCCTAGAGACCGTATGCTTCTCATATCCCTTGCGTATATTCGCAATGTGTTCCGACACTCTCTTTTTTAGTGTCCTTTTTGTTCTTCCAATGTATTGCTTATCACATGTACATTGGAGCAGATAGATGACATCTGTGGTGCTACATGTTAGGAATTCTCTAATTCTCCATCTGTGATTATTACTTGTTGACATCACTACTTCTGTTTTTTTGTTCTGATTTTTAGTGGTCTTACAATTTGAGCAGCTCCCACAACGGAAAAATCCCTGTAGGCCTACCCAGTTCACAATGGTATTTGTTTGAGTGAAATTCCTATTCTTAATAGTTGGGGCAATTTTTAATGCTAACGAAGGAACTTTAGTGTATGTAATATCGGGCACAGCTGGAAGAAGGTGTCCAATGACTTTATCTTCACGGAGGAGATGCCAGTGTGTCTTAATCATTTTCCCAATTTTCCTGTACTGCGAATTAAAGGGAAGGATGAGTCTTATCTTATTTTCATCTACATCCATCTTTTGCTCTCTATTGGATTTATCCTCGAAAAAGGTAGTTCTGTCCATCATTTTTACCTTATTCAAAGAACTATGCAACAGAGACGATGGATATAGTTTGACGTCAAAATTTTTCTTCATTATCTCTGCCTCTTCCTCAAAATTTTTCTCAGACGTACAATTGCGTTTTAAGCGCCTAAATTGGTTGATTGGTATATTCGCCAACCAACGAGGAAGATGGCAACTCGTATGCAAAATGTAACTATTACGAGTCACTGGTTTATAGTATGTACTACAAACCAATCTTTGTGCTTCTACAGAAATACATAGATCTAAAAATTCGACTTGTTTTTGGCTGATGTTAGCAGTGAAAATTAGATTTTGATCATTCCGATTCAGTTCCATAATAAACTCGCTCAGGTCATCCTCTCTCCCATTCCAAATAAAGAGGATGTCATCGATGTATCGTCGCCAGAGGACCAAGCTCGTCCCCAGCCTCGATCCAATCACTCCGTGTTCAAATTGTGCCACAAAGAGATTGGCATAGCTGGGGATGAACCTGGTCCCCATGGCGGTACCCCTGGCTTGTAAATAAAATTCGGAACCATACCAGAAATAATTGTGTGATAATATATGTTGGATCCCCTCAACTGTAAAATTGATTTGACTTTCTTCCAACTCACTTTCTCTCCTTAGTACTGCTTGTATTGCCTCCAAGCCTTGTTTGTGTTTAATGGAGGTGTACAGAGAGCTGACATCCAATGTCACTAAAAACCATTCGGGATCATAACTAAGGGCTTCAACAGTTTTGATAATATCTGTTGTGTCCTTGATATAGGAAGGCGTCTTTTTAACAAAAGGTTGTAGGATTTGGTCTATATAATGCGATAAATTACATGTAATAGATCCTATTCCCGAAATAATGGGACGTCCTGGGGGATTTTCGCTATTTTTATGCACTTTTGGCAGGCAATAAAAAACAGGGATTCTTTGTTCTGTATCTAATATATATTTGTATTCATTCTCATACAGGAGTCCCTGTTCTTTGCCTCTTTTGCATAAGTCATTTAAGGATCTATAAAATTCCTGTGTAGGGTCTCTATCTAGCTTAATATATGTGTCTTGGTCACTCAATTGTTTACGACACTCTTTATCGTAATCCTCTGTATTTTGGATCACGATTGCGCCTCCTTTGTCAGCCGGACGTATCGTAATGTTATCCAATTTTTGTAACTGCTTCAAAGCTTCACATTCACCTTTAGTTAGATTGTTATAATGTCTTTTTTGTATAGATGTATTAATCTTTCTAATATCTGTCTCCATGTTTTTTCTAAAAGTTGATATTTCATATCCTATTTCTTGTTGAGGATATTTTCTAGATTTCGGTTTCAAGTCAGTGTGCCGGTATTTAGATTGATTTAATAGAGTATATTCATAAGGGTTTTTAATAAAGTGCTTTTTAAGGCATAATTTCCTCACAAATTTTTCTATGTTGATATAAGTCTCAAATTTATTTAAGAGGACTGTAGGTGCAAATTTCAGACCCTTGTTCAATAAAGTGCTCTGTGCTTCAGTGAGTATATGTGTACTTAAATTAATGATGGGACAATCTACCTCTATTTGGGTGTTTATCTCCGTGTGTTTCTTTTTCCTCTTTCCCCTACGGTTCTTCCTTCCTGGTCGTGAGTCCGAGTGACTTGTGTGCGTTGTGGTCTCTGTGGATTGTGATATTGTATTGGGGGCGATCGTGAGTGCTGTCTCCCTCTCGGTGGTGTCCGTTCTCTCCTTTGTGCATGTGTTGTTGGGCTGAGGTCCCTGTGTCTTAGATTGTAGTTGTGTGGTTGTGTTGGTGTCTGGTATTGATCTTTTCTCGGAGTTACTTTCTCCATAGGCCGATATATTCGGGACTTGTGGTGAGGGGGTGTTCTGTCTAAAAAATGTGATTCGGATAGACTTTCATATTGGTTTGTGATAGGTATATTGTAAATGATTTTTGGGTCTCCTTGTTCAGGTCCTATATCTCTTTGTACCTTCCTCTGGGATTCCACATTATATGAGTTATATGCTCTATAGGTGTTCCTAGATGAATCATTAGAATAGTGTTCTTGATTCTGAGGATTTTCTGCCCTATCCGTATTATGTGTTTTGTCATTTCCCCTATTAAAAATCTTTTTAGTTTTTCTGTAAATAATGTCTTGTTCTAAGGAATCTAGACTTTTGCAGATACGTGACTGCCATAAATTATATTCTTCATTGTGAGGAAGTTTTTCAATCATAGATTTGCTGGTTTCAATTTGTTGGTTAATGTCACTCAGTATTTGGGTTCTACGAGTTATAATCAATTGTATCAGTGCCATGGATTGTGTCTTTAACAGACACTCCCATTCCCTGTTAAAGTCCTCACAATATAAGTCCTGTGCTGGTTGTTTGATAATATTTAATCCTTTTGGAATTTTTTCATTAGCAATGTAATAGTTCAATGTTTTAATTTCCCATCGCTGTCTTAATTGCTTATGCAATAATATCTCCAAATTCCGAAAGGATTCAGATACAGATTTGTCTTCTATCTGTCTCCTATTATCATTCATGAATATAAATTAAATTCCTCAACTTTTTTTCGCTTGTCTTCCACACAATTCCAGATGTCCGTCATCTTGGTGGAGCACACCCCTTTGAGTGAATAGAAATAGCAAAAGTGACAAAATAGGGAGGCTCAACACCCTGATGAATGGATAGCGGTGGGTTCACTGCCAATTGGGTCACTCACCCAATCAAGAATAAAAGTGTGTAAGCAGAGAAAAAGCAGGCACACCACCTTCTGGAATGTAGTTGAAGACTTGGAAAATTTAATCAATGATAAAATATCACACTTAAAAAGGCCAATACATACAACATTCAATACAATAAAACAGTATGTAAAATAATAAATAAAATCAAATGAATATATATCCCAATTGGAGACTGCACTCTGAATAATGTCAAACTGTTATATAGTCTCCTGAGATAATGTCTCTTGAGATAGAGTGTAGCAAATATGCAGTCAACCAGTCAATTGTTGCCAAATAAAATCGTCTCCATGAGACTCTTACCACTCAGTAGTATCGGTGATATCAGTGAATGGTCTACTTGCATGAATTGGTGAAAGAATGTAGTCACCAAAGCGCTGGACTCTGGATCCTGGATGCTGGGTAGATAAGAAGCGTGCAGCTTGGAGGACGTGTTCCGGGTGAGTAATCACGTACCGGTGATAGATGCAGTCACCAAAGCGCTGAACGCTGAGTGCTCAGCTCAGAAGACGTACGTTAAGTCAGGTGGTCCGGTGAGAGGTGCGGTCACCAAAACGTTGAACATTAGACGCTGAGTGCTCCGCTCAGAAGACGTACGTTTAGGTCAGGTGATCCTCTGTGGCTGAATCAGATGATCAGGTCAGCTGGTGCAAATCGCCCAATTACGTGCTGCACAGGTCCTTATACCGTAGTGGTAATATGGCATAGCATGGGTCCAGGTCCTATACTGCAACAAATGATTATGTTGGCAGATAGCTGTTGCAAAGAATAATTTTCTTTCTCCACGAAATCCTTTGTACTTGGGGTCCGGACCAGTACTAGATGTGGAAATTTGCGTAGTCCGCTAGACGCGTTTCGAGACTACCTGTCTCTTCCTCAGTAGCTACCAGACTGCGCTTTTCCAAACATTTTATAGGGTACACAATTAAAATAATTAAAATCATTGATACAACCTGAGGTCAGGTTAAGAAATCGAGTAAAACATGAAATGGATTATAAAATGGAGACAAACGTAAAAACAGACAAATATCAAGATATCTAGTATTTTTCTATACCACACAAACTAAATATATATCTTCTATGTTTTTTTCTCTCTAGATATCCAAAATCGCAAAAAGATATTTATAATGTGACTAGTGTTAGCTTAATTCCTTCATAGTATTCGGTCTCAGTGCACACATGTATTTCTATGCGTTTTTTTCATATACCTTCTCAGTTGTTATAAAAGGCCCAATCTATAAACAGTGTTCATCATATATTTTTTATAAACAGTGTTCATCATATATTTTTTATACACATCTTTCTTCATATACTTATTCAGCTGAAAATTATTTTTGTTTCTCGCTGAATGTAGATATAGTGGTGCCTGGGAGCAAGGGGAGATCGGCTTATTCAGCTGGACAAAGGCTCCATTGAGAGAGCTGAAACGTTGCTATATATATATATATATATATATATATATATATAGAACCCGGCTTCGCACGGGTATATTTCATCTATTTAATTTAATGTTTGTATCCACCATAACAGTGTACTCTACAGCACCCCGCCCCTTTAACAGTGACCTCCACAGTCCCCCACCCCTTAACACTGACCCCCCACAGTGTCCAGCCACCTTAAAATGGGACCTCCACAGCAGCCCATACCCTTAACTTTGACCTTCATAGCAGCCCGCCCCTTTAACAGTGAGTTTCACAGCACCTCACTCAATTGACATTGGATCGGCCACAGGGAAATCTGCAGCTTTTGCCACTCAAGCAGAGTTGACGTGATCTGAACACTTCTCCACATGCTTCTCAAGAGACCTGCAGCGGCTTTTGCCATGAGGTAAAATAAGAATCTCGCCTCAGGCGGCGTCTTGTGCTGGCTTTGAAGGGGCAACATCAGAGCAGCCTGTGGCCGACGCTCCCCTTACCAGTGGCGCAGTAGTTTTCCCTTTATAAGATGCACTGTATCTTATAAAGGGAATACTAGTGAGCGCTTGAATTATGGAAGCGCTCACTAGTATGCAGGAGGCGGGGGAGTGAAGCGCTGTGAGCGCTGTACTTACCCCTCCTCCTGCTTGCTCTTTTCAAGTCCCAAGTTGCTGTGTCCTGGCTGCCTGCAGCGTTAGGATGTACAGAGCGCACTCTGAGCTGACGCTGCAGGAAGTCAGGTGACCATGCAGCGCGGGCCCTGAGAAGACAAGAGAACGGAAAGACCGCTGGACTGGGAGAGGAGCAGTGGAGCAGGAGAGGCAAGTTAATTAATTTATTTTTAAGTCTGATATGGGGGGTCTGCAGGTCCGATATGAAAGGGGGTCTGAAGGTCCGATATAGTGGGATCTGGAGATCCGATATAGGGGGTCTGGAAATCTAACGGTGGTCTGATATGGGGGATCTGAGGTCTGATATGGGGCTCTTGAGGTCTGGTCTGGGGGGGTCTAATGGGAGTCTGGTCTGAGGTCTGGAGGTCTAATGGGGTCTGGTCTGAAATCTGATATGGGGGTCTGTAAATCTAATGGGGGCCTGGAGGTGTTGTGGGGCTTTGATATGGAGGTCTAAAAGGGGTCTGATATGAGGGTCTGGAGGTTTGATCTGATATGGGGGTCTGAGAGGTCTGGTTTGAGGTCTAATACATGGGGGGTTTTCTGACATGCAGACCTAATGGGGGTCTCATCTGAAGTCTGATATGGGGGGTCTGATCTTAAAGGTAAGGGGGTATTTTTTGTAGTGGCGCACTCTGTGTGGTACCAGTATTTTCAAGGAAACTGTTTCTGTAGTATAGTATTGAAGAGCACAGCGGAAACATTATTAGAGGTGGCAGGACAGGGTGTTGAGAAGGTGGGGAGGATGAATGAAAAGTAGGAAACTAAGATGTCTGTTTGTCAAACTCTGCAGAGAGAAGAGATGGATGAAAGAAGTCACAATGTTGGTCTAGGGGTTGGGCGATCTCAAAAATCTAAATTCTCACATTTCATCAACTCTTGTGGAAACCTAAAGGGTTAACAAAGTTTGTAAAATCAGTTTTGAATACCTTGAGGGGTGTAGTTTCTTAGATGGGGTCACTTTTATGGAGTTTCTACTCTAGGGGTACATCAGGGGGGCTTCAAATGGGACATGGTGTAAATAAACCAGTCCAGCAAAATCTGCCTTCCAAAAACCACACGGCGCACCTTTCCCTCTACGCCCTACCGTGTGCCCGGTTGCCAAAAAATCTAAATTCTGAAATTTTATCTCCATTTTCCATTAACTCTTGTGGAACACCTAAAGGGTTAACGACATTTGTAAAATCAGTTTTGAATACCTTGAGGGGTGTAGTTTCTAGAATGGGGTAATTTTTGGGTCGTTTCTATTATGTAAGCCTCACAAAGTGACTTCAGACCTGAACTGGTCCTTAAAAAGTGGGTTTTTGAAAATTTCTGAAAAAAATTTAAAGATTTGCTTCTAAAATTCTAAGCCTTGTAACGTCCCCAAAAAATAAAATGTCATTCCCAAAATAACCCAAACATAAAGTAGACATATGGGGAATGTAAAGTAATAACTATTTTTGTAAGTATTCAGTGATGGCCAGCTCGCCGTGTTCGCCCTCGAACACATGCGGGCTGCCATCTTAACTCACAAGTCCGGCGAGGCACAGGTAAGCCCTTACCTGTGCTTGTGCGTGAGCGGGTCTGAAACAAATGCGGTCACGGGGAGCAGGCAGTTCCGAGAACAGCTGCCGGGGGCCTTCATCGGGCTGTTCTCGGAACGGCCTGCTCCCGGTGACCGCATTTGTTTCAGACCGGCTCGCGGCACAGGCACAGGTAAGGGCTTAAACGTATAAAAACGCACCTATACAAAAAACGCACCTATGCAATAAATCGCAATAAGTGTCGCAAAAAAAACACATGAACATTGCAACCCCCCTTTTCTGAATTAAGGAGAAGATGGAAAATCAGGTGTCCGGGTTTTGGATTCAATTAGAGGCAATATAAAAGAAGGAGGCATGGCGGGCAACACCTAACCACTGAGGAAGGGATAGCGCAATATCCCGAAATGCGTCTGGTTGGAAGGTGGACGGACCCGCTACAAATTCCTCCTAAAGAACTGTATGGCCATGCAGAAATAACTTCAGAAGAAAAGGTAACGAACACCTTACTACCTCTGTTCCCAGCTTTTGAATATACAGCGACTAAGGTAATATCGCGGCTGAAAATCCCGTGTACTCTCGCGAGACCAAGTTGCTTCGGCTTAAGGAGTGCGGAGCGAGAAGCTGACAATCCTCCGCTCCACTCGTTCCTCGTCAAGCCGCCAGGGATTATCCGGATTACACACAAGGAAGGAGGTAAGAGAAAAACCTTAGAGACTTTGAAAGACTCGTTTATTAGTGCATCAGCGGGACTTGATTGAAATCTGAGACAAACAAGAATAATTCCATAGGCACAGTACATGTGCATAATGTGATATTGTACATTGGGATACTACGCTAGTGTGACCCTATTGCGACCTCAGTACTCAGAGACATTTATATATGGACCTTTGCATTATTATGTTCACATGTTGGAACTAGTGCTCTAGGAACGGTTGTGAAATTGCAGTTTGCTAATCATAGCGATTCGGTCCCACGCATTGTGTTTTAATATTTTATGTACAAATGTTTTATGTGCAATATATGTTCTGAATAAATTATTTTATATATGTCAATTGGATGCCGATTGTATGAGTGCTCGCCCATTTTAGTTTTATTTTATATTACAGGTAAGGGCTTACCTGTGCCTCGCCGGACTTGTGAGTTAAGATGGCAGCCCGCATGTGTTCACTGTAGGTATTACTATGTATTATAGAAGTAGAGAATAGAGATGTCACGAACATAAAATTTTCCGTTCGCGAACGGCAGATGCGAATTTTCGTAAATGTTCGCGAACGGGCGAACCGCCATAGACTTCAATAGGCAGGCGAATTTTAAAACCCACAGGGACTCTTTCTGGCCACAATAGTGATGGAAAAGTTGTTTCAAGGGGACTAACACCTGGACTGTGGCATGCCGGAGGGGGATCCATGGCAAAACTCCCATGGAAAATTACGTAGTTGACGCAGAGTCGGGTTTTAATCCATAAAGGGCATAAATCACCTAACATTCCTAAATTGTTTGGAATAACGTGCTTTAAAACATCAGGTATGATGTATCGATCAGGTAGTGTAAGGGTTACGCCCACTTCACAGTGACAGACCAAACTCCCCGTTTAACGCACCGCAAACTCACCACAAACAGTCCATTTGCACAACCGCAAACTCCCCATTTGCACAAGGTTGGATACCAAGCTTGCCATGTCCCGTTCCTTGTCCTCACTGACGTCATTGAATGTCTCTTCCTCCACCCAGCCACGTACAACACCAAGGGTCCCCGAAAGGTTACAACAAGCCCCCTGGGACGCCTGCTGTGGTTGGTCTTCCACCTCCTCAAAGCCACCTTCCTCCTCTTCTTCAGACTCCTCTCTCTGCGTTGCCGCAGGTCCAGCAATCGACGACGACAAGGCTGCTTCTGGTGGTGATGGTGACCACAACTCTTCCTCTTCATGCTCATCTACGGCCTGATCCAGCACTCTTCGCAGGGCACGCTCCAGATAAAAAAAAAACACATATGGGATGAGGTCGATGATGTTGCCTTGGGTTTGACTGACCAGGTTTGTCACCTCCGCAAAAGGACGCATGAGCCTACAGCCATTGTGCATGAGCGTTCAGTAACGCGGCCAAAAAATACCCAGCTCCGCAGAGGCTGTCATCTTTTTTTCAAATAAAAAAAATCGGTTCGTAACAGTTTAATCTCTGTTTTGTCCCCTATCAGGAGCCGGTGTATGGAATAGATTTTAGGAACCGGGAGATGGAAAAAGATGCTTGGTCGGTCCTCTTACTTCCAATTTGGGGCACTGCGCGTACGCCTTGCAATGTACTGTGCCACCAGATATGAGTGGTGTGTTTAAGTAGTACTATTCCTATCAGTTTAATCCCTGTTACGTTCCCTATTATTATTATTATTATTATTATTATTATAATTAGGTGTGTTAAGTAGTACTATTCCTATCAGTTTAATCCCTGTTACGTCCCCTATCAGGGGCCGGTGTATGAAATAGATTTTAGGAACCGGGAGATGGAAAAAGATGCTTGGTTGGTCCTCCTACTTCCAATTTGGGGCACTGCGCGTGCACCGTGCAATGTACTGTGCCATCAGATATGAGTGGTGTGTTAAGTAGTACTATTCCTATCAGTTTAATCCCTGTTAAGTCCCCTATCAGGGGACGTGTATGGAATAGATTTTAGACAACCGCAAAGAGTTGTTAATAGTTGACACACTCATGACATAAATTTTATTCCTCTATGCGTCAATCTTGGTGTAGTGATGACTGTGCTCGTGTGCACGTTTTGGAGATTGCAGGCGATGGGCGTTTTCAAAGTCTATGGTCGTGCTGACTGAGGTAGTTCAGTGACAGTTAAGTGACCCAGAAAACAATGATTCTGCAGTGTGGGCTCATTGTTGGCCTAGTAGGCTTTAATGATCACCTTAGATGATCACAAAGAAAATTAATGTTTTTTCTATGCGAAATTATCCAGCCGATCGCTTTTGGTCTGTTCACAATGAAGCAACGACCTTATCATCTGGGGTGTGCCAACATTGCCATTGCCAACACACTCATAGAGGTGGTCGCTTTATTGTGATACGCAAGCCCCTTCACCACAACAAGGTAACGATCACGAAGGGGAAATGACACATGTATGTGCCTTTTTTTTGTTTTGTTTTTGCAGCCACAGTGTACACATGCCTGAAAAATTAGGTATTGTTGCAGCCGCTGCTGTAGCAGCGGCCAGAAAGATTGATGTTTTCCAGGCAGAAAGTGCACTAAAACATTTTGGCTTGAACCCTAGTTGGTGGCAGATAAGTCACGCAAGTCATCCGGCATGCAGAGATAAAATACAGCAGCGTGTGGACCATTTTTAGCCCAAGGCAGCTCATCTCATCACCAGTCCTTTATTAATCAAATGTATTGCCCACTGTCAGTCCCTTCGGGATCCATGCCTCATTCATCTTAATAAAGGTGAGGTAATCTAGACTTTTTTGACCTAGGCGACTTCTCTTCTCAGTGACAATACCTCCTGCTGCACTGAAGGTCCTTTCTGACAGGACACTTGAAGCGGGGCAGGTCAGAAGTTCTATCGCAAATTGGGATAGCTCAGGCCACAGGTCAAGCCTGCACACCCAGTAGTCAAGGGGTTCATCGCTCCTCAGAGTGTCGATATCTGCAGTTAAGGCGAGGTAGTCTGCTACCTGTCGGTCGAGTCGTTCTCTGAGGGTGGACCCCGAAGGGCTGTGGCGATGCGTAGGACTTAAAAAGCTCTGCATGTCCTCCATCAACATCACGTCTGTAAAGCGTCCTGTCTTTGCCGGCGTGGTCGTGGTAGGAGGATTACTTTCACCTCTTCCCCTGTTAGATTCCCGTTGTGCTGTGACATCACCCTTATACGCTGTGTAAAGCATACTTTTTAATTTATTTTGGAACTGCTGCATCCTTTCCGACTTGCAGTAATTCGGTAACATTTCAGGCACTTTCTGCTTATACCGGGGGTCTAGTAGCGTGGCCACCCAGTACAGGTCGTTCTCCTTCAGCCTTTTTATACGAGGGTCCCTCAACAGGCATGACAGAATGAAAGACCCCATTTGCACAAGGTTGGATGCCGATCTATTCATGTTCCGTTCCTCGTCCTCAGTGATCTCACTGAAAGTCTGTTCTTCCCCCCAGCCACATACAACACCACGGGTACCAGATAGGTGACAACGAGCACCCTGGGATGCCTACTGTGGTTGGTCTTCCTCCTCGTCCTCAAAGCCACATTCCTCCTCTGACTCCTCTTCCTCACACTCCTCTTCCAGCGTTGCCGCAGGTCCAGCAAGCAATGCTGATAAGGCGGTTTCTGGTGGTGATGGTGACCACAACTCTTCCTCTTCCTCTTCACGCTCATCTACGGCCTGATCCAGCACTCTTCGCAGGGCACGCTCCAGGAAGAAAACAAATGGGATGATGTCGCTGATGGTGCCTTTAGTGCGACTGACTAGGTTTGTCACATCCTCAAAAGGACGCATGAGCCTACAGGCATTGCGCATGAGCGTCCAGTAATGTGGCCAAAAAATTCCCAGCTCCGCAGAGGCTGTCCTAGCACCACGGTCATACAAATACTCGTTGACGGCTTTTTCTTGTTGGAGCAGGCGGTCAAACATTAGGAGTGTTGAATTCCAACGTGTCGGGCTGTGGCAAATCAAGCGCCTCACTGGCATGTTGTTTCGCCGCTGGATATCTAAAAAGTGCGCCATGGCGGCCATTTTGAAGTCGGCCATTTTGAATCCAACTTTTGTTTTTTCAATAGGAAGAGGGTCATGTGACACATCAAAATTATTGTGAATTTCACATGAAAAACAATGGTGTGCTTGGTTTTAACGTAACTTTATTCTTTCATGAGTTATTTACAAGTTTCTCTTTGTTTACAGCGCGGAGGTTAACACGTGAGGAGCGGATAGAAATTGTGTTGATGTCTGGTGAATGCAGTAACTGGGTCATTGCAGCAGATTTCAATGCAAGACACCCTACGAGACCACCCATCTCCCATGCTACAGTTAGCAAACTGCTTGCTAAGTTTCGTGAAACTGGTTCAGTGTTGGATTTGCCAAAATGTGGACGCATGAAATCTGTCTCTAATGAAGAAACATCAGTGGCTGTCCTAGCTTCATTCAGCAAGAGCCCACAGCGTAGCACTCGCCACATGTCACTGGAGAGTGGCATTAGTCGAACATCCCTTCGGCGGATATTAGCTACTCACAAATGGCACCCTTACAAACTCCAGCTACTGCAGCATCTCAACGAGGATGACCCAGATCGGCGCACAGAATTTGCAGAATGGGCAAAACAAAAATTGGAACAGGACCCTCAGTTTACGCAGAAGATTTTGTTCAGTGATGAGGCAAACTTTTATGTGAATGGTGAAGTTAACAAACAAAACCACCACTATTGGTCTGACACTAACCCACATTGGATAGATCCCTCCAAGACTGTTGGAACAAAAAAAATTGATGGTATGGTGTGGTATATGGGGTACAAAGATAGTGGGGCCATTCTTCATCAATGGAAACCTCAAGGCCACTGCATATGCGAAATTGCTACATGATGATGTGTTTCCCTCTTTATGCACTGAAGCTGGCACGTTCCCTGAGTTTTTCCAGCAAGATGGTGCACCACCACATTATGGGTGTCAGGTCCGAGCATTCCTAGATGAACAGTTTCCTAGAAAGTGGATTGGTCATCGTGGGCCAGTTGAATGGCCGCCAAGGTCTCCCGATCTGACCCCCTTAGACTTTTATCTTTGGGGTCATCTGAAGGCAATTGTCTATGCTGTGAAGATACGAGATGTGCAGCACCTGAAACTACGGATACTGGAAGCCTGTGCTAGCATTTCTCCTGCGGTGTTGCTATCAGTGTGTGAAGAGTGGGAGAAGAGGGTTGCATTGACAATCCAACACAATGGGCAGCACATTGAACACATTTTATAAGTGGTCAGAAACTTGTAAATAACTCATGAAAGAATAAAGTTACGTTAAAACCAAGGACACCATTGTTTTTCTTGTGAAATTCCCAATAAGTTTGATGTGTCACATGACCCTCTTCCTATTGAAAAAACAAAAGTTGGACTCAAAATGGCCGCCATGGTCACCACCCATCTTGAAAAGTTTCCCCCCTCACATATACTAATGTGCCACAAACAGGAAGTTAATATCACCAACCATTCCCATTTTATTAAGGTGTATCCATATAAATGGCCCACCCTGTACAATCAGATTCAACACATGTGCAATGCACGGCTCATGTGTCAACTTGCCCAAATTCAATGCCGCCAACAAATTGCTTCCGTTGTCACACACCACTTTGCTGATCTCCAGTTGGTGCGGAGTCAGCCACTGATCCACCTGTGCGTTCAGGGCGGACATGAGTGCTGGTCCGGTGTGACTCTCTGCTTTCAGGCAAGTCAACCCCAAGACGGCGTGACACTGTTGTATCCGGGATGTGGAATAGCCCCTGGGGAGCTGGGGGGTTGCTGTTGATGTGGAGCAAGACGCAGCAGCAAAAGAGGACTCAGCCAAGGAGGTTATGGACGAGGATGGATTAGGAGGAGTAGAGGAGGTGGCAGCAGGCCTGCCTGCAATTCGTGGCGGTGTCACCAACTCCTCTGCAGAGCCACGCATTACATGCTTGGCAGCCGTCAGCAGGTTTACCCAATGCGCAGTGTAGGTGATATACCTGCCCTGACCGTGCTTTGCAGACCAGGTATCAGTGGTCAGATGGACCCTTGCCCCAACACTGTGTGCCAGACATGCCATGACTTCCTTTTGCACAATTGAGTACAGGTTGGGTATTGCCTTTTGTGAAAAGAAATTTCGGCCGGGTACCTTCCACTGCGGTGTCCCAATAGCTACAAATTTTTTGAAGGCCTCAGACTCCACCAGCTTGTATGGTAAAAGCTGGCGGGCTAAGAGTTCCGACAAGCCAGCTGTCAGACGCCGGGCAAGGGGGTGACTTTGTGACATTGGCTTCTTACGCTCAAACATATCCTTGACAGACACCTGACTGTGGGCAGATGAGCAGGAACTGCTCAAGGCTAGAGACGGAGTGGCGGATAGTTGAGAGGCGGTAAGGAGGACAGCAGTGGTTGACGTGGCTGAAGATGCTGGACCAGGAGGAGAATGGCGGCTTTGAGTTTGTGTGCTGCTTGTACTCATGTGTTGATCCCATATGCGTTTGTGATTTGAGATCATGTGCCTTCGCAAAGCAGTTGTACCTAGGTGGGTGTTGGACTTCCCACGACACAGTTTCTTTTGGCACAGGTTGCAAATGGCATTGCTGGTGTCAGAGGCAGACACACAAAAAAAATGCCACACTGCTGATCTCTGCAATGATGTCATTCTGGTGGTGGCAACAGCATGTGTTGATTGGCATGCTGTCTGGCTGACCCCGGGTGCCGATGCATGCTGTCTGACTGTGCCACTAGCTCCTTGCGACGACCACCCCCTGCTTCCAATTCGTCTCCTCCTCTCTGTCTCCCCATCTGAACTTTCCCCCTGTTCTTCTTCTCTTCGAGCGGGCACCCACGTGACATCCACGGAAACATCGTCATCATCAACCGCTTCACTTGTATCTGACAACTCAGCAAAGGAAGCAGCAGCGGGTACAACATCATCATCATCATCATCACAGCGTACGTCCATGTGTGTAATGCTGCCTGACTGAGACATACAGTCAGGTCCATAAATATTGGGACATCAACACAATTCTAACATTTTTGGCTGTATACACCTTCACAATGGATTTGAAATGAAACGAACAAGATGTGCTTTAACTGCAGACTGTCAGCTTTAATTTGAGGGTATTTACATCCAAATCAGGTGAACGGTGTAGAAATTACAACAGTTTGCATATGTGCCTCCCACTTGTTAAGGGACCAAAAGTAATGGGACCGAATAATAATCATAAATCAAACTTTCACTTTTTAATACTTGGCTGCAAAGCCTTTGCAGTCAATTACAGCCTGAAGTCTGAAACGCACAGACATCACCAGATGCTGGGATTCATCCCTGGTAATGCTCTGCCAGGCCTCTACTGCAACTGTCTTCAGTTCCTGCTTGTTCTTGGGGCATTTTCCCTTCAGTTTTGTCTTCAGCAAGTGAAATGCATGCTCAATCGGATTCAGGTCAGGTAATTGACTTGGCCATTGCATAACATTCCACTTCTTTCCCTTAAAAAACTCTTTGGTTGCTTTTGCAGTATGCTTTGGGTCATTGTCCATCTGCACTATTAAGCGCTGTCCAATGAGTTCTGTAGCATTTGGCTGAATATGAGCAGATAATATTGCTCAAAACACTTCAGAATTCATCCTGCTGCTTTTGTCAGCAGTCACATCATCAATAAATACAAGAGAACCAGTTCCACTAGCAGTCATTAATGCCCATGCCATGACACTACCACCACCATGCTTCACTGATGAGGTGGTATGCTTAGGATCATGAGTAGTGTTGAGCGAACAGTTCGAGCATAGTTCGGGTCCGTACCGAATTTTGGGGTGTTCGTGACACGGACCCGAACCCGAACTTTTTCGTAAAAGTTTGGGTTCGGGTTCGTCGTTCGGCATGTATTTTGGCGCATTTTGAAAGGCTGCAAAGCAGCCAATCAACATGCATCATACTACTTGCCCTAAGATGCCATCGCAGCCATGCCTACTATTGGCAAGGCTGTGATTGGCCAAGTGCAGCATGTGACTCAGCCTCTTTATAAGCTTGTGCGCACGTCGGGACGTGCTCACTCCCGATGTGAATAGAACAGGGATAGACGCAGCTGATGCTAGGGCGAGAATAGGCAGGGATAATTGAATAACTGGAAGCAAATTTCTCTCCTCCACCTGTGATTCATCTGAACAACTGCAGCTGAGCTGCTTTTTTGATAGGGATTGGCTATTTTTAGAGTGGCCAGAGTGATTTTTCCATCCACATGTACCTGGGCTGACCGCCGGCCGCCATTTTGCGACTTGTAGTGCTGCAGCAGAAGCTGCCACAGTGTGCATTCCAAAGCTCCAAACAAGTCAGACATCTACACCTGGGATTCAGACCAATAGCGATTTAGCAGCACAGTCCAAGGCTATTTTTTTTAAAGGTTGTGCAGACCATTTTGTGGCACATGTTACTGGGCTGATAGGCGGCGGCCATCTTGGGACTAGTGCTGCAGCACAATCTCTCCCAACGTCCATTAATCACTTGTAATAGTGGTCTGTGCCATAGAAATCCTACATCAGGGACTTGGGTGTGCTTGTGTCCCCCCTACTTATACCAGTCCACCTGTAATCCATACAGTGAAAAGCCATAAAGTATTCCAGTGAGGGAATTTTTTTTTTATTTAAAAAAGGCCAAGTTAGTTTATCTGGCGTTCAATATACTAGATACAGTTAGGCCTGCGTTTCATACATCTGGAATTAGCAAACTAATGTGCTGGGGTTGGGAAAACATATATGTACCCATACTAGAATCTGTCAAAGAAAGCGGTACTCACATATAACAGTCATTCCATCTGTAATCCATACAGTCAAAAGACTGAAAGTATTCCAGTGAGGGAATTTTTTTTATTTAAAAAAGGCCAAGTTAGTTTATCTGGCGTTCAATATACTAGATACAGTTAGGCCTGCGTTTCATACATCTGGAATTAGCAAACTAATGTGCTGGGGTTGGGAAAACATATATGTACCCATACTAGAATCTGTCAAAGAAAGCGGTACTCACATATAACAGTCATTCCATCTGTAATCCATACAGTCAAAAGACTGAAAGTATTCCAGTGAGAAAAATTTTTTTATTTAAAAAAGGCCAAGTTAGTTTATCTGGCGTTCAATATACTAGATACAGTAAGGCCTGCGTTTCATACATCTGGAATTAGCAAACTAATGTGCTGGGGTTGGGAAAACATATATGTACCCATACTAGAATCTGTCAAAGAAAGCGGTACTCACATATAACAGTCATTCCATCTGTAATCCATACAGTCAAAAGACTGAAAGTATTCCAGTGAGGGAATTTTTTTTTTATTTAAAAAAGGCCAAGTTAGTTTATCTGGCGTTCAATATACTAGATACAGTTAGGCCTGCGTTTCATACATCTGGAATTAGCAAACTAATGTGCTGGGGTTGGGAAAACATATATGTACCCATACTAGAATCTGTCAAAGAAAGCGGTACTCACATATAACAGTCATTCCATCTGTAATCCATACAGTCAAAAGACTGAAAGTATTCCAGTGAGGGAATTTTTTTTATTTAAAAAAGGCCAAGTTAGTTTATCTGGCGTTCAATATACTAGATACAGTAAGGCCTGCGTTTCATACATCTGGAATTAGCAAACTAATGTGCTGGGGTTGGGAAAACATATATGTACCCATACTAGAATCTGTCAAAGAAAGCGGTACTCACATATAACAGTCATTCCATCTGTAATCCATACAGTCAAAAGACTGAAAGTATTCCAGTGAGGGGATTTTTTTTATTTAAAAAAGGCCAAGTTAGTTTATCTGGCGTTCAATATACTAGATACAGTTAGGCCTGCGTTTCATACATCTGGAATTAGCAAACTAATGTGCTGGGGTTGGGAAAACATATATGTGCCCATACTAGAATCTGTCAAAGAAAGCGGTACTCACATATAACAGTCATTCCATCTGTAATCCATACAGTCAAAAGACTGAAAGTATTCCAGTGAGGGGATTTTTTTTATTTAAAAAAGGCCAAGTTAGTTTATCTGGCGTTCAATATACTAGATACAGTTAGGCCTGCGTTTCATACATCTGGAATTAGCAAACTAATGTGCTGGGGTTGGGAAAACATATATGTACCCATACTAGAATCTGTCAAAGAAAGCGGTACTCACATATAACAGTCATTCCATCTGTAATCCATACAGTCAAAAGACTGAAAGTATTCCAGTGAGGGAATTTTTTTTATTTAAAAAAGGCCAAGTTAGTTTATCTGGCGTTCAATATACTAGATACAGTTAGGCCTGCGTTTCATACATCTGGAATTAGCAAACTAATGTGCTGGGGTTGGGAAAACATATATGTACCCATACTAGAATCTGTCAAAGAAAGCGGTACTCACATATAACAGTCATTCCATCTGTAATCCATACAGTCAAAAGACTGAAAGTATTCCAGTGAGGGAATTTTTTTTATTTAAAAAAGGCCAAGTTAGTTTATCTGGCGTTCAATATACTAGATACAGTAAGGCCTGCGTTTCATACATCTGGAATTAGCAAACTAATGTGCTGGGGTTGGGAAAACATATATGTACCCATACTAGAATCTGTCAAAGAAAGCGGTACTCACATATAACAGTCATTCCATCTGTAATCCATACAGTCAAAAGACTGAAAGTATTCCAGTGAGGGAATTTTTTTTTTATTTAAAAAAGGCCAAGTTAGTTTATCTGGCGTTCAATATACTAGATACAGTTAGGCCTGCGTTTCATACATCTGGAATTAGCAAACTAATGTGCTGGGGTTGGGAAAACATATATGTACCCATACTAGAATCTGTCAAAGAAAGCGGTACTCACATATAACAGTCATTCCATCTGTAATCCATACAGTCAAAAGACTGAAAGTATTCCAGTGAGGGGATTTTTTTTATTTAAAAAAGGCCAAGTTAGTTTATCTGGTGTTCAATATACTAGATACAGTTAGGCCTGCGTTTCATACATCTTGAATTAGCAAACTAATGTGCTGGGGTTGGGAAAACATATATGTACCCATACTAGAATCTGTCAAAGAAAGCGGTACTCACATATAACAGTCATTCCATCTGTAATCCATACAGTCAAAAGACTGAAAGTATTCCAGTGAGGGGATTTTTTTTATTTAAAAAAGGCCAAGTTAGTTTATCTGGCGTTCAATATACTAGATACAGTTAGGCCTGCGTTTCATACATCTGGAATTAGCAAACTAATGTGCTGGGGTTGGGAAAACATATATGTACCCATACTAGAATCTGTCAAAGAAAGCGGTACTCACATATAACAGTCATTCCATCTGTAATCCATACAGTCAAAAGACTGAAAGTATTCCAGTGAGGGAATTTTTTTTATTTAAAAAAGGCCAAGTTAGTTTATCTGGCGTTCAATATACTAGATACAGTTAGGCCTGCGTTTCATACATCTGGAATTAGCAAACTAATGTGCTGGGGTTGGGAAAACATATATGTACCCATACTAGAATCTGTCAAAGAAAGCGGTACTCACATATAACAGTCATTCCATCTGTAATCCATACAGTCAAAAGACTGAAAGTATTCCAGTGAGGGAATTTTTTTTATTTAAAAAAGGCCAAGTTAGTTTATCTGGCGTTCAATATACTAGATACAGTAAGGCCTGCGTTTCATACATCTGGAATTAGCAAACTAATGTGCTGGGGTTGGGAAAACATATATGTACCCATACTAGAATCTGTCAAAGAAAGCGGTACTCACATATAACAGTCATTCCATCTGTAATCCATACAGTCAAAAGACTGAAAGTATTCCAGTGAGGGAATTTTTTTTTTATTTAAAAAAGGCCAAGTTAGTTTATCTGGCGTTCAATATACTAGATACAGTTAGGCCTGCGTTTCATACATCTGGAATTAGCAAACTAATGTGCTGGGGTTGGGAAAACATATATGTACCCATACTAGAATCTGTCAAAGAAAGCGGTACTCACATATAACAGTCATTCCATCTGTAATCCATACAGTCAAAAGACTGAAAGTATTCCAGTGAGGGAATTTTTTTTTTATTTAAAAAAGGCCAAGTTAGTTTATCTGGCGTTCAATATACTAGATACAGTTAGGCCTGCGTTTCATACATCTGGAATTAGCAAACTAATGTGCTGGGGTTGGGAAAACATATATGTACCCATACTAGAATCTGTCAAAGAAAGCGGTACTCACATATAACAGTCATTCCATCTGTAATCCATACAGTCAAAAGACTGAAAGTATTCCAGTGAGGGAATTTTTTTTTTATTTAAAAAAGGCCAAGTTAGTTTATCTGGCGTTCAATATACTAGATACAGTTAGGCCTGCGTTTCATACATCTGGAATTAGCAAACTAATGTGCTGGGGTTGGGAAAACATATATGTACCCATACTAGAATCTGTCAAAGAAAGCGGTACTCACATATAACAGTCATTCCATCTGTAATCCATACAGTCAAAAGACTGAAAGTATTCCAGTGAGGGGATTTTGCTTATAAAAAATAATATATTTCATTGTGGTGCGAGTTGAATCGCAACAATGAAGAAAAATACTATTAAGGGACGAGGACGCGGTCGTGGTGGTGTCCGTGGAGCCTCTGTTGCTGGTAGAGGACGTGGCCGTTCGGCCCCAGGCGCACACAGTAGGGAACGAACTCCCTCAACTAGCCGGCAGAATGTACCGCAATATCTCGTGGGGCCCAATGCCGCTCTTAGGATGGTAAGGCCTGAGCAGGTACAGGCATTAATCGATTGGGTGGCCGACAGTGCTTCCAGCACGTTCACCACATGGTCTTCCACCCAGTCTTCTGCGGAAAGCGCACAGGTGGCACCTGAAAACCAAGCCCATCAGTCTGTCACATCACCCCCAAGCATATCAGGGAAACGGTCTGAGCCACAAGTTATGCAGCAGTCTCTTCTTCTGTTTGAAGACTCTGCTTCCAGGGTTTCCCAGGGGCGTCCACCTAGCCCTTCCCCAGTGGAGGAAGACATACCATGCACTGACGCACAACCACTTATGTCTCCAGATGAAGAGGACATGGGAATACCACCACAGCAGAGTCACCGACTCTCTGATGATGACGAAACACAGGTGCCCACTGCCGCGTCTTTTTGCAGTGTGCAGACTGAACAGGAGGAGGTCAGGGAGGGAGACTGGGTGGAAGACGATGCAGAGGACGATGAGGTCTTAGACCCCACATGGACTGAAGGTCGTGGCGATGACTTTCACAGTTCAGAGGAAGAGGTAGTGGTGAGACCGAGACAACAGCGAAGCCAAAGAGGGAGCAGGGAGCCAAAGCAGACGAGCCGCCGCCCCCAGAGTTCGCCTGCTACTGGACATCGCCAACAGGGACCCAGCCCGACAAAGGCAGCTTCAAAGAGTTCCCTGGCATGGCACTTCTTTAAACAATGTCCTACCGACAAGACCCGAGTGACTTGCACGCTCTGCCATCAGAGCCTGAGGCGAGGCATTAACGTTCTGAACCTCAGCACAACCTGCATGACCAGGCATCTACATGCAAAGCATGAACTGCAGTGGGGTACACACCTTAAAAACCAGGCACTCGCTGAGGCTCCCCCTGCTCCCTCTACCGCTGCTGCCTCGGCTTCCGCCTCGAGAGGAATGTTGCCACCTGCCGAGCAGCAAACAGAGGATGTGCCACCGACACCACCACCACCGCCACCGTCAACTAGCGTCTCCACTATATCACACAGCAGCGTTCAGCTCTCAATATCTCAAACCTTAGAGAGGAAGCGCAAATTCCCCCCGAGTCACCCTCGAGCCCTTGGCCTGAACGCCAGCATTTCTAAACTGCTGGCCTTTGAAATGCTGTCATTCCGGCTGGTGGACACAGACAGCTTCAAACAGCTGATGGCCATGGCTGTCCCGCAGTATGTGGTTCCCAGCCGCCACTACTTCTCCAAGACAGCCGTGCCTTCCCTGCACATGCAAGTGTCCGATAAAATCAAGTGTGCACTGCGCAACGCCATTTGTGGCAAGGTCCACCTAACCACAGATACGTGGACCAGTAAGCACGGCCAGGGACGCTATATCTCACTAACTGCACACTGGATGAATGTAGTGGCGGCTGGGCCCCCGGCGGACAGTTCCTTGGCGCACGTCCTTCCGCCCCCTAGGATCGCAGGGCATCATTCTCTGCCTCCTGTAGCCTCCTCCTCCTACTCGGCTTCCTCCTCCACTGCTTCCACCAGCTCATCCGGTCAGCCACACACCTTCACCACCAACTTCAGCACAGCCCGGGGTAAACGTCAGCAGGCCATTCTGAAACTCATATGTTTGGGGGACAGGCCCCACAGCGCAAAGGAGTTGTGGCGGGGTATTGAACAACAGACCGACGAGTGGTTTCTGCCGGTGGGCCTCAAGCCAGGCCTGGTGGTATGCGATAATGGGCGAAATCTCGTGGCAGCTCTGGGACTAGCCGGTTTGACGCACATCCCTTGCCTGGCGCATGTGCTGAACTTGGTGGTGCAGAGGTTCATTCACCACTACCCCAACATGTCAGAGCTGCTGCATAAAGTGCGGGCCGTCTGTGCGCGGTTCCGCCGTTCACATCCTGCCGCTGCTCGCCTGTCTGCGCTACAGCGGAACTTCGGCCTTCCCGCTCACCGCCTCATATGCGACGTGCCCACCCGGTGGAACTCCACCTTGCACATGCTGGAGAGACTGTGCGAGCAGCAGCAGGCCATAGTGGAGTTTCAGCTGCAGCACGCTCGCGTCAGTCGTACTGCCGAACAGCACCACTTCACCACCAATGATTGGGCCTCCATGCGAGACCTGTGTGCCCTGCTGCGCTGTTTCGAGTACTCCACCAACATGGCCAGTGGCGATGACACTGTTATCAGCGTTACAATACCACTTCTATGTCTCCTTGAGAAAACACTTAGGGCAATGATGTTAGAGGAGGTGGCCCAGGTGGAGGAGGAGGAGGAGGATGAGGGCTCGTTTCTAACACTTTCGGGCCAGTCTGTTCGAAGTGGCTCAGAGGGAGGTTTGTTTAAGCAGCAGACGACAGGTTCACAAGTCGCCAGCCAAGGCACTGTACTGGAGGACGAGGAGGATGAGGAGGAGGAGGTGGAGGGGGACGAGGATGACGCAAGTTCACAGCGGGGTGGCAGCCCAGGCCCATCACTGGTGCGTGGCTGGGGGGATACGGTGGACGATGACGATACGCCTCCCACAGAGGACAGCTTGTCCTTACCCATGGGTAGCCTGGCCCACATGAGCGAATATATGCTCCAATGCCTGCGCAACGACAGCAGAGTTGCCCACGTTTTAACGTGTGCAGACTACTGGGTGGCCACCCTGCTGGATCCCCGGTATAAAGACAATGTGCCCACTTTAATTCCTGAACTGGAGCGCGACCGTAAGATGCGCGAGTACAAGCGCACGCTGATAGAGGCGCTCTTGAGAGCATTCCCACATGTCACAGGGGAACAGGTGGAAGGTGAAGGCAGAGGAGTGGCAAGAGGTCGCCAACGCAGCTGTGTCACGGCCAGCTCATCTGAGGGCAGGGTTAGCATGGCAGAAATGTGGAAAAGTTTTGTCTCCACGCCACAGCTATCTGCACCGACACCTGATACGGAACGTGTTAGCAGGAGGCAGCATTTCACTAACATGGTTGAACAGTATGTCTGCACACCCCTCCACATCCTGACGGATGGTTCGGCCCCATTCAACTACTGGGTTTCGAAATTGTCCACGTGGCCAGAGTTAGCATGTTATGCCTTGGAGGTGCTTTCCTGCCCGGCGGCCAGCGTTTTATCTGAACGCGTATTCAGCACGGCAGGGGGCGTCATTACTGACAAGCGCAGCCGCCTGTCCACAGCCAACGTGGACAAGCTGACCTTCATAAAGATGAACCAGGCATGGATCCCACAGGACCTGTCCCTCCCTTGTGCAGAGTAGTCCTTATTAACTGCCTAAAACATGTCTTGTTGTGCTACGGGCCACTTCTTTATTTGATACAAATTTTATGAAACCCACAGTTGAATGAAACTCTTCTCTGTCTGGGCGCCGGGGCCTAACCAGATGAAAGTGGCCGGTTAAACTAACGGGTGACATGAAGCCATAACCTCTGCCATGCTACCTCTGTCTTCTGTCTGGGTGCTGAGGCCTAAGTCAAATAAAGCGGTCTTCTGCTGTGCTGGGGGATATGAAGCTAATCTCTGACCTCTCTCCTCTGTCTGGGTCCAAAGGCCTAAATCACTGAAAGAGGCCTTCTCCTGTGGTGTGTGATATGATGCCAGAATATGTGCTGTGGGGCCTCTCTCCTCTTCCTGGGTGCAGGGGTCAAATAAACTAAATTGTGGCCTACTCCTGTGGTGGTTGATATGATGCCTGATTCTCTGATGTGGAACCTCTCTCCTCTGTTTGGGTGAAGGGGTCAAAGTAACTAAATGGTGGCTTCTCCTGTGGTGGCTGATATGATGCCAGAATATGTGCTGTGGTGCCTCTCTCCTCTTCCTGGGTGCGGGGGTCAAAGTAACTCAATGGTGGCTTCTCCTGTGGTGGCTGATATGATGCCAGAATATGTGCTGTGGTGCCTCTCTCCTCTTCCTGGGTGCAGGGGTCAAAGTAACTCAATGGTGGCTTCTCCTGTGGTGGCTGATATGATGCCAGAATATGTGCTGTGGTGCCTCTCTCCTCTTCCTGGGTGCAGGGGTCAAAGTAACTAAATGGTGGCTTCTCCTGTGGTGGTTGATATGATGCCTGATTCTCTGCTGTGAAACCTCTCTCCTCCATCTGGGTGTAGGGGTCAAAGTCTTTCAAAGTCGCCTTCTCCTGTGCTGATTGATATAAAGCTGATGGTTGTGCCATCTGACATGGTTGCCAGGGTCTGATTCAATGGGGGCCTACTCCTGTGGTGGGTGATCTAAATGCCTGATTCTCTGCTGTGAAACCTCTCTCCTCCGTCTGGGTGTAGGGGTCAAAGTCTTTCAAAGTCGCCTTCTCCTGTGCTGATTGATATGAAGCTGATGGTTGTGCCATCTGACATGGTTGCCGGGGTCCCATTAAATTGGGGCCTACTCCTGTGGTGGGTGATCTAAATGCCTGATTCTCTGCTTTGAAACCTCTCTCCTCCGTCCGGGTGTAGGGGTCAAAGTCTGTCAAAGTCGCCTTCTCCTGTGCTGATTGATATAAAGCTTATGCTTGTGCCATCTGACATGGTTGCCGGGGTCTGATTCAATGGTGGCCTACTCCTGTGGTGGGTGATCTAAATGCCTGATTCTCTGCTGTGTAACCTCTCTCCTCCGTCTGGGTGTAGGGGTCAAAGTAACTAAATGGTGGCCTACTCCTGTGGTGGGTGATATGATGCCTGGTTCTCTGCTGTGGGACCTCTCTCCTTTGTCTGGGTGCTGTGGTCAAAATAATAGTAAGTGACCTTCTCCATTGGTGGGTGACTTGAAGCCTGATTCTGTGCTATGGGACCTCACTCCAATTAATATTGTTTAATTTTTATTTATTTTATGTTAACTCATCATTTCCCTATCTACATTTGTTTGCAGGGGATTTAACTACATTTTGCTGCCTTTTGCAGCCCTCTAGCCCTTTCCGGGTGTGTTTTACAGCCTTTTTAGTGCCCAAAAGTTCGGGTCCCCATTGACTTCTATGGGGTTCGGGTTCGGGATGAAGTTCGGGTCGAGTTCGGATCCCGAACCCGAACATTTTTCGAAAGTTCGGCCGAACTCGTCGAACCCGAACATCCAGGTGTTCGCTCAACTCTAATCATGAGTAGTTCCTTTCCTTCGCCATACTCTTCTCTTCCCATCACTCTATTACAAGTTGATCTTGGTCTCATCTGTCCATAGGATGTTGTTCCAGAACTGTGAAGGCTTTTTTAGATGTCGTTTGGCAAACTCTAAATTGGCCTTCTGTTTTTGAGGCTCACCAATGGTTTACAACTTGTGGTGAACCCTCTGTATGAGGGTGAAGTCTGGTGAAGTCTTCTCTTGATTGTTGACTTTTACACACATACACCTACCTTTTGGAGAGTGTTCTTGATCTGGCCAACTCTTGTGAAGGGTGTTTTCTTCACCAGGGAAAGAATTCTTCAGTCATCCACCACAGTTTTTTTTCCGTGGTCTTCCGGGTCTTTTGGTGTTGCTGAGCTCACTGATGCGTTACTTCTTTTTAAGAATGTTCCAAACAGTTGTTTTGGCCACGCCTAATGTTTTTGCTATCTCTCTGATTGGTTTGTTTTTTACTTTTTCTGCCTAATGATGGCTTGCTTCACTGATAGTGACAGCTCTTTGGATCTCATCTTGAGAGTTGACAGCAACAGATTCCAAATGCAAATAGCACACTTGAAATTAAAACTGGACCTTTTATCTGCTCATTGTAATTGGCATAATGAGGGAATAACACACACCTGGCCATGGAACAGCTGAGAAGCCAATTGTCCCACTACTTTTGGTCCCTTAACAAGTGGGAGGCACATATGCAAACTGTTGTAATTCCTACACCGTTCACCTGATTTGCATGTAAATACCCTCAAATTAAAGATGACAGTCTGCAGTTAAAGCACATCTTGTTTGTTTCATTTCAAATCCATCGTGGTGGTGTATAGAGCCAAAAATTTTAGAATTGTGTCGATGTCCCAATATTTATGGACCTGACTGTATCCCTGTTATCTACATCCTCTGGCAATAATGGTTGCGCATCACTCATTTCTTCCAACTGATGTGTAAATAACTCCTCTGACAGATCAAGTGAAGCAGCTGTGGTGCTAGTGTTGGTGGTGGCAGCAGGCGGGCGAGTGGTAACTTGAGAGGTGCCCGAAGCTGAGATGGAGGAAGATGGTGTGTCAAGGTTCCGAGCGGAAGCTGTAGAAGATTAGGTGTCCTGTGTTAGCCAGTCAACTATGTCCTCAGAACTTTTCGAGTTCAGGGTACGTGGCCTCTGAACACTGGGCATTATTCTAGGGCCAAAGGGAATCACAGCACCACGACCACGACGGCCCCTGCGGGGTGGCCGGCCTCTGCCTGTTATTTTTTTTAAATTATTTGTTTAGTTGTACTATGCGTGCAAGTTACTGTGACACCAGATATGAGTTGCGCTGGTGACATTATGCACTTGCAGGGCACGAAACACACACACACACACGTGCAGGCAACTGACTGCTATTTATTCACAGTCAAAATTGTTTTGTTTTTTTAAATGTAATCTACTGGGACACCAGATATGAGTTGCGCTGGTGACACTATGCACTTGCAGGGCCTTAGGCTCCATTCACACGTCCGCAAAATGGGTCCGCATCCTTTCCGCAATTTTGCGGAATGGGTGCGGACCCATTCATTCTCTATGGGGACGGAATGGATGCGGACAGCACACAGTGTGCTGTCTGCAGCCGCAATTGCGGAGCGCGGCCCCGATTTTGGGTCCGCAGCTCCGCAAAAAGATAGAGCATGTCCTATTCTTGTCCGCAGCTTGCGGACAAGAATAGGCATTTCTATGGGGTTGACGGGCTGGTGTGTTGCGGACCCGCAATTTGCGGGTCCGCAACACACCACGGACGTGTGAATGTAGCCTAAAACACACACACACGTGCAGGCAACTGACTGCTATTTATTCACAGTCAAAATTGTTTTGTTTTTTTAAATGTAATCTACTGTGAAACCAGATTTGAGTTGCGCTGGTAACACTATGCACTTGCAGGGCCTTAAACACACACACACAAGTGCAGGCAACTGACTGCTATTTATTCACAGTCAAATTTTATTTATTTTTTTAAATGTAATCTACTGTGACACCAGATTTGAGTTGCGCTGGTGACACTATGCACTTGCAGGGCCTTAACCGCCTCCGGATCGCCTAACGCAGGATCGCGTTCCGGAGGCGGCCTCACACAGGCGCGCGCGTTCACAGGAACTGCAGGTAAGCAAGTAGATCTACAGCCTGTTAGCGGCGATCGTTCGCTGGCAGGCTGTAGATGCGATTTTTTTAACCCCTAACAGGTATATTAGACGCTGTTTTGATAACAGCGTCTGATATACCTGCTACCTGGTCCTCTGGTGGTCCCTTTTGCTTGGATCGACCACCAGAGGACACAGGCAGCTCTTTAATAAGTAGCACCAGCACCACACTACACTACACCCCCCCGTCACTTATTAACCCCTTATTAACCCCTGATCACCCCATATAGACTCCCTGATCACCCCCCTGTCATTGATCACCCCCCTGTCATAGATCACCCCCCTGTAAGGCTCCATTCAGACGTCCGTATGTGTTTTACAGATCCACGGATCCATGGATCGGATCCGCAAAACACATACGGACGTCTGAATGGAGCCTTACAGGGGGGGTGATCAATCACAGGGGGGTGATCAGGGAGTCTATATGGGGTGATCACCCCCCTGTCAAAATCTTCTATGAACTCGCCATGCACTCCTAAAAATGCACTCCTAAAAGGTACTCATTGGAATGTGGGCCCCTTTGCGCACCTAGGCTGCAAAAAAGTGTCACACATGTGGTATCGCCGTACTCAGGAGAAATTGGGCAATGTGTTTTGGGGTGTCATTTTACATATACCCATGCTGGGTGAGATAAATATCTCGGTCAAATGACAACTTTGTATAAAAAATGGGAAAAGTTGTCTTTTAGAGAGATATTTCTCTCACCCAGCATGGGTATATGTAGAAAGACACCCCAAAACACATTGCCCAACTTCTCCTGAGTACGGCGATACCAAGTGACCCCATTTTGGAAAGAAGACACCCCAAGGTATTCCGTGAGGAGCATGGCGAGTTCCTAGAATTTTTTATTTTTTGTCACAACTTAGCGGAAAATGATGATTTTTTTTTTCTTACAAAGTCTTATATTCCACTAACTTGTGACAAAAAATAAAAACTTCCATAAACTCACTATGCCCATCACAAAATACCTTGGGGTGTCTTCTTTCCAAAATGGGGTCACTTGTGGGGTAGTTATACTGCCCTGGCATTTTAGGGGCCCTAATGCGTGAGAAGTAGTTTGAAATCAAAATGTGTAAAAAATGCCCTGTGAAATCCTAAAGGTGCTCTTTGGAATGTGGGCTTCTTTGCCCACCTAGGCTGCAAAAAAGTGTCACACGTGGTATCGCCTGACTCAGGAGAAGTTGGGCAATGTGTTTTGGGGTGTCTTTCTACATATACCCATGCTGGGTGAGAGAAATATCTCTCTAAAAGACAACTTTTCACATTTTTTTTATACAAAGTTGGCATTTGACAGAGATATTTATCTCACCCAGCATGGGCATGTGTAAAAAGACACCCCAAAACACATTGCCCTACTTCTCCTGAGTACAGCGATACAACATGTGTGACACTTTTTTGCAGCCTAGGTGGGCAAAGGTGCCCACATTCCAAAGAGCACCTTTAGGATTTCACAGGGCATTTTTTACACATTTTGATTTCAAACTACTTCTCACGCATTAGGGCCCCTAAAATGCTAGGGCAGTATAACTACCCCACAAGTGACCCCATTTTGGAAAGAAGACACCCCAAGGTATTTCGTGATGGGCATAGTGAGTTCATGGAAGTTTTTATGTTTTGTCACAAGTTAGTGGAATATGAGACTTTGTAAGAAATAAAAAATATAAAATCATCATTTTCCGCTAACTTGTGACAAAAAATAAAAAGTTCTATGAACTCACTATGCCCATCAGCAAATACCTTAGGGTGTCTACTTTCCGAAATGGGGTCATTTGTGGGGGTTTTCTACTGTCTGGGCACTGTAGAACCTCAGGAAACATGACAGGTGCTCAGAAAGTCAGAGCTGCTTCAAAAAGCGGAAATTCACATTTTTGTACCATAGTTTGTAAATGCTATAACTTTTACCCAAACCATTTTTTTTTTTTACCCAAACATTTTTTTTTTATCAAAGACATGTAGAACAATAAATTTAGAGAAAAATTTATATAGAAATGTATTTTTTAAAAAAAAAATTTACAACTGAAAGTGAAAAATTAAATTTTTTTGCAAAAATTTTGGTAAATTTCGATTAACAAAAAAAGTAAAAATGTCAGCAGCAATGAAATACCACCAAATGAAAGCTCTATTAGTGAGAAGAACAGGAGGTAAAATTCATTTGGGTGGTAAGTTGCATGACCGAGCAATAAACCGTGAAAGTAGTGTAGTGCAGAATTGTAAAAAGTGGTCTGGTCATTAAGGGTGTATAAGCTAGGGGAGCTGAGGTGGTTAAACACACACACACACACACACGTGTGTGCAACTGACTGCTATTTATTCACAGTCAAAATTGTTGTTTTTTTAAAAATGTAATCTACTGTGACACCAGATTTGAGTTGCGCTGGTGACACTATGCACTTGCAGGGCCTTAAACACACACACACACACACACACACACACGTGCAGGCAACTGACTGCTATTTATTCACAGTCAAAATATATATATATTTTTTAAATGTAATCTACTGTGACACCAGATATGAGTTGCGCTGGTGACACTATGCACCTGCAGGGCATGAAACACACACGCGCGTGCAGGCAACTGACTGAAATTTTTTTTTTTTTTTTAAATGCAAGCTACTGTGACACCAGATATGAGTGGTGGCACTGGGCAAGGGGGCACAGTATACGCTGTGAGCCTGACACAAACGCTGGCAGGAAACTGCAATTAGATTACACAGGAAAAAAAAAAAAAAGCAGACTGATGTTCTAGCCCTAAAAAGGGCTTTTTGGGGTGCTGTTCTTACAGCAGAGATCAGATGAGTATTTCAGGACTGTAGTGGACACTGAATACACTAGCCTAGCTATCGATTTCCCTATTAAATCAGCAGCAGCTACACTGTCCCTCCTCTCACTCTGAATGCAGCTTCCGAATGAATCTAAAATGGATGCTGTCCAGGAGGTGGGAGGGTCTGGGAGGGAGGGTATGATGCTGATTGGCTGGAATGTGTCTGCTGACTGTGAGGTACAGGGTCAAAGTTTACTCAATGATGACGAATAGGGGGCGGACCGAACATCGCATATGTTCGCCCGCCGCGGCAAACGCGAACAAGCTATGTTCGCCGGCGAATAGTTCGGGACATCTCTAGTAGAGAAATTGAAACTTGGAAATTTGCAAATTTTTCGAAATTTGGGTTTAAAGTGTTCTAAAGTCATTTACACATGAAGTGACACTGGTCAGATTTGCAGAAAATGGCCTGGTCCTTAGGCCTCTTTCACACTACCGTTTTTTTTTTCAGTTTTGCGGTCCGTTTTTTGCGGTCCGTATACGGTCCGTATACGGAACCATTCATTTCAATGGTTCCGCAAAAAAAACGGAATGTGTTCCGTATGCATTCCGTTTCCGTATTTCCGTTTTTCCGTTGAAAGATAGAACATGTCCTATATTTGGCCGCAAATCACGTTCCGTGGCTCCATTAAAGTCAATGGGTCCGCAAAAAAAACGGAACACATACGGAAATGCATCCGTATGTCTTCCGTTTCCGTTCCGTTTTTTCTGAACCATCTATTGAAAATGTTATGGCCAGCCCAATTTTTTCAATGTAATTACTGTATACTGTATATGCCATACGGAAAAACGGAACGGAACGACGGAACGAAACGGAAACACAACGGAACCAAAAAAACGGAACAACAGATCCGTTAAAAACGGAACGCAAAACACTGAAATGGACATACTGTAGTGTGAAAGAGGCCTTAAGGTGAAATATGGCCGTGTTCTTAAGGGGTTTAGAAATTAATCGCAGTAAATACCCATTTAGAAGAAAAAAACACTTGGGGCCACAAGGAGACGTTACACTGTATGGGGGTGGCCACAAGGAGCCGTTACACTGTATGGGAGCGGCCACAAGGAGACACTATACTGAATGGGGCACTGGGGCAGCCACAAGGAGACATACTGTTTAGCACAGCCGCAAGGAGACATTATACTGCATGGGGGCAGCCACAAGGAGACACTATACTATATGCGGCACTGGGGCAGTCACAAGTAGACATTATACTGTATAGGGCAGCCACAAGGAGACATATTGTATGGGGGCAGCCACAAAGAGACGTTGTACTGTATGGGGGCAGCAAAAAGGAGACACACTGTATGGGGCACTGGGGCAGCCACAAGGAGACATACTGTATGGGGGCAGCCACAAAGAGACGTTGTACTGTATGGGGGCAGCCACAAGGAGACACACTGTATGGGGCACTGGGGCAGCCACAAGGAGACATACTGTATAGGGCAGCCACAAGGAGCCGTTATACTGTATGGGGCACTGGGGCAGACACAAGGAGACATTATACTGCATGGGGGCAGCCACAAGGAGACACTATACTATATGCGGCACTGGGGCAGTCACAAGTAGACATTATACTGTATAGGGCAGCCACAAGGAGACATACTGTATGGGGGCAGCCACAAAGAGACGTTGTACTGTATGGGGGCAGCCAAAAGGAGACACACTGTATGGGGCACTGGGGCAGCCACAAGGAGACATACTGTATGGGGGCAGCCACAAAGAGACGTTGTACTGTATGGGGGCAGCCACAAGGAGACACACTGTATGGGGCACTGGGGCAGCCACAAGGAGACATACTGTATAGGGCAGCCACAAGGAGCCGTTATACTGTATGGGGCACTGGGGCAGCCACAAGGAGACATTATACTGTAGGGGGGCGGCCACAAGGAGCCGTTATACTGTATGGGGGGAGCCACAAGGAGCCATTATACTGTATGGGGGTGACCACAAGAAGATGTTATACTGTATTGGGGCGGCCACAAGGAGACATTATACTGTATGGGGGACTGGGGCAGCCACAAGGAGATATACTGCATAGGGCAGCCACAAGGAGACATACTGTATGGAGGCGGCCACAAGGAGCTGTTTTACTGTATGTCGGCGGCCACAAGGAGCCGTAATACTGTATGGGCGTGGCCACAAGGAGCTTTTATACTGCATGGGGCTTCCACAAGAAGACGTTATACTGTATGGGGGCGGCCACAAGGAGACATTATACCGTATTGGGCACTGGGGCAGCCACAAGGAGATATACTGTATAAGGCAGCCACAAGGAGACAAACTGTATGGGGCACTGGGGCAGCCACAAGGAGACATTATAGTGTATAGGGCAGCTACAAGGAGACATACTGTATGAGGGCAGCCACAAAGAGGTGTTATACTGTATGGGGGCAGCCACAAGGAGACACACTGTATGGAGCACTGGGGCAGCCACAAGGAGACATTATACAGTATGGGGCAGCCACAAGGAGACATTATACTGTATGGGGGCAGCCACACGGAGACACTATACTATATGGGGCACTGGGGCAGCCACAAGGAGACGTACTGTATAGGGCAGCCACAAGGAGACATACTGTATGGGGCACTGGGGCAGCCACAAGGAGACATTATACTGTATGTAGGCAGCCACAAGGATATGTTCTACTGTATGGGGCAGCCACAAGGATATGTTCTACTGTATGGGGCAGCCACAAGGAGACATTCTACTATATGGGGGCAGCCACAAGGAGACGTTCAACTGTATGGTGGCAGCCACAAGGAGATGTTCTACTGTATGTGGCAATCACAAGGAGATGTTGTACTGTATGGGGCAGCCACAAGGAGACATTCTACTGTATGGGGGCAGCCACAAGGAGACGTTGTACTGTATGGGGCAGCCACAAGTTGACATTATACTGTATGGGACAGCCACAAGGAGATGTTATACTGTATGGGGCAGCCACAAGGAGATATACTGTATGAGGGCAGCCACAAGTTGACATTATACTGTATGGGGCAGCCACAAGAAGACATTTTACTGTATGGGGCACTGGGGCAGCCACAACGAGACATATTGTATGGAGCAGCCACAAGACTCTCACCTTCCCCTCCGTATAGCATACATAGTCATAGACAGACATAACACCTTTTTATTTAAGACAGGCGAACTCTGTGGGGGTCGGAGAGAGACTTTACCCGCCTCATCGTTCCAGTGCTGCTTGGCAGCCTCGCTTATCTGATTCTGACATCAGTGGGCGGAGACTTCATTATGGGAGCTCATAGGAGCCAGGATGGCTGCTGCAGGCAGTAATTGGTATGTGGTATGCACGGATGAAGGGGCGGGTAGACGCAGATTCTGAATTGGTTTGTGCACATGACATCACAAAATACAGCGGTAATATCACCATATCGCTGTTTCTTAATACCGCGGTATATCGCTCAACTCTATGGAGGTCTGGTCTGAAAAGAGATGAGGAGGAAAGAGAACATCTACATCAGAGGAGACATCACTGGATGTAAGAGGTATGTGAGCCGTATTACCCTGTATATTATGTAGCGATGTATTTAATGTTTTCCAAGTACAGTTGTGTTCAAAATTATTCAACCCCCAATGCTGTAAAGGGTTTTAGGGAATTTAGTGTACATTTGTAATTGTGTTCAGAATGAAATCTTACAAGGACTTTTTAAAGAACCAAATGCAACTAAAATGACATCAATTGTTTTTGTAATACAGTATTAAAATTTTTTTTGTGATTTCTTCAATGACACAATTATTCAACCCCTTAAAGACTACCACTCTTAAGAACAGAGGTTCATTCAAGTGTTTTCGATCAGGTATTGAAAACACCTGTGGATGTCAAGGAGCAGCAATCAAGCATAATAAGCACCAATTAGGCAGATTTAAAAGGACTGTGATACTCAGCTCCTTCTAGACATTTACTGGTGTGTTTACAAACATGGTGAAGTCAAGAGAATGGTCCAGGAAGACAAGAGAAGAGGTGATTTCTCCTCACAGGAAGGGCAATGGCTATAAGAAGATTGCAAAGATGTTAAACATACCAAGAGACACCATAGGAAGCATCATTCGCAAATTCAAGGCAAAGGGCACTGTTGAAACGCTACCTGGTCGTGGCAGAAAGAAGATGCTGACTTCGACTGCTGTGCGCTACCTGAAGCGCAAAGTGGAGAAAAGTCCCCGTGTGACTGCTGAGGAACTGAAAAAAGATTTGTCAGATGTGGGTACTGAAGTTTCAGCTCAGACAATAAGGCGCACACTGCATAATGAAGGCCTCCATGCCAGAACTCCCAGGCGCACCCCCTTGCTGTCTCCAAAGAATAAGAAGAGTCGACTGCAGTATGCCAAAAGTCATGTGGACAAACCACAAAAGTTTTAGGATAGTGTTCTGTGGACTGATGAAACAAAATTAGAACTGTTTGGGCCCATGGATCAACGCTATGTTTGGAGGAAGAAGAACAAGGCCTATGAAGAAAAGAACACCTTGCCTACTGTGAAGCATGGTGGGGGGTCAATCATGCTTTGGGGCTGTTTTGCTTCTACAGGTACAGGGAAGCTTCAGCGTGTGCAAGGTACCATGAATTCTCTTCAGTACTAGGAGATATTGGATGAAAATGTGATGCAGTCCGTCACAAACCTGAGGCTTGGGAGACGTTGGACCTTTCAACAGGACAATGATCCCAAGCATACCTCCAAGTCCACTAGAGCATGGTTGCAGATTAAAGGCTGGAACATTTTGAAGTGGCCATCGCAGTCACCAGACTTAAATCCGATTGAGAACCTCTGGTGGGACTTAAAGAAAGCAGTTGTAGCGCGCAAGCCTAAGAATGTGACTGAACTGGAGGCTTTTGCCCATGAAGAATGGGCGAAGATACCCGTAGATCGCTGCAAGACACTTGTGTCAAGCTATGTTTCACGTTTGAAAGCTGTTATAACTGGAAAAGGATGTTGTACTAAGTACTAAGATTGAATGTCACTTGGGGGTTGAATAAAACTGATAATGATGTGAGCACAGAAAAGACATTTGTGGTTATTTCATTATAAATGTTATGTTATATTTGTCTGAATTACAAGTGCCTCTTTGATTTAATTGTAAACAAGATGACTGAAATGATCAAAATCAATGTCAAACTGGGCAAAACACTCAATTTCAGTGGGGGTTGAATAATTTTGAAAACAACTGTATGTCTTTAAATTATTTTTCCTACAAGAGCTGCCTTCTCTGCTCAGTGTACCTGCTCACCACTGCAAATGCTGCTGTGATCAGGTGAACATATGAGCGCTGCCTTCTCTTTGCACAGGTAATCGGTGGGGTGAATGGTGTCGGACCCCCACCGATGTGGAAGGAATGAGTTAGGTTGAAAATGTGGCATGTGGGTGACATTTTTATTTTTACCTCAGGCAGCAGAAAGGCTAGGTGCTCCCCTGCCCCTAGCCACAAAGCACTGAGGAAGCGAGTAGGAAATGGATGCGCCATTTCATTTTTTGCCTCAGGCAGCAGAAAAGATAGAATCGGCCACCGATGTGGCTTTGCTATCAGCAGCCTCTGATTGGCAGAGTTCACATTTTCAGCATAGCAAAGTCCGTAATCAGATGGCCGCTGCGGTGACTGCAAATCCCACACCATATTCACAGCACTGTGTGAATCCAGCCCATGGGTGTGCACACACGTTGCAGAAATGCTGCGGATTCACCCCCCCACACACACACTCCCCCCCACCATGTTCCCCCCCACACACAATTCCCCCCCCATGTCCCCCCCTCACACACAAATTCCCCCCATACACACAATTTCCCCTACACACACACACAATTTCCCCCATGATCACCCCCCCACACACACATTACCACATGTTCACACCCCACACACATTCCCCCCATGTTCACCCCCCGACACACACACATTTCCCCCTCATGTTCAGCCCCCACACACTTCCCCCCCATGTTCACCCCCCACACACATTTCCCCACATATGTTCACCCCCACGCACATTTCCCCCCATATGTTCACCCCCACACACATTTCCCCCCATGTTCACCCCCACACACATTCCCCCCCATGTTCACCCCCCACGCACATTTCCCCCTATGTTCACCCCTTCACATACACACTTTCCCCCATGTTCACCCCCCCACATTTCCCCCCCACAAGCATTTCCCCCCATGTTTCCCCCACAAGCATTTCATCCCATGTTCCCCCAACACATTTCCCCCCCTATGTCCCCCCCACACACAGCCCCCCATTTTCACCTCCAACAACACATTCCCCCCCATGTTCACCCCACACACACATTCCCCCCCATGTTCACGCCCCCCCCACACATTTCCCCCCATGTTCACGCCCCCACACATTTCCCCCCATGTTCACGCCCCCCCCAACATTTCCCCCCATGTTCATGCCCCCCCCACACATTTCCCCCCATATCTTCACCCCCACAAACACACACATTTTCCCCCATGTTCACCCCCCCCACACATTTTCCTCCATGTTCACCCCCCACATATTCCCCCATGTTCAACCCTCCACACACACACATTTCCCCCCCATGTTCACCCCCCCACACACTTCCCCCCATGTTCACCCCCACGCATATTTTCGCCCATATGTTCACCGTGGGGGTGAACATATGGGGAAAATATGCGTGGGGGTGAACATGGGGGGAAGTGTGTGGGAGGTGAACATGGGGAGGAAATGTGTGTGTGTGGAGGGTTGAACATGGGGGAATGTGTGGGGGGGTGAACATGGAGGAAAATGTGTGTGGGGGGGTTAACATGGGGGAAAATGTGTGCACATTTCCCCCCATGTTCACCCCCACGCACATTTCCCCCTATGTTCACCCCTTCACACACACACTCCCCCCCATGTTCACCCCCCACACATTTCCTCTCCATGTTCACCCCCTCCACACACATTCCCTCCTATATTCACCTCCCACATACACACTCCCCCCATGTTCACCCTTACACACATTCCCTCCACATGTTCACCCCCACACACATTTCCCCCAATGTTAACCCCCCACAAACACATTTCCTCATCATTTTCTTCCCCCACACACACATTTCACCCCCATGTTCACCCACACACACACATTTCCCCCATGTCCCCCCACATTCCCCCTGATGTTCACCCCCCAACACACACATTTTCCCCCATGTCCCCTCCACACATATCCCCCCTATGTTCACCCCACACACACACATTTCCCCCGATGTCCATCCCCCACATCCCCCCATGTTCACCCCACACACATTTCGCCCCCATGTTCACCCCCACACACATTTCCCCCTATGTTGACCCCCACACACATTTCCCCCCATATTCACCCCCCCACACACGCACACATTCTCCCACATATATTCCCCCCTATGTTCACCCCACACACACATTTCCTTCCATGTCCCCCACACATTTCCCCCCATGTTCCCCCACACACATTTCCCCCATGTCCACCCCACATTTCCCCCATGCCCCCCACACATTCCCCCCCATGTTTCACCCACACACATTCCCCCATGCCCCCCCACATTTCCCCCATGTTCCCCCCACAATCATTTCCCCCCATGTTCCCCCCACAAGCATTTCATCCCATGTTCCCCCAACACATTTCCCCCCTATGTCCCCCCCACACATCCCCCATTTTCACCCCCCACACACACATTTTCCCCCCATGTTCACCCCCACACACATTTCCCCCCCATGTTCACGCCCCCCCCCCCACACATTTTCCCCCATTTTCATGCCCCACACACACATTTCCCCCCATATATTCACTCCCACAAACACACACATTTCCCCCATGTTCACCCCCCCACACACTTCCCCCCATGTTCACCCCCACGCATATTTTCCCCCATATGTTCACCCCCACGCACATTTCCCCCCCATGTTCACCCCCACGCACATTTCCTCTCCATGTTCACCCCCTCCACACACATTCCCTCCTATGTTCACCCCCACATACACACTCCCCCCCATGTTCACCCCTACACACATTCCCTCCACATGTTCACCCCCACACACATTTTCCCCCATGTTAACCCCCCACAAACACATTTCCTCATCATTTTCTTCCCCCACACACACATTTCACCCCCATGTTCACCCCCACACACACATTTCCCCCATGTCCCCCCACATTTACCCCTGATGTTCACCCCCCAACACACACATTTTCCCCCATGTCCCCTCCACACATGTCCCCCCTATGTTCACCCCACACACAGACATTTCCCCCCATGTCCATCCCCCACATCCCCCCATGTTCACCCCCACACACATTTCGCCCCCCATGTTCACCCCCACACACATTTCCCCCCATATTCACCCCCCCACACACGCACACATTCTCCCACACACATTCCCCCCAATGTTCACCCCACACACACATTTCCTCCCATGTCCGCCCACACATTTCCCCCCATGTTCCCCCACACACATTTCCCCCATGTCCACCCCACATTTCCCCCATGTCCACCCCACATTTCCCCCATGCCCCCCACACATTTTCCCCCATGCCCCCCCACACATTTTCCCCCATGTTTCAACCACACACATTCCCCCATGCCCCCCCACATTTCCCCCCATGTTCCCCCACAAGCATTTCATCCCATGTTCCCCCCCAACACATTTCCCCCCTATGTCCCCCCCACACACATCCCCCCATTTTCACCTCCACACACACATTTTCCCCCCATGTTTACCCCCACACACATTTCCCCCCATGTTTACCCCCACACACATTTCCCCCCCATGTTCACGCCCCCCCACACACATTTTCCCCCATTTTCATGCCCCCACACACATTTCCCCCCATATCTTCACTCCCACAAACACACACATTTCCCCCACATGTTCACCCATCCCACACATTCTCCCCCATGTTCACCCCCACACACATTTCCCCCCATGTTCACCCCCACACACATTTTCCTCCATGTTCACCCCCACACACATTTCCTCCCCATGTTCCCCCGCACACACGCATTTCCCCCTATGTTCACCCACTACACATACACACACTACCCCATGTTCACCCCACCACACACATTCCCTCCCCATGTTCACCTACCCACACACATTTTCCCCCCATTTTAACCCCCCTACACACACATTTCCCCCCATGTTAACCCCCCACAAACACATTTCCTCATAATTTTCTTCCCCCCACACACATTTCACCCCCATGTCCCCCCCACACACATTTCCCTCATGTCCCCCCACATTTCCCCCATATGTTCACCCCCCCAACACACACATTTCCCCCCATGTCCCTCCACACATGTCCCCCCTATGTTCACCCCAAACACACACATTTCCCCCCCATTTCCACCCCCCACATCCCCCCCATGTTCACCCCCCACACACATTTCCTCCCCATGGTCACACCCCACACACATTTACCCCCCAAGTTCACCCCCACACTCATTCCCCCCCATGTTGACCCCCACACACATTTCCCCAAAATGTTGACCCCCACACACATTTCCCTCCATGTTCACCCGCACAAACATTTCCCCCATGTTCACCCCCACACACATTTCCCCCCATGTTCACCCCCACACACATTTCCCCCCATGTTCACCCCCCACACACATTTCCCCCCATGTTCACCCCCCCGACACACACACACATTCTCCCACACACATTCCCCTCTATGTTCACCCCACACACACATTTCCTCCCATGTCCCCCCACACATTTCCCCCCATGTTCCCCCCACACACATTTCCCCCATTACCCCACCACATTTCCCCCATTACCCCACCACATTTCCCCCATTCCCCCCACACATTTCCCCCATGTTTCCACCACACACATTCCCCCCATGTTTCCCCCACACACATTCCCCCAGTCCCCCCCACACATTTCCCCCAATGTTTCCCCCACAAGCATTTCCTTCATGTTTCCCCCACTTCCCCCCCCACACATTTCCCCCCATGTTTCCCCCACACATTTCCCCCATGTTCACGCCCCCCACACACATTTCCCCCATATCTTCACCCCCACAAACACACACATTTCCCCCATGTTCACCCCCACACACATTTTCCTCCATGTTCACCCCCCCACACATTCCCCCCATGTTCAACCCCCCCCACACACACATTTCCCCCCCATGTTCACCCCACACACACTTCCCCCCATGTTCACCCCCACGCACATTTCCCCCCATATGTTCACCCTCACGCACATTCCCCCCCATGTTCACCCCCACGCACATTTCCCCCTATGTTCACCCCTTCACACACACACACCCCCCCCATGTTCACCCCCACACATTTCCTCCCCAGGTTCACCCCCTCCACACACATTCCCTCCTATGTTCACCCCCCACATACACACTCCCCCCATGTTCACCCCTACACACATTCCCTCCACATGTTCACCCCCACACACATTTCCCCCGATGTTAACCCCCCACAAACACATTTCCTCATCATTTTCTTCCCCCACACACACATTTCACCCCCATGTTCACCCCCCACACACACACATTTCCCCCATGACCCCGCTCATTTCCCCCTGATGTTCACCCCCCAACACACACATTTCCCCCATGTCCCCTCCACACATATCCCCCCCTATGTTCAACCCACACACACACATTTCCCCCATGTCCATCCCCCACACCCCCCCATGTTCACCCCCACACACATTTCCCCCATGTTCACGCCCCCCACACACATTTTCCCCCATATCTTCACCCCCACAAACACACACATTTCCCCCCATGTTCACCCCCCACACACATTTTTCTCCATGTTCACCCCCCCACACATTCCCCACATGTTCAACCCCCCCCACACACACACATTCCCCCCCCATGTTCACCCCCCCACACACTTCCCCCCCATGTTCACCCCATGCACATTTCCCCCCATATGTTCACCCCATGCACATTTCCCCCCCATGTTCACCCCCACGCACATTTCCCCCTATGTTCACCCCTTCACACACACACACTCCCCCCCATGTTCACCCCCCCACACATTTCCTCCCCATGTTCACCCCCTCCACACACATTACCTCCTATGTTCACCCCCCCACATACACACTCCCCCCATGTTCACCCCTACACACATTTCCCCTGATGTTCACCCCCAACACACACATTTTCCCCCATGTCCCCTCCACACATATCACCCCCTATGTTCACCCCACACACACACATTTCCCCCCCATGTCCATCCCTCACACCCCCCCATGTTCACCCCCACACACATTTCCCCCCATGTTCACCCCCACACACATTTCCCCCCATGTTAACCCCTTCACACATTTCCCCCCATGTTCACCCCCACACACATTTCCCCCATGTTCACTTCCATACACATTTCCCCCCATGTTCACCCCCACACACATTTCCCCCCATGTTCACCCCCACACACATTTCCCCCCATGTTCACCCCCACACACATTTCCCCCCATTTTCACCCTCCACGTTCACCCCCCACACACATTCTCCCGCACACATTCCCCCTATGTTCACCCACACACACATTTCCTCCCATGTCCCCCCCACACATTTCCCCCCATGTTCCCCCCACACATATTTCCCCCATGCCCCCCCACATTTCCCCCATGCCCCCACACATTTTCCCCCATGTTTCCCCCACACACATTCCCCTATGTTCCCCCCACACATTTCCCCCCATGTTCCCCCCACAAGCATTTCCCCCCATGTTTCCCCCAAACGCATTTCATCCCATGTTCCCCCAACACATTTCCCCCCCTATGTCCCCCCCCCCACACATCCCCCCATTTTCTCCCCCCACACACACATTTTCCCCCATGTTCACCCCCACACACATTTTCCCCCATGTTCACGCCCCCCACACATTTCCCCCCATTTTCATGCCCCCACACACATTTCCCCCATATCTTCACCCCCCACAAACACACACATTTCCCCCCCATGTTCACCCATCCCACACATTCTCCCCCCATGTTCACCCCCCACTCACATTTTCCTCCATGTTCACCCCCACACACATTTCCTCCCCATGTTCACCCCCACACACACATATTTCCCCCTATGTTCACCCCCCACACACACACTCCCCCATGTTCACCCCACCACACACATTCCCTCCGCATGTTCACCTACCCACACACATTTTTCCCCCATGTTAACCCCCCTACACACACATTTCCTCCCCATGTTAACCCTCCTACACACACATTTCCTCCCCATGTTCTTCCCCTACACACACATTTCCCCCCCATGTTCACCCCCCACACACATTTCCCCCATGTTCACCCCCCACATATTTCCCCCCATATGTTCACCCCACACACACACATTTCCCCCCATTTCCACCCCCCACATTCCCCCCATGTTCACCCCCACACATACATTTTTTTGCCATGTTCACCCCCTCGCACATTTAACTGCCATGTTCACCCCCACACACATTTTTCCGCCATGTTCACAACACGCCCACCTCCATTTTCAGGCCATGTTCACCCCCTCCACACACATTTTCCCACCATGTTCACCCCCACACACACATTTTCCTGCCATGTTCACCCCCCCCACACACATTTTTCTGCCATGTTCACTCCCCCACACACATTTTCCCACCATGTTCACTTCCCCACACACATTTTCCCGCCATGTTCACCCCCCACACACATTTTCACGCCATGTTAACCCCCCACACACATTTTCCCACCATGTTCACCCTCCCACACACATTTTTAGACCATGTTCACCCCCACACACATTTTCCCACCATGTTCACCCCCCACACACACATTTTCCCGCCATGTTCACCCCCCCCACACACACATTTTCCCACCATGTTCACCCCCCCACATACACATTTTCCCACCATGTTCACCCCCCCCCACACATTTTCAGGCCATGTTCACCCCCCACACACACATTTTCAGGCCATGTTCACCCACACACACACACACATTTTCCTACCGCCATGTGCACCCACTATAATCCCTCCTGTTTCCCCAGTGTAAATACATGTATGTAAATATATGCGATAAAGACGGGCTCCCTCCGCCAAGTTCTTCCCCCTCCCCCTGCCACCAGCAGTCAAGAGCATCCAGTGTAAATACCTGTGGAAAGACAGGCACTGCCTTAGATTTAATTGTATTGCAGTCCTGAGGACGGCAATACAGTTGTATCTAGCAGGCAGGCAGGACATTCAGGGCCTTTATCCACTTTCCGACTGCCCATTGACTATAAACGTCCTTGGGCGGTCGGTTATTCTCTGAATGGACGTTTTGGAACGTCCATTCAGAGATCGCAGCTGCACGCTAATTGTGCAGCTGCAGCTCGGGTTGCCCGCTGTCAGTGACAGCAGGGCAACTCTTAGAGAAGGCAGGGACAGTTCCCAGGTGTCCCTGCCTTCTAGATTTCTGTATACACAGCGCTCACCGAGCACTTTGTATACAGTGCAGGAAGCGCTATGCTTTTCCTGTTCCGGCCCGGCAGTCATGTGACCACCGGGGCCGGAGAGTGCAGGAGCTGTTGGGTCTTTCACAGACCTCGATCAGCCCATCGCTGTATAATGCTGTACAACCTCTCTGGGGGGTGTATTTCCCCTGTACTTGGGGCTACTATGTCAGAACCAGTTACAGGAGAACTCAATAGTGAAAGAAAAAAAAAAGTGAAGTTAAATGTCCCCCAGAGGTCTTGTATGACCTTATAGGGGACGAAAAGTGTAAAATAAAAAAAATAAAAAAAAGTGTTAAAATAATTCCCCAAGTAAGGAATAAAAAACAAAATGGTAAAGATAGAAAAAATAAAATAGACATATTTGGTATTGCTGCGTCCGTGACGGTCGGCTCTATAAATATATCACATGATCCACCTAGTCCGATAAACACCATAAAAAATAAAAAATAAAAACGGTGTAAAATAAAAGCCATTTTTGTCACCTTACATCACAAAAAGTGCAACACCAAGTGATCAAAAAGGCATATGTCCCATAAAATGGTACCAATAAAACCTTCACCTCATTCCGCAAAAAATTAGATTCTTCATAAGAAAATCGCTCAAAAAATAAAAAAAACTATAGCTCTCAGAACATGGACACATTAAAACATAATTTTTTTCTTTCAAAAATGCTATTATTGTGTAAAACTTAAATAAATAAAAAAAAGTATACTTATTAGATATCGCCACGTCCGTAACGATCTGCTCTATTAAAATGTCACATGACCTAACTCCTCAGGTGAACACTGTAAAAATAAATAAATAAAAACTGTGCTAAAACAACCAATTTTTTGGTCACCTTGCCCCATAAAGTGTTATAATGAATGATCACAAAATCATATGTACCCAAAAATAGTACCAATAAAACTGGCACCTTATTCCCTAGTTTCCAAAATGGGGTCACTTTTTGGGAGTTTCTACTGTAAGGGTGCATCAGGGGGGCTTCAAATGGGACATGGCATCTAAAAACCAGTTCAGCAAAATCTGCCTTCCAAAAACCATGCGGCGCTCCTTTTCTTCTGCTCCTGCCGTGCGCCCTTACATCAGTTTACATGTAGGGTGTTTCTGTAAACCGCAGAATCAGGGTAATAAATATAGAGTTTTGTTTGGCTGTTAACCCTCGATGCGTTAAAGAAAAAAATTGATTAAAATGGAAAATCTGCCAAAAAAGTGAAATTTTAAAATTTGATCTCCATTTTCCTTTAATTCTTGTGGAACGCCTAAAGGGTTAACAAAGTTAGTAAAATCAGTTTTAAGAACCTTGAGGGGTGTAGTTTCTACAATGGGTTCATTTATGTGGGTATCCACTATGTAAGCCCCACAAAGTGACTTCAGACCTGAAATGGTCCTTAAAAAGTGGGTTTTGGCAATTTTCTTAAAAATTTTAAGAATTGCTTCTAAACTTCTAAGCCTTCTAACGTCCTAAAAAAATAAAATGACATTTCCAAAATTATGCCAACATAAATAAGACATATGGGGAATGTTAAGTAATAAATATTTTATGAGGTATCACTTTCTGTTTTAAAAGCAGAGAAATTGAAATTTTTTAAATTGCGAAATTTTAAAATTTTTTGGGAAATTTGGGATTTTTTCATATATAAAGGTGAAATATATTGACTCAAATTTATGACTATCATAAAAGTACAATGTGTCACAATAAAACAATCTCTGAATGGCTTGGATAAGTAAAAGCGTTCCAAAGTTATTACCACATAAAGTGAGATATGTCAGATTTGCAAAATTAGGCCTGGTCAAAAAGGTAGCAAATGGCCCGGATGTGAAGTGGTTAACCTAGAAACGCCCCTGATGAGGAGACATGAAGTACAGAGAGGATGGACAGGACAGACTGTTGTAATGTTGGATTGTGGTAATGGAGACTGCATACAAGTGCTGCTGCACATTAGCCACATCCCCAGCTCCTATCTGTACCTTATGTCTTCTCATGAACTCCATTCCAACAAAGATTCAGCTGAAGATCATCTTAAACTGTATTCAGGATCATATTCCCTGACGAGCAGAGAGGAGGATGAGGCAGCTCTTTAGCTCAGTGTTGTGAAGTGCGTAACACCATTTTAGTGCACATATCCTTGGGAAAAAAGCACTAGGCAGGAAAAAGAAGGGGTCTCACAGGACCCTGAGAGGAATTGGGGTGTGGGGAGAGGGCTTGCCCTGAGTGGCTACCAGGTTGACAGACAGCCTGGATGAGCCAATCAGTGCTGCAGCAGGCAGGGAGCTGCCCTAGCAGAACGAGCAGAATGCTATTCTGTGCTGTGCTGTGAATAAGGGTGGTTGGGTGTTACAGTGTCTGCCAGGAAAACAATCTTAAGGAGTCAGGGAGAGTCAGAAATCTATCAAGAACAGTCAGAAATGAATCAAGCTTCTTGCTAGGGAGAGTGAAGGGAAAAGCTAGGATTCCAAAGAAGAATTGTTTGTGTTGTGTAGAATAGGGATAAGCAGGGCAGCTGAAGACAGAAGCTGTGGCTGGCTGTGCCTGCTATCAGTAGAGAAATACATTTTTTTTATTGTGGGGTTCAATTTAATTAAGCAGCATATATACATGATTTTTGCAGCGACACTCAAGGTGTGGCAGCAATCTACCTGTATGTATTAAGGTGAAATTGAACGTCAAACCTCAATGGTCTGTTGATGTAAATTTAGTTTCCACATGGTTGCAATTAAACATTTTTTGGGGTGGGGGTGTGTTCAGTGTAATTAAGCTGCATATATACATGATTACTGCAGCAATACTCAAGGTGTGATAGCAATCTACCTGTGTGCATTAAGGTGAAATTGAGTGTGAATCCTCAAACATCTGTTCATGCATTATCAGTTTCCATACGGTTGAAATGTAAAATTTTTTTTTTTTGGGGGGTGCAATTTTATGAGGCAGCATATGTACATGATTACTGCATCCATACCCACATTTTCTCACTCCTCTAGCTGATTCCCCTTAATAGACCATGCCTTGCTGGTGGTTCCCCATCTTGCTTTTTGCTGTCTGTCTGCCTAACATCAAGTTCTGTACGGCTGCTGCTATGGCCTGCATCATGCCACTTAGGCCACTTTCCAACTATCACATTATGTGCGGATGCTGCTATCACATTATGTGCGGATGCTGCTGTGGCCTGCATCATGCCACTTATGCCACTTTCTAACCATCACGTTCTGTACAACTGCTGCTGCCGCCGCCTCCGTTGTGCCACTGCCACCATCAGGACACTGCTGCAACCTGACAACCATCATCTTCAATAAGGCTGCTGCTGCCTCAGCTGCTGCTGCTCCTTGCTGTTAATGCCCTACTGCCACAACCATTAACGCAAAGAATCTGCCGCCATTATCACTACTACTAATACTAATACTACCACTACTATTGCCACTACTACCTATAGACAGCCTTGTATGTTCCATGCTATACTGCTCCTGCCACTATTGCGGCCACATGCCACTATATCCGTACCGTACCCTTTCCACATCCAAAGGACAATCAACACTAGTGCATGTCGTAAGGGCAGGCATTCCGATCCCGTCAAAGCATAATTTTTTGACGCTTTGTCCCCCAATCTACATTTTTTTTTCTTATCCCACAACACCGTGTGTTTAGACATCATCTGCCCTCAATAAAGGGACAATTTTTGCAAGCTTTGGAATATGAAAAAGCATAACACATGTGCTGTGCGGTGTGTTTTTAAACATGCTGTATGTTAACGCTGTCAAATGTGCGTTTACCCATACTGTAGATATGTATGTCAATGTCTCTCATCATTCATTTACTATTGCTCTCACTGCGTTCCAGAGCTTGGGGAGGGAAAAACAAATTTTATAAATAATAAATTAAAATAAATATGTTTTCCTAAAAAGTCAGAGTCTTAGGAGGCTAGAGGGAGTTATATACCAACTTTCCGGGAAATTGGAGCAACGTCGGTTCAGCCTGAACCAAGATTCGGGTCCGAACCTAACTTTTTCAAATAATTCTGAGAATCGGACCCAAAACTAATTTTGACTGGTTCGCTCATCTCTATTTCACACATTGTTGTGAAAATAATTCCAAAAAAGTCACAGTGTTATTTTGCTACTTTTTGAAGCTAACACAAGCATTCTGGAATTCAGGGCTTCATAAATTCCCCTAATATCTTTTTATAAGGGTTATATTTTCATCTTTCAACGTGTACCTTGGAAACTATTTTCTTCTTTGTAAAAATTTATCAATATGAGGTGGAATATCCTACCAAAGGAAGCTGTGAATTGTAAAGTAAAAGGCAACTAAAACTGTGTGATAGAAAGGACTTACATAGCTACTATGTGACCTACTACAGATGTGTTAAAAGGGTTGCCGTACAAAAATGATTCAACATTTTTCTACTTTTGTAATTTCATGTAATTAAAAATTTTGTATAGCCACTGATCTAGTCAATAAAATGTATTTTTTATAGCGCACCTACTGTATTTTCCTCTTCTCTCTGTCCACCTTATTGAGTTGATTGTACATGTTCAATTCTATCCATCATCCAATGCTGAACAGTGCTGACACCTCAGCCTAGGCGCATAGCAATCTGAGTGATAAACCATGGTCTGTCAGTGCAAGGATTCTGTCCCTCTCATTTTAAGTGGTGATAGTTGACACATTGATGAACAGGAGGCATTCTACAATCATCCCACACGACTTAGTTCAATATTTGAGGTTTCATGTTACTAAAAAACTTTCAATCTGGCTTTTATGCCCTTCCCACATGCCCTGATTGGAGCTAGGTGCTTGAAAATATGAACATCTGCCGATTTTAGTTAAACCTACTGCTTCCTCGATCATACGGCTTGTCCTCCTTGGTGTTTCAGTTTCAATGTTGAGGAGTGCAAATTGAAAATTTTTTGCATTTTGGGCAACATTATGTTAATCACTGAAATCTGCTTTAAGGTTCTATTTACATCTGCATTTGTAGCCTCCATAGATGATGAATCCTATTGAATTTTAATGGGGTCCATCAAGTTCTTTCTTGGTTTTAGTTGTTATATCAGAAAGAATAGTGCTGCATGCTGTGCTATTTTTTTCTGTAAAATGGGACAAAATCTGTGCTTGAGGCATCTAAAAGAGCCATAGATATGAAGTCAGTCTAACTCAACAGACAACTTTTTAAAATGGTAATTTTTTTTGGATGACAATCATGTTAGGCTTTTGTAACCAGTAGAAAGTACAGAACAAGAAAGATTTTGTTTTCAGGGGAAGAGTTTTCCTGAAAGCAGGAAGTAGATGATGGTTAAGCAGGATGGCTGTGTGTGTGCTTCAGAGGGCATGTGTGGCAGAGAGCTGCACAGGAGAGCAGCATACCCAAAAGAGTGGCAAAAGGTCCAGTGGTGGAGCAGCATCAAAGAACCTGTCACACAGCCTCAAAGTTGGCGGGTTCCATATCAGTGGTCTCAGAGTCAGACACAGCAGAGTTAAGGCTGCCAGTGTGAGCGTCTACAAGGATGCCAGAGACACATCAGCAAAGAGATTCGATCATAAACAGGAGGCACTTGGTATACCAATACTGAAACTGAGGAGTAAGATAGAAGAGACTGGGGCAGATTGTCCAATTCTATAGATCAGTGGTGGCAAACTTATGGCACAGGTGCCAGAGGCAGCACTCAGAGGCCTCTCTGTGGGCACCCGCACCCTGGAAAAAGTCTATGGTGTACCAATATGCCTTAGACTTTTCCTGCCATTCATCAGTGCAGGGCGCACTATGAACAGCACAGGCAGCGCACTGAATGTAGGCAACTATTATAGCTAAATGATAAAGTACATGGAAGATACACGATATTGGACTGTAGGATTCAGGTTAAATTGCCGTGTTGGCACTTTGTGATAAATATGTGGGCTTTGGGTTAAAGTTTGGGCACTCAGCCTGTAAAAGATTCGCCATCACTGCTATAGATAATGATAAGCTGTCTAACCATGCACCAGATATACACTCACCTAAAGAATTATTAGGAACACCATACTAATACGGTGTTGGACCCCCTTTTGCCTTCAGAACTGCCTTAATTCTATGTGGCATTGATTCAACAAGGTGCTGATAGCATTCTTTAGAAATGTTGGCCCATATTGATAGGATAGCATCTTGCAGTTGATGGAGATTTGAGGGATGCACATGCAGGGCATGAAGCTCCCATTCCACCACATCCCAAAGATTCTCTATTGGGTTGAGATCTGGTGACTGTGGGGGCCATTTTAGTACAGTGAACTCATTGTCATGTTCAAGAAACCAATTTGAAATGATTCGAGCTTTGTGACATGGTGCATTATCCTGCTGGAAGTAGCCATCAGAGGATGGATACGTGTTCTCATTCTGTTTACGCCAAATTCGGACTCTACCATTTGAATGTCTCAACAGAAATCGAGACTCATCAGACCAGGCAACATTTTTCCAGTCTTCAACAGTCCAATTTTGGTGAGCTCATGCAAATTGTAGCCTCTTTTTCCTATTTGTAGTGGAGATGAGTGGTACCCGGTGGGGTCTTCTGCTGTTGTAGCCCATCCGCCTCAAGGTTGTGCGTGTTGTGGCTTCACAAATGCTTTGCTGCATACCTCGGTTGTAACGAGTGGTTATTTCAGTCAACGTTGCTCTTCTATCAGCTTGAATCAGTCGGCCCATTCTCCTCTGACCTCTAGCATCCACAAGGCATTTTTGCCCACAAGACTGCCGCATACTGGATGTTTTTCCCTTTTCACACCATTCTTTGTAAACCCTAGAAATGGTTGTGCATGAAAATCCTAGTAACTGAGCAGATTGTGAAATACTCAGACCGGCCCGTCTGGCACCAACAACCATGCCACGCTCAAAATTGCTTAAATCACCTTTCTTTCCCATTCTGACATTCAGTTTGGAGTTCAGGAGATTGTCTTGACCAGGACCACCCCCCTAAATGCATTGAAGCAACTGCCATGTGATTAATTGATTAGATAATTGCATTAATGAGAAATAGAACAGGTGTTCCTAATAATTCTTTAGGTGAGTGTATAACAGGAGCTTAGGATACATGATACATTTGGTACATGGCTACACACTTGTCTAACTTTATACCAATTATTGGTTAGCGTAGTTTAAGAGAGAATTGTTATGCCACGTCCCCTTGTAATCCTAATTTCTCTAAACCTAAATGCACTAAATTCCACCACATTTTGGGGCAATTTACACCAGAATCAAGGTGCACTTACAGTACCCCAGAACAGGGCCACTGCAAATGATTAATTTAATACATTACTAAAAAGAGATAATGCTTTACTTATGTTCAAAAGCTGTCTATAGATGGCACTGTATAGTGATTTATGCCCTCACTCAACAGAGGGAAACTAGCTTTCCCCTCTGAGGGAGAAGCTGTCTAGTTAGGTTTGCATCAGCCCGGGCAGTCTGGGCTCCGCTTGTGAGGAAAGCAGATGCATAACTGCATAACTCCCAGCTTTTTGGACAGTCAAAGCTTCAATAGTTTTTCTTATGAAATGGCACAAAAATAATCTGAATATAGAGATTTCTAAAATCCCAACTACATCAAATAATGAAATAATATACAAGACAGGCTCAAATATATAAAGAGGAACCAGATACTCAGAACACTTTCTGGGTCAATATTGTGAATGTAATAATAAGGAGCAAAGAGGGACTTGAGTAAAAAACGGGGACTGTCCCTCCAAAAGAGGGACACTTGGGAGTTCTGCAGATACCTTTGCGTTTGTGTGAAGCTAAAGCAAGGAAAGACAATTTTACTACAGAAAAAACATAATTTCTGTACAGGAGAGAATCCCTGAGGGAAGGAGGAACAGATATCCAAAGACTATCTAGGATCACTAGGCCATGCATGTTAGCCAGGTATTTGCCCGTTTATGTCCATAGACTTGTGGAAAGATTAGTGGTTTACACACCTTTCACACTTATATAACAGACTCGCTGACTGTTTGAGGATTTGTACCCCAACTTGGGAACTGCAATACTGATTGTGAGAGTTTTGCATATCTGTAGACACTTCAGAAGGATCACACAGTGTTTCAAAAGAGCTCGGGGGCTACTACTCTCATCATTATTGTGGCTGACAATATTCCGCTATTGGGAAAAGGAACTTTTGGGCAACATCTAAGAACTGTGCCTTGATACTGATCAATGTACTACTACTTCTATCCTGAATGTCAGTAAAGAGAGACTTACCATATTTTTCGCCCCATAAGTGGGGGAAAAATGACCCAGCGTCTTAAGGGGTGAATACTAATGTGTGCTTCCATTATGGAAGTGCTCATTAGTACAGGAAGACTGGCAAGCGGTGAAGGCTCTGTACTCACTGCTTCCTGGTCCTAGGCTGTTTGCTGTGCAGTGGCTGGTGCCGGATGAAGATGATTGCGCCGAAGGACCGGAGCAGGGCATAGGGGCTAATAAGGAACGCATGGGGGCTGATATTAGAGGCATGTGGGCTGATAAGAGACGCATGGGGGCAGACAAGAGATGCATGGGGGCTGATATGAGAGGCATGGGGGCTGATATGAGAGGCAATGGGGGCTGATGAGAGGCATGGGGCTCTTATCTGAGGTCTGATTGGGGGTCATTCACATTGGGGTCTGAGCTGAGGTCTGATTGGGGGTCTGATCTGAGGTCTTATTGGGGTCTTGTTAACATTGGGGATCTGACTGGGGCTGCCAGCTAAAGTCTGATTAACATTGAGGGTCTGATTGGTGGTCTGACCTGAGGTCTAATGAAATTTTTATTTTTTTATTGTCCTCCTCTAAAACCTAGGTCTTCTAATGGGCCAGTGTGTCCTGTAGGGAAAAAATATGGTATTTATTTGCACCAACTAGCCTGGTCATCAACTTCCCACCATTTGCCGACCAGTGAACCTGCATCCACACTCCTGTTTTGCACCCTACGAAAACAAGTAACACAAATGGCACCCCAACTACAACCAGGCAGGAACCCCAATGTCAGGATGTGCCTCTAGGAAAGAAAGAGTGCGCCCTTCTATTACTTCATGGCCCTAGGGAGCATTGGTGTGAGGACTGCCATAGTGTGCACAAATATCTTTGCCAGAGCCACTACCACTGCCATTCTTCTCTTACTCCTCCTTGGTTTGCTGCACACTCACATTGGTAAATTTGGGCCATTGCGTTGTTCAAATTAAGCAGAGAAGCTAAACCTTGGATTAATCGTTCCTAGCACCCTGTGTGCATTATAGATGAGTTATTGTCCTGCTCCTTATCAGTTATTGGTCTGTTCTTAACGGGGTTGTCTCACTTTAGCAAATAGTATTTATTATCATGTAGAGAAAGTTAATATAAGCCACTTACTAATGTATTGTCATTGTCCATATTGCTTCCTTTGCTGGCTTGATTCATTTTTCAATCACATTATACACTGCTTGTTTCCATGGTTACGACCACACCATCCAGCAGTGGTGGTCTTGCTTGCACAGTACAGGAAAAAGCACCAGCCTATGCGTGCTCCCGAAGTCCAAGCCACCAGAGAAGCCGGCGCTTTTTCCTATAGTGGGCAAGCACGACTTTCGCTGCTGGATTGCAAGGTGGTGGTAACTATGGAAATGAACAGTGTATAATGTGATGAACAAATGAATCAGGCAAGCAAAGGAAGCAATATGGACAATCAAAATGCATTAGTAAGTGCCTTGTATTAACTTCATCTACATAATAAATGCCATTGTCTGAAGTGAGACAAGCCCTTTAAGACCTTATGCACATGGCCGTGTCCATACTGAAGTCTGCAAACCATGAATCCCCAAAATACGGATACCTTCCATGTGCAATCGGCAATTTTCTCACTCCCATCACTGGAAATGACTATTCTTGTTCACAATTTGTCCACATTCTTTAATTTGTGGACTGTAGATAAAAATGACATCCGTGTGCTGTTTTTTTTTTTTTTTGGAATAATGGAAATGAATGGGTTTAATGTTCTAATGTATTGTACTGCCCATTATAGTTTTATATAAATAAGTCAGGGTTAACAATCCTGACTCTCCCCTTGTAGGAAGCTAGGTGATGGACTTAGGTCCACCCCTAGTTCAGACAGTGTGACTCTAGTACTAACTGAGGAAGTGAGAGGAGCTTCGTGTGCTCACTCCTTGGAGCTTTGCATCTAGAAAAGCCATTCCTACTTTACAGAACTCCAGAGAGAAAAAAGAAAGAACCAAAAAAGTACAGAATCTGCATGGCCGAACATTAGAGTTAGTCAGTGAGGTATTCGTTGTTTAAGGCTGATGGCTGTTTGATACTGCACTTTACTAAAGACAGACTTGTCTATTATCTACAACTGGCGTGGTTGCTGACACCAGCACCATACGCCAGCCACAGCACCTACATCTCCTACCTTGCACCCATACAACACTCATAACACCAAGAGCAAGCCAACTACCTTAATGCAGGAGCCTCAACATGAAGGTCTACCCTGATTGATGAAAGGTTGCGCTCTCCTGTCACTGCCTGGCCCTAAGAAGTATAGATGTGAGGATTGACACTGTTAATAACCGTAGGAGCCAGAGCCACTACCACTCCCATCCTCCGAGGCTTGTGGCAGATATACAGGGAGTGCAGAATTATTAGGCAAGTTGTATTTTTGAGGATTAATTTTATTATTGAACAACAACCATGTTTTCAATGAACCCAAAAAACTCATTAATATCAAAGCTGAATATTTTTGGAAGTAGTTTTTAGTTTGTTTTTAGTTTTAGCTATTTTAGGGGGATATCTGTGTGTGCAGGTGACTATTACTGTGCATAATTATTAGGCAACTTAACAAAAAACAAATATATACCCATTTCAATTATTTATTTTTACCAGTGAAACCAATATAACATCTCAACATTCACAAATATACATTTCTGACATTCAAAAACAAAACAAAAACAAATCAGTGACCAATATAGCCACCTTTCTTTGCAAGGACACTCAAAAGCCTGCCATCTATGGATTCTGTCAGTGTTTTGATCTGTTCACCATCAACATTGCGTGCAGCAGCAACCACAGCCTCCCAGACACTGTTCAGAGAGGTGTACTGTTTTCTCTCCTTGTAAATCTCACATTTGATGATGGACCACAGGTTCTCAATGGGGTTCAGATCAGGTGAACAAGGAGGCCATGTCATTAGATTTTCTTCTTTTATACCCTTTCTTGCCAGCCACGCTGTGGAGTACTTGGACGCGTGTGATTGAGAATTGTCCTGCATGAAAATCATGTTTTTCATGAAGGATGCAGACTTCTTCCTGTACCACTGCTTGAAGAAGGTGTCTTCCAGAAACTGGCAGTAGGACTGGGAGTTGAGCTTGACTCCATCCTCAACCCGAAAAGGCCCCACAAGCTCATCTTTGATGATACCAGCCCAAACCAGTACTCCACCTCCACCTTGCTGGCGTCTGAGTCGGACTGGAGCTCTCTGCCCTTTACCAATCCAGCCACGGGCCCATCCATCTGGCCCATCAAGACTCACTCTCATTTCATCAGTCCATAAAACCTTATAAAAATCAGTCTTGAGATATTTCTTGGCCCAGTCTTGACATTTCAGCTTGTGTGTCTTGTTCAGTGGTGGTCGTCTTTCAGCCTTTCTTAACTTGGCCATGTCTCTGAGTATTGCACACCTTGTGCTTTTGGGCACTCCAGTGATGTTGCATCTCTGAAATATGGCCAAACTGGTGGCAAGTGGCATCTTGGCAGCTGCACGCTTGACTTTTCTCAGTTCATGGGCAGTTATTTTGCGCCTTGGTTTTTCCACACGCTTCTTGCGACCCTGTTGACTATTTTGAATGAAAAGCTTGATTGTTCGATGATCACGCTTCAGAAGCTTTGCAATTTTAAGAGTGCTGAATCCCTCTGCAAGATATCTCACTATTTTTGACTTTTCTGAGCCTGTCAAGTCCTTCTTTTGACCCATTTTGCCAAAGGAAAGGAAGTTGCCTAATAATTATGCACACCTAATATAGGGTGTTGATGTCATTAGACCACACCTCTTCTCATTACAGAGATGCACATCACCTAATATGCTTAATTGGTAGTAGGCTTTCGAGCCTATACAGCTTGGAGTAAGACAACATGCATAAAGAGGATGATGTGGTCAAAATACTCATTTGCCTAATAATTCTGCACGCAGTGTATTCTCTATTTTAATGGGTGATGACAACCTGTACAGGGGCCCTACAACATGTGGGAAATAAAACCAAGGATCATGGAAAGGAGATGTGGGTCAAACATGCATTAAGTCTTTTTGTCCCATGTGGTTCAGGGTGTCCCATGTGGTTCAGTCTTAAAGGAACCTGTCCCCGCTCCTGACATGTCTGTTTTAATAGCTTCATGCATTCCCCATGAAATAACAATTCTGGAGCATCTATTCTTATGACTCTATGACTCTATGTTGTGCCATTCTTTTATTATTTCTACTAGAAGTAATGAATAAATTACTAGCAGTTTGCAATGAAGGTCCAGATGGGTATTACCAGTTGGGGGGTGTCTGAACAGTCTGACATTGGCAGCACTTATTGGATAGTGTCAGACTATGCAGGGACTTGTTACAGTCAGCTGGACCTTCATTGCAAACAGTGTATTATTCATAACTTCTAGCAGGAATAATAAAGGAAGGCATAAATAAAGTTATAAGAATAGACGTTCCAGAATTATTACAGGGGGAATGCAAGTAGTAACTAAAACAGACATGCCATCAGAGGACAAAGGTCTCCTCTAAACTGCACTGCAGATGGGGAGGGATTTTACAAATATATGCTACATACCTCTTTACCTCTGTGTATATTATATCTGTTTTTTTGTATTGTTTTGTTGTGATGGTTTATTCATTGATATTGACTGTAGTATGTTTTGACGGCACATCACAGACTATGATGTATTCTCTGTTACTTGGCATATGTGTAGATGGGTAATAGAACTTATCCCCAATAGCTTTGTAATAACGGTATTTATTCTTATAGCACCAACATATAGAATATTGCAGTGCTGTACAGAGATTGTCATCAGTCTCATCAATCCCTATGCCCTGTGGGGCTCACAAGCTATGCCCATTATGCCAGGCACACATTAATATATGCTATGGCCAGTTTCATAGGAAGACAGTTAACCTTATGTGTGTCTCCGCACAGGCCTTTGTCATTCTCTCCTCGGCATCTCTCTTACCAGAGGGGTTAACTGTAGAACAAGCTCATCCCATTCTGTGCCAATAACCTGAGTCTGAGAGATACAGCGAGAGAGCGAGGGAGAGCAGGCGAGGAGGAACGTCTTTCCAGCAAGCTGGCCTGGCATCTTCCAGCTGTGGGCACAGAATCTGACGGAGTGAGACTGGGAAAGCCTCGAGCAACAGGATGAAGAGGTACCAAGAACATCATCTGCAGCAGGTAGGCAGCAGCTTCTAGTGACTGGAGACATCAGGCTAGGGGTCCAGAACCTCTGTCTTCTCACTATACTGTCCATTCTGTAACATTAGGGTAAGAATAATGGATCCTGTCTAGTATTCTGCTGAGATTATATATATATATATATATATATATATATATTATATATATTCCTGGAGAACCCCTCTGAGAGGGCAAACTCTTCACTCCATGATACTGAGTAATGAGTCTATTGACCACTGGGTCACACAAGCCATTCATTCTAATAGGGAATATGCTGTATTGTGCATACATGAGCAGGCACCTGTAGGATTACCACCATTCACAATCCACGTAGGATTGCAGTGACGATAAAAAGGAAGAAACTAACACAATAAATTGAATTACAGGAATGAATGGTATTTGTATAATTGGGAAGTTGAGCTTTGTAACACTCGGCGCTCTGGAGAAAACAATACGGACTCCCATTGTTTTTGTTCTTGGATGTAGTAGCTGTCAGGGCTGTGTGTTCTCTTATGTAGAGCGGAGATGGGCTCTGTTGTCAACCCTTTCATTGCCTGAAGGGTTATGGGGGTATAAATGTTATATAATACATCTATCTATCTATCTATCTAATATCTATCTATCTAATATCTATATGTCATATCTATCTACCGGTATCTATCTATCTATTTATTATCTATCTATTATCTATCTATTATCAATCTATCTATCTATCTATCTATCTATCTATCTATCTATCTATCTATCTATCTATCTATCTATCTATCTGATACTATCTATCTATCTATCTATCTATCTATTTCATATCTATCTATCTATCTATCTATCTATCTATCTATCTATCTATCTATCTATCTATCTATCTATCTAATATCTATGTCATATCTATCTACCGGTATCTATCTATCTATCTATCTATCTATCTATCTATCTATCTATCTATCTATCTATCTATCTATCTATCTATCCATCTATCTTTCTATATATGTATTATCTATCTATCTTTCTTTCTTTCTATCTATGTATTATCTATCTATCTATCTATCTATCTATCTATCTATCTATCTATCTATCTATCTATCATCTATCTGATACTATCTATCTATCTTTCTATCTATGCATTATCTATCTATCTTTCTATCTATGTATTATCTATCTATGTATCTATCTCTGAGTAAATGAACAGCGATCGCATTTAAATAAACTGTTAGTCTAGCCTTAAAGGGATAGTCAGTGTGACGGACTGAACCGTCACTGGGGCTGCTGGAGAAGCCTGAGGGCCAGCCTCCTGCCTACGGACTATGGACCCAGAACTATGGTGACCCCCTCAGGCCTTTTGGGGTTACAAGGAACTATGAACCCTGATTTATGTGTGGAATTTATATGCCACATATTTCCTATTGCCCATTAATTTGCAGGGTGTGGATTCAGCAACACAAAAAGGGTTAACTCTGCACTGAGACTCCCACTGATTGTGTTAGTGATGGGATTAAGTAGCTGTCTCCTCCCTCCCTATTCATTCATTATGAAGGGGGTGAAGATGTCTGTTTGCATGTTGTTCATGGTTGATTGCGTTATGTTGTTAGACTTCTTGAACTGTATATATACTGAGTTGATCTTCAATAAAGGAAGTTCCTGTTTTACCCTTCATCATGTTGAGGCTGGTGTTTGGGTAACTGATCGACACTGGGGATTGCTATACGCTGAAGATTTGCTATAGTCCCCTGGCTATAACTACTAGCTCTTGTAAGAGCTGTTCCTGCTCTCTGGATTTAGGAGAGGTTCACCCACTGGAGCCTGGAGCCTTGTTGTAGGTCCAGGGTGGGTAGGAGACGGCGAGACCTCAACCAAGCTTCGGCGATTCGTGGGGTCTGCAGTGCTTACGGTGTCAAGTGGAGTGCTTGGAATCCTCGGGAAGCACTAGGAGCATCCATCGACGGAGGTACCCGGTCGGGGTGCCAGGAGATCTGTTACAGTGGTGGCAGCAGTGGGATGGCGTCCTAGTGCGAGGAGAATCAGCTCGGAGACACCGTTCGTGGAACATATTGAGGGCAACGCTAGTATCCGTACAGCGCCCCTGGCTACAGCAGGATAGAATCGGCTAGTCTTCGGACAGCGTTCCACTATGATGAGGAGGATTACATGGACTGGAGGGATGCAGTCTGAAAAGGCGTCTGGCATGAGGCCTTGGAAGATGTACAGCGTCGGCGGGGCGAGAGACTCCCCAGTGAGGAGCAGCGGTTGCAGATGCGAGTGGCCCTGCGAATGCCCCTTCTGGGAGAGCAGCCCCTGGATGAGTGGGTGATAGAACTCGAGAGCCTGGTATGGAAAGAGCTTTGGCTAGACGACGCCTACCAGGCACTCTGGTGGTATGTGATTCGGCACTCCCCCTGGATGGCTGAGCACGACAGACCCGAGGGGGAGGATTATGATGGGCCTGGCCTGTGGTTTGAGTCCTTCGCCGAACCGGAGTTTGGAGATGCTGGAGAGTCCCGGTTCTGAGATATCTATGACAACAGGGAGGCTATGCATGATTGGGCTACAGCGAGAGAGGTGAGACAAGACCTGGCATCTCTAGTGACAACGGAGTGGGAGCTGGAGCAGGATTACCAATACTTCCTCATCTCAATTTGGCCCCAATATACACTGCCGGAGAGCTGGGTGGCAGTCCCAGACCTACAGCCCTACAGCTGGGAAGACCCAACTGAAGTATCCCCTGCTTCAGTGCCAGCTGCGGAGGTAGGGGACCTCATGGACTGGTCCTGGGGGAACCCCATATAGCAGGTGGAGATGGGACCAAGATCTCTCCACTGGCCCTACAGGGATGCTGGGCGGTCAGCCCAGATCCCCAACGGCAGCCGGAGTTTCAGGGAGTAGGGACAGTCGGTCCTGCTCCCCAGCGGCAGTGTACCTTGAAGGAAGAGGAGACAACCGGTCTCTCCCCCCAACCACAGGGGGACAGCACCCCTAACTCCGATGGTGCAGATGGGACCACAGTCTCTGCACCAGGCTTACCGGGATTCTGGACGGCCGATACAGATCCCCCACAAACCCTGCAGGAATGCCAGGAGGAGGAGGTAAGCGATCCCTCCTCTCCACAGCTGAACCGGAACAAGGTCCTGGGGGTAGGATTCCCTGACCCTACCCCAGCGGAAGAGCTGGCATCTGGGCAGAGTGCAGTTGGCCTCTGCCCTCCCCTATCCTCTTGTCCAGAGGCTGAATCCCCACAGGCTACCCCAGCGGAAGAGTTGGCATCTGGTCAGAGTGCAGTTGGCCTCTGCCCTCCCCTATCCTCTTGTCCAGAGGCTGAATCCCCACAGGCTACCCCAGCGGAAGAGCTGGCATCTGGGCAGAGCGCAGTTGGCCTTTGCCCACCAAGTACCCACAACTCCAAGCTAGAGAACAACAATGAAGCAAGGAGTAGCAGATTCCCACTCAACCGCTGGGGACATACAGAACAGAGCCAGGCCCCAGAGTTGAACAGGACCAGTGTTTTTTTATGGGTGGGCTACTCGACGAACTCAGGCACCGACCGACAGGAGGTCAGGTACCTGGTTAGTCTACTGTTGGGAGGGGAGAAATGTGACGGACTGAACCGTCAATGGGGCTGATGGAGAAGCCTAAGGGGGCCAGCCTACGGACTATGGACCCAGAACTATGGTGACCCCCTCAGGCCTTTTGGGGTTACAAGGAACTATGAACCCTGATTTATGTGTGGAATTTATATGCCACATATTTCCTATTGCCCATTAATTTGCAGGGTGTGGATTCAGCAACACAAAAAGGGTTAACTCTGCACTGAGACTCCCACTGATTGTGTTAGTGATGGGATTAAGTAGCTGATTATAGGAGCAGCCGCCTCCTAGATGAGTAGATCACCATATGATACACTCAGGAGATAATCCCATCACATGTGTCTCCTCCCTCCCTATTCATTCATTATGGAGGGGGTGAAGATGTCTGTTTGCATGTTGTTCATGGTTGATTGCATTATGTTGTTAGACTTCTTGAACTGTATATATACTGAGTTGATCTTCAATAAAGGAAGTTCCTGTTTTACCCTTCATCATGTTGAGGCTGCTGTTTGGGTAACTGATCAACACTGGGGATTGCTATACGCTGAAGATTTGCTATACTCCCCTGGCTATAACTACTAGCTCTTGTAAGAGCTGTTCCTGCTCTCTGGATTTAGGAGAGGTTCACCCACTGGAGCCTGGAGCCTTGTCGTAGGTCCAGGGTGGGTAGGAGACGGCGATACCTCAACCAAGCTTCGGCGGTTCGTGGGGTCTGCAGTGCTTACGGTGTCAAGTGGAGTGCTTGGAATCCTCGGAAGCACTAGGAGCATCCATCGACTGAGGTATCCGGTCGGGGAGCCAGGAGATCCGTTACAGTCAGGATGAGTAAAACATTGCTTCCAGAAACAGCGCCACCACTTTCAACAGGTTGCTTGTGTGCAGGGGTCTGTGCTGTAGGATCACATACAATGTGTGAACAGATGGGGCACTGTTTCGGGAACAAAGCAGCTATCTTTCTAATCATGACCACCCTCTTTAAGTGCAGATCCACATGAAAACCAGCACTAACAAACAGCATCCCTACTGCAAGGCTAAGTACCCACGACTCTTAGGTAAATTTCTTGCAAACCTTGCCAGGCACAACCATGTAAATTCATCCTAGATACCCAGATAGAGACCCTACCCGCCCTTATGTGCCCCCAACACAATATGGTGCCTCTCTGGTGGGTGAATACTCACCTAGCCCATGATCCCACAAGAAACGGAGCTGCAGACCTGCTCCAGTCCATCTAGAGGCTAGGCAAAGCAGGCATGATGATGCCAGCACCACACCGCTGTTCACAGGGTGAATGGTGGATCAGGAAGCTCCAGAGGGACCCAGTGGACATGGGGCAGCAGGGCTCTCCCTGATCTTTGGGGCCCCATGCAATTTTGTGGGTTGTGTAGTGGCCAAATCCACCGCTATAGATAACTTTTTACAGTTTACATTACACCAGTGTCGGTCATAGCTGACGATTCTGGCAGGACCGGCTGACTACCTGATCAGTTTGGTGGTGTCCTGACAATGACTACTGTTGGGGGAGACAAGGGCCAGGCTGTTGTATTTCAACACGCCTCATCCTTTTGTTCTTAACCCTTTCACCTTTTGAAATTCAGTATTTTAAAGGTGATTTTTTTTTTTGCTTACCAGTATGCAGAACACAAGGGGTTTTCGTTTTTTCTTAACAAACTTTGATAAAGTTAACTCTTTCTTTGCTGTAGTGACTTGAGCAAGTAAATTGTTACAATGACAGTTGGCATCAGGAATTCCCCTTTATGTATATGAACAGTCTCTTGAATGAATAGGCAGCAATTCTGGTAACAGCATAACAGAATCAGAACTCAGAGTCCGATAGCCCAGTTCAGTCCATAAAGAGGACCTTTCACCCCTCCTGACATGTCTGTTTTAGTAACTATGTGCATCCCCCATGTAATAACAATTCTGGGGCATCTAATCTTATGACTCTCTGTTGTATAATTCCTTTATTATTCCTTCAAGAAACTACAAATGAATTGCTAGGAATTTGCAATGAAGGTCCAGATGGGTGTTTCAAGTATGGGATGTGTCGCTGCACAGTTTAAGGCCTAATCACACGTCCGTGATTAAATCCATTATAAGTTGGTCAGTGATTTATCCGTGAAGATTTCTGCAGAAAATCTGTGTTTCGTCTCTGTGTGCGTTTTTTGCTCTCAGTGTGTCAGCCATGTTCCACGGACACTGGATAGCTGAAAATTAATTTTCAGAGCATCTCCTCTCAATGGTCCGTAAAACACGGATGATGAGTCTGTGTTTTTCACGGACCCCTTAGACTATAATGGACATGACAAACAAAATAGGGCATGCTTCCGTGCTAAAACCATGAACCCACGGACTGTGTTAAAAGACGGTTGAGTGAATACATACATTAAAATGAATGGGAACATGTGCTGTCGTAGCGCACATGGACAAGACACATCCGTGAATGTGTGAATGAGGCCTAGCACTGTCAGCACAGATTGGCTAGTGTCAGACTGGGCAGGGACACACACCAAATAGTAACACCCATCTGGACCTTTACTGCAAACTGCTAGTAATTCATAGATAACTTCTAGTAGGAATAATTAAGGAATGGAATATCAGAGTCATAAGAATAGTTGCTCCAGAATTGTTATTATAAGCAGAGTGCCAGGAAAGGTTACAGGCCCCCTTGTAAATTAGTCCTTATAGCAGGTGCCTTTTTTCCTTATGTAGGGCTGTCACGGACGGCCCTGCACTGACAACCTTTCGGACGTACTTATTACTGGAGTCACCGGCATCAAGCCGTCCAGAATGTAGTATTGCGTGTGGTGTTACTGAGGCCCTGAGGCCAAGGTCTTTCATCCGATGGCACAGTGATCACCCTCCGACTGAATCAGAAGGAGCCTTTTCTGTGACATTTTTCTTTTCATTGTCAGATTAGCAGAGCTGAGTTTATAATTTGGGACCGAGGACTCATGATGAGGGAATGTTGTGTCATTTGTGGCTTTCATGTAATGAGTCCCTGAGGTGCTGAATGACAAATCAGCTCTGCTGCATCTATAGTTTGGCCCAATCATCTGTTATATAAACTACAAATCATTCATTTCATGATATCTAATGAGTACAATTTCTACTGAATGATTTGTTTCCTGCTGACCCTTGGCAATATTATTTCCTCTGACCTGAAAAGAATTGGAAATATTACTGCTCCTGGTTGTTATAGCAGTCATGTGCATCATGATTTACCGGGAACGAGTCTATGCAAAAATGATAACAACAATTTGTAGATTCTGCCGTGCTGCAAAATGCAGACTGACAGTATTGGGCTCAGTTCACATCTGCATTGACAGCATCCATCGGGAGTTCATTTGTGGTTTCCATTTCCACAAGAGTGACCAATGGGTCCATTGGTCACTATTTGAATCTGTCTTGCAACGATCTTACGGAAGCCATGATGATAGTGTGAACATAACTCAAGTGTTTTGTGGATGGGAGCTGAGCACATAAATGTAGGCAATTATACCGCTCAAGTCCAATGGAACTTCATGAGACCATGCTACTGGGACATTACTTAGCGTATGTCCACACGCAAATCATTCCAATTCCACAGCATCATTTTCAATCATTTGATGTGGATTTTGCAGCGAATAGTTTTGTGAATCCACTATTCAGTGAAAGGTTAATAATAATGCCGCAGATTTGAAAATTCACTTGGGTTTTTTAATGTTTGGATAGGGTTTTGAAAACTTTGTCTCCATGTATTGTACCGTGGAGTCCACATCTTAAAGGGCTTTCCTGGGAGTAAAATATTGATGCTATCCTCAGGATTAATATCTGATCAGTATGGGTATTGGTCCAATCTCCTTTGTAGTGTAGCCATGCTTGGCTGTTTCTGAATTTACTCTCAGGCTATAAGTTCTCTTACATTATGAGGACAGCCACCAACGAGGATCATGAAGAACATTCTGACGTCACTTTCTCTTCTACTCAATGTATTAATTGGATTGCCTTCCATTGCAAAGGATTCATGTAATAACACAGCGACTACAGGGAAAATGTATAGTTAACAGCAAATTCCACAACAACTACATTAAAAGCTTACTGTGATCATAGGTATAATTAGAATTAATAGGACCCCATACCAAAATTAGATGGGCCCCCAACACATACGACTGGAAACTGAAGCAGTAGTATTGCGAGAGACATGGATAATATCATGAAAACCATATTCTGTAGAAGTGCTAGATAGCAGAACTCCTATGGTTTGTTATTCCCTACAGAAAGCAACAATGTTCCTGCATCTGAGTAGGCCCTCTAAACCTCCAGGCCCTACACCAGCTGCTATGGCTAGTTATGCTTATGGCAGTGGTTGCTATCCTAAGAATTTCATTTACCTCCTTTTTGCCTAGTCTCTTTCTAGTAACTTCATGACAAATGACCTTAGCTGAGATTAGATTGTTCTATGTGTCTTCTAGGATGATTGTTTTTTTTTAACTTCAAGGATGAGTTGTTGTAGGGCGGTCACAGAAAGCAGAGGGCCCCCGTGCAAAGAGGATATATGGTCCCCTTTCTCTCCTACAGCACATCATAGGGTACCCTCAAACAATCCCCAGTAATTGTGAGCCATGAAATTCATTAGTTCAATCTCTTAGATGATATACACAGAAGTACAGTATATTTCTCCATAAAAAAAATGACAATACAGTATTAAAGGAGAAAAGCCCCAGTGACAGAGATTGAGATTTCGGCGCTACTCTGGAAAAACAGACCAGGTCATATTGATTGTATTTGTGGATATAACACATAACATATTCCTTCAAATGTATTTTTCTTATGAGTAGGAGGGGGAGATATGATCTGTATAATAAGGAAAGGAAGAGCGATCAAGTATGGGGAGGGAAGGAAGTATGCATCAGGAGAGATGCAGTAGAAGTCAGAATTATAGAGTGTTAGTGTACACAATGCCAGTTAAGGGCACTTGTCTCAACCTGGCCATCGTCTTTAACATCAATATTCCTTGAAACTATAGCTAACAAATAAGACAGATTTCAGAGGCTCCACTGGCTGCAAATCACAGATAGGTGCTCTCTCCACAATGGCAGTACCAATTGCCAGAAAGTGGGTATAATGTATAAAATCAAGGAATGGAGGGCACTCAGATGGATGGGTATATATATAAGGAGTCAGTTATAGTAAATATCCATAGATTTATTAAACATTGCACAGTATCCAGTAACTGAATGACTCAATCGATCTGATTGGTCACAGTTATATATATCCTCCTGTGCTAGGAGGGTTCAGGTTTACATAGAATTAAAAAGAATTAAAACTTACACAGAATTGTAGAAATTATTGTGCGGATTAATAAGATAAGGACCTACTGATGCAGGTGATCAGTCTGCATATAGGTGCTGAGGCAGTGTACACTGTATTGAATGTCAATTAAAAGGTAAAATTTGCACTGAGTGCAGTTGGTGTTTGTCCCAGGGAGCAGTATTAGGACAGGAGGATGGAAAAGTCAGGTAATCTTACCCCGTGTAGCCGGATTCCAGGTGGCTATTGCAGGGGAGTACCTCTCTCAGGGAGCGCTCCGATCCTGTGTGTCGCCGGTGCGCACGTGTTCCTCGGCGTCCTCGGCGTTCTCGGCTTCCTCGGCGTCCTCGGCGTGTTCCTCTGTAACCGGAAGTGACGATGAAGCCGGAAATGACGATGTATTCCTCCGATCAGCTGACTATTGCGTCAGTAAGATGTAAATGCAACAATCGCCTGTAATATCTGTCTGTATGGGCGATCTTTATTGGGTCCAGAGTCCATGTACTATTCCTTCCTTATACCAAACGCGTTTCGGTGCACTCTTGCACCTTCATCAGTGGTGAATAGTACAACTGATCTCCTTCCTTTTATAGGGGAGGGATCATGAAGATTGGATCAAACTCAAAACATGGAATGGATGTGCCTCAAAGCAACTAGAACTAAGGTTTTTTGTTTTCATACCTATTTATATAGTTGCTAGAGTATACATACAACTAATATACAAATTTATCACAATTAATTATAATATATTAACGAACAGTACCTTGATGATAGTGAGTACAGGATAAAAAATGTAGATAATATCGTATAATTATACATTATTAAATTATTAAATTGATAAACTACCAATGTATCAATTCATTAATAGGGACACTAGATGGCGCTATAAAATATAAATAACAATATAAATACATGCTAAAACATATAAAAATATATATCTCATACTATAGATCTTGCATAAAATTTCACATAGAATATCACATACAGCTTCATATAAGAAATCACATAGAACTTCATATAAAAATATCCCATACAAAATCCCTATAAAATCTATATAAAATTCATATAAAATTCATATAAAATTCATATAAAATTCATATAAAATTACATTTGTAGGGTGGTCTTCTCATAGTATTGGTCTTATAGAGTTTATTTCAAGTGTGTGCCCCTCCCCCATTCCCATATTTGACACACACTTGAAATAAACTGTATAAGACCAATATTATGAGAAGACCACCCTACAAATGTAATTTTATATGAATTTTATATGAATTTTATATAGATTTTATAGGGATTTTGTATGGGATATTTTTATATGAAGTTCTATGTGATTTCTTATATGAAGCTGTATGTGATATTCTATGTGAAATTTTATGCAAGATCTATAGTATGAGATATATATTTTTATATGTTTTAGCATGTATTTATATTGTTATTTATATTTTATAGTGCCATCTAGTGTCCCTATTAATGAATTGATACATTGGTAGTTTATCAATTTAATAATTTAATAATGTATAATTATACGATATTATCTAAATTTTTTATCCTGTACTCACTATCATCAAGGTACTGTTCGTTAATATATTATAATTAATTGTGATAAATTTGTATATTAGTTGAATGTATACTCTAGCAACTATATAAATAGGTATGAAAACAAAAAACCTAAGTTCTAGTTGCTTCGAGGCACATCCATTCCATGTTTTGAGTTTGATCCAATCTTCATGATCCCTCCCCTATAAAAGGAAGGAGATCAGTTGTACTATTCACCACTGATGAAGGTGCAAGAGTGCACCGAAACGCGTTTGGTATAAGGAAGGAATAGTACATGGACTCTGGACCCAATAAAGATCGCCCATACAGACAGATATTACAGGCGATTGTTGCATTTACATCTTACTGACGCAATAGTCAGCTGATCGGAGGAATACATCGTCATTTCCGGCTTCATCGTCACTTCCGGTTACAGAGGAACACGCCGAGGACGCCGAGGATGCCGAGAACGCCGAGGACGCCGAGGAACACGTGCGCACCGACGACACACAGGATCGGAGCGCTCCCTGAGAGAGGTACTCCCCTGCAATAGCCACCTGGAATCCGGCTACACGGGGTAAGATTACCTGACTTTTCCATCCTCCTGTCCTAATACTGCTCCCTGGGACAAACACCAACTGCACTCAGTGCAAATTTTACCTTTTAATTGACATTCAATACAGTGTACACTGCCTCAGCACCTATATGCAGACTGATCACCTGCATCAGTAGGTCCTTATCTTATTAATCCGCACAATAATTTCTACAATTCTGTGTAAGTTTTAATTCTTTTTAATTCTATGTAAACCTGAACCCTCCTAGCACAGGAGGATATATATAACTGTGACCAATCAGATCGATTGAGTCATTCAGTTACTGGATACTGTGCAATGTTTAATAAATCTATGGATATTTACTATAACTGACTCCTTATATATATACCCATCCATCTGAGTGCCCTCCATTCCTTGATTTTATACATTATAGCTAACAAATACCTGTCTATTAATGCAGTCATATAAAATCTTACAATGGAATTAAATTATATTAGCAGGTGATCCACACTAAACCTGTAATGAACAAACATGTCAGCAAGAAATTACACTGACCAAAAATCTAAACGCAACACTTTTGGTTTTGCTCCAATTTAGCATGAGCTGAACTCAAAGATCTGAAACATTTTCAACATACACAAAAGACCCATTAATCTTAAATATTGTTCACAAATCTGTCTAAATCTATGTTAGTGAGCACTTCTCCTTTACCGAGATAATCCATCCCACCTCACAGGTGTGGCATATCAAGGTGCTGATTAGACAGCATGAATATTGCACAGGTGTGCCTTAGACTGCCCACAATAATAGCCCACTCTGAAATGTGCAGTTTGATCACACAGCACAATGCCACAGATGTCGCAACGTTTGAGGGGGCATGCAATTGGCATGCCGACTGCAGCAATGTCTACCAGAGCTGTTGCCCATGCAAAGGATGTTCATTTCTCTACCATAAGCCGCCTCCAAAGGCGTTTCAGAGAATTTAGTAGTTCATCTGCCGTGACCAGAAACGGGGTAGACAAATAGTTTGTAGTTTTGTTTGTGACGCCAATTGCAGCGTGCGCAGGGTACTATCACAGGGCCCTCCCAAGGTGTTATAACGCACGTCCCAGGTTAGGAATGCCAGAGTGGTGTAATGGTCTATAATGTCTCTCTATGGTGGTGATAATAGTGTCACCGGTGTCTCCTACCTGGGTACAGCTGGACTCCTGGCTTACTTGCAATAAATTGAGTGTAGTAATAGTAGGAGTAATAGAGGGATTTTGCAGCAGAAATTGACGTCCAGACCTTTAGGTGAAGTACAAACTTGTGTTTACTGAAGATAACTTTCATCCAAGCAATGTACAGCTTTGGTCTTTGGTTCCAGCAGGTTTTGGCAATGGTTTGCAGGAATAAATCTTCTGCACTATAACTCTGGAGCTTGCATGATAGACGTCTGCTTAGTAGCTCTGTAACGGTGGCAGGAATTTAGCTTCTGCACTTCTCTTTACCTTCTGCTTTGTGGGGACTGACTAGCTGAGGAGGAATATGGCTTCTCCTAGGTCTCTGGACTTTACTCACAGATAGTCTCACAAGGAATGCTTTCGTCCTAGAACTCTGGAGGTTGTCTGCTTGCGTGTCATCCAGCTAAGGCTGCAGGGCTCAGGCTGGGGATTTGTTCAATGTCTCAGCCGAGACAAGATCCTGGCTTTCTTCCCTATACAGGGGGACTCCTGAACTCTATCACACAGCCTTCCCCAACAGGGGTGGCTGACACACTGACCTAACTTCCTTCTCCTCCCATGCTGTAGGATGTGGGAACAGTCCACACCTCCACAGAGGGGGAGCTAAGCTGGAATGATCCATTCCAGCCTAGATATACTAAACTGAAACTAGTTCCTTACCAATCCATTGCTGCCACCTGCTGGTGAACATGGAAAATTACAAGGAAATTTACATTTAACAAAGTTTTAGATGCACAGTTGTGAAGACATGAGCAAAATCATATCAGATTACAAATGTAAAGGCTCTTAACAGATAGTAGCGGGGTAGAGGCGTGTCATAACACAACTCTGGGGTGTTACACATCCAACCGGCCTCACAACCGCAGTGTCACGATGTGCTCTGTGAGTGGTTCCAGGAGGCGGGGACGGCCGAGGCACGCTCGCGTCATCAGCGCGCCCGGCGTCGCCCGTTCCCGTGGTAACCACACTGGGGCTGAGTGCTGAGCTAATCACTCGGCGCTCGGCTGTATTGGAACTCAGGAGTCCTGTGACGCAGTCCACATCACATGACTCCACCAGCGCCCTATTTAAACAGGCAATCTGTTGGCCACAGATTGCCTGTTATTTAGGTCCTTCCTGCGATATTACTTACCCGGTTTGTTGGTCCTGCTTGTTTTCTGATTACCCGTCCGTCTCATCCCTTGGTCTTGGCATTTCCTCCTAGTTCTGACTTCGGCTTCTCCTGACGATCCTCCGCTTGCTCCTCTGGTATCATGCCGCTCTCTTGTTTTCTGACTTCGCTTGTCTGACTACTCTGTTTCATGTATTGTCTGTCTTCCCTGCACTTATCCTAGCTGAGGGTTTGTCGACCAGTTGTCCCTTGTCACTAGGACTTGCGAGGCAAGTAGGCAGGGACAGGGGCACGGGTTGAGCTCAGTGGCCACTTCCCCATCCCCTGTGTGTGTGACACGCAGACCACGTGTAACCATACCAGCCCAGAATCTCCACATCCAGCATGTTCACCTCCATGATCGTCTGAGACCAGCCACCCGGACAGCTGCAGCAAGAATCGTTTTGCTTAACCAAAGAATTTCTGCACAAACTGTCAGAAACCGTCTCAGGGAAGCTCATCTGTATGCTCGTCATCCTCATCGGGGTCTGGACCTGACTGCAGTTCGTCGTCGTAACCAATTTGAGTGGTCAAATGCTCACATTCGATGGCGTCTGGCACGTTGGAGAGGCGTCTGTTCACGGATGAGTCCCAGTTTTCACTGTTCAGGGTAGATGACAGACAGCGTGTGTGGTGTCGTGTGGGTGAGCGGTTTGCTGACGTCAACATTGGGGATCGAGTGGCCCATGGTGGCAGTGAGGTTATGGTATGAGCAGGCGTATGTTATGGACAATGAACACAGGTGCATTTTATTGATGGCATTTTGAATGCACAGAGATAACGTGATGAGATCCTGAGACCCATTGTTGTGCCATTCATCCACAACCATTACCTCATGTTGCAGCATGATAATGCACGGCCCCATATTGCAAGCATCTGTACACAATTCCTGGAAGCTGAAAACATCCCAGTTCTTGCATGGCCAGCATACTTACCGGACATGTCACCTATTGAGCATGTTTGGAATGTTCTGGATCGGCGTATACGACAGCGTGTTCCAGTTCCTGCCAATATTCTGCAACTTTGCACAGCTATTGAAGAGGAGTGGACCAACATTGGATCACCTGGGATGAAGGAAGATGTTGAGTGTGACAACCCTCTGGCATACCTGCAATTATTCCTCACTGAGGAGGTAATTGAAAAAATTGTCACGGAGACAAATCGCTACCAAGAGCAGCAATCCGCTACGCTGCATGCCACGTTTTCCAGAAGCAGAAAGTGGGAACCGGTGACCAAAGAGGACATGTGGCAGTTTCTGGGACTCCTCATTTTTCAGGGGGTGATGGGGAAACCGCTCCAGAAATGGTATTGGACCACCAATAAGTTACTGGCCACTCCATTTTTTGGCACCGTGATGTCAGAATACCGGTCTTCCCTCATCATGAAGTATTTCCACTTCACGAACAATGAAGAATTTGATGAGGCCACGCATCCTGCGGCCAAACAAAAAAAATCTGGGAGGTATGGCAAATTATTGTGACCAATTTCCAGCGGACCTACGTGCCAGAAAGGGACGTCAGCGTAGATGAAAGTTTGATGGCCTACAAGGGACGCCTAAGCTGGATAGAGTACATTGCATCCAAAAGAGCGCGGTTTGGCATTAAATCCTACATGCTCTGCGAGTCATCCACTAGTTACATCTGGAATTCGGTCATTTACAGCGGTAAAGGCACGAAGTTCAACCCCAGGTACAGCGGCTATGGGATGGCCACATCATCTGTCCTTACACTGCTGGAGCCATTGCTGAACCAGGGATATTGTGTGACCACAGACAATTTCTACACGTCTCCGGAACTGTATGAGGTTTTGCTACAAAACAAGACTGATGCATATGGTACCGTTAGGCCTAACCGACGTGACATGCCATCTATGTTTGCCAAGAAAAAACTCAAAACCGGAGAAATGGTTGCCTGGCAGAAGGGTAAGATGATGGCAATGCGATGGCGAGACAAGAAGGACGTGTGTCTCATGAGTACTGTGCACAATACCTCTACTGCCATGGTCCACACAAAAGGTGGGAAGATGTGCTGAAGCCGCAAGTCGTGATAGACTATGATAACACCCTGGGAGGTGTCGACAGAGCCAATCAGGCAATGACATTTTATCCGGCTATGCGCAAACAGCAAAAAAAATATTATAAGAAGATCTTCAGGCATCTTCTGGAACAATGCCTTTGGAATGCATATATCCTGCACAGAGCAAAGAGTGACAAGCATCTTGTTCATTCTGAGTTTATATGGAAGGTGGTTGAGCGGATTTTTGTCAAACACCAGGCGCCATCAGTAGCTGTTAACAGACCTGGACGTTGTGCTGTTGACGTTGTCCACCCAGAACACCTGTCTGGTCGTCACTTTATGGACTACATCCCGCCAAACACAAAAAAGGCAGCACCTACCAGGATGTGGGTGGTTTGCTGTTCAAAGAGAGATGGCAATGGAAAGAAAGTCCGAAAAGAAACCAGGTTCCATTGTCCTGATTGTGACGTCGGACTTTGTGCAGTCCCATGTTTCAAAATTTATCACACTCAGGATGTTTATTAAATTTTCTTTGTTTGACAAATTTCATCATTTTTTATTACATTATTAACCCCTTAAGGACTTAGGACGTACCGATACGGCATGTTTCCCGAGTCCTTAAGGACCCATGATGTACCGCTACGTCATGTGTCGTTCCGATCACCGCCGCCCGGCGGGCGGTGGTCGGAACCCGGTGCCTGCTCAAATCATTGAGCAGCACCTTGGCTAAATGCGCGGGGGGGGGTCCCGTGACACCCCCGTGTCAGCGATCGCCGCAAACCGCGGGTCAATTCAGACCTGCTGTTTGCGGCTTTACCTGCGGTTTGCAGCAGCGTGTGGCGGTGCCATAGGGTCCCCATGCGGCTGTAGGGGGGACCCGATGGCATGGAAGGCAGCGCGATGCCTAAGGAAGGCATCGCGCTGCCTTCTGGTGATGAGCCTGTGAGATCCAGCCCCCTGGATCTCACAGGCCGGAAGCTGTATGAGTAATACACACAGTATTACTCATACAGCCAATGCATTCCAATACAGAAGTATTGGAATGCATTGTAAAGGATTAGACCCCCAAAAGTTCAAGTCCCAAAGTGGGACAAAAAATAAAGTAAAAAAAAAAGTTGCAAAAATAAAGTTTTCCCCCCAAAAAATTTAAAGTTTCAAGTAAAAATAAACAAAAACGTAATTTTCCCCCAAAAAAGAAAAAAAAAATTGGTAAAAAATAGGGGGGAAAAAAAGTATAAATATTCGGTATTGACGCGTCCGTATCGACCGGCTCTATAAACATATCACATGACCTAACCCCTCAGATGAACACCATAAAAAATAAAAACTGTGCTAAATAAACAATTTTTTTGTCACCTTACATCACAAAAAGTACAACAGCAAGCGATCAAAAAGGCGTTTGCTCACCAAAATAGTACCAATCTCATCTCACAAAAAATGAGCCCCTACTTGAGACAATTGCCCAAAAAATAAAAAAACTATGGCTCAGAATATGGAGACACTAAAACATCATTTATTTTGTTTTAAAAAAGCTGTTATTGTGTAAAACTTACATAAATAAAAAAAAATTATACATATTTGGTATCGCCGCGTTCGTATCGACCGGCTCTATAAAAATATCACATGACCTAACCCCTCAGATGAACACCGTAAAATTTTTTTTTATAAAAACTGTGCTAAATAAACCATTTTTTGTCACCTTACATCACAAAAAGTGTAATAGCAATTAAAAAGTCACACGCACACCAAAATAGTGCCAATAAAACCGTCATCTCATCCCGCAAAAATCATACCCTACCCAAGGTAATCACCCAAAAACAGACAAAATTATGGCTCTCGGACTATGGAAACACTAAAACATGATTTTGTTTTGCTTCAAAAAAGAAATCATTGTGTAAAACTTACATAATATACATATTAGGTATCGCCGCATCCGTGATAACCTGGTCTTTAAAAATGTCACATGATCTAACCTGTCAGATAATTGTTGTAAATAACAAAAAATAAAAACGGTGCCAAAACAGCTATTTCTTGTTATCTTGCCTCACAAAAAGTCTAATATAGAGCAACCAAATATCATATGTACCCTAGTAATAACAATACTGCCACCCTATCCCGTAGTTTCTAAAATGGGGCCACTTTTTTGGAGTTTCTACTCTAGGAGTGCATCAGGGGGGCTTCAAATGGGACATGATGTCAAAAAAACCAGTCCAGCAAAATCTGCCTTTTAAAAACCGTATGGCATTCCTTTCCTTCTGCGCCCTGCCGTGTGCCCATACAGTGTTTTACGACCACATATGGGGTGTTTCTGTAAACTACAGAATCTGGGCCATAAATATTGAGTTTGATTTGGCTGTTAACCCTTGCTTTGTAACTGGAAAAAAAATATTAAAATGGAAAATCTGCCAAAAAAGTGAAATTTTTTAAATTGTATCTCTATTTTCCATTAATTCTTGTGGAACACCAAAAGGGTTAACAAAGTTTGTAAAATCAGTTTTGAATACCTTGAGGGGTGTAGTTTATAGAATGGGGTTTCTATTATGTAAGCCTCGCAAAGTGACTTCAGACCTGAACTGGTCCCTAAAAATTGGGTTTTTGAAAATTTCTGAAAAATTTCAAGATTTGCTTCTAAACTTCTAAGCCTTGTAACATCCCAAAAAATAAAATATCATTCCCAAAATGATCCAAACATGAAGTAGACATATGGGAAATGTAAAGTAATAACTATTTTTTGAGGTATTACTATGTATTATAGAAGTAGAGAAATTGAAATTTTTGGTAAATTTGGTATTTTTTTTATAAATAAATGTATTTTTTTTTTACTCCATTTTACCAGTGTCATGAAGTACAATATGTGATGAAAAAACTATCTCAGAATGGCCTGGATAAGTCAAAGCGTTTTAAAGTTATCACCACTTAAAGTGACATTGGTCAGATTTGCAAAAAATGGCCGGGTCTTTAAGGTGAAATTTGGCTGAGTCCTTAAGGGGTTAAATAAAATTTTATTATTTATTAGATTATAATTCATGATTTTGTGTTTGAAACTTTATCACATCTGGGATGTCTACTAGAGTCTTGTTTGGTCAGGTTTAAGTAAGTAATTGCTAAGAATTGCAAGCCTTCAATGCATAACACCAAATTTCCATGCAAAAAATTGTACCACTTTTGGTACAAAATTCCTGACATAATCATACCGCCAGGGAGGTTAAAAGCCTTCTGCAGTTGGGTAGGAGTCAGGGGAAGATTAAGTGACTCAAGGGTCAAAAGCCCTGAACTGATCCTTAAATGGGTTCTCCAGGAATTAAAAAAATAAAAATACTTAAATATTATTTAATAATAAATATATTCACAAATACCTTTCATTACTTAGAATGGCTTGTTTTGTCTAGGGAGCAATCATTAGGAGAAATAAAATGGCCACCGTCCTATCAGTACACATGGAATATGTCCTAATTAGTGTTGAACCCGAAAATTTGAATTACAAATTTTTATCGCGAATATAGGTACTTTGAAAACTTGCAAATATTTAGAATATAGTGATATAGTGAGATTTTTTTATTTTCGTTATGCGAATTTTCATAATGCAAATTTTTATCGCAAATTTTTCAACTGCCGAGTAAAAACATGATTCCTCCCTGCTTCTTGCTTGTGGGCCAATGACTCATTGGCCCACAAGCAAGAAGCAGGGAGGAATCAAGACTTTAAATGGGAAGAATAATGAATATTCTAAAAACGAAAATATAGCAATATAGCAAATATTCGAAAAAAACGAATATAGAGCAATTTAGCTAATATAGTGCTATAATCTTCTTCATCTAATAGTTGAAATTTTTTTCCAATCTGAACTTCAGATGAGAAAGAATTACAACTATTAAAAAAAAAAGATTATAGCACTATATTATCTAAATTGCTCTATATTAGTTGTTTTTTCTCTCGAATATTCGCTATATTGCTACAGTCAGGTCCATAAATATTGGGACATCGACACAATTCTAACATTTTTGGCTCTATACACCACCACAATGGATTTTAAATGAAACAAAGATGTGCTTTAACTGCAGACTGTCAGCTTTAATTTGAGGATATTTACAACCAAATCAGGTGAACGGTGTAGGAAATACAACAGTTTGCATATGTGCCTCCCACTTGTTAAGGGACCAAAAGTAATGGGACATAATAATAATCATAAATCAAACTTTCATTTTTTAATACTTGGTTGCAAATCCTTTGCAATCAATTACAGCCTGAAGTCTGGAACACATAGACATCACCAGACGCTGGGTTTCATCCCTGGTGATGCTCTGCCAGGCCTCTACTGCAACTGTCTTCAGTTCCTGCTTGTTCTTGGGGCATTTTCCCTTCAGTTTTATCTTCAGCAAGTGAAATGCACGCTCAATCGGATTCAGGTCCGGTGATTGACTTGGCCATTGCATAACATTCCACTTCTTTCCCTTAAAAAACTCTTTGGTTGCTTTTGCAGTATGCTTTGGGTCATTGTCCATCTGTACTGTGAAGCGTCGTCCAATGAGTTCTGAAGCATTTGGCTGAATATGAGCAGATAATATTGCCTGAAATACTTCAGAATTCATCCTGCTTCTTTTGTCAGCAGTCACAATCATTCAGATTAGTACTAGGATGTTACTGTCACCAGAGTATCAAAGGAGAAAAACAACAGAAAAAAAGGTGACTTTTAAAAATACCTTTATTATTATATCAAAAAGGGGGTATCGGTATATATATACCACTGTAGTGCAAAGAGACATGTGAGCACTTGAATTTCCTAAAGGGGAGTATTTTCCCCCAGCAAGAAATCCACAATAACAGGATAGAACGAAAGGGAAACGAGGAAAAGGAGCGGAGTCTTATGGACCGGGCAAGGGCAGAATTGTCTCACCCTAATTTGCCCCCTAGACTGCTCAGCCCAGGGCGACCCCCTGATGGTGGAGGTTCCCTGTCCCCGAACCTATTACTATCCAGTCCCTGTTAGTCCCTAATCAGGGGAACCCTAACAAGGGGAAGATAACTAGGTGGAGGGTAACAGCGGTTATCCCAGAGGAGGTGGGTACCGCCGAGGCCCTTCTGATAGCATAAAGGAGTGTCAGTGGTTATCCCAAGGATTGGGTGCCACTGAGACTCTACAAATATAGGACAAACGAGACCCCTCTTTTTCAAAAAATTTGGCGAACCGGCCGAATCGAATTTTTGAGAAATTCTCTTATCTCTACCTATAACGGAGCAGGAGATCAGAAAGGCTGAATGCTGATGTGAACTCAGCCTAAAGGCATCATGTGGAAAGTCAGAGACCCTTCTCAGGACTCTTTGACTGCCTTATCGTCTTGTCAGTCTTCTTACAGCAGCAAACCCCAAGAGAACTCCCTCATATCTGTCCCTCTCAGTCATATATAGCATAGATATAGGTGTGTCTTACACATGTAGGGGTTTCTTCCTCTTAAAATATGGAATGGAAGAATTGAAATATAGGCCTAGACATACCATTACAGAACATCTGCCGTCTTCGTGTACCAATATACATTCTATGTCAGCAGTGTGGATTTAACTCTACATCAATTGCAAGTTATTTTATACTACATTTTATGTAACACTCTATAAAGCCTGACTTGACTCTGACTATTGAGCAAAATTCCTAGATAGATAGATAGATTGATACATAGATACAGTTGCAATAAAAAGTATGTGAACCCTTTGGAATGATATAGATTTCTGCACAAATTGGTCATAAAATGTGATGTGATCTTCATCTAAGTCGCAACAATAGACAATCACAGTCTGCTTAAATTAATAACACACAAAGAATTAAATGTTACCATGTTTTTATTGAACACACCATGTAAACATTCACAGTTCAGGTGGAAAAAGTATGTGAACCCTTGGATTTAATAACTGGTTGACCCTCATTTGCCAGCAATAACTTCAACCAAACATTTCCTGTAGTTGCAGATCAGACGTGCACAACTATCAGGAGTAATTCTTGACCATTCCTCTTTACAGAACTGTTTCAGTTCAGCAATATTCTTGGGATGTCTGGTGTGAATCGCTTTCTTGAGGTCATGCCACAGCATCTCAATCGGGTTGAGGTCAGGACTCTGACTGGGCCACTCCAGAAGGCGTATTTTCTTCTGTTTAAGCCATTCTGTTGTTGATTTACTTCTATGCTTTGGGTCGTTGTCCTGTTGCAACACCCATCTTCTGTTGAGCTTCAGCTGGAGGACAGATGGCCTTAAGTTCTCCTGCAAAATTTTTCCTTCGATGATAGCAATCCGTCCAGGCCCTGATGCAGCAAAGCAGCCCCAAACCATGATGCCCCCACCACCATACTTCACAGTTGGGATGAGGTTTTGATGTTGGTGTGCTGTGCCTCTTTTTTCTCCACACATAGTGTTGTGTGTTTCTTCCAAAGAACTCAACTTTGGTTTCATCTGTCCACAGAATATTTTGCCAGTACTGCTGTGGAACATCCAGGTGCTCTTGTGCAAAGTGTAAACGTGCAGCAATGTTTTTTCTGAACAGCGGCTTCCTCTGTGGTATCCTCCCATTAAATCCATTCTTGTTTAGTGTTTTACGTATCGTAGATTCACTAACAGGGATGTTAGCATATGCCAGAGACTTTTGTAAGTCTTTAGCTGAAACTCTAGGATTCTTCTTCACCTCATTGAGCAGTCTGCGCTGTGCTCTTGCAGTCATCTTTACAGGATGGCCACTCCTAGGGAGAGTAGCAGCAGTGCTGAACTTTCTCCATTTATAGACAATTTGTCTTACCGTGGACTGATGAACAGCAAGGCTTTTGGAGATACTTTTATAACCCTTTCCAGATTTATGCAAGTTAACAATTCTTAATCGTAGGTCTTCTGAGAGCTCTTTTGTGTGAGGCATCATTCACATCAGGCAATGCTTCTTGTGAAAAGCAAACCCAGAACTGGCGTGTTTTTTATAGGATTAGAGGCGGTGCAGAGAGGAAGAGGAAAGAGAAACCCTTCGCACACGTTGGAAGGAAGAGAAAACACGTACTAGGCGCCAATCCCTTAGTCACTATTCGTGATGAGAATTCTATTTAGTTCTTTTTTGTATGTATATATATAAAAGACCTTCACCTGGGTCTAATCAGGGATAAGAGCTTAGAGTTTAAGAAAACAACAACAATCCCTCCAGTGGAGATGTTACAAAGTGGACATTATAAAATCAAATGCACTCACTTCACAGGGTGGGTAGTCACCAGGATAAACTCAAGACACCTGGGACTTATGACCCCCCCCCCCGGCCAGTATCGCATGTAGAAATATAAATAACCGAACACAGCCTACACAAGTGGCTTCTGGTCAATCACTTTAATAATACGTGGCTCATCGCGTTTCGAGGGTCTGAAGCCCTCTTCTTCAGGAGTGCTTAAAACTAATGATAAGACCAGTTTTTTATAGGGCAGGGCAGCTGTAACCAACACCTCCAATCTCATCTCATTGATTGGACTCCAGTTGGCTGACACCTCACTCCAATTAGCTCTTGGAGATGTCATTAGTCTAGGGGTTCACATACTTTTTCCACCTGCACTGTGAATGTTTACATGGTGTGTTCAATAAAAACATGGTAACATTTAATTCTCTGTGTATTATTAGTTTAAGCAGACTGTGATTGTCTATTGTTGTGCCTTAGATGAAGATCAGATCACATTTTATGACCAATTTGTGCAGAAATCCATATCATTCCAAAGGGTTCACATACTTTTTATTGCAACTGTACATAGATAATAGATAGATAGATAGATAGATATGAGATAGATATGAGATAGATATGAGATAGATATGAGATAGATAGATAGATAGATAGATAGATAGCAGAATAGATAGATAATAGATAGATAAATAAATATATGAGATAGATAGATAGATTTGAGATAGATAGCTTGATACATAGCTACATAGATAATAGATAGTTAAGAGATAGATAGATAGATAGATAGATAGATAGATAGATAGATAGATAGATAAATTGATAGATAATAGATATGTAGATATGGGACAGATTAGACAGATACATAATAGATAGATTGATACATAGCTACATAGATAATAGATAGATAAGAGATATATATATATATATAGATAGATAGATAGATAGATTGATAGATAATAGATATGTAGATATGAGACAGATTAGACAGATACATAATAGATAGATTGGTACATGGATACATAGATAATAGATAGATATGAGATAAATAGATAGATAGATAGATATGAGATGATAGATATGAGATGAAAGAGATAAATAGATAGATAGATAGATAAATAGATAGATAGATAGGAGATAGATAGATAGAATGGATAGATATGAGATATATAGATAATAGATAGAATAGATAGATGGATAGATAGATGTGCATCTTAGCATTTAAACAACTTATATAGAACATCTTTGCATTGCAATATGGTAGCAGACTGTATATATAAATACACCCTCACACATGCATACGTGTTAGATCAGCTGTTTTAGTATGTCTCCATGGAAACAAAGCAGTAGACTGCACAGTTGTAGAACAACTTGCTGGTAAAAGGGCAGCCCAGCAATCTGTGAGAGGAAATAAATGACAGAAATTTTCAATTTAGAATTACTAGCACTATCAGCTCTATTCACAGGAAATATAAAAGAAAATTCCCAATCCAATTCTATCTGAAGGGGAAAAAAAGTGTCTCTATCTGTCTATCTGATGTCTATCATCTATCTGTCTGTCTATTTGTCTATATCTGGGCTCAACTCCAGTAGGACTATCATCATCAGCACTAAAAGGGGTTCTCTGGGAATTAAGAAAATAAAAAATCCTTACATTTTACTTTATTATAAAAGTATCCCAAAATGCCCGTACCGTCTGCGCCTGCGTGGTGGGTGCTGCAGGCTGTGTTATCATGGCGGCGCTCAGAGCCGGGTTACTGGCGGCGGTGACCCGCAGAGCTGCCCTGGCATCTCTTGCTGGACGGGCAGCCGCTGCTGGGCGGGTCCTGCAGTGTTCTAGTGTCCGGGCAGCTTCTGACCTTCCAAAGGATCTTCTGCCTGGACGTTACCCCAAGACTGAAGCAGAAAGGGCGGCTGCAGCCAAGAAATATAACATGTTATTAGAGGACTACAAACCTTACCCAGATGATGGAATGAGGTATGGTGATTATCCAATGCTGCCTGACAAATCGCAGGAAGAACTAGACCCCTGGTACAAATGGGACTATGCTGTCTCTAGGAGAAATTGGGGAGAGGTGATGCACTGGGACTTTGATAAGTTCATCCGTGTCCGGGTTGATACGTCTCCCACCCCTGCACCTTTCAGTTCTATGTGTAAAGTTTTGGCTGTATTCCTGGGCACAATGTTTGTCTTGTTCTACATTGGACAAGTGTTTCCATCATATTACCCTGTTGCTCCCAAGCAATATCCTTACAACAACCTGTACCTGGAATACGGTGGAGATCCTGATAAGAAACCTCTAGAAGAGAAAAACTACACATTCAAATAAAGCAAAATACATGGCTGACTGCTGTCCTTTCTGGAATAAAGTGGCATCCTAAAAAAATATTTATTTAAAAAAAGTATCCCAAAATACCTTTTATTAGTTATAATGTCTTGTTTTGTCTGGGGAGCACTCATCAGGGGAAATAAAATGGCCGCCGTCCTATTAGTACATACAAAACTTGTCCTAATCACACAGCAGGACAAGTTACTTCACAACACTGAGGTAAAGAGCTGCCTCATCATCTTCTCTGCTCTGCTTGTCAGAGATTATGATCCTGAACATAGTAAAAAGATCTTCAGATTAATCTCTGTAGGAATGGAGCCAGGGAGGATGGACAGGACAGACTGTGGTAATGTGTTGCTATGGTAATGGAGACTGCATACAAGTACTGCTCATTAACCACACCACGCCCTCCTCTCTGTACTTTATGTCTCCTTATGTTCTCCATTCCTACAGAGATTCAGTTTAAGATCATATTAAACTTTATTCAGGATCATAATCTCTGACAAGCAGCTCTTTACCTCAGTGTTGTGAAGTAACTTGTCCTCCTGTGTGATTAGGCCAGGTTCTATCTGTACTAGGACGGTGGCCATTTTATTTCCCCCTGATGATTGCTTCTTTACAAAACTCACCATTATAACTACTGAAAGGTATTTGGGAATATATTTTTATAATAAAGCAATATTTAAGTATTTTTAGTAATTTTATTTTCTTAATTCCCGGATAACCCCTTTAAGTTCAGAACCTGAAAATCATATGATTATTTTAGTCCTCAGTTCTTGTCATGTGTCTTTATGCTAGCTGGCTGGCAAAACTCATACAATAATGTCACTGTACAGGATAACATACAAAGTGATGGAATAATGCACACAGTGATGTCAGAACATATTGATACCGTGAAATAGAGAAGAGAGGGTGCTCCCCTAGTGCATAATCACCAGGGTAAGAAAGGACCCACAAATTAGAAGGGCTTACCATAGTAAGTAGAAGAAGGGTGCTCAAGAGAGCGCTTCACAAAAGGGACTGTTTATTGAGTAGTAAAGCTAAAAATGGCATATAAAATAATAAAAACTGGACATAAAAACTAAGAAATAGATGAGGGGAAATGTTGATCAGCTCATAAGATGTTTTGGCAGCGAGCCGCCTCCTATCTCAGATAAGCTTATGTGAGGAAGGTGGCGGCCCACTGTCAAAACGCATTATGAGCTGATCAACATTTCCCCCTTTTCTATTTCTTAGTTTTTATGTCCAGTTTTTATTATTTTATATGTAATTTTTAGCTTTACTATTCAATAAACAGTCTATTTTGTGCAGCACTCACTTGAGAACCCTTCTTCTACTGACGTAAGCAACATATTGATACTAGTCACATTGATGAAACTACAGAAAGAATTCACTGGTTAAAGTTGCAGTTTATGAAATATAGAAAAGAAATATAAATACAGTGATGTCATAGTCTTGGGATAATGATTACAGTGATGTCATAGTCTTGGGATAAAGGATACAGGGATGTCATATTTTGGGAATAATGACTACAGTGATGTTATCATGTCATAGTCTTTGAGTAATGGATACAGCGATGCCATAGTCTTTGGAAAATAGATACAGTGATGTAATAGTCTTCGGATAATGGATACAGTGATATCTTTGAATAATGGACACATCAATGCCAAAGTCTTTGGATAATGGATACAGTGATGTCATAGTCTTGGGGTAATGGATACAGTGATGTCATAGTCTTGGGATAATGGATACAGTCATGTCAGTCTTGGGATAATGGATACAGTCATGTCTTGGGATAATGGATACAGTGAAGTCATAGTCTTGGGATAATGGATACAGTCATGTCAGTCTTGGGATAATGGATACAGTCATGTCTTGGGATAATGGATACAGTGAAGTCATAGCCTTGGGATAATGGATACAGTGATGTCAGAGTCTTGGTATAATGGGTACAGTGATGTCATAGTCTTGGTATAATGGATATAGTGCTGTCAAAATAATGCCTATACTGATGTCAAAGTACACGGATAATGTACACAGTGATATATCAGTAATTTATCATCTTTTATAATAGATTCAGCTACAATTACTCTTCTGTCTTCACCTTTTTGTATAATTGGAATTGCTATTTTCACAATCTCTACAGTATGAATATGTAATATCACCACATAATGCTCAATAACCCTGACATTGGAAGATGTGTTACTTCTATAGTTTATTAATATTTTGCATAGTGTTATGTATTCTGTGTATAATGTTATCTACAATATATAACTCTATTTACTCCAGTGCTGGGCATACTCTAGTATAATGCTGTCTGTAGCGCCTGAGTATTCTTACAGTTTCTTATCTCCGAATGAAGAATAAAAGGCAAATAAATAAATAATGCTATAATTAGATTGGAAGCTATTTCTGCTCCAATTAGAACACTCTGTAAGCCATCATTTCCAGTGCCCATTTAACCACTTATTCCTTTAATTGTATATTCGATCATATCATATTCAGTTCAGATAAAAATTTGCATTCGCTTCTGAGATTTCACATAGCTGCTTTTTTATTATTGGTTTTGTCGTGAGTTTTATTTTTAGTTATTATATAAGCAAAAATACAAATACTTAAGATTACATTATCCTTTCATAAGGGTATAATTCTAACTTTTTTTGGAGCCCAGGTTATTGGAAAAAGCCACATAAAGGAGAGTATACCCACACATGTATCTATAGAAGCCCAACTTATCGAGGCATAATACAGTTTTGTGCATAGCTTTTAGTTTGTTGACATGATTTTCTATATTTGACAAGTCATCCATAACAGTTTCTTCTTATTATTCCAAGCCCGTCACTCCAGACCTTTTGATGACCCCTAGTGATCGTGATGATGCAGAACTGGACATGGAATACCCAGTCGAACGAGGAAATTGGTCGGGAAAGTTAGATTTTCTCCTGTCTTGCATTGGATACTGTGTTGGTTTGGGCAATGTCTGGAGGTTCCCATATAGAGCTTATACCAATGGAGGAGGTAATAAAAATTTTCCTATCAAGTGTTGTCACTGTAGCAATCATTGCTCTCTATATTAAAGGGGTTGTCTCACCATGAAAACCCTTGCCCATATTCCCTACTAAGGTGTATGGACTTTATAAAGAAGCGGATCCCCTTATACACCAGGAGAAAGAGAAGCACTCTGTAAGGGCAGCTCCCATTCTGACAGATCTGGCATGACCTTGTATTACATAAACGGACAATCTTTGCTCCCACGGAACATCATTCAGGTGGTCATACCAACAGCATTCCATGGGCATAAAATGTTTGTATCTTCTATAAAGGCTCAATTTTTTCATTTGGACTTCTACGCAAAAATATATTTTTAGACCATTAGAAAATGGTGTGAATGCAAGACAGCTAGGAAGCTGTCTTAGATTTAGAAACTGCGGTGTATCAGCCAAAATTATGTAGAGGCTGGCACCTCTACATAACTCTGGCGGATCCACCTGATTTTCATCACATCTAATTTTGTAACCACACACTAAGATCACAGACTATTTGCCCGATACCAGTAAATTATTGTACCTTATAATATACTGTATAAAAAAAAGTTGGACACTTTTGTGAGGTTGAAACAATGGCCAGTTTGCCTAATGGACATGGAGGAGTAATTGTAATTAAAGTGTACCTGTCACCTTGCCTCATTGTGCATGTGTCCGATATGCAGGGCATGCATAAGTGAAGTGAGGTGTACAGTCCTTGGCGTCATTAACGCTATGCAAATTTGCTTGGTGCCACTGTAGAAGAGACCCAGGCTCTTCTCCTGGTAAGTTTGGATTATATTTTATTTCTTTTTGAGGGATGTATGGGTTTGTGGCCATAACCCAAATGTATGCTGTTAATTTAGTGGCCCCAAACCAGATTAAATTTGTTCTAAATAGTCCATTTCGACAAGTATTTTGTTCTTTTACTTATTACCCAGTTCACACTGCTTTTAGTGTCTAGTGAAGATCAAGTGTTTAATATAGGGAGCTCATGATGACCTCTCCTGAGCTTTCCCCTGAGAACACAGCAGAAAAAGAGACAAGCTATAGAGAAAATCTGCTGAACAGTGCACATCGGTTATTTTATGAAAGGAAGCAACAGATCTGTGTGAAATATTTTTGTCACCTTTTGTGCCACTGTGCAATCACCAGCATGGCTTTCACAGTAGTAGGAGTCTTTCTAAATTTAGTAATATAGTGTGATGACATGATGGCATTTCCACTCATTATACATGGATTCTGCCAGCAGTCATATACAAATGTAAACTTGGCTTAAAAAAAGACCACAAGGGCACCTTTTATGTCCCTAAAAGGTTGGACCATGATATATAGTCAAAGAGGACACAAAAACTTGGACTAGTGTCAGTTTAGAGTTCATAAACATGAGGGAAAAGTTATCTGGATCTGTTTATATTGACAGGATTGTTTGGATTTCCATGGAACGCTTCCTCTTCTTCAAACAGCTGTCCCCACCCCGATCAGATATTGATGACCTATCCTGACAATAGGTCATCAATATAAATGGCAGGACAACCCCTTTAACTTTGCACACTCAATCTATCCAAGATATCGATCTTAAAAATATGTTCTAGAGTCTAGACTATAGTATCAGGCATAGGTGGAAGTCCAGAATTAGAGTTTTCAGTGATCAACAACTTATCACCTTAAAAAAGGCAAAGCCCCATGTACCTCAGCAAGTACCCAATATATGAAGCCATCCCTACCGTCTAGCAATGATCTTCCCAGCTGTGCTTTAACAACAATTGTCATCTTTCAGGGGCATTTCTAATTCCATACTTCATCATGTTGGCCATTTGTGGAATCCCTCTCTTCTTCATGGAATTGTCTTTAGGCCAGTTTTCCAGTCTGGGACCCCTGGCTGTGTGGAAAATAAGTCCACTTTTCAAAGGTGAGTGTGATGCCATGTGCAGCATCTTTTCTCTCATTCTGTATCGCAGTACTACAAGGCCTCTTATCAATCTTAATGACTTGTGGGTTTATAATATTCCTGTGTTTTGTGTGCCATGCCAATAAATGATATCACAGTGAAGCAAAGCATTCAGACAGTGCTATAGTATTTTAGTGCTGCAAAAGTTGTGACTCTCCTATGTCTTTTTCTTTACTTTAAAGGTGTTGGCATGGGCATGCTGCTAATTGTTGCCCTGGTGGCCATCTACTACAACATGATAATAGCCTACGTTTTATTCTACCTCTTCGCCTCCCTGACTAGCAGTCTGCCCTGGGAGCACTGTGGCAACTGGTGGAACACTGAGCTCTGCCTGGACCACCATGTCATCCAGGCCAGCAACTCTGCGATGCCAATCAACATCAGCAGCACAGTCAGCCCCAGTGAAGAGTACTGGAGGTGAGTGGGGGGGGGGGGTGCTTAGATGCTTAAAATGGTCTTCATTGTTTATGAATCATCAAGACCAAACAAAGAACTAGACAAGATATATCTGATAATGTTGGGTGGAGGAGAGTTGTCAGTTACCAAACATTATCAATAATATCTATCTATCTATCCATTCTATATTGTGATTTCTACGGTCAATGCTTCCACTGAAGTCGCTACGTTCTTCACATACAAGGGAGTTCTGGAATTGGGGATCCAGGACAAATTCGATGGAACCTGTGTCTGTGTCTTCTTCTGGCCTGGACCATTGTGTACCTATGCATTCTTAAGGGAGTGAAGTCTTCAGGCAAGGTATGGATTATAAAATACTATGGGGGTCATTTATTATTGTTTTTACACAACTTTTTTGGCATATTTTTGTCACAGATTCTGTCGCAAAGGGGTTTTGCGGCAAAATGTATGACTTTTCCCTGCTCACGCCACTGTTGCAAACCGGAAAAAAGTCAAAAAATTTTGTGCAATGAGTTGTGACTGTTGTATATCAGAAAACTGTATGGCATACAGCGATTGGTAAATTTTGTCCCATAACTATTCTCAGTTATACTTGGTCTCCAAGATAAATGGTGACAGAGAACAATATGAACATTTCTCATATCAGAGGTAATGTACATTGTAAAGTTTTTCTCAGGAACAGCTTTCCCGTTTTTTAATTTTAGGTGGTCTATTTCACAGCAACATTCCCATACTTAATTCTCATAATGCTATTGATACGTGGTGTGACACTGGATGGAGCATGGATTGGAATCAAATTCTACCTCACACCACAGTTTGACCACTTGTTGTCTTCAAAGGTAAATTAAACATTTTAAAACTGATGTTTACTACTAGAGTTAGTGAGCAGTGCATTCTCTTTCCTTGTGCTAGCTCCCTTGCTGGTGTTGAATCTCTGGCACACAGACCTGCAAAAATGCACCACAAGTATAAGAGACATGCGCTTGTAGCGCATCTCATGCCTCTTGAGTTTTCTGAATTCCCCTCATCGTATCTGCACTTGGTAATACACTTCATAGGAGTGTGTAGGCTTGTTATCAGCTCCAATACTACATATAAAAGCCTTAAAGGAGATGCCCATCTTTTTACTTTTTTACATTTCAACCCTAGCCTGCTGTATCTGTGGTAAAAAAAAAAAAAATCATACCCACCAGCTCCCTACCTTTCCTTTCCAGCAATCTAGCTCCCTTCACTGGTCCACTGTAAACTTCCTTATGGACAGAGTCGCATGTACCTCTAGCCCATGACTGGCCACAGCAGTGCACATGATCCCCTCTGTCCACAAGTTTCTATGGCAGAGACTGGAAGACCAGTAAAGGGAACCAGGGAGCTGAAATGGAGTGGTAAGGAACAGGTGAGCATGTTTTTTTTTCTGTTTCTTTACTTAAAGGGCTTCTGTCACCCCACTAAAGTCATTATTTTTTTTTGGGCTAGTTAAATTACTTATCCTGCGATATATGAAAATATAATGGTGTTACTTACTTTGATTCAGCAGTTTCTTCTAAAAACAAACTTTTATAATATGTAAATTAGGTCTCTACCAGCAAGTAGGGCGGCTACTTGCTGGTAGCAGCTGCAGAAAACCGCCCCCTCGTCGCGTTGATTGACAGGGCCAGCCGGGATCTCCTCCTCCGGCCAGCCCTGTCGGCATTTTAAAAATCGCGCGCCTGTGTTCATTCTGCGCAGGCGCTCTGAGATGAGGAGGCTCGCCTCCTCAGAACTCCCTCAGTGCGCCTGCGCCGATGACGTCTTCTATTTCGGTGATGTCATCGGCGCAGGCGCACTGAGGGAGTTCTGAGGAGGCGAGCCTCCTCATCTCAGAGCGCCTGCGCAGAATGAACACAGGCGCGCGATTTTTAAAATGCCGACAGGGCTGGCCAGAGGAGGAGATCCCGGCTGGCCCTGTCAATCAACACGACGAGGGGGCGGTTTTCTGCAGCTGCTACCAGCAAGTAGCCGCCCTACTTGCTGGTAGAGACCTAATTTACATATTATAAAAGTTCGTTTTTAGAAGAAACTGCTGAATCAAAGTAAGTAACACCATTATATTTTCATATATCTCAGGATAAGTAATTTAACTAGCACAAAAAAAAAAAAAAGACTTTAGTGGGGTGACAGAAGCCCTTTAATCAATACAAATAAATCAAAAATTAAAAGCCACGTGTGAAAGCCTAAGTACAACATTGATTTAAAACCTTGTAGAACCACATTAGCAGCAATAACCAGTGATGAGGGGCAGGTGCAATATTCGAATTTGAATTATTTCACGAATATTTGGGTGAATATTCGTCATATATTTGCGAATTTGTGATCTCCAGTCATTATTTTCTTGATGCCAAAAATCGGCAATGGGAAAAGTCGCGATAAAAAATAATAATTTTGAGATAAAAATTTGCGATCAACACTACTCCAAAAGTCAAAGATATTGCAGTCTTCTTATTGGCCCACAAGCGAGAAGCAGTGAGGGATCATGAATACTGATGAAAAAAATCTAGAATATTCGTGATTATGAAGATATAGCACTATATTCTAGATATTCGTGTATTCTCGAAGTGCCAATATTTACGATAAAAATTTGCAATTAGAATTTTTGCGATCAACACTAGCAATTACTTGAAGTAATCACTTTCTGTATAACTATATCAGTCTTTCATGTGATTCTGGAGGAATTTTGGCCTACTCTTCTTTACAACAATGCTTCAGTTCATCTTCAGTTCAAGTTTGTGGGCATTTGTTTATGCACAGCTTTCTTGAGGTCCTGCCATTTCAATCGTGTTGAGGTCTGAACTTTGATTGGGTCATTGCAAGTCCTTAATTCTTTTCTTTTTAGCTCTTATGTTGTACATTTGTTGTCTTTCTTATTGTCCTGTTGCATAACCCTGTTTCGGCCAGGCTTTAGCTGTTGGATACATGGCCTCACATTTGACTCTAGAATACTTTAGTATACATAGGAGTTGATAGACAACTCAATCAATACTCTAGTTCCCGTAACTGCAAAACAAGTCCAAATCATCTTCGTGCTAGAAAGTTGCTATGATTTGTTTGTGCTGATATGCTGTGCTTAGTTTTTACAAACATGATGCTGTGCATGACCAAGCATCTTCAATTTGATCTTCTCTGTCCAAAGAAGGTTGTTCCAGATTGACATTTTGTGGTTTGTTCAGATGCAACTTTGCAAACAAGCTCTACTTGTTCAGTCTTTTTCCAAATGTACTGATGTGAACATCAACATGTAGAATGCTAACTGAGGCCAGTAGATGTAGCTATTTGGAGTTTGGTATTTTTTGCAATTTCCCTGAGCATTTCACATCTGACCTTGGGGTGATTTGCTAGGGCATCTACTCCTAGGAAGATTGTCAACTGTCCTGAATGTTTTCCACTTGAGAATGATTCTCTCACTGTAGAATGATGGACTTTAGATTGTTTGAAACTGGCCTTATAAACCTTCTCAGATTGATGGACAACAAAAATTGCCTCTCTAAGATCATTGCTGATGACGTTCTTCCTTGGCATTGGCTTAATACATGCCTGAATGCTGCAGACCATCAAATTGTCAAAAATTCTGCTTCTAGACTGGTCACATTTACTGATGATTATTTAAACAAGGGCATTTGATTAGCAGCACTTAGCTGTTACTAAAGGTCCCTTTAAATGGGACGGCGGTGCAGCAGATTATGGTGAAGGAAGCTTCCAACCACCAGGAGTGGTTAAGGAAGACTGGTAGCAGTTTCTGGGTTTGCCTGTTGTGGTGACTATAGTATTTTCTTAGAGGTGTACTTTTTCATACACAACTTCCGCATTTTTGTTAAATAATGACATGGTGCAATTTGTTATGTGTTGTTCATCTAAGGTTGTATTAATCTATGATGGAGTGAGTTATAGTCAGAAGAACTAGAGATGGTTCAGGAAAGGGTGCTAGCCTACAGACTGTTTTACCCAGACCACACTTGCTTGTGTTAAAATTCTCAACTTTATTGTCAGTCTTTTAGTTTATGGTACATCTAATTCTAGGTGTGGATAGAAGCAGCGTTGCAGATCTTTTACTCCCTCGGGGTCGGGTTTGGAGGACTTCTCACATTTGCATCCTACAATACTTTTCATCAAAATATATACAGGTAAATATGTAAATCTTCTTTCTTCCAGTTCTAGCGTCAATCGGGTTGAATATTCCTATAACTAAAAGAAACAAGCCCAACAGATTAAAATATACCAGCAAAAATTGAGCAATGAGGTAAATTTATGTCTGTCTCATGAGATCCAACCAAAATCTGTCAATGGAGCAATGAATTATGCTGACTGCTGAAGTATATTCCACTACTAATCCTCCACTGTGGATTTATTTATTTTTTAAAGTTCATTACAAATAAAATTGAGGTAATATAGGAGAATAGGGTGTTCAGTTTCAAAAATTAAATATTTTTTATTTAAACAGTATAATATAAAAATATAAAAGTTATATAATATACAAGTACAATATAAAACCACTTGATTCCTCCCAGTTTACAAAATGTCTGCTTGCTGTCATTCAGTCACTGGAGAAGGTAAAAGACACAGTGTTTAGTAGCGTGTCCGGATAATGTGCAGACACACACCTTAAAGGGGTTCTCCGGGAATTAAAAAAAATGAACATACTTAAATATTACTTTATTATAAATACATTCCCAAATACTCTTCAGTAATTATAATGGCTTGTTTTGTCTGGGGAGCAATCATTAAGAGAAATAAAATGGCTGCTGTCCTATTAGTACACACAAAACCTGTCCTATTCACACAGGAGGACAAGTTACTTCACATCACTGAGGTAAAGAGCTGCCTCATCCTCCTCTCTGCTCTGCTTGTCAGGGATTATGATCCTGAATACAGATGATAAGATCTTTAGCTGACTTTGTAGGAAAGGAGTTTATGAGGCGACATGAAGTACCGAGAGGATGGATAGAACATACTGTGGTATTGGAGACTGCATTTAAGTGCTGCTGCTCATTAGCCACATACCCACCGCCTCTCTGTACTTCATGTCTCCTCATGGACTCCATTCCTACAGAGATTCATCTGAAGATCTTATTATCTGTATTCAGGACCATAATCCCTGAAGGCCAAAGCAGAGAAGAGAGGAGGCTAAGGCAGCTCTTTAGCTCCATGCTCTGAAGTAACTTATCCTGCTGTGTGATTAGGACTGGTTTTGTGTGTAGTAATAGGACAGCACCCATTTTATTTCTTCTGATGATTGCTCCCTAGACAATACAAGCCATTATAACTAATAAAAAGGTATTTGGGAATATATTTATAATAAAGTAATATTAAATTCTTTTAATTTTTTAATTCCCAGAGAACCACTTTAAACAGCTGGTGGTCTCTGGTGGTCTGATCATCAGAAAAAAATGTGCAGTGTGAACACAGAATGGGGAGGATTCATCAAAACTGGTGTAAAGGAAAACTAGCTTAGTTGCCCATAGCAGCCAATCAGATTGATCTTTTTTATTTTCCAAAGGAGCTCTGAAAAATAAAAGTTGGAATCTGATTGGTTGCTATGGGCAACTAAGCCAGTTTTCCTTTACACCAGTATTGATGAATCTCCCCCAATATCTCTGTAAGTTTAGTGCAGAATCTTAGGATCCTCTTGCACAGGCTGATGTAGGGCCAAGAACATTTCAGACTGTCCTCAGCACATCCCCTATTTACACATGCTAATGTGCTACTGACAAAGGACGATTTTAGCTGCTGCATGAAATATACGATTACTTGACAAACAAGCGTTTTGGTAATCTATATGTACCAATTATTGAATGTTCATTCCAAATAATTGGCTTGATCCTCGGCCATTGGATCAGTTACAGAAAACGTCCGTATACAGGTAATCAGAAAATCTAAATTTGTGGGTCACCTCTGTTGCTGATGGACCTAGGTGCATCAAACTTAATCTTACCACTTTGCATCTATGTCCATCAAGGTGACCTGCAAATTCTGACTTTCTATATACAAACATATTCTGTTACTGATCCAGGCAACAGCCCGTGCAAAATTGGATCTAAGAGATCTTAAAACCATGGAAGAATCGATTCAGCAATTTATATTGGAAAAATATATACAGAATAACGTTTACCTCTTTAGGTGACAAGCCTTTTTTTTTTAATTTGCAGGGACACTTTTATTGTCACGCTAGGGAATGCCTTCACCAGCATTCTTGCAGGATTTGCTATCTTCTCCGTCCTGGGTTATATGTCCAAGGAGTTAGGTGTTCCAGTAGATCAAGTGGCTAAAGCAGGTAAGAATAAAATCTGACACTTTATATTCTTCAGCTCCTATTTGTCTGTGTACCAGGATTTTATGAACAGTAGATAAAGATACAACACTCTGAATGATCAGAGCCTTGAAAGATGAGTGAGATTAACATTACGAGCTTAACCCCCATGCTCCCTTCTCTTCTTAGGCTTCTTTCATGCTAGCGTTTTGGCTTTCCGTTTGTGAGATCCATACTCATGGGCTCTCACTAGCGCTCCAAAATCAGTTTTGCCCTAATGCATTCTAAATGGAAAAGGATCCCCTCAGAATGCATCAGTTTGCCTCCGATCAGTCTCTATTCTGCTCTGGAGGTGGACACCAAAACGCTGTGTGTGTTGTTAAAAGTTATCAACAGTATCCCCCATAAAAGTGACCTCTACAGCACTCCGCCCCTTTAACAGTGAACTCCACAGTCCCCCACCCCTTAACACTGACCCCCCCCAAAGTGCCCCGTCACTCCACAGCAGCCCATCCCCTAAACTTTGACTTCACAGCAGCCTGCCCCTTTAACAGTGAGTTTAACAGCATCCCACTCCCTTGACATTTACCTCCTCAGGGGCCCGCCCCCTTAACAGTGATCTATACAGCACCCCGCCCCTTAACACTGACCTGCATAGGGGACCGTCCCCTTATCTGTGACCTACACTGTTCCCTGCCCCATAATAGAGACCTCCACAGCACCCGTTCCTTTAACAGTGACTGCCACAGTATCCCGCTCCCTTAACAGTGACCTCACAGTATCCTGCTGACTTAACAGTGACCGCCACAGCAGCTGCTCCTTTAATAGTGGCCCCTGCCCCCTTAACAGTGACCTCCACAGCGGCCTGCCCCCTTAACAGTAACATCCACAGTGAACACCCCTTTAACAGTGACCTCCACAGCAGCTGCCCCTTTAATAGTGGCCCTTGCCCCCATTAACAGTGACCTCCACAGCACACTGCCCCTTTAAGGCTAGGGCTACATGATGACATGTGTCGCAAAACATTTTGTCATTCCAATGTCGCGCAACAATCTTTATAATGATAGGCTATGGTGTCGCATTCCGACATGGGACATGCTGTCACTGCAAAACGACAGTCACAAAAAATCCATCCAAGATGGATGCATGTAGCAGTGTAGTTGTGCCCTATGTGTCGTGCGACTTATTGTCTAACCCTAGGCTGACCTACAGCAGTGAAGAGAAATGACTGGGTTGTTATGGAAACCTGGAGTAAAATTGTGTGTATGTGGAGACTAAGGGCCTGCGAGCTTCTATTGGCTGATAAGGGACATGTGACCGTGTGTATAGCAGTTGGGATATGAAGAGAAAGACTTCCAGGCTAATATTGGCTAATGCGGATAATTTTTTGGGAATATCTCAGGAACGGTACTTTCTAGAGAGCTGAGAACCGGCCGTTATCGACAGTATCCCCCATAACAGTGACCTCTACAGCACCCTGCCCCTTTAACAGTGAACTCTACAGTCCCCCACCCCTTAACACTGACCCCCCAAGGTGCCCCGTCACTCCACAGCAGCCCATCCCCTAAACTTTGACTTCACAGCAGCCTGCCCCTTTAACAGTGAGTTTCACAGCACACTACTCACTTGACAGTGACCTCCTCAGGGGCCTTCCCCCTTAACAGTGACCTCCACAGTGTCCGCCCCCTTAACAGTGACCTCCACAGTGTCCGCCCCTTTAACAGTGACCTCCACAGTGCCTGCCCTTTTAACAGTGACCTCCACAGTGCCCGCCCCTTTTAACAGTGACCTCCACAGTGCACACCCCTTTAACAGTGACTTCCACAGCGCCCTCCCCTTTAACCTCCTGCCGTCTCGCTAACGCCGAAAGGCGTGATTGCTGCAGCGCTCCCAGGTCACACTAACGCCAATAGGCGGCATCTCGCGTGAGCCGAGATTTCCTGTGAACGCGCGCACACAGGCGCGCGCGTTCACAGGATCGGAAGGTGAGCGAGTGGATGTACAGCCTGCCAGCGGCGATCGTTCGCTGGCAGGCTGTAGATGCGATTTTTTAAACCCCTAACAGGTATATTAGACGCTGTTTTGATAACAGCGTCTAATATACCTGCTACCTGGTCCTCTGGTGGTCCCTTTTGCTTGGATCGACCACCAGAGGACACAGGCAGCTCAGTAATAAGTAGCACCAAACACCACTACACTACACCCCCCCTGTCACTTATTAACCCCTTATCAGGGGCGTAGCTATAGGGGGTGCAGAGGTAGCAGTCGCTACCGGGCCCAGGAGCCTGAAGGGGCCCAAAGACCCATGTGCCACATAAGACACTGGCATTATAGAAAGTGCATACTGGTCAATTTACACCTCTGGCTAGAGGGAAGGGGTTAGGTTAGGGATTTGGTATAAAGGGGTGCTATTTTAATGTTTGCCTCAGGCAGCAGGAAGGCTATGTTCTCCCCTGCCCCTTGCCAACAAGCACTGAGGGACAGGGGCCCAAGTTGAACTCTTGCACAAGGGCCCATGAGCTTTTAGCTATGCCCCTGCCCCTTATTAACCCCTGATCACCCCATATAGACTCCCTGATCACCCCCCTGTCATTGATCACCCCCCTGTCATTGATCACCCCCTTGTAAGGCTCCATTCAGACGTCCATTTTTTTTTTACGGATCCACGGATACATGGATCGGATCCGCAAAACATATACGGACGTCTGAATGGAGCCTTACAGGGGGGTGATCAACCCATATAGACTCCCTGATCAACCCCCTGTCATTGATCACCCCCCTGTCATTGATCACCCCCCTGTAAGGCTCCATTCAGACGGCCATATGTTTTTTACGTATCCACGGATACATGGATCGGATCCGCAAAACACATACGGACGTCTGAATGGAGCCTTACAGGGGGGTGATCACCCCATATAGACTCCCTGATCACCCCCCTGTCATTGATCACCCCCTTGTAAGGCTGGCTCCATTCAGAGGTCCGTATGTGTTTTGCGGATCCACGGATCCATGGATCGGATCACCAAAACACATACGGACGTCTGAATGGAGCCTTACAGGGGGGTTATCAATGACAGGGGGGTGATCACCCCATATAGACTCCCTGATCAACCCCCTGTCATTGATCCCCCCTGTCATTGATCACCCCCTTGTAAGGCTGGCTCCATTCAGACGGCCATATGTGTTTTGCGGATCCACGGATCCATGGATCGGATCCGCAAAACACATACGGACGTCTGAATGGAGCCTTACAGGGGGGTGATCAATGACAGGGGGTCATCACCCCATATAGACTCCCTGATCACCCCCCTGTCATTGATCACCCCCCTGTAAGGCTCCATTCAGACGTCCATATGTTTTTTACGGATCCACGGATACATGGATCGGATCCGCAAAACACATACGGACGTCTGAATGGAGCCTTACAGGGGGTGATCAATGACAGGGGGCTGATCACCCCATATACACTCCCTGATCACCCCCCTGTCATTGATCACCCCCCTGTAAGGCTCCATTCAGAAATTTTTTGGGCCCAAGTTAGCGGGAATTGTAAGGAAAAAAAAAAAAAACTATTTCCGCTAACTTGGGCCAAGAAAATGTCTGAATGGAGCCTTACAGGGGGGTGATCAATGACAGGGGGGTGATCACTCCATATACACTCCCTGATCACCCCCCTGTCATTGATCACCCCCCTGTAAGGCTCCATTCAGAAATTTTTTTGGCCCAAGTTAGCGGAAACTGTATGAAAATAAAACAAAAAAAACAAAAACGATTTCCGCTAACTTGGCCCAAAATTTTTTCGGAATGGAGCCTTACAGGCGGGTGATCAATGACAGGGGGGTGATGAGGGAGTGTATATGGGGTGATCACCCCCCTGTCATTGATCACCCCCCTGTAAGGCTCCATTCAGACATTTTTTTGGCCCAAGCTAGCGGAAATTTTTAATTTTTTTTTTTTCTTACAATGTCTCATATTCCACTAACTTGTGTCAAAAAATAAAATCTCACATTAACCCACCATACCCCTCACGGATTCCAAATGCGTAAATTTTTTTTGACATTTATATTCCAGACTTCTTCCATGCCGTGAGGGGCATATTGAGTCCATGAAAGATTGAAATTTTTGTCCCAAGTTAGCGGAAAGGGAGACTTTGTGAGAAAATAAAAGAAAACAATTTCCGCTAACTTGTGCCAAAAAAAAAAAAATTCTATGAACTCGCCATGCCCCTCATTGAATACCTTGGGGTGTCTTCTTTCCAAAATGGGGTCACATGTGGGGTATTTATACTGCCCTGGCATTTTAGGGGCCCTAAAGCGTGAGAAGAAGTCTGGGATCCAAATGTCTAAAAATGCCCTCCTAAAAGGAATTTGGGCCCCTTTGCGCATCTAGGCTGCAAAAAAGTGTCACACATCTGGTATCGCCGTACTCAGGAGAAGTTGTGCAATGTGTTTTGGGGTGTCATTTTACATATACCCATGTTGGGTAAGATAAATATCTTGGTCAAATGCCAACTTTGTATAAAAAAAAATGGGAAAAGTTGTCTTTTGCTGAGATATTTCTCTCACCCAGCATGAGTATATGTAAAATGACACCCCAAAACACATTTCCCAACTTCTCCTGAGTACGACGATACCAGATGTGTGACACTTTTTTGCAGCCTAGGTAGGCAAAGAGCCCACATTCCAAAGAGCACCTTTAGGATTTCACAGGTCATTTTTTACACATTTTGATTTCAAACTACTTACCACACATTAGGGCCCCTAAATTGCCAGGGCAGTATAACTACCCCACAAGTGACCCCATTTTGGAAAGAAGACACCCATCACTCTCCTTCATGGTCAAATAGCCCTTACTTTCAAAGTTTTCCCAATTTTTCGGCTGACTGACTGACCTTCATTTCTTAAAGTAATGATGGCCACTCGTTTTTCTTTACTTAGCTGCTTTTTTCTTGCCATAATACAAATTCTAACAGTCTATTCAGTAGGACTGTCAGCTGTGTATCCACCTGACTTCTCCTCAACGCAACTGATGGTCCCAACCCCATTTATAAGGAAAGAAATCCCACTTATTAAACCTGACAGGGCACACTGTGAAGTGAAAACCATTTCAAGGGACTACCTCTTGAAGCTCATCAAGAGAATGCCAAGAGTGTGCAAAGCAGTAATCAAAGCAAAAGGTGGCTACTTTGAAGAATCTAGAATATGACATATTTTCAGTTGTTTCACACTTGTTTGTTATGTATATAATTCCACGTGTTAATTCATAGTTTTGATGCCTTCAGTGTGAATCTACAATTTTCAGTCATGAAAATAAAGAAAACTCTTTGAATGAGAAGGTGTGTCCAAACTTTTGGTCTGTACTGTATATATATATATATATATATATATATATATATATAAAAGCAAAAAAGCAGGACTGCACTCCGAAATAGTGATATAGTGAAGGTTTTTATTCACCCATAGTATGGCAAACTTGCGATGTACGGCTCACAAGAGCCTTCCTCAAGCTTGAGGAAGGCTCTTGTGAGCCGAAACGTCGCAACAACTTTTATAATGATAGGCTATTATTTAGACCCTCCGGGCACACTGTTCTCAGACAGTAGATCCATTGACTTTCTTTCTGTAAGATTTTTCTATCCTAGTCTCCCTTTCAGGGAGAGGGATGAACCACTGCAATTATTTGAAATTTTAGAACCAAAGGGTCACCTCTGTGGAACTGGAGGATATGATTGGCTATTGGTGTATCTCTTTTATGTCTGATATCCACCAAATGATCACCGACCCTTCTCCTGAGTTCCCTTTTTGTCTTTCCTACCTAATTTAGAGGACAGTCACATGTAATAAGTTAAACTACCCCACTTGTTTTTCAGTTGGAGTAGTCTTTCATATTATAGATTTTTCCTGTTGATACACTTCTGAAGGTTTTAGATACCAAAATAAAAGGGCAGGCAATACAGCCACTACATTTAAAGGTTTCCGGTCCAACCATGTACCCAGAGTTTTTGGTTTCGTATACATGCTATGTACCAGTTGATCTTTAATGGATCTACCCCTCCTATGTTACCGCATGTCTGGGAGTCAGTACGTCCATCAGGTCTTGGTCTGTCTGTAGGATGTCCCAATGTTTTCTGAGGATTTCGTATAATCTTTCATGGGCATTATCATACGTCCCTATTATCCTGACAGGGTTCTGCTGTTGTTGTTTCAATTGGGGTTTCAGAAGTTCCTTCCTGTTTAAGAAGGAATGTCTAAACGCCTTCTTAAGTGTTTCCTCCGGATAACCTCTTTGGAGAGATCCATTTTTAAAATCCCTGGACTGTTGCACAAATGTAGAAATATCGGTACAGTTTCTTCTGACACATATATACTGACCCTTCGGTATACCCCTCTTGATGGGACGGGTATGATACCTCCCCCAATGTAATAGACTATTTGTGGCCGTCGATTCACAAAAGGTTTTGGTGTGTAGCATACCTCCTTTTTTCCAGATTTTAAGATCTAGAAATGAAATCTCATTAGTTCTTGCCTCTCAGGTGAAGCGAAGGCCCATAGGATTAGAATTCAAAGACTCCACAATGGTGCTTAAGGTATCCTCTGGACCATCCCACAATATAAGGATGTCATCAATATATCTACCCCAATAAAGAATGTGGGTAGTCCAGGGATCGTCTTCGTCACCAAAAATAATTCAATCTTCCCAACAGCGCAGGAGCAAGTTTGCGTAGGTTGGCGCACATGGACTCCCCATGGCAGTGCCCCTGAGCTGGTGGTAAAATCCAGACTCAAAGGGAAAAAAATTGTGGGTCAATATGAAATTAAGGAGAGAACGAACAAATTGATTGTGTGGACAAAACTGTATACCTCTAGTTTCTAAAAAGAATTGTACAGCTTTAATACCCCATTTATGTTCAATAGATGCTAAGAGGACATGATCCTCCACAGCAGTATCCTGTATTTTAAGTAGGAGATCTGTGGTGTCTCTTATATATGACGGTAAAGACGATAAAAACTTGATTGCCAGCAGTACTGGAGGTCTAAGAATATTCACTACATAGCGCAAGTAGTTGGTGATGATCGGATCCTTTCTCTTGAGGAGATCGTGCAGAAGGAAAACACAGGAGAAATAGTTTGGTTTAGATATCTTCAGTTACGATGGGCACTTTGTAGTACTGTGGATAGAACACTATTAAGTATAGCTACGTCAAGTTTTCTGCACAGCCTAATAAGGAAAAAGAATTCCGTTTTTATTTAATTAAATTAAAAAATAAATAAAAAAAAAATTAATTTAAAGGGAACCTGTCACCAGGATTTTGGGTATAGAACTGAGGACACGGGTTGCTAGATGGCCGCTAGCACATCCACAATACCCAGTCCCCATAGCTCTGTGTCCTTTTATTATGTAAAAAAAAACCGATTTGATACATATGCAAATTAACCTGAGATGAGTCAGAGCTTGAAAATATGACTCTTCTCTGGTCACACAAGTAAGATATGACTCTTTTATGTTAATTTGCATAAAAGGCGGGAAGTACAAAAATGCATAATACTTATTGAATTCGTCTGCAAATGAAATTAAAGGTGTAATTTATATGTTTAGGGTAACACAATGAACATTTAGAAACGCTCAGTGAGGGTAGCATAGTAGAGGTGACAGGTTCCCTTTGTGGATCTTAGGAAGGGTAAAAAAGTTGGAATCTGTGGATTTCTTGGGGTCATGAACTTTAGTTCCTCTGAAGAAATCAGTTTGTTTTCAAAAGCATCTTTTTTTAATTTTTTTTATTTTATTTAAATCTTCTTTATTCATCTTAACCAACAATTACAAAATTAGGAGCAACAGGATACATACATTCCCACCAGCCACCCACTTCCCTCCCCCCAAAACGCCGCCATAACTAGGGAAAGAAAAAAAAAATGTGCATAAGACTTTTCAGTTATTCTTTGACCCATTCCATACTGCCCAAATCCTGAGCCATTTATCATATGAGCCTTTCTACCTGTACAGAATGGCCTCATAATCTCTGATTTTGTTGACTAAATTCAGCCACTGGTTCAAATGAGGAGGAGTAGGTGCAAACCAAGACCTAGAAATCAGGCACTGCTCTGGCTTGTGGCCATTTAGAGCGGAGAGATCCCCAAGGATCTATAGCTGAGGCTGGCGAGGGAGCTCCAGCTGCAGTCGCCGCACAAGAAACTCGTGTATTGCTCCCCAATAACCATCTAAAAGGGGGCAATCCCAAAACAGATGCAAGTAGTCTGAATCCGGGATCCCACAGCGCGTACAGTTGGAGTTATCTCGTATTCCACGCCTCTGAAGCCACAGCGGCGTTACATATATCTTGTGCATAATATTAAACTGAACAACTATGTGATTAAAACTTAAATAAACCAAACCCATGTTCCTCAATATACTCTCCATAGCCTCAAAAGATGGGTTAGGATAAGTGAGTCTCCAGGACTTTTGTCCAGGCGAGAGACAATCCAAAAAACGTGCCCTGATTAAGTGTTTATAACAATAAGCTATATTAGCCTTAACGGAATTCTTTTTCCTTATTAGGCTGTGCAGAAAACTTGACGTAGCTATACTTAATAGTGTTCTATCCACAGTACTACAAAGTGCCCATCGTAACTGAAGATATCTAAACCAAACTATTTCTCCTGTGTTTTCCTTCTGCACGATCTCCTCAAGAGAAAGGATCCGATCATCACCAACTACTTGCGCTATGTAGTGAATATTCTTAGACCTCCAGTACTGCTGGCAATCAAGGTCACCCAGCACTGGAAGTCTTTGATTTTGCCATAGTGGAGTACAAACCAATGAGGATTTGATAGATAGCCAGCTCCTGACCAGTTTCCAGGCCCTGGTAACAAGCTTAACAAAGCTTCCAAACTCCTGCCTCCGACTCATTAGACATCCTGACTCTAATTGAGTGAAGAAATCAAGAAAACCAAATTGATCCACTAATTTTTTTACATAAGCGGCTGACCTCCCACTCATGAAAAAAACACAGCTGAGACGCAATGAAGTATCCCCTGAAACTCAGAAGGTTCAAACCCCCCCGTTCCAGCGGCATTGAAAAATAATCCAGTTTTAGCCTTACCCGCTTTCTTCCCCATAGCAAGTCATTGATCATCTTCTCTATCAATTTAAAGAATTTATCCTCTATCACCGGGGAGTTTCAGAGAACATAAAGCAGTTGGGGAAGAACTATCATTTTCACCAAGGAGACCCTATCTCCTCTCTCGAGAGTAAACTGATGCCATATTTTAATTTTAGATCTAATCTTCATAATGGCCAGGAGTAAATTAAGCTGAACATAGTCCTGAACATTAGCAGAAACATTTATCCCCAAGTACTTCATGGAGTCCTCAACCCCCAGGTCCAGAGGTAGATTCTCCAGTAACAATTGTGTCTTATCTATGGGGAGGAGGGTAGTTTTGGACCAATTTACCTCCAGGCCCGAGAACCTGGAGTACACTTCTACAATCTCCATAACTTTTGGCAGGGTAGTATTGGTCTGTTGCAAAAAAAAAACTAAATATCGTCTGCATACAAGGAGATCCGATCATGATCTCCCGCAATCCCAAATACAAGAACCCCCGGGTCCTGTCTTATCTTTATGGCCAGAGGCTCAATATAAATGTTAAATAGGAGTGGCGAGAGAGGACATCCTTGACGGGTGCCTCTCTCCAACATCAAAGACCTAGTCAGGGTCCCGTTGATCCTAAGTTTGGCCAGGGGGGATTTGTAGAGCAAACGAACCATGGCTATAAACCTTGGGCCGAATCCCATTTTTCCCATCACCTTCCAGAGGAAGCCCCACTCAACCCTGTCGAAGGCCTTTGTGGCGTCTAATGACAGGATCGAGCGGGCGGTTCCCCCGGAAGATTGGATGTTAGCAAACAAACGATGTATATTATAATGGGTACCCCTCCCAGGCATAAACCCATTTTGATCTGGGTGAATTAGTGATGTAATCACCTTGGAGAGTCTATTAGCCAGGACCTTGGAGAGCAGCTTAATATCAGTATTAAGTAAAGAAATAGGTCTATAAGCACCCATCTCCAAAATATCCTTGTCTTTTTTTGGAATTAAAATTATCAGTGCCTCGTACATGGAGGTTGGGAGGCCTTCTCCCTGCAACCCCTTTATAAATACTTCTGAGAGATATGGGAGGACTATATCCCCATATTTCCTATAAAATTCGTACGGGAGGCCATCCAGCCCGTGGACGAACTACCTGATATTGACCCAAAATTAAGAAAATTTTCAAAAGCATCTAACAAAATAATGTTAAGGTCTTCAGTGAAGGCTGCCGTTGGGTCAGATTGTAGATGACCATAACAGAACTGATCTTTTAAAAGGGAATAACACATGTCCCGGTATGTAGCGTGATCCAAAATCACAATATTTACCCGCTTGTCTGAGGGTTTTAAAATTATATCCTTATCCCTTTCTAGGGTGGACAAAGCCTCTCTCTCTTCCACTGTTAAATTATAAACCTGGCTCCTATTAGGGAGAATCTTTTCAAGCTGTTGTATGACTAATTTAGAAAGAATGTCAATCGCTGAAGTATCTTGCTGAGGGGGCATTTTTTTACTTTTTGGACCTAAATTGGCAAATGGGCCATGTCCTACCATCCGGTCATTTTCATTTGCAAGTAATGACAACAGTCTAGTGCCTTCAAGGCAATCTTAGGGGATGCCTAACCTTAAGTATTCTTCCCTATCATTGTTTTTGTAAAATTTATGCCATTTTAATTTACGGGTAAAGAGATTAATATCCTTTATCCACGAGAAGGCAACAAAATGCACAGATGGAACAAACGAAAGTCCCTTTGAGAGGTCCTGCAATTCCTTATGTGAATATTCTGTTAGTTAGATTCACAATTTGGTTGTCATCTATTTGCATTTGTCTTCCCGTTGAAGGGTATCCTGGCCCTCAGTTGGTATGGTGGACCTGTGTGCTTCCCCCCTCCCTTGGCCAAAAAACTGGAAGATGAGCCCCCCCCCCAATCATGATCCATCTGTTGAAGAAGATGCGTGTATTTATGTTTGTGTTCTTCCCTGGCTGCGTTGGGGCCATCTTGTCCCTCCTCTACCCCAATTTCGTCCCCTACTCAATGGTCTAGATTTGGGACTTTTATCTGTGTCAGAAGAATCAACATCTGTGCTTGAGTCGTCCCTGTTGTTCTCATTCGATTTCTGTTCATTCAAAAAATCCAGAGAGGTGGGGGTCTCCCCTTTTGGGGTGGGTGCTCTGCCTGTAGGTAGGGATAGGAAAGGGACATGATAGGGACAGTAAGGATTTTTGTCTCATGAAGCTTATACCACCTACCTTCTATTCCACGATATGTGATTCTACAAACTGTAAGTAAGAAGGACACTAACGAATCCCACCATAGTAATTTACTATATATTATCTGACAGAGATTTAATGATGTAGATGACAACTACTTGTTGTATTATAATTTTTTTTATTGATTGAGGGGTTTTCTATGTGGTTTTAAAGGATTTATTAAAAGTTATTTTTTTAAATAAGGGAAGGTTCTTTCAAATTAGATTGTACACAGGGAGGTGTTATCAGTGATTGATAGCATTCTCTCTGTAAGTGTGTATACAGAGGTAGCTGTAAGTCATTGATAGTTGTACCCAGGGGAGGTGTATCAGTGTTTGATAGCATTCTCTGTGTAAGTGTGTATACATAGATAACTGCCAGTCATGTGTTGTGTTGTGTTGCTGTGTGGCCTGAAAGTGGGGGCTGTAAAAGAACAAGATACTGTGCCGTGGTGTTCATGACATTACAAAGAACTGTAAGTTGAAGAATAATCCAGAGTTTAGTGGTAGGAACTAGGAAGTGGGAGAAAACCAAGAGAGATTAGAGTAACAGTGCCTACACATAGTTAGTGAACTATTAAAGTGCCCATCATTCTTAAGGGGCTCTGGAAGTGGGCCTCTCCTGGCATTGCTTTAGAAGGCATTGCCCATTCCCTTTGGAATTGTACTGATTTATAATGCTGAGTGTCTCTGCCTGACCTCAAATGTAATGATTTGTACTAACATGATGCTGTCAGTACAAATCTTTACAGATGATGTCGGACTGAGGTACAGAGCATTATAAATCAGTCCACTTCAGGAATTCATGCTCTGACATGGAGTGTATTTCAGTAAACGCGCCAATGTGAAACTGGCCTTACTATGAAAATAAGCATGGTTTAATCGTAAGGTGTGTGACTTAAAGGGGTTATCCAGGAATTGATAACGATGACCTATCCCCGCCGATCAGCTGTTTAAGGGAGCCTCCACAGTTACCGGAGTTCTGGTGAGTGCAGCCAGCTTCCAGCAGTGTTCCAAGCACAGGGCTGTACATTGTATAGCGACTGTGCTCGGTATTGTAGCTCAGCCCCATTGACTTGAATGGGACTGAGCTGCAACTAGGCCTTGTGACTAATGTACGATAATGCTCTTTGAGCGCCGCGGCATCTTCTAACAGCTGATGGTCCCGGTTGTCGGACTCCCACTGATCTGATATAATCTGATATCTGAGGATAGGTCATCAATATAAATTTCCAGATAACCACTTTAAATGCGACACATTTTTCCATAAAATAAGCCAATCAATAGATAGTTGTAAAGTTAAACAAGTCTGTCTAACATGCAGCGAGATGCACCAAATTTATCATACAGCTCGGACTACTGTGATAAATATGGCACATCTTTATGCTGCATACATATTAAGACTAAATCTGCCCATTATTTGCTCTAAAAAGGACAAACTAAAAAACTAGAAATGAGTAAAAGGATTCTGAAATTTAACCAATCTGAATGTTGTGTGAGTCAAATTGGCAGAATCAAGAATAGAGAGAGAGAGATAGACAAATGAAAGAGGAGAGAATCAAACTTCTTTTGTCACCACCAAATTTAATATGACGAAATTGATATTTTTCTCATACATTGAATTCCCAGGGCCTAATAATTAAACAGACGGATGATAATTATGGTATACCTTTATCTATTTAATCATTTGGCATCTCTTTCTAAGAAAAAATATGGAAACTAATGACAAACAATAGGTGTGAACACAGACTAGGCTGCTGAAGCTGCGGGGAGTACCCCCAAGGACACTCCCGTAGAGTTAAACATAACTCAATTAATGTCACTTAGCTAATTTTTAGAGCTGTCATCTCAGAGATGCTGATGATCAAGCTGTGACATGGGTATATCATGTACTTTAATAATGCAGAGAGTTGGTAAGCCTGAAAAAGTTCTTTTTCCCAAAACTTGCAAAAATATATTACACAATTTTCCCCTGAGACCCAACAGCTACATATTCTTTTTCTCCGCTGTGTGATATTTAAAAAATATTTAAGATTTTCTGCTGAACCTCAGCAAACACTTAAGTGCTGTATGGAAAAATATGAAGGGAATGTATCATTAGAAAAACATATTATTATACATTGTAGGGATTTCCCAAATGGTAGCCTTCAGATAAATACACAGTAGCCTTTTAGTGGTGGAAATCAAAGTAATAAATGTATTTTATTGTTGGCACACCACAATTCAACAGGCGGCAGTGATCAGCTTACTTCAGCTGACACTTAAAGAAAAACAGTTCAGTCTTGAATCTCAAAAATCACATAGAAAGTTTTAGGGCACAGTACCATACTCCCCACGGAGTGGATGGGAACCTTGCTTTGTCCTTTGTCTCTCAGCAGAGACCCTCTGGTTTTCACTCGGCTCCAAAAACACACAGCTACACAGAGCTCCACCATCAGCCAGGTAATCACACCACTGACCCTGCTGGCTGACTTTTTGTAAGCCTGTCAAAACCCGGCCTGGATCATGGGGAACAGCCAACCCTCCCTGCACTTTGGCTGCTCCCAGTAAGAGCCGGCCCGGATTAGCTTTTCACAGCTATGCTAACTATCAAAGTGTCCATCAGCAACTGCTGCGGACATTTACACTACTGGCTCCTACTTCACTGAGGCCAGGAACCTCGGTGACACATATCTTCAATCTATGATGGTCCCTTGTGCCTTTCTACATATCCCCCCCTCTGCCCAAAGCCGGGTGTCTGGGCAACTCCAGCAAACATGCAGTGTACTCTGGATAGGGCTTCCGCATTTCCTTGTAGCCTTCCCGGCCTATGTTCTACCGAAAACCTAAAGTCCTGTAGAGCTAGAAACCAACGGGTGACACGGGCATTCTTACCCTTTTTCTCTCTTAACCATTGCAGAGGGGCATGATCCGAGACCAGTGTAAATCTCCGTCCCAGGAGATAGTATCGGAGACAATCAGTGGCCCACTTAATGGCTAAGCATTCCCTTTCAATTATAGAGTAATTCCGCTCTGCCGAGGACAGTTTTCTGCTGAGGTAACACACGGGATGTTCCTCCTCATTTATGACTTGAGACATTACTGCCCCTATGCCTACTTCTGATGCATCTGTCTGAACAATAAAGTCCCGGGAGAAGTCAGGGGCTACCAAGATGGGCTGTCTACAGAGGGCGGACTTAAGTTTTTGGAAGGCCTCTTCAGCCTCCGGGGACCACTTGATCACAGCAGACTTCCCCCCTTTTGTAAGGTCGGTCAGGGGTACTGCTATTTCTGCAAACTTAGGAACAAATCTCCTGTAGTATCCCACAATACCGAGAAAGGCTTTGACCTGTTTCTTGGTAAGTGGGCGGGGCCATTTTTGGATAGCTTCCACTTTAGTTACTTGGGGTTTTATTATACCTCTTCCTACGATATATCCCAAGTATCGAGCCTCTTCCAACCCCATGGCACACTTACTTGGATTTATAGTGAACCCGGCCTTTCGTAGTGCATCTAGGATGCTCTGAACTTTACTAAGGTGACTCTCCCAATCTTGACTGAAGATCACTATATCATCCAAGTAAGCGGCCGTATATTCCCGATGTGGGCGTAAGATTTGGTCCATAGCTCTCTGGAAGGTGGCAGGGGCCCCTTGCAACCCAAACGGCATCCTAACGTACTGGAAGGATCCTTCCGGTGTAGCAAACGCTGTTTTTTCCCTAGCTTCTCTCAACAACGGAATTTGCCAGTATCCCTTTGTAAGATCCAGGGTCGTTATGTATCGAGCTGGCCCTAGTCTCTCAATGAGCTCATCTACCCGGGGCATGGGATAAGCATCTACTTTGGACACCTCGTTTAATTTTCAGTAGTCATTACAAAATCGCCATTCTCCATTGGGCTTCGGGACTAGCACTATGGGACTAGACCACCCACTTTTGGATTCCTCAATTACCCCCAGTTTTAACATTCTCTGGACCTCTTTGGAAACTATCTCCCTTCGGGCCTCAGGTATCCTGTACGGTTTTAAATTTACTCGCGCCTGAGGTTCCGTTAGAATTTCATGTTCCACGACCTTGGTTAAGCCAGGGGTTTCTGTAAACAAGTCCCTATTCTGCTGTAACAGGAGCCGGCATTGGTATTTTTGGGAAGGGGACAGGGTTTCGGCAATTTTTACATTGTCGATGGTGGCGTCTGGTTGGGTCAACAGACATGGGCTCTCAGGAGGGTCCCTATCCTTCCATGGTTTTAACAAGTTGATGTGGTAGATTTGATAGGGCTTTCTCCTACCTGGCTGATATACCCGGTAATTAACTTCGCCCACCCTCTCAGTTATCTCATAGGGCCCTTGCCACTTGGCCAGGAACTTGCTCTCCACTGTGGGGACTAAGACTAAAACACGGTCCCCAGGACTGAACTGTCTAAAAAGGGCGGTCCTGTTGTATACGTTCGCTTGCGCCTCCTGTGCTTGGAGCATATGCTCTTTCACAATAGGTGTCATTTGAGCTATTCGCTCCTGCAATGTAGTCACATGTTCAATGACACTTTTGTAAGGCGTGACCTCACTCTCCCAGGTCTCCTTAGCGATATCTAACAGGCCTCGTGGATGCCTTCCATACAACAACTCAAAAGGCGAGAAACCTGTTGACACTTGGGGTACCTCTCTGATTGAGAACAGTAGATAAGGCAACAGGTAATCCCAATCTCTGCCATCTTTCTCAACCACTTTTTTCAACATGGCCTTCAAAGTTTTATTGAAGCGTTCCACCAGGCCATCTGTCTGTGGGTGGTACACTGAGGTACGCAACTGGTTAATTTTTAATACTTTACAGAGATCCTGCATGACCCTGGACATGAACGGTGTCCCCTGGTCAGTCAGGATCTCCTTGGGCAGCCCTGTTCTGGAGAAAATCTGAAACAGTTCTCTGGCTATAACTTTAGAGGTAGCTTTCCTCAAGGGCACCGCCTCAGGGTATCGGGTAGCATAATCCATTACCACTAATATATATTGGTGCCCCCTTGCGGATTTTACCAAAGGCCCGACTAAATCCATCGCAATTCTCTCGAATGGTATCTCGATAATTGGTAATGGTATTAGAGGGCTGCGGAACTTTGCGACTGCAGAGGTTACTTGGCACGTAGGGCAGGATTGGCAGTAATCCTTAATTTCTCTGTAACACCCGGGCCAATAAAACCTCTGCAAAACCCTTTCAAGCGTTTTCTCAGCCCCTAAGTGTCCCCCTAATACATGGTTATGTGCCAGGTCCATTACCATGCGTCGGTATGCTTTAGGAACCACGAGCTGTTCAACTAATTCTTCCCGGATTTTAGTCACCCGGTACAACAAGTTTTCATTCATTGCAAAGTGAGGGTACCTTTCGTCTGCCCCTGGCTCTTGAGGTGCCCCATTTACTACCCCCACATTGTTTAAGGCCCCTTTTAGAGTCTCATCTCGGAACTGAGCAGTCCCAAAGTTTCCCCGAGACACCTCTAAGTCGGGGACCGTCTCCTCAAGGGCAGACTCTTCCTCATTCTCACCTACCATGGCCGAGAACGGAAAGTCAGGGACCATCTCAGGGTCAAGGAGCACGGGGCTGTCTGCAGCACCAGGGTGTTGCTGCGGTACTGCCTTGGCCCACAGGTCCCAGAACACAGGACAGTCTTGGCCAATGTTCATCTCATGCATCAACCCCTGCACTACCCCTACCTGGTGGTATACCGTACACTCTTCTGTTTTTAAGGTCACCTGGGCTATTGGGTAGACCTTCGTATCACCATGAATGCAGGTGACTCCCAAGGTCTTCCCAGGAACCAACTTATGAGGAATACTGGCTGTTAGGAGCGTGACCAGGCTCCCCGAGTCCAGAAGTCCCTTTGTGGGGATGCCATTCACATTAATTGTACAAAAAGGGAGTCCTCCCTCAACATTAGGAACCGCACTACACGCAAACAGTGAGGTTCGTCTCCCCACAGAACAGTCCATTTGTTCTGGGCTGCTGGGACATTGGGCTGCCATATGTCCCAGGCCATGGCACCTCCAGCAGATGACCTCTCTTAAGGACGGTCGTGGCGTTGGTTCTGATAGACTCTTGGCCTCATAACGTCCACCCCGGGGGGGTTTTAGTCCCTTTTTCTGCACTTCAGTGTCAACCCGTGCCTTCCAGTAGGGGGAGTTCAAGGATCCTGAGGCAGCTATGGTTGGCTCTACGGCATAGTACCTCTCTACCAAACCTATTAAGTCATCTGCAGTCTGCGGATTTCCTTGTGCAACCCAGCACTGTACCGGCTTAGAGAGAGCATGCAGGAATCGGTCCATTACAACCCTCTCCACCATTTTGGCTGGGGAACAGATATCCGGCTGTAGCCATTTTTGGACGAGGTGCAGTAGATCAAACATTTGGGACCTGGGAGGCTTGCCTCTCTGAAACCCCCACTGGTGCACCCTCTGAGCTCGGACGGTGATGGTTACCCCCAGACGTGCCAATATTTCTGCCTTCAGTCGGGAGTATTCCCGTGCATCCTGCAATGATAAGTCATAATACGCCTTCTGGGGTTCGCCTGAGAGGAAGGGGGCCAGCACCTCGGCCCATTGCTCAGCTGGTAGTCTCTCCCGCTCAGCGACCCGCTCAAAGACGGTGAGGAAGGCTTCTACGTCATCCTCTGCGGTCATTTTTTGTAAGACAGATTGCACGTTTTTTATTCCGCCCACATTCTGTTCAGCCACATACCCCGCTGGTTGTGCGGCCACCCTCTCTCTTAGGGTTGCAATTTGCTCCGCAAGTAGGCGGTTCGTCTCCTGCTGATGGGCATTAGCCTGCCGTTGTTGCTCCAATGCCTGTTGCTGCTGTAGATTGCTCTGCACCATCTGCTTGATAAGATCCTCCATTTTCATTGACTCTTGTTGAAGCTCCGCTGCTGCTTTAACCCAGGACATCAATTGAAAAACTTCCTTTCAAAAAAAATAAATCCATTCAGTAATTTAGGCTACTGGCCCTTTAAGAGTCCAACCAGAGGAAAAAAAACAGCTTCTGACATTTAACTTGTTGCTGCTTCAAGCAATCCTGGGTGTGCCCGTATCCGACACCAATTGTAGGGATTTCCCAAATGGTAGCCTTCAGATAAATACACAGTAGCCTTTTAGTGGTGGAAATCAAAGTAATAAATGTATTTTATTGTTGGCACACCACAATTCAACAGGCGGCAGTGATCAGTTCAGTCTTGAATCTCAAAAATCACATAGAAAGTTTTAGGGCACAGTACCGTACTCCCCACGGAGTGGATGGGAACCTTGCTTTGTCCTTTGTCTCTCAGCAGAGACCCTCTGCTTTTCACTCGGCTCCAAAAACACACTTTTTGTAAGCCCGTCAAAACCCGGTCTGGACCATGGGGAACAGCCAACCCTCCCTGCACTTTGGCTGCTCCCAGTAAGAGCCGGCCCGGATTAGCTTTTCACAGCTATGCTAACTATCAAAGTGTCCATCAGCAACTGCTGCGGACATTTACACTACTGGCTCCTACTTCACTGAGGCCAGGAACCTCGGTGACACATATCTTCCATCTATGATGGTCCCTTGTGCCTTTCTACAACATATTATATTTGGTGATTATTATTTTTTTTTACTCTTGCATGTGACTATATATAAAAGATTTAAATCTTGCAGTTTTCTCTAATCTTGCAGTGATCACTAAGCCTAATAGTAGGACAACACTTCCTACTTTTCAGTAGTCACCTCACAGACAGGATTATAATGACAGATATCACCTATATACAGATAACATAAGATTACATTATTTCAATGGGTAATGGTCACAGCTCACCTCCTTCTAGGGAGAGGCATTACCAGTAGAAAGAGGGAGGTGCTCATGCCGCTCTACAGAGCACTAGTGAGACCTCATTTGGAGTATTGTGCGCAGTACTGGAGACCATATCTCCATAAGGATATTGATACTTTGGAGAGAGTTCAGAGAAGAGATACTAAACTGGTACATGGATTGCAGGATATAACTTACCAGGAAAGATTAAAGGACCTTAACATGTATAGCTTGGAAGAAAGACGAGACAGAGGGGATATGATAGAAACTTTTAAATACATAAAGGGAATCAACAAGGTAAAAGAGGAAACAATATTTAAAAGAAGAAAAACTGCTACAAGAGGACATAGTTTTAAATTAGAGGGGCAAAGGTTTAAAAGTAATATCAGGAAGTATTACTTTACTGAGAGAGTAGTGGAGGCATGGAATAGCCTTCCTGCAGAAGTGGTAGCTGCAAATACAGTGAAGGAGTTTAAGCATGTATGGGATAGGCATAAGGCCATCCTTCATATAAGATAGGGCCAGGGGCTATTCATAGTATTCAGTATATTGGGCAGACTAGATGGGCCAAATGGTTCTTATCTGCAGACACATTCTATGTTTCTATGTTTCTTCCCTGTACAATGACCTCCTTACTGGTCACAGAGCACGTCCAGAACACTCTCCAATAGAAGTTAGTCATCTCCGGAGTATTATTCTCTATGGTCCATGTGGCTTAAACATTTGAGAAAGGAAAGAGTTAAAAGGCAAATTTGAGCACCCTATAGGCACAGTCTGTAATTAGAGTTGAGCGGACACCTGGATGTTCGGGTTCGACGGGTTCGGCCAAACTCCGGAAAAAAGTTCGAGTTCGGGACCCGAACTTGACCCGAACTTGATCCCGAACCCCATTGAAGTCAATTGGGACCCGAACTTTTGAGCACTAAAATGGCTGTAAAAATGTCATGGAAAAGCCTAGAGGGCTGCAAATGTCGTCAAAATGTAGTTAAGAGCATGGCAAGTGCTCTGCAAACAAATGTGGATAGGGAAATGACTTAAAATAACATAAAATACGTAAAAATAAAAATCTTGATCTAGGAGGACCAGGTCCATATGGAGTAGGAGGTTGAGAAGGCGGTGGAAGTGGCGGTGGAGGAGGAGGTAGCCTACTCTGCTTTTTGGTTTAAAATTTATTTATATTTTTTTAAATTAGGGTACACCCCAAAACATTGGGAAATATAACCCTCCAGTCGTGCTAAACACACATTCAGACAATACACTGGCTGCAGAGCAGGCCAGCACCTCCAAGTGTAAAGGGCAAGCTCAGGCCATGTGCCCAATTTGGAGACCCAGAAGTTGCAGGGGCTGACCCCTGTCAGTCAGTTTGTGTAGGCGTGTGCACACTTACTGCCCCACCATGTCGCACGTCCCCGTGATGTTCACCATCCAATTTGATATCTGCTCTATCAACTTTCGATGTTCTTTTATGCGCGTACCATGGTGATCATGGGTGGCGGGGAATCAAGGTTCCAGGCCAGAGAGGGAGCATGAGAGAGAGACCACATCCAAGGGAGGATTCATTTTTTCAAATTTAAAATTAGAGTTGAAATATGGGAGAAATTATTAAAGCATAAAAGTGTGACAATTTTTCAGAGTTTAAGCATTGAATGAAAGGATTTTATATATTATTTTAACCTGTCTACTCGGTATAGCAGTGTTACTATACACCCAAAAATTAGTTTATTTCACCAGAAAATGTAACTGACAATTTTTTTCTTTTTTACCGGTCCACTAGGTATAGCAGTGGTACTATGCACACCAAAATTGGTGAATTTCTCCCTAAAATGTATATGACAAAGTAGTGAAATGATATAAAATAAAACAAGTACAAAAAAAAAAATGGATTTATGAGGTGGAGTTCCATATGGAGTAGGAGTTTGAGGAGGCGGTGGACGTAGCGGAGTAGGTAGAAGCGGCGGTGGAGGAGGACGAGAAACACAGGTTTTTAGTTTTAATTAAATTTTGTAAAATTAAGGTACACTCCAAAAGAGTAACAATAACAATGGCTGCTTAGTGCCGGTATATATGTCTATTCTGCACAAGGTACGGACAAGTCCTGAGGGATCCATGCCTGGTTCATTTTAATGAACGTGAGCTTGTCCACATTGGCAGTGGACAGGCGGCTGCGCTTGTCTGTTATGACGCCCCCTGCCGTGCTAAACACACGTTCAGATAATACACTGGCTGCAGGGCAGGCCAGCACCTCCAAGGCGTAAAGGGCAAGCTCAGGCCATGTGCCCAATTTGGAGACCCAGAAGTTAAAGGGGGCAGACCCGTCTTTCAGTACGTGTATGCGTGTGCACACATACTGCTCCACCATGTTGGTGAAATGCTGCCTCCTGCTAAGACGTTCCATATCAGCTGGTGGTGCTGGTTGTTGTGGCGTGCTGACAAAGCTTTTTCACATTTCGGCCATGCTAACCCTGCCTTCTGAGGTGCTGGCGGTGCCCAAGCTGCGTTGGCGACCTCTTCCTCGTCCTCTGCCTTCGCCTTGTGCTTATACTGTGCCCCCGCTGTCAGGTGGGAATGCCACCAGCAGCCCGTCTACCACTTGTACTCGCGCATCTTACGATCACCCTCCAGTGACGGAATTAAGGACGGTACGTTGTCCTTGTAACAGGGATCCAGCAGCTTGGACACCCAGTAATCAGCACAAGTTTGAATGTGGGCAACTAGGCAGTCGTTGCGGAGACACTGCAGCATGTAATCGCTCATGTGTGCCAGGCTGCCCAGAGGCAACGAAAAGCTGTCCTCTGTGGGAGGTGTATCGTCTGTGTCCTCTGTATTCCCCCAGCCACGCACTAGTGATGGCCATGAGCTGGTCTGGTTGCCACCCTGCTGTCAACATGGTTCCTCCTCCTCCATCTCCTCCTCCTCATCCTCCACCTCGTCATGCTCCAGAACTGTGTCCTGGCTGGACAATTGTGTACCTTGGGTTTGTGGGTGCAGGAACCCACCCTCGGAGCAACTTGTGAATGACTGGCCGGAAACCCTACAAAATGATCCCTCTTCTTCCTCCTCCTCCTCCTGTGCCACATTCTCTTCCATCATTGCCAGGAGTGTTTTTTCAAGGAGGCATAGAAGTGGGATAGTAACGCTGAGAACTGTGTTATCGGCACTGGCCATGTTGGTGGAGTACTCCAAACAGCGCAACAAGGAACACAGGTCTCGCATGGAGGCCCAGTCATTAGTAGTGAAGTGGTGCTGTTCCGCCGAGCGACTCACTTATGCGTGCTGCAGCTGAAACTCCACTATCGCCTGCTGCTGCTCGCACAGTCTGGCCAGCATGTGCAAGGTGGAGTTCCACCTTGTGGGCACGTCGCATATGAGGCGGTGAGCGGGAAGGCCGAAGTTACGCTTCAGCGCTGACAGGCGAGCAGCAGCAGGGTAAGAATGCCGAAAGCGCGCACAGACGGCCCGCACTTTATGCAGCAGCTCTGACATGTCAGGGTAATTTTTAAGGAATCTCTGCACCACCAAATTCAGCACATGCGCCAGGCAAGGGATGTGTGTCAAACCGGCTAGTCCCAGAGCTGCTACGAGATTTCGCCCATTATAGCACACCACCAGGCCGGGCTTGAGGCTGACTGGCACAAACCACTTATCGGTCTGTTGTTTAAAGCCCGTCCACAGCTCCTGCGCGGTGTGGGGTTTGTCCCCCAAACAGATAAGTTTTAAAACTGCCTGCTGTCGTTTACCCCTGGCTGTGCTGAAGTTGGTGGTGAAGGTGTTATGCTGACCAGATGAGGAGCTGGTAGAGGATGAGGAAGCAGAGTAGGAGAAGGAAGCAGCAGGAGGCAAACTGAAGCGTCCCGCAATCCTCGGTGGTGGAAGGACATGCGCCAAACTGCTATCCGCCTCAGGCCCAGCCGCCACTGCATTTACCCAGTGTGCTGTTATGGAGATATAATGGCCCTGACCGTGCTTACTGGTCCACGTATCTGTAGTCAGGTGCACCTTGCCACAGATGGCGTTGCACAGTGCACACCTGATTTTGTCCCCTACTTGGTTGTGCAGGGAAGGGATGGCTCACCTTGAAAAGTAGTGGCGGCTGGGCACGACGTACTGTGGGACAGCCACCGTCATAAGGCCTTTAAAACTATCCGTCTCCACCAGACGGAATGAAAGCATTTCAAAGGCCAGTCATTTAGAAATGCTGGCATTAAGGGCTAGGGATCGCGGGTGGGTAGGGGGGTACTTCCTCTTCCTCTCCAGCATTTGGGATATGGAGAGCTGAACGCTTACGTGGGACATTGTGGAGATGCTTGCTGACCCAGGTGTTTGTGTTGCTGGCAGTTCCTCTGTTTGCGGGGTGGCAGGTGGCACTGTCACTCCAGAGGTGGATGAAGAGGCCGCGACTGCAGCAGAAGAGGAAGCAGGAGGAGCCAGAGACCTTTTTTGGTTTTTGAGGTGTCTACTCCACTGCAGCCTATGCCTCGCTTCAGGCTCTGATTGCACAGCATGCAAACCCCTCATATCTTGTCGTCAGCACATTGTCTGAAGAACTGCCACGCCAGGGAACTCCTTGGAGCTGGCTTTGGTGTGCTCGGTCCCTTGCTGCGGTGGGCAGTAGGAGGCGTACTTTCTAGAGGACGGCCGCTCCGCTTTTGCACCCTTCTCCCTCTTCTGCTGTGCTGGTGGCTCTGTGCGACCACCGCCTCTTCCTCCGAACTACATAGGTCACTCGCATGACCTTGATTCCATGTGGGGTCGAGGACCTCATCGTCCTCCACATCATCTTCCACCCAGTCTTCACCACTGACTTCCTTGTCGGTCTGCACACTTTCGAAAGCCCCAGCAGTTGGCACCTGTGTTTCGTCATCATCCGAGACGTGCTGCGATGGTCCTCTTATGTACTCATCTTGAAAGATAAGTGGAAGGGCATCGGTGCACTCAATCTCTTCCACTTCTGGGGTAGGGCTAGGTGGATGGCACTGGGAAACCCTGCTAACAGAGTCATCAAAAAGCAGAAGAGACTGCTGCATGACTTGGGGCTCAGACTGCTTGGCTGATTTGCAAGGGGGTGAGGTGAAAGACTGATGGACATCGGCTGCAGGTGCCAACTGTGGTCTTTCAGCAGGAGACTGGGTGGGAGACAATGTGAAGGAACTGGATCCACTGTCAGCAACCCAATCTACTATTGCCTGTACTTGTTCAGTCCTCACCATTCGTAAAGCAGCAATTGCCCGACCAAGTACCGCTGCAGGTTTTGTCGCCTACTCGCACCTGAGGAAGGGGTTTCACTTGTGCGTGTAGCTGGCACAGATAAACCACGTCCTCTCCCTGCAACAGGAGCTCCACCAGCAGCACCACGACCTGGGCCACGTCCCTTATTTGACGCTCTCCTCATATTTTTCAAATTAAGGATCTTGCCCTAAATGGGTGTTTAATTAATAGTAGAATAGAACGACAGTATGTAAAGAGTGTATCTCACACGGCCTGAACCAGACTAGGCCTCAATAAAAGATTTTTTTGCCCATAATGGCTGTATTTTAAAAGTCTGAATCAAACCCCTGTATATAGATGGTGTATCTCACACGGCCTGAACCAGTGTAGGCCTGAAGTAAATATTTATTTGCACAAAATGGCTTTATTTCAAATGGCTGTATTTCAAATGCCTGATTCAAACCCCTGTATGTAGAGGGGGTTTCTCACAGGGCCTGAACCAGTGTAGGCCTGAAGTAAATATTTATTTGCACAAAATGGCTGTATTTCAAATGGCTGTATTTCAAATCCCTGAATCAAACCCCTGTATGTAGAGGGAGTATCTCACAGGGCCTGAACCAGTGTAGGCCTGAAGTAAATATATCTTTGCACAAAATGGCTGTATTTCAAATGGCTGTATTTCAAATGCCTGATTCAAACCCTTGTATGTAGAGGGGGTATCTCACAGGGCCTGAACCAGTGTAGGCCTGAAGTAAATATTTATTTGCACAAAATGGCTGTATTTCAAATGGCTGTATTTCAAATCCCTGAATCAAACCCCTGTATGTAGAGGGAGTATCTCACAGGGCCTGAACCAGTGTAGGCCTGAAGTAAATATATCTTTGCACAAAATGGCTGTATTTAAAATGGCTGTATTTAAAATGCCTGTTTCAAACCCCTGTATGTAGGGGGGTATCTCACACGGTCTGAACCAGTGTAGGCCTGAAGTAAATATATCTTTGCACAAAATGGCTGTATTTCAAATGGCTGTATTTCAAATGCCTGATTCAATCCCCTGTATGTAGAGGGGGTATCTCACAGGGCCTGAACCAGTATTTCAAATACCTGAATCAAATCCCTGTATGTAGAAGGAGTATCTCACAGGGCCTGAACCAGTGTAGGCCTAAATTAAATATTTCTTTGCCCAAAATGGCTGTATTTCAAATCCCTGAATCAAACCCCTGTATGTAGAGGGTGTATCTCACAGGGCCTGAACCAGTGTAGGCCTGAATTCAATATTGGTGAGATTTTAAAATCTCTGAATGTAACCCAAATGTATTAAGGGTTTATCTCACAATGACATCTGCATCAAAGGCTGCCAACTAAATTTTTTGTGCCCAAACGAGTGTTTGTTCAACAACTGAATTTAACAGCAGTATATAAGCCTGTAATTTCACACGTGCTGATGCTGCAAGGCCTGAAAATAGTGTTTTTTGTCAAAAAAGTGTGTTTTTAAAACCCCAGAAAATGATGGGTGTATTTCTACCTTAAATTGCACACTGACTAATACAGATGTTGTAGATTGCCAAAAAAGTCTTTTTTTTTGTAACAGAATATGAAAGCTGTATATATTAAACTTGAATTTAACATTTGCAGATCTGGAAAATACAGTTTTTTTTTTTAAATTGTGTGTTTTTAAAACCCCAGAAAATGATGGGTGTAATTCTACCTTAAATTGCACACTGACTAATACAGATGTTGTAGATTGCCAAAAAAGTCTTTTTTTGGTAACAGAATATGAAAGCTGTATATATTAAACTTGAATTTAACACTTGCAGATCTGGAAAATACTGTTTTTTGAAAAAAATTGTGTGTTTTTAAAACCCCAGAAAATGATGGGTTTATTTTTAGCTTAAATTGCACACTGACTAAAACAGATGTTGTAGATTGCCCAAAAAGTCTTTTTTTTTTGTAACAGAATATGAAAGCTGTATATATTAAACTTGAATTTAACACTTGCAGATCTGGAAAATAATGTTTTTTAAAAACAAATTGTGTGTTTTTAAAACCCCAGAAAATGATGGGTGTACTTCTACCTTAAATTGCACACTGACTAATCCAGATGTTGTAGTTTGCAAAAAAAAAATGGTGATTTGCAATGTCCCAAAAGCTCAGATGCAGTGCTGGTGCACTGAGCTTGCATAAAATGGCCGCCGCCGCCGCCACCCACCTAACAGAGTTATAAAAGTTATATTTTTTCTGGTCAATGGCCTCAGGGCAGGGTAAAACGATTGTGTCCTGCACCCACACAACTATTTCTAGGTAGATCGCTGAGTTAGATTCTCTCCTATTCTCTCCCTGAAAACACAAGTCCAGCAGCATCCTCTCCCTACACTTGTAACAGCAGAGTGACGTGCAGCGCTACGTGACTCAAGCTTATATAGATTCTGGGTCACATGCTGCTCTGGCCAATCACAGCCATGCCATTAGTAGGCATGGCTGTGATGGCTTCTAAGGTCAGACAGTTAACTGCTTGTTGATTGGCTGCTGTGCAGCCTTTCAAAAAGCGCTAATAAAGCACCGAACCCGAACCCAAACTTGTACGGAAATGTTCGGGTTTGGGGTCCAAAAATCCTAAAGTTCGGTACGAACTTGCTTAGGAAGAATTCTAAAGTTCGGTACGAACTTGCTTAGGAAGAATTTTTGGAGTAATAGTCCTAAATGAAATATTTTTGGAGTACTAGTCATAGTCTACTCATTTGTTTACAGTAAAAGTTATAATGAAGTAATAGCGATAGTACTGTATCCACTCCACAGTTTTTTAAAAACTGCATGGTACTTTAATTATGTTATTGATGGTCTCATATTGGTCCTCAAAATATCTATTAGTATAGTTGCTTATTTAATTTTTTTTAGAAGAGGAGCCCTAAGGCATTAATCTAACATTGTCGACTTTTAATGCTGTAACTGTCTAGCACCCATGCTCGTATCACACATATTCTGCCAGGCAGATGGTGCCTTTCTTCTCCATCCTGATTCTACTGGGATTGGTACCGTAGGTTTTGGCAGCCTAATCCAATCAATTTAGCTAATTTTGCTATCTTGGTTCTAACTATTAAGGGTTTTACAAGGCTGCCTTATTCAGTAATTTTCATCATTAGTAAAATTCCCTTCTAATTAAGGGGAAAATCAATTGTACAAACCCAGACCCAGCTACAATGATAAAGCATGCAGTCAATTAGGTCATCAATGAGGTGTGAAGTCTGATCCAACCGGGGGCATAAATTGATGTGCCTATCAGTCTGTGTCTGTATATACTGTGCATACATACAGTGGCATGCAAACGTTTTGGCACCACTGGTGAAAATTACTGTTACTGTAAACAGTTAAGCAAGTTGAAGATGAAATGGTCTGCAAAAGGCATAAAGATAAAGATGAAACACACTTTTCAACATTATAAGCAATATCAGTGTATTATTTTGGTTTTGTACAATTGCAGAGTGAACAAAGTAAAGGGGTGCCTTGCAAAAATATGGGAACCTAAGTAGCTTTGACCAAAGTCTCAGACCTTAAAGAGGACCTTTCATTGGTCCAGAAATTATAAACTAAGTATCAGGATACGTAGGGCATAGTGCAGGAATCTAACTGCGCTTACTATTTTTTCTGGGCCCCACTTCTTTCACCCGCTGTGGCACCCGTTGTATTCTCCCGCCTGGTATGCTAATTTTTTCATCGGAACACTGAGGAGGAAACTGAGTCTTTCTCTGTGGGCGTCTCCTTCTTCCTGGCTGTAGCGCTTTCAAATCCCAGCAGAGAGCGTCACAGCCAAAGAGTAAAAAAACTCACCTTCTCCCTGGCTGTGACGCTCTTCGCTGCGATTGGACAGCGCTACAGCCAGAGAGAAGAAGACGCCCACGGAGAAAGACTTAGTCTCCTCCTCATTTTTCCCATGCTAAAATTAGCATACCAGGAAGGAGAATACAACGGGGGTCACAGCGGGAGAACGGAGCGGAGCCCAGAAATAATTGTAAGTGCCGTTAGATCCCTGCACTATAACCTACGTATCCTGATACTTAGTTTATAATGTCTGGACCCATGAAAGGTCCTCTTTAAATAGCCTGTTTAAGGTTTGTTCACAATCATCGTTAGATAAGGCCAGGTGGTGCAAATTTCAAAGTTTTATAAATACCCATATTCCTCTAACTTTGTCCCCAAAACAGCAGCCATGGGTTCTTCCAAGCAGCTGCCTAATACTTGGAAAATGAAAATTACTGAGGCCCACAAAGCAGGAGAAGGCTATAAGAAGGTAGCACAGCGTTTTCTGGTTGCGATTTCCTCAGTTTGAAATGTAATTAAGAAATGGCAGTTAACAGGAACAGTGGGGGTCAAGAGATGTTCTGGAAGACCAAGAAAAATTTGAGAGACAGCTGCTCATAGGATTGTTAGAATCCCCTCTTGACTGCAAAAGACCCTCAGGAGTGTTTAACAGCCTTGAATTGTGGTACATTATTCTGATATTCAGTGACACCTTCACAAATATGGCCTTCATGGAAGAGTCATAAGAAGAAAACCTCTCCTGCGTCTTCACCACAAAATTCAGAGTCATAAGTTTGCAAAAGAGCATCTAAACAAGCCTGATGCATTTTGGAAACAAGTCCTATGGACTGATGAGGTTAAGATAGAACTTTTTGGCCATAATGAGCAAAGATATGTTTGCAGAAAAAATGGCACATAATGTCATGAACACCTCTCCAACCATTAAGCATTGGGGTGCATCAATCATGCTTTGGGGTTGTGTTGCAGCCAATGGCATAGGGAACATTTTATGGGTAAGAGGGAGTAATGGATCAGATGAACTTACATCAAATTCTGGAAGCAAATATAAAACCAATTGTATAAAATCAGAAGTTGAAAAGAGGATGTCTTCTATAAATGGATAACACACTTCAAAATCCACAATAGACTACCTCAAAAGGCACAAACTGAAGGTTTTACCATGGTCCTCACATTCCCCGATCTGAACATCATTGAAAATCTGTTAATAGACCTCAAAAATCCCATTTGTGCAAGATAGCCCAGACATCTGACACAACTGGAAGACTTTTGCAAGGAAGAATGGTTGAAAATCCTGCATACAAGAATCAAAAGACTCTTGGCTGGCTACAAAGAGCATTTGCAAGCTGTTATGCCCAAAACTGTCACAGAAGGCATGGAGTTAAGAATTAACCTTTAATTTATAATAATAAAATATATCATTTGTGTATATGCCAAAAGACAAATAAAGAAATAAATAGGGCCCTTTCCATATAAACAGGAATAACGACAATAAAAAAAATATATATAAAAAGGGCAATGCCGGATGAGATGTAGGGATGGTAAGCAGAGTACAAACAGGGAGAGAAAAACTTTCCCTAATATGCCCTGTCTGCTACTAATTACAGAAAATCACCCTGATGGTGGGTGAACCCTGCACAGGAACCTACCCCTGTCCATACCCTAGTACAGGCATGCTCAACCTGCGGCCCTCCAGCTGTTATAAAACTACAACTCCCACAATGCCCTGATGTAGGCTGATAGCTGTAGACTGTTCAGGCATGCTGGGAGTTGTAGTTTTGCAACAGCTGGAGGGTCGCAGGTTGAGCATGCCTGCCCTAGTACACCCTAAGCCGACTCAATGCGCTTCTCCCTGTCGGGTTCATCAGAGGACAAAATAGACCATTAGGGTAATGATAATATACAGATACAGATGCTGCAAGATAATTGCCCTAGGACCATTTATTTGTCTTTTGGCATTTTCATTTCTATGGTATATTTTATTATGAAAATTAAAGGTTATTTTTGAACTCCATGCCTTCTGTGAATCCCTTGTCCCTCATGGTTTATACATATCTGTAATATACTGTATATTTATTTTCTGTGATATCTGCCCAAAGCTTTGCTTCGGACATTTTCCTTTTTGGTTAAAATATAAAACATTTAAAATAAAAAATAGTTTTTGCTTAAAATACAAAGGGAATGTGTCATCTTTAAAGGGAACCTGTCACCGGGATTTTGTGTATAGAGCTGAGGACATGGGTTGATACAGTAGATGGCCGCTAGCACATCCGCAATACCCAGTCCCCATAGCTCTGTGTGCTTTTATTGTGAAAAAAACAAAACGATTTGATACATATGCAAATTAACCTGAGATGAGTCCTGTCCCTGAGATGAGTCCTGTATGTGAGATGAGTCAGGGACAGGACTCATCTCAGGTTAATTTGCATATGTATCAAATCGGTTATTTTACACAATAAAAGCACACAGAGCTATGGGGACTGGGTATTGCAGGTGTGCTAGCGGCCATCTAGCAACCCATGTCCTCAGCTCTATACACAAAATCCCGGTGACAGGTTCCCTTTAAGTTTATGCCTTTTAGAGAACATTTCATCTTCAGCTTGCTTAACTGTTCACAGTAACAGTAATTTTGACCAGAAGTGCACAAACTTTTGCATGCTACTGTAATTAATGTACATGAAACAACATTTACAACTTTGTAAATACATTACGTGCACTTATTTGGATTTTAAGCCTTTATTATAACCCAGAACGAAAATCATAATTCTGCTGGCTATGGTTGGAAAGCCACTGGAAGCCCGGGAGCGCATACTCCTGGGTTTTTGAACTCCCAGTGATCAAATTTGACCGCGGCATCTGAAGGGTTAAATGTGTGTGATTGCCGTTATCGTCGCTCGCATTCGTTAGCCCTGGGTGTCTGCTGTTACGTTGGGCAGTGTCACGGTGCAGTTCACTGTGACAGTTGTGGCCGTGTCGGCTGACTGCATGCTCTCTCGCGTATTGGATGCAGGCTGACACCTGTGTATGCTGGTTGCTTGTGACTGCTGTGGCTGTGGTGTTGTGTATGAACTGTTGCCTGTGTTTGTGTCTCCCCACATCCATATGTCTGTGGTTCCTGTAACCAGTGCCGTGCAGGCTGGATGCATGCAGTGTATGTACTGGCTGTGGGTGTTCCCATGTATGCTGGTTCTGTGATGCGTGCTGGCTGCGGCCTTGTGTGTGCACATGGTCTGAGTATGGATGCTATTAGTTTGTTGTATCTGTGCGGTTCTGTCAATCCTTGTTGTTGTGTAGGCTGGCTGAATGTAACCTCATACTGGCTATGGGTTTTCCCGTGTATGCTGGTTCTGTGATGCGTGCTGGCTGCGGCCTTGTGTGTGCACATGGTCTGAGTATGGATGCTATTAGTTTGTTGTATCTGTGCGGTTCTGTCAATCCTTGTTGTTGTGTAGGCTGGCTGAATGTAACCTCATACTGGCTATGGGTTTTCCCGTGTATGCTGGTTGTTGTTTGGGGCATGTTGGCTGTAGCATACAGTGACGGGTGTAAACTGACACTTGTATTGTTTGTTTTATAGTTCTTGTTACTCCTGGTTCTGGTGGGGTTAACATTCCCTGGTGTGGGCCTGAGTGTGGTTTATGCCCTCGTTATGCAGCCTTTTCTAATTGTGAGCTGTGGGTCTTGGGGGTTTTGTCTGTTTTGAGCCTTGCTGGGTGCAGCATCTTTGCTTGCTATCTGCCCCTTCTGTGTGGTGTTGCCTGGTAAAGCATTTGTGTTGTTTCCCACACATTTATGTCTGTTTGCTCTGTTTGACCATGTCTTGCCATGTTGTGTTGGTATCTGTCCTTGTCTGAGATTTGCCTAGTCTGTATTGTGTTTTGCCTCTGTACCCTTGTCCATGTATAGCCTGGTCTTCTGTGTCTAGTTCCTTGATAGCCTGGCAGTGCTTAACTGCCCTTTTCCTTCGGTGAAAGGGTGTAGCATGATTATTGCCTGCCTAGTCTTGTAGCCTGGTCATGTTGATTCTCCGGAGGGAGGACTTCTTAGTCCATTTGTGCAGCTCTGGCTAAGACCGCTGTGTAGCAGTGTCTACATAGAGTCTAGTCATCTGCCAGTTCTGTGTCTTGTCTGGTTCCCATTTTGTCTTGCCTGTACAGTGTCCTGTGTTTGGGTTCATGTTCCTGGGTTCCAGTCTAGTCTCATGTTTGTCTAGAACACTGGTGCTTGTACCAGCACCGTCTCTGCAGGTGATTGGCCAAGTGCACCGGGACCATCCTGGAGGTGTGCGGCCTGGTGAGCCCTCGGCCAAGTTCATCCCCACCACCATGGGCTCTGTGAAAAATGGGGATCACTTAGTTCTGCCCTCTGGGTTTGTCCCCAAGTGGTGCACTTGGTCCAGTGGTAGTATCTGCCACTATACACTTGCCTGCTTGTCCAGTGATTACTGTCATGTTCGTTTATTATTATGTGTAATAACATTTTCAGTTGGTGTTCCTGGTCTGTTACCTGTCTTGTCATGTCTTCTGGAACGTGACAGTCAGTTGGGAAGTGGTCAAAGGGCTTGTGTCATGAAGACAACTCCTTTGTAAATTAAATTGAACGCGGTGATCATTTTATCACCCCTGGAGATTACCTCTAATCTCTGGGGGAAGCCACGTCATGTGCAACTGCTAACCCTAGGTTAGATTCTGAGTAACTAACTAATTGTTAACTGTGAGAATTAAAAAAAAAATTCTATCAATCTAGAGTGCTTGAGGACAAAAGAACAGATATAATATGTATTATAGGGGTACATTTGTATGGTAAAACACTGACTACTCCATGGTCATGATTATGTGGTTGATAGTATTTGTCAGGGACAATATTATTTAGAAATCTTTGATGGGCAAAATGATACGGCAATTCTGTTCTGCAGGAGAAAAGTGGAAGGCCCCCTATACACATTAGATAGTCAGCCTATATTAATCTAATGTGTATGGCAAGCTTTAATAGCACAACACTGTGTGGTCAGTGAAATGTACTTTTAAGATAATCCTAAATATCTTGGTGAAATGTAAGACTGTCATAAGACTTACTTATAGTGTATATTTTATATCTACCAACGTACAATAAATCGGAAGCTTATTTCCATAAATTCTTGGGTTGCATTTTTGCAGACCTAAGCCCCCATATTTTTTTTGAAACACTGCTCATCTTGCCAAAGCCCCTCTGACTAATTAACTGACCAATTTAGTTCTCCCTACACCCAGGAAAGGAACTGATTTGTGCAGATTCCTGCTGGAAATGAGACAGATTACAGATGAAATAAAATGTCTAGTTACCAGCAGTAAGAAGTCAGCATTCAATTTGTCTGCAACCTGGGATACCACTTTGCTGATAAATCATCAAAGTAGCCGGTATTACCAGCAGGAGGCCAATGTCAATATTTAATTTGTACCGAATACATTATTTTTTCATAGTCATTTTCAGTAGCCTACACCTCAAATACATCTCTAGAATATGCTCCTTTCTTACTGTGGACACAACAAAAACTCTCATTGTGACCCTGCTCCGTTCTTGTTTTGATTATTGCAACTCTTTATTAATTGGCCTCCCCCTCATTAAACTCTCCCTTCTCCAATCTATCCTGAATGCAGCAGCCAGGCTAACTTATCTGGCTACTCCAATGCCTCCACCCTGTGCCAGTCATTGCACTGTATGGATTCATTTTAAACAGCTCATTCTTACCCACAAAGCTCTCCACAGTGCTGCCCCCCCACACACACATCTCCTCCTTCATTTCTATCTACCACCCTACCTGTGCTCTACAGTCTGCAAATTATGTAAGACTAATATCCACCATAATCCAATCAGAGCCCCACGGAAGCACTACTGAGTGCTTCTGTGGTGTTTCTGCCCATGCCTCCGCGGACGGATCACGGACCCATTCAAGTTGAATGTAACTTAATATGACCCCAGGGGAGGGGTAAGGCTGGGTTCATATCAGCATTTTAGCTCTCATCATTGGAGCAGAACAACAAAAATATTGACAGCATCTGCGATTGAGTTTTCTGATGGGGCACTTCCCCCCTTCTGATGGGGCCTCCACTAAGATAAACTTCTGTGCAAGACAAGTCATCAATTACTCCCTCAAAATGAGAGCATTCTTGTTCTGTCACATAAGGGGGTCTTTTTTTTCCAGCTGTAACACCCCTTTGGGCATCCTTTGGTAGGCAGGGTATATGGTGCTTCTCACCTCATTATGATGCAATGCCTCCACCCCAATCTTGCTTGGAGGTCTATAGGATAGCAGGAGGGTACTTCTCTTCCTCCAGGGGCAGACTTGGAAAACCCCTACCCAGTTCATTACACACTCACCCCAGGAAGTAGTTGACTGATCAACAGATTTATTTGGGAAAGGGTGAACAATAGTGAAGAACATAAATATAATGCAGTAAAAGGAACAAAGCACAGATTGCAATTCTGTCTAAGAAAAAACCCTGGTGAAGAGAGTGGGCTATCTGTAACAGCAAGTAGTGATGGTGGTCATATATGCTCTCCTTTGGAAGATAAAAACAGTATGCTCTTCCCAGCTATCTACTCCTAGCACTTAGCTTGCTATACCCTACTGTCTAGCAATTAACTCAGTCTAAACATTGAGGCCCAATTGCAGAAAACTTTGGCGTGCTAATGTTGGTGCACTTACGATTGTCCTGCCTGGGAATCAACTTGGGGCTGAAACAATCAGAATGTTGGATGGGAGTGGAGTCAGAGGCAAAATCCTCTTGGGATGCAGGCTTGGCTGTAGGGGTAATGCAGCAGCTGAGCTTTCCCTTCTTGCACTGGAAACACAGGAGCTGTCTGAGCTGTGCTGAAGGATCAATGCAGCAGCTGAGCTTTCCCTTCTGACACTGGAAACACAGGAGCTGTCTTGGCTGTGCTGCAGTGTTAATGCAGCTTCTGAGCTTTTCCTTCTTGCTCTGGAAACACAGATGTTGTCTGGGCTGTGCTGAAGGATCAATGCAGCAGCTGAGCTTTCCCTTCTTGTACTGGAAACACAGGGGCTGTCTGGGCTGTGCTGCAGGGTTAATGCAGCAGCTGAGCTTTCCCTTCTTGCTCTGGAAACACAGATGCTGTCTGGGCTGTGCTGAAGGATCAATGCAGCAGCTGAGCTTTCCCTTCTGACACTGAAAACACAGGAGATGTCTGTGCTGTGCTGCAGGGTTAATGCAGCAGCTGAGGTTTCCCTTCTTGTACTGAAAACACAGGAGCTGTCTGGGCTGTGCTGCAGGGTTAATGCAGCAGCTGAGCTTTCTCTTCTTGCTCTGGAAACACAGGAGCTGTGTGTGCTGTGCTGCAGGGTTAATGCAGCAGCTGAGCTTTCCCTTCTTGTACTGGAAACAGGAGCTGTCTGGGCTGTGTTGCAGGGTTAATGCAGCAGCCGAGCTTTCTCTTCTCATACAGGAAACGCAGATGCTGTCTGGGCTGTGCTGAAGGATCAATGCAGCAGCTGAGCTTTTCCTTCTGACAATGGAAACATAGGAGCTGTCTGAGCTGTGCTGCAGGGTTAATGCAGCAGCTGAGCTTTCCCTTCTTGCACTGGAAACACAGGAGCTGTCTGGGCTGTGCTGAAGGATCAATGCAGCAGCTGAGCTTTCCCTTCTGACACTGGAAACACAGGAGCTATCTTGGCTGTGCTGCAGGGTTAATGCAGCTGCTGAGCTTTCCCTTCTTGCTCTGGAAACACAGATGCTGTCTGGGCTGTGCTGAAGGATCAATGCAGCAGCTGAGCTTTCTCTTCTCATACAGGAGCTGTCAGGATTGTGCTGCAGTATCTGTACGGAAGCAGGGCACACTTCTGTCTGTGAAGATCTCTCAGTCTCTCTATCTGCTATCTATATAGCTGCTGTTCCCCTTCCTCCCTTAGCCTTTCCACCTGGTCCATGGCGAGTGCTCATGGGATTTGTAGTCCACTTCACCTAGGCAGAATCAGCACTAATGCCTGCTGCAGTGAGTTCCTGCTTGTAATTGAAAGCCACAGCATCCTCTAGACTACTGCCTTTTCTGCAGGGGTTACACAGAAAAGGAGTCAGAAGATGGGCAGTTGTCCATCTAATCAACCCTCTTCATCTAATTAGTCAATTTTATTGACACCATGGCATTTACCAGCTTTTGGATCACAGCACCAAGTTAGTTGCACTCCACACACCCAGACATTAGTAAAGCTTACGTGTTACACTGTTGTCTCTCCTGCCGATTCAGGATCTTTAGCGTAAAAACATGTGAACTGCTTCTGTAGTGATACCTGTTACATACCTGTTACATCACTAGAGAGGAATATCTAATATATTTCTGACTAATTGTCGCCATAAACGATCATTTTCAGTTAGCTTTAAAAAACAAACCAGTATGAGTAACCATGGCCACTGAAATAGGTGCCTGTGCTATATTCTTTTTGTCTTTCTGGTTATTTGCTTCTTATGGAACTCATTGAACTACACCTCTTCACACTCCATGCCTTTTTTTGCTGCATTTTATTTGAAAAATTATAAACATTAGTTAAAAAAATGCAAAACGCAAAGTATGATCAAACCATTTGTTTGGACAAGTTGTCTTTTACATCAACGGAGGGAGAGGGGACATGAAATAAAAAGAAATTGTAAGAATACTGCTTTAAATATGTTTATAAAAATCTGATTTACATAATATACTATTTTTAAAATATATTGCCATTAATGGTATGAGCTATGCCTAGAATTAGATGTTTCTCCACAGTATGTAGTAATGATACCCATCAGAAATGGCTACTATTACAAAAAACATTCCAATAAGTGAGAAACTAAGATGTAAGTTTATTCTTCTGCCCCTAGGTCCTGGTCTGGCCTTTGTTGTATACCCACAAGCAATGACAATGCTTCCACTATCACCATTTTGGTCATTCCTCTTTTTCTTTATGCTTCTGACCCTCGGATTAGACAGCCAGGTAAGTTTCTTTTGTATAGTTTTAGTTACCTTTTATACTGTCCTACACTAAAAAAAATCTATAACCTCTATGATTTGCTTAATCCACAGTTTGCATTCATGGAAACAATAGTGACGGCCATAACAGATGAATTTCCCTACTACCTCAGACCAAAGAAAGCAGTTTTTTCTCTTATTATATGCATGGTTTTATTTCTTCTGGGCCTGATCCTTACAACTGATGTAAGTTCTACCTGTTCAACGTAATTTCTTATTATCACAGATTTAAGGAACTTGTAAGAGAATGAAAATATATAGTTGCCTTCTTCCTGAAGCAACGGCACTCTTGCTCATGGGCTGTGTCTGTCATTGCAATTACGGTAAGCCCCATTCACTTTTAATGAGATGAGTTGCAATAACTGACACCATCTATGGACCAGGGATTCACGTTTTTTCTTTTTTTTTTTTTTGATAAATGGTAGTCGACACTGTTAGTTCTAGGTAAATTGTGATTAGCACTATTAGTTATAGATAAATAAGGATTATAACTATTTATTCCAGATAAATAGGGATTGGAACTGGCTTTGCACAGGCATATTTCATCTATTTCATTTAATGTTTGTGTGTGTCCCCCCCATAACGTGACCTCTACAGCCCCCCAACCCCTTTACAGTGACAGCCACAGACTCCCACCCCTTAACACTGACCCCCCACAGTGCCCCTTCTCCTTAAAATGGGACCTCCACACTAGCCCACCCCCTTAACTTTGACCTTCACAGCAGCCTGCCCTTTTAACAGTGAGCTCCACAGCACACCATCCCCTTGACAGTGACCACTACAGGGGGCTCTCACCCTTAACAGTGACCAATAAAACACCCCCCGCCCCTTAACACTGACCTCCAGAAGGGGACAGTCCCTTTAACTTCCACCATTCCCTGCCCTCTTGACAGAGACCTCCACAGTGCCTGCCCCTTTAACAGTGACTGCCACAGTACCCCGTTCCCTTAACAGTGACCTCACAGTACCCCGCTTCCTTAACAGTGACCTCCACAGCTTTTGCCCCTTTAATAGTGGCCTCGCCAGTCCCCTGCCCCTGAACAGTAACCTCCACAGTGTCCGCCCCTTTAACAGTGACCGCCACAGCGACCTTCCCCCTTAGCAGTAAAATCGACAGCGCTCACCCCTTTATTAGTGACCTCCACAGTACCCGTCTCCTTAACAGTGATTTCCACAATAACTCACCCCCTTAACCTCTTGGGGACACAGGGCATACAGGTACGCCCTGATGTCCCGGTACTAAAGGACACAGGGCATACAGGTACACCCTATGTATTTCCAATCACGGCCGCGCGGCGGGCGGTGATCGGAACAGGGTGCCTGCTGAAATCATTCAGCAGGCACTCTGTGACAATGCCGTGGGCAATAGCTGCAAACCGCAGATCCAATTCAGACCTGCGATTTGCAGCGCTTTCGGAAGTTTCTGATCCCCGCGGTCCGTGACAACAGGGATCAGAAACTTCAACATGACACATCTTTTCATTTTTAACACCCCCCCTTGCAGCCCTCATTGTTATGTGCCAGAGGGCTGTGCGGGGAAGGGTGCAGGCAGTGTGGGCGCGCGCGCGATCATCCGCCCGCCCCCTCTCTCATTTCCAGAATGGCCGAGCGGTTAGCAGAGTATCAGCACATTGCTGACACTCTGCTTGAAACGTCTGACATCTGTGCTGGCACAGATGTCAGCCGTTTAACTCCTTCCATGCCGCGGTCTGTAGGGACCGCTGTATGGAAGGGGTTAACAGGAAGGGAGCTCCCTCCCTCTCCCATCGGGGGCTGCTGTGTCATTTCAGCCCCCAATTCTTGACGGGATCACAGAGGGAGGGGGCCCTCCTCCCTCTCCATCACCCGCTGCTCTGTTGTGGCAGCGGGTGATGGTTACCATGGCAACCGGACGCCTTCACAGGCTTCCGGCTTGCCATGGTATGGCTAAGTCTGATCAGACTTCTGCTAAAGGCAGAAGTCTGATCAGACTAAGTGTAAAGTGAAAATACAGTGCAGTACACTATATAGTGTACTGTATTGTATTATACAGACATCAGATCCACTGGATCTATAAGAACCAAGTGGGTCTGGGTAAAAAAAAATTAAAAATTTCACTGATTAAAAAAAATAAAAAAATAAATGCGCTACACATGTTTGATATCACTGTGTCCGTAATGACCTGATCTATGAAACGGTCATGTTACTTTCCCCGCATGGTGAACGCCATAAAAAAATAAAAATAAAAACTATGATGAAATAGAAATTTTGCCCGCCTTACTTCCCCAAAAAGGTAATAAAAGTGATCAAAAAAGTCGTATGTACGCCAAAATGGTACCAATCAAATCGGCACCTCATCCTGCAAAAAATTTGCCCCTACATGAGACAATCGCCCAAAAAGTAAAAAGAATATGGCTCTCATACTATGGAGACACTAAAACATGATTTTTTTTTTTTAAAATGCTGTTATTGTGTTAAAGTTAAATAAATAAAGAAATATATACATATTAGGTATCGCCGTGTCCGTAAGAACCTGTTATATAAAAATATCACATGATCTAACCCCTCAGGTAAATATCGTATTTTTTTTAAATTAGAAACTGTGTAAAAAAAGCCATTTTTGTCACCTCACATCAGAAAAAGTGTAATAGCAAGCGATCAAAAAGTTATATGCCTCCCAAAATAGTACCAATAAAACTGCCATCTTTTCCCGCAAATAATGAGCCCCTACATAGGACAATCATCCAAATAAATAAAAAAAAATATGACTCTCAGACTATGGAGACATTAAAAAATATATTTAAAAAAATATATATTATTGTGTAAAACATAAATAAATAAATAAAAAGTATACATATAAGGTATCGCTGCGTCCGTAAAAACCTGCTCTGTAAAAATGACACATGACCTAACCCCTCAGGTGAACACAGCAAAATAATATAAATACGGTGTCAAAAGCCATTTTTGTCACCTTACATCACAAAAAGTGTAATAGCAAGCGACCAAAATGTCATATGCACCCCAAGATAGTGCCAATCAAACCGACATCTCATCCCACAAAAAATTAGCCCCTACGAAAGACAGTCGCCCAAAAAAAATAAAAATATATGGCTTTCAGAATGTGGAGACACTCAAAAATGCTTTATTATGTAAAACTGAAACAAAAACCCCCAAAAAGTTGTCATATTTGGTATTGTCACATCCGTAACAACCTGCTCTATAGAAATAGCACATGATCTAACCTGTCAGATCAACGATGTAAATAACAAAAATTAAAACGGTCCCAAAACAGTAATTTGGGCAAATTTTACAAAGCAAGGGTTAACAGCCAAATAAAACTCAATATTTATTGCCCTGATTCTGTAGTTTGCATAAACACCCCATATGTGATCGTAAACTGCTGTATGGCCAAACGACAGGGCACAGAAGAAAGGGAATGCCATAGGGTTTTTGGAAGGCAGATTTTGCTGGACTGGTTTTTTGACACCATGTTCCATTTGAAGCCCCCTTGATGTACCCCTAGACTACAGTAGAAACTCCAAAAAAGTGACTCCATCTAAGAAACTACACCCCTCAAGGTATTCAAAAATGATTTTACAAAGTTTGTTAACCCTTCAGATGTTCCACAAGAGTTAATGGCAAATGGAGATGAAATTTCAGAATTTCTATTTTTTGTTACCTTGTCTCAAAAAAAGTGTAATATAGAGCAACCAAAAATCATATTTACCCTAAAATAGTATCAACAAAACTGCCACCTTATCCCGTAGTTTCCAAAATGGGGTCACTTTTTTGGAGTTTCTACTGTAGGGGTGCATCAGGGGGGCTTCAAATGGGACATGGTGTAAATAAACCAGTCCAGCAAAATCTGCCTTCCAAAAACCATATGGGTTCACTTCTTTCTGTGCCCTGCCGTGTGCCTGTACAGCAGTTTATTACCACATATGGGGTGTTTCTGCAAACTACAGAATCAGGGCAATAAATATTGAGTTTTGTTTGGCTGTTAATCTTTGCTTTGTTACTGGAAAAAATGGATTAAAATGGAAAATTTGCCAACAAATTGAAATTTTGAAATTTTATCTCCATTTGCCATTAACTCTTGTGGAACACCTAAAGGGTTAACAAAATTTGTAAAATCAGTTTTGAATAGCTTGAGGGGTGTAGTTTCTAGAATGGGGTCATTTCTGGGTGGTTTCTATTATGTAAGCCTCACAAAGTGACTTCAGACCTGAACTGGTCATTTAAAAAGTGGGTTTTGGAAAATTTCAGAAAAATTTCAAGATTTGCTTCTAAACTTCTAAGCCTTGTAACGTCTCCAAAAAATAAAATGGCATTCTCAAAATGATCCAAACATGAAGTAGACATATGGGGAATGTAAATTAATAACTATTTTTGGAGGTATTACTATGTATTATAGAAGTAGAGAAATTGAAACTTGGAAATTTGCTAATTTAAATTTGGTATTTTTTTATAAATAAAAATGTTGTTTTGTTTTACTCCATTTTACCAGTGTCATGAAGTACAATATGTGATGAAAAAACAATCTCAGAATGGCCTGGATAAATAAAGCTTTTTAAAGTTATTCACACATAAAGTGACACTGTTCAGATTTGCAAAAAATGGCCCAATCCTTAAGTTGAAAATGAGCCCGGTCCTTAAGGGGTTAACAGTGACCTCCATAGTGGCCAGCCCTTTATTTGTGACCTTCACAGTCCCATGTCTCGTTAACAGTGATCTCCACAATAACCCGCCCCTTAACAGTGACCCCCACAGAGCTCTGTTCCCCTAAAATGTGACCTCCACAACACCCAGCCCCCTTAACATTGACCTCCATAGCGGACTGTCCCCTTAACTGTGACCTCCACGGTTCTCTGGCCCCTTAACAGTGACCTCCACAGCACCCGCCCTTTTAACAGTGACTGCCACAGTACCCTGCTCCCTTAACAGTAACCTCCACATTACCCCACTGCCTTAATAGTGACTTCCACAGTCCCCTGCCTCCTTAATGGTAACCTCCACAGTGCCCGCCCCCTTAACAGTGACCTCCACAGCACTCTGCCCCTGTAACAGTGTCATCCATCGTGCCTTGCCCCTTTAAAGGTGACCTACAACAGTGAAGAAAAATGGCTGGATTGCTATGGAAACCTGGTGTAAAACTGTGTATATGTCGAGACTAAGGGGCTGCGAGCGTTTATTGGTTGATAAGGATCATGTGACCGTGTGTATGGCAGTTGGTATATGAGTGAAAGACCTGCAGGCTTCTATTGGCTAATGCAGGTCATGTAATGGTGCCATATTTGCATTTTTTTGGGGGAATATCTTATGAACGGTACATCCTAGATAGCTGAGACCCGGTCTAAAACCTTCCCAGACAACTGATGTACCTATGTGCCAAATTCGGTGCAGATCGGTCCAGCTGTTTTCACTCATATTCTAACTGCCATACACACGGTCACATGACCCTTATCAGCCGATTGAAGCTCGCAGGTCCACCAGTCTTGACATACTCACAGTTTTACACCAAGTTTCCATAACAACTAAGCCATTCTTCTTCACTGCTATAGGTCACCTGTGGATAACACTGTTAAGGGGGCGGAGCTCTCAGGACATCACTGTTAAGGGAGTGAAGTGCTGTGGAGGTCACAGTAAAGGGGGCAGGCTTCTGTGGAGGTCACAGTTAAGTGGATAGTCCACTATAGGGGTCAATGTAAAGGAGTGGGCTGCTGTTGAGTTTAATGTTAAGGGGGCAGGGTGTTGTGGAGGTCACATTTTAAAGGAACTGGGCACTGTGGAGGTCACTGTTAAGGGGACAGGGTACTGTGAAGGTCGCTGTTAAAGGATCAGGTATTGTTGAGGTCACTAACAAAGGGGTGGCCGCAGTGGAGGTCACTGTTAAGGAGGTGGGGTACTGTGGATGTTACTGTTAAAGGGGTGGGCCGTGTGTAGGTTTATGTTAAGGGGGCAGGGGACTGTGGAGGTCACTATTGAAGGGGCAGCCACTGTGGAGGTCACTGTTAAGGAGGTGGGGGACTGTGGAGGTCACTGTTAAGGGAGCAGGGTACTGTGAAGGTCACTGTTAAAGGGGCGGGTGCTGTGGAAGTCTCTGTTAAGGGGGCGGGGTGCTGTGGAGTTCACTGTTAAGGTGGCAGGGTACTGTTGAGGTCACTATTTAAGGCCTGGGTGGTGTGTGTAACTGTTAAGGGGGTAGGTCACTGTGGAGGTCACAGTTAAGGCTGCGGGTTACTGTAAAGGTCACATTTTAATGAGGTGGGGCACTGTGGGGGGTCTATGTTAAGGGGCAGGGAGCTGTGGAGGTCAATGTTAGGGGGGTGGGGCTTTGTGGAGGTTAATGTTAAGGGTTAGATCACTGTGAAGGGTCACTGTTAAGGGGCGGGCTGCTGGGGAGGTCTTTGTTAAGGGGGCAATTGGGGTGCTGTAAGTTCCCTGACATGCGCGGAATGAAAGCCATAAGGGTAAGAAGTTTAAAGGGGTTTTCTCATCTCAGAAAATGGGGGCATATCACTAGGATATGCCCCCATTGTCTTATAGGTGTGGGTCTCACCACTGGGACCCGCACCTATATCGAGAACGCAGCCTCCCTCCATTCATTCTATGGGGCCGCCGAAAATGGCTGAGCGCTGGTGCGGCTATTGCCGTCTGCCCCATAGAAATAAATGAGAGCATGGGCCGCGCATGCGCGGCACGCTCCCATTCACTTCTATGGGAGAGTCTGGGATTAGCGCTTGGTGGTAGACGGACCCTGGGAAATCTGGGGTCCTCCAGCCACAGCGCTCCCTGCTCCGTTCTCGATATAGGTGCGGGTCCCAGCGGTGGGACCCGCATCTATCAGACAATGGGGGCATATCCTAGCGATATGCCCCCATTGTCTAAGATGGGAATACCCCTTTAAGTCTGTTGACATGCTCGGGACTAGGTACGATAACACTAGATTTGGGAGGATAGTAGGTGATACGTGGAGATTCCTAAGGGTGGAGCGTCTGATACACCTGGCCCAATGGCTAAGCAGATGACAATTAAATGTAATGTAATGGATCACATAATTGGTATAGAGACATGACGCAACCGTGGGAGTCTATAAAAGATCCATGCCACCCCCACCAATGCGTAGACTGTCAGATCCCCTGAAGACGCCAGGTTAGCTGACGAAACATGTCGGGGGACAGTCATTGAGGGTGCTTTTAGAGCAGGGGTGTAGCCTATAGACAGGGGCAGACACAGACAGCAGAGGGCCTCTGTGCAAGGAATGTACCTGTCGCCCCCCCCCTTCCCCAACCACACATACAAATTATACGTGCAAATAAAAAACATCTTGTGAATATGGATCAATATGTTTACAGTATGTATATATATTTTTTCATACTAGGCCACGCCTCTAACTCTGAACCAAAGCATAACTATACACAACCAGTCCCCTTAATGCCCCCACATAATAATTATTCCCCCTTTGTACCTGCACATTGTAGTAATGCCCACACTGTGCCGCCTTTACAGAAGTTATGCCCAGAGATGCCCACTTCACAGCAGTTATGCCCAGATCTGTGCCCATTTCACAGTAGTTATGCCCAGAGATGCCCCCTTCACAGTAGCTATGCCCAGATATATGCCCCCTTCACAATAGTTATGTCCAGATATGTGCCCTCTTCACAATAGTTATGTCCAAATATGTGCCCCTTCACAGTAGTTATGTCCAGATATGTGCCCGCATTACTATTACTCCTAGATACTCTGCTCTCTCTGTAACTGCCGCACCCTCTGCACTTTGACATGGCCAGTTGCAATAACATTTTCACTGCCATTTCCTTCCAAAGTAGACAGGGAGCGGCAGTTGCAAAGAAACCGGAGCCTCTACATGTAATGGTAAAGCCCCCTGTTGCTCCTACAGGCTAATTTGCATAAATTAAAACATAATTTTTCTCAGCAATGCGGGCAAATATGTACATGGGACCAACACAGATGCCTTCAGCTGCCAAGCGCACGAGTAACAGGTCAGCCAGTGTCATAGGGACAGAACTGCTGACAGATGCCCTTTAAAGCAGTTGTCCGGGTTCAGAGCTGAACCTGGACATATATCCTTCTCCCCCCACTCAGCCCCTCTGACATTTCATACTTCGATGCTCTCCCTTGGCCTGCGCTGTAAAGCGTAGGGCAAGGGCTGTTTTGATTATAGCCCTAGCAGTGTTCCCAGTGACGTCACTGGCACCGATGGGCGGCTTTACAGTCTAAGACAGCGCTAAAGCCCATCCATTAGTGCCTGTGACGTCACCAGACTCACTGCTAGACGGAACCCCCACCACCACCACCACCATAGTACCCCTACAGTGCCCTCAGTACTAATAAAGCAACCCTAATAGAAATAAGGCCAATCTATAAGGCACTCCTATGGAGCCCTCAGTAGTAATGCTGCCATCACTGCCCACAGTATTGATAATGATCCCTGCAGTGCCCCCTGTAATTATAATACCCCCTGGAGTTATAATCTTTCCCCATAAATTATAATGCTTGTCCTCTCCCTCCAGTCTTCTATACAATACAGTCCCATGTAAATAACATCACTCCTCTCCCTCCAGTCTACTATACCATGCAGTCCCATGTAAATCACACCAGTCCTCTCCCACGAGTCTTTATGATGCAGTCCCATTTAAATAACCTCTCTTCCTTACAGTGTTCTATAACATACAGTTCCATGTAAATAACTTAAATCCCCCTCCTTCAGCCCCTCCAACACATAGTCCCATGTAAATAACATCACTCCTTACCCTCCAGTCCTCTATAATATCCAGTCCCATGTAAATAACACCAATCATCTCCCCCCAATCTTCTGTAACATACAGTCCCTTGTAAGTAACAGCCATCTCCTGCCTTCAGCCCCTCTAACATATAGTCCCAGTTAAATAACACATTTTCCTCCCACTAAGCAGGGAGGAGTTATAACGGGGAAAACCACATCTCCCAGCATTTCTCTGGCACTTACATTTATTCCATCTCCACTGCTCAGCGCTGCCTCTTTCTGCACTGGTCACATTATGGTGACCTCATCACAGGTCCCACCACCACTTCCAGTGTTGAAAAGATCACATGACTATGATGTCATCGCAGGCCCTTCAGCTATGAACTATAGGCAGAATGGACTTCAGATTCACAGTAAGTCCTAAACAGCCCTCACCCAAACAACCCCCGACCTCCACCCCAAGGCGACCAGGTTACTCTGGCAGAGGAAGGGAGGAAAAAATAAATAAAATAAAAAACACATCAGCTGGCAGTGGGAAGGGCAGCTGGCAGTGGTCCCCTGTGCAGCTGAACCAGCTGCACAGGCGATATATCCTCCCCTGCCTATAGATATTGAGTATATTCAGCATAATGGAGTGTATTCAGCAATAAGTGCATTCAGCCTAACACAAGTGTATTCAGCATAATAGAACATATTGTTAAGGGGGTGGGGTACTGAGGAGGTCACTGTTATGGGGACACTGTGGATATCTATTAATCACACACACACATTAAATTAAATAGAGGAAATATACCCTTGAAAGCCGGGTCATCCTTTTAGTTCTAGATAAATAGGGATTGACACTGTAACCACATTTACAGAGATATCCTGGGAAAGGAAATCAGAGTTTGGATGATCAAACTTCAAAATGTTGGGTGTAGAAGGTACTTTCCAGATAATATCCAAGGTATTGAAGAGGAGGATTAAATGTAATTATATAGATATATAAAAGCTACAACTAAGTAACTCTATATTTATAATCGAGATAAGTGATAAGATAAGGTTAGCTCAAGTTATATTTTAGGGTAGCATATGACTAGTCATGGCAAGTAAAAAGCTCAGTCTGTGTCACCTCAGAACACCTACAATTATTACACTAGTGGTGGCAAGCCTGGCAGAGGTGTAGTTATAGAACAGAGAACGCAGTCACTCACAAACCCTGGTGCCTTAGGGGGTCCAATAACAGCATCAGCATTATCAATGGCACACAGTAGGTGGGAGCATGTTAAAGATTTTGCAGTAGATTCACAAGGTCACCTCTGGACCTCCCTTCCCACATAATGTATCTTAAAAACCATGTAGAACTGTGTTGAGGTACTATGAACAACATTAAATGAAGCTACTTGTAATATGTATACCAAATGTTTTATCTGTATGTCTTAGGGTGGAATGTACTGGTTGGTCTTATTGGATGACTATAGCGCAGGGTTTGGTCTACTGGTGTTAGTCATCACATTCTGCCTTGCAGTTTCAAGAGTTTATGGTAAGATGTGATATTTTATCATTTCCATGTTCATGTCTATCCAATGCTATGTGTTTTATGTGAGAAAGTAATAACTTGTACTGAAATATAAAATGATATTAATATGTCATGATTATTATTGTGAGTAACATTATTGGCATTAGCACTATGACTGTATGACTTATTTGCCGGTATTACTTGAGTTATAAATGTGGGCATATGAGTATGGCATTAGTGTTATTTAGAAGAGCAGAAGAAGATGGGATACAGCAGCCCGAGCAGCCAAGGTAAGAAAATATCCACTGATAGAAGCTTTAAACAGTTTATTTAAGGTTGTTCAGGTAATGCCTTTTGGGGCTGGAATGGCCCCTTCATCAGACCAATACAAGGACTAGATGACTAGGTCAACACATTTCTAAAACAGCAGGTCTTGTGGCATTTTTCCAATGGTTATTCCCTAACAAAATAGTTCAAGGAAGGAAAACACATGAACTGGTTCTTGGACACCAAGGCTCATTGATGTGCATGGGGAACTGGACCATTGATCAATGGAAGAAGGTGGCCAGCTCTGATAAATCACATTTTCGTTTACATCATGCGATAGCTGGGTGCATGTGATGGCAACAGGATGCAACGTTGGAAGAAGGCAGGCCAGTGGAGCGTCCTTCACTCACTGCGCCTGGGCCTAATACTAAAATGGACGACACAGGCGTCGGATTTGCGGGGCACGGAGGAGACCGAGGATGTCAATCACCTTTACAAGGGCGTGCCAAACGGTGAGAGGACGGAGCCTCTAGGTGCTGCAGCAATGCCCGCTAGCACCTAGAGGCTCATTTGCATATTATAAAAGTCATTATTTAGCGCAAACTGCGGCAGGCAGGGAGATATAAGTCACACAGTTATGTTCTGCTGACATTAGCACATCGCTAATGTCAGCCAGCTACATAACGATTATTCTGATGACAGAAACCCTTTAACACCTTTAGAGGAATACAGGGAGTGCAGAATTATTAGGCAAGTTGTATTTTTGAGGATTAATTTTATTATTGAACAACAACCATGTTCTCAATGAACCTAAAAAACTCATTAATATCAAAGCTGAATATTTTTGGAAGTAGTTTTTAGTTTGTTTTTAGTTTTAGCTATTTTAGGGGGATATCTGTGTGTGCAGGTGACTATTACTGTGCATAATTATTAGGCAACTTAACAAAAAACAAATATATACCCATTTCAATTATTTATTTTTACCAGTGAAACCAATATAACATCTCAACATTCACAAATATACATTTCTGACATTCAAAAACAAAACAAAAACAAATCAGTGACCAATATAGCCACCTTTCTTTGCAAGGACACTCAAAAGCCTGCCATCCATGGATTCTGTCAGTGTTTTGATCTGTTCACCATCAACATTGCGTGCAGCAGCAACCACAGCCTCCCAGACACTGTTCAGAGAGGTGTACTGTTTTCCCTCCTTGTAAATCTCACATTTGATGATGGACCACAGGTTCTCAATGGGGTTCAGATTAGGTGAACAAGGAGGCCATGTCATTAGATTTTCTTTTTTTATACCCTTTCTTGCCAGCCACGCTGTGGAGTACTTGGACGCGTGTGATGGAGCATTGTCCTGCATGAAAATCATGTTTTTCTTGAAGGATGCAGACTTCTTCCTGTACCACTGCTTGAAGAAGGTGTCTTCCAGAAACTGGCAGTAGGACTGGGAGTTGAGCTTGACTCCATCCTCAACCCGAAAAGGCCCCACAAGCTCATCTTTGATGATACCAGCCCAAACCAGTACTCCACCTCCACCTTGCTGGCGTCTGAGTCGGACTGGAGCTCTCTGCCCTTTACCAATCCAGCCACGGGCCCATCCATCTGGCCCATCAAGACTCACTCTCATTTCATCAGTCCATAAAACCTTAGAAAAATCAGTCTTGAGATATTTCTTGGCCCAGTCTTGACGTTTCAGCTTGTGTGTCTTGTTCAGTGGTGGTCGTCTTTCAGCCTTTCTTACCTTGGCCATGTCTCTGAGTATTGCACACCTTGTGCTTTTGGGCAATCCAGTGATGTTGCAGCTCGGAAATATGGCCAAACTGGTGGCAAGTGGCATCTTGGCAGCTGCACGCTTGACTTTTCTCAGTTCATGGGCAGTTATTTTGCGCCTTGGTTTTTCCACATGCTTCTTGCGACCCTGTTGACTATTTTGAATGAAACGTTTGATTGTTCGATGATCACGCTTCAGAAGCTTTGCAATTTTAAGAGTGCTGCATCCCTCTGCAAGATATCTCACTATTTTTGACTTTTCTGAGCCTGTCGAGTCCTTCTTTTAACCCATTTTGCCAAAGGAAAGGAAGTTGCCTAATAATTATGCACACCTAATATAGGGTGTTGATGTCATTAGACCACACCCCTTCTCATTACAGAGATGCACATCACCTAATATGCTTAATTGGTAGTAGGCTTTCGAGCCTATACAGCTTGGAGTAAGACAACATGCATAAAGAGGATGATGTGGTCAAAATACTCATTTGCCTAATAATTCTGCATGCAGTGTACAGTGAAGCATAATATCTTTGAAAAATATCAAGTATCTCATTTTTGTCAGATGTCAATGCAAAGATGCTCGCAAAGACGGGACACATGGAGGGGTGGTGTGATCCCAAGCCAAGATGGCCAGCATTCGACCTGCCTTTTCCCCCTCTTCATAGTACTTCTGATGCATAAAAGATCTCTTATGTATGGTCAAATCCATTAAATAGGTATTAAATTATTTCTGTGCCTCCTACCAAGCATCTCTATTTATGGAATTGTTCTCGGCAATCATTGCTCTTTCCGATTCCTCCAAACGGAAACGTAGATTATTACCTAGAAGACTAGTTTGTCGTTTCACCCTATATATTTGTTGTATTAGAGAGACTGTAACCCAGGCCTTCATAACTTCCCACACAGTACTTAGAGCCACAGAACCTATATTATTTTCAAAATATGCTTTAAGATCTCTTTCAATCCTATCTAATGGTATCACTGTAAGCCAATGGGGATTTAATTTCCATGGCCTGTTATTTTTTTGTCTGTTTCCTAAACTCCCAAACGTACAGCTAATTTTTAATGGAGAATGAGCTGACAAACCTCGCGCAAGATACACTGCTTCTAAACACATAGATAACATTTGTTCATTGCCCAAGGCCATATCTATTCTCGAAAGAGTATTGTAGGTAGTCGAGTGACATGAAAAGCACCGTATATCAGGGTTCTTTATTGTTCTGTCTTCATACACGTTCACACAGTGTGCAGTCTGACATTCAGCATAAACCATTCCTATTTTCCAAAAAAGAGGACTGCTCTTTGCAGGCTAATTTGTTTATTGGTCAACAGGTTGTACTCTCGGCGCGGTGCGCGTGAGTGAGAGATTGTACAAGTGTGCGATTGATTTGTAAAACATGACTGTTGATTGGCAAAACAGGATTGTCTGGTAAAACTACAAGAATACAAATAGCATGTATAAGTATTAAGCATAGAATAGCATGTACTAAAACATTACATTAACACTAAAGTACATGGTAAAATGGCTGCCTATACATAGGATTGCATGGCTAGCTAACAGTAGTAACTCCCTGAGTAACAATTATAACTGGCTGAACAGCTCTGCATAACATAATATCCCTGAAACAAAGGTAGATCTCTCACCAGATACGCTTTTACAAGGATGGTAGAGTTTGAGAAGGAGATATGCAGAAGGACAGCTCTGCTGATGTGCTCTGGTGACTGGAGACTTCTCTCTCCTAGGATGCTTTGTACTCCCACAATGCTTTGCTCCACCCACAATGCAGCAGTCTTTGTAACAGGAAAACAAAGTGTCATACAGCTTAACACCGCTAGATGGTGCTATAACCACACTAATCATTACAGAAATACCAAGGCTCCGGAAGATGTGATCTGTAATCATTTTCCCTAACCCTGTTGGGCAGAAGATTTATCCTCCATAAATCATAAAGCCTCAATTCCTCTTATAAATGCCCGAATCGGGTACGTGGACTATCAAGCAAGGAATAACAACTAGTGAATTTATCCATATATGGATGAACATATCTGTTAAAATCTCCCAATATAATATAAGGACATATCGGACATGAGAAAACAAAATGGAGTACCTTCAATACCCATAACGGCCTCATTACAAGGCTTGGTGTCTAGGATAGTTTCCCCCCCCTGAAAATGAGACCTCTCATTCAGATCCCCCTCCTTTTCAATATCCAGTGTCCCAGGAAGGAGATACCTCTCCATCTTTGTATTTTGGTCCTATGCTCCCTTCCCTCGGCGAGATGTTTGCAGGCCTGTTGGCGTAGCTTGTGGGCCTAATGGTGAGGTATGTGTTACAGACTGTAGGGTGGCATTCTCTTGCATAGAGCCATGATAAAGGTTTTCTTTCTGGCGCCTCCCCATCTTGTCCGTCCTTCAGTATCTCCGCCAAACCTTTGCTCCAGTTACACTGGGGCCCAGGCAACCACGTGACCACAGCACCGAGCAAGCAGGCCAGCCACGCCAGAGCACACGCCTCACATGAACAGGAACTGGGGCTCATCTCCAGTAGGTATCTTTAGTAGCCTTTTAGCTTTGAACCTCAGCCACCAGGCACTTCAACTAGGCACCAAGCAACATGTGTGTGGGCCCAGGAGCTAGACGGCAGTCGGTAGCTGGGGATGAGCGCCGCACAAACGCTCACTCACTCACACATCCAGTCATGGGCCCAGTCATTATTAGTTACGCCACTGCAACTACCTAAACATTACTGCAAACCAAGTGCAACCAAACCTTCACAATAATGGTATTCTCTAATAGCAGTAGGTTCTTCAGCAGTATCATTTAAATCCAATCTGATATCTGTGGGATATGTTAGAAAAACAAATCTGATCCATAGATTCCCCACTTTACCATTCATAGGTCTTATAGCATCTGATGCTAATGTCTTGGTGCCAGATATTCTAGGACACCTTTAGAAGTGGAGTCCAAGCTCCTATGGATCACAGATGTTTTGGTGGAACAGGGGTACCAATATACACTGCTCAAAAAAATAAAGGGAACACTTAAACAACACAATTTAACTCCAAGTCAATCACACTTCTGTGAAATCAAACTGTCCACTTAGGAAGAAACACTGAGTGACAATCAATTTCACATGCTGTTGTGCAAATGGGATAGACAACAGGTGGAAATTATAGGCAATTAGCAAGACAACCCCAATAAAGGAGTGGTTCTGCATGTGGTGACCACAGACCACTTCTCAGTTCCTATGCTTCCTGGCTGATGTTTTGGTCACTTTTGAATGCTGGCGGTGCTTTCACTCTAGTGGTAGCATGAGACGGAGTCTACAACCCACACAAGTGGCTCAGGTAGTGCAGCTTATCCAGGATGGCACATCAATGCGAGCTGTGGCAAGAAGGTTTGCTGTGTCTGTCAGCGTAGTGTCCAGAGCATGGAGGCGCTACCAGGAGACAGGTCAGTACATCAGGAGACGTGGAGGAGGCCGTAGGAGGGCAACAACCCAGCAGCAGGACCGCTACCTCCGCCTTTGTGCAAGGAGGAACAGGAGGAGCACTGCCAGAGCCCTGCAAAATGACCTCCAGCAGGCCACAAATGTGCATGTGTCTGCTCAAACAGTCAGAAACAGACTCCATGAGGGTGATATGAGGGCCCAACGTCCACAGGTGGGGGTTGTGCTTACAGCCCAACACCGTGCAGGATGTTTGGCATTTGCCAGAGAACACCAAGATTGGCAAATTCGCCACTGGCGCCCTGTGCTCTTCACAGATGAAAGCAGGTTCACACTGAGCACATATCCACCAACGTCACGTTGCACCACAGACTTTTCAGGAGTTGGCAGATGCTTTAGTCCAGGTCTGGGAGGAGATCTCTCAGGAGACCGTCCGCCACCTCATCAGGAGCATGCACAGGCGTTGTAGGGAGGTCATACAGGCACGTGGAGGCCTCACACACTACTGAGCCTCATTTTGACTTGTTTTAAGGACATTACATCAAAGTTGGATCAGCCTGTAGTGTGTTTTTCCACTTTAATTTTGAGTGTGACTCCAAATCCAGACCTCCATGGGTTGAAAAATTTTATTTCCATTTTTTTCATTTTAGTGTGATTTTGTTGTCAGCACATTCAACTATGTAAAGAACAAAGTATTTCAAAAGAATATTTAATTAACTCAGATCTAGGATGTGTTATTTTTGTGTTCCCTTTATTTTTTTGAGCAGTGTATTATGCAAGTTGGTTTGAAGTTTCGAAACCATGGCTGATTGGTATATGTATATATGTATAGAGGGCTCTGTTCTATACAATAAAGCTTTATTCTGTGATAATTAGCCATTATTTAAAATTATATAACCCTTGTAATCTAAGTGTAGCGTTTCCCTGACAGTTCTTCAGTTTCCCTGTTAGTATCATTATGGTGATGCTGTATGAAACACATGATTGTGCATCAAATTCAGCCTCTCACACACAAGCTATTAGATATGCACTGCTGATGTACAGTGACGTAGATGGCGGCTGTATCTGACCCATCTTGCTGATGTCTTGGAAGAGTGATAATGAAGTGGAAATTGCAATGATCAGCAGGGAAGTGGATATCACACTGAACTGCAATAGAAGCTGTTGTATCAACACGTTAGATCCATGCAGGGAATCCAGAATGTATATCAGTTTCTTTAAACAGCCCATGTCAGCAGGATCAACACGATCAAACCAGGCATTCTCCCAGGTAGGGTTGATTCTACTGATTAAAAATGATACCTGTCCTGTGAAAATCAGTTGTTAAATTCCAGAGTAAAAAATAATTGTATTTTCTATGCAAATAAGGGATTCAGTGCACTAAGGGGTGTGGCCATCACTGGAAAGCTGAGGAGCAGAGGTGCACAGAGAGGTTAGGCCCCCAACTCTCGCGGCCATTACAGAGCCGAAACTATGTTTGCAACAAGCAGCACACCGTCTTATTGATGTAGCCACAGAACTTACACGTGCCACAAGGAAAAGTTCCCGAAATAGGATTATGTAACCAGGTATGCTGTTTAGGACCTTGGTACATACTGTGAACTAGAATATCACGCAAATTCTGGCTACGACGGAAAGTGATTGCTGGTTTATCCGGGATAAGGTGACCAATATCCGAATCGGATCTGAGAATATACCAATGTTCTGATAGTACATGACGTACCTGGTCATGAGCACTATCAAATGTCCCAATGATCCGCATATTATCCATCCCTTGTGCTACCTAATAACAACTTTATGTAGCATGTATTGGTTTTAGGCAGTTTAGGTGTAGTAGCTACTTGGCTCCTGATGAAGTGCATGAACCAGCTGCACAGAAACGCGTAGAGCCGTAGCTCAGTGTGTACAGACCTGCTGGTCGTTGTAGCGCATCTTTGCCAACACCAGGATTGGTCGGCGTGGTTTACTCGCCTACATGGGGGTTAGTGTTTGAGAGTCGGCATAGTACACGGTCGCTCCTTTCACTAACCGCTACTGCTCAGTGATACGCCGATCACTGGTCAGTTCATTTGTATGCTGCGTGTGATATCTCCTTTATAGGTCTGGGATATTAAACTATGATATCATTCCCTTAGGATATACCACACTTTCAGCAATTATTCCACCAGCACATATCGATTGCACAGGCAGCACCTGGCCGTTCGGAGCACCATATCCGATTATTAGTGCGGTGGTTTTAGTTATATTAGTCCGTCTATCTGTGCATGATATCTCAAGTAGTCCCTCCCATGTACAATAATAGGCAGTGGCACTGTCGATATATGGTGAGGATACATCAATCTGGATAGACGGTTTAGTCTTAGTATTACCAATATAGGTTTCACCCCCTTTCCATTAGTAGCACTAATAAAATATTTATTATTTTGCTCCATTTTAACGTCCTCTTTATAATTAATTGTCTGTCATTATACTATAGGGACGTATACCCAATACATCTTGCTCTTTAATTTAATATCTTTTATGAACAAAAAAGTTATTAAAAAGGCATTTAATTGTTTTTGTAATATTTTACTTGTCTAGGAATCAAGAATTTCTGCAGGGATATACAAATGATGCTGGGATTTAAGCCAGGAATATATTTTAAAGCATGTTGGGCCTTTCTATCACCAGTCACCTTAATTGTGAGTAATTTTGCTAAATGTTTGCTATAAGTTTACAGTAATGTTAAACAATACTTGCATACTCTCCCAGAATATTCAGGAAGCTTGCATTAAAAGGGGAGATCTCCTGGACCCCAGAAGCACAGTCAAGTCTCTCAGGCGCTGCATTCTGATGACCCACGCACCTCTCCTCCTTCCCGCAGTTCTCTTCACTGCTGGGTGCCTCTGCAGACAATGTCCCGACACAAGCCCCTCCATCAGGATGTTGTCTGCAGTATTGCCAGTAAAGAGGACTTCAAGCTGCAGGAACCAGGAGAGGTGAGTATGTTCAGAGTGTGGTCAGGGGTCTTGCTATGTTAGTATGTATGTATTCATGTAGTGGGTCTGTGGTCTGTTTTTGTTTATGAGGTTAACTTTTTTTAGAAGGTCTGTTAATTTGGTCTAGTTTGAATTCTGTATTTATTTAGAGATCTATTGTCAGGCTTTTTAGGGGTCCGGTCTGTGGTCTCAGAAGTCTATATTTGTTTAGGGGGTCAGAGGTTTGTATTAGTTTAGAGGTCTTGTTTGGCATCTATGTTTATTTACGGAATCAGTTTTTGTTCTGATGTCTGAATTTAGGGAGTTTGTATATATTTAGGGGGTTTAGTCTAGGGTCTGTATTTATTTAGAGGTCCCCTTAAATGGATTTAGTACGAGCACTACTTCCTCTTCAAGATTACACTGCGTGTCGTCTTGGAAGTCTCAATGGCACAGTGTAATTACAAGTGCTTGTTCCATTCACTTAAATAAGATGAGCACTTGTAATTATACTGCACGGTTCCCACAAGCGAGACGCCATGCAGTGTAATCTTGAAGGGGAAGCAGTGTCGTACGAGCGTCACCTCCTCTTGAAACAGCTGATAGGCGGAAGTGCTGGAAGTTGGACGCTCACCAATCAGAAATTGATGATCAATATGTACTGGCTTCACAACCCCTTTAAACAATTTGGGCTGCAATTCCTGCATTGTTTCTCAGAATCGTCTTAATGTCACATTTAAAAGTATCAGTTAATACATAGCCATTGGCTAACAATCACCTTTGTTTACATTTATATTAAAGAGGACCTTTCATCTGTCCAAACATTGTAAACTAAGTATCATGATCTGTACAGCGGCGCCCAGGGATCTCACTGCACTTACTATTATCCCTGGGCGCCGCTCCGTTCTCCTGCTATGCCCTCCAGTATGTTCGGGGACTTGGTTATAGTAGGAGGAGACTTCCCTTGTTCTCCTGGGCGTCGCCTTCTCCTAGGCTGTAGCGCTGGCCAATCGCTGCGCAGAGCTCACAGACTGGGAGAAAAAAACCTCCCAGGCTGTGAGCTCTGCGCTGCGATTGGCCAGCGCTACAGCCTGGGAGAAGTAGACGCCCAGGAGAACAAGGGCAGACTCCTCCTACTATAACCAAGTCCCCTAAGTCTCCGCCTACTATAACCAAGTCCCCGAACATACCGGAGGACATAACGGGAGAACGCAGCGGCGCCCAGGGATAATAGTAAGTGCAGTAAGATCCCTGGGCGCCGCTGTACAGATCATGATACTTAGTTCACAATGTTTGGACCGATGAAAGGTCCTCTTTAAGTTTTATTAACCTTTTTTTATTAAAACTCAACTTTTATTTAATCCACTCAAAGCTTATAAATCACTAAAAACCCAGCAACCTATCACTGTGTGTCCATATATTGCTTTGTCAATTTCAATTGCCGGCGACATGCACTACCACTTACACTCCCTACCGTGTAACACATTTAGTTGTTTCTGCCTTGTCATCAGAAACACGAGTGAGTTTTAATTCTGTAACTGTGATAGATCACTATTAAAAACCGCTATTCATTACTCCCTGACATCTTTTGCCCTGGCATCTTCTGGGGCAATAGGGAAACATGGTGAAAAAGGAAATTAATAGCCAATGGCTATGTATTAAATATTAGGAGGAACTGACAGGATAACTCGATTCTTACGAATTTGCCCTATTTTGTTACTAACTTAAAAAAGCCAAAGTTTGTTGCTCCCCTTTAAGACAACATATTACAATGGTGATCATGAAGCAAAAATATCAAGGGAAACCCGTGCCTGGGTCAGTGACAGCTTGCTGTTTCCCTAAGGTTGTGGAAGGCCTTTCTCTGTAGTTACTCATGGCAGCCTCTCTGCCGTGGAACATTGATTAATTGCATCATTTCCACTTTATAATTTGCAGTAATACAGACACATCTTAAATAATGTGCGTCACATCTGCCTCATGCTTTAATTTTTTGGACAGAAGGGATAGGACTAGGGATGAGCGAACCCGAACTGTATAGTTCGGGTTCGTACCGAAATTTGGGGTGTCCGTGACACGGACCCGAACATTTTCGTAAAAGTCTGTGTTCGGGTTCGGTGTTCGGCGCTTTCTTGGCGCTTTTTGAAAGGCTGCAAAGCAGCCAATCAACAAGCGTCATACTACTTGCCCCAAGAGGCCATCACAGCCTTGCCTACTATTGGCATGGCTGTGATTGGCCAGTGCAGCATGTGACCCAGCCTCTATATAAGCTTGGGTCACGTTGCGCTGCACGTCACTCTGCTGATTGAAGCATAGGGAGAGGTTGCAGCTGCGACGTTAGGGTGAGATTAGGCAGTGATTAACTCCTCCAAAAGACTTCATTCTGTGATCGATCTGCAGCTGTGGATCATTGAAGTGCTAATATTGACTTGCTCACTTTTTTGAGGCTGCCCAGAGCGTTTTTAGATCACTTTTTTTCTGGGGTGATCGGCGGCCATTTTGTGACTTGTGGTGCGCCAGCACAAGCTATCACCAAGTGTATTTAACCATCAATAGTGTGGTTATTTTGTGCTATATCCTACATCAGCTGCAGGCTGAGCCTGTGTCACCGAAGTGCATTTAACCATCAACAGTCTGGTTATTTTTTGGCCATATACTATATCAGCTGCAGGCTGAGCCTGTGTCACCGAAGTGCATTTAACCATCAACAGTCTGATTATTTTTTGGCCATATACTACATCTGGTGCAGGCTGAGCCTGTGTCACCCAAGTGCATTTAACCATCAACAGTGTGTTTATTTTTTGGCCATATACTACATCAGGGGCAAATTGAGCCTGTCACCCAGCGCCTAAAAAATAGACCTGACATTTCTATTCAACCAAATCTGTACTGTTTTAGCTGGTCAAGTTATTTGTAGTGACCGTAAAAGCACACTTTTTGTTCTGGGTTGAAAAACTATTCCCAAATTTGCCATTCTCAAAATAACTAGTTTCTGGTATATGAGGCCTACTTGAAATCTATCCCAAAAAGGATATCTTACATTGAAGGTACTGATAGTGTCATTCAGAAAAACCTAAGACACACGCTACCGTGCAGATAGAAGTCTGATTCTGTGATTAAACCTTAACCTGTCACACAGTGCAAAAAACAAACAGGTCTCACATTTCTATTCAAGCAAATCTGTACTGTTTTAGCTGGTCAAGTTATTTGTAGTGACCGTAAAAGCACTTTTTTTTTTCTGGGTTGAAAAACTATTCCCAAATTTGCCATTCTCAAAATAACTAGTTTCTGGTATTTGAGGCCTACTTGAAATCTATCCCAAAAAGGATATCTTACATTGAAGGTAGTGATAGTGTCATTCAGAAAAACCTAAGACACACGCTACCGTGCAGATAGAAGTCTGATTCTGAGATTAAACCTTAACCTGTCACACAGTGCAAAAAAAAACAGGTCTCACATTTCTATTCAAGCAAATCTGTACTGTTTTAGCTGGTCAAGTTATTTGTAGTGACCGTAAAAGCACATTTTTTTTTCTGGGTTGAAAAACTATTCCCAAATTTGCCATTCTCAAAATAACTAGTTTCTGGTATTTGAGGCCTACTTGAAATCTATCCCAAAAAGGATATCTTACATTGAAGGTACTGATAGTGTCATTCAGAAAAACCTAAGACACACGCTACCGTGCAGATAGAAGTCTGATTCTGAGATTAAACCTTAACCTGTCACACAGTGCAAAAAAAAACAGGTCTCACATTTCTATTCAAGCAAATCTGTACTGTTTTAGCTGGTCAAGTTATTTGTAGTGACCGTAAAAGCACATTTTTTTTTCTGGGTTGAAAAACTATTCCCAAATTTGCCATTCTCAAAATAACTAGTTTCTGGTATTTGAGGCCTACTTGAAATCTATCCCAAAAAGGATATCTTACATTGAAGGTAGTGATAGTGTCATTCAGAAAAACCTAAGACACACGCTACCGTGCAGATAGAAGTCTGATTCTGAGATTAAACCTTAACCTGTCACACAGTGCAAAAAAAAACAGGTCTCACATTTCTATTCAAGCAAATCTGTACTGTTATAGCTGGTCAAGTTATTTGTAGCGACCGTAAAAGCACATTTTTTTTTCTGGGTTGAAAAACTATTCCCAAATTTGCCATTCTCAAAATAACTAGTTTCTGGTATTTGAGGCCTACTTGAAATCTATCCCAAAAAGGATATCTTACATTGAAGGTACTGATAGTGTCATTCAGAAAAACCTAAGACACACGCTACCTTGCAGATAGAAGTCTGATTCTGTGATTAAACCTTAACCTGTCACACAGTGCAAAAAAAAAACAGGTCTCACATTTCTATTCAAGCAAATCTGTACTGTTTTAGCTGGTCAAGTTATTTGTAGTGACCGTAAAAGCACATTTTTTTTTCTGGGTTGAAAAACTATTTCCAAATTTGCCATTCTCAAAATTGTGGTGAACGGGAACAATGAGGAAAACATCTAATAAGGGACGCGGACGCGGACGTGGACATGGTCGTGGCGGTGTTAGTGGACCCTCTGGTGCTGGGAGAGGACGTGGCCGTTCTGCCACAGCCACACGTCCTAGTGTACCAACTACCTCAGGTCCCAGTAGCCGCCAGAATTTACAGGGATATTTGGTGGGGCCCAATACCGTTCTAAGGATGGTAAGGCCTGAGCAGGTACAGGCATTAGTCAATTGGGTGGCCGACAGTGCATCCAGCACATTCACATTATCTCCCACCCAGTCTTCTGCAGAAAGCGCACAGATGGCGCATGAAAACCAAGCCCATCAGTCTGTCACATCACCCCCATGCATATCAAGGAAACTGTCTGAGCCTCAAGTTATGCAGCAGTCTCTTATGCTGTTTGAAGACTCTGCTGCCAGGGTTTCCCAAGGGCATCCACCTAGCTCGTTAACAAGGGGTGGAAGAGATAGAATGCACTAACGCACAACCACTTATGTTTCCTGATGATGAGGACATGGGAATACCACCTCAGCACGTCTCTGATGATGACGAAACACAGGTGCCAACTGCTGCGTCTTTCTGCAGTGTACAGACTGAACAGGAGGTCAGGGATCAAGACTGGGTGGAAGACGATGCAGGGGACGATGAGGTCCTAGACCCCACATGGAATGAAGGTCGTGCCACTGACTTTCACAGTTCGGAGGAAGAGGCAGTGGTGAGACCGAGCCAACAGCATAGCAAAAGAGGGAGCAGTGGGCAAAATCAGAACACCCGCCGCCAAGATACTCCGCCTGCTACTGACCGCCGCCATCTGGGACCGAGCACCCCAAAGGCAGCTTCAAGGAGTTCCCTGGCATGGCACTTATTCAAACAATGTGCTGACGACAAGACCCGAGTGGTTTGCATGCTGTGCCATCAGAGCCTGAAGCGAGGCATTAACGTTCTGAACCTTAGCACAACCTGCATGACCAGGCACCTGCATGCAAAGCATGAACTGCAGTGGAGTAAACACCTTAAAAACAAGGAAGTCACTCAGGCTCCCCCTGCTGCCTCTTCTGCTGCTGCCGCCTCGGCCTCTTTTGCTGCTGCCGCCGCCTCGGCCTCTTCTGCTGCTGCTGCCGCCGCCTCGGCCTCTTCCTCTGCCTCTGGAGGAACGTTGGCACCTGCCGCCAAGCAAACATGGGATGTACCACCAACACCACCACCTGCGTCACCAAGCATCTCAACCATGTCACACGGCAGCGTTCAGCTCTCCATCTCACAAACATTTGAGAGAAAGCGTAAATTCCCACCTAGCCACCCTCGATCCCTGGCCCTGAATGCCAGCATTTCTAAACTACTGGCCTATGAACTGCTGTCATTTAGGCTGGTGGACACACACAGCTTCAAACAGCTCATGTCGCTTGCTGTCCCACAGTATGTTGTTCCCAGCCGCCACTACTTCTCCAAGAGAGCCGTGCCTTCCCTGCACAAACAAGTGTCCGATAAAATCAAGTGTGCACTGCGCAACGCCATCTGTGGCAAGGTCCACCTAACCACAGATACGTGGACCAGTAAGCACGGCCAGGGACGCTATATCTCCCTAACTGCACACTGGGTAAATGTAGTGGCGGCTGGGCCCCAGGCGGAGAGCTGTTTGGCGCACGTCCTTCTGCCGCCAAGGATCGCAGGGCAACATTCTTTGCCTCCTGTCTCCTCCTCCTCCTACTCAGCTTCCTCCTCCTCTTCTTCCACCTGCTCATCCAGTCAGCCACACACCTTCACCACCAACTTCAGCACAGCCCGGGGTAAACGTCAGCAGGCCATTCTGAAACTCATATGTTTGGGGGACAGGCCCCACACCGCACAGGAGTTGTGGCGGGGTATAGAACAACAGACCGACGAGTGGTTGCTGCCGGTGAGCCTCAAGCCCGGCCTGGTGGTGTGCGATAATGGGCGACATTTCGTTGCAGCTCTGGGACTAGCCGGCTTGACGCACATCCCTTGCCTGGCGCATGTGCTGAATTTGGTGGTGCAGAAGTTCATTCGCAACTACCCCGACATGTCAGAGCTGCTGCATAAAGTGCGGGCCGTCTGTTCGCGCTTCCGGCGTTCACACCCTGCCGCTGCTCGCCTGTCTGCGCTACAGCGTAACTTCGGCCTTCCCGCTCACCGCCTCATATGCGACGTACCCACCAGGTGGAACTCCACCTTGCATATGCTGGACAGACTGTGCGAGCAGCAGCAGGCCATAGTGGAGTTTCAGCTGCAGCACGCACGGGTCAGTCGCACTGCGGATCAGACCCACTTCACCACCAATGACTGGGCCTCCATGCGAGACCTGTGTGCCCTGTTGCGCTGTTTCGAGTACTCCACCAACATGGCCAGCGGCGATGACGCCGTTATCAGCGTTACAATACCACTTCTATGTCTCCTTGAGAAAACACTTAGGGCGATGATGGAAGAGGAGGTGGCCCAGCAGGAAGAGGGGTCATTTTTAGCACTTTCAGGCCAGTCTCTTCGAAGTGACTCAGAGGGAGGTTTTTTGCAACACCAGAGGCCAGGTACAAATGTGGCCAGACAGGGCCCACTACTGGAGGACGAGGATGAGGAGGAGGTGGAGGAGGATGAGGATGAAGCATGTTCACAGCGGGGTGGCACCCAACGCAGCTCGGGCCCATCACTGGTGCGTGGCTGGGGGGAAACACAGGACGATGACGATACGCCTCCCACAGAGGACAGCTTGTCCTTACCTCTGGGCAGCCTGGCACACATGAGCGACTACATGCTGCAGTGCCTGCGCAACGACAGCAGAGTTGCCCACATTTTAACGTGTGCGGACTATTGGGTTGCCACCATGCTGGATCCCCGGTACAAAGACAATGTGCCCACCTTACTTCCTACACTGGAGCGTGATAGGAAGATGCGCGAGTACAAGCGCACGTTGGTAGACGCGCTACTGAGAGCATTCCCAAATGTCACAGGGGAACCAGTGGAAGCCCAAGGCGAAGGCAGAGGAGGAGCAAGAGGTCGCCAACGCAGCTGTGTCATGGCCAGCTCCTCTGAGGGCAGGGTTAGCATGGCAGAGATGTGGAAAAGTTTTGTCACCACGCCACAGCTAACTGCACCACCACCTGATACGGAACGTGTTAGCAGGAGGCAACATTTCACTAACATGGTGGAACAGTACCTGTGCACACCCCTCCACGTACTGACTGATGGTTCGGCCCCATTCAACTTCTGGGTCTCCAAATTGTCCACGTGGCCAGAGCTAGCCTTTTATGCCTTGGAGGTGCTGGCCTGCCCGGCGGCCAGCGTTTTGTCTGAACGTGTATTCAGCACGGCAGGGGGCGTCATTACAGACAAACGCAGCCGCCTGTCTACAGCCAATGTGGACAAGCTGGCATTCATAAAAATGAACCAGGCATGGATCCCACAGGACCTGTCCATCCCTTGTGCAGATTAGATATTAACTACCTCCCCTTAACAATATATTATTCTACTCCAGGGCACTTCCTCATTTAATCCTATTTTTATTTTTATTTTACCATTATATTGCGGGGCAACCCAAAGTTGATTGAACCTCTCCTCTGTCTGGGTGCCTGGGCCTAAATGTGTGACAGTGGCCTGTTCCAGTGGTGGGTGACGTGAAGCCTGATTATCTGCTATGACATGAAGACAGATTCTGTGCTGACATAAGGCCAGATTCTCTGTTACGGGACCTCTCTCCTCTGCCTGGGTGCCTGGGCCTAAATATGTGACAGTGGCCTGTTCCAGTGGTGGGTGACGTGAAGCCTGATTCTCTGCTATGACATGAAGACAGATTCTGTGCTGACATGAAGCCAGATTCTCTGTTACGCGACCTCTCTCCTCTGCCTGGGTGCCGGGGCCTAAATATGTGACAGTGGCCTGTTCCAGTGGTGAGTGACGTGAAGCCTAATTCTCTGCTATGACATGAAGACTGATTCTGCGCTGACATAAGGCCAGATTCTCTGTTACAGGACCTCTCTCCTCTGTCTGGGTGCCGGGGCCTAAATGTGTGACAGTGGCCTGTTCTAGTGGTGGGTGACGTGAAGCCTGATTCTCTGCTATGACATGAAGACTGATTCTGCGCTGACATAAGGCCAGATTCTCTGTTACGGGACCTCTCTCCTCTGTCTGGGTGCCGGGGCCTAAATGTGTGACAGTGGCCTGTTCCAGTGGTGGGTGACGTGATGCCTGATTCTCTGCTATGACATGAAGACTGATTCTGCGCTGACATAAGGCCAGATTCTCTGTTACAGGACCTCTCTCCTCTGTCTGGGTGCCGGGCCTAAATGTGTGACAGTGGCCTATTCCAGTGGTGGGTGACGTGAAGCCTGATTCTCTGCTATGACATGAAGACAGATTCTGCGCTGACATAAGGCCAGATTCTCTGTTACGGGACCTCTCTCCTCTGCCTGGGTGCCGGGGCCTAAATGTGTGACAGTGGCCTGTTCCAGTGGTGGGTGACGTGAAGCCTGATTCTCTGCTATGACATGAAGACAGATTCTGTCCTGACATAAGGCCAGATTCTCTGTTACAGGACCTCTCTCCTCTGTCTGGGGCCTAAATGTGTGACAGTGGCCTGTTCCAGTGGTGGGTGACGTGATGCCTGATTCTCTGCTATGACATGAAGACAGATTCTGTGCTGACATAAGGCCAGATTCTCTGTTACAGGACCTCTCTCCTCTGTCTGGGTGCCGGGGCCTAAATGTGTGACAGTGGCCTGTTCCAGTGGTGGGTGACATGAAGCCTGATTCTCTGCTATGACATGAAGACTGATTCTGCGCTGACATAAGGCCAGATTCTCTGTTACGGGACCTCTCTCCTCTGTCTGGGTGCCGGGGCCTAAATGTGTGACAGTGGCCTGTTCCAGTGGTGGGTGACGTGAAGCCTGATTCTCTGCTATGACATGAAGACTGATTCTGCGCTGACATAAGGCCAGATTCTCTGTTACGGGACCTCTCTCCTCTGCCTGGGTGCCGGGGCCTAAATGTGTGACAGTGGCCTGTTCCAGTGGTGAGTGACGTGAAGCCTAATTCTCTGCTATGACATGAAGACTGATTCTGCGCTGACATAAGGCCAGATTCTCTGTTACAGGACCTCTCTCCTCTGTCTGGGTGCCGGGGCCTAAATGTGTGACAGTGGCCTATTCCAGTGGTGGGTGACGTGAAGCCTGATTCTCTGCTATGACATGAAGACAGATTCTGCGCTGACATAAGGCCAGATTCTCTGTTACGGGACCTCTCTCCTCTGCCTGGGTGCCTGGGCCTAAATGTGTGACAGTGGCCTGTTCCAGTGGTGGGTGACGTGAAGCCTGATTCTCTGCTATGACATGAAGACAGATTCTGTGCTGACATAAGGCCAGATTCTCTGTTACAGGACCTCTCTCCTCTGTCTGGGTGCCGGGGCCTAAATGTGTGACAGTGGCCTGTTCCAGTGGTGGGTGACGTGATGCCTGATTCTCTGCTATGACATGAAGACAGATTCTGTGCTGACATAAGGCCAGATTCTCTGTTACGGGACCTCTCTCCTCTGTCTGGGTGCCGGGGCCTAAATGTGTGACAGTGGCCTGTTCCGGTGGTGGGTGACGTGAAGCCTGATTCTCTGCTATGACATGAAGACAGATTCTGCGCTGACATAAGGCCAGATTCTCTGTTACGGGACCTCTCTCCTCTGTCTGGGTGCCGGGGCCTAAATGTGTGACAGTGGCCTGTTCCAGTGGTGGGTGACGTGAAGCCTGATTCTCTGCTATGACATGAAGACTGATTCTGCGCTGACATAAGGCCAGATTCTCTGTTACGGGACCGCTCTCCTCTGCCTGGGTGCCTGGGCCTAAATGTGTGACAGTGGCCTGTTCCAGTGGTGGGTGACGTGAAGCCTGATTCTCTGCTATGACATGAAGACTGATTCTGCGCTGACATAAGGCCAGATTCTCTGTTACGGGACCTCTCTCCTCTGCCTGGGTGCCTGGGCCTAAATGTGTGACAGTGGCCTGTTCCAGTGGTGGGTGACGTGAAGCCTGATTCTCTGCTATGACATAAGGCCAGATTCTCTGTTACGGGACCTCTCTCCTCTGCCTGGGTGCCTGAGCCTAAATGTGTGACAGTGGCCTGTTCCAGTGGTGGGTGACGTGAAGCCTGATTCTCTGCTATGACATGAAGACTGATTCTGTGCTGACATGAAGCCAGATTCTCTGCTATGGCATGAAGAGACTGATTCTGTGCTGACATGAAGCCAGATTCTTTGCTATGGCATGAAGAGACTGATTCTCTGCTGACGTGAAGCCAGATTCTCTGCTATGGGACCTCTGTCCAATTGATATTGGGTCTTTTTTTTTTTTTTTTTTAATTCATTTCCCTATCCACATTTGTTTACTGGGGATTTACCTACATGTTGCTGCCTTTTGCAGCCCTCTAGCTCTTTCCTGGGCTGTTTTACAGCCTTTTTAGTGCCCAAAAGTTCGGGTCCCCATTGACTTCAATGGGGTTCGGGTTCGGGACGAAGTTCGGTTCGGGTTCGGATCCCGAACCCGAACATTTCCGTGAAGTTCGGCCGAACTTCTCGAACCCGAACATCCAGGTGTTCGCTCAACTCTAGATAGGACTAGTAAAGTGACCTCAGGTGCCATTTTCCAGAAATGACCTCATTTTAACTTTTTCATATATGTACACTATATAAAAACTGTAGCGTTTATACACTGCCCATCCAAAAAAAAAGTCGCCACCAAAAATATTTCGTTGGACCGCCTTTAGCTTTGATTACGGCACGCATTCGCTGTGGCATTGTTTCGATAAGCTTCTGCAATGTCAAGATTTATTTCCATCCAGTGTTGCATTCATTTTTCACCAAGATCTTGCATTGATGATGGTAGAGTCTGACTGCTGCGCAAAGCCTTCTCCAGCACATCCCAAAGATTCTCAATGGGGTTAAGGTCTGGACACTGTGGTGGCCAATCCATGTGTGAAAATTATGTCTCATGCTCTCTGAACCACTCTTTCACAATTTGAGCCCGATGAATCCTAGCATTGTCATCTTGGAATATGCCCGTGCCATCAGGGAAGATAAAATCCATTGATGGAATAACCTGGTCATTCAGTATGTTCAGGTAGTCAGCTGACCTCATTCTTGGAGCACATACTGTTGTTGAACCTAGACCTGACCAACTGAAGCAACCCCAGATCATAGCACTGCCCCCATAGGCTTGTACAGTAGGCACTAGGCATGATGGGTGCATCACTTCATCTGCCTCTATTCTTACCCTGATGTGCCCATCACTCTGGAACAGGGTAAATCTTGACTTATCAGACCACATGACCTTCTTCCATTGCTCCAGAGTCCAATCTTTATGCTCCCTAGCAAATTGAAGCCTTTTTTTCTGGTTTGCCTCACTGATTAGTGGTTTTCTTACGGCTACACAGCTGTTCAGTCCCAATCCCTTGAGTTCCCTTAGCATTGTGCGTGTGGAAATGCTCTTACTTTCACTATTAAACATAGCCCTGAGTTCTACTGTTGTTTTTCTTCAATTTGAGTGAACATTTAAGTGATCGCCGATCACGATCATTAGGGATTTTTTCCCACCACATTTCTTCCTCGAATATAATGGATCCCCACTATCCTTTCAGTTTTCAATAATGTGTTGGACAGTTCTTAACCCAATTTTAGTAGTTTCTGGAAACTCCTTAGATGTTTTCTCTGCTTGATGCATGCCAATGATTTTACCCTACTCGAACAGACTAACATCTTTTCTACGACCACGAGATGTGTCTTTTGACATGGTTGTTTAAGAAATGAGAAGCAACTCATTGCACCAGTTGGGGTTAAATAACTTGTTGCCAGCTAAAAGATAATCGCCCAAGCAGTAATTATCCAATAGAAGGCTCATAACTATTTGCTTAGTTAAATACAGGTGGCAACTTTTTTTTTGACCGGCAGTGTATATTCCAGCCATAATGGAAATAATTTCTCCCACTCAAAGGCACCAAAGATAAAACTTTACTTGTAGAAACAGACTGATTCCCTAATGTCCACGTGTAGTAAAATTGTTTTACATGTGAATTTGTTTTAAATGTAAAAGCTCTGCTTACACACTCAGTACAGTCAGTCATAACTAGATTTTCCTTCACCCGGGGCAAATATTCAGTTGACCTTTTTGCCCTGTATTTCAATACCTTGGCCAATGCAGAGTGACTTGTGGTGCATGTTCCCCCAGCACATAGGCCACGTGGTTTTCCAGCCAAGTCCATACATACTATAAAGAAAGACTATGAAGTTGCTATAGGGCCCTCCCCGGAGGAACTTCTTTTTTTGCAAAAGTAGGCGGAAGCAATTGCCCCAGGTTTCAGGGAAAGGGCATGGGAAGGAACACAAATTACAGGCCCTTCTGTCTTGGGTACTTAACCCCTTAAGGACTCAGCCCTATTTCACCTTAAGGACCAGGCCATTTTTTGCAAATCTGACCAGTGTCACTTTAAGTGCTGATAACTTTAAAACGCTTTTACTTATCCAGGCCATTCTGAGACTGTTTTTTCATCACATATTGTACTTCGTGACACTGGTAAAATGAAGTAAAAAAAAATTCATTTTTATTTATAAAAAAATACCAAATTTACCCAAAAATTTTTTAAAATGGCAAATTTCCAAGTTTTAATTTCTCTACTTCTATAATACATAGTAATACCTCCAAAAATAGTTATTACTTTACATTCCCCATATGTCTACTTCATGTTTGGATCATTTTGGGAATGATATTTTATTTTTTGGGGATGTTACAAGGCTTAGAAGTTTAGAAGCAAATCTTTCAAAAACCCAATTTTTAGGGACCAGTTCAGGTCTGAAGTCACTTTGCGAGGCTTACATACTAGAAACCACTCAAAAATGACCCCATTCTATAAACTACACCCCTCAAGGTATTCAAAACTGATTTTACAAACTTTGTTAACCCTTTAGGTGTTCCACAAGAATTAATGGAAAATAGAGATACAATTTCAAAATTTCACTTTTTGGGCTGATTTTCCATTTGAATAAATTTTTTCCAGTTACAAAGCAAGGGTTAACAGCCAAACCAAACTCAATATTTATGGCCCTGATTCTGTAGTTTACAGAAACACCCCATATGTGGTCGTAAACCGCTGTACAGGCACACGGCAGGGCGCAGAAGGAAAGGAATGCCATACGGTTTTTGGAAGGCAGGTTTTGCTGGACTGTTTTTTTTGACACCATGTCCCATTTGAAGCCCCCTGATGCACCCCTAGAGTAGAAACTCCATAATAGTGACCCCATCTAAGAAACGACACCCCTAAAGGTATTCAAAACTGATTTTACAAACGTTGTTAACCCTTTAGGTGTTCCACCAGAATTAATGGAATATAGAGATACAATTTCAAAATTTCACTTTTTTGGCAGATTTTCCATTTTAATAATTTTTTGCCGGTTACAAAGCAAGTGTTAACAGCCAAACCAAACTCAATATTTATGGCCCTGATTCTGTAGTTTACAGAAACACCCCATATGTGGTCGTAAACCGCTGTACGGGAACACGGCAGGGCGCAGAAGGAAAGGAATGTCATACGGTTTTTGGTAGGCAGGTTTTGCTGGACTGGTTTTTTTGACACCATGTCCCATTTGAAGCCCCCCTGATGCACCCCTAGAGTAGAAACTCCAAAAAAGTGACCCCATCTAATAAAACTACACCCCTCAAGGTATTCAAAACTGATTTTACAAACATCGTTAACCCTTTAGGTGTTCCACAAGAGTTATTGGCAAATGGAGATGAAGTTTCAGAATTTAAATTTTTTGGTAAATTTTCAATTTTAATCAATTTTTTCCAGTAACAAAGCAAGGGTTAACAGCCAAACAAAACTCAATATTTATGGCTCTGATTCTGTAGTTTACAGAAACACCCCATATGTGGTCGTAAACAGCTGTACGGGCACACGGCAGGGCGCAGAAGGAAAGGAATGCCATACGGTTTTTGGAAGGCAGGTTTTGCTGGACTGTTTTTTTTGACACCATGTCCCATTTGAAGCCCCCCTGATGCAACCCTAGAGTAGAAACTCCATAAAAGTGACCCCATATAAGAAACTAAACCCCTCAAGGTATTCAAAACAGATTTTACAATTGTCGTTAACCCTTTAGGTGTTCCACAAGACTTATTGGCAAATGGAGATGAAATTTCAGAATTTAAATTTTTTGGCAAATTTTCCATTTTAATCCATTTTTCCCAGTAACAAAGCAAGGGTTACAGCCAAACAAAACTCCATATTTATGGCCCTGATTCTGTAGTTTACAGAAACACCCCATATGTGGTCGTAAACAGCTGTACGGGCACACGGCAGGGCGCAGAAGGAAAGGAATGCCATACGGTTTTTGGAAGGCAGATTTTGCTGGACTGGTTTTTTTGACACCATGTCCCATTTGAAGCCCCCCTGATGCACCCCTAGAGTAGAAACTCCAAAAAAGTGACCCCATTTTAGAAACTACGGGATAGGGTGGCAGTATTTTTGGTACTAGTTTAGGGTACATATGATTTTTGGTTGCTCTATATTACACTTTTTGTGTGGCAAGATAACAAGAAATAGCTGTTTTGGCACCATTTTTATTTTTTGTTATTTACAACATTCATCTGACAGGTTAGATCATGTGATATTTTTATAGACCAGGTTGTCACGGATGCGGCGATACCTAATATGTATACTTTTTTTTTATTTATGTAAGTTTTACACAATGATTTCATTTTTGAAGCAAAAAAAATCATGTTTTAGTGTTTCCATAATCTGAGAGCCTTAATTTTTTTAGTTTTTGGGCGATTACCTTGGGTAGGGTATGATTTTTGAGGGATGAGATTACGGTTTTATTTGCACTATTTTGGGGTGCGTGTGACTTTTTGATCGCTTGCTATTACACTTTTTGTGATGTAAGGTGACAAAAAATGGTTTATTTAGCACAGTTTTTATTTTAAATTTTTTATGGTGTTCATCTGAGGGGTTAGGTCATGTGATATTTTTATAGAACCGGTCGATACGGACGCAGCGATACCTAATATGTATACTTTTTTTTTATTTATGTAAGTTTTACACAATAATATAATTTTTGAAACCCAAAAAAAAATCATGTTTTAGTGTCTCCATATTCTTAGAGCCATAGTTTTTTCAGTTTTTGGGCGATTATCTTAGGTAGGGTCTCATTTTTTGCGGGATGAGATGACGGTTTGATTGGCACTATTTTGGGGTGCAAATGCCTTTTTGATCGCTTGCTGTTGTAATTTTTGTGATGTAAGGTGAACAAAAAATTGTTTATTTAGCACAGTTTTTATTTTTTATTTTTTACGGTGTTCCACTGAGGAGTTAGGTCATGTGATATGTTTATAGAGCCGGTCGATACGGACGCGGCGATACCTAATATGTATACTTTTTTTCCCCCTATTTTTTACCAATTTTTTTAACTTCATTAGGGGAAAATGACGTTTTTGTTTATTTTTACTTGAAAATTTTAATTTTTTGGGGGGAAAACTTTTTTTTTTTTTTTTAAATTTCATTTTATTTTTTGTCCCACTTTGGGACTTGAACTTTTGGAGGTATATTCCTTTATAATGCATTCCAATACTTCTGTATTGGAATGCATTGGCTGTATGAGTAATACTGTGTGTATTACTCATACAGCTTCCGGGGCCTGTGAGATCCAGGGAGCTGGATCTCACAGGCTCTTCACCGGAAGGCAGCGCAGATGCCTCAGGATGGCATCGTGCTGCCTTCCATGCCATCGGGTCCCCCCCACAGCCCCATGGGGACCCAATGGCACCGCCGCCGCACCAGGTAAAATCCGCAGACCACAGTTGATCGCCGACACCCCCCCCCCCCGTGCATTTAGCCGGGGTGCCTGCTCACCACCGGGCGGCGGTGATCGGAACAACACATGACATACCGGTGTCCATGTGTCCTTAAGGACTCGGGAAACATGCCGTACCGGTACATCATGTGTCCCTAAGGGGTTAAACCAAGCACCATATTCTGTGGCTCAATATGGTCTTTGTTATGTGACTATCTCTCTTATATGGATGCCACTGTTGCCAGCCCCTGAGTAACTTGAAGACTATATGCACTTACTAATATCGTCGTTGTTGATATTCTACACCATTTTCTATTTTTCATAAGGTATTCTCCCTTGTTGGCAAAGTCTTTTGCGCTGTCTACATAGAAGTCCACAAATTGGCTGCTGATGGAGGATCATGTGACCAGGCAAATCACTCAGTCTCATCCATTCAAATACAGTACATCTGCAATAAACTCCCAACAGGGCAAGTACAGATGGCAGATGTGGTGTGTTTGAGTGGAGAAGGCTGAGTGACGTGTCTCGAGTTATTTTTGCCTGGTCACATAACTCTCCATCAGTAGCCATCTTATGGACAGGTCTTTTATGCGGACAGCACAGAAGATTTTCCTAAAAAGGGGGAACGGCTCATGAAATATAGCAAAAGGCACAGAAAATCAGCAAAGGTTAAATTAGTAAGTGTCATATAGTTATCTTATTTACACATTGGTCAAAAGTGGCCAACCCCTTTAAGGAAAAAAATCCATTTATATCTTTCATCTGAAATATTGGCTTTATGCGCTCATTAAGGTCAAGGATCACGTCATTATGATGCGATTTATATTAATTTACATGCTAATAACCACTTCCTCGGAATGAATACATTTTCAAATCCAACATATTCATTTAGGCAAAATGTTGGTGAATCTACATAATATAATTGGTTTGTATTAACAGCAAGTGGAAATTATGAATAATTTAGAATATCATTTGAAATACAAAAACTATTGGGAACAATGGCATCAAATGATTTGGAAATTTGTGTTTTGGAGGTGACATCAATAAAGAGGGTTAAAATGATGATTGTTGTTTTTTTTTAGAGAGCAGAATTGATTATACTGCAATAATTGGCCTACAGACTGAAATAACCCAGAGATGAAAAATCGAATGTCATATTGACAAATGAAAGAGACGTTCTACCATTTATTTTAATTAGTTATGTAGTTAGAATATCCTAACATATTTGTAACAGACATAGTAACAGGCAATATTGTCTGGATTGACAAGTTAATTCGACTTGAATTTTGTAAAAATTTAAGTTGCACCCGAATCCAAATTTTGGGTGATTCAGTTTAGGTAAATTTGGGGTTTTGGACAGAGGGGAGAGAAAAAGGGCAGGAGAAAAGAGGGGGGAAAAGTCAATTGGAGGACTTTGAATTTGAGTCGAATTAATTTGAACCGGAATTGAATCAGTGGACCCATCTTGCTGAATCAAATGCCAAATGGAATTTTTAGCGATTTGCTCATTTCCTCTTAGGGAAAAAAAATCTGTCAGGAAGAATCACTCCCAGTGTGCAAAGCTAGTAGAAAACTACTTAACATTCTTGATGAGCCTGACGGAGTTGAATACTTATGCAATCAATACTATTCAGGTTTAATTTTATAAAAAAAATAATGGAGAGTTTGAATTTGAAGAGTACTTAAAAGGGTATTCCCATCAGGCATTTACGGCATATTTAGTGAATATGACATAAATGCCTATGGTGGGTATACCCTTTTACAAATAAAACTGTTTGTGCCAGCCAGTATTTTTAATCAAAGGAAACCTATTAATTTTTTTTGTGAATTGAGTACTTTTTTAAAGCACTGTGTCAACATAATGTGTTCTTCTACTTTAACTAATGATTGCTGGGATTTTCTACTCCTAATATGGTAATAAAAAAAAACATTTTGCTGCTAAATGGAAACTAAAAAGGTCACTGAATTAAAAATATACCCCATTAAAACATAGCATTTATTGATATCTCTTAAAAAATGTATATATATATACAGTACAGACCAAAAGTTTGGACACACCTTCTCATTCAAAGAGTTTTCTTTATTTTCATGACTATGAAAATTGTAGATTCACACTGAAGGCATCAAAACTATGAATTAACACATGTGGAATTATATACATAACAAACAAGTGTGAAACAACTGAAAATATGTCATATTCTAGGTTCTTCAAAGTAGCCACCTTTTGCTTTGATTACTGCTTTGCACACTCTTGGCATTCTCTTGATGAGCTTCAAGAGGTAGTCCCCTGAAATGGTCTTCCAACAGTCTTGAATGAGTTCCCAGAGATGCTTAGCACTTGTTGGCCCTTTTGCCTTCACTCTGCGGTCCAGCTCACCCCAAACCATCTCGATTGGGTTCAGGTCCAGTGACTGTGGAGGCCAGGTCATCTGGCGCAGCACCCCATCACTCTCCTTCATGGTCAAATAGCCCTTACTTTCAAAGTTTTCCCAATTTTTCGGCTGACTGACTGACCTTCATTTCTTAAAGTAATGATGGCCACTCGTTTTTCTTTACTTAGCTGCTTTTTTCTTGCCATAATACAAATTCTAACAGTCTATTCAGTAGGACTATCAGCTGTGTATCCACCTGACTTCTCCTCAACGCAACTGATGGTCCCAACCCCATTTATAAGGCAAGAAATCCCACTTATTAAACCTGACAGGGCACACCTGTGAAGTGAAAACCATTTCATATACTGGGGGGGGGGGGGGGGGGTGTTAATTCATAGTTTTGATGCCTTCAGTGTGAATCTACAATTTTCATAAAGAAAACTCTTTGAATGAGAAGGTGTGTCCAAACTTTTGGTCTGTACTGTATATCCCCACAAAAAAGAAAATTAAATCCAAATATAAAGAGATCGCAATGAGTGTATGGGACATGAGCGAAGGTATCAGGAATAATTGAATATAACAACTATTATGGTCACATACGTTGTAATATTACCACAATTATAGTTACTCACAGTCCTGAAGACACTTGTGGTGGATGGATTTTCAATCATGAGATCCATTACTTCTGGTTGCTCAGTAATGTTGATCGCGAATATTCTAATCGCAAATTTTTATCGCGAATATTGGCACTTCTAGAATTCGCAAATATCTAGAATATAGTGCTATATCTTCGTAATCGTGAATATTCTAGATAATATTCCCTCACTGCTTCTTGCTTGTGGGCCAATGAGAAGGCTGCAATATCTTTGACTTTAGGAGTAGTGTTGATGGCAAATTTTCCGATTGCCGTTTTTTGCAATCAAGAAAAAAATGACTGGAGATCACGAATTTGCAAATATATGATGAATATTGGCAAAATATTGCGAATTCAAATATTCAAATATTGCCTCTTCCGCTCATCACTGTTGCTCAGGTCTTTGTTGTCTTGGCTGGTGTATTAGTTGTGGAGATTCCGGATAAGTTGCAGAGATGTGAGGCTAAAAATACAAAGTCCACTTTTAGGCATCAGGGAGACTATCCCTCAATATCTATTCTGTCCCTGCCTAAAAGCGGAGTAATCGCCCCAAAAGGGGCGGCCCCATTTATCCGCGGCTGTACCCTTACTGCGGAATCCCTACCTGTCTGGTATTCCCAGTTGCAGATGATGTCAGTCAAATGAAATAAACGTCCCATACAGAGTAAGATCTCCAATGTTAATAAAGTCCCGACGTGTTTCCCCTAATTGTATATCAGTTCATCATGGGACCAGTTGAGGAAGCACAATGGCATAAATGATATGCGGCCAATGGACAGTCTGGAACTGCGACAAGTAAACTTACCCGCCGTAGGTTTAAAGGATAACTGTCATATTTTCATCAAAAATACAATTTTAGCACTTGTTACTGCTGCAGCAGCATTATGCATAAAGCAATCTTTAGTTTATTCACATACCACTGTTTTCCTTGAGTTTTCCCCTTAGTTACAGCTGTTTTGAATCCTATATTATGAGGCTCTTCTCAAGATTGCTTCTTTGCCAATTCTCTGAAGCCAAAACTGCTTTCCCTCAGTTCACATACAAACTTGCTGTAGACAGCAGTTTCCTGCCAGCCAATCAGATTGGATTACTGAGAGACATGCCTCCTCACACTTGAATGGCAGGCGAACCTGAAAAACCTTCAGGTCATATTTGCAGCCACCAAATAATCACTAGAAGTGCACAAATAGTCCAACAACAGTTACATACCAGATGTATTATTCGAATTTGCGATTTCCATTCATTATTTTTTTCAATGCAAAATATCAGCAATGTAATTTTCGCGTATGCGCATGCGCAAAATAGGCGCCTGTCAAGAAGGTAGATCACACCCCTGTCTCAATCAGTTTTTTTGTGGGGCAAATGATAAATCACACCAGTAAAAATTATTTGTTCCAATAGCGTTTGCCACTATCTGCAGTTGAGGTAGCGCAGCTAAACCGCAAACAAAGGCTGCACTACCTAAATGCACTATATAGAAAGTATATTATTGGTATATAACACCCCTGCTTCAATCAGTTTTTTGGGGGGGCAACAGGTATATCACACCAGTAGAAATTATTTCTTCCAATAGCGTTTGTCCCTCTGTATAGCTGCGGTATCACAGCAGAACCGCACACAGCTGCTGCACAATACAATTGCACTATAATATACTTTCTATGTTAGAAAGTATATTATAAGTATATTACACCCCTCAGTAAGTCATCGATAGCACACCTATACCAGTCCATAAAAGGACTTTTGTGGCCCTATTAGCTAGCGATTTGTGTCCCTAACAGTGTGTCCCTGCTCCACACAGCAACCTCTCCCTACACTGGCAAAACACTGAATGTAAAATGGTGGCCAGATCAGGTTTATTTATAAAGTAGGGGGTATGTCCATGTGCTGAAATGTCTCAATTGGCTGTTCTGTACCACCTGATGGATGTATCATGGGTCAAAGTTATTCACAATGTAAAATAATATGGCTGGCGCGAATATTTCGGGCGATCCGCAAGGCCATCTCTACTCAGGTATACATGCCTAACTCTAATAAACTAGCAAATAAAAAAATATGACAGTTATCCTTTAACCACCTCCGGACCGCCGTACGCAGCGACGCGTCCTGGAGGTGGTTGATTGATTCCGCCTGGACGCGCCGGCGCGTCCTCTCACGAGACGCGAGATTTCCTGTGAACGCGCGCACACAGGAGCGCGCGCTCACAGGAACGGAAGGTAAGAGAGTGGATCTCCAGCCTGCCAGCGGCGATCGTTCGCTGGCAGGATGGAGATGTGATTTTTTTAACCCCTAACAGGTATATTAGACGCTGTTTTGATAACAGCGTCTAATATACCTGCTACCTGGTCCTCTGGTGGTCCCCTTTGTTTGGATCGACCACCAGAGGACACAGATAGCTCATCAATATGTAGCACCAAGCACCACACTACACTACACCCCCCCTGTCACTTATTAACCCCTTATTAGCCCCTGATCACCCCTGATCACCCCATATAGACTCCCTGATCACCCCCCTGTCATTGATTACCCCCCTGTCATTGATCACCCCCCTGTAAAGCTCCATTCAGACGTCCGCATGATTTTTACGGATCCACTGATAGATGGATCGGATCCGCAAAACGCATACGGACGTCTGAATGGAGCCTTACAGGGGCGTGATCAATGACTGTGGTGATCACCCCATATAGACTCCCTGATCACCCCCCTGTCATTGATTACCCCCCTGTCATTGATCACCCCCCTGTAAAGCTCCATTTAGACGTCCGCATGATTTTTACGGATCCACTGATAGATGGATCGGATCCGCAAAACGCATACGGACGTCTGAATGGAGCCTTACAGGGGCGTGATCAATGACTGTGGTGATCACCCCATATAGACTCCCTGATCACCCCCCTGTCATTGATTACCCCCCTGTCATTGATCACACCCCTGTAAAGCTACATTCAGACGTCCGCATGATTTTTACGGATCCACTGATAGATGGATCGGATCCGCAAAACGCATACGGACGTCTGAATGGAGCCATACAGGGGCGTGATCAATGACTGTGGTGATCACCCCATATAGACTCACTGATCACCCCCCTGTCATTGATTACCCCCCTGTCATTGATCACACCCCTGTAAAGCTCCATTCAGACGTCCGCATGATTTTTACGGATCCACTGATAGATGGATCGGATCCGCAAAACGCATACGGACGTCTGAATGGAGCCTTACAGGGAAGTGATCAATGACTGTGGTGATCACCCCATATAAGCTCCCTGATCACCCCCCTGTCATTGATTACCCCCCTGTCATTGATCACACCCCTTTAAAGCTCCATTCAGACGTCCGCATGATTTTTACGGATCCACTGATAGAAGGATCGGATCCGCAAAACGCATACGGACGTCTGAATGGAGCCTTATAGGGGGGTGATCAATGACAGGGGGGTGATCACCCCATATAGACTCTCTGATCACCCCCCTGTCATTGATCACCCCCCTGTAAGGCTCCATTCAGAAAAAATTTTGGCCCAAGTTAGCGGAAATTATTATTTTTTTTCTTACAAAGTCTCATATTCCACTAACTTGTGTCAAAAAATAAAATCTCACATGAACTCACCATACCCCTCACTGAATCCAAATGCGTAAATTTTTTTTGACATTTATATTCCAGACTTCTTCTCACGCTTTAGGGCCCCTAGAATGCCAGGGCAGTATAAATACCCCACATGTGACCCCATTTCGGAAAGAAGACACCCCAAGGTATTCCGTGAGGGGCATATTGAGTCCATGAAAGATTGAAATTTTTGTCCCAAGTTAGCGGAAAGGGAGACTTTGTGAGAAAAAAAAATATATATCAATTTCTGCTAACTTGTGCCAAAAAAAATAAATTTCTATGAATTCGCCATGCCCCTCATTGAATACCTTGGGGTGTCTTCTTTCCAAAATGGGGTCACAGGTGGGGTATTTATACTGCCCTGGCATTCTAGGGGCCCTAAAGCGTGAGAAGAAGTCTGGGATCCAAATGTCTAAAAATGCCCTCATAAAATGAATGTGGGCCCCTTTGCGCATCTAGGCTGCAAAAAAGTGTCACACATGTAGTATCGCCGTACTCAGGAGAAGTTGGGGAATGTGTTTTGGGGTGTCATTTTACATATACCCATGCTGGGTGAGATAAATATCTTGGTCAAATGCCAACTTTGTATAAAAAAATGGGAAAAGTTGTCATTTGCCGAGATATTTCTCTCACCCAGCATGAGTATATGTAAAAAGACACCCCAAAACACATTCCCCAACTTCTCCTGAATACGGCGATACCACATATGTGACAATTTTTTGCAGCCTAGGTGGGCAAAGGGGCCCACATTCCAAAGAGCACCATTAGGATTTCACAGGTCATTTACCTACTTACCACACATTAGGGCCCCTGGAAAATGCCAGGGCAGTATAACAACCCCACAAGTGACCCCATTTTGGAAAGAAGACACCCCAAGGTATTCCGTGAGGGGCATGGCGAGTTCCTAGAATTTTATATTTTTTGTCACAAGTTAGCGGAAAATAATGATTTTTTTTTATTTTTTCCTTACAAAGTCTCATATTCCACTAACTTGTGACAAAAAATAAAAGCTTCCATGAACTCACTATGCCCATCACGAAATACCTTGGGGTGTCTTCTTTTCAAAATGGGGTCACTTGTGGGGTAGTTATACTGCCCTGGCATTCTAGGGGCCCAAATGTGTGGTAAGAAGTTTGAAATCAAAATGTGTAAAAAATGACCGGTGAAATCCGAAAGGTGCTCTTTGGAATATGGGCCCCTTTGCCCACCTAGGCTGCAAAAAAGTGTCACACATGTGGTATCTCCGTACTCAGGAGAAGTTGGGGAATGTGTTTTGGGGTGTCATTTTACATATACCCATGCTGGATGAGAGAAATATCTTGGCAAAAGACAACTTTTCCCATTTTTTTATACAAAGTTGGCATTTGACCAAGATATTTATCTCACCCAGCAAGGGTATATGTAAAATGACACCCCAAAGCACATTCCCCAACTTCTCCTGAATACGGAGATACCAGATGTGTGACACTTTTTTGCAGCCTAAGTAGGCAAAGGGGCCCACATTCCAAAGAGCACCTTTCGGATTTCACTGGCCATTTTTTACAGAATTTGATTTCAAACTCCTTACCACACATTTGGGCCCCTAGAATGCCAGGGCAGTATAACTACCCCACAAGTGACCCCATTTTGGAAAGAAGACACCCCAAGGTATTCCGTGAGGGGCATGGCGAGTTCCTAGAATTTTTTATTTTTTGTCACAAGTTAGTGGAAAATGATGATTTTTTTATTTATTTTTTTCTTACAAAGTCTCATATTCCACTAACTTGTGACAAAAAATAAAAACTTCCATGAACTCACTATGCCCATCAGCGAATACCTTGGAGTGTTTTCTTTCCAAAATGGGGTCACTTGTGGGGTAGTTATACTGCCCTGGCATTCTAGGGGCCCAAATGTGTGGTAAGGAGTTTGAAATCAAATTCTGTAAAAAATGACCAGTGAAATCCGAAAGGTGCTATTTGGAATATGGGCCCCTTTGCCCACCTAGGCTGCAAAAAAGTGTCACACATCTGGTATCTCCGTATTCAGAAGAAGTTGGGGAATGTGTTTTGGGGTGTCATTTTACATATACCCATGCTGGGTGAGAGAAATATCTTGGCAAAAGACAACTTTTCCCATTTTTTTATACAAAGTTGGCATTTGACCAAGATATTTATCTCACCCAGCATGGGTAAATGTAAAATGACACCCCAAAACACATTCCCCAACTTCTCCTGAGTACGGAGATACCACATGTGTGGCACTTTTTTGCAGCCTAGGTGGGCAAAGGGGCCCACATTCCAAAGAGCACCTTTCGGATTTCACCGGCCATTTATTACAGAATTTGATTTCAAACTCCTTACCACACATTTGGGCCCCTAGAATGCCAGGGCAGTATAGCTACCCCACAAGTGACCCCATTTTGGAAAGAAGACACCCCAAGGTATTCGCTGATGGGCATAGTGAGTTCATAGAACTTTTTATTTTTTGTCACAAGTTAGTGGAATATGAGACTTTGTAAGAAAAAAAAAAATAAAATCATCATTTTCCGCTAACTTGTGACAAAAAATAAAAAGTTCTATGAACTCACTATGCCCATCAGCGAATACCTTAGGGTGTCTACTTTCAGAAGTGGGGTCATTTGTGGGGTGTTTGTACTGTCTGGCCATTGTAGAACCTCAGGAAACATGACAGGTGCTCAGAAAGTCAGAGCTGCTTCAAAAAGCGGAAATTCACATTTTTGTACCATAGTTTGTAAACGCTATAACTTTTACCCAAACCATTTTTTTTTACCCAAACATTTTTTTTTTATCAAAGAAATGTAGAACAATAAATTTTTAGCAAAATTTATATATGGATGTCGTTTTTTTTTGCAAAATTTTACAACTGAAAGTGAAAAATGTCATTTTTTTGCAAAAAAATCGTTAAATTTCGATTAATAACAAAAAAAGTAAAAATGTCAGCAGCAATGAAATAACACCAAATGAAAGCTCTATTAGTGAGAAGAAAAGGAGGTAAAATTCATTTGGGTGGTAAGTTGCATGACCGAGCAATAAACGGTGAAAGTAGTGTAGGTCAGAAGTGTAAAAAGTGGCCTGGTCTTTCATGGTGTTTAAGCTATAGGGGCTGAGGTGGTTAAAGAGATATCAATAAATGCTATGTTTTAATAGGGTATATATGTAATTCAGTGACTTATCTCATAGAGCTGCCTTATATTGTTACACACCAGTGACAGTGTTTTTTCTAAATGGAAACTACTAATATGTAGACTATTTGCTGGTGGGTTTTTATTCTTCGCACAGGTCTGTTTAGTGCTGTATATGTAACCACAGAGAGAGACACATATTACAAAAAAAAAAAGATCAATCAGCAGCTGGCCTGCTGGTTGGTCTTTTCTGAATTGCAACATTTTTTTTCTTTAATGTACAGAGTAAAGAAATTTGAAACTGAAATAGTTCCTCGTAATCAGCTGTTTTCATGTCCTTGCAGGGTCTGCTGGCATATAGTATTATAAAATACCAGCCATCCCAGTACGGAAGCTATCAATTCCCCCTCTGGTCAGAGGCTTTAGGAATCCTCATGGGGCTTCTTTCATGCATGATGATCCCCATTGGCATGCTGGTTGCCATATTAAAAGAAGAAGGAACCTTATGGGAAGTAAGTAATACTCTATATGCAAAATATAATGTATAGGCTGTAAACCATACAGATAGATTGAATGTGTTGTAATGAATAGTGCTTATAACCGCCTGTTATGTTGAGATTCCAGTCCTACTTACTGATCTAGTTGTAAGTACAAATAGCTGAAAGGACTAAAACAGAAATAGAGCTACTCTTTGTTTTATAGGCCTTCAGTGTTGCAGCTTGCCCTATCTGCTTAAAGTGGACAGCGCTGCAATACCAGCCAATCTAGGGACAGGAGCTGTGCTGTTTCTGGAAAATAAGTGTCACATTTTATATTATTAGAACTACAACCCTATTACTTTTGGGGTATTTCAATATGATAATGTTATAACATATTACTAAACAAAGGCATGTCATAAAATTCTAACCAGTAGAAATCCCAAACACAAAGATACCTAGGTCCTTTTGGTATTTTTGCCCAAAAGGGGCACTATCTGAAGGTGCACTGAGCTGCGTGGTAGTCTCTTATGCGTTGGGTGGCCGAGCTCATGTGCAGGAAAAATCCGTGAAGGAGCTGAAGCACTTAAAGGGGTTGTGGTGCCATTAAATATGATTTTAATATAATTTGACATAAAACACTAGCTGTTTTTATAATTTACTTTGTGTTAGGCTACATGCACATGACCGTATGTGTTTTGCGGTCCGCAAAAAAAACCAGATGACATCCATATGTTATTTGTTTTTTTTTCCGGATCCATTGAAACAATGCCTAAAACGGACAAGAATAGGGCTACGGAACTGACATACTGATGCGGACAGCACACGGTGTGCTGTCTGCATTTTTTGCGGACCCATTGAAATGAATAGGTCCGCATCCTATCCGCACCAAAAAACTGAACGGACACGGAAACAAACAACGTTCGTGTGCATGAAGCCTTACACAAATAGTCCAATAGTGAGATATTTCCTTTACTTAATTATAATGGCAACCCTGGTGCATGAACAAGGTGGTCGCACATGCTCAGTTCCATCTTTCAACTGCCACAAGTCATATCAATTGTTAGAAGTTGTGCCAGTCATAGGGAGAAAGCTTCAGCACCCCTGAGAAGGATATGTTTCCTTGAACTTGCCGACCGCATGTAAAGTGCTGACAGAGGGAGCGGACTCCCTCTGTCTCCCAACGGCACCTCACAAATGCGATCACGGGGTGCCAATGTGTGTAAAGGCTGGTTGGGGTCTGATGCAGGCCCCAGCCTAACCTTCAGTAATTTCCGGCAGGCTGCACCTCTCTGGCTCAGCCTGCTGGTCAATGTTAGAATAGCATTGCCATTAAAATGCAATGCACTATAGGGATAATGCATTGCATTTTGAAAAAAATATCAAAATACTGTCTGTTATAGTCCCTTGTGGGACCAGTAAGTGGTAAAAAAACAAAAAAAAATGTATTCAATTAAAAAAATCCTATAAAAAAATACGCTTTTCAATGAAAAAAATTGCAAAAAAAAAAATCTTCCCCATATGTTTGGTATTGCCATGTCCGTACCGACCCCGACTATATAAATATCATGTAAATTATCCCCTACGGTGAACGCTGTAAATTTTTTTTTTTACTCCAAAATGACACAACTGAAAGTGAAATGACACTAATGAAAAATACAAATTGTCCTGCAAAAATCAAGCCCTCACACAACTCCATAGAAAGAAAAATAAAAAAGTTATGAGTCTTGGGAAGCTGCAATGGAAAGAAATTTTTTTCTTTAAAAAAAAAAAGGGTTTTTATTGCAAAAAAAGTTGTAAAATGTAAAAAAAAGCTATATGTATTTGGTATCACTGTAATCGTACTGACCCAGAGAATGAAGATATTATGTTATTTATACCGAAAAATGAAGGCCGTAAAATTTATAACGTAAAAATGTAGTGGCAGTATTGCTGTTTTTGCCATCTCCCTCCCAGAAAGAGTTAATAAAAGTTAATCAGAAAGTTATGTGTATCCCAAAATGGGGTCATTAAAAACTACAACTTGTCCCACAAAAAACAAGCCCTCATAAAGCTATATAGACAGAAAAATAAAACGTTATAGCTCTTGGAATGCAACGATGAAAAAAGGAAGAAAAACGCTTGGTCAGTAAGGCCCAAAACAGGCTGGTCACTAAGGGGTTAATGATTGTGCTGTTACATGTGTGTTTGTCTCTCTCTCTATTTAAATATATATATATATATATACACACACATTGTATATCACATAAATACACACTATATAGACATAAAATAGGGCAATTATGCAATGATATTGGGTGTCTATTGAAATCACCTACATAAATGTTCACGGTTATGGATGAGGGAGTCTAAATATGTGTGGAAACCATGTGAGTTGGCATGTACACTGGTCCACACATTGCTAAGTTCCTTCAAATTGCCATCAGTAGATCTGCATTCTGATCCATGTTCTTCGTTTCTAAGGCAACCGCACATGAAGCGAGCCTTCTGTCACCGTTCTGTTATTTTATGAATCATAATGGAAATGTTACTTGTAGTGCAAATTGTTTCTCACATCCTGCATCGCAGAGAGAAGCACTGAAGCAAAGAAAGCACCACTTTCTCCATTTTCAGTGTTATTCTGCAGAATACAACTTATGTATGTTTTTTTTTTTATTATTATTGAAAGGTTTTGAGTCATGGTGTTAACTATTTATTCATCAGAATGGCCCTAACTCCCCACTGAGAGTTCAGCCAAATGTACTATGGGGGTCATTGATTAAGACCAGCGTTTCAAAATAATAACCTTGTGTGCTGCCTGTAACGGTCACGTCCACACACACACAGGGGGAGGGATAGTGACCACTGTGCTCCACCCTCACCCCTGGCCCTGCCTACTTGCCTCACGAGTCCTGATGACAGGGGACAACTGAACGACAGTCCCTAACTTAGGATACATGCAGGGAAGACAGACAAGACAAAATACGGAACATGAACGGACCGGGTCAGAACCAAGAGAGCTACGCAGTACAAAGGGTTAAGCAAAGAATGGTCAGGAGAAGCCGGGGTCAAATACCAGGAGAGCAGAGAAGTACAAGAGGAGTCCTAAGAGAGTAGTCAGGTGGGAGCCGAGGTCACAATACCAGGACGGATGCGCAGTACAGGAGGAGCAGGCAAAAGATCGTCAGGGAACAAAATCAGGTGAGTATTCAGTAGTCCAACAAATAGCCAGGAACCTAGAAATTAACAGGCAACCTGTGACTAGCAGGCTGCCTGTATTTATAGTGGGGAGTTAGGGTCATGTGACGTGGCCAGCGTCACATGACCGACAGACCAACCAGTTGAGCACCGAGTGATCAGCTCGGCGCTCAAGGCAGACTACGGAGCAGGGAGCCACCCAGCAGTAAAGCCGCCCTGGGAATGAGGTCAAACACAGATCCTCATTCCCAAAGCTAAGCAACAGGTCTGCGGGTAATGGGGGACTGAGTGCACCTTCGGAACCCCGTTACACTGCCATTGGATCCGCCGAATTTATGAAGAGGCGCCAGGTTACCCAAGTACATACTACTAGGCTAACAATAGAGGTCATTATTAGAGGAAGTCCAGGCAGCATGCTGAAGGTAGGGCTAGCCTGTTGTTGTGGCCCACATCTCACCTCCCAAGCACCCTGCTCCATATTGATATTAAAGACAATTGGAGGAGGAGGACAGAACGTGGGAGCTATTGATGGCTACCACAGAGGGACAGCTTCTGGACAAGTATTTTGTGCCGCACTGGGGTATTTGGTTCTGTGGGATGGTATTTTGAGCACCACCTTCTGTCGATTTGGAACCAACTACAACATTGGGGCCACTTTAAGTTTCCAATCTGCCTCTAGTCAGAAGACGTGAAGTCTGTAGATAGGAACAGGTCCCAGAAGTGTTACCCACATCTATAGGACATTTAGAAATTGTCCTCTGCCTCCATGGAGATATATACCTGTAGAAGATCTTTTATGCTTTCCTAGGACTGAAACTAGTCAATCTTTAAAAGTTGGAGGTATGGTTGCTATGGGTAGAGAAAAGTAAAAGTCACTAAAAACATAAAACGAAAAAAAAAAGTACCTTGCAGAGACAGGGTTTCAGGAGTGTAGTCAAGCAGTCCAGTACTTGGCAAGAGGGGTCATGCCCATTCAGGGAGGTGGTATCAAGGAGTGAGCATAGTCAATCAAGCCAAAGGTAAGGTAATTAAGGTGAGACAGAGCCAGGTAAATAGAATCACAGAGTAGAGCATAAGAATAGGTAGATGCACCAAGGATTAGATAACAATGATAGGCAGAGCCAGTTATGCGGTCCAGGAATGGAGTCCAAGATAACAGTTACTAAAAGCCCTTCTACAAGGGCCAAAACAGTGGGCAATGATCAAAAACAAAGTTTATTCCCAATCATTGACCTCTCGTTAGCTGCATTTACGTGCAGAAATGATCATTGTTGTATTGGGCTGAACAATTGTAGTAACGATTACAAAGGCTGATGTACTGCTAATGAACAAGGATTTTATATGTTACGTAAAAGATGTGATTTCACAATGAAAAGTCTTTACTCACTCATCAGGTAGCACCTTTACACGGGGCAATTATTTGGAATGAGCATTTGTACTAATACTCACCCCCGATAATTGTACCAATCCTCAGTCCATGAAAATGGGCCTTAAAAAGTATATGTAACCCACGTGAGTGAACCTTTAGATTTACCTGTTCCTGTGGGTTCCTGTTTCATCACTCCCCTGCCGCTTCTGCTGTCTCCGTGTCAACATCTGGTTTGACAAAGGTCACATGGCTGCTGTGACCAATCACTGGTTGGAGCGGTGATGTGTCCCCCAAGTGTCACCTGAACCAGTGACATAACACATGGAGGAAACATCAGTGCTATGGCCAGTCATTAGCTGCAGCAGCCATGTGACCCATGACAAACTGCATGTGGACACAGGGAGAGTGGAGGCAAGAGTGGGGGAGCAAAGGAGTGGGAACCCAGTGGCATGGTGCCTGAAAGGTCACCAACTCTTTTAATCCAGGTCAAGTATCACAAACCAAAATAGGGCAAAATACAGCTATAATTGGCATTGAGGCTGGAGCATTGCCGTTCTTCATCCCTGCCAGCCCTGCTGACTAGAGGAAGGAAATTGGAGCTGGAGTGTGAGAGGGATGGATGAAGATGAGGATGGCATGATAACTCTAGAGATTCAATGTTTATTCCTATTAATATCACACTTTGAAAACTACATTTATACTGGATTAGAGGAATCTTACTGTACATGTCCAGTACACATTATATACTGTAAATAGTTCTTAAAAGATTTGGATACAAATGGAAATTATTTTGTCCAGCTCTATGCATACAGCATTTCATTCATATAGCTTTCTGCCTAGTAAAGAATGGTAATTTAGGAAATGTCTAAATATACAGCCTGATCTATACTAATAAAAGCCCTCTGTGCCTGCGCTGTGTCCGTGCGTGCATGCCGATGTTAAATGCGCATACGCAGCGCGGCGTCCAATCAGGACACAGCGCTCCACATGGACACAGCGCTACACAGAAGTTTGAAATGAAGAGAAAACACAACATAACACGGAGCAGGGGGAGGAGCCAAGGAGGGACGCTTACCGCCTTCAGTGTGTTCCGTAGGTCCATGAAGATCTGGGACCTGATCACACACATCAAGCTACTTCCTGGAAGGAGGAGGTGGGCACCTCCCACACACAGCAGCTGTGCCCTCTGTCCCCGGGGATGACACAAGGCAGACATGGGCCGAGTAAAGGAAAGACAGAGGAGGTCATGGTGCAGAGACACGAGGGCATGGGTGTAGAAAGATATGGGCCCAATAAGAAGGGGGTGAGAGGACAGAGCAAGGGTGGAAATTAGGGTTGCCACCTTTTCTTCAAGCCAAACTCGAACACTTTAGGACCTTGCGGCAATTTGTTTGGTAAAGTATACACTATGCATGCAGGCGGTGGATAATGACCCATCACCTGGCTTCCTGCTTTCCTGTGAAGACGGCGTTCAAGTGAAAGAACACCGGCTTCAGAGGCAACCTAGCTTCCTGGCCAATCAAGAAGAGGGGCGGCGAGTCATGATTTCAATTCGCTTTGTGATTGGCTAGGAAGCTGGATTCACTTTTTTGTAGGCAGCATACCTTCCTGACCAATCAGGAGGCCGAGACGCGAGTCATGACATACTGCCCAGCTTGCTGATTGGTTAGGAAGCCAGGCTGTCTAGCAACAAGTGAAGCAGGCTTCCTAGCCAATCAGGAAGCCAGGAGGTGGATAATAACCCACCTCCCGGCTTCCTGATTGGAAAGGAAGTCGGCTGTATGCTCGCTTGGCGCTGCCAGTCAGAGGGACATCTTCCTCCGACCGGAAGTTCCAATATCGGGGAAGGTATCGGAGAATTTGGGCGAGTACAAGTACTCGCCCAAATACCGTATTTTTCGCTTTATAAGACGCACCTAGGTTTTTGAGGAGGAAAATAAGAAAAAAAATATTTTGAACCAAAAGGTGTGCTTTTGGTGGATTTTGAACTAATGGTCTGGGGATGACACTGTTATGGGGCTCTGTGGATGACGCACTGTTATGGGGGATCTGTGGATGACACACTGTTATGGGGGGGAATCTGTGGATGATGCACTGTTATGGGGGGATCTATAGATGATGCACTGTTATGGGGGATGTGTGCTGTGACACATAGGGCCATGAGGGGGGCCAGGATAAGATGTGGATGACACACATATAGCATCTTATGCTGGTCCCCCTCATGGCCCTATGTTTCACAGCATTACAGTACTTTATTCTTTGTATGTAAAATCTTTCTTTAATCCTGAATCAATCGCTCTCCTTTTGATAAACTTGCTGACACTGATATATCGCCGGCCGCTATGCTGCACAGCGTGGCCGGCGATACATCAGTTACAGTGCGGGGAGGGAGGAGGGGCTGGAGGCAACTCACAGCGGGGCCCGGTCCAGTCACTGTATTACACCGGGCCCCGCACACAGAAGTCTCTTTGTATGTAAAATCTTTCATTATTCCCGAATCCATCGCTCTCCTATTGATAAACTAGCCTAATCGCCTGCATCAGTACTCACTATGAATGTAGCGTGCGGTCCGGCAGGCGTGTGACAGACGTCACTCAGTCAGTCCTGCTCCTCCCACTTCATTAATGAAGCAGGAGCAGGATGAAGTCCTGCACGGGAGGGACCGCACTCTACATTCATAGTGAGTACTGATGCAGCCGATTAGGCTAGTTTATCACTGTAACTGATGTACCGTATCGCCGGCCACGCTGTGCAGCATAGAGGCCGGCGATATATCAGTGTCAGCCCTGTAAAAAAAAAGTCAACCATCGTTTTATAAGACTCACTGTCATTTCCCCCCCTCTTTTGGGGGAAAAAAGTGCGTCTTATAAAGCGAAAAATACGGTACTCTGTATCGGCAGCAATATTAGTATCGGTATCGGTAGTTCGGTACATCTATAGTGCAAATCCATTTTATTGATAGTTGTCATGGAAACGACAAGCGCATTTCTGGGCCTGATGAAGGGGACCCTGCATGGCCCCAAAAGCACTTGTCGATTGGACAAAAACTATCAATAAAATGGATTTTGCACTAACATGAAATTTGGATGTCTGTATTTAAAGATATGTATTATTGCACATAAAAGATGCCCCCACAAAACATGTCACTGGTTACCTGTGGCATTTTTTTATGGGGGCATGTTTTATGTGCAATACTAACAAGTGCTGTGCCCACCCCCCCTTCCAATTAATATTTTTTTTATTAAACACTGTCTTCAAATGTTTTAAATGCCATTTTTAGAAGTTCAGATCAGAGGTCCAGGTGTGTGGAGAAGGACGGCAGTCATGGCGTTGGTCGCAGAGGTCGACTGACTCCCAGGAAAAGAAGAAGAAACTGCTGGAGCACTGATAGCAGCTCCACGTGCAGGGCAGCTGCTGGAGAATGATTTCTCCCACGCTCCCTCTCTCTCTCTGATGTCACTTCCTCTCACTAGCAGAGAGAAGGAGAGGGAGGGGAGTGTCTGTAGACAGCGCCGCCTAGCATCACTCACAGGCTCTCAGCTGATTGCCGCGCCGGCAGTGACAGGCTCAGCTGATTGTCTGCTGCTGAGCTGACCAGTCAGGTGAGGCTAGCTGGCAACTGGTCTGCAGTTTGAAATGGAATCCTGTGCCCGGGTCTGAGAAAGGCTTGTACCCGGACACAGGATTACAAACCCGGACTGTCCGGGTCATTCCCTTATGGGTGGCAACCCTAGTGGAAATGGAGGAGAAGATGGAGACACAGGGCAAAGAGGAGAGAGAGAGGAGAAACAGAGAGAATAGATGCACACTGATGAGGAGAGAACAAAGAGACAGAAGTGAAGAGAACAGAGACAGCAGAGGTGAAGAAGACAGAGACAGCGGAGGCAGAGGTGAAGAAGACAGAGATAGCAGAGGTGAAGAAGACAGACATTACACAGGCAGAGGTAAAGAAGACAGAGGTAGCAGAGGCATAGGTGAAGAAGACATAGACAGCAGAGGTTAAGAGGACAGAGATAGCAGAGGTGAAGAGGACAGAGATAGCAGAGGCAGAGGTGAAGAAGACAGACAGCAGAGGTGAAGAGGACAGAGATAGCAGAGGCAGAGGTGAAGAGGACAGAGATAGCAGAGGCAGAGGTGAAGAAGACAGAGACGGCAGAGGTGAAAAGGACAGAGATAGCGGAGGCAGAGGTGAGGAAGACAGAGATAGCAGAGGCAGAGGTGAAGAAGACAGAGACAGCAGAGGTGAAAAGGACAGAGATAGCGGAGGCAGAGGTGAAGAAGACAGAGATAGCAGAGGCAGAGGTGAAGAAGACAGAGACAGCAGAGGTGAAGAGGACGGAGATAGCAGAGGTGAAGAGGACAAAGATAGCAGAGGCAGAGGCGAAAAGGACAGAGATAGCAGAGGCAGAGATGAAGAGGACAGAGACAGCAGAGGCAAAGAGGATGGATAGCAGAGGCAGATGGGAAAAGGACAGAGATAGTAGATGCAGGGGTGAAGAGGACAGAGATAGTAGAGGCAGAGAACACAAAGAATTTTATAGATAAGAAGTAGAGACACGAGAGGCAGAAAGGACACAGACATTGAATTAAGTAGCTAAGGAGCAGAGATACAGTAGGCAAACAGTAAGCAGAGATAGGAGAAACAGAAGTGAAGAGGTTAGAGATAGAGGCAGAGGTGCAGATGATACAATGAAGATCATAGCTAAGGAGCAGAGACAGGAGAGGCAGAGAGAATCCTACATAATAAAATCCCTGTGTAAGTGTGCTGTGTCCGTGTGTGTGTACCCAGTTTTGGACGCCCCAATGCGCATGCCCAGTGCATTCAGGACACAGCACTACACACAAGTTTCCCTGCAGGGTGTCAGCAGCCTGTCTGCCATGGATACCTCTGAGACCCTACAGGCAGGACACAGCTCCCCCTGCCGCTGTACGTTCCTGCCACAGCTCCCCTGCCACCGTACGCTCCTCTCTCGGCTCACCAGCAGCGTAGGGCATAAACAGCCAGTGAGCATGCACCGCCTTCGCCAGGCAAACCTGATGAGTGGCCATAAAGGAGACGCTAAAGCGCGCCTGCACTGCCTACATGCCATTTAGTGCACTGCGTCCGTGCGTACACAGTTTTAAACTGGGCATGCGCGGACACGGCGCTCTACACACCGCCCACACAAGCGTGCTGGCAAGTAGGATACGGTGCTGAAGAAGCTGCCTGTACCGCCCACACACCATTCAGTTTGTCAGCACTGTCCACAGATGGCGCCTGCACCGCCCACACCTGCGCGCTGGCAAGCAGGTCGGACTGCCGCCATTTTAGTTAGTCAGTCACAGTGCCATTTCTGTTTGTCAGTCATCAGTCACAGCACTATAACCCATATAGAGAGGAGCCCCTGTCAGTAGTCTGACCTACCAGTCGCTATCAGCAGTCTCAGCACCAGCAGTCAGTGCCTGTTGTCCAGCCACAGCCACCAGTTACAGTGCCAGCTGTGTTAGCCACGAGTCAGTGTCAGCAGTCTCAGCCACCAGTCCCAGTAGCATCAGTCAGTGCCAGCCGTGTCAGCCACCAGTCTCACCCACCAGTCAGTGTCAGCAGTCACAGCCACCAGTCACAGTGCCAGCAGTCTCAGCCACAGCCAACAGTCTCGGCCTCCAGCCACAGCCACCAGTTTCAGCCACCAGTCAGTGCCAGCAGTCTCAGTGCCATTTAATATACAGGGTGGGCCATTTATATGGATACACCTTAATAAAATGGGAATGGTTGGTGATATTAACTTCCTGTTTGTGGCACATTAGTATATGTGAGGGGGGAAACTTTTCAAGATGGGTGGTGACCATGGCGGCCATTTTGAAGTCGGCCATTTTGAATCCAACTTTTGTTTTTTCAATAGGAAGAGGGTCATGTGACACATCAAACTAATTGGGAATTTCACAAGAAAAAACAATGGTGTGCTTGGTTTTAACGTAACTTTATTCTTTCATGAGTTATTTACAAGTTTCTCTTTGTTTACAGCCATTGACATGTCGCCGAGGTTAACACGTGAGGAGCGGATCGAAATTGTGTTGATGTCTGGTGAACGCAGTAACCGGGCCATTGCAGAAGATTACAATGCAAGACACCCTACAAGACCACCCATCTCCCATGCTACAGTTAGCAAACTGCTTGCTAAGTTTCGTGAAACTGGTACAGTGTTGGATTTGCCAAAATGTGGACGCTTGAAATCTGTCTCTAATGAAGAAACATCAGTGGCTGTCCTAGCTTCATTCAGCGCCCACAGCGTAGCACTCGCCGCATGTCACTGGAGAGTGGCATTAGTCAAACATCCCTTTGGCGGATATTAGCTACTCACAAATGGCACCCTTACAAACTCCAGCTACTGCAGCATCTCAACGAGGATGACCCAGATCGGCGCACTGAATTTGCAGAATGGGCAAAACAAAAATTGGAACAGGACCCTCAGTTTACGCAGAAGATTTTGTTCAGTGATGAGGCAAACTTTTATGTGAATGGTGAAGTTAACAAACAAAACCACCGCTATTGGCCTGACACTAACCCACATTGGATAGATCCCTCCAAGACTGTTGGAACAAAAAAAATTATGGTATGGTGTGGTATATGGGGTACAAAGATAGTGGGGCCATTCTTCATCAATGGAAACCTCAAGGCCACTGGATATGCGAAATTGCTACATGATGATGTGTTTCCCTCTTTATGCACTGAAGCTGGCACGTTCCCTGAGTTTTTCCAGCAAGATGTTGCACCACCACATTATCGGTGTCAGGTCCGAGCATTCCTAGATGAACAGTTTCCTGGAAAGTGGATTGGTCGTCGTGGGCCAGTTGAATGGCCCCCAAGGTCTCCCGATCTGACCCCCTTAGACTTTTATCTTTGGGGTCATCTGAAGGCAATTGTCTATGCTGTGAAGATACGAGATGTGCAGCACCTGAAACTACGGATACTAGATGCCTGTGCTAGCATTTCTCCTGCGGTGTTGCTATCAGTGTGTGAAGAGTGGGAGAAGAGGGTTGCATTGACAATCCAACACAATGGGCAGCACATTGAACACATTTTATAAGTGGTCAGAAACTTGTAAATAACTCATGAAAGAATAAAGTTACGTCAAAACCAAGCACACCATTGTTTTTCTTGTGAAATTCCCAATTAGTTTGATGTGTCACATGACCCTCTTCCTATTGAAAAAACAAAAGTTGGATTCAAAATGGCTGACTTCAAAATGGCCGCCATGGTCACCACCCATCTTGAAAAGTTTCCCCCCTCACATATACTAATGTGCCACAAACAGGAAGTTAATATCACCAACCATTCCCATTTTATTAAGGTGTATCCATATAAATGGCCCACCCTGTACAGACTGTTCCTACTAATGTTTATGCACTAATGTTCTAGCGCCCGTTATTGTAACGGACTTAATGTCTAGTATTTAATACTTATTGGATTTAGCACTAAGGGGGTCTAATGAGCTTGTACATTGTTGTGGCCTATTTTCTATCCAGCTACTGTGGAAACATAAAGGGAAGGGCTGGCATAGGGGCAGACTCGGACATCAAAGAAAGAAAGAAATTTGCAAGATAATATACCAATTTCTTCATGTTAAATAAAATTTATTTACAGCATATCTAATTCTCAAAATTAAAGATAAGCGAATTTCAAATGTCATTTTATAGTGCAAATTGATGGGGAAAATGGCAGGGAGGATGAAGATGGGGAGAGAGGGGTTTTTTGACCCGATTGGCTCAGAGGTTAAAAAAACATGCTGTGAGACAATGAGGGGCAGGATTTTGACAGATTCTTGAGCCTTTGGGCTGCTGGAGCACAGCCATTCTGAGCACATCTTGCGATCTGAGAGCATGTGTCTTTGCTGTATCTGCAAAAAAGTGATTACAGACAAAAGCCAGTAATCTAGCTGTGGTATTAAAGTATAGGAAGAAGGTATGCAAATAAGTTCTTAACAAGCTCTGCCTCTAATGCCACCAGATTTAAGGCAGCTCTCCTATAAGTCAATGTTCGACCCTTTAACTAGGCCTTGAGACATGACTCAGATGTTAAATAAGCCAGCACCTTATCAGCAGACAGCTGTTTTTGGGTAATTGCCTTATCAGTGCAGAGCAGAGAGTACTAGCTTAATTGGGTGAGAGGCCTAGGTCAGGATGCAGCAGAATGTATGCTATTGATGCTGGTGTTGGAGGTGCTGGTAATAAGCCTATAAAACACTTATGCAAATTATCTTTTAACAAGCTTTGCCTCTAATGCTGACCTAGGCCTCTCATCTTTCTGTCTGCAGATGAAGTGCTGGCTTAATTATTATACAAGTCATGTCTCAAGGCCTCTTTAAAGGTCAAACATTAAAGGCTAAGGTAGCTAGCCTTATAGGGTAGCTACCTTACATCTGGTATCATTAGAGGCAGAGCTTGTAATTCAATAGACGGGGGCACATCAAAATTAGAATAAGAGTGCCGGCACACCGTATGAAATATGCAATATAGTTCAAAGAAAAAGAATACCAAGATAGGAGCCGCACATCTAAAAATATATCAAATTTATTCAAGACAACAGACACAACAGAAAGTAGCTTAAAATCATTGTATACAATAAATCAAGGCTATGTGAACCAATAGTGTACACATGCCGCCTTGGCTCACCACAAAACCATGAACATTCCCCCACATGAGTAAGTATATTACAATTTAAAGTGCATGCAGTCAATCAACATGAATGGAGGACTGTAATACTTATTATTAAGGTAGCATAGTGGGGGTATGCGTGGTGGTCAGGAAAAGAGAAGCCCAACGCGTATCGCCAGGCTCTGCTGGCTTTCTCAGGGGTGCCTGTTACTATGTGGCACATAGACTCATATATGTATACATAGCAATCAATAGTAATAATTATCACCTGTATCATGGGCGCTCATGTGATACATTAGAATAGCCACCCCCCGCTCGCGGGGGGAGAGGAGGAGATGTTACCTTCAATGGGAGATCAACATAACAGCTGATGCACGCCGAGACAGCCGATATATTCTTAGATGTGCGGCTCCTATCTCGGTATTCTTTTTCTTTTTCTTTGAACATTAGAGGCAGAGCTTTTTATGAGGTCATTTGCATACCTTCTTCTCAGAATTCCAGAGGAGCATTGCCTGGCCTATAAGATTCCTCATGCCATTAAAGGCACTCTCCATGAGGGGAAGTAGTTAAAGTATAGGGACAGTATAGGGACATATTTAATTAGGTAAATTTAATCATTAGGTAGAAAAGTCAGGTTTTTAATCAGGGAAAGCATAGAGAGAGAGGAATTGGTCACTCAGAGTTGTGTCTGTGTGTGTTTCATAATGTTTTCATACAGCCTCTGGGAAGTGAAAAGTTCCTATTACACTGCAAAGTCTACAATTAACAAAATCCTGCAACAATATAATTTTTTTCTGTAAATGATTAGCCAAACATTTTTGCACCTCCAACACCAGCATCAATATACAGCGTTAATATACCAGTTTTTGTAAATGTATTGCACTGCAATAGCTGCATTAATATACTAGTTTTAGTTAACTTATTGTATTGCATCAATAAACCGTTATTTTCCTAAGAAGTGGAAACAAACCCTTATGGTTTATGGAAGATACTCAAGATAATCTCCATGTTGATGACTCGTAAAAATTTATTTTATGGTCCAAACTCCCACAAATAGTCTAAACATGACATACAGTTGCAAGAAAAAGTATGTGAACCCTTTGGAATGATATGGATTTCTGCACAAATTGGTCATAAAATGTGATCTGATCTCCATCTAAGTCACAACAATAGACAATCACAGTCTGCTTAAACTAATAACACACAAAGAATTAAATGTTACCATGTTTTTATTGAACACACTATGTAAACATTCACAGTGCAGGTGGAAAAAGTATGTGAACCTTTGGATTTAATAACTGGTTGAACCTCCTTTGGCAGCAATAACTTCAACCAAACGTTTCCTGTAGTTGCAGATCAGACATGTACAACGGTCAGGAGTAATTCTTGACCATTCCTCTTTACATAACTGTTTCAGTTCAGCAATATACTTGGGATGTCTGGTGTGAATCGCTTTTTTGAGGTCATGCCACAGCATCTCAATCGGGTTGAGGTCAGGACTCTGACTGGGCCACTCCAGAAGGCGTATTTTTTTCTGTTTAAGCCATTCTGTTGTTTATTTACTTCTATGCTTTGGGTCGTTGTCCTCTTCTGTTGAGCTTCAGCTGGTGGACAGATGGCTTTAAGTTCTTCTGCAACATGTCTTGATGAACTTGGGAATTAATTTTTCCTTTGATGATAGAAATCCGTCCAGGGCCTGTCGCTGCAAAGCAGCCCCAAACCATTATGCCCCCGCCACCATACTTCACAGTTTGGATGAGGTTTTTATGTTGGTGTGCTGTGCCTCTTTTTCTCCACACACAGTGTTGTGTGTTTCTTCCAAACAACTCAACTTTGGTTTCATCTGTCCACAGAATATTTTGCCAGTACTGCTGTGGAACATCCAGGTGCTCTTGTGCAAACTGTAAACGTGCAGCAATGTGTTTTTTGGACAGCAGTGGCTTCCTCTGTGGTATCCTCCCCCATGAAATCCATTCTTGTTTAGTGTTTTACGTATCGTAGGGATGTTAGCATATGCCAGAGACTTTTGTAAGTCTTTAGCTGACACTCTAGGATTCTTTTTCACCTCATTGAGCAGTCTGCGCTGTGCTCTTGCAGTCATCTTTACAGGACAGCCACTCCTAGGGAGAGTAGCAGCAGTGCTGAACTTTCTCCATTTATAAACAATTTGTCTTACCGTGGACTGATGAACAGCAAGGCTTTTGGAGATACTTTTATAACCCTTTTCAGCTTTATGCAAGTCAACAATATTTAATCGTAGGTCTTCTGAGAGCTCTTTTGTGTGAGGCATCATTCACATCAGGCAATGCTTCTTGTGAAAAGCAAACCCAGAACTGGTGTGTTTTTTTAATAGGGCAGGGCAGCTATAACCAACACCTCCAATCTCATCTCATTGATTGGACTCCAGTTGGCTGACACCTCACTCCAATTAGCTCTTGGAGATGTCATTAGTCTAGGGGTTCACATACTTTTTCCACCTGCACTGTGAATGTTTACATGGTGTGTTCAATAAAAACATGGTAACATTTAATTCTTTGTGTGTTATTAGTTTAAGCAGACTGTGATTGTCTATTGTTGTGACTTAGATGGAGATCAGATCACATTTTATGACCAATTTGTGCAGAAATCCATATCATTCCAAAGGGTTCACATACTTTTTCTTGCAACTGAAAATGCCAATTCTCCTATTTGGTGTGACCTTTAGGCTTGCCCTTGCCCTCCTTCTGTGCTACCAATATGGTGCACACCATCAACATATAAAACAGATAGGTGAAGCTGAGCTGAGCTTTTCCTTTTCATATGTGCACCAGTAGTAGCCTATGTCGTTTCAATACAGATATAGAAAATCCTGTACAGGATTATTGGTATTAATGTAAAAAATTGAGCAAGAGATCTGACCAATTGCCTGTAGAAGTCTTGAAGAATTTTTTTCTACTCTATGGAAAATTGGTTTATGGTCATTCAATAGTGGCTTTTGCTTTCCTCTGGAACTTGTAATTTTAACAGGTTGAACTTAATGGACAAAGATGTTTCTTCAACCTAGTAACTACAGTATGCAAGTATGTTAAAGTATATAACAACAAGTGATAGAAAAAAGTACAAACTAGTTCACTTTTAGATATTAGCATACAGTAATAAGGTTGAATGGAAGGCACAAGTTTATCAAGATTAATTCATCATTGTACAAGAGCAATAGTAGCCAACTGCCTCATTGTAGGGGAAGAATTCTTTTCTGACTTGCCAAAATGAATATACGCCTGATCAATAACCCATATTTCTGACAAAATCAATAATCATCAGTTAGAAAACTTTTAATGTTCATTAGACTTTAGATACAGTAAAGGAACAGCATATGATTAATATCTATGTACTATGTTACCATCCTCTTTCTGAAACAGTTCTCCCTCTGACTTTCTTACAGAGAATACGGCAGGCTAGTAGACCAGCTATGGATTGGGGTCCATCACTCGAAGAAAATAGGACAGGCATGTACGTTAACACTCTGGCAGGTAGCCAGTCTCCAAAGCCTTTGATGGTCCATATGCGGAAATATGGAGGTATCACAAGTTATGAAAATACAGCCATTGAAGTGGACAAAGAAATTGAGGAGGAGTCCATAATATGATGATGTTAAGAAGAGAGTCAAGAAAAACTCAGTGAAATAAAAGTTCCTCTATTTCTGGGGCTTATACATGCTTCCTTAACAGAAGACAAGACAGTCTTCAATCTTGTGGCCCTGTGAAAAGACGTTAAGAAATGTTGTCAACTGAAAGTTGTTTGTATGGGACAGAATGAACATATGTGTGTTTATGTTATAGTAATGTCTCAGTATTGGAGGCCCTGTCTACTTGTCCATGTGTTTGGTTAATTCCCTAAATCTTGATGTAGCTTTTGAGGGTTTTGCAGGTTGTAAGTGTTTAGATGGTATCTGTAAACCAGTGGTTGCAGTACATATATTCATCTAAAAAAGGTGTGAATTTGTTGGCAAATACTGAAAAGGCAGATGCTATTTATACACAAATCATCCTTATGTATATGGTCATGTTCTTCTAATGGGTAAAACTCCAGTCCCTTATAATACCTAATGTTAGATTTAGGCCTCATGCACACGACCGTTGTGTGCACCCGTGGCCGTTGTGCCGTTTTCCGTTTTTTTTCGCGGACCCATTGACTTTCAATGGGTCCGTGGAAAAATCGGAAAATGCACCGTTTGGCAGCCGCATCCGTGAGCCGTGTTTCCTGGCCGTGAAAAAAATATGACCTGTCCTATTTTTTTCACGGCCAACGGTTCACGGACCCATTCAAGTCAATGGGTCCGTGAAAGAACACGGATGCACACAAGATTGGCATCCGTGTCCGTGATCCGTGGCCGTAGGTTAGTTTTTATACAGACGGATCCGAAGATCCGTCTGCATAAAAGCTTTTTCAAAGCTGAGTTTTCACTTCGTGAAAACTCAGAACCGACAGTATATTCTAACACAGAAGCGTTCCCATGGTGATGGGGACGCTTCTAGTTAGAATACACTACAAACTGTGTAAAAGACTGCCCCCTGCTGCCTGGCAGCACCCGATCTCTTACAGGGGGCCGTGATCAGCACAATTAACCCCTTCAGGTGCGGCACCTGAAAGGGTTAATTGTACTATCATATCCCCCTGTAAAAGATCAGGGCTGCCAGGCAGCAGGGGGCAGACCTCCCCCCCTCCCCAGTTTGAATATCATTGATGGCCAGTGCGGCCTCCCCCCCCCCCCCCCTCTATTGTAATAATTCGTTGGTGGCTAGTGCGGCCCCCCCCCCTCCCTCTATTGTAATAATTCGTTGGTGGCACAGTGTGCGCCCCCCATCGGCCCCCCCTCCCTCTATAGCATTAGCAACATTGGTGGCCAGTGTGCGGCCTCCCATCTCCCCCCCCCCCCATCATTGGTGGCAGCGGAGTTCCGATCGGAGTCCCAGTTTAATCGCTGGGGCTCCGATCGGTAACCATGGCAACCGGGACGCTACTACAGTCCTGGTTGCCATGGTTACTTAGCAATAGTACAATAGTAGAAGATTCATACTTACCTGCTGCTGGCTGCTGCTGCGATGTTCGTGTCCGGCCGGGAGCTCCACCTACTGGTAAGTGACAGGGTCTGTGCGGCGCATTGCTAAATGAACTGTCACTTACCAGTAGGAGGAGCTCCCGGCCGGACACGAACATCGAGCTCACAGGTAAGTATGAATCTTTAACTATTGTACTATTGCTAGTAACCCGCTGCCACCAATGATCGGGGGGGGGGGGGGGGGGGGGGGGGGGGAGATGGGAGGCCGCACACTGGCCACCAATGTTGTTAATGCTATAGAGGGAGGGGGGGCCGCACACTGGCCACCAATGTTGTTAATGCTATAGAGGGAGGGGGGGCCGATGGGGGGCGCACACTGTGCCACCAACGATTTATTACAATAGAGGGAGGAAGGGGGGGGGGCGGGGGGGCGCACACTGTGCCACCAACGATTTATTACAATAGAGGGAGGAAGGGCGGGGGGGCGCACACTGTGCCACCAACGATTTATTACAATAGAGGGAGGAAGGGGGGGGGGGCGGGGGGGCGCACACTGTGCCACCAACGATTTATTACAATAGAGGGAGGAAGGGCGGGGGGGCGCACACTGTGCCACCAACGATTTATTACAATAGAGGGAGGAAGGGGGGGGGGGCCGCACTGGCCACCAATGATATTCAAACTGGGGATGGGGGGGTCTGCCCCCTGCTGCCAGGCAGCCCTGATCTCTTACAGGGGGATATGATAGTACAATTAACCCCTTCAGGTGCGGCACTTGAGGGGTTAATTGTGCTGATCACGGCCCCCTGTAAGAGATCGGATGCTGCTAGGCAGCAGGGGGCAGTCATGTACACAGTTTGTAGTATATTCTAACTAGAAGCGTCCCCATCACCATGGGAACGCCTCTGTGTTAGAATATACTGTCGGAAATGAGGTTTCACGATCTAACTCATATCCGACAGTATATTCTAACATAGAGGCGTTCCCATGGTGATGGGGACGCTTCAAGTTAAAATATACCATCGGATTGGAGAAAACTCCCATCCTATGGTATATTAACTCCTGACTTTACATTGAAAGTCAATGGGGACGGATCCGTTTGAAATGGCACCATATTGTGTCAACGTCAAACGGATCCGTCCCCATTGACTTGCATTGTAATTCAGGACGGATCCGTTTGGCTCCGCACGGCCAGGCGGACACCAAAACGACTTTTTTTTCATGTCCGTGGATCCTCCAAAAATCAAGGAAGACCCACGGACGAAAAAACGGTCACGGATCACGGACCTACGGACCCTGTTTTTTCGGACCGTGAAAAAAAACGTTCGTGTGCATGAGGCCTTATGTGAATGTTTTAAGTAAGGGCTTAATGCAATAACATACTTAACATGAATTCACCAAAACCAGACACAGAATCTAAGACCTTACCATTAAGAAATGAGAACCCAACAGCCTATAATTTAGCAGAAAGGAGGGTGTCCATCTAGACCATCCCTTTAAACATACATTTCTGAAACTAAGGGTGTTTGATGGTCTAAATGCCTATGGATCTAAGGCTACTTTCACACTAGCGTTCGGGTGTCCGCTCGTGCGCACCGTTTGAAGGGGGCTCACGAGCGGCCCCGAACGCATCCGTCTGGCCCCAATGCATTCTCAGTGGAGGCGGATCCACTGAGAATGCATCCGCCTGCCAGCGTTCAGCCTCCGCTCCGCTCAGTGAGCGGACACCTGAACGCTGCTTGCAGCGTTCGGGTGTCCGCCTGGCCGTGCGGAGGCGAGCGGATCCGTCCACACTTACAATGTAAGTCAATGGGGACGGATCCGCTTGAAGATGACACCATATGGCTCAATCTTCAAGCGGATCCGTTCCCCATTGACTTTCAATGTAAAGTCTGAACGGATCCGCTCAGACAACTTTCACAATTAGAAAATTTTCTAAGTTTTAATGCAGACGCATCCGTTCTGAACGGATGCGAACGTCTGCATTATCGGAGCGGATCCGTCTGATGAAACATCAGACGGATCCGCTCCGAACGCTAGTGTGAAAGTAGCCTTAAATAGCTTTAAGGTGCATGTCCATATAGAAGATTTTTTAAAAAAATTGAAAGCTGTTACCCTCTGACAGCATCATAAGACTGTACATATGTGGAAAGCACATCTGTGAGATGTTACAGTAGGTGAACCTAAGTAGAACGCTCAACATTCCAACTAAAATGAATTGTTCATGTCTCCACCGTACAGGAAAACTTGGATGAATACCATCACTTGGTACCCACATGTTGCCCTTCTGGTCCAGATCTTCAGACAGGTCATGCAGAAACATTTTGGTTAAATTTAGAGTAGCCATATTTCCAATCTAAGTTTGTGCAATGACACCATCTTGACACTTCTTTCTGTAGACCAAAATATGTGTGCTTTTATTCTTGCGAATGTTTTAATGCTGGTCATAATGATGGCCACACGAGCATCAAGATGATCAGCTGCATCCATATTGGTTTGTAATTTTGTTGCGGCTGTGGACACTAGAGGAGACATGTGGCAATTAACTGTGGAGGCCATTGCACTGCTGGATGACCATCTTTAGTGACCACATTAAAGAGTTTGGGCAACCACAGTGAGTAGGATTTCCTTGTCATTGGTAGTTTATTACAGAAAAGTAAAGCATTGGGAGAGATTTAGTATTACTGCCTTGAAGTTAAACTAGGCAGGTTAGATACAATTTCTTACACCAGCTTGTGCTTGGTTACTGTCGACAACATTTTGTGCCAATATGCTGGTTCAATATCAAGCATCAAAGCGACACTCCTTTTCAAAGTCATACCCTGTTTTCTAGATATTTTTCAGAAGTGTCTAGTGAGAAGCAAAAAGTATCTAAACAGCCTTGTACACCATATTTTGTGCTAATTCAGCCCAAATTCAGTATTTTCCCCTTTTATCCGGCTGCTTTTTATCAATATGTTCTGTCACAAAGTGATGAATTTGTGCAAATGATATGCTGCTAATGAGAAATTTGATATCCTGTTCTCACCCTTAGCAAAACTAACAGTCTAACAGTCCTGCAAAAGCTGTAACTGGCATGACAGATATACACTGGGTAGCAACTGTTTTGTGCACATGTCCAAGTGAAACCAGAGATTTTAACTGTCAGCCTAATGTACCAGTCCAGGAATATAAATATAATATATATTTTTACGGATATATGTTGTAGTAATGTATGATAAAGGACCAGAGAGAAGTTAAATTTGGACTTTTAAGAACTTAAAAGATATGGACCCCTTTGAAACCATGGAAGATATTTATGAAACCCGGTGCAAAGGAAAGCTGGCTTAGTTGCCCATAGCAACCAATCATATTAATCCTTTCATTTTTCAAAGGAGCCCTGAAAAATGAAAGGTGGAATCTGATTGGTTGCTATAGGCAACTAAGAAAGTTTCCCTTTGCATCAGTTTTGATAACTCTCACTCCATTTTTTATTGATTTAGATATATTTTGAGCTTAAATGTGTTTGTAATAGTGTTTTATTAAAAATGTTGCTTTGGCTTCTGCAGTTCCTATGTTTCATAGTACATAGCAAGCTACAGAATGTCCTTCACAATGAAATCCATCACACTATCTGATGGCTCACTTTCCAGCCTCTCCTCTGATCTGTGCTGAATGATCTTCAGCGCTCATACAAAATCAAAGTTCAACTTTGATACGTTCATAAATCAGCCTAGAAGATCATTCCCCAGAGGTCAAAAGAATATTGGAGAATAAGCCATCACACATCCAGCGTGACAGATTTATCTGCATTCTGCAGGTTCATTAGTACTGTGGAACATAGAAGCTGCAGAAACCAAATGAAACAACATTTTTAATAAAACATATTACAATTTTTTTTTTTTTAGCTGGCAATACACCTACATCAATAAGAAAAAAACAACAATGGCTTCGCAAGTGTCCATAGCCTTTAATCCAGGGAGTTAAACCAGAGTGATTATAAAATTGTAATTATATATATGTAATGATATATTTATATGAAAAATATTTTTACAGCTCTCTATATCCTTTATAAAAATATAATTAAAGGTATTGTCCCATTTCACTGTTACCAAGGTGAAATGGGACTAAGCACCGACCACCAGGTGGCTGGAAAACAGTGGCGCGAGCGGCCACTTCTCTGTCTCAGTAACTCCCATTGCAGTGCATGGGAGCTCGTACCACAGCAAGCTATGCTGTTTCCAAGTTAGGGAAACAGCATAGCTTGATGTGCTTTGCTCTTTCTATAGCTACCATGCACTGCAATGGAAGCTACAGAAATGGTGAACTGCCGGCCAACTCTGCTTTTTTCCTGTCACCTGGTGCTCAGCACTTAGTCCTATCTCGCCTTAGTAACCGTGAGATGGAACAACCCCTTTAAATGATAAAACTCTGCCTACAACCACCACTATGGGAGTATTGGAGCGTACTACAGTATATGCAATTTATAAATTGACCTAAATGATAAAACACTAGGGTCTAAGCTCCTAACTTCCTGCTAGCGGCAGCTGCCAGAAGGCAGAATTCGCTTCCTAGAATGTATCATCTGACACCACAGCAGCCAAAAATGGCCAAGGCTGCTTGCTACATGTATGAACAGTGCTATAAAGCTGCATCATATATCATATTTTTTAGATATGCCAATGACATGGGGATGGATGTAGTAGGTTACAGCAACACTTAAATTTAGCATCATTTGTTGCAAAAGTGTTATTTTTGTTATTTTATATTTTTATTTCTATGTATTTTATTTTTATTGAACTGGATTGTAAAGCCATGTAGTAAATGTTTTTTCTTCCTAATAAGAATGTGTCAATATTGTCCTTTATAGAGTGGCCACATGCCCAATGCAGAACTGTCATCATCTATTAGCTGTATAATTTAACAATATCTAAAAAAAGACCTGGGTTATATTTAAAACATAGCTTTTACTAAATCTTTTAAAAAAGGAGAATACAAATTTCAAAACACAGTGTACAACACGGTGAGAAATACCTGTGCAACCTATGCCAATACCAAAAAAGGCGCCTGCAAATAGCCCTGGTGCTAAACCCTGCCTATTATATAGGTAGGGGGCTAATGGTCCCTGCCTAGCAACATACAGAGCAACCGCCCCGATTTTTTATTTGGTACTTTCTTTAAATTGCAATCTTCACTTTTATTGCCACTGAAGAGTCCCCCTGTGGGACGAAACATGGCATGTTGGGATATAAGTGAGCGACAGTTTTGAGGTTTAGGCCCCAGATAGAGACAGGTTCTGAAAGGGGTGGCCCTGATCAGGGCGGGTGCTCCTCTATGTTGCTGTAATGACCGGCGTCACGCACAGGGAGGGAAAAGGGAAAGCCCTTCCCAAGGGAGAGGGAAAGGTGGTGACCCCTGACTCACCTTGCGGCTGGCACCTGACTGCCCTGACGTCCCTAGACGGGTTCCTCACCCGTGCGGCGATCGCGTGCCTAAACCCTGGCTTTCCCTAGAATGAGCCCTAGATAGTGAACGGGCCGGTGGGATCGCTAGTCCGCACCACTGACCCTAAGAGGGAAACACCAGGGAGAGGACAGACAATACAGACAAACACATACACCCAGGTGGGCGACCACAGCAGACCACCAAGGTCCAACAGGGATTCGGAGGGTAACGTTCTGGACCAACTACCAGAGAACGCAGCAACACAGCTCCAGAGGGTCAGTATAGAAATCTAGGCAGGAAGCTCTATCTCTGGCAACCAGAGAAGTGTGAGAGGGGAATATAAGGAGGTTGGGAGTGCTGGACAAGGAACAGCTGAGGAGAAGGAGCTACGGATCCCTGAGTGAGCCAAAAAGGGTTGCAAAGCAAACCCAGAAAGCTACCATAAGGAAACAGCCCTATCTTACATAGAGCGCGCAGCCAACCGCTGTGACTTCCTGACCCCGGGTACAATGGAGTCAGGCGTGGGTCTTGACACCCTCGTGGCAGTACCCCCCTCTCTACGAGGGGCCTCCGGACACTCAGGACTAGGTCTCTCAGGATGAGAGGCATGAAAAGCCCGAACTAGCCTGTCGGCGTTTACCTCAGACGCAGGAACCCACATTCTTTCCTCGGGACCCTAACCTCTCCAATGCACCAGATATTGAAGAGAGCGGCGGACCCGACGAGAATTAACAATTTTGGATATCTGAAATTCTAGATTACCATCCACAACAACAGGAGGGGGTGGCAGCGGTGACGGTTCTAGAGGTGGAACATATTTTTTGAGTAACGACTTATGAAAGGCGTTCTGGATTTTAAAAGTCTGAGGTAGCTCCAGGCGAAAAAGGCACGGGGTTGATGATGGCTACAATTTTGTAAGGGCCAATGAACCTAGGACCCAGTTTCCAAGAGGGAACCTTTAATTTAATATTCCTAGTAGACAACCACACATAGTCATTCACTCCTAGGTCCGGACCTGGCGACCGTCTCTTATCAGCCATGCATTTGTATTTACCTCCCATATTTTTCAAGTTAGCTTGCACCTTCTGCCATACCGATGAAAGAGATGACGAAAACCGTTCCTCTTCGGGGACCCCAGAAGACCCCCCCTCTTTGAAAGTACAGAATTGGGGATGAAAACCATATGCACCAAGAAATGGTGACTTGCCAGTGGATTCCTGACGACGATTATTTATGGCAAACTCAGCTAACGGTAAATATGATGACCACAACTCTTGGTTTTCAGACACAAACATCTTAGATATATCTCCAGGTTTTGGTTGTTACGCTCAGTCTGTCCATTCGACTGAGGATGGAAAGCTGAGGAAAAGGACAAGTGTACCCCCAAATGGGAACAAAAAGCTTTCCAAAATTTAGAAATAAACTGGGTACCCCGCTCCGAAACAACATCGGAAGGGACCCCGTGAAGCTTCACGATTTCACTGACGAATGCCTGAGCAAGAGTCTTAGCATTAGGTAGTGCGGGTAACGCAATGAAGTGTACCATTTTGCTAAACCTGTCCACTACTACCAAAATAACTGTTTTACCCGCAGACAAAGGTAAGTCAGTGATAAAATCCATTGACAGATGTGTCCATGGTCTATTGGGAATGACGAGTGGTAATAGAGACCCTGCAGGACGTGTATGTGAAACTTTTGCGCGCGCACAGGTAGAACAAGAAGATACAAAATCCAATACATCCTGACGCAACCTTGGCCACCAAAAACGATGAGACAATAGCTCCAAGGTTGCTTTACTACCCGGGTGCCCAGCAAGTGCCGAATTATGATGTTCCTTTAATAGTTCAAAACGCAGGTTCAACGGTACAAACAATTTCTCTGAGGGGCAAGAGACCGGGGCGTCCCCCTGGGCCTCTAACACCTTCCCCTCCAGAGCAGAGTGTACCGCAGAAACAACCACTCCTCTTTGAAGAATGGGTACCGGATCACTCACATTACCCCCTCCAGGGAAACAACGAGATAGTGCATCAGCCTTGGTATTCTTTGCCCCAGGACGATAGGTAATAACAAAGTTAAACCTGGTAAAAAATAGCGACCACCTAGCCTGTCTAGGGGTGAGACGCTTAGCTGATTCGAGGTACAGAAGATTTTTGTGGTCCGTAATCACAGTGACGGGGTGGACTGCCCCCTCTAAAAAGTGACGCCATTCTTCAAACGCTAGTTTAATAGCTAATAGTTCCCTATTGCCAATATCGTAGTTCTTTTCTGCTGTAGATAGTTTTTTAGAAAAGAAAGTACAAGGACGCCATTTGCCAGGAGACGGACCCTGAGACAGCACCGCCCCCACTCCCACCTCTGACGCATCGACTTCAACAATAAAAGGCTGAGAGACATCAGGTTGGACTAGTACAGGTGCCGAGGTAAACCTCTCTTTTAGAGAGGAAAAAGCAACTTTAGCGGCGTCAGACCATTTAGAAAAATCAGTCCCCTTCCTAGTCATGTCAGTAAGGGGTTTTACAATAACTGAATAATTTTTTATGAATTTCCTATAGAAATTCGCGAAGCCCAAGAACCGTTGCAGAGCTTTGAGGTTCTCAGGAAGATCCCAATCTAAAATTGCCTGGACCTTCCTAGGATCCATACGGAAACCTGACGCAGATAAAAAATAACCTAGGAATTGTATCTCCTGAACGGCGAAGACACATTTTTCAATTTTAGCATATAATTCATTCGTCCGTAGGACCTGCAGTACTTGTCTGACATGCACCTCATGTGTTCTCAGATCAGACGAATAAATTAAAATATCATCTAGGTATATTACCACAAACCTGCCGATTAGATGACTAAAAATGTCATTAACGAAATGTTGAAAGACGGCAGGAGCATTGGTCAGACCGAAAGGCATAACTAGATTTTCATAATGCCCCCAGGGGTGTTAAAAGCTGTCTTCCACTCATCCCCCTCCTTGATACGAATCAGATTGTAGGCCCCCCTAAGATCAAGTTTGGAGAACCACCTAGCACCCGCAATCTGGTTAAACAGGTCAGGAATGAGAGGAAGAGGGTATGGGTCTCGGATGGTTATCCGATTTAATTCGCGAAAATCTAAGCAAGGACGCAGGCCCCCATCTTTCTTTTTAACGAAGAAAAACCCTGCAGCCACGGGTGAAGAATAGGGTCTGATGTGTCCTTTAGCCAAGCTCTCGGAGATATAATCCTTCATGGCTTGTCTCTCTGGACCCGAAAGATTATATAACCTGGTCTTGGGTAATTTTGCGCCGGGAATAAGGTTAACCGGGCAATCATAAGGACGGTGAGGTGGTAACTTCTGACAACCCTTTTCAGAAAAAACGTCCTCAAAGTCCGAAATAAATGTAGGTAGGGTAGTTATGGAGGCGACTAAGCAATTGCTATTTAAGCAATTTTCTCTGCGATGCTCACTCCACTCCGATATCTCCCTGGCCTGCCAATCCACCACTGGATTGTGCGCTACCAACCAGGGAAGGCCCAGCACTACCGGAGTGGGAAGCCCCTCCAGAACATAACATGAAAGCATCTCGTTATGGTGGTCCCCTACCCGAAGGTGTAAATTATGAACAATGTGGGTGAGGTTTCTCTGAGACAGAGGAGCAGAATCAATAGCGAATATGGGAATAGGTCTCTGTAGCGTACAGAGAGACAAACCCATAGTGCGGGCAAAATTGGCATCTATCAAATTTACCCCTGCTCCACTGTCTAGAAAGAAAGAAATAGTCTCCGTCTTAACACCAAAAACAATAACTGCTGGCAACACAAATTGCGATGCACGTATGGAGGAAACATATACCCCCCGGCTGACATCCTCCACACAGCCTGGGGTTAGTAGTTTTCCGACGGTCTTTTGTTTCTGAGGAAAGAAGGACAGACATTAATTAAATGACCCCTCTCCCCACAAAAAAAACAAACCCCACGCCTACGGCGAGCCTCAGGAGGACGGACCTGACGAGTAGTTCCTCCTAGCTGCATAGGCTCGTCTAAGTCTGTACAGACTAACTGCTGCTTGGGAGGGGTTACCAATTGCTCCGGTTTTTTCAACCTGTCCCTAAGGTGTCTATCTAATCGGATAGAAAGGGACATAACCGCATCGAGGGAAAAGGGGGTCTCATATAATGCAACCGCATCCTTAACCCTTTCGGATAACCCAGAGCAGAACTGACTCCTGAGAGCCGGGTCGTTCCATTGGGTATCCGTAGCCCACCTACGGAAGTCAGAGCAATACTCCTCTACCGGCCGCTCTCCTTGTAGGAGTCTCCGTAAACTTGATTCAGCCAATGCGACTCGGTCAGGGTCGTCATATATGAGACCCAAGGCCCCCGAAAAACTCATCCACTGACCGAAGAGCCTGGGAATCAGAGGGTAAAGAACTTGTCCCTTCCCCCAGAAAATCTGTCAGGGAGAGGGACCTTGGGTTCCACAACAACCTGGTTACCAGTAGCAACCGCTGGGCTTGCGGTCAGTTGCAATTGCTGTTGTTGTTGGAGGACCGACGCCTTCAATCCTGCCACCTCCAAAGACAGGCCATGAAAGTGTTTGGACAGAGCAGCAATTGGATCCATACTGGATTCTAAGTAGGTAAAAATTATTATTTTTTTTACCTACACAAAATAAGGGCCAGATATAATGTAATGACCGGCGTCACGCACAGGGAGGGAAAAGGGAAAGCCCTGCCCAAGGGAGAGGGAAAGGTGGTGACCCCTGACTCACCTTGCGGCTGGCACCTGACTGCCCTGACGTCCCTAGACGGGTTCCTCACCCGTGCGGCGATCACGTGCCTAAACCCTGGCTTTCCCTAGAATGAGCCCTAGATAGTGAACGGGCCGGTGGGATCGCTAGTCCGCACCACTGACCCTAAGAGGGAAACACCAGGGAGAGGACAGACAATACAGACAAACACATACACCCAGGTGGGCGACCACAGTAGACCACCAAGGTCCAACAGGGATACGGAGGGTAACGTTCTGGACCAACTACCAGAGAACGCAGCAACACAGCTCCAGAGGGTCAGTATAGAAATCCAGGCAGGAAGCTCTATATCTAGCAACCAGAGAAGTGTGAGAGGGGAATATAAGGAGGTTGGGAGTGCTGGACAAGGAACAGCTGAGGAGAAGGAGCTACGGATCCCTGAGTGAGCCAAAAAGGGTTGCAAAGCAAACCCAGAAAGCTACCATAAGGAAACAGCCCTATCTTACATAGAGCGCGCAGCCAACCGCTGTGACTTCCTGACCCCGGGTACAGCGGAGTCAGGCGTGGGTCTTGACACCCTCGTGACAGTTGCTAGGCGGGGACCATTAGCCCCCTATCTATATAATAGGCAGGGTTTAGCACCAGGGCTCTGTAGGTTTGCCTCATTTAAACAACTACTACATGAGGATTTGCCTTCACAGAATTATCTGGACAAGAGTTCCCGTTCCTTTTTTGCTATTAAAGGACGGCACCTGGCAAAGACATACTACACAGCTCATTTATCCGGGTTGGGTAAGATTATTCCATTATTATCTTCCTGGAAGTGATTATTTGCAGGCGCCTTTTTTGGTATTGGCATAGGTTGCACAGGTATTTCTCACCGTGTTGTACACTGTGTTTTGAAATTTGTATTCTCCTATTTTAAAAGATTTAGTAAAAGCTATGTTTTAAATATAACCCAGGTCTTTTTTGAGATATTGTTCAGTATTGGTGAGGGACCTCACTCTGGTATACCTGTAACAGGGTGTCAGCTATTTTTGTTTAGCTGTATGATTTGCAGTATGATTGATGGGCAAATCCCAATGTTCAGTATTTATCTGCCATCAAACAGTATAATAACAGTTTATTGCCTTGTATTTAAACTAAACACAGACCAGTATTTTTTTGCCTTGTATTTAAACTAAACACAGTACAGTATTTTTTTAAACTGACTTAAAAAGGTATAAAATAGGAATGGTATATGGTATACATGGTATAAAATAATGTATGTATAAATGGTATAAAATAGGAATGGTATACAGTATAAATGGTATAAAATTGGGATGGCATATGGTATAGATAGCATAAAATAAAAATGGTATATGGTATAAATGGTAGGAAATAGCAATGATAAAAAATGGTATAAAATATGAATGTTATGTGGTATAAATGATATAATGATATAAAATGGCATATAGTATAAAATAGGGATGGTACATGGTATACAACAAAATTGGTATATGCTATAAATGGAGTAAAATTGGAATAGTACATGGTATAAATGGTAGGAGCGTCATATGGTATGAATGTTATAACATGGGATGCAATGTAATAAAATAAAAATGGTATAATTGGTATAAAGTAGAAATGGTATAAATTTTTGAAAATAGGAATGTTATATGGTATAAATTATACTGTATAAATTAGCAATGGCATAAATGGTATAAAATAGGAATGGCATATGGTATAAAATAGTATGGAATATAGTAACCATAGAATAAAATACAAATGGTATTTGGTATAAATGTGAAGCAATTGAGGTGGAATTTGGTTCGATGTTTAGGAAAACTTTGATTTGCAACAAATCCAAATTTCCTCATGCTTTGTGGTAAAAATCAGTTTTTTTATAAAATGGCGGCTACATGTGTTACAAAGTGAAAGTAAGAAGCCCAGGAACGTGAAATCACCCATTATGCCATGCAGCCAGCCAATACACAGATAGCCATCCCCTGTGATGTCACAGCCCTATAAAACCCTCATCCTGCGCTCTCTGCCATTGTCATTGAAAATCATTGAAAATGATTAATAGAAAAATATTGGAGAGGGAGACTGCAGGCAGAGTGCTGGGAGAGTAACGGGAGAGTGCAGGGAGACTTATGGTGCATCAGTTTAATTTATTTATTCCTACATTCAGTTATTCCTACATGAGCCGTAAATGTAATTCAGCACCAATAAAATGGAGGCCTATTATTTCATTGCCAGCGTGCCAACCAATACATCCAGTCTTCAACCCTTAGGGGGGCCAGGTACTAATGATGACCGTCCTCATCTTTTGTTGGCTTTTCTTCCAAATCATCCTACTTGGAATCCATGTACTAGAAAAGTCAGCAAGATGCAGAGAGAGGAGGAGCTGGATGTTCCTGATGACATATTCTCATCTATATTAGATGATATGGAAAAGGAGGAAAAGCAGATTGCAGCAGAAAGGCTCCCACCTGTAGAGCAGGAGAGTGCTCGGGCTGGAGAAGTGAGTATGTGTTGCGTTGACATTGAAGATATTGGGGCAGCCTGGGGACTTCGACATCAGAGTTGGGGTACAGTGCAAGATCGTTTTACCTGCCTGCATAAAACATTACTGGTTATGGAGGGTTTACAATTTTATTTTCTGACGTAAAAAGTATGGTTCAAACTACCAGTGCTATGTATTGATCTTTTGCTTCTAAGAATAATTTATAAACTGTACAAGAGGTACTTTGTATACTTTTTAATCAAAGTGCATGAGCCCACTCACCACATCAAGGTGACCTCTTATGAGCAGGTCCCTACTCTAAATTGGGGCAGTGTCAAATGCAACACCGCATCTGCTGCCAGTGCAACCCAGCAGCCCAATAACATCCCAGTGGTACTGGGCCACACCAACCCACAGACACAGAGCCATAGCATCAGCAGCTGCCATGTAGCACTGCACTATGTGAGCAGATCTCAAAAACTCACCTCTCCATGTGGCTTCAGGAACTTACATATGTAGATGTTTCAGCTCTCAAGAGGTGTAATACACCCTGTAGAAGATGGGCTTGGATTCAGCGAGTAAAATAATTTCTTCTTCATTGGCAGTATTCACATTATAAAACACACATTATTATAATGTCAGACACATTTCAACTATCACTGCTGCCACCAAGTCCATTTAACCATCAATAGTAGGGTTTGTTTTTTTTGCTATATCCTACATCAGGGGCTTGGCTGTGCTTATTTTCACCCCTAGAAACTCAGGATAGAATTTTCTATATTTTATTGAGGGGTGAAATTCACTTGCAAAAATAGCAATCCCCTAAATCTGGTGTTCCAGCTGTGGCTAGCCAAGTGTAATACTGTCTGCTGTCTGGCAAAGGATATATTTTTTTCTGGGGTGAAATTCAATTGCCAAAATAGCAATACCCTAAATCTGGTGTTCCAGCTATGGCAGGACAAGTTTTATAGTGTCCGTCAAAGCATAATTTTTGTTCTGGCTTGAAATTCAATTCCCAAAATAGCAATACCCTAAATCAGTGGTTTCTGCTGTTGCAGATCAAGTGTAAATCTGTCCGTATAAGGGGATATCACACTCAGCGTGCATCTCCAAGTGTATTTTTTTATGTAAAAGGGTATATTACACAAAGTGTTAAATTACAATTGCTGATAGCATAAGCCTTTAAATTTGCACGCACTATTGTGCATCTCATAGTGTATTTCTGTCCGTAAAGGGGTATATTACATTCAAGGTGCAAATTCAAGTGCTGATAGGGTCATCCTCAGTAACTTCACAGGCTACCGTGCATCTCCAAGTGTAATTCTGTCCGTAAAAGGAAACCTTTCATCCAGGGCCTAAATACTAGGCCTACAATTGATATTCAGCTAAATCTGTGGTTACTGATGTGCCTGTATTAGTGTAATACGGTACATAAATAGATAGCCAGATAGTGTTAGGTGCCTGTAAAAAAAAAGGCCTGAATTTGAATTCAATACATTGGGCCAAATATTTTTTTCTTATTTCTTATTGTGGTGAAAGGTAACAATGAGGAAAACATCTAGTAAGGGAGGCGGACGTAGACATGGTCGTGGTGGTGTTAGTGGACCCTCTGGTGCTGGGAGAGGACGTGGCCGTTCTGCCACAGCCACACGTCCTAGTGAACCAACTACCTCAGGTCCCAGTAGCCGCCAGAATTTACAGCAATATTTGGTGGGGCCCAATGTCGTTCTAAGGATGGTAAGGCCTGAGCAGGTACAGGCATTAGTCAATTGGGTGGCCGACAGTGGATCCAGCACGTTCACATTATCTCCCACCCAGTCTTCTGCAGAAAGCGCACAGATGGCACCTGAAAACCAAGCCCATCAGTCTGTCACATCACCCCCATGCATATCAGGGAAACTGTCTGAGCCTCAAGTTATGCAGCAGTCTCTTATGCTGTTTGAAGACTCTGCTGCCAGGGTTTCCCAAGGGCATCCACCTAGAATGCACTGACGCACAACCACTTATGTTTCCTGATGATGAGGACATGGGAATACCACCTCAGCACGTCTATGATGATGATGAAACACAGGTGCCAACTGCTGCGTCTTTCTGCAGTGTGCAGACTGAACAGGAGGTCAGGGAGGAAGACTGGGTGGAAGACGATGCAGGGGATGATGAGGTCCTAGACCCCACATGGAATGAAGGTCGTGCCACTGACTTTCAGAGTTCAGAGGAAGAGGCAGTGGTGAGACCGAGCCAACAGCGTAGCAAAAGAGGGAGCAGTGGGCAAAAGCAGAACACCCGCCGCCAAGAGAGTTCGCCTGCTACTGGTCACCGCCACCTGGGACCGAGCACCCCAAAGGCAGCATCAAGGAGTTCCCTGGCGTGGCAGTTCTTCAAACAATGTGCTGACGACAAGACCCGAGTGGTTTGCACGCTGTGCCATCAGAGCCTGAAGCGAGGCATTAACGTTCTGAACCTTAGCACAACCCGCAGGTCCAGGCATCTGCATGCAAAGCATGAACTGCAGTGGAGTAAACACCTTAAAAACAAGGAACTCACTCAGGCTCCCCCTGCTACCTCTTCTGCTGCTGCCTCGGCCTCTTCCTCCGCCTCTGGAGGAACGTTGGCACCTGCCGCCCAGCAAACAGAGGATGTACCACCAACACCACCACCTCTGTCACCAAGCATCTCCACCATGTCACACGGCAGCGTTCAGCTCTCCATCTCACAAACATTTGAGAGAAAGCGTAAATTCCCACCTAGCCACCCTCGATCCCTGGCCCTGAATGCCAGCATTTCCAAACTACTGGCCTATGAAATGCTGTCATTCAGACTGGTGGACACAGACAGCTTCAAACAGCTCATGTCGCTTGCTATCCCACAGTATGTTGTTCCCAGCCGCCACTACTTCTCCAAGAGAGCCGTGCCTTCCCTCACAACCAAGTATCCGATAAAATCAAGTGTGCACTGCGCAACGCCATCTGTGGCATGGTCCGCCTAACCACAGATACGTGGACCAGTAAGCACGGCCAGGGACGCTATTTCTCCCTAACTGCACACTGGGTAAATGTAGTGGCGGCTGGGTCCGGCTGGGCCCCAGGCGGAGAGCTCTTTGGCGCACGTCCTTCCGCCGCCAAGGATCGCAGGGCAACATTCTTTGCCTCCTGTAGCCTCCTTCTCCTACTCGGCTTCCTCTTCCTCTTCTTCCACCTGCTCATCCAGTCAGCCACACACCTTCACCACCAACTTCAGCACAGCCCGGGGTAAACGTCAGCAGGCCATTCTGAAACTCAGCGCAGGAGTTGTGGCGGGGTATTGAACAACAGACCGACAAGTGGTTGCTGCTGGTGAGCCTCAAGCTCAGCCTTGTGGTGTGCGATAATGGGCGAAATCTCGTCGCAGCTCTGGGACTAGTCGGTTTGACGCACATCCCTTGCCTGGCGCATGTGCTGAATTTGGTGGTGCAGAAGTTCATTCAAAACTACCCCGACATGTCAGAGCTGCTGCATAAAGTGCGGGCCGTCTGTGCGCGCTTCCGGCGTTCACATCCTGCCGCTGCTCGCCTGTCTGCGCTACAGCGTAACTTCCCGCTCACCGCCTCATATGCGACGTGCCCACCAGGTGGAACTCCACCTTGCACATGCTGGACAGACTGTGCGAGCAGCAGCAGGCCATAGTGGAGTTTCAGCTGCAGCACACACGGGTCAGTCGCACTGCGGAACAGCACCACTTCACCACCAATGACTGGGCCTCCATGCGAGACCTGTGTGTCCTGTTGCGCTGTTACAATACCACTTCTATGTCTCCTTGAGAAAACATTTAAGGCGATGATGGAAGAGGAGGTGGCCCAGGAGGAGGAGGTGGAGGAGGAGGCCAGGTACAAATGTGGCCAGACAGGGCCCACTACTGGAGGACGAGGAGGATGAGGAGGAGGTGGAGGAGGATGAGGATGAAGCATGTTCACAGCGGGGTGGCATCCAACGCAGCTCGGGCCCATCACTGGTGCGTGGCTGGGGGGAAACGGAGGATGATGACGATACGCCTCCCACAGAGGACAGCTTGTCCTTACCTCTGGGCAGCTTGGCACACATGAGCGACTACATGCTGCAGTGCCTGCGCAACGACAGCAGAGTTGCCCACATTTTAACGTGTGCGGACTACTGGGTTTCCACCCTGCTGGATCCCCGGTACAAAGACAATGTGCCCACCTTACTTCCTGCACTGGACCGTGATAGGAAGATGCGCGAGTACAAGCGCACGTTGGTACACGCGCTACTGAGCATTCCCAAATGTCACAGGGGAACCAGTGGAAGCCCAAGGCGAAGGCAGAGGAGGAGCAAGAGGTCGCCAACGGAGCTGTGTCACGGCCAGCTCCTCTGAGGGCAGGGTTAGCATGGCAGAGATGTGGAAAAGTTTTGTCACCACGCCACAGCTAACTGCACCACCACCTGATACGGAACGTGTTAGCAGGAGGCAACATTTCACTAACATGGTGGAACAGTACGTGTGCACACCCCTCCACGTACTGACTGATGGTTCGGCCCCATTCAACTTCTGGGTCTCCAAATTGTCCACGTGGCCAGAGCTAGCCTTTTATGCCTTGGAGGTGCTGGCCTGCCCGGCGGCCAGCGTTTTGTCTGAACGTGTATTCAGCACGGCAGGGGGCGTCATTATAGACAAACGCAGCCGACTGTCTACAGCCAATGTGGACAAGCTGACGTTCATAAAAATGAACCAGGCATGGATCCCACAGGACCTGTCCCTCCCTTGTGCAGATTAGACATTTATAACTACCTCCCCTTAACCATATATTCTTGTACTCCAGGGCACTTCTTCATTCAATCCTCTTTTTTTTATTTTACCATTATATTGCGGGGCAACCCAAAGTTGAATGAACCTCTCCTCTGTCTGGGTGCCGGGGCCTAAAAATATCTGACAGTGGCCTGTTCCAGTGGTGGGTGACATGAAGCCTGATTCTCTGCTATGACATGAAGCCTGATTCTCTGCTATGGGACCTCTCTCCTCTGTCTGGGTGCCGGGGCCTAAAAATATCTGACAATGGCCTGTTCCAGTGGTGGGTGACATGAAGCCTGATTCTCTGCTATGACATGAAGCCTGAATCTCTGCTATGGGGCCTCTCTCCTCTGTCTGGGTGGCGGGGCCTAAAAATATCTGACAATGGCCTGTTCCAGTGGTGGGTGACATGAAGCCTGATTCTCTGCTATGACATGAAGACTGATTCTCTGCTGACATGAAGCCTGAATCTCTGTTATGGGACCTCTCTCCTCTGCCTGGGTGCCTGGGCCTAAATATGTGACAGTGGCCTGTTCCAGTGGTAGGTTACGTGAAGCCTGATTCTCTGCTATGACATGAAGACTGATTCTGTGCTGACATGAAGCCAGATTCTCTGTTACGGGACCTCTCTCCTCTGTCTGGGTGCCTGGGCCTAAATATGTGACTGATTTTCATTTTACCATTATATTGCAGGGCAACCCAAAGTTGAATGAACCTCTCCTCTGTCTGGGTGCCGGGGCCTAAATGTGTGACAGTGGCCTGTTCCAGTGGTGGGTGACGTGAAGCCTGATTCTCTGCTATGACATGAAGACTGATTCTCTGCTGACATGAAGCCTGAATCTCTGTTATGGGACCTCTCTCCTCTGCCTGGGTGCCTGGGCCTAAATATGTGACAGTGGCCTGTTCCAGTTGTAGTGTACGGGGACGGTAATGCCCGTCACTATAAAAGGGTCACTTTGTGTGCTGTCGTGTCCTCTTATTTATGGGGAGGTTGGTTATAAAATGCAATTGAATGTAATGCTATGTATTTCCCTGTTACTGTGAAACTTGCATGTACAGGCCTGCTAGTGGTGTCATTCCAGCTCTTAGTCACTAGAGGGAGTTAGGGAGCCCTAGTTTATATAAGGCCCAGTCAGGGAAGGGAAAGTCAGTCTAAGGAAGTAGTCTAGTCTAACCAGTTGGAGATTAGACCATGTCAGAGTCAAGTCCAGGCCTGAAGCCTGCAGACCAGGAGAGGGTAATGCAGTCCCTGTAACCGGGTTCCAGATTCAAAGAGAAGTTTCCCCTCCTGAGTTCACATATGCAGAAGCAGGAACACCTCAGTTAAAGAGCCTGAGGAAGCTGAGAGAGACAGAGGCAAGCCAAGAAAAGCAAGAGGTACTCAAGACAACAGAGGAGGTACTTTATAAAGATAAAACCAAGGATATACGCCAGAGCTAGGGCATTGGACCTTGGAGAAGAGTTTCTATGTTCCAGGATCAGTCAGGAATAGAGTGCAAGCCGCCTGTACTGCAAGTCCTGTGTTTAACACTCTGAAGTCACCTTGCTATCCATATATTGCCTGCATCAACTGTATTGAAAATCAACTGTCTGCAAAGGAACTGCGTTTCCGTTAATGTCCCGATATGATGACTACTAAAGTTTGAGTTCTGCTTTATCATCACGTGGTTCCTCAGTTATTCCTGCTATCAGCAAACGGCGTGCCACCGTTTAATTGGCACTGGCGTCACAAACATTTCTTACCATCACCTGCCCTTGCAGAGAGTCAGCCGTCTCAGGTTAGTGTCTATTGCACTACAACACCCAGGAACATTTCTAAACACAACTTGAGTACGCTGCACAGTGGTGGGTGACGTGAAGCCTGATTCTCTGCTATGACATGAAGACTGATTCTGTGCTGACATGAAGCCAGATTCTCTGTTACGGGACCTCTCTCCTCTGTCTGGGTGCCTGGGCCTAAATATGTGACAGTGGCCTGTTCCAGTGGTGGGTGACGTGAAGCTTGATTCTCTGCTATGACATGAAGACTGATTCTCTGCTGACATGAAGCCTGAATCTCTGTTATGGGACCTCTCTCCTCTGCCTGAGCCTAAATATGTGACAGTGGCCTGTTCCAGTGGTGGGTGACATGAAGCCTGATTCTCTGCTATGACATGAAGCCTGATTCTCTGCTATGGGACCTCTCTCCCCTGTCTGGGTGCCGGGGCCTAAAAATATCTGACAGTGGCCTGTTCCAGTGGTGGGTGACATGAAGCCTGATTCTCTGCTATGACATAAAGCCTGAATCTCTGCTATGGGGCCTCTCTCCTCTGTCTGGGTGGCGGGGCCTAAAAATATCTGACAATGGCCTGTTCCAGTGGTGGGTGACATGGAGCCTGATTCTCTGCTATGGGACCTCTCTCCTCTGTCTGGGTGCCGGGGCCTAAATATCTGACAGTGGCCTGTTCCAGTGGTGGGTGACATGAAGCCTGATTTTCTGCTATGGGACCTCTCTCCAATTGATATTGGTTAATTTTTATTTCTTTTCTTTTATTTTAATTCATTTTCCTATCCACATTTGTTTGCGGGGATTTACCTACATTTTGCTGCCTTTTGCAGCCTTCTAGCCCTTTCCTGGGCTATTTTACAGCCTTTTTAGTGCCGAAAAGTTCGGGTCCCCATTGACTTCAACATTTTCGGGAAGTTCGGCCAAACTTCTTGAACCTGAACATCCAGGTGTTTGCTCAACTCTACTCCAGAACTAACTGAAACCAAGTAGGAATTAATCCTTCTGCAGTCTCCTCCTAATTAAATACAACTGGGCCAAATGTGTAGAGTGCAGACACCATGAAATTTTTTTTTTTTAAATGCAGTATTCTGATATGAAGAAAAAAATGTATGGCTCACGCATCCACATGCTATGCATTGACAAGCTCAAGACCTTTCATAGTGAAGGTCCTATGTAGCCTTGGCACAGTGAAGATAGTGAATAGGTTGCAATGTTAACTCATTGCAGTTTATAGGAGAAGAGATCAGAACGAGAGTGGTGTGGGATCAGTAAGTTAATATTTTTAATACTTTTTTTAAACCATTCAACACCTTAAAAAAAACTTGATACCAAAGCTTTTTATTAAGTTTTCATCCAAAAAATAGTGTTGAGCGAACGCGAACTGTAAAGTTTGGGTCCGTACCGAACTTTTCGAGTTCGGGTATCCGGACCCAAACCCGCACTTTGCCGGCAAACTTCGGGTTCAACTTCAGTGTTCGGGCATTTAATAAATCTTTTGAAAGGCTGCGGGGCAGCCAATCAACAAGCTTTTAAGCTATGGGCACTTAGAGCCATCACAGCCATGCCTAGTAATGGCATGGCTGTGATTGGCCAGTGCATCATGTGACCCAGCCTCTATACAAGCTGTATCACATGTAGCATTGCCCATCAGCTCTGAGTAGTGCACGGACAGGAAGCAGGCAGCTAAAGCGAGGGAGAGTGTTAGGAATCTGGCTATTTGTTTTGTGGGTGACCTATAATGATTTTTTTGGTGCAATACATCATCATTGCACCCCTGACACAGAAATATAATAATTAATCCGGCTGTTAATCCTGTGGGTGACCTATAGTGATTTTTTGTGGGTGCAATGCACCCTTTTTATACCCCTGACACAAAAATATAATAGTTAATCCATCTGTTAGTTCGATGGGTGACATACTGTATACCCATTTTTGGTGTGAGATACACATGCACTGCATATGTGAAAGGGAAATAAATATAGTTAATCTGACCGTTAGTTCGGTGGGTGACATATACCAATTTTGGTGTGAGATAAATGTGCACTTTATACTTGACAGGGAAATTAATTTAGTTAATCTTAATGTTAGTTTGGCCATTGACATATACCCATTTTTGGTGTGAGTTACACGTGCACTGCATATGTGACAGGGAAATTAATATAGTTAATCTGACTGTTAGTTCGGCCAATGACATATACCCATTTTTGGTGTGAGGTACACCTGCACTCATATGTGACAGGGAAATTAATTTAGTTAATCTTAATGTTAGTTTGGCCAGTGACATATACCCATTTTTGGTGTGAGGTACACCTGCACTCATATGTGACAGGGAAATTAATATAGTTAATCCGTCTGTTAGTTTGGTGGGTGACATATTCCCATTTTTGATGTGATGTACACCTGCACTGCATACATGACAGGGAAATTAATATAGTTAATCCGTCTATTAGTTCGGTGGGTGACATACACCCATTTTTGGTGTGAGTTACACCTGCACTGTATACGTGACAGGGAAATTAATATAGTTAATCTGTCTTTTAATTTGGTGGGTGACTTCCAAGAATGAGGAGAGCATCAAATAAGGGACGTGGCCCTGGTGCTGATGGTGCTGGTGGAGATCCAGTTTCAGGGAGAGGATGTGGTCAATCTGCGCCAGCTACACGCCCAAATGAAACACCTTCCTCAGGTGCATGTAGGCGACAGGACATTCAGTGTCATTTTGTAGGCCCGAATACAGGTGTATGAATGGTGAGGCTATAACAAATAGAGGCGGTAGTAGATTGGATGGCTGACAGTGCCTCCAGTTCCTTCACATTGTCTCCCACCCGGTCCCCTGCTGAAACCGCAGAGTTAGCACCTGTAGCCCATGGGCATCTGTCTTTTACCTCACCCTCTTGCAAATCAGCCAAGCAGTCTTAGCCCCAAGTCATGCAGCAGTCTCTTATGATTTTTGATGACTCGGCTGGTAGGGTTTCCATGGGCCATCCACCTTGCCCTGCCCCAGAAGTGGAAGAGATTGAGTGCACTGATGCCCAACCACTCATGTTTCAGGATGAGTACATGGGAGGACCACCGCAGCACGTCTCTGATGATGATGATGAAACACAGGTGCCAACTGCTGCAGCTTTCTGCCGTGTGCAGACCAGCAAGGAGGGCAGGGGTGAAGAGTGAGTGGAAGATGATGTGGAGGATAATGAGGTCCTAGACCCCACATGGAATCAAGGTCATGCGAGTGACGTGTGCAGTTCGGAGGAAGAGGTGATGGTCACACAGCGTCAGCCGCACAGCAAACGAGGGAGCAGGTTGCAAATTCAGAGTGGCCGTCCCCTAGCCAGTATGCCTGCTACTGCCCACCGCACCCAGGGACTGAACACACCAAAGCCAGCTCCAAGGAGTTCTCTGGCGTGGCAGTTCTTCAGAGAGTGTGCTGACGACAAGACACGAGTGGTTTGCACGCTGTGCATTTAAAGCCTGAAGCGAGGCATAAACGTTCTAAACCTGAGCACAACCTGCATGACCAGGCATCTAAGTGCAAAGCACGAGCTGCAGTGGAGTACACACCTGAAAAACCACAAAAGATCTCAGCCTCCTCTTGCTCCCTCTTCTGCTGCAGTCTCGGCCTCTTCCTCCCCCTCTGGAGTGACAGTGGCACCTGCCACCCCGCAAACAGAGGATATGGCAGCAACACCACCTCCACCACTGTCACCCAGCATGTCCACACTGTCCCATGGAAGCGTTCAGCTGTCTATCCCCCAAACACTGGGGAGAAAGAGGAAGTACCCCGCTACCCACCCGTGATCCCTAGCCCTGAATGGCAGCATTTCAAAATTCCTGGCCTTTGAAATGCTGTCATTATGTCTGCTGGAGACAGAGACTTTTACAAACCTTTGGAGGTGGCTGTCCCACAGTATGTGGTTCCCAGCCGCCACTACTTTTCCAGGCGAGCCATCCCTGCCCTGCACAACCAAGTGGCGGACAAAATCAGGTGTGCACTGCGCAACGCTATCTGTGGTAAGTTCCACATAACTGCCAATTTTTGGACCAGTAAGCATGGTCAGAGACATTATATCTCCCTAACTGCACACTGGGTAAACGCAGTAGCGGCTGGGCTGAGGAGGATAGCAGTTTGGCGCATGTCCTACCGTGACCGAAGATTGCAGGACATTTCTCATTGCCTCCTGTTGCTTCCTCCTCTACCACCTCCTCATCCGGTCAGCGTAACACCTTCACCACCAACTTCAGCACAACCAGGGGGAAACAACAGCAGGCTGTTTTGAAACTCATCTGTTTCGGGGAAAAACCCCACACTGCGCAGGAGCTGTAAACGTGCATGGAACAACAGACCGATGAGTGGTTGGTGCCGCTGAGCCTCAAGTCTGGCCTGGGGGTGTGCAATAACCGGTGAAATCTCTTAGCAGCTCTGGGGCTAGCCGGTTTGATGCACATCCCTTGCCTGGCGCATGTGCTGAATTTGGTGGTGCAGAGGTTCCTGAAAAATTACCCCGATATGTCAGAGCTGCAGCAGAAAGTTTGTGCCGTCTGTGCGCGCTTTCGGCATTCTCACCCTGCTGCTTGCCTGTCTGCACAGCAGCGTAACTTCGGCCTTCCTGCACACCACCTCACATGCGACGTACCCACAAGGTGGAACTCCACCTTGCACATGTTGTTGGAGAGACTGTGCGAGCAGCAGCAGGTGATAGTGGAGTTTAAGTTGCAGCATGCACGGGTCAGTCACTCTGCAGAACAGCATCACTTCACCACCGAGTGGGCCTCCATGTGGGACGTGTGTGCAGTGTTGCTCTGTTTTTAGTACTCTACCAACATGGCCAGTGCCGATAATTCAGTCCTCAGCGTTACTATCCCACTTCTATGCCTCCTTGAAAAAGCACTTGGGGCGATGATGGAAGAGGATATGGCAAAGGAGGAAGAGGAGGAGGAAGAGGGATCATTTCCACAGTTATCAGGCCAGTCATTCACAAGTGGCTCGGAGAGTGGGTTACTGCACCAACAGAGGCCAGGTACACAACTGTCCAGCCAGGGCACAGTTCTGCAGGATGAGGAGGAGGAGGAGGATGATGATGAGGAGCAACCGTGTTCACAGCAGGGTGACACCAAAAGCAGCTTATGGGCATCAATGGAGCATGGCTGGGGGGGATACAGAGGACACAGACAATACATCTCCCACAGAGGACAGCTTGTCGTTGCCTCTGAGAAGTGTGGCACACATGAGCGACTACACGCTTCAGTGCCTGCGCAACGACCTCCGAGTTGCCCACATTCTAACCAGTGCTGATTACTGGGTGGCCACCCTGCTGGATCCCTGCTACAAGGACAACGTGATGTCCTTATTTTCGTCACTAGAGCCTGATCTGAAGATGACCGAGTACAAGTGCACGCTGGTAGACGCGCTGCTGAGGGCATTCACACCTGACAGCGGGGGCACAGTGGAAGCACAAGGCGAAGGTAGAGGAGGAGGAGGAAGAAGTCGCCAATGCAGCTGGGGCACCGCCAGCACCTCAGAAGAGAGGGTTAGTGTAGTGTACGGGGACTGTAATGCCCGTCACTACAAAAGGGTCACTTGGTGTGCTGTCGTCCCCCCTTACTTATGGGGAAGTTGGTATATGTCATCTTTATAAAATGTCATGTAATGTAATGCTATGTATTTCCCTGTTACTGTGAAACTTGCATGTACAGGCCTGCTAGGGGTGTCATTCCAGCTCTTAGTCACTAGAGGGAGCTAGGGAGCCCTAGTTTATATAAGGCCCAGTCAGGGAAGGAAAGGTCAGTCTAGTCTAGTCTAAAGTCAGTCTACAGCAGTTTGAAGTTGGAGCTTAGACTATGTCAGAGACAAGTCCAGGCCTGAAGCCTGCGGACCAGGAGAGGGTATTGCAGTCCCTGTAACCGGGTTCCGGATCCAAGGAGAAGGTTCCCCTCCTGAATTTATATATGCAGAAGCAGGAATACCTCATTTAAAGAGCCTGAGGAAGCTGAGAGGGACAGAGGCAAGCAAAGAAAAGCAAGAGGTACTCAAGACAACAGAGGAGGTACTTTATAAGGATAAAACCAAGGATATACGCCAGAGCTAGGGTATTGGACCTTGGAGAAGAGTTTCTATGTTCCAGGATCAGTCAGGAATAGAGTGCAAGCTGCCTGTACTGCAAGTCCTGTGTTTTACACTCTGAAGTCACCTTGCTACAACTGTATTGCCTGCATCGACCGTATTGAAAAATCGACTGTATGCCAAGAAACTGCGCTTCCGTTAATGTCCCTATATTCATGATAACTACTAAAGTTGGAGTTCTGCTTTAACCTCACGTGTTCCTCAGTTATTCCGGCTATCAGCAAACGGCGTGCCACCGTTTAATTGGCACTGGCGTCACGAACATTCCTATCATCATCTACCCTTGCAGAGAGTCAGCGTCTCAGGTTAGTGTCCATTGCACTACAACACCCAGGAACATTTCTAAACACAACTTGAGTACGCTGCATTAGCATGACCGAAATGTGGAAAAGCTTTGTCAGCACGCCACAACAACCAGCGCCACCAGCTGATACGGAGCGTCTTAGCAGGAAGCAGTATTTTAGCAACATGGTGGAACAGTACCTGTGCACCCGCCTACACGTACTGACTGATGGTTCTGCCCCATTCAACTTCTGTGTCTCCAAATTGTCCACATGGCCAGAGCTTGCCCTGTATGCCTTGGAGGTGCTGGCCTGCCCTGCAGCCAGTGTACTCTCTGAACGTGTATTTAGCACGGCAGGAGGCGTCATTACAGACAGACGCAGCCGTCTGTCCACAGCCAACGTGGACAAGCTCACGTTCATTAAAATGAACCAGCCATGGATCCTACAGGACTTGTCCGTACCTTGTGCTGAGTAGACAAGTATACCGGCCGTACCCAGCCATTGTTATACTCCAGCACACTTTCTCTTTGCATTCTCTTTTCTATTTCCCAATGTTTTGGGGTCTTCCCAAATTTATAAAAATAATAATAATAATAATAAAGGGAAAAAAACCCCATCAAAAACAGTGTTGGCTACCTCCTCCACTGCCGCTTCCACCTACATCGCCACGTCCACCACCTCCTCAACCTCCTCAACCTCCTACTCCACTTTGACCTCCACCTCCTAGTTCAAAATTATTATAAATTTTTTATTTTTTTTCTATGTTATTTTAAGTCATTTCCCTATCCACATTTGGTTGCAGGGCAACTGTCATGCTCTTTAAGGGAACTTGTCACCGGGATGTTGTGTATAGATCTGAGGACATGGGCTGCTAGATGGCCACTAGCACATCCGCAATACCCAGTCCCCATAGCTCTGTGTGCTTTTATTGTGTCAAAAAAACGATTCGATACATATGCAAATTAACCTGAGATGAGTCTTGTCCCTGAGATGAGTCATGTACAGGACTCATCTCAGGTTAATTTGCATATGTATCAAATCGTTTTTTTTACACAATAAAAGCACACAGAGCTATGGGGACTGGGTATTGCGGATGTGCTAGCGGCCATCTAGCAACCCATGTCCTCAGCTCTATACACAAAATCCCAGTGACAGGTTCCCTTTAACCCCATTTTGCTTCCTTTTGCAGCCCTCTAGCCCTTACTATGACTATTTTACGGCCATGTTAGTGTACCAAAGTTCAGGTCCCCATTGACTTCAATGTGGTTCAGGTTCAGGTTCGAGTTTGGGTCCCAAACCCGAACTTTGACCTGAATTTTGGCCGAACCCGGCAAACTCGAACATCCACTGGTCCGCACATCCCTACCAAAGACATGTGTGAATTTTGCAAAGAAATGTCAATAACACCTTTAAAAAAGAAAAACATTCAATTTCTACAATCCTTTATTAAAAGCCAAGCACATTATTATTAGAAAAAAAGTCTCATGTGAACCCTGGAATATATTCTCTCTTGTGCCTTGCTAACATCATATATTCCTCTGTAAAACCACTGTTTGAGATGATTTATCAAGGGAAAAATTCCTTTGAACACACATATTTTTTATCTTCCAAGACACAAATGAATGTAGAATGCCTGACAAAGCACAGTCATGGACCCTGGCTGCTACAAGCTGTGCGCTATTATATATTTTTATGGAACATTCTGCCTCTAGAGGATCTATAGCCTCTTTTTTAGGAAATTCTGACAATGAACATGATTAATTGACCTTTGCACGTATGCCTCGTATTCCTTTCCCATTCTCCACATCTATTTATTTGGTTTTATTATTAAGCTAGATATATTATAATTGGATATTGGGGGCATGTAAATTCCACTACCTAGGATTACCACAGACCCATCTGCACAATTATGGCCAGGGCCTATTTACATTCTGCCTCTTTTCAGCCCAGGATAGCCCAAATTTAACATGATGGTATATGAAGATTAGGAACAGTCCCTGAACAGTCCCTTTATATAGCGTAATTCCTCTGTTCAGTGAACCACCACTAGGGGAGCTTAGGAGCTCACTTTATATAGCATCATTCCTAAATTCAATAAACAACCACTAAGGGAGCTCACTTTATATAGCTTCATTCCAAAATTTAATAAACAATCACTAGGGGAGCTCACTTTATATAACTTCATTCCTGTGTTTAATGAATGACCGCGAGGAGAGCTTAGGAGCTCACTTTATACAGCTTCATTCCTGAGATCAATAAGCCACCACTAGGGGGAGCAGAGGTGCTCATTACATATAACCTCAATCCTGAGTTCAATAGATAACTTTTTTGCATACATCAGTAGTAAATGTAAATTAACATAGTATTACATGCCACCCATTCAAATGAATGGCCTATGTAATGCATGGATGTTGAGATGCAATGGGGGAACTGTTATAAGGGGTTGGCTCCTGTCAAATAATGTGTGACATATGCTATAGCTACAGTAATAGGAGCCTGACAAGTGATGGCCTGGTTGTGGCTGCATGTGACATCTGTGCCACAGTCCCTGAGATCAAATTGACTGTAGAGTGACAAACTGGCCTTAGCGAAAAGGGTCAGGAGAGGTGTCACCATGTAGAAAAGGTATAGTACATCAGCCTGGCATGATGCCTGACAGAGTGGTGCTAGTGGTTCTTAGCACTAAGCTGAATCAGCTGGTCCCATATGTATAAAACCATCCTGGATGCCTACTAGGCTCCGCAACTGTGTGAGAACAGTCGCCAATGACAAGTAGCATTGTGTTTTTGTCATTGGACCTCCTGTAGTCTTCATTTGCAACTATTATGCTTTTGAGCCTCTTCAGAATAAAGTCTTCTGCAGTTCTTTTACTCTTGTCAGACTGTTTATTGCACGTGCCTAATCGGGACTATATATTGTGGGTAAGCACCTCTGCAGTACCACACGCAGCCTGCTGATGGCTCTCTACCTGTACCAGAATGTAACATGAGCATTGCAAATGAGACTTCTGAGGCAATTCAAGGAAAGAGAGAGGATGGAGATAATTTTACCCTTCCGTTCCCTCTCTCTAGCTGTGCCATGGCACTGTCACGAGGGTATCGAGAACCGTCGCAGCGGTTGGCTGCACGCTCTATTTAAGATAGGGCTGTTTTCCTTATGGTAGCTTTCTGGGTTTGCTTTGCAAACCCTTTTGGCTCACTCAGGGATCCGTAGCTCCTTCTCCTCAGCTGTTCCTTGTCCAGCACTCCCAGACCTCCTTATATTCCTCTCTCACACTTCTCTGGTTGCCAGAGATAGAGCTTCCTGCCTAGACATCTATTCTGACCTTCTGGAGCTGTGTTGCTGCGTTCGCTGGTAGTTGGTCCAGAACGCTACCCTCCGGATCCCTGTTGGACCTTTTTGGTCTATTGTGGTCACCCACCTGGGTGTATGTGTTTGTCTGTTTTATCTGTCCTCTCCCTGGTGTTTCCCTCTTAGTGATAGTGGTGCGGACTAGCGATCCCACCGGCCTGTTCACTATCTAGGGCTCATATTAGGGAAAGCCAGGGTTTAGGCACGCGATCGCCGCACGGGTGAGGAACCCGTCTAGGGACGTCAGGGCAGTCAGGTGCCAGCCGCAAGGTGAGTTAGGGGTCACCACCTTTCCCTCTCCCTTGGGCAGGGCTTTCCCTGTTTTCCTCCCTGTGCGTGTCGTCGGTCATTACAGGCACTTACCGTTGTGTGGCTCAGTTAGTCAGCCTACTCCATGTATGGTCTGAGTCCAGAGCAGAAGAATGTCCAGCTCCCAGTCCTGATAAGAGCAGCAGCAGGCTAGTATAGGTCAGTCATATGGTGAACCTCGAGAAACCCCTTTATCTCCTGCTGCCGGTGACTGGAATCCCCCACACCTAGCACTTGAGGGCACATGCTCCAACCTCACCCTAAGGCCGCTTTCACACAGTCAGTGTTTGATCAGTGATTTCCATCAGTAATTGTGAGCGAAAAAACAGCAGTGGAGACCAGAGATAAGACAGAATGGAAAGATTTTCGCCTGTTCTGTATTTTTGATCTGTACCTGTTTTTGGCTCACATTTAGGGTCCATTCACACGTCCGCAAATGGGTCCGCATGCGTTCCGCAATTTTGCAGAACGGGTGCAGACCCATTCATTTTCTATGGGGACGGAATGGATGCGGACAGCACACAGTGTGCTGTCCGCAACCGCATTTGCGGAGCACGGCCCCGATCTTCGGGTCCGCAGCTCTGCAAAAGAGAGAACATGTCCTATTCTTGTCCGCAGCTTGCGGACAAGAATAGGCATTTCTATAGGGGTGCCGGGCGGGTGTGTTGCAGACCCGCAATTTGCAGGTCCGCAACACACCACGGACGTGTGAATAGAGCCTTACAGATGGAAATCACTGATCAAACACTGACGTGTGAAAGTAGCTTTAGCTGTAAGCAGACAATCACTGTAGACTGTGATGAAGGTAACAAAAATAATTTACTCTACCTTATTCTACTAATATATTTTGTACCATTTATTCAGAAAAGAATAAGTAGGGTAAAAAAAAACTTACATTTTAAAGGAAAGAGGAGAAGGATTCCAGTTGTCCAAGTTATTTTAATTGATGACCTATCCCCAGGATAGGTCACCAATATCAGATTGGTGGGGGTCCGACACCCTGAGGTCTCATCAATAAACATAACATAGTAAAAATAACATAGGTTATCAATAAAAAATAACTTGGACAACCCCTTTAATGACAGAGAAATTAGCCCCATAATATGGATGGCAACTATAGCTGTCAGACGATTCATTTCTTTCAGAAACTGAAAGTAGAAAAAGTGAAGGTTCCAACAAGAGGATACACGAGACAGAGTCTACACAGGTACTGCACATAAGGATACAGATTCGCAATCAAGTTACTATTTTCGGGTTCAAATCAAATTTGTCAGGAATTTTTCAAATAACATGCAGCACCTTTACGACTAAGTGTCCAAAGGATTCACTCTTTAAAGGGGTTCTCTGGGTTTTTGATATTGATGATCTATCCTTAGGATAGGTCAGCGATATCAGATCGGCGGAGGTCCGATACCCAGCTCGAAATTTCACGCTTTGCATGGTGATGTCATGCGTCACCACGCACGAGCTTTCGCATGGGATCTTCAAACAAGATGGCTGTAGCGGCCTCTTTGCGTTCAAATGGATGAGGTGAGTATCATTTTTTTTTTACTTTCACCTCCATTTCAGGGAAAATTGATTCGTTACCACGAGGAAATTCGGAGTGAAGTCCACTTCGGATACTTCGATTCGCTCAACACTAATAAAGACACAAAAATTCCCAGACCCCTCTTCTGCCACCAACAGTGTGCATAGGTAGTCCAGATTGTTCTGGTCCATGTTTTGCCTTCTTTCAGGTACACATTAACACATAAGCCAGTTTGGCAAACTGATTGAGCAACAGCACATAGCACAAATTACAATGTAATATAAGGTATTGCTTATGGGTTCTCCAGAAATAGAAGAATTTGACATTTTCCCCTAAAAAACAGTGCCTCATTTGTCCACTTGTATTGTGTGTTGCATTGCACATAGATACATTCACTTCAGTGGAACCAAGCTACAATACCACCCAGAACCTATGGACAAGTGTGTCACTGCTTTTAGAAGAAGCGGTTATGATTTCTCAAGGTTTCTTAGCTATCTGAAGATGCTAACTCTTTAAAAACTACCGACCAGGCCGTATCTCAGTGTGACGTACAATACATACAAATCATATTTCTATGTTATGTGCAGAAATATGTTCCAGTTAATGGTCTGGAGACCTCCCCAGCTATTCTCACTTTGGAGATCTGTCTGCGATGTTGGTATGTTGGAAAAGTGTTTTTCAGGCTGTGTTCTATAAAAAATTGTTTCAGCACAAATTGTTCCTTCCCATGCATTTCCTAATGATCTCAGGAGAGGACATGACAGGCTCTTCTTATTTTTGACCTAAAACTGTATAACTAGAATAGGGATGCTCACTTAAGCTACACACAACTGAAGCACAGTCTGCTAAATACCAAATAGTAATATTCAAACTATATATTAATTTAGACTGGCTCACAATAATTCAATATACATTTGTAGTACCCCAGAGTGGCACTACCATTTCTACACCCTGCTACTGTCTCTAATATGCTAACCATAATGTCATCTGTGTGTCACGGCGGGCGTGCACTCAAACTCACAGATAACCCACCAACCAGGCTCTGGACGAGAGACAGGGGAAGGGTCACCTCCTAACTAATCCCTGACCTCTTTCCCTGCAATGCTCAGCCCACATGCAGACCTTAATGGTAGGTATGATGTGTCCCCGTGCCTGGGCTGAAACACCCTAAATTCCCTAAGATGGTGAAGAAGGGAAATAGGAGCAGCCTGCTCGCACAGAACCTGGATGGGAGAGATGACACAAAACAACCAAACTTGAAATCACACTTAGCTTGCTGAGCTGGAACAGACAACCTTCCTTCCTAGCTTCCATGACCACAATGATTCCTATAATCCGCTCAGAGCACTTGGATGGTGTGCTATTTAAACTAATGACTCCACCCAGTGCACCTGATGAGAGGCGCTCCAAAACAAACACTAAACTCGTGCTGCTATCCTGGCCGACCTCCGCACATCCTCAGAGCGGGGCATGACACTGTGTATTTATTCCAGGTTTTTTGCACTGTGCATTCCTAATATTGCTATGTCACTGTTATGTTAATGTAATGTGCCTGGTTCACCAGTGGTTGGCAGTGTATCTGGCAGAGAAAAATCTTTAGATAGAATGGAACTTACCATTCCATTTCCCCCCTTTTGGGCAGAAGTGGGCTAGTCCTGCTTCCTACCAAGGGAGGGGCTGTAGGAAGTACTTGGTCAGTCTTAGTGGATGCTAGTGTTGAAAGCAGACGTGTTAAGATGTAGCAGTGAGGGGAAGCCCCCCCCCTTCAGCAGGAGTCTCTCCAGAGGGAAGCAGCTCATAGAGCACCATGACTCCTTATAGATTTACAGAGTATTGCGAGGGGGTCAACATCCAAAGTTACCCCACTCCAAAGGTACTAGAATCACTCAAGAGTCCAGCTACCAGACTAAAGCCGAGCTTAGCACAACAGAGAAGGAGAAAGCAGGATATTCAAGTTCGCCTGCCAGTTTTTCCGAAACCTGCTGGAACCAAGAGAAGGACTAAATATTGTATGGATGCAAGTTTATTCTGGACTTAACTTATTCTTCACCTCCACCATTACTTTCCCCTTTATTGCTTTATTGCCTAACCCTGGGGACCAACGGTATCCAGGTAGGAGCGCTGTGACACACAGAGACTATTAAGGCCATGCCACACCACACCACTCTGCATTCCTATAAACCTGGGACATGATCGGCCCTGGGGGACGGCACGTTGAACATTTATTTATTAACACCTTCCAGAAAGAGCCAGTTTTCACCTTCCTGACAGAGCTTATTTTTGCAAATCTGATGTGTCACTTTATGTGGTAATAACTTTGGAATGCTTTTACTTATCCTCATATACTCATAACACAATGTACTTTATGTTAAAAGTAAATTTGAGTCAATATGTTTTACCTTTATTTATGAAAAAAGTCCCAAATTTCCCAAAAAGTTGAAAAAATTCACTATTTTCTACAGTTGATATTCTCCGCTTTTCAGATGGATAATAATACCTCATAAAGTAGTTATTAATTAACATTTGCCATATGTCTACTTTATGTTTGCATCTTTTGTGAATGTCATTTTATTTCTTAGTGCGTTAGAAGGCATTGATTTTTAGAAGCAAATTTTTCAAATTTTTAAGAAAATTTTCAAAATATACTTTTTTAAGGACCAATTGAAATTTTAATTCACTTTGTGGGGCTTACGTAGAAGAAACCACCCATAAATAACTCCATTTTAGAAACTACACCCCTCAAGTTATTCAAAACTGATTTTACTAACATGGTTAACCCTTCACAAGAATTGAAGGAAATGGAGGTGAAATTTAAAAATTTCACCTTTTTTTGCAGATTTTACATTTTTATCTATTTTTTCCTGTAAGGCAACAAAGGTTATCAGCCAAACAAACCTCAATATCTATTACCCTGATTCTGCAGTTTACAGAAACACCCCATATGTGGTCATAAACTGCTGTATGTGCACACGACAATGCACAGAATAGAAGGAGAGCCATGTGGATTTTTGGGCGCCATGTTACATTTGAAGGCACAGAATCTCCCAAAAAGTGACCCCATTTTGGAAGCTACACCCCTCAAGGAAGTTATTGAGGGATGCACTGACCACTTTGTCCCCTCAAGCTTTTAATAGAATTTAGAAACACTTGGGGGGTCAATTATTAAGACTGGCATTTAAGACATCTGGCGGTGGATCCGCTGAGGTTATGAAGAGGCGTCGGCTTCTACATAACTTTGGTGCATCCAGCGCCAGTCTAAATGTAAGACAGCTTCCTTGCTGGCTTAGAATTAGACCATTTTCTACGCCTAAAACCTATGTAGAAAATGATGAATGAGACAGGCCTGCCGGCCTGCACACTACCCCGCCCACATCACGCCCCCTTTTTTTGACCTAGCATGAGGGGGAAAAAGTCACAGAATAATATATATAGGCATATTTCTGGATAATAAATGACCCCCTTGGCTGTGGAAATGATTATTTTTTTCCCATGGGGTATTAGGTAAAAAGGCATCACTATTTTAGTTAAGCATTTTCTCCTGAACACAGCAACACAAAATGCTGTTTAGGCACATGGCAGGGATCAGAGAAGAAAGAGCGCCATATGGTTCCTGGAGGGCAGATATTGGTGGAATGGTTTACGGGCACCATATTGCTATTGATCAGCCACACATAAGAACCACACAAATTTCAGTGTGGGTTTATTTAGCTTCTGCAGCATATCTGCACCAAAATCTGCAATGTCAAACAGTGGTTTTTGGTGCAGATTTGATGTGGTTTTGCCACAAATCTCACCCTTCCATTGAAAAGGGTGAAATCTGCAGACATAATTGACATGCTGTAAATTTGGAAATCCGCCCAACAGGTCAATATCTGCACAGAAAAAAAATCTGCAAATTGTTACTGGTACTGTAATATGCTGCAGTTTTCATGTATGGGAATCTGCACCGAAATAAACGTACGTATTCTGCAATGTGAGTGGGTGTCCTAAAACATCTGAATTTTGTGTATGGGGCCTGTTTACCACTCTTCCTGCATGTGAGGACTGCCTATACTCCCCCCACCTCCTCTCTTGGCACAAGCAGGCAAAAAACACAGAACTGAGCACTCCTAGACACAGAATCACTTCACTATGTAGGTGCCTGGGGTCCCCTGGCAGCAGCAGAGAGAGGGGGCAGGAAACCTACAGGTTCTTGTACCCTTGTCACCTCCTCTGCTGTCATGCCTAATAGTGTCCAGAATCCACACCCCACCATCCTCCAGCTGCCAGTGCTGCATTGCCTGTGGAACCTGCAGTAGCTGTTGGGATATTTCCTGAAATACACACTTACACACAAAATGTAGAGCAAAAATGTCTTGTGAACAGGCCCTTACTATGTGGACATACAACATTTATATATACGTAAATAATTTGTTTGTGTGTGTGGGGAGGATACTGTATAACATGTCTTTTAAGACACTAGAAATATACATAGAAGCGCTAGGGATCAGCACTACAGCTTTCTAAAATGACTGCATGACTGCTTTTTCGGGACAATATTTCAGCATTTGGGACCCTATCTTGAATTTTTGCCTATGGCCACACTTTATCTAAAAGCAGCCCTGTTTACATTGTCAGAGATTACATCTTTTGAGCAATTTACTCTAAAATCTTCATATAATTAGTTAAAATGACTTATGCACAGCTGAGGCCAGTGGCTGGTAGCAACAGTTACATATTGTTGACATAACGTCACCGCGGGAGCTGGGAAAACAGAGTCTGAACAGGAGCAACAGCTCGGAATCTGTATGTGTGGGTATGTAATCAACCATTCCTTAATACGGGTTGATTCTCTGAGTTGTCCACTTTCCTCTTGAAAGCAAACAGTCCCTTTAAGATGAAGTAGCAAGAGAACACACTGAACTAGATAAACAATATGCGGAGATAGAACAACCACCGTGATTAAAAACTCCTCCAGCTTTGGACCACTAGCAGATATGTTAGTGGATTATCAGACCCCGAGTTTCATGATAATGACTGACCATCTAGTTGAAGGTCCAAATAAAGAACGTTCCACTGGCCACTGCCACCTGAAGCTGACTATCTGACGATCTTTATGGGCCATAAGAGCCATAATTAGGTGTCTCTTCACTCAGGCAAAATAATGAGTTTACAACCCTGCATTTAAGTACCTATGCCAAAATAGATTGTGTCTTTTCGGCTACCCATGGCACCTAGCACCAGGGTACGTGTGTTACCCCCTTAGCTATACCCCTGGGGGGCCACAGCCCAATTATCCACATGGATTGCATCTGAAGTATGGACATTGGTGATTGGGCTTATAAGTATCTGCATGAGCACATGGTATACATGGTGGCACATTTGTTCACAGCTTTTTGGATTGTTGGGTGTAAGTTCAAGCCTCTAAAAGAAAATATTTTGGCTAAAATTTATATAAAAATGTATTCTTGATATGACTGAGGGACTTTTTTTTTACATTTTCTTCTACTTTAACAATTAAAAACCAACAATTCCGTAATCACCTCACAGCATCACTCTTCTGGAAGTGCACAGGGTTATTTATATTGTAGATACTGTAGACACACACGTCTTGTGTTTAGTGCCTACCACTGTACACATAACAGTTCCATGTTGTCAATGTCAACTCTGGTAGATAGGATAAGCGGGCGCAGTACAGAGGCAAAATACAAATTCTTAACTCAAAACGTCAGTGTTTATTCACACTTGAGGCAATTGCACAAAACAGCACGTAACTTTGCAGTTTTGGTGTTAGTTCACACACAATGGAAAGTTCATATAACACAAATCACCTTGCTGGCAGTTCTGCTTCCAGTAGTCCACAGCAAGCTTAGGGGGCCTGTTTCCCCAGCATACGGATCTCAGCCCTCCAGCATGGCATAAAGCCTCAGATCCCCAAAAAAGAGACATCTCTGCTGAGCCCAGCTGCCTATTTAAGGACAGCCAAGTGCTGCCAAAACCCAGACCGGCACTTAAACTCCGGTCCGGTATTTGACCTCATCTGGCTGGAAACCAGCCCAGCCGCACATGCCGCGAGGAAAATACCTGCCATGCGAGACACAACCCCTCACTGTGTCACAGCACCTACATTCTGGAAGTCATGATCAATGTCAAAGTCACTTTTTTATGGAATTAAACAGGATGAAAAAGTCTGACAAATATCATCCTTATTGTTACATTGTGAACCTTATACTTTATGAGAGCTAGAAACTGAATCTATAAACTGTCAATCACATGACCAATAAAAAAGAAAGAATTAAAATCTTGGCAATAAATTCCTAAGTATCTCAATGGATTCATCATATAAATGTTTTATTCTCATTGTGATCTCTGACAACTGGATAAACATTGAATAAACATTGTATCTGGAAAACTATAGGGAGCTCAGGGTCAGGAGGTTGGGTTTTAAGAGTGTGCCATCCAGGGCCGTCTTTAATATTGATTGGACCCTGGGCAAAAATTTACTTGGGCCCCCTGGATCCCGCCTTCCCACACCTTAGCAGACAAGCACGCCTTCCACCACAACACACACACAAAAAATCCACACATCTGGTAGAGTACAGTGAATGACTGTAAATACTTCCAGTTCTGAAGACTCCAGCGGCTCAGGCTGGAAGTGGGCACCGCTCTGCAGGAAGGAGACCAGGGCTCGGCTCACCCTAGTGTTACAGTGCACCCCAGCACCCCACAGTATGCAGTATAGCACCCTATAGTATACAGCACCACACAGTATGCAGTATAGCACCCCACACTATACAGTACCCCACAGTATATAGTAGAGCATTATAGCAGCCCACAGTATACAGCACCTCACTGTATACAGCACCCCAAACTATACACGATACAGCCCCCCACACTATACAGTACAGCAGTATAGCACTCCACACTATACCGAACCCACAGTATACAGACCCCCACAGTATACAGTACAGCAGTATAGCCCCCCACACTATACAGGCCCCCCCCACTATACAGGCCCCCCCACACTATACAGGCCCCCCCACACTATATAGGCCCCCACACTATACAGGCCCCCCCACACTATACAGCCCCCCCACACTATACAGCCCCCCCACAGTATACAGGCCCCCGCACAATATACAGCCCCCCCACAGTATACAGGCCCCCACACAGTATACAGCCCCCCCACAGTATACAGGCCCCAACACAGTATACAGCCCACCCCACAGTATACAGTCCCACACAGTATACAGGCCCCCACACAGTATACAGCCCCCCCACAGTATACAGGCCCCCACACAGTATGCAGCCCACCACACAGTATACAGTCCCACACAGTATACAGACCCCCACACAGTATACAGGCCCCCACACAGTATACAGGCCCCCACACAGTATACAGTCCCCCCACAGTATACAGCCCCGTTCACAGTATACAGGCCCCCACAGTATACAGCCCCCCCCACAGTATACAGGCCCCCACACAGTATACAGCCCACCACACAGTATACACTCCCACACAGTATACAGGCCCCCACACAGCATACAGGCCCCCACACAGTATACAGCCCCCCACAGTATACAGGCCCCCACACAGTATACAGGCCCCCACACAGTATACAGTCCCACACAGTATACAGCCACCCACAGTATACAGGCCCCCACACAGTATACATCCCCCCACACAGCATACAGGCCCCCACACAGTATACAGCCCCCCACAGTATACAGGCCCCCACACTGTATACAGGCCCCCACACAGTATACAGGCCCCCACACAGTATACAGCCCCCCCACAGTATACAGGCCCCCACACAGTATACAGCCCACCACACAGTATACAGTCCCACACAGTATACAGCCACCCACAGTATACAGCCCCCCCCACACAGTATACAGGCCCCCACACAGCATACAGGCCCCCACACAGTATACAGCCCCCCACAGTATACAGGCCCCCACACTGTATACAGGCCCCCACACAGTATACAGGCCCCCACACAGTATACAGCCCCCCCACAGTATACAGGCCCCCACACAGTATACAGCCCACCACACAGTATACAGTCCCACACAGTATACAGCCCCCCCATAGTATACAGGCCCACACACAGTATACAGCCCACCACACAGTATACAGGCCCCCACACAGTATACAGCCCACCACACAATATACAAGCCCCCACACAGTATACAGCCCACCACACAGTATACAGTCCCACACAGTATACAGCACCCCACAGTATACAGGCCCCCACACAGTATACATCCCCCCACAGTATACAGGCCCCCACACAGTATACAGCCCCCCCCCACAGTATACAGGCCCCCACACAGTATACAGCCCACCACACAGTATACAGTCCCACACAGTATACAGCCCCCCCATAGTATACAGGCCCCCACACAGTATACAGCCCACCACACAGTATACAGGCCCCCACACAGTATACAGCCCACCACACAGTATACAGGCCCCCACACAGTATACAGCCCACCACACAGTATACAGTCCCACACAGTATTCAGCCACCCACAGTATATAGGCCCCCACACAGTATACATCCCCCCACACAGTATACAGCCCCCCCACAGTATACAGGCCCCCACACAGTATACAGCCCACCACACAGTGTACAGTCCCACACAGTATACAGGCCCCCACACAGTATACATCCCCCCACAGTATACAGGCCCCCACACAGTATACATCCCCCACAGTATACAGGCCCCCACACAGTATACAGCCCCCCCACAGTATACAGGCCCCCACACAGTATACAGGCCCCCACACAGTATACATCCCCCCACAGTATACAGGCCCCCACACAGTATACAGCCCACCACAGTATACAGGCCCCCACACAGTATACAGCACCCCACTATACAGTAGTTTACAGTATATAGCCCCTGTCACCTTTTTCTGATGTAATCTTCACACAAAAAAGCTCCACAGTTAACTTCTGCAACACTCCTGATAGGACCTGTGATTACCTCATAGCCATGTGACCAGTAATTGCTAGGTTACTGGTCATATGGTGATGATGTCATTAAGGTCCTAGATCACAACTTTAAAGGGAACCTGTCACGGGGATTTTGTGTATAGAGCTGAGGACATAGGTTGCTAGATGGCCGCTAGCACATCCACAATACCCAGTCCCCATAGCTCTGTGTGCTTTTATTGTGTAAAAAGAAACGATTTGATACATATGCAAATTAACCTGAGATGAGTACTGTCCCTTACTCATCTCACATACAGGACTCATCTCAGGTTAATTTGCATATGTATCATATAATTTTTTTTACACAATAAAAGCACACAGAGCTATGGGGACTGGGTATTGTGGATGTGCTAGTGGCCATCTAGCAACCCATGTCCTCAGCTCTATACACAAAATTTCCGTGACAGGTTCCCTTTAACACAGTACGATCATGATGCCTGGACTCAGTGTCGGCAGGCATGGCATGGCAGCACCCCCTGTGGAGCTGACAGCCTGACACCCGGGGCAGTAGCTAGCAGGGCTCAAGAGGCAGCTGCCTTGGGCCCCCCAGGAGCAACTGGGCCCGGGGCAGCTGCCCCTTTTGCCCCTTGGTAAAGACGGCCCTGGTGCCATCTTTTTTTTAAACTTAAAATAGAGTATTCCAATAGATAGAATAATAGAATAATCCAATAGATAATAGTTCTACTTCTTGCTCTTCGGCTTCCGGTGTTTAAATTTAGAGGTCTGGTCAGGAATCTGACTTAATTTAGGGGGTGTGGCTTAATTTAGAGCTCTGGTCACTGGAAATCAGAAACTGACAATTTTGCTAAAGAAAAAAAAATAAGACAAGAATAGAAATTTCATAAAAAAGAAGGATGGGTCAATTTTTAAGTACAAAAAATGGATAGCGCACAGGGAGAAGCAGCAGCGGCGGTGCAGGGACCAGGAGCGGTGCAGGTAGCCAGGTAAGTATATTTATTGTGAAGGGCCCGGGCATATGGGGGAGCTTTTTATACTCTTGGATAACCCCATTAATGGGTTTCCACATCAGTGATTTTCCATTGACTGTGGGTTGTTACAAATAAAACATGATGTAGTAGGAGAAAGAAAGAGGCCACTTTTTCAGAGATGAAGTTTTAAGGCTTATGCACACCACCATTGCCTGTTTTGCTTCCATAAATTGCAGATCCGCAAAACACCATAATGCGGACAAGAATAGGACGGTTCATATTTTTGCGGATGGCACGGAATGGACATATGGACGCAGACAGCACACGGAGTGTTGTCCACATCGTTTGCAGCCCCATTGAAGTGAATGGTCCGCATCCGACCCACAAAAAATGCGGATCGGATGCGAACAAAAAATGCTTTCATGTGCATGAGGCCTTTTTTAGATTTTCAGGCCCAGAGACAGCAAGTGTTATAGCACTTGTCCTAATTAACTCCTTAGTGACCAGCCTGTTTTGGGCCTTAATGACCAGCAGATTATTTTTCATTTTTTCATTGTCACATTCCAATAGCTATAACTTTTTTATTTTTCTGTCTATATAGTCTTATGAGGGTTTAAACAGGATGAAAAAGTCTGACAAATATCATCCTTATTGTTACATTGTGAACCTTATACTTTATGAGAGCTAGAAACTGAATCTATAAACTGTCAATCAAATGACCAATAAAAAAGAAAGAATTAAAATCTTGGCAATAAATTCCTAAGTATCTCAATGGATTCATCATATAAATGTTTTATTCTCATTGTGATCTCTGACGACTGGATAAACATTGAATAAACATTGTATCTGGAAAACTATAGGGAGCTCAGGGTCAGGAGGTTGGGTTTTAAGAGTGTGCAATCTTTTTCTTTAAACTTAAAATAGAGTATTCCAATAGATAGAATAAAAGAATAATCCAATAGATAATAGTTCTACTTCTTGCTCTTCGGCTCCTGGTGTTTAAATTTAGAGGTCTGGTCAGGAATCTGACTTAATTTAGGGGGTGTGACTTAATTTAGAGCTCTGGTCACTGGAAATCAGAAACTGACAATTTTGCTAAAGAAAAAAAAAATAAGACAAGAATAGAAATTTCATAAAAAAGAAGGATGGGTAAATTTTTAAGTACAAAAAATGGATAGCGCACAGGGAGAAGCAGCATTGGCGGTGCAGGGACCAGGAGCGGTGCAGGGAGAAGGGAGCCAGGTAAGTACAGTCGTGGCCAAAAGTTTTGAGAATGACACAAATATTAGTTTTCACAAAGTTTGCCGCTGAACTGCTTTTAGATCTTTGTTTCACTTGTTTCTGTGATGTAGTGAAATATAATTACACGCACTTCATACGTTTCAAAGGCTTTTATCGACAATTACATGACATTTATGCAAAGAGTCAGTATTTGCAGTGTTGGCCCTTCTTTTTCAAGACCTCTGCAATTCGACTGGGCATGCTCTCAATTAACTTCTGGGCCAATTCCTGACTGATAGCAACCCATTCTTTCATAATCACTTGTCAGAATTATTGGGTTTTTGTTTGTCCACCCGCCTCTTGAGGATTGACCACAAGTTCTCAATGGGATTAAGATCTAGGGAGTTTCCAAGCCATGGACCCAAAATGTCAACGTTTTGGTCCCCGAGCCATTTAGTTATCACTTTTGCCTTATGGCACGGTGCTCCATCGTGCTAAAAGATGCATTGTTCTTCACCAAAGTGTTGTTGGATTGTTGGAAGAAGTTGCTATTGGAGGATGTTTTGGTACCATTCTTTATTCATGGCTGTGTTTTTGGGCAAAATTGTGAGTGAGCCCACTCCCTTGGATGAGAAGCAACCCCACACACGAATGGTCTCAGGATGCTTTACTGTTGGCATGACACAGGACTGATGGTAGCGCTCACCTTTTCTTCTCCGGACAAGCCTTTTTCCAGATGCCCCAAACAATCGGAAAGAGGCTTCATCGGAGAATATGACTTTGCCCCAGTCCTCAGCAGTCCATTCACCATACTTTCTGCAGAAGATCAATCTGTCCCTGATGTTTTTTTTGGAGAGAAGTGGCTTCTTTGCTGCCCTTCTTGACACCAGGCCATCTTCCAAAAGTCTTCGCCTCACTGTGCGTGCAGATGCGCTCACACCTGCCTGCTGCCATTCCTGAGCAAGCTCTGCACTGGTGGTGGCACTCCGATCTCGCAGCTGAATCCTCTTTAGGAGACGATCCTGGCTCTTGCTGGACTTTCTTGGACGCCCTGAAGCCTTCTTAACAAAAATTTTACCTCTTTCCTTGAAGTTCTTGATGATCCTATAAATTGTTGATTGAGGTGCAATCTTAGTAGCCACAATATCCTTGCCTGTGAAGCCATTTTATGCAATGCAATGATGGCTGCACGCGTTTCTTTGCAGGTCACCATGGTTAACAATGGAAGAACAATGATTTCAAGCATCACCCTCCTTTTAACATGTCAAGTCTGCCATTTTAACCCAATCAGCCTGACATAATGATCTTCAGCCTTGTGCTCGTCAACATTCTCACCTGAGTTAACAAGACGATTACTGAAATGATCTCAGCAGGTCCTTTAATGACAGCAATGAAATGCAGTGGAAAGGTTTTTTTGGGATTAAGTTAATTTTCATGGCAAAGAAGGACTATGGAATTCATCTAATCACTCTTCATAACATTCTGGAGTATATGCCAATTGCTATTATAAAAACTTAAGTAGCAACTTTTCCAATTTCCAATATTTATGTAATTCTCAAAACTTTTGGCCACGACTGTATATTCATTGTGAGGGGCCCGGGCATATGGGGGAGCTTTTTATACTCTTGGATAACCCCTTTAATGGGTTTCCACATCAGTGATTTTCCATTGACTGTGGGTTGTTACAAATAAAACATGATGTAATAGGAGAAAGAAAGAGGCCACTTTTTCAGAGATGAAGTTTTAAGGCCTCCTGCACACGACCGTTTTTTCCCCCGTTTACTAGCCGCTTTTTGCGTTCCGTATACGGTCCGTATACGGAACCATTCATTTCAATGGTTCCGCAAAAAAAAAAACTCAATGTACGCCGTATGCATTCCGTTTCCATATTTCCGTTTTTCCGTTCCGTTTAAAGATAGAACATGTCCTATTATTGCCCGCAAATCACGTTCCGTGACTCCATTCAAGTCAATGGGTCCGCAAAAAAACGAAACACATACGGAAATGCATCCGTATGTCTTCCATTTCCGTTCCGTTTTTTGCGGAACCATCTATTGAAAATGTTATGCCCAGCCCAATTTTATCTATGTAATTACTGTATACTGTATATGCCATACGGAAAAACGGAATGGAAAAAACGGAACAGGAACGGAAACACAACGGAAACAAAAAACTAAACAACGGATCCGTGAAAAACGGATCGCAAAACACTGAAAAAGCCATACGATCGTGTGCAGGAGGACTAAGGCTTATGCACACCACCATTGCCTGTTTTGCTTTTATAAATTGCGGATCCGCAAAACACCATAATGCGGACAAGAATAGGACGGTTCATATTTTTGCGGACGGCACGGAATGGACATATGGACGCAGACAGCACACGGAGTGTTGTCCACATCGTTTGCAGCCCCATTGAAGTGAATGGTCCGCATCCGACCCACAAAAAATGTGAATCGGATGCGAACAAAAAATGCTTTCATGTGCATGATTTTCAGGCACAGAGACAGCAAGTGTTATAGCGCTTGTCCTAATTAACTCCTTAGTGACCAGCCTGTTTTGGGCCTTAATGACCAGCAGATTATTTTTCATTTTTTCATTGTCACATTCCAATAGCTATAACTTTTTTATTTTTCTGTCTATATAGTCGTATGAGGGTTTGTTTTCTGTGGGACAAGTTGTAGTTTTTAATGGTGTCAATTTTGGGTACACATAACTTACTGATTAACTTTTATTAACTCTGGAAGGAAAATAGGAAAAACAGCAATACTGCCATTGCGTTTTTACCTTGCAAATTTTGCAACTTTTTTCTCTGGGTTAGTTCGATTACATTAATACCAAATATATGTAGTTTTACTACTTTACTACAATAAAGATATAAAAAATATTAAAAAAACTTTTTTCTTAACCCCTTAGGGACGCATGACGTACCGGTACGGCATGTTTCCCGAGTCCTTAAGGACCCATGACGTACCGGTACGTCATGTGTTGTTCCGATCACTGCCGCCCGGCCGACTGTGATCGGAACAAGGTGCCTGCTCAAATCATTGAGCAGGCACCTCGGCTAAATGCGCGGGGGGGTCCCGTCACGATCCCCCGCCCGCCTCCCCTTGAATAATCGTTGGTCCGCTGTATGGAAAAGGTTAACAGCTCAGGGAGCTCCCTCCCTCTCCCATCGGGGGGCTGCTGTGCCTTTGCAGCCCCCCGATGGAGAGGGAGAGAACCCCCAGACAGCCCCCTCCTTACCCTTCCCCGTCTGCGCAGTTCTGGCCACTACTGAGCAGACGGGGAAGGTTCCCATGGCAACACGACGCCTTCTCAGGCATCCTGCTGTCCATGGTGCTGAACAGATCTGTGCTAAAATCATAGATCTGTTCAGACAAAGTGTAAGTAAAATACAGTACAAAACACTATATGGTGTACTGTACTGTATTATACAGACATCAGACCCACTGGATCTTCAAGAACCAAGTGGGTCTGGGTAAAAAAAAAAGTGAAAAAAAAGTAAAAATCAAAAAACACATTTATCACTGATTAAAAATGAAAAATATAAAAAATTCCCTACACATGTTTGGTATCACTGCGTCTGTAACGACCTGATCTATAAAATGGTCATGTTACTTTACCCGAACGGTGAACGCCATAAAAGTAAAAAATAAAAAACTATGATGAAATTGAAATTTTGCCCACCTTACTTCCCAAAAAAGGTAATAAAAGTGATCAAAAAAGTCGCATGTACGCCAAAATTGTAACAATCAAACCGTCATCTCATCCCGCCAAAAATGAGACCCTACTTAAGATAATCGCCCAAAAACTAAAAAAACTATGGCTCTTAGACTATGGAGACACTAAAACTTTTTTTTTGTTTTAAAAATGAAATCATTGTGTAAAACTTACATAAATAAAAAAAATTGTATACATATTAGGTATCGCCGTGTCCGTGACAACCTGCTCTATAAAATTACCACATGATCTAACCTGTCAGATGAATGTTGTAAATAACAAAAAAAAACGGTGCCAAAAAAGCTATTTCTTGTTACCTTGCCACACAAAAAGTGTAATATAGAGCAACCAAAAATCATATGTACCCTAAACTAGTACCAACAAAACTGCCACTCTATCCCGTAGTTTCTAAAATGGGGTCACTTTTTTGGAGTTTCTACTCTAGGGGTGCATCAGGGGGGCTTCAAATGGGACATGGTGTCAAAAAACCGGTCCAGCAAAATCTGCCTTCCAAAAACCGTATGGCATTCCTTTCCTTCTGCGCCCTGCCGTGTGCCCGTACAGCAGTTTACAACCACATATGGGGTGTTTCTGTAAACTACATAATCAGGGCCATAAATAATGAGTTTTGTTTGGCTGTTAACCCTTGCTTTGTAACTGGAAGAAAAATATTAAAAAGAAAAATCTGCCAAAAAAGTGAAATGTTGAAATTGTATCTCTATTTTCCATTAAATCTTGTGCAACACCTAAAGGGTTAACAAAGTTTTTAAAATCAGTTTTCAATACCTTGAGGGGTGTAGTTTCTTAGATGGGGTCACTTTTATGGAGTTTTTACTCTAGGGTGCATCAGGGGGGCTTCAAATGGGACATGGTGTAAATAAACCAGCCCAGCAAAATCTGCCTTCCAAAAACCAAACTGCGCACCTTTCACTCTACGCCCCGCTGTGTGGCCGTACAATAGTTTACGGCCACATATGGGGTGTTTCTGTAAACGTCAGAGTTAGGGCAATAAAGATACAGTCTTGTTTGGCTGTTAACCCTTGCTTTGTTAGTGTAAAAAATGGGTTAAAATGGAAAATTAGGCAAAAAAATGAAATTCTCAAATTTCATCCCCATTTGCCAATAACTCTTGTGCAACACCTAAAGGGTTAACCAAGTTTGTGAAATCTGTTTTGAATACCTTGAGGGGTGTAGTTTATATAATGGGGTCGTTTTTGGGTGGTTTCTATTATGTAAGCCTCGCAAAGTGACTTCAGAGCTGTAGTGGTCCCTAAAAATTGGGTTTTTGTAAATTTCGGAAAAATTTCAAGATTTGCTTCTAAACTTCTAAGCCTTGTAACATCCCCAAAAAATAAAATATCATTCCCAAAATAATTCAAACATGAAGTAGACATATGGGGAATGTAAAGTCATCACAATTTTTGGGGGTATTACTATGTATTACAGAAGTAGAGAAACTGAAACTTTGAAATTTGCTAATTTTTCCCCAAATTTTTTTTACTTCATTTTACCAGTGTCATGAAGTACAATATGTGACGAAAAAACAATCTCAGAATAGCCTGGATAAGTCAAAGCGTTTTAAAGTTATCAGCACTTAAAGTGATACTGGTCAGATTTGCAAAAAATGGCCAAGTCCTTAAGGTGAAATAGGGCTGAGTCCTTAAGGGGTTAAAGAAAGAAGACAATTATTTTACTTAACTGCATCCCAAGACCCAGAACTTTTTAATTTTACAAAGCTGTGTGAGGGCATTTTTAGTTTTCATTGGTATAATTTTGGGGGAAAAAACACTTTTTGAGCAATTTTGCCATTTCTTTAGTTTTTATATTTATTTTTTTACATTGTTCACCATATGGAATAAATCAGGATAATTATATAGTGCAGGTCATTATGGTTGCGGCAATATCAAATATGCGAAGGAGGTTTGATTTTTGCATGTTGTTCCAATGAAAAGTGTTTTTTAATGGATAAAAGATGTTTCTTTTTTCCTTGGAATTTTTTTTCATTTAGAACTTTTTTTTAGCCATTTAAGTCTCACAAGGGGACTATAATAGGTTATCCTAAAATACTTTGCACTATTTCTGTACTGCAATGTATTTTATCGAGAGTGCTATACTGACATACACCAGCAGGCTGTGCCACTGAGGTGCAGCCTGCTGAGAAACGCTGAAGGCCGGCCTGGGGCCTACACTAGGCCCTGGCCTTCCTGCACCGACATCGGCCCCCCGTGATCTCATTTGCAGGGTGCCGATTGGAGACAGAGGGAGTCCACTCCCCTCTGTAACAACTTAAATGCGCTTTCGCTATTGCCCATGATATGTAATGGGTTAAACAGCCCAGATCGGCACACCTGCTGAGCACTGCTGTTATGTTACAGTAGTGCCCCCACTCTCCGCAGCACTTAGACTAGGCTGCTGTAAAAAAGTGTATTAGTGGTCACTAAGAGGTTAAATATGGATGAATGTACCTCATACCCAGAATGATGTTACCTCTATTCATCCACATCTACAAATCCAACCTCTTTTTAGCCCCCCTCCCCCCAGTCATTCCTTCCTACCTTCCTTATACAATTTTTACCCAAACACTAGGGAGATATCCACTACTTTGGTCAGAGATGCTGTCCAAACATGCCCATTGAAGTCTATGGGTTTGTGCAAACCACTGGCACATCGGAGGGTCCTTTGATAATATGCAGATCACGGGTATCCACCGGTTGGGACACCCATTCATCAGCAATTATTTGTGGGGAGACCTGGCACAAGGTGTCCTATTTCTCTGCAAAGAGAAATGAAGCATTGCACATTGAAAATCAAATCAATGGACAGGACAGGTCCTCCAGAGCAACTAGTATCCGTGTTCTGTCATTTATTTTCATTGGGCATTGGTAGGAGAAACTGTGGAAACTAATTTTGAGCATAGCAGTGTACATGGAATACAGATGACACACAGAGGACAAAAGAAAATGAACACACGGAACAAACACAGATCATGGACATCTTCAACGAAGAACCACTGACATGTACGACTTTGGTCCGTGATACTGACCAAACTCACCCATTAAAGTCTATGGGTCAGTGAAAACCACTGGCACAACACAAATGGCATCTGTCATTGATTTTCACGGACCATTAGTAGGAGATGCTCTGGAAACTAATTTTCAGCCAAGCAGCTTATGTGGAATATGGATGACACATGGAGGGTAAAAAACGCACACAAGGATCTTTCACGGATGAACCACTGACCACCTTTTCCCAGATGTCATCACAAACGCGATGAAAGAGGCCTTAGCTTAGTGTGGAAATGGACATGACCTACCTGAAGGGTGTGGCTTTCGATGCAGCAAGATGCAGAAATTCGGTATGTGCCAAAAATGTGCAAAAATACTGCCACACGATTCTGGCATAAACTAGGGCAACTAATAGGTGGTGTAAACTTAGGGGGTAATGTGAAAGAGTTTGCACAACAAACGTGGACTGTGTTTAGTTATGTTGGTGGAGTATACTTTTAGAATGTTTGCAACATTTTTAATATGATTTGTGCCATTCGTGGCATTTTGTATTTACTAAGCAGAGTGCTTTATCACTCTAAGCATTTTTTAAATCTCACCTAGTAGAGTGGAAGCTGATGGAACCTTTATGGTAAACGCAATTCCACCATTATTTATGGGTTTTGTTTTTTTATTTTTTTATTGTGTAGTAAAGAAGACAGATTATGTTTATTCTGGGAGTCAGTATAATTACTGCTATACCAAAGGTATAATTTTTCCATATTCCATATTCAGACCACCGTAACTATATTTCCATCTACTGAGATGTGTGAGGACTCTTTTTTGCAGGGCAATCTGTAGTTTTTATTGATCATGTAAAGGGATGTATGATTTTTTGATAACTTGTTGGTTACATTTTTTAGGAGGAGAAGAGACCAAAAAATGGCCATTTGTTTTTCCTGTTTCCCATTCACGATATGGGATTTTATGTTTTAAGACAGTAGGATTAGTATTTTTGAATGTGACGATGCATATTTTTTTATTGTTTATCTTTATAAGCAAAATGGAGAATGGGGGTGATTTGAATTTTTAATTCATGTTTATATTTTTAAATACTTAAAAACATGTTAGCTTGATCTGCTATGCATCAATCAACCACTGTTACGGGTGTTTTGGCCTCTTTTTAGAGTTAATCCGATATGGGGCAAATTGAAACAAATCACCTGGCACACAACTTTTTGAAATCCGCCCTACTATGACCTGGATATTTTTATTTGTGCATGTTTTCAAATGTGTCAAAATTAAGAACTGATGTACAACATTTGTTAAATTTGCCTCAAATAAAATGACAACACAGACTCTAAAAAAATTACCTAAAAAATTGTGATACATTACTGCCTTAGGCCTCATGTACACAGCCATTGCCGGCGGTGGCCTGTGTGCGGAACAGAGGCACAGAACCCCACGGAAGCACTACGGAGTGCTTCCGTGGTGTTTCTGTCCGTGCCTCCGGACCGCCAAAAAAATTGAACTTGTTCTATTTTTTTATGGTGCGGACGGATGACCGACCCAATTCAAGTTGAATGGGTCTGGATCCGTCGCGACTGCTGCACGGATGGGGCCCGTACAACGGCCGTGTGCAAGAGGCCTTAGACTAGACAATCTAAAAGTGAGCCGGATTTATTATCTAGCATCAGCCACTTTAAAAAATCTAGCACATTTTTAGACTGTGTAGTGGTGGAATTTATCTACCAGTAATTAGTTGTCAGTTTCTCTTTAGCCTGTATTAGAATAATGGGGGTCATTTATCAAACTAGTGTAAGGTATAACTGGCTTAGTTGTCCAAAGGAACCAATCAGATTCCCCCTTTCATTTTAGACAGCTCCTTTGGAAAATGAAAGGTAGAATCTGATTGGTTCCTATGGGCAACTAAGCCAGTTCTACATTACACCAGTTTGATAAAAGACCCCCAATGTGTTTCACATTCATGAAACATTTTGAAGCACACTGCACGATATTACTCTGTAAAGGTGGCTTTACACTGGCTGATTCTCGTCTAGAGAGTCGCTAACAAGCATTCATAGGAACTCTCATTAGCGGTTATCTGGCAGACTAAAGGTGCCACCGATTACCCAAAGAACCAGCAAAATGCTAATTCATCAGGTAATAGATCATTCATGCAGACACCTAAATAGTCATTTGCTGGCAGCAAACCATGTCGTCTAAACAGCGATTGCTGCCGGCAAACAATGAATGGTGTGGGGTCAAGTGATGGCATTAGCGATCCCTCCTTCCCATACTGTGGAGGAGATCGCTGCATGTAACAGCATGTAATTCAAGGAACGCTTCCTTACTGACAATCACCTGCTGAATTCTCCTGTGTAAATGGACCTCTAGTTTATTTTATATGGACCGCAAAATACATACAGTCGTGTGCATATTCCCTAAGACTGTAGATGGCAGATGCTTAGACGGGCTGTCTAGACTGCACCAGATTTATCACAGGGGCTCAGGCTGGATGATAAATGAGGTTCAGAGATAGACACTTTTCACTGACTACACCAGGGCTGGCCAACCTGCGGCTCTCCAGCTGTTGTAGAACTACAACTCCCACCATGCCCTGCTGTAGGGTAATAGTTGTAGGCAGACTAGGCATACTGGGAGTTGTAGTTCTGCAACAGCTGGCCATCCCTGGACTATGATGTCATATGCCCCATTAATATAACCCATGAATAAAAGAAACCTTACACAATTTAGAATTAAACAAGTATCTTTATTTAATGGTTGGGTATTTAAAGGCCGCAATGCTTATTACTTTACCAATTAAATAATTACTGGTTAAATAATAAAACTTTTAATCATCAATTATAATCATAAATATTTAAACCAGTCTCCATATCAACAAAGTCCACTCACAAGAGTGACTTAACCCCTCGTCAATAAGCAGAGCGACAGAAAAATAGGGAAGGGAGGGAGGGATCTTGAGGTATACTTACGCGAATGCGCTGAAACCGTTATTTTCTGCTCTTTTATAGGTTCAAGAAGATTCAGTTACTGAATTCTCCAATCAACACTTCCCAAAACCACACGAGCACCTACAGCTTCAGGATTAAACCATTTCCTAAGCAGGTAAGTAATAACTATTTATTAAACCGTTAATTATTCAATGTTAGGTGCCATGACATCATGGCTCCCCACATTGAATTTACAATATGGTTCGCTCCATGATGTCTAATCCCCTATTAATATAACCCATGAATAAAAGAAACCTTACACAATTTAGAATTAAACAAGTATCTTTATTTAATGGTTGGGTATTTAAAGGCCGCAATGCTTATTACTTTACCAATTAAATAATTACTGGTTAAATTATAAAACTTTTAATCATCAATTATAATCATAAATATTTAAACCAGTCTCTATATCAACAAAGTCCACTCACAAGAGTGACTTAACCCCCACATCGCCACATCAAACACAAAGTGGCCCAATAAACATTGCAAGCCTTTAATTAATACCAAAATCAATCATGTTCTGTAAATCCGAAATAAATATATCACATCCAATATCGGATAATTGATCATATTTATCATGGTAAATTCCTCTAATAAAACCTTCGAGTTCAACATGTCTGTAGGAACTATGTCCTAATTCTTTCAAATAAATCTCCATTTTTTTATTAATTCTTTTTCTAATTGTTTCTAAAAAAGATAATTCCTTTTTGGACCAAGAAAACTTGGGGATGATATCCGAAAATATAATGACAGTGTCATTAAGTAACTGACTAATATTACCTAACAAATCTTTTAATTCATAAATTAATAAGTGAGTTTTACATTTACCTAAATCAGAAGTACCAATGTGTAAAATAATTAGATCAGGTTTAGACATTTTTGAATACATGTTGATTTTCTCATAAATATTAGAAATCTTTATGCCTGGGAAAGAAAACCAAATTATAGAAAAGTCCTTGGGGAAACCTAAATTAACCGTAGAAAGTCTAAAAGAAGATCTTCTCTCAGCCAATTGAATCAATTCGTCCCCAAAAATCCATATAACTTTCGAAGATCCTAAAATTAATGAATAACAAGGTTAGGCCGAATATAATGTTTATAACAATTGGACCTCCATCTACCTATACGTTTAATAATAGAACTATCTAAACCTAATTGATCAGCAAATGTAGCTGCACCAATTCGAAATCAGTGTGCAGAAAATTTAAAATTTATGTAACCTAAATCCTTGAGACATTTATGAAAAATAAAATTAAATTGGAATTTAGACAAATGTGAGCCATCAATGTGGTTAAATAAAGCATTGGAATCAGGTTTTCTTACCTGGAGCCATTTTATAATATTTTTGACCGGACAAATTGAATTAATAGGATAACTTTTTAAAATTAAACAAATTCCCTTGTTAAATTGATCAGTTTTGGATTTTTTAATAAGAAGTTTCAAAATATTGTTTTCTATATTTATGTCTGTCTGCAAAATTGGAGGATTTGAATTTTTATTGTCAGCAGCAATCTCGCTTATCCTTAATGCAGCGAAAAAAGCCAACGAAAAAGCTGCTGAAAATAAAAAGACTTCGTATTCAGAAGAACAAACAGACTCTAACTTACATAAAACTTTTTGTAGTAATTCGATAGATAAAGGTCTAATTTTTTCATTGGGAACTGAATTTCTTTTAATTCCTTTAATAACTTGTTTAATCATGAAATTATTTAAAATAGAATTGTGACCATTTAGTTTGAAGAAAAAAGAAATGCCTGACAATTTTTTAGAAATAGAATCAGCCTGTAAACCATTTTTATAAAGATTGAGAATAAATTTGATGAAATTATCAGGATTAAATTCAAAAAAGGAAAATTTTTGAGATAAACAGAAAAAGTTCCATTCAAGCCATGCGGCAGAATAAGCTGCCCATGTATTCTTGGCTAATGAACTAGAAATTAGTTCATCAATTAATCGTCTGTTATCTCCCAAAGCTGAGTAGGACATGTAATTCCCAATCGGGAAGCTCGCGGTGCCATTGAGAAGAACTCCTTGAAGCGCTGTCGGGACAAATAATCAGCAAGATAATTAGCTTTACCAGGAATAAATTTAGCTTTTATCCAAATATTCATTTGTAAGCATAGTAAAACTAACTTGCGTAATAGAGATGAAACCAATGGAGATTTGGAAGATAAACAATTTATAGAAAAAACTACTCCCATGTTATCAGATCTTAAAAGAATTCTCTTATTCTGGAAATCTTTGGACCAAATTGTTAAAGAAACTAAAACAGGGAATAATTCTAGGAAAACAAAATTTTTTGAATATTTGGAAATAATGATCCAATTTTTTGGCCAACGTTCTGCGGACCAACAATTATTAAAATAAGCTCCATAACCTATAGCACCAGATGCGTCGGTATATAGAGATAAAGTGTCAGAACCTACAAAATCTTTTTGCCAAATGGTATGACCATTAAATTCACATAGAAATTGCGACCAAACATAAATGTCGTCTTTTAATTGTTTTGTGATCCTAATATGATATTTTGGTGTGGACTTACCTGAAGTGGCAGCATAAAGTCTTTTAGAAAAGATCCTTCCCACTGGAATCACCCGAGAGATAAAATTTAAAGAACCCAAAAGTGACTGGAGTTGTTTTAGCGTAATTTTTTCTTTTTTGAGTATGCAATTTAATTGATGAGTTGTTTGTTGAATTTTCTCCATTGGTATACTAAATTCCATAGTTACGGTGTTTATGATTATGCCCAGAAATTTCAGACTTGTAGTTGGATAAACAGTCTTATCTAAGGCTAATGGAATGTTGAAATAATTAGTGATACTAATGAATCTATTCAAAAGATTCAAACAATCATCAGAGTCTTTACGACCAATAAATAAAAAGTCATCCAAATAGTGTATCATGAATCCACTACCTGAATGAATATCTACAACCCAGTGCAGAAAAGTAGAAAATGCCTCAAAATAAAAGCATGATAAAGTGAATCCCATGGGAAGGGCCATATCATAAAAGAATCTATCAAGAAAATAAAAACCTAATGAATTATAACCAATAGGGTTTAAGGGTAATAGTCTAAAAGCTGATTTGATGTCAGCTTTAGCTAGAAGAGAATTTTGGCCCGCTTTATGTAGAAATGACAAAGCATGGTCAAAAGAAGAATATTTCACGCTTGCTTTATTTTTATCAATTTCATCGTTTAAGGAACTATATTTAGGGTAAGATAAGTTGTGAATAAGACAAAAAGAATTTGGTTCTTTTTTGGGGACTAATGCCAAAGGAGAAATACGGAAATTTTCAAATGGTGGAAATTTAAAGGGACCAGCTATTCTACCTGCTGAAATTTCAGATAAAATTTTTTCTTTAACAATATCAATATTTTGTTTTACAGATAATGCATTGTCAACTAAAATACAACCTGGACCAGCAAATTCAGGTATGAAAAAACCATTTGAAAAACTGTCAGATAATAGGTTAGCCATCAATTTGTTTGGATAATGACCTAGCCACTGAATTAGTCTTGATAAATTCAGAGGTGTCACCTTGCTTAAATGATTGAAGTTCTTTGTTGGAATTTGGGAAATGTATTCCCTGTTTCTTAAAACATTTGGTGGCTGAGTGAGCACCGGAAGAGAAAGAACATTCATGTCGGTATTTGCAATTATGTTGCCATTTACATGTTGATTCGTTGAATGCGAAACAAATACCTTTTTTGACGGTATGGGAATTAGATTGACGAAAAGTATGATTTTTGTTAGGAAGCATGAGGTTTAACCAAAGTCCAACGTCCTTGCTGCCCCAAGTAAGATTTGGATAAACAGCAAGCTTCTGACGAAAAGATTCGTCATAATTACACCATCCTGTACCGCAGAAATTTTTATAAGCTTCTAAAATACAGTCGAGATGGTAAAATAAACCAGTACATAAATTAGGGTGTTTTTCACCTAAAACTGCTGCGTATATACCGAATGCCTGCAGCCAGTTTTCTTTTTTCATCAGAATCTGATTTTTTGTCTTTTGAAGATTCATTTTTTACGTTTTCGTTTGAAGAAGGAAGTAAAGAAAATATGTCTATATATTCTTTTCTCCATATTTTTTCCTTCAAACTTAAAGGCAAATGAAATCCTAAAGGAGAAATTTGACAAGTGAGAGCTTCCTTCACAGATGTCTCCTTTATTCCTGAACTAAAATCAAGTTCAGGAACAACTGACACATCTGGATTAAGATTAGATACTTTACACATATTAGATGAAGGTTGACTGTTTGAAATAGCTTCAGTTACACTATTAATTGCATTAACTTGGCTGACAATAATCACATCAGACCAGACATTAGAAAGAGATTCTTCCTGTTTAGATAAATATAATAAAAATTCATTAAACAAGCGAATCTTCGGATAGGAAGAATCGATGCTAAATGAATTGGTATCCTGAATGATAGTGCCCTGCAGATTGCAGTCACTTAAATTTTTTAATGAGTTTAGCTCACCAGTAACGGATCTTGCCTGAGGATGATCGGCAGTTGGAGCTGTGGCAGGAGATGGCTCTTGTGCGACAGTTGATTGAAGATGAGGACGCTTGAAATTTCTGCCCACTCGGTTAACTGATGAGTGAATCTTTTTGTTTCTAGGAGGAGGCGCATATTGGGAAGGAGAATATGCCCTCTTGTCCTTCCTCTGTCGTTTTCTGTCCGGAGATACAGACGCTGTGTTACTGCGCATGCGCGCGCCAGTAACAGAAGATGAATCGATGTGATCGGAGCTCGCGCCAGGTCCTACGCAGCAGACAGGATCTGTGGATGGAAGAAGATCTTCTTGCTGTACCGGAGCACTTTGTAAGCATTTCTTCAGCCATGCTTCCCCTCCTTGACTCTCCGCTTTGTAGATAAGTTGCTTTAGATGATCCTCCATCGCGATGAAGACTGCAGGTATGTATCTTGAGGTATACTTACGCGAATGCGCTGAAACCGTTATTTTCTGCTCTTTTATAGGTTCAAGAAGATTCAGTTACTGAATTCTCCAATCAACACTTCCCAAAACCACACGAGCACCTACAGCTTCAGGATTAAACCATTTCCTAAGCAGGTAAGTAATAACTATTTATTAAACCGTTAATTATTCAATGTTAGGTGCCATGACATCATGGCTCCCCACATTGAATTTACAATATGGTTCGCTCCATACTAACGATTGGTTGGCCTACTTTTAGACAGTTTTATATGCTAGATTTCAAAATGGTTCTCCACCCCTCCCCATGAAGACCTGCTGACTTTTCACTAAGCCCCACTTCTTGTGAGTAAGTCGGAAAAAGTTTAAAAACCCTATAGATGCACCAAATTGCGCCAATTTGTGCCATTTTGAGCCACTTCTTTAGACAGATTTTTGGCACAGATACATTAGTAAGTGTGTGATTGATTGTTGAGCTGAGGGTACATTCCTTTGATTAGAAACAGAACAAGACATCAAGTCTAAAATAAGGATAGAGAACAGTTAAACTGAATCCAATTTCTGGGAGGAAAGCTTTGGAAAAAGTCCCAGTTTTTATGAGAGCATATTGAATAATTTGGGGAGATTAGGAACATCATCTGAGAATATGTATCAAGAAGATGTTTTCAGATCTCTTTTCAGCAACAGATATAGTACTGCAAGAATGTCCACAGAACATATATAATTACAGGTAACGGTGATTGAAATAGTCATATTATAAAGCTATTAATTCATTGCAAAAGCAATTATAATATTATTTACTAATTTAATAATATTATCTACTTTTCAAAATGTAGTGTCTTCAGTAAGATATGTATAGGATGTAAAAAATGAAAGTACACGACACTCTCTTAATAACAAAACTAGAGGGGAAAAACAGTTCAGGGAGAGCACTGCTGCAGCCGGATACTTCCTCTGCCAGTCAGGGGATTGTCAGCACCAGTAAGCATGGGACAAGGAGAGCAGGGAAGACCAGACAGGTGCTGCTAGTGTTAGACTCAATTATTAGAGGTTCAGATAAGGAGATCTGTGACAAAGACTGGAAACGCTGAACGGTGTGTTGTCTTCCTTGCGCTCAAGTTCGACATATCGCGGATTGGGTTTATAGGTTACTGGGAGGGGCTGGCGAAGACACAGCAGTTATGGTCCATATTAGAACCAATGACAAAGTTAGAGGTAGGTGGCGCGTCCTTTAAATGATTTTAGGGATTTAGGTCACAAGCTTAGGGCAAGGACATCAAAGGTAGTGGTTTCTGAAATACTACCTGTACCACGAGCCACACAAGAAAGGCAGCGGGAGAATAGGAAGGTTAAAAAGTGGCTCAAGAACTGGTGTAGGAAGGAGGGGTTTGGGTTCCTGGAGAACTAGGCCAATTTTGCGGCTACAGGCTGTATCATAGGGATGATTAGGAAGGGGCAGCTGTGTTGGGGGAGAAGATGGCTAGAAGGTTGGAGGAGTGTTTAAACTAGGGACTGGGGGCGGGTAATTACATTATAGGAGGGGAAGATAGTGCAGATAGGGACCTGGGGCAAGGTAATGGAACTGAGGGCGGAATGGAAGGAGGGACTAGAACAGTTCATAAGGAAAGGCAGGGCCGGCGCCACCCATAAGCAAGGTAGGCCACCGCATACAAGATAGGCCACCGCATAGAGCGCATTCTTGCTGAAGGCTCTGCTCTGGCCGCAGTAGAAGTCACAGCACTCTCCGCTCTGACTCTCCTGCGCTACTCTACACCGGCCCTGCCGCTCACAGGAGTATACATTTATAAACTGTAATCCGTATCCTGCAGTAACTTTAACTTTAAATCAGCACTAATCTCTTTACTACCTTACACTCAGCTCCGGTAACAGGCAGTGCGGGCGGCGCTCACTCACTGACGTCACGCGCCTGCTGCTCCCACTAGGCAGCGCAGGCGCATGACGTCAGTGAGTGAGCGCTGCCGCCCGCACTGCCTGTTACTGGAGCTGAGTGTAAGCTAGTAAAGAGATGAGCGCTGATTTAAAGTTAAAGTTACTGCAGGATACGGATTACAGTTTATAAATGTATACTCCTGTGAGCGGCGGGGAGGGGATCTGTAGATGACACTTATGGGGGGTGTAACGGACCGTTTCAGCAGACAAGGGGTTAAAATCCGTTTAGGCGATATGCCCCTTTTCTGAGAGACAGGCACAGCTACTGCAGGACACCAACCTCCCGAACTGGATACAAAGTAGCACTCCAAACTGGAACCTCACGAATAGCCGCTAGCAGACGAACAGGAATCAGCTTACACTACTGGCAATCAGTCTCTAACAGCATACAGCGGATCCCCCCAATAATGTTGAGGGTCAAGCAGTCGTCTGAGGTGCTGGCACACCCAGCCTGGTTTTTATTACAGTTGTTTGCAAATACAGGTCCGCCCACAGGGAGGTATAAAACAACCAAGCCCATCTGGTGTACACGCCCCTAGGGGACCAGAATGAAGACTGGGACGTAGGACAGATATGCAGCACTGTAGGATACACAGAGACATTACATCCCCACAATGCATCATGGTTTCCTCCTCTCTGCCCTGGAGACACCCGAGGCGTAATCCAATTATCTCTCAAGACAAAGAGAAATCACCAATACACATGTGTAAACAACAGGACAGACATCACCATTTAAACACACAATGGGACAATGGCACAATAGAAACACACCCAGCATATTCCTCCCAAGCTGACAAGTTACACTTATTATAAATTGTTACAACTTTGTGAGTTTATATTGGCCATACATATAACTTACATCAATTTAAACAGTATAACTTGGGGACAAACCTATCCAAAATTCACTTGAATAGGTTCAGGGGTTTTAAAAGTTAGTATGGGCCATAATCCTGAGGCAAGAGACTGATAAACAGGCCTCTCCAAAACCCAGTGGCGAGGTTGGTTTCGCCACACATCTCCCCCCCCCCCAGGGAAGACTAACCAGATACCTGACCTCACGCCGGTCGGTACCTGAGTTAGTCTGGCAGCCCACCCACAACCCAATACTGGACCTGTTGCATTTGGTAGCCTGTCTCTGTCCAGTGAGTCCACCAAGGTTATGTTGGAAGCTGGTACTCCCGGTCTCTGTGTTGCTCCCTGGCTTAGAGTCTGGTTGTTGGAGGGGGAGACCGACTGTCTCTACCGCCTGTGCTGTAGGTGCAGAGACCACGGTCCCATCTGCACTGTTGTGGGGGTTACTGTCTCCCCCTGGTGCGTTAAGCTGCCGCTGGGGAGAGGGGGTAACGAGCTCCTCTCCCATACATACTTCCAGCCGCTGGGGAGGGCGACCGACCGTCTCCGCTCCCAATACAGTGTCCTGCTGCTGGGGAAAGGAGACTGGGCTCTCTTTTCCCTGCTGGACACTCTGCCGCTGGGGAATGGAGACTGGGCTCCCAATTCCTAAAAAATCACTCTGCTGCTGGGGGGCAGGAACAACTACCTCTGCCCCCTGTAACTCAGCCTGCCACTGGGGAGGGAGGACGCTGCTCTCCTCTCACTGCACTTCACACTGCCTTCCCGGCATATCACTCTGCTGCTGGGGGGCAGGAACAACTACCTCTGCCCCCTGTAACTCAGCCTGCCGCTGGGGAGGGAGGACGCTGCTCTCCTCTCCCTGCACTTCACACTGCCGCTGGGGAATGGAGACTGGGCTCCCAATTCCCTGCAATTCACACTGCCGCTGGGGAATGGAGACTGGGCTCCCAATTCCCTGCTGGACACTCTGCCGCTGGGGAGAGGAGACTGAGCTCTCTCTGTCCCGCAACTGTAACTTCCGGTGGAGGTCCACCCAACGTGGCAGCTGACCGTCACCTTCTGCCCGGTATAGTAGGGTCTTGAACACTAGACTCCTCACGAACTTCACGTATTTCTCAGCTGGATTGGGTCCGAAGAAGTTCAGCCGCAACCACATCATACGGTCAAATTCCTCCACAGAGTATCTGTACTCCACTTCTGGTTACATCCTGGTGCTTTTAGGGTCGCTGTACTGAAACATGCGTTGCCCTTAAGTTGTAAAATCCAAAGAAATGGTGTCTCCTGTAGCTGTCCTTCTGGCTGTAAGAACGATCCCGCTGCTTGCCACCAATGTAACGGACCGTTTCAGCAGACAAGGGGTTAAAATCCGTTTAGGCGATATGCCCCTTTTCTGAGAGACAGGCACAGCTACTGCAGGACACCAACCTCCCGAACTGGATACAAAGTAGCACTCCAAACTGGAACCTCACGAATAGCCGCTAGCAGACGAACAGGAATCAGCTTACACTACTGGCAATCAGTCTCTAACAGCATACAGCGGATCCCCCCAATAACGAGACAAGGCTCCGTGTTGAGGGTCAAGCAGTCGTCTGAGGTGCTGGCACACCCAGCCTGGTTTTTATTACAGTTATTTGCAAATACAGGTCCGCCCACAGGGAAGTATAAAACAACCAAGCCCATCTGGTGTACACGCCCCTAGGGGACCAGAATGAAGACTGGGACATAGGACAGATATGCAGCACTGTAGGATACACAGAGACAATACATCCCCACAATGCATCATGGTTTCCTCCTCTCTGCCCTGGAGACACCCGAGGCGTAATCCAATTATCTCTCAAGACAAAGAGAAATCACCAATACACATGCTTAGACAACAGGACAGACATCACCATTTAAACACACAATGGGACAATGGCACAATAGAAACACACCCAGCATATTCCTCCCAAGCTGACAAGTTACACTTATTATAAATTGTTACAACTTTGTGAGTTTACATTGGCCATACATATAACTTACATCAATTTAAACAGTATAATTTGGGGACAAACCTATCCAAAATTCACTTGAATAGGTTCAGGGGTTTTAAAAGTTAGTATGGGCCATAATCCTGAGGCAAGAGGCTGATAAACAGGCCTCTCCAAAACCCAGTGGCGAGGTTGGTTTCGCCACAGGGGGGATCTGTGGATGACACATACCGTATATAGCATCTTATGCTATATGTGTCATCCACAGATCCCCCTCCCTATAACAATGTCATCCACAGATCCCCCTCCCATAACAGTGGCATCCACAGATCCCCCTCCCCGCTCCCCTCACAGAAGTATACATTTATAAACTGTAATTTTAACTTTAAATCAGTGCTCATCTCTTTACTACCTTACACATAAGATGCTATATACGGTATGTGTCATCCACAGATCCCCCGCATAAGTGTCATCCACAGATCCCCCTCCATAACAGTGTCATCCACAGATACCATATAACAGTGTCATCCACAGATCTCCCATAACAGTGACTGGAGCAGACCTGCTGATAAACACACCTAGGCCACCACCAGTCAAAGTAAAAACTTACAGTTGTCAATAATGTAATGTAGTGTAGGGGGTCATGTAATGTTTTGAGGCCAAAATGGTACAGATGACCACCAAGAATATCTAAAATTAGATAAAAGTAAAATGTTGCATGCAACAATCATTAAATAGGTGGCCGACAAAAAAGGGGCTGGCAAAATTAGCTTTCGCCTAGGGTGGCAAAAATCCTTGCACCAGTCCTGAGGAAAGGTGTAGTGTAAAAAATATACATAAACCTCTTAACTGTATGTATACTAATGCCAGAAGCCTGACTAATAAAACTGGTGAACTGCGATTAGTAATGTCTAAGGAGAACTATGACTAGTGGGAATAACTGAGACTTGGCTGGATAATAGCTATGACTGGGCAGTTACTGTCTGATTAGAAAGGATCATCAAAACCGGAGAGGGGGAGGGGTTTGCCTTTATGTAAAGTCCTGTCTAAAGCCCACACTCCGGGAAGATATAAGTGAGGCACATGAACATGTGGAGTTACTGTAGGTAGAAATACATGGTGGCAAAAACAATAATAAAATAATGATAGGAGTTTATTATAAGCCACTTAATATAACACAGAAAATCTACTACTAAATAAGAAAGATGAGGCGGGATGAGGACGTTATTATAGGGGATATCAACTACCCAGATTTAGACTGGAAAACTGAAACCTGTACATCTCATAAAGGAATCCAAAGACAATTACACAACTGGTTCAGGATCTGACTAAAGGGACAGCCATACTGGACTTAGTACTAATAGATCTGACAGAGCAACAGATGTGCAGGTTGGGGGACAGGTGGGAAATAGTGACCATAAAATAATAACCTTCTATTTGTCATTCAAAAGAGTGTTTCTTCAGGGAGGCATAAGAATACAAAACTTCAAAAAAGCTAAATTTAGCCAACTAAGAGAGGCCATTGGCCTAACTAAGACAAAGTCCTCAAAAATAATAAATATAGCCACAAAATGGGATATTTTTAATAGCATCCTAAACTCTAATTGTGAGAGGTACATACCTTATGGGAATAAGTAAACTTGTAAAGAAAGCAATAAATGACCAAAAAAAAAAGACATGTAAAAGACAAATAAAAGCAGCCAAACTAGAGACAGAGAGATTCATAGCCAAAGAGAGTAAAACTAACCCTAAAATGTTCTTTAATTATATAAGTGGTAAAACTGAAGGTTTCATCCCTTTACAGAGTGATGAGGGGGGAGTTGCAGAGAACGATGAGGAGAAAGCAAAGCTATAAAAAAAATGTTCTTCACTGTATTTACTGAGGAAAATAAAATGATGAAATACAGAAAGTAAAATGAAATTCCTCATTAAAAGTGCCCTGTCTGACCCAGGAAGAAGTACGGCGGCGTCTTAAAAAGATTAAAATAGACAAATCGCCGACACCAGATGGCATACACCCCCGTATCGTAATAGAATTAACCCCTTACCGAATTATCACGTACATGTACGTAAGCGAATGTGGTTTCTTTCCGCATCCTCACGTGTATGTACGTGATGGGATCAGGCAGGTGCAGGAGCTGCACCCACCCGATCCGCAGCATGGGCCCGGCTGTTACTGATAGCCGGGCCCCTGCTGCATCCACCGGCATCACCGCACACACAGTGCACAGACAGTGCTGACCGTGGCATGTGCAGGGTATACAGAGGAAGGGGGCTCCCTCTGACTCCATTGCCCCCCCTGTGCTGTGCTGGCAGGGGGTCGATGGTTGCCATGGCAGCCCCAATGCCTTACACAGGCATCGGAGCTGCAAGCCTACGGAAGCCCAGGAGATCCAGCCTGAGTGCTGGGTCTCCTAGGCAACACAGTGAGACGCTGACAGTTCAATTCAGTACAATACAGAATGTATTGTACTGAATTGAAACAGGGATCAAACCCTGGAAAGATGAAGTCCCACAGTGGGAAAAATATAAAAGGTAAAATAAAGTGAAGATTTTTTTTTTTTATAATAAAAAAAAGTTCCAAGTAAAAAAAAGCGTCATTTTTCCAAAATAAAGTATATGGTTTTTTTTAAAATAGGGAAAAAAATAAAAGTAGACATATTACGTATCGCCGCGTCCGTATAGACAGGCTCTATAAAAATATCACATGACCTAACCCCTCAGGTGAACACTGTCAAAAAAGTAAAATAAAAACTGTGCTAAAAAAAACATGAGCCCGTACCTAAAACAATTGCCCAAAAAAAAAAAAAAAACAATGGCTCTCAGACTATGGAAACACTAAAACATGATTTTTTTTTTGTTTCAAAAATATTAGTGTATAAAAATTTAATAAATAAAAAAAAAGTAGACATATTAGGTATTGTCACGTCAGTAACGACCTGCTATATAAAAATATCACATGATTTAACCCCTCAGGTGAACACCGTAAAAAAATTAAAATAAAAACGGTGTAAAAAAAGCAATTTTTTGTCACCTTACATCACACAAAGTGTAATACCAAGCAATTAAAAAGTCATACGCACCCCAAAATCATACCAATCAAACCGTCATCTCATACCGCAAAAAATGAGAACATACATAAGACGATCGCCCAAAAAATAAAAACAACTATGGCTCTCAGAATATGGAGACACTAAAACATGATTTTATTTTTATTTTTAAATGCTGTTATTGTGTAAAATTTAATAAATTAAAAAAATATACATATTAGTTATCGCCGCTTCCGTAATAACCTTCTGTATAAAAATATCACATGACCTAACCCCTCAGGTGGAAAAAAAAAAACATATCAAAGAAGCCATCTTTTGTCACCTTACATAACAAAAAGTGTAATACCAAGCGATCAAAAAGTCATACACACTCCAAAATACCAATAAAACCGTCATCTCATCCCACAAAAAATAAGACCCTACATAAGACAGTAGCCAAAAAAAAACAAAAAACACTATATATAAACACTATACGCTTTCAGAATATGGAGACACTAAAAAATGCTTTATTATGTAAAACTGAAACTGAACAACCAAAAAAAGTAGTCATATTTGGTATTGTCGCGTCCGTAACAACCTGCTCTATAAAAATACCACATGATCTAACCTGTCAGATGAACATTGTAAATAACATAAAATAAAAATGGTGCCAAAACAGCTATTTTTTGTTACCTTGCCTCACAAAAAGTGTAATATATAGCAACCAAAAATCAATTGTACCCTAAAATTGTACCAAAAAAACTGCCACCTTATCTTGTAGTTTCCAAAATGGGGAAATTTTTGGGAGTTTCTACTCTAGGGGAGCATCAGGGGGTCTTCAAATGTGACATGGCCCTCCAAAAACCATATGGCATTCCTTTACTTCTGCGCCCTGCCGTGTGCCTGTACAGCAGTTTACGATCACAAATGGGGTGCTTCTGTAATCTACAGAATCAGGGTAATAAATATGGAGTTTTATTTGACTGTTAACCCTTGCTTTGTTACTGGACAAAATGGATTAAAATGGAAAATCAAAAAAACAAAAAAGTGAAATTCTGAAATTTCCTCTCCATTTTCCTTTAATTCTTGTGGAACACCTAAAGGGTTAACAAAGTTTGTAAAATCAGTTTTAAATACCTTGAGGGGTGTAGTTTCTAAAATGGGGTCATTTTTGGGTGGTTTCTATTATGTAAGCCTCACAAAGTGACTTCAGACATGAACGGGTACTTAAAAAGTGGGTTTTGGAAATTTTCGGAAAAATGTCATGATTTGCTTCTAAACTTCTAAGCCTTCTAACGTCCCCAAAAAATAAAATGGCATTCACAAAATGAACCAAACATTAAGTAGACATATGGGAAATGTAAAGTAATAACTATTTTTGGAGATATTACTGTCTATTATAAAAGTAGAGAAATTGAAATTTGGAAATTTACAAATTTTTCAATTTTGTTTGGTAAATCTGGTATTTTTTTGACTCAATTTTACCACTGTCATGAAGTACAATATGTGAGGAGAAAACAGTCTCAGAATGGCCTGGATAAGTAAAAGCGTTTTAAAGTTATTACCACATAAAGTGACACATGTCAGATTTTCTAAAAATAGCCTGGTCCTGAAGGTAAAAACTAGCTTGGTCTAGAAGGGGTTAAGTAATGTCATAGCCAGGCCGTTATTTCTAATATTTAAAGACTCTATATTGACAGGGAGTGTTCCACAGGATTGACACTTAGCAAATGTGGTGCCAATATTCAAAAAGGGTCCAAAAACAGAGCCCGGAAACTATATGCCTGCAAGTTTAACATCTATCGTGGATAGACTTGACCGTGGCGAATCAATGGATGTCGTATATCTTGACTTCTCCAAAGCAATTGATACTGTGCAACATAAAAGATTAGTATATAAAATGAGAATGCTTGGACTGGTGGAAAATGTCTGTATGTGGGTAACTAACTGGCTTAGTGATAGAAAACAGAGGATGGTTATTAACAGTACACACTCAGATTAGGTCACTGTCACTAGTGAGGTACCTCAGGGGTCAGTATTGGGCCCTATTCTCTTCAATATATTTATTAATGATCTTGTAGAAGGCTTGCACAGTAAAATAATTTTTTTTGCAGATTACACTAAACTGTGTAAATTAATAAACACAGAAGAGGACAGTATACTGCTACAGAGGGATCTGAATAGATTGGAGGCTTCGGCAGAGAAGTGGCAGATGAGGTTTAACACTGACAAATGTTATGCACATGGGAAGGAAAAGTCAATGTCGCCAGTACATACTAAATGATAAAACACTGGGTAACACTGACATGGAAAAGAACTTTTTAGTGGACAGCAAACTAAGCTGTAGAAACCAGTGTCATGCAGCTGCTGCCAAGGCCAATAAGATAATGGGTTGCATCAAAAGGGGCATAGATGCCCATGATGAGAACATAGTCCTACCACTTTACAAATCACTAGTCAGGCCACATATGGAGTACTGTGTACAGTTCTGGGCTACAGTTCTGGGCTATGTGTGCCTTGTGAACAAGGCACACATAGCAGAGCTAGAGAGGGTTCAAAGGAGGGCAACTAAAGTAATAACTGGAATGGGTGGACTACAGTACAGTGATCCCTCAAGATACAATGACCTCAGGATACAATATTTTCAACATACAATGGTCATTTCTGACCCATCGTAAGTTGAAGCTAGACTCAACATACAATGTCTCAGAGTTAGACCTAACCAATCAAGGTCGCTTCTCTGGTAAAATAGCTGTATTAGTTGCTAGTTAGCAGCTATTTCTGACTGTTATATGTAAGGACTTGCTTTATCTGTCTTAGTTATATGCCTATTTTTCCTAAATCTTCATTTTCTTTTATCTTGGATGACATTTTGTGGCTTTGGAACCAATTACTCAACTTACAATGGTTTCAACATACAATGGTCGTCCTGGAACCAATTAATATTGTAACTTGAGGGACCAGAGTACTCAGAAAGATTATCAAAATTAGGGTTATTCACTTTTGAAAAAAGACGACTGAGGGGAGATCTAATTGCAGTGGCCAGGTATGGGTGGTTAATGTTCTGTATTTGTCGTGACGCCAATTGCAGTAGGATAGTGATAATTGTGTCAACGGTGTCTCCTACCTGGGTACGGCTGGACTCCTGGCACACTAAATTTGAGTGTAGTGATAGTAGGAGTAATAGAGGAATTTTGCAGCAGAAATGATGTTAAGAGCTTGAGATGAAGTTCAAACATTGCTTTACTTGAAATAACTTGCATCCAAGCAGTATACAGCTTTGGTCTCTTGGTCCCAGCAAGTTCTGGCAAGTATTGGCAGGAATAGATACTTCTGCTTTAAATTTGGAGCTTGCAGGATAAGTCGTCTGCTTAGAAGCTCTGTAATTGTGATAGGAATTAATCTTCTGCACTTTTCTGTAACTTCTGCTGTATGGGGACAGACTAGCTGAAGAGGAATGCTTCTCCTAGGTCTCTGGACTCAACTCACAGATAGATTCTCAGGGGATGCTTTCTTCCTGGAACTCTGGAGGTTGTCTGCAGTTTCTGCTTCTTCATCCAGCTGAGGCTGAAGGTGCTCATACTGTGAATATGACCAAATCTCAGTCGAGACTCGGTTGCTGCTGTCTTCCCTATGCAGGGGGTTTCTCATGAATGCTATCACACAGACTTCCCCTAGCAGGGGGAAGGCTACACCAACTTCCTTCTCCACCCATGCTGCAGGATGTGGGAACTGCCCACTTCTCTCACAGAGGGGGAGCTAAACTGGCATAATCCATTCCAGCCTAGATTCACTAAACTGGGACTAGTACCTTGCCAACGTGTTGCTGCCACCTACTGGTAACCAGGCAAATTACATTTGCAAAAACCAGTGTCAGGCAGCTGCTGCCAAGGCCAAAAAGATAATGGGTTGCATCAGAAGGGGCATAGATGCCCGTGATGAGAACATATTCCTACTACTTTACAAATCATTAGTCAGACCACACATGGAGTACTGTGTACAGTTCTGGGCTCCAGTGAACAAGGCAGACATAGCAGAGCTGGAGAGGGTCCAGAGGAGGGCAACTAAAGTAATAACTGGAATGGGGCAACTACAGTACCCTGAAAGATTATCAAAATTAGGGTTATTCACGTTAGAAAAAAGACGACTGAGGGGAGATCTAATTACTATGTATAAATATATCAGGGGTCAGTACAGAGATCTATCCCATCATCTATTTATCCCCAGGACTGTAACTGTGACGAGGGGACATCCTCTGCGCCTGGAGGAAAGAAGGTTTGTACACAAACATAGAAAAGGATTCTTTACAGTAAGAGCAGTGAGACTATGGAACTCTCTGCCTGAGGAGGTGGTGATGGTGAGTACAATAAAGGAATTCAAGAGGGGCCTGGATGTATTTCTAGAGTGTAATAATATTACAGGCTATAGCTACTAGAGAGGGGTCGTTGATCCAGGGAGTTATTCTGATTGCCTGATTGGAGTCGGGAAGGAATTTTTAATCCCCTAAAGTGAGGAAAATTGGCTTCTACCTCACAGGGTTTTTTTGCCTTCCTCTGGATCAACTTGCAGGATAGCAGGCCGAACTGGATGGACAAATATCTTTTTTCGGCCTTATGTTATGTACTATGTTAATAGTATTTAACATGGTTTTAGATGCACATTTGTGAAGACATAATATAAATTATATCATATGACGGTATAAAGGCTCTTAGAAGATAGTAGCGCGGTAGAGGCATGTAGTAACACAACTCTGGGGTGTTACATAATAACTATGTATAAATATATCAGGGGTCAGTACAGAGATCTCTCTCATCATCTATTTATCCCCCGGACTGTGATGAGGGGACATACTCTGCGTCTGGAGGAAAGGCTTGTACACAAACACAGAAAAGGATTCTTTACGACAAGATCAGTGAGACTATGGAACTCTCTGCCTGAGGAGGTGGTAATTAGTGTTGATCACGAATATTCGAATTTCGAATTTTTATCGCGAATATAGGTACTTCGAAAATTCGCTAATATTTCGAATATAGTTATATATATTCGTAATTTCGAATATTAAATTTCCCCCCCCCCTTTTTTTTATTTTTATCAGTACACATGATCCCTCCCTGCTTCTAGCTTGTGGGCCAATAAGAAGGCTGCAATATACTTGACTTTAGGAGTACTAGTGTTTGCGAATTTTGCTCTATATTCGTTTTTTTTGAATATTCACTATATTGCTATATATTCTTGTTTTAGAATATTACGAATATTCGAAAAAATTAAGTTAAAGCAATATAGCGAATATTAAAAAAAAAAAAATATAGAGCAATTTAGCTAATATAGTGCTATAATCATTTTTTTATAGTTGTCATTTTTTTCCAATCTGGACTTCAGATGAGAAAAAAATTACAACTATTAGACAAAGAAGATTATAGCACTATGTTAGCTAAATTGCTCTATATTCGTTTTTTTTCGAATATTCGCTATATTGCTATATATTCTTGTTTTAGAATATTACGAATATTCGTAACGAAGTTATAGCAATATAGCGAATATTCGAAAAAAATCAAATATAGAGCAATTTAGCTAATATAGTGCTATAATCTTCTTTGTTTAATAGTTGTAAGTTGAAAAATTCGAATTACGAAAATTCGCATATTACACAATCATTACCTTGCCGATTTTTTTTTTCGAGTAAAAAAAACCCACGAATATTCTACAAAATATTCGCGAAATATCGCGAATTCGAATATATGACCCCTGCTGTTCATCACTAGTGGTAATGGTGAATTCACTAAAAGAGTTCAAGAGGGGGCCTGGGTGTATTTCTGGAGTGTAATAATATTAATAGAGAGGGGTAGTTGATCCAGGGAGTTATTCTGATTGTCTGATTGGAGTTGGGAAGGAATTTTTCCCCCCTAAAGTAAGGAAAATTGGCTTCTACCTCACAGTTTTTTTTCCCCTTCCTCTAAATCAACTTGCAGGATAACAGGCCAAACTGGATGGACAGATGTCTTTTTTCAGCCTTATAAACTATGTTACTATGTTACTAGAGTATTCCCACAAACAGCCCATGCTGTGCATAATAATGGGATTTGCTGTACTATTTTCCTGAGTTTACAAGTTGGGGGATACATTACAATAGAAAATGGGCCATTTCCTGTCTATCACAGGTGAGTGAAAGTGAGTTCAGATATAATAATTACATCTTTGGTGTCTGCATCTCTTTAGCTATCCAGGCTTTATAATAGTTGGGTGAAAAGAGGTGGGTAACGATGAAGGATTAACTTTAACAGCAATTTGTCATGGCATAGATGCCGCTAGATGTTGAAATTATTCTGCAGGAATAATGTCCTTTGCGGATAGGATAGCTTCTCACAGTTGCTGTAAATTAGATAGAGGTAGTGACATGCTCTGAGCCGTTTCTCCCTCATCCCTGTGATGTTCTCTAGGATTAAGATTAGAGTTGAGCAGACATCTGGATGTTCGGGTTTGACGAGTTCGGACGAACTTAAAAAAAAAGTTCGGGTTCGGGACCCGAACTTGACCCGAAGTTGAACCCGAACCCCATTGAAGTCAATGGGGACCCAAACTTTTGGGCACTAAAATGGCTCTAAAATAGTCCTGGAAAGGGCTAGAGGGCTGCAAAAGGCATCAAAATGTGCTTAAGAGCATGGCAACTGTTCTGCAAACAAATGTGGATAGGGAAATGACTTAAAATAACATAAAATACAGAAAAATATAACAAAATAAAACAAAGAATAAGTGCACTTGAGTACAAGAATGGATGGTTGAGGCTGGTATAAATGTCTATTCTGCACAAGGTACGGACAAGTCCTGTGGGATCCATGCCTGGTTCATTTTAATAAACGTAAGCTGCGGCCTGTGATAATGCTCTCTGCCGTGCTAAACACACGTTAACACTATACACTGGTTGCAGGGCAGGTCAGCACCTCCAAGGCTGACAAAGCTTTTCCACATTTGGGCCATGCTAACCATGCCTTCTCAGGTGCTGGTGGTGCCCCAGCTGCGTTGGAGACCTCTTCCTCCTCCTCTGCCTTCGCCTTGTGCTTCCACTGTTCCCCCTGCTGTCAGGTGGGAATGCCATCATCAGCGTGCGCTTGTAGTCACGCATCTTCCGATCAGTAACAGATGTTTTCACAAAATTTAGTTCCCTGTCAGCAATGCAGAGCAGAGGTTCATTCACAGCAAAAGGGGGTTCATGTCACCCAGCAATAGAACAGAGGATTTTGAGAGATTTTGGCCCCTGTCACCCAGGCACAGCAGGGGTTCATTCACGGCAAAAGGGGGTTCATGTCACCCAGCAATAGAACAGAGGATTTTGAGAGATTTAGGCCCATGTCACCCAGGCACAGCAGGGTTTTATTCACGGAAAAAGGGGGTTCTTGTCACCCAGCAATAGAACAGAGGATTTTGAGAGATTTAGGCCCATGTCACCCAGGCACAGCAGGGGTTCATTCACGGCAAAAGGGGGTTCATGTCACCCAGCAATAGAACAGAGGATTTTGAGAGATTTAGGCCCATGTCACACAGGCACAGCAGGGGTTCATTCACGGCAAAAGGGGGTTCATGTCACCCAGCAATAGAACAGAGGATTTTGAGAGATTTAGGCCCATGTCACCCAGGCACAGCAGGGTTTTATTCACGGAAAAAGGGGGTTCTTGTCACCCAGCAATAGAACAGAGGATTTTGAGAGATTTAGGCCCATGTCACCCAGGCACAGCAGGGGTTCATTCACGGCAAAAGGGGGTTCATGTCACCCAGCAATAGAACAGAGGATTTTGAGAGATTTAGGCCCATGTCACACAGGCAGAGCAGGGGTTCATTCACGGCAAAAGGGGGTTCATGTCACCCAGCAATAGAACAGAGGATTTTGAGAGATTTAGGCCCTTGTCACCCAGGCACAGCAGGGGTTCATTCACGGCAAAAGGGGGTTCATGTCACCCAGCAATAGAACAGAGGATTTTGAGAGATTTAGGCCCATGTCACCCAGGCACAGCAGGGGTTCATTCACGGCAAAAGGGGGTTCATGTCACCCAGCAATAGAACAGAGGATTTTGAGAGATTTAGGCTCCTGTCACCCAGGCAAAGCAGGGGTTCATTCAAGGCAAAAGGGGGTCCATGTCACCCAGCAATAGAACAAAGGATTTTGAGAGATTTAGGCCCCTGTCACCCAGGCACAGCAGGGGTTCATTCACGGCAAAAGGGGGTTCTTGTCACCCAGCAATAGAACAGAGGATTTTGAGAGATTTAGGCCCCTGTCACCCAGGCACAGCAGGGGTTCATTCACGGCAAAAGGGGGTTCATGTCACCCAGCAATACAACCAAGGATTATGAGAGATTTAGGCCCATGTCACCCAGGCACAGCAGGGGTTCATTCACGGCAAAAAGGGGTTCATGTCACCCAGCAATAGAACAGAGGATTTTGAGAGATTTAGGCCCCTGTCACCCAGGCACAGCAGGGGTTCATTCAAGGCAAAAGGGACTTCATGTCACCCAGCAATAGAACACAGGATTTTGAGAGATTTAGGCCCCTGTCACCCAGACACAGCAGGAGTTCATTCACGGCAAAAGGGGGTTCATGTCACCCAGCAATAGAACAGAGGATTTTGAGAGATTTAGGCCCCTGTCACCCAGGCACAGCAGGGGTTCATTCATGACAAAAGGAGGTTCTTGTCACCCAGGAATAGAACAGAGGATTTTGAGAGATTTTGGCCCCGGTCACCCAGGCACAGCAGGGGTTCATTCACGGCAAAAGGGACTTCATGTCACCAAGCAATAGAACAGAGGATTTTGAGAGATTTAGGCCCCTGTCACCCAGGCACAGCAGGGGTTCATTCAAGGCAAAAGGGACTTCATGTCACCAAGCAATAGAACAGAGGATTTTGAGAGATTTAGGCCCCTGTCATCCAGGCACAGCAGTGGTTTGTATACGCCAAAAATGGTAAAATGTCACCCGACAATTGAAAATAAGAATTTTTTCAATTTAGGGCACTAAAATTGGTACTTTTTTGCATTAAAATGGCTCTAAAATTGTCCTTGAAAAGGCTAGAGGGATGTAAAAGGCAGTAAAATGTGCTTAAGAGCATTGCAACTGCTCTGCAAACAAATGTGGATAGGGAAATAACTTAAAATAAAATAAAATAACTAAAAATTACTAATTATTAACCTGCAACTCAGAGAAGGAGGTGGATATGGAGTCGGAGGTTGAGGAGGCGGTAAATGTGGTGTTGTAAGGAAGAGGTAGCCAAAAATGTTTTTTTTATTTTTTTTTATTGGGGTAGGTAGCCCCCAAAATATTGGGACGAATAAAAAAAAAGAAAACAAAGAATCATTGCACTTGACTTGAGTACAAGAATGTATGTTTGACGGTGGTATAAATCTCTATTCTGCACAAGGTACAGACAAGTCTTGTGGGATCCAAGCCTGGTTCATTTTAATGAACGTGAGCTTGTCCACGTTGGCTGTGGACAGGTGGCTGCGTCTGTCTGTAACAACGCCTCCTGCCGTGTTAAATACACGTTCAGAGAGTACACTGGCTGCAGGGCAGGCCAGCACCACCAAGGCATACAGGGCAAGCTCTGGCCATGTGGACAATTTGGAGACACAGAAGTTGAATGGGGCAGAACCATCAGTCAGTACGTGTAGGCGTGTGCACAGGAACTGTTCCACCATGTTGTTCAAATGCTGCCTCCTGCTAACATGCTCCATATCAGCAGTTGGGGCCGGTTGTTGCGGCGAGGTGACAAAGCTTTTCCACATGTCGGCCATGCTAACCCTGCCTTCTGAGATGCTGGCGCTGACACAGCTGCGTTGGCGACCTCTTCCTCCTCCCCTGCCTTCGCATTGTGCTTCCACTTGTCCCCCGGTGTCAGTCGGGAATGCTCTCAGGAGCGCGTCTACCAGCGTGCGCCTGTAGTCGCGCATCTTCCGATAACGCTCCAGTGAAGGAATGAAGGACGGCACATTGTCTTTGTAACGGGGATCCAGCAGGGTGGCCACCCAGTAGTCAGCACACATTAAAATGTGGGCAACTTTGCTGTCGTTGCGCAGGCACTGCAGCATGTAGTCGCTCATGCGTGCCAGGCTGCCCAGAGGTAAGGACAAGCTGTCCTCTGTGGGAGGCGTATCGTCTGCGTCCTCTGTATCCCCTCAGCCACGCACCAGCGATGGGCCCGAGCTGCGTTGGGTGCCACCCCGCTGTGAACATGCTTCATCCCCATCCTCCTCCTCATCCTTCTCCTCCTCGTCCTCTAGTAGTGGGCCCTGGCTGGCCAAATTTGTACCTGGACTCTGCTGTTGCAAAAAACCTCCCTCTGAGCCACTTCTAAAAGACTGGCCTGAAAGTGTTAGAGATGACTCCTCTTCCTCCTCCTCATCCTGGGCCACATCCTCTTCCATCATCGCCCTAAGTGTTTTCTCAAGGAGACATAGAAGTGGTATTGTAACGCTGATAACGGCGTCATAGCCACTGGCCATGTTGGTGGAGTACTCGAAACAGCGCAACAGGGCACAAAGGTCTCGCATAGAGGCCCAGTCATTGGTGGTGAAGTGGTGCTGTTCTGCAGTGCGACTCACCCGTGCGTGCTGCAGCTGAAACTCCACTATGGCCTGCTGCTGCTCGCACAGTCTGGACAGCATGTGCAAGGTGGTGAGCGTGAAGGCCGAAGTTACGCTGTAGAGCAGACAGCCGAGCGGCGGCAGGATGAGAACGCCGGAAGCGCGCACAGACGGCCCGCACTTTATGCAACAGCTCTGACATGTCGGGGTAGTTGTGAATTAATTTCTGCACCACCAAATTCAGCACATGCGCCAGGCAATGGATGTGCGTCAAACCGGCTAGTCCCAGAGCTGCAACGAGATTTCGCCCATTATCGCACACCACCAGGCCAGGCTTGAGGCTCACTGGCAGCAACCACTCGTCGGTCTGTTGTTCTATACCCAGCCACAACTCCTGTCCCCCAAACACATCAGTTTCAGAACGGCCTGCTGACGTTTACCCCGGGCTGTGCTGAAGTTGGTGGTGAAGGTCTGTCGCTGACCGGATGAGGAGGTGGCAGAAGAGGAGGAGGAAGCCGAGTAGGAAGAGGAGTCAACAGGAGGCAAAGAATGATGCCCTGCGATCCTTGGCGGCGGAAGGACGTGCGCCAAACAGCTCTCCGCCTGGGGCCCAGCTGCCACTACATTTACCCAGTGTGCAGTTAGGGAGATATAGCGTCCCTGCCCGTGATTACTGGTCCACGTATCTGTGGTTAGGTGGACCTTGCCACAGATTGCATTGCACAGTGCACACTTGATTTTATCCGATACTTGGTTGTGCAGGGAGGGCACGGCTCTCCTGGAGAAGTAGTGGCGGCTGGGAACGACGTACTGTGGGACAGCAAGCGACATGAGCTGTTTGAAGCTGTCCATCTCCATCAGCCTGAATGACAGCATTTCAAAGGCCAGTAGTTTAGAAATGCTGGCATTCAGGTCCAGGGATCGAGGGTGGCTAGGTGGGAATTTACGCTTTCTCTCAAAGGTTTGTGAGATGGAGAGCTGAACGCTTCCGTGTGACATGGTGGAGATGCTTGGTGACGGAGGTGGTGTTGTTGGGGGAAGAGGCAGCAGTAGAAGAGGGAGCAGGAGGGGCCTGAGCCCTTTCTTGGTTTTGAAGGTGCTTACTCCACTGCAGCCCGTGTCTCGCATGTAGATGCCTGGTCATGCAGGTTGTGCTAAGGTTCAGAACGTTAATGCCTCGCTTCAGGCTCTGATGGCACAGCGTGCAAACCACTCGGGTCCTGTCGTCAGCACATTGTGTGAAGAAGTGCCATGCCAGGGAACTCCTTGAAGCTGCCTTTGGTGTGCTCAGTCCCTGGTGACGGTGGCCAATAGCAGGCGAACTGTTTTGGCGACGGCTGCTCTGCTTTTGCACCCTGCTCCCGCTTTTGCTACGCTGTTGGCTCGGTCTCACCACTGCCTCTTCCTCCGAACTCTGAAAGTCAGTAGCACGACCTTCATTCCATGTGGGGTATAGGACCTCATCGTCCCCTGCATTGTCTTCCACCCAGTCTTCCTCCCTGACCTACTTTTTGGTCTGCACACTGCAGAAAGACGCAGCAGTTGGCACCTGTGTTTCGTCATCATCAGAGACGTGCTGAGGTAGTATTCCCATGTCCTCATCAGGAAACATAAGTTTTTGTGTTTTAGTGCATTCTATGTCTTCCACCCCTGGGGAAGGGCTAGGTGGATGCCCTTGGGAAACCCTGCCAGCAGAGTCTTCAAACAGCATAAGAGACTGCTGCATGGCTTAAGGCTCAGACAGGTTCCCAGATATGCACGGGGGTGATGTGACAGACTGATGGGCATGGGTTTCAGGCGCCACCTATGCGCTTTGTGCAGAAGACTGGGTGGGAGAGAATGTGAATGTGCTGGATCCACTGTCGGCCACCCAATTGACTAGCGCCTGTACTTGCTCAGGCCTTACCATCCTTAGAAAGGCATTAGGCTCGACCAAATATCGCTGTAGATTCTGGCGGCTACTGGGAACTGAGGTAGTAGTTTCAGTAGGACGTGTACCTGTGGCAGAAAGGCCACGTCCTCTCCCTGCACCAGAGGCTCCACCACCACGACCACGTCCATTATTAGATGTTTGCCTCATAGTTAGCGTTCACAAAGCAAAGTAAAAAGTGGTTAAGTCTGTTAAAAATAATTAACTACCAATAAAAACCCTGATGTAGGGTATTGCACAAAAAAAAAAAATTTAAACTCTATATGACAGCGGTATTTGTGGACTAAATTTCACAGTAACTTATGCACGTCTAATCCCAGATGCGCAGTATATTAGAGTGTTTTTTTACCCCAGTAAGCACAAAGCTGTATTTCTGGCCTAAATGTGACAGTCACTTATGCACGTCTAATCCCAGATGTGCAGTATATCAGAGGGTTTTTTCACCCCAGTAACCAAAAAGCCGTATTTCTGGCCTAAATGTGACAGTCACTTATGCACGTCTAATCCCAGATGTGCAGTATATCAGAGGGTTTTTTCACCCCAGTAACCAAAAAGCCGTATTTCTGGCCTAAATGTGACAGACACTTATGCACGTCTAATCCCAGATGTGCAGTATATATCAGAGGGTTTTATCAACCCAGTAACCAAAAAGACGTATTTCTAGTCTAAATGTGACAGTCACTTATGCACGTCTAATCCTAGATGTGCACTATATGAAAAAAAGTTGTTTTTTTTAACCCCAGTAAGCAAAAAGCTGTATTTCTGGACTTGCAGACATGCAGATAGCCTTTGTGCACTGCACCCACAAAACACATTTGCTGTAGATTGCTGATCTCTCCCTCACAGCAGCTGCAGCCTCTCCCTAAACTAATCCGAGCAGAGTGACGGGCGGCGCTACGTGACTCCAGCTTAAATAGAGGCTGGGTCACATGCTGCAGTTGGCCAATCACAGCCATTCCAATAGTAGGCATGGCTGTGATTGCCTTTTGGGGCAAGTAGTATGACGCTTGTTGATTGGCTGCTGTGCAGCCTTTCAAAAAGCGCCAAGAAAGCGCCGAACACCGAACCCGAACGCGAACTTTTACGTAAATGTTCGGGTCTGGGTGCGGAAAAACCTAAAGTTCGGTACGAACCCAAACTTTACAGTTTGAGTTCGCTCAACTCTAATTAAGATCTAGGGGTTGTGAAGGCCAGGAAGCAAGGAATACTCACTGTCTGCTCCTGGAACCAGTCCATGACTATACCACCCTTGTAGCATGGTGTATTGTCCTGCAGAAATTGTCCTTCTGGCATAGGGGGAACCATTGCCAGGGATAATCTTGATCAGCCACTATGTTGAGTAAGCTCTACTATCAAATGTTTATCCACAGGTATCCGAGGACGCAAGTTGTGCCTAGAAAACATTCCCCACACCGTTAGACCACCTCCACCATCCTGAACTGTTGGCACATGATGGTAAGGGTTCATCGATTCATGCTACTTGCGCCAATTTCTCTCCCATCAAAATGGTGCAACAGTAATCTGGATTCATTTGATCAGGCAATATTTTTTGACTGTTCAATGATCCAATTTTTGTCCTGTTTTGTTCACTGAAGTCTTGCCTTGTGTTTCCCTTAGATTGCAAAGCCACTTAAACTGGTTGTCTCTCGTTAGGGTATGGCCACATGGAGAAACCATGATCTGGTCGGGTAGAGGCCATGCTGCGGTCAAGAACCACGCAGCCAATTAGCCATCAGCTTCCTTTCATTTAACTAATGAAAACCGCACTCTATAGTCTGTCTTTATTGTTAATGGCTGAGTGGCACCTTCAATACGGCTCGGCCATTAACGATGAAGACCAACTAAACAGTGTAGTCTTCATTAGTTAAACACTGTGTAGAGGAACCATGATTTGTGTGTTGCCTATTACGCAATTATGGACAGGAATAGGACATGTTCTATTTTTTTTGCGAGGCCACAGAATGGAAGTATGGATGCGGACTGAAATTAATGGATCCGCATCCGTTCCGCAAAATTGTCTGTCATGCTTAGATACATGGCAATCCAGTATGCTGTCCGGTTGCCATGGTAACCATCGAGCTGCTGTCATTGTAGCGAGGCAGCCCGATGAGGGAGAGAAGGAGCTCCTCCCTCTATTAACCCCATGAATGCCTAGGGTAGCTACTGACTGCAGCATCGTGGCTACTGACGGCAGCATCTAAGGGGTTAAATGACTGGAATCAGTGCCAGCACGGATCTCGGCCATTGCAGCAGAGTGTTAGCTGTATGTTGCAGCTGACACTTGCTGCTGATGCCGTGCGGGGGGCATCAGGGGCAGGGTGGCATTAGGGCACAGGGGGCATTGAGGGCACAAAGGAGGCCATGGCAGATTTCAGGCACTGATCTCCAGTGAGGAGATCAGAGCCTGAAACCGGCATTTTCCACTGCCACGCTCAGATTGGTTAGTCTGGATGACACCATTAACAGCAAAAATGTTGATTATGGGAAAAAAATTATTGTTTTCACTAATATTCTTCCTATCTCTGGCCCTGACACACAGAAGGTATTGCTGCACAGATGTCACAAGTCACTGCAGACACCTTCTATATAGCAAAAGAATCGTTATTTAGCAAAGTATAAAAAATATATATTTGAGTACTTCTTTGCACAATTAAATTGCTGCCACCACACACAATAGTCCTTAAAAGGACTTTTGGGTCTTTGAAACGTTATTCACTGGAATATATTGCGATCACAATCTCCCTACACTATCTGTCTGTCCCTTCCTAAGCGCAGCTCTCCCTGACTCGCAATGAGCCGAACACGCGTCATCGGGTGCTATATAAATTAGTGTTAAACGTTTTAAAATTGAATAAATTGCGATCACAAACTCCCTACACTATCTGTTCCTTCCTAAGCGCAGCTCTCCCTGACTCGCAATAAGTCGAACCCGCGTCTTCGTGTGCTATATAGCACCCGATGACACGTTACGGCCAGCCAATCACTGTAATGCCAGCAGCCAACATGTCTACTGGCATTACAGTGATGGCAGTACTTACCTGCACGTTTATTGGCTGCTTAGCAGCCGCGAAACGTGCGGGGAGGAGACTCGAGCATGCCGCTCGAGCACATGTGGTACTCGGCCGTGAACCGCCATGTGCCGAGCATAGTGATGCTCGAGCCGAACAGATATTCGGCGGAGCATGCTCACTCTTCTCTAGCGCTCAGCTCTCCTGCTGCTTGTTGTCTAGGGTATGGAGGATGCCGGCCACGCAAAGGAGGCATGTGTGGACGGATCCTCCCTGCCCCCTAGTCCCCATGGAGACGGCTCCCTGTGACAAAAGGGCTCCCCGTGACAAAAGGGTTTTTACTGTGATCACTTGCATTAGTAATCACACTTATCTCATTAGAGCATTGAATGATAAACTTGGTGTGTAATGCAAAAAAGCAGCAATATTATACCAGGCCACGGAGAGAGCAGGTATTGATCAGCCACTGCATCTGCCTAACGTTTCAATCCACACATTACGAGACCTGCTAATAACCTCTTGGGTCGATGGCAGACAGCTAATGAACTATACAGGGAGTCAGAAGTACCTGCTGTTCCATTAATTCACTCTCTGTCAGTGCCAGTTCCTGTCAGCAATATCACCTCAGAAATATTGAGAAAGTCAGCCTAAATATTTTATTAACCTTTTTTCCTAAGTAGGTATGATTTGCTAGTTACAGTGTATCTTCAGGCAAGAAAACTGAAAAATGTCAGCTTCTGGGCAAAGATATGGATGTGTGACGCCCCAGATGTGTATTACCACCTTTGCACCTTGCTACTGTCTCTTATGGTTAACCTAATATCATCTTATGTATTTTGTTCAGGTCCTATACACTTTGCATTTCTAATGTTTGCAACTGTTATGTTAACATGTAATATGCCTGGTTTACAGGCAGGTGGCAGCATAAATGGCAGAGCTATCTTACATAGAATGGAACCTTCTTTCCCTTCTATTTTCTCCCTCTAGAGAGGAGTTTAGCTAGTTAGAGGTCATGTCACCGCTGTGTCTCGGTCCCAGTGTAGTTTGCTGTGACACGTCTGCGTGCATGCAGTTTCCTGGGGCAACGTGTTGTTTCTGCATGTGTATGCACTGGTCCTGTTTCCTGGCCTCTCCCCAGTCTGGTGGTTTTGGGGTTAAGGTGTGGATCTGGGTGTGGTCTCATGGCTCTATTTATCCTGTTTCTGTGAGATGGAGGTCTGTTGTTTTCCAGCCTTAGTTGATGCTGGAGCCTTACTTCTGATCTGGATATTCCATCTGTCCAGTGTGAGGGCCCCCTAGTTTGACATCAATGTCATCCCTATGTCTCCTACCCTACCTTCCCTATTCTATGTGTGGTGTGGGTTATGTTCAGGGGTTGATGTTGTTATGTCTAGTTGTTGTTCCATGTTTGGTCTGTTTAGGTGTGTACGGTCCTGCATGGATGCTTGACTATCCCCTGTCTGTCTGTTCCTTCAGTGAGAGGGCTCCTAGGTTTCCCGCAGGGGGAACTAAAAGTCAGTGAGCAGCTGTACCTGGTGCCGTCATGTTTCCGGTTTGCATGGGGGTCCAGGCAGTTACTGGTGTGTTGCTGAAGCAGGTAAGTGCTAGTTGTTTTGGGTTCTTACCTGCCGAACAAGTTGCTTTTCACTGTCTTCCCCTTTCCTTGCAGCTAGGCCAGTGGGAGACTTCTGGCTCATCCTTCTGGTGGAGGAACCGGACGCGGTCGTCTCTGGTCCTGACTCTATTCCGGGGATATTTAGGGTTAGTAAGGCCCGAGGTTCCTGTGTATGAGCCCTCCTACCATCTGGGTCTGCTCATATGGTTAGGAGTCAGGGCGAGGATTAGGGATCTATTAGAAGGTTCCCCTGCTCCCTCTTCCTGATGTCCTGGCCTAGTTGCTTCCCAACGGTGTTCGGTGTGGAGTTTCCCCCCCCACACCACACCGTGACAGGTCAGAATAGAGTACCCCCTGCTAGGGCAAGTCAGCAGGAGCCCGTCCCTGTTGGACGAGCCTTGCATTGGCCAGCTTGAGCACCTTCAGCGCAGCTTAATGTGGAGGCCAAAGCCTGAAGCCTCAGAAACCAGGAGTGTTCCCTGTAAAGTGTTACCCTGACAAAGTTAGAGACAGACCAGAATACAAAGTTAAGTGGCAGCCTAAAGAAGAAGCTGAGTTCTAAAGCTATTCTTTTAGCACAGCAGAGCCAGAGAGAAACAGACGTAGCAGGGAGGAGTTTGCCTGCCACAGTTAATGCCAACGCCTGCTGATAACCAAGACAAAGCCTGTAAATTGTTTGGAGAAGCGTTGAATGAAAAGTAAAGTTGTTATCAATTTCATCACAAGGTCTGGACTCAATTCATTTCATCATCCCCTTCATCAACTATCCCTTTTTCTGCATCAGAGCCAACGCCTGGGGTTCCAGCGTATCCAGGTAGGAGCATCGTGACACGTGCAATGCCATTAAGGGACATTATAGGCCACCCTACACCACTCTGGTATTCCTACACCTGGGTATCATCCACTACATCACTAAAAGGGCCCTGTGCCCTTGTTGCTTCACTGCGTCTGGCGTCACGACAAAAACAAGTAACTTTTTCCCTCTTAAAGGTACCCCTAGCAGCGGCCTCTGCGCTGCAGATGGTCTACAAACATTAGCAGCGTCGGACTGAAATCAATTGTGCCCACCAGAGGAAATGATTCTGAGGGCCCACCCTCTCTGTATATAGGACAAGGAGCCTATTTTATTAAGGTAACATAGTAACATAGTTCATAAGGCCGAAAAAAGACATTTGTCCATCCAGTTTGGCCTCTCATCCTGCGAGTTGATCCAGAGGAAGGCAAAAAAAAAAACTGTGAGGTAGAAGCCAATTTTCCCCACTTTAGGGGAATAAAAAATTCCTTCCCAACTCCAATCAGGCAATCAGAATAACTCCCTGGATCAACGACCCCTCTCTAGTAGCCATAGCCTGCAATATTATTACGCTCCAGAAATACATCCAGGCCCCTCTTGAATTCCTTTATTGTACTCACCATCACCACCCCCTCAGGCAGAGAGTTCCATAGTCTAACTGCTTTTACCGTAAAGAATCCTCTTCTATGTTTGTGTACAAACCATCTTTCCTCCAGATGCAGAGGATGTCCCCTTGTCAGAGTCACAGTCCTGGGGATAAATAGATGATGGGATAGATATCTGTACTGACCCCTGATATATTTATACATAGTTAGATCTCCCCTCAGTCGTCTTTTTTCTAAAGTGAATAACCCTAATTTTGATAATCTTTCAGGGTACTGTAGTTGCCCCATTCCATTATTGTCAGAGCTTGGGCCCACCAGAGCCAGTCCAACCCTGAGCATTAGTTTGAAGTCTAAACTATGATTAAAGAGAAGTCATATCTGTCCTTTATACTTTCTCGGCTTTTATGATTGCTATAATAATCTATCCACATTTTTGCTGTCAACGGTGTAATCCGTGAATTGTGTGATCTGCGCTTCAACACCCTGTGTGGTTGTCAGGCCCAGATATAGAAAAAAACATAATTCAGAAAACATTTTTTTTTTCCCAATAATCTATCCACATTTTTGCTGTCAACGGTGTAATCCGTGAATTGTGTGATCTCTGCTTAAATACCTTGTGTGGTTGTCAGGCCCAGATATAGGGAAAAAATTATAATACAGAAAATATATATTTTTTTTCATAATCTATCCACATTATTGCTGTCAACGGTGTAATCCGTGAATTGTGTGATCTGCGCTTCAATACCTTGTGTGGTTGTCAGGCCTAGATATAGGGGGGAAAAAAATTAAATATAGAAAACTATTTTTCTCCCATAATCTATCCACATTTTTGCTGTCAACGGTGTAATCTGTGAATTGTGTGATTTGCGCTTCAACACCTTGTGTGGTTGTGAGGCCCAGATATAGTGAAAAATATAAATCTAAACTATATCAGAAAACAGCCTCTGTACTGCAGATTCCAATAATCTGGGCCTAAAATAGTGTCCATATTCTGTGGTGTTCTGTGACATATACTGTCCTGCATCCGAAAACTGTTTTTTTTTAGGGCAAATTCCAATAATCTGGGCCTAATATAGTGTCCATATTCTGTAGGTTTCTGTGACATATACTGCCCTGCATCCAAAAACAGTTTCTTTAGGGCAAATTCCAATAATCTGGGCCTAATATAGTGTACATATTCTGTGTGTTTCTGTGACATATACTGTCCTGCATCCGAAAACTGTTTCTTTAGGGCAAATTCCAATAATCTGGGCCTAATATAGTGTCCATATTCTGTAAGTTTCCGTGACCTATACTGTCCTGCATCCGAAAACTGTTTCTTTAGGGAAAATTCCAATAATTTGGGCCTAATATAGTGTCCATATTCTGTAGGTTTCTGTGACATATACTGTCCTGCATCTGAAAACTGTTTCTTTTAGGTAAATTCCAATAATCTGGGCCTAATATGGTGTCCATATTCTGTTTGTTTCTGTGACATATACTGTCCTGCATCAGAAAACTGTGTCTTTAGCGGACTGTAAAAAACTCTGCGCCACATCTAGTGACAAAACCATTAATATGAAGAAGGCGAACACTAAGGGACGTTGAAGTGGGCATGATGCTGATGGTGCACGCAGAGGCCGTGGCCATGGGCGCAATGAAACTGCTGCCAGTGCACCAGAATAAAAAAATCCACGGTACCCAGCTTCATGTCCAACTTAGCTGGGCGGTGCAGGACAACACTGTCTGTAACATCCTGAAGTATGTCACCAAACTTCTGTTGCCCTGCTTCATAATGTTAATGCAAATGTGTTTTACCATAGCTAGTTAATAGACCTAGACTGGAATAGTCCATTCCAGGCTAGCCCCCATCCCCCCCCCCATCTGAGGACGAGTGGAATGTTCCCACATCCTACTTCAGGGGGAGGAAGGAAAGTTCTAGGCAGTGTGTGAGCCACCCCCCTGCTGAGGTAGGCTGTGTTGAAACAGGGACCCCAACCAAGGATCCAAGCCTCGGCTGAGGCCCCAGATCAACCTTCCCAGCCTGAGTTCCTTACCTCAGCTGGTAAACCAAGGAAGCAGCCATCTACAGAACTATCAGATCTCCAGGAAGCCACCATCATACCCTGCGAGCAGTCCTGTAAGTAAAGATTCCAAGACAAGGAGAAGATAAGTACCTCCACAGCTAGTCAGACCCATACTAAGCAGACCTCAGACAGAGCAGAAGATAGTTACCTGCCAGATTCAAATAGGCGTATGATCAGATGCAGAATACATGTAAATTCCTGCCACATATTGCCAAAACCTGCTGGGACCCTAGACTATTGCTGTAAACTTGTATGGATCAAAAGCTGCATATAATAACACCAAGTAAAGACAAGTTGGACCCTATTATCTGTGTGGAATTCCATCATTCCTCCATTACTCCTATTAACAGCACTCATTTTGTTGCATGTGAGCCGGGATACAGGAGTCCAGCCGTACTACAGGTAGGAGACACCGTTGACACTACACAGAGACATTATCCCCCTCTGGCATTCCTTACCCAGTACGTGAGCTCATAACATCTTAAAGGGCCCTGCTACAGTACCTGCGCAAGCTGCAACTGGCGTCACGAACTTATACACATAAATACTGACCCACTGCATAGCATGCCCACTGACCCAGTGTCCTGCTCATTGCATCAAGTGGCATCATGAACAGGATCGGATTGAATTGTGTGTTTATCCCTAACAACAGAACTTCATCTAATTGTGCACTAAAAACGGACTTAAAACCGCATGTTTCACAGTATAATAAGGGCTGAAGATTGTGAAGAAATCGCTAAAAAAGTGACTTTCTTACTTGTATTGCTGTGCCAAGAAAGCGCTGCACGTGCGCTACAGCACAAGGAGTTAATTTGACATTGTGGAAGTTCGCCATATTCGTTTAAAATGGCGCTTCATCTTCATGCCAAAGAACAAAGAAACAAAGAAACGCCCTCCCAGGAGCACGAAAATCTTGTAACACCCCCTCAAGAAAGGCGCGAAGATGTCGAATACGCCCCTTCAGGAGCGGGAAAAATAGAGAACGCCCTCCATGAACTTGTTACTGACCTGGCCCGAGGTGATAAAAGCTCCACCCTCTGCGCCCCTCCCTTAGTTCTGGCGATCAGTGAATGCAGGAGAGAAGCAAGAATGGCGTACCCGCGTCCCAAGTGGAACGAAATGGCCATTGACGGAGAGGACGTCTACCCAGAGCAGCCGCTGGAGATCCAAGTCTCCCAACTAATGCAGAGACGTGGACCGTCAATCTTTGGTGCCATGTCGGAGGCTGTGGATTCCTCCCTGCAGCAAAGAACCAAGTCACCTACCTTACCGAGCATACCGGAGGTGATGGGAAAGGTTGCTGAAGAAGTCCCGGTTTCTGCTGTGAAGAACCCGGACCTGATGATCGAGCTCCAGGAGGCTGTGGATCCCTCCGCCTCGTTCAGTGCACCAGCGGTAGGCGACGCACCTATGAAGATGGAGGTGGATGTCGTGCCTGCTCCCGCGGAGGACGCCGCTAACGCCGCTGCATCAGCTGAAGAGAAGCCAGTGACCCAGATGTCGCCTGAATCCTGAGAAGCCCAGCAGAAGGCACCGGAACCGGCCGCCCGGCCGCGACAACAGGTAGGAGCTGCCACTCTCCCTGAGGCCCCAGCCCGGTCCGTGCCCGTTCCCCCGCCACGTCCTGGGACTCCAACACCTGCCATCAGCCTCAGGCCCGCCAAGCCACTACCACCTACTGGTGCGCCAGAGGCGGCTGGTGATTCCACTCCGCCGCCCAGCTACAGCCAGCTAAGCAGCCTGAACCCTGAGGTACCCCATGAATTTACCGCATTTGCCCAGACGGCCTGGGAGTACAAGTCGGCCATTGAAGAGTGGGTAAAGCAGGTCCTCGACAGCCCCCAGTCAGGAGACCCTAAACTGACCCGGCGTACAGGAACTGTACTATGGTTCTCTGTGGAAAGGGGTGTTGGGTTCCTACAGGATAACTACTCAGGAACCGAAGTATTTGTGGGCCGCCGCTCAGTAAAACGGCACTATCTACCCCAGGAGAGGCACAATCTGTATGTGGGGGATCAAGTAGAATATACCCCCATGAGGTCTATGCAAGGACTGTTTGCAGCTGGAGTCACCCTGCTGCAGAAACCACTCTCCCCTGCCGTTACCCCAGAGACCAGGCAGGAGGATCCAGGCTCTGCGGGCAGGACAAGATGTTTGCAAGAAACCCCGGATGGCCGCCTGCTCTTCAAGGAGAAGGTACAACCAGCCCCGGCACCTTTAATACCGGACTTGTCACCGCCACCAACCCTGAAGGTAGGGCAGATTAATAACAGTGTCCTGACCTTCAACCCCAAGGTGCAGCCGTGTTTCACGCCTCCCTATGCGCTCCCTTGGAAGCAGCCTCAACAAACTGCTCCAGGCCTCCTTGAGCCTTTGCAGCCAGAAATTCTGTCCCTTCCCGCACCGGCTGTGGATTCCGGTCTGCGGCAAGCTACAGTCACGTTCTCCAGGCTGTCAGTACAGCCTATTCCTACTGTCACCAGTAGAGGGCGGTGGCGCACCACCACCAACACTACTTTGAGCTACCAGCAAAGGCTAGAACAACCTCTTATGCATTTCAGCAGCTCCAGTAGTGATGAGGAGCTGGACACCTACCTGTAAGGTGTCCCCTGCAAAAAAAAAAAAAAAAACAAGTGACATTGTTTGGGAGCCACTCCGTGGACTGCTACCTGACGGGTGAGGACCTGTTTGGCATGTTGTGTGCTTTTAACCTTTTTGTTCCAGGTTGCCAGTTTTGTCCTCATCCAGATGGTCATGTCAGTTAGGACTCCCCCCCATCAGCACTTAACCCCTTACGTCCAAGTTAACTGTTTTATCCCCTTTCTCAGGTTACTTGATAGCCTGTTGCTGCTATTTTATGACATTTTAACCCTTTGGATTACAATTAACTCTTTTGCCCTGTGGATTGCAAAGAACTTTTATCAGTTTCCAGAGGATTCTACTTCAAGCACTTCTAGGAATAAGGACTCAAGTTATTGTTGAGCCTATCCTTGCACTTATAAAATTTGCACTACTTTTATAAAATGTTTGCAACATAAAAGCTTGCATATAATTGTCATGCTATTTACAAACCGGATTCCAAAAAAGTTGGGACACTATACAAATTGTGAATAAAAACTGAATGCAATGATGTGGAGATGGCAAATGTCAATATTTTATTTGTAATAGAACGTAGATGACAGATCAAACGTTTAATCCGAGTAAATGTATCATTTTAAAGGAAAAATACGTTGATTCCAATTTTCACGGTGTCAACAAATCCCCAAAAAGTTGGGACAAGTAGCAATAAGAGGCTGGAAAAAGTAAATTTGAGCATAACGAAGAGCTGGAAGACCAATTAACACTAATTAGGTCAATTGGCAACATGATTGGGTATAAAAAGAGCTTCTCAGAGTGGCAGTGTCTCTCAGAAGCCAAGATGGGTAGAGGATCACCAATTCCCACAATGTTGCGCAGAAAGATAGTGAAGCAATATCAGAAAGGTGTTACCCAGCGAAAAATTGCAAAGACTTTGCATCTATCATCATCAACTGTGCATAACATCATCCGAAGATTCAGAGAATCTGGAACAATCTCTGTGCATAAGGGTCAAGGCCGTAAAACCATACTGGATGCCCGTGATCTCCGGGCCCTTAAACGACACTGCACCACAAACAGGAATGCTACTGTAAAGGAAATCACAGAATGGGCTCAGGAATACTTCCAGAAACCATTGTCAGTGAACACAATCCACCGTGCCATCCGCTGTTGCCAGCTGAAACTCTACAGTGCAAAGAAGAAGCCATTTCTAAGCAAGATCCACAAGCTCAGGCGTTTTCACTGGGCCAGGGATCATTTAAAATGGAGTGTGGCAAAATGGAAGACTGTTCTGTGGTCAGACGAGTCACGATTCGAAGTTCTTTTTGGAAATCTGGGACGCCATGTCATCCGGACCAAAGAGGACAAGGACAACCCAAGTTGTTATCAACGCTCAGTTCAGAAGCCTGCATCTCTGATGGTATGGGGTTGCATGAGTGCGTGTGGCATGGGCAGCTTGCATGTCTGGAAAGGCACCATCAATGCAGAAAAATATATTCAGGTTCTAGAACAACATATGCTCCCATCCAGACGTCATCTCTTTCAGGGAAGACCCTGCATTTTTCAACAAGATAATGCCAGACCACATTCTGCATCAATCACAACATCATGGCTGCGTAGGAGAAGGATCCGGGTACTGAAATGGCCAGTCTGCAGTCCAGATCTTTCACCTATAGAGAACATTTGGCGCATCATAAAGAGGAAGGTGCAACAAAGAAGGCTCAAGACGATTGAACAGTTAGAGGCCTGTATTAGACAAGAATGGGAGAGCATTCCTATTTCTAAACTTGAGAAACTGGTCTCCTCGATCCCCAGACGTCTGTTGAGTGTTGTAAGAAGAAGGGGAGATGCCACACAGTGGTGAAAATGGCCTTGTCCCAACTTTTTGGGGATTTGTTGACACCATGAAATTCTGATTCAACATATTTTTCCCTTAAAATGGTACATTTTCTCAGTTTAAACTTTTGTTCCGTGATTTATGTTCTATTCTGAATAAAATATTAGAAGTTGGCACCTCCACATCATTGCATTCAGTTTTTTATTTACGATTTGTATAGTGTCCCAACTTTTTTGGAATCCGGTTTGTAATAATTTATGTCATTGTAACCAGTTTACAAATGTTATTCAACGTTTAATTAACCTGCCCATTGTGTGTATTATCATTCTTTATACCGCAATGTGAATTTATGCACTGTATGAAATGATTGCACTTAACTATTGCACTTAACCAAAACTTGCTTAAAGTGTGCCTTTTTACAGCTCTTGTTCTCTCCCCCCTTCATACGGACTGTCATCAGAGGGACATTGAATACTAATGGCCTACACCCGGTGATGTATACCCATAGGTACCCAGGGTAGGTCCAAGTGGTAAGTCCTGACAGGTCTAGTTACACAGGTACCCCTGCTGCTTCGGGAATCGTTAGAAGCCCTAGGCTGCTCCTTCCCGCTTGTTAAATGTTCCGGATTGTTCCCATCCGGAGGTGTCTCTTTTCCAGGAGATCCATGGGAACGTACTGCCCTCCTCCTGTGACTTGCCAGAAGACATGGAGACGATAAATACCTCCCCTTCTGAGCTTTTGCCTAAGGTAAGGCGCCTCAAACCTTAGAGCCATATATTCTAGCTTCCTCATAGACATCATAGTGATCGTGCTATAAGCCAAAGTTCTTCAGGCTATGATGCAGGGAAGGAAATACAGGATAAAGCCACCCTTTCATTTGCGGGCTTTGCATTACACAATGGTGGGATTACGGAGTAAAGACACCCCCATGCTTTCTTTGATATTGGTGGACGATATACGAAGTCAGTCAGTGATGTTTGCTTTGTGCAGTATTAGGTTACCTGGTTATCCCAAGATAAGGAAACTGTGTGTTGGACACCTTATGCTAGCAGGCAGGAACCTCGAGGAAACCGTTATATGTTTTGTCTTTGTATGTCATTTTATGTATATTCAATCAGCACTTTGTATTGTATTGGGTACCCAGAGCTGATTCCTCACCTCCTCAACCACCTATCATGCGCCGAGGACGGCTTATCTTAAAGTAACGGGGTATGTAACATCCTGAAGTATGTCACCAAACTTCTGTTCCCCTGCTTCATAATGTTAATGCAAATGTGTTTTACCATCTGTGTAATATAACCTGTGTATTACCAATGTATGTGCCTGTATTCTATATATTTGCTGTAATTCTCAATGTACACCAGCAGGTGGCAGCAATATGTAGGCAGACCATAGCTAGTTAATAGACCTAGACTGGAATAGTCCATTCCAGGCTAGCCCCCCCCCTATCTGAGGAGGAGTGGAATGTTCCCACATCCTACTTCAGGGGGAGGAAGGAAAGTTCTAGGCAGTGTGTGAGCCACCCCCCTGCTGGGGTAGGCTGTGTTGATAGGAGCTCCCAGAAACAGGGACCCCAACCAAGGATCCAAGCCTCGGCTGAGGCCCCAGATCAACCTTCCCAGCCTCAGTTCCTTACCTCAGCTGGTAGACCAAGGAAGCAGCCATCTACAGAACTATCAGATCTCCAGGAAGCCACCATCATACCCTGCGAGCAGTCCTGTAAGTAAAGATTCCAAGACAAGGAGAAGATAAGTACCTCCACAGCTAGTCAGACCCATACTAAGCAGACCTCAGACAGAGCAAAATATAGATACCTGCCAGATTCTAATAGGCGTATGATCAGATGCAGAATACATGTAAATTCCTGCCACATATTGCCAAAACCTGCTGGGACCCTAGACTATTGCTGTAAACTTGTATGGATCAAAAGCTGCATATAATAACACCAAGTAAAGACAAGTTGGACCCTATTATCTGTGTGGAATTCCATCATTCCTCCATTACTCCTATTAACAGCACTCATTTTGTTGCATGTGAGCCGGGATACAGGAGTCCAGCCGTACTACAGGTAGGAGACACCGTTGACACTACACAGATACATTATCCCCCTCTGGCATTCCTTACCCAGTACGTGAGCTCATAACATCTTAAAGGGCCCTTCTACAGTACCTGCGCAAGCTGCAACTGGCGTCACAAACTTATACACATACAGTACAGACCAAAAGTTTGGACACACCTCATTCAAAGAGTTTTCTTTATTTTCATGACTATGAAAATTGTAGATTCACACTGAAGGCATTCAAACTATGAATTAACACATGTGGAATTATATACATAAAAAGCAAGTGTGAAACAACTGAAAATATGTCATATTCTAGGTTCTTCAAAGTAGCCACCTTTTGCTTTGATTACTGCTTTGCACACTCTTGGCATTCTCTTGATGAGCTTCAAGAGGTAGTCCCCTGAAATGGTTTTCACTTCACAGGTGTGCCCTGTCAGGTTTAATAAGTGGGATTTCTTGCCTTATAAATGGGGTTGGGACCATGAGTGGCGTTGAGGAGAAGTCAGGTGGATACACAGCTGATAGTCCTACTGAATAGACTGTTAGAATTTGTATTATGGCAAGAGAAAAGCAGCTAAGTAAAGAAAAACGAGTGGCCATCATTACTTTAAGAAATGAAGGTCAGTCAGTCAGCCGAAAAATTGGGAAAACTTCGAAAGTAAGGGCTATTTGACCATGAAGGAGAGTGATGGGGTGCTGCGCCAGATGACCTGGCCTCCACAGTCACCGGACCTGAACCCAATCGAGATGGTTTGGGGTGAGCTGGACCGCAGAGTGAAGGCAAAAGGGCCAACAAGTGCTAAGCATCTCTGGGAACTCCTTCAAGACTGTTGGAAGACCATTTCAGGTGACTACCTCTTGAAGCTCATCAAGAGAATGCCAAGAGTGTGCAAAGCAGTAATCAAAGCAAAAGGTGGCTACTTTGAAGAACCTAGACATATGACATATTTTCAGTTGTTTCACACTTGTTTGTTATGTATATAATTCCACATGTGTTAATTCATAGTTTTGATGCCTTCATAGTCATGAAAATAAAGAAAACTCTTTGAATGAGAAGGTGTGTCCAAACTTTTGGTCTGTACTGTAAATACTGACCCACTGCATAGCATGCCCACTGACCCAGTGTCCTGCTCATTGCATGTCCAAGTCGGACCAGTGAGAACAGTTGGTCGGTTGGATTGCTGAAGATAATGCTTCCAGTCGGTTAAGCACCCCCCTCTCTTCCACCAAGTCTAGTCTCTGTAGCCAAGAGTCTGGTCAACCGAATCCCCACTCTGATCATCACCCATCTCCCACCATGGAGAGGCTTGCCAAACGAGTGATCCCACACTCGGATATACCGAGGAGCTCTTTCCAGCGCCACTATTACATTTGGCCCTCGGACCCAGCACGCTTAAAGAGGGACCTGAGATATTGTGCCCTGATTCCCAACCTCGTGAGAATTCACAGTCTCAAAAAGATGACGGTGGTGAACGGCAATCAATCATTTACGAGGTGGATGATGATGAGACACAGTTGTCAATTACTGAGGTTGTGGTTAGGTCAAGTCAGGAGGATGAGGAAGTGGAAGAGGATGTGGTTGACGATGAGTTCACTGACCCAACATGGGAAGGTGAAAAGCCAAGCGAGGACAGCAGTACAGAGGGGAAGGGATCCGCAGCAACGCAACAGGCTGGAAGAGGCAGTGGGGTTGCAAAAAGGAGAAGTCGGCCCACACCAAACAGGCCCGCAACCGTTACACTGAGCACCCCCATGCATAAATCTACCTTGCTATGGGGTAGGTGTTCCACAGTATGGCGCTTTTTGGAGGAAAGTTGGAGGAAAGTGCAGACAACAAAAAGAGTGGTAGTTTTCAACCTGTGCCGTACCAAAATGAGCCGGAGCATGAACACTAGCAACCTCACCACCACCAGCATGATGGCATCCAAGCACCCTAACAAGTGGGTCGAACGCCTGGGCCCACTGCCTCCTCTTCTCCTGTGTTACGCACTGCTGGCCAATCCCCTGTCGAAGGCGCAGGCCCGGATGCCCCTCGCCCTGCACCTGGACCTTCGCATGAACCATCAGCAAGAACATCTACTTCCCTGTCCCAGTGCAAGCGCAAATACCCACCCACCCACAGGCCATAGCACTAAATGCACAACTTTCGAAATTACTGGCCCTTGAAATGTTGCCATTTAGGCTTGTGGACACTGAGGCCTTCCGCAGCCTGATGTCAGCGGCCGTCCCTCGGTACGCAGTCCCCAGCCGACACTATTTTTCACGGTGTGCCGTGCCAGCCTTACACCAGCATGTGTCCTAGAACATCACCCATGCCCTGACCAACGCAGTTACTAGGAAGGTCCACTTAACTACGGACACATGGACAAGTGCTGGTGGCCAGGGACGCTACATTTCCCTGACCGCACACTAGGTGAATGTTGTGGAGGCCAGGAGTAAGTCGTACCCTGGGATGGCACAGGTGCTACCCACATCCAGGATTGCGGACCCTACGTCCATCAGGGTCTCCACCAGCACCTATGCCTAGCCCATGTCTTAAACTTAGTGGTTCAGTGGTTTATCAAAACCTAAACCAATTTTGCAGAGCTACTAGTGAAGACGTGCCGCGTGTGTGCCCATTTCCGCAAGTCGTCCACAGCTTCAGCCGGTCTGTCAATGCTGCAGCAGCACTTGCGGCTTCCAGCTCACCGACTGTTGTACGACGTGAGCACGCGCTGGAACTCTAAGTTCCACATGTTGGCCAGGCTTTGTGAGCAGCAGAGGGCAGTTGTGGAATACCAGCTGCAACATGGTCATCGTGAGGAGTGGGCATTGATGTCAGACCTCTGTGAGGTTTTAAAAAACTTTGATGAATCCACACAGATGGTTAGTGATAATGCTATTTTCAGCGTAACCATCCCACTGCTGTGTCTACTCAAACGATGGCTGCTCACAATTTAAGGACGATGCTCTGAATGTGGCAGACGAGGAAATGGGGAGGACATTACACAGGGTGATAGCCAGCCCACCCTCAGTTCGTCTTCTCAGCGCGAATTGGACCATGAAGAGGAGGAGGAGCTGGAGACAGTTGCCTCTGCTACAGAGGGTAGTACCCGTGGAACTTTAATTCCATCTGTTCAGCGTGGATGGGCAGAAGAGGAGGAGGAGGATGAGGAGATGGAGAGTCATCCTGATGTCGACATCGACGTCTTGCCTGTTGGTACTCTGGCACACATGGCTGACTTCATGTTAGGCTGCCTTTCCAGCGACCCTGGCGTTATATGCATTGTAGATAACACAGATTACTGGGTGTTCACCCTTCTCGACCCCCGCTACAAAGAGAACTTCTCATCTCTCATTCCTCTGGTGGAGAGGACAAGCAAAATGGTGCAATACCAGAAGATCCTTGTTGGAAAGTTGCTCCAAAATTTTCCATCTGACAACGCTGGCGGAAGAGTCCGTACTTCCTTGGCCAACCGAGAAGGGGAGACAAGGGGAACACACAGCAGTTCCAACAGAGGCAGGGCAACACTCTCCAAAGCCTGGGACAGTTTCATGACACCACGCCAGCACCCTCACTCTTATGTGCGGCCTACTGCCACAAGGAGAGAAAATTTTTGGAAGATGGTGAAGGAGTACATAGCAAACCGTGTCAGTGTCCTCAATGATCCCCCAGTGCCTTACAACTACTGGGTGTCCAAGCTGGACACGTGACACGAACTGGCACTCTACGCTTTGGAGGTGCTGGCCTGCCCTGCCGCCAGCGTTTTGTCTGAGCGTGTATTTAGTGCTGCTGGTGGCATTATAACAGATAAGCGTATCCGCCTGTCAACTGAAAATGCTGACAGGTTGACTCAAATAAAAATGAACAAGGCATGGATTGAAAGTGACTTCTCGACCCCACCAGAGGAATGCTGATGAACATAAAGGCACTTTACATGTGTTGTTTTTAATGTAGTTAATAGACTGTATTCCCATGCACCCCTTCCACCACAAACAAGGGTATATGGTTGAATCTTTTCTCATCCTCCTCCTCCTCTTCCGTCATATCAACATGCATTGCTTATTCATCACATATAATTCCCTCGCATATATGGCCTTCGAATATATTTTTTTAGAGGGTCCACTCACCAGCAGGCCCTTAGATCTCATTTTTTAGAGGGTCCACTCACCAGTAGGCCCTCACATCTAATTGTTCAGACGGTCCACTCACAAGCAGGCCCTCACATCTAATTTTTTAGGGGGGGCGCTCAGCAGCAGGCCCTCACATCTACTTTTTTTAGAGGGTCCTCTCACCAGCAGGTCCTCACATCTAATTTTTTACGGGGTCAGCTCACCTGCAGGCCCAAACCTAAATTTTTTTACAGGGTCAGCTCACCTGCAGGCAAATGTGAATGAGGCCCTCCTTTATGTGATATACAGGTTGTATCGGAGTGCCTCTTCCTTGTAATTTTTGGCAGCACTTGCACTTTATATACAAGTAAATATACAGGAAAGAATGTTTTCAATCAATTTTTCCTATAAAATCGATTTTTTACTTTGGTTTTGTGCGTAAAACCTTAATTAGATTGTGGGCCTGGTGATCACTTTAAGCCGTTTTAAGCTGCATCAGCAGCAAGTGATAAAAATGAGTGGCAAGGTTCCATGGTGTGGAGATGGCAGCATGAGGAGGCCACATAGTGGCACAATAACTGAGTCTGGATAAAAAAAACTAAGGCCACAGATTGCTTAGAAAGATGCAGATGGAAACAATCTGTGGAGCTGTATCATGGTCACCTGCAAATTAATGCAGACCAGGGCCGTAGCTATAGGGGAAGCTGCAGATTTGGGGCCCTGACCCATAAGGGGCCCATCCAGGAGGAGGAGGACTAAAGGATTTGGTCAGGGCCCCCTCAACAGTATTACACAATGAAATTATATACAGTGACAGTATAGACAGTGTATAAAACGGATGGAACAGCTGCCGGCCCTGGTCTGAGAGAGCGATCTTTACTAGCCACAGGAATGGGGGCGGCATGAAAGGAAGGGGTCACTAAAAAAATACTGTGGGATGGAGCCCCATTCAAAAATTTGCTGTGGTGCCCAGTCATTTCTAGCTATGCCACTGATGCAGCCCACAAAAGCAAGTTGGGTTTATCGTTTACCGAATTGTGGGCCTGGTGATCACTTTAAGCCCTTTTAAGATGAAAATGAGTATCAAGGTGACATGGTGTGGAAATGGCAGCTTGAGGAGGCCACATAGTGGCACAATGACTGAGTCTGGATAAAAGACTAAGGCCACAGATTGTTTCCATCTGCATCTTTCTAAACAATCTGTAGAGCTGTATCATGGTCACCTGCAGATTAATACAGCCATCAAAATCAAGTTGGGTTTGTCGGTTCCACCTCAGCTCACCAGCAGGCCCGCACCTAAAATCTTTTACTGGTTCAGCTCACCTGCAGGCCCGCAACTCGAATATTTTACTGGGTCAGCTCACATACAGGCCCGCGACTGAAATCTTTTACAGGGTCAGCTCACATGCAGGCCCTCGCATAGAACTTTTTAGAGGGTCAGCTCAGCTGCAGGCCCTCACATATAATAATTTACAGGGTCAGCTCACCCGCAGGCACTAGCATATAATGTTTTACAGGGTCAGCTCACCAGCAGGCCCGAACCTAAAATCTTTTACAGGGTCAGCTCACCTGTAGGCCCACAAATCAAATCTTTTACAGGGTCAGCAACTCATGCTGCCTTGCTTTGAAGTAGTAGCCGTAGCCATTTATCAGGCTCCCTCTCTGAAATTGAACAATGATTCCCCGTTATCAGTGGTCACCATGTTAGGCGCATAAAAGAACATCGAAAGTTGATAGGGAAGATATCCAAATGGATCGTGGACGTCACGGAGACGTGCAATCAGGCAGAAGTTATCTAGAGTCAACAAAGCGGCAGCAGGGCCTCTCCTGTAGAACGTTTCCTCATCCAAAATACTGCAGTGACATTCCCTGTAACTTTTTATTACTCTTTCCAATAACAGGGCATCTTAAGAGTCCTGTATTGTTATTTATCGTCACTACCTCCCCGAGTTGGGAGTGGGTAATTGCTGCGTGCCTGCTGTTTTCCTTGGATGTTTCTGCTTTAATAACTTGAACCACCCTCTCTGGGTGGTTCACAATTAGGAAAAAAGAGGGGCAAGGCAACAACAGCCAATCAGATTTCAGCCATTGATCTCCCATGGATGTGGTATCCCTTTCTCAAGCTCCCTCTCCAGCATCGAACCCTGATTCCCCATTACCATGGTAGGGCGCAGAAAAAAACATTGAAAGTTGATAGGGCAGACATCTAAATGGATTGTCGCCGTCACGGGGACGTGCAATCACCCAGAGGCTATCTAGTCACCAGTGCGGCAGCAGGCCCTCGCCCCTAAGGTTTTAGATGGTCAGATCAGCAGGGCCTTGCTCCAAATGTTTTTGAGGGTCACCAGCAAGCCATCAATCATAATTTTTCAAGGGTGTGTATGATGCCCTCCTTTATGTGTAACAACGGGTGTTTTGGAGTGCCGGTTCCTTGTAATTTTTGCAGCCCTTTCACTTAGCGCATAGGCTTTATGAGTATAGGAGTCCTACTACCTGAACAATTGTACCACAATGTGAATGAGGCCCAACTTAATGTGATATAGAGGCTGTTTCGGAGTGCCTCTTGCTTGTAATTTTTTGCAGCACTTGCACTTTATATACAATTGAATATACAGGAAAGAATGTTTCCAAATTGATGTTTTGGGGGTTTTGTGCATATTTTTGTCAGTCTGTAAAAGTGTAAAAGTGGCTTACAACTCGGACAACATGGTTCCCAGCAGCGACCTGGGAGTCCAAGATGCATCCAGACATCATCCCCATGGTGTTCCCGATCCATTTCTGTGGTGTTTGTCACTATCTGACCTTTTCCAATGGACCAGGCACCCTCCCCTCTTCAGTGCAGGGGGAGTCTGGTTGACTCCTATTGACTTCCATTATACTCGGGTGCTTGGCCGAGCACACAAATATAGCAATGTGTTCAGGCCGAACACCCGAATACTTTGGTGCTCGATCATCACTACTGAGTGCCGATAATGATGATCGGCGCTCGGCTATGTTGGGCTGTGTTATGCGAGTCATGTGACGCTGGCCACGTCATGTGACTCACCAGTCTGGGATATTTAAACAGGCAGCCTGCTGGCCACAGGTTGCCTGTGATTGGTCTTTCTACCTTCACCAGCGTTCCTATTGTTACCTAGCTATTGTGTTTGGACCTCGGTTTTGTTTCTGACCTCGACCTTGTTACCTCCTTGGAATTGACATGACCTCTCAGCTTCTGACTTCGTTTTGTGTTGACCTTGCTATTGTGTTTTCCCTTGTGTACCTGTCTGACCTCCTGGCTTTGACCTTTGCTTCCCTGACTCTGTTACGTGTTACTCTAGCACTCTTTAAGCCCCTGCACGTATCTCAGCTAGGGAACGCCGCCAAGTTGTAAACAGTCAGTTAGGACGGGCCGTGTAGGTAGGGACAGAGGTGCGTGTGGAGATCAGGGCTGCACTCTTCCCACCCCTACGTGACACCTTACCAATGCATGCTACTAATATAAGAATCATTGTATACATTGAACCCTTACCTTGCTACCATTCCAATACTACTGCTTAGAGCAGGACTTATATAAGCGATGGGCAAAGTAGGTGGCTGGTGGGGGGAGATGCAGTTCATAAATAAAAAAAACAAAGCTCTGAAGTCCCCTTAGTGACCGCGCAAAGTTTTTTCAGAATCGCAATTTAAGAGCTATAACCTTAGTTTTTTCATCAATGTATCAGTATGAGAGCTTATTTTTTACAGAATAAAGTTATAGTTTTTAATGCACCATTTTGGGTACATGTAATCACTAACACAGAAATATCGTGGCAAATATGGGGGAACTGCTCAAACCCCAAACACTGTAGCGTGTTTTACATTGGGGGAGCAGTCTCACCGCATGTGGACCGCAGCAAACGACTATCCCAGCAAAAAATGCATACAATGGAGGATGTCGGCGCGGTCCACATGCACCACAAAGGCATCCTACACAAACCGAAGCATTGTGCGGATGAAAATAGAATCATATAAATCACAGAAAAAATGCACCAAACGGATATGACACTGACTATACTGGCTAGTCATAAATGCAGATATTAAAAGCTGAGACTTTTGCCAATATATTCCTGTCAGGAAAATATCGGAGCCCATCATGCACCACGTCACGGTCACTCAGCATGGCAAGGGGTCCTACCACTATGCCAACTATGGTGTGAACAAGGTCTGAAGGTGATGAAATCCAGCTCACAGCCAAGCTTCCACACAACCGCCTAGCAGGACAACTAATGCAATGAGAACAAAGCCAGACTGTAAGCCACACCCATATCAGACCATGTGATGGAGGTTACCAGGTGCAAAAGAGTGTTTAAATGCCAGGTAAAGGCACAAACACTACATATAAAACAAGACACAAACACAGAAATATAGTGGCAATTCTGGAGGAGCTGCTCAACCCCTAACACTGTAGCGTGTTTTTCATTGGGGGAGCAGCCCCACCGCATGTGGACCACAGCAAACGACTATCCCAGCAAAAAAATGCATACAATGGAGGATGCCGGAGCGGTCCACATGCACCACAAAGGCATCCTACACAAACCGAAGCATTGTGCGGATGAAAATATAATCATATAAATCACAGAAAAAATGCACCAAACGGATATGCCACTGACTATACTGGCTAGTCATAAATGGAGATATTAAAAGCTGAGACTTTATGACTAGCCAGTATAGTCAGTGGCATATCCGTTTGGTGCATTTTTTTCTGTGATTTATATGATTATATTTTCATCCGCACAATGCTCCGGTTTGTGTAGGATGCCCTTTGTGGTGCATGTGGACCGCACCGACATCCTCCATTGTATGCATTTGTTTGCTGGGGATAGTCGTTTGCTGCGGTCCACATGCGGTGGGGCTGCTCCCCCAATGAAAAACATGCTACAGTGTTTGGGGTTTGAGCAGTTCCCCCATATTTGCCACTATATTTCAGTGATTTTGTTTTATATGTAGTGTATGTGCCTTTACCTGGCATTTAAACACTCCTTTGCACCTGGTAACCTCCATCACATGGTCTGATATGGGTGTGGCTTACAGTCTTGCTTTGTTCACATTGCACTAGTTGTCCTGCTAGGCGGTTGTGTGGAAGTTTGGCTGTGAGATGGATTACATCACCTTCAGACCTTGTTCACACCATAGTTAGCGTAGTGGTAGGGCCCCTTGCCATGCTGAGTGACCGTGACGTGGTGCATGATGGGCTCCGATATTTTCCTGACAAAAGTCTCAGCTTTTAATATCTGCATTTATGACTAGCCAGTAAAGTCAGTGTCATATCCGTTTGGTGCATTTTTTTCCTGTGATTTACATGTAATCATTGATTAAAGCCAGCTGTCTAGCTTAAACCCCCTTTGTGTACATCGGTAAAAAGGCATATTGGTGGTCACTAAGGGTTTAAACTCTTTTTTTTTTTTAATAAGAAAGTTAGTGATTGGTGGGAAATATGGGGAGTAAAAGGATACAATTAAATCATTGTCCTTCCCACAGTGATCACATTGTGGGGGACATTTATCAAAACTGGTGCAAAGGATGACTGGCTTAGTTGCCCCTAGCAGCCAATCAGATTGATCCTTTCATTTTCCAAGCGAGCTCTAATAAATAAAAGGTGAAATGTGATTGGTTGCTTTGGGCAACTAAGCCAGTTTTCCTTTTCTCCCTCTGTATCTTCTATCTGGGAGACCAAAACGATCTTGTCTCATCCTTGGTTTAGGAACATGCATAAAGAAGAGAGGCAAACATCAAATGAGATACTGCCACTTTTGTATACCTCTGATTTGCACATACACATTGACCCTAAGTTCACACTTGCGCGTTTTACAGCGCGTTCCTATGCGCTGTCAAACGCTCAACAAGGAGAAACCAATGCTTCCCTATGGGAATGGTTCTCACCTGGGCGTTTTACAGCGCGTACGATCGCGCTGTAAAACGCCCTACGCTCAAAAAAGTTCTTGAGCTTCTTTGGGGCGTTTTGTCGCGCGTTCCCGTACATAGACTTTCGGGAACGCGCGACAATGGGTGTTCGCTTGTCTCTGTATGCGCGATTGTAAACGCCGGTACAATCGCGCATACAGAGCGCTCCATCGCGAACGCTCAGGTCTGAACCCAGGGTGAAGGAAGCTTGGTCAATCCTGCTGGTTTTGGCAGGATTGGCCAATTGTCTCTTGTGTATGGGAATCTCTTGCTTTGCTACTAATGACTGATGTCGAGAGAAAGAAGAACTTGGCAAACATCACATGTACACAAAGGAAACCAACACAGCCTCAGACAAAACTGACGTCAGATATTGCCTTTATGATAATCTTCTAGTGTGCCAGAAAACACACCTTAACCTTCATCTGTGGCATTGTACATTGACTTTGGATTCAAGCTACTATAGCATAGGAAAGATAGCTCCATAAACTGTGTAGTTTCCTGGTGCCATTTTACTGAAGTTCCTCTCCCATTCATTTGAATGGGAACTAAGCGGGAGTACTCAAACATGGCCACTATACAGTGTATGGCGCTATCCAGCTCTGTACATATAAAAGCAACCAGCGTGGCGGTCATATTGTGGCACATTATTGCACCCCAACAGAGCCAAATACCACAGTCCATCACAAAATACATCCCCAACAACTTCCACTGGCCGGCCGTGAGAAGGGTCCAGGTGGCCCCCTGGGCATCGCCAACCAGGAAATTTCCCTGTAAGGTCTATGGCCAATCCACCCAGGTGTGCATCTAGCCTTTCTGCTGTCTGAGGCGAAAATTGTAAAAGTGCTTGCCCCCATCCCAAATTCTCAACCTAACCCCTTTCCTCCTAACATTATGTATATAACTACAGAACATACAGGTAATACAGCGCCACATACCTTTTACATCCAGTGATGTCACCTTTGATGTAGATGTTCTCTTTCCTCATCTTCTCCTTTTAGACCAGACCACCATTTTTCAGCCATTTCTCGTCTCTGCAGTTTGAGAAAAAAATCTTAGTTTACTACTTTTCCATCATCCTTCCATCTTGTGGACAAATTATCCTACCACCCCCAATACTGTGCCGCTGTGCTCCCCAATTTTATACTGCAGAAACAGATAAACCCCCTGAAAATACTAGTACCATGCAGATAGTGCCCTTTAATAATTATTGGCACCCAGTGTCCTAAAATAACTGCGCCCAGCAAATAGTGCACCTGACACTAATAGTCTAATCATAACATCCCCCAATTATAACTGTGATAAGCTGATACAGTAATAGTGCTCCTAAAAGTCCCACCTATAGTAATAATTATCTGCTAATGCACACATGGTAGTAATAGTGCTCCTACAGCGCCCCCAACATGTCTCCACTGTGCCCCAGAAGTAATAATGCTCCCATAGTGCCCATACTAGTAATCATGTTCCCCATAGACCACCAGCAGTAATAAAGCCCACCATAATGCCCCCCAGTAGTAAAATACTCCTTATAATGTGACAGTACAAAAAATGCCCCTTTATAATATGTGCCAGTGCAAAAAAATACCCCCTTTTAATGCCCCCATTTGAGCTAATGTCCCCATAGTGCCCCCATAATGTGCCAGTATAAAATACCCCTATATAGAGCCCCCAGTAAAGGGGCTCCTCTCCCCCCTTCCTCCTAGTGCGCCCCATAATGTACCAGTATAAAATGCCCCTATATAGTGCCCCAGTGTCCCCCATAATTTGCAAGTATAAAATACCCCTTCTTAGTGCCCCCCAGAAATGACCCCATAGTACTCCTCTCCCCCATTCCCCATAGTACTCCTTTCCCCCCTTCCCCATAGTACCCACCATAATCTGTACCAGTATAAAATGCTCCTACGCAGAGCCCCCCATATAAAATACCCCTTCTTTGTGATCTCAGTAGATGCCCCCATAGTGTTCCTCTCCCCCTTCCCCCATAGTGCCCCCATATAAAATACCCTTTCTTTGTGTCCTCAGTAAATGCCCCCATAGTACCCCCCAATAATGTGCCAATAAGATGTGCCCCCATAGATGCCCCCATAGTGCCACCCAATAATGTGCCAGTAAAAAGTGCCCCCAATAATGTGCCAGTAAGAAGTGCCCCATAGTGCCCCCATAGACCCCCCCAATCATGTGCCAGTAAGAAGTGCCCCCCAATCATGTGCCCCGAATCATGTGCCAGTATGAAGTGCCCCCAAAGCGCTCCTCTCCTGTATTGTACCATATAAAAAAATAAACACTTATACTATATACTGGCAGTGATGCGATGCAGGCCTCTTCCGGCCTATGTCCCTCACTGTATGGCTCAGGCGACGCAATTATGTCATCGTGCCGCCTGCACTGGCCTCTGATAGGCTGCAGGCCTAGTGCCTGCAGCCTATCAGAGGAACGGGGAAGGGAGACTCCTCTCCCCTGCCCCGCAGCATCCATCTGTATCGCTGTCCTGAGGACGGAAATACAGTTGACTATGGAGATGAGCGCTTCCACAATGGAAGCGTTCATCTCCCTGTGCCCTGCCACCGCCCCCCACTTGTCACCAGGGCCATGCCGCCTGAGGCGATTGCCTCACCTAGCCTAATTGGCGGTTCGGACCTGAATCCACCCCTGCCCCTACAATTCTGATAGGACATCAATATCTGTCTTTAATTGACAGGCAATATGCTCCACTATGAAATGTGTCTGATTGTCCTATGTGTAGTATTGATTTTTTATTTATTTTTGCTTTATAATGGTCATACTTGAATTGTGTTTGGTGACATCTACAGTAGTTTGATTTCACACTCTTATAAACTACATGCAAACACAGACAGGTCCAAAAGTTTAAAAAAGATGGACACTGGAGCTATCATGTTCCAGGGATTACCACACAGAAATAATGTTATTTGGAATTCCACTAATCACTAAGTGATGACGATATTGTAGTAATCTGTCTGCACTTATTATCATGAGAATAATGATGAGCAGCATAAGCAATATTCGTTTTCGTGATATTTCGTGAATTTGTGGCCTAATATTCGCCATAAACTCGCAAATTCTAGAATTTGTGATCTCCAGTCATTATTTTCTTGATTACGAAAATTGGCAATGTTATATGCGCATATTGCGTGCGCAATACAGGCGTGGCTCACTTTTGCTACATTTTTCAAGCTGCTAGAAGTTTCCTGAGAATGGAGAAAATGATTGGCAGCAACTTTTATGACTGTGAGGAAGAACTCCTGATCACTGTAAGTAATATTACATTACAGCACTGTTTTTGATTATATTTTGAATGCATGGCAGAACAATAGCTTTAAATTCAGATAGAGTGCTCCAATATATTTGCGGCACTAATGATGCACATATTTTTTTTGGAAGACAAAGACACTAGTCCCTATCACAACACAGTAATTCCTATCACACTACCTAACACCCTGCACTGAAACCTATCAGCTACACTATATCACTATCTAACCTACACTGACTATCTCCCAGTAACTATCTGTATTATATATATGAGCTAACTAACTATCTAATGTAATTGAATAAGGATCCAAATGACTCAGTAAAGCACAGAGCACAGCAATGACACTGCTCTTTCTCTCTCAGAACTGCAAAAAACAGTAGAAAATGGCTGTTGGGGAGTTTCCTCTATACCGTATTTTTCGCCCTATAAGATGCACTTTTCCCCCCATAAAGTGGGGGGGGAAATGGCAGTGCGTTTTATGGGGCGAATGCTGCCATTTAACACTGATACATGTATCAGCGATGTATCAGCGTAGAGGGAGGAGTGGCTGGGGGCCGGTAAATGATATTGGAATGGCAGCGGGGCCCGGTGCAGTCACTGTATTCTATTACACCGGGCCAAGCTCACTGTAGTATTCATATGTAATGTGTAGGCATGGGAGCTTTGTTAAACTATAGAGGTCCTCTGCAGCAGAAATCCTCATAGTACTCACTTGAAACTCCCATAGCAGGCAGGCCGGGCGGCAGCGTAACGTCACTCACTATGTCATGGGCCTGCTCTGCCTGCTTCATTCATAAAGTGGTCGGAGGATGCGCGTGACGTAGTGAGTAATGTTACGCTGCCACCCAGCCTGCCTGCTACGGGAGTTTCAAGTGAGTACTATGTGAATTTCGCTACTGCTGCAGAGGATTTCTATCGTTTTACAAAGCTCCCATGCCTGCACGTTACATATGAATACAACAGTGAGCGGGGCCCGGTGTAAGAGAATACAGTGACTGCACCTGGCCCCGCTGCCATTCCAAGACTAGTTGCCGGCCCCCACCCCCTGTATTGGGGGTCACATATATATATATACCGTATTTTTCGTTTTATAAGACGCACTTTTTTCCCCTCCAAAGTGGGGGGGGAAAGTCACTGCGTCTTATAAAGCGAACGTGATGCAAATTAGGTGGCTCAGGAGCTCTCACTAACAGCTCCTGAGCCTGCCATTAAACTGCTGGGTGGGCTGGAGGCTTCACTGAAGGTTTCTGCCGCCAGCCCGCACTCCTGTAAGTCCACACTATGAGGGGGCTGATGGCTTCACTTAATGTGCTCTGCATGCCGCCAGCCCGCATATCCATTGAGCTCCCCTATCATTGTAAAGTGTTGGGCGGGCTGACTGCTTCACTTACTGCGCTCCTCTGCTGCCAGCCCGGGCATCCATCTTAGCCCGCTGTGCAGTCTGGTACAGTCTGTCAACAGGCGGCGCTGTGTTGTGTGACGCGGGAGGAGAGTGGGCCGAGGCCTCAGATATGGATTCCAGGAGACACGCACAAGTACCGTACAGCCTTATAGTGCGGGAGGCGTGCAGGGTGGCCGCACCGGGGACTTATGGGGTGTCGCCTGTCATCACTGCACTGCTAGTAGGGCCTGCAGTGCTGTCTTTGGGAGGCCCAGGTGGTATGCCAGACAGTCCCTGGATGCCATTCTCTGCCGGGGCTGCCCATGCCAGTGATGATGTACCTAGTTGCCTTGTCAGTGAGTCCTTCATAGGTACAATGAAAAACTTGCTCCCCCTTGACCCTGTGGGTGACATATGGATGTGGGCTCCCCACCCCTTGACCCTGTGTGTCCAACCCTTTACCCTGCCCACCACATATAGAACGGTATGAACCGTTCCTTTACCCTGTGTGGGATTATGGAAGTGGGCTCCCTGTTCCTTGACCCTGTGTGCATTGTGTCCCTTGGTGCCTCCTGACGAAGCCTACGTGGCGAAACACGTGTTGAGGTCGAAGCAGTGGGGGAACCGTGTCACCATTTTTCAGCAGCAACATGGGTAGGTAACATGGTATCTGGATTAGGGTGGTACTAGTGATTTACAGTTATTGTTATATGCCATCTTTATGAGTAGTATTGCACCGTCCAATTACACCCTACAGCATCCATTGATGGGACGCTGTGAATAAGAGCTAGGTAGTTGTTCAACACTAGGGGACAGCAATTGCACCCGCAACTACTCCAATATTCACAGCTTCTGTTAATTGTCTGTTACCTGCTGTATATGGTCACATTACCCCCCATTGTGATTCTCCACATTGCAGAGCCCTTTAGTGGCCCAGTCTCCATGTTCTGTCCCTTTTGAGTCTCACCTGTAATGTTCATGTGATTTATAATTAATAAAATTAGATTTTTTTACCTTGTTAAATCCTTGCTCTTTTTTTTGTACAAGTTGCAGTAAGTTGGGGAGTGAGGTTCGGTTTTTGGGTTTTTGTAGGCTCTAACTGCATTGTGTCCCTTGACCATGTACGTGACATATGAATGGGGACTCCTCACCCCTTGACCCTGTCTGCAACGTATGAATGGGAGCTCCCCACCCTTTGACCCTGTCTGCGACATATGTGTATACAAATACCTTTACCCAGGTTGGGTCCCCCCCTCCTTTTTTGTAAATGAATGTATTGGGGGTCATTCACTATTTACACAGGGACACAAGAGATGCCAAATATGTGTCATCCACAGATCCCCCCATAGCAGTGTCATCCACAGATCCCCCCCATAACAGTGTCATCCACAGATCCCCCCCATAACAGTGTCATCCACAGATCCCCCCCATAACAGTGTCATCCACAGATCCCCCATAACAGTGTCATCCACATATCCCCCCCATAACAGTGTCATCCACATATCCCCCCCATAACAGTGTCATCCACAGATCCCCATAACAGTGCCATCCACAGATGCCACCATAACTGTGCCATACACAGATGCCCCCATAACAGTGTCATCCACAGATCCCCTCCATAACAGTGTCATCCACAGAGCCCCCATAATAGTGTCTTCCACACACCACCATTAGTTCAAAACCCACCAAAAGTACACCTTTTGGTTCAATATATATATTTTTTTATTTTCCTCCTCAAAAACCTAGGTGCGTCTTATAGGGTGAAAAATACAATAGTAAGGCATAGGCAACTTTCCTATTGGTTGCTAGGGATGTTGCTAACCTCAGACAAAGATATTGCAGCCTTTTCATTGTCCCAGAAGCAAGAAGCAGTGAGGGGACTGATGAAAAAAAATCTACAATATTTGTGATTACGAATATGATAGCACTATATTCTAGATCTTCGCGAACTCTCGAAGTGCCGATATTCGCAATAAAAATTCACGATTAGAATATTCGCGAACAACACTACATGAGGATACACCTTTAACCGCCTCCGGACCGCCTAACGCAGGATTGCGTTCCGGAGGCGGTCGATTCATTCCTCCTTGACGCGCCGATGCGTCATCTCGCGAGACGCGAGATTATGCTCACAACCGGCCCGCGCATGCGCATCGCGGGCCGGCAAAAGTTAAAGGACAAGTTCGTCATCAGCCTGCCAGCCAATGATCGTCGCTGGCAGGCTGATGATTTTCAAAAAAACGAATCACAAGCCAGTTAACACATTATATTTATAAATATAATGTGTTAAATGGCTTCTCTGCTCCTCTGCTGGTCCTTTTCATCGGTTGGTCCCAGCAGAGGAGCACACCTCACTGTGAGTACACACCAAACACTTCACTTAGCCCCAGATCACCCCCCATCACCCCAATTAACCCCTTGATCACCCCTTGATCGCCCCTGTCAATCACCTAGTGAAAGGGAAAAAAGTGATCAGTGTAAACTGTCACTTTTTTTTTCCACTGGTATTGACTGATAGGTTTTAGGATAGTTTAGGCCCCTTGGTTAGGTAGTTAGCGTCAGTTAGCGCCCAGCCCACCGCACCGCAGTCACTGATTCGCTGATTAGCGTATCGCTAATCAGCATTTTTAATACTTTTATAGTATCTGTAAGTGATCAGAACTGATCACAGTCAGATCTATAATAGTGTTAGTGTCACCTTAGCTCGCCCTCCACCCAAAACACAGTGTTTGCCCGATCAGGCCTGATCGGTCGCCCACACGTGCGTTCACCCACGCCCGCCCCGCCGCAGTGACAAAATGAATTTTTTTTGATCACTGCACAATCACTTTACAAGCGCTGCGGCGATAAAAAAAAAATCAGTTTTGATATTTTTTATCAATCTCAGCGGCTTCCGGTACTTCGCTAGCCTCCCATTTGTAAGACAGGCTTGCTTTTTTTCTTGGGTAGTCTCAGGGAATACCCCCTAAATTTAGTTGACCAAATGGCAAATAAGGGGTATTCTTCTAAAGAGGCCTACAGGATTCTGACCCAAGCGGATGAGGAATGGGAAACCTCATCTGACGAATCTAGCGGGTCAGAATATGAACCTGTAGAAAGCAGTGGCAGTCTGACCCAAAGTTCAGACGAGGAGGTTGAGGTCCCTGATAGCACCAGGCGTACCCGGCCCCGTGTTGCTAGACCACAGGTTGCGCAGGATCCGCTTCAAGGGCAGCAGAGTGGGGCTGGCGCTGTCGGATTACGTGGTGAGGCATACATCAGCAGCGCAGCCCATCCTGGACCTAGTACCAGCACTGCCGTACAACATGGTGAAGTGGCGAGCACCAGAAGGGCAGTTGAAGCTGGTACGGTGGCACGTGCATTAGTTCCTCCGTCGCAACCACCGCACAGACAGGCCCGTAGAGCCCCTAGAGTCCCTGAGGTGCTGGCAAACCCTGATTGGCAGCCCCCAACTTCAGCCGCACCAATAGTTCCTCCTTTCACCGCCCAGTCTGGAGTTCGGGTTGAGACAGCTCAGATCGGTTCGGTACTGGGATTTTTTGAGCTGTTCTTGACTGCGGAGCTCTTGGACTTAGTCGTGGCAGAAACAAATCGGTATGCCACTCAATTTATAGCCGCCAACCCAGGAAGCTTTTATGCCCAGTCTTTCTGGTGGAAACCCGTCCAAGTTTCCGAAATTAAAATTTCTGGGCCTTCTCCTCAACATGGGCCTGACAAAAAAGCATGAATTGCGGTCATATTGGTCCACGAACCCAATTCATCACATGCCCATGTTCTCTGCTGCCATGTCCAGGACACGATTTGAGACCATCCTGCGTTTCTTGCACTTTAGCGACAACAGCACCTCTCGTCCCAGAGGCCACCCAGCTTTTGACCGGCTCCACAAAATTCGGCCCCTCATAGACCACTTCAACACCAAATTTGCAGATTTGTATACCCCTGAGAAAAACATCTGCGTAGACGAGTCCCGTATACATTTTACCGGGCGCCTTGGCTTCAAACAATACATCCCAAGCAAGCGCGCCCGTTATGGGGTCAAATTGTATAAGCTCTGTGAAAGGGCCACAGGCTATACCCACAAATTTCGGATCTATGAGGGTAAAGATCAGACCCTGGAGCCGGTCGGTTGCACTGACTACCTGGGGAGCAGTGGGAAGACAGTCTGGGACTTGGTGTCACCCTTATTTGGCAAGGGGTACCATCTTTATGTGGACAATTTCTACACAAGTGTGCCCCTCTTCAGGCATTTGTTCCTAGAACAGATTGGCTGCTGTGGCACCGCGCGAACTAGTCGCGTGGGCTTCCCCCAACGGCTTGTTACCACCCATCTTGCAAGGGGGAAGAGGGCTGCCTTGTGTAACGAAGAACTGCTCGCGGTGAAATGGAGAGACAAGCGTGACGTTTACATGCTCTCCTCCATTCACGCAGACACGACAATACAAATAGAACGGGCAACCAGTGTCATTGAAAAGCCCCTCTCAGTCCACGACTATAATTTGCTCATGGGAGGGGTGGACTTCAATGACCAGATGTTGGCTCCTTATTTAGTGTCCCGCCGCACCAGATGCTGGTATAAGAAGGTGTCTGTATATTTAATTCAATTGGCTGCCTATAATAGTTTTGTTCTCTACAGTAAGGCTGGAAGAACAGGATCCTTCCTCAAATTTTAGGAAGAGATCATCGAGAACCTCCTGTATCCAGAAGGTTCCGTGGCCCCATCCACCAGTGTAGTGAGCCTTCTACACGAGCGACATTTCCCCAGTGTCGTTGCTGGTACCTCAACCCAAGCGTCACCCCGAAAAAGATGTTGTGTCTGTAGCAGGAGTGGAATAAGGCGTGACACCCGCTATTTCTGTTCTGACTGCCCTGACCACCCTGCCCTATGCTTAGGGGAGTGTTTACGGAAGTACCACACACAGGTACACTTAACATAGGGATTGCGTTCCACAGGACAGGCACACAGGGCTATTAGGGCCCTTTCACTCACAGCTGCTGCAAACCTCTCCTTTCACCTGGGACAAAGTGTATAATGTACTTCGCCACATCTCTGGGCGATTTGCGCTTTGCACATTGTCCCATGGGGGTTTGTCCTATAAAGGTTTGTCCTATAAAGGTAAAAAAAAAAACAAACACCGGTAAGCAAAAAAGTTAATGTTCTGTTCAAAAAGTTAAAGTTTATAAAAGTTAATGTTCCGTTCAAATGTTATAAAAACGTAATGTTAATAAATTTATTGTGTTGCGGCCTGGTTTTTCATTTATTTATTTTTTTTTTTACCTTCTAGGTGGACCAACCGATGAACGAGCTGCAGCACTGATGTGCATTCTGACAGAAGCATTGCGCTGCTGTCAGATTACACAAAAGTCGTTATATGCGGCGCTGCAAGACGAGATTTCTCCTCTGCAGTAAAAGATATGTTTGCCGAGGCATATGAGCTGAGGGGCGTGGTGTTCATATGCTTTGGCAAACACTTTGTATATAAAAAAAAAATTTTTAAAAATCCTGGCAATGATTTATTCATCCACATCGATTGATGTGAATGGAGAAATCGGGTTTGCCAGGGCATACGAGCTGAGTGGGTTTTTGATGTTGGGCGGAGCTCCTATGTCCTGGCAGACGCCTTTCCCCTCCTTTTTTTTTTTTTTGGCAGAGATTTTTTCATCCACATTGATCGATGCGAATGAAGAAATCTGTGCCGTTCATTTTCTCTTTCAGCCCAGAGGCTGAACGGAAAAAAAAATATCTCATTACCCGTATGCTCAATATAAGGAGAATAGCAGAAACTCCTAATGCTGGCCATACATGTAATGATTGTGGAGACCCTCAAATGCCAGGGCAGTACAAACACCCCACAAATGACCACATTTTGGAAAGAAGACACCCCAAGGTATTCGGTGAGGGGCATATTGAGTCCATGAAAGATTGAAATTTTTGTCCCAAGTTAGCAGAAAGGGAGAAAAAAAATAAAAATCCATTTCCGCTAACTTGTGCAAAAAAAAAATCTTCTATGAACTCGACATGCCCCTCATTGAATACCTTGGGGTGTCTTCTTTCCAAAATGGGGTCACATGTGGGGTATTTATACTGCCCTGGCATTTTAGGGGCCCTAAAGCGTGAGAAGAAGTCTGGGATCCAAATGTCTAAAAATGCCCTCCTAAAAGGAATTTGGGCCCCTTTGCACATCTAGGCTGCAAAAAAGTGTCACACATGTGGTATCGCCGTACTCAGGAGAAGTTGGGCAATGTGTTTAGGGGTGTCATTTTACATATACCAATGCTGGGTGAGATAAATATCTCGGTCAAATGCCAACTTTGTATAACAAAATGGGAAAAGTTGTCTTTTGCCGAGATATTTCTCTCACCCAGCATGGGTATATGTAAAAAGACACCCAAAAACACATTGCCCAACTTCTCCTGAATACGGCGATACCACATGTGTGACACTTTTTTGCAGCCTAGGGGGGCAAAGGGGCCCACATTCCAAAGAACACCTTTAGGATTTCACAGGGCATTTTTTACACATTTTGATTTCAAACTACTTCTCACGCATTAGGGCCCCTAAAATGCCAGGGCAGTATAACTACCCCATAAGTGACCCCATTTTAGAAAGAAGACATCCCAAGGTATTTCGTGATGGGCATAGTGAGTTCATGGAAGTTTTTATTTTTTGTCACAAGTTAGTGGAATATGAGACTTTGTAAGGAAAAAAAATATATAAAAATCATAATTTTCCGCAAACTTGTGACAAAAAATAAAAAGTTCTATGAAAAAATCTTCTATGAACTCGACATGCCCCTCATTGAATACCTTGGGGTGTCTTCTTTCCAAAATGGGGTCACATGTGGGGTATTTATACTGCCCTGGCATTTTAGGGGCCCTAAAGCGTGAGAAGAAGTCTGGGATCCAAATGTCTAAAAATGCCCTCCTAAAAGGAATTTGGGCCCCTTTGCACATCTAGGCTGCAAAAAAGTGTCACACATGTGGTATCGCCGTACTCAGGAGAAGTTGGGCAATGTGTTTAGGGGTGTCATTTTACATATACCCATGCTGGGTGAGATAAATATCTCGGTCAAATGCCAACTTTGTATAACAAAATGGGAAAAGTTGTCTATTGCCGAGATATTTCTCTCACCCAGCATGGGTATATGTAAAAAGACACCCAAAAACACATTGCCCAACTTCTCCTGAATACGGCGATACCACATGTGTGACACTTTTTTGCAGCCTAGGTGGGCAAAGGGGCCCACATTCCAAAGAGCACCTTTAGGATTTCACAGGGCATTTTTTACACATTTTGATTTCAAACTACTTCTCACGCATTAGGGCCCCTAAAATGCCAGGGCAGTATAACTACCCCATAAGTGACCCCATTTTAGAAAGAAGACATCCCAAGGTATTTCGTGATGGGCATAGTGAGTTCATGGAAGTTTTTATTTTTTGTCCCAAGTTAGTGGAATATGAGACTTTGTAAGGAAAAAAAATATATAAAAATCATAATTTTCCGCAAACTTGTGACAAAAAATAAAAAGTTCTATGAACTCACTATGCCCATCAGCGAATACCTTAGGGTGTCTACTTTCCGAAATGGGGTCATTTGTGGAGTTTTTCTACTGTCTGGGCATTGTAGAACCTAAGGAAACATGACAGGTGCTCAGAAAGTAAGAGCTGCTTCAAAAAGCGGAAATTCACATTTTTGTACCATAGTTTGTAAACGCTATAACTTTTACCCAAACCATTTTTTTTTACCCAAACATTTATTTTTTTATCAAAGACATATAGAACAATAAATTTAGAGAAAAATTTAAATAGAAATGTAGTTTTATTTGAAAAATTTTACAACTGAAAGTGAAAAATGTCAGCAGCAATGAAATACCACCAAATGAAAGCTCTATTAGTGAGAAGAAAAGGAGGTAAAATTAATTTGGGTGGTAAGTTGCATGACCGAGCAATAAACCGTGAAAGTAGTGTAGTGCAGAATTGTAAAAAGTGGTCTGGTCATTAAGGGTGTTTAAGCTAGGGGAGCTGAGGTGGTTAAATATATTCAGTCAAAATATAAATTAGGGAAAATACACATATTAGTAAAGATGGGTCTTATGTAAGAAGAATCATCATACTGTAAAACTGATAGAACCCCGCAGAGCCCTGTCACTATATAGCTGTCATGTTATGACTACCACCGTCATAATAAATCCCATGACTCACTTGGTAATCCTCGGTGAATATGACAATTAGACCTGAGAATACTTACATAATTCATCCTGCAGTTTCACACTGTCCTCACTTGAATCTTTTCTCAGGTTTATATGTAAATAATTACTGCGCCTGATTATTTTATTGCTATGCAATACTGATTATAGCAATTTTACTTGTCCCATAAGTAGAATATAATTGTAAATATTATACTATTTTATTTCTTACATTAATTGTCACATATTTAAACTACAGAAAATCTTTGTCATCTTATCTGGCATCTTATCTCCTTTAAATAACCGGACTATGATTTGTTAAGTAGAAAGGATTAGCTACAAAGAGTGTCTTTCACCCTGGAGAATCCAAAATGTCTCTCTATGACATGGACCATCCATTGTTTTCAATGGGTTCTGTGAAAAACTTAAGGCCCTATTACACGGGCTGTTCTGCCCAGCAGGGTTAGAAAACCATTAGGCCCCTTTCACATGGGCGAGATTTCCGCGCGAGTGCGATGCGTGATGTGAACGCATTGCACCCGCACTGAATCCAGACCCATTCATTTCTATGGGGCTGTGCACATAAGCGGTGATTTTCACGCATCACTTGTGCGTTGCGTGAAAATCTCAGCATGCCCCTCTTTGTGCGTTTTCCATGCAACACAGGCCCCATAGAAGTGAATGGGGCTGAGTGAAAACCACAAGCATCAGCAAACAAGTGCGGATGCGGTGCGATTTTCACGCACGGTTGCTAGGAGACGATCGGGATGGGGACCCGATCATTATTATTTTCCCTTATAACATGGTTATAAGTGAAAATAATAGCATTCTTAATATAAAATGCATAGTACAATAGGGCTGGAGGGGTTAAAAAAATAAAAAATAATGGTGATGGATCGATCATGTGATGGACCATCTGATGACCGCAGTGACGTCATCAAAGGTCCTATTCCTCAAAGAAGAAGACAGAAGAGAAGCCGGGCTGCGCGATCAAGTGGATTAAGGTGAGTTTAATTATTTTTATTTATTTTTTAACCCCTCCAGCCCTATTGTACAATGCATTCTGTATTAAGAATGCTATTATTTTCCCTTATAACCATGTTATAAGGGAAAATAATAAAATCTACACAACACCGATCCCAAACCCGAACTTCTGTGAAGAAGTCCGGGTTCAGGTTTGGGTACCAAACATGCCAATTTTTCTCACGCGCGTGCAAAACGCATTACAATGTTTTGCACTCGTGCTGAAAAATCGTGCATGTTCCCGCAATGCACCCGCATCTTTTTCCGCAACGCCCATGTGAAACCAGCCTTACAGTCTACTTTGCCAGAGTCAGGGTATTTCATAAGTGTTAAGTACCATCTAGCTGTGTTAAATTGTATTACACTTTGTTTTCGTGTGACAAGACTACTGCATTGTGGGTAGTGCATTGCATTGTGGGTTATTGCAAAGCATCCTGGGAAAGAGAAGTCTCCAGGATCTGAGAGCTGCCTTATGCATGTCTCCTTCTCAAACTCCACTATCCTTGTAAAAGCATATCTGGTGAGAGATCTACCTTTGTTTCAGGGACATTATGTTATGCAGAGCTGTTCAGCTAGTTTGTAATTGTTGCTCAGGGAGTTATAACTGTTAGATAGGTATGCAATCCTATGTATAGGCAGCCATTTTACCATGTGCCTTCACCATTAATGTAATGTTATAGTACATGCTATTCTATACTTAATACTTATACATGTTATTTGTATTCTTGTAGATTTACCAATCAATCGTATGCAATCAATCACACATTGTAAAACAAAACATGCAATGCAACAGCTCTCTGCAAACCAAATAAAGTAAAAAAAATGCATAATAATTGCTAGTGCTATACTTATAAATTAGAGATGTTTGGCAAATCATTTTGTACAAAATTATTTGAGCCTGTCTGCTGCACGTCAAGGCAATCTCTGTAAGATGGGTTCCTAACACTAAATTCTACCTGTTATGTGCCATGACGGCTACCATACAATTCAGGGAGTGTAGGTTCCACATGCATGCTGGGCCTGCCTTAATTTCTGTCATTTTTGGTGCCAAAATAGCCTCCATTATATCCAAGGAATGCAGGTACCACCATGCATGCCGGGCCCACTCCACACCACTCATGGTGCCAAATGGCCACCAAAGAATGCAATGAGAGTCCACAACTATATCTCTCCTGGTGCCAAATGGCTTCCAGTGAGTGAGGGGGAGCATGCCAAGCTATATACTCACTCTCCCTGATAGGTTTTCCGGGGAAGTGATAACTTTGTCCGGTTCAGGGAGTCCTGTAAATTGTATTTTCGTCTGCGTCCGATTTCATCTGGAGACGAAAACCAGAGAGTTGGGATTATTATTTCTCTGATAAAAGGTGATGCTCAGTCCTGGGCTTTTTCTCTGCCGACCGATTCTCAGTCCCTCCGGTCGGTGGTTCTCAGTCCCTCCGGTCGGTGAATAAATTTTTCGGAGCCCTGGGTCTCATTTATGATGACCCTGACCGGGTCTCCATGGCTGAATCTAAGTTGCGCAGCTTGTGCCAGGGAAAACGTACTACTGAGTCGTATTGTGCTGAATTTAGAAGATGGGCGACTGACTCGGAGTGGAATGATCCTGCACTCCGTAGTTAGTTCTGTCAGATGCTAGCTGAGAGATTAAAAGATGCCCTTGCATTTCATGAAAAACCTGATTCCTTGGAGGCGGCCATGTCTTTGGCCGTACGGATTGATAGGCGTTATTGGGAGAGATGCAAGATTCCCTTCGGGCAGGGGGTACTGCCTGGTGGGGAATCAGTCCCTCCTGTCGGGGTACTCTGACACCTGAATTAGAGGCTGGAGAGGAGCCTATGCAATTGGGTCAGGTTACTTCTTGCTCTGGTAATAGGAATTTTAGGAGGCTGAATAGATTGTGTTTCTTCTGTGGTAAAGAAGGTCATTTCGTTAATGTGTGCCCTTTTTTTAAACCTCGAAGTGGAAATGAAAAACAAATAGGGGATCCCTTCAAAGGAAAAAAAAAAACTCCCTTACTCTTGGTAGTGTAAATGGGGAGTCAGAGCAAGCATATTTTTGTATCCTACCTGCAGTACCGGATTCCTCCTGCCAGCTATTGTGGCGCTAGACTCTGGAAATTTTGAGTTAAAGGTATTTGTTGACAGTGGTGCAGGGGTTAATCTTATTGATTTTCAGTTTGTTCAGAGTCATGGTTTTAAAACTACCGCATTAAGCAAAGAGATACCTGTGTTTGCTATAGATTCTGCCCCCCTCTCGCAAAGATGTCTAGCTCATATTGTTCAGGATATTCATTTGAAGGTGGGTGATTCTCATGTTGAGTTCATTTCTTGTTTTGTTATGAAAGGTTTGCCTGCTCCTTCTTCTGCCATCTGCTTTTCCTCCTTTTCACATCATCTGATATCAATGAGAATATACCATCAGGAATAGTGATGGACGAACACCGGCCGGACGTTTCGCGAATGCGATCACGCAAACGCGATCAAATGTTTGCGAACCGCGAGGTCATATTTGCAGCCACAAAATACTTACCAGAAGTGCACAAATCGTCCCACAACATGGACAGTGACATACCAGAGGGGGATCAATGGCAAAAATTCACACAAAAAAATATGTATTTTAATCAGGGGCCATTTTATGCGTCTTAAAGGGAAACTCTCAAAAATATGCCCTGCGGGAGCCTAGAAATTTTTTATTTTAGGCAACGGGAGTACAGGCCCCAAACATTAGGCATTCACCGGAAAAAAAATTACAACTATAAAAAAAATAAGATTATAGCACTATATTAGCTAAATTGTTCTACATTAGTTTTTTTTTTAAATATTCGCTATATTACTATATATTCTTGTTTTAGAATATTACAAATATTCTAAAAAATGAATTTATTAGTTTTTTAGAATATTCGTCTTTTTTTTTTTATCTGTACACATGGTACTGATTTAAAAAAAATCTTGAATATTCGAAATTACAAACATATATCACTATATTCTAATTATTCGCAAATTCTCGAAGCGCCGATATTCGCAATAAAAATTATGCATTCACAGTATAGAAAAAAGATCAAGTCATTATGTGGCTGGAGGTATATTAGACGGTCATTGGATATCAATTTTACTGCCGGCCAGTACAAATACATGTCAAATACATATGTTTAAAAGAACTAAAAATATAAAACTGGATTAAAAACATGGCTAACATAATTCCCCCTCTTAAAAAAAAAAACAATGGTAATAGGTGAAATGCAATTAAACATGGTCATCACAGGTGTTGAATTCCTCCGAGATCCAAGCCTCATTCATTTTTTGAAATGTGAGGTAGTCCACACTGTCGTGAGCTAGGCGAGTGCGCTTATCGGTCACGATCCCCCCTGCTGCACTGAACGTCCTTTCGGACAGGACACTCGACGAGGGGCAAGCCAAGCGTTCCATGGCAAATTTTGCCAGCTCTGGCAACAGGTCAAGCCTGCACACCCAGTAGTCAAGGGGTTCCTCGCTTCACTTCTCAGAGTGTCCACATCAGCCGTTAACCCGATGTAGTCGGACACCTGTCAGTCTAGGCGTTCCCTGAGGCGGGATCCGGAAAGCGGCTGTCGATGGGTTGGTTGCAAGAATGATCTCATATCCGAAGTGACCAGCACATCTTTAAACCGCCCTCTTCTTGCATGCGTGGTAGAATTGGTACCCACAACTGTTTCTCTGTGGGTAGAAATTCCTCTGCCAGCGCCCACAACAGCAGAATGCAGAATCTCTCGAAGCAAGGCCTGGAAATGCTGCATTCTGACAGCCCTCTGTGATGCTGGTAAGATGTCCGCCATTTTGTGTTTGTACCGGGGGTCTAAGTACGTTGCCACCCAGTACTGGTCCTTGCCCTTTATGTTTTTTATACGGGGTCGCTCTTCAAACACTGGAGCATGAGAGCCCCCATTTTTACTAAATTGGAAGAGGTGGAGCGGCCTGGCTCCTGCTCATCGCCCAGGAGAATGTCGTCCTCGGTCTACTCCCCCCATCCACGGACAACACTAGGGATCCCAGAAAAGTTCAAAGCCTGCTCTTCTTGCTCCTCCTACCCCCAGGCACCATCCTCCCCTGGCTCCTCTTCAGACTCCTGCTGACTTGTCTCAGATGGAGTAGCCCCCCTGGGAATTCATTCAGCATTGCGACTTCCTCCTCTTCCTGCTCCTGCTCCTCGATGGCTTGATCAATGACACTACGCAATGTATGCTCCAGAAAGAAGGCATAAGATACGATGTCACTGATGGCGCCAGTTGTCACTGACATATCCATTCTTTCTGTAGGGCTTTATTAGGGCATTAGATAGACATAGGTACGGGGAAATGGTACTTCCACCATCAGGGGGTATCCCTGGGAACAGGTTTTATACCTATAGGGTTATCCAGGGAAAGATATTTATTCCCTATTTAACAATTTAATCACCCCCTGCCTCGGTATTATTGGTTCTATCTGGCCCATAAACTAACTATCCGATTTATAGTAGGATTATTTTTAAGAGTATCCTTCTCTTCTATATAGGATATCACTTGAGCAATTAATTGCTCCATTCCCCGTATATATTAATAAAGCTATTGTTTTAATAAGCACGTTAGATTCTACTTACTTCTAATTAATTTGGTACGTGTCGCCTATCTATTTTATCTTTCTATTCACTTTTTCTATTTGATCTGATATGCAAATGAGAGTGTCCAAAAGTGATGTCTAACCCAGCAAGTAGATGGTTTTAAAAAAGAAAAATGTAGTATTGCTGTAATCATACTGAACTAGAAAATAGTGTTATGTCCTTTTTACTTCACATTGTGCTCTGGAAAAACAATAATCCGCCCTACAGATTATTTTTTGAAAGTCTCCAAATGCATTATATGGAACGTGGTGTCAAAAATAAAATGTATGACTCTTGGAAGGCACGGATGAAAAATTAATAAGAAAAATATTTAAAAAATGGTCATGTCGGGGAGGGGGTTAAAATACGGTAGACTTTGAAATTACCTACAAATCAGTGAAAGACTGCGGTCCTTCCTTACACTCAGATATTATATGACAGAGCAAAATTATAGCTGGAGCCTGCAACTAGTTAACATGCGTCTGATGAGCACCAGGAGTCTTGTGAAGTTATATATCTCCCACAATGTTTAATTAGAAAACACTGCATTTCTCAAGAGATTATGAAAGGAGGAAGGTACACAAGTTCCTTCTTCTACACATGTGATGGGAAATGCCTGAGTGACTCTGGGAACCCATGACAGTGATAGGAGGCAGGAGATTAATGATTAGCATCCTGTCATAAAAGTATAGCTTATGGAAAGTTCACTTTATTGCCCTGTAAGGGTCATAAAAATTTATGGGTGATATGAAGCCTGAGCTCTGACCTTGACTCTGTTTACACTCTCAGATCTTGACACACCAGCTATTTACATACGAGGGGTCCCATTGGTCAGTGTTCCATCCGGTTGACATCCCATTGGCCCTTTCTCCGAGTCAGGCACATTAGAAGGAAGTAGGGCATTTAGTTTAATAATTTAATAGGTGCTGGTGCTGTTTGTTATCTCATTAGGCCCTTTACTATCCCAGCCATGCAATAGGAATATCTGGATATGTGCTGTGAGCTGTTAATGAACTTAGTTTTATGAGTTATGTATAAATCACATTAACAGATTTGGCCATTTGTGTTATATCTTGGTATTTATTTGAGGTTGGCCTGATGGCGGCAAGAGATTGGTATTTAGGATTAAACACAACACCAGTAAGTGGAAACATATTGTTCTACAAGCAGCAGTGGAACTAGCCCTGACATTTTAATGCTACACCCATATGCCTGGTCTGATAAAAAGCTGTATTAAAAAAACAGAGCTTCAATGTCACCATCCATACTCAAAATATTGACTGCTAGGCCTAACAATGCTAGATGGCAGATGTGTGAGCTTTGGTCTCCCACAGCTAGACCAGCAACTGCTTTATAGCAACTGAAAACAACGATATGGTCAAGATACAGCCTAAGGGCAAGTCCAGGGATGATGCTGTGTCCCCTAAAGTGGGCCAACCTCGCTCTGACATGGACAGATTTCTCAAAAAGTACCATCTCTCTCCGGCGCATTCCGGCAAGATGATGTCCAAACAGGAAGCAGAGAACGCTAACTCAGGAAAATCTGGGGATGAGAGCGACATAAACCAGGCTGCAGGCTCAGAATCCTGATCCATCTCCAAGGGGTACCTGAAAAATGCTTTAGCTTGGGCACTGGCACCTATAGCTTTGGAGGTAAGTGAGATCAAAGCAGATGGTTACCACATAGGGGGCTGTGTGGAGACTCTGGAACAAGGCCACCAAGACCTACCTAGATTCTCAAAAATCATCAAGGACAAAATGGCAGCACAGCATGGGATGCTTAACCAAACTCATCTCCTCCTAGAATAACAGGAGAACCTCAGCAAAAGAATGTCCATGGCCTACCTGAAACCTCCAGCACAGATAATGTCCTTGCCATTGTAAACCAGATTTTTGCAACAGTCCTGGGCCATCAAAGAGTGGAATAGATTGTTCTTGAGCGCGCCCACAGGATATTAAAACTGAAACCCCCACCCTGGAGATCCATATGTCACATTGTCATTGTGTGGAATACTCAGCAATTTGCAGTGGCGTAGCGTGGGTTGCCAGGGCCCGGGGCAAGCCAAGTATTGTGCCCCCCCAACCCATGGACACGCTCATTTCTACAGATAATGTAGTACATGTCACTTGCAATACTATGTAACACCACAGATGATAGAGTGAACATGCACGGGCTTAAGAGTATAATCTGTATGTAGGGGGTGTAAGAATAGTGCTGTGCACTTTGTACATCTCTCCTCTTCTCTCAGTACATAGTGAATGTGCCGTCCATGCATATGATGCATACTGTATATAGGGCTACGATTAAATTGTAAATATAGGGAGTGTTTGTGAGTATGTATGTATTGTGGTAAGGTGAACAGAAAAGTGTATGGTAAAGTCCTGGAAGGGGTGTATATCCCACCTAGCTTCCTCAACTGGGTGATTTAAATAAAATCCAGAAGGTTAAAATGGTCTTAGCATTGTGTAGGTTGCTGAGATAGTTTTGTTTAGTTTATGGGCTGGATTTTATTGGACTGAGAGAAGGTAGGCTTGGTAGAGGGACCTCCCCAGTCCACCCCATTCCAGGGCAGGTTTTCCCCCTAGCCTGAGAGATCCCCAGCTGAAGCCAGCTGGGATCGTTAAGGGGAAATAAAGCACAGTCCAGGCTGTCAGTCTGCGGAGAGTAATGCCTGGAGAAAGTCTGGGAAACTGGCTGCCCTGCTGGCTAGAGAAGCCGAATTTTCTGTGTGACCTGTGTTCAATAGGTGAGGTAGGAACTTCACCGTATTAGCCAGCGCCCAGACGGGCAGGTGTTTATTTTGGTTTGGTTTATGTTTTGTGGTGCTGGACCTTCACCTTCCCCAGTGAATTATAACTGGGGTTGCCTGTATTGCCAGAGTGTTATAAATAAAGCAACGTTTGGACTTTAACCCTGTGGTCTGCAAGAGAATCTGTCATCTCAGCCCTGCCTGAGAGTTTAACCCCTTACAACTGGTGGAGGATGCGGGCAATAGAAGGTTGCTAAGGGCAACGGCGTGACAGTTGATGATTCAATGTCTGGGATGAAAGCTGCTGCAGCGTTGCAAAGTTCATCGGATACCATGGAGGAAATGATGAAGATGTTTTTGAAGGCCAGTATGGAGGATAGAAAGAGACACGAAGAAGTGTCTCTTTCTAGAAACCCCAAAACTGCAGATCAGCTCGTAAACCTGGTGGAAAGGTTCCTGACGACTGAGGACTACCTTCGTGATGTCCCCACCGCACAAACACCTCCCCGGAGTGCCCGACCCGTGTCATCTGTGGGTAAGAGATTTCTGGCTGTTGGGGGTGTGTGGAAGGGTGCAAGAGGGAATAAGGCTCTAGAGGTTGGGCGTGGGCATAAGGCTGAGTCTCTCGGGCAGTTCGGACCCGGAGAGGTTTTTTAACCTAGGAGACCTGGGGTGCCCCAAACATCTGAGATCAGGCAGGCTTGTCCATGGTGTAGCTCCACGTGTGGACCCTCTGGGCACGAACCGCTGATGTAACGCCCAAACGAGCCAGGATCTCCATTTTTAATTTGACATAGTCCCGGACACCCTGCCCACTCTGCTACTGCCAGCCTTTCTCTTTCCACCACCCTCTCAAATACGGTCAGGTAGGCCTCGATATCATCATCAAGGGTCAGTTTTTGCAAGGCCCGCTGCACAGCCCTCCTCACATTCAAAGTCTCTGGGGGGCTTAACTCCACACGTGGGGTTGGAGCTTCAACAGTCTCTCTCAATACAGCAATCTGTTCTAAACTATTGTTTTTCTGCTGCTGTGCCATGGCCTGCTGTTGTTGCGCATTAGCTTGTTGTTGGACACCAACAAGACTTATGCATGATATGATATAGGGGCGGGACTTCCCCTTGTTTTGGAAGTTGTGGGAGAGGAGAAACACTCCTGCAGAATCTGTGCCTTCTCCTTTAAATAATCATTGCAATGAGTGGCCCATTGGATTCAATGGTTTAACGTAAGAGACCATTGAAGACAATGGTGTCGATAAGGTGCAAAAGGAAGATGTCATTTTAACTGAAATGTCTGATGGAAATGTGGGGTTATGTGACGTACCTGATAATGACCCTTTTCCATTGCAGGTGTTAGCTGGCGAAGATGAAGCTTCCCCAACTGGGAAAAATGTGTTGGATTTAGGGGTGTCTCGGGGTAACTTTAGTACAGAGCAATTGAGAGACCCCACTCTCATGAGTGCTCACGGAAATGTTACTGTGATAGATGGTGTACCACAGGTACCAGAAGCTGACCAGAAATTTCCGTATTTTGCCATGAATGGAAACCTGCTACATCTAATTAATAAATGCAACCATGAAATTGTGGAGCAGCTTCTGGTGCCAAAACCCTATAGACGTATGGTACTAGATCTCGCACATAACCACGTACTTGGGGGTCATTTGGGTGTTAGCAAAACACAGGAGAGGGTACTACAAAGTCCTGCCCCACCTGCCAGATAAGTGCCCCGCCCTCACATTTCTGGAGTCCCTTGGTGCCTCTTCCCTTTTGAAAGAATTTCCATGGACTTGGTGGGTCCCATTGTTAAGTCAGCTAGGGGACACCAGTATATCTTGGTTGTGTTGGACTATGCCACACGATACCCGGAAGCGTTACTCTTACGAAACATGGCGTCCAAAAATATTGCCTGGGAATTATTTTTCATGTTCTCGCACACGGGAAACCCTAAAGAAATTCTCACGGACCAGGGTACCCCCTTTATGTCGAAGGTCATGAAAGAGTTGTTCAAGTTGTTCAAAATCACCCAGATACGTACCTCGGTGTAACACCGACAGACAGATGGGTTGGTCGAGAGTTTTAACAAGACGCTGAAACAGATGTTAAAAAAACTGGTAGAAAAGGATGGTCGGGACCAGTGATGGTCAGTTCCCAGTGTTCGCCAGCGAACACATGCGGGCTGCCATCTTGACTCACCCATCCGGCGATGCACAGGTAAGCCAGTCTGAAATCAAATGCGGTCACCGGGAGCAGGCAGTTCCGAGAACAGCCGCCGGGGGCCTTCATCGGGCTGTTCTCGGAACTGCCTGCTCCCATTGACCGCATTTGATTTCTGACCGGCTCCCGGCACAGGCACAGGTAAGGGCTTACCTGTGCATCGCCGGACAGGTGAGTCAAGATGGCAGCCTGCATGTGTTCACTGGCGAACACGGCGAACTGACCATCACTGGTCAGGACTGGGACTGCGTCCTACCAAACCTTATGTTCTCTATTAGGGAGGTGCCTCAGGCTTCTACATGGTTCTCACCATTTGAGTTACTATATGGCAGCCAACTGAGGGGTTTACTCGATGTAGCTAAAGAGACATGCAAGACAGGATAGTGACCGTGATGCCCATTGTTAAAGAACATCTGCAAAGAGCTCAGGAGGCTCAAAGCAGAATCTATAACAGGTCTGCCAAGTTAAGGGACTTTAATCCCGTGTACAGGGTCCTGATTCTAGTTTCCACTGTAGAAAGTATGTTTCTGGCAGAGTAGCAGGGTCCATACGAGGTTATGGAAAAAGTGGGCGAGGTGAACTATAAGGTGCACCAACCAGGAAGGAGAAGACCCTACCAGATTTACCACGTAAATCTGATCAAGCCATTGAAAGATCGGGAGTCATTGGTAGCTGCACAGACCATGATTAAGGAGGTGTCACCACCAATTCCTCCGGTAAAAATTTGTGAGGCATTGTCAGCACCCCAGAAACAAGAAGTAAAGGAGTTTCTACAGAAAAATAGAGGAAGGTTTTCTGACCTACCAGGCCATACCCATCTGATAAAACATTCTGTGAGAACTGAGCCCCACAGTAAGGTGAATCTAAAGCCCTACAGGATATCAAAAGCACGCATGCTTGAGTTAGGGGTCATTGAGGAATCTACCAGTGAGTGGTCAAGCCCTATTGTCTTAATCCCGAAGCCTAATGGGACTTGGAGATTTTGTAATGATTTCCGGAAGCTAAATGAGGTGTCAAAATTCGATGCATACCCTATGTCCAGAGTAGATGAACTAATTGAGAGGCTTAGGTAAGCAAGGTACAACACGACCCTTGACCTTACAAAAATGTATTGGCAGATACCATTATCAGATGATGCAAAAGAAAAGACGGCATTCTCCACTCCAGAGGGGCTGTTCCAGTACACAGTGATGCCTTTCGGGTTACATGGAGCCCCTGCTACATTTCAGAGGTTGATGGACCTAATCTTGAAGCCACATCGTGACTATGCTGCCGCTTACCTTGATGATGTGGTAATTTTTTCATCTGATTGGAGAAGTCACCTCTGGAAGGTACAGGCCGTTATAGAATCCATTAGTGATGCTGGCCTAACCATAAACCCTGAGAAATGTGCAGTGGGTCTAGAGCAGGGATGCTCAACCTGCGGCCCTCCAGCTGTTGTAAAACTACAACTCCCACCATGCCCTGCTGTAAGCTGATAGATGTAGGCTGTCCGGGAATGATGGGAGTTGTAGTTTTGCAACAGCTGGAGGGCCACAGGTTGAGCATGCCTGGTCAGGGATGCTCAACCTGCGGCCCTCCAGCTGTTGTAAAACTACAAGTCCCACCGTGCCCTGCTGTAAGCTGATAGATGTAGGCTGTCCGGGAATGATGGGAGTTGTAGTTTTGCAACAGCTGGAGGGCCACAGGTTAAGCATGCCTGGTCTAGAGGAAGCAAAATATCTGGGCTACATTATTGGTAAAGGGCTGGTTAAACCCCAGATCAATAAAGTAGAGGCGATACACGACTGGCCTAGGCCCTTAACAAAAAAACAAGTCAGGGCCTTCCTTGGCATAACACGGTACTACCACCGGTTCATACTGGATTTTGACTCAATGGCAGCACCATTGACTGACTTAACGAAAGGCCCTAAGTCAGTAATGGTGAAGTGGACCCCAGAGGCAGAAAAGGCCTTTCAAAGCCTAAAATCCGGTCAACAGCCAGTGCTCATTTCCCCGAATTTCGGAAAAGAGTTTCTGGTCCAGACTTATGCATCTCAGACAGGCGGTCCTGTCACAGGTGATAAGAAGGAGCACCCAGTGATGTACCTAAGTAGGAAGTTGACCCCGGGCCAGAGAAAAATGATGCCATAGTGGAACGAGAGTGACTAGCCATTAAATGGGCTCTGGAGTCACTTAAAGGGGTATTCCCACTTCGCATTTTCATACTTACCTGCTGTCAGCGCGCCGTTCACTTCCTGGATTCTGGATGGGGGCGGGCTTCATCTTGATTGGAGTCTTCTCCCGGTCGGGCCGCACGCTGGACTGAATGCGCACGGCTCTGTACTATTCTGGCCAGGAAGAAATCACCATCGCGCATGCGCGGCGGCGTGCGCGTTCAGGACAACGAGCGCCCCGGCCGGGAGAAAAGAAGGAGTCTTCTGCGCAAGCGCGGCCACCGGGATTCCGGAGAAGATTGGTGGCCGTAACCAGGGGAGACCGAATATCAACAATGAGGTAAGTGGGGATGAATTTACTCCTAAACGGTGGGAATTGGTTAATCAAATATATTTACAAAAATGATCACTGTCAAATCATTAACATTTAACAGTGATCATTATGATGGGAATACCCCTTTAAATATTACTTGCTGGGTAGAAAATTTCTGTTGGTAACAGATCTCGCTCCTTTAACTTGGATGAAACAAAACAGGGAGAAAAACGCAGTGACCAGGTGGTTTCTCTCCCTGAAAATTTTTAATTTCAAGGTTAAACATAGAAATTACAGGGGAACGTAGATGCTTTGTCCAGGATACACTGTTTGTTGGCTAAAAATATCCAGACCTCTGGTCTGGAGAAGAGGAAGGGGGGGGGGGAATGTGGTAAGGTGAACAGAAAAGTGTATGGTAAAGTCCTGGAAGGGGTGTATATCCCACCCAGCTTCCTCAACTGGGGGAGGTAAATAAAATCCAGAAGGTTAAAATGGTCTTAGCAATGTGTAGGTTGCTGAGATAGTTTTGTTAAGTTTATGGGCTGGATTTTATTGGACTGAGAGAAGGTAGGCTTGGTAGAGGGACCTCCCCAGTCCACCCCATTCCAGGGCAGGTTTTCCCCCTAGCCTGAGGGATTCCCAGCTGAAGCCAGCTGGAATCGTTAAGGGGAAATAAAGCACAGTCCAGGCTGTCAGTCTGGGGAGAGTAATGTCTGGAGAAAGTCTGGGAAACTGGCTGCCCTGCTGGCTAGAGAAGCCGAATTCTCTGTGTGACCTGTGTTCAGTAGGTGAGCTAGGAACTTCACCGTATTAGCCAGGGCAGGTGTTTATTTTGGTTTGGTTTATGTTTTGTGGTGCTGGACCTTCACCTTCCCCAGTGAATTATAACTGGGGTTGCCTGTATTGTCGGAGGGTTATAAATAAAGCAACGTTTGGACTTTAACCCTGTGGTCTGCAAGGAAATCTGTCATCGCCGCCCTGCCTGAGAGTGTAACCCCTTACATTATGTAGAAGTCATTATATCTATAGTACAAACTTGTCAACTCTCCTGGAACATTGTAAGGCTTCCAAAAAAGAGGAGACCTCCTGAACTCCCAGAGGGGTTGATAAATCCCCCACACAGGGCATGGAGGGCACATCATGAAAGCGGTGAGGACATAGCTGGAAAACAGTGGAGTTTCAGGAAAAGGGACATGTTCAAACAGTTACAGTTTACTCCAAATCAGTGTATTAGTCTTACTAAATGTCCTCCAGTATGTCTTAGAGAAGGACTTTGAGTTTGTTATGGGTCCCCCAATGAATAGATTGCTCCATACTCCAGGGACCCTTAATCTGACCCTGCACATATGTAATACCCCAAAGCAGGCACTACCAATTCCTCCACCCTTCCACCATATCTAATTGCTGACAAATAATGTCATCTGTGTATTTAATTCCAGGTCCTTTGATATTGTTCCTTAATAACATTGCTATTTAATTTATGCATAGTATTATATGTAATGTGCCTGGTTATCCAGCGGGTGGCAGTGTATCTGGCAGAGTACCTTTAGATAGAATGGAATTTACCATAAATGGGCTAATCCTGCTTCCTACCAAGGGAGCGGGGGGGGGGGGGGGGGGGGGGGGCAGGGTTGCAGGAAGCTGAGAAGTTAGGAAGTTGAGTTTTAGTGTCCAAAGGGACCAGAGATGGCACAGTGAGTCTTCCAGGGGAAGCAGCTTGCAAAGCACCCTGACTCCTTGCAGTTCATGGACTGAGTATTACTAGGGGTCAAAGGCCAAAGGCACCCCACTCAAAAGGTACCAGAACAGCAACCAGACCAAAGCCAGAGATTAGCACAGCAGAGAGAGAGATCAAGCAAGTTTGCTTGCCAGTTTACCCCAAAACCTGCTAGAGCCAAGAGAAAGACCAAATATTGTCTGGGTGCAAGTTTATTCACGTAAAGCTGGACGCGACTTATTCTCCACCTCACCCCTTTATTGCTGGGGAGTCTAACCCTGTGGAGCGACATAATCCACCCTGGAGGGCAGCGTGCTGCACATACCTCTTACATCAAGTGACATCTCCTCTGACTTTCTTCATCTTCTCCATTTTGGAAATAAGACCACCATGATACCTCTTTCAGCCAGGTCTCTTCTCTGCTGAGTTTATCACAAACATCTTAGATTCTTCACTTTACTATGATTTCCTCCCCCTGGTGCCCCAACACTGTAATCCTGCTGCTACCCCCAATACTGTTCTCTCTGTGTTCCCCAATTCTCCCAAATGCTATACTGCAGAAATAATAAAGCCATACAGATATGCTCCCAAACTGCCCTCAATGGTAATGTGTTCCATACAGTACCTCCAATAGAAACCCCATTAATAGTAATGCACTTCATATTGTGCCCAATAATAATGCCCCCACAGTACCCCCAATATTAATAATGCCCCATAGAGCCTCTAACAGAAAAAAGGCCTCCTATAGTGCCCCCAACAGTAACATGGCCCCTCTATAAGGCACCCATATGGAGGCCACAGTAGTAATAAAGCTCCCTATAGGGTCTCCAGTAGTTATAATGTCTCCTATTTATAAAGACCCACTGCAGTGCCCCATGTAGTTATAATGACCCTCTGTAATGTACCCTGTATGACACCACCCTGTAATTCCCATATCTATAATACCCCCTCTGGAGTATGTGTATATAAAATACTACCTCTGTATTATTATTACTGTGTATATATATCTATAATGCCCCCCTCTCTATTATTAGTATACAGTTGCAAGAAAAAGTATGTGAACCCTTTGGAATTATATGGATTTCTGCACAAATTGGTCATAAAATGTGATCTGATCTTCATCTAAGTCCCAACAATAGACAATCACAGTCTGCTTAAACTAATAACACACAAAGAATTAAATGTTACCATGTTTTTATTGAACACACCATGTAAACATTCACAGTGCAGGTGGAAAAAGTATGTGAACCCCTAGACTCTCCAAGAGCTAATTGGAGTGAGGTGTCAGCCAACTGGAGTCCAAACAATGAGATGAGATTGGAGGTGTTGGTTACAGCTGCCCTGCCCTTTAAAAAAAACACACCAGTTCTGGGTTTGCTTTTCACAAGAAGCATTGCCTGATGTGAATGATGTCTCACACAAAAGAGTTCTCAGAAGACCTACGATTAAGAATTGTTGACTTGCATAAAGCTGGAAAGGGTTATAAAAGTATCTCCAAAAGCCTTGCTGTTCATCAGTCCATGGTAGAACAAATTGTCTATAAATGGAGAAAGTTCAGCACTGCTGCTACTCTCCCTAGGAGTGGCCATCCTGTAAAAATGACTTCAAGAGCACAGCGCAGACTGCTCAATGAGGTGAAGAAGAATCCTAGATTTTCAGCTAAAGACTTACAAACGTCTCTGGCATATGCTAACATCCCTGTTAGCGAATCTACGATACGTAAAACACTAAACAAGAATGGATTTCATGAGAGGATACACAGAGGAAGCCACTGCTGTCCAAAAAAAAACATTGCTGCACGTTTACAGTTTGCACAAGAGCACCTGAATGTTCCACAGCAGTACTGGCAAAATATTCTGTGGACAGATGAAACCAAAGTTGAGTTGTTTGGAAGAAACACACAACACTATGTGTGGAGAAAAAGAGGCACAGCACACCAACATCAAAACCTCATCCCAATTGTGAAGTATGGTGGTGGGGGCATCATGGTTTGGGGCTGATTTGCTGCATCAGGGCCTGGACGAATTGCTATCATCGACGAAAAAATGAATTCCCAAGTTTATCAAGACATTTTGCAGAAGAACTTAAGGCCATCTGTCCACCAGCTGAAGCTCAACAGAAGATGGGTGTTGCAACAGGACAACGACCCAAAGCATAGAAGTAAATCAACAACAGAATGGCTTAAACAGAAGAAAAAACGCCTTCTGGAGTGGCCCAGTCAGAGTCCTGACCTCAACCCGACTGAGATGCTGTGGCATGACCTCAAGAAAGTGATTCACACCAGACATCCCAAGAATATTGCTGAACTGCAACAGTTCTGTAAATAGGAATGGTCAAGAATTACTCCTGACCGTTGTGCACGGCTGATTTGCAACTACAGGAAACGTTTGGTTGAAGTAATTGTTGCCAAAGGAGGTTCAACAAGTTATTAAATCCAATGGTTCACATACTTTTTCCACCTGCACTGTGAATGTTTACATGGTGTGTTCAATAAAAACATGGTAACATTTAATTCTTTGTGTGTTATTAGTTTAAGCAGACTGTGATTGTCTATTGTTGTGACTTAGATGAAGATCAGATCACATTTTATGACCAATTTGTGCAGAAATCCATATCATTCCAAAGGGTTCACATACTCTTTCTTGCAACTGTATATAATGGATCGCCTCCATACTATTAGTATATATAATGCCTCTCTCTCTCTCTCTCTATATATATATATATATATATATAGAGAGAGAGAGAGAGGTGTATATATATATATATATATATATATACACTCACCTAAAGAATTATTAGGAACACCTGTTCTATTTCTCATTAATGCAATTATCTAGTCAACCAATCACATGGCAGTTGCTTCAATGCATTTAGGGGGGTGCTCCTGGTCAAGACAATCTCCTGAACTCCAAACCGTATGTCAGAATGGGAAAGAAAGGTGATTTAAGCAATTTTGAGCTTGGCATGGTTGTTGGTGCCAGACGGGCCGGTCTGAGTATTTCACAATCTGCTCAGTTACTGGGATTTTCACGCACAACCATTTCTAGGGTTTACAAAGAATGGTGTGAAAAGGGAAAAACATCCAGTATGCGGCAGTCCTGTGGGCAAAATGCCTTGTGGATGCTAGAGGTCAGAGGAGAATGGGCCGACTGATTCAAGCTAATAGAAGAGCAACGTTGACTGAAATAACCACTCGTTACAACCGAGGTATGCAGCAAAGCATTTGTGAAGCCACAACACGCACAACCTTGAGGCGGATGGGCTACAACAGCAGAAGACCCCACCGGGTACCACTCATCTCCACTACAAATAGGAAAAAGAGGCTACAATTTGCACGAGCTCACCAAAATTGGACTGTTGAAGACTGGAAAAATGTTGCCTGGTCTGATGAGTCTCGATTTCTGTTGAGACATTCAAATGGTAGAGTCCGAATTTGGCGTAAACAGAATGAGAACATGTATCCATCATGCCTTGTTACCACTGTGTAGGCTGGTGGTGGTGTAATGGTGTGGGGGATGTTTTCTGGGCACACTTTAGGCCCCTTAGTGCCAATTGGGCATAGTTTAAATGCCAAGGGCTACCTGAGCATTGTTTCTGACCATGTCCATCCCTTCATGACCACCATGTACCCATCCTCTGATGGCTACTTTCAGCAGGATAATGCACCATGTCACAAAGCTCGAATCATTTCAAATTGGTTTCTTGAACATGACAATGAGTTAACTGTACTACAATGGCCCCCACAGTCACCAGATCTCAACCCAATAGAGCATGTTTGGGATGTGGTGGAACGGGAGCTTCGTGCCCTGGATGTGCATCCCTCAAATCTCCATCAACTGCAAGATGCTATCCTATCAATATGGGCCAACATTTCTAAAGAATGCTATCAGCACCTTGTTGAATCAATGCCACGTAGAATTAAGGCAGTTCTGAAGGCAAAAGGGGGTCCAACACGTATTAGTATGGTGTTCCTAATAATTCTTTAGGTGAGTGTGTGTATATATATATATATATATATATATATATATATATATACAGTTGCAAGAAAGAGTATGTGAACCCTTTGGAATGATATGGATTTCTGCACAAATTGGTCATAAAATGTGATCTGATCTTCTATTATATCATAAAAGTAGGGCATTTAAGTAGAAGCATTTCCTCATCTCAATTTATGGAAACAAAAGGCAGCGAGCAACAGTGGTGGTTATACCCCACAAAAATGTCAATGTCTCAAAAACCTGTCATGTGTAGAGTTGAGCGAACACCTGGATGTTCGGGTTCGAGAAGTTCGGCTGAACTTCCCGGAAATGTTCGGGTTCGGGACCAGAACCCGACCCGAACTTCGTCCCGAACCCGAACCCCATTGAAGTCAATGGGGACCCGAACTTTTCGGCACTAAAAAGGCTGTAAAACAGCCCAGGAAAGAGCTAGAGGGCTGCAAAAGGCAGCAACATGTAGGTAAATCCCCTGCAAACAAATGTGGATAGGGAAATGAATAAAAATTAAAATTAAAATAAATAAAAATTAACCAATATCAATTGGAGAGAGGTCCCATAACAGAGAATCTGGCTTCATGTCAGCAGAGAATCAGTCTTCATGTCATAGCAGAGAATCAGGCTTCACGTCACCCAACACTGTAACAGTCCATTGTCATGTATTTAGGCCCAGGCAACCAGGCAGAGGAGAGAGGTCCCGTAACAGAGAATCTGGCTTCATGTCAGCAGAGAATCAGTCTGCATGTCATAGCAGAGAATCAGGCTTCACGTCACCCAACACTGGAACAGTCCATTGTCAGATATTTAGGCCCCGGCACCCAGACAGAGGAGAGAGGTCCCATAGCAGAGAATCAGGCTTCATGTCATAGCAGAGAATCAGGCTTCACGTCAGCCAAAACTGGAACAGTCCGATGTCAGATATTTAGGCCCCGGCACCCAGAAAGAGGAGAGAGGTCCCATAGCAGAGATTCAGGCTTCATGTCATAGCAGAGAATCATGCTTCAAGTCACCCAACACTGGAACAGGCCACTGTCAGATATTTTTAGGCCCCGGCACCCAGACAGAGGAGAGGTTCATTCAACTTTGGGTTGCCCCGCAATATAATGGTAAAATGAAAATAAAAATAGGATTGAATGAGGAAGTGCCCTGGAGTACAATAATATATGGTTAAGGGGAGGTAGTTAATGTCTAATCAAGGGATGGACAGGTCCTGTGGGATCCATGCCTGGTTCATTTTTATGAACGTCAGCTTGTCCACATTGCCTGTAGACAGGCGTTTGTCTGTAATGACGCCCCCTGCCGTGCTGAATACACGTTCAGACAAAACGCTGGCCGCCGGGCAGGCCAGCACCTCCAAGGCATAAAAGGCTAGCTCTGGCCACGTGGACAATTTGGAGACCCAGAAGTTGAATCGGGCCAAACCATCAGTCAGTACGTGGAGGGGTGTGCACAGGTACTGTTCCACCATGTTATTGAAATGTTGCCTCCTGCTAACACGTTCCGTATCAGGTGGTGGTGCAGTTAGCTAAGGCGTGGTGACAAAACTTTTCCACATCTCTGCCATGCTAACCCTGCCTTCAGAGGAGCTGGCCGTGACACAGCAGCGTTGGCGACCTCTTGCTCCTACTCTGCCTCCGCCTTGGACTTCCACTGGTTCCCCTGTGACATTTGGGAATGCTCTCAGTAGCGCGTCTACCAATGTGCGCTTGTACTCGCGCATCTCCCTATCACGCTCCAGTGCAGGAAGTAAGGTGGGCACATTGTCTTTGTACCGTGGATCCAGCAGTGTGGCAACCCAGTAGTCCGCACACGTTAAAATGTGGGCAACTCTGCTGTCGTTGCGCAGGCACTGCAGCATGTAGTCGCTCATGTGTGCCAGGCTGCCCAGAGGTAAGGACAAGCTGTCCTCTGTGGGAGGCGTATCGTCATCGTCCTGCGTTTCCCCCCAGCCACGCACCAATGATGGGCCTGAGCTGCGTTGGGTGCCAGCCCGCTGTGAACATGCTTCATCCTCATCCTCCTCCACCTCCTCCTCATCCTCGTCCTCCTCGTCCTCCAGTAGTTGGCCCTGGCTGGCCACATTTGTACCTGGCCTCTGCTGTTGCAAAAAACCTCCCTCTGAGTCACTTCTAAGAGACTGGCCTGAAAGTGCTAAAAATGACCCCTCTTCCTCCTCCTCCTCCTCCTGGGCCACCTCCTCTTCCATCATCGCCCTAAGTGTTTTCTCAAGGAGACATAGAAGTGGTATTGTAACGCTGATAACGGCGTCATCGCCACTGGCCATGTTGGTGGAGTACTCGAAACAGCGCAACAGGGCACACAGGTCTCGCATGGAGGCCCAGTCATTGGTGGTGAAGTGGTGCTGTTCCGCAGTGCGACTGACCCGTGCGTGCTGCAGCTGAAACTCCACTATGGCCTGCTGCTGCTCGCACAGTCTGTCCAGCATGTGCAAGGTGGAGTTCCACCTGGTGGGCACGTCGCATATGAGGCGGTGAGCGGGAAGGCCGAAGTTACGCTGTAGCGCAGACAGGCGAGCAGCGGCAGGATGTGAACGCCGGAAGCGTGCACAGACGGCCCGCACTTTATGCAGCAGCTCTGATATGTCGGGGTAGTTGTGAATGAACTTCTGCACCACCAAATTCAGCACATGCGCCAGGCAAGGGATGTGCGTCAAACCGGCTAGTCCCAGAGCTGCAACGAGGTTTCGCCCATTATCGCACACCACCAGGCTGGGCTTGAGGCTCACCGGCAGCAACCACTCGTCGGTCTGTTGTTCTATACCCAGCCACAACTCTTGTGCGGTGTGGGTCCTGTCCCCCAAACATATGAGTTTCAGAACGGCCTGCTGACGTTTACCCCGGGCTGTGCTGAAGTTGGTGGTGAAGGTGTGTGGCTGACTGGATGATCAGGTGGAAGAAGAGGAGGAGGAAGCCGAATAGGAGGAGGAGGCAACAGGAGGCAAAGAATGTTGCCCTGCGATCCTTGGCGGCAGAAGGACGTGCGCCAAACAGCTCTCCGCCTGGGGCCCAGCCGCCACTACATTTACCTAGTGTGCAGTTAGGGAGATATAGCGTCCCTAGCCGTGCTTACTGGTCCACGTATCTGTGGTTAGGTGGACCTTGCCACAGATGGCGTTGCGCAGTGCACACTTGATTTTATCGGATACTTGGTTGTGCAGGGAAGGCACGGCTCTCTTGGAGAAGTAGTGGATGCCCTTGGGAAACCCTGCCAGCAGAGTCTTCAAACAGCATAAGAGACTGCTGCATAACTTAAGGCTCAGACAGTTTCCCTGATATGCATGGGGGTGATGTGACAGACTGATGGGCTTGGTTTTCATGCGCCATCTGTGCGCTTTCTGCAGAAGACTGGGTGGGAGATAATGTGAACAAGCTGGATCCACTGTCGGCCACCCAATTGACTAATGCCTGTACCTGCTCAGGCCTTACCATCCTTAGAACGGCATTGGGCCCCACCAAATATCGCTGTAAATTCTGGCGGGTACTAGGACCTGAGGTAGTTGGTTCACTACGACATGTGGCTGTGGCAGAACGGCCACGTCCTCTCCCAGCACCAGAGGGTCCACTAACACCACCACGACCATGTCCGCGTCCGCGTCCCTTACTAGATGTTTTCCTCATTGTTACTGTTCACCACAATAAGAAAAAAATTATTTGGCCCAATGTATTGAATTCAAATTCAGGCCTTTTTTTACAGACACCTAACACTATCTGGCTATCTATTTAGGTACCGTATTACACTAATACAGGCACAGCAGTAACGACAGATTTAGCTGAATATAAATTGTAGGCCTAGTATTTAGGCCCTGGATGACAGGTATGCGTTTACGAACAGAATTAGACTTGGAAATGCACGGTAGCGTGTGAAGTTATTGAGAATGACCCTATCCACACCTTCAATCTAATATACCCTTTTATGGATAGATTTAAAGTAGGCCTGATACAGCAGAAACCACTGATTTAGGGAATTGCTAAGTTGGGAATTGTATTTCAACCCAGAAGAAAAACTGTGCTTTGGCGGACACTAAATGAATTGACCAGCCTCAGCAATAAACACAGATTTAGCTGAATATTAATTTTAGGCCTATTATTTAGGTGCTGGATGACAGGTATATGTTTACGGACAGAATTAGACTTGGAAATGCACGGTAGCGTGTGAAGTTATTGAGGATGACACTATCCGCACCTTAAATCTAATATACCCTTTTATGGATCGATTTAAACTTGGCCTGATACAGCAGAAACCACTGATTTAGGGAATTGCTAACTTGGGAATTGTATTTCAACCCAGAACAAAAATATATCCTTTGCCAGACAGCAGACAGTATTACAATTGGCTAGCTACAGCTGAAACACCAGATTTAGGGTACTGCTATTTTGGCAATTGTATTTCACCCCTCAATAAAATAGCAAGCACAGCCAAGCCCCTGATGTAGGATATAGCAAAAAAATAACCACACTATTGATGGTTAAATGGACTTGGTGTCAGCTTGTGCTGGCGCACCACAAGACACAAAATGGCCGCCGATCACCCAAGAAAAAAGTGACATAAAAACGCTCTGGGCAGCCTAAAAACAGTGAGCAATTAAATAGCAGCAGTTCAATGATCCACAGCTGTAGATCGATCACTGAATTAAGTGTTTTTGCTGAGTTAATCACTGCCTAATCTCGCCCTAACAGCAGCTGCAACCTCTCCCTACACTGATCAGAGCAGAGTGACGTGCGGCGCTACGTGACTCCAGCTTAAATAGAGGCTGGGTCACATGCTGCACTGGCCAATCACAGCTATGCCAATAGTAGGCATGGCTGTGATGGCCTCTTGGGGCAAGTAGTATGAAGCTTGTTGATTGGCTGCTTTGCAGCCTTTCAAAAAGCGCCAAGAAAGCGACGAACACCGAACCCGAACCCAGACTTTTACAAAAATGTGCGGGTCCGTGTCACGGACACCCCAAAATTCGGTACGAACCCGAACTATACAGTTCGGGTTCGCTAATCCCTACTTGTCAGCACTGCGCATGGCACCAGAAGGGTAAGAGAGAGCATGGCGCCCTTGCCCGCGGGGCTAACACTGTCTGGTTTTAGAGTCACTTATCTGGCTGTTCTTGGCTGGCAGGTACTGGTGTTTCCCTGTCTGCTGCTCCTCCTTGCAACTTTACACTGCACAGACTGAATATGGTGCCTTGCTCATCAGCTACCTTCCGCAGACTCTCTACAAAGCTCCCAGACCAGTGGGGTGGGACCAGCCCACATCTACTAATTGAATTTAGGGCTGGTAACTGAACACTCTCTCCCATATATATATACCCGGCTAGGAATTACAAATATGACAGCAAAAGTCCATGAACCCATTGTGAGGGGTAGCTTTCTTTCAGGGGATCATCCTCACAGATACGGCTTCAGGATACCAGGTTTAAGGTCCAAACAGTGCATTTATTGTGGCACACCAGCAAAAGCAAAACAAACAAAACAATAAACACTCGTCTGTCCAGGCTCTAACTAAACACAGGATTCCTGACACACGTGAACCCATGCGGCTTTCCCAGCCAATGTCCTACAACCTCCTGGTTGTACAGAGCATAGTACACCCACTGTCTCCAGTCCAGTGTGGGGGATTGGGGCTCAGTAGTCCACCTGACTATGGCCCTGCGACCCTCCCAGGCATTGCTTTGTCCCCCAACTCCAGGCTATCTCCCAGCCTCGTGGTCCCTCAGCCTTGCCCAGCTGAGTCCACACTCAAAGAGCCTCCAGGCCTCTGTAGATGGTGAACACACTCCCCCCTTACTGACACCCTGGAAGGTGCTTTATGCCAGCCTGAGTACCTCCAGCTGGTCTCACCTGTGGTGGAATAGGGGTGTGGACCGCACTATCCACCCCTTTCTTGCCTCTAACCTGTGTGAGACCTGTCACTGTCTCACACCATTTAGCAGTGAATCACTGGGGCACTGCTCATTTACATGTACAAAAAGGACTGATCTCAAATCTTGCAGGATTCAAGATCCCCACAGAGTGCCTTACGATAAGACCACCATGCAAATACTGAAATAAGGCCAAAAAGGAAATATATATGCATACAAGAAACCAGGGGCATAAGGCTGTGCCCCAAAGCAAACTTTTGAATGCTCCCCTCCCCTTTGAGCATGAATATTACATGCCACAATGCACACTGAGGCCAAAAAGTCTCAAATAAGTTTGTTTTTTAAAGTAGTAAAGAAGTTTTATTTAAAAAAAACAACCATTACTCACCTACCTGTCAAATCAGCTGCTTCTACTCGTACAACACCAACCTTCTATGTTAATGAGCTGTCTTGCAGACAGTCTCCGCATTTGATAGATCATGCTAGAAATTTCCCTCAAATACCAGGGCAATCAAACTAAGGCCTCATGCACACGACCGTATGTATTTTGCGGTACGCAAAAAACGAATCCACAAAAAATACGGCGGACGTCCGTGTGAATTCCGTATTTTGCAGAACGGAACAGCTGGCCCCTAATAGAACAGTACTATCCTTGTCCGTAATGCGGGCAATAATAGGACATATTCAATTTTTTTGCGGAACGGAAATACGGGCATACAGAAACGGAATGCACACGGAGTACCTTCCGTTTTTTTTTTGCAGACCTATTGAAATAAATGGTTCCAAATACGGTCCACAAAAAAAACTGAACGGACACGGAAAGAAAATACTTTGTGTGCATGAGCCACACGAATGCAGCTGAGAACCAGCAGCAGAAATCAGATAGAGAAGGAGACACATCCCAGACAGCTTTTAGGCCCTGCCTTAGGAAGAAGAGGACTGTTGGAGGATGCGTTGCATACACTGTAATTTTAATAGTAACTGTACACACCTATATGCAGGGAGCTCCCACTAGTGGTGGCTCTAGGCAGATTTCAAGAATATGTGAAGTTACAAAGGGAATTTAGATTTTTTATTTTATTTTTTGAAAATTGGAGCTTTAGCTCCTATACATATATCGTTCAAAATGGTGGTGGTTATTAACTGAAATAATTGTAGTAAAATAGTACACTTGTTGGAGTTTTGAGTTTTGCTATGGGGCCATATGGTTTCTGTGAAGACCCTTGTTAATGCTTTCTTTATACATGTCAGTAGGGAGACATAAGCACAATCTTCTAATCATTTGTTCTCATCACAGCATAGTAGATCAGATCCTCATTGTGTCTATTGCTCGACACAGGACAAATGTAATAGATTCACATTGTGCAGGATGCAGCATGTGCTTAGTGAATTACAGCTACTGTATACGAAATTCATACATCAAAGGGTGGATGTATAATCTGGTGTGCGTCATTGTAGTAGTCACCCGAGAGTCATTTTCTATTGAATTTCTAGTGGTATATGTGAAAATACCTGCGATACGAGACAAAGTCAGCTTTACAGGCTGTTATATGATTGTAGTGAAAATAACAATGTTTAATGTACAAATGGCAGACTCATAAACCGAGATGGCGACGAAAAGGAAAATTTCTTCCCTATATATGCTGTGATTTGCACTGATGTGTCTGTCAACTGGATTTATGGCCATTTTGTTCCATTCCTATCAGCCTATCCTAGTGATTCATATGCATGGAAATATGTAAAGAATGCTGCATCACCCTAGTGGAAGGAAGCCTTGCTTCGCGCCTCCAGACTACAAGTCATATACCGTACATATTATTACATTTCACAAGCTCATGTAATAAACTTTTCTTGGCTTGGTAGGTTTAACAGTATTGCAACTGATAATCTGACATGACAATATACTCTCTTCATTGACTGTTCCATTGATTGACTGTTAAACCTATTTATAATGGGAAGTAATGGGTGGAGGCCACATATTAGATTTCAAACAAATCTTTCAAGCAAATGAATATACAAATAAAGATTTGCCTACACTGACGAGCAACGGTAGCAACGTTTTGAACTTCTGACTTTCAGGCTCCATATCTTACCATCCACTATAGCTTGGCAATTTATAAATGAAATAGGCTGATTTTAATTAGTGTGAGTATATAGCTTGGCCTGCTCCCCCTCACTCACTGGAAGCCATTTGGCACCAGGAGAGAGATAGTTTGTGGACTCTCATTGCAGTCCTTGGTGGCCATTTGGCACCAGGAGTGGTGTGGAGTGGGCCCGGCATGCATGTTGGTACCTGCATTCCTTGGATATAATGGAGGCCATTTTGGCACTAAAAATGACAGAAAGTGAAGCAGGCCCAGCATGCATGTGGAACCTACACTCGCTGTATTATATGGTAGCCGTCATGGCACATAACAGGTAGAATTTAGTGTTAGGAACCCGTCTTACAGAGATCACCTTGACGTGCGGCAGACGGGCTCGAATAATTTTGTACAAAATGATTTGCCAAGCATCTCTGACTTATTAGTGTAGCACCTGCAATTATTATGCAATTTTGTACTTTATTTGGTTTGCAGAGAGCTGTTGCATTGCATGTTTTATTTTATAAATGAAATAGTGGACTGTAACTTTAACACAGGTGTGGTACATTTAGCATATCATTTATGTGCACACCCTATTACAGTGTAACCCTAGCTAACATGACTCCACTGTTTAGTTAAAAGCAGAGTAGTACTATGATGAACTTAAGGAAAGGAAAAAGAAGCTTAGTCTCAGTCCCACCATGACATTTCCTGTCTCTGCCTGTATTAATAAGGTTTTTTTGTAGAGACGCCCTTTTAACTAGACCATGTTGCATTACCAATTTTTGTATGGCTCTTCCTTCTCTAACTGTGAACAGTAGGTTTCAACCAAAGACAGCAATTTTGGAGGCTTTGGAGAACAGTATTTTGTCACCAGGTTACATAAACTAGATACAATTAGGGCTGCCAGGAGAGATTTGTTATGTGCTGATGTAATTCTGTAGTTCACAGGAAGTCAGCTTCACAGGAGAGACTGATATCCTGCCTACACACAGGATACTAAGATCTGGACCAGTGGTCAGACTGGGGGTCATATGGCTCAACTGTCCATAATGTATAAATGTAACTGAGCCAAAATGAAACAAATTACACTGCTAAAATAGTGCTGGTGAATTAGCATTAAATGACCAAAACATGTGACTGACTGCCTCTGTGATTGTGTAACGGAAAACTGGAGCTATAACGAAATATAATCAAATAATGTTACATATTAATAAAAATGTACATTTATTGGGATGTTAAATATTTTTGTGTCGAAAAGAAAAAAGTATTATAGTACAGAAACCTGACTAACCAGAAAAATTGTATTTGTAACATTTTGGAGCACAAAGGCGAGTGTACAAATCAATGACTGAGAGATGAGTGCAACATTTAAAAGTTGTGACACCAAGAAATTTGTTCTACAGGAATCTGGACTCTGCTGCAGCAGAATTACCAGGCTGCAACCTCTTGGAGTAGTCTTTGTTCAACTGAATGCTGACCCACAGGGGTCAAGAGACACCAATGCAGAGCACTGAGGGATAAGACAAGACCATAGTCAGGGACAGGCCAAGAGCAGGGCAGGTAAAGTGTGAGCAATACGATAAGCAATCTGAGGTCAGGACAGGCAGCTCAGGGTAAGATTGGAGAGCAGACAGGGTTCAGGTGAGGCAGCGAAAGGACAATTCCTGATGTCAGGTAGAAGTTAGTACATGGAACAGGCAAAGAATTAATGGCACACCATTGCAGGAAACAAGTGAGCCACAGAGAAAGGTGCCTGAATTATCCCAGGGTAACCAGCCATTCAAGCCAGGCCAGGTGCAGGTAAGCATGGCGCCACCTTGCTTACCCACCCCAGGGTTCCAGCGGTCCAGTCCTGCCAATGTCACCCTCTCCCTGACTGGCAGTCCTGGGTGCCAGAGTGCAATCCTCCTTCCTTACAGGATGGCCTGCCTATGTAGTGTCCCACTACGTAAGGGTGGGCACTACTAAGGGACATGTTGCCCCCACCTCCTGTGGGAAATTGCTATTGTGTTTTGTATTGCCTTGTAATGCATATTTTCATGTTATTTCCTGTGTACCAGGCCTACTAGGGGTGTAGTTTCTCCTCCCAAGCTGTAGAGGGAGCTAGGGAACCCCCTAGTATATATAGCTAGGCCCAGACAGGAAAGAGTTAGTTCAGTCCAGTCCAGGAGGCTAAGTAGCTCAGTATAGCCTGCCTGAAGTCCTGAGTAAGCAAAGCTCAGAAGTTAGTCTAGGAGAAGAAGTTTCCTCCTGAAGTTATCCTGCATCAAGCAAAGTACAGAGCAGTGCTAATTGTATCCAGCCAAGTAGAAAGCTGAAGGGCAGAAGTTTATTTGCAGCAAGTGGATTTATACCAGAGGAAGGTTTCCCTACCCAAGGATAAAGCCAGCTATTAGGCATTCAGGCCTTGGAGAAAGTCAGACAGGATTCTGCAGAAAGTACAGCCTGATCTGTAAGTTGGTTCCCTCTGAGTAATCTTGCTAGGATTCTACCTGCCTTAATGTAAAGCCTGCCTGTTACCAAATCTACTTCATATGGAACTGTCTGAAGCCTGTATATAGTTGAACTGTTCAGTAAAGTGGAGTTCTAGTTCACCATAAACGTGTGTGTACCTCAATTATTCCTCCAACAAATCGGCGTGCCACCGTTACCGGCACTGGTGTCACGATCTGTAAGGGATCTTGCCACCGGCACATTAAACTTCCAACACCCAGGGCACCTCACCTACCACCCGGCCTGGTCCCTATATTCAGAGAGTGCCCCAGAGGATCTATGTGCCAGCCTCTCTATCACTGCTGTACGCCTGCCCAGGGTCTTCTACAAACTGAGTACTAAGAGCAACCGTCGTTCTGCCTATTAACCCGTGACCTCACATTCGCTCACCCTGAAGGACTGGCGTACTGCACCTATGCCTCTCTCTGCCTTTAGCGAGCACATCATTTTTTTACTGTTGGTGTCAAGTGATTTCACACCTATTTCTCTTCATTTGTAAGCTCTTGCAAGCAGGTCCCTCACGTGTATTGTTTGCTTGAATTGCTGATACCTGCTATTATGGAATGTCTCATATTATTTGCACGATGTACACCCTGAATTGTAAAGTACTGTACAATATGTTGGGGCTAAATAAAGATTATTATCATAGCATATGCAGTATCATTATTATTATTATTATTTTTACAAAGGACTGTGTAATTACAACACCTGTAAGTGTGTCAGACCTCACGGAAAATATATTTTTGGCTCTTAAGTGATACGTGTGTCTCCCCACTTTATAATGGTGGAAAGAGTGTAGTTGGAGACAGATGTAACTTGCAACAAGAAAATTTACTGTTCTCCCATGGAGCAACATGCTTGATGGTTACATGCTTTGAGGTTACAGAGTTTCTCAGAGAGGGCACAGTCTTAGAGGCAATATAAGTAACATCGGTACTGTTTTTTTTTAAGAAACAACAGCTTACTCTCCCCCTTGATTTGTGGTACACCTAACTTCTCCAGGCATCAACTCTCTCTGGCTAGGGTCTCCTTAAAGGGAGTCTGTCACCACATTTCAGCATATTAGACCGATCAAATAGGGTTATATGATCCACCCAGAACTTAAAAACAGTACCTTTGTTGTAGAAAACTGACTTTTCTTTTAGCCGAAAATGAACTTATAAGGTTATGTTAATGAGCCCTCTCAAGTGCCCAGGGCGGTCTCTCAATCCTCGGAGCCCCAGGCAGCACCTCCTCAACGGCTCATAACCCCGCCCTCCGTGCGCCTCTGCCCGCCCGTTTACTCCCCTCCCCTGTCCTTTTCCAATGCGGCTGTGCGGTCCAAATCGTAGCGGGCGCATGCTCAGTAGGTATCGCGATGCCCTGCCAGGAGCGGGCATCGCATTGCGCATGCGCCCGCTACGATTTGGACCGCACATCCGCATTGGAAAAGGACAGGGGAGGGGAGTAAACGGGCGGGCAGAGGCGCACGGAGGGCGGGGTTATGAGCCGTTGAGGAGGTGCTGCCTGGGGCTCCGAGGATTGAGAGACCGCCCTGGGCACTTGAGAGGGCTCATTAACATAACCTTATAAGTTCATTTTCGGCTAAAAGAAAAGTCAGTTTTCTACAACAAAGGTACTGTTTTTAAGTTCTGGGTGGATCATATAACCCTATTTGATCGGTCTAATATGCTGAAATGTGGTGACAGACTCCCTTTAAGGTCGTAGTGGAGAAGATAGCTAAGCTGCAGTTGGTGCCACAGTATCTCTTCTATGGACATGATCTCTCAAATATGTACAGTCTCTAACAGGCACTTCCAGGTTGCAGTATCTCTATCCTCACAACCACTGCATATACTTTATACTCTCCCTTCACAGTCATGGTATCCCACTTCTTGAGATATACAGTATTGCATATAGTTCTGCACACAGAAATGCTCACACTTAGCAGAGAGTGCCTGGCAGCAGGCTAGCTGGTCTTAGTCACATGTCTGTCTTCTCTAAAGGGCTGAGCTGCAACTAGGCCATGTGACCGATGTACAGTGATGTCACTGGCCTAGGAAGAGACTGCAGCGCTCAAAGCCTCTTCTCACAGCTGATCGGCAGGGGTCCCGTGTGTCGCACCCCTGCAGATCTGATACTGATGACCAGTCCAGAGGATAAGTCATAAATATCTTTTCCTGGATAACCCCTTAAATCCTTTCCTGCCACAAATGGTCCACAAAAGTTTCTTACTAGAACCTTTGAGGTTCATCAATAGCCAGTGTAGACCATTCACAAGAGCCCCTCGACAACCTGTTCATGGTATATGACTCTTCTGAGGTGTCAAAACACTGTCACAGGCTGACGTGATGTCATACATATAAATATCTGCCATGGTCACTATACACACAGTACATGGCTTTTGACCCACAGTAGTGGACATCATATCGTGGTACCTTGCTGGTGTCTCTCAGTGGTACAAGGTACATAATCTGGCATATCACATATCATTACCACATGGGGTTTCACACATGGGTAGATGTTGCATGGAGTGTGGAGAGATATAAAAGCACTTATAAAAAATAACATACTTTGCTGGTGTGTCCTCGGCAATGTCACTTAACAGTTCAAATTGGGTGGTTATGCTGCCACAATAGGGTCAACAGAAACCGATAGCAGCATATAGCTGTAAAGGTTGCACCTGTTTTGTAAGACGAAGCAAAGCTGTTTTAAACCCTATTACAAATGATCCTATTTTCCATGTATTTATTTATTTTAATTGAAACATCTTTAAAAGACGAGATAGTGGGGATTGTCTTTAGAAAAACCCAGAGATGCATAATGTGTAAGAGGGGCATATGTGCCACCCACATAGTGGCACATGAGAATAACTGTAGGGAATGCTGCCAGCTGTTGAGTGATAAATATATTCCATGGAATTACCTTTCCACTGCAAGAGGAAGAAGCTTCAAAAACATGATAAGCTGATTTCTGTGAGATAACATAGGAACAAAGGCTGATGGGAGGACACTGTGTACGTGAAATGTGACAAGTACAAAGGTACATCCTTTGTTAACCCCTCCGCCTCTATATAGTCTAAAATCTTGCCTGGGTAACCTAGGAATGCAAATATTTAATCAATATAAGGCAAGAGTTAAATGAGGTCAATGTACAGACAAATGTCTCCACCCAGAGGCAACAACTGAGTACTGCAAAGTCATAAACAGCTTAAAAGTGTGTATGGTCATCAACGTCTTTAGTGAGGCTTTAAAGTAATTGGATGAGTGTTGATTTATAAGGCATTATTTTCCTAAGTAAATAAAAGGAGCCATTAAAACAGTAGCACATGGCAGTATAGTCATTTAACTTATGTTTATGACACAATGTAGTATAAATCCCATGTCCTCTAAATGTGCTCTATATTGATTTCTTGCACTGTGCACCAGGGCTATAAAGCTTCCAAGATTATAGAGACACAATTGCAATATATCTAATATATAAACAATGACATCTTCAATGAATTATATTTATCTATTGAAGGCCAGGCAAATGAGCCCCCTAATATTCCACAACCCAGGCACTAGTTGGAGATGTCTCTAACTCTCTAACACAACTTTTTGAGGGGTTATATAAGTGTTGTACATAGATATAAAAGGTCCCCATAACTGAGATTAAAAAAGACCAACTTCTAGTAGCATTTAATGGTCACACCCAGGCTCGGGTGCAATATTAAAAGACACTGGCATTTTGAATGGCACATGCTGGGTGAGAAACTCTGTTACGAATTTTGCATTGAAGTCCATGGGCTTCAAGTTACACCTCTTGCCCCTAACTGGCTGTGGCAGGGCTGTGGTGCCCCTATCTTTCCATAAAGCTTGAGTTAACTGCTCGCATCTTTGTTTATAAGATTTGTAAAGTGAGTACACTGCCCAAGTCTTCACCAACCAGTAAAATAAATAGGCTGTGTTTATGGTGGGTTTCCTCTGGGTACTCGGGTTTCCTCCCACCACGCCAAAGACATACTGATAGGGAATTTAGATTGTGAGCCCATCGGGGACAGTGTGATGCTAATGTAAAGCGCTGCAGAATATGTTAGCGCCATATAAGTGAACTGAAAAGAATGGCGTGGCATTAACCAAGCAGGAAATGCTCAAACCCACATGCAGTTGTGCATATATATAGGGGAGCAAATCCTGCACTTGTGGCCCGTTGCTAATGACGATCCCCAGCAAAAATGCATACAGTGGAGGATGCCCGCAGCGAACCACAAGTACCACAATAGACATCCTACACAAGATAGCAATTATGTGGATGTAGTAATCAATATAGCAATATAACAAAATAGCAAAGACAGGTGCACTCTGCGGTCTTACTAAACCCTCAAACTGATGTTAAAATTGAGAGATTAGCCAACATATCCTAAGGTGTAGGACATGTCTGAGCCCGATCACCGCACCAAGGTTTCTCAAGTAGCTCGGGTCCTAACACTCACCTACCTGCGCCGTATGGGCACTACCAGGAGCCAGTGGGCAAATTACAGGAGCATGAGGCCGACTCACAAACAACTCACCAGTTACCACCAGAGCTTTGTGACATGGTGCATTATCCTGCTGGAAGTAGCCATCAGAGGATGGATACATGTTCTCATTCTGTTTACGCCAAATTCGGACTCTACCATTTGAATGTCTCAACAGAAATCGAGACTCATCAGACCAGGCAACATTTTTCCAGTCTTCAACAGTCCAATTTTGGTGAGCTCATGCAAATTGTAGCCTCTTTTTCCTATTTGTAGTGGAGATGAGTGGTACCCGGTGGGGTCTTCTGCTGTTGTAGCCCATCCACCTCAAGGTTGTGCGTGTTGTGGCTTCCCAAATGCTTTGCTGCATACCTCGGTTGTAACGAGTGGTTATTTCAGTCAATGTTGCTCTTCTATCAGCTTGAATCAGTCGGCCCATTCTCCTCTGACCTCTAGCATCCACAAGGCATTTTTGCCCACAGGACTGCCACATACTGGATGTTTTTTCCCTTTTCACACCATTCTTTGTAAACCCTAGAAATGGTTGTGCGTGAAAATCCCAGTAACTGAGCAGATTGTGAAATACTCAGACCGGCCCGTCTGGCACCAACAACCATGCCACGCTCAAAATTACTTAAATCACCTTTCTTTCCCATTCTGACATTCAGTTTGGAGTTCAGGAGATTGTCTTGACCAGGGCCACACCCCTAAATGCATTGAAGCAACTGCCATGTGATTGATTGACTAGATAATTGCATTAATGAGAAATAGAACAGGTGTTCCTAATAATTCTTTAGGTGAGTGTATATGGACAACTGCATGTGGGTTTGAGCATTTCCTGCTTGGTTAATGCCACGCCATTCTTTTCAGTTTATATTTATAGAGATGCCTGGAGGTGTATAAACTCCAATTTAAATGTGCCTGTTTTCCATTTACAGGCTACATTTAGGTGCACCTGTGAGGCCTGGGCCATACCAGCCAGTCTTGAGTGGGACTCGCAGACTCCTCCCTCCTCCCATTGCAAGCATGGCTACATGCTGGAGGTAACTGGTGAGTTGTTTGTGAGTTGGCCTCATGCTCCTGTAATTTGCCCACTTACATATGGTAGTGCCCATATGGCGCAGGTAGGTGAGTGTTAGGTTCCCGAGCTACTTGAGAAACCTTGGCACGGTGCTCGGGCTCAGACATGTCCTACACCGTAGGATATGTTGGCTAATCTCTCAATTTTAACATCAGTTTGAGGGTTTAGTAAGACCGCAGAGTGCACCTGTCTTTGCTATTTTGTTATATCGCCATATAAGTGAGTATAATAATCTACTCTTGGGTTGTAGCCTATCAGACCAGGGGCATAGCGAGAAGGAGAAGTGGGCACCCGGGTAGTTGATTGCGATGGTAAAGCAGGGAGCTGAGCTTTTAGTGTTTTTTTACTTTATTATCAAAGGGTGCACTAATGAAAGGGGAAAAATGTGGAGATAACTACTGAAACAATGAGAGCATTACTACAGTGAAGGGGGTACAATGTGGGCATTACTACCGTGAGGGGTCACAATGTGGACATTACTACTGTGGGGGGACGGACTTGCTCTAGTAGACAGGATTAGCGGACGCAGTATAGAGGCAACAACAAGTTCTTTGGATCAAACAGTTCAGTGTTTTATTCACACTTTATGCAAGTGACAAAACAAACAGTCATATTCAAACAAAAAGTCACCTTGCGGTGTTGGTGGTAATTCGCGCCATGCAGCAATTCTGCCTCAAAGAGTCATTGCTGATAGCAGCACCAACCTGTTTTTATGCCAAACAGATAGCAAACCTTCATCTAGACACAAGGCTTACAGATCCCAACACAGAGAGCTGGCTTCTGAGCACAGCTGCCTATTTAAGGACAGCCGGGTGCTGCCAAAACCCGGATCGGAATTTAAAATCCGGTCCGGTATTTGACCTCACCTGGCTGTAAATCAGCTCAGCAGCACATGGTGGGAGGAAAATACCTATTTTCCCAGACCAAACCTCTCACTGTCACATACCCCCCCTTTGTTCAACCCTGAGGGGGTGAACACACGCCAGACAGTGAAAAAGACACAAATGCAATAGCACTCTGCAACCAGCATTCTGCCCTGCCTCTATGCTGGATGAGGCATTGGTGTACATTTTGGCCAAAGCGTAATAAGCCACTCACCACGTCAAGGTCACCTCTATGGAGTGGTCCCTAACACTAGTTCCTACCTGTTTGTGGGCCACACAAAGTCCAGGGAATGCAGGTGCCAGGCAGTGTACCCAGGACAGGGCATCCGCGTTTCCCTGTAACCAGCCTGCCCTGTGTTCCACCAAAAACTTTAAGTTTTGTAGGGAGAAAAACAATCAGGTGACCCGGGCATTTCTTTTCTTGGCCTGGCTCATCCACTTGAGAGGGGAGTGGTCAGTCACCAGGCAGAATTTTCTCCCCAATAAATAATAGCGGAGAGATTCTAGTGCACCCTTGATAGCCAGGCACTCTCTCTCCACTATACTATACCGGGTCTCGGCTGGGGTGAGCTTATGGCTGAGGAAGACAATGGGATGCTCCTCCCCGTTGACTTCCTGAGACAGTACAGCACCGAGGCCTACTTCTGAGGCATCAGTCTGTACTACGAACTCCCTATTGAAGTCGGGCGTTACAAAAAACAGTGACCCACACAGGGCCGACTTCAAAGTGGAAAAAGCCTCTTCCGCCCGCTCATCCCAGCGAACCATCACTGACTTGTGTCCCTTCAAGAGTACTGTCAAGGGCATGGCTAGAGTAGCAAAGTGGGGAACAAACCTCATGTAATAGCCCACCATTCCCAGGAATGACTTTATTTGCCTAGTGGAGACAGGTCAGTGCCAATTTCCGTATCGCCTCTATTTTGTTCACTTGGGGTTTGATGACTCTGTGCCCAATGACATAGCCCAGATGCTTAGTCTCTTCTAACCCTATTGCACATTTTTTTGGGTTAGCGGTTAGGCCAGCTTTCCGAAGGGAGTCCACTATAGCCTGCACTTTGGGCAGGTGACTTTCCCAGTCGGTACTGTGGATGACAATGTCGTCCAGGTAAGCCGAAGCATACTGACGATGTCGATGAAGCACAATGTCCATTAGTCGCTGAAAATTGGCGGGGGTGCCATGCAGACCAAAGGGTAAGACCTTATATTGATACAGCCTCTCAGGCGTGTTGAAGGCAGTTTTCTCTTTGGCAGCCTTCATTAAGGGCACCTGCCAGTACCCTTTCGTGAGGTCCAAAACAGAAAACTACCAGGCTTGTCCTAACCTCTCGATGAGCTCATCCACCCCGGGCATGGGATACGCATCGAATTTGGAAACATCGTTAAGTTTTCTAAAGTCGTTACAAAACCGCAACGTCTCGTCCGGCTTGTGTATCAATACTATAGGACTGGCCCACTCACTTTTTGACTCCTCAATGACATCCCGCAGCAACATTAGCTGCACCTCCTCCAATATGGCTTGTCACGGGCCTCGGTCACCGGGTATGGTTTTAATCAGACTTTTGCATGAGGCTCAGTGACAATATCATGCTGGATTATGGAAGTGCGTCCAGGGAGGTTGGAGAACACATCCGTGTTCGGACTAACAAACTCCCTGGCCTCCTGAGTCTGTTTAGAGCAGAGGCTGTCAGCAATTTTTACTGTGGCAGCCGCCTCTCTTGCATCAGACATAGGAGCCGGAACCTCTTCTCCTAGAACACCCAGCCACGGATTGTCTTCTGTACAGGTTTCCCTATCTTTCCACGGTTTGAGTAAATTCACATGGTAAACCTGCTCTGGCTTTCGCCGCATGTCTAGTGTACCTTGTAGTTTACATCTCCAATTTTCTCGATTACCCCGTAGGACCCCTGCCACCTAGCCAGGAACTTACTGCCCATGGTCGGCACCAGAACCAAAACCCGATCACCCGGGTTAAAGATCCGGACCCAAGCCTGCCGATTATAGAGCCGACTCCTGGCTCGCTGAGCAGCCTCCATATGTTCCCAAACAAGAGGCAACACTGTCTTTATCCGATCTTGCATCTTGGTAACGTACTCAATGACACTTTTATGTGGAATGAGTTGTTGTTCCCAAGCTTCTTTGGCCACGTCCAAGAGACCGCGAGGGGGTCTGCCATATAGCAGTTTGAAGGGCGAGAACCCAGTAGATGCCTGGGGTACCTCTCGCACTGCGAACATGAGATAGGGCAGTCTTTCCCATCTTTATACAGTACCTTTTTCAACATATTTTTTTATGTTTGGTTAAACCGTTCTACCAGACCGTCCGTTTGCCGATGGTAAACAGACGTCCGTAGTTGTTTTATGTGCAGCAACTTACAGAGTTCCCTCATCACCTTAGACATAAAAGGGGTCCCTTGGTCAGTCAGAACCACTTTAGGTAGTCCTACTCGGGAAAACATCTCCATTAACTCCTTAGCTATGAGTTTGGCCAAGGTATGTCACAGTGGCACCGCCTTCGGGTACCGAGTGGCGTAGTCTAGAATGACTAAGATGTGTTGATGCGCTCTGGCAGACTTCGGTACTGGGCCTATGAGGTACATAAATATTCGGTCAAATGGTACTTCGATAATCGGGAGAGGTACTAGAGGACTACGGAAATGTGGCTGGGGGCTAGTTATCTGGCAGGTCGGGCAAGACTTACAAAACTCTTCCACTTCTTTGAATATGCTGGGCCAGAAAAAACGCTGTAGAATACGATTCCTGAGTTTTATGCAGCCCCAGGTGATCCCCGAGAACGTGTTGGTGTGCTAGATCTAACACAAGCTTGCGATAAGCCTTGGGGACCACCAACTGTTCAATAGTTTCACCCCGTAGTTGGTTTACCCGATACAACATATCTTGATGAACCACAAAACGGGGAAACACTGACTCTGCCCTAGGTTGTTGTGGTTCACCATCTACTATTGACACATTTTCCCAGGCGCGGGATAGGGTTGGATACCGATGTTGGGCGGTACCAAAATTGCCCCCTTCCCAAAAGAACCCACCTGTAGAGTCCTGGCAGCCTCATAGCGCTCCAACAGGTTGACCATCTCAAGGGCATTACCAAGAGACACCTAGCCGATCCAGTGCTAGAGAGGGTACGGCAAAGCCCTCCAGAATACATCAGCCAACAGATGGTCCAGCACAGCAGTGGAACCTTAGCACGTCAGCCATTTTTTCAACCGGTGTAACAGATCATAATACTGAGGTCTCGCGGGTTCAGCTGGGTTAAACTCCCCCTGATGCACCTGCTGGGCCCGGAACAACACATTCACCCCCAGTCTTGCCAGAATATCACCCTTTACTGTCATGTAATCGGCCGCTTGATCATCTGGTAAGTAGAAAAGCACCTGCTGGGGTCCGGATGCCAGGAACGGAGCGACGACCTCAGACCACTGATCTCGGGGTAGTCTCTTACTCACGACCACCTTCTCGAACACCGCCAGATAGGTCTCGACATTGTCTGAGGGTATCATCTTAGGGATTGCCGCACAGATCGCTTTTCGGGCATCGTGGACGCTCTGGGATGCTCCTGCCGCTTGCAAAGCCATCACATGTTGCAATAACAGCTGGTTGGTTTCCTGCTGCTGCTTATTAGCCTTCAGTTGTTGCAAGTTAGCCTCCACGAGGGCTTTCACGACAGCTTCCATTTTGTCGAGAGACATGGGTTGTATTTTCACTGGTTTGATGTAAGACATACAACCATGCCCGGAAAAACAAAAATATTTCTGCCTTCACACCAGCCTCACTGCACCTGCACGCATCCTCCACCAATTGTGGGGACTCGCTCTGGTAGACAGGATTAGCGGACGCAGTATAGAGGCAACAACAAGTTCTTTGGATCAAACAGTTCAGTGTTTTATTCACACTATAGGCAAGTGACAAAACAAACAGTCATATTCAAACAAAAATTCACCTTGCGGTGTTGCTGGTAAATCACACCATGCTGCAATTCTGCCTCAAAGAGTCCTTGCTGATAGCAGCACCAACCTGTTTTTACACCAAACAGGTAGCAAACCTTCATCCAGACAGAAGGCTCCCAGATCCCAACACAGAGACCTGGCTTCTGAGCCCAGCTGCCTATTTAAGGACAGCCAGGTGCTGCCAAAACCCGGCATTTAAAATCTGGTCTGGTATTTGACTTCACCTGAATGTAAATCAGCCCAACAGCACATGCTGGGAGGAAAATACCTGTTTTCCCAGACCAAACCTCTCACTGTGTCACAGGGGGACACAATAAGGGCATTATTACCATAACAGGGCACAATGTAGGCATTACTATTGTGACAGGGCACAACGTGGGCATAACTGCTATGAAAGAGCACAATGTGAATATAACAACTGTGAGGGGCACAATGTAGGCATTACTACTATGAGGGGCACAATGTAGGCATTAATACTGTGAAGGGGACACAATGTGAAATAACTACTGTGATGGGGCACAATTTGGGCATAACAACTCTGAGGGGGCAAAATGGGGGCATTAGTACTATGAGGAGGCACAACGTGGGCTTAACTATGTGTGGTAACACTAAGGAGAAAGCAATGCCGTAGGTTATCCTGTTATACTATTGAGATGGCTAGGTCTTACAGGGCAGGTATAGCACCCCCTGCTAGGGATTTGACAGGGACAGTTAACATCCCCCACTTCTTCAAGTGCCCTTACATAGTAAAGGTAGCTCAGAAAGAAAAATAGCACTAACCGGTTTGACTTTGGGCTAACTCTAAGGGCATTATCCTGGTAGTACCCTTTTTTCACCCTTTAACCCCTATACAAGGTGTAGTTAACTAAAAACTAAGAACCTAAAGCTCAGGCACCCTCCCAAGGGAAAGGAGCCTTCAACACCCAGGGACCTCCAGCCATAGCCTGGGGAAGAATTAGGATGTTTGTGCTGGCCCTTTAAGAGGCAAAGAACATGCGTGGGTGTGCCCTATAATATAGCTCAGGACCAGCTACAGGAAGCGCAGGTCACAGCCTGCTGAAGCTGTACTAATAAGGCCAGTGGACAGGACTATTGGCTGCAGTAGACAGGAGGTGCATTCGCAGGAGGAGTAGGTGGGAGACAGTGCCAGCAGGGTGAGTAGCGTGACTTCCATGCCCACAGGGATGAGCAAAGAAATAGTGGGCATGGGATGCCAGCACAACAGTCCTATCATCAGTTACACAGCATTTCACTAAGAAATCCTGTTCGAAATTATATAGACCTACACTGGCAAGCAAAAGGGTAACAATGTTTTGAACTTTTGACTTTCTGGCTCCATATCTCACCATCCACTACAGCTATGAATGTGAGACTACAATCATTTTATAGACAGTCATCTTGGCTATCTCATACAGAAATTAGATTTGCAACTATTTAGCATATGATTTACTTATGCATGTTCCCAATGTAGGTGCAGACTGGTCAACTCACTTGGGTACGAATACAGCTTTTTCTTTAACTCTACCCCCAAGTGTTTGATTGGATTGAGGTCTGGGGACTATCGGGGCCAATCCAGCACCTCTACTTCATTGTCATTAAACCATTTCTTCGCCAATCTCGACGTATACTTCAGGTCGTTGTCCTGCTAGAACACTATGTCGTCCTTTTCATACCCATAGCACTCCACCGAACTTGACAATTCCTTCAATTCCTCGATCCGTTAGCCCCCTTTTCCCTTGTTTCTTCCAAACCCATTTGCATCCATCATAGCCCAGTCTATTGACTTTCACCTCAACACTCCAAATCACCCATTTCCAATCTTCTACTGTCCAGTGTTCATATTATTTTGCAAACTTGAGCTGACGCTTATGGCAATATCAAAATCGAGGCTTCACCTTTTTTTGGGCCACCATTCCAGAATTTTGTAATGCGCGTCACATGGTGCCTGCATGGAGATCTCACTATTACAAAGCATACGAGTAGAGTTGAGCGAACACCTGGATGTTCGGGTTCGACGAGTTCGGCCGAACTTTCGAAAAATGTTCGGGTTCGGGATCCGAACTCGACCCGAACTTCATCCCGAACCCGAACCCCATAGAAGTCAATGGGGACCCGAACTTTTGGGCACTAAAAAGGCTGTAAAACACACCCGGAAAGGGCTAGAGGGCTGCAAAAGGCAGCAAAATGTAGTTAAATCCCCTGCAAACAAATGTAGATAGGGAAATGATGAGTTAACATAAAATAAATAAAAATTAAACAATATTAATTGGAGTGAGGTCCCATAGCACAGAATCAGGCTTCAAGTCACCCACCAATGGAGAAGGTCACTTACTATTATTTTGACCACAGCACCCAGACAAAGGAGAGAGGTCCCACAGCAGAGAACCAGGCATCATATCACCCACCACAGGAGTAGGCCACCATTTAGTTACTTTGACCCCTACACCCAGACGGAGGAGAGAGGTTACACAGCAGAGAATCAGGCATTTAGATCACCCACCACAGGAGTAGGCCACCATTGAATCAGACCCCGGCAACCATGTCAGATGGCACAAGCATAAGCTTTATATCAATCAGCACAGGAGAAGGCGACTTTGACAGACTTTGAGCCCTACACCCGGACGGAGGAGAGAGGTTTCAAAGCAGAGAATCAGGCATTTAGATCACCCACCACAGGAGTAGGCCCCAATTTAATGGGACCCCGGCAACCATGTCAGATGGCACAACCATCAGCTTCATATCAATCAGCACAGGAGAAGGCGACTTTGAAAGACTTTGACCCCTACACCCAGACGGAGGAGAGAGGTTTCACAGCAGAGAATCAGGCATTTAGATCACCCACCACAGGAGTAGGCCCCCATTGAATCAGACCCTGGCAACCATGTCAGATGGCACAACCATCAGCTTTATATCAATCAGCACAGGAGAAGGCGACTTTGAAAGACTTTGACCCCTACACCCAGATGGAGGAGAGAGGTTTCACAGCAGAGAATCAGGCATCATATCAACCACCACAGGAGAAGCCACCATTTAGTTACTTTGACCCCTGCACCCAGGAAGAGGAGAGAGGCACCACAGCACATATTCTGGCATCATATCAGCCACCACAGGAGAAGCCACCATTGAGTTACTTTGACCCCCGCACCCAGGAAGAGGAGAGAGGCACCACAGCACATATTCTGGCATCATATCAGCCACCACAGGAGAAGCCACCATTGAGTTACTTTGACCCCCGCACCCAGGAAGAGGAGAGAGGCACCACAGCACATATTCTGGCATCATATCAGCCACCACAGGAGAAGCCACCATTTAGTTACTTTGACCCCTTCACCCAAACAGAGGAGAGAGGTTCCACATCAGAGAATCAGGCATCATATCAACCACCACAGGAGTAGGCCACAATTTAGTTTATTTGACCCCTGCACCCAGGAAGAGGAGAGAGGCCCCACAGCACATATTCTGGCATCATATCACACACCACAGGAGAAGGCCTCTTTCAGTGATTTAGGCCTTTGGACCCAGACAGAGGAGAGAGGTCAGAGATTAGCTTCATATCCCCCAGCACAGCAGAAGACCGCTTTATTTGACTTAGGCCTCAGCACCCAGACAGAAGACAGAGGTAGCAGGGCAGAGGTTATGGCTTCATGTCACCCGTTAGTTTAACCGGCCACTTTCATCTGGTTAGGCCCCGGCGCCCAGACAGAGAAGAGTTTCATTCAACTGTGGGTTTCATAAAATTTGTATCAATTAAGGAGGTGGCCCGTAGCACAACAAGACATGTTTTAGGCAGTTAATAAGGACTACTCTGCACAAGGGAGGGACAGGTCCTGTGGGATCCATGCCTGGTTCATCTTTATGAAGGTCAGCTTGTCCACGTTGGCTGTGGACAGGCGGCTGCGCTTGTCAGTAATGACGCCCCCTGCCGTGCTGAATACGCGTTCAGATAAAACGCTGGCCGCCGGGCAGGAAAGCACCTCCAAGGCATAACATGCTAACTCTGGCCACGTGGACAATTTCGAAACCCAGTAGTTGAATGGGGCCGAACCATCCGTCAGGATGTGGAGGGGTGTGCAGACATACTGTTCAACCATGTTAGTGAAATGCTGCCTCCTGCTAACACGTTCCGTATCAGGTGTCGGTGCAGATAGCTGTGGCGTGGAGACAAAACTTTTCCACATTTCTGCCATGCTAACCCTGCCCTCAGATGAGCTGGCCGTGACACAGCTGCGTTGGCGACCTCTTGCCACTCCTCTGCCTTCACCTTCCACCTGTTCCCCTGTGACATGTGGGAATGCTCTCAAGAGCGCCTCTATCAGCGTGCGCTTGTACTCGCGTATCTTACGGTCGCGCTCCAGTTCAGGAATTAAAGTGGGCACATTGTCTTTATACCGGGGATCCAGCAGGGTGGCCACCCAGTAGTCTGCACACGTTAAAACGTGGGCAACTCTGCTGTCGTTGCGCAGGCATTGGAGCATATATTCGCTCATGTGGGCCAGGCTACCCATGGGTAAGGACAAGCTGTCCTCTGTGGGAGGCGTATCGTCATCGTCCACCGTATCCCCCCAGCCACGCACCAGTGATGGGCCTGGGCTGCCACCCCGCTGTGAACTTGCGTCATCCTCGTCCCCCTCCACCTCCTCCTCCTCATCCTCCTCGTCCTCCAGTACAGTGCCTTGGCTGGCGACTTGTGAACCTGTCCTCTGCTGCTTAAACAAACCTCCCTCTGAGCCACTTCGAACAGACTGGCCCGAAAGTGTTAGAAACGAGCCCTCATCCTCCTCCTCCTCCTCCACCTGGGCCACCTCCTCTAACATCATTGCCCTAAGTGTTTTCTCAAGGAGACATAGAAGTGGTATTGTAACGCTGATAACAGTGTCATCGCCACTGGCCATGTTGGTGGAGTACTCGAAACAGCGCAGCAGGGCACACAGGTCTCGCATGGAGGCCCAATCATTGGTGGTGAAGTGGTGCTGTTCGGCAGTACGACTGACGCGAGCGTGCTGCAGCTGAAACTCCACTATGGCCTGCTGCTGCTCGCACAGTCTCTCCAGCATGTGCAAGGTGGAGTTCCACCTGGTGGGCACGTCGCATATGAGGCGGTGAGCGGGAAGGCCGAAGTTCCGCTGTAGCGCAGACAGGCGAGCAGCGGCAGGATGTGAACGGCGGAAGCGCGCACAGACGGCCCGCACTTTATGCAGCAGCTCTGACATGTTGGGGTAGTGGTGAATGAACCTCTGCACCACCAAGTTCAGCACATGCGCCAGGCAAGGGATGTGCGTCAAACCGGCTAGTCCCAGAGCTGCCACGAGATTTCGCCCGTTATCGCATACCACCAGGCCTGGCTTGAGGCCCACCGGCAGAAACCACTCGTCGGTCTGTTGTTCAATACCCCGCCACAACTCCTTTGCGCTGTGGGGCCTGTCCCCCAAACATATGAGTTTCAGAATGGCCTGCTGACGTTTACCCCGGGCTGTGCTGAAGTTGGTGGTGAAGGTGTGTGGCTGACCGGATGAGCTGGTGGAAGCAGTGGAGGAGGAAGCCGAGTAGGAGGAGGAGGCTACAGGAGGCAGAGAATGATGCCCTGCGATCCTAGGGGGCGGAAGGACGTGCGCCAAGGAACTGTCCGCCGGGGGCCCAGCCGCCACTACATTCATCCAGTGTGCAGTTAGTGAGATATAGCGTCCCTGGCCGTGCTTACTGGTCCACGTATCTGTGGTTAGGTGGACCTTGCCACAAATGGCGTTGCGCAGTGCACACTTGATTTTATCGGACACTTGCATGTGCAGGGAAGGCACGGCTGTCTTGGAGAAGTAGTGGCGGCTGGGAACCACATACTGCGGGACAGCCATGGCCATCAGCTGTTTGAAGCTGTCTGTGTCCACCAGCCGGAATGACAGCATTTCAAAGGCCAGCAGTTTAGAAATGCTGGCGTTCAGGCCAAGGGCTCGAGGGTGACTCGGGGGGAATTTGCGCTTCCTCTCTAAGGTTTGAGATATTGAGAGCTGAACGCTGCTGTGTGATATAGTGGAGACGCTAGTTGACGGTGGCGGTGGTGGTGGTGTCGGTGGCACATCCTCTGTTTGCTGCTCGGCAGGTGGCAACATTCCTCTCGAGGCGGAAGCCGAGGCAGCAGCGGTAGAGGGAGCAGGGGGAGCCTCAGCGAGTGCCTGGTTTTTAAGGTGTGTACCCCACTGCAGTTCATGCTTTGCATGTAGATGCCTGGTCATGCAGGTTGTGCTGAGGTTCAGAACGTTAATGCCTCGCCTCAGGCTCTGATGGCAGAGCGTGCAAGTCACTCGGGTCTTGTCGGTAGGACATTGTTTAAAGAAGTGCCATGCCAGGGAACTCTTTGAAGCTGCCTTTGTGGGGCTGGGTCCCTGTTGGCGATGTCCAGTAGCAGGCGAACTCTGGGGGCGGCGGCTCGTCTGCTTTGGCCCCCTGCTCCCTCTTTGGCTTCGCTGTTGTCTCGGTCTCACCACTACCTCTTCCTCTGAACTGTGAAAGTCATCGCCACGACCTTCAGTCCATGTGGGGTCTAAGACCTCATCGTCCTCTGCATCGTCTTCCACCCAGTCTCCCTCCCTGACCTCCTCCTGTTCAGTCTGCACACTGCAAAAAGACGCGGCAGTGGGCACCTGTGTTTCGTCATCATCAGAGAGTCGGTGACTCTGCTGTGGTGGTATTCCCATGTCCTCTTCATCTGGAGACATAAGTGGTTGTGCGTCAGTGCATGGTATGTCTTCCTCCACTGGGGAAGGGCTAGGTGGACGCCCCTGGGAAACCCTGGAAGCAGAGTCTTCAAACAGAAGAAGAGACTGCTGCATAACTTGTGGCTCAGACCGTTTCCCTGATATGCTTGGGGGTGATGTGACAGACTGATGGGCTTGGTTTTCAGGTGCCACCTGTGCGCTTTCCGCAGAAGACTGGGTGGAAGACCATGTGGTGAACGTGCTGGAAGCACTGTCGGCCACCCAATCGATTAATGCCTGTACCTGCTCAGGCCTTACCATCCTAAGAGCGGCATTGGGCCCCACGAGATATTGCGGTACATTCTGCCGGCTAGTTGAGGGAGTTCGTTCCCTACTGTGTGCGCCTGGGGCCGAACGGCCACGTCCTCTACCAGCAACAGAGGCTCCACGGACACCACCACGACCGCGTCCTCGTCCCTTAATAGTATTTTTCTTCATTGTTGCGATTCAACTCGCACCACAATGAAATATATTATTTTTTATAAGCAAAATCCCCTCACTGGAATACTTTCAGTCTTTTGACTGTATGGATTACAGATGGAATGACTGTTATATGTGAGTACCGCTTTCTTTGACAGATTCTAGTATGGGTACATATATGTTTTCCCAACCCCAGCACATTAGTTTGCTAATTCCAGATGTATGAAATGCAGGCCTAACTGTATCTAGTATATTGAACGCCAGATAAACTAACTTGGCCTTTTTTAAATAAAAAAAAAATTCCCTCACTGGAATACTTTCAGTCTTTTGACTGTATGGATTACAGATGGAATGACTGTTATATGTGAGTACCGCTTTCTTTGACAGATTCTAGTATGGGTACATATATGTTTTCCCAACCCCAGCACATTAGTTTGCTAATTCCAGATGTATGAAACGCAGGCCTAACTGTATCTAGTATATTGAACGCCAGATAAACTAACTTGGCCTTTTTTAAATAAAAAAAAAATTCCCTCACTGGAATACTTTCAGTCTTTTGACTGTATGGATTACAGATGGAATGACTGTTATATGTGAGTACCGCTTTCTTTGACAGATTCTAGTATGGGTACATATATGTTTTCCCAACCCCAGCACATTAGTTTGCTAATTCCAGATGTATGAAACGCAGGCCTAACTGTATCTAGTATATTGAACGCCAGATAAACTAACTTGGCCTTTTTTAAATAAATAAAAAATTCCCTCACTGGAATACTTTCAGTCTTTTGACTGTAGGGATTACAGATGGAATGACTGTTATATGTGAGTACCGCTTTCTTTGACAGATTCTAGTATGGGTACATATATGTTTTCCCAACCCCAGCACATTAGTTTGCTAATTCCAGATGTATGAAACGCAGGCCTAACTGTATCTAGTATATTGAACGCCAGATAAACTAACTTGGCCTTTTTTAAATAAAAAAAATCCCCTCACTGGAATACTTTCAGTCTTTTGACTGTATGGATTACAGATGGAATGACTGTTATATGTGAGTACCGCTTTCTTTGACAGATTCTAGTATGGGTACATATATGTTTTCCCAACCCCAGCACATTAGTTTGCTAATTCCAGATGTATGAAACGCAGGCCTAACTGTATCTAGTATATTGAACGCCAGATAAACTAACTTGGCCTTTTTTAAATAAAAAAAATTCCCTCACTGGAATACTTTCAGTCTTTTGACTGTATGGATTACAGATGGAATGACTGTTATATGTGAGTACCGCTTTCTTTGACAGATTCTAGTATGGGTACATATATGTTTTCCCAACCCCAGCACATTAGTTTGCTAATTCCAGATGTATGAAACGCAGGCCTAACTGTATCTAGTATATTGAACGCCAGATAAACTAACTTGGCCTTTTTTAAATAAAAAAAATTCCCTCACTGGAATACTTTCAGTCTTTTGACTGTATGGATTACAGATGGAATGACTGTTATATGTGAGTACCGCTTTCTTTGACAGATTCTAGTATGGGTACATATATGTTTTCCCAACCCCAGCACATTAGTTTGCTAATTCCAGATGTATGAAACGCAGGCCTAACTGTATCTAGTATATTGAACGCCAGATAAACTAACTTGGCCTTTTTTAAATAAAAAAAAAATTCCCTCACTGGAATACTTTATGGCTTTTCACTGTATGGATTACAGGTGGACTGGTATTAGTAGGGGTGACACAAGCACACCCAAGTCCCTGATGTAGGATTTCTATGGCACAGACCACTATTACAAGTGATTAATGGACGTTGGGAGAGATTGTGCTGCAGCACTAGTCCCAAGATGGCCGCCGCCTATCAGCCCAGTAACATGTGCCACAAAATGGTCTGCACAACCTTTAAAAAAAATAGCCTTGGACTGTGCTGCTAAATCGCTATTGGTCTGAATCCCAGGTGTAGATGTCTGACTTGTTTGGAGCTTTGGAATGCACACTGTGGCAGCTTTTGCTGCAGCACTACAAGTCGCAAAATGGCGGCCGGCGGTCAGCCCAGGTACATGTGGATGGAAAAATCACTCTGGCCACTCTAAAAATAGCCAATCCCTATCAAAAAAGCAGCTCAGCTGCAGTTGTTCAGATGAATCACAGGTGGAGGAGAGAAATTTGCTTCCAGTTGTTCAATTATCCCTGCCTATTCTCGCCCTAGCATCAGCTGCGTCTATCCCTGTTCTATTCACATCGGGAGTGAGCACGTCCCGACGTGCGCACAAGCTTATAAAGAGGCTGAGTCACATGCTGCACTTGGCCAATCACAGCCTTGCCAATAGTAGGCATGGCTTCGATGGCATCTTAGGGCAAGTAGTATGATGCATGTTGATTGGCTGCTTTGCAGCCTTTCAAAATGCGCCAAAATACATGCCGAACGACGAACCCGAACCCGAACTTTTACGAAAAAGTTCGGGTTCGGGTCCGTGTCACGAACACCCCAAAATTCGGTACGGACCCGAACTATGCTCGAACTGTTCGCTCAACACTACATACGAGCCATCTCCACTGCCGTGTTTGTCGCGCCAGAACCGATAGACCTTGTGATGAGCCGACTTGTTGACTCCGATATTTTGTATGGACGTCCACCTCTTGGCTTTCAAATGGATGAATGGACTTCATTTCGTATACTTCCAAATCTCATAGCACTCACATGATGCAGCTTGGTAATCTTCTTGGCCGAGATACCGCTACGGATGAGCTGATTGATGCTGTTTCTCTTTTCTTGGGAAATCTTCCTCATGGCTGCACCTGGATTCAAAACAGTGACCTTTCGCTTGGGAATTAACCTAATAACACACTGAGCTATTAAGGAATGTGAGAACAGGTTGTAATTTGTAGTATACAAGAAGAAAAAGATTGTTCCACCCCCAGTAGCAATGCAGTCACATGACAAGAATCTGCATAACTAATCATATGCTAAATAATTGCAAGTCCAATTTATGTATGAAAATAGCCAAGAGAATTGTCTATAAAATGATGGTAGTCTCCCGTTCAAAGCTGTAGTGGATGGTGAGATATGGAGCCTGAAAGTCAAGAGTTTAAAATATTGTTACTCTTTTGTTCATCAGTGTATATATCAAAAGAACTCAGCATCTCTCCCTTTATCATATCCTAAGCTCAGACAGGACAGAATTAACCACCTGACTTTAATGATAAATATGACACGAGCGTTTTTCTGTAATTTTGTAACTTGTTTTCTGCTCTATGCTTATTGATTGGTTGCATTTGGTTATTATGGTGGATACATATGCTAATGCCATGATGTTGTCACGGTGGGGAGTGAGGGAAACCCCCCACTGTACAATGTGGGGAAAATAAGGTAGCAGTTAGGCCTGGAAACAGGGAAAAAGGAGCTTGTAACCAAGTAAGCATCCCTAAATCCAATCACTGACCTCCTGACTGTACGAACCGCACTCAATGGTAGGGGGGCTCATTCTCTCGAACCTGGGCCCTACTGACCCTAATTGTCTCTGCAATATGGCGTCAGAAGGTAGAGTCAACAGATTCCTCCACGACACAGAGGAACTGCAGTCTCCAACAGGCCTAGCAACAAAGGGGAAGAAAGAAGCCAGCAGTGGACGACACGACAGGTAAGTGTCCAGAGGAAGAAAACACCACTGCCAACAGGACAAACATGGACACAGCTGCAACAGGAAATCGAGCCGTCCACTCCGCTACCACAGGATCCTGAAAATGCGCATAGGCCCAAACACACACACCAGGCAGGACCCAGCACAAACACCAGACACAGAATCCAGTAGAAACAACCTGGAACACCATGAGGCAAGAACCATGGCGGCACCAGGCCGAGCTGCTTATAGTTCCCCCTCCAGGGAACTCCAGGGACCTGCTTCCGAGGTATAGGTTTTGCGGTGAACTTTGCTCGTTCGCGATTCGCCGAACATGCAAACATATGGCGATATTCGCACGCACCATAATTTTTTGCATAACACCGAACTTTGACCCATGACACATCCATAAGGTGGGACAGGACAGACAATTGAGACATTTCAGCACATGGACACACCCCCTACCCTATAAATAAACCCGATCTGGAAGCCATTTTACATTCAGTTTTTTGCCATTGTAGGGAGAGGTTGATGTGTGGAGCTGGGACAGACTGTTAGTGACACACAAAGCTAGCTAATAGGGCCACAAAAGTCCTTTTAAGGACTGGTATAGGTGTGCTATCGATAGGTGTGACATACAGAGGGGTGTGATATACTTATACTTTCTTTCTAACATAGAAAGCATATTATAGTGCATTTGTATTGTGCGGCGGTTGTGTGCGGTTCTGCTGCGATAATCCAGCTAGATAGAGGGACAAATGCTATTGGAATAAGTAATTGCAACAGGTGTGATATACATTACCTGTTGCCCCCAAAAAATCTGATAGAGGGGTGTGATATACCTGCTATCACAAAATAATGATTGTGGGGTGTGATATACTGGCTTCCACAAAATATTGATTGAGGGCTGTGATACACCGGCTTTCACCACCAAATATAGATTGAGGCCCACAATACACCAGCTTCCACCAAATGTTAATAAGGGGCATGATATACCGGCTTCCAGCAAATACTCATTATTGGGTTCTATATTCCTGTTTCCACAAAATACTGATAGAGGGTATTAATATACCGGCTACCACCAAATATTGATTGAGGCCTGAGATACACCAGCTTCCACCAAATATTGATTAACCTCCCTGGCGGTAAGATTATGTCAGGAATTTTGCATGAAATTTGGTGTTATGTATTGTAGGCCTGCAATTCTTAGTAATTACTTACTTAAACCTGACCAAACAAGACTTTAGTAGACATCCCAGATGTGATAAAGTTTCAAACACAAAATCATGAATTCTAATCTAATAAATAATATAATATTATTTAATAATGTAATAAAAATAATGAAATTTGTCAAACTTTTGAAACATGGGACTGCACAAAGTCCGACATCACAATCAGGACAATGGAACCTGTTTTTTTTTCGGACTTTCTTTCTATTGTCATCTCTCTTTGAGCAGCAAACCACGCACATCCTGGTAGGTGCTGCCTTTTTTGCGGTTGGCGGGATGTAGTCGATAAAGTGACGACCAGTCAGGCGTTCTGGGTTGACAACGTCAACAGCACGACGTCCAGGTCTGTTCACAGCTACTGATGGCGTCTGGTGGTTGACAAAAATCCGCTCAACCACCTTCCATATAAACTCAGAATGAACAAGAGGCTTGTCACTCTTTGCTCTGTGCAGGGTATATGCATTCCAAAGGCATTGTTCCAGAAGATGCCTGAAGATCTTCTTATAATATCTTATGTCATTGCCTGATCGGCTCTGTCGACACCTCCCATGGTATTATTATAGTCTATCACGACTTGCGGCTTCAGCACATCTTTCCCACCTTTTGTGTGGACCATGGCAGTAGAAGTATTGGGCACAGTACTCATGAGACACATGTCCTTCTTGTCTCGCCATCGCATTGCCATCATCTTACCCTTCTGCCAGGCAACCATTTCTCCGGTTTTGAGTTTTTTCTTGGCAAACATAGATGGCATGTCACGTCGGTTAGGCCTAACGGTACCATATGCATCAGTCTTGTTTTGTAGCAAAACCTCATACAGTTCCGGAGACGTGTAGAAATTGTCCGTGGTCACACAATATTCCTGGTTCAGCAATGGCTCCAGCAGTGTAAGGACAGATGATGTGGCCATCCCATAGCCGCTGTACCTGGGGTTGAACTTCGTGCCTTTACCTGTGTAAATGACCGAATTCCAGATGTACCCAGTGGATGACTCGCAGAGCATGTAGGATTTGATGCCAAACCGTGCTCTTTTGGATGCAATGTACTGTATCCAGCTTAGGGGTCTCTTGTAGGCCATCAAACTTTCATCTACGCTGACGTCCCTTTCTGGCACGTAGGTCCGCTGGAAATTGGTCACAATAATTTGCCATACCTCCCAGATTTTTTTTTGTTTGGGCGCAGGATGCATGGCCTCATCAAATTCTTTATTGTTCGTGAAGTGGAAATACTTCACGATGAGGGAAAACCGGTATTCTGACATAACGGTGCCAAAAAATGGAGTGGCCAGTAACTTATTGGTGGTCCAGTACCATTTCTGGAGCGGTTTCCCCATCACCCCCTGAAGAATGATGAAGAATGATGAGTCCCAGAAACTGCCACATGTCCTCTTTGGTCACCGGTTCCCACTTTCTGCTTCTGGAAAAGGTGACATGCAGCGTAGCGGATTGCTGCTCTTGGTAGCGATTTGTCTCCGTGACAATTTTTTCAATTAATAATTGCAGGTATGCCAGAGGGTTGTCACGCTAAACATCTACCTTCATCCCAGGTGATCCAGTGAACAGGAATCTTGGGGGCACTACCTGGTCCATATCGCAGTCAATAGGGCACCAAGTGCGCACATGGCTGAGGTCAGGTGCAGGATCATTGCCGTTGTCACTTGCCAGATCAGTGTCAGTGTCAGACGACAAATCTCCCCACAACTCACTATCGCTCAGTTCTGCGAGCACCTCCGTGTCACTGTCACTCAACTGGTCCAAATGCGCTTTTGTAGTAAAGGTGCGCATTTTTGATGCCATGTTATAAATTTATTTTATGGGCACAAATGACAGTAAAATGGCAGGCAAGGGGCACTGTACAGTCAGATCTGAGGTTATACAGTGTAATCCTCTCAGATTACAATGTACAGTATAACCTATTTTATGTGTGTGTGTCACTTTTTGTGTTTATATTTATTAGAATTTCCCGCCCAGTTCCGCTCCCATGCGCAGCTGCTGCTCGCAGGGAACGGAACCAGGAAGTCAAATGCGCTCTCGCCGGCAATCACAGCGCCGGACATCGCCGGATCGCCGGCAGAAGGTGAGGGGACTCTGCAATGTTACCCCAAGCGTGACTCGGTTTACCGCTCCTGGCAGCGAAAATTAACCCCGAGTCAGGCTCGGGAATACCACCAAGGAGGTTAAGGGGTTTGATATACCAACTTCCAACAAATACTCATTATTGGGTTCTATATACCTGTTTACATAAAATACTGATAGAGTATTGATATACCGGCAAATATTGATTGAGGCCTGCGATACACCGGCTTCCACCAAATATTGATTAAGGGGTTTAATATACCGACTTCCAGCAAATACTCATTATTGGGTTCCATATACCTGTTTCAACAAAATACTGATAGAGGGGATTGATATACCGGCTTCCACAAAATATTGATTGAGGCCTGCGATATACCTGCTTCCACAAATACTGCTCTTCTATAGGGACTTTGTCACAGGATAATTTTGAAAATGACAGGCAGAGGAAGAGGCAGGCCATTCCGCAGGGGTGGTAGAGATGTAGATATCTGGCAGGTGCACCAGGCGGGAGCCTAAGTGAGAAGTTGGAGAAGGTGCGTGTGATTATGTCAAAGGACACACCAGAGTTGGTTAAGTGGCTCACTCAGCCTTTCGCTTCTGCACCCTCCTCATCCTCTGTATCAGCACCCTCCTCACTCCTTGCTGTGTGCACCCCCAAAGACACCACCATAACCACCACCATAGCCCCTCCACTTGAGTCAGAGAAATTATTTTCCCATCAATTCCCAGACCTTACTGATGCGCAGCCATTCTTGGCATCGGATGAGGAAGAGGGTGTAGCAATGGCCGCCACCCAGTGGTCTGACGACAGTACCCAGATCAGCCCAAGGAGGGTGGTCCACGCTGTTGCTGCCTACTCTGAGATCTCTAATGTCAGTGGTGGTGAAGGTGACGATGATGAAGCGTCGATGAAGGTCACGTGGGTGCCCACAAGAGAGGAAGAGGAGGGGAGTTCAGATGGAGAGTTCAGATGGAGAGATGGAGCAGCAGATAGGGAGGAGAAGCAGGTAGAACTCGCAGTGCACAGGAGGCAAAAAGCAGACTGCAAATGTATCTGGAGCGAGCCATCCACCATGCACAGTCACATCTAGCGCTCCCAGGATGCCGGCACATGGCTCCACAGCCTGTGCTGTCAACGCATAAGTCGCGGTAAGCCCAACACTCACTCAGGGACGACCACCTAAAGAAGGCACCTGGCCTCCCATCACCGGGCCCAGTGGGAGCAACACCGTCAGAACCCACAAAGCCACACTCCCGGCGCTCCACGTCCTGCCTCTTCTCCTTCTCCTCTCTCCTCTCATTTGTCCTCCACTCCACCTTCCACCATGCCGTCGTCGCGTTCATCTGGCAAAAGACAGGCTTCCCTGGCCCAAATGTTCGAATGAAAAAAGTTGATGATGCCGGATAACCCTCTTGCCCAAAGATTGACCGCCGGCTTGTCGGAACTGCTAGTCCACCAACTTCTGCCATATAAACTGGTGGACTTGGAGGCCTTTAGAAAATTTGTGGTTATTGGCACACCGCAATGGAAGGTCCCCCGAAGGAAATATTTCTTCCAGAAGGTCGTCCCAGAGCTATATTGCCATGTTCAGCTGCAAGTGAATGTATCTCTGACACACAGTGTCGGTGCCAAGATACATCTGACCACAGACACGTGGTCTAGCAAACACGGGCAGGGAAGGTACATAACTTTTACTGCCCACTGGGTGAACCTTCTGATGGCTGTCATGGCACCCGTGTGGATTTGGTGTTACCGCCAAGGATTGCATGCAGGTCTGCCTCTTATTCTCCTCCTACTCTATACTCTGTCTCCTCCTCGGCTGACTCCTGCTTTTCCACTGCTACTGCCTCTTTCACTGCACCCTCCCCCAGCTCCCCAGAGCCTATTCGACGTGCCAGGTGAGACGTTGCCATGCTGTGCTGTGGCTGTTGTGCCTGGAAACCAAGAGCCACACTGGTCCTGCACTCCTTTCAGATCTTACACGGCCATGGCTCGCCTTGCTGACGTTCAGTGGTGACACCACTTGCCCATCAGATGTCTGATTTGTGACTGCCCGACGCGCTGGAACTCTACCTTGTATATACTTGATAGGCTGCTCCAGCAGAAACGTGCCGCTAACGACTACCTGTACGAACTCTGCGACAGGACAGTTTCTAGGGAGTTATTATTTTTTTTTCACCACGCCATTAGCTGCTCATGCGCGATGCATACAGACTTCTGCGGCCATTTGATGAGATCACCAAACGGGTCAGTCGCAGCCAGGGTGCCATCAGTGGCATCATACCTTATGCCTTCTTTCTGGAGCGTGCATTGCATCGTGTCATTGATCAAGCCGTCGAGGAGCAGGAGCAGGAATATAAGGAAGTCGCAATGCTGAATGAATTCCCGGGGGGGCTACTCCATCTGAGACAGGTCAGCAGGAGTCTGAAGAGGAGTCAGAGGAGGATGGTGCCGAGGAGGAGGAGGAGGAGGTGGAGCAAGAAAAGCAGGCTTTAAACTTTTCTGGTATACCTGGTGTTGTCCGTAAATGGGGGAAGGAGACCGAGGACGACTTTATCCTGGGTGATGAGCAAGAGCCAGGGCGTTCCACCGCTTCAAATTTAGTGCAAATGGGGGCCTTCATGCTCCAGTGTTTGAGGAGGGACCCCTGTATAAAAAGCATAAAGGGCAAGGACCAGTACTGGGTGGCAACATACTTAGACCCCCGGTACAAACACAAAATGGCAGACATGTTACCATCATCATAGACGGCTGTCAGAATGCAGCATTTCCAGCCCTTGCTTTGAGAGATGCTGCATTCTGCTGTTGCGGGCGCTGGCAGAGGAATTTCCACCCACAGCGAAACAGGTGCGGGTACCAATCCTACAGCACATGCATAAAGAGGGTGGTTTGAAGATGTGTTGGTCACTTCGGATATGAGATCATTCTTGCAGCCAACACATCGACAGCCGCCCTCTGGATCCAGCCTCAGGGAACACCTAGACCGACAGGTGTCCGACTATATCGGGTTAACGGCCGACGTGGATGCTCTGAGAAGCGAGGAACCCCTTGACTACTGGGTGTGCAGGCTTGACCTGTGGCACAATTTGCCATGGAACTCTTGGCTTGCCCCTCGTCGAGTGTCCTGTCTTAAAGGACATTCAGCGCAGCAGGGAGGATCGTGACCGATAAGCGCACTTGCCTAGCTTACAACAGTGTGGACTACCTCACATTTATAAAAATGAATGAGGCATGGATCTCGGAGGAATTCAACACCTGTGACGACCAAGTTTAATTGAATTCTCTCATGCCAGCCCACACATCTCCGCCACCACCCAAAACAAATAATGGTCCCTGTCTTATGTAAATACAGCGGCATAAAAGGCCTTTTCTGTCCGGTAAATGCCTAATGTTTGGGGTCACGGAGGAATCCAACACCTGTGACGACCACGTGTTATCGAATTTCAACTATTATAATTTGGTTTTTTTTCAAGAGGGGGGATTTTGTGAGCCATGTTTTTAATCCAATTTTATATTTTTAGTTCTTTTAAACATATGTATTTGACATGTATTTTTACTGGCCTGCAGTAAAATTGATATCCAATGACCGTCTAATATACCTCCAGCCACATATTCACTTGATGTTTTCTGTCCTGTGATTGAATAATTTTTGGGCCCTGTAGTACACTGTCCTACAGTAAAATTAAATTTTTGGGGCCTGTACTACACTGGCCTGCATTAAAATTGTTATCCAATGACCGTCTAATATACCTCCAGCCACATAATCACTTTATGTTTTCTGTCCGGTGAATGAATAATTTTTTTGGCCTGTAGTCCACTGGCCTGCAGTAAAATTGATATCCATCAACCGTCTAATATACCTCCAGCCACATAATCACTTGATATTTTATGTACGTTGAATGCATAATTTTTGAGGCTCCAGCAGGGCACATTTTTGGCAGTTTCCCTTTAAGACTCATAAAAATGGCCCCTGATTAAAATACAGATTTTTTTGTGGGAATTTTTGCCATTGATTCCTCTCTGGTATGTCACTGTCCATGTTGTGGGATAATTTGTGCACTTCTAGTAAGTATTTGGTTGCTGCAAATATGACCTGAAGGTTTTTCGGTTCGCCTGCCATTTTAGTGAATGGTGCCCGGTTCACGAACTTCCGGTTCACGAACATTTTATCGCGTTCACACGATCGCATTCGCGAATCGTCTTGGCCAATGTTCGTCCATCACTAATGTCTGGCATCCATGCTGACCTGAAACACCAAACAGGACAGACATGAAACACCAAACCAGACATAACAAAAACCGCAAACATAAACCCACACCAAACATACAACAAGTGAGGTAGAGTAACAGCAACAGACATCAGGTGACATCGATGTCCCATAAGGTGGCCCTCAAGGACTGGGCAGATGGAAAAGCACCAGCTCCTCAAGACACTGAAAACAATCTGACCTCAGGCTCACAACACCAGAACATTAAGAGACATGACGCCACACCCAGCACTACCTTGCAAACACATTAACCCCATACACACCAGAAAAGGGAAGGGAAACAGCTTTAAAGGGGAAGTGAACATGCATGCTCATCAAACAACACGTTGACACTGGCAAACATCATGCGCGGCGAAAGTGTCACGGCAAACTACCACCAAGCCGTGACAGATGAACACCGAAGGTTATGCTTCAACCCTCTGTTTTTATGACTGTAGTACCTGAATAAAATGTATGTTGTTTCTCACATATGAATGGATCTATACTGCTGATGAGCACTATCATAAGGGTTGTGATCTCATTTTCTGCATGTTGCACCCCATTAGTGAAATAATACATATTGTGATCTCTTAAGGTCCCTGCACACTGATCATTTCTATTGAGGGTCAATAACCAGTGGCACAAATGAATGTCCTGCTCTTTAGAGGCGGACTGGTCATAGTTGTAACGGTCACGTCCACACACACATAGGGGGAAGGATAGTGACCACTGCGCTCCACCCTCACCCCTGGCCCTGCCTACTTGCCTCACAAGTCCTGATGACAGGGGACAACTGGACGACAGTCCCTAACTTAGGATACGTGCAGGGAAGACAGACAAGACAAAATACGGAACATGAACGGACCGGGTCAGAACCAAGAGTGCTACGCAATACAAAGGGTAAAGCAAAGAATGGTCAGGAGAAGCCGGGGTCAAATACCAGGAGAGTAGAGAAGTACAAGAGGAGTCCAAAGAGAGTAGTCAGGTGGGAGCCGAGGTCACAATACCAGGACGGATGCGCAGTACAGGAGGAGCAGGCAAAAGGATCGTCAGGGAACGGAATCAGGTGAGTATTCAGTAGTACAACAAATAGCCAGGAACCTAGAAATTAACAGGCAACCTGTGGCTAGCAGGCTGCCTGTATTTATAGTGGGGAGTGAGGGTCATGTGACGTGGCCAGCGTCACATGACCGACAGACCAACCAGTTGAGCACCGAGTGATCAGCTCGGCGCTCAAGGCAGACTTAGGAGCAGGGAGCCACCCAGCAGTAAAGCCGCCCTGGGAATGAGGTCAAACACAGATCCTCATTCCCAAAGCTAAGCAACAGTTCTGCGGGCAATGGGGGACCGAGTGCACCTTCGGAACCCCGTTACAATAGTCCACACTAGGAAATTTCCTGGTAGGCCGATTCCCAGGGGGCTGCCTGAGCCTTCCTCACGACCACTAGCCAGGGACATAATAATCTGGTACTCAGCATTAATTAATGCTAAGAGCATGAGATACTTGTGCATCTGGCAAATGGCTGCAGGTGCCCTCTTTAACTCAACTATATCATGGTCCTCAGGACTAGAGATGGCCTTGCGATTCGCCCGGCGGTCGTTTTGGGGCGAACTTTGCACGTTCGCTATTCACCGAACATGCAAACATATGTAGATGTCCGCCGGCGCCATATTCTTTTGCATTGCGCAGAACTATGACCCATGACACATCCATCAGGTGGGAAAGGAAAGCCAATTGAGACATTTCAGCACATGGACACACCCCCACCCTATAACAGAACCCGATTTGGCAGCCATTTTACATTCTGTGTTTTGCCAGTGTAGGGAGAGGTTGCTTTGTGGAGCAGGGACAGGCTGTTAGGGACACCAAACGCTAGCTAATAGGACCACAAAAAAGTCCTTTTAAGGACTGGTATAGGTGTGCTATCGATAGGTGGGATATACTAAGTGGTGTGATATACAGTGGGATGCGAAAGTTTGGGCAACCTTGTTAATCGTCATGATTTTCCTGTATAAATTGTTGGTTGTTACGATAAAAAATGTCAGTTAAATATATCATATATGAGACACACACAGTAATATTTGAGAAGTGAAATGAAGTTTATTGGATTTACAGAAAGTGTGCTATAATTGTTTAAACAAAATTAGGCAGGTGCATAAATTTGGGCACTGTTGTCAATTTATTGATTCCAAAACCTTTAGAACTAATTATTGGAACTCAAATTGGCTTGGTAAGCTCAGTGACCCCTGACCTACATACACAGGTGAATCCAATTATGAGAAAGAGTATTTAAGGGGGTCAATTGTAAGTTTCCCTCCTCTTTTAATTTTCTCTGAAGAGTAGCAACATGGGGGTCTCAAAACAACTCTCAATTGACCTGAAGACAATGATTGTTCACCATCATGGTTTAGGGGAAGGATACAGAAAGCTGTCTCAGAGATTTCAGCTGTCTGTTTCCACAGTTAGGAACATATTGAGGAAATGGAAGACGACAGGCTCAGTTCAAGTTAAGGCTCGAAGTGGCAGACCAAGAAAAATCTCGGATAGACAGAAGCGACAAATGGTGAGAACAGTCAGAGTCAACCCACAGACCGGCACCAAAGACCTACAACATCATCTTGCTGCAGATGGAGTCACTGTGCATCGTTCAACCATTCGGCGCACTTTACACAAGGAGATGCTGTATGCGAGAGTGATGCAGAGGAAGCCTTTTCTCCGCCCACAGCACAAAAAGTGCCGCTTGAGGTGGGCTAAAGCACATTTGGACAAGCCAGCTTCATTTTGGAATAAGGTGCTGTAGACTGATGAAACTAAAATTGAGTTATTTGGCCATAACAAGGGGCGTTATGCATGGAGGAAAAAGAACACAGCATTCCAAGAAAAACACCTGCTACCTACAGTAAAATATGGTGATGGTTCCATCATGCTGTGGGGCTGTGTGGCCAGTGCAGGGACTGGGAATCTTGTCAAAGTTGAGAGACGCATGGATTCCACTCAGTATCAGCAGATTCTGGAGACCAATGTCCAGGAATCAGTGACAAAGCTGAAGCTGCGCCGGGGCTGGATCTTTCAACAAGACAACGACCCTAAACACTACTCAAAGTCCACTAAGGCATTTATGCAGAGGAACAAGTACAACGTTCTGGAATGGCTATCTCAGTCCCCAGACCTGAATATAATTGAAAATCTGTGGTGTGACTTAAAGAGGGCTGTCCATGCTCGGAAGCCATCAAACCTGAATGAACTAAAGATGTTTTGTAAAGAGGAATGGTCCAAAATACCTTCAACCAGAATCCAGACTCTCATTGGAACCTACAGGAAGCGTTTAGAGGCTGTAATTTCTGCAAAAGGAGGATCTACTAAAAATTGATTTCATTTCTTTTTTGTGGTGCCCAAATTTATGCACCTGCCTAATTTTGTTTAAACAATTATAGCACACTTTCTGTAAATCCAATAAAGTGTGTGTGTCTCCTATATGATATATTTAACTGACATTTTTTATCGTAACAACCAACGATTTATACAGGAAAATCATGACGATTAACAAGGTTGCCCAAACTTTCGCATCCCACTGTACCTGCTTCCACAAATACTGCTCATCTCTAGGGCAGGTGAATGCCGAATTTTTGGGGCCTGTACTGGACTACACTAAAATTTGTATCCAGTGACCGCCTAATGTACCTCCAGCCACATAATCACAAGTTCTTTTCTGTCAGGCGAATGCCGAATTTTTGGAGCCTGTACTAATGTTGAGCGTTAATATACAAATTGCGAATTTTAATCGCGATTATCGCCACTTTGAGAATTCGCAAATATTTTGAATATAGTGCTATATATTCGTATTCACGCATATGCTAATTGCAAATTTATCGCAAATTTTATGCAAATTTATTGCAAATATCGGCACTTAGCAACATCCCTAGCAAACAATAGGAAAGTTGCCTACGCCTTAGTGTTGATCGCGAATATTCTAATCGCTAATTTTTATCGCAAATATATTACATTGCTGATTTTCGCAATCAAGAAAATAATGAATGCAGATCACGAATTCTCAAATTTATGGCGAATATTCGGCCCAAAATTTGCGAAATATCACGAATTCGAATATTGCCTATGCCGCTCATCAGTAGCCTCTACCTCCAGCCACATAATCATAAATTATTTTCTGTCAGGTGAGTACCTAATTTTTGGGGCCTCTACTGTCCTACTGTCAAATTTTTAGCCAGTGACCGCCTAATGTACCTCCAGCCACCCAATAACAAGTTCTTTTCTTTCAGGTGAATGCCTAAATTTTGGGGCCTGTACTGGCCTACAGTAAAATTTTTATCCAGTGACCGCCTAATGTACGGTACCTCCAGCCACATAATCACAAGTTATTTTCTTTCAGGTGAATGCCTAATTTTTGGGGCCTGTACTGGCCTACAGTAAAATTTTTATTCAGTGACCGCTAATGTACCTTCAGCCACATCATCACAAGTTTTTTTCTGTCAGGTGAATGCCTAATTTTTGGGGCCTGTACTGGCCGACAGTTTACATTTTTATCCAGTGACCGCCTAATGTACCTCCAGCCACATAATCACAAGTTCTTTTCTGTCAGGTGAGTGCCTAATTTTTGGGGCCGCTACTGTCCTACTGTCAAATTTTTAGCCAGTGACCGCCTAATCTACCTCCAGCCACATTATCCCAAGTTTTTTTCACTCAGGTGAATGCCTAATTTTTGGGGCCTGTACTGGCCGACAGTTTACATTTTTATCCAGTGACCGCCTAATGTACCTCCAGCCACATAATCACAAGTTCTTTTCTGTCAGGTGAATGCCTCATTTTTGGGGCCTGTACTCCAGGGACCAATAGTAAAATTTTATCCAGTGACCGCCCAATGTACCTCCAGCCACATCATAAGTTCTTTTCTGTCAGGTTAATGCTGCATTTTTGGGGCCTGTACTGGCCTACAGTAAAATTTGTATCCAGTGACCGACTAATATACCTCCAGCCACATTATCACAAGTTCTTTTCTGTCAGGTTAATAACTAATTTTTTGGGAATGTACCGGCCTACATTAACATTTTTATCCAGTGACAGCCTAATGTACCTCCAGCCACATAATCACAAGTTCTTTCCTATCAGGTTAATGCCGAATTTTTGGGGCCTGTACTGTCCTACAGTTAAATTTTTATCCATTGACCGCCTAATGTACCTCCAGCCACATAATGACAAGTTCTTTTATGTCGGGTGAATGCCTAATTTTTGGGGCCTGTACTGGCCTACAGTAAAAATTTTATCCAGTGACCGCCTAATGTACCTCCAGCCAGACAATCAATAGTTCTTTTATGTCAGGTCAATGCTGAATTTTTGGGGCCTGTACTGGCCTACAGTAAAATTTTTGGCCAGTGAACGCCTAATGTACCTCCAGTCACATAATCACAAGTTCTATTCTGTCAGATGAATGCCGAATTTTTGGGCCCTGTACTGGCCTACAGTTAAATTTTTATCCAGTGACAGCCTAATGTACCTCCAGCCACATAATCACAAGTTCTTTTCTTTCAGGTGAATGCCAAATTTTTGGGGCCTCTACTGGCCTACAGTAAAATCTTTATCCAGTGACCACCTAATGTACCTCCAGCCACATAATCACAAGTACTTATCTTTCTGGTGAATGCCTAATTTTTGGGGCCTGTACTGGCCTACAGTAAAATTTTTAGCCAGTGACTGCCTAATGTACCTCCAGACACATAATCACAAGTTCTTTTCTGTCAGGTGAATGCCACATTTTTTGGGCCTATACTGGCCTACAGTAAAATTTTTATCCAGTGACCTCCAAATGTACCTCCAGCCACATAATCACAAGTTCTTTTCTGTCATGTTAATGCTGAATTTTTGGGGCTTTTACTGGCCTACAGTAAAATTTTTATCCAGTGACAGCCTAATGTACCTCCAGCCACATAATCACAAGTTCTTTTCTTTCAGGTGAATGCCTAATTTTTGGGGCCTCTACTGGCCTACAGTAAAATTTTTAGCCAGTGACTGCCTAATGTACCTCCAGACACATAATCACAAGTTCTTTTCTGTCAGGTGAATGCCGAATTTTTGGGGCTTGTTCTGTCAGGTGGAATTTTTGGGGCCTGTTCTGTCAGGTGGATGCCTAATTTTTGGGTCCTGTACTGGCCTACAGTAAAATTTTTAGCCAGCGACCGCCTAATGTATCTCCGGCTACATCATCACAAGTTCTTTTCTGTCAGGTGAATGCCTAACTTTTGGGGCCTGTACTGGCCTACAGTAAAATTTTTAGCCAGTGACCGCCTAATGTACCTCCAGCCATATCATCACAAGTTCTTTTCTGTCAGGTGAATGAATAATTTTTGGGGCCTGTACTGGCCTACAGTAAAATTTGTATCCAGTGACCGCCTAATGTACCTCCAGCCACATAATCACATGTTCTTTTCTGTAAGGTGAATACCGAATTTTTGGGGCCTGTATACCCGTGGCCTAAAATTTAATTTTTCTAGGCTCCAGCAGGGCACATTTTTGAGAGTTTCCCTTTAAGACGCATAAAAATGGCGCCTGATTAAAATACAGATTTTTTGTGGGAATTTTTGCCATTGATCCCCCTCCGGTATGTTACTGTCTATGCTGTGGGTCTATTTGTGCACTTCTAGTAAGTATTTGGTGGCTGCAAATATGACCTAAAGGTTTTTCAGGTTTGCCTGCTATTAAAGTCAATGGGGCCCACCGCGAACGTGCGGTTCGCGAACATTTGATCGCGAACGTGCGTTTGTGAACCGTCCCGGCCGATGTTCGTCCATCACTACTCAGGACGGTGATACAGTTGAATACTGTGGTGAGGACAGCAGTATTTTATGCTGCACTGTGCTATTTTGAATCTGCTAAAGCAGTAGTTTCTGCTGTATTGTAATATTTGGTTCCGCTGTGGCGGTATCTTTTGCTGCACTATGGTATTGATGGCCCCACCTACTTCTGTTATCCCGGCCTACTACTGTGGCGTTTTCTGTCAATTTGGACTCAACTACAACATGGGGCCTCTTTTATTTTTTTTCCAGGGCCACTTTAAGTTTCCAGTCCACCTCTGCTGCTGTCTATTATGCGTCCTCCATCAGCACCTCTCATTTATTTTTACCATCCTGTTCAGACCTCCATTATATTTAACAATTTTTTTTAGAGCAGTAGTTATTAGTGCCATAGCAATCATTTGATGCTAACGGGACCACTTCATGTCCAGGGTTGAGATGGCACGGCATCTTCTGCACCCCTTTTTTGCACTTAATAGTGTAAAGCATTATTTTTTTTTATGTAGCAGTGGGTGCCCTTGCCCTTTCCTTTTCAAGAATTGTCTGCTTGATCTCTCCATGTAAATGCCCATTAGGTCATCGGCTACTTAATCCCAAATCTACTTGGATGTGAATGGGAGCTACGTAAACAGTATAGCACAACAAACTACACTGCCTCTGTAACTTCAGGAATTACAGAAGCTTAACTTTTTATGCTAGGGTTTGTGAAGCTCCCATTAACTACAATGGGAGTTAAGGAAACAGTGGAGTGCCATCCCGCTCAGCTATTTCCGTAAGCATCAGCTAGTGCTTAGTCCCATCTCTCCTTGGAAATACCCAGATGGGAACCCCTTTAACAAAATGTTTACCCCAAATGGACCAAGAAATCAACCTGTACTGATTTGACTTTAGAACTGTTCAGTTTGACGGCAACAACTGTTCGGTCACTCAAGGGAATACATTCATAAAGTAAAATAATAGCAAATCTACTTACCACCTTAAAAGTCAAGTTATACAATTTTATGACGCCCTCACCAGGTTTCCAAAAAGGAAGTGTGGTGAGGGTAGGTTGTCAGCAGGGCCATTGGCCCTACCACATTTATCATTAGTTACACCAAAAACTAGCTTAAATAATGACTGAAATCTATGGCAGCTCAAAGCTGCCATAGATTTCAGTGTGCAGGAGAGACTGCCGAAGGAGACATTTAATTAATGATCAGGCCCTATCAGGACCAGACATAGGACACGCTGGTCTTGATAAATCAGGGCCTATAAATTAGTGCTTATTTCTTTCTCAAAGGAATATATCCAAAGTCAGCACAGCCATCTACCAGGAAATCTTACAGCACTTCATGCTTCCCTCTGATGACAAGCAGGACTTGGACCTGCCCACACTGCCAAAAGTACCAATACCTGGTTTAATAACCATGATATCACTGTGCTTGATTGGCCAGCAAACTCATCTGACCTAAAACCCATAGAGAATCTACAGGGTATTGTCAAGAGGAAGATGAGACTCCAAACCCAACAATGCAGATGAGGTGAAGGCCATTATCAAAGCAACCTGGGCTTCCATAACACCTCAGCAGTGCCACCGGCTGATCGCTTCAGTGCCACACCGCATTGATGTAGTTTTTCATGCAAAAGGACCCCCAACCAACTATTGAGCCATATACTGTACATACTTTTCAGTAGGCAAAATCATTTTTTAATTGGTCTTATAAAATATTCTAATTTTCGATATTGACTTTTGGGTTTTCTTTAGCTGAAAGTCATATTCATCAACAATAACAGAAATAAGTGCTTGAAATAGATCACTCTGTGTGTAATGAATCTATATAATATATGAGTGTCTCTTTTTGAATAGAAAGAATAAGCAAGAGATACATTTTTCAGTTAGAGAAGTTGAAAACGCAACATTTGGCTGCTGAAGAGGTGCCCAGTTAAAATTTAAGTGTAACTGTTGTTTCAGTTTACTTAATATAGTGTAGGGATATTAAACATTTTTGTAACATATTTTATAAGAAAAGGAAGTTTCTTTGTACTAGAAAACAGGGTTTAAAGAGTCTTCTTAGCAAAGCTCTAACTGACGTTTCTAAGAAGAGTCTGTCTTCAGGGATACTGAGCCCTGAAGATGCCCGGGTGTAATACACAGTGGCTTCTAGCCTACATCTTGTCACTACCCCAGTCCCTGACTCTGTATATGTGCCCTAGCTATTACTGCCCATCACCTCCCTATCTGACTTGTTACACATAGCGCTTGGTAAAAAGCTTGGTAAAACGCAGAAGACTGAATACAGACTCTCCTTAGCAAAGCACACTTAGAGCTTTGCTAAGAAGACAATTTGCACCCTCTTATCTAGAACAAAGAAACTTTTTCTCTAAGAAAGTATATTGCAGAAATGTTTAAGATAACTGTCCCTACACTATATAAAAAAAAAACTAAAAAGACAGTTACACTTTAGCTATCTTAATACAAAACTATAAAAAGCCATATTCATATAAAACCATAAAACTCAGTAGCATGCAATTAAGTAACTTAATTTACTTGCACTGTTATCTTGAAGATCTTCTGAGTTTGGCCCAGACTGTAAGCGTTGTAAAGAACATATAACCAGAAAGTGACAAGTGAGACATTTCATATTTCAGATTGTGCCATTTATTGAAATTAGACATCAAGATTAAAATATACAGCCAGCAAAAAAATGTGCCAGTTTATTCACCATCACCTTTTTAGTGTAACAGCCGCAGGCTAAAAAAAATAATAAGTTGTTAACCCGAACAAACATCTCTGCAACACGTTACACCGGTGCAAGGTCTCAATAGTTATAAAAGAAAGAAATATAGGTTGTCCTTTTTAGGTTTTTGTAGATTTCTTTTGTGCCTAGAGAAAAAAATGACTTGTGCTTTGGCCTCTCACCTGTTACAGGGTCAGTGTGTTTAGAAGGAAGAATATATCATCAGATATCAGGCCATATTCAAGGGACCAGCCTCAGATTGCTATGATAAGAACAATCTGTAAACCGTTTGGGATACTGTAGGAAGGTCTACCAAGTGTGATGGATATGGTCACATGAGCGTATCTATAAAATACTTCACCAGTCACTGATCCAAATTATGTAGCCCATAGCAAGCAGTCAGATGCTTTAATGGGGTGATCCCACTTAAAAAACCCTACTAAGGAATTTTGAATTAATAGATCAGGGAGTGCTTTTTTGAGGACCATCACTTGCCAGCACTAAGCCAGAATAAAGAGTGGCTACAAAAAAAAGCATCTCTCACTCTGGAGGACCCAGCATGTTTGTGCATTAAGTTCATAGCCTACTGATTTCAATCAAAATTGTGTAATGCTTCATTTACTCTGCGGTGGCACTGCAGGAAAACTGAGCACAGGCTACCTCATATATTATAGCTGTATTTTGGGAGTCCCAGTAGCAAGACTGCATATGATCAGCTTATTGATGGGAAACCTTCTAACAAAAGGGATGTGTCCAAAATAGACAATCCCTTTATTTTTCCTAAAAACGAAAAGTTGCATGAACTTTAGATAAAATATCACCACTGGAAGTATATAGTTACACAGAGCAACTAAATTATATGTGTGGCCTCCTTGTATCTCATTAGGGTATGCACCAGGGAGATTTTATTTGTTTTCTTATGAAAATATCTATTATAGACATGAGGAAGATTGCAACTGCTCAGGGGTGTATGAGAAAAATGTATTAATTCATTCATTCATTTTTCCCTCAGTATACTAGTATCATTTCTAGTGGCCTACAGTATGGCATATCTAGACATGCTGGAAGTGTTCAGAGTGGACGTACCTGCCGAAGTAATAGGCTGTGCCATTGCTTCATGGCCAAGACATGACAGGGACCAGTGCTGATTAGTGCCAAAACCAAATGAATATTCCTAATACCCAGATTGGTGTCTGGCGAGTATTGCTTTGATTTCACAATTCCTCATTACTGTCTCTATAGTAATCTACAGCACTGTGGGGGCCAAAACCATACACAGAGCTGCTAATCTTGGGAGTTGCTGATTGACATTTATTTGGTAGTAGATATTATGCATGGTAGAACATGACTGGCATGGTGTTGCCAATCACCCACAACCAGTGGAGTGGGTTCTTATCACTATGAGTGAGTTATGTGAGTGAAAGTGAGTATGTGAGTATGGAGCACTTCATCTCAACTAATGAGCTGGCAATGGTAGGGAAGAATGCTTTCTTCTCAACAATTGTGTGCTCAATCGCTGCATGTAAATGCCCATTAGGTGATCAGCTTTTTAATCCCAAATCTACTTGGATGTGAATGGGAGCATTGTAACCAGTATAGCTCAACAGACTACATTGCTTCTGTAACTTCAGGAATTACAGAAGCAGATAAATTTCTTCTGCTACTGTTTGTGTAGCTCCCATTAACTACAATAGGAGTTATGAAACAGCGGAGTGCCATCCCGCTCAACTGTGTCCATAGGCCCAGCGAGCGCTTAGTCCCATCTCTTCTTGGAAACTTGAAGACCCCAAAAGGAACAAGAAATCAACCTGTTCTATATATTATAGTCATCAATGTTGGACTTAGGTTCACAAGGCCAAACATATACATAATATAGTTATAGGCCGAACACTGTTAAAACCGACAGCTATCACTCCTGATCCCCTCATACACATACCTACCTAGCTCACAAGCATGTGTTCTCAATAGGAAGAGCACAAAGTGATTGGCAGTTAAAATCTAAAATTTGATTCTCATCTTCCCCAATATCTGCTGCTAGAGGAAAGTTAGGAAGCCCTCACACAGTTTAGAAGGTCAAATGGCCCTAGCAATATTGGTGCCTTTGTCCGACAAATATCTAATGTGTATGGAAAAATTAAGTCCTACTCTCCATCTATACAGAACTTGTGAACAAACAATTTTTAACTGCATTGTAATTTTTGTTATCGTTGTACACATGAAACATATCAAAAAGATATAGTCAGTAATTTGTGAAGCAGCCCATAAGAAATAAACCCAAGCAGCAGTCGGCTCTACGGTCATTTCCAAATGGGGTTCTATTCTACAGGACCTTTGGGGTCCATTGCTGTATCAGAACAGTCCATCCCCGACCATGTTCATGAACTATACATTCCTCATGTTCCTCTTTGTAATGTTATATTAGCGGCGTTGTCATAGTGATATGGGTTGATTTAATTTTGCTGGCAAGCTGGGCCAAGTAACAAGCATTAAATAAATAGCTATGGGGAAATTTACAAATATACATGCAGCAAAAACAAATGTAGTACAATTAATGAATGAGGGAGAAAAAACTGCAGTAGCAACTATTCCTCCCACATTCAGTTTGCATCGGCCAGTGTAATTCGGCGAGTGCTTAAGAGCGTCAATGTATGTGCTATCATCGAACAGTGTAATACAGCCCAAAGATCCAACAAAAATACATCTTAAAATATAACTAAAAATTAAAGTATGGTAATAAAAAATAACCCTGTTGCAGGTGAGAGGGTAGGTGCTGAAGGAGCTATATAACGCAAAAAAAAAATCAATTTTCGGAAGACTATAGACAAGACATTCTGCAAACAACCCTTCTCCCATAATTTACCTCTAGAAGTGAATGCAAAAAGAATCTCTTTTAAGAAGACATTTGGCACAGCCCAGATTTGGGCAACATATATACCATGCAACAATTTCAGCCTAGTTAATATAGAAAGCCTTGTCAATAAATTTGTTCAGCTGTTAGATCACATACTGTTCATAAGACCAAATGGTAAACAATAATAGGCTTGAAAAATTTGCCTATGGTCATAATTATCTATACTGAAAATGACATTGTCTCCATTGTTTGTGAAGAAAGGAGGTGTTTGTAGGTATGCTCCCAGGCCACGATCTCAAGGCCTATTAAATCTTTTTATTTACAGTGATAAAACATATCTATTCAGCAATGAAGCATGATGGTCAATCAAGAAAAAGTCATGGATGATCACCTCCAAGACAAGTAAACTCCACCATGGACCACCACTGATCACACAAGGATGACAAGAGCAAGTGGTAACTGGCAGCCTGGTTTTTGAACTGAAAGTTCCAATGTCTCTTCTATTCCTGATATGACAGGCACTGGTTTAGATATTTAAGAGTCCTTGAGTATCCTTACACATGGCAAGCCCCAGCAAACGTTCAGTTTAAACAAAGCCTTGTACCATCTGCAAGACTTGAAGTCTTGAAGACATTTTCTCCCAGGTCTTCTTCTCTTCAGCTTGTTAGATGCAAGAACAAGCAACCTCTGAAATTTTAGAGGGCTACAAATAAGACATTTTAAAACTACATCTTCACCGGAACTCCACATTTGCAGACAATCAGTCATTCTCTGGTGTGTGTTTTTTTTTTTTTTTTTTTTTGTTTTAGAAAGCATAACAAGGACCCTACACATTTATCATATAGATATTTGATAAGCAGCCTAACAGGACAGATCACTATTATATCTACATTGTAAACATGCCTTCACCATCTCATCAGTAGACTTTGTCAATTTTAGAAGCAACCATGCAGGGGACAGTAAACATGAATGCCCTGTACACTAGGAAGCATCTTCCTTCCTATGAATATAATAAAGCAGTCACTGAATTAGAATCAGAACCTGCACTACACTAGAAATTAAACTACACTCTAAACTTAAGAAATGCAAAGGAAAAAAAAATGAAACATTTCCAATCAATTGCCAAATATTATACAAGCATTAAAACAAAGCTTCAAAAAAGTCCAAAAATTTAAGCAGTGTCATCATTCACCCATATATGGACACAAAATAAATTACACTGCTTTCGTAGTTGCTTTAAAAAAAAAACGTGATAACATATTGCAAATAGGATATTCCAAGAATGTTTTACTTCTATAAAAAAAAGCATGCATATAATAGATCTCAAATAGAAATACATATTCTTTTAACACACTGATATTGTCCCACTAATATATATATATATATATATATATATATATATAGTCCATAGATGGACACATAAGATATCACACTGCTTTCATAGTTCCTTTCAACAATAAAAAAAAAAAAAACTTCCTCTGTGATAACATATTGCAAATAGGTTATTCCAAGAATGTTTTACTTCTATAAAAAGGCATGCATATAATAGATCTCAAATAGAAATACATATTTTTCTTAACACACTGATGTATTCCCACAAAATATATATATATATATATGTAAGAATATTTATACATATTTATTATTACTATAGCTTGCATTATCGGTCTGCGCTGAACTTTATTTTTTATTGTTTGTCTGTTCCGCACAACATTGCTTTATGTTAATACTGTTAACCCTTTAGCTCTTCAACACATATGCATTCTCTGAAAAGATGCCACAGCTGGTGGCAGCACACAGTAAAATACTTTACAGGCTGGATACATATCTGTCATTTTATTGTAGTTATTACTTTTTTTATTTTTTTTTCCCTGGACTGCTATATTAGGTATATCTTGATAGGATGCGCTGGTATTTAAGGCAGCCTTAGCTTTCAGAATTTCAAAAATAACAAGCCCTAGTAAAATGCAGAAATGACTGATGATTAGTGATCTTGTATAACAGCTATAGAAGGTCAAACAATAGAATGGAGCCTTCAATGAGAATGTTTGAACTTGTGCTTTAGATTTTTTTTTCCGAGTATGAGGCTATTTTAATGTCATTTCTGGAGTCAATGTGATTATGGGTTACAAAAACCTACACATCAGTCCTTTTTTTAAAAGGGGTTGTTCGACCTTGGAGGTATACTAGATCATAAAAAAAGGTGTTAATGTACTACAAAACAATATTGAAATTGAGATGGTTGTTATATATCGCTGCTGATGTCACTGGGCCAATCTGTGATTACATCATTTCCAGAGAAAGATCCCCCCCCCCTCTCTTACTTGGTGGGTGACCAGGAATGTGCATAGGACATGTCAGCACTTACAGGCTCACACACTTACATATACTCACACACAGTTTAATGCCACTTGTCACCTGGTATTTAGTTTAAAGAAAGACAGGCATGAATCAACAATGGGTAAGAAAGGTGCACTGAGAGAGAGGGGGAATGGGACTTGGGATAGAAGACGGATAGGACTTCTTCTTCTAGTGTTGATAATTATTGTCATTGACCAAAGCTGGAGATTCAGCTGAAAGACAGACAAAGATTATATTAACAAGTGCACAAAATTATAATAGTATACGCTATACTTTTTTCTGTTTTGAACTGGAAGTGGAGACTTTCATCGCACCTGACAGCCAAGACAATCATATAATACAAATAAAATGTTTTAAAGGGTATAAAAAAAAAAACGGTAAAGGCTGCTCTCAAAGCATCTATACATCAGAGAGATCACTATTCAGAATGAGCGCCCTTCATAAATCGCAAGCTTTCCTAACCTGAAACACATAAACCTGAAAATCTAAAAATAAAATGAAATAAACAAATGGAAACTCTTACTGTGGGAGGACAGAAGGAGCTCCCGATCGGTGGAAATGAACGTTTTGCCATTTGCCATCACGGCGGTGCCAAATACATGTCTCCTCTGACTGGGCAGTGCGGGGGACACCACTGGTATCTAAATACTGAGTTATGCGGATGTAGGCAATGCAGGCAGACTCATCACCCATCAAATGGATGTGAGGGTTGAGGATAGTTGTGTGAAGGGGTTTATTGCTCCGAGACCACACTAGAAAAAGACAAAAATGTATTTTCATTTATTACAAGTACTGCTTGGAAATATTTATCATGCTGCTTAGACCGTTTCTTAGGTAATACCAATTATATTATAATGAATGAAACAAGTTTAAGAGGTTGTCTAGAATTAAATAACTGAATATGTTTTTTTTTTTTTTTTTGGACAATTTATCAATCAATTTATTGTAGCACTATGTTGTTAATTCTTCATAACTAAGGCCTATAGTGTGAACTTTTCTTCATCTAAGGGTACGTTCACAGTTGCAGCAGTGTATCTGGCAGGCTGTTCCGGTAGAAAATAACCTGCTGGATTTTCTGAATCTGGCACTGCAGGATTCTATAGTTCACTGCTGGATCCCCGTTGGCTATAATGGGGTCCAGCAGTGATCCAGCCGCTTTCCGGCATAACTGGCGGGTTTCAGCCACACAAAAACAGTTGCATGCCACAGATGCTAACATACCCTAAGGGTCCCTTTACAATGTCCAATGTCAGGCCAATAACGAGTGTCGATTGATTATAGTTGATAGGTGTTTATTTAACATGCCTTTCACATGGCTCAATGCTAAGCGGAAGGGGGTTAAATGATTACTATTACTGTAAATCTCCTCTCCTGTTCACACATTATATTGTCCTCAGCACACCCACTGCTCCCACAGGTTGATGTGCTGCTGACAAATGACAAATCTAGGTGCCACATGAAAGGTGCAATCACCCAACAATGATTGTTTTGCATCTTTTGGGTGATCGGCATTAACTTTACACAGGACAGTTATTGGTAATGAGTATTCATGCAAACCTTCATTCACAATAATTTCCCTGATCCCTGGCCCGTTTAAAAGGGTCAAAAATAAAGTGAACAGTAGGTTACAGCCTGTTTATTTTACATGCACTACCCCTATCATTACAAAAATGTTGATATTAACTCACAATTTTCAAAGTAGAAGCGATGAAAGTCTAGACCCTCCACCAGGTTCCCTAGTGCTTCGGGTTCAAATGCTGTCATTCCAGGGTCACACATTTTACTACAAGAGACAGAAATGAATGAGAATTTAATGTCTAATTAGCATACTACATCAGTGTCCTGATCCCAACTTACACTACATGGCCAAAATATGTAAACACCTGATCATAACATCAAAATAAAGTTGGGCCCCTTCTGTTACTATAACATTTTTCTAGGAAGAATGTCCACAAGATTATGGCATGTCCATGGGAATCTCTGCCCATTCAGCAAAGACAGCATTTGTGGCACTGATATTGGATGAGAAGGTCTGACTAATAGTCATCACTCCAAATCATTTGTAAGGTGTTCAGTGGGGTTGAGGGCAAGGCTGTTCATAGCGAATTAAACACCCTCACACCAGACTTGTCACACAATGTTTTTGGGTTGCAGTCATGCTGTAATAGCAAAGGGCCTCCCCTAAAAACAGTCCAATACCATTATCCCAAATTTTATATTAGGCATTGTGCATTCCAGTAGGTATTGTCCTCCACAGATCTGCCAAACGAAGAGTCATCAATCAGACTAAAAGATAGAGAAAAACATGATTCATCTCTCAGACAGAGAACACATACCCCTATTCTGTAGTTCAGTAGTTGTATGCATTACAGCCAACATTTGGCAAGGGTGACATGGTAATTTTAGGCTTGTGTGCACCTTTTTGACCATGGAAACCCATGTCATGAAGCTTCTGACACACAATTCTTGTACTGATGTAACTTCCAGAGGTAGCTTGAAACTCAGTAGTGAATACTGTAACAGATATTAGGCGATTTTTATGCACCATGTCCTTCAGCACCTTGCAGACCCACTCTGAGTTTTTGTGGTCTAAACTTAATTGGCTGAGCTGTTATCGGTCTGTTTTTTTCCACTTTACAATGCAGTTGAACGAGGCAGATCACACATTTTACAAATATACTTGTGGCAATGGTAGCATCTTATAACAGTGCCAACTATAAAGTTAAAAAGCTCCTCTGTATGACCTTGTATGACATGGGTGGGACGGATGGCAAAAGATAAGTTCCTATGAACCTCGGTCCAAATATGCCTGAGCAGATCTCATTGACTGCAGGTACCTTGGATAGAGAAGGAATAGGAAGTGGTAGCTGTGACTACTTCCATATACAGTCATAAATGGAGGTAATAAATTGAGCCAACTGTCTTGATGAGCATGATAATGAATTCGTAGAAACTGCTCAAATGATTGGTTGATCTCTCAGTTTGGCTATTGCTTTATAGATGGTAGGAAGATGAGAAATCTAGAGTAATTACCAGAGGATTGAACAAGACTCTCCAAAATTTGATTAAATATGATATGGGTTGGTAGAGTAGACCATGAAAACAAAGAATCTCTTCGAAGAGGATGTGCCGATCATTGATCAACCCACTCAAATGAATAAAATGCAGAATCATAGATACGTGATCCACAACCACCAAGATGGTAATATAGTTCTGTGTGGAAACAAAAACTGTGACAAGGTCCAATGAGGTCTCCTACCAGGGTTTATTTGGCATCATAAAAGGTTGAGAAGGACCAATTAGTGCCAGCTGGGAGGATTTACTTTGTGCATACTTAGTATAGGAAGCCACAAATTCCTTTACATGTTGTCTGCAATATGATCATTAGCAGAAACGAGATAGTAATTTTGAGGTGTGTTGGACTTCTGGATGTCCAGAAAGTATAGAGAAATGAGACCAAATCAATACCATGTGATGATCTTCAGGTACAAGAGAACACCCCCTAGGATATTTGACTGGAGCAGTGGAAATGACTGTAAAGATGCAATTTGGGTTGATGATGTGAGCTGGAGTTTCAGGAAAGGTATCCCGCGAACTGAGAGATCATGAAGGATCTCTGTATGATTTTCTGCTGCTGGGCAATATGTGCTGACAAAGATGAAATGAGACAAGAAGAATGCCAAGCATACCTGATGAGGTTTCAACCTGTGAGCAGCTTAACGATACTCAATATTTTTTAAACAAGGAATTTGGCTTCTTTCAGATGATGGCACCATTCTTCTAGGGTGAGATGTGTTGCTAAATGTTTTCAGTTCTTTGCAGAGGTGAACCTTTCAGGAAAAAGGCCACATGGATCAAATTGACAGGGATAGCCTTATCGTAAGGGAAATAAGGTGAAAGAATTTCTGGATTTTGGTTTGAAAATACAGTCCATTGGCAAAATTTTGATAAGGTGCAGGAATTTCAGGCATGATGGATATAAAGTAGACTGGCATAGTGGAAGGAGGATGTGAACATTTATTGAGACAGTTCTGAAAACAAAATGTACCCCATTAAGTACTACCGCATTTTTTGCCTTATAATACGCACCTGCCTTAAAAAGACACACCTAGGCTTCAGAGGAGAAAAATAAGAAAAAAATATTTTTCATTAGAGATCTAATCAGACCACCAATCAGACCCTCAATGGTAATCAGACCTAAGCTCAGAGCCCCAATCACAGTCTCAGTGTTAATAAGACTCCCAATCAGACCTCAGCTCAGACCCCAATGTTAATAAGATCCCAATCAGACCTCAGCTCAGACCCCCAATATTAATAAGACCCCAATCAGACCTCCAATGTGAATAAGAGCTTGATTCAGACCTCTGATCAGACCCCCAATGTGAATGACCCCTAAGCAGATGTCCTTAAAAATGATTTCAGGGATTTAGGTCAAAAGCTTAGGGCAAGGACCTCGAAGGTAGTATTTTCCAAAATACTGCCTGTACCACGAGCCACACAAGAAAGGCAGTCGGAGATTAGGGAGTTTAACAAGTGGCTCAAGAACTGGTGTAGGAAGGAGGGGTTTGGGTTCCTGGAGAACTGGGCCGACTTCTCTATCGGCTACAGGCTCTATTGTAGGGACGGGCTGCACCTCAATGGGGAAGGGGCAGCTGTGTTGGGGAGAAAGATGGCTAGAAGGTTGGAGGAGTGTTTAAACTAGGGACTGGGGGGAGGGAAATTACATTATAGGAGGGGTGCAGATAGTGCAGATAGAGACCGGGGGCAAGGTAGTGGGACTGGGGGAGGAATGGAAGGAGGGAATAGAACAGTTCAGAAGGAAAGGTGTAGGGTAAAAAATATAAATAAACCTCTCAAATGTATGCATACTAATGCCAGAAGCCTGACTAATAAAACTGGGGAGCTGGAATTAGTGATGTGTCAGGAGAACTATGACATAGTGGGAATAACTGAGACATGGCTGGATGATAGCTATGACTGGGCAGTTAATGTACAAGGTTACAGTCTGTTTAGAAAGGATTGTCAAAACTGGAGAGGGGGGGGGGGTTGCCTTTATGTAAAGTCTTGTCTAAAGCCCACATTCCGTGAAGATATAAGTGAGGGACATGAACATGTGGAGTCACTGTGGGTAGAGATACATGGAGCTAAAAACAGTAATAAATTACTAATAGGAGTTTACAATAAACCACCTAATATACCAGAGTCCACAGAAAATCTACTACTAAACAAGATAGACAAGGCGGCAAATCATAATGAGGTGGTTATTATGGGGGTTCTTCAACTACCCAGATATAGACTGGGAATGGGAAACTGAAACTTGCATATCTCATAAAGGAAACAGGTTCTTGGCAATAACCAAAGACAATTACCTCTCCCAACTGGTTCAGGACCCGACTAGAGGGATCGCCATACTGGACTTAGTATTAACCAATAGGCCTGACAGAACAACAGACGTGCAGGTTGGGGGACACCTGGGAAATAGTGACCATAAAGTAAGAACCTTCCAATTATCTTTCAAAAGAGCGTTTCTACAGGGAGGAACAAAAATACCAAACTTCAAAAAAGCTAAATTTAGCCAACTAAGAGAGGCTATAGGCCTAACTAACTGGGACAAAGTCCTCAAAAATAAAAATACTGCCACAAAATGGGATATATTTAAAAGCATCCTAAAATCTCATTGTGAGAGGTACATACCATATGGGAATAAAAGGTTAAGGAACAAAAAGAAACCAATGTGGATAAATAGAACTGTAAAGAAAGCAATAAATGACAAAAAGAAAGCATATAAATCACTAAAACAGGAGGATGGCACGGAAGCACTGAAAAACTATAAGGAAAAAATAGAACATGTAAAAAACTAATAAAAGCATTCAAACTAGAGACCGAGAGATTAATTGCCAAAGAGAGTAAAACTAACCCTAAAATGTTTTTCAATTATATAAGGCCCCTTTCACACGGGCAAGTATTCTGCGCGGGTGCAATGCGTGAGTTGAACGCATTGCACCCGCACTGAATCCTGACCCATTCATTTCTATGGGGCTGTGCACATGATCAGTGATTTTCACACATCACTTGTGCGTTGCGTGAAAATCGCAGCATGCTCTATATTCTGCGTTTTTCACGCAACGCAGGCCCCATAGAAGTGAATGGGGCCGCGGAAAATCGCAAGCATCCGCAAGCAAGTGCGGATGCGGTGCGATTTTCACGCATGGTTGCTAGGTGACGATCGGGCTGGGGACCTGATCTGTATTATTTTCCCTTATAACATGGTTATAAGGGAAAATAATAGCATTCTTAATACAGAATGCAAAGTAAAATAATGATGGAGGGGTTAAAAAAATAAATAAAATTAACTCACCGAGTCCACTTGATCGCGTAGTTGCGGATCTCTGTCTTCTTCTGTAATGTTGAGCTGCCGGCTAAAGACCTGTGGTGACGTCACATCACATGATCCAATCACATGGTCCCTCACCATGGTGATGAACCATGTGATTGGACCATGTGATGAGCACAGTGATGTCATCAAAGGTCCTATTCCTGTGCACAGCAAAGAAGAAGACAGAAGAGAAGCCGGGCTGCGCGATCAAGTGGATTAAGGTGAGTTAAATTATTATTATTATTTTTTTAACCTCTCCAGCCTTATTGTACTATGCATTATTAAGAATGCTATTATTTTCCCTTATAACCATGTTATAAGGGAAAATAATAGAATCTACAGAACACCGATCCCAAACCCGAACTTCTGTGAAGAAGTTCGGGTTTGGGTACCAAACATGCCGATTTTTCTCACGCGCGTGCAAAATGCATTACAATGTTTTGCCCTCGCGTGGAAAAATTGTGCATTTTCCCGCAACGCACCCGCATCTTATCTGGGCAAAAAACATGACGGCCGTGTGAAAGAGGCCTAAATGTTAAAAAGTATAAATCTGAAGGTGTTGGCCCTTTAAAGAGTAATGAGGGGGGAGTCGCAGAGAGCTGTTAAATATTTTTTTTCTCCAATGTATTCACTGAGGAAAATAAACTGTCAGATGCAGAATGTAAAAATAAATTCCCCATTAAAAGTGTCCTGTCTGACCCAGAAAGAAGTACAACAGCGACTTAAAATGATTAAAATAGACAAATCGCCAGGACCGGATGGTATACATCCCCGTATCCTAAGGGAATTAAGTAATGTCATAGTCAGACCCTTATTTCTGATATTTGCAGACTCTATACTGACAGGGAATGTCCCACAGGATTGGCGCATGGCAAATGTGGTGCCAATATTCAAAAAGGGAAAATGATTTATTTATTTTTTATTTTTTTTCTCTTACAAAGTCTCATTCCACTAACTTGTGCCAAAAAAAAAAAAAACTTCTATGAACTCGCCATGCCCCTCACGGAATACCTTGGGGTGTCTTCTTTCCAAAATGGGGTCACATGTGGGGTATTTATACTGCCCTGGCATTTTAGGGGCCCTAAAGTGTGAGAAGAAGTCTGGAATCCAAATGTCTAAAAATGCCCTCCTAAAAGGAATTTGGGCCCCTTTGCGCACCTAGGCTGCAAAAAAGTGTCACACATGTGGTATCGCCATACTCAGGAGAAGTTGGGCAATGTGTTTTGGGGTGTCATTTTACATATACCCATGCTGGGTGAGATAAATATATCGGTCAAATGCCAACTTTGTATAAAAAAAATGGGAAAAGTTGTCTTTTAGAGAGATATTTCTCCTCAACTCAGCATGGGTATATGTAGATAGACACCCCCAAAACACATTGGCCCCCAACTTCCCTCTGAGTACGGCGCTACCACATGTGTGACACTTTTGCAGCCTAGGTGGGCAAAGGGGCCCCACATTCCAAAGAGCACCTTTAGGAGTTCTCAGGGCATTTTTACAACATTTTGATTTCAAACTACTTCTCATGCATTAGGGACCCATAAAATTGCTAGGGCAGTATAACTACCCCACAAGTGCCCCATTTTGGAAAGAAGACACCCCAAGGTATTCCGTGAGGAGGCATGGAGAGTTCCTAGAATTTTTTATTATTTTGTCACAAGTTAGCGGAAAATATGATTTTTTTTTCTTACAAATCTCATATTCCACTAACTTGTGACAAAAAATAAAAACTCCCCTGACTCACTATGCCCATCACAAAATACCTTGGGGTGTCTTCTTTCCAAAATGGGGTCACTTGTGGGGTAGTTATACTGCCCTGGCATTTTAGGGGTCCTAATGCGTGAGAAGTTGTTTGAAATCAAAATGTGTAAAAAATGCCCTGTGAAATCCTAAAGGTGCTCTTTGGAATGTGGGCCCCTTTGCCCACCTAGGCTGCAAAAAGTTGTCACACATGTGGTATCGCCGTACTCAGGAGAAGTTGGGCAATGTGTTTTGGGTGTCATTTTACATATACCCATGCTGGGTGAGATAAATATCTCGGTCAAATGCCAACTTTGTATAAAAAAAATGGGAAAAGTTGTCTTTTGCCGAGATATTTACCAAAATTTTGCAACTGTTTTTTTTTGCAAAAATTTCGGTAAATTTCGATTAATAACAAAAAAAGAGCAATAAACCGTGAAAGTAGTGTAGTGCAGAATTGTAAAAAGTGGTCTGGTCATTAAGGGTGTTTAAGCTAGGGGGGGCTGAGGTGGTTAAGGACCAGGCCATTTTTTGCAAATCTGACCAGTGTCACTTTATGTGTGAATAACTTTAAAACGCTTTTACTTATCCAGGCCATTCTGAAATAGTTATTTTTGTCACATATTGTACTTCATGACACTGGTAAAATGGAGTAAAAAAAAATATTTTTATTTATAAAAAAATACCAAATTTACCAAAAATGTTGAAAAGTTTGCAAATTTCCAAGTTTAAATTTTTCTACTTCTATAATGCATAGTAATAGTTATTAATTTACATTCCCCATATGTCTACTTCATGTTTGGATCATTTTGGGAATGCCATTTTATTTTTTTGGGGACATTACAAGGCTTAGTAGTTTAGAAGCAAATCTTGAAATTTTTCAGAAATTTTCCAAAACCTACTTTTTAAGGACCAGTTCAGGTCTGAAGTCACTTTGTGAGGCTTACATAATAGAAACCACACAAAATTGACCCCATTTTGGAAAATACACCCCTCAAGGTATTCAAAACTGATTTTGCAAACTTTGTTAACCCTTTAGGTGTTCCACAAGAGTTATTGGCAAATGGAGATGACATTTCAGAATTTCCATTTTTTGGCAAATTTTTCATTTTAATCCATTTTTTTGAGTAACAAAGCAAGGGTTAACAGCCAAACAAAACTTAATATTTATTGCCCTGATTCTGTAGTTTATAGAAACATCCTATATGTGGTCGTAAACTACTGTACGGGCACACGGCAGGGCACAGAAGGAAAGGAACACCATATGGTTTCTCGAAGGCAGATTTTGCTGGACTGGTTTATTTACACCATGCCCCATGTAAATCCCCCCTGATGCACCCCTAGAATAGAAACTCCAAAAAAGTTACCCCATTTTGGAAAGTAAACCTCTCAAGGTATTCAAAACTGATTTTACTAACTTTTTTAACCCTTTAGGTGTTCCACAAGAGTTATTGGCAAATCTAGATGACATTTCAGAATTAAAAATTTTTGGCAAATTTTCCATTTTAATCCATTTTTTCCAGTAACAAAGCAAGGGTTAACAGCCAAACAAAACTCAATATTTATTGCCCTGATTCTTTAGTTTATAGAAACACCCCATATGTGGCCGTAAACTACTGTATGGGCACACGGCAGGTCGCAGAAGGAAAGGAACACTGAATGCAGATTTTGCTGGACTGGTTTATTTGCACCATGTCCCATTTGAAGCCCCCCTGATGCACCCCTAGAGTAGAAACTTTGTGAGGCTTACATAATAGAAACCACACAAAAATGACCCTATTTTGGAAACTACACCCCTCAAGGTATTCAAAACTGATTTTACACACTTTGTTAACCCTTTAGGTGTTCCACAAGAGTTATTGGCAAATGCAGATGAAACCTCAGAATTTCACTTTTTTGGCAAATTTTTAAAATTGAATCATTTTTTTCCGCTAACAAAGCAAGGATTACCAGCTAAACTAAACTCAATATTTATTGCTCTGATTCTGTAGTTTACAGAAACATCCTATATGTGGTCGTAAACTGCTGTACGGGCACACGGCATGGTGCAGAAGGAAAGGAGCACCATATGGTTTTTGGAGGGCAGATTTTGATGGACTGGTTTATTTACACCATGTCCCATTTAAAGCCCCCCGATGCAGCCCTAGAGTAGAAACTCAAAGAAAGTGACCCCATTTTGGAAACTACGGGATATGGTGGCAGTTTTGTTGAGACTATTTTTAGGGTACATATGATTTTTGGTTGCTCTATATTACATTTTTGTGAGGCAAGGTTACAAAAAATTAAAATTCTGAAATTTCATTGCCAATAACTCTTGTGGAAAACCTAAAGGGTTAACAAAGTTTGTAAAATAGTAGTTTCTTAGATGGGGTCACTTTTATGGAGTTTCTACTCTAGAGGTGCATCAGAGGGGCTTCAATTGGGACATGGTGTCAAAAAAACAGTCCAGCAAAATCTGCTTTCCAAAATTCGTATGGCGTTCCTTTCCTTTTGCGCCCTGCCATTTGGCTATACAGTATTTTACGACCACATATGGGGTGTTTCTGTAAACTACAGAATCAGGACAATAAATATAGAGTTTTGTTTGACTGTTAACCCTTGCTTTGTTAACGGAAAATATGGAAAATTTGGCAAAAAATAGCTGTTTTGGCACCTTTTTTTTTTTTTGACTGTGTTCATTTGAGGGGTAGGTCATGTGTTATTTTTATAGAGCAGATTCTTACGAAGCTATTTTTTTGTCACCTTACATCACAAAAAGTGTAATAGCAAGCGATCAAAAAAGTCATATGCACCCCAAAATAGTGCCAATTAAACCGCAAAAAATGAGCCCCTACCTAAGACACACGGCTAAAAATAAAAAATAAATGACTCTCAGACTATGGAGATACTAAAATGTTTTTTTTTTCTTGTTTAAAAAAGAATATTACAGTGTACAGACATATTAGGTATTGTCGCGTCCGTAACAATCTGCTCTATAAAAATACCACATGACCTAACCCCTCAGATGAATACAGTCAAAAAAATAAAATAAAAACGATGTAAAAAAAGCTATTTTTTACACCGTTTTTATTTATTTTTTTGACTGTGTTTATCTGAGGGGTTAGGTCATGTGGTATTTTTATAGTTCAGGTTCTTAGACACGCGGCTGTTACTAATATGTATAGTTTGTTTATTTATTTTAGTTTTAAAAAATAATATCATTTTTGAAACAAAACATTTTTTTGTTTTAGTGTCTCCAAAGTCTGAGAGCCATATTTTTTTTTTTTCTGTGCGATTGTCAGTGGCCAAATAGAATTAAAATTGGGGAAGGGGATTATAAATTTAGTACTCCACTGAAGTGTGGTACTCCCTGAAGCAACCGTCAATGCAGAGGCTTGGATGATCGGGGCACGTGTCACACTAAGTGGTGGTGTCCTTCCGTATCCCCCTCCTGTGACGCACTCTGCACTTTTTTTGGGACCATCCCTTCTTTCCAGTATGGGGGACCACACCTGGAAAGAGTTGGCCAGGGACGATCCGTGCGCCTCCAGTTCCCGAGGTACTCCGGCCTGCTCTTTCCCAGTCAGAAAAGATCAGGGCCTTGAGGACTGCTCATAGAACTGCAGGAATTTCCTTGTGTTGCCAGCGCTCCGGGACAGCACAAAAGAGTTGTACAACGCAACCTGTACCAAGTAGACTGCAACTTTTTTGTACCATGCTCGGGTTTTGCGCATGGCGTTATATGGCTTGAGGACTTGATCAGAGAGATCAACTCCTCCTATATACCGATTGTAGTCCACGATACAATTGGGCTTGAGGACCGTTGCCGTGGTACCTCGCACAGGGACAGGGGTGAGCCCGTTACAGTGAATTGTGGACAGTACAAGGACATCCCTCTTGTCCTTATATCTGACCAGTAACAGGTTTCCACTGGTAAGGGCACGGGTCTCACCCCTGGGGATAGGTACCTGGAGGGGGTGGGTAGTGAGGCCGCGTTTATTTTTCCGCACGGTCCCACAAGCGGACGTGGATCTGGCGGTGAGGGACTGGAACAAGGGGATACTAGTATAAATGTTATCCACGTACAGGTGGTAACCCTTATCTAGCAGTGGGTGCATAAGGTCCCACACAAGTTTCCCTCTAACACCCAGAGTGGGGGGACATTCTAGGGGTTCAATACGGGAATCTCGACCCTCGTACACACAAAACTTGCAAGTGTACCCTGAGGTACTCTCACAAAGTTTGTATAGCTTCACGCCATACCTCGCCCGCTTAGATGGAACATACTGGCGGAAAATTAGTCTCCCCTTAAAAGCAATGAGAGACTCAGCAACAGCGACCTCCCTTCCAGGTACATAGGCCTCCAAAAATTTGGCCCTGAAGTAATCGATGACCGGCCTGATTTTGTACAGGCGGTCATAGGCAGGATCACTTTGGGGGGGACATGCAGGCATTTCCGAATGGCCTCAAAATAGGAACGTGTCATGGCCATACAGTAGAGTGGGGTCTGGTAGAGGACATCCCCACTCCAGTACTGCCTGGCACTGTTTTTTTGGACTAGGTCCATGTGCAGCATGAGGCCCCAAAACGTCCTCATCTTGGCTGCACTGACCGGAGTCCAGCCACCAGACCTAGCCAAAAACGAGCCCGGGTGTTGAGCAATGAACTGTTGGGCGAACAAGTTCGTTTGCTCCACCATCAGATTCACAAGTGGTCACTGAAAAAAATACAAAAAAAGTCATATTCAGTGAAGCCCACAGTGGGAATCTGGATTCCTGGTTGGCCAACAAAGTCAGGAATCACGGGCTCAAAATCCTCTGGGGTACACCAGACAAATTCATTGGTGGTGGGCTCAGGTGGACTTTTCTGGTGGGCCGGAAAACTAGTATGAGCAGCAGGGCGGCTCATACTAGTGTGGGACACAGGGTCCCTGGCATGGGGGTCCCCTTGCTCCGCCTGGCGGCGTCTCCGCCGCCTTGGGGGCTCATCATCATCATCACTAGATGATAAGGAGGACGCGGATGACAAGAGGAAAGTGGGGTCATCCTCGTCCTCACTGGGGCTCTCAGAGTTGGAGGCAAGCAGGGCGTATGCTTTCTTGGCCGAGAACGTCTGGTGGGCCATTAGGGGAGTATGTGTGCGTGTGTGTGTGTGTAAAACTTTATTTAGTCTGCGTGTGTGTGGGGGGACAGGTGTTCACCTTCACTACCCTAACAGAAAAAAAATAAAATAAAATTAAAGCCTCAAAAATTTGAAAAAACAAACAAACATTCAAACTCGCTGGTCAGCGGTGGGGTGGCCGATGCGCTAACAGTGGCCGGACGCTATGAGTGCCGGCCACAATCAGCGCACGCACCAAAAAAAAAAAGAACTTGTGCCCCCAAAAATGTGTGTGTGTGGGGGGGGGGGCTGGGGGGCAGGGGGGGAAAGCTGCAGCACGCCTGGGGGGTTTAGGGTCGCACAGCTGAGTGTGCTGTGGACCCCAGACACCTGATCAGGGTGAAGCCGAAAATACAGGGTGGGCCATTTATATGGATACACCTTAATAAAATGGGAATGGTTGGTGATATTAACCTCCTGTTTGTGGCACATTAGTATATGTGAGGGGGGAAACTTTTCAAGATGGGTGGTGACCATGGTGGCCATTTTGAAGTCAGCCATTTTGAATCCAACTTTTGTTTTTTCAATAGGAAGAGGGTCATGTGACACATCAAACTTATAGGGAATTTCACAAGAAAAACAATGGTGTGCTTGGTTTTAACGTAACTTTCTTCTTTCATGAGTTATTTACAAGTTTCTGACCACTTATAAAATGTGTTCAATGTGCTGCCCATTGTGTTGGATTGTCAATGCAACCCTCTTTTCCCACTCTTCACACACTGATAGCAACACCGCAGGAGAAATACTAGCACAGGCTTCCAGTATCCGTAGGTTCCGGTGCTGCACATCTCGTATCTTCACAGCATAGACAATTGCCTTCAGATGACCCCAAAGATAAAAGTCTAAGGGGGTCAGATCGGGAGACCTTGGGGGCCATTCAACTGGCCCACGATGACTAATCTACTTTCAAGGAAACTGTTCATCTAGGAATGCTCGGACCTGACACCCATAATGTGGTGGTGCACCATCTTGCTAGAAAAACTCAGGGAACGTGCCAGCTTCAGTGCATAAAGAGGGAAACACATCATCATGTAGCAATTTCGCATATCCAGTGGCCTTGAGGTTTCCATTGATGAAGAATGGCCCCACTATCTTTGTACCCCATATACCACACCATACCATAAATTTTTTTGTTCCAACAGTCTTGGAGGGATCTATCCAATGTGGGTTAGTGTCAGACCAATAGCGGTGGTTTTGTTTGTTAACTTCACCATTCACATAAAAGTTTGCCTCATCACTGAACAAAATCTTCTGCGTAAACTGAGGGTCCTGTTCCAATTTTTGTTTTGCCCATTCTGCAAATTCAGTGCGCCGATCTGGGTCATCCTCGTTGAGATGCTGCAGTAGCTGGAGTTTGTAAGGGTGCCATTTGTGAGTAGCTAATATCCGCCGAAGGGATGTTCGACTAATGCCACTCTTCAGTGCTACGCTGTGGGCTCTTGCTGAATGAAGCTAGGACAGCCACTGATGTTTCTTCATTAGAGACAGATTTCATGCATCCACATTTTGGCAAATCCAACACTGAACCAGTTTCACGAAACTTAGCAAGCAGTTTGGTAACTGTAGCATGGGAGATGGGTGGTCTCGTAGGGTGTCTTGCATTGAAATCTGCTGCAATGACCCGGTTACTGCGTTCACCAGACATCAACACAATTTCGATCCGCTCCTCACGTGTTAACCTCGGCGACATGTCAATGGCTGTAAACAAAGAGAAACTTGTAAATAACTCATGAAAGAATAAAGTTACGTTAAAACCAAGCACACCATTGTTTTTCGTGCTGAAATTCCCAATAAGTTTGATGTGTCACATGACCCTCTTCCTATTGAAAAACAAAAGTTGGATTCAAAATGGCCGACTTCAAAATGGCCGCCATGGTCACCACTCATCTTGAAAAGTTTCCCCCCTCACATATACTAATGTGCCACAATCAGGAGGTTAATATCACCAACCATTCCCATTTTATTAAAGTGTATCCATATAAATGGCCCACCCTGTATAACTTTTTTTTTCCCTAAAGTCTCCCTGCCTAATCTAATCTTTCCCTAAAACCTGTCCATGCGAATTATGGCAGCTCACGTGGGGGTGATGGGGGTGTTGGGCTCACTGATGGACGACAGGTTCCTCTCTCCACGGAAGCAGTGTGGAGGAGGAGAGCAGAGCTGGGGGAAGTTAACCCCCACCCGCCCGTCCAGCCAATAGGAAGTGATCCTGAGAGGTGATCGCCACCTCTCAAGATCTAAGGATGGTGATTGGTTGTGTATTATCACACCACCGATCACCATCCTATTCTGGGTTATCGGGTCACCAGAGACCTGGAAACGCATCAAATCGCAGGTCTGAATTGACCTGCGGTTTGCTGCTATCGCCGATACAGGGGGGGGGGGTCACAGGACCCCCTTCGGCATTGTCACAGAGTGCCTGCTGAATGATTTCACTAAAGCTGTACCATCCTTTATTTCTGATTTTTCTTATGTATTCTCTGAAGGTGGAAACTAGGAGTTACCCCCACATCGAGAGTATGATTGCCCTACCAACCTTATTCCCGGAGCTAAATTGCCCAAATCTCGGTTGTATAATCTTTATGAACCCGAAAGAGCAGCCATGTGTATATCACCGAGAGTTTGGCTAAGGGACATATTAGACCGTCCAAATCCCCAGTTGCTGCTGGGTTTTTCTTTGTTAAGAAAAAGGACGGAACTCTTAGGCCATGTCTGGATTTCCGTGAGCTTAATCGCATTAATGTCCGTGATCCCTATTCCCCTCCTTTGATCCCAGACTTGTCGGTGCCAAGGTGTTCTCTAAGTTTTATTTGAGGGGGGCATATAATCTGGTAAGGGTCAAGGAGGGGGACGAATGGAAGACAGCCTTTAATACTCCTGAAGGTCATTTTGAGAATTTGGTCATGCCTTTTGGGTTGACCAATGCTCCTGCTGTTTTTCAACATTTCATCAATAACATCTTTCATCATCTGGTAGGCAGGTTTGTGGTGGTGTATCTGAAAGATATTTTAATTTATTCCCCCGACATGGAGAAGCATCAGGATCACGTGAGACAGGTCTTACAGATCCTAAGGGAGAATAAATTGTATGCTAAGATGGAGAAGTGTGTATTTGTGGTTCCAGAAGTGCAATTCCTGGGTTACCTACTCTCATCTTCGGGTTTTCGTATGGCTCCGGAAAAAGTCTGCGCTGTGTTGGACTGGAATCGACTCGAAAATCTGAAAGCGCTCATGCGATTTTTTGGGGTTCACCAATTACTACCGTAAATTTATCTTGAATTACTCAACTGTTGTTAAACCAGACTAAGAAAGGTGCAGATTTCTCAGTCTGGTCTGATGAGGCATTACATGACTTTTCAGTGGTAAAGGAATGTGTTGCTTCTGCTGGTATACTGGTAGGGGTAGGAGCAGGCTTGTCGCAGGATCCATCACCTAGTAACTGGCGCCCATGTGCTTTCTTCTCTAAGAAACTCTCGGCTGCTGAAAGAAATTATGATGTAGGCAATAGAGAATTGCTGGCCATTAAGTTGGCTTTTGAGGAATGGCGTCATTGGTTGGAAGGAGCGGTTCATCCCATTACGGTAATTACCGATCACAAAAATCTGGCATACCTGGAGTCGGCTAAACGTCTGAACCTAGGGCAGGACAGTTGGTCGTTGTTTTTTACCAGATTTAATTTTATTGTCACCTATCGCCCTGGGATTAAGAACGTCAAGGCGGATACCTTGTTGCGTAGCTTTCCTGGAAAGGGGAGGGGGTGACTCGGAAGATCCTGGTTCTATCTTGTCTGAAGGGGTAGTAATATCCGTTCTTTATCCCGACCTTGAGGCAGAGGTGTTGGAGGCCCAGGGAGATGCACCAGATTCTTGTTCTCCGGGAAAGTTGTTTGTTTCTTCTGAATTATGGCACAAGGTGTTCGAGGAACATAACTGTACAGTTCTTACAGGACACCCTGGGAGCAGATCTACGGTCAATCATATCTCTCATAGATTCTGGTGGCCAGGGTTATGTAAATGTGTGGAGGGCTATGTGTCAGCCTGTAGTACTTGTGCACGTGCTAACGTGACACATACTCGGCCTTCAGGATCTCTACTTTTATTTGTCCACCCCATCCAGACCTTGGACTCATTTGTCCATGGACTTTAACACAGATTTGCCAAATTCCTCAGGAAAAACTGTAATTCTGGTGGTTGTTGATCGCTTCAGTAAGATGTCGCACTTTATGGCATTACCAGGGCTACCTAATGCTAAAACTCTCGCACAAGTGTTTGTTGACAACATCGTGAAGCTACATGGTGTGGTGTCTGATAGGGGGACTCAGTTTGTTTCCAGATTCTGGAAGGTGTTTTGCACTCACTATGGGGTACAACTGTTCTTATTTCCGGCCTTTCACCCTCAGTGGAACGGACAGACTGAGCGCACTAACCAGAATCTGGAGACTTTTCTGAGATGTTTTGTCTCAGAGAATCAGGAGGAGTGGTCTTCTTTTTTGTCATTGGCCGAGTTCGCCATAAATAACCATAGGCAGGAGTCCACTGATAAGTCGCCGTTTTGGGGGCATATGTGAAACATCGGTGACAGGTTTTAGAAGGTCTGAAACATTATCTGCACATTAGTGATCTGACAGCCTCTTTTGGTTTTGGTTTCACTTTGTCTGTGTGTTGCTTGTATGTCCACACCTCCTGTTCAGGTGTGGATCATGTGACCTTTACCTCCCCCTATTTAGTCTGACTTTACCCATCACTCCTTGCTCTGGATAGCTTCATTTGTTTTTTGGAGGAGCTGGAGTGTGGTTCTAGTTGAAGTCCTGTTCATCCATCATCCATCAGCCTCAGAAGTTGTGTTCCGCTTGTTGTATTTTGTATTCCCCCCACCAATGTTGTTTGCTAGGCCTCAGTGAGACGCTGGTTCCTTCACCAGGGAAGGAGCGGGTTGTCTCTGCCCTGTCATTACCATTAGGGAATCCGAGGGCCACCAGGGTTTTCTAGGTTCCTGTGTATGGGCATCTCTACCATCGGGAGGTGCCCATACGGATAGGAGTTAGGGCCAGGAGCAGGGTTTTATAGGTGGTGACCCTTTTCCCTCCCTAGCGGTAAGGCCTAGTGTCTTTTCCCTTCCTTCTTGTTGTCTTTTGGTGTTCTCCCCTACTACATCCGTGACAATATGGGTTCCATCCACAGTTTGGCACATTTTCTGGTACTGAGACTTCTGGTATACCTGAAGAGGAAAGATTTTCCTCTTCTTTGTCATCTATTTGGCGGAAAATTCAAAATAATCAGAAAAAGATGGGCAAGAAGTATAAACAAATGGCTGATGAGTGGTCCAGACCTGAGAGATTCTGTGTGGCTCTCCACAAGAAACATTAAGTTGAAAGTACCTTCGTGGAAGTTGGGCACAAGGTTTATTGGTGCCATTATTAACCCGGTAGCCTTTTGTCTTGACCTTCCGCAGGCTTTAAAGATTCATAATGTTTTCCACAAATCCTTACTGAAGAGATATATCAAACCTGCTGAACCGTCCTCCCTGCCACCCCCTCCTTTCATGGTGGACGGTAATCTTGAATTTTAGATTGCCAGGATAGTGGACTCCCGAATTCTCCATAGATCCCTCCAGTATCTCGTTCACTGGAAGGGTTAAGGTCCAGAGGAGAGAATGTGGGTTCCAGTGTCCAAAGTTAATGCCAGTCGCCTTGTGAAAGCTTTTCACAGGGCTAATCCGGATAAGGTCATTCCTGGGTGTCCGAAGGTCACCCATAGAAGGGGGGGAGGTACTGTCACGGTACCTTCTGTGACAGAGGTTAGAAGATCAGAGAGACTGACTGCACGTGAGGTTAACTGACAGTCTCTTGATTCTCAGTGTTGTGTTTTGGTAATGACCACACCTCTTGTCAGGTGCTGCCCGTGGTCATTTCTGCATTCCCTACTTAGTTTGGTCTTACACTTCATACCATGCGGTTGATATTCTCTGCTTGGATTTGGAAGAGTTGGTGGGTGGACCTTACCTGTGTTCCTGCTCATCCATTTTCTATAAGATAAGTTGTACTGCTCTTTGTATTTGGTTGTTCCCCTGTGCTTGTTGTTTCTAGGCCTCAGGGAGACGCTGGTTCATTCACCTGGGAAAGAACCAGTGGTCTCATTCCCTGCCACTAACTAGGGCATTTCAGGGCTCCTAGGGTCTAGGTTACAGCGTATGTATTTTCCCACCTTCAGGGTCTATACATACTGACAGGAGTCAGGGACAGGTTTAGGGGCTTCCTAGGAGGTGACTTTTTCCCTCTCCCTAGCCTTGAGGCCTAGTTCTGTGTCCCTCCCCTCCCCTCTATTTGTGACAGTATGATAGGGAGGTCACTGGTGAGAGATTCCTTTTAAAGAAACACAGTCCAAACATAAGTACAAAATAAACTAAGATTAAAGTTGCTGTTAGCAATCCGAGGGTAGAGAGAGTTACAAAGTCTTGAACAAGCAGTATTGTGTGGAACAGTAGGCCCAGGAACAAATCAATAACAGGTCTGAGAAAAGTCTCAATTCCATTCACTTGCATGGGGTTTTTAGAAATCCATATGCTTGCCACCTAAACTTCCCCATTCAAATAAATGCTATTGATAAAACCATTTTCTCTGACTAAAAAAACTCAATAGTGATCTTCCCATGTATAATGTATTCCCATGTGGATTGTACTTTGTATAGTTGCTTGTTTTCTTTGTTTTAAGAGGACAAAAGGAGAAATATAATTTTGTGCAAAAACAGTAGTGTCAGAAAATAATTAACAATAATCACAAAACCTTCCATTATAGAAGGAGAACAATTAAGATAATGGAAGCACCATATCCATCAAATGGCGGAATTGAATGCCACCTGACGGACTGCACTGACTATAAAATGAATGCCATCTGACGAACCATACTGACTATAAAATGAACACCTCCTGATAGACTGCTCTGACTATAAAATTAATACCACCTGATGGACCGCACTGAATATAAAATGAATACCACCTGATGGACCGCACTGAATATAAAATGAATACCACCTGATGGACCGCACTGAATATAAAATGAATACCACCTGATGGACCGCACTGAATATAAAATGAATACCACCTGATGGACCGCACTGAATATAAAAGAAATGCCTCCTGATGGACCGCACTGACTATAAAATGAACGTCACCTGACAGACTATACCAACTATAAAATGACCGCCTCCTGATGGACCGCACTGAATATAAAATGAACGTCACTTGATGGACCACACTGACTATAAAATGAACATCACCTGACAGACTATTCCAACTATAAAATGAACGTCACCTGATGGACAGCACTGAATATAAAATGAACGCCTCCTGATGGACCGCACTCAATATAAAATGAAATTTAAAAAAGGCTCAAAATATGATCATAAAACGTAGCCAGAATTTTTTGTTAGGAAAGGTGACGACCCTGGCTATGTACGTGTGAACGCACTCTAAGAGCCAGCAACAGTGAGGCAATCAGTAAACGGCTGGGCTCCACACAGTCAGACCCGCACCAATCCTATAATCAGGCAGAGTCTGCAGGACGTGGTTTTAAATTGGCAACATTCTGGGTGCAGACAGGGAACCACTGGTGTGTCACTACCAGGGTTGCCAACCAGAATTTTTTTTCTTCTGGACAACTTATCCCAAAATCACAGACAGCCAACAAGTTTTTCGGACAAATTGGAAAATCATAACGAACGATAAAGATTATAACTAATACAGTAGTGATAACACCTCATGACCAGCATTTACTGTGAACTGTAAAATGATGATAATTACCACAAAAATAAACCAATCAAGTACCAACAGCCTTTAAAACTATCACGGACACAGGAAAAAAGTCACCTATTTTTACAAACTGTCCAGAAAACCTTGGATGGTTGGCAACCCTGGTCACCACCTACAGGTTGAAAGGTTGTAAAACCAGACACTTGACACAAACTGCTTATGAGGGGGCTGTATAGAAAATTGAAATCCAGGTGGCTGTAAGGAAAGCATAACTAAAGAGGATGAACTGAATATATCAACATGAATCAGGTTTGCTAGATTTTTTTGTGATTAATAATAGACTTTTGACTTTAGTGTTGGTGTGTGGACATACTGTAGATTTCAGATGTGCAGTGTCGATGTATTAATAGAATTAGCATCTCCTGCTTTTCTGGAGGTGACGTCACTTGTACACAGGGGCGGATTGACCATAGACCCTACAGGGAAATTTCCCGGTGGGCCGATGCTCAGGGGGATGCTGGAGCCCTCTTCTCTGCCGCTGGGAGCACCAGATACTTATGTACCTGGCCAGTGGCTGCAGGGGGGTCCTCCTGAATTCAAATGTATCTCTGTTCCAGGATACTGTGGCAGAACATGGGAGCCCATGGCTCCTTGTCCTGCTGTTCACCTTCATGTGCCACAAGCATGATGCAGGGACACAGTCATGTCATGGTGCAGGGACACAGTCATGTCAGGAAACAGGCCTGACCATTATTAGAGGATGTCAGGCAGCATACTGAGTGCAAAGCTGGCATGGTGCTGTCGCCCACATTTCAACTTCTAAGCCCCTGCTTCATATCTTAATTACAGATAATTGGAGGAGGAGGACAGAACATGGAAGTTATTAAGGCCCATCACAGTGGGGCAGCTATTTTGTGTTGCGCTGTGGTATTTGGTTCTGCTGGAACTTTATTTTGTGCTGTACTATGGTATTAATGACCCCAACTTCCTTTGTTGGCACAATCTACTTGTGTTGGCCCCATCTACTTGTGTTGGCCCCATCTACTTGTGTTGGCCCCATCTACTTGTGTTGGCCCCGGCTACTTGTGTTGGCCCTGGCTACTTGTGTTGGCCCCGGCTACTTGTGTTGGCCCCATCTACTTGTGTTGGCCCCATCTACTTGTGTTGCATTGTCGAGTCAATTTGGACCTACCTACAACATGGGAGCCACTTTTATGGTTTTTTTTTCCAGGGCCACTTTAAGTTCCCAGTCCGCCCCTGCTTGTACATGCCTCGTATGAACAGAATGAGGCATGAGGGATGCAATTAAGGAAGAAAGAATATCCGCTGAGGCCATGGCTTACATACCTACCATAATTATTATACCATACAACAAGGAGGAAGAGCTCAGAAAAGAAAACCAATTCCTAAAAGAACTTATATAGACTGCGGAAACTTTGGTTACATGCAGTAGAATAACATTAAGAGAAGAAATTACTAATAAAAGAGTTATGTTATATAACACTGGAAATATATATTTTTATTATTATTATAAATACGGTCTTGGCGCAACTACTTACGTGTAGCATTCAAAGTCTCCATTGCTTATGGCCTCTATTAACTGTTCTGTCACTTTAATAATTTCCTGCTTTCTCACTACAAACATGAGAAAAATGAGTGTTAATCCTGGGGTCTTAAGGTTGATCAATGTGGAATGGTGCAGAGGGAATTCTAAAGAGCAAAGAGATATCTTAACAAAATGACATGGAATACAGTTTTTACTAAGGCTGAATTCACACTTCAGTTATTTGGTCAGTTATTTCCATCAGTGATTGTGAGCCACAACCAGGCGCGGGTCAAAAACACAGAACAGGTGAAGATCTTTCCCATATACCTTATCTCTGTGTAGGCTTCACTACTGGTTTTGGCCCACAATCATTGATGGAAATAATTGACCAAATAACTGAAGTGTGAACTCAGCCTAATTTCCACTTAAGGGAGGTACTGGCTTTCCTTGCGAAGATCCAGCTGGTGTAAAGTATCTTACAGGCAACGATCTCTGGGAAATAGTGTGCAACCTAGCACTCTTCCAAAAGGAAGCAAACCTTCTTTCTGGTGCCACCTATAGGTTGCTAGTAGCCGATAATTCACGACTGGGAATATTAGGCTTTTTTCACACTAGAGTTAGACTTGTCCTGCAGGCTGTTCTGGCAGGGGAATAACCTGACGGAGCTGTACTATAGTGTCTTTTGTCCATCCGCCTCTCTGCATGTTTGCTGTGCTGCGGCCACATCTCCTGCCCGTCCCCATTATAGTGAATGGAGCTGGGCCGAACTTCTGGCAGCACACGTGTGCAAATGTTAGTATGGATCCAGGGAGGCTGTTCCCCTGCCGGAACAGCCTGCCGGACATCTCTAACGCTAGTGTAAAAGAAGCCGTGACAGGAAAGTAGTATCAATTCAGTATACATAAATAAATATGCTCTTTCATTTTCTATTTTATTAATGTTCATAAATGACTAGAGACATCTGCCTTACAAGAGACACCTATGGGTATCTACCAACAGTGCAATCAGAAGATGCAGAGGCAGCAGTACCCATGACTGGTCGCCAGCTCCTGAAGGCACCCTAAGGCCATTTTTCTGCATAAAAAAACAAAGTATTAGAGTAAATGTACATTTGCCGCTCATGTGAACTGTATTTACATGCAGCAATCATCTCCACTGTATGGGGATGAATGATCATTACTAGGATCGATCGATACTAGGACTATTCATACTCAGATTCACATTTTTCGCCAGCAGATCCCTAATCATTGCCACCAAGCAATGATTTCATGTGCCATGTAAGCGACCGAGTAATCCGACAAACGAGAGTCTTGCTCGTTTGTTGGGTGATCAGCATCACAATTACACGCATGCTGCTGATCAGGATAGGTCATCAGTTCAAAAGTCTCAAAAAACCTTTTTAACATACATGTCATATGTATATGTTAAACATGGGAGAAAAACCTGATGTGAACACAGCCCAGATGGTACATTGTACAAGGAGGGCCCTGTTAGAGATTTTGCACTGTTAATAAGGTGCAGTAAAATATTAGGGAGCATATATTTATATGAACATTTCATTTTCTGTAGAGCTTCACTGCTTTGCCTATGCTATCAGATAGATCTTGATTGGAAGGGATTTCATTTTCAGACAATTTTTCTAATTTGGAGCATGTAAACCATATAAAACCTCTCTTCATGTGGTCACCAATTCTTCCCCTCACCTACCTTTGGTATCTTCATCCTCAATAGTAGTGTTTGTGCTTTCTGAGGATTCCTGGATGAAATGAGAAGGAGGTAGAATTGGGTTATTCCAACATAAACCAAATGACAGTTGTTTTGGGCACCAGAAGAGCACCTTATCCAGAAGGCGATTTTGTTCTGTCCAGAAGATGTCGAAAAACCTCTGTATTTTTTATATTGACCACTAGAGGTCACCATTCACCAGGAAAAAAGAAAGTTTTAGTAGAATATATTTTTATGTATTTATAATGTTTTGTAGTGACAGCACCTCAGGGAGCTCTGTTTCCTTCCTTTCCTGAGAACATGGAATACCAGCCCCATCCGGTGCAGTCCTCATTATTAATTTCTCCCACATATCCCAATACCAGCTGCACCAACTGACTGCGCACAGAGCTGTGACTACAAACACAGCTGCTCATTCCTCTGTGAGCCCCAAGTTGAAGACTAACATTGTCCTCTGCTGGGCAAAAAGGCACAGGACAATTTGTCATATGTTCCTTTCATATTTGCCCATTACCTTATTTTGCTTAGCAAAGAACATGTTCTGTAAAATAAGTCAGAGGAGAAAGAAATGAATGGTTGCTCATACTGGCAGAGTACTGTGTGCTGTTAGATTGTGCCGATACTATACAGCAGAGAACTACGCTTAGCAGTTTTCTAAATGGTTGATGTATTCTCTCCTGTTTCCTATGAGTTCATAAATTAAGCAGTATCTACCTAACATTTACTTTAAATATTCAAGGGGTTCTTCCAGGGTTACATCTTATGTCAGTAGGCCATACTTGCACAATTCAGCATACTTACTAACTTTTTGATAGAGCCTTCAAGGAGAACAGTCGGTGCTGATGATACAGCATCAGAGACACAAAGACTTAGGACTGAATTCCAGGAGGTGCTGGGAGGCTTCTTCAGCACCCTGGATATTTGCCAACTCTATCAGGAGTCCAGGAGATCTCCAGGATCCTCTCAGACGTTCTGGAATAGTTGGCAAGTATGCAATTGAGTGATGGGTCATATAAAGATCTGTGTGTAACCCTAGAAAACCAGTTTCAGAATGACCGACCTGAGAAACAGAGGATCCTCCAGCAGGCCTATCCTTTAAAACAGTAATGGGTACAAATACTGTATAGATAGAAAGTGTGGCTCAGAATCATTCCCTCTGGGAGGGCCCAAGGGACACCAGCAGAACACTGTATGAACACTGTACTTTTTTTTTTCAGGTGTATGACAAGATATAAGGTTACTGTATACCCCATGGGCTGTGTTCACACTGTGCAGTTTGATGGCCTTGACTTTAAAAGTACATGAATTTCATTGTTAAAGGGCTATTCCTGTTAATTCTATATTGGACTGCCAGAAATAGCCAAGTACTGTAATTGGCTATCTTCAGCAGTTCCACAAAGAATGATTGGTGTGGCACAGTGCGCACTTGACCAGCCATTCCATTCAATTTGGGGTTGCCCTTCAGAGTACAGAGTCCTCATTCTTATGATTGTGGTGGTCCAAGCTGTTGGAACTCCACTAATCTAATAGTTCTTTCCTGTCCTGTGCATACGGGATAACTTGATAAAGCTAGCATACTCCTTTAACCCTTATGCACACTATGATGTACTGTTGTGTCATGGTGCATTATAATGACTAGGATCAGCGTTAACATTGATCCCAGTTATTTATCCTCTCAGATGCTGCGGACAATAGTGATTGTCTCATCTCTAGGGCTAGGCAGAGGGGGGGAGCTCCCTCCGCCTTTCCGATCTGAGCGCCTAAGGCAAATTGCGGGGCTCTGATTGGTTGCAATGACAGCCTGGGGCCTTGGGAAAGTTCCCAGGGCTGTCATCACTAAGGCTGGTTTCACACGGGCGTTGCGGGAAAAGGTGTGGGTGCGTTGCGGGAACATGCACGATTTTTCCGCGCGAGTGCAAAACATTGTAATGCGTTTTGCACTCGCGTGAGAAAAATCGCACAGAAGTTCGGGCTTGGCATCAGTGTTCTGTAGATTGTATTATTTTCCCTTATAACATGGTTATAAGGGAAAATAATAGCATTCTGAATACAGAATGCATAGTAAAATAGCACTGGAGGGGTTAAAAAAAAATAATTATAATTTAACTCACCTTAATCCACTTGCTCACGCAGCCCGGCTTCTCTTCTGTCTCCTTCTTTGCTGGTTGCAGAAAAAGGACCTGTGGTGACGTCACTCCGGTCATCACATGATCCATCACATGATCCATCAACATGGTAAAAGATCATGTGATGGACCATGTGATGACCGGAGGGACGTCACCACAGGTCCTTTTCCTGCAATCAGCAAAGAAGGAGACAGAAGAGAAGCCGGGCTGCGCAAGCAAGTGGATTAAGGTGAGTTAAATTATTATTATTATTTTTTTAACCCCTCCAGCGCTATTTTAAGTGATGCGTGAAAATCACCGCTCATGTGCACAGCCCCATAGAAATTAATGGGTCAGGATTCAGTGCGGGTGCAATGCGTTCAACTCACGCATCGCATCCGCACGGAATACTCGCCCGTGTGAAAGGGGCCTAACTGCCTGAAAAGCTGTGCACGAGGTATAGTTTCTCAGGCACAGCGTCAGAATCCCATAGACCGCAATAGTTTCAATTGTAGTCTATGTGATACGCAGTCAGAAGATCACATGTTTCATTCCCCTAAGGAGACTATAAATTACAGTAAAAAAAAACTAAATCGCAAAAAATAAATAAAAAAATTCAAACCCCCCATCTCCAATTTTACATATAAAAATAAATAACCAATAAAACAAAATAAACATAATATGTACATCCACATACAAAAATGTTCTAGCTTTTAAAATATAAAAATATTTTTCCTGTGTGGTATATGTCATAACATTTTCCATTTTTGGTCACCTTGTCCCCTTAACAAAATTTAATAAAAATTGATTTTAAAAAAAGTCATCTGTCCCCAAATATGGTATCGTTAAAAACTACAGTTCATCCCGCAAAAAAACAAGGGCTCATTCAGCTCTAAGGACAAAAATATAAAAAATTTCTTTCTGTCAAAATATAGTGATAAAAAAGAAAAAATATTTTTTTTAAATGTTATGTGATATTTAGTATAATATAATTAAAAGTATATAAATTTGGTAACGCCGTAACTGTACTGACCAGCAGAATAAGGTTTTCTTGTCATTCTTAGTGCACAGTGAACATTGTAAAAACAAAACTCCAAAACCCTTGGTGGAATTGCCAGTTTCCCTGCACAAATAATTTTTCCTGTTTTCTAATAAAATAAACAGTGCCATTAAATAAACAAAATCTTATATGCCTAGGTGAACTTAAAAAAATAAAAATAAATGATGGCTCTTGGAAAGGAAAAACAAAAATGAAAGAAAAAAAATATCCAAATGAGGTTAAAGGGATTCTGTCAGCTAGTTTTAGCCTATAGAGCTGTGGACATGTGCAGCTAGATCGCCACTAGCACATCCGCAATATACAGTACATTTTCCATAGCTATGAATGCTTTTATTTAGTCAGAAAAACTATTTTATATATCTGCAAATGAGGCTAGTAAGGAGCCCAAGAGGCTGTTACCAACGTTTTAGGCGCCCAGCCACGTCCACTGTGAAGGAGCCCAGCACCGCCCCACATCCTCCAAATCCACTCCTTGCTCCCCTGACATCACACAGTTGAAGCACCTTAATCTCGCGCATTTGTGAGTATGCTGCATATCAGCGCCGGCATGGTGTTCTTTCCCTGTGCTGGTATCAGCCTCAGAGAGCGCTAGCTTTTATGCGCGAGAATACAGTGCTTTAACTGTGTGAGTCAGAGACGGGAGAAAAAAAGAGAGGGTTAGTCACTGGGCCTTCGAAACGAGGGTCCAGGAATAACTTCGCAGCCAAATTCAAGTGGTTAGTTGAAGGGTGGTTTCATTCATCCATTTTGAGACAGAGTAGGATCTGAAGGATAAAATGAGTATCAGCGAAACATCAAAAAGTATAAGAAATGTACATAATGAGGAATGTACAAATATAAAAACTATATGGGAAAAAGTAAAAAAATGTACATAATAAGGAATGTACAAGGATAAAAAGTATAAGGTATGTGGGGAAATATAATAAAATATAGCATAATGAAAAGTGAGATGGATTGTTTTTGGGTATACCATATATCATTAAATTTAAACGTTTTGGTAAGGTAAACGTATGTTTTAGGGTGTGGGGCTTGATAGAATAGTAATCCACCCTTCGACTAACCACTTGTATTTGGCTGATTGCCACTATTTTTACATTTATTGCTGTGTTCCTTTATCATGTATTTATCTAGCTCTATTCAGGTTTTATCCCTCAGTTTTACTCTGACTCTTATACCCATTTTTTTATAAATTATTACAGACAATAATCATAAACAACTAACACCTACATTGATATTTAGATAAACCATTTATCAATATCTGTTATATAATCATTTATTATTTATGACAGGCTACCCCCTCCGATTTCACAATGATTTCTAATTAATATATTATATAGGCGTAAAGTTCATCAGGTCCTGCTAGTGCCGAATAGTATCAGACCGGTGATATGAGATCCCGATCATGTGACCGGGTAGCCAATCACGTGACCCTGCCCTCACCCTTCCTTGATAGGGATACTTTTAATAAAATCCTCATTTGGGCTACCTGTTAGTTTATCCTTTAGGGACCGCTACCTCCTAGATGTATTATAAGAAAAGTAAAGAGGAATGTTCCTTTTTTGTGCGCTCTTCCGGTTCGGGTGCGTTCCACGGTGGGGCGCACCGGTAGTCTGGGATGCGTTCCACAGAGAACGCACCAAAGAAACCAAGATGAGACTAATAGAGACACCCCGAGGACTGCGATGACTGGTAATTTTAACACCACTTATCATCCTCGCATCTATCTAGAATGGATTATGTGAAACCTATATGTTTATTAGCTTTCATGTTTATCTCGCTACCTGACGGCTAATCGGGCGTCGCTTCCGGTGCGTTCCACTGTGGAACGCATGCAGACACCGGAAGTGACGTCACTGGAAGCTGTTTTGGCGTTTTTTTCTGTTATTTAAACCCCATTGTTTTTTACTATGACTGTACTTGCTCCTGATGAAGGGGACCCACTAAGAGGCCCCGAAACACGTTGAGCTGCTCACTCCCCTACCCTGGCTTCGGAATAAAAGAAAAGAAAAAAGAACAAAGACTCTTGAGTGGTCATTGTTCGTTTCTGAGACGAGTGACCCAGGCACAGGAGGTGTGATGTGGGTGTCTTGAGCTTTATCCCACATTACCCTCCTGGGTGAAGTGACTCACTAACATTCTTTTTCTTTATCTTTTTTCTTTTTCTTTATCACTAACATTTTGATAATATTTTGACTCTATATGTCACTCCTTGATTTTATGCGCCACACTGCACATTATTGTTTTATCTTTACCTTTGTTTGACCATATGTGATTTGATCTTGAGAGTGTATACATTCTGAGAGTATGTAAGTATTGCTACTCCACTTGCCTATACAAACCACATAGTTTCTATCCTTGGGTTTTTTACGATCCTAGTCCTAGATCCTAGGGATTTTGGCGCCTCCTCTGTGGTCCTTTTTTAGCGTTTCGACGCAACATCACTTTTTCTTAACTGTGTGAGGTAAGGGGAGCAAGGAGTGAATTTAGAGGATGCGGAGCAGTGCTGGGCTCCTTCATTTTGAGTGTTTTCTTCAATCAATATAGCCACGACGGACTTTCCGTGAGCAAATGGATGAGGTGAGTATGTTTTTTTTTTTAACCCCTAATTAACCCCTAGGCCTTAATGTGACTGTCAGATGCCGCGATAAGGTTGAACGCGGCATCTGAGGGGTTCAATGACAGGGGATGGCATGATCTCCGTTCCTCGTCATTATGCCCACTACATACTATGGAATGCAATTCTTTTGTCACAAATTGAATTTCTTTGTGAACTTTGGCGAAGCAGCCGAATTAAAATTTTCCAAACATCGCTCATCTCTAGTCATCTATATGTAAGTCTTGGAAAACCCTTTTAAGCTAACGATACATCCAACTTTGTGATATGTATCAGGAGCTTCAGAAGTGCAAAGTTTTACACAAGGAGGTATCTAGGATGATATAGAATTATGGTGTCCACTACTCAAGTGATCCAACAACATTCACATGTCTCACAGACCAATTAGTCAGTGTGGCATCTGCTTGTCTAAGTCCTTATTATACCTTTGCTATGAAGTACATCACTGTGCCAGTATGAGCAGCCCAAAATTTCCTGTAAGCTGATTGACCTGGATTATTGCTTCTTCAGAATGACACAATATCTATTTTCAGTCCACCCACTGGTGCAACCATGAACAATGGACTCCACCAAAGAGGGCACAGGTTATATTCAGATCCCTTAGCTTAGAGGGAAAGTGAAGCAGACCATTGCTCCTTTCTGGGACCCAGAGGAACCAGCACTGAATAAGACAAAACATAGACTCACCATCAACTGGACACTGGAACTGGACTTTCTTTTCTGGAAAAACAAGGAGAACAGATAGGAAGGAGAGTGAGACACACAGCCAGCAGCACGGTGACCACAGGGGAAAGCACGGAAGTCTGCATAGTGACCACAAGCAGTAACTGCATCACAAAAAATAGCTCCAGCGGGATGTAAAATACACAAGGAACATTAAGGATAACAATTAACAACAAGGCCATGTAGCATAGCAAGTGTAGATGACTAAATGGAGTTGGTGTGGTGGAATCAGTTTAAAGCGTGTTTTGTATACTGTAATAGTCTCCAGAAGGTATATCACATGCAGCATTAGGTTTATTTGAGCCAATGATCTCTGCAACCACTGAACAGCTTGTGCATATACACTGCGTGCAGAATTATTAGGCAAATGAGTATTTTGACCACATCATCCTCTTTATGCAGGTTGTCTTACTCCAAGCTGTATAGGCTCGAAAGCCTACTACCAATTAAGCATATTAGGTGATGTGCATCTCTGTAATGAGAAGGGGTGTGGTCTAATGACATCAACACCCTATATCAGGTGTGCATAATTATTAGGCAACTTCCTTTCCTTTGGCAAAATGGGTCAAAAGAAGGACTTGACAGGCTCAGAAAAGTCAAAAATAGTGAGATATCTTGCAGAGGGATGCAGCACTCTTAAAATTGCAAAGCTTCTGAAGCGTGATCATCGAACAATCAAGCGTTTCATTCAAAATAGTCAACAGGGTCGCAAGAAGCGTGTGGAAAAACCAAGGCGCAAAATAACTGCCCATGAACTGAGAAAAGTCAAGCGTGCAGCTGCCAAGATGCCACTTGCCACCAGTTTGGCCATATTTCAGAGCAGCAACATCACTGGAGTGCCCAAAAGCACAAGGTGTGCAATACTCAGAGACATGGCCAAGGTAAGAAAGGCTGAAAGACGACCACCACTGAACAAGACACACAAGCTGAAACGTCAAGACTGGGCCAAGAAATATCTCAAGACTGATTTTTCTAAGGTTTTATGGACTGATGAAATGAGAGTGAGTCTTGATGGGCCAGATGGATGGGCCCGTGGCTGGATTGGTAAAGGGCAGAGAGCTCCAGTCCGACTCAGACGCCAGCAAGGTGGAGGTGGAGTACTGGTTTGGGCTGGTATCATCAAAGATGAGCTTGTGGGGCTTTTTCGGGTTGAGGATGGAGTCAAGCTCAACTCCCAGTCCTACTGCCAGTTTCTGGAAGACACCTTCTTCAAGCAGTGGTACAGGAAGAAGTCTGCATCCTTCAAGAAAAACATGATTTTCATGCAGGACAATGCTCCATCACACGCGTCCAAGTACTCCACAGCGTGGCTGGCAAGAAAGGGTATAAAAGAAGAAAATCTAATGACATGGCCTCCTTGTTCACCTGATCTGAACCCCATTGAGAACCTGTGGTCCATCATCAAATGTGAGATTTACAAGGAGGGAAAACAGTACACCTCTCTGAACAGTGTCTGGGAGGCTGTTGTTGCTGCTGCACGCAATGTTGATGGTGAACAGATCAAAACACTGACAGAATCCATGGATGGCAGGCTTTTGAGTGTCCTTGCAAAGAAAGGTGGCTATATTGGTCACTGATTTGTTTTTGTTTTGTTTTTGAATATCAGAAATGTATATTTGTGAATGTTGAGATGTTATATTGGTTTCACTGGTAAAAATAAATAATTGAAATGGGTATATATTTGTTTTTTGTTAAGTTGCCTAATAATTATGCACAGTAATAGTCACCTGCACACACAGATATCCCCCTAAAATAGCTAAAACTAAAAACAAACTAAAAACTACTTCCAAAAATATTCAGCTTTGATATTAATGAGTTTTTTGGGTTCATTGAGAACATGGTTGTTGTTCAATAATAAAATTAATCCTCAAAAATACAACTTGCCTAATAATTCTGCACTCCCTGTAGTCTTCCAAGATTTCCAGTATTAAATATGAATGAAACAATTACGGTGAGTTCAATATATCTGAACACAAGATCTGTTGGGTGGTTGAATAGGAGATCCACACATCCACATGTTGGAGAAGCATACAGAAGCAGAAGCACAGCCAGAGGAGCAGAGTAGGGAGCACAGCAGGGAACAAACATTAATAAGGCATCCTAACATTGAGCAGTATGTCATCCTGCACAAAAGTGAGTGACACAAGTAAGAGAAATACACGACCAAGGCTCAGGACAGATCACAGTGACCAAAATCCAACCAGAGAGAAAGAGGATGGAAGCAGCCAGCAGATACTGAATGATGTGCATTACAGTGAACACATACATTTTCAATGGTATTGCTTTGAGTCTGGTTGGTGTTTACTTTCTCTCAAGCTTCTCAACTCCTATGTATTGCAAAGCATGTTGGGATTTGTAGTGCAAGAATATATTAGCTTCGTGGTATCGTCTTCTTTTCTACTTTAGGCATGTATGGTTAACAGGGTTACTACAAAGATCAAATTCTGCACCAAATTCAGAACTTGAACGCTGATCTCTAGGACAAAGGTAAAGGAGGTAAAGGGGAAAGTATTTGTTTACTTGTGTACATCCGTACATTGGGCAAGGATGGCATACTTTCTACATTATGTCACATCTACAACCTCTATGGCTATCCCACTGACTAGAAAACATCAGGATACAGCCACAAAGTCAGGTTTTCTAATGCAGCTTTGGGAGCCAAAACTAGGAGTGAATTCAAAAAAGAGGAAAAATCATATCTGTTCTACGTATATACTTTCTCTTCTTTTATGATCCACTCCTGAATTTGGCTTCCCAAACTGCACCAGGAAACCTCAATGTGTGGCCAAAAATCTGCACGCAATCCTGATTGTGTGCATTTAGCCTAAATGTCCTCCTAAGCGTTCACTATCTCTGTACTATGACAGCACTGTGCTTTTTATCCCTGTGGTGGAACATTACTGTACGTACATGAGGTGCAGAGATTGAGCTTGCACCTATGAAATTATGCCTAAGCCGCCCCATCGATTCTTCAGCCCCATAGGAGGATACCAGTACTATATATTGTATGTGCAATGGAGAGGATCTGCTATAGATTTACACCATGGCCCACAAACTTCAATTTACACTTCTCCACAACCCGACTAATTTCTACAACATTTGACATTCAGCTGTCTATTAGCTTTGGCCCCCCTCTAAGGAAGGGTGTACCTGAAAGAGTCACCTGTATGAAGTGTAAGGCTACTTTCACACTGGTGTTTCTGGGTCCGCATGTGAGATCCGTTTCAGGGCTCTCACAAGCGGCCCAAAACGGATCAATTCAGCCCCAATGCATTCTGAATGGGTAAGGATCCGCTCAGAATGCATCAGCTTGGCTCCGTTGCGCCTCCATTCCGCTCTGGATGCGGACACCAAAATGCTGCCTTCAGCGTTTTAGTGTCCGCCTGACGATGCGGAGCCAAACGGATCCGTCCTGACTTACAATGTAAGTCAAAGGGGATGGATCCGTTTTCACTGACACAATATGGTGCAATTGAAAACGGATCCGTCCCCCATTGACTTTCAATGTAAGTCAAGACGGATCAGTTTTGAATGGATACAAACGTTTGCATTATCGGTGCGCACCGAACGCCAGTGTGAAAGTAGCCTAAGTAAGTTAGCATGCAGGGCATAGTTAGCTCCATTTCTCCATTTTACTAATCTGCCCTATCAGGAGGCAGTAGCAGGGGTCATGTCTGGTCTTGTCATGCACTGCCTGAATCTAATACAGAATTAGGGGTTACAAGTAAATGACTAAAACAACGTTGGTCTGCCCTAATCATTGCGGAGAGAGGGACTAGGTTAGGTTAATCCAAGACTGAAATGGGGGAGTTGGCAATACCCAAATCCCCTAATATTTGACATAGCTTATCTGCAACCCCAAATATGCCCCTGATCTGTAGTCAGCACCTTCCCAAAGTCTGGTTTAAATGAGATTCCCATTGAAACACTTGCTGTAGAAATGTATGCAGTGCGGAAAAGCAGCAGATGGAGCGCGGTGCAGTGAGGCAGCAGATGAAGCAGAGTGCAGTGCAGGACGACAGCATGTCATACAGTGTGCAGTGTGGGGAAGCAGCAGGTAGGACAGTGTGCAGCAGCAGCGCAGCTGATGACAGGAAACTGTTTTGTGGGTTCCTTTTTGGTCACCTGTCCTTAGAATTATGAAAATCAACAGGTGTTCATAAGCGGAGTCCCATCACGAAGACCCAAATTACAGTCAGTCCCAGTGTAGAGAAAACTGAGCTGACATCATAGTTCAGTATTTGTCCAAGATTCCTTTTGTGTTTTCCTACGTTTATCCACATTTGCTATAAGCAACCATCTTAAAAGAATAAAGGCAAAATGGTGATGACAGCAAATGTGAATTACTGACATCATTGTGTATCATATAGAGCAGTGGTCTGCAATCTGCGGCTCTCCAACTGTTGCAAAACTACAGCTCCCAACAAGCCCAGAAACCAGGGTTGTAGAGGACATGCTGGGAAATGTAGGGCCACTGATTGCAGACCACAGAGGTTTCATAACATGACAATGTCATTGATTTCAAATAAGTGGCGTTCAGCCCAGTTATATTTCACAAGTCCATATATGATAGGCTTTCCAAATATCATTTTCTTAGGTATAATTACACAAGATGATTAGTATTACATTTTTGCTAGATATATAAGTTGACATACTGAACTTGAAACGGAATAGCCCCTCTGTACTGACCATACAAAGGCTAAAAAGGCTCCACTTGAGGCTGATCATTCGGAATTTTTAAGGAGCTGCGGCATTAAGCTGCTCTGCCATGCCTACCTGAGGGAAGCACAGGATAGAGAGGAAGATGCTGAGCTCAGGGTAAATAGCTTTCTATACAGTCATTTGTTTCCGTATTTTCATGTAAAAAGCTGTTTAGGCCTCTTTCACACGAGCGTGTCCGGATTAGGTCCGGTGCATTGCGGCAAACCCGCGCGAGTAGGTACGCAATTGCAGTCAGTTTTGACTGCGATTGCGTTCCGTTGTTCAGTTTTTATCGCGCGGGTGCAATGCGTTTTGCACGCACGTGATAAAAAACTGAATGTGGTACCCAGACCCGAACTTCTTCACAGAAGTTCAGGTTTGGGTTCAAGGTTGTGTAGATTGTATTATTTTCCCTTATAACATGGTTATAAGGGAAAATAATAGCATTCTGAATACAGAATGCATAAAACATTAGGGCTGGAGGGGTTAAAAAAAAAATAATAATAATTAACTCACCTCATCCACTTATTCGCGCAGCCGGCATCTCTTCTGTCTTCTTCTTTGAAGAATAGGACCTGTGATGACGTCACTGCGCTCACCACATGGTCCATCACATGATATTTTACCATGGTGATGGATCATGTGACGGACCATGTGATGATCGCAGTGACGTCATCAAAGGTCCTTTTCCTGTGCATAGCAAAGAAGAAGACAGAAGAGAAGCCGGTCTGCGCGATCAAGTGGATTAAGGTGAGTTAATTTATTAATTTTTTTAACCCCTCCAGCCCTATTGTACTATGCATTCTGTATTCAGAATGCTATTATTTTCCCTTATAACCATGTTATAAGGGAAAATAATAATGATCGGGTCCCCATCCTGATCGTCTCCTAGCAACCGTGCGTTAAAATCGCACCGCATCCGCACTTGCTTGCGGATGCTTGCAATTTTCACGCAGCCCCAATCACTTCTATGGGGCCTGCGTTGCGTGAAAAATGCAGAATATAGAACGTTCTGCGATTTTCAGTGATGCGTGAAAATCACCACTCACGTGCACAGCCCCATAGAAATGAATGGGTCCGGATTCAGTGCGGGTGCAATGCGTTCACCTCACGCATTGCACCAGCGCGGAAATCTCGCTCGTGTGAAAGAGGCCTTAAGGTCCTGTTCACATCAAGTCTTCTGCAGAGTGGACTGTGCACTAAAAAGCCACCTGGTGGTAATTTGAAATCCGCCTCCAATTGTTTCCCCACATACACACTGGAAACAGCGGTGATTGTCCACTCACAATTTAAAGTCTAATTATCATGTTTTCTTCAAAAATCTATTTTAGCATATGTTACTGCTGCTGCAGCATTATGCATAAAGCAATATTTAGTTTCACATACCACTGTTTTCCTTGAGTTTTTCCCTTAGTTACAGCTGTTTTATCTTCTACAATATGAGGATCTTCTCAAGATGGCTCCTCTGCCAGTTCTCTGAGGCCAAAACTGCTTTCCCTCACTTCCCATACACACTTGCTGTAGCCAGTAGCTTCCTGCCAGCCAATCAGATTGGATTACTGAGAGACACGCCTCCTCACTCTGAAAACTAATGCAGGCATGCAGTGTGAAGGACCGCCCCTCTGTTTTCTGTTTATACTAAAGGGAAGACAGACAATCCCTAGCAACAGTCTTTTAATGGACCAGTGGAAAGGGACAGGGGATATTATTGAAAGTTGTTATTATAAGGTAATTACAGATCTTTTAACAATCATTGACAGACTAAGGGTACTTTCACACTTGCGTTGCTGGATTTCGGCAATCTGTATGCAAACGGAAACCATTTGTAGACAGATCCGGATGCGGATCCGTCTCACAAATTCATTGCAATACCGAAACCGTCTCTCTGGTGTCATCCAGAAAAACGGATCCGGTATAATTTTATTTACATTTTTAAAGGTCTGCGCATGCGCAGGCAGGAAGACCGGGACCATCAATGTGGCAATTTTAATGCCGGATCCGGCACTAATACATTCCTATGGAAAAAAATGCCGGATCCTGCATTCCGCCAAGTGTTCAGGATTTTTGGCCCGTGAGAAAAATGCAGCATGCTGCGTTTTTTTCTCCGTCCAAATACTGTAAAAGGACTGAACTGAAGACATCCTGATGCATACTGAACGGATTGCTCTTCATTCAGAATGCATTAGGATAAAACTGATCAGTTTTTTTCCGGTATTGAGCCCCTAGGACGGAACTCAATACCGGAAAACTTTGACGCAAGTGTGAAAGTACCCTAACTCAGGTATACATGTCTAGCTCTAATAAACTAGCAAATAAAAAAAATAAAAGTTACACTTTAAGTGCAAAGAATGGGGCTGAACCGATAGCAGGTAACATAGTAACATAGTAACATAGTACATAAGGCCGAAAAAAGACATTTGTCCATCCAGTTCGGCCTGTCATCCTGCAAGTTGATCCAGAGGAAGGCAAAAAAGGTACGCTGCATTCAAATTGAAAATCCATTCCAGAAACACCACTTAAATACGTGGCAAAGGCAAAATCTGCTGTGTGAATGAGGCCTAGCTGTTACAACTCATAGAGAAAGCCTGTGAGTCCAGTTTCTATCACCCACACACAGTGACTGACAGCTTGTCCTACATACAAACTCATACAAAGCTGTCGCTGTGTGAGGGTGGAGGAAGCAGGACTCCCAGGCTTTCTCTATGAGTCCCGGCAGCAGTTAAATAGATTGTTTTACATAATATTATGAAAACAAATATTAGAAAACTATCCATCCCTGAGCTCAGCATCTCCCCCTCCATCCCATGCAGATCATGACAGATCCACTTTAAATAGCAATCTCTTATAATCATCATATAATAGTCCGGTCAGCTACTGAATACACTAGATTGCAGATGTGGAGATTTCTGCAGACTACCAATGATTTTATTTTGGATTCCAATTGCAGAATATACGGTATACTGCCGTAAACTGTAAAATGTAGTCTTGAGTAGTCCAGGTGTATTTTCAAATCACTCTGAAAGGTACCAATAGTATTCCAAATGGTAACATTAGATAAGGGAATTGTTAATTAAACTAGTGCATCACTTTAAAGGTCATCTGTGACTGGGATTAAGCCCTAATAGGCTACTTTGACATACTGCATGTGATTTCCTTTCTGGGATTGGGATCTGGCACAGGATCTCAAAACCAGAGGAAAACGTTTCAGTTTTGTCCCCATTTATTGTCAAAATTCAATACATTTCAAATTTCAATAAAATCCCTTAGGCACATTTTAACCATTTAACCAGTATTCAGTAAACCAGTGGTCAGCAACCTCCGGCAATCCAGCTGTTGTTAAACTACAAGTCCCAGCATGCTCCATTCAATTCAACGAGAGTTTCGAGAACAGCCAGGCCCGGCGCTATGATAAGGCAGACCAAGCGGCTGCCTTAGGGCACAGAGACGCTGAGCCAAAAATGAAACTTTTTTTTTTTTATAAATCACTTGCGTGCTGTCGTCCGCCCGTCCGTGGCTGTTCTCCTCTGTGTGGTCCTGGTATCTTCTCTCTGGGCTCCCAACAAGTTTGAGGACCTTTCCCACTCAGCCAATCAGTGGCCGCAGCTGTGTCACGTGTCAGGCCAGTGATTTACCGCTGAGCCAATCACTGGCCTGACATGTGACACAGCTGTGGCCACTGATTGGCTGAGTGGGAAAGGTCCTCAAACTTGTCGGGAGCCCAGAGAGAAGATACCAGGACCACACAGAGGAGAAAGGGAGCTGCTGCAGACGGGAACAGGCCCAGGTGAGCATAATGTTTTTTTACACAACATTAATAGAGGGGGGGGGGGTGACATGGAGGTGGAGAAATGTGACATGGAGGGGGAGAAATGTGACATGTAGGGGGTGAAAGGTGACATGAAGGGGGAGAATTGTGACATGGAGGGGGTGAAATGTGACATGTAGGGGGAGAAATGTGACATGGAGGGGGAGAAATGTGACATGGAGGGGGTGAAATGTGACATTGAGGGGGAGAAATGTCACATGGAGGGGGAGAAATGTCACATGGAGGGGGAGAAATGTGACATGGGGGAGAAATGTGACATGGGGGGGTGATGTGACATGGGGGAAAAAATGTGACATGGGGGGAGAAATTTCACATTTCTCCCCCTCCATGTCACATTTCTCCCCCTCCATGTCACATTTCTCCCCCTCCATGTCATATTTCTCCCCCTCCATGTCATATTTCTCCCCCTCAATGTCACATTTCTCCCCCTCAATGTCACATTTCTCCCCCTCAATGTCACATTACCCATCCTTTTTACATCACCCCCTTTGTGTCACATTTGTTCCCCCCCCATGGCACATCACCCCCCCATGGCACATTTCTCCCCCTATGTCACATTTCTCCTTCTCCATGTCCCATCACCCCCCTATGTCACATTTATCCCCCTCCATGTCACATCACCCCTATGTCAAATTTCTCCCCCTCCATGTCATATTTCTCCCCGTCCATGTCACATTTCTCCCCCCTCCATGTCACATCACCCCCTCCATGTCCCTTTTCTCCCCCTCCATGTCCCTTTTCTCCCCCTCCATGTCACATCATCCCCTCCATGTTACATCACCCTCTCTATTTTATATCACCCCCACGAGTTCTGGTGGGGAAGGGGGGCGCCAAAATGTACCTTCGCTTGTGTTGACAAAAATGCTTGCACCAGCCCTGAGAACAGCCCAAGCAAATATACATGCTGGAGATTGTAGTTTCACAACAGCCGGAGGGGCAGAGGTTGCTGACCCCTGCCCTAAATTGTCACTTTTTCATTTGTGGCAAAACTACAACTCCCATTATGCCACAGTCGTGAATCACTTCTCTGTAACATATATATTCTGTACGTGATATATGATGTGAAGCATGTCAGTCATTTCTAATATTTTGCAGCAAAAACCATAAACATTAAAAGTAGAAATTAAGTAGAAAAATTAAAAAAGGAAAAACAATAAAAAGAGAAAAAAAAAACAGCAAAACTGTTTTTCAGAGCACACATTTCACTATAAACACACATATTGCAGCAATCATATTCTTTGTGAACAGTGGATATGCAACAGATGGTGACAGTGCCAAACTGGAGCACTAAACACAAAACCCTAATTAAGGCTGCATTTACAATATAACCAACAGTGAAAGGCATATAATGACAATGAAATTACTGCCTTCTGTAATTCTAACATCATTATCTTTCAGGAAGATATTTGTTGACACCTAGTATTATTTTGCATATGTAACATTTCACATTGTAAAAGCAAAAAAAACCTCAATAAATACCTTAACAGTGAAGCATGTCCTCTAAATTTTAATATCAGTATACAATATAAAAAGCATCTACTATACAACTTCTATTATGAGAACGGAGAGAACTGCACATGCTGGACATCTCACAGTCTTTCCCTGTTGTATGCAGAGGCTGAAGGTCATCTCATCAGATGGGGTGTAGGTTTGGGAGGACAGCTCACCGTGACATACCGTAGGTGTGGGTCCCAGAGATAGGACCTGCACCTATTGACATGTAGCTTATGGTATATTGAGAAATTTCCCAATTAAAGGATTTCCCTAAAATTGGTTCCTAGTTCACCTTAGCCCTGTTGTGTGAAAAGAGCAATGTAAGCTGGGCATACTGCTCTCTCATATCCAGCATCTGCTTTCACAGTACAGACATGCAGATAAATGGATGCCTAGGTATACCAAGAGTAACTGATATAGGGTAGGCTCACAATCAAGACAAGAAGTCCTTTCCAAGCAGTAGATGAGCACCACTCCTGGTGACTCTCAAAGCACCTTCTCTGCAGATCTCTACAACAGAAGAAAGAACACACATTGCTGTGTGGATTGTTAGGAATTTTTATATAGTACTCTTTCTGTAGAATAGGGACCTTCCTACGTATGAATCTACAAGGATTTTTTCAGTCTACACAGGAACTGTTGAATGATTGGTAAAAGATAATATTAGAAAGCGGATTAGTGTCTTGCTAGACTGAAAGACCTAAGTGATGCACACTCCTAACTAGAGATATGCAACTCAGTGCAATATATACAAAGTTATACTAATGTTTTCTATAGATATAGTGTGTTTGTCACTGTGTATATATGTGTAGTGTCACAGTGTATATATGCATGTACTACAGTATATAAGTGTGTCTAAATTCAAGCTTTCCAAACTGGCTCTCAAAGCTCAATCTATGAGCAATATTACCTATATGAGTTATTCAGATATCTCAGTCAATATCAAGTGCAACATTGAAGTAGTAGTAAAATAAAAGCATTAAAACCCTTCCTTATTGGGACATAACCAAAAAAAGGCATGCCAGTTATAATGTATCTCCCCATCTGAAGGGACATTTTATGGGGCAGAATAAAGAAGGACCTGTACTAAGAAGCAGTGGGCGGTACGAAACATGTTCAGTGTGTTCAATATTATAATCACTCTTTTTGGACTGTCATGGCCATTACTGTATGAAGCATTATTCAGCACCTAGGATCCTGTCCACATAAAATACTATCAGTCCAGTTGCTCTGACTTAGTACTATTGACTTTGTTACATATATTGTTGATTTGTACCTCTAAATAGCTCATATACAATAAAGTAATATAACTCGTAGGGAGAGCATTAAGAGACGGTTTGTACTGTACACTATTCAGCACACAGGATTTTTGAGGGTCCAGTGCACTTAGCCTTCTATAGTGTAAGGTGTCCCTGAGCGAGCCACCATGTAAGGAATATATGTGCACATACCTAGTAAATGACAAAATAACCAAGAGAATTGAAAGGACGAGCTATAAGTATATTAAACCACAAGCCATAAATAAACAAGACGTCTTGTTAATTTGTCACACTGATCTGAGGTCATTGCTGTTTATGTAGGGATAATAATTACCTATTAGTTCACTGAAATTACTGCAGCAAGGTAAAAATAACTTAACTGCATAGTGCAATAAACCCACTATTTTATCTCACATAGTAATGTGACTACATGATATTCAATATTTTAATCTAATTTCCACCAGCCAAGGTATCTAAATGTATCATTAACTATAAGGTGGCCAAATACCTTAGAATGCTCTTTCGGCCAACAGTTGTTCCTTTTGACCCCTCCTCCCATACACATCTATGCTTGGATCATCTGTGTGTACATGTGATCTAAATATGGAGGCAAGCACACTGCCAGACACTTCTAGCGATGGCTTATCTCCTGCATGTTGAAATATTGTTCTTCTTGGCCATCCTTCTTTCCGTTGTAGCAGAGTTGGGACAGCCCCATACACATTAGATGGTTGGACAGTCCACTTAAACAATTTTTTTTTTTTTTATAATATTTTACACAAAGGTAGGCTTCAATGTTTAAGATACCTCTATACTGGTGCCAACACAAACATATGTTACAGACAGATATCTGTGGAAAAGCTCATGTGCCATGTTGGAATGTTGTTCATACTAAATGACTAATCCTGTCAATTGAAGCTCAGAACGGGCCACGGGTCAAAACAGATTGATTAGTGGTTTTTCATTTTAGAGCAATCTTCACAGACAAACCTTGAATAACAAGTTGTTCATAAAATAGTCATCTATAGTCACTGATGTATGCTTAGTTTCGACTTTTCATTCAAAGCTATGTAAGTAAAGTGGACATTAGAGATTGGCCAACCACTATAAACAATGAAGAAAAGCTTACATTTGCTAATGTAATGGACCACAAAGTCATCCTTCTATCATTTCCAGTTTGGTCCTAGCATGCAATTATGCCCTATCATCAGTGAGAGGTACTTAGCTTTATAACATTATTTCTTTATACATCTGATGGCCTCTAGGCTAGTTGTCATCTGAACATATTTGGGTGTGGCATAATCAATTACCGATGGTCTAAAAATGGAGCTTGAGTGGACCTTCAAGGCTTTCCAATTCATGTAAACACTATCACATAGATAAAGCTTTTATATATTAATAATTCAAATCCAAAGTGACAACTCAGTGACATCAAAACTCAAACATTATATAAAATAGGTATGATTTATAATTACCTATAAGGCTATTTTCACACTAGCGTTTTCAATTCCGCTATTGAGATCCGTCATAGGATCTCAATAGCGGAAGAAAACACTTCAGTTTTGTCTCCATTCATTGTCAATGGGGACAAAACAGAACTGAACGAAACGAAAATTTACTTTCAATGGTGTTCATGACGGATCCGTCATGGCTATGTAAGACATAATACAACCGGATCCGTTCATGATGGATGCATGTGGTTGTATTATTGTAACAAAAGCATTTTTGTAGATCCATGACGGATCCACAAAAAACGCTAGTGTGAAAGTAGTCTAAGTTTTAACCCACATCACTTGATATAAACCATCAAAGCTGTAATGAAAATTGAAGTAAGAAATTGGGAAACGTTGCTTAATAGACAGTAATCCCTTACCTTAACCCCATCGTTCTTTTTGTTACTGCCACTCTTGCCTCCTAAAAAGAGGAAGTAGACGGTAAGAAGACCCAGCCCAGGTGCCACAAGGATGCAGAAGATCAGAAGAAGCATAATGAACTGTGCTTTGTCTTCAAGTAGAGAGTTTCTAATAAGTTCTGACATCTATTAGTGGTGTCATTCATTAGGTGTATAGAGTTAGAATTTGAAACTCTGAGATCTTCTTTCTGTCATCTATATAAGCATCTTAGACATGGTCCTGACCACTTCTGACTAGACAACCTCACTAAATACTAGACAAGTTCCTTTTGCAGTAATCACATTCATTTGCCATAAACCATTTCCTTTATCCAATCATCAGATCAGTTTTATAGATCCATAGAGGCCTCAGTTCATTATAAATTAGACTCCTTCCCCATGTAGACTTGTAAGACACAGCTCTGCTCTGTTGGAGATGAGGCTCATCTCTACGGGCAGTTTTGTTTCTATATTTCCAGTCTGTGCCTCTGATCGCCCAGCCTTCCCTCTTCTCTAATAATAGCCCTAAAATGCTGTAGTCAAGTATCTCGCGAAGACAGCTGCACAAGTGCATGATGAGCAGTTGTCCTTCAATATGTTTCACTCCCTCATACAATCCTTAAGTGTGTCCCAGCAAGTTTCATGGCCTACTTCCAAAAGGAATACCTAATGGGGGAGAGGAGAGCAAAGGACTTTCGGAAGCAGGAAGAATTGTGTTAATCTCTTCCTCCTTTAGGACTAAACCTATAATTAATTTTCATATCATATTATCAAGAAAATAAAAATATAATTACAGAATCTATAAACTATTTAATAAAAAATAAATAAACACATTTGTAGCAGATGAGATAAGAATAGTTAAATGATCTTCTCTTAAGAGTTTCTTTTTTTGATCAATTTTGAGTAATGTCCTAACCAAACATGAATTAGCATTCTTACCAAAATATTCAGTAAAAAGGTGATAGAAAAATTGCCTGAATGATCAAATTAATAAAATATATTACATGTATAATCAAATGAATGGTTTAAAAGGGTGATAAGGGAATAGAAAAATAAAATTCCCCATTAAAAGTGCCCTGTCTGACCCGGGAAGAAGTACAGCGGCGTTTTAAAAAGATTAAAATAGACAAATTGCCGGGATCAGATGGCATACACCCCTAAGAGTATTAAGTAATGTCATAGCCAGACCCTTATTTGTGATATTTAAGGACTCTATGCTGATAGGGAGTGTTCCACAGGATTGGCGCATAGCAAATAAGGTGCCAATATTCAAAAAGGGTCCAAAAACAGAGCCCGGAAACTATAGGCCGGTAAGTTTAACATCTGTCATGGGTAAACTGTTTGAAGGTTTTCTAATAGATGCTATCTTGGAGCACCTCAATGAAAATAAGCAAATAATGCCATATCAGCATGGCTTCATGAGGAATCAGTCATGTCAAACTAGTTTAATCAGTTTCTATGAGGAGGTAAGTTCTAAACTTGACCGCAGCGAATCAATGGATGTCGTATATGTGGACTTCTTCAAAGCATTTGACACTGTACCGCATGAAAGGTTAGTATATAAAAGGAGAACGCTTGGACTGGTGGAAAATGTCTGTATGTGGGTGACTAACTGGCTTAGTGATAGAAAACAGAGGATGGTTATTAACAGTACACACTCAGATTGGGTCACTGTCACTAGTGGGGTACCTCAGGGGTCAGTATTGTGCCCTATTCTCTTCAATATATTTATTAATGATCTTGTAGAAGGCTTGCATAGTAAAATATAAATTTTTGCAGATGGCACTAAACTGTGTAACGTAATTAACATGGAAGAGGACAGTATACTGCTACAGAGGGATCTGGATAGATTGGAGGCTTCGGCAGAGAAGTGGCAGATGAGGTTTAACACCGACAAATGTAAGGTTATGCACATGGGAAGGAAAAATACATGTCGCCAGTACATACTAAATGATAAAACACTGGGTAACACTGACATGGAAAAGGACTTAGCAATTTTAGTGGACAGCAAACTAAGCTGTAGAAACCAGTGTCAGGCAGCTGCTGCCAAGTCCAATAAGATAATGGGTTGCATCAAAAGGCATAGATGAACTACAGTACCCTGAAAGATTATCAAAATTAGGGTCATTCACTTTAGAAAAAAGATGACTCAGGGGAGATCTAATAATCATGTACAGTATAAATATATCAGGGGTCAGTACAGAGATCTCTCCCATCATCTATTTATCCCCAGGACTGTGACTGTGACAAGGGGACATCCTCTGCGTCTGAAGGAAAGAAGGTTTGTACACAAACATAGAAGAGGGTTCTTTATGGTAAGAGCAGTGAGACTATGGAACTCTCTGCCTGAGGAGGTAGTGATGGAGTTCACTAAAAGAGTTCAAGAGGGGCCTGGATGTATTTCTTTGGAGTCGGGAAGGATTTTTTCCCCCCTAAAGTGTGGAAATTTTTATTTAATTTTTTTGCCTTCCTCTGGATCAACTTGCAGGATAACAGGCCGAACTGGATGGACAGATGTCTTTTATCAGCTTTATAAACTACTAATGTGTGTGTCATTAAAAGATATCGACAGTATCCCCCATAACAGTGACCTCTACAGCACCCCGCCCCTTTAACAGTGAACTCCACAGTCCACCACCTCTTAACACTGACCCCCCCACAGTGACCTGCCACTTTAAAATTCGACCACCACAGCAGCCCATCCCCTTAACTTTGACCTTCACAGCAGCCCGCCCCTCTAACAGTGAGTTTCACAGCACCCTACTCCATTGACAGTGACCTCCTCAGGGGTCCGCATCCTTAACAGTGACCTCCACAGTACCCCGCTGCCTTAACAGTGACCTCACAGTACCCTGCTGCCGTAACAGTGACCTCCACAGCAGTTGCCCCTTTAATAGTGGCCCCTGCCCCCTTAATAGTGACCTTCACAGTGTCCGCCCCTTTAACAGCCACCTCCACAGTGGCCTGCCCCCTTAACAGTAACATACACAGTGAACGCCTCTTTAACAGTGACCTCCACAGTGCCCACCCCTCTATCAGTGACATCCACAGCGCCCTGCCCCTTTAATGCTAGGGCTACACGACAAAATGTGTCGCGCAACATTTTGTCTCAACAATTTTTATAATAGGCTATGGTGTCGCACTGCGACATGTGACATGCTGCCACTGCGACACGACAGTTGCAAAAAATCCATCCAAGATGAATTTTTCTGCGACTTTCGCGTCGCAGTCGCAGCATGTCACATGTCGCAGTGCAACACTATAGACTTATTATTATAAAAATTGTCGCGCAACACATGAAGCAGTGTAGCCCTAGCCTAAAGCTGACCCACAGCAGTGAAGAAAAATGGCTGGGTTGTTATGGAAACCTAGAGTAAAACTGTGTGTATGTGGAGACTAAGGGCCTGCGAGCCTCTATTGGCTGATAAGGGACATGTAACCGTGTGGATATGAAGAGAAAGACTTGCAGGCTTGTATTGGCTAATGCAGGTCATTTTTTGGGAATTTCTCAGGAACGGTACATCCTAGTGATCTGTAACCCCCCACAAGATTTCTTTCCAGGTAGCAAGGGATGTGTATACCAAGTTTCGTTAAAATCGACGGTTGCGTTTTTGAGTGATTGCGGAACATACATACATACATACATACATACACAGACACATATATATGTCCTTCTTTAAATATATAGATGTTACTATGTAAATAAACAGCACCACTCTTATTAATGGGCTGTGCCTGGTTTTGCAATTGAGTCCCATTACTTGATGTATACTAAACTGTAATACCAGACACAACCTTGGAGAACAGTGGCAGCCCCTTTTTTCTGTTCTCATAAAGTTGTCTGGAATAGAAAACCTATTCTTAAATATGCTTTTAGAAAGTTTTGAGTTAATAGAGGGAGGTCAGGAACACTGGTCAGGAATGCTTCATACCTCTAAGACAATTCGTCTCGAAACCATCGGTCCACCCTATATAAATGTATGCTTTAATACAACATAATTATATATACTGTAAACCGCTACTGGACTCTTATCATCCAAATCATTCCCTTGAAGAAGAGCAGGGACTTCACAGAGAAATCAAATACTCTACCACTTGCATTATAGCTTGCTAGTAGAATGGCCTTCCAAAGCCACATCTTATAATGGCCAAGGGCCCAGATCTCTCTCAGTCTAAGTGTGGAACGTCTTGCCAACAGGACATCACACAGCTTTAAATGTATATTAAGGGAAAGAAGAAACTAATAAGGTTCATTCGTACAGATTATCACTTACCTGAGAAATTCCGAGTTGCCAGCATTGTGGTCAAAATAGCACCCTATTGGAGATAAAAAGTGACCTTTGATTATAACAGTAAAAAGCACTTGAAGACACAGTTATAGGACAACCTTTATGCAAACCATGAGGACAATGTGACTGCTATATTTATGCTCTGTATAGCTGATGAAAGATGCAAAAAATGTGGATCTCATAATGTGAGCTACACAGCAGTGCTGGAACAGGAAGAAGGCATTATAGGACACCTGCCAGAAATTAGTTGTCAGAAAATTGAAAGGGGTTTGAATGTTTTTTACCTCTCTCTAAGGGCTCATGCACACAACCGTATGCCCTCCAAGACATACGGTCCGTGAGCGGGCCATATGTCCCGGAGCGGCATACATCGTGCGCACGGGAGTGCACATCATAATAGGTTACTATGATGCTGTGCGCATCGGGCCGCCCGCGGGACTATTGTCCCGCACTCATATGATATGACCTATGATGCTGTGCGCTCCCGTGCGCACGATGTATGCCGCTCACGGACCGTATGTCTTGGAGGGCATACGGTTGTGTGCATGAGCCCTTAGAGAGAGGTAAAAAACATTCAAACCCCTTTCAATTTTCTGACAACTAATTTCTGGCAGGTGTCCTATAATGCCTGAGAATGTTGTACCAAGTAAGAAAAATTTAATTAAGCTGTGTAATTTGTGCACTCTTTAATGATGTACTGGCAAAATGAGATGGTCGGCAGAGACCAGGTTGCAGAAATTAATTAAATATAATTGGAAAAGGAAAATGTTATTGAATTCATAATAGATTTTTTGGGGGCTATGCAATCTTACAAGGATGGTAACAGTTGCATGTCCCTTCTCTGACTGGCCTACTAGCTTTACCCCATGTTCTAGAATAAAAGTGACAATATAGGGTGAGATACATAGCCTACAAACTGAAAGTGTCTCCTTACATGTTGTTACTGGAGTATAATAGTTTACGGACTCCTTTGACTAAAGTGATACATTTACTGTCTGATACTTGACATTGTTGGTGTTGATCCAGTGTAAATAGAGTCCACATACAATAGTCTTTATTGCTCTGCCAAATCTGTAAATCTGCCCGGTTGTGATTCAGTGGTCACTGTTTCATAATTAGAACACACCATAAAAGGAAGAGATCAAAGGGAATAGATGTCCGGGATTAGCGTAAATGTCACAGGATGTAGAACATTCATATTGTCTTTTGTCTATCACCGAGGCTTTCTAGTACTATTCACTTTAGATATACTTTTAGCATTAGATTGAGGCTGAAAAAGATGCATTCAGAACTTGATAACATCAGTGGTGGTTCACGGGAAAGGTCTTCTACCAATGTCTGGAACAAAGAAATCATGACATTGAACCTGAAGACTCCATTTGAGGTCAGATGTGGATTTACAGCTGCACAGGGGCCTTACAAAAAGTCATAGTGCTCTCTGTAGAAGAGTACACTCCTTTTCAACTATGTCTCACCATTACCAGTGGATTGAGATTTTTGGAGACCCATGAATGAGGTGATCTGCTGTCAAAATTAGTTTCGGGTGTGATTTAGTCAAATTCTGTTTTCACTTTCTCATTATGTGGTATTGAGTCCAAATCGATGGGGAAAACTAAAAAAAAAAATATTTTACCACAAGGCTGCAACATAAAATGTGAAAAAGTAAAAGGGTCTGAAGACTTTCCAAATGCACTGTATATGGCAATGAGTAAATGGATTACACTGCGTGCAGAATTATTAGACAAATGAGTATTTTGACCACATTATACTCTTTATGCATGTTGTCTTACTCCAAGCTGTATAGGCTCGAAAGCCTACTACCAATTAAGCATATTAGGTGATGTGCATCTCTGTAATGAGAAGGGGTGTGGTCTAATGACATCAACACCCTATATTAGGTGTGCATAATTATTAGGCAACTTCCTTTCCTTTGGCAAAATGGGTCAAAAGAAGGACTTGACAGGCTCAGAAAAGTCAAAAATAGTGAGATATCTTGCAGAGGGATGCAGCACTCTTAAAATTGCAAAGCTTCTGAAGCGTGATCATCGAACAATCAAGCGTTTCATTCAAAATAGTCAACAGGGTCGCAAGAAGCGTGTGGAAAAACCAAGGCGCAAAATAACTGCCCATGAACTGAGAAAAGTCAAGCGTGCAGCTGCCAAGATGCCACTTGCCACCAGTTTGGCCATATTTCAGAGCTGCAACATCACTGGAGTGCCCAAAAGCACAAGGTGTGCAATACTCAGAGACATGGCCAAGGTAAGAAAGGCTGAAAGACGACCACCACTGAACAAGACACACAAGCTGAAACGTCAAGACTGGGCCAAGAAATATCTCAAGACTGATTTTTCTAAGGTTTTATGGACTGATGAAATGAGAGTGAGTCTTGATGGGCCAGATGGATGGGCCCGTAGCTGGATTGGTAAAGGGCAGAGAGCTCCAGTCCGACTCAGACGCCAGCAAGGTGGAGGTGGAGTACTGGTTTGGGCTGGTATCATCAAAGATGAGCTTGTGGGGCCTTTTCGGGTTGAGGATGGAGTCAAGCTCAACTCCCAGTCCTACTGCCAGTTTCTGGAAGACACCTTCTTCAAGCAGTGGTACAGGAAGAAGTCTGCATCCTTCAAGAAAAACATGATTTTCATGCAGGACAATGCTCCATCACACGCGTCCAAGTACTCCACAGCGTGGCTGGCAAGAAAGGGTATAAAAGAAGAAAATCTAATGACATGGCCTCCTTGTTCACCTGATCTGAACCCCATTGAGAACCTGTGGTCCATCATCAAATGTGAGATTTGCAAGGAGGGAAAACAGTACACCTCTCTGAACAGTGTCTGGGAGGCTGTGGTTGCTGCTGCACGCAATGTTGATGGTGAACAGATCAAAACACTGACAGAATCCATGGATGGCAGGCTTTTGAGTGTCCTTGCAAAGAAAGGTGGCTATATTGGTCACTGATTTGTTTTTGTTTTGTTTTTGAATGTCAGAAATGTATATTTGTGAATGTTGAGATGTTATATTGGTTTCACTGGTAAAAATAAATAATTGAAATGGGTATATATTTGTTTTTTGTTAAGTTGCCTAATAATTATGCACAGTAATAGTCACCTGCACACACAGATATCCCCCTAAAATAGCTAAAACTAAAAACAAACTAAAAACTACTTCCAAAAATATTCAGCTTTGATATTAATGAGTTTTTTGGGTTCATTGAGAACATGGTTGTTCAATAATAAAATTAATCCTCAAAAATACAACTTGCCTAATAATTCTGCACTCCCTGTATAGCACATAGTAATAAACAGCCTGTTAGCCCAGCTCCCCATACCTGCGATTCTGTCCCCACACACAGGTACGGGCACCAGGCTTCTTCACTCCTCCCCACTGCTGCACGCCATGCTGACAGGTGCTGGCAGCGGGGTTCTTAGCTGTGGTTTGCATTACTGCCACCAGCATTTCTCTCCTGGCTCTGAGTTCCTTGTGTGTATTTAGGGGGTGTCCGGGCGTGTCTCTCCTCCCTTTGTGAGGCAGACTGCGCACGTCCTCTATCTTCCCCTGCCTATAGCTGGTCAGCAGGAGATATTTAGAGGTGTCTCCTTCTACAGGAAGGTGCCAGAGCAACTTAGGTTCCTAGCTTGTCTAGTTTCCTGTTTGAGCGAAGGTGTTCTGTTGGATCTTGTCATTCTGTGTATCGGACTTCAGATTATGTTTTACGGACTTTGCCTGATTGCCTCCTGCCCTGACCCACGTTTATGGACTTTGCCTGACTGTCGCCTGCCCTGATTTCTGCCTTTGTACCCTGACTACACTTTCGTCTGATCAGCCTTTGGCCTCCCAGCATCAACTATGTGTATTGTGTCACCTGGAAGTCAGCCCAGTGGGTTCACTCTCTGGTCCCAATTCCCTCGTGTTCCAACTCCTCTCTGAGGTAGCACCTGGTACACACCTCAGTAAAATCTCTCCTCATCATCAGAGGTATGGTGTGATGAACAAGGGATGTGCTTAGACATCGCCCTCAGAGGGAGTTGGTCTCGTGGAGTAGCAGGTTCTCACCCTCTGGTCATAACATAGCATGTTTAAGAACATACTTCAGTGTCTGCTATTATTTCTTAAATTAAAGAAACAATCCCCAAATTATCACTTTTTACTGGCAGCTTTCTTCTTCTCTGTCTTCTGAACTGTAAAATGGCTGCCACTATTTTGAGTGATTCATGTGGGAAAATTCTTGAAAGTTATGGATTTACTGAAATCCATATCTATTTGGAAATTTGCAACAAATTTGATTTGTGCCAAATCAATTTGCTGACCTCTAATCAAATTTAGTAGAAGAATAGTAGAAGAATAAGTAGAAAGAATTTTGAAGAATTAGAGGCCCATATGCTCTTTTTGTACAAGGGCCTTCTGCAGTCTGCCTCCACCCCTGTTGTAGGGGTGCCATTAGGGCTATTATGGTACTACTGTTAGGTGTCTAGTCTAAACATGAAAAGGGGCTGTTGCTCCTACTGAATGCTTGCTACTGTAGCATACAGGAGCTTGTGATTTTTTCATTAGGTAAAAAGAATGGCCCATTCTTCATTATTTGTGAACATGAGGCTGGCTAGTTTTATAAAATTGAAACTACACAGGCTTCAGGTCAGAGATGAACATAACTGTGGTCAATTACCTCTTACTGTGCTCCTTGCTGACCATGCCTTTCCCGCTAAAGAATCAAAGCTAACTTGCTCTTCTATGGGCCCTGACCACTCTTTCTATTGGGCTCCTGCACTTCTAATGTTGGACCTGGCATTTCCAAAACTTGAAATCTTGCTACTGGGGATCTGACACTCAGAACCTAAGCTGTTTCAGAGTAGCTCTGGTGCTGAAAGTCATCGACAGAACTACACAGCTCCATCCATTGTGTAATGGATGGAGTTGGTTACTTTATGGCACATACACTACACAGTGCCATTGAGATAACTGATGATTCTGAAGATGTGGCTTGTTTTAGATTCCAGATATAGAAGACACTCATCAGCCCAAAATGGTTTAGTACAGATCAATGCTATGACCCTTGCCTTATGGGAATCGAGCTTACTGACCACTAGTGTTGATCACTAATATTCGAATTGCGAATTTTTTTTGCGAATATAGGTACTTCGAAAATTTGCGAATATTTAGAATATAGTGATATATATTCGTAATTTCGAATATTCAAGATTTTTTTAATTGCGAATTTTTAAATTGCAGAGTAAAAACATGATTCCTCCCTGCTTCTTGCATGTGGGCCAATGACTCATTGGCCCACAAGCAAGAAGCAGGGAGGAATCATGACTTTAAATGGGATAAATGATGAATATTCAAAAAAACTAATATATAGCACTATATCGAATATATTAGTTTTTTTGAATATTCGTAATATTCTAAAACAAGAATATATAGCAATACAGCGAATATTCGAAAAAAAACGAATGTAGAGCAATTTAGGTAATATAGTGCTATAATCTTTTTTTTCAATAGTTGAATTTTCTTTCCAATCTGTACTTCAGATAAGAAAAAACTTTGCGACAAAAAACCGCATGACGAAAATTCGCATATTACGTGATTATTACCTTGTCGATTTTTCGAGAAAAAAATTGTAGAATATAACGAATATTCGAATTTGCGAATATTCGGCGAATATTCTACTAAATATTCGCGAAATATTGCAAATTCGAATATGACCCCTGCCGCTCATCACTACTGACCACCACACATCATCTTATCTCAATGATATATAGTATACTAACATGACACTTAGACTTATCTATACCTTTTAGTATCTTTGCGTAGTACTGTAGGTCAAGCATACATTAAAATTCCAAGCAATTCCTTGATAGCCTGGACATTACATGGGTCATTTCCTTCCAACTAGGGTGACTAGGAAACACATGGATTTTGATATTAATATCTTATCTTAATTTGCTTGGCATGTCTTCAGATTCACAGTAGCAGATTTGCCTCAATGACTCACTGAACCTCTATGATTTCAATACTGGCAGTTGTCTCATGATAGAAATCTTTCAATATCCTGAAAATTCACATGTAATTATAGGCTTTGATGAAAACTCTTTTATGACTGTTTATTACCACATACATATGATATTTCTAACTTACAAAAACTTCCAGACAAATATCTGCTAGTAGAAGGGTCACCGTTACTTATCAGAGTACTATTAGTACTTATTAAAACCTGACAGAGAATATCACTAAAACCATCCAAGAACAGAAGGCCCAGATGAATCATAGTAGTCACACATCATGCAGCATACTCTATGGTAAAATGTTAAGTGAAACTAGTACCACCTCTACCAACTCTGGGTCATCTCATTAGGATCTTTGACCTAAAAAAAGATTAAGGAACTATGGGGCACATTCCCTGCCACCGCCACACCAGCAATTTTAGACGTGGCATGGGAGGAAATGACCCCTGTGACACAGTGAGCGGTTGTGTCTGGCAAGGCAGGTATTTTCCTCCCAGCATGTGCGGCTGGGCTGCTTTCCAGCCAGGTGAGGTCAAATACCCGACCGGAGTTTAAGTGCCGGTCCGGGTTTTGGCAGCACCTGGCTGTCCTTAAATAGGCAGCTGGGCTCAGCAGAGATGTCTCTGTTTCTGAGATCTGAGGCTTTGTGCAGTGCTGGAGGGCTGAGAGCCGCACCCTGGGGATTACTGGAGGCAGAACTGCCAGCAAGGTGACTTGTGCTATATTAACTTTTCATTGTGTGTGAATTAACACCAAGACTGCAGTTACGTGCAATTGCCTCAAGTGTGAATAAACACTGATGTTTTGAGTTAAGAACTTGTATTTTGCCTCTGTACTGCACCCGCTTACCCTATCTACCAGAGCGAAACCCCACACCCCCTATCTTTCCAAATTTCTGTTCACTTCTGTACACTGAGGTGTAATGCTGCCATGGTTGTTTTCTCTATGCCGCTTCTTAAGAATACGTTAGGTCTAATTTGTTATATATTTTCACCAGTTTTCTGGTGTGATAAAGTCAGAAACTGTGTGTTTGCAAATTTTTTAACACTTTTGTACAACTATTTTGCACAAGTGGCGTTTCTCCGCCGTCTTCCCCACTTTTCTAAAAGTGGTGGAGTGGTGGGGAGGGGACGGGGCCAGCGGCCCGCCACAGTTATCTTTTTTACATCAGTTTTCTGCTCTAGAAGAAGACTGAAATCTATGCCAGTCAAAGTATCAGCTGCTAAGGGCTGCGCCTAATTTATGACTGGTGTACATCTCATTATAAATTAGGCGCAAATGCCAACAGCGCATGGGGTAATCATAGACTGGCATACTTTGCTGGTCTATCATAAATCAGGGCCCTTGTCCTTATCTCTATATAAAATTTTGGCTCACACACCCAAACAGGAATCCCTCCTTGGTGCATCCCTTTCTCGTCCCTATTCAACTGTACACATTTGGTCAGAATATTTACATTGTCTTATTAGGGAGCCCAGTGGGGAGAGGACCCTGGGTTAAATTTCTCAGAGATTGTCTAGGTGTTTTACTCTCTTTCTGTATCTCATTCACCCACAATAGTCAATCACATACTCCACGACTGTCTACATCCTAACATTTAGGACATCTCAAAAGTGGATAATTCATCTTTTTAACCCCTTAAGGACTCAGCCCTATTTCACCTTAAGGACTTGGCCATTTTTTGCAAATCTGACCAGTGTCACTTTAAGTGCTGATAACTTTAAAACGCATTGACTTATCCAGGCCGTTCTGAGATTTTTTTTTCGTCACATATTGTACTTCATGACACTTCTAAAATTGGGTCAAAAATGTTAAATTTTTTGCATAAAAAATACCATATTTACCAAAAATTTAGAAAAATTGGCAAATTTCAAAGTTTCAATTTCTCTACTTCTGTAATACATAGTAATACCCCCAAACATTGTGATGAATTTACATTCCCCATATGTCTACTTCATGTTTGTAGCATTTTGGGAATGATATTTTATTTTTTGGGGATGTTACAAGGCTTAGAAGTTTAGAAGCAAATCTTGAAATTTTTCAGAAATTTACAAAAACCCAATTTTTAGGGACCACTACAGGTCTGAAGTCACGTTGTGAGGCTTACATAATAGAAACCGCCCAAAAATGACCCCATTCTATAAACTACACCCCTCAAGGTATTCAAAACTGATTTTACAAACTACGTTAACCCTTTAGGTGTTGCACAAGAGTTATTGGCAAATGGGGATGAAATTTGAGAATTTCATTTTTTTGCCTAATTTTCCATTTTAACCCATTTTTTCCACTAACAAAGCAAGGGTTAACAGCCAAACAAGACTGTATCTTTATTGCCCTGACTCTGCCGTTTACAGAAACACCCCATATGTGGCCGTAAACTACTGTACGGGCACACAGTAGGGCGTAGAGGGAAAGGTGCGCCGTATGGTTTTTGGAAGCCAGATTTTGCTGGACTGGTTTTTTGACACCATGTCCCATTTGAAGCCCCCCTGATGCACCCCTAGAGTAGAAACTTCATAAAAGTGACCCCATCTAAGAAACTACACCCCTCAAGGTATTCAAAACTGATTTTACAAACTTTGTTAACCCTTTAGGTAATGCACAAGATTTAATGGAAAATAGAGATACAATTTCAAAATTTCACTTTTTTGGCAGATTTTCCATTTTAATATTTTTTTTCCAGTTACAAAGCAAGGGTTAACAGCCAAACAAAACTCATTATTTATGGCCCTGATTCTGTCGTTTACAGAAACACCCCATATGTGGCCGTAAACTACTGTACGGGCACACAGTAGGGCGTAGAGGGAAAGGTGCGCCGTATGGTTTTTGGAAGCCAGATTTTGCTGGACTGTTTTTTTTACACCATGTCCCATTTGAAGCCCCCCTGATGCACCCCTAGAGTAGAAACTCCATAAAGTGACCACATCTAAGAAACTACACCCCTCAAGGTATTCAAAACTGATTTTACAAACTTTGTTAACCCTTTAGGTGTTGCACAAGATTTAATGGAAAATATAGATACAATTTCAAAATTTCACTTTTTTGGCAGATTTTCCATTTTAATATTTTTTTTCCAGTTACAAAGCAAGGGTTAACAGCCAAACAAAACTCATTATTTATGGCCCTGATTCTGTAGTTTACAGAAACACCCCATATGTGGTCGTAAACCGCTGTACGGGCACACGGCAGGGCGCAGAAGGAAAGGAATGCCATACGGTTTTTGGAAGGCAGATTTTGCTGGACTGTTTTTTTGACACCATGTCCCATTTGAAGCCCCCCTGATGCACCCCTAGAGTAGAAACTCCAAAAAAGTGACCCCATTTTAGAAACTACAGGATAGGGTGGCAGTTTTGTTGGTACTAGTTTAGGGTACATATGATTTTTGGTTGCTCTATATTACACTTTTTTGTGCGGCAAGGTAACAAGAAATAGATTTTTTGGCACGTTTTTTTTTGTTATTTACAACATTCATCTGACAGGTTAGATCATGTGGTAATTTTATAGAGCAGGTTGTCACGGACGCGGCGATACCTAATATGTATACAATTTTTTTTATTTATGTAAGTTTTACACAATGATTTAATTTTTAAAACAAAAAAAATGTTTTAGTGCCTCCATAGTCTAAGAGCCATAGTTTTTTCAGTTTTTGAGCGATTATCTTAAGTAGGGTCTCATTTTTTGCGGGATGAGATGACGGTTTGATTGGCACTATTTTGGGGTGCATATGACTTTTTGATCGCTTGCTATTACACTTTTTGTGACGTAAGATGACAAAAAATTGCTTTTTTTACACCGTTTTTATTTTTTTACGGTGGTCACCTGAGGGGTTAGGTCATGTGATATTTTTATAGAGCCGGTCGATACGAATGCGTCAATACCTAATATGTATACTTTTTTTATTTATTTAAGTTTTACACAATGATTTAATTTTTGAAACAAAAAAAATCATGTTTTAGTGTTTCCATAGTCTAAGAGCCATAGTTTTTTTAGTTTTTGGGCGATTATCTTGGGTAGGGTATGATTTTTGTGGGATGAGATGACGGTTTTATTATTACAATTTTGGCGTACATACGACTTTTTTGATCACTTTTATTACCTTTTTTGGGAAGTAAGGTGGGCAATATTTCAATTTCATCATAGTTTTTTATTTTTTATTTTTATGGCGTTCACCGTTCGGGTAAAGTAACATGACCGTTTCATAGATCAGCTCGTTACGGACGCGGCGATACCAAACAAGTGTAGGGAATTTTATTTTTTTCATTTTTAATCAGTGATAAATGTGTTTTTTGATTTTTACTTTATTTTCACCCACTTGGTTCTTGAAGATCCAGTGGGTCTGATGTCTGTATAATACAGTACAGTACAATATATATTGTACTGTACTGTATTTTACACTTTGTCTGAACAGATCTATGCCTTTTAGCACAGATCTGTTCAGCACCATGGACAGCAGGATGCCTGAGACGGCGTCCTGTTGCCATGGGAACCTTCCCTGTCTTCTCAGTACTGGTCAGAACTGCGCAGACGGGGAAGGGTAAGGAGGGGATCTGTCGGGGGGCTGTCTGGGAGCTCTCTCCCTCTCCATCCGGGGGCTTCAAAGGCACAGCAGCCCCCCGATGGGCGAGGGAGGGAGCTCCCTCTTACCGTTAACTTTTTCCATAGAGCGGTCAGTACGGACCGCGGTATGGAAAGGGTTAAACGGCTGACATCGCATCATCGATGTCAGCCGTTTATACCAGGGTGTCAGCAATGTGCTGACAACCTTGTATACCCACTCTACACCAACGATTTATTCAAGGGGAGGCGGGCGGGGGGATCGCGGTCCCGCCTGCCGCACCGCCCGCCTCCCGCACCGCCCCCACCCCCCACAACTCCCCCCCCTGCACCACCCGCCGGCAAAAAATCATGCAGGGGTGCAGGCGGGGTTTAAAATCTATATTTTAGGGACACTAAAGTTTCAGAAACTGCAGAAAGCGCAGCAAACCGCAGGTCTGAATTGACCTGCGGTTTTCTGCGATCGCCGATACGGGGGGTCAAATGACCCCCCCCCCTGCGTTGTTACGGGATGTCGGCTGAATGATTTCAGCCGGCATCCTGTTGCGATTAACCCCCTGGGCGCCGGAATCCCGATTTAAAGTTAGGACGTACCGGTACGCCCTGAGTCCTTAAGGACTCAGGAAATAGGGCGTACCGGTACGCCCTGCGTCCTTAAGGGGTTAACCACTTAGTAGAGGAGAGCAGCTCTCAGAGTTTCTTAATTCTGACTTCTGCCTTTGTACCCTGACTACACTTTCGTCTGATCAGCCTTTGGCCTCCCAGCATCCACTGGGTGTATTGTGTCACCTGGAAGTCAGCCCAGTGGGTTCACTCTCTGGTCCCAATTCCCTCGTGTTCCAACTCCTCTCTGAGGTAGCACCTGGTACACACCTCAGTAAAGTGTCTCCTCACCATCAGAGGTATGGTGTGATGAACAAGGGATGTGCTTAGACATCACCCTCAGAGGGAGTTGGTCTCGTGGAGTAGCAGGTTCTCACCCTCTGGTCATAACATAGCATGTTTAAGAACATACTTCAGTGTCTGCTATTATTTCTTAAATTAAAGAAACAATCCCCAAATTATCACTTTTTACTGGCAGCTTTCTTCTTCTCTGTCTTCTGAACTGTAAAATGGCTGCCACTATTTTGAGTGATTCATGTGGGAAAATTCTTGAAAGTTATGGATTTACTGAAATCCATATCTATTTGGAAATTTGCAACAAATTTGATTTGTGCCAAATCAATTTGCTGACCTCTAATCAAATTTAGTAGAAGAATAGTAGAAGAATAAGTAGAAATAATTTTGAAGAATAAGAGGCCCATATGCTCTTTTTGTACAAGGGCCTTCTGCAGTCTGCCTCCACCCCTGTTGTAGGGGTGCCATTAGGGCTATTATGGTACTACTGTTAGGTGTCTAGTCTAAACATGAAAAGGGGCTGTTGCTCCTACTGAATGCTTGCTACTGTAGCAAGGCAGGTATTTTCCTCCCAGCATGTGCGGCTGGGCTGCTTTCCAGCCAGGTGAGGTCAAATACCCGACCGGAGTTTAAGTGCCGGTCCGGGTTTTGGCAGCACCTGGCTGTCCTTAAATAGGCAGCTGGGCTCAGCAGAGATGTCTCTGTTTCTGAGATCTGAGGCTTTGTGCAGTGCTGGAGGGCTGAGAGCCGCACCCTGGGGAAACAGGCCCCCTAATGCCTGCTGTGGATTACTGGAGGCAGAACTGCCAGCAAGGTGACTTGTGCTATATTAACTTTTCATTGTGTGTGAATTAACACCAAGACTGCAGTTACGTGCAATTGCCTCAAGTGTGAATAAACACTGATGTTTTGAGTTAAGAACTTGTATTTTGCCTCTGTACTGCACCCGCTTACCCTATCTACCAGAGCGAAACCCCACACCCCCTATCTTTCCAAATTTCTGTTCACTTCTGTACACTGAGGTGTAATGCTGCCATGGTTGTTTTCTCTATGCCGCTTCTTAAGAATACGTTAGGTCTAATTTGTTATATATTTTCACCAGTTTTCTGGTGTGATAAAGTCAGAAACTGTGTGTTTGCAAATTTTTTAACACTTTTGTACAACTATTTTGCACAAGTGGCGTTTCTCCGCCGTCTTCCCCACTTTTCTAAAAGTGGTGGAGTGGTGGGGAGGGGACGGGGCCAGCGGCCCGCCACAGTTATCTTTTTTACATCAGTTTTCTGCTCTAGAAGAAGACTGAAATCTATGCCAGTCAGAGTATCAGCTGCTAAGGGCTGCGCCTAATTTATGACTATGTGTACATCTCATTATAAATTAGGCGCAAATACCAACAGCGCATGGGGTAATCATAGACTGGCATACATTGCTGGTCTATGATAAATCAGGGCCCTTGTCCTTATCTCTATATAAAATTTTGGCTCACACACCCAAACAGGAATCCCTCCTTGGTGCATCCCTTTCTCGTCCCTATTCAACTGTACACATTTGGTCAGAATATTTACATTGTCTTATTAGGGAGCCCAGTGGTGAGAGGACCCTGGGTTAAATTTCTCAGAGATTGTCTAGGTGTTTTACTCTCTTTCTGTATCTCATTCACCCACAATAGTCAATCACATACTCCACGACTGTCTACATCCTAACATTTAGGACATCTCAAAAGTGGATAATTCATCATTTTAACCACTTAGTAGAGGAGAGCAGCTCTCAGAATTTCTTAATTCTTACAGGATCTCAGTATAACACTTACTTTCAGCTTCCTTCTGGCATTGAACTTTTTCAGGCAATCCACCGTCTCCTGTCTGTGCATACAAGAAGCCACTGTAGAGCGGTGCTAAAAACAATAATGGATAAAGTCAATTCCTTTAGACTGAAGGAACAGTTGAGAACATGATGGAAGCACTTGAAGAAGACACTTACTGATATCCATGGGTGTTTCAGTGCTTCTGCAGCAGTGATTCTTTTAGAAGGGTTAATTGTCAACATCTTATTAATAAGATCTTTAGCTTCTGGAGTTACAGTGTCCCACTCAGGGGAAGGAAACTAGAAAAAGTGGGATGAAAAAGAGCATAATTTAGTTCTAAGCAACATACATCTACAGTATGTCACTATTTTTTTTTGTTCATGAGAATGCACCAAGGCAAATTTTATAGTGTAATGAACTAATACTGGGATGGTCAGTGTCCCCTGCTATACGTCTTTGAAGACTTTTTGTTTCATGTGTATAAAGCTTAATGTCTGTATAAATGAAATGCTTACAACTTTCTAAATTACTTTGTGTTTCAATTCGTCATCATTTTCAAGATATGTTTGTGTCAGTGACTTACTTACTTAAGACAGCAAACCTGTACACATCTTGTCTTGTTCTTAGCTGAGAAGTGGATACATTCAGACTTGGCAATGTTCTGGGAGCTAAATACATCCGAAACTGATGTATTAAAACTTTCCATTCTCACCTGTGCAGCAGCTAAAATCAACACTTCAGGTATGCTTTAACTGATTTCCCCATTACCCATCTAGTGCTGGCAGCAGTTTTGAGGAGTCACAACTACTGATTTAAAAGTTTGAGACTGGGCCATTTTACCCACTTGTTTTTCCTTTGTTTTTTGAATATTTTAGCATTTTTATGGTGATATGGTTTTTATTTCGGTGTCATTTTTATTTCAACATTTTTTTATTCTATTTTTATACCCAGGAATATGTTAAAAAACGTGCAACTAAAATACTTAAGTTGTGCTCCCATTCCATCCTGGTCATTTTATATAGGGGATATACAGATTATAGTTGCCAGAGGCAGGGCTACAAACTGTGGTGTGATCTAATAATAGTGGCATTTTTTTATCATTATTCTTTTTTATTGTTTTATTAGTCAATTTTTTGGTCTTTATTTTTTATTTTGCACTATTTTTTATTTTGCACATTGTGCCCTCCTTAAGGTCATACAAGATTTTTGGGGGATAGTTTAGCATTACCTAATTTATTTATTTTTTTATACTGCTGATTTCCACTAAAACTGTGACTGACATATTAGTCCCAATTACAGGGGAGAATACAGTCTCTGAAGGCTCACTAAAGAGCTAAAATGGGTCTGTTAAGACCCAGCAGCTCCTGCAGTTACGAGACAATCACGTGATTACCAGAATAGGAACAGAAAGCATCATGGCCACCTTCTAAACTGTATATACAGTTAATAAAGTAGTTAATTAAATGGAGGCCTTAACATATCTGCACCACTAGTAATCAGGATTTGTAAATACATTATGTAAAAAACTCTGGTCTTAAGTAACACGTGGCTAATGAGGTGCCAGAAATGCAGAGCTGAATACATCAACACACGACACTGTTAATGATGTAACAGATTTACAGCAGTTCTATTTTTTGGTTTGGATCTGTTAGTATACACTTAATGCTAGTAAAGAAGTGATGTTTTATCAGAATTAATTCACGATTAAAGGGATAATGTCCTAAAATGTGTTCTGTCTTTACTTGAGTTTTGAAAATATAGGTTTATCAGTAGTAATTAGTCAAGACTGCTGGACTTGCTGTATTTTTCTTGAAGTCATATTGCTAGTCAACTTTCTCAATTAGAATAACTTGTACAAAGAATCTCTAGCATTAAATACTGGTTACTCATGTGAGCTTACCCAGAGGAGAATCGCTGGAAAGATGTAATTGCTATAATGTTATACAGTACTGCTATGTTAAATGTTGTCATTTATTATGTATGTGTTACCTAGTTACATAGTTAATACGGTTGAAAAAAGACATAAGTCCATCAAGTTCAACCAAGGGATAGGTGGGGATGCGAATTCCAGAAGGAATTGAGACTCAGATTTCTACACGTTTTCATAAGCATTAATGTTGTTTACTTTTAAGAATTCATCTAAACCCTTTTTAAAACTGTTCACTGTTCCTGCTGTGACCACGTCCTGAGGAAGTCTATTCCACACATTCACAGTTCTTACAGTAAAGAAGCTTTGACTCTTCCGGAGACTGAACTTTTTCTTCTCCAGTCGGAGGCAGTGCCCCCTTTTCTTTTGAGCGCATTTTACATGGAACAGTTTTTCACCGTATTTTTTGTATGGCCCATTTATATATTTGTATAGGTTAATCATGTCCCCCCTTAGACGTCTCTTCTCAAGACTAAATAAATGATATTCTTTCTTCATAACTAAGACCCTCCATGCCCCTTATCATTTTAGTCGCTCTCCTCTGTACTTTTTCCAGCTGTAGTGCGTCCTTTTTATGGACGGGTGCCCAGAACTGAACTGCATATTCCAGATGAGGCCACACCAAAGCTTTGTAAAGTGGTAGTATTACATCCCTGCCCCACGAGTCCATGCCTCGTTTAAGGCATGACAATATTCTGGTGGCCTTAGAAGCAGCTGATTGACATTGTAATTAAATCTACCATCCACAAGGACTCCCAAATCTTTCTCTATAAGTGACTCTCCCAGTGTTACATCACCTAGGACATATGAAGCACAGAGATTATTACTACCAAGATGAATAACTTTACATTTGTCCACATTGAACCTCATTTGCCAAGTTGATGCCCAATCACTCAGAGTGTTCAAGTCAGCTTGTAGTATATGGACATCTTCCATAGACTGTACAGTACTACACAGCTTAGTGTCATCTGCAAAAATAGAAATGGTGCTATTAATCTCGTCCTCTATATTATTAATGAATAAATTAAATAATACAGGACCCAGCACTGAACCTTGGGGTACACCACTTATAACCTGGGACCATTCTGAATAGGAATCATTGACCACAATTCTCTGGACACAGTCCTTCAGCCAGTTTTCAATCTAATTACAAACTATACTATAGACTAGGCATGCTCAACCTGCGGCCATCCAGCTTTTGCAAAACTACAACTCCCAGCCTAAAGCTATCAGTCTACAGCAGAGCATGGTGGGAGTTGTAGTTTTACAACAGCTGGAGGGCCACAGGTTGAGCATCTCTGCTATAGACCTTACTTTACCTATTAAACATCTATGAGGGACAGCATCAAAAGCCTTTGCAGAATCCAGAAACACTACAGCAACAGCCATCCCTCTGTCTAGGCTACTACTCACCTCCTCAATAAATCAGGTTAGTCTGACAACTTCTGTCCTTGGTAAACCCATGCTGGTTATCACTTATAATATTATTTATAGTCACATACTCCTGTATATAGTCCCTTAAGAGTCCTTCAAACATCTATCCCACAACAGAAGTTAAACTAACTGGTCTATAATTACCTGTGAAGGACCTTGATCCTTTTTTAAATATGGGCACCACGTTTGCCTTGCACCAATCACTTGGCACTGTACCAGTACCTAGAAAATCTTTAGAAATTATAAACAGGGACACAGCAATGACTGAACTGAGCTCTTTAAGCACTCTTGGGTGTAATCCATCCGGACCCGGAGCCTTGGTCACATTTACCTTATTTAACTTATCTTGGACCATATCTACAGTTAGCCAATGGAGTATATTACTGGATGTACTAACAGCCCCAGCACCACAGATATCAGCTTCTTTCTATTCTTTTGTATATACAGAGCTAAAAAAAACATTTAGTAACTCTGCCTTTTCCTTATCTTTAGTGACTACCCCCCCCCCCCTTTTTACCATTATTTAGTGGACCTACCTTTTAAGACCTAGGTTTTTTAGCATTTATAGATTGAAATAATTTTTGGGGATTTGTTTTGCTTTCTTTTGCTACTTGCTGTTCGTTTTGTATTTTTGCTAATTTTATCTCCTTTTTACATATTTTATTAGGCCCTTTTGTAATCTTCAAACGTTCCAGCTGACCCCTCAGATTTGTATGTTTTAAATGCCCTTTTTTTGTCTTTTATTGCCATTTTTACAGTAGCTGTAAGCCATGGGGGTTTAATTTTAGCCGTTTATACTTGTTACCTAAAGGAATACATTTTTTAGTGCAATTACTCAATGTGGATTTAAAGCTCTCCCATTTATCCTCAGTATTATTATGTGGCAGTAGCTGCTCCCAGTCTATGCCCTGAAATGCTGCCCTCAACCTGGGGAAATTAGCCTTTTTAAAATTTAGTGTCTTTGATCTGCCTGACAGAGTTTGCTTCTTATAGTTTAGGGGGAATATAATTTCTAATGCTGTTGCTAATAGCATTATATGGACAATTATGGGTTAAAACCTTTGCTCATCCTGTTAGTCTGTCAGCAGATGGACTTAGTTTCTATTCCCTGGTTAGTCAGTTTAGTCCAAGTCTTAGCTGTGCTACAGTGAGGACCGACATGTGCAAGCTCCTCAGAACTAGGGCGGAGCTCAGAGAACCTTCATCTCTGAGACTTCTAGAGCCAAAGAAGCTACTTTATTATAAAAAGTGCTCCTGAGAGAAGGAAGATTAGAAAGTCCAGAATGTACAAGGCCGTGCAGTGGAGTCAGTCAGCAAGGTATTGTGCACATTTCTGGCTTACCGCTGTAAGAGGCAACATTGCTAACACACCCTTCCATATTTTGAGAAAGTTTGGCTATAGTTTGTATCCCTCAGCCAGAGAATTTGCAGAAGCATTTAAAGGGGATCTCTCACCACTTTTCTTCTGCCCTCTCATGTAAATCCTAACAGCTCCATCACATGCCAATGAGTCCCCATATTCATGAGCTCATGGCTGTCCCCACCCACCTGCCTCTGATTGATGTTTTTCTTTACAGCTGAATCAGTAGCAGGTGAGCGGGGAATGCTATGAGCTCATAAATATGGAGACTCATCATTATGCACTGGAGCTGTTCAATACAAGATTTTGGCAAAACGGCTGCGTCAATGATAGACAGTGACCCAGCATTTTTCTAAGGGGATCTATCGCTTGTTTATTTTGCACATAGGACTCCATAAAATTGTTGACAAATTCACTTTAACAAGAACCTCATTGCATGCCTAAGGTTCTGCAGGAGACTTTAGAGAGACAGAGGGAAGTGGTACTACAATCTCCATCATTGCTGTTATCCATATAATGCCATTGGGGAAGAATTGCACTGTGTAACAAGCCTTAAAACTGTGCCTTGTTATTGTTGGATGTACCTATTTTCTTGATGCCAACTGGCCTGGTTACTGACTCCAGAATTCGCCAGCAACTGCACCCCCTTTCCTGCCTTGCATCCGGACCAACACCTAACATCAAGTGCCCCCCCAACTACCACCAGGCATGAGCCCCAATATCAGGGTGCCCCCTCCAGTGACTTCACAGCCCCAGGTTGAGCTAGAGAGAGAGAGACTGTCACTGTGAACTATGAGTACTAATACCATCCTCAAAGCCACAACTACCACTCCCATCCTCATCACTTCCATTCTGAGTTGCATGGTACAGTCAGCATAATCTGTTCATTATAAAGAACATGAGGGCAAGGACCTCATGAAGGTGAGATGTTGATTGCATTTGCATACCTGAAGCTCTCTTGTGTGACTAAACTGCCTTTGGGGGGGGTGTTAGAGTAGGAGATGGGCATACAAAGAAATATTTAATAGTGCAAAGGCATATGTACTCTACAGTCGTGGCCAAAAGTTTTGAGAATTACATAAATATTGGAAATTGAAAAAGTTGCTGCTTAAGTTTTTATAATAGCAATTTGCATATACTCCAGAATGTTATGAGGAGTGATCAGATGAATTGCATAGTCCTTCTTTGCCATGAAAATTAACTTAATCCCAAAAAAAACTTTCCACTGCATTTCATTGCTGTCATTAAAGGACCTGCTGAGATCATTTCAGTAATCGTCTTGTTAACTCAGGTGAGAATGTTGACGAGCACAAGGCTGGAGATCATTATGTCAGGCTGATTGGGTTAAAATGGCAGACTTGACATGTTAAAAGGAGGGTGATGCTTGAAATCATTGTTCTTCCATTGTTAACCATGGTGACCTGCAAAGAAAAGCGTGCAGCTATCATTGCGTTGCATAAAAATGGCTGCACAGGCAAGGATATTGTGGCTACTAAGATTGCACCTCAATCAACAATTTATAGGATCATCAAGAACTTCAAGGAAAGAGGTTCAATTCTTGTTAAGAAGGCTTCAGGGCGTCCAAGAAAGTCCAGCAAGCGCCAGGATCGTCTCCTAAAGAGGATTTAGCTGCGGGATCGGAGTGCCACCAGTGCAGAGCTTGCTCAGGAATAGCAGCAGGCAGGTGTGAGCGCATCTGCACGCATAGTGAGACGAAGACTTTTGGAAGATGGCCTGGTGTCAAGAAGGGCAGCAAAGAAGCCACTTCTCTCCAAAAAAAACATCAGGGACAGATTTATCTTCTGCAGAAAGTATGGTGAATGGACTGCTGAGGACTGTGGCAAAGTCATATTCTCCGATGAAGCCTCTTTCCGATTGTTTGGGGCATCTGGAAAAGGCTTGTCCGGAGAAGAAAAGGTGAGTGCTACCATCAGTCCTGTGTCATGCCAACAGTAAAGCATCCTGAGACCATTCATGTGTGGGGTTGCTTCTCATGCAAGGGAGTGGGCTCACTCACAATTTTGCCCAAAAACACAGCCATGAATAAAGAATGGTACCAAAACACCCTCCAACAGCAACTTCTTCCAACAATCCAACAACAGTTTGGTGAAGAACAATGCATTTTCCAGCACGATGGAGCACCGTGCCATAAGGCAAAAGTGATAACTAAGTGGCTCGGGGACCAAAACGTTGACATTTTGGGTCCATGGCCTGGAAACTCCCCAGATCTTAATCCCATTGAGAACTTGTGGTCAATCCTCAAGAGGCGGGTGGACAAACAAAAACCCACTAATTCTGTCAAACTCCAAGAAGTGATTATGAAAGAATGGGTTGCTATCTGTCAGGAATTGGCCCAGAAGTTGATTGAGAGCATGCCCAGTCGAATTGCAGAGGTCCTGAAAAAGAAGGGCCAACACTGCAAATACTGACTCTTTGCATAAATGTCATGTAATTGTCGATAAAAGCCTTTGAAACGTATGAAGTGCGTGTAATTATATTTCACTACATCACAGAAACAACTGAAACAAAGATCTAAAAGCAGTTTAGCAGCAAACTTTGTGAAAACGAATATTTGTGTCATTCTCAAAACTTTTGGCCACGACTGTATGTACCATAGAGCCAGCCCTGGGCTGCTATGACTGCTTGGAAAGAGGGGACTCACAAGGGAGAGTGGAAACAGCTCGGGGGTCACATCTTTATAGGAAGATGAGCAGAAGAAACACACTTAAGAATCTCCTTTGTTCTATGATGCCTACTGTCCCCCATGAAGGTCTATGTAAACTATACGTAAACTATATGTCTGCTATGACAGTACACTTACATCGTAAGCACCAGCTTTGATCTGCTGGTACAGCCTGTGCTGATCTTCATCCCAGAAAGGTGGGTAACCAACAAGCAAGATATAAAGAATAACTCCTGTCGGGGGCAGAAAAAAACAGTGCAGTGATCAGTATATTAAACTGTTTAATAGGATCCAAAGCTGCGTACCCAGATGTGGCAAATGGTGACAATGTGTGAAAAAACAAGGAAACTGTGACTATGATATTTTTTCTGTTAAGGCAATTTTACTATACACTGGAGATGTGTCAGCCTTCCGTGCTGAGGGGTGTGCTACAGAAGTCCTGGTACTCGAAAATGACTACCACAAATCTTAATATTAACTGCATAACAGTTTTACATAGACCTCATATAGCAAGGTTATTGTATGACTTTATATATGCTGTTGTTTGGTCACTATATGTTGGTATTATTTGAGCAGTATGTTGAAGGCATTGTGTGGCACTGCTAATTAGGTACTGTACAGTACAGTATTTTGCAGTGGAGCGTAGTTTATTGCATTGTATTGCATCATATTGCTTTGTTATCTTGGCAACTGTGTGAAAGTGTTTTTTGGCCATTGCATGGCGCTGTTATTTGGGCACCGCAGATGGTTGAAGAGAAGGAAAGAAATTTAGGTTATTAGAAGGGACATCTCCAATCAAATATATGTAGAGTAGACATTCCTGGAGGCCTCAACATCTAATAAAAGTGGGCATATGCATTACCACAAGCCCATAGATCCACAGCCTTTCCATAAGGATCTTTCCGTAACACTTCTGGGGAGAGGTAGCCTGGGGTGCCAGCGAATCCTAAAATAAAAAGATAAAATTAATTATATTCAGTAAAACAGCTACAACCTGGATATTTGAAAGTAATGCATTCATCCTTTCTTGCCTAGTCTAGCTATTGCCCCAAATGGATCATTACAGCCAAAAAAATGCCTTTTACTGGTGACAGTATTGAGATGATGAGAGTTGTATCCATAGTGCACTATAATATGTCTCATCTGGGTTACTGACTCATTTATAATTGTGCCATTTTGTCACTCAAGTAGGCACTCAAAATGTTAGGATGAGCGCAGTCAGGTCTAAGGTGTACACGCATGCCAATGGGAACTGCCAGTGCTTAAAGGGAACCTGTCATCAACTTTATGCTGAACTTACTGAGGGCAGCATAAAATTGTGACAGAAATGCTGATTTCAGTGGTGTCACTCATGAGCTAAAAGTAAGTGGTTGCTGAGAACCAGCCTCATGATCATTGCAGCACAGGCCTGGAAAAAAGTCAAATCTACCTGAGAAGAGTCCTGGTTATTCATAATCTCCTGCTCTCCCCCCTATCTGATGATGACTGTCAGTTCTCTACTAGAGAGAAAGGGAGGAAACTAGGTAGAAGCCTGTCAGTCATCAGCAGGTGGGCAGGAGAGCAGGAATTCATGAATAACCAGGACTCTTCTCAGGTGGCCGGGACTCTTTTCCAGGCCCAGTCTGCAATGATTGTGATGTTGGTTCTCGGCAACCATTTACTTTTAACTTATAAATGACAGACCCCTGAAATCAACTCACCTATCTCTACTTTATTCTGTTTTTAGTATGGGCAGCATAAAGTTGATGACAGGTTCCCTTTAAACTGAATTTTCCAGCATATTGAAAGTAATCACTTCCACTTTCAACAGATAATTACTTGGAAAATGGAGAAATGTACATCTGCTGCCATCAGCTGCTATTTTCCCTTGTCTTTGCAGTGTGAGCTTAAGCTTCAGTTATGTATAAAAAAGGAAAAGACCAGTGACATTTACCATATCTTCCTCGCCCATAATACTACTATACATTAAACTACAATGGAAAAAGTAATAATAAAAATACATTAATTCTGTCTTCCCCTTTTTATCTCCCTTTTGAGCTTAGACTATGTATACAATATGGACAATCAGACTTGGTAAGGCTTCGTTCAGATGGGCCTGCTTTGTCTCTGGCTAGGAAGAAGTAGAACATTTCTCTATACTGCTGTAACTGCAGGGGATGTCAAGCAAAACAAAGTGGTTCCATTTTATACACCCATTCTTTCCTGAAATTTCAGCTGAAATATGGGGATGTAAAAAAACACCTGTTATCTGACATATTGTATCTCTTCAAGATGATTTATTTCAGAAGAATGAAAATCCATTTGTTCACTATTATTGTTCACTATTAGTTTTATTCACATTTTTTATCTATTTCATTCCCAAGTTTATTGTCTCTTTAAAGCATAATTCAGGCCAGGTCCAGTCCACCAGCAGTGTGATCAATGTCCCCTGTGACAACCTGTCCTATCTCTCTGCACTGATCCACGCTCATATTACAGCTATAACTAATGTAACAGAGACTAAAAATCTCTGTTAAAGTGGCATGATAATAGGGGCTTAGCGGTTGCACGTAGGCCTTGAAGCCTGAGGAGGCCTAAAAGATCTTCTGTCCACATGAAGATGCCAGTACTATAAATGGTGCACAATAGTTGAGAGCACCGTTACAGATATTGCACTGGGACCAAGGAGCTGAAAGGGTACCTGCTGCCAAACCTGTCACCAAGAGCACCTTGCCCTAACCGTATACGGGTCCAACAATCATAATGTTCAGCTGTAGAGATGAGCGAATCGAAGCTGACAAAGTGGAATTTGATCAGAATTTCAGGAAAAATTTGATTCGCAACGAATGTGAACTCCCTCGCGCTTTGTAATAACGAATCACATTTTTCCTAAAATGGCGGCTACACGTGTTATGACTTAGGACATGGGGCAAGGAACTCTGGGAAGGCGGGATCACCCAGATTGACATGCCTGCATGCAGCCAATCAGCAGCCAGCCCTGTGATGTGACAGCCCTATAAATACGGCAGCTATTTTAGATTCTGCTATTTTCCAGCGTTCAGAGTGCAGGGACAGACGTGTGAAGGCGCTAGGGACAGCAATTGGAAAAACCTCATTGCGGAAGAAAAAAGACGATTTATAAGTGCAGGGAAAGGAGGAATCATTACACAGCATCTTAGTGCAAGGAGAGACGTCAGAAGGCGCTAGGGACGTTGATAGGAAAGCGATTTACAAGTGCAGGGAAAGATTATTTGGGGATCCAAATAGCCATTAGACAGCTCTGTCATTCCAGCTATTTGGGCTGCAAGTGCTATGTTGAAAAGTCTTTAGTGGCCTATATCTTAGTATCTTTAGTATCTTATATCAGTACTACAAGAAAAATATATACGCATTTCACTTCTGCAGTTATTTCTGGTGAAAGCATATAGGGGCGTATTTAATTAAAAAAAGAAAAAAAATATGCACTGCACTGTTGCAGTTATTTCTGGTGAAAGCGTATAGGGTTGTCTTCCAGTACAACAAGAAAAATATATTCTCAGTGCAGTTCTGCAGCTAATTCTGGTGAAAGCATATAGTGGCCTATTTCAGTTCAATAAGTAAAATATATTCTCAGTTCACTACTGGAGTTATTTCTGTTGAAAGTGTATAGGGGCGTATTACAGTAAAAAAAGAAAAATATATATGCACTGCACTGTTGCAGTTATTTTTGGTGAAAGCATATAGGGGCGTATTACAGTAAAAAAAAATATATATATTCTCCGTTCACGTTGGCGGTTATATGTGTTGAAAGCATGGCTGGGAGTCAGCAGAGAGGCAGCAGTGGGAGGTCGGGAGCCAAACGTGCCTGGGGTAGAGCACCTGCTTAGCAGCAGCCTCTTATCTACCCGGGAAGTAGTGGTGCAGGGGTACATGGAAGTAGCGGCGGTAGCAGTCAGTGCGGCAGTTATGGTAAAATCTTCATGATGTTTCCATGACAAATCTGCAGCGTGGCGACCCCGTGTGGCTTCTACACAATTTCAAAATCATCCTTCAGCGGAGCGAATAGATGCCGGTTCATTTCTAAGACGTCCGTCATTTCTATAGTCCTGGGGGAATCCGAACACCCTCTCCATCTCCATGCTCCGTTATATGTGGTAAAATCTTTATTGATGTATTTCGGTTGCAATTATATGTGGTAAAATCTTTTGTGACGTATTTTGGTGTAAAAACAAATCTTATTCAGTGTTCAGCGCTGCACTTATATGCGGTAAAATCTTTTGTGACTTATTTAGGTGGAAAAACAAATCCAATTCAGCGTTCAGCGCTGTAGTAATATGAAGTAAAATATTTTGTCATGTATTTCGGTGGAAAAACAAATTTTAATCAGCGTTCAGCGCTGCAGTTATATGCGGTAAAATCTTTTGTGACTTATTTGGGTGGAAAAACTAATTTTATTCAGCTTTCAGTGCTGTAGTAATATGTGGTAAAATCTTTATTGAAGTATGTCGGTTGAAAAACAAAATTAATTCAGTGGTGTAGCTCTACGGTTATATGCGATAAAATCTTTATTGAAGTATTTCGGTTGAAAAACAAAATTTATTCTGCGGTCAGTGCTGCGGTTATATATGGTAAAATCTTTAGTGACGTATCTTGATGAACTTCACGACTCTTCCGGGCCCAAAGCTATCTTGACGCTTTGTCTTGTCATTGTCTGTAGCTACCAGAGACCTGTTCATGCGAGGCATGTTCCCCCAGAAGTATCTTGATCGATCAACACTCTGTGATTGTGCTATTCTGTGGCTTCCTCATGCTGCTGCCACCTCCACACTCTGTTATTGTGCCACTCTGTGGTCTCCTGATTCTGCTGCCACCTCCAGACTCTGTCATTGTGCCGCTCTGTGGTCTCCTCCTGATGCTGCTGCTATCACCTCCAGACTCTGTGATTGTGCCACTGTGTGGCCTACTCATGCTGCTTCCACCTCCAGACTCGGTCATTGTGCCACTCTGTGGCCTACTCATGCTGCTGCCACCTCTAGACTCGGTCATTGTGCCACTCTGAAGCCTACTCATGCTGCTGCCACCTCCAGACTCGGTCATTGTGCCACTCTGTAGCCTACTCATGCTGCTTCCACCTCCAGATTCAGTCATTGTGCCACTCTGTGGCCTACTCATGATGCTGCCACCTCCAGGCTCTGTCATTGTGCCACTCTGTAGCCTACTCATGCTGCTGGCACCTCCAGACTCGGTCATTGTGCCACTCTGTGGCCTACTCATGCTGCTGCCACCTCCAGACTCTGTCGTTGTGCCATTCTGTGGCCTACTCATGCTGCTGCCACCTCCAGACTCTGTTGTTGTGCCACTCTGTGGCCTACTCATGCTGCTGCCACCTCCAGACTCTGTCGTTGTGCCATTCTGTGGCCTACTCATGCTGCTGCCACCTCCAGACTCTGTCGTTGTGCCATTCTGTGGCCTACTCATGCTGCTGCCACCTCCAGACTCGTCGTTGTGCCAGTCTGTGGCCTACTCATGCTGCTGACACCTCCAGACTCAGTCATTGTGCCACTGTGTGGCCTACTGATGCTGCTGCCACCTCCAGACTCGGTCGTTGTGCCATTCTGTGGCCTACTCATGCTGCTGCCACCTCCAGACTCTGTCATTGTGCCACTCTGTGGTCTCTTCATGATGCTTCCACCTCACCACTATGTCATAGGTCCACTCTGTGGACTTCTCATACTGTTCCCACCCTTCCTCTCTTCATGACTGGTCCACTATTTTGGCTTTCGGCCTGGCTGACATCATCATTCATTTGACACTTCTTCGGATCTGTCAGAAGGAAGAAAAATGAGACGCGCAACGGATCCTCTCTGTGTAGCAGCTTTAAGGCCTGTATGGTCCCATCAGAATGGCTTATGAATTGGTAGCCAAAAGCAGGAGTGGGTAGAAAAGACAGAAGACATGCAAATATTTGGTTCATGTGTCATCTCTGTTTTAGATCCAGTCCTGTTTTTTTATGGCATTAGTAATACTGATGGATTACTGACCAAATGCTGACCGAGTGAAGGCAAATGCTCAACAGACAGGATCTGTTTTTTAAGCGGTTATTGCTGTGACAAATCAGAGGAAGGGCAAAATAATCAGTGACATCAACACAGACTTACCGCTGACACCCTCTCCACTCTGTCCAGGGGGGAGGGGAGGGCTCTATTTTTAATAGAACAGGTTCTGTAGACATCTATGTGGAATCAGCTGGCGACAGTGTAAAAAGAGTGCGCTTCTTCTTGGCGCTAACATCGACCTGTAAGGCTGAGTTGATACTTAAGTTATTTGGTCAGTTTTGGCCCCATGACTGCTCAAATAAGTGAAGTGTGCAGTGATTCTAAGAGTGACACTTATCATTCATGTGTTTGCTTGTCATACTGACTCACAATATTGTTTCACTACCACAGCAGACTTCCTATGCGTGTTACTGCAAGGCACAGTGTTCTACAGGCTCTCTGTAGCCTGGAAATAGATGTTTTTAAAAGCCATTCGGCACGAATAAATTCGGATCGAAGCTAATTTTTCCGAAAAATTAGTCGAACCGTCCGACTTAGAAAATGTTTCAATTTACTCCAGTGGCATTGCGCATGTAGTGGAACTTAGTTCATCACTACTAACTCTTGTCTCATATTGAGACTATATATCAAAGCTGACAAAGTAGAACTCGATCCGAATTTCAGAAATAATTAGATTCGCACCAAATCCAAATTTCCTCACGCTTTGTGGTAACAAATCAAATTTTTTCCTAAAATGGCTGCTGCACGTTAGGACATGGAGCAAGGAACTCTGGGAACGAAGGATCACCCACAATTCCATGCATGCAGCCAATCAGCAGCCAGCCCTGTGATCTCACAGCCCTATAAATAGCCTCAGCCATCTTGGATTCAACCATTTTCCAGTGTACTTAGTACAGGGAGAAACGTTAGCAGGCACTAGGGACAGTGCTAGGAAAGACTTGTAAACTTATATTTTGCTCAATAGAAGTTCAGGGAAAGAGCATTAGAAGTGTAGAAAAAGTATAGGGAGCAATTATTCCACAGTACTGAAGCAGAACAGGGTTCAATAGGGGAGTTTACAGCCTGGGTAATAGGAACAATCCTGTTACACCTTGCTGCACTGACTGCGGATCCAAATTGCCATTATACTGCTGCTGATTTCAGGTTTGCAATACTTCTGTAATTCCAGCAAACCGTTCTTGTTATTGGGGCCTTATTAGCCCTTGTGCGGGGGAGTTATATATATGTTCTAAAGCGTTTTTTTGCTGTGTATTAGTGGGGAGAAAAAAGGGGACTAATTAGCCGTTGTGTATTGAAGTGAGAAAATTACAGCCCTTTTTGACGTGTATTAGTGGCAAAAAAAAGTATTATTTTCCGTTCACGGCCGCAGTTATATGTTCTAAAGCCTCTTTTTGGCGTGTATTAGAGGGGAAAAAGAAAAAGGGCTTATTAGCCTTTTTGTGGTAAAATTAGAAAATTACAGCCCTTTTTGGCGTGTATTAGTGGCAAAAAAAAACTTAATTTGCCATTTAGCTGTGCAGTGATATGTTCTGAAGCCTTTTTTGTTGCGTATTAGTGGGGGGGGAAGGGGCTTATTAGCCGTTGTGTGTTGAAGTGACAAAATTACAGCCCTTTTTGGTGTGTATTAGTGCCAAAAAAAAGTATTATTTGCCCTTCACGGCCACAGGTATATGTTCTAAAGTTTTTTTGTGTATTAGTGGGGAAAAAGAAAAAGGGTTTATTAGCCTTTGTGTGCCAAAGAGAGAAAATGAAAGCCCCTTTTGGCATGTATTAGTGGCAAAAAAAAACGTTATTTGCCGTTTCACGGCCGCAGTTATATGTTCTAAAGCTGTTTCTTGGCGTGTATTAGTGGGGGGAAAAAAAGGGGCCTATTAGCTGTTTCAGTGGTGAAGTGAGAAAATTACAGCCCTTTTTGACATGTATCTATTTCCTTATTTGATCTAACAGTATGTCAGACAGAGAAGTGACAGGCCCCGCACAGGGGAGGGGCACAGGCCTAAATGTTTCTGGCACAGGTCGCAGCAGAGTAAGGGGGCGTGGCAGCAGGGGTCACTTCAAGAGACCTGAGCTCCCAGTGTCAGCTAGCGGTCGAGTCTTGACCAGCAACCCAGTAGTTCTTGAATGACTTGGTCATCTCTGTTTTTGATCCACTCCTGTTATTTTTGAAATTTAGAAATACTGATGGATTACTGACCAAATGCTGACCGAGTGAAGGTGGATGCTCAACAGACAGGATCTGTTTTTTGGGGGTTATTGTTCTGAAGGATCAGAGGAAGGGCAAAATAATCAGTGACGTCAACACAAACTTACTGCTGACACCCTCTCCACTCTCTCGGGGGGCTCTACTTTTATAAACTTTTTTTATAGAACAGATTCTGTACACATCTATATGGAATTAGTGAATTGGTGTAAAAGGAGTGCACTCTTTCACACTGTAGTAGGACCTTGGGTCTCTGCACGGTTCTTTATACCTGGCGCTAACATCGACCTGTAAAGCTGAGTTCACACTTGAGTTATTTGGTCAGTCATAAGGGCTTAAATAAGTAAAGTGTGCAGTGATTCTAAGAGTGATGCCTGTCATTTGCATGTCATACTGACTCACAGTATTATTTCACTACCACAGCAGACTCCCTATGCATGTTACTACAAGGCACAGTGTTCTACACCACTATAAATGCTCTCTGGTTGGATCAAACCAATTTTTTTTTAAATATTCGACAAACCGCTCATCTCTAGTTTGAAATATAAATAAATCCAAACAGGTAAATCAAAATAAATCTATAATTTTACCATTATTAATACATTATCACAATCTTAGCACTATTGTATAATAATTGGATTCATACCACTGGTGAAAACAAGCAATGTGGTGTTACCACTGAATATACAGTCAATCAGCTAGTACCCCAGATGTGAAACGACACCTAACTTTATTGGTTTATTATGGTTTGCGGTAGGATACACTGGTTTAATTTAGCTTTTATTTCGGTTTTGGTATCGCTGTGTGCCGCTTAGATGAGGTACTTCCGTGACTGTTGCATGACTTTGCGACCGCCCTCACTAGACTTGTGAGGAGGCACTCCCTGAGGAACAATTATTGTACAATAGTGCTAAGATTTTAATAATTTATTAATATAGGTTACCCTTTAGATATATTTTGATTTACCCATTTGGATTCTGTTTAGATTTTGATAAATCCGCTTCTATTTGCACCACAGGGAGTTTATCTTTGTAATATAAAGCCACTGAAAAAAAATATTTTTCTCATCTCATCTCATATTTGAGTCACATAAGTTTTACTTCATTAACCAATTATGCACCGCCTGGCAGGCGGTCCAAGTCTCTGAAGCATTATATTTATGGAGCAGGCTTTATCCATTGGCCCAAGTGATTGGGAAGCCGAATGTTAGGTCCCCCACAGAGAAAGGCTGCCGTGGATGCTGGAGAGAAGAAAAAAGTGGTTTCACAGCTTCCGTCTTCTCTATTCTTCCATACACAGAGCTAAATTAGCAGTCATAGCATAGAAGCATGGACACTGCAGCTCCCTTTATTAGTTCTGACACTGCAGCTCCCTTTATTAGTTCTGACACTGCAGCTCCCTTTATTAGTTCTGGTGATCATTGGACCGGTCACATGTTAGCAGGCTAATGCATTTTCTAGATCCAGGGCCAACCCTAGGGTTGGCAGTTGTCACTGCAACTGTCCAGGCTTCCCGATAACTAGGGCTTCTGTGCAGCCCCAGTTACAGTGGAAAGCATAGAGTAAAAACTGAATAGAAAGTAATAAAAAAGCTCCCAATGGTCTTTTCTGAACTTTGAAAGAAAATGTCTAAAAATAAAAGGAAAGAAATACACAAACAAATAACCTACCTGCATAAAACTGTTTTCCATGTAAGTTATTCTCATACAGCTGGCCAAGACCAGATACCCAAAATTGACATTTAATATATCAAAATGTATAGTAGACAATGATGAATGCAAATGTAAAGTCTATTTTGGGGTAATATATTATAAAAAAAAATAATAATTTAAAAAGCATATTTTTGCTATATTTTATTAGCCTCTAAAAGACTTTGAAGTTATTAAAATAATAATAATAAAAAAAACTTATTGTGATAAGTAGACAGTTTATCTTGTATCTTATGTGATCTTATGAGTTATGTCATATGCCCAATTGTATGTTCCCTATTGAACTGGTCTTATACAGTGAGGTCCATAAATATTGGGGCTGCCAATGGAACTGGTTCTCTTGTTTTTATTGATGATGTGACTGCTGACAAAAGCAGCAGGATGAATTCTGAAGTGTTTCAGGCAATATTATCTGCTCATATTCAGCCAAATGCTTCAGAACTCATTGGACGGCGCTTCACAGTGCAGATGGACAATGACCCAAAGCATACTGCAAAAGCAACCAAAGAGTTTTTTAAGGGAAAGAAGTGGAATGTTATGCAATGGCCAAGTCAATCACCTGACCTGAATCCGATTGAGCATGCATTTCACTTGCTGAAGAAAAAACTGAAGGGAAAATGCCCCAAGAACAAGCAGGAACTGAAGACAGTTGCAGTAGAGGCCTGGCAGAGCATCACCAGGGATGAAACCCAGCGTCTGGTGATGTCTATGCGTTCCAGACTTCAGGCTGTAATTGACTGCAAAGGATTGTTTATGATTATTATTCTGTCCCATTACTTTTGGTTCCTTAACAAGTGGGAGGCACATATGCAAACTGTTGTAATTCCTACACCGTTCACTTGATTTGGACGTAAATACCCTCAAATTAAAGCTTACAGTCTGTAGTTAAAGCACATCTTGTTTGTTTCATTTCAAATCCATTGTGGTGGTGTATAGAGCCAAAAATGTTAGAATTGTGCTGATGTCCCAATATTTATGGACCTGACAGTATATATGGTAACAGAGGCCCCTCATGGGGCTATATCTGCATTACTTAGTGTTGGGATAAGTATTCTCCATTGTGATCCACTTAGCATCTGCCTATCAGATGCTAATACCTTTTCAGTGATACAGTTGGTCCTTTTGGATTGTGCAATTAGGTATGCACAAGCCCTCACGCCCCCAAACCAATTGGTCTCATGGAGATTCATGAAGTGCCTAGACATGGAGGGCACCTCTCCACAGCAGGAGGCCTACAGGAGTTCCTGACTCTACCTAGAAATATAAGTTAATATATAATAGGCTGTAAATCATTCCTGTTAAGACCTACATGTTTAGTGTCTATACCATCTATATAATGAAACATAAATCATGGAAATATGCCTGTGTCTGCACCCCCCCTCGGTGCAAGCTTGAAATTGTGTTTTGTTCATATTTCATATATTCCAGTGGGATGGGGAGGTGAGCATGAATAATGAAGTGTTACCCCATAGACTGAGCACCTATTTGTAATGAGGGGAGATAGAAATATGAGACCATGGAGGTTTCGATGACACACGTTGGGATACCCAATCGGATTGGACAGTGTACATCTTCAGCAAAGGACTTTACTACGCAACACGCTAAGTATTAGAATCTCTGCTTTTCTCCTTTTTATTTTATCTGTCTTTGCACATGTATGTATGTCTGTTTGGAAGGCGAGTGGAGTAAATTAACTCCCTGCTGTCACGTGCCAGGGCGGTCCTAAGCAACTCTTATATTTACTGTTCTAAACCTCCTCCATTACAGTGACGCTGCTCAAATCCTCCTGCCACTGTAGCTATAACTTCATGTTTTTGGCTCCGCAATGGTGTGCCGTTTACCGCTTGTGAAAAGTGCAGTCGAACACTGGCCTCATCACTTTATGTTACCGGCAGACATATCCATTGTCACAAAAGCAAGATTTTAAAACTTGAACTTGAAACTTCAAAGAAAATATAGTAATTATAAAGCATCTTTTCGATCCGTTCTGGTTGCCACCGCCTACCTTCATCCACAGCCCTTCACATCCTTTGGTAGCTCCTGATGGACACATATATTTTTTCACCTGTATTAACTTTGTGACTATGTCATCTAATTTTGATCTTTTGTTCTTTTAAAGTACTTACCAAACCATGCCTGCTGTTCACCTTCCACCTCAATAGCCAGCCCAAAATCGGCCAATTTAACAGCTGCTCCTTTTAGTTTAGAAGCCAATAACAGGTTTTCTGGCTATGAAAGTGAAAACATAAAAAAGAGTTGTATTAGATTGCCCATAATGTGTATTAGAGCAGATTTGATCTTTACTGAAACAGAACATTGTTGTATCATGTACGTTGCTAAATTGTATCTATCTAATTATCTATCTATCTAATTATCTATCTATCTAATTATCTATCTTTCAATATCTATCTATCTTTCAATATCTATCTATCTTTCAATATCTATCTATCTTTCAATATCTATCTTTCAATATCTATCCATCTACTATCTATCTATCTATCTATCTATCTATCTATCTATCTATCTATCTATCTATCTATCTATCTGTCTATTGTGACACAGTGAGGGGTTGTGTCTGGCAAGGCAGGTATTTTCCTCCCAGCATGTGCAGCTGGGCTGGTTTCCAGCCAGGTGAGGTCAAATACCAGACCAGAGTTTAAGTGCCGGTCCGGATTTTGGCAGCACCTGGCTGTCCTTAAATAGGCAGCTGGGCTCAGCAGAGATGTCTCTGTTTTTGGGATCTGAGGCTTTGTGTCATGCTGGAGGGCTGGGAGCCGCACGCTGGGGAAACAGGCCCCCTAAAGCCTGCTGTGGACTACTGGAGGCAGAACTGCAAGCAAGGTGACTTGTGTTATATGAACTTTCCATTGTGTGAATTAACACCAAGACCGCAGTTCCGTGCTGTTTTGTGCAATTGCCTCAAGTGTGAATAAACACTGACATTTTGAGTTAAGAACTTGTATTTTGCCTCTGTACTGCACCCGCTTACCCTATCTACCAGAGCGAAAACCCACTCTCTCTATCTATCTATCTATCTATCTATCTATCTATCTATCTATCTATCTATCTATCTATCTAAATTGATAAACTCCACAGCACATCCAGAATTAGAAAAAGTAACAAAAATGTTTATTCACCAGACATACAGCAACATTTCAATCCTCTAAGTGGGATCTTTCTCAAGCAAATGGTGATGATCTATCATCTGTCTATCTATCTATCTATCTATCTATCTATCCTTCTCTATTCAGGAACACCCCAAAAACTGGGGAGGAATGTCCCCTATGAAATTGTACACAGGCCTTGCCCTGTCCAGCTTCTTCGCAGTCCAGTTCATGGAACAGTCCTGCACAAACAGGATCAGTAGCTATAAATTACTAGGCTGCATGACAGCCCCATGTGAAACACCAAGGCTTTAGTGTCAAAAGCCGAGCCATACCATCCCAATCTCTTCTTGCAATGCTCGTATTAATCAAATTTTTCAGAAAATAAAGTTTGGTGGACCAGCTCCATAAATAATGCACGGTTGACCTTCCACCCCTCCAGTCAGTCTCAAATCTGCCAGTTTCAAACCTGTTAGCTCTGAAGCCAGTAATCAGAAAGCAGAGAGTCCATAAGACAGAGTTAAGAGATTGTCAGATGCCTCAATATGCTTAAAAGCCAAGGGTCACTGTGAAAACGCAATAAAATATAAATCAAAGAGCCTGAGATCGTGAGAGTGCCAGAGGCAGGATGTTGACTACAAGATGCAAGATAAAGGACTTCTTAAATAGAAAATTAGTTTTACTGAAGGGAACTCTGATTTTATCGCTTACAGAAATGTCACTGACTTAAAGGACACGAGACAAATAAAAACCCCAATACAAGACTTCCATATTTCAACAAAATAAATTTTTTATTAGCGTTCCTGAACTCTTTCAGCGGAACAGCAGTATTAGAAGAGACTAACTTTTCCAGGAGTACAATTTTGATGACCTATCCTTGATCGCACACATTTAACCCCTCAGATGCCGCAGTCAAAAATAACTACGGTTTCTGGGAGCTCAAAAACCCGGAAGCATGCATGTGCAACGGCTCCTCTTAGCAGGAATCGAGGTAGCCAGATAGTTTGTGCAGCAGTCTCGGTCCTCCTAGATGATCCGAGACTGATGCAGATAGGTTTGTATGGAGGTCCTGCTCCTAGGGAACTTAGCTCAAGCCTTATAGACACCGATGCTAATGCTTTGGGGTCCATGAGAGAAGCAATCTAATGATTGTTATACAGTTGTGTTCAAAATTATTCAACCCCCAATGCTGTAAAGGGTTTTAGGGAATTTAGTGTACATTTGTAATTGTGTTCAGAATGAAATCTTACAAGGACTTTTTAAAGAACCAAATGCAACTAAAATGACATCAATTGTTTTTGTAATACAGTATTAAATGTTTTTTTTTGTGATTTCTTCATTGATACAATTATTCAACCCCTTAAAGACTACGACTCTTAAGAACAGAGGTTCATTCAAGTGTTTTCGATCAGGTATTGAAAACACCTATGGATGTCAAGGAGCAGCAATCAAGCATAATAAGCACCAATTAGGCAGATTTAAAAAGACTGTGATACTCAGCTCCTTCTAGACATTTACTGGTGTGTTTACAAACATGGTGAAGTCAAGAGAAAGGTCCAGGAAGACAAGAGAAGAGTTGATTTCTCTTCACAGGAAGGGCAATGGCTATAAGAAGATTGCAAAGATGTTAAACATACCAAGAGACACCATAGGAAGCATCATTCGCAAATTCAAGGCAAAGGGCACTGTTGAAACGCTACCTGGTCGTGGCAGAAAGAAGATGCTGACTTCGACTGCTGTGTGCTACCTGAAGCGCAAAGTGGAGAAAAGTTCCTGTGTGACTGCTGAGGAACTGAAAAAAGATTTGTCAGATGTGGGTACTGAAGTTTCAGCTCAGACAATAAGGCGCACACTGCATAATGAAGGCCTCCATGCCAGAACTCCCAGGCGCACCCCCTTGCTGTCTCCAAAGAATAAGTCGACTGCAGTATGCCAAAAGTCATGTGGACAAACCACAAAAGTGTTCTGTGGACTGATGAAACAAAATTAGAACTGTTTGGCCCATGGATCAACGCTATGTTTGGAGGAGGAAGAACAAGGCCTATGAAGAAAAGAACACCTTGCCTACTGTGAAGCATGGTGGGGGTTCAATCATTCTTTGGGGCTGTTTTGCTTCTACAGGTACAGGGAAGCTTCAGCGTGTGCAAGGTACCATGAATTCTCTTCAGTACCAGGAGATATTGGATGAAAATGTGATGCAGTCCGTTACAAACCTGAGGCTTGGGAGACGTTGGACCTTTCAACAGGACAATGATCCAAAGCATACCTCCAAGTCCACTAGAGCATGGTTGCAGATTAAAGGCTGGAACATTTTGAAGTGGCCATCGCAGTCACCAGACTTAAATCCGATTGAGAACCTCTGGTGGGACTTAAAGAAAGCAGTTGCAGCGCGCAAGCCTAAGAATGTGACTGAACTGGAGGCTTTTGCCCATGAAGAATGGGAGAAGATACCCGTAGATCGCTGCAAGACACTTGTGTCAAGCTATGCTTCACGTTTAAAAGCTGTTATAACTGGAAAAGGATGTTGTACTAAGTACTAAGATTGAATGTCACTTGGGGGTTGAATAAAACTGATAATGATGTGAGCACAGAAAAGACATTTGTGGTTATTTCATTATAAATGTTATCTTATATTTGTCTGACTTACAAGTGCCTCTTTGATTTAATTGTAAACAAGATGACTGAAATGATCAAAATCAATGTCAAACTGGCCAAAACACTCAATTTCAGTGGGGGTTGAATAATTTTGAACACAACTGTAAGTGTAAAAATTAAAATGTTTTTAAAAATATTTTAAAAAAAGACATAAAAATTCTAAATCACCCCCTTTCCCCAAAATCAAAATAAACAAAAAATCATGATGGGCATCACCACGTGTGAAAACACCAATACTGTTTTTATTTGAAATATAAAAATACTTATCCCATACAGCAAATGGCAAAACAGAAATAAATGGCTTTGCCTCCCGAAAAAATTTAATACAAAGTGATCAAAAAGTCATACACACACCAGAATGGTATCAATGAAAAATACAGATTGCCCCACAAAAAATAAGCCCTCAAACAGCTCTGTACACATAATTACAAAAAAGTTACAGGGGTCAGAATATGGAGATGAAAAAAAAAATGCAACATTTTTTTTTTCAGTATTATGCAAAGAAAAAAAATATACAAATGTCAGGTCCGTTTTACCACATATGGAACGCCGTAAAAACAAAACCCATAAAATTGTGGTGGAATTATGTTCCAATTTACCCCATTTGGAATTGTTTTCTAGCTTCCCACTGCAACACATGCAATATCAAATGGTGCCACAAAAAACAAGCCTTCATACTGCTATGTGAACTGAAAAATATAAAAAAATTATGTTCCAGTCAAGGCAGGGAGTAAATATGGAAATGCAAAATGAAAAAACCCTTCGGGGGTGAAGGGGTTCAACAGCCAGAAAGTAGAATAGTGACTTCAAAAAACGATATCCTGAAACCCATCCAGGATATTCACATATACTGTAGGCCAGGGATCAGCAACCTTCGGCATTCTGGCTGTGGGGATTTCGGAGCAAAGCTGTAGGCTTTTGTATGTGATTTAAATAAGATGATGGTAGCAACCCTTTAAGAATTATCCTTGTCTGTACAGAATTTGGCCTTATGCACACGACCGTATGTATTTTGCGGTCTGCACAAACGGATCCACAAAAAAGACGCATGATGTCCATGTACATTCCCCATTTTGCGGAACGGAAC